>NC_092739.1:121930908-124430908 GCF_047496795.1 Chiloscyllium punctatum
TTTGTAATAATAATGGTCAAAATCAGGCTTGAGAGAGTGAAGGTGCCTGGCCACCCCCGCCCTTCCAATGACCTTGTACAAGTTGTGTTTCTTAGTTAAAATGGAAAATGGTAAAGATTTCCTTCTTCAGGCAGTGCTGGATACTTCAGCATTTGTCCCATCTAGGGCACCATGTCCACCTCATTGCACCTATCTTACCAGATACATGAGCCCTGACAGCAAATTGAAGAGATGTTCCCAGTATCCACATCCTGGAATCACTTCCATTTCCCTTTTACCTGGTTTTAGAGTACTGTAGGCAAACAGTGGTAAGTTTTACTGGTCCATTTACATGGAATCTGTCCTGCTTAGTATCAGTTACTGACAAAGCTCTACTCACAGGCACCCTATTGCAACTGTAGTTTTTAATGTTAGCAAAAAAATGAATCATTCTGTCAGTTTTTGAGTAATGTAAGCAACAAAAAGTTATTACAAAAGCAAACAATTCTTTGGCTCTCTCAGTAGACCTTGCTGATATGCTTTTGACAAGTCAATTTTCATGACAAATCTGTAAACATAATTCTCCAGTTGTGGAATCAGATTTGAATCCATGTTTGTTACTGCATTGACTTTGTGATAATCAGTGCATAAATTTTGTGATTATCTGGTTTTGGTATCATCACCATAGGTGAGTGTCAGCTGTTGTGACTTGGCTCAATGTGTCATTGACAATCATGAACTTGAACTTTTCCCTGATTTGATTTTTTTCCTAATTTCTCCAGGTTGAGCCTGAAGGGATGTTGTTTTATGGGTCAGGCACCTCCTACATTAATGTCATATTTAGCTACATATATATTTCTCATTGCCTTTGATTGAAGTAAATCAATTTGTAATTTGCTTTGATGCTTTTATGGGATTTAGCAAAAAGTTCCAACAATTGTTTCAAGCCTGTCCACATTATCCAATCTGATTATTGGATGGTTAACTTTTGAATTTTGAATTACTGAGTCATTCTCCAATTATTCTTTATTTTAACATCACTCTCTGTTTCTTTCAACACAATAAATTCATTTCTGTTTTGACTATCCTCCTTGTCATGGCATAATTTTAACATCTTAACATAACACACTTGCTGACTTTTCCTCCTGAGTGCAGTACTCATCACATAATTCAGATTCTTTCTGATTTGATAAGGTCCAGTGAACTATACATCATCAGTGTCATGTGCTAGTCAGAATAGAAATAACAGGACATATCAGATGGACACATATCTGAAGAAGTAATGCTGAAGAGGATGTCAAATTCCTGAGGCGTTAGGACCAGTTCTGACAGAGGTGAGACAAGTATAAACTGGATAAGTTATACATGGGCTGGACTGGGACCAATATTCTTGGGGGTATATTTCCTCGAGTGATTGAGGAGGCCTGAAAATAAAATGGAAGAGGAGGAGAACCTAAGCAATAAGTCAGAGGAAGGGGAATCCCCAAGGCAAGAACAAAAGACAAAAAAGAGGATTAAAAAAGCAGGCAGAGAATTCAACGGACAGGATCAAACAGGGCCACAGTGAAAATTAATGAGAACAGGGCAAGTAATTTTACAAAGACAAATTTTAATAGTGTGTGCCTTAATGCGTGGAAAATTTGCAATAAAATGAAATAAATAATTGCACAAATAGATGAAAACAGTATGATATAGTGATGATTACAGAAACAGGTTGTTCTGCTGTAACACATTTCATTCGCGTGAATAGGCTATAATGCAATTGATGAATCATGGATGTTGTTTGGATAATGTGAATTTTCTACTAAATGGATCTAGGGATTTTTCATAGCACAAGGTTGCAGAGGAACATAACTGTCATGTTATAGATGAACAGCCTGTACAGAGTGACCAGGAATGGGAATTGATCATCCAGGGGTTTTCAGCATTTAGAAAGAACAGACAAAAAGGAAAAGACAATGGAATAGTATTGTTGGTTATTGAGGAAATTAACATAATAGTGAGGAAGAATTTAGCTCCACCAATGTGGAATTTGTATAGATACAGCTGAGAAACACCAAGAGGCAAAACATATTCATGAGCATTGTATATAGATCCCCAAACTGTAGGGGTGGTTTTGGGAAATACATTAAACAGAAAATTAGACATGCATGTAATAAAAGAATACTTATAATTTTGTGAGACTTTAATCTGTGTAGAAATTGGGAAAATCCAATGAGTAATAATACTATAGATTCCTTGAGTAAATATAAGATAGTCTTCTGAACCGCTACACTGAGGAACCATCTAAAGAATGGTCCATCTGATTGGATATTGTGTAATGAGAAAGGAATAATTGACAAACTAGTTATGTGAGGCCCATTGAGGATGAGCAAGCAGAATAGAATTCTTTATTGGGATGATGAGTGACATTGTTGATTCTGACACCAGAGTCCCGAATCTAAATAAAGGAACTACAATGGTATGAGGTGCGAGTTGCCTATGATAGATTAGATAACATTACCTAAAGGAATAACCGAGAAAAGGCAATGGCAAATATTCAAAGAGCACATTGGCAAGCTGCAACAATTGTTTATTCCTGTCGATGACAAAAGCAAAATGGGAAAGGTAGCCAAACCATGACTTACAAAGGAAATTAGGAAGAGGTATTCAAATTGGTCAGAAAAAGCAATAAACCTGAGGGGTAGGAGCACTTCAGGTTTCAGTAAAGGAGGCAATGGATTGAATAAGAAAAGGAAAACCGTTTACAAGGATAAGCTTGTGGGTAACATAAAATCTGACGATAAAAGTTTCTCTAGGTATGTGAAGATAAAAATATAGTTGAAGATGAATGTCAGTCCCTTACAGTCAGAATCAGGGGAATTTAGAATGGGGGCCAAAGAGATGGCTGACCAATTAGATACAATCTTTGATTCTGTGTTCACAAAAGAGGAGACAAATAACATCAAGAATGTTGGACCACCCCAGGTTTAGTGTGAGAGAGGAACTGAAGAAAATCAATATTAGTGTGGAAATGGTATTGGGAAAACTGGCTTTGATGCCAGCAATATTGGTGTTGGGTGCAGTGCTGTTACAGAAGAAGGAGATTGAGGTCAAATGCCCAATCAGTCATTTTCAAGAAAATTGAAATCTTGTCACCAGAAATGCTCAAAAGTGGAGGAAAAAACTCTGGGTCTGGCTTTGGGGCCATTTTAAAAGCCTATACATTTGCAGACCAAGTTATTTATATGGACCATGATTCTTCAACCTTCCATAAATTATTTCATAACAATAATCTGAGACAGTTTTATTGGTGTTTAATGCTACAACCACACAATCTGAAAATCATTCATGTGTCAGAAAGAGATGTATTATAGTGGCCACTTTGTCAAGAGCAAACATGGAAGAAAATAAACATCGTGATCAAAATGGTTTTGTGTAAAAAATATTATTCTGCTGTAAAAACATTGTGTGTTTAATATATATATAGTATTAATGTCAATTTAAAATATATTTTATGGAGGTATATAATTTATTGTTATTTTGGAACTTGGGTTCTATAGTAGAAGTAAACGGATTTTTATTCCTCAGTTTTGTGATGAATGTTACATTTGAGAATAGAGACAGACAGGTGGACCCACGAGGGAAACACGGAGCAGGAAGTGGACTAAACACAGGATGAGGAGCAAGGCCCACAGCATTTATCTTTGGAGACAGAGACAGACAGGAGCAGAGTCTTGAGAACACTATTCAACAACAAACAAAAATATTCACATTGACATACAGGCACATTGCAAGTGGTTTGCTTGTTGAGCAGCTGCTGTTAGGGAGTATGTTTCAACTCCAGTAATTCTGAAGAACAGAAATTTCTAAACTAGCACAGCGAAATTAAAAATTTATAGACGCAGGTGAGAGAGCTAATTTCTGATAAGGGTGAGAAATTTCTACTTTCTACTAATCTCCAGTTTATCATGAACAGTACAAACGTAAGGTTCAAGTAAGTTCAAACCCATCCTGTGGCACGTGAAGAGTCATGGACAATTCACATGTCCTTGAGAAGCCCATGTGTGGAATGTGTCAGTGGCTGCATACACTTGCGCTCTGGGGGGTGGGGGGGAGGCGGCGGTGAAGGGTGGTGGTGGGGGAGCGTGAGGCAGAGAACTATATTGATTGTACATTCAGGGAGGAGGTCACACAGCAATCAGCGACCAGACAGGTAGAGAATGGGTGGGCAGTTCAACAGAAACAGGTATATAGTGGAGGAGACCACAGAAGCAACACTCACTAATCAGTTTTCCATTGTGAAAATGAAGTGCAATAGTTCCACAATGGAGTTTTAAAACGTCTTTTTTAAGATCACAGGCATTACGGGTTGGGCCTAGAATTATAGAATCATACAGTATTACATCATGGAAACAGACCCTTCAAGTCAGAAACTGCTTTTTAAAACAAAGAGTCAAACTGCATATCCCAGATGGAAAATGTAGGGGATGATGGACTCTCAGGGGAATGTAGCACAAACAGCCAAGTTTCTGACTCTAAGAATGGCTCTAATGTAATGAGAAGGTATATCAGGTTCCAAGTGATCAATTGTGTTAGGGGACTCTGTAGTCAGAGGTACAGACAGACGTTTCTGTGGCCGGGAGCAGAAAATCAGAATGGTGTGTTCCCTCTCTGGTGCCAGGATCAAGGATGTCTCAGAGAGAGTGCAGAATGTTCTCAAGGGGGAGAGGGACCAGCAGGAGGTCATTGTACACATTGCAACTAACAATATAGGAAGGGAAAAGGATAAGATTCTGAAGGGTGAATATAGAAGATTAGGCAGGAATTTAAAAAGGAGGTCCTCGAGGGTAGAACTATCTGGATTACTCCCGGTGCTCCGAGCTAGTGAGGGTGGGAATAGGAGGATAGAGCAGATGAATGCATGGCTGAGGAGTTGGTGCAGGGGAGAGTGTTCACATTTTTGGATCATTGGAATCTCTTCTGGGGTAGAAATGACCTGTGTAAGAAGGATGGATTGTACCTGAATTGGAAGGGGACTAATATACTGGCAGAGAGATTTCTGAGAGCTGCTTGGGAGGACTTAAACTAGTGAGGGAGATGGAACCCAGAGAAATAGTGAGGAAAGATACCAATTTGAAATTGATGCAGTTGGGAAAAGGAATGAGTCAAAGAGTCTGGGCAGGCAGGAACAAAGCAAAGAATAAGGTAGGACTGATAAATGAAACCGCATTCATTTCAATGCAAGAGGCCTAACATGGAAGGCAGAGGAGCTCAGGGCGTGGTTAGGAAAATGGGACTGGGATATAATAGCGATTACAAAGATGTGGCTCAGGGATGGATAGGACTGGCAGGTATAAATGCTACAGGAAGGATAGAAATGGAGACAAGAGAGGAGGGGGAGTAAAGTTTTTGATAAGGGATAGCGTTACAGTTGTACTTTAGGAGGATATTCCTGGGAATACATCCATGGAAGTTATTGGGTGGAACTGAGAAATATGAAAGGGATGATCACCTTATTGGTTTTGTATTACAGACTTCCTAATAGTCAGTGGGAAATTGAGAAACGACTTTGTAAGGAGATCTCAGTTATCTGTAAGAATAATAGGGTAGTAATGGTAAGGAATTTTAACTTTCCAAACTTAGACTGGGACTGCCATAGTGTTAAAGGTTTATATATAGAGGAGTTTGTTAAGTGTGTACAAGAAAATTTTCTGATTCAGTACATAGATGTACTTACTAGAGAAGGTACAAAACTTGACCAACTCTTGGAAAATAAGGCAGGGCAGGTGACTGAGATGTCAGTGGGGGAGAACTTTGGGGCCAGTGACCATAATTTTATTTGTTTTAGAATGGTGATGGAAAAGGATAGACTGGATCTAAAAGTTGGAGTTCTAAATTGGAGGAAGGCCAATTTTGAGGGTATTAGGCAAGAACTTGCACCGGTATTTACTGTGGAAAAGGACATGGAAGATCTAGCATGTGGGAAAATAGATGGTGTCATCTTGAAAAATGTCCATATTATAGAGGAGGAGGTGCTGGATGTCTTAAAATGCATAAAAGTGGCTAAATCCCCAGGACCTGATCAGGTGTACTCTAGAGCTCTGTAGGAAGCTAGGGAAGTGATTGCTGCATTAGAGTGGTGCTGAAAAACACAGTAGGTCAGGCAGTATCCGAGGAGCAGGAAAATCGATTTCCCCTTCAAATCCTCCCACTTCCTCCAGATGAAAGGGGTAGCCATGGGCACCCGTATGGGCCCCAGCTCTGCCTATCTCTTTGTTGGCTACGTAGAACAGTCCATCTTCCCGTAGGCACCACTCTCAGCTCTTCCTCTGCTACATTGATGACTGCATTGGCACCACCTCATGCTCCCCCGAGGAGGTTGAGCAGTTCATCAACTTCATCAACACATTTCACCCTGATCTTAAATTCACCTGGACCATCTCTGACACCTCCCTCCCCTTCCTGGACCTCCCCATCTCCATCAATGACAACTGACTTAACACTGACATATTTTACAAACCTACCGACTCCCACAACTATCTGGATTACACCTCTTCCCACTCTACCTTCTGCAAAAATGCAATCCCATATTCCCAATTCCTCCATCTCTACCATATCTGCTCCCAGGAGGACCAGTTCCACCACAGAACACATCAGATGGCCTCCTTCTTTAAAGACTGTAATTTCCCTTCCTACATGGTTGAAGATGCCCTCCAACACATCTAATCCATGTCCCGCACCTCCACCCTCAAACACCACCCCTCCAACCGCAACAAACACTGAACACCTCTGGTCCTCACCTTCCACCTTCCGCATAAACCACATCATCCGCCGACATTTCTGCCACCTCCAAACAGACCCCACCACCAGGGATATATTTCCCTCCCCACCCCTTTCCGCCTTTCGCAAAGACCATTCCTTCCGTGACTATCTGGTCAACCCACGCCCCACAACAACCCACCCTCCCATCCTGACACCTTTCCCTACCACCGCAGGAATTTCAAAACCTGTGCCCACACCTCCTCCCTCACCTCCATCCAAAGACTCAAAGGCGCCTTCCACATCCATCAAAGTTTCACCTGCACATCCACAAATGTCATTTATTGTATCAGTTGCTCCTGATGCGATCTCCTTTACATTTGGAGACTGGACGTCTTCTTGCAGAGCGCTTTAGGGAACATCTCCTGGATACCTGCACCAATCAACCCCACCACCCCGTGGCCGAACATTTCAAATCTCCCTCCCACTCTGCTGAGGACATGTAGGTCCTAGGCCCTCCTCCACCCCCACTCCTCACCACCCTATGCCTGGAGGAAGAACATCTCATCCTTCGCCTTGGAACCCTTCAACCCAAGGCATCAATGCGGACTTCACCAGTTTCCTCATTTTCCCTCCCCCACCTTACCCCAGTTCCAACCTGCCAGCTCAGCACCATCCACATGACTTGTCTACCTGCCAATCTTCCTTCCTACCTATCCACTCCACACTCCTCTCTGACCTAATCCTTCATCCCCACCTCCATGCACCTATTGCACTCTTAGCCACCTTCTCCCCAGCCCCACCCCCCTCCCATTTATCTCTTCACCCTGGAGGCTCCCTGCCTCATTCCTGATGAAGACTTTTGCCCAAAATGTCGATTTTCCAGCTCCTCGGATGCTGTGCTTTTCCAGCACCACACTAATCTGGACCCTGATCTCCAGCGTCTGCAGTCCTCACTTTCACCTAAGTGATTGCTGGACCCCATGATGAGATATTTGAATCATCAATAAGCACAGGTGAGGTGTCAGAGGATTAGAGGTTAGCTAAGAAAGGTAGAATGGAAAAGCCAAGGAGCTATAGACCAGTGCGTTTGACATCGTTGGAGGGCAAGTTATTGGAATGAGTCCTGAGGAACAGGATTCACATGTATTTGGAAAGGCAAGGACTGATTAGGGATAGTCAACACGGCTTTGTATGTGGGAAATCATGTCTCATGAACTTGATTGAGTTTTTTTGAAGAAGCAACAAAGAGCAGTGGACATGATCAAAATGGATTCTGGATTAGTGGTGCAGGAAGAGCACAGCAGTTCAGGCAGCATCCAGGTAGCTTCAAAATCGACGTTTTGGGCAAAAGCCCTTCATCAGGATGGACTTCACTAAGGCATTTAACAAGGTTCCTCATGTTAGACTGGTTAGCAAGGTTAGATCTCATGGAATACTAGCCATTTGGATGCAGAACTGGCTTGAAAGTGGAAGACAGAGCGTGGTGGTGGAGGGTTGCCTTTCAGACTGGAGGACTGTGACTAGTGATGTGCCACGAGGATCAGCAGATCCACTGCTTTCATCATTTGTATAAATGATTTGGATTGATCATAGGAATTAGAGTTGGTAATTTTGCAGATGACACCAAAATTTGAGGTGTAGTGTGTGACAAAGAAGGTTACCTCAGAGTGCAACGGGATCTTGATCTGATGGGCCAATGGGCTGAGGAGTGTTAGATGGAGTTTAATATAGGTAAATGTGAGTTGTTGCATTTTGGAAAGGCAAATCTTAGCAGGGCTTATACACTTAATGGTAAGGTAATGGGGAGTGTTGTTGAACAAAGAGACCTTGGAGTGCAGGTTCATAGTTCCTTGAAAGTAGAGTCACAGGTAGATCAGATAGTGAAGAAGGCATTATTGGTCAGAACATTCAGTATAGGGGTTGGGTGGTCATATTGCAGCTGTATAGGACATTGGTTAGGTCACTTTTGGAATATTGTGCACAATTCTGGTCTCCCTCCAATGGAAGGATGTTGGGAAACTTGAAAGAGTTCAGAAAAGATTTACAAAGGTGTCACCAGGGTTGGAGGATTTGAGCTATAGGGAGAGGCTGAATAGGCTGGGACTGTTTTTCCTGGAGCGTTGGAGGCTGAGGGGTGATCTTATAGAGGTTTATAAAATCATGAGGGGCATGGATAGGGTAACAGACATGGTCTTTTTCCTGGGGTGGGGAAGTCCAGAACTAGAGGTTTAGGGTGAGAGGGGAAAAATTTAAATAGATCTAAGGGACATCATTTTCACGCAGACGGTGCTGCGTATATGCAATGAGCTGCCAGAGGAAGTGGTGGAGACTGATACAATTACACCATTTAAAAGGCATTTGGATGGGTATATGAATAGGAAGGGTTTGGAGGGATATGGGCCAAGTGCTGGCAAATGGGACTAGATTAGGTTAAGATATCTGGTCAGCATGGACACATTGAACCGAAGGGTCTGTTTCCGTGTTGTACATATCCATGACTCTCTGACTCATGTGAATTAGGCTAAATGACAAAATAAACTACCTGGTGAGATAATTGCCAAAGTGTTTACTATATTGAGCTTTTATGACACGGAGGAAGACAGGCCAGAAACAGGTTCAATTTGGACAGAAAAAATCCATATGTGCAAATGTGCTATTTAGCAGTGACTTTTGAGAAGAATTGTAACTCAGGTTGAGGTTCTGGATGTAGGTTTGCTTGCTGAGCTGGGAGGTTCATTTCCAGACTCTACTAGGTAACATCTTCAGTGGGCCTCCAGGTGAAGCGTTGCTGACAATTCCTGCTTTCTATTTATGTCATGTCCTGTGGTGTATGTCATTTCCTGTTCTTTTTCTCAGGGTGTGGTAGATGGGATCTAACTCGATGTGTTTGTGGAAAGAGTTCCGGTTGGAATGCCATGCTTCTAGGAATTCTCGTGTGTATCTCTGTTTGGCTTGTGCTAGGATGGCTGTGTTGTCCCAGTCGAAGTGGTGTCCTTCCTTATTTATACTAGCATCCTTATATACAGATAAGGAAAGACACCACTTCAACTGGGATAACACATCCATCCTAGGACAAGCCAAACAGAGACACACACGAGAATTCCTAGAAGCATGGCATTCCAACTGGAACTCTATCAACAAACACATCGAGTTAGACCCCATCTATCACCCCCTTGAAAAGGGAAGAGAAAATGACATCACCACAGGAAATGACATCACCAACCCAAAGAAACCCAAACATATAAATAGAAAGCAGGAATTATCAGCAGTGCTCCGCCCTGAGGCCCACTGAACATATTACCTGGTAGGGTCACAAAACGTCTGGGAATGAACCTGCCAGCTCAGTGAGCAAACCTACATCCAGTGCTATTTAGCAGCCTAAAAGTAGCCAAAATAACTGGAAGAAAGCTAAGAGTTTCCTTAGAGTTCAGTGAGAAATGCCAGCGTGTCACCTAGTTCTGTGTATCTCGTGAAGAAATGGAGAGAATCATACCTGCTGGATGTGCAGAGAATCGTTGCAAGAAAATGCTTGTGATCTCATCAGTTGAATAGAAATGTAAAAAGTGAACATAAGAGCGATACCTCACTTGAGTTGTGTATCTGTAAAAAGGATATTGCTGGGCAAAGCGGTTGACACTTTGTTTTTGTTTTTTTTATGGTAAGGGCTTTCAAAATTGTCTTAGAAGCTATGCTTTCTTCTTTTCAGTAAAAAATCTTATTTCTTTTGTACTATCAGCAGAAAACCAGAGGCCAAACTGATCGCTAAGCCCAAATGTCCTCAAAATCTAACTTCTAGAAAAGAAATCTCATATTTTTGTGGAACAATCCCAGATCACTATATATTCATCAACTTTAAAAGGAATTCCGCCACTTCTGTCTTGGCTACCTGAACCCTGAGTCTGATTGGTTGGAGGAAAGAATCCTCATTTTATACTCAATTTCTAGAATCTGAAAATCACATGAATGAACATCCATATCTTAGGATTTGCTTAAACTTAAACTTAGTTGTAATTCTGTCCCGACTTTTACTTCCTTGTGTGTGTGTGTGTGTGTGTGTGTGTCCATGTCCATGAGCACACATGTTGTGACAATCACCTCCTGAATTTGAACACATTGATAAAAAACAAGGGTGGTGAGTAGCAGAGGAGGTGACGACAGCAGACACAATAGCAACATTCAAAAAGCACCTGGGTGAGTACATGAGTAGGAAAGGAATAGAGGGATATGGATCCTGTAAATTAAGACAGTTTTAGAATGGAAGGGCAAAATGTGTCAGTGCAGGCTTGGAGGGTGAAGGATCTGTTCCTATGCTGAATTGTTCTTTGTTCTAAGCCTCTGTTTTAACCTGAAAAGAGCTTTATTGGATCACTTTAATGTTGAATTCCTTATACAGAGGGTTTTGGAGAACATGCCAGAGACTGTTTCAAAAGAAAAATTAACAGAAGGCAATAACAAATAAAAGAGTTCAATTCACTTATCTCCCATGTCCATAACAGAGGGGTGTATGTTAGTGCTTCTGGAGGGAAGGCACACAAATCAAAGTTGTGCTTCTCCAAATTTCCAAAGTAACATTGAAATCAGGACAGTACCCTGCTGACTGAGATATACATTTACTTTACTCGAAATTACAGAGACAGTTCTAAAATGAGAACATGTCATTTGGCCTATCCTTATACTAGGCACATACAATCTCTTTGATTAAATCTCCTAAAGCAGGAGTCTGAAATAGTACTTCCCTCTCCAAAGTGGTTTTCATAAAACTCTACATTATCTATCTTCACTTCCAAGTTCATTATTCAAACTCAACCAGATGTTTCTGACAGGCAGCATTTCCGTTGTTCTAGCGGTGCAGAAACCATCACATTCCATTGAATATTGTGTCAGCAAAAGATAAACTTATCCTTATGCCTTTTATGTTGTTCTATATTAGAAACGTATCCATCTCAGGTTGTAAGTTTGCTCACTGAGCTGGTAGATTAGTTCTCAGAGGCTTTGTTACCATGCTAGGTAACATCATCAGTGAGCCACCAGTGAAGCGCTGGTGTTGTGTCCCGCTTGCTGTTTATCTGTCTTGGTTTGTTGTGGTGGGTGATATCACTTCCAGTTCTTTTTCTGAGAGGTTGGTAAATGGTGTCCAAATCGATATGTTTCTTAATGGAGCTCTGGTTTGAATGCCAGGCTTCCAGGAATTCCTCGCATATCTTTGTTTAGCCTGCCCCAGGATGGGTGTATTGTCCCAGTCGAAGTGGTGTCCCTCTTCATCTGTGTGTAAGGATACCAGTGATAGTTGGTCATGTCTTTTAGTGGCTAATTGGTGCTCATGTATCGTGGTGGCTAGTTTCCAGCCCATCTGACCAATGTAATGTTTGTTGCAGTCCTTGCAGGATATTTTGTTATGTGACATTCATTCTGCTGGTCATTGGAACAGGATCCATTAAATTCATCTGGAGCTGTTTCAGTGTGTTGGTATGTTTGTGGGCTATCATGATGCCTAGGGGCCGGAGTAGTCTGGCCGTCATGTTCCAGATGTCTTTCATGAATGGCAGAGTGGCTAGAGTCTCTGGATGTGTTGTGTCTTCTTGTTTAGGTCTGTTGTGTAGGAATTGGTGGGCTGTGCTTATCTGGTATCCATTGTTCCTGAATACATTGTATAAGTGGTTTTCCTTGGCTTCTCTTATTTAAATGAGCCATAACACACTGCAGCACGCGGAGCAACCAGAGCAAACCCACGCAGTCACCGAGAGAAAGTGCAAGCTCCGCATAGTCATTTGCCCGAGGTGGGGATTGAACCCAGGTCGCTGGTACTGTGAGGCAGCAGTGCTAGCCACTGAACCACTGTGACATCTATTAGTTGCAGGTTAATTTTTTTTCTGGATATTGTTGCAATGTTTGGTGAATCTAATGGTTTCCATTGGTTTTCTAAGTTGAAAAACATGCTGTGTCAGATGCTAAGGGTTTTTTTTTGTTGACTTCAAGGCTTCTGCACATAGACATAGATACAGTAGTAGGTATATCACTTTAACAGTTCATACTGTGGCGAATGAGCTGAGCCATGCAGATCAGAAAAGAATGATGGAAGAGTAAGGATGTGGCAGTAGAAGTCTCTGAGCAGTTGGTCTTATTTACTGAGGGCGTTCGGAGAGCAATTCTCCCATGGCAATCACAGAGAGATAATACATTTGAGACATTTGAGCTTCAATAAGCATAAGTGTCAACAACTCTCACATGCCTTGAAGAGGAAAGGAAAAGAATATTCACAATCTGTTGCAAGCACAACTGCAGCCTCAGAGCAATGTGAGGATCATTTGTAACGAACGACTTTTACGTGTCTAATTCTTTCCATGCTGTATCTGGAATTATTTGGAATAATTCTGTTTGCTGTCCACTGTTCAGTACAGGAGATCACCAGAGAGCTGAAATATTTCGAGAGAACAGCAGGTTGTATGAACATATGGCTTTCCTAGAATTGGAGGTTCTCCAGAGTACAGAATGTCATGGATTGAAAATGTGTTGCTTTTAGGGTGCCACATGTGAATTCTGTCATATTACAAGATCCAATAAAGGTTTCTTGTTCCTTTAAGGCCAATAGGTAGGTGACCACTGTCATATGTTTGTGGAACGGAACATTACCCGGTTGTGATTGCAGTGGAGTGTTGCCTCAAATCCTTCATTTTTAAGGTTTTTTTGTGCGTGCTAAGATAGCAGTAGTTGAGGATAAACCACTTGTAAGTCTTAACAAGAGAAGACACTTATCTTAACAACAAGATGCAGTTTATTGTATGAAAGCAATAGGTACAATTTACATTGATAAGTTAAACATAGTTATTATGATTATCAGGAGTCAGGGATAACATGTCTGAGTCTATTAGAATAAAATAACAAAATATGTCTTTCTTCACCCAAGACTTATATTAACTCATCAGATTGGGTGGGACTTAATGCAATCTCCAAAATTAACTATTTCAGAATTACCTGTATTTGTCCAGTATCCTAACAGTAATCATGGTGCCCTAATATTGCATTATCACCACAAATTAATGGAAAGCTATGGCGACTGGCCCTGACCACACAGGCATTGGCCTTCGCCCCTGAGCTGGAGTCCCAGCATCTGTTTCATTGAAGTCACTGCTGATGCTGACATCTCACTCCAAGTCTGAGGGAATCCGTTCCCCAGACCAGACCAAGCATCCAGTTTACATCACTAATGAGACTAAAGGCTGACAGATTCCTAGGAACGATGATTTACATCTTAGGATCTTAAAAAATCATAAAACCCTACAGCATGGAAACAGACCATTTGATCCTTCAAGTCCACACCAACCCTCCAAAGAGCAGTCCATCCTATCCCTGTAACCCTTCATTTCCCATTGCCAACCCACACATCCCTGGATATTATGGGCAATTTAGCACAGCCAATCTACCTAACTGCACATCTTTGGACTGTGGGAAGAAAGCGGAGCACCCGAAGGAAACCCACGCAGACATAGGGAGAATGTGCAAACTCCACACAGACAGTCACCCAAGGCAGGGATTGAAACAAGGTCCTTGGTGCTGTGAGGCTACAGAAAGCAGGAAGCTATAGACCAATTAAGACCATAAAAAGCAGAAATAGGCCATACAGTCCACTGAGTCTGCTCCACAATTCAATCATGGCTGATATGTTTCTCAACTACATTCCCCTGCCTTCCCCCCATAACCCTTGATCCCCTTACTAATCAAAAACCTATCTATCTTCAATCTTAAATACAGTCAATGATTTGGCCTCTACAGCCTTTCATGGTAACGACTTCCATAGATTCACTACACTCTGACTGAAGAAATTCCTTCTCACCTCAGAGCTAAATGGTCGTCCCTTCACTCTGGGTCTGTGCCTTCGGGTCCTAGTCTCTTCTACTAATGGAAACATCTTCTCCAAACTCCATGCCCAGACCTCTCAGAATCCTGTAAATTTCAAGGAGATCCCTCTTCATCCTTCAAAATTCCATTGAGTACAGACCCACAGTCCTCAGACTAAAATTGGTCATTGGGAAATACAGGAATGCATAGTAAAGGGACAGTAGTAAGACGTCTCAATGAATCATTTCTGTATTGTCTCCAATATAACATTGACGTACTGAAAAAAATCTGGAAATAAATGGAAACATTTTCAACTCACCACCTGTACATTAACATTAGCGTTGTTAACCAGTTATACCTTATATAATCTACTAATTGTCATTTACCTTTATTTTACTGTTTTCTATGACAGATGGCTGCTCTGAATGAGCATTTTAATTTTAAATATGTGATGGAATATTACATGACAATAGTTGTTGAAGCCATTGAAAAAATAATAATGAGCAACTTCAGAAATGCTGCCACAGCCCTCCAAATGTAGCTAACTCTAAGAGATAAACTACTGAACAAAGGCCTATGGCATATTTCACATTTTCATGGGATCTGAAAACTGCTTTTCATGATCATGCACATCAAGTGTTTTTAGTACTAGCTTGGGACCACATTCCACAATTTGGTTTGCTTTTTTTGAAAACTGAAACTTAAAAACCTCACTGAAAACACATGAGAAAAGCAATGGGAGGACAATGAGGCCTAAAGTTGTCATGAACTATTAAGTGGCTGCAGGCAATATTTCATCAGTTGCATTCAAGTTGAAAAACAAAGGTTTCAAGAATGTAATATTTGTACTGATAAATGTGCATATTCCTGAAAGAGGTTGGAATTTATATTTAGGGGACCTGGAGGGCATGCTCCCTCCCCTCAGGAAGTTGGTATTTTTGACATTTTGTCGGGCCCACTTTCTAGCATTTTGCTTTTGAAGCCAGAATTGATGGTGAGTGAAATGCATTCGATCCTCATGTAATTCTGTCATCAATGCAGTAATCATGTATAACAAGGAACACATTTCAGAAAAGTCCTGGTTATTGAAACCATCCAGTAGATTCAGGGATTATGGACAACCTTGCTTCATTATGTTTTAAAGAGTGATAGTTTGAGTGAGTCTCCCATTTAGTTTTGAATGGTAAGTGATGTTAGATAAGACCCAAGATCTGGGCCAATTCTCTCACAACATCATTCAGGTAGGATGCGTGGGGCATTAGATCATACGCCTTATGAGAACTGATGAAATATTTGTAAATGGGTTTCCCTTCAGCCTTGCAATGGTCTGTGATCTCAGAGAGACAGAAACATCCCGATGCATTTTGCATGGGAGCCAAATGAAGATAATTATTTCCTCGTCACATTCGAACATTTAAAACTTTCTGGCATGTATTCAACTCGATCCAAAGATTGAATCGATCCAACAATCTGATCACCAATGTCAGAGACATTGAAAGCATGTCAGCAATAACTTTAAGTGGTAAATTAAATTAAAAACAGACTAAAAAGGGCTAATTTATGGTGCCTCTCACTGATACCACGACAGGCCACAGATCTGACAGAATCACAGAATGGTTACAGTATAGCTGAAGACCTATTGTCCCATTCTTTTTATGCTAACTCTCCAAAGGAGTAATTCACTTAGAGTCACAGAGTGATACAGCACAGAAACAGACCTCTCAGTCCGACTTGTCCATGCCAACCAATTTTCCCAAACTAAACTAGTCCTATTTACCGTGTTTGTTCCATATCTCTCCAAACTGTTCCTCTTCATGTGCCTGTCCAAATGTCTTTTAAATGTTGTAACTATACCTGCCTCTACCATTTCCTCTGGTAGTTTATTCCACGTACAAACCACTCTCTGTGTGAAAACGTTACCCCTCAGGTTCCTGTTACATCATTTTCCTCTCACCTTAAAAATATGCCCTCAAAACTCCCTTACCCTAGGGAAAAGGACTTAGCTGTTCACTTTATCTATGTCCCTCATGATTTTATATACCTCTATCAGGTCATCCCTCAAACTCCTGCACTCCAGTGAAAAAAATCCCAGTTTATGCAGTCTCTCCTTATAACTCAAACCCTCCTGTCCTGGTAACATCTTTGTAAATCTTTTCTGCACTTTCTCCAGTATAAGTTTATAAATTTAAGCATGCCAAATGCCTTCTTTAGTACCCTGTCTACCTGTTATACAACTTTCAAAGAACTTTCAAATGTACCTGAACCACTAAGTATCTCTATTTGACAACACTCTCCAGGGCCCTACCATTAACTGTATAAGTTCTACCCTTGACCATCTTACCAAAATGCAACACCTCACATTTATCCAACTTAAACTCCATCTGCCACTCTTCAGCCCATTGACCCAATTGATCAAGATCTCTTTGTATCCTTAGATATCATTTTTCATTGTTAACAAACCACCAATTTTGGTGTCATCCACAAACTTAATAACCATGCTTCCTAAAGTCTCATCGAAATCATTTATATAAATAACAAACAACAGCGGACCCAGCACTGCTCCCTGCCAAACACTGCCAGTCACAGGCCTCCAGTCCAAAAAAACAACCCTCAACCACCGCGGGGCGGCACAGGGCGGTTGTGGGCGGCACGGTGGTGCAGTGGTTAACACTGCTGCCTCACAGCATCAGAGACCCAGGCTCAATTCCCGCCTCAGGTGACTGTGTGGAGTTTGCACATTCTCCCCATGTCTGCATGGGTTTCCTCCAGGTGCTCCGGTTTCCTCCCACAATCCAAAAATGTGCAGGTCAGGTGAATTGGCCACGCTAAATTGCCCATAGTGTTAGATGAAGGGGTAAATGTAGGGGAATGGGTCTAGGTGGGTTGCGTTGCGGTGGGTTGGTGTGGACTTGTTGGGCCTGTTTCCACACTGTAAGTAATCTAATCTAAACCACCACCCTCTGTCTCCTTTTGTGAAGCCAGTTATATATACATTTAGCGAGCTCTCCCTGAATCCCATGTTATCTAACTTTACTGACCAGACTACCAAGCGGAACTTTGTCAACAACTTTACTAAAATCCAAGTAAATAATGTCTACCATTCTATCCTCATTAATTGTTTTTGGTTAGTTCCTCAAAAAAATCAATTAAGTTTGTGAGAGATGATTTCCCACACACAAGCCCATGCTGACGACTTTGAATCAGTCCTTACCTCTCCAAAAACATGTAAACCCTATCTCTTAGAATTCCTTCCAACAACCCACCCATCGATGTCAGACTCACGAGTTGATAGTTCTTAGCCTTCTCCTTACACCCTTTCTTAAATAAAGGCACAACATCAGCCATTGTCTAGTCCTCTGGCACTTCATATGTGGCTGTAGCTGATATAAATATCTCTGCTCTCCTAGTTTCTCACAACGCCCGGGATACATCTGATCAGATCCCAGAGATTTATCCACCTTTATGTGTTTTAAGATCTTTAGCACCTTGTGTCATGTGGACTATTTTCAAGACATCAATATTTATTTCCCCAAGTTACCGAGACTCCATTACCTCCTCCACAGTAAAGACTGATGCAAAATATTTGTTTAGCATCGCTTCTATCTTCTGTGATTCCACAGTCCTCATTGATTTTTAAGGAATCCTATTCTCTCCCTAGTTGCTCTTTTGCTCTTAATATACTTGTAGAATTTATTTGTATTATTCTTAACCTTATCTACCAAGGCTATCTCATCAACTTTTCCTCTTAAGAATGGCCCTACTCCCCTGATACCTTTCAAGAGATTTACTTGATTCCAGTGGTCTATACCTGAGATATGCCAACTTCTTATTCTTGACCAGAGCTTCAATATCTCTAATCATCCATTGTTCCCTACATCCACCAATCTTACCCCTCAATCTAATAGAAACATGCTCTCATTGCATTTTTGAAAACTCCAACTTGCAGGTTGTTCCTTTAACTGTGAATGATTTACACCAACCAACTTTTGAAAGTACCATCAAAATTGCCCTTACTCAAATTTAGAACCTTAACTTTTGTACAAGGCCTATCCTTTTCCATAACTATTAAAAAAAAATAGAATTATGATCACTGGTCTCTAAGTGCTTCCTCACTATGCCTTATTTCCCAAAAGAAATTTTGCTCATTTTCTAGTTGTTACATTTTGATAAAGAAAATTTTATTGAACACATTCAACAAATGCCTCTCCATCCAAGCTTTAAACACAATGCCAGTTTCAGTCTATGTTTGGAAAGTTAAACTTCCCTATTAATACAGCCCTATTTTTCTTACACATATCTGAGATCTCTTGACATTTTGCTCCTCAGTTTCCTGACTGGGGCCTTTTGTTCAATCCCATCAAGGTGGTCATCCTGTTCTTATTTCTGAGTTCCACCCATAAAGCTTCACTGGATGATTCCCCAGGAATATCCTTTCTAAGTACAGCAGTAATGTTTTCTCTCATCAAAAACACCACTACCCTTCCTCTGTTGCCTCCCTTTCTATCCTTCCTGTAGCACCTAAACCCAGGAACATTGAGCTGTCAGTCCTGT
This sequence comes from Chiloscyllium punctatum, assembly GCF_047496795.1. Taxonomy (NCBI): domain Eukaryota; kingdom Metazoa; phylum Chordata; class Chondrichthyes; order Orectolobiformes; family Hemiscylliidae; genus Chiloscyllium; species Chiloscyllium punctatum. The sequence goes on from NC_092739.1 coordinate 121,950,019, forward strand.
TCCTCCCTCAGCCGTGTAATAGCTATGGCATCCCAGTCCCATGTTCCCATATGTGCCTTGAGTTCATCCATCTTACCTATAAGACCCTTACCCCTGCAGCCCCGCTCATTCGTCCTTTTCAAATACTAATGCAATTCCTGCAATGCCTCAATGAACCTATCTTTACCACATTCTCAGACAATGATCCTAACAACTCACTGTGTGAAATAGATTTTCCTCAAGTCTCTTTGACTTCTTTTACCTATTATGGGATGGCATGGTGGCTCCGCCTCACAGTGCCAGGGATCCGGGTTTGATTCCAGCCTTGGGCGACTGTCTGTGGGGAGATTGCACGATCTCCCCAGGTGCTCTGGTTTTCTCCCAAAGACTAAAGGTGTGAAAGTTAGGCTGGGTTGGTCATGATAAAATGTCCATAGTGTCCAAGGATGTGTTGGTGGTTTGGCCATGGGAAATGCGAGGTCACATAGATAGGTTAGGGGGGTGTAGGTCTGACTGGGATGGCCTTCGGAGGGTTGATGTGGACTTGATGAGCTGAATGACCTGCTTCCACACTGTAAGGATTCTATGATTCTAATTACCTCAATCTGCACCATCTTATTTTTGATCTTTTCACTAAAAAGAATAATTTTTCTTCGTTTCAGGCCTTTCATGATTTTAAATACCTCTATTAAATCTCTCACCTCTTTTCTTCAAAAACATCCTGAATTCAGCATTCTTTCCATGTAACTGAAATTCCTCATCCCTGGAATAATTTTTGTGAGTCTATTTTGCATCCCCTCTCAGACCTTTACCTCCTCCCTCAAGTATGGCATTCATATATAGACAATTCTCCTGTTGAGGTCAAATCAGTATTTTATACATGTTTGAAATGAACTTCTGTCTTTTGGATTCTATGTGACTATTAATAGACCCTCAAATACTTATATTTTACAATGACATCCATATATGAACAAATAAATTAGAATTAGAATCCCTACAGTGTGGAAACAGGCCCTTTGGCCCAACAAGTCCACACCGACCCTCTAAAGAGTATCCCACCCAAACCCACTCTCCTATATTTTACCCCTAGCTAATGCACATAACCTACACATCTCTGAACACTATGGGCAATTTACCTGACCTGCACATCTTTGGATTGTAGAAGGAACCCAGAGCATCCAGAGGAAACCTCCTCAGACACGGGGAGAATGTGCAAACTCCACACAGACAGTTGCCTGAGGCTGGAAGTGAACCTGGATCCCTGGTGTTGTGAGGCAGCAGTGCTAACCACTGAGTCACCGTGATGCCCCACAGTGCAGGTGAAGAAGAAGGAGAAGGAAAATATTAGGAGCAGGAGAATATGCCATTCAGACCCATGAGCCTGTTCAACCATCCAACAACCTGATTGTGGCCTGAACTCCATATTCTCATCAACTCTAATATCCTTTAACTACCTTGGTAGTTAAGAATCTATTTACATCTACCACACACATCCCTCTGATTCAATAGCTCAATGAGCATTTTGCCTTTCATTTTATATTTTCTCTCCATGTTCTTTCTGCCAAAATGAATCATTTCACACTTCTCTGCAGAAAATTCTGTCTGCTACCTTTTCATCCATTCCAACAGCCTGTTCATGCTTTTAAAGTTCTACAGTGCCCTCCTCAGACTTTACAATGATTCCAAGTTTTGAATCATCTGCAGCTTTTGTAATTGCTCCCTGGACATCCAAAGTCTGGATCATTAATATATATTAGGCATGAGATGCCGGTGTGAGTGCAAGATGCTGATGATTGTAATGTACACAACAAGCAATTAAAAGAATATCGTTCACTTCTGTCTAAAGAGTAATAGAAATATATTTAAATATGTCTCCAGATCCGTCAGATTTAAGTAACCTCAAGAACAGAGGCTCATTTAGGTAATTTAGACAATATTTATTATCTTTGTGTACTCAGTCTGCTATTTTCTAAAATTCAAATGAAAATCTGATAGACAGGGTATGGAATTCATTCAACATAATGATCCTCATTGTCAGTTTGATTCAGTCTTTTGTAGCACACTTCTGAGAAATGTTGTTATCCCCAACCTCCATCCCCACTACTCCCCTCCCCAATCACCCCACCCCTCGCCCCCAACACACCTGATGAAGGAACAGTGCTCCGAAAGGTAGTGCTTCCAAATAAACCTGTTGGACTATAACTTGATGTTGTGTGATTTTTAACTTCGTACACCCCAGCCCAACACCAGCATCTCCAAATCATGACATAGTAAATTGTCTACAAGAAATTTTGGGCTAGTCTCAGGGTATGAAAGGTCTAATGTAGCTGCAGGTTGGTTTCTTATTTCACCACACAAAGAGGAGATTCAAAGGAACATGTCTCCACACATTTTCCTTTGTCAAGCATTTTTCAAAATGTGAAGTACCTTTAAATAAGAAAAAACTTGAAATAGGCAGAGAATTTCACGATGACTTATGCAATGTCAGTCGAGAAAGATTGTGTGTGTTGCCCACGGGTAAATGAAAGGCTTGTCCTGAGGTGGGGCATAGACCCTTTGGTCACTGTGCTTGGTACGTTTGACATTTTTGCTTTTCCACTAGTCTGGAAACATGTTACTGCTGAAAGCGACAAGCCCTAAATGTGCACACATGAATAGTCAGCAAATTTTAAAAAAAATATCAGTTAAACAAATGAAAGATGAACAGATAAGGGCAAGTTAGAGATGTCAAATTTGATCTGAGTGTCCATCTGCTTGTCCATGTATTCCAGGAAACTCGCTGTCCATGCAGAGTGGAATTCCAGCATTAGTTTTATTCATTCAGAGGATGAGTATCAATGGTTGGGTGAACATGTTGTACCTATCTTTAATTACCCGAGAGAAGGTGGTGGTGAATGGCCCTTTTGAATTAGTGCAGTGTTTGGTGTAGGTGGACCAACAATGTGGTTAGGTAGAGAGTTTCAAATTTGGACCCAGTGACACTGCATGTATGACGATACATTTTCAAGTCAGAATGGTGAGTGGCTAGGAGATGAATTTACAGGTCGTGGTGTTCTGATGCATCTGTTGCCTTCCTGCTTCCACATCAAGAGTCACGTGACACCAGGTTTCGGTCCAATAGGTTTACTTGAAGGCACAAGCTTTCGGAGTGCTGCTTCGTCATCAGGTGAAGTGTTGTCCAACACCGGCACCTCCACATCATAGCTACTTTCTCCTTCCAGATGGAAACTGTTGTGGGTTTCAAAGGGGAATCTGCAGAGTCTTGGTCAATTTCTGCAGTGCATTTCACAGATGGGACATATTGCTGCTGCTGACTTTCAGTAGTGGGGGGAGTGAATATTTGTGTATCTAGTGCCAATTAAGCCTTATCCCAGGTGGTGGCAAGCTTCTTGAATGTTGTTGGAGCTGCACTCATCCAGGCAAGTAGGGAGTATTCCATCATACTCCTGACTTGTACATTGTGGACAGGCTTTCATAGAGTGGTCATAAAATGAGTTACTCATTGCAGCGTACCTAGCCATTGACCTGCTCTTTTGCCACTCTATTTACATGGCTGGTCCTGTTCAGTTCCAGGTCAATGGTAAGCCCTCGGACATTGACGATGGGAAGTTCCGTAATGATAATACCATTGAGTGCGAGGGACCTAGTTTGCACAGGTGCCCAAATGTTGATTGTTATTTGCAAAGTGGATCATTGACATACTGCAATATGCTAACTGCAATGGTTCACATAATTTTAGTGTGATCTAACCATTTTCTATATTGCATATCGATTTACAAATGCTCGGGCCACAGAATAACCTTTTTGACAACAGCTTCATTCAACAATTTTGGCCAAAATCAACCCCAAACTCCAAGATATAGGACTATCTTATCCCCCTGTGCAACTGGATCCTTAACTTGCTAATCTGCAGACTGCAAACAGTAAGAATAGGCAACAACACCTCCTCCACAATAAACTCAACACTGGTGAGCCGCAAGGCTGCATACTGATCCCCTTACTATATTCATTATATACTCACAACTGTGTGGCCAAATTCAGTTCTAACTCCATTTACAAATTTGCTGATGACATCACTACAGTGGATTAGGTCTTAAATGACAATGAGACAGTGTACAAGAAGGTGACAGACAGCTTTGTGGCATGATATAAAGACAACAATCTCTCCCTCAATGTGAAAAAAATGAAGGAGCTGGTCCTCAACATCAGGAAGTGGAGTGGGGGATACATCCCTGTCTGTATCAATGATGTTGAAGTGGAGATGATTTAGACCTTGAGGTAAAAACAATGACTGCAGATGCTGGAAAGCAAATACTGGATTAGTGGTGCTGGAAGAGCACAGCAGTTCAGGCAGCATCCAAAGAGCAGCGAAATTGACGTTTCGGGCAAAAGCCCTTCATCAGGAATAAAGGCAGTGAGCCTGAAGCATGGAGAGATAAGCTAGAGGAGGGTGGGGGTGGGGAGAGAGTAGCATAGAGTACAATGGGTGAGTGGGGGAGGAGATGAAGGTGATAGGTCAAGGAGGAGAGGGTGGAGTGGATAGGTGGAAAAGAAGATAGGCAGGTCGGACAAGTCCGGACAAGTCAAGGAGACAGTGCTGAGCTGGAAGTTTGAAACTAGGATGAGGTGGGGGAAGGGGAAATGAGGAAGCTGTTGAAGTCCACATTGATGCCCTGGGGTTGAAGTGTTCCGAGGCAGAAGATGCCCCATCTTCTTCCTCCAGGCGTCTGGTGGTGAGGGAGCGGCGGTGAAGGAGGCCCAGGACCTCCATGTCCTCGGCAGAGTGGGAGGGGGAGTTGAAATGTTGGGCCACGGGGTGGTTTGGTTGATTGGTGCGGATGTCTCGGAGATGTTCCCTAAAGCGCTCTGCTAGGAGGCGCCCGGTCTCCCCAATGTAGAGGAGACCACATCGGGAGCAACGGATACAATAAATGATATTAGTCGATGTGCAGGTAAAACTTTGATGGATGTGGAAGGCTCCTTTAGGGCCTTGGATAGAGGTGAGGGAGGAGGTGTGGGCACAGGTTTTACAGTTCCTGCGGTGGCAGGGGAAAGTGCCAGAATGGGAGGGTGGGTCGTAGGGGGGTGTGGACCTGACCAGGTAGTCGCGGAGGGAACGGTCTTTGCGGAAGGTGGAAAGGGGTGGGGAGGGAAATATATCCCTGGTGGTGGGGTCTTTTTGGAGGTGGCGGAAATGTCGGCGGATGATTTGGTTTATGCGAAGGTTTGTAGGGTGGAAGGTGAGCACCAGGGGCGTTCTGTCCTTGTTACGGTTGGAGGGATGGGGTTTGAGGGCAGAGGTGCGGGATGATTTAGACCGTCATGTTCCTAGGAGTACATATCACTAACAACCTGTCCAAGTCTACCCATGTTGCTGCTACAGTCAAGACAGCACACCAACGCTTCTACTTCTTCAGAAGTCTAAGGAAATTCGTATGTGCACATGATTTTTGCCAATTTTTATCAATGCATCATAGAAAGCATCCTGTCCAGATACATCAGAGTTTGATATGACATCTGATTTGCCCAAGACCACATGAAATTACTAAGAGTTGTGAACACAGCCCAATCCATCACACAAACCAGCCTTCCTTCCAATGACTCCATCTATACTTCCCACTGCCTCAGAAAAACAGCTAATGTAATCAAAGGCTTCTCCCACCCCAGTTGCACTCTCTTCCACATTCTTCCATCAGGCAGAAGATAATAAACTTTGAAAATACATGCCAACAGATTCAAGAACAGCATCTTCCTTGCTGTTATCAGACTTTTGAATGGACCTCTTATATGTGAGAGTTGATCTTTCTCTATACTTTCTCTTTAGCTATAACATTTCACTCTGCATTATGTTCTATTACCCTGATGTACCTATGTAAGGTATGATTTGTCTGGATAGCACACAAACAGTACTTTTCACTATATCTTCATACATATGACAATAATAAATCAAATATAAATAAGATATATACTGTACCACTTTAAAAAAATCTAAACACTCAGGTAATTTTCTTGCTTTTCTCCTTTTAAAGTATTATTTAATGTATATTGTAAATGCATTTCTCCTTCATATTCTGCTTCCTAAAATGTATCACCTTATATTTTTTCACATTAAATTACAACTGTCAACTATTTGTCCAATCTATTATCTGGGCCACATCCCCTTGAGTTGTGCACAGTTCACAGTAAGCAATACACTCTTGCCTGTAACTTATTATTGTGCTCCCACAGCCATAGTTAGCTCCTTTATGCCATTGAGAAAATCAATAGATTCACCGCTTCTTAGTGGGGGAGGGGTAAAATAGTTGTAAACACTGAATATTTACATCTTCAAAAACCATTCGTTAAACACAGCATGTTTTCCTTCTCTCAGTTCTTATCCACTCAATCCTATGCCTTTCACTTAAATATGCTTTTATTCTATTGACTGTCTTTTAACAACATAAAAGATTACTGAAAGTAATGATAAGATGGTTAATTCTTTTCCACATTGTACAAGTGTAAAATCAGTGAAGTTAATGAGCAATATCTTCAATGACTAGAGCTGGCAGTGAGAAAGTAGAACAAGGTCCCCTCATTTTGAGTACTTGTAACAGACGACATAGAGAAAGGTCAAGGTAGCAAGCAACTGAAAGATTCATTGAGATGGCAAAAAGCCAGATGACTGGGCTGGAAACAATTTGGAAAGGCGAGGGACTCGTAAAGAGTGTAAAAATGAAGTTTGTAAGTGAATGGATGTGGCCTTTAGCCACATATGGTTGTAAGCCAGTGACATTAAGTGTGAATTGTGAGAAAAAATATTGCAGTGCTCAAATTATGATGTTATTGCACAACCTCAAGAATACACTGGACAACACAATTTAATGTCAAGCTGATTCTACTAGGACTGATTTTTGCAAATAATATAAATAGAAAACATCAGTCAGTGAAAGTAATGCGTGTTTCATTAAACAGAAGGTCTTATGAAGAATCTTATTTTTAATGAGAATGGGTACAGTAGTTGTGTGTTTATAGCATTAGACTAGTAACCTGAGTGGAGGAGAAATGAATGTGATGCATCTAATGTATGGATGAAGAGGTTTGGCATACTTTCTGCTTTTGTGTGCTCTCATTACCTGTCCACACCACTGACATGTCATAAAGACATGTGTAAGCCTCACCCTGTCAGTACATAGCCTGTCCATCCTCTATTGTGGCCCCTCATGGTGACACATGGAAACTGGGTCCCTCATGGCAGCAAGCTAAAGCTGAAGAGGAATGGGTTTGGTTCCCAGATATGCAAACTACTGTGAACACCAGAAATCTGAAATAAATTTAAAAAACACCCAACGTGTCAGGCAGCACCTGTAGATGGAACTGTAGCTGGTACAGTAGTTTCTTTCTTTAAATAATTAGAAACTGGTAAGATCATTCTTGGCGTATTGTGAGCCATTCTTTTCTCTTTGCTAAAGGAAGGATGCACTTTTCATTTATGAATGTAGCAGAGGTCCATCAGGCTACAACCTGGGATAGTGGAGCTGCAATAATGAGGAGATGTTGAGGATTGTGAGCTGATGTAATCTAGAGTTCAGAAAATGAGAGGCGATCTTATCAAAATGTAAAAAGATTTAATGGAATAGAAAGAGTTACAGAACAAATGGGCTGAATGTTCCCATGTTTTAGTTAAGCGTTAATTTCAAGTATGGAGGTGTCGTCTCCATGAACTCTGGCAATCTTTCTCCCACAATCCTCTGCTGCTCACCGCACTAAGTACGTGCCCATGGCACCATTATTTTACAATCTTTTCAGCTACATGAGTACACCAGTGCCAGATCTTACAATATTCACAGCGCAGGTATCATATTTAAGCAGGTGTCACGCAGTTCAAGCAGTTCAAATGCTGCAGGCCCGGAATCGCCCTGAGTGTGTTGCTGTGCAATTCCGAACAACATCACTGAGAGAAGCAAGTTGATACCCACTGTGCTGATAGGATCCTGGATGTTCCAGTGTACAGGGTGGTCAGCATCCTTTTCCCTAGGATTGGCAAATGGGAATGGGGTAGCAGGGTGGCCAGCACGGTCTGAAGTAGCCACCTAGGTCCGTGCAGTGCCCATAGTCTGGAGAAACATGTAGCAATGCCACAACAAGGTTAATGACTTTCTGCGCTCTGTTAAGAGAAAGGGCTACCATCTTCTCTCCACTCATTCTATATCTGCTCCTGCCCCCAATCCCCACCAAAGTTCACTCTCACTATTGCATGCAGCACCTTCCCTCAACCACTCTCACTCATGCCTTCTGCTCAAAACTAATAAGCTTTCCCACCCTTTGTGCTTCCTCATACTCCCCATTGACTGGACCAAGGACCACTCACCTTAGAGTTTCAGGCATGGCCATTTAATTGGAGTACAGGTGTTTGCCGTATAAGCTGATGCCAAATACTTTAGGTATGACACAGATGTAGCATAGTGCCCCCCCTTGGCTTTTCAGTGCCTGCAAGCTTGTCAAGCTACTTGGTTTTCTGTCTATGTAAAGAAAACAAGGAAGCCAGATGTGCTGTGGGTATCCAAATAAGCACAAGGTGAGTGAGCACGAAGGTAGCAAGCTGAGATCCCTGAGGTACAACCTATTCTAATGCATGAGAAATCTCTCAGTCCTTGTGTACAAAGCAGCCTGCCAGCAGCATTGTGGTGTGAGCTATTGGTGAGCTCTAAGGGCAGTAGTAAAGTATTATAAGTTAGTCCGAGATGTGCCATGCTGATGTGGTGAGTCTGGTGCTTTGCCAATGCCAGTTTTCATGGACAGAAGATTTAGGTGGTTGCTGTTCATGGACCATGCCCTGAGATGTTGGTAAATGCTTGCCAAAGTTGCAGGTCAGGGAAGACATCAGTGACCTGCAGTCACGAAGCACTTTGAAGTTAGGAATTGGTGTCATCTAATTTCTCATCCGTACCTGGGAGGATAGCAACCTATACATAAACCTCTATATAAATGTGACGAGGTTAGACAGTAGTGAGCTGTTAATGCATACAAATAGAGCCTTCCCCACTCACTAGCAAGATTCTCAGTTAATCATTGAAACAGTAAAGAGAGGAGTAAACCTTATTTTTCATTGCTGAGAATCTCATTCTTTCATTCTCACCATTTTCTCTCAACTTTCTCACCGTTGTCCATGTCATTCAGATGGTGGGAAAATTCCACTTGATGTTTCTTCTGGCTGTGGGGTCTAGAACCAAGGCATACAGTCTCAGAATTAAAGGTGAGCCATTTAGGGTTGAGATAAGGAGGAACGTGTTCACTCAGAGGATGGTGAATAGTTTAAATTATCTCTCCCAGATGGCTGTAGATGCTTCATCATTGAGTAAGTTCAAGACAGAGATTGACATATTTATAGTTAGTAATGCCATCAAGGTGCATGGGAATAGTTTGTTAAAATGGTATTGATGTTGATGGTCAGCTTTGATCTGATATTGAGTGGTAACAATGGATTTTTCTCAAAGGTCCTGGTAAAATTCTACTTCGTGCCACTGAAATCATTCACTACCCTCCACTGGGATCTGTATACATGAGACATGGTCACAGTGTGAATAGGAAAGGGAAATTTGAGCTCAGCATGATAAACCTCACCTCCAGGTTCAGAACAAATTTCCACTGACATTCCAACCCATTTCATTCCGAAAGCCAATTGACCTTGACACAAATAGAATGGAAAGCAGGAGAGAATCAGTCAGGTTCCAGCTTTGATTTTGCTATCTAGCCACTCCTCCTGAATACTACATGTCAGGTGAGGAGAGGAGCAGACTTGGCTGCAACTACAGATGCATAGTTGGCAGAGACATTTTAAGTTCATGCATGAAGATTGGCGACTGGAGCAATGTTCTGAACAAACAACACTCCAACCAGCATCAGTGCCTCAGGAGAACAAGGTACAAAGGGGGAGAAAGAAAAAATAAAGTGTGTGGTATTCAGGAAAAATAAGTCATATAAGGATTGGAAAATAATTTCCTACTCTGTTGAGGGTTAATATGCAGTCGAGAATATTACTTTTGTCTGACTCTGGGCTAACCTTAAGCAGATTTAAAGTATAAAGTGCAGTAAATACTGGTATTGTATAATGTTGGGCTATGAGGGAAGCAGATGATTGGCAGTGCCTCCAGTCATACGACTTTGCTCCACACAGCACAGGTACTAAGATCATTCAGGCTGTACAAAGGTAAGTTCTTTTCATGTCCCTAAGTGATGGCAGAGCTGACTGATGGTTGGATGTTTTCTTTCTCACATGCAGGGAGCTGAAAGTTCCTTCAGGCAGGAAAGTACTGCTGAAAAATGAGAGAAAAGAGCAGTTTGCTTACACGGAATAGGTCAGGGAGGGATGAGAACTTTACTTACAAAGAGGATCGCACGTAACTGGAAGGTTCATATCAACACTCTGCTCTCAATATGTTTTTAGACTGCTTGTTGGTCATGTTTCCCCAGCAACTCTGTCTTCAATACCATGTTACCTTTGAAAGCGTGTGTGATTTATTACTGAGCTTCATGCTGCTGAAAAATTTGGCAATGGTCACACGCTTGATGCCAAATCAACATAAGTGAGCACAATGTTGTACAAATGCAATTGAGCCTGTATCAACTCTTCAAGTATTTAAAGCCTCCATTCAGATAAATCATACAGCAATTCTGTTTCATTGTTCTGAGCATTTTTTTGCAGCATCAGATTAGATTTTCCTGGTGTTCTTTACCAATGTCTTCATTGAAAAAAAATGATTCTGATTTTTTTGTTTTCTCTAAGTATGAATTTGAGTCAAGTACCTTGTTGTGGAGATCTGAAATGCTGAGGCATAAGTTGGACAGTTTTATTATCAGAAAACTGGAAAATCAGATAGAAATTCCTAGGATTCCATCTCATAGAGTCATAGAGCTGCATAGCCTGGAAACAGACCCTTCAATCCAATTCATCCATGCCAACCAGATATTCTAAATTAATCTAGTCCCATTTCCCAGCGTTTGGCCCATATCCCTCTAAACCCTTCCTGTTCATGTACCCATACAGATGCCTTTTAAATGTTGTCATTGCAGAAGTTGCTGATGTGCATCCTTTATGAGAAATTCTGTTTTGGAGGGAATCAAGACTTAAAGTTAGACTTCTGTCAGGAGAATAATTTAGAGGAGTATTCAGAAAGCCCTGGGAATCTAAACATTATGCCATAGCTAAAACTTAATGGAACCCATAAATAGTCAAGAGTTCTGTTGAAATTTCAATTAATGTACAAGTCTTTGGAAAGGACAGACAATCGATTCTGTCAACATTTATCCTTCAATCAATTTAACAAGAACAGTTTGCCAGTCATTATCATGTTGTTGTATATGGGAGCTTGCTGTGTGTAAGTTGGCTGCTGCATTTTCCTGCATTACAACAGTAGAAGTACATCAGTGGCTGTAAAGCAGATATCTCATGGTTGTAAAAGGTGCTATACAAAATAAAAACCTTTCTTTCCTTTCTGAAGATGCAGAATAGATCCTAAACAAGCAGAAGGCTTGCAACACTTCTTCCTTCTTCATTGTAGAAGGTGTCTGAAAGACCTACGTCAGAGGGCCTGTGGAACACTGCCCCAGAAATGTTGACTGATGTGGTCTTGTGGGCATTGACAGTCTTCCCTAACTAATGATTCCTCTCTCTGAGTTTGGAGCAGTGGTTACATCATAACATCTGGTCAGTTAGGCAGAGCGGAAATCCCACAGATTTAGCACCATTATCTCTGAAGCATATATCTTTGCATTGCATTGCTAAGAGTGTGTTGGCAGAAGAATAGATATTTGGGAATGTGACTTGCATTGATAATAGTTTTAAATTGGTTGTGTGGGAGTAAGTACAGTAACATTCAAGGAATTTTGTGCATTGATGGATTAGGTTGTTTGATAATATACATAAATGTGGTCAGCCTGTACTTTGACTTGTTACAAAATATACCAAAAATATAAAGATTGGCATGTATATTTAAATTGTTTATGTAGCTGTATATAATCAATATTATTTTTAAAGCAACAACCATTGTATTTATAAGTAAGTTTTAATAGATTAAAATATTCCAAGGTATTTCACAGATCTATAATAAAAAAAGCTAAACAAGTATCATATCAGCTTATGATTCAAAGAAGCTTCACCCTCAGCTAATGAGCTATGCTGTTGAAACTTACACTATAAGAGGATGAACACAATATGATACCCATTGCAGACATCAAATACCTAAAACACAATTTCATGTCAATAAAAGGATTGTAAAATATACTGCCATTACTTTTGCTTTTTTTTAACTCTGACTATTTTTAAAAATCTTAATATATAATGGATCAATTATAGGACTCCTCTGCCCTGGGAAAAGACTTTATCTACTCACCCTATCCATGCCCCTCATGATTTTATAAACCTCTATAAGGCCACCCCCTCAACTTCTGATGCTCTAGGGAAAACAACCCCAGTCTATTCAACCTCTCAATATAGGTAAAACCCTCCAACCCTGGCAATATCCTTGCAAATCTTTTCTGAACCCTTTCAAGTTTCACAACATCTTTCCTTTAGCAGCGAGACTAGAATTGGACACAGTATTCCAAAAGTGGCCTAACCAATGTCCAGTACAGCCACAACATGACCTCCCAATTCCTATATTCAATGCATGGACCCATGAAGGCAAGGGTACCAAACACTCTCTTCACTGCCCTGTCTACCTGTGACTCTACTTTCAAGGAACTATGAACCTGCACTCCAAGGACTCTTTGTTCAGAACACTCCCAGGCCTTTACCATAAAGTATAAACCCTGCCCTGATTTACCCTACAAAATGCAGCACCTCATATTTATCTAAATTAAACTCCATCTGCAATTCCTCATCCCATTGGCCCATCTGATCAAGATCCCAGTAACCTTCTTCGCTGTCTAATACACCATCAATTTTGGTATCATCTGCAAACTTACTAACCATGCTTCCTATATACCCATCAAAATCATTTATATGAATGACAAAAAAATAGTGAACCCAGCACCAATCCTTGTGGCACACTGCTGGTCACAGGCCTCCAGTCTAAAAAAACAACTCTCCATCACCACCCTCTGTCTCCTAACTTCGAGCCAATTTTGTATCCAATATGCTAGTTCTCCCTGTATTCTATTTAGGCTAATGTGGTGTCGTTATTGTTGGCTAACGTGGTACACTATTTAAGAAAGGTGGTAAGGAAAAGCCAGGGAACTATTGACCGGTGAGGTTGACATTAATGGTGGGCAAGTTGTTGGAGGAAATTGAGGGGGACAGAACTTACTTGTGTTTGGAAAGGCAAGGACAGTTTAGGGATAGTCAACATGGCTTTGTGAGTAGGAAATTTTGTCTCACTAACTTGACTGCATTTTTTGAAGAAGTGATGAAGAAGATTAATGAACACAGAATGGTGGACATGATCTATATGGACTTCATTAAGGCATTCGACAAGGTAGAATTGGTTAGCAAGGTTAGATCACATGGACTACAGGGAGAACTAGCCCTTTAGCTATGTCATGAGGTCCTAAGTCAATGTTGAGGACTCCCAGGATAACTCCTTCCTGACTGTGCCGCCACCCAACCTTGGTCTGCCCTGTTAGTGGGATAGAACATATCCAGGGATGGTGCTAGGGGTATCTGGGACATTGTCTGTGAGGTATGATTATTGTTGTTTGACTAGTCTGTGAGACAGGTCTCCTAAGTTTGGCCCCTAGCTGTTAATAAGGAGGCCTTCACAGGGTCAAAAGGGATGTTTCTGCCATGTCTTTTCTGGTCGATTCTAGTCTGTCTGGTTTAATTTCTTTGTTGAGACTTTATAATGATTGATCCAACTGAGTGGCTTGCTTAGCCATTTGTGGGACAGTTGAGAGACAATCACATTTACTCAGGTGTTGCCTGATTTGGAGAATATTAGCTATGAGGAGAGTTTGGACAAACACACTTGGTTTTCTTTGAACATGGAGGCTGAGGGGCTATTTGATAGATGTTTACAAAATTATAACAGGCGTGCATAAAATGGATAGTTGGAGTTTTTTTCCCCAGGTAGAAGTATCAATAATTAGGTGACATAGGTCTAACATAAAAAGGGGAAAGTTTAAAGGAGATGTGAGAAGCAAGTTTTTTAGACAAGGGTGGTAAGTGCCTAGAATGTACTGTTTGAGGAGATGGTAGACGCAGATAAAATAACAATATTTCAGAGCATCTTGATAGAAACATGAAGAGGCAGGGAACAGATGAATATGAAATGCTTAGAGGCAAAACGTTTTTAATTTAGCAGTCTTGGTGGGCCGAAGGGCCTGTTCCTACACTGTACTCTTTGTTCTTCATAAGCATTTTATTTAATCATCAATTGGCTATTTAAGATATGGAGCAGACAAACAATCAGAATGATATATGGCCTGAAAACATGCAAAGGAGTTGGTGACTCACCACCCACGAGTATTATTGGACCAGAAGCAAGCTCAGAAAGAGCAAAATGTTTTTAGAGAAACCACAGAAGAGCCCCAACTGACTACTAAATACTTTTAAAAAGTAAGTGCTACCATTATGGTGCTGAAAGCTTCAATTTAATTTTAGAAGTTACAATGTTTTGTTCCAATATTGTGGTCATTACTGACCTTAAAGTAGTAACCGCAATCTCCTCTCCAACATGATGTTTTTATACTGCCAATTTGTCAGAGGTTTTTAATGAAATAATAGGGCTAATTTTCATCCAGCATGCACTTTGGGTGGGCAGTGGGAGAACTGATTGGACCACCCGCCCAATGGCATGAATGACAGGCCACATCCAAGTTCATTGATAGGCTTCATTGAAATTCCTTTGATGCAATGCAAATGTTCAATGAAGTCTAGCAGCTCCCTTATGGACCTTATCTGGAAATTAAACAATAAGCAATCTGGAGGCCATGTGGAAGGGCTCGATTACGGGTTAGTAGTCAGCGGGCAGTAAGGTTTGTTTGGAGGCCAGGAATTCTTCTCCTGGTTACAAAACAATCAGTGGCACTGAGGTTTGTTCTGATCCCTGTAAAAATTATTCAGTTTTCAAAAGAATTTTACCTCATAGCTGAAAGGATAAAGTATTGAGATTTAAGAATTTAAGACTGTATTATACAAAACAACATTGTTGTAAGCAACTTACACTTTAAACTGTGATGAGGAGGAGCCAATGTTGGACTGGGGTAAATAAAGTTAAAAATGACACAACAGATTATAGTCCAACAGGTTTATTTGACAGTACAAGCTTTCAGAGTGCTGCTTCTTTGTAAGGTAGCTAGTTGGGTAGGTACATAGGACACAGAATTTATACATAAAAGATCAAAGTGTCATACAACTAATACGATGTATTAGACAAACCTATATCCAGTCCCATTAGCTACCTGACGAAGGAGCAGTGCTACAAAAGCTTGTACTTTCAAATAAGCGTGTTGGACTATAACCTGGTCTGTTATTTTAACTTTAAAATACAGAACAGATTTTTCCTGATTTCTTTTTAACAAAACTGAAAAATCATCTTTGCACTGTCCCTTATATAGTTGGTTGATTCTGTTGGATTTATGCAGTCCAAATGAAGCTTAGCTTCCCCATCTCCAGCTGATCCCATTGTCCCAGATCCTGGTAGATTGCCTGTGCTGATGAATTCTAAGAATATCTTAGACACTCTTCCCCTCTCAAAGCCATTCCTCACAACACACAGGACTTTGTATCCAAGTAGAAATGCTAATTAGCTATCCCTTAGGCCCTAGCGCTCTTTAATCTTTGAAATGAATAGTTTTTTTAAAAAGCTAAACTATTTCCAAAATGATACTCTCACCAACATTTTGTACTTTGGAAACTGGGACTAGAATCTCATAAGGGTCTGAGTGATATGGCGGTGGAGGGATGTGACAATAAGCCAAGCAAAGTCAATCTCAACATCTCTTGTGTCATCCTTTATGTTTTTCACAAGCAGCAAGGCAAGTGTTGGCAAGGCTAGGCAATGGAGAGTTATCAGTGAAGGGGAATTATTGCTTGTTAAACACCTTTTTGATGCCACAACCTGCCTTACTAATATTCAGTTTCCTAGCTTACAAATCACAGCAAACAAGCTGGATCCTGTGATCAATTTAATTCAGGGCATGACCCACAGGCAGTAGCTACATGACCCCTCATCCACACATATTGGCATCCTGCATTTGCCAACCCATTGCAAAAATCATGACATGTCTCCAATAATCTTGTAGGCCACTTGCAAAGCACAGATTTGCAATGCAGGATGCAACATTGAGCAGCATTGAAACACTGCAGCAGGGACACTTGGTGCAAATGGACATCATCTCTCATTGACCTATCTGACCTGCTACCATAAGGAACAAGTGGACATGCACACCAAGGTCCCCCTGAACCTCAGTGATGCCTAAAGTTCATCAGGTATTCCTTTGCTCAAGTGCATCACCTCACACTTACCTGCATTGAATTCCACCAGCTCGTTTATATCCTCCAGTAACCTAAGTTAATTCTCCCTACTATTTACCACTTCAGCAATTCTTGCATCAAGAATTAGGGGCGGCACAGTGGCTCAGTGGTTGTCACTGCAGCCTCACAGCACCAGGGGCCCAGGTTCGATCCCAGCCTTGGGTGACAGTCGGTGTAGAGTTTGCACATTCTCCCCATGTCGGCATGGGTTTCCTCCAAGTGCTCTGGTTTCCTCCCACAGTTCAAAGATGTGTAGGTCAGATGAATCGGCCATGCTAATTGCCCAAAGTGTTAGCTGCATTAGTCAAAGCGAAATGGGTCTAGGGGGTGACTCTTCGGAGAGTCGGTGGGGACTGGTTGGGCCGAAGGGCCTGTTTCCACACTGTAGGGAATCTAATCTAATTATAAGAAGTCAGAATGCAGTATACACAGCAAATAAAATTGAACATAAATGGACTGCGATGAAAAAGAAGGAAATCGTAGGATCATAGAGTGATGGGACGTACAATTTAGCCATTCATACTTATTCTGGCTCTTTGAACGAGTTACAAATTTATCCCTCTTTCTTGGTCTGTAAATTTCTCCTCTGTAAGTATGTATCAAAATCAAATGTATCTGCATGAATATGCCAATATTCTGCTTCTGACTTTCCTTTATCTCTTTATGAAATGTTTAGCTGTTAACTTTGATTTGGCTTATCTGATTTGTCCTTATTTTCCATTTTTGTATATGTCATTAGCTTCTGCCTAATTCTTTGTTGCCTTAATGGCTTTTGGCTACTGGATTTCCATTTTATTTGTGACAGACTATCCTAAGTTCAGTAATGTCTATCACTTCAGTTCTTGACTAGGGTGGACATAAACAAGACGACCGAATGGGTTGGGAGGAGATGACATGTTCAAGGATGAGTTAGCTGTGCAGTGTTTAGCAAGAGCAGAATCCAGATAGAATGGTGTCAGTAAGGTGGATCATTAAGAACATAACTTTTCAAGGTTACTATTGAATCTGCCTCCATCACTCATTTAAGAAGTGCATTCCAGATTGTCTCAACTCACAAGGTAAAATGATTTTGCTTCGTTTTATCTCTTTTGCTCACAAATGCTTTTACATTCCTGTCCTTTAGTTGTCAATCCTTCTGTTGCTATTAACTCGTTCTTCCTATTTATTTTGTCAAAGCTCTTCATGATTTTGAACACATCTATCAAATACCCCTTTACATAAAGTAACAGATATGTTCAATGCATCGTACTTTGTTCTCAAAAACCACATCTTACATTTATAAAACAAATGTTTTCAAGGTACTTCATAGATCAGATCAAAATTGACACAAAAAGAGATTAAAACCAAAGAGTCGAAATTTGGTTAAAGTAGTAAGCTTTAAGGAGTGTCTTAAAAGATGAAAGGGGAATGGAAAGGCAAAGAGACTTAGGAAGGGATTTCCAGAGATTAGGTTCAAAATGGCTGAAGGCACAGCTGTCAATACTGGAGGAAAGGAAGCCAAGAATACACAAGAGGCCAGAAATGAGAAGAAAGATGAATTATTGGAGATTTACAATGAACCTGACTGAAAAATATGCCAGTATGAATTTCAAGGGGAGACGGGATTGAGATTATGGTAAAACAGCCTAAAGACACAGGTTGCCTAATCCTTTGTATCTCATAGGCACAAGAATTATACTCCAGTGAATTGTTCGCTCTTTCAGGAAAACTGGGGTTTTGTTTCCTCTCTTTGTTAGACTTGACATACTGGTTAACACTCTTCCATTTGTTTCCTGTTTGTTTTGTCAAAGTGGCTAATGTGCGGCAAACAGAATGTTGGAAGAAGGGAAAAAACCATCAGATTTTATTCCAGCACAGAATATTTACAGTCCTACACAGTTAACTTAATTAACACACTTCCCCTATTATATCTATACCTTATTAAGATTTCTCTTCATTAAATACTCACCATTGGACATGATGTCCTCACTGCCACAATTGTAGTGGTGGAGTGGAATCATGAGTGTCCAGGACCATTATCTTTATTTAGTTAAAGAATGGGCAAAACAAATGATTCCAGAATTTAATAATATTTCAAGATTTCAGACAATAGTGTCAGTAACAGGACAGTAATTCTGCCAGTTTGATCATAATGTGTGACAAATGTCAGACAGAATTTCTTCTGTCTCTTTCTGTTTTACTGGTACAGCAACAGTACGTGTGATCGATTTACTATTTCAAGCTCATTGCAAAATATATTTTATTTTATAATTTATTTTATATTTCATAAGTATACCATTGATCTTAAATAACAATACTGATTTTGAATGTTTTGGTTTATATAATGAGCACACTTATCACTGCAGATATTGATGTGTTGTTTTGAAAGGTAATTTAATATTTAATTAGAAAGGGTTATTAATGTAGTTATTAACCTTTATACATTAGAAATTGAACTGATAGAGGACATACCATGTGATCATTTTTGTGTCCTAATAATTATAATGACATTTACAAGCAAACAGCTCTTATTAAAAAGAAGATGGGTTAATATGAAAATTAAGTTTTAATTTTGGTTTTGAATCATTTGTTTCAGTTGAGATTGTAACTAGGTAAAGGTTTGGCGATGTTGCTGAGGGCACAGAGAAAGATCAAAGATTATGGCTTCAGCTTTCTCAATGAATAATTATGTGGGCAGATGAGGAAGGAGGAAAAGGCTCCCTTCTTTTTGATACCACTATTAGTCAATCATAAAACAATTCTTTGCACATGCATACAGCATGTGGTTAACTAGGTCAAAATGAAGAATTCTCTTGAGTAGAAGAAAGAAGAATTTTATTAACTTCTAATCTTGAAAAATAATCAAAATGTAAAATTTAATACAGGTAATAAGTGTAAAACTTAGGTGGGATAGGGTGTCCAGTGCAGACAGGAAGATAAAGACAATTGCAGTTTAAAGTTCATCGTGTCCTTGAGTTGTGAAAGTGGCCTCAGTCCTGTCCACTTAGCTGTGATCTTGTTTCTTCAGAAGTGGTGAAGTGTGCAGACATCTTTGAGCTATCAGTTAAATGTTGCCTTTTCAAGTTCCTCTTTTTATCGGGTTCTGATTATAAAGTTGAGAGAGAAAGAGAGAGATATAGAGAGGGAGAGGGAGAGAGAGAGAGAGAGAGACCGGGCCTTGCTGTGTCTTTGCCTTTATCTTGAAAGTTTCATTGACTCTCTGCTTTGTTGTTCAAAGCGGTTGTTGATATAAGTCCATTTGCATATTCCTCAAGCTTCTATATTGTCTTTCCAAGTTGACAGTTGCAAATAACCCTTTCTTGCCCGATATGCAACGAGTGACACAGAATGATTTAAATTTTCTTGACAGTTATCTGGTTCAGTTTTTGGTGACATGGCAATCATAATCTACCCTTTTTTGATTACTCCATACAGGGGTTTCCAGGCCTTGCCTTAATTTGGGGCCATAAGCTCACAGCAACCACTTTAGGGGAGAAAATGGCCTAGTGGTATTATTGCTGAACCAATAATCCAGAAGCTTAGTAAATGTTCTGGGGACCCAGGTACGAAACAATACATAGTTCTTTCAAAGTACCTTCACAAATAGACAGGGTGGTGAAGGAGTTGTTTAGCACGCTTGCCACTATTGCTCAGAGCATTGAGTATAGGAGTTAAGACATTATGTGGCACTGAACGGGACATGGGTGAGGCTGGATTTGGAGTACTGTGTATAGTTCTGGTTGCCCTTCCATAGGAAGGATGTTATTAAATTGGAAAGGGTGCAGAAAAGATTTACAAGGATATCACCAGGACTGGAGAGGTTGAGTTATAAGGAGAAGCTGAATAGGCTGGGATATTTTTCCCTGAAGCACAGAAGGTTGAAAGGTGATTTTACAGAAGTTTATAAAATCATGAGAGGTATAGGTAAGGTGAATAACAAAGAAATTTTTCCAAGGATAGAGGAATTCAAAACTAGAGTGCGTTGGTTTAAGGTAAGGGGAGGAAAGATTTAAAAGGGACCCGAAGGAAAATGTTTTCACATAGAAGGTGGTACGCGTATGGAATGAACTGCCAGAGGAAATGTTAGAGGCAGGTACATTTACAACATTTAAAAGACATTTGGATAGGTACATGAATAGGAAAGGTTTGAGGGATACAGGCCAAACATAGGCAAGTGGGACTAGTTTAGTTTAGAAAACTGGTAAGCATGTATGGATTGGACCAAAGAGTGCTCTGTGACTCTATGCTTCTATACATCTCACCTCACCTGGTCTGGCAGCACAATGGAATACAGTCAGGGGGGAGATCTCTTGGCAGTCCCCAATATTGACTCCGGACCCAATGAAGTCTCACGGCTTCAAGTTAAAAACAAAAATAGTAATTGCTGGAAAAGCTCAGCAGGTCTGGCAGCATCAGGTTCTGAGGAAGGGTCACTGGACCCAAAACATTAATTATTAATTCTCTCCATAGATGCTGCCAGACCTGTTGAGTTTTTCCAGCAACTTCTATTTTTGTCTCTGATTTACAGCATCTGCAGTTCTTTTGGTTTTTATTTGTATCAGGTAAGCATAGGCAAGGAAACCTCTGAGTAATTACCATGTACTGTTCTCCCTCAGCTGATGAATCAGTACTCCTCCATTTGAACAACACTTAGTGGAAGCACTGAGGATGGCAAGAACACAAATGTACTCTGGATGGGGGTTTTATTGTCTACTACCAAGAGTGACTCAGCAGCATCACTATTGACTGAGCTGGTCCGGTACTAAAGGACATTGCTGCTGGACTGAGTCTGCAGTGGGTGATGAGGGAATCAACAAGAGAGAAAATTGCATTTGACCTCATCCTTATGAATCTGCCAGCTGTAGATGTGTCAATCCATGATGGTATTGGTAAGAGAGACCAATGCACAGTCTTTGCAGAGATGAAGCCCTGCCTTCACATTGAGAATACCCTCTGTTGTGCTGTGTGGCACTATCACTGTGCTAAATGGGATGCACTTTGAACAGATCAGGCAACTCAAGACTGGGAATCCATGAGGTGCTGTGGGCCATCAACAGCAGCAGAATTATCAACTGCAAAATCATGGCTTGGCATATCCCTGATGCAACCATTACCATCAAGCCAGGGGATCAACTCTGGTTCAGTGAAGAGTACAGGAGGGCATGCCAAGAGCAGCACCAGGCACACCTGAAAATGAGATATCAACCTGGTGAAGCTACTAAACAGGACAACTTGCATGTTAAATAGCACAGCAAGCAGGTGATAATCACCTAAGTGATTCCATAACTAGTGGATCAGATCAAAGTTCTGCAGTCCTGCCACATCCAGATGTGAATGGTAATGGAGAAGGAAACAACTCACTGGAGGAGGAGGCTCCACAAATATCCCCATCCTCAAGATGGAAGAGCCCAGCACATCAGTGCAAATGATGAGACTGAAGCTTTTGCAGCGATCTTCAGCCTGAAGTTCTGAGTGGATGATCCTCAGCATCACAGATACCAGTCTTCAATAAATGGATTCACACCATGTGCTAACAAGAAATGGTTGGAGGCATTGGATACTGTAAAGTCTACAGGGCCTGAAAGAGTTCTGGCATTATTTCTGAAGACTAGTGATCTAGAACTTGCTGTTCCCCTAGAACAGTTACAACACTGGCATCTACCCAACAATGTGAAAAACTGCTTAGGGTTGTCCTGGATACAAAAATCAGAACAAATCCAAAAGGCCAATAACAGCCCCATCTGTGTACTCTCGATCATCGGGAAAGTGATGGAAGGTGTAATCAACAGTGCTATCAAACAGCACCTGTTCAGCGATAACCTGCTCAGTGACACACAGTTGGGTTCGGCCATGGCCACTCAGCTCCTGACCTCATTATAGCCTTGGTTCAAACATGGGACAAAAAAGCTGAATTCCAGAAGTGGGGTGAGTGTGACAGCCGTTGACATCAAGCTAGCATTTAACTGGGTGTAGCATCAAGGAGCCTTTGCAAGACAGGGCATTGGCGACAAACTCTCTGTTGGCTGGAGTCATACCTGGCAGATAGGAAGATTGTTGTAGTTGTTCAAGGTCAGGCATCTAGGTGTCAGGATATCTCTACAGGAGTTCCTCAGAGTAGTGTCCTAGACCAAACCAGCCTCAGCAGCTTTAACAATAACCGTTCCTCCCTCACAAACTGTGAAGTGGGGATGTTCGTCAATGATTGCACAACATTCAACACCATTCACAACTCCTCAGATATTGAAGTTCAAGTTCAAATGCAACAGAATCTGGACAATGTCCAGGCTTAGGCTGACATGTAACAATCATGCCACCCAAATGTCAGGCAGTGACCATCTCCAAGAAGAGACAATCTAACCTTTGACATTCAATGACACTACCATCACTGAATCCCCCACTGTAAACATTCTGGGGATTATCTTTGACCAAAACCTCAACTGGGCTTGCCACATAAACACAGTGTTGAAAAATGTGGTGCTGGAAAAACACAGCAGGCCAGGCAGCATCCGAGAAGCAGGAGAATCGACGTTTCAGGCATAGGCCCTTCTTCAGGCTATAAGGTTAGGGGCTAGGAATACTGCAGTGTGTAATTCACCTCCTGACTCCCTAAAGCCTGTCCACCATCTACAAGGCATAAATTAGGAGTGAGATGGGTGCCCTCTTGACTGGATGGGTGCAGTTCCAACAACACTCAAGCTTGACACCAGCCAAGACAAAGCAGTCCACTTGATTGGGACTACATTCACAATCATCTATTTGCTCCACCAAAACTCAGTAGCAGCAGTACATACAATTTATAAGATACACTGCAAAACTTCACCAGAGATCCTTAGACAACACCTTCCAGACTCACAACTACTTCCATCTAGAAGGACAAAGACAGCAGATACATGGGAACATCATCGCTTTCAAGTTTGCCTCCAAACCACTCACCATCCTGACTTGGAAACACATCGCTGTTCCTTCACTGTCACTGGGTCAAAATCCTGGAATTTCCTCCTTCGGGGCACTTCCTCCCTCACAGCACATAGACTGCAGCAGCTCAAGAAGGCAGCTCACTGCCACCTTCTCAACAGTAGCTAGGGACAGGCAATAAATGCCAATGACTCCCATGACCTATAAATGAATACTTTAAAAAAAAATTAGGTCCATATTTGACCGTTATTTTTTTAAAAATCACATGTCTTTTATGGCCGCAGATATTAAAAATCAGATGATGGAAGTTGTAAGCAATAATCTCTGTTTATTAATGCCATAATGATAATAGAATGAGATTTTACCTTGTCCAAAACTGGCAGTCAGGCATACAGGCATGGAGGCAATTGAGAACTGGTCATGAGAAAGATACCACATTGTTCCTGTAGTAATTCTGCTGAAACCAGATTTGTTTTTATATATTGCAAAGCTGTCAGTACAAATGCGGCATTGCTAATAATGCCATGTTAGCCGTGGTGAATGTATTGATGTTGCAGTATTTACATTGTAGAGCTGCTGATAGAGACATCAGTGCCTAATATTTATATTGCAATGCAGATACTGGAAGAGGGGCAGCCAACAAACGATAACACAAATATCGCCGAGAAGTTTATGTTTAGTGTCAAGTTATTTGACAATAACAAAGTCTGAAATATTTATATAATCAGCCAATTTATCATGTTACTGATTGTTTTTACACCCTGTCCTCACCAACTTCCATATTGTTACACTCTATTTACAGCAGAGAGAAACAAACAAGCTGTTTTGGTCTGCTCTGCCCAGTCCAGTGTTTGTGCTTAACAAGAGCCTCCTTTCATCCTTCTTCATCTCATCCTATCAAAATATTCATTGATTCCTTTTTTCCCACATGTCTTTATCTAGCATTTCTTTAAACACACCTATGCTGTTCTGCTTAAATATCATGATCGTGTTCGATACTTGAACACATCCGATTAACAATATTAATATAGTTCCATGTCAGGCTAGTATGTGGCTTGGGCAGTAACTTGCAGGTAGTGGTCATCTGCTGACCTTGTCTTTCAGGATGGTAGAGGTAATGGATTGGAAGACACTGCCTTCAGAGCTTGGGTGAGTTGCTGCAATGCATCTTATAAATGATATGTACTGCTGACATTGTACGTTGGTGTATAAGGGTGTGAATGTTAAATGTGTTGATGGGGTGCCAATAAAGTGCACTGCTTTGT
Organism: Chiloscyllium punctatum; assembly: GCF_047496795.1. NCBI lineage: Eukaryota > Metazoa > Chordata > Chondrichthyes > Orectolobiformes > Hemiscylliidae > Chiloscyllium > Chiloscyllium punctatum. Next base: position 121,974,607 of record NC_092739.1, read on the forward strand.
CCAAGATGGTACCAAACATCTTGAATGCTGTTGGAGCTGCACCCATCCAAAAAAAATGAAGCATATTCCAACACACTCCTGACTTAGTGTCAGCAAGGTCTACACGGCAAAAAAGGACCATTTGGTCCACTGATTCTGCATTGTTCAAAATTAACAACCTTACTTTCCAATCTTACTTTCCAGCACTTTGGCCCATAGTCTTGTATGCCCTGGCATCGCAAGTACACATCTAACAGTTCCAACATCTAAATATTTCTTAAATATTATGAGGAGGTTTGCCTCTAGAACCCTTGCAGACAGTGAGTTCCAGATTCCCTCCACCCTTTGGATTAAAAAAATGTTTTTCCTCACATCCCATTTAATCCTCCAGGCTTTACCTTAAATCTATGCTCCCTGGTCATTGAACCCTCCATGAATGACAGAGGTCACTTCCTGTCCAGCCAATCTATTTCCCTGCTTACTTGAAAGGGAGAAGGATCTGGTGAGCACTCAGAGCTGCACGCCGCCCCTTCTCCTCCCCCTTTCATTGACACTGCCTGCTTGAGTCAATATTAGGAAGCTACACTTTACAACAAGTGGTCAAGATTTTACTGGCTGGAAACCACAAACTAAAATTAAATAAAGATCTCTCTGCTGTCGGAAGGATATTGTGAAACTTAAAAGGGTTCAGAAAAGATTTACAAGGATGTTGGAGGATTTGAGTAATAGGCTAGGGCTGTTTTCCCTGCAGTGTCAGAAGCTGAGAGGTGACCTTACAGAAGTTTATAAAATCATGAGGGGCATGGATAGTATAGGTAGACAAGGTCTTTTTCCTACAGTGGGGAAGTAGATTTACGATGAGGGGGAAAGACTTAAAAGGCACCTAAGGGGCAGCTTTTCCATGCAGCGTGTATGGAGTGAACTGTCAGAGGTAGTGGTGAAGGCTGGTACAATTGCAACATTTAAAAAGCATCTGGATGGGTATATGAATAGGAAGGGTTTAGAGGATATGGGCGAAGTGCTGGCAAATGGGACTAAATTAATTTAGGTTATCTGGTCTTCATGGACAAGTTGGACCGAAGGTCTGTTTCAGTGCTGTACATCTTTATGACTCTATGACATATTCCAATGAGTAGAAATCACAGTTAAAGATATCCAAGCAGCTGCATCACTTTTTTTTCTGCATTCCAAAGCAATTAAAATGGAGACATTAAAATGCAAAGTCAGCATGATAGAGTTGGACCGAAGGGTTTGTTTCCGTGCTGGGTAGAACAGGGACAGGAATGGTTCGTGCAGGTTCTGGGATTTAGATATTTCAGTAAGAAGAGAGAAAATGGTAAAAGGGGGGTGGTGTGGCATTGGGCAGTATTACTGTGGCAGAAAGGATGTTTGAGGATTCATCTATTGAGGTTGAATGACTGAGATTAGAAACAGAAAAGGAGAGGTCACCCTGTTGGGGGTTTTCTATAGGCTTCCGAATAATTCCAGAGATGTAGAAGATAGGATAGCAAAGATGATCCTCGATGGGAGTGAGAGTGACAGAGTAGTTGTTATGGGAAACTTTAACATTCCAAATATTGGCTGGGAATACTATAGTTCAAATACTTTAGATGGGTCAGTTTTTGTCCAATGTGTGCAGGAGGGTTTCCTGACACAGTATGGAAGGGAAAAAAGGGCAAGGCCACATTGGATTTGGTTCTGGGTAATGAACCTGGCCAGGTGTTAGATTTGGAGGCAGGTGAACATTTTGGTGATAGTGACCACAATTCAGTTATGTTTACTTTAGTGGTGTAAAGGGATAAGTATATATTGCAGGGCAAGAGTTATATCTGGGGGAAAGGCAATTATGATGTAATTATGCAAGATTTAGGATGCATAGAATGGGAAAGAAACTACAGGGGATGGGCACAATTGAAATGTGGAGCTTATTCGAGGAATAAGTGAGGACTGCAGATGCTGGAGATCAGAGCTGAAAATGTGTTGCTAGAAAAGCGCAGCAGGTCAGGCAGCATCCAAGGAACAGGAGAATCGACGTTTCGGGCATAAGCCCTTCTTCAGGAAATGTCATTCCTGAAGAAGGGCTTATGCCCGAAATGTCGATTCTCCTGTTCCTTGGATGCTGCCTGACCTGCTGCGCTTTTCCAGCAACACATTTTCAGCGCTTATTCAAGGAGTAGCTACTGAGGGTCCTTGATAAGTATGTACCAGTCAGGCAGGGTGGAAGTTGTGGATCTTTATGACTCTATGACATATTCCAATGAGTAGAAATCACAGTTAAAGATATCCAAGCAGCTGCATCACTATATTTTCTGCATTCCAAAGCAATTAAAATGGAGACATTAAAATGCAAAGACAGCATGATTGAGTTGGACTGAAGGGTTTGTTTCCGTGCTGGGTAGAACAGGGACAGGAATGGTTCGTGCAGGTTCTGGGTGCGGGAGCCGTGGTTTACTAAGGAAGTGAATCTCTTGTCAAGAGATGAAGAAGGCTTATGTTAGAATGAGACTTGATGGCTCAGTTAGGGAGCTTGAGAGTTACAAGTTAGCCAAGAAAGACATAAAGAATGAGCTAAGAAGAGCCAGGAGGGGACATGACAAGTCGTTGGCAGATAGGATCAAGGAAAACCCTCAGGTATCAGGAATAAAAGAATGAATAGAGTAAGATTTGGGCCAGTCAAGGACAGTAGTGGGAAGTTGTATTTGGAGTCAGAGGAGATAGGGAAAGTGCTAAATAGATACGTTTCATCAATATTCACACTAGAAAAAGAAAATGTTGTCGAGGAGAATATTGAGATACAGGCTTGATGGAATTGAAGTGCATAAGGAGGAGGTGCTAGCAATTCTGGAAAGTGTAAAAATAGATAAGTCCCCTGGGCAGGATGGGATTTACCCTAGGATTCTCTGGGAAGCCAGGGAGGAGATTGCAGTGCCTTTGGATTTGATCTTTAGGTCGTCATTGTCTACAGAAATAGTGCTAGAAATCTAGAGGATAGCAAATGTTATTCCCTTGTTCAAGAAGGGGAGTAGAGACAACCTGGAAATTACAGACCTGTGAGCCTTACTTTGGTTGTGAGTAAAGTGTTTGAAAGGGTTATAGGATTTATAATCATCTAGGATTTATAATCATCTAGAAAGAAATAAGTTGATTAGGGATGGTCAACACAGTTGTGTGAAGGGTAGATCATGCCTCACAAACTTTATTGAGTTAGTGAGGAGGTGACCAAATAGGTGGATGAAGGTAAAACAGTTAATGTAGTATATATGGATTTCAGTAAGGCATTTGATAAGGTTCCCCATGGTAGGCTATGGCACAAAATACAGAGGCATGGGATTGAGGGTCATTTAGTGCTTTGGATCAGAAATTGGCAAGCTGAACAAAGACAGAGGGTAGTAGTTGACAGGAAATATTCATCCTGGAGTTCAGTTACTAGAGGGGTATCTCAAGGATCTGTTTTGGGTCCACTATTTGTTGTCATTTTTATAAATGATATAGATGAGAGCATAGAAGGTTGGGTAAGTAAATTTGTGGATGAAACTAAGGTCGGTAGAGTTGTGGATAGTGACGAAGGATGTTGTTGATTATAGAGAGACATAAATAAGCTGCAGAGCTGGGCTGAGAGGTAGCAAATGGAGTTTAATGTGGAAAAGTGTGAGATAATTCACTTTGGAAGGAGTAATAGGAATGCAGATTACTGGGCTAATGGTAAGATTCTTGGTAGTGTAGATGAGCAGAGGGATCTTGGTGTCCAGGTATATAGATCCTTGAAAGTTGCCACCCAAGTTGATAGGGTTGTTAAGAAGGCATACAGTGTGTTAGCTTTTATTAGTAGAGGGATTGAGTTTCAGAACCACGAGACCATTCTGCAGCTGTACAAAACTCTGGTGCATATAGTTCTGGTCATCGCATTCTAGGAAGGATGTGAAAGCTTTTGAAAGGGTTCAGAGATTTACTAGGATGTTGCCTGGTATGGAGGAAAGGTCTTATGAGGAAAGGCTGAGGGACTTGAAGCTGTTTTTGTTTGAGAGAAGAAGTTTGAGAGGTGACTTAATTGAGACATATCAGACAATCAGAGGGTCAGATAGGTTGGACAGTGAGAGTGTTTTTCCTTGGGTGGAAATGAAACTTTGGCTGTGAAAATAATTTATTGTAATTGTGTAAGACAGACAGCTGGAATCCACAATGGCAAATTGTGAAAAGATAGCTCAATCTTTGTGTGGTTAAGCATCTGTTTTTTTCTTGAGACCAGCACAGCAAATGTGATATTAAAGAAGCAACTTTCTCTCTCTACAGTTAATTTGCAAGGTTTGAACCCTGTCTGTTGCTATTCATTAGCCATGTGCTGCAGACAAAGCCACTTTTTAAACACTTGAACTCAGCTGCTGTCTCCACGAGAACAGATAAATCACTCCTCTACACCTACAACCTGCTTTAATCATGAACCTACAAGGATCACCAAGTTTAACCTGACATCAGCCAAGTTATCAGCTTTCAAGAGCTGTATACCTTTACATTTAGGGCCTTTAAATTGCTTAACCTATTGCCCAATTATGGAATCTGTTTGGATGTGCTGGTGACTTTGTAGTTTTTGGTTTGTGAAAGTTGATTGAAAATGGAAGTTTTTGCTCTTGAGGTCAAGAAATTCCTTGTTAGCTATTGAGCACAATGCTCCCTACTTTCATACCAATGGTCACAGTGTCAGTAACTGGGGAGATTCAGCCCTGTGGGAGAGAATGCAGGTCCACCCTGAACATAGTCTTGATTTTGCTTTGATGTAAGAGTGACCACTTTGTTCATGGAGGATGTTACATGTGAAGGTGGATGTGAGACCACATTTCTCATGGTCTGGATGGACATTTCCAGTGTCCATGTAGGGTGTGCTTTATCCTCTGAAAACTCCTCCAGGTCCTTATTCATCTTCCTTTGAACATTCAACATCTGCACTTTCCATACAACCCCTGGAGCTCATTACCAGCCTGAGGTTCAGTGCCTGCCTGATCTCCCACATTACTCCATATGACAGTGACCTGGACTGCCAGTGCCACTGACTCCAACAGCTTGCCCACTGCATTTGTGATGCTTGAACCAGCTTGTGCTGCAATATCGACTGAAGCATTCAAATCCACCGAGTATCTGAGCTTGCGTAAGGTACAGCGCATGGATGGGATGGGCCACTGTGAGGTCCTTGATCTTTCTCTGAGTCCTTCAGGTTCGTAGCTGCCAGACACAATGACTGACCTATTGAAGAGACCAAATACATATGTAGCATTCAACATTGCTGATGAACACTGAGAAAAGTCACCATATCTTTAACAGATGCATCCCAAAAATCAGCGTCTCTCCATAAAACAGTTCTGGTGTCAGCCTAGTCAATTCCCTGCATTGTCTCCAATGCCAGTACTGTATATCTTTCCTTAAATAAGGGGACCAAAACAGTTCACAGTATTCCAGCTGAACTCTGACTAGTGCCTTGCATAGTTTTACCAATAACTTCATACTTTTATACTCAATTTTCTTTGAAATAAAGCCTTACATTCCATTTGCATGGAGTTCCATCTTCAGAAGGATCACGCTCTTTGGTTGTTTCCCCTAAGCTTCAGTACTTGTGAGAAACAGAACTCACTCACAAATCAGCCTGCGACAAAGCCTTGGAAACAAGAACAATTTATTACGGCCTTGCAAGTACTGGACACCTCTGCAGTCAAGCAAAAATGCGCGTGAAAACAAAGCATGTAAGCATTCTTATTCAGTTTGCAAGTTGCGGAATCACGCCTCCCTTTTCCCATCCTATCATAAGCCGATTACCTCACTTGTTTTTTTCTCTAGTTATTTTTTTATCTGGCCATCCTACTGTCCTTGTATGTCTGTATTCTTTGTTCCTTGTTTGTTACAGCTTGTTCTTTTATCCAGTTTCTCTTATCATACCATAAGCTTTATTGTGAAACACCCCTACTGCTTCTTTTGTGGTCAACTACAACACTTTAAAGTTATTTCTTAGTTTAAAACTATTTCTTAAACAAAAACCTCTATATTTGTTAAAATCTTAGCCTTAAGTATGGTGCAAGAATCCCACGACCGTTTGTGTAATGTTCCCCTTCCCCTCCCCCACAACACCCCCTCCCCCACCTGCAGAAACTACATTTCTAACCTCCCACATACTCTACCCCTGTGCATCATAGGAACCCTCCCTTACCTTCCCAGCCAATGATGCAGCCCTGGAAAGCCAGGCAGTATGTTAAGGCTCCTTGAGTTGGCAATCTGGCTAAGCGGGCTCCAATCAGCCATTCTCCTGACTAACACTTCCCACTCACAATGTATGCATACCTTCTCATCGGGTGCGCTCACTTTTGAGATTTGGTTTTCCAATCATCCTTGCAGCATGGAGAAGGTTGTTCCCCTTTATGTGGTTCTGTAGTCAAGTCCTATAGTTCTTGCATCCCTTCGCCAGGTTTTCCCCAGTGGGAGGAGAACCTCCTGCCATTCAGTCACAAGCTGGAGACATCATGAAATTGCACAGCAGCCCATGATATTTCCCCAGCCATTACTCTAGTCGGATATGATATTATCCAGAAGTGGTGAACCTACAGAAATAAATAACTGTGGTGTACACCTCAGATTCAATACTTTAATGTTCTTCAAACAGCTAATTCCACCATCTGTATATTACCTTGCTACCAATCAACCTTTCTATATAATCCATACACCCAAATTATCATAAGAATATAGAACATGAGGAGGCCTTTCAGGCTGTTGAGCCTGCCCTGCCATTCAAAGCAATCATGACTGATCAAACACATCTTTACACATCCCATCTTTTAACTCTGTATACCGCTTGTAATCAGAAATCTATAAATCTCCGTTAGACATATTCAAAGACAAAGCTTTCATGGCGTTTCCGAATCTACAGAATATTGGAACATAATCAACAATGCATTGATTCTCTCTGTAGCTACCTCCTTCAACACTGAGATGTAAACCATCAGGTCATAGAGTCACAGAGTCATAGAGATGTACAGCATGGAAACAGTCCCTTCGGTCCAACCTGTCCATGCTGACCAGATATCCCAACCCAATCTAGTCCCACCTGCCAGCACCCGGCCTGTATTCCTCCAAACCCTTCCTATTCATATACCCAATCAAATGCCTCTTAAATGTTGCAATTGTACCAGCCTCCACCACTTCCTCTGGCAGCTCATTCCATACATGTACCACCCTCTGCATGAAATAGTTGCCCCTTAGGTCTCTTTTATATCTTTCCCCTCTCACCCTAAACCTATGCCCTCTAGTTCTGGACTCCCTGACCCCAGGGAAAAGACTTTGCCTATTTACCCTATCGATGCCCCTCATAATTTTGTAAACCTGTATAAGGCCACCCCTCAGCTTCCCACGCTCCAGGGAAAACAGCCCCAGCCTGTTCAGCCTCTCCCTATAGCTCAAATCCTCCAACCCTGGCAACATCCTTGTAAATCTTGGTCCTGAGGAATTATCAATTTTCAGCCCCCATTAACCTCTCCACTACAATCTTCCTACTACTGCTAATTTCCTTCAACTCCTCATTCTCCTTAGAAACTTGGATCTTTACTTTTGGGAGATTTTTTGTATTGTTCTCAGTAAAAACAGACACAGATAATAAATTAGCCTCATTGCCATTTCTCTATTCCACATTGAGAATTCTCCTGACTGCCTGTAATGAACCCTCATTCGTTTTAGTCAAACATTTCCTTTTCACATGCCTATGGAAGCCTTTAGAGTCCATTTTTCAGATTTTTGCTGGTTTGCACATTATATTCTTTCCTAATCAGTATCTTGGTCATCCTTTGTTGAATTGTGATTTTGAGAATTACTCTTATTTCTGACAGTGTTATAGGCCTTTTGCTTGAAATTTTATGCAATCCTAAGCCATGGTTAGGCTGAGATTTTTAAAGATTTTGCACCTTGATTGCTGTAAAACATCAAATAGCTCTTGAAAGACAATCCATTGCTTGTGTACAATTATGCTTTTGAATGTATTTTCCCAGCCTGCCATCCTGTAACTTATTTGTTGCACTTTATGAACCGCCTATGAAAATGTAACAATCTCCTAAATGTAACAAATTTCTCAGAAGAGAGAAAAGAAAATAGTCTCTTAAACACAAACTGAGAGAAAGTGAGGACTGCAGAGGCTGAAGATCAGAGTCAAAAGTGTGGTGCTGGAAAAGCACAGCAGGTCAGGCAGCATCCAAGTAGTAGGAGAATCGATGTTTCGGGCATAAGCCCTTCATCAGGAATGAGACTTGTGGGAGCTTCAAGCCTCATTCCAGATAAAGGGCTTATGCCCGAAACATCGATTCTCCTACTACTTGGATGCTGCCTGACCTGCTGTGCTTTTCCAGCACCACACTCTCGACTCTTAAACACAAACTCCTAACTTTCCCTCTAAAGATTAGAAATATTGACTCTTGCTCTGAAAACTTTATTTCTTGCAATAAAAGTTAATTAAAGCATCTCTGCCCCAAATTCCTATATTAATCCAACTCGCTGTTTCTGTGTCACCCTGGCGAAGTTACCCTCACTCTGACCATAGGCTTTGTATAATCAAGAGTTTTGTAGTTCTCTATATGGTACTCCACAGAGATACATCTCCCTCTGACTTGGCAGCATCCACTTCCTAACCCAAAACTAACCCCTCAATCTTTAATTGTAGTTCCACCAGAATTAGTGCATAGAATGTTACAGGACTCTAGGGAAATCTTGTAAGATTTACAACAAATTCATTAGAATGAGTTCTGCTGTTAAAGTGCTGCAAATAGTTACAAATACAAACAATTTCTTTAAAGTGTTCCTGCAATTAGCCTCCAGCCCTTAAGATATTAATCATATTGCTGCCAAAAGATAATTTTATCCCATTTTAGCAGTAATCCCCAGCTAAGTCAGAAACTCATCCTGTTTGCTTTCATTTCGCCACAGAGAAAAAGACATCCTTGACTTTGTCAAGAGACCTGAGGCATTTATAAAGAGTTTTATGAGGATTATATTTTTGACAGTTATTAAATATGAGCTATGAAGTCTTCCACAATAGTTGATGCCTCTTCGAACATTGATTTTTTTAACATTTTTTTTAAATTTCAAAAATATACTTTATTCATAAAATGATTTGATGGTCTGCACATTTGATCATGCCATACATATGTCAACATTTACATACACAGATCAGAATTTATCATTGTCATTTACAGGTCTGTGCATTTCTCAATCTTATGCATATATTTGGCTGAGGCATCAGCAGAGCCCAAAAAAACGTCCGCATGGGCCCCCTGTTCTTCTTTAGGCAGGCAGATGTTACATGGTGGTCTTTCCTCACCGTGCCTTGGCGGCAGCTGCCCCAAGCTTCAGCGCGTTCCTCAACACGTAGTCTTGGACCTTGGAATGTGCCAGTCTGCAACACTCAGTCGGGGTCAACTCCTTCAGCTGGAAGATCAACAGGTTTCGGACCGCCCAGAGAGCGTCCTTCACCAAGTTGATGATCCTCCAGGCGCAGTTAATGTTCGTCTCGGTGTGAGTCCCGGGGAACAGGCCGTACAGCACGGAGTCCCGCGTCACGGCGCTGCTCGGGACGAACCTTGACAAGCACGACTGCATTCCTCTCCAGACTTCCTCTGCATAGGCACATTCCAGAAGGAGGTGAGTGACAGTCTCGTCCCCCCCGCAGCCGCTTCAAGGGCAGCGTGCGGTGCGGCAGAGAGTCCGGGCATGCATGAAGGATCTCACAGGCATAGCCCTTCTCACCACCAGCCAAGCCATGTCTTGGTGCTTGTTGGAAAGTTCTGGCAATGAGGCATTCTGGCAAATAGCTTTGACAGTCTGCTCAGGGAACCGCTCGACAGGATCCGCCCTCTCCTTTTCCCGAAGGGTCTCAAGGACACTACGTGCTGACCACTTCCTGATGGGCTTGTGGTCAAAGGAGTTTTTCCTCATAAACTTCTCCACAAAGGACAGGTGATACAGAACGGTCCAACTACTTGGAGCGTTCCGCGGCAGCAAGGCCAGGCCCATCCTTCGCAACACCGGGGACAGGTAGAACCTCAGTACGTGGTGACACTTGGTGTTTGCGTACCGGGGATCCACGCACAGCTTGATGCAGCCACACACAAAGGTGGCCATCAGGGTGAGGGTGGCATTGGGCGTGTTTTTTCCCCCATTTCACCGGTCTTTGTACATTGTGTCTCTTCGGACCCGGTCCATCTTTGATCTCCAAGTGAATTGGAAGATGGCCCGGGTGACTGCGGTGGCACAGGTCCTGGGGATAGGCCAGACCTGTGCCACATATAGCAATACTGAGAGTACCTCACACCTGATGACCAGGTTTTTTCCCGCGATGGAGAGCGACCGTTGCCCCCATCTGCCTAGTTTCTGTCTCATCTTCCTGATCCACTCCTCCCAGGTCTTGGCGCACGCCCCAGCCCCCCCGAACCAAATACCCAGCACCTTCAGGTGGTCAATCCTGACGGTGAAGGGGATAGAGGATTGGTCGGCCCAGTTCCCGAAGAGCATGGCCTCGCTCTTGCCTCGGTTTACCTTGGCCCCCGAGGTCCGTTCGAACTGGTCACAGATGCACATGAGTCTGTGCACGGACAGCGGATCCGAGCAGAAACCAGCGACGTCATCCATGTACAGGGAGGCTTTAACCTGTAGGCCCCGCTGCCAGGAATAGTCACCCCTCTCAGGCTCGCATCCTTCCTGATGGATTCGGCAAATGGCTCTATGCAACACACAAACAAGGCAGGTGAGAGGGGGCATCCCTGCCTGACTCCAGATCTTACAGGGAAGCTATCTGATTCCCACCCATTGATTGAGACTGCACTGACGATGTTGGTGTAGAGCAGTCTGATCCAATTTCCGATTCCCTCCCCAAAGCCCATTTTGGAGAGGACATCCCTCATATATGTATGTGATATCCTGTCAAAGGCTTTCTCCTGGTCCAGGCTGATGAGGAAGGTGTCCACCCCACTGTCCTGCACGTAGGCGAACGTATCCCTGAGGAGTGCAAGACTCTCAGAGATCTTCCTGCCCAGTACAGCACAGGTTTGGTCCGGGTGGATCACCGATCCCAGAGCAGACCTGACCTGGTTGGCGATGACCTTTGACAAGATTTTGTAGTCTGTATTTAACAGTGAGATCGGTCTCCAATTTCTAATTTCCTCCCTCTCCCCCTTCTGCTTGTAGATGAGGTTGATGATGCCTTTCCTCATGGATTCACTCATGGTACCTGCCCGAAGCATACTGACATACACCTCCAGCAGGTCCTGGCCGATCAAGTCCCAAAGAGCGGAATAAATCTCGACCAGTAAGCCGTCGCTTCCGGGAGTTTTATACTTTTCGAAGGACTCGAGGGCCTTGGTCAGCTCATCCAGAGATAGCGGCTGGTCCGTCGTCTAGGACCTCCGTGATAGAGGACAGGAACGACTGGGAGGCCACGCTGTCGGTTGGCTTCGAGTCATACAGACTGGCATAGAAGGATTTGCTGATCCTCATGACGTCAGCCTGAGATGACGTTACCGAGCCATCTTCTTCCTTCAGGCTGCTGAGCACAGAGCTCTCTTTGTGCACCTTCTGGAAGAAGAAACGTGAGCACGTCTCATCCTGCTCCACCGAGCGGACCCTGGACCGGAAGATTATCCTGGAGGCCTCCGAGGCAAAGAGCGAGGCTTGCTGGCCCTTCACCTCCTGGAGGTCCTCCGTGACATCGACCCCTATCATCTGCAGAAGGAGCAGGTTCTGCATACTTTCCTGGAGCTGGGACAGTTTTCCCCGCCTCTCTCTCGCCTCCTGGACACCTTTGAGGATAAAGAACCTCTTGATGTTCCCTTTTACCGTTTCCCACCAGTCTGCTGGAGACTCAAAGAGGGGCTTCACGGTTCTCCAACCTGCTTAATCCCTCTTGAGCTCTTCGATGTTTCCCGGGGTCAACAGCTTAGTGTTCAGTTTCCACGTTCCCTTGCCCGCCCGCTGTTCGTCCTGTAGGTGGCAGTCGGCCAGCAGGAGGCAGTGGTCAGAGAAGAACACCGGCTTGACGTCGGTGGATCTGACCGAGAGCATTCGGGACACAAACAGGTAATCTATCCTTGAGCGGATAGACCCGTCTGCCCGTGACCAGGTGTATCTACACTGCGCTCCATCTGCAGGGGTGCTGAAGACGTCGTGCAGCTTGGCGTCTTTGACCGTTTCCATCAGGGCTCTGGACGTAGCGTCCAGTTTACTGTCCCCCCCGACGGATCGTCCATCTGCATCAATGATACAGTTGAAGTCTCCGGCCAGAATGACCGGCCTGGACGTAGCCAGCAGCAGTGGAAGCTGTTGCAGGACGGCCAACCGTTCACTCTTACCCACTGGGGCGTACACATTGATTAGTCTCACGGGAGCGTTTCTGTATTTAACGTTCGCGACGAGGAGGCGCCCGCCCACCACCTCCTTAACCTCGGAGATGGTGAAGTTGCCTCCCCGCAACAGGATACCCAGGCCGGAGGCGCGGCTATCGTTGCCCCCCGACCAAACTGACGGCCCATGGGCCCACAAGCTCGACCATCTCCTGTAACTGCTGAGGTGTGGTATCCCACACTCCTGCAGAAATAGGACATCGGCTTTGATGTTGGCCAGGAAGGCCAGCGTTGAAACACATCGCATGGCTGATTTGATGCTACGCACATTTATGCTGGCAATTTAAAACCCCATTTTACCAGTTTACAAAGTTACCAGTGTCCATTTTCTTCTGGTCTTGCTCCTGTGGGGTAGCTGTGTGCATCCCTGTGGTGATGGCAAACTGCTGGACCTTCCCAGGGCTGAGGTAGTTGTCCAGCTCCACGCTGGATTCATTTCCCCGCTCTGGACGCTGCTCCCAGTTACCTGGAGCTGTGGGCCGGTGGGTACCCCTTGGTTCTCACCGGGTAGGGGGAGGCCTTCACCCATCCCCTCAGAGGGATCGACTTTTCCTTCTTGGGCGGTGCTGCCCTCCTTTCTCCCCACAGCGCTCTGCCTCTTCCTCCGGTGATGACCCTTCTTGCACCCGTCCTCACCATCGGAGGAGCTGCCTGTATCCTCATCTTGTAGGTGTCTCTTCCCCCTTCGCTTGGTGGCTTTGGGGCCCTCGAGAGGTTTCCTCTTCCTGTTTTTGACGATAATCCACTGCTCTGCCTCCTTTGATCCCTCCTCTTCCATTTCCTCCGTCTGTCTTGCAGGAGCTTGGGTCGGCTGCTGTATCTCCCCGCTGTCTGCTGCCTGCTCCACTACAGCCTGCCCTTCCTTCTGGGTGCCTCCAGACACCGTTCCTGTGCTGATTTGCGGTCCCTTGCTGGACTTAGTCGGTCCGCGGCTCGTGTTGCCACCTCCGGCCATCTGTGCGTAGGTGGCGGCTCCTCGTCTTGGGCAGGCCTTGTACATGTGGCCCGCCTCTCCGCACAGATTACAGTTCTTGACCTCCTTGCATTCCTTGGTCGGGTGGCCTTCCCTCTTGCAGTTTTGGCAGACGGTCACTTTGCAATCCGCCGCCACGTGTCCCGACTTCCCGCAGGTTCGGCACACTTTCGGCTGCCCTGCATATGTCAGGTAGCCTCTGCTCCCTCCAATTGCGAAGCTCGAGGGTGGGTGGAGGATGTTCCCACTATCATCAGCCCTCAGAGTTACCCTGACCTGCCGTTTACTGTTATTGACAAGATAAGACTTGTCAAATTTCCTTTTGTATTCAAAGCAAATTCTTGCTTCTATGGAACTGGTTGCTGTCATTCTAAGTCATGGTCAGCAAACAAGACAATCGTCCAAAATTTATAGTTTGAAAACACTATGTTTTCTGAAGCAAATGAAGAAGAAGCAATTATCCCACTTCAGCTTCATAACTTCAATGTATAATAACCAAAGCTGTTCATATAATCGTTGTTTGCAAAGTGGAGTCTATCCTAAGTTTTATTGGCAAATATGAAATCGCCAACGAAAGCAATGTACTGTTGGGTGCTAGGGATCTGAAATTTAAAAAAAAGCAAAATTCTGGAGAAACTCAGCAGATCTGGCAGCATTTGTGGAGAGACAACAGTGTTAATGTTTCAAGTTCCATGACTCCCATTCTAGAGAAGTTATGGGACTCAAAGCATTTACTCTGTTTCTGTCAAAACCTGTTGAGTTTCTCCAGTCCCTTCCTAAAAATCACCATGATTTTTGGAAAAACAAGTTTTGTGAAGTAAAAATATACTGGCAATGTTGCTTAGGAATGATTACTGAAAGATTTTTGAAATTAATTGAAGCTAGTTAATTGGGAGAATTTCCTGTGTCTGACAGTGTTCCTGCTACACTGCATGTTACATGGCTATGCAGCCTTCTGGAAGATACTGTGTAAGTTTTTTCTGTAGCAAGTACTGCTCCAGTGTATAGCCCTTGTGCAAACTATTTGAAGTTCCATTTATTGAAGAAACTCTTCCCAGATCAAAACTTTATACAGAATATAGGACGTTCCCTGACATCTCAATATTTGCCAGTAACATTGTTAGAGGAGCTGTACTGTCTCTGAGTCTTTTACATACCACTCTAGCTTAAGCAATGCAGCTCAAGGGTCTATTTTCTGCATGTTAATATTTTAAGAAAATTACATAAGCCTTATTAATACAGATTCGAAATGTAGCCATTGGTTTAATGGAGGAAATGTGGCAGTTTGTTTGCAAATACAAACAGTAACATGATAATGACTGAATATTATTCGTTCCTATGATGTCAGTAGAAGAATAGGTATTGGACAAGACACAGAGGAGAGCTTTCCTTTGGGATAGTGTCATTAGAATTCTTTGCGCCTACCTGATCCGCATTTTTATATAACTCAACATGTAGCATGCCCACAGTAGTGAGCTGAAGTATCTGTCTAGATTATGTTCTTAAACCTCTGTATTGAGCCATGAATTCTCATCCTTTGACTTAGAGGTGAATATATTCTCACTGAGTAATGGCTGATGGTGAGAAGAATGAATTGATGCTTAGATTGATTAACAACTAAATCATTAATGCAAATTTTCAGAAACAATAACTAGGATTTTCCATTTGGGAGGTAAAGTATGGGTGATTAGGGATGATCCGGTTTCCCTTCTTTATTTAGCCACCCGCATTCCTTTCCTTGTGAATATCTTTCTTCCAGACCCAAGTGGACTTATGTTTTAAAATAAAATAATTTACCAGGTTTTCTTGAGTTAAGAGTGAGTTAAATGCAATAAGAATTCATAACACAACACATAAACATAAATTAGAAATAAAAGATGAATCCAAAAATTAAAAGCTAAAACAAAACACAGACTGATTTCTGACTTGTTCATGAAGAGATAGTTTGACATTCTGAGTGTGTAATTGGAAGTTGCTGCTAATGTTGTCATTGATAATTGAGCAGTCTGCATTCTGATCCTTAGTTTCACAGATTGTTTGAGATTCTGAAGTTCTGATTCCTTTCAATCATAATTAAATTTCAGCATTCAGGGTGAGAGAGAGAGAGAGTCTTTTTGTTGTCCTGTTTTCTTTTTGGCTGGCTGCTAGCTAGCTGACCTCTCACATTCAGAGAGCAAGGGAGCATCTTTATTCGCAACACAAGAGTATGTCAGTGATTGTTAATTGATTATGACCTTCACAGCATGCTAATGTTTGAACTCAGGCTTTTGAAAAAAAGGAACATTCAATCCCACTAGCACCCTACAGCAGAGCTGAAACTGGTTTATTAACTTTTGTCCTTGTATATTCTACACAGGAAAAACACGAAATGTGCCTGAAGTTTTGGGCATAATCCACAGCAAATTATTAGCCCTTCATTACATTTGTAATCACAAGAGATCAGTGTCCAGTCTGTTTTGCATTGCCTCTTTCTTCTTATGAATGACTGTTCTTTCAAGTTCACTTTGCATCCATAGGTGTGACATTCTGTCTGTCTGTCTGTCTGTCTCTCTCTCTCCAAGCAGCCATATAATTTACATTTGCAGTCATTGTTGGCTGTATCACTCTTTAGGAAATTTTAGAAATATGTTTTAAAAATGTACACAGTACTTCTGAGTTCTGTTCCATCTTCATGACTCTGGAACAGTCCCCACACATTGGAGAATAGCATCTCTATTTCGGAAGGCAGGCAGAGAGAAAACTGAAAATTATAGAGCAGTAATCCTAATATTGGTAGTGGGGAAAATGCTAGAGTGTACAAACGAAGTAATGGATAAGCATTTGGAAAATAGTGGCAGAATCAGACAGAGTCAGCATGGATATATGCTTGACAAATCTACTGAAATTCTTCGAGGACGTAAAATTCTTCACGTACAAATAGGGAGCTCCAGCTACTGCTGCTATTCTCTAGTATGTCATTAATCTCCCGCTGAGCTTTGGCCAGCTTTTTTGGATGTAGCTGATAGTGATGTTGCCTTATAAGTTAGGCTTCCCCCACATCCACAACATGTAGAGCTAGGGTGATGCAGCCTGGCTTGTCTCACCATAGCCGTTAATGCATTGAACAGTCTCATTAAGTCTGCTCACTGCTCTGCCTCTTATTGAGTGAATAAGGAGTCTAAGTTTGCCAGTATGCTTTTATTGGTTATCCAGGTAATAGGGGCTTCAAAGTCCCTCACGTCTCCCTCCAATTCATCACCACTGATATATTCATTCTCAAAGTATTTGCTTAATTGCCCAATCTGAGATCTGAATCAAACAATTCACTTTCCCAAGCTTCTTTGCTATTCTATGGGCTTTTTAAAGGTTTACCTGGTGCTGAGAGGAGCATGAAGCTGCAGTGTCCTGATTGAAAGGTTCAGGCTGTGGCATTTTGCTAGCTTTTTGTTTCATCACTACTTGAGGGATTTTCAAGTATCTTGGGCCACCTCACAGGCTCATGAGTGTCACTCTCAGAACTTTGCTATGTGGAGACTTGGAGGCATGGACACTTTCTCCTTCTGTTCTAAAAGCCTGTCTCAAAACCATGAGTAGTTGGGGTGGCACAGTGGCTCAGTGGTTATCACTGTTACTTCATAGCACCAAGGACTGAGGTTCAGTTCCAGCCTTGCGCTGTCTGTGTGGGTTTCCACCGGGTCTGTCCGGATGCTCCAGTTTCCTCCCACAGTCCAAAGATGTGCAGGTTAGATGAATTGGTCGTGGAAAATGCAGAGTTGTAGGAATGGGGTGGGTCTGGGTGGGGTGCTCTTTGGAGGGTCAGTTTAGAGTTGATAGGTTGAATGACTTGAATGGGTTGAATCTGTTTTAAACATATCCCAGAGTCAGCCATGATTCAATGGTGGAGCAGACTCGATGGGCTGAATGGCCTAATTTCGGCTCCTATGTCTTATGCTCTAACTGAGAATCATTGTTTGGAAATAAGGGGTCACTCATTTAAGGGAGAGATAAGGAGAATTTTTTTTCCTCGTGGAGGACCATGCATCTTTGGAACTCTCTTCCTCAAAGGGTGGTGGAAGCAGAATCCTTGGGTATGTTTAAAGCAAAGGCAATTAGACTCTTCATTAGCATGGGAATGAAAGGTTATTGGAGGCATGGGAATATGGAGTAATCAGATCAGAAATAATCATATTGAATCATGGGCAGAGTGGCCTAGCCCTACTCATAGTTCATAAATTCATCAGCAAATATATTCTGATTGCTTTCTAGGAACAACCCTATTGGTGAAAGTGTATATAGATCTCAGGAGAAGGTAGAATAATGCTTGCCTGTATTCTTCCCTCATCCACTGATTCAGTATTATGAGACAATCTTGCCACGCACATATAAATTTGCTACTGAGCAGAAACCAATAAACAAATAGCTGCAAGGATTTTAATACCATTTTAAATCAGTGACTTCAAGAAGATGAAAAAAGAAAGTTGGAGAGCATCCAACCTATTCGCAACTTAGGATTTAAAATGCAATTCACATTTTTCTCATCAATAGTAAATACAGCACTTATTCTATAGAAAAAAGGTATTGGGCATGTTAGAATGTGAGAACTATAAGAGAATCATTTTATTGTGCTACAGAACATTAATGCGTGCTGCTTTCAGGGGCCTGAGCTAGATGAAGGATTGTATGAATTCTCCATTAGGTTTCTCAATACTCAAGCAGAGGAATTATTGTACACCAGAGGTCACGTTTTCCAATTTAGAAGAAATATTATGTTGCTTTTTTGAAGCTTTTTCCCAGAAAAAGAACACCAGCGCTGTTTGTTTTATGGCTCCCTTGAGCAAAATCCCATGTCAAAAAGGAAAAGGAAGTCAGAAACACACATCTGGCCTAATGGTGGCAATTGTTTTAAGTACGTGTGTAGCTGTGTTGGTTGATGTCAAAGGGCAGAGGTCCTGCCTTAATGGTGTCAAAGGGCATGAGTCATAAAGCAGTTGACCTCTGGATAAAATTGCATAGAAACAGTGGGGATTTCTCAACTTTGAGTTATTGCATTTCTAGTGTTTCCAACAGTAATGTTCATGCATTGGTGTGGAATGTGAAAGTTCATTTGGGAAGCCTGTTGGTAACAAAAAACAAATTATTGCAGCAATTGTATATCATTAAAAAGCATGCCCTATGTTGTATCTAACAAAGGAAAGTTTAAAGCTTCATTGTCTGCATTCCAATCATTTAAAGTCTGTAAATGCTAAGTTCCCACCAGAGTGACTGCTTCAGTGTTTGACACTGTAAGGGAAAAAGTTCATATCATCAATCACCAGACACTTGCAGGAAATATAAAGAATTGCATATGAAAAAGTCTTTTGCTGCTTCATAGTCGGGAACGATATATACAGGGTTCACTGTTTTGCTCATTAGAAATAAACAAATGCCAAATTTTAAAGAGAGTCTCACCATCAGTGCAGCCTTCATTAAAATAAAACCCATTACACAGCAGTATGATTAAAGGAATCCTCGAGGCTGCACTTTTAAACATCAATAAACTAGACTTACTGCTAAATGCAAAAGATGCTGTGAAGTTTGACATATCTTAAAACTCTACAGCTGTGAGCAGAAAGGTTTTACTGTGATCTGTCCAAGTGTACATTTGCCTGTAGGCCAAATCTAAGTTCCTCTTGTATGTTGGCCGATTTTAACCTGTACAATTTAACTATTGAAAATCGAGACAAAATTTCTGAGCTATATTTATCCATTAGACTTTAAGAACTCAGTATTTAATATAGATGTTGACAGCTTGCATATCTATAGAAAACTTAAGGCTTAAAAAGTTGAAGATGCATGCAAAGATGTGTACATCCACCATGCTGTGTGTTAACTTAATGATATTGCAATGACAGCGTTGTTGAGGCTTTCCCCTGTCTAGTTGATGTTCAATAACTAAAACCTAAAAAATATATTTTTAATAAAAGCCTCATTCTCATGAACAAGGCTGTAGGCCAATTCAC
Organism: Chiloscyllium punctatum; assembly: GCF_047496795.1. NCBI lineage: Eukaryota > Metazoa > Chordata > Chondrichthyes > Orectolobiformes > Hemiscylliidae > Chiloscyllium > Chiloscyllium punctatum. The sequence continues at coordinate 121,993,947 of NC_092739.1, forward strand.
ATCCAACAACCTGCACTGAAAGACTGCTCACATTTTGGTCACTATGGCAGATGAGACAACTCATAACATTCTAAATCAAACAACTCACAACCTTTCCCTTCCTAACCATGCTGTGGATGTACCTGTACAACATGGACTGCAATGTATCAATAACTGGGCCCAGCACCACCTTCTCAAGGGAAGTTCAAAATGTTTGTCTAGCCATACGTCCTACTTCATGTGAAAGAAGGGAAACAAATTAAAAAGTCAATACATCCCATTACCCAATATTAAAGAATATTTTTGAAAATGCCACGATCTGGGTCTACATCTTCGCTAAAAACCAGTTTCTTTGGGTCATACTCTAACAATGTACCAACCTTACCTGAAATCTGTCAATTAATTTTTAAAACATGTTTACAAACTGAGGTAGAAGAAGCTAATGTATTACAGTAGAGATAATAGTACTGTTTGGAAGTACACTTAACAAGAAAAGTAACCCACTAAAGATATCTTTAAAAATGGGCAAAACAATACAAAAACACAGCATTCCTTATTACAGAAGCTAAAAATCAATATCTCCCACTGAAGGAAAATCAGAAAATAATAAAACTATTCAGCATCTGTCAATATCGTTAATTAGATTGTTTGACTAAATTGTATGTTAAAAAATTCTACTATCTTAACAATATTAAGAGGTCCTGTTGCACCTTGGGTAGTGTCTTTAGCTATGAGCCAAATCTCCACGACTTGATGGTCATGGAAGGTTTGAGCATATAGTGGCCAAATGGATTGATTATCAATCTATGAATTCTTCCAGTGCAAATGGCATGCACATAGAACATAGAAGAATACAGCGCAGTACAGGCCCTTTGGCCCTCGATGTTGCGCCGATCCAAGCCCACCTAACCTACACTAGCCCACTATCCTCCATATGCCTATCCAATGCCCGTTTAAATGCCCATAAAGAGGGAGAGTCCACCACTGCTACTGGCAGGGCATTTCATGAACTCACGACTCGCTGAGTAAAGATAATGTATGCATGATGTGGTTTGCCATCCCTCAAGCTCTAGCCTCTAGCAACAGGATTGTGACCTGTTGCTGGTAAAACTAGCAATCAAAACAAACATAAGCATGCGCCTTTTCTACATCATATTTCACTGACATGGGAAACCTTTGAGTCTAATGTTGAGAAATTTCCAGACTCTGAAGCATAACAAGTAAGTGGAAAAATCATGTACCTAGAATGGAGGAATGCAGTTGCATGTGGAAATGTTATTCAATCCCAGAGCAGCTAACCTGGGATGAAGCTGAACCTTCTATTTATTTTCTTTTGCTTGGAACTAAAAAAAATGACAGTGGTAAGCAAATTGCCATTCCCACTCTCTTACTGAGACAAACTTTTCTCTTCTGTCTGTTCATTGTTCCATACTGCAGGTACTGTTTTAATCCTGCACTTTCTCAATATTTTAAAAAAAAATTATCAATTATTTATCCAATGCTTTCTTAAATATCATGATTGCCTTCACTTCACTACGTGTAGTAATGCATTCTGTATTCTATTACCTTTTAGTTCTAAATGGGAAGCTATTTACTGTCAGCATTGATTCCGAGTTTATGCCACTGTGTTCCTGATACCATTTGGTATACTCTTTTACTAGTTATCTTCTCAGATTGTGAATACTTCCCTTTTATTCCCTCCTTAGCTTTGTAATCATCTCTAAAGATTTATGTGATACATTGATTATTAGTATATTAGTCAAGAACAATGCGAGTGTAATGTTTAAGAACAACTACTCCAAATATCAACCACAGTAAACTCCAGTGAAGCAGGATCTGAGCTCAATCAGTATGCAGAGATCCTTATGTATGTAATGTCAGACCATTGTAACAACTAAGCCAGTAATTCCCTTTTCACCCTACTCCTGGCACCTTTCTATGGCACCTGTCTGGAGGACTCCAACTTTGGCTGAGTTGAGAGGGATTATTTTCTTCACGAATACAAAAGGAAAATACTGCAGATGTTGGAAAGCCGAAATAAAAATAGACAAGTTAAAATCTTATGATGTTCAACAGGTTAGGCAGCAGTTGTGGAGAGAGAGAGAGAGCGCATGCGCGATATGAAGTTATTGATCTATTCTCAGCACTGAAACCAAATTAGAGATCAAATTGGTTCTAAGTAAGTAGAGATGAAGGGAAGGCAGCAATCTACCCATCCTGAGTATCTTTGGACTGTGGGAGGAAACCCACACAGTCACAGGGAGAACATACAAATTACACACAGACCAAAGGTGGAATCAAACCCAGGTCCCTGATGCTGTGTGGTAGCAGTGCTAACCACTGAACTACCATACCATACATGTTACACATGTTTTTTTTTGTAAAGGAAGCTAACCTGTCTTCCAACTGGACCCTAGAAATCTTAGAAAATGGCCCTGAAAGCCGCATGAAAGTAGACAATCAAAGTCAGTGATATCTTAAAGGCCAACCACAAAGGGGTATTAATTAATTCATGAATTAGCACTGTTTCTTGAACCTATAAAATGTTTGAAGATTCAAATGCTTCTATAGTTTTGAAAAGAAGAGGGGAGGATCACAAAGTTTCCAAAAAAAAACTTTGTTAATGGAACAACAATTCACCAAAAGTTAAAATTTGCAGTCGTCTGTTTGAATGTGATTGAGCTATTGGAAGCTCCCATTTTGAGGAAAATCATCTGAATACCATGAAAAAGAAATCCTGAAGCAACAACTGCTTCTCAAAAGGAGACAAGAGCAAGGCATCCAGAGCTGCTGTACTGAACCAAAAGTAACAGCCTGCAGTGCCGTATAAGTGAAACAAAGGTGCCTTCACTCATTTCCAGGACGAGTTCAGGCTGCTCATTTCAACTGGGGAGAGAGCACCAACTGTGTGACTACAAAAGCCATTGAAGCTGCTGAAACTGACTTCAGGTTTAAATCTGTTCTCTTACAAGAAGAAACTACAAGCAAGCCAAACCTAAAACTATAATAAGGCTGATCATATTTTCATCTTTATACATAATATTTATTCCTCCTTACTTTAAAACTTTGCATTCATATTTTAGCTAATAATATTAACAGACCGTTGTTACAGAGAATGCATACATAATACATGCAATAATTGTGGAATAAATTCACCTTTTATATTCCTGAAGTATACAAATATGTTGCTTTTTGTTTAAAAATTTAAGCAATCAGTAACTAAAACAGGACTACAAATGAGTATCTATAGATTGTTAGCTTACAGACTACTTAGAGGACATAATTGATGTATTGTCATGCCATAGATGAGGTACAGAAGGGTTGGTTGATCCAGACAGGATAAGAACAAATGGCCACAGCATTTGTGAATACAGAAATGCTTTTCCTTTTATCCATGCTGCTTGTAGATACAAATACTTGTTTCTAAGTGCTTCTCTGACCATATTACAGAAAGCCTAACCCAACCTTACCTTCAAGTCATGTTCCTTCAATTAGTTATAGTCAAAATTTCTTAGGAATTATTATGCTTTTCCGTGTGGTCATAGTCCTGTATTCCATAATTATGGAGGATCAGCAGTGTCACTAGATGGAGCACAGGAGATTTAGGCAACATTTACTGCAAGAAATATCATCGCTCATGTCATCACTAAAATTGTCCTTTGCCACTGCCAGTTTGGGCTGGAAGGTGCACAGTATTAACACTCATTTGCTAGGTTTCAGAGCAAACTAGAATGTCAATGTAATGACCCAAAACTGGAGAGTATAGCTTTCTCCATGAGAGGAGAAAGATTTAAAAAGCACTTAAGGACAATTTTTCACACAGAGGGTGATACGTGTATGGAATGAACTGCCAGAGGATGTGGTGGAGGCCGGTGCAATTACAACATTTAAAGACATTTAATGGATGGGTAGATCAATGGGAAGGGTTTTCAGGGATATGGGCTAAATGCTGGCAAATAGGACTAGATTAATTTAGGAAATCTGGTTGGTATGAATGAAGTGGACCGAAGGGTCTGTTTCCGTGCTGTACATCTCTATGACTATGGCACTATGACTCTGACTATGACCCACAATGGTGTTCTGGATGGCAAAAGATGTGTTTACAAAACATTTGACGTTCAGAACAAAAATGGAGACACAGTTGATACTTATTCTTTTCACCAGGAGGCAGAGATTAATATTTCAGGGATTTCTGTTCAATACACCCTCCGCTATTAACTTTGGCTCAGTGTGACGTGATTTGACTTTGAAAATATGGGTTCAAATCTCATTTTAGACATGTGAGCACAAAATCAAGGCCATCAGTCTAGTGCAGTATTGAAGGAATACTGCATTTACAAAGCTGACAAATCTTGCAGATGAGATTAAAAGCTAACGTCCTGTCTACTGTCTCAAATGGGTTTGACAGATCTTACGGCACAATTTTGAAGAAAGGCAAGGGAGTGGCCTAGTCGTAACTTATCCCTTATCCTTATTGGAGTATCTGTTCTTGCTATTTGTGAGATCATGTTGTGTGCAAATTTGGGTGCTTCATTTCCTGTATTACACAGTGATTTCATTATCTAGACAGATATATGTTGGCTATAAAGGGCATTGGAACATTATAAAATATGTTTTTAAAATGTAAATCTTTCCTTTTAATGTTAAGTTGAATCAAAGATTTGGAGGTGCTGGTGTTGGTCTGGGGTCTACAAAGTTAAAAATCAGACAACACCAGGTTATAGACTAGCAGGTTTAGTTGGAAGCACTAGATTTTGGAGCACTGCTCCTTCATCAGATGGTTGTGGTTATACTCCACAATCACCTGATGAAGGAACAGTGCTCCGAAATCTAGTGCTTCCAAATAAACCTGTTGGACTATAACCTGTTGTGTGTTTTTTAACTTTGAATCAAAGAGGATAACAACAGTTTTCTCCAAGGGGGAAGTTCAACCTAGATTCTAGCAGAAAAGTAAGAAAGCAAAGGAGACATAGGAGCAAAGAAACTTTAGGTCAGGCAGCATCCGTGGAGAGAGAGCAAGCTAATGTTTTGTGTCTAGATGACTCTACATCACAGCAAATGACTGTGATGTTTTGAGTAGGGACTGATGGGCAAAATACATGAGAGGAGAAGTGAAAGATAGAATGGCTGAATGACAGGTGGGGGATGAGTGGGGAAAGAACTTGAGGGAATAAAAGAAGAATGGACCAGACCTGGCTCAGAACTGAGTGAATACAAGTTGAAAATAGTCCTTTTCTAACATCCCACTCCAGTATTAAATAAGGACAACCTTTGTTTTATTAAAATAACCTATTAAACACTGCAGAATTTCACCAAATTAGCAAGAGTACCCCGATACAACCTGCAAGAAATGTATGATCATGTTAACTTCCCACTGCACCTTTGAATTTTTCTGAGCTTTAGATTTAAGGTAGTCATCAATGCCCTTGACATCAAAGCAATATTTGGTCTAAATTTGCAACAAAACTTGCCGCAAAGCTGAAACCAGTAGGAACCAGGAGAATACTCTTCACTGTTTGGAGCTGTATTTAGCACAAAGGAAGATGGTTGAGGTTATTTTTGAGGCGAATTATCTCAGTGCAGAAGCTCCTCAAAGTAGCATCCTAGGCCCAACCATCTTAAAGTGCTCTACCATTAGGAGTCATATTTTTATTTAATATTGATTGGACTCCTTAAGTTTTGAAGGATTGTGAAAATATCTTCATTTCACATTTTGTGGAAATACCTGGAATGGTTTCTTGAATAAAAGGCCATGGAAAGTTCACTGGGGGTCTTGAAAGTTTGTTTTTGTGAATGAAGTGACTGGTGCTAACTGTTTGTTTTGCCGGAAATGCCTGCTGGGTGTTGCTGGGTGTGGAAGGTTTGAGTTACAAAGAAAGGCTCGATATGCTGCGACTATTTTCGCTGGAGTGTAGAAGATTGAGAGATGATCTTATAGAAGTTTCTAAAATAAGGAGGGTTATAGATAGCGGTAGTGGTAATTGTTTTTACCCAACAGGGTGATTTCAAGACCAGGAGGCACATTTTAAGTTGAGAGGAGAAAGTTTTTAAAAAGACATGAGGAGAAAATCTTTTACATAAGGGGTAGTTTGCGCATGGAATGAACTTCCTGAGGAAGTGGTGGATGTGAGTACAATTATAAATTTTAAAAGACATTTGGATAAGTACCTGTATAGGAAATGTTTGGAAGGATATGGGCCAGCAGCAGACAGATGGAACTAGTTTAGTTTGGGATTATGGTCAGCATGGACTGGTTTGACCACAGGGTCTGTTTCCATGCTATATGACTCTGTGGTGTTGTTTTGAACATTGACTAGCTTGGAAAAGTATTTGTTTTATTGCTTTCATTGTACGAAAGCCTGTTAAATATGACCTGGAGGGAAATCTGCTAAGAACAAGTTGCCCAGTTGATCTCCCTCCAGTCTGAAAAAAGGAACCCTTTTGTTGATTTCAGAGTAAAGCTTATGTGTTCTTTTGAGAGTGTGACTGAAGAGATATCTCAAGATTGTCCTTCCTGAACAATTTGTGCCTATAAGCTTTCAGACATAACCTTACCATGAATAGTCACTTCACTACTCTAGCCAGAATATCAAAGCAACAGACTCTGGAATATTCTATGATGTATTCTATTGCCTTCAAGAATTGCACTTTTTTATTCCCTGAAAGCCAATCTCTGCAAGATTCTCTTTTTTCCTCTACGGAGGTGTGTGTGTGTGCTTTTACATCACTCAATCTGTAGGTTAGAAATTATTGTCTCTTCCTTCCCTAATGGCTTTCTCAGAACTCCTGTTGTACATACTATAAGAGGCTCTTCTACCAACCTCTGAGGTTTTCCTCTACCAACCTCTGAGTTTCCTATACTTAAAGAGGATGGTAGCAGTAACCTTCATAATGAGCAGTTGCCCTTACAGATTGGTAAACTGGAATGCCAACACATTATTAATGGCACTACCATCACTGAATCCCCTACTATCCTAAGGGCCATCATTGACCACAAACTGAACTTGCTTAGCCAGTTAAGGGCAGGCAGAGATTAGGAATTCTGTGGTGAGTAACTTTCCTCCTACATCTACAAGGCAAAAATTGGAATTGCGATTGAATCCTCTCCATTAGCCTAAAGGAGTGCCATTCCAATAACATTGAAGAAGTTCAAAACCATCCAAGACAAAGCAGCCTGATTATTTGGTACTCAATCTTAAACTCTTGCCACCAATGGCTGTTCACCAAGTCTTCTGCACAGTATTTTCTAAAAGCATGAACTCTACTGCCTCAGAGGACACATTCAGCAGACACATGGGAACACCACCAGTGCAAGTTCTGTTCCATCCTGACTTGGAATTATATCCCTATTTCTTCACTATTGGTGGGTTAAGATCCAGAACTCCCTTCCATATAACATGGTGTGGTACCACGTAGATTGGAGCATTTCAAGTAGCTCACAACCACCTTATCCAGGGAAATTAGGGCCAAGAAATATTTGCTAATATAACCAGACATGCCTACCAGCCATAAAACAGTATTAAAATTAAGTGTGGGAGTTGGGAAAGTAGTGAATGTTACAATATTATTTCAAGAGGAATTGAATATTAAATCAGGGATGTATTGCCACAAGGCATTTATGAGAACTTACCTGGAGTAATGTATGAAATTTGTGTCTCTGTACTTAAAGAAAGCTATCCAGAAGTTGGAACTTTTCAGAAAATGCTCACTGCACTGATCTTTGGGATGAAGGGTTGACATCCGTAGACAGTTCAAGTAGGCTTGGCCTGTACTCATTGATATTTATAAGAAGAATTGATTTGATTGAAACATGTAAGATTATGGGGTTGCTTGTCAGTGTAGAGGCTGGGATTAGGGAGACCAGTTTCAAAGTAAATGTTTCCCCATTTAAGATGGAGGTGAGGAAGAAATTGCTCTTTCAAAGATGATAATGTTTGGAATTCTCTTCCCAAAGACCAGTGAAGGTTAGATCATTGATTATATCAAGGCTGACTTAGACACACGTTTTCTTTTGTCAAGGAAATTGAGAGTTACAGGGAAAACGCAAGTGAGTGTGACAAATGTCGGATCAACCATGATCCAATTGAACGATGGAGCAGGCTCAAGTTCCTATTTCTTATGGTCTTCTTAAAAGGTAGAGCAGACTCAAGGGATTAATGCCCCACTCCTGCTCTAATTTCATATGTTCTTATATGGTCTGCTTGGTGATATAGAACTCTAAGAATCCAGAAAAGAATCCTGTGATGATTGCTACTTGATGCAATGCCAGTTGGTCTGAACCCATGTGACATTTAGGAATGTCAAGATCAGCTTCAATGCTCCTTGACTGTGTAGTTTTGAATGAAATGCTCCTGGTTTTTATCACCATCTAATGACCCCTGTTAGAGTATAAAACAATGTGACCCTTACACAGAAAAGGAGGGAACACTGAGAAATACAACCAGATGCAAGACCACAGGAGTGTTAAGAGACTAATGGAGAATACATACGTATGTGATATTTTGTGCATGGTATGTTAGATCAATATAATGCTGTTTTGCACACAATTAGCACTGCACACATTTCCTGATGTCAGTATGGGTGGTTGTAATTCAATGATATCCACTGGTTAAGGGCAAAATTGATTAAAGTTTTGTCATTTTTTTGATCAAGTGTTTGTACAATCCACAACTAAACTATATTTCCTGAGTACCTCTGCAGTACCTGTTAATGAGCTTTTTAAACAGCTTAGTATTAAAACCAGCAATGGAAACAAGTTTTAAGCAACATTTCATATCCTTTTCCACTGCTGGAGACTATGTAAGTTAATTGGAATGTTCAAGGAATTGTCAAGTGTAAAGGTAAGCTGATCAAAGACTTCTGGAGAACCCTTTGAAGATTTATAAATGAAAATGGGAGCATGATTTTTTTGACACAAGTTTACTAATTTTATATCTTTGCATTGCAAACAGAAAATTCAACATTAACCAGTCTTCTAAATCAAATAATCAAAGCTGCAGCAAGTGTAGATGGAGTCAATGGAAGGAAGATTGGTTTTTGTGATGGACTGGGCTGTGTTCACAATTCTCTGTAATTTCTTGAGGTGTTGGGCAGAGCTATTGCCATACCAAGCTGTGATGCATCCGTATAGGATACTTTTGATAAAAGTATCTATAAAAATTGGTAAGAATCATTGCGGACATGCTGAATTTCCTTAGTCTTCTAAGAATGTAGAGGTGTTGGTGTGCTTTCTTCACTGCAGTGTTGACATAGATAGGCCAGGATAGATTGTTGGTTATATTTACTCCAAGGAACTTGAAGCTCCTGACCACCTCAGCACCACTGATACAGACAGGGCGTGTCTTCCACTCCGCTTCCTGAAGTCGATGACTAGTTCCTTTGCTTTGCTGACATTGAGGGAGAGATTGGTGTCTTTATACCATACCACTAAGCTGATGATTGAGAATTGACAAATGAGTTAGGGTTAGGGTTAGGCTTTCACTATTTTGCTTTTATGAATTGGATATACCTGGATAACTTCTCACAATGTTGGGTAAATGCAAAGTAGTAACTCTACTAGAATGACTTAGCTGGGGACATGGGGTAGTACTGGATCACATGTCCTCATTTCAGCAGCAAAGATGCTGTCTGGACCCATAACATTTTCCACATCCAGTGCCTACAAGCTACATTTTGGTCTGACTTGGATTGAATCAAATTGTATGAAGACTGAGGTGTTGAAGATCTCAGGAGGCAGTTACTGTAGTCTTACTTAATGGAGGGTAATATTGAGTAGGAGTGTCTGCAGGACTCATGCCACAATGTTACTGATAATTACGTGTACAGTACTTTGTTCTTACTTGCTCTTTCTCTCAGACATCAATCAACTAGAGCTGTGGATATTTTTATTGTGCTCATCATATTATTCTTTATCTTAGGCTTATATTTATTTCCTGTTATAATATTACCTGAACGTTTTCTCACTGTAAGTTGTACTTCAGTCAGTTAGAATTGAGAGGTGTGAATACGCCTTGATAGAAACTGATAGAAACATAGAAAATAGGTGCAAGAGTCAGCCATTTGGCCCTTCGAGCCTGCACCACCATTCAATGTGATCATGGCTGATCATGCAATCTCAGTATCCTATTCCCACCCTCTCCCCATATCCCTTGATCCCTTTAGCTGCTAGGCCACATCCAACTCCCTCTTGAGTATATCTAACAAACTAACCCTAACTGCTTTCTGTAGCAAATAATTTCACAGATTCACAACTTTGAGTCCTGAATAGCTTACCCCTTACTTTTAGACTGTGATCCTTAGTTCTGGACTTCCTCAATATTAGGAACATTCTTCCCACATTACCTGTCCAGTCTCATCAGGATTTTATATGTCTCTATGCGATCCCGCCTCATTCTTCTACATTCCAGTGAGTACAAGCCCAGTCGGTCTAGTCTTTCTTCATATATCAGACCCATTATCCAGGAATCAGGTTGGTGAACCTTCGCTGGACTTTGCTCAATAGTAAGAATGTCCTTTCTCACACTATGAGACCAAACCTGCACACAATACTCAAGCTGTGGCCTCATCATAGCCCTGTATAACTGCAGCAAGACATCCTTACTCCGATACTCAAATGCTTTTGCTATGAGCCAGCATGCCATTAGCTTTCCTCACTGCCTGCTGCACCTGCATGCCAACCTTCAATGACTGTTCCACCATGACACCCAGATCTCATTGCACCTCATCTTTTCCTAAACTGCCTCCATTCAGACAACAATCTGCCGTCTTTTTTTTGTGACCAAAGTAGATAACCTCACATTTATCCACATTATATTGCATTTGCCAAGTATTTGCTGACTCAGCCGATCTGACCAACTCACCCTGCAGCCTTTGAGCATCCTCCTCACAGCATACACTGCCACCCAGCTTAGTGTCATCTACAAATTTGGAGATGTTGCAGTCAATTTCTTTGGCCAAATCATTAATGTATATTGTGAACAGCTGGGGTCCTAGCACTGAATACTGCGGCATGCCAATCTTCTCCGCCTGCCACCCTGAAAAGGACCATTCATGATCTATATCTATGATGTGATGTAGTGTTTTTAGCTTTGGAAGAAATAAACCAGGCAGTCACTGAATGAATATACATACTTCCTATCACCTACGCCTCCAGTTAAATGTATAGAGTTAAAATAATGCCTTGTATTCTTATTTGTCAGCTATGTACAATACATTTAACATAAAGTATATGTATGGATATTCCTGGTGTAGAGGGAGCTAGCCTTTGACTTAGTGAGACAATTAGAATGAGAGGAAGCCAGCACTTCATATCTTTTTGTTCAAAGCTAAGGAACAAACAACAACATTGTTATGTGAAATCATGAAAAAAGTCCAAGCAAGGAGTACAGACTAGAAGAAAATAACTAGCGTTTGTATAAAATTCACTCATCCTCCAAAATGCTTCCTTCACAGCAAATATATTGTTTTCAAAGTGCAATTAGTCTTGTCATGCAGGCAAATGCAGCAACCAGTTTGCAGGCAGCATCCCCTAACAGACAGTAAGTAAATGAATGGCCAAACAAGCAGAGCCTGATAGTGTTGACTGAAGGAACATTGTGGTCAATATATCAGGTGAACTCCTTTTCTTTTTAAAATAGTATTGTAAAAACTTTAAAGGCACCCAAATTAGACATCCTAAAGAGGGTACTTGCAATACTACATCACTCCCTGACAACACTGGCTTGGGCATGGGAATTATGTATTTAATAGAATCATAGATGTTTACAGCCTGGAGTGGGACCATTCAGACTATTGTGTCTTTGTCAGTGAATATGTAACCGTCAGCCAAAACCCATGTTTCACCTCTTAGGAATGTTGTCAAAGGGGCTTGGGAATACTTGGCCATGAAACACAGAAAGCTAACATGCAGGTGCAGCAGAACATCAGAAAGGCTAATGGAATATTGTTCTAATTTCAAGGAGGTTGGAGTATAAATGTAGGGTCGTCTTACTGCAACTGTACAAGGTGCTGGTGTGACTAAATCTGGAGTGCTGTGAGCAGTTTTGGCCCCCATATTTAAGGAAAGGTATTGTTTCATTGGGACCAGTTTGGAGAAGTTTTATTGGAATGATACCCGGAATGGAAACATTTGTCTTATGAGCAAAAGCTAAACAGTTTAGGACATTATCCAATGGGGGTTATAAGAATGAGAGGTAATATCATCGCATCATATAGGAGTCTTAAGGGGCTTGACAGGGTAAGTGCTGAGAGGAAGTTTCCCCTATTTGGAGAGACTAGAACCAGGGGGCATAGTCTTAGGAAAAAGTATAATCAATTTGGGATTAAGATGACACAGAATTTGTGGTACACATCAATACCAATGACATAGCTAGGAAAAGGGTTGAGGACCTGAAAAGTTAATATAGAACATAGAACATAGAACATAGAACATAGAAGAATACAGCACGGTACAGGCCCTTTGGCCCTCGATGTTGCGCCGATCAAAGCCCACCTAACCTACACTAGCCCACCTAACCTCCATATCCCTATCCAATGCCCGCTTAAATGCCCATAAAGAGGGAGAGTCCACCACTGCTACTGGCAGGGCATTCCATGAACTCACGACTCGCTGAGTAAAGAACCTACCCCTAACATCTGTCCTATACCTACCACCCCTTAATTTAAAGCTATGCCCCCTTGTAATAGCTAACTCCATACATGGAAAAAGGTTCTCACTGTCAACCCTATCTAAAACCCTAATCATCTTGTACACCTCTATCAAATCTCCCCTAAACCTTCTTTTCTCCAATGAAAACAACCCCAAGTGCCTCAGCCTTTCCTCATACGATCTTCCTACCATACCAGGCAACATCCTGGTAAACGTCCTCTGCACCCGTTCCAGTGCCTCCACATCCTTCCTATAGTATGGCGACCAAAACTGCACACAATACTCCAGATGCGGCCGCACCAGAGTCTTATACAACTGCAACATGACGTCAGGACTCCGGAACTCAATTCCTCTACCAATAAAAGCCAGTACGCCATGTGCCTTCTTCACCGCACTATTTACCTGGGTGGCAACTTTCAAAGATCTGTGTACATGGACACCAAGATCCCTCTGCTCATCCACACTACCAAGTATCCGACCATTAGCCCAGTACCCCATCTTTTTGTTACTCTTACCAAAGTGAATCACCTCACATTTAGCTACATTGAATTCCATTTGCCACCTTTCTGCCCAGCTCTGCAACTTATCTATATCCTGCTGTAACCTGCCACATCCTTCCTCACTGTCAACAACTCCCCCGACTTTCGTATCATCTGCAAACTTGCTCACCCAACCTTCTAACCCCTCCTCCAGGTCATTTATAAAAATGACAAACAGCAATGGTCCCAAAACAGATCCTTGCGGAATACCGCTAGTAACATCACTCCAAGATGAACCTTTACCATCAACTACTACCCTCTGTCTTCTTCCAGCCAGCCAATTCCTAATCCAAATCTCCAACTCACCCTCAATGCCATACCTCCGTATTTTTTGCAGTAGCCTACCATGGGGAAACTTATCAAACGCCTTACTAAAATCCATATACACCACATCTACTGCTTTCCCCTTGTCCACCTCCTTAGTCACCTTCTCAAAGAATTCAATAAGGTTTGTAAGGCACGACCTGCCCTTCACAAAACCATGCTGACTATCCTTGATCACATTATTCCTATCCAGATGTTCATAAATCCTATCCCTTACAATTCTCTCTAAGACTTTGCCCACAACAGAAGTGAGACTCACCGGCCTATAGTTACTAGGGTTATCCCTACTCCCCTTCTTGAACAAGGGAACCACATTTGCTAGCCTCCAGTCTTCTGGCACTATTCCTGTAGACAACGAGGACATAAAAATCAAGGCCAATGGCTCTGCAATCACCTCCCTTGCTTCCCAGAGAATCCTAGGATAAATGCCATCAGGCCCAGGGGACTTATCTATTTTCACCCTTTCCAGAATTTCCAACACCTCTTCCCTACATACCTCAAAGCCGTCCATTCTACTTAATTGTGACTCAGTATTCACATCGGCAACAATGTCCTGTTCCTGAGTGAAAACTGGCGAAAAGTATTCATTCAGTGTCTCCCCAATCTCTTCAGCCTCCACACGCAACTTACTACTACTACCCTTGACTGGACCTATTCCTACCCTAGTCATTCTTTTATTCCTGACATACCTATAGAAAGCCTTAGGATTTTCCCTAATTCTACCAACTAAGGACCTTTCATGTCCCTTCCTTGCTGCTCTTAGCTCTCTCTTCAGGTCCTTCCTGGCTACCTTATAACTCTCAATCGCCCCAATTGAACCTTCATGCCTCATCTTTACATAGGCTGCCCTCTTCCATTTAACAAGGGATTCCAATTCCTTATTAAACCACGGCTCCCTCACACGACCCTTTCCTCCCTGCCTGACAGGTACATACTTATCAAGGACACTCAATAGTTGCTCCTTGAACAAGCTCCACATATCAATTACGCCCTTGCCTTGAAGCCTACTTTTCCAAGCCACGCATCCTAAGTCATGCCTCACCACATCATAATTTCCCTGCCCCCAGCTATAACTCTTACCCTACAGTGCACACTTATCCCTCTCCATCACTAAAGTAAAAGTCACCGAATTGTGGTCACTGTCCCCAAAGTGCTCACCTACCTCTAATTCTAACACCTGGCCTGGTTCGTTACCCAGAACCAAATCCAGTATAGCCTCACCTCTTGTTGGCGTATCTACATATTGTGTCAAGAAACCCTCCTGCACACATTGGACAAACACCGTCCCATCTAACGAACTTGAGCTATAGCTTTCCCGATCAATATCAGGAAAGTTAAAGCCCCCCTTAACAATCACCCTATTACTGTCACTCTTCTCCTGAATCATCCTCGCAATCCTTTCTTCTACGTTTCTAGGACTATTAGGAGGCCTGTAAAAGACTCCTAACAGGGTGACCTCACCTTTCCTATTCCTAACCTCAGCCCAAACTACCTCAGATGGCGAGTCTTCATCCATCGTCCTTTCCACCGCTGTAATACTATCTTTGATAAGCAATGCCACACCTCCCCCTCTTTTACCCCCACTTCTGACCCTACTAAAACATTTAAACCCTGGAACCTGCAACAGCCAATCCTGTCCCTGCTCTACCCATGTCTCCGTAATAGCCACAACATCGAAGTCTCAGGTACCAACCCACGCTGCAAGTTCACCTACCTTATTTCGTATACTTCTTGCATTGAAGTATACACACTTCAAGCCACTTTCCTGATTACAGGCACCCTCCTTTGAGATTGATGCCATGTTCCTAACCTCCCTACACTCCAGGTCCTGCACCCTAAAGCTACAATCTAGGTTCCCATGCCCCTGTAGAGTTAGTTTAAACCCCGCCCCCCCCCAACCAAGAGCACGAGCAAACCTCCCGCCAGAGAGTTAGGTTGGAAGCTAAAAGGCAGGACAAGCAGAGTATTTATCTCAGGATTGCTGCCAGTGCCATGGGTTAGTGTGGCTAGGAACAGAAAGCCAATGCAGCTGAACATGTGGCTGCAGAGCTGATGTAGGAGGGAGGGCTTCAAATATGTAGATCATTGGGATACCTTCTGGGGAAGATGTGACCTGTAGAGGGAGGATGGGTTGCACGTGAACTGGAGGGATAGCAATATCCTGGGCAGGAGTGTCACGAGAGCTCTTCAGGATGGTTTAAATTAGTTTAGCAGGCGGGTGGGAACCTGAGTTATGGATCAACGGATGGGGTAACTGGTGAACAGGCAAATACAGCATGCAGAGAGTCTGTGAGGAAGGATAGACAGTTGCTAGGGCAAAGTTGCAGTCAGTGTGATGGATTGAAGTATGTCTATTGTAACACAAGCAGTGTCAGGAATAAGGGTGATGTACTTAGAGCATGGATCAATACTTGGAGCTATGATGTTGTGGTCTTTATGTAGACTTGGATATCACAGGGGCAGGAATGGTTGATGTTCTGGGGTTTAGATATTTCAAAAGGAATGGGGAGGGAGGTAAAAGAGGTGGGGGAGTGGCATTGGTAATCAGGGATTGTGTCACAGCTGCAGAAAGGGAAGTCATCGAGGTGGGTTTGTCTACAGAGTCATTATGGGTAGAAGTCAGAAACAGGAAAGGAGCAGGCACTTTCTTGGAGGATATCTGTAGATCCTGCAACAGCAACAGAGACATGGAGGAGCAGATTGGGATGCAGAGTTTGGAAAGATGCAGAATTAACAAGGTTGTTGTCATGGGTGACTTCAACTTCCCTAATATTGATTTGAACCTCCTTAGTGCAAATAGTTTGGATGGAGCAGACTGTCAGATGTGCCCAGGAAGGATTCCTGACTCAATATATAGATCAGCCGACTAGAGGGGAGGCCATATTGGATTTGGTGCTTGGCAACGAATCAGGTCAGATGTCAGATCTCTTGATGGGAGAGCATTTCGTTTTAGTGATCACAACTCCCTAACCCTTACTATAATCATGGACAGTGATAGGAGCAGACCGTATGGAAAGTATTTAATTGGGGGAAGGGGAATTACAATGCTATAAGGCAGGAACTGTGGTGCATAAATTGGGAACAGACATTCTCAGGGAAATGCACAACACAAATGTAGAGGTTGTTTAGGGAGCACTTGCTGTGAGTGCTGGATAAATTTGTCCCACAGAGGCAAGGAAGAGATGGTAAGGTGAAGGAACCTTGGATGATAAGAGATGTGGAACATCCAGTCAAGAGGAAGAAGGAAGCTTGCTTAAGGTTGAGGAAGCAAGGAACAGACAGGGCTTGAGACAAGGTAGCACAGGAAGGAACTGAAGAATGGACTTGGAAGAAGTAGTGAGGTTAGGGCTGGTCAGGGATACTGGATGGAACATATACCTGGAGTCGGAGGATGTATGGGGAGGTCCTTAATGAATACTTTGTTTCAGTATTCAGTAGTGAGAGGGACCTTGTCATTTGTGAGGGCAGTGAAATGCTGAAACAGGTTGATATTAACAAGGAGGATGTGCTAGAAATTTTGAAAAACATGAGGATAGATAAGTCCCGTGGTGACTATGAGAAGTGAGGGAAGAGATTGCTGCACCTTTGGCGATGATCTTTGCATCTTCACTGTCCACTGCAGTAGTACCAGATGATTGGATGGTGGCAAATGTTATTCCCTTGTTTAAGAAAAGGAATAGGGATAACCCTGGGGATTACAGACCTGTAAGTCTTATGTTAGTGGTGGGCAAATTATTGGAGAGGATAGTGAGAGATGGGATTTATGATTATTTGGAAAAGCATAGTTTGATTAGAGATAGTCAGCATGGCTTTGTGAGGGGCAGGTCATGTCTCACAAGCCTTATTGAAACCTTTGAGCATGTGACAAAACACATTGATGAAGGTAGAGCAGAGGATGTGGTTTATATGGATTCTAGCAAGGCATTTGATAAGGTTCCCTATAGTAGGCTCTTTCAGAAATTAAGGAGGCATAGTATACAGAGAAATTTAACTCTCTGGATGTAGAATTGACTGGCTCATAGAAGACAGAGGGTGATAGTAGATGGAAAGTATTCAGCCCAGAGCTTGGTGACCAGTGGTGTTTCACAGAGATCTGTTCTGGGATCTCTGCTCTTTGTAATTTTTATAAATGACTTGGATGAGGAAGTGGAAGGGTGAGTTAGTAAGTTTACTGATGACACGAAGGTTGATAAAATTATGGATAGTGTGGAGGGCTTTTGTAGGTTGCAATGAGACAGTGACAGGAAATAACACTGGTCAGAGAGTGGCAGGTAGAGTTCAACCTGGAAAAGTATGAAGTGATTCATTTTGGAAGACCAAATTTAAATGCAGATAGCAAGCTTAAAAGCAGGATTCTTGGCAGTGTAGAGGAACAGAAGGATCTTGGGGTACACATCCATAGATCCCTCAAAGTTGCCATCCACATTGATCGGGTTGTTAAGAAGGCGTTTGGTGTGTTGGATTTCATTAGCAGGGGGATTGAGTTTAAGAGCCACAAGGTTATGCTGCAGCTCTGTTAAGCCCTAGTTAGACCACACTTGGAGTATTGTGTTCAGTTCTGGTTGCCTCATTATTGGAAGGATGCAGAAGTTTTAGAGAGGGTGCAGAGGAGATTTATCAGGATACTGCCTGGACTGGAGGGCAAGTCTTATGAAGAAAGGTTGAGGGAGATAGGGCTTTTCTCATTGGAGCGAAGAAGGATGAGACATGACTTAATAGAGATGGACAAGATGACGAGAGACATAGATAGAATGGATAGCCAGAGACTTCGTTCCAGGGCAGAAATGGCTATCATGACGAGGCATAATTTTAAAGTGATTGGAGGAAGGTTTAGAGGAGATGTCAGAGGTAGGTTCTTTACACAGAGATTGGTAGGTGCATGAAATACACTGCCAGCGATGGTAGTAGAGTCAAATACATTAGAGGAGAAAGTGAGGACTGCAGATGCTGGAGATCAGAGCTGAAAATATGTTGCTGGAAAAGCGCAGCAGGTCAGGCAGCATCTAAGGAACAGGAGAATCGACGTTTCAGGCATCAGCCCTTCTTCCTGAAGAAGGGCTGATGCCCGAAACGTCGATTTTCCTGTTCCTTGGATGCTGCCTGACCTGCTGCGCTTTTCCAGCAACACATTTTCAGCTCAAATACATTAGAGACATTTAAGCGACTCTTGGATAGGCTCATGGATGATAGTGAAATGAAGGGTATGAAGGTTAGTTTGATCTTAGAGTAGGATAAAAGATCGGCTCAACATTGTGTGCTGAAGGCCTGTACTGTGTTGCAATGTTCTATGTTGTATGTTCTATGTTCAGAGGTTTGTGCGTCTTTGGAACTCCTTGCCAAAGAGTTCTATGGGGGCAGAGCCCTTGTGTATATTTAAGGCTGAAATATATCGATCTTGATCATAAGGAGAATCAAGGGTAGTGTGGAAAGGACAGGAAAGTGGACATGAGGAATGTCGGATCAGCAATGATCCTGTTGAATGGCAGAGCAGTCTTGAGGGGTCCATTGCCTAATCCTGTTTCTATTTTCTATGGTTTTACTGTCTGTAACTTTTCAAATTATGGCAATTGAAGAGCAAATCCAAGAGCTTTACAAATGTTATTATGGTTTCTGCCTCTTGCACTCTGTCAGGCTGTGAGTTCCAAATCTGCACCACTCTTTAGGGGAAAGACTTCCCCTTGGATTCCTCCTTCTTCTTACCCTAAAACTTTGCCTCGGATTTTCAATTTATCAATCAATGGAAGAAGAACTTTCCTATTAATTTCATCTAGAGTCCTCATTATTTTATGCACTTCAGTTAGGTGTCCCCTCCTATCTTTTGTTACAAAGAAAACAAGCCTAGCCTATCCAATCTTTCCTCATGACTAAAATGTATCAGCACAGTCAACATCCTCAGAAATCCCCATTTACAATGCAATTCCATCTTTCTTATATTGTGGTGACTAGAACAACTTGCATTCACCAGGTGTGTCTTGAATCATCTTTTATACAGTTGCAGCATAACTTTCTGGATCATACTAAATTACCTGTGGTGTGTCGGATTAATCACAAGATGGGGATAGGGAGCAGATCTGGGTGGAGTGCTTTCCAGAGAGTCCTTGCAGACTTGATGGGCCAAATGGCCTCCTTCCGTATTGGCAGGATTCTATGATTCAGATATAGGGTTCCCTCAACAAATCCTGACAAACTGCCTTTGATTTGATTTTGCATTTAATCCCTGATTGCAATGTCTGCATCAACCCTTTCTTTTGTGAGAAAAGGTACAAATTGGTTGGAATCCTGCTTTTTATCCATGACAGCGGAACGCAAGGGAAAATAAATTGTGACTTACATGATTAAATCAGTGGCTGAGATCCCCCAAGCCCCCTCAAGATTCTGTACACATTAAGAGCTGTACCAACACCCTCTGTTTCCTCAGACAGGTAACCCACATGGTATTTAATAGCTACAGAACCAGAGAAAAATTCCACCAAAGACAGATGTAATTCAATCCATCATGTCTGCACTGGCTGAATAAAGTAGCTACCCATTCTAATCCCAGTTTTAGGCACTTGGCCCATTGCTTTACAAGTTATAGGCTTCAGGCTCCAGATCCCTTTTAAAGAGTCCCCTTTTTGCCTCCACCACTAAGCCAGGCAGTAGTTTTCAAGTATCCACTGCTCTGTGGGGGCAGTTTTTAAAAATTAATTAATGGGATGTGGCCATCACTGACTAGATTGCCCACAGGGCAGTTAAGAGCCAACCACATTTCTGTAGGTGTGGAGTCACATGTAGGCCAGACCAGGTAAGGACAGCAGTTTCCTTCCTGAAAGCACATTAGTGAACCAGATGGGTTTTTCTGACAATCAACATCATTAGACTCTTAATTCTAGATTTTTGTTGAATTCAAATTCTGCCAGCTACTATAGCAGGATTTTCACCTCAGTCTCCATAACATATTACCTGGGTCTCTGGACTAAAAGTTTCACAATAATACCAGAATCCACCTCTCCCTTTTTCCTTATGCACCCTATTCCTTCCTTAGTCACTTGCTTGCTCTTTCACTATTTATTATTATAAATCTTCAGTTTTTCTTTGATTTTACTTGTCATCTGCCTCTGTTTTCCTAACATCTTGATTCCACCCTTATACTTTCTATTGAGTCATTTGAATCTGCCATAAGCTTTCTTTTTCTCATTATCCTTCCCTTAAGTCTTTTGACATTGATTGAGCTTGGATTCGTTGGATCCACTCTTTTTCTGGAATGCAATCAGCTGCATCTGGTCCACTTTAAGAAAATTACAACTTCGATTATCTATCTACCAGTTGAGAACTTTTATTCTTGGTCTATCCTTTTGTATAGCTACCCCATATGGTACGTGTATGGAATGAGCTGCCAGAGGATGTGGTGGAGGCTGGTACAATTGCAACATTTAAAAGGCATTTGGATTGGTATATGAATAGGAAGGGTTTGGAGGGATATCAGCCAGGTGCTGGCAGGTGGGATTAGATTGGGTTGGGATATCTGGTCGGCATGGATGGGTTGGACCGAAGGGTCTGTTTCCATGCTGTACATCTCTATGACTCTAAATGTAACTGAATAATGATCACTTTGCCGAAATACTTTCCCACTGAAAGTATTTCCAAATAACCAACAGCTTCAATCCTTATACTTTAACCCAGGACTGTCATCTCTCTTGTTGGGATTGCTACATTCTGGCTAAGGAAGTTTACCTGAATACATTTTAAGCAATGTGTTAGCAACAGCTAAGAAGAAAATTAGCTCCACGTTTGATATCACAGGAGATTCAAACATTGTCAGCTCTACACCATGCATGGACTAAGTACTATGCTGTGGTATGCTTTCAAGTAGGAATCTTTTCTGTTGGCCTCCATAGATCCTCAGAAGTAGTGGGTGGTACTGCATCAAGTGAATCAATCATTTCATCAGTTTGCAAAACTGTCCTTGTCTTTGGGCGGTTGATGGCACTGAACATTAATGTTTACATCATGACTTGTGTTTGTCATATGTCTCCCTATGGTAGGTGGTGGGCAACTCTCCAACTCTCATGAGTAATGATCCTGATTAGCTTGCTGAAGGATTACAAGGTGGGACATCCGATCGAGAGCAAGTCATGTAGAAACTGCTGTAAACAATTTGTATGGAAATTAAACTTAAATCATTAAAATGTGATGCAGATGGAATAGGTTTTAAGCTCTATCCTCGATCTAGTAGTGTGTAATTTATTCGCTAGAACCAATTTTCTGCATTTTACAGTTAAGAGGAATGTTTTACATTAGGATAAATGACAAATTATTTTGGTACATTGAAAACACATGCAAACCAAGATTAAATCACTTAACTGTTGAACCAGAAAATAAGTAAAATTAGCACTAATGAAAATGTAGTCACATCCTGTGCATGTTCTATATGTCAGATTTCCCAAAAAAATGAGTTTATTTTCCTCTCATGCAATTCTTCATTTTCAGATTAACAAAATTCTATTTACAGTTTATTGGGATAGTGTTACTGCCACATCAAAACAATTCCTTTTTTTGTTCCTTAAATTATCATTATAAAAATTAATCCTTTGTCAATAGAACCACACAGTTGTGTTCCCAGTGCTGAAAGATCTTTCAGCTGGTAACTAACTTTCAAAGTCCTCTGGAGGAACTTTCTGTGAGGGGTAAATGAATATGCTCACGGAGCAATGGCTTTCTATTGAGAAGATCTTGATGTGAAACTCAACAGTTTTTATTTTTAGTCAACACATCCCACAGTTCCTCTTTCTCTCTGAGGAGGCAAGTTTACCTTTACTAAGAATCCTAGTTGAGAACATGTATTCCTGAATACTGCTAAGCTAAGAGAAATGTGGGCTTTATCAAGATGTAATATTTTGGTGACTCCACTGTGAAACATATAGCAGGTCAGCCAGTAAGCCCTGAAGTGGTAACAGGTGAATAAGGGTTTGAAGGGATAGTAACATTAGACAAAAAGGAGAAATTATGGAATAATTAAGAAAATTTACAAGCACAGAAGATATTGTCATAGTTCAGGCAAATAATCAGGGATTGTCAGAATGGGTTTGTGTGGGGGAGGTCTTGTCTCACAAATTTGATTGACTTTTTTGAGAAAGTGACAAAGATGATTGATGAGGGTAGGGACAGTGGATGTTGTCTACATGGACTTTACTAAAGCATTCAACAAGGTCCCTCATGTAGATACAGTCACATGGGATTCCCAGTGAATTGGTAAATTGGATACAAAATTGGCTTGGTCATAGAAGATAGAGAGTAGTTGTGGAGGGGTATTTTTCTGACTCGAGGTCTGTGACCAGTGGTGTTCTACAAGGATCAGTGCTGGGACTTCTGTAGTTTATAATTTGTACAAATGATTTGGGTAAAAATGTAGGTGGTCTGATTATTATGTTTTCAGACAACATTAAAATTGGCAGAGTTGCACAGTGTGAAGAAGGTTCAAAGGACGCTGCAGGAAATAGATCAGTTGGAGAGTTTGGTGTAGAAATTTAATCTGGACAGCTATAAGGTGATACATTTTGGGAGGTCAAATGCAAGAGGAAAGTGTATAGTAAATGGCGTTGATTAAAGGAGAGATCTAGGGGTGCATGTCAACATGCTTACTCCTGTTCTATTTCTTGTGGTCTTATGACCTAAAATGTGAATTCTGTCTAATGATGATCATGAATCCATTGTTGGTTGTTGGGAAATCCCAATTAGTTCCCTAATGTCCTTTAGGAAAGGAAACTGCTATCCTGACCTGGTCTGGCCTATATGTGACTCCAAACCCACAGCAATGTGGTTGACTCTTAACTGCTCTCTGGGCAATAAATGAATTTTAAAGAAATCATTGTACCATCTTCAGAAGGGTTGTATTTTCCCCTGGCCTTACATCATGCTAGATTTAAGGGGAATATGATCCATCACAACCTGGAATCACACCATGGAAGGCCATAAAATTGCTAACTCTGGGATCATGATGTGTCAAAGCAAAATCCATGCACACAATGTTCTTTTCTCCAAAATGAGCAAGTGACACAACCAATAGAGGTTATGGAGGGTGAATGCTTAGAAAGTGAGAGTGATCCCACAGTGGGTCTCAGTCTTAATGTCCTGCATTGTACCAAATTCCTCAGCTGAGCACAATAATTTGGTTCACACTAAATGTCAGGCCAGCCATGATGTATTGTGGGGAAAAGTGAGGAAAATGACAAAAAGAATGGGCATCTCTCCATCTTGTACAATTGGTAATAATTAGAAGTGCTGATATTGCCTTTCCATCCTTGTGTCTCTTTTTATTATATACTTGCTCATCATTGTAATCTTAAGTATCTTTCTTTCTTTATGATGTTAATTCCTACTGCATTGAATATTACATACATCATGCCTCTGTGGCATCAAAAGGTAACAATATTTTAATCAGTACAAATAGAATTCGCCATGGTGCCTGATCAAGAATCCATGCCAAGTTGTACTCTGTTATATGTTTATAGTGCCCAGATTGAAAGGGACTGATAATTGTCTCAGAAAAAGGAGTGCCCATTTAAGACTGAGATGAGAAGGCATTTCTTCTCTCAGAGGTTTGTGATTCTTTGGAACTCCTTGCCACAGAGAGCTGTGGGAGCAAAGTCCTACTTAAGGCCAAGATAGTTAGGTTCTTGATCAGTTAGGGAATCAAGGGTTATGAGGAAAATAATCATGACGCATGTTTGCCATGATCCTAATAGATAGAGGAGCAGGTTTAAGAGTCTGTACTGTTCATTCCTGTTCCTATTTCTAATGGTCTTATGATCTAAAATGTGAACTCTGTTTGTCTCCTGACCCGCTGAGTGTTTCCAGCAGTCTGTTGCTTTTGTCTTACTTGAGATTCTTGCTTTTCAAAATCAAATTTGTTTGCATTGCAAATTCAACATTGGGATGCAACTTGGAGAATAAGTTGCTAAAAGGATATCCATTTTCTTTAGGAACAAATCCCACTCAATAACATCAGGCATGATGTTTTTTCTGTGGTATTTGTGTTCTTGTAAAGTAAAATAAATCACTGAATAATATTTTCCTTTCCTTTCCTTGCCAGTGAAAAGATGTTATCTGCCCAGATCAGCTTTGTGGTGTGCCATCCTCTATTTCAAAGGCATGCATTCTTCCTTCATGAAGGAATGACCAATGCCAGTGCTCCATGGGCCAAACTGTGCAGGAGACAGTGTACCACAAACATCTGGCATGAGACATGCACAGCACCTCCTGATCAGTGTAGGGCACTGAAGTGTACTTTAAACATTCCAAACATTATTTTGATCACTGAATCTGTGTTTCACAGGAGATTGTTGATCATTCTATTCAGTCTATCATTTCATTCAAACATTTTGAGATGGTAAGGATTGGAACAGAATAAATAAGTCATGTGATACTTCTGGGTTTTTTTTCATATCATGTGGTTACCATATGCTAAGCATTAGAAACCACTTGCCAACATTGAGCTTAATTTACAGGGCTCTGGTTTCCCCATCACAACATCAGCTCGGCAATCTAGCAGGGACCCCATCCGAATGGCTAACCTGTAGCAGTTTGATGTTGGGAGATATGCTTTCAGGTGAAACCTCTGCTTTTGAGAGCTGCTGGCCAAACAGATTTCCCAGTAGCACTGTAGTCCATGCAGGATGGAGGGTGTGAGTGGCAAGAGGATGAAGAGAGGGTTAAAGTGAGGTTAGAACTGTGGAGGTAGGGTGCTTCCCAGGAAAGCACAACTAATCTATTCCGTTAGTCTTTCAGTTTCTCTTTCTCAAATCAGAAGTGCCAGTTGGGTGGAGCTGTGATTATAAGCCTGTGGTTTTACAATAGAAAACAAGATCAGCTAGTAATACCAGGTAGAAGAACTTGCAGAACGAAATGACCCCTCTCTCTCAATCTGCAATTTTTATATTGGAACCTTATCTCTGTTACAAGTTGGAATACATCACAGCAGTAGAGAATTTCATAGAATTATGCATAGAGAGGAGGGCCCTTGGCCTACCAAAGGTACTCAACTACCTACACGAGTTCCGCTTACCTGCAGTAGCTCCATAACCTTTCATGTTATGAAGCTTTAAGTGCTCATTGAAGTACTTTCTAAAGATTGTGAGGGTTCATGCCTCAGTTACAGTCCCAGGCAGTGCATTCCAGACACCCCACCCCGCCTCCATCCACTGGGTGAATAAGGTTTTCCTCAAATCCCTCTAATCCTCCTACCTTTTAATTTAAAATTACGTCCCCTTGTTATTGACCCTCTACCGAAGGGGAACAGCTACTTTTTAATTCACCACGTCAAGCTTCTCTGCTCTAAGAAAAATGACCCAAGCTTATCGACCATCTCTTCATGACTAAAATGCTCCATCTCAGGCAACAACCTGGTGCATCTCCCTTGCACCTCCTCCAGCGCTATTACATCTTCCTATAGTGTGATGACCAGAAATGCACAAGTACTCCACCTAACCAATGTTCTGTAAAGCTCTCTGTTCTTATAATCTATGCTACAACTGATAAAGGCAAGTCTCCCCACATGCCTTTTTTAACTACACTATTAACCTCTCCTGCCACTTTCACGGATCTGTGGACAAGTACCTCAAGATCCCTCTGTTTCTCTGAGCTTCCTTGTATCCTGCCATTCATTGAGTATCCTCTTGTCTTGTTCCTTCATCCAAAGTGCAACATCTCACATTTATCAGGATTAAATTCTACCTCTCATTGATCTGCCCATCTGACCAATTCATCTATATCTTCCTGCAATCTAGCACCTTCCTCCCCATTGTCAACTACCTAGCCTATCTTTGTGCCATTCACAAACTTGCTCATCATCGCCCCCACATTCTCATCAATATCACCAACAATCATGGTCCCAGCATTGATTCCTGGTATGCCACTGCACACTGGATGTCAGACATCCAAGCAGCCTCCCACCACCACTCTCTGTCTCTTGCCGCTAGCCTACTTAAAAATCAAAGATACTTCAAGAGCCATCGCAAACACTCTAGACAATGGACTGATTATCTCCAGGAGCTCAGCCAAAACCCCTATTGGAATGTGAAGGTCAATACTGGAATGTATCATTCTTTGAGTTATAAATAGTGTCTTTCATTTCAATACCCCCTACCCTGTATTCTGAGCACTTGAAGAATACAAAGATAGCAGGAAAGAACACTTAAACAAAGAGTTAAGGGGGTTAAAAAGGGCCATGAAATGTCCTTGGCAAACAGGATTAAGGAAAATCACAAGCCATTTTATACATATCTAAGGGGTAACAGGGTAGTTAAGGAAAGATTAGGTCCACTCAAGGCCAAAGGAGGGAGTTTATGCACGTAGCCAGAGGAAGTACATTAGTTCCTTAACAAATACTTCACATTGGTATTCAAAAAGGAGAAGGACATGATGGATGGTGAATCTAAGAGGGTTATATTGATATTCTCGGGCATGTTGATATAAAAAAGGAAGGGGTGTTAGGTGTTTTGTGAAGCACTAAGATAGACAAGTCTCCAGAACCTGGTGGGATCTATCTCAGAAAAATGAAGGAGACAGGTGAAGAAATTGCTAGGACCTTGTACAAAATCTTTGTTTCATCTTATGTCAACAGGAGAGATGGATACAGAAGTGGATACACAGTTGAAATGGATACAGAATTGCCTTGTTCATATAAAAGACAGTGAGTAATCTTGGTAGAGTGTTTTCTAACCGGAAATATGTGACCAATGATGTTCTGCAGGGATCAGTGCTGAGACCCCCGTTGCTTGTAATATATATAAATGACTTTGAGAAGAATGTGATGGTCTGATGAGTAAGTTTGTGGATGACACTAAAATTGAGGCATCTGTGCTTAGTGAGGAGGATTGCCAGCAAATACAGATAGACTGGAAAGTTGGGCAAAGAACTGGAAGATGGGATTTAATCCAGACAAATGTGGAGTGATGCATTTTGGAAGGCCTAATGTAGGAGGAAAGTATACAGTAAATGGCAGAACCCTCAGTAATATCAACATACAGAGGAATCCAGGCATAGAGGTCCACAGTTCCCTGAAAGTGATAACACAGGTGGACAAGATGGCCATGAAGACATATGGCATGTTTGCCTTCATTAATTGGAGCATAGAGTATAACAATTGACAGTCATGTTGCTGTATAGAACTTTAGTTAGGTCACATTTGGAATATTATACGGAGCAGAGCGAAGGCTGAATGGAAGGGGAAGCGGACACGGGGACTGCAGGGTAAGTAATCTAATATATTTGAGCAGTGGCTAAACCTGAAACACTACATGAGTACTGTCTCCCACTCATCTTCCTCTAATCAAGAAAAAGTCTGTGTGGAGGGTTGGGTAAGGTAAGTTTTTTAAAATCTCTTCTGGCAATTTAGAACAAAGGAAAAGGAAGCTAGGGCAGTTGCATGCTCCTCTTGCAGGATGTGAGAGGTAAGGGTCATCACTAGTGAGAAGTGCTCCCAACTCCAGCTCCTCACAGAACACATTAGGGAACTGGAGCTGGAGCTGGAGCTGAAGCGATGTGAACTTCGGATCATTTGGGAGGTTGAGGGGTTGATAGAGTGGAGTTATGTAGGGGAAGTCACATCTAAGTTGCAGGATAAAGATAGCTGGGTGACAGCCAGGAGAGGGAAAGGGGACAAACAGTCAATGCAGGAAGAATAAGAGAGCGATATTGATAGGAGATTCAATGGTTAGAGGAACAGACAAGAGATTCTGTGGTCGCGAACGAGACTCCCAGATGATATGTTGTTTCCTGGGTTAAGGTTATCTCTGATCGAGTCTATGGGCTTCTTAAGGAGGAAGTGTGAGCAGCCAGAAGTTGTGGTACACATCGGTACCAATGACATAGCTAGGAAAAGAGATGAGAACCTGAAAATTGAATATAGGGAGTTAGGTTGGAAGCTAAAAGGCAGGACAAGCAAAGTAGTAATCTCAAAATTGCCACTGGTGCCATGGGCTAGTGAGGCAAGGAATAAAGAGCAAGTGCAGCTGAACACATGGCTGCAGAGCTGGTGTAGGAGGGAGGGATTCAGATATGTGGATCATTGGGATACCTTCTGGGGAAAGTGAGACCTGTATAAGGAGGACGAGTTGCACCTGAACTGGAGGGGCATCAATATCCTGGTCGGCAGGTTTTCTTGAGCTCTTCAGGATGGTTTAAATTAGTTTGGCGGTGTGATGGGAGCCAGAGTTATGGATCAGAGGATGGGGTGGATGGTGACTGGGCAGGTACAGCATGCAGAGAGTCTGTGAGGAAGGATTGACAGTTGATAAGGCAAAGTTGCAGGCATTGTGATGGGTTGAAGTATGTCTATTGTAACACAAAGAAATGTCAGGAATAAGGGTGATGAACTTACAGATGGATCAGTACTTAGAGCTACAATGCTGTGGCCACTATAACATGGATATCACAGAGGCAGGAATGATTGTTTGATGTTCTGGGGTTTAGATATTTCAAAAGGAATGAGGAGGGAGGTAAAAGAGGTGGGGGAGTGGCATTGCTAATCAGGGATTGTATCATAGCTGCAGAAAGGGAGATCATCGAGGAGGGTTTGTCTCCTGAGTCATTATGGTGTAAATCAGAAACAGGAAAGGAACAGTCACCTTATTGGGAGTTTTCTATAGACCCCCAATAGAAACAAGACATAGAGGAGCAGATTGGGAGGCATATTTTGAAAAGGTGCAAAAGTAACAAGGATGTTGTCATGGGTGATTTCAACTTCCCTAATATTGATTTGAACCTTCTTAGTGCAAATAGTTTGGATGGACCACATTTAGTCAGGTGTGTCTAGGAAGGATTCCTGACTCAATATGTAGATAGAGACAAAAAAACTGCAGAAGCTGATTCCAAGATAGACAAGCAGGAGGCTGGAAGAACCCAGCAAGCCAAACAGCATCAGGAGGTGGAGAAGTCAATGATGAAGATATAACCAGATTATACCCGAAACATTCTCCAACTCCTGATGCTGCCTGGCTCAATATGTTGTTAGACTGACTAGAGGGGAGGCCATATTGGATTTGGTGCTTGGCAACAAATCAAGTTAGGTGCAGATCTCTCGGTGGAGAGCATTTCGGTGATAGTGATCACAATCCGCTGATTTTCACTATCATCATGGAGAGGGATAGGAGCAGACTGTACAGGAAAGTATTTAATTGGGGGAGGGGGAATTGCAATGATATTAGACAGGAACTGTGGAGCATAAATTGGGAGCAGTATTCTCAGGGAAATGAACAGAAGTGTGGAGGTTGTTTAGGGAGCATTTGCTCTAAGTGCTGGATAGGTTTATGAAGGAACCTTGGATGACAAGAGATGTGGAATATCTAGTCAAGAGGAAGAATGAAACTTACTTAAGGTTGAGGAAGCAAGGATCAGACATGGCTCTAGAGGGTAACAATGTAGCCAGGAAGGAACTGAAGAACAGTCTTAGGAGAGCTAGAAGGGGGAATGAAAAAGCCTTAGTGGGTAGGATTATGGAAAATCCCACAGGGTTTTAGATTTATGTGAGGAACAAGAGAATGACCACCAAAGTCAGTGCATGGCTGATCAGGGAAGTGGAGGGAACTTGTGCCTGGTAGAGCAGTGGATGTGGCATATATGGATTGATAAGGTTCCCCATGATCGGCTCATTCAGAAAGTAAGGAGGTTTGGGATATGGAGAAATTTGGCTGTCTGGGTACAGAATAGGCTGGCCTATAGATGACAGAGAGTGGTATTAAATGGAAAGTATTCAGCCTGGAGCTCTGTGACAGGTGGTGTTCTGCAAGATCTGTTCTGGAACCTCTGCTCTTTATGATTTTTATAAATGACTTAGATCAGGAAATGGAAGGTTGGGTTAGTAAATTTGCCAATGACATGAAGATTGGTGGAGTTATGGGTAGTGTGGAGGACTTTTGTAGGTTGCAACAGGACATTGACAGAGCTGGCCTAAGAAATGGTGGTGGAGTTCAACCTGGAAAAGTATGAAGTGATTCATGTTGGAAGGTTGAATTTGAATGCAGATTACAGGCTTAAAGGCAAGATTCTTGACTGTATGGAGGAACAGAGGCATCTTGGGATCTACACCCATAGATTCCTCAAAGGTTCCACCCAAATTGATAGGGTTGTTAAGAAGTTGTATGGTGTGTTGGCTTTCATTAGCGAGGAGATTGAGTTTAAGAGAAGTGAGGTTATGCTGCAGCTCCATAAAGCCCTGGTTAGACCACACTTGGAATATTGTGTTCAGTTCTGGTCGCCTCATTATAGGAAGGATGTGGAAGCATTAAAGAGGGTGCAGAAGAGATTTACCAGGATGCTGCCTGGACTGGAGGGCATGTGTAATGAAGAAAGGTTGAGTGAGCTAGGGCTTTTCTCATTGGAGCAAAGAAGGATGAGAGGTGACTTGATAGAGGTGTACAAATGATGAGAGGTACAGATAGAGTGGATAGCCAGAGACTTTTTCACAGGGCAGAAACAGCTGTCACGAGGGGGCATAATTGCAGAAAAGTTTATGGGAGATATCAGAGGTAGGTTCAGAGAGTGGTCGGTGCGTGGCCACATTAGGGCCGTTTAAGCAACTCTTGGATAGGAACGTGGATGATAGTAAAATGAAGGGTATGTATGTTAATGTGATCTTAGAGTAGGATGAAAGGTTTGCACAACGTTGCGGGCTGAAGGGCCTGAACTGTGTTGTACTGTTCTATGTTCAGAATGATGTCAAAACTTTGGGGAGGGCACAGAAAAGGTTTACCATGGTGTTGCTTGTTTTGAAGGGTTTGAATTATGAGGAAAGATTGGACGAATTTAGTTTGTTTTCGCTTGAACCTTGGTGGCTGAAGGACCACCTGATAGAAGTTTTCAAAATTGTGAGTGGAATGGATAGAATCAAAAGTCAGAAGCCTTTTTTTTTCCCAAGAGTAAAAATATCAATTACTAGGGGACATAGGCTTAAGGTAGAAAGGGGAAAGTTTAAAACATGTGTGAGAGATACATTTTTATACAGATGTGGGAAGTGCCTGAAATGCACTGCCAGACAAGGTGTTTGAAGCAGATATAAAACAATGTTTAAGAGGCATCTTGGCTCGATCTTTACTTAATAGTTTTACACCTGGTTGCGTACACACTGACATGAAAAGCACATCTCTTTAAGAAATTCAAACTCTGTTATACAATCTCAGGAGTGGAAAGAGAGGAATGTATTCATTTTGCTGGATTTGGTCAGAACAGTATACCATATAAAGTTGCCCCATTCCAAATGGGTTTCATTTGATACATGCCCAATACCTTCCACAGATGGAAGGATATCGACAACAATATTTTCTTGATGTAACCATTGCTGAAAGAACCTGGAGCTTGCCAAGTAGGGTGCTCGAATAGCACTGCAGGTCAGGCAGCATCCAAGGAACAGGAGAATGCTGCCTGACCTGTTGTGCTTTTCCAGCACCCACTCTTCACTCTGATCTCCAGCATCTGCAGTCCTCACTTTCTCTTGCTTGCCAAGTTCTTACCCATTTACTAAACAGCTATGTCTGAGCTCATAATTGTGGTGAATTGTCCCTTGGTGGATGCAGGCAGTACACTCTAAATATATATTTCTGGCCTTCTTTGTCCTTTTCCATTCAATAAAGTGATTGGGAATCATTAAAAGTACTATATTTGTGTGTCAGAAACAGCAAAGAGGAATAGGCTCTCTTTCTACTACTCATCTCATCATCCTATTTTTGACCTAATTTCCTATTTAAACCAAATTAGTAAGCTTTCCATGTCACCTCTATTTTCATTTCATTCCCACCACCAATGAAATACTGGCCTCAGGGATTACACTTTGTGAAAACTCCAATACATTCCACTTTTAGCATGATCCTGAATTAGAAATAATTCACTCATGACCCATGCACTTGCTAATCTCCAGTATTAAAAGCAAAATGCTACACATGTGGGAATCTGAAACAAACATAGAAAATATTAGAATAAGTCAGTAGGACTGACAGAATCTGTGGAAATAGAGAAACAGAGTTAGTGTTTTGACATTATGTCTCTTCTTCAGAATTGAAGAAGGTTGGCAAAGAATAATTTTCATACATTTAACATAGGTGGAGGAGGAACAAGGAGAACAGATGGTGCAGAAGCCCAGTACATAGGCCAAAGGGGTTTCTGACAATGGTGAAAGAGAAATAGAGGTGTAAAATGGATGTCAATACAGGTATGAAAGGGAGGAAATTAGCCCTCACTGCTGAGAGCAAAGTAAATAAGTATATGAATAGGAAAGGTTTGGACGGGCCAAGTGCAACAGGTAGGATGAGTTTAGTTTGGGATTATGTTCAGCATGGACTGATTGGACCAGAGTCCATTTCCTTGCTGTATGGCTCTACGGCTCTATAAACAAGACACAAACAGGACAAAGCCATAGTGAGGGGGGAATGTAAGCCTTGCAGCAGGCCCAGGACATCTCCATGCACGCCATAGGAATGACCTTGACCTTTCAGTTGCTTGCCATTTAATAAACCGTCTTGCTCCCATGCTAACATTTCTGTCCCGACTCTGACTGTGAGCAGTGAATACGATAGACCAGATCGAAATAAGTAAAAGTAGAACACTGCTTCACTTGGAAGGTGTGTTTAAGGCCTTGCACAGTAAGCAATGAGTACTGTGAGTGAGAAAGAAAGAAGTACAAGTGATTTGCTGCTGATAGTGCCATCTCCTCTACATTAGTGAGACCAAATGCAGACTGGGTGACTGCTTTGTGGAACATGTCCCTTCTCTCCACAAGAATAACCCCTACCTTCCGGCTGCTTGCCTGGTGGGTGGCACGGTGGCACAGTGGTTAGCACTGCTGCCCCACAGCGCCAGAGACCCGAGTTCAATTTCCGACTCAGGCGACTGACTGTGCGGAGTTTGTACGTTCTCCCCGTGTCTGCGTGGGTTTCCTCTCGGTGCTCCAATTTCCTCCCACAGTCCAAAGATGTGCAGGTCAGGTGAATTGGCCATGCTAAATTGCCCGTAGTGTTAGGTAAAGGGGTAAATGTAGGGGAATGGGTGGGTTGCGCTTCGGCGGGTCGGTGTGGACTTGTTGGGCCAAAGGGCCTGTTTCCACACTGTATGTAAGTAATCTAATCTAAAACTACCTTGCTAAAATACAGTATGCTAACACTTCTGTCCTGGTCATGCTGCAACGTTCCAGTATTCTCCACTGCTGCCACAAGTATGAAAGCCATCATTTCCCAACCTGTTGCAGTTCTGAAGAAGGTTGATAATGGACACAGCACTTCACCTCTGTTTACACTCTCCTCAGATACTGCCAGACCTACTGAATTTCTTGTGTATTCATGGAATCATAGAATCCCTAAAGTGTTGAAACAGGCCATTTGGCCCATCAAGTCCATACCCACCCTCCAAACAACATCCCACCCAGACTGCCCCAACCCCCCCCCCTGTAACTCTGCATTTCCCATGGCTAATCCACTTAGTCTACATATCCCTGGACACTATGGGCAATTTAGCATGGCCAATCCACCTAAAGTGCACATCTTTGGAAGGAAACTGGAGCACTTGGAAGAAACCCACAGGGAGAATGTGCAAACTCCACATGGTCAGCCACCCGAGGGTGGAATTGAGCCCACGTCCCTGGCACTGTGAGGTAGCAGAGCTAACTATTGGGCCACCATGCTGCCCCCCCAGGAGGTGGCAATACATTAAAGTATTTTCTGTGTATGTCCCCCTTTTTCAATCAGTGAATTGAACTCTATACAATTCCATTATGACCTTTTTTCAAACTGTCCTTCTAATGTCCTCAAGTGGTTCATCCCAGTCAGCACTTGTGCACACTTTTCTCCAACATTCCTCACCTGTGCAGAAAAATACGCCAAAACACCAAGTAGGAACACAAGTAGGCCGTTCAACTCCTTGAGCCTGCTTTGACATTTATTAAGATCATGATTGGTCTAATTACAACCACAACTCGATATTGCCTATCTCTGATAACTTTTCAGTTCTTTGCTTGCCAAAAACCTACCCACTTCGGCCTTAAACATTTTCAAAGAGTGTACTGCAATTGCGTTTTGAGGAAGACAGACCCAAAGACTCAAAACCCTCTGTGACTAAAAACCAATCCTCTTAACTTGGGGACACTGACGTTTTTAGATTCCTTCACATCCTTTCCACATTCAACTTGTCAAGATCTTTCAGGATCATATATGTTTAAATCAAATTGCTTCTGACTCTCTTAAACTCCAGCGGATACAAACCTATCCTTGTCCAAACCTTTCTCATGAGAAAACCTGTCCATTCTAAGTACTAGTCTGATAAACTTTCTCTGAACTTCATCCTTCCTTAAAAAAGATAAATGCTGTGCACATATTCCAGATGGGCTCGCGCTACTGCACGTATAACTAATGCCCTGTAAAACCTCCAAAATGGTAGCAGAGTAGAGGGTGCTGAGCCTAGGGTTTCTCTGCTCTCATCGTCTTTCTTTCTCTCTTTTTCCTGTTTCTTTTCTTCTTTGTACTTTTACTCTTTTTCTTCTTTTCTTCATTTTCTTCCCTTTAAACCTGGAGAGTGGCAGGTAAAGGAATAGGCCTCCAGCAGCAGTAGCAGTGACAGCAGGCTGAGCTCGATACATCTCTGCCCCAGCCCTAGGATTTCCTGGGGAGCAGGTCCTGGGGCTGATTCCCTTGGCCAGGAACTCGCAGCCTGCGTCAAGGTACCAGATCCGAGCATCTGAAAGAGTGGAAGCATCGGCAAAAGGATCAGAGGCAGAGCCTGGTAAAAGATCGGACGGCAAACAGAAGGCTTCTCTCAGCCCGACATTTCTCCTGGTGTCCTTCACCTTCATCTTCAGCTTCTGGTGGTCCAGCAGGCGGTTGCGTCCAGGAATGGTGGCCTTGGCCCAGCACGGTGGTCTTCTTTGGCAGAGGCTTCCAGCCTAGTATTTCAGTGGCCCAACTTGGCAGTCTCATCCCAGAATGGCAGTCTCATCCCAGAATGGCGGTCTCGTCCTGGAATGGAGATCTCATCTTAAAATGGCGGTTTCCTCCCAGAATGATGGTCTTGTCATGGACTAATGGTTTCATCTCAGCGTGGCAGTCCCATCCTGACTGTATCTTCAGGTTAGTCCATAGTTCCCCAGTCAACTATCCCCAAATGTCGTGAACTGAACTGTGATGAACTTTGTCTTAATTTTACTTTTTTTTATTATATATGATTTCTGTCATTAATATACTGTAGTAGGGTGACTTATAAGACTTTTCACTGTATTTTTCGTATAAAATTAAATGTGGCAATAAATTTCTATTCTATTCTATTCTATTCTCTACTTTCATAAATGATAACATTCTGTTAGTTTTCCTATTTCCTTGTTTTTGCTTGCATTCGTGCACCAGGATACCCAGATCCCTCATTTAAACCTCTGAGTATTGTGCATTCATCAGTTCATTTCATCCACTACACATGTTATATTTTAATAAATTAGTTAAACGTGATTTCCCTATCACAAAATCAAGTTGGCTCTGCCTGATTAACTTGAACTTGCCAAAATGCCCTTCCGTAACATCCATAAAAGTAGCTTCTTACCTTTTCCTTATAAGGTAAATGGCCTCTGGTTTCCTGCTTTCTATCTCCCTCTTTTTGAATAAAGAAGTTAGAGATAGGAATTAGGAAATAGGAATTTCATTTGCTTTGGCTGCACTAAATGGAGCTATAGTCTTAAATCAATCCACATTTTAATTCCGTTAAGCCTTTAAAAGCTTTTTATTTAATTATATATTCCAGCATCTTTCCCACTATTTGGTCCATCCCTCATATATTGAGTGTGTTAAGATATTGAATTGAACAATTTATTATCACTTCCAGTTTAGAAGAAATAACACAATAAAATACGTGAAAAGCTTCGACTGTTGCCATAATCTGGTGCCATTTTGAATAGCTAAAGAATAAAAAGAGTAAAAAGATCTAACTGAAAGAGAGTCAATATTCTTTCCGCTGCCTCCATTGAGTCCAGAGTCAGCTCACCAGCAACACCAGCACCATCACCCCTCCTCCAACCCTTCACTGCCGACTGTGCTGGACTCATCAATGCAGGAGTCACTACACCACTCTTTGGGCATCATCTCTTCACCGCTGGACCCAGATCGCTGCCGATAACCAGGAGTCCCAACCAGACATCATGAGCTCCGCTGCTGCCTCGATGGTGGTAGGAGTCCCCGCTCTGGGCCTACTGCAAACAAGAGTCCCTGACTGTCCTGCCAGTCCAGGCCAAGCCGCCACCGGGACATGAGTCCCACTCCAGCCTCCTTCCTCCAAGTTGTCACATTGCTGGCGCCGCCATATTGGAGAGTCCTCTGCTGCCGCCTCCGATCACTGCAGGAACTTTGCTGCCACTGCCACTGGCTCTGAACACCAGGAGGCTGGCCTTGTTGCAGCTGCTGCCATTTCCAATCACTGGGAGGAGCTGTATCCTCTGCTACCGCCACCTCTGGCTGCATGGAAGCTACTCCTGCTCTATGCATGGTGCACTCTCGCTGCTGCGTTGACAAGGCAACTAACCAGGCAAAGAAAAGAAAAACTTAAAAAACAATAAAAGAAGAAGAGCAGAAGTAAATAGAATAAAAAAGAAAGCAGATGGGAGTGGATGAGCCCTGGGCACTAGCCTGGAAGCAGCCCTGCTACTCCACTGGCTGTTACATTTTTGTTTATTGTCCTTTTTGTTGAAATGTCAATTGATTACCTCCCAAATAGGAAAATTAACATGCTTAACATACAATGAGTGAAAACAGGAGAATTGCTGGCTCTATCATCAGGCAGTGAATTCATATTACTAATGAAAGTACTATGTATGTTGACAAAGCATGCAAAACCAGCAGGCATTCATAATATGTTAGCAGGCGGGAAGCAAAGGATTTCCACAAGTTACAATTTCCTAGTCCCAAATACTTATTCCCATCAAAGAAGCACTTATGTCAAAGGGAATTTCAAAACCAGTGTTAAATGACATTCTGTGCAAAAATTTACTAATCTGTAACTACAAATTATCTTAATTGATGATTTGGTAATTTCCCACTAATGCAAACCATCTGTGCTAAATCAACTGTAGAAAATATAATTTTGTGGTAATTATGGAAAAAGAATTGTGAATAACAGCCTCACTATTTGGGCTAATAACATTACTATAAAGTAAAGCTTATAATCTTTAATTTATATATTAAAAAAATCAATTGCACTTTCTTTTGGACAATGGCCAAGTAAATCATTTTGTACCATGTTTTCAGCTTCATTTAAAGTTTATCCAAAGTGTTGATCATTTATTTTGTTGAAAAGGACACATGGACACAAGGCCAACATATGTTTTTGCCCCTGTCCCACTGTCCTGGCTTCATTGAAGTATTGTTTTACACTCCCATCTCTACACTGCTTACTGTTTCACTTGCTTTCAAAAAGTTGATTCTCAGTCACTTTCTTTCAAGGCAGAAAATGTTGTGAAATCAAAAGAAAATCGAGTGCAATATAGGATTTCATGTAGCCATTCTTCATAACTTAGCCTCTGACATTAGAGGCCTTTTCTGCACCACCTAATAGGTTTCAATGTCTCCCTTGTGTCTCAGTAATCTTGGACCATCATACAAAGCTGCCACTGTTATGCCATTGAGCAAGTCTTCGAAAAAAATGTATTAATACACAGCAGTGAAATATAGAACATACAGAGAGGAAGCAAAATGAAATAGATTAAAGGGGAAAAAAATAAGGATTTTATACCAACACAAAAGTAAAAATGGTTAACCAAAGGGTAACTGTCTTAGGTTGTTATAGTCAATGGTAGAGTGGATTTTAACTCTTGAGGAGCAGTATTCGAAGAAAGGGGACAGAAATTGATAAAACCCATCTCATCCTGAGAGTGTGTGAAATGAGAGAATTTAGTTTGCTCAATGACCTCATTGATATTGTAATGGCTAACCGTGGAACCAGCCAGAGCCCAATGGGCATCTTGCCAGTTAAGCAGAGCAACAGAGAATTTGGAAATTGGATAGACAATCAGAAGGATGGTGAAAAGTGACTGACAGTGTCAATTTTGCGTCAAGAGGAACAATCCTGTTAAAAAGGAAAGGCCATTTAATTGATTGAAAAATTTGGCTTCCCTCCAGTGTGGTCTCCCCTTTTCAAAACCATGTGATTGGTAAAGTCAGCTCTGAAGAGGAAATACTGGAACCCTCTAAGATCTGACGTAGGGTCAAATAGGTTTTCATTTTGGCTTTGACACCCTTTGACATATTCTTCTCTTGGCTACTATCACGTGTCTTCAGTTCATTTAGAGAGTATTTCTGCTTACATACCAGAGCTGTGGAAAGCTATTCAACCTGAGATCCAAGAAAAGAGTGCACCAAGTCCTCAACCAAACATTGCTCTTTACTGATGATGCTGAAATCTCATTCCATGCCAAAGCACACCTTCAATGGAAAATAGACAGTCTTGCTCATGTCTATAAAGAGTTTGGTTCGACCAACAACACCAGGAAGAAAAATGCCATACCAGAATCTATCAGCATCAACCATGTGATGCTGGATATTGTTGATTGTGAAGCCTTATATGCAAAACTATCACCAGCAATCTTTCACTTGATGTTAAAATCAACACGCAGATTTCCTGATCTGTAGCAGTTATGTCCACGCTGAATAAGGGTGTGTGGAACAACAGTACTCTAACTGAAAACACCAAACTGTCAAACCTGTGTCTGTGGCACACTCCTCTGCAGGAGTGAGACATGAACAATATATGTTAGGCAGCGAAAAGAGTGAACCATCTTTGTTTTCTCAGATTCTCAGATTTTCTCATTGGCACCTGTTGGCTCGACAAGGTCACTAAATCAACCATCCTGGAGTTTGTTAATTCCATTAGCATATACTCATTGATATGCCAGTGACACCTGTGTTGGCTTAGTCACATTAATCAAATGGATACGTGAAGTCCTTCAATATGGTGAACTGGCCCTCCAGTCATGATCTTTTCTAGGTACTTGCTTTCAATGCAAGGACACTATTATTAAAGATATGACGATGGATGACATTGACTGCAAATACACAGTCAACAAGGGGTGTGGCCCCTGAAGGCTGACTAGCTTGGAAGGGAATTGAAAGGTGTAACTAGGACTGAGAAGAGGGCCCAGCAAATATAAAAGCTAATGAATCATACATCTTGTCAGCCCACTGTCTTACTCTGCAGGAAATATGTGAGAGGTGACCATGCATAGCTTATGAGCTTGTGAATTTGGACTTTTCATTATAGCAGAGGAAGCTAAGAAGAGATTCCTTAGAGTTACTCAAATTGTGAAGAATTTTGATCAGCTGAGTGAAGATCATCATTTCCATTGATTGGAGAGTTTAAGGTCATCACTAAAATCTTAAGAACGAAGTTGGAAGATGATTTTCATGGGGGGTTGTAAGGTCATGAGATTCCCTACCAGTAGCAATGGTTACAGTGAAAAGCATAATAGCTTTTAAATGTGACATAAATATTTGAAAAACACAAAAAATGGTATGAGAAAGGGCAGATAAATAGAACTATAAATGGATTGTTCTTTTAAAAAGCTCATGCAAATGCAATAGTCTGAATGATGTCTTTCTGTGCTGTACAGTTCTATGCATTCCTGCTTTTCCATTGTTTGACTTGTTTCTCATTTTCAGTCATTATTTTCTCCAACTCTAGGGAGTCAATACAGCTTTAGTGCGAAAGCAACACTTATGATGGAATGAATATAGATGCCTTTTGACATTATGAACTGAACAGTCATTATATAAATATGAAAACTACTGCTTGATGCACGTACACACTGAGTCTGCTCTTTCCTCCACATTATTTGAAAAGAAATGGCATCTCTGAATATACAACAAGGTTGAAGGGTAAGCAGGAGTTCATCAAACCACTTGCATGAAAACATTTACAAAGTTTTGTTTCCTGTTTACTTTAATAAGACTGACAGTCTCAATTTTGAAGTTTAGGCTCATCTGATTGAAGATGATTTCATGGGCTGAACAGGTCATGAAGTGTCAGAACTTGTCAGAACACACTTCATTTAGCTTAGAGACTATTTATATTTAACACATTCTAAATGTCATTATGAGAAACTGCATTGACAATTGCAGTGAACTCAACAAATTGATTGGTCATCTTACTGTGAAGCATAGAAGACACTTGCTACTTTTGAAATGGCTTTTTTTTAAAGGAGCAAAGTTCACAGTGAAGGACTTTCTAAGATATGAAATGTATAAGACCCAAGAAAAAGAATTCAAGCACAATAACGTTTTGTGTAGATGCTTGAAATTGTACATATGACAGAGAGGGAGTGTTCCCTGCTTGCTAAATGCATTTGGATAAAACCTGCAGAATCTCAATCTAACATTAAATTATTCAACTCAAATTGTTTATATTTTGTGCATGACATTCTCACGGTCTCAACAAGACTGAAACCATCTGTATTCTGCATAGTCTGTAAAGTATCTGGTAGTCAACACACACTCATTCCTGCAACATGCACTTCCATTCATAACTGGACTGTCGATCAGCTTTTTTCAAATAGGGTTAATGGAAAACTTACTCATTACTTTCAAGGGAAATGATTCCGTTTGCTTTAGTCTGTGGAGAAACCAATCAAATTTTGCCTGAGGCTTTTGCATTTTTATATACATGTTTGTGTTCTGTATACATAGGATCACTGAGTAAATTCAAAATTTTGTCAAGCCATGTTTGTTCGGGTGCAAAGCGAGGTAACTCTGTTTCAGAGGATCAAATTGGAGCTTCAGTCAGATACAACTGTTCTAAACAATGCACTGAATTCTGGTCAAACTCGCTGGTGACACTCCTAGTTTATATAATTCAGGATAATGAAGCTCAAAGCTGCTGTCCCATAGTTTCCATCATTTTGGGGAGGCAATGCCTTAGTGGTATTATTGCTAGATTAATCTGAAGACCCAGGTAATATTCTGGGGACCTGGGTTCGAGTCCTGCCATGGTAGGATGTTGGATTTTGAATTCAATAAAAATCTGGAATTAAAAATCTAATGATGACAATGAATCATTGTCAATTATCAGGAAAAATCCAGTTGCTTCCTTTAGCGAATGTAATTGACAGGATGGGCAATAAATCCCAGCCTAGCCAGTAAAGCTCACATCCTGTGAATAAATAAAAATAAATTCGATCAGAGTATCACCTGATATCAGTTAACCCTCCAGGGGAGTGGCTCAAGTTCACAGTCATGAATGTTCACAAATTCTGTGCTAAGCAAAAAGGTAATTTCTTAGTGTGCAATAAAGAGAGATTTCTGCAAGTTGCCTTATGGCACTGTCTGACTGTCGATCCTTTTGTCTCCCCCAACATTCTGTCTGGAGAATTTAATGTGGTTTTATAATGACTGTTACCATTCATATCATTATGATTAGTGAATAAAGAGGAGCAGGAGGGAGAAGAATTATATTTACTTTTTTATGAGCATCATTGGCTAGTCCAGCATTTATTGCACAGGCAGAAGACAGAGGGTGGTGGTGGAGGGTTGTTTTTCAGGCTGGAGGCCTGTGACCAGTGGAGTGCCACAAGGATCGGTGCTGGGTCCTCTACTTTTTGTCATTTACATAAATGATTTGGATGCGAGCATAAGAGATACAGTTAGTAAGTTTGCAGATGACACCAAAATTGGAGGTGTAGTGGACAGTGAAGAGGGTTACCTCAGATTACAACAGGATCTGGACCAGATGGGCCAATGGGCTGAGAAGTGGCAGATAGAGTTTAATTCAGATAAATGCAAGGTGCTGCATTTTGGGAAAGCAAATCTTAGCAGAACTTATACACTTAATGGTAAGGTCCTAGGGAGTGTTGCTGAACCAAGAGACCTTGGAGTACAGATTCATAGCTCCTTGAAAGTGGAGTCGCAGGTAGATGGGATAGTGAAGAAGGCGTTTGTATGCTTTCCTTTATTGGTCAGAGTATTGAGTACAGGAGTTGGGAGGTCATGTTGCGGCTGTACAGGACATTGGTTAGGCCACTGTTGGAATATTGCGTGCAATTCTGGTCTCCTTCCTATCGGAAAGATGTTGTGAAACTTGAAAGGGTTCAGAAAAGATTTACAAGGATGTTGCCAGGGTTGGAGGATTTGAGCTATGGGGAGAGGCTGAACAGGCTGGGTCTTTTTTCCCTGGAGTGTGGGAGGCTGAGGGGTGACCTTATAGAGGTTTACAAAATTATGAGGGGCACGGATAGGAGAGATAGACAAAGACTTTTCCCTGGGGTCGGGGAGTCCAGAACTAGAGGGCATAGGTTTAG
The DNA here is from genome assembly GCF_047496795.1 of Chiloscyllium punctatum. NCBI lineage: Eukaryota > Metazoa > Chordata > Chondrichthyes > Orectolobiformes > Hemiscylliidae > Chiloscyllium > Chiloscyllium punctatum. The sequence goes on from NC_092739.1 coordinate 122,036,710, forward strand.
GGTGAGAGGGGAAAGACATAAAAGAAACCTAAGGGGCAACATTTTCATGCAGAGGGTGGTACGTGTTTGGAATGAGCTGCCAGAGGATGTGGTGGAGGCTGGTACAATTGCAACATTTAAGAGGCATTTGGATGGGTATATGAATAGGAAGGGTTTAGAGGGATATTAGCCAGGTGCTGGCAGGTGGGATAGTTTGGGTTGGGCTATCTGGTCGGCATGGACAGGTTGGACCAAAACATCTGTTTCCATGATGTACATCTCTATGACTCTATGACTCTAATTACTCTGAGAAAGTGGGAGTGAGCCCTTTCATGAATTGCTGCAGTCCATGTGGTGTGGGTACACCCACAATGTTGTTACAAAGTGAGTGCCAGGATTTTGATGTTGCAACAGTAATGTTCTTCCAAGTCAGGATGGTGTGTGGCTTGGAGGGGAACTTGCAGATGGTGATATTCCCATACTTCTGCTGCCCTTGTCCTATTAGGTGGTAGATGCTGTGGGTTTGGAAAGTGCCATCGAGAAAGCAGTGTTTCTGCCACTGTGGATAGGACATCAATCAAAATGAAATTCTTGGTGAAAAAAGAAAATAAGCGATATGGTAACATGATGTTAACTCAGTTTTTGCACCAACCCCAATGAGGTTCCCTTGTCCTATAAAATCTTGTTTCCCCATAATGCAGTCATAGAAACATAGAAAGCAGGAGTAGACCATTTGACCAATTGAGTCTGTTCTACTATTTATTCTATGATCATGACTGATCTTCGATCTCAATGCTATATGACAATTTTCTCTCCATCCCCCTTGATGCCTTTAAAATCTGAAGGTTTATCTACATTGTTCTTGATCAAGGTTTGTTTAAAGTTTTGTAGCTCAGGTACCAGTTGCAGTTATGGGTATGTTTGCTAAGCTAGAAGGTTGATTTGCAGACGTTTCATCCCCTTTCTAAGTGACATCCTCAGTGCTGTGGAGTCTCCTGTGAAGTGCTGGTGTACTGTGTTGGTTGGAATTTATTTGGTTCCATTCCTCCTGCTTTCAGTTGCCGGTTCTGGTTGCTTGTTGCCGTGGTCAGTACGTTGGGTGTAGGTCAATGTGTTTATTGATAGAGTTCGTGGATGAGTGCATCGTTCTAGAAATTCTCTGCCTGTCCTCTGTTTGGCTTGTCCTATTGTTGTTGTGTTGGCTCAGTCGAATTTGTGGTCCTTGTTATCTGTGTGTGTGGCTACTAGGGGCAGCTGGTCATGACATTTAGTGGCTAGTTGGTGTCCATGAATGCGGATCACTAGTTCGGCAAAAGTGAGGACTGCAAATGCTGGAAACCAGAGTTTAGATCAGAGTGGTGCTGGAAAGGCACAGCAGGTCAGGCAGCATCCGTGGAGCAGGAAAATCGATGTTTTGGGCAAAAGCCCTATTCCTGATGAAGGGCTTTTGCTCAAAACATTGATTTTCCTGCTCTTCAGATACTGCCTGACCTGCTGTGCTGATCACTAGTTGTCTGCCTACTTGTCCTATGTAGTGTTTCATGGCATGAAATCTTGTAAACCATATTTGCCCTGCATTTGATGGGTATTAGGTCTTTGGTTCTGGTGAGTTGTTGTCTGAGCATGGCTGCCTGTTTATGAGCTGTCATGAATCTGAGTGGTTGGAGAAGTCTGGCTGTCTGTTCTGAGATGTTTAGGACAAACAGCAGACAACTAGCAATCCACATTCATGAACATCAACTAGCCACTAAATGCCATGACCAACTGTCCCTCGTAGCTATACACACAGATAACAAGTGCCACAAATTTGACTGAGATAACACAGCAATAACTGAGCAAGCCAACAGAGAACAGCCAGAGAATTTCTAGAAACATGGCTCTCATTGGTAAACACATTGACCTAGACCCAATATACCAGCCACTGCAACAAACAACGGGAAGCAGTGGAAGTGAAACCAAGTAAATTCCAACCGATACAGTATAGCAGCACTTCACAGGAAGCTCCACAGCACTGAGGATGTCACCTAGAAAGGGGACAAAACATCTGCAAACTAACTTCCCAGCTTGGCAAACATACCCACGGCAACTGTATATCTTTCTTCAATATATTAAATGTCTCGGTTTCCACAGCCTTATGTAGTCTGTGAATTACATAGGTTCATTATCCTTTGTGTGAAGAGATTTTTCCTCATCTAAGTCTTAAATAGTCTGCACCGTACCATTAGACTGTGTCCCTTGGTTTGAGTCAATCCAACCAGGGGACACATCCTTCCTGTATCTAAGCTGTTCAGATATGTTAGGATTTTGTATGTTTCAATCAAATCCTCTCTCATCATTTGGGGTGGCATGGTGGCTCAGTGGTTAGCACTGCTGCCTCACTAGCACCAGGGACCCGGGTTCAATTCCAGCATGGAATGGCATGAATCGGACAGCTGTCTGTGTGGAGTTTGCACACTCTCCCTGTGTCTGTGTGGGTTTCCCCCCACAATCCAAAAGGTGTGCACATCAGGTGAATTGGCCATACTGTCGTATTGGGTGTTGGTGTGGGTTACTTTTTGGAGGGTCGGTGTGGACTTGTTGGGCTGAAGGACCTGTTTCCATATTGTAGGGAATCTAATATAATCTAATGAACTCAGGCCCAGTCAAAGCTAACTCCTCTAATGGACAGTCATGCATCCCTGGTATCAGGTTTGTGAAACTCTGGTGCACTTCCTCTGTGGCAAAATTAGACTTTTTTAGACAGGGGAACCAAAACTGCATGTAATACACCAGGTCTGGTCGCACCAAGGCCCAATGGATGCAGTAAGACATCCCCACTTCAAAATTCAAATCCTCTAGCAATATAGGACAGTTTACCATTTGTCTGAAAAAGATAAGACAATAAAAATAACAACAGGAGTAGGGTATTTCATTCCTCAAGGCAAAAGTGTAGACTACTGATGCTGGAGATTAGAGTTGAGAGTGTGGTGCTGGAAAAGCACAGCAGGTCAGGCAGCGTCAGGGAAGCAGGAGAATCAATGTTTCAGGCAAAAGCCCTTCATCAGGAATGAGGTTCCTCATGCTTAGTTGCTCCAGCCTGCTCCATTATTCAATAGGATCATACCTTTGTTTCCCTTACTGAACAAGAATCTATCTATCTCAGCCTTATATATGCACAAGGACTCTGTCTCCACAGCTCTCTGAGACAGAGTTCCAAAGACTCACAACCCTCTGAAGGAAGAAATTCCACATCTTAATTTTAAATTGGCACCTTTTTTTTCTGAGATAATGTCCTCTTGTCTTAGATTCTCTCATGAGGGGAAACATCCACTCCACATTTACCCTGTGAGCCCTGTAGGAATCCAGATGTTTCAATGAGATCATTTCTCATTCTTCTAAACACCAATCAGTAGAGCGCCAATCTGTTTAGCCTTTGCTCATAAGACAATCCCTCCATCCTAGGGATCATCCTAGTCAACCTTCTCTAAACTGTCTCCAATTAAAAGATATCTTCTAAATAAGGGGACCAAAACTGCTCAAAATGCTCTAGATGTGATCTCACCAAAACCTTGGACAGTAACAGTAAGACTTCTCTATTTTATACTCCAATCCTCATGAAATAAGAGGGGTGGCATGGTGGCTCAGTGGTTAGCACTGCTGCCTCACAGCGCCAGGGACCCGGGTTCGATTCTAGTCTCGGGTGACTGTCTGTGTGGAGTTTGCACATTCTCCCTATGTCTGCACGGATTTCCTTCGGGTGCTCCGGTTTCCTCCCACAGTCCAAAGATGTGCAGGTTAGGTGAATTGGTCATGCTAAAATTGCCCCTAGTGTTGGGTGCATTAGTTAGGGGGAATGGTTTGGGTGGGTTACTGTTCGGAAGGTTGGTGTGGACTAGTTGGGCTTAAGGGCCTGTTTCCACACTGTAGGGAATCTAATCTAAAAACTTTCTAATAGCCGACTGGATTACCTGCTGCACCTGTGTGCTAATATTTTGTGTTTCATGCTCGAGTACTCCAAGTCCCTTTGAGTTTCTGTAGTTTTTTTCATTTAAATAATATTCTGTTCATTTGTTCTCACTTTCAAAATGAATGACTTTGCATTGTCACATATTATACTCCATTTGCCTACTTTTGGCCCAATTTCTTAACCTATATCTCTCCCTAAACTGTTTGTTCCCTTCTCGCAACTTGCCTTTCCACCTATTTTTGTGTTGCCTGTAAATTTGGCTACAGTACATTCACTTTCTTCTTCCAAGTCATTAATGTATATTGTAAGTAGTTGCAGACTCAGCACTGGAACACCACTGGTGACAGGCTGCCAACTTGAAAAAGAATTCCTTATCCCCCATTTGCTGTTTCTGCCCATTAGCCAATTCTCTTTCCTTGCCAGTAAACTACTTCCATCACCATGGGCTCTTACCTTTTGACTTAATCTTTTGTGAGGTACCTTGTCCAATGCTTTCTGGCAGTCCATATATACACAATTTTCTATCCATCCAGTCTGTTTGAGACTTCCCTGAGAAGCTCTATTAATAATTAGTCCGACATGATTACCCTTTCATGAAGCCATACTGACTCTGCTTGATTGAGTTGTGATTTTCTAGATGTGCTGCGATTGCTTACTTAATAATTATTCCAGTAGTTTTCCAACAATATATGTTAGGCTAATCGGCCTATAATTAACTGCTTTTTGCCTCACTGTTTTTTCTTAATGGGGTGTCACATTGGCAGTTTTCCAAACTTCTGGTACTTTTCCAGAATCCAAGGATTTTTGGAAAGGTACAACCAATGCATCCATTATCTCTGTAGCTACTTCTTTTAGGAGCCTTGGATACAAGCTATCAGGGCAGGAGATTTATCTGCCTTTAACCCTTTTGGCTGTCTAATACTACTTATTTTAGTGATGGTGATAGTATTAGGATAATTCCTCCCCGGTATTCTTCAGTATTAATGAGATTTTTGAAGTACCTTGCACCAAAAGGATTGGTGCAAAGTGTCTACTTAACATCTCTGCCATTTCATTGTTCCCTTTATGATCAAATTCATCAACTGATCAAGTTGCTTTTCCAACTGCTTGCTACACCTGCCTGTCTACTTTAATTGACTGATGTACAAGGACAACCAAATTTCATTGTCATATCCATAGTTTCCAATATATCGCCCTTTAATCAAAACCACACCTTTCTGTTTCTAAAACCAAAGTGTATAACTTCACATGTAGCTGTGTTGTGTGGCAACTGCCGTGTGTTTGTCCACTCATTCAATTTCTCTAAATAACTTGGAAATCTCATTGCAGCCTCCTTGCAACTCACAATCCCACCCAGTTTTGTGTTGTCAGCAGATTTGGAAATGTTATATTTGGTTCACTCATCCAGGTCATTTTTATATAATGCGAATCGCTGGGGCCCAAGCACTGTTCTTTGCAGTAACCCACTAGTCATAGATTGCCATGTGAAAAATAGCCCTTTTATTCCCATCTTTTGTTTCCTGTCCGTCAACCAATTCTTAATCAATGTCAATATATTAATTGCTATCCCATGTGTTTGAACTTTTCCCACTGATTTCTTATGAAGAGCCTTATCAAAGCCTTCTGAAAATCCAAGTACACCACATCCACTGTTTACTCTATTTTACAAGTTACATCTCAGAGAATGCTAGTCAATTTGTTAAGCATGACTTGCCTTTCAGAAATCAATGCTGCCATGTGCAATCCCATTAATAATTGTCAAACGTTCTGTTATCATGTCTTATATAATAAACTGTAGCAGTTTCTGCACTACTGATGCTCTCTGTTCTTTGTGTTTTCTCTCCCTCACTTTTTAAATAGAAGGATTACATTTATGTAATCTGTAGAAACTGCTCCAGAGTCGATAGAATTTTGGAAGATGACCTGCAATGCATCGAATATTTCCAAAGCCATTTCCTTAAGTATTCTGGAATGTTAGTTACCAGGCCTTAATGATCTGTGACTCTTTATTCCCATTAACTTTCCTTGCACCATTTTTTTACTAATACTGATTTCCTTTGATTCCACCATTTTACTCAACCCCAGGTTCCCTGGCATTTCTGGGAGATTACTTGTGCCACTTCTGCGAAGACAGAACCAAAGTGGATGTTCAATTCTTTCACCATTTATTTGTTCCCCATTTTAATTTCCCTGGCCTTTTATTGTAAAGGACCTACATTTGTCTTTAATCCATTTTTTTCTCTGCACATCCATAGTAGGATGGATATCTAACAACGACGAGTCAAAATATAGAAAGGAGATAAAGGGCTTGGTGATATGGTGCCATGAGAATAACCTCTCTCTCAGTATCGGCAAAGCTAAAGAACTGATCACTGACTTCAGAAAGAAAGGAGGCTATGTCAATGGAGTTAAGCTTGAGAGGGTGGAGGGTATCAAGTTCCTAGGCATGATGATAAACACCAACTTGACCTGGACTTTCTGTTTAGATGCAACAGTCAAGAAGGCACAACAAAGCCTCTTCTTCCTCAGGCAGTACAGGAAATTTGGCATGTTCATAAGGATCCTCACCATCTTTTACAGATGCACCATAGAAGGCATACAGTCCGGGTACCTAACGGCCTGGTAATGGCAACTGCCCTTCCCAGGACCGTACCAAACTACAGAAAGTCGTGTGTACAGCCTAGACCATCATGGAAGTCAACCTACCATCAATGGGCTCCATTTATATGGCTTATTGCTGCAGAAAGACTGCCAACATCATCAAAGACCCTTCACACCCCAATAATGATCTCCTACAACCTCTTCCATCAGGTAGAAGATACATAAGCTTGAACACATGCACCAGCAGGTTCAGGAACAACTTCTTCCCAGTCATTATTAGACTGATGAATGGACTCTTCAACTTACACTAAGGTTGATCTTGCCTAGCACACGCCCTGTGCAACATAATCTGTATGTCTCTGTCTGAGAAGTTTTTTCACCCTATGACCTGCATGTCCTTGCTTACTATGATCTGCCTGTACTGCTCACAAACAAAGCTTCCTACTGTACTTAGGTACATGTGATAATAAATCAATCAAATCAAATATTTATAGAAACATTTTTGGTCACTTTCTATGTTGCCTACCATTGTAGTCTCATACTCTATTTTCTCCCTCTTCATTGAACATATTGTTCACTTTTGCTGAATTCCAAAATCCTTCCAATCCAAAGGCTTTCAGATTTTTTTTCTGGTGATTTTATGTCTCTTCTTGGGATCTAATACTATTTAGATTTATTTTTGATTTATTTTGTAAGCCAGTTATCTCATTTGCATGGACCTTAACCTATAATGTTGATAAACATAATTTATTATTTCTTCACATTGGACAAATATGCATCTTTTCATGCTCTATCACCAATAAATAATATGGTCCAAAAACAGCATTGGGAATGTTGGTTAAGTTCTAACAAAAAAAATTTGAATCTAATGTCAGTTTAAATGTTGTCCTTTGTTTATCTGAGTATTAAAAAGCTGGATAGTAGAGGATACGACAATGGTTAATGTCAGAGAATGTTACCAACTTACAGACTCACCTGATAACTTTTGGCTATGGTTTTTGAGGGTGCAAATTAACTTTTAGTGTAAATAAGGTGAACCAAAACTTCGAGAATGCACAGCCTTTTGGAGTCAGCAATCTTAGATCATAGACTCTACCTCTGTTTTGTTCAATATATTTTTGTTGCTACTTTGTCTCCTTATGTTCTTCACAGCTTGATGTTGCATTCAGAGGGCTGGACACTTTTTATGTTTCCTTCTTATATGCATTAGCACTCTCTTTGGCTTTATCGCCTTAACATGTTTTGTCATTTAATCTATCCTGTCACGAGATTATTTTATTGTCCTGCCCTTTTCACCTAATCCATTGGTTCAAAATCTATTCATTTTCAACTTCTTTTCAGTTCTGATAAATGGTCATATCAAGAATATATAAAATGTTATCTCTCTGAAATGCTATCTCTCTTTCTCTCCGCAGATGCTGCCTGACATGCTGAATATTTCCAGAATTTTTGTTTTTATTTATAAACCACAAGTTGTTTTTAACTTCAGTGATTTTCTTTTGTGCCAACTTATATATTACGAAAAAAAAGATTTAAATACCACAATCTTAGCGTTCCAAGTGCCATATCAAGTTTATTTTGTTAGCTTTTGAAATGTAAAGAAGGAACAACATTTACCTTCTGGGACATGCAGGTGAGGTTTGGTTTTACAGTGATTCAAGAAGGGTTGCCACCAAATCCTAAAGATCAGTTAAGGATGGGGAATAAATGTTGGCCCAGTCAGCAATACCTGAACTTTTAAATAGAATAAGCAGAAAATGCAGTGGCCTGAAACATCTCTTCTCACTTACCATTTCATTTGAATATGTTGTTGCTTTAGATTATTTCTTCTTGACAATAGAATGGCAATAAATGCACTTTGTTTTGACTTCCAGAACAACTTGGTAGAGTTCATTGCAAAACATAATTTGCAACAAATGAGAGTATGCAGAGAAGATTATAATCTTGTGAAATGGATCAGAAATGGTTGGGAACTTGGAGACAGAGTGTCACGATGTACTTAGATTAGTAGAATGTTTCAAATGAAATTCCTCAGAGTTACATTGTTAGGTAGGACAGTTAATCATGTGGATGAGAGCTGGTAGAAAGGGGGATCGACAGGTTGTCAAAGTGGATAAGAGTACAGCAGATAGTGTTCAATGTCAACTGTGAGATTTAAAGTGTTAGGGTGCTTTGGAAATCAGAATGACAAATGGAGTGTTTTCTCAATGATGGTAACTAAGAGCTATGGAGAGGCAAGGGGATTTAGGTATAAACAAGCAGAACTTGTATGCAGTTATGGAAAGTATTTAAAATGTTAATGGAATGTTGGTCTTTATCTTGACAGGATTGCAATATAAAAGTGATGTACTTAATGTTTTAGTTACAAAAGACCACCATCTGCAATAGGATATTCAGTCTTGGGCATCGCACAGATGGAAAGATATTTCAGCTTTGGATTAGGTATGCACACTCACAAGTATTATAAAACATGAATGATTTAATCAAGATGTTTAAAACAAAAATGTAATTTAGTAGGGTAGGTAAAGAGAAACTATTTCCTCTGGTGGAGGAATTCAGAACAAGAGGGCGTAATCTTAAATTTAAAGCTATGAGATTTATGAATAAAATCGGGAAGCAATTTTCACAGAAGGGGTAATCTGATGCTAAAAATTGCTTTCTCAAAAACTGTTGGTTCTGAATGAATTGATTTCTTTTTAAAAACTGAGATTGATGTTTTCATATTGCTTAAAACAAGGAATATGGAACAAAGGTGGGTAAATGGCCTTTGGGTACAGATTAGCCATGATTGAGAGGCCTACTTCTATTCTCTTGTTCAAAGTCAGACATGAAGATGGCAAGCAGAAGAAGCAAGGACAAGATGCAGCCATTTCCATTTCAATGCCCATTTGGCGCCTATCTTTAATTGGCTGAGAAGGTGGTGGTGAGCTGTATTCTTGAACCAATTCAGTCTATGTAGTGTAGGTATACCCACTATACTGTTAGGAAGGAAAGCCATCCACATTGAAGAAATGGTAATACAGTTCCAAGTCAAGAAGTTGTGTGTCTTGAAGAGGAGCTGGCTCGTGGTGTGTTACCATGTATCTCTGTCCTTGTCCTTCAAGTAGAGATCTTGTTGTTTGGCTGCTGAGGAGCTGCAGTGCATGTTGTAGATGCTGCACACTGCTACAACTTCATTAGTTGGAATATAGGGAGCCAATTAAACAGGTTGCTTTGTTTAGATTGTGTCAATTTTGTTAGTAGTTCTTAGAGGTGAATTCATCCAAGTAAATGGAAAATATTTCATCACACACCTGACGGTGTGGCTTGTAGATGATGGACAGGCTTTGGGGACTCAGATGCATTACTCGGCAAAGCATTCCCACATTCTGACCTATTTTTGTAGCTACAATATTTATATGGGGCCAGTCCAGTTTATTTTCTCATCAATGGTAGCCTCCAGAAGATTATTTGTGGGTAATACAGTAATGGTAAGATAATTGAACGTAAAGGGGATATTTTAAATTCTTTCTTTTTGGAGGTCACTGCCTGACATGGACATGGTGTTTGAGTATGAAATTAGACAAGTCCCCTGGGCTGGATGAGATCTATCCTAGGATCCTCTGGGAAGCAAGGGAAGAGATTGCCGAGCCTTTGGCATTGATCTTCAAATCATCATTGTCTACAGGAATAGTGCCTGAGGACTGGAAGATAGAAAATATGGTTCCCTTGTTCAAAAATGGTTGTAGAGACAACCCTGGTAATTACAGACCAGTGAGTCTCACTTCAGTTGTTAGTAAAGTGTTGGAAAAGGTTATAAGAGATAGGATTTATAACCATCTAGAAAAGAATAATCTGATCAGGGATAGTCAGCATGGTTTTGTGAAGGGTAGGTCATGCCTGACAAATCTTATTGAGTTTTTTGACAAAGTGACCAAACAGGTAGATGAGAGTAAACCAGTTGATGTGGTGTATATGGACTTCAGCAAGGCATTCAATAAGGTTCCCCATAGTAGGTTATTATACAAAATGCGGAGGAATGGGATTGTGGGAGACGTAGCAGTTTGGATCAGTAATTTGCTTGCTGAAAGAAAACAGAGGGTTGTAGTTGATGGAACATGTTCATCTTGGTGTCCAGTTACTAGCGGTGTACCGCAAGGGTCGGTGTTGGATCCACTGCTGTTTGTCATTTTTATAAATGACCTGGATGAGGGCTTAGAAGGGTGGGTTAGTAAATTTGTGACGACACTAAGATCGGTGGAGTTGTGGATAGTGACAAAGGATGTAGTAGGTTGCAGAGAGACATAGATAGGATGCAGAGCTGGGCTGAGAGGTGGCAAATGGAGTTTAATGTGGACAAGTGTGAGGTGATACACTTTGGACGGAGTAATCGGAATGCAAAGTACTGGGCTAATGGTAAGATTCTTGGGAGTGCAGATGAGCAGAGAGATCTCAGTGTCCATGTACACAAATCTCTGAAAGTTGCCACCCAGATTGACAGGGTTGTTTAGAGTGTTTTATTAATAAAGGGATTGAGTTCCGGAACCAGAAGGTTATGCTGCAGCTGTACAAAACTCTGGTGCAGCCGCACTTGGAGTATTGTGTACAGTTCTGGTCACCACATTATAAGAAGGATGTGGAAGCTTTGGAAAGGGTGCAGAGGAGATTTACTAGGATGTTGCCTGGTATGGAAGGAATGTCTTACGAGGAAAGGCTGAGGGCCTTGAGGCTGTTCTCATTAGAGAGAAGAAGGTTGAGAGGTGACTTAAAAGAGACATACAAGATAATCAGAGGGTTAGATAGGGTGGACAGGGAGAGCCTTTTTCCAAGTATGGGGATGGCAAACATGAGGGGACACAACTTTAAAGTGAGGGGAGATAGGTATTAGACAGATGTCAGAGGTAGTTTCTTTACTCAGGGAGTAGTAAGGGTATGGAATGCTTTGCCTGCAATGGTAGTAGATTCGCCAAGTTTAAGTGCATTTAAGTCATCATTAGACAGGCATATGGACGTACATGGAATAGTGTAGGTGGGATGGGCTTCAGATTAGTATGACAGGGCAGCGCAACATTGAGGGCCGAAGGGCCTGCACTGCGCTGTAATGTTCTATGTTCTATGTGTTTAAGTGACATCATCTCTGTCATTCCCACCCCTTTCTTCAATGTTAACTCCTACAGATGGCATACAGACAGCATCTGCTGAGAATCATGTAACTTTACTACAAGGGTAAAGATGCATCAATATATCAAGTACGATCAATTGTATTTAAAAGGTGATACTTTAGTTTATTTCTTCGCTGGTAAGGAAGTGTCTATTGATTCTGTTTGCATTAGCTTCCAGAGGCATGCATTACCTATCGGAAAAGAAAGATCTACAAGGAGATTCAATACATGGTTTGAGATATATGAAGGGAATTATTAGGATAAAGAGGAAATTATTATTGACTTTGGTTGAGGAATTAGTGATGGATGTGTGTTACTATCATATATCATAATGCACATATCTGCAGGTATGAATTCATGTCACAGAATGGACCCCTGTGGTGCTATAAAACTTACAGATAAAGAGTGGCAACACAGGTAATGTCAGAACCTGTAAAATCAGACTTTACACAATAATGTTTCTCTTTTTTAATTAAAATGGTATATGAATGGTTAATAACACACAGTTCTGACTTTGAATTGGATTTGGTATCATAACAAATGTATGATGAGTGACGTTTGCGGTGATCTCCATCTTGAGCATAGTCCCAATACCAAATGAAACAAATAGCCTTGCATTGGATCCATTGGATTTAAGCATGATAAAACTATTTATTCTGACAATATGGCATGGTAATAATTTATGTTGAAACACCAATGCAGTGTACTGCAAGTGGTCCCTAATGGGACATGAATTATCCCATTAGTTATGTGCATCATGATTTATGATATTGCATAGAAATAAAGTAGCGTATTACAGAGAAGGAGGCTATTTAACCCATCATGTCTGTGCCAGTTGTGTGGTATAGCACTCAGGATTATTCAATATGTCTTTGTTACTTTTAGTCTTTACTGTTCCAGTCCTCTTCCGGCCAGTATCCCATCTTCTTGACTTCATTATGTTTAGTTCTTCCAACCCCTGCTGCCCATGTCCTAGTTTGTACTACGTCCTGTTTCCCTATCATCCATATGTTTGTTGAAAAACATTGAGCAATATCTGAACTTCAAAATTCTCATGCTAGTTTTTTTTTAAATCCACCATTGCCCCAACCCTCCCTATCTAGGTAACCTCCTCAACCTTTAAAGTTTTCTGTTCTCTTCTAGCGCTGATCTCTTAAGCTTTTTTCACTTTTAACCATTGGTGCCTTTAGACACCAACACTCTTCATTTGGTAATTCTCTTAACCGCTCTACTTCTGTCTATATACTCTTTTAAAAATAAAATAATTCCTTAAAATAAAGTATTTGGCCAAGTATTTGTCATCTGTCCTACATCACCTTATGTATATAGTTTGTTTGACAACGTTCCCATGAAGTGGGACAGTTTTTTTTTCACAGTGAATACGAACTAGGAGCAAGAGAGGCCGCTCTGTCATGCAATGAGATCATGGCTGATGGATTTTATCCTGAAGTCCACATTCCAGCATATTCCCCAACAATCTTTCATCCCTTTGGTAATCAAGGTTTTGGTAATTTCCCTCTACTTTAAAAATATTTAAAGGTTCTACATACACTGCCTTTTGAGGAAGGGAATTCCAAAACTCACAGCTGTCTGGGAAAAATATGTTTTCTCATCTCTGTTTTAAGTATAAATATGACTTTTTTATTGTTGTTGACTAGTAAAGATATATGGTGCATCTCCACTTAATGGTGTTCTTTGGATTAGATAGACAAATTCATTCCTCTGATATCCATTGACTTCCTCACCAAGATGGAAGTACTTATGCTTGTATCACTGTTATTTTCATGTCTAGGGTAGGACAGATGCCAGTGTGCATATCTTTGTATTTTTGTATTTCATACTGACACAAAATCAGCTTGGTTTTTGATGCTGCAGTAATGTGGCATTTCCTGGTTAGAAAGATGGACAGTAAAGTCACCTGTTTGGAGGTGATCATTTGGAGGTGTAACTCCAAGTAACTTTCATGTTGATTGTGCTTCAGTGTTCTGGCAGCATTATGTTAGAAAATAAATGGCAGGAATGGCTTTATATGCTGGAGGCCTTGGTCAGTTGAGTGCCCAAAAGCCAGTCAGGCAGCTATCCAGTTTCTATGACAATCATCAAAATGGTTGGACATCACTGTCATGCTGATGGATCTGACCACTTGATCCATGTTTGGCAGTATGGCCACCTGCTTTGTGCAAAGTCCTGACAGAGGTTGGAGTTGGTTTGTTCTACACTCTGTGACATTGTGTATAAGCCTGCTGGCAGGGTGTCCAGTACACCAATCCTGTACTACCTTGTGGTCATCTGTCTTCTTATTTGGTTCTGAGTTCTCTGCATCTCTGCAGCAGAGATAATGCATTATCTCATTCTGTGACAGACTGGAATCGGCAGTGTCCTTTTCCCCCAGCTTCACTCTGACACACATCAAATATTTTTTTCACTTGGAAGCCTTCTTTTAGCTGAAGATCTAAAAGACCAATGGCTGCAGTATCTAAACTGCTGCTTGCTGTGTTGAGATCAAATTACATTACCTCTTCAATTTCTTGCCTGGTAATTGTGTGATTTTGAAAAGCATGGGGAGCCTACAGTTTCGCACTGCTTTATTCATAGCAATGCCCTGGTCGCTAAGAGTTAACTTGTCAACCAAACAACATGATGTTTCTCCTGTGGCATAAGTTGTTGTGATCATTTGAAGTTTGGTAATACCTGCATTTCTACTGATGAATGTGACTAGATGAAAAGCTTCAGTAACATGTATTTCTTCACAGAAATCTGCTTCGCTATTACCAAGCAACAGTCTGATATTTCTCTTGCCAAGTGCCTTGGAACATTTTACAATACTGAAGGCATGAACTGATTACAAGTTACTGGGGGAAGAAATGAGACCAATGGTTGCTGTCTGTCAGTGCTGTATCTCAGTGGCTTGGTTCCATTTTCTGTGGGGATTCCAATGAAGGTAATGTCATTTGAGATGAAATAATTGCCTTGGGTGATACGGTTACCAACTTTACAGAATCCATTTGAGAAGGGGGTGAGGTGGGAGGGGTTTGTGGCATGGTTACTGGGATGTGGAATTATTTTGAGAAATATCTTTGTTGTTAATGCCATCACCCGCCATTCTTGCTGTTGCTGGGCACTACCTCAACATGGAAACAGATCTTTGTGGAGGGAGATGGTTTCTTGGCAGTAATTAAGGAAAACGTGCATCATAACTGCCATTTGGTGAGTCATTCACAAGGAGAATGTACAAAGGTACAGAATGTTACAGATTGTGGCTGACAGTCTGCAAAACACAAGCCAGAATATTCGTGGAAGAATCCAAATCTAAGACAAAATGGCAATGGACATTGAAGGTGTTACTTTGTGAAATTAATGATTCTTCAACCTTCTGGAAAATTGGCACAATAATTGTTTGCATATTTATCTTCGTATATAATTATATTAACCCCTGTATGAATGTACTGAGTATATCTTTAATCTATATTTTGTTCAATAATATTATTTTAAGTAAAGGTGTTTGAAAATGATGTTTTATCTAAGAAATGAAGAAACACTTCAGGGAATATAAACATAGATTATGTTGTTAATTCCACTGACAAGTCAACACCATTCTGCCAAAGTACACATTTTGTCACACTCACAGGCAGTATGCCCAAATTCATCTCCAGTACAGTTTTGCTATTCCAACAAACATTTCACTCCTGGCTGTAAACTAAACTATGTGGAGTTAAAATTCAATGGATGTTTATTTTTTGGTCTACGTTTCTGCCAGCTAAACATGCCAGAGATTTTCAGCAGAAGATACATAGACAGCCTTTCAGTTCGTTCCCTATTTTTGGAAGGTGTTTCCTCTTTCCGGTTTTACCGTATTTTCTGTCCACTGCAGACGACTCCTACCATCAAACCTCCTGGAATCAAGAGACCAGGCAAAGCTGAGAAACCTTTGCTTTTGTGGTTAGCTAAAAAACAGACGTGATTTGAGAGAGTGACTGAAATGACGTAATCTTTTCCTTCCCTTTCACCTCTTCACACCCAAGTACCAATGATTCACTTCTGTGTGATGTTATAATCTAGTGGTTTCTCAAGAACTTAATAAATGCAGACAACTGATTGACAAATTCATTCTGCTGATATCTGTTGTCTTTCTTGCCAAGAGGGAAATACTCTCTCATACTTGTACTTGTGTCACTGTCATTTTAGTGCGAACTGCTAAAATTTGAAATTTGCAATCTTGTGTGGGTTTTTACCATTGCTTTTCTTGGCAGAAAACTGATCTTCATTATTCATTGCTTTAGAAACCAGAGGCAGAAAACTGATGAGTTTTCTTTGTGCACACTGCCATAGGTGTTGGCGATTAGTGCAGCAGCCACACACGATAAAGACTTGGGGGTTTTAATGGCCAGCAGTGAAGGAACAGCTGTCACCATTTATCAAAAGAACTGAGAATGCTGTCAATCGCAGACAAAAATAGAGATGGCTGGAAAAGCTGAGCTCACGAAAAGCCAGAACTGCTCACCATTTTACACCATTTATTGGCTTATAGCTGCTCACAATTGCCACCCATTCTACTCCTTGTTATCAGCAAAATGATGGACATTGACAGTGCTCTCCAGCTGAGGAATAATCTATTTTCTGATAAGCAGTTTGGATCCACTTTTCTGGGCTTTTGAGCGGCAATGTAAAGCTATTGCAAACTCATGTCAGCATGGCATTCTCTACAGGGGCTCTAGGACCCATGTGACAGCTTGTGCTTTAACCAGTTAGACTGAAGAATCCTCATTGGTCTCGAAGTTGATCCACTTTGTTTTGGTATTGGGGGCTGCAATTCACAATCAGTTCGTGCTCATTGTTCACAGTGTATCTGGTCCTTCTTGTTTACCTGATTGTAACGTTGGTCTGAGCAGGACCAGTGCTGCTGGCTAATAAGTGTTTAGGGGATCAAAAAACATGTGGTGAAGCCAGCATGCTCACTTAAAGGCAGTCTGTCCCTCTGCCAGGTGCTATGTGATTCGATTGCTGCTGAATGCTACTTCTGCATAACTGAAGAAGAAAATTATGTATTGGGGAATGAAGAGGCACCCACTAGATTCATGTATGAAGCTCTGGAGGCATTAATCATAGAGGCAAACAGGATGACATGGTTCCCTGGAGAGTAGGAGGGCCACAAAGCTATCAGTCAGAAGGAAATGGCAGTAGGTGGTGAAAGGTCACTGCAAGAGCTTGGTCCAGCGAATAGTTCTGAGGAAGGGCCATTGGACCTGAAGCATTAACTCTGATTTCTCTTCACAGATGCTGTTAGACCTGCTAAACTTTTCCAGCAACCTCTGTTCTTGTCTCTGATTTACAGCATCTGCAGTTCTTTTGTTTTTTTATATAGGCCCTGTCTGTTTGGCACCATATAAAAATTGATTTAATACTTACCCTTTTAAGGGCAAATCCGTGGATTGGGCTGCTCACTGTCCTTAAGCTTAGCTTCTCCGTTGACTCCTTCATCATCTCCTCCTGAAAATGTCAAGGGGGATGGGGAAGTTCAAAGTCCCACCAAAGTGGCTAGAAACCCAAGATGTAATGTGACAATGAGACCTCCTCTGTTTCATCAAAGTCTCGTCTGGTTTCTTTCTCCGCACATGCTGTCAGACCTGTTGAGCAATTCCACCAATTTCTCTTTATATTCCTAAAATGCAAACCTTGCTATGCCTTTGGATTTCTGTAGCAAAACAACTTATTGTATCACCCTGACATGAGGACAATTTAATCTATATTTCTTCCAGGTGAATAAGTCATTGATAGAGAGAGATGAAATGTCAGAATTTCAGAAAGTCCTGAACTAACTAAGAAATTAGTTTACTGTGTAATTGAAGGTAACTCATGAAGGAAATCAATTTTGAGAAGATTTGTAGCTCAGGTTGAAGTTCTGGAGATAGGTTTGCTCAAAACCTAAATGCATAAATAGAAAGTGGGTCTTGCAACAGTGCTTCATCCAGAGGCTCACTGATGATGTTACCTAGTATGGCGACGAAACATCTGAAAATGAACCTTCCAGCTCAGTGAGCAAACCTACATCCAAGGAAATAAATTACCTATAAGTAAAAAAAAATCTTACTGGGAAATTTTATAATTTGAAATAAAATTTCTTGTGGCTGACATAATTGTGTCCATTGTATGGACATAGTATAGGAGTCCCACTTATTGGAGAAACCCATGAATAATCTTCCTGCTATTTGCAACAAAGAGTGATTGTGAGAAATACAGCTCTAATAGGCGAAGTTCCAGCTTCTTACAGTCCACAGTTTAGAACAGAGATGATGAACTTTTCACATGAAGAGCGCTATTTCCTAATTCACTACTCCAAATAACTGGAATACCTTTGTTATTGTGTAACATGTTATTGTAGTTTGAAACCTTGTTTTGTATCTCTTAACTAGATATTTTAATTCTATGAAACCATGGTAACTGCATTTGTCACATTACAGATCAGTCTGACTGAAAGCTGGTGATCACGTCATTTAGACTTGAAGCTTTGCGCTTTCTCTGACTGGTTTGAGATTTCACAGATAACTCATTCAGAATGAATGAATTTGTATTTGTGTAATGCTTTCATATATATGAGATGAAGAGAGAAATATCATTGTGCTGTTTGTAACTCATTGAAAATCTGATGTGAGAATGTATACTGGCATGCCAATGTCTTTTTGCCTTTCACCATTAACCATGCAGGTCATCTGCAGTACATATCCACACGCTTGGGAGATCTCCACACTTTGCACCAAAGTAATAGATGTGCCACTAGCTTTCATGTCCCTTCATACCTGCCTCTGTTTCATTCCAGGATGAAAACAAACAGAAAGAGTTAAGTGGGCTGCCTGACATTCGGCTACTCACCCGTTATGTGGAGGGGATCCAGACTTTGACTGTCTGAGCGGTTGATTGACTGTGTCCAAGCACCTGGACTAGTATCAGAGGCTGCCCTTGATCAGTTTAGGTACCCAGCCTGCTGACCAAAAGCTGTCTCACTTAACTTGACTGAGGAATGCTGAAAACCATGACACATTTCCTGGCTTTGTGTCTGCTAGATGACATGGCATTAAAGCAGTGCTACTAACCTGATATCTCTGGCTGAGGGGCAAAGCACAAAAGGAAAGGCAAGACAAGATACTTTGAGCATTCAGGTAGGGTCAGAGTGAATGAGTGCTTTGAGTGCAAGCAAACAGCCCAGAAATGCAGCCAGGTCCAGCTATGTGCCTGTCCCAATATACAAAGTGTCCTTGCTTCAGCATTTTAACGATGGTTGCCACTTCACCAGGAGGTACAATATTGAAGCACACATGCATTCTGAAAGTAGACTGGAGATGTGCCACAAGGTATCCTGGAAGTAGGCACATGCTGGATGCCAATGTCTGCCAATATGGGGTATGTGTACCCATTGCCCACAGAGCATGTCCTGAAATGTTAGTACCCAATTGCCATATGAAGGCCCTGTTGGAGCAAGTCAGCAGATGCCTGTTCTGACGTCCATGTCAAGTATTCTGTGCATCTGGTTTACTCACAGCGGGTTGTAACATGGGAAACGTGGTGAGACATGCTGTAAATAAGGGTTTTAAAAGTCAATAATCCACCTTGTAGGCAATTTTTCTCCCTAGCAAGAATTTCACCTTGATGCCTGGAACTTAGTTAAAAGATACAGCAAATTGCTTTTGACATCAAAATCGGCCTCAGCAAACTTCCTGCATTACTCTGTCACCACAGGTCTTTTAAGGTAAGTAACAACTGAGTTAGTAGATGAAACTTAGTGCTTACTAATAAAAATACACAAGATTCCATTTTTTAAAGAAACAAGCCAAAGTTAACTGGACAAGATTAGAAAAGTAAAAATTGACAATAGATGGATAACTTACTCTAAAATCTGGAATTAACATCAGGTAGATATGAGTTAATAGACAAAATAAAGTCATAGAGTCATAGAGATGTACAGCACAGAAAGAGACCCTTCGGTCCAAATCGTCCATGTTGATAAAATATCCTAACCTAATCTAGTCCCATTTGCCAGCACTTGGCCCATATCCCTCCAAACCCTTCCTATTCATATACCCATCCATTGTAATTTTACCAGCTTCCACCACTTCCTCTGGCAGCTCATTCCATACACGTACCATCCTTTGAATGAAAATGTTGTCCCTTAGGTCCCTTTTAAACTTTTCCCCTCTCACCCTAAACCTATGTCCTCTAGTTCTGGCCTCTCCCACTCCAGGGGGACCTTGTCTATTTATCCTATTCATGCCCCTCATGATTTTATAAACCTCTATAAGGTTACCCCTCAGCTTCCGATGCTCCAGGGAAAACAGCCTTAGCCTATTCAGCCTCTCCCTGTAGCTCAAGTCTTCCAACCCTCATAACATTGTTGTAAATCTTTTCTGAACCCGTTCAAGTTTCACAACGTCCTTCCGAGAGGAGGAAGAACAGAATTGCATACAATATTCCAAAAGTGGCCAAACCAATGTCCTGTGCAGCAGCAACATGACCTCCCAACTCCTATACTCAATATTCTGACCAATAAGGGAAAGTATACCAAATGCCGCTTTCACTATCCTATCTACGTGCGACTACACTTTTAAGGAACTATGAACCTGCATTCCAAGATTTCTTTGTTTAGCAATGCTCCCCAGGACCTTACCATTAAGTGTATAAGTCCTGCTCTGATTTGCCTTTCCAAAATGCAGCATCTCACATTTATCCAAATTAAACTCCATCTGCGACTCCTCAGCCCATTGGCCCATCTGATCAAAAGCCTGTTGTAATTTGAAGTAACCTTCTTTGCTGTCCACTACACTTCCAATTTTGGTGTCATCTGCAAACATACTAACTATACCTCCTATGTTCACATCCAAATCATTTATATAAATGATGAAATGCAGTGAACCCAGCACCGATCCTTGTGGCACACCACTGGTCACAGGCCTCCAGTCTGAAATGTAATCTTCCGCCACCACCCTCTGTCTTCCACCTTCTAGTCAGTCTGTACCAAAATGGCTAGTTCTCCCTGTATTCCATGAGCTCTAACCTTGCTAACCAGTCTACCATGAGGAACCTTGTTGAATGCCTTACTGAAGTCCATATAGATCATGTTCACTGCTCTATGTGGACATATATCTCACAGAGCACTTCAAATAGCACATGTGGTCATAACAAATCTTTACTTATACACTTACTTAGGTTGAACCTGTGATGAGCTTCTCCCAGCAAATGCACATAATGTGACTGTGGTTTTCCCTGTGTTGGTGCAAGTAATATATACCACAGAGAGTTGGGTTCTTATTGAGTTAGATATTTGGAAGTTTATTATAGCTAACAATTTACGCTACAATGATCTCACAGACTTGTACACCCAAATTGCATTATTGAATCATTGATCATACAGTACAGAAGTAGACCATTCAACCCTTTGTGTTTGTAGCATCACCCAAAAGACCTACCCAGCTCATCCCACTCTCCAGCCCTCTCTCTATGGCTCTCTGACCTCATCACTTTTAAACATATTTCCAACGCTCTTTGAAGCCTCCTATGGAATCTGCCTCCACCACTCTGCCAGACAGTGCAATTCAAATCCTAACAACTCTCTGAGTAAAAACATTTCTCCTTATCTCACTCCTAACTCTCTTGCTGACAACTGGTGGAAACAGAATATCCTTCTTTACTCTGTCACAATTGTTCTTAATTTTGAACACCTCAATAAGGTCATCACTTAATCTTCTCTGCTCCAATGAGAATAGGCCTAATTTCTCTAATCTTCTCTTGTACCTAAAATCCTTCATTCCTGGCATCATTCCAGTCAATCTGTTTTAAACTTTCTCCAGGTTTTCACATCCTTCCTTAGATAAAGTGCCCAGAACCAAACACAATACTTCAGTGTGGTCTGACCAATGACTTGTAGATTTGTAAATGATTTGCATCTGACCTATTCACTGAGTGGCTGAGTTGACTGTTCACTGACTGAATGCACAGAGAGTGAGATGCAGACCCTTTGTACCAGAATATCACACGGCATGATGTTATCTAGCTGTCTTAGAGGTATAGTGCTTTTCTGGGAGGTAATGTCCTCATATATTATTGCTGTACTGTTCATCCAGAAACTCAGCTAATGTTCTGAAGACCTGGGTTTGGATCCTGCCATGGCAGA
This sequence comes from Chiloscyllium punctatum, assembly GCF_047496795.1. Lineage (NCBI taxonomy): Eukaryota > Metazoa > Chordata > Chondrichthyes > Orectolobiformes > Hemiscylliidae > Chiloscyllium > Chiloscyllium punctatum. The sequence goes on from NC_092739.1 coordinate 122,058,536, forward strand.
TGGTGGAAGTTGAATTCAATAAAAGAAAATATCTGGAATTAAGAATCTATTGCTGACCATGAATCCATTGTCAGTTGTTGGGAAAAACCCATCTTGTTCACTAATGTCCATCAGGGAAGGAAACTGCCATGCTTACCTGGTCTGGCCTACATATGACTCCAGACCTATACAATGTAGTTGATTTTCAGTTGCCCTCTGAAATAGTCCAGCAACTAATTAAGTTGCACCAAAGTCTCTTCAAGGTCATCTAGGGACAGGCAATAAATGCTGGCTATCCAGCAATGCCCACAATTCCACAAATGAATTGTTTAAATCACCAAATAAACTCAACCAAGAAACCATCTTAAGCTCCACCTATCTTCGTGATGATGAAAGAAATCAAAGAATATGCATGCTGGAAATGCTTCATTATCACGACACAAGAACAGAAATTGCTGGTCAAACTCAGCAGGTCTGGCAGCATCTATAGAAAGAAAGCAGAGTTAACATTTCGGATTTAGTGGCCTTTGTCAGAACTGAAGAACAGTGACTAGACCGGGAATGTTAACTCTGCTTTCGCTCCACAGGTACGGCTAGAATTTTACTGAGTTTCTATTTTTGTATTATGACGATGAAGCTTGCTCTGAGCTGTCCTTAATCTGGCCTTTAGAAATTACTGAACATCATTAAGTTAGCATTACCCTAAGCTTTGAAAAAAATCACAGCTTTTCACCAAGCAAGCTCATCATCTGTTTCTATAATTCCAACACTTCAGTGCTGATCCAATAAACTAATATGGGCAACCTTCTGAACTGCCATTTGCTTTAGGCATTCTGACAATCACTTCCTAGCTATTAACCTCTTAAAATAATATGACCCAAACCATGTAAGCAAATTTGACTTCAAGGTGGTGTAATACAGTTATCCAATTTCCATTTTGTTGAAGTTTAATTTCTAAAATAAAAAATTATATTCTAAAATACTTGAGTAAATAGTGTTAAGGAGAATCAAAAGGGATTCTAGAAATAAATTATAGAGAAAAGGGTAACTAGGAAGAGAATAAGGCCCCTTAAAGATCAGCAAGGCCACCTGTGTGTGGAGCCACAGCAGAAGGGGGAGATACTAAGTGAGTATTTTAAGTCATTGTTTAGTGTAGAAGGACATGGAAGATAAAGAATGTGGAGAAATAAAGAACAATATCTTGAAAAATGTCCATATTACAGAGGAGGATGTGTTGGATGGCTTAAAACGCATAAAGGTGGATAAATGCCCAAGACCTGATCAGGTGTACTCTATGGGAAGCTGGGCCCCTTGCAAGGGCTTTTGCCCGAAATGCCGATTTCGAAGCTCCTTGGATGCTGCCTGAATTGCAGTGCTCTTCCAGCACCACTAATCCAGACACTGAGTATAGGAGTTGAGAGATCATATTGCAGCTGTCCAGGACATTGGTTAGGCCACTATTGGAATGCTGCATACAATTCTGATCTCCCTGCTATAGGAAGGAAGTTGTGAAACTTGAAAGATTTTAAAGGATGTTGCCAGGATTGGAGGGTTGAGCTATAGGAGAGGGAAGAGGCTGAAGATACTGGGCTATTCTGCCTGGAATTTCGGAGACTGAGGGGCGACAGTATAGAAGTTGATAAAATCATGAGGGTCATGGATAGGGAAAATAGACAAGGTCTCTTTCCCCCAGGGTTGCAGAAGAGGGCTTGTATTTAAGGTGAGAGGGGAAAAGCTTAAAAGGGACCTGAGGGGCAGCTTTGGTTGTGATTGTATGGAATGAACTGCCAGAGGAAGTGGTGGAGATTGGTACAATTACAACATTTAAGAAGCATCTGGATTGGTATATGAATAGGAAGGGTTTAGAGGGATATGGGCCAAATGCTGTCAAATGGGACTAGATTAGGATATTTGGTCAGCATGGACAAGTTGGACTGAAGGGTCTGTTTCTGTGCTGTGTATCTCTGACTCTGTGACATGACCTATGAATTAGATGAACAGACCAAATGGTAAATGGAAGCAGATTATCTGATTGCAATTGGCACTCTAGCAGGACCTGACCCTATTACTTTGAACAAAGAAATCTGAAGTGGGAAAAAATGAAAACCATAACATGCTAACAAAAATAAGTTTACATAGTGTTTATAAGCATCTGATGTGAAGAAAGTAAAAGTTATCTCAAGTGTTGTTTTTGTCAGTGAAGAAAAACAACAGCAACATAAGACTGTCATTTGATTGTACTGTTGCAGGTTTGGTTTGTTCATTGGGTTCCACACCATATTTCAATCCAATTGTATAAAATTTTGTTATTCAGTTGTGGTCAATGCCATCTATATGGGTCATCCTTACTTGCATTAAAAATAGTAATGGTTGTGATGATATTCTCAATAAATGATTACTTTTTGTAAAAGAGTGGTTGACTAGGCCATTTCAAAGGCATTATTCTTCAATTATATAGCAAGGGAGCTAACTTGCAGGGCCCAGCTGATGAATAGGAGAGCTTTCCTTTCTTGAATACCATTGTTGTCTTATGACTTGGGGTACACTGTTGATATGTATAATAAACCAAAGTAGAGTAGTGAATACTGGATTTCCACTTGTTGACTTTGCCTTTGAAAAGTAATGGGTCGGAGAATTATTTATTAGAAACAAATGGGTGGCATGGTGGTTCAGTAGTTAGCACTGTTGCCTCACAGCACAAGGGTCCCAGGTTCGATTCTGGCCTCGGATGGCTGTCTGTGTGGAGTTTGCACATTCTCCCCATGTCTGTGTAGGTTTCTTCTGGGTGCTCCGGTTTCCTCCCACAATCCAAAGATGTGCAGGTCAGGTGAATTGGCCGTGCTAAATTGCCCATAGTGTTAGGTGCTTCATTCAGAGGGAAATGGGTCTGGGTGGTTTACTCTTTGGAGGACTGGTTCAAAAGGACCATTGAACACCAGTGATTACATAGTACAGATTTACGATAGTTACAGACTTAACTATTCCTTGCCAAAGATCAATAAAAACCCTTCATTTGTTATGTTAAACTGCAATGTAAAATATTTGAGCTAAACGTGTCCCTGTTGGCAGCCCATATACTCCCACTGGCTTACCCCCCTGTTGGCCTCAAATGAACTGCATAATTTAAACAAGGCAGACTGAAAAATACATTTCAGAAATCAACTGGGAAAAATGGAACTCAAATATACACATTGCAAATGAAAAAAAAAGCTACCAGTCAAACATTTTTACAGATGAAACATGTTAAAGAGAGCATGCCTTTATATAGTGCCTTTCATTGCCTTCCGGCTATTCCAAGGCACATGACAGATACAAGAAAACCTCCAAAGTGTGGACAGTTTTACTATGTAGGAAAATAAAGCAGCAAATTTGCACATAGCAAGTTATTACTAATAGTAATAAACAAAAGATGACTTGATCTGTTTCACAATTATGTGTTAATGATGCAAGTGCCTACAGTTAGAGGAAAAAGCATGTTAAAGGCATACGTTAATGGCATTGTCCCAGAAATCCCACAGACAGCTTGTTGTGTAAGGCGAATCATCCCTTATTAAGGATGATGAATCAAGAATGGTCAAAGGGACAGGTAGAAATCCCATTCTGTCAGCCCACCAAAGGCTCAGTTTCAAATTAGACAGTGCACTTAGCAACTGGACCATCAGATAGAATTTTATTTATGTAAGCTACTTTACAGCAGATAATGGAGTGTTAAAACATCTTAAGCATTGCACTTTAAAAGATCTCCTTAAGTGTATTTGTTCAATAGGGATTATAAATGTACAGGATGGTTAATCTTCCTGCCAATGAAAACATACAGTGTCATTTATAAATGTCTGTTTACCAACACTTACAAATTAGCTTGCAGTTGAAAAGCTCACACATGTAACAGCTCTCAACCATTTTTACTCTCACAAGGGCTGACCTGTTCACTGAAACAGCACTTCAAGAGCTGTGAGCACTAATTGAACCTTCAAGTTCATGCCAGAAGCACAAGTCAATGCAACATTCATAATTGGATTTTGCTTGTAACCAATGCATTTCATTTTATTAAGCACATCTTTGGTATTTCTCTCTTTCTGTATGAAACAATAACTGCTCTCTTCCTCAGTAAGGAAATTAATGAAAGTGTCATTCATGTTCAGAAGTAGTTACAAATCAGCACAGGCATGAACTGTTTGTAAGGTTAACAATACGACCTGATTGAGACCAATAAGCATCATCATGACTTTTGACTTATGCAATGAGTCCCAGGCATTAATAATTGCTTGTTTGGCATTATTTGGTTGTAGCACTTATACGTAGGATCAAATCTCTGGCACCAAAGCAAGGAACTCAAGTACAAAGCTACCTAGATTCAATACAATCTGCCTGCATGAAAATGACACCTATCCAAACGTCTTTTAAATGTTGCAACTGTATCAACCACTTTCTCTGGCATTTCATTCCACCAATGAACTACCTTCCGTCTGTAAAAGTTGCCCACTGGGTCCTTTTTAAATGTCTTTCGTCTCACCTTAAAAATATACCCCAGGGGATCCAAGATTGTGGCAATCTACAAGGATCGCTGTGCTGAGCTCCGCAGCACAGCATAGCCACGGCAGAGTCTCAACTCACCCCATTCAGTTCATTCAGTAAATTATGACTCTGGAAGAGTCACAGGGTCCTAGAACTTTACTTACCTCCATTTTTGCCACCCACAGATGTCAAAGAAAGAAGCTAGCTTGCCCGAGGCCATGGCTGTGGCTCAACCCACAGGCCTTGCTGACTCGATTACTTACCAGGCTTGGTCTTGGAGCTCACAAAGTCTTGTGAGATGCTGGGGAAGCAGAGTAAGGACAAGCTGGCCCTGATCTCTGCTATGCTGCAGTAGCATGAACAGCAGCTGGGAGACCTCGGGAAAAGGCCAGATCACAGTAATGGAAGCTGAGACTAACTCTTCTAAGGCCCGGATCAAACTGTGAAACACTTAGAAATGAAACCCCAACTAAGGAAGGCTATTTCCTGGAAAAGGAAATCCTATGATAGTATCAAGAAAAGATTGATGGAGCTCGGGATCCAGTATTCTCGAAGGTATCCAACAGTGCTTTGGATTACTGTTAATGAATCTGTACACCTCAGCTGTGAATAAGAATCCCTAGGAAACATCAGCAATGAAGTATTAAAAATATTAAAACACAGGAACACAGGGTGATAATTGCTTTTCTCTACTGCACCAGATGGCCTGGCCATCAGTACATTCAGTAAGGAGTGTTTGTTAGTTTAATTTACTTGACGTTTGCATCATTTTTTTCCATATTTAGTGAGACAGAGATTTAAATAATCTCAGACCATGAGAATTAAACAGATGATATTGGTGCTTCTGGAAAATGTACATCTCCCCTGTACAGCTATGACCCTAACACTGCCAGAGAAGCTTGCAACAGTGGAAATTGAGTCATTTTTGAGTTTAGTGTGAATTTCAAATAGCCTTCCTTAGTTGGGGTTTCATTTCTAAGTGGTTCACAGTTTGATACTTGGGACATTCCAGCATTGGGGGTTGGAACTCTGGATCCTGGACTCTCTGCAATATTTAAAGGCCTCCAAGCATAGCTTAGTCCAGAGTATTTTTAAAATTCTGCCATAGAATGTGAACATCACTAGTAAGACCAGCATTAATTCTCTAGCACTAAGATTTATTGAAAAAGTCGTGGCTTGCTCTCTTGAGACACTGCAGACCATATGGTGTGGGTAAGGACATAGTGTGGTTAGGAAGGCAGTCCCAGCATTTTGATCCAGTGACAGAGATTAAGAAAATGGTGATATCCTTCCAAGTCAGGATTATGTGATAATCAGTTTGTTGTTGCTGTGTAAGTGGTATTTTAAAGTACTATTGAAGGAATTGCTCTCAGTTGCTGATGATTATGATTAGAGTGAGGTGGTAGTAATCAGCTGGATTGGATTTATCCTGCTTTTTGTGAATATGACATGTTTGTGTGATTTTAAACATTCTTGAGTAAGTGTCTATGTTGTAGCTGTAATGGAACAACTTAATTGGAGGATCTCCCCATCTAACAGCACTATGGGTGAACCTACTTCGTGTGCACTGTGCACTTTAAGAAGGTGATTCACCACCACCTTTTCAAGGAAAATTAAGGATAGACAACAAATGCTGACCTCGTGAACAAAGATAACATTCCATGAAAGGCAAAAACAATCAGAACCTACAGCTTTTGCTGAACTCAGTGCATTCAGCCAGTTCAGGAGTGAGTAGAGAATTGAATTCTGACATGTGTGTGAAGGTAGGAATCTGAGGAGGGCGTCAAGATAGATTATCTACTCAACACATCAGGTGAACATGGTTGCAAAGATAAGACTGAAACATCAGGCTCATTGTGGAGTCTCCTCTTCTGGTTCGTTCATAGAATCCCTACAGTTTTGAGAAGCAGGCCATTCAGCTCATTGAGTCCACACCAACCCTCTGGAGAGCATCGCACTCAGACCTACCTCATTCCTCTAACCTTGCATTTCCTATGGATAACCCACCTAACCTTCACAATTTCCCATGGCCAATCCCAAACAGACATGGGGAGAATGTGCAAACTCTACACAGATAGTCACCCTAGGGTGGAGTCGAACCTAGATCCCTGGTGTTGTGAGGCTAACCACTGAGCCATTGTGTTGTCATGCCACTGTTTGATTGTTCACCATCATACATGACTGGGTATTGTAGCTTCATCAGGTTAACACCTCATCTTTATGACTGGCTCTACTCATTGGTCCCTTGGTAATATTGAGGGAGATGCCTAGTTGGGTAGATGAGTTGAATTTGCTGCTGCTGTTGGCTGGCAGCGTCTGTGGATGTGCATCTTTGACCTCATAGATTTTCTCTGAGTCTATCTCAATTAACACAGTGTAGTGCCATAAAACAGAGTGGAGGCTGTCACCTTAGCATGTGGACATTTATGACAAGGCCAGCACTCACTGACCTGAATGCCCTTCAAATGATTGACTCACTAGGCCATTTTGAAGGGCAGTTGAGATTCAACTATGATCATTTTTTTGGCCCATTGATACTACTCCCTACATTAGTCCCAGATTAGGCCATAGCCTTGAATGTTACAACACTTCAAGTGTTCATCCAAGTACTTCTTAAAGCTTGTGAGGTTTTCTACCTCAACTACACTCCCAGGCAGTGCATTCCAGATCATCACCACCTACTGGGTAAAATGTTTTCCCCAAATTTTCTCTAAATCTCCTGCCTTTCAGTTTAGTATTATGTTGTTGACCCTTGAACTGAAAGAATCAAAATCTTATACACCTGTCTCAGGCTCCCCCTCAAACATCGCTGCTCAAAAAGAAATTAACCCAAGGTTATCCAATCTCTTTTCATTGCTGAAATTCTCCATTCTAGGCAATGTCCTGAAGAATCACTTCCAGTATTGATTTGAGACTGGAGTCACAAGTAGGCTAGATGAGGTGAGGATGACAGATTTCCTTCCCTGAAGAATATTAGTGAGATTTTCTATAACAAAAGAAATCATCATTGCATGGCCATCATCACAGGTTTTATAATTCCAGATTTATTTATTGAATACAATTCCACCATCTGTCATGATGCAATTGAACACATATTCGTGAAACACAGAAAATGATCACTCAGGTGCAGCATGTAATCAGGAAGGCTAGTGAAATGTCGGCCTTTATTTCAAGGGAATTGAAGTATAAGAGTAGAGACATCTTACTGCCACTTACAAGGTGTTGGTGAGATCACTGTGAGCAGTTTTGGTCCCCTTATTTAAGAGAAGACATCATTTGATTGGTGAAAATTTAGAGAATGGTCACTAGGATGATCCCTAGAATGGTTGGATTATCTTATGAGCAAAGGCTAAACAGTTTAGAACTCTACTCATTAAAAGTTAGAACAATAAGAGTTGATCTCATTGGAACATGAGACTTTGCAAGGGCTTGGCAGGGTAAATGCTGAGAAGAAAGTTCCCCTCATGGGAGAGTCCAGGACCAGAGGGCATGTTCTCAGAATAAAGAGATACCAATTTATGACTGAGATGAGGAGAAATCTCTTCTATTGGAGGGTTGTGAGTCTTTGGAACTCCTTGCCACAGAGAACTGTGGGTAAGAGTCCTTCTATCCATTTAAGACTGAGATATATATATCCTCGGGAATCTAGGGTTACAGGGAAAGTGCAGGAAAATGGATGTGAGAAATGTCACATCAGTCCAGATCATCCTGAATAGTAGAGCTTTCAAGGGGCTGAATGGCCTACTCCAGTTCCTATTTCTTATGGTCTTGTCCCCATAGCTTTAACATGGGCATCTGGATTACTCAGTCCAATGACATTAGCATTGTGCCACTGTCTCCTCAAGTCAAGACAGTGAGAAGATCATCCTGAACAATATATAATGCACAATGCTGCTGTAAAGATTAGATTTCCATCATAGAAACTAGGAGTTGGAGTAGACCATTTTGTCCATCGAATCTGCTTATTCGATATGATCATGGCTGATCCTTTATCTCAATGCTTTACCCCAACTCTCCCCATACCTCTTGACATCTTTAAAGTCTAGAAATCTATTCCTTTCTTAAACATATGACTGACACCAAATAGTAAAATTCCATTGCCATAACTTATCTTTCACTAATTTAGATTGATGCAAACTACCTAATGCTTTATTGATCGTGATGTGATACTCTACAAAACCATGAGTCATCAGTTACATTAGATAGTCAGCTCTATTTTGTCATAATCAAGTGATATTCTTCCCTTTCCAAGAACTGTGCTGATAGCGATGACCCACAGGGATCACACAATGAGTGACTCAGCATGATGTACACTTGGCAAATAACTATTTCATGGGTCAGACAGTTTGTCCCCTTGAAGGAGATTACACAAAAGTTTAGTTTGCATTATCATAGTCATCATCTTTCAGTGAGCTCCTAACTTCCAATTGTTCTTCAGGACAGGAGTAAAGAATGTTTATAACCCTCTAACTCCTTTCATGATTAAATCATTTAATGATCATCACTTTAACTTCCATCACCTGCATGAAGCAAGGGAGACAGATTCTGGTTCTTAATGCAATGTAATAATTATCAGACAGTGCCAGCAGATCCACTATGATGTTGCTTATCAAAGGAGAATGAACTTTTCTAAATTTGCTAGCTGCAGCCTGCATTGGTAAGATAAAAATGATAATGACTAATTCCCAGATGCTTAGTGGAAATTAAGGTAGTGATTTTCAATAAAAGTTTCAGAAGTTCGTAAGGTTGAACAATTTCATTGGATCTCCTCATTGCCATTTCTGATATGGGGAAAACAATCATCATTCATACCATTCTGATAAATTGGATGAGAATAGACATGATGGATTAACTAGTCTTTTGCTGCATGATACATGATATAATGTATCAAAAAGAGCATAGCACACTAAGATGATGGTGCACTCTGTCTGGAGTATACTGCAGGGCTCCCTACTCCAATCCAAGCATCAGAACCTCATCTCCAGTACTCCTGACTTCTGTTCCTGGTCGAAGAATAGGCTGCATTGTTTCTATGTTCCATCTCCAGCAGAAGGTTGCATATCTGAATCACAAATATGGTTGGAGTGATTTGTATTTGCCTTCCAGTGATCATCTTTGTAAGACATCTTGATTCTCAAACACAACAGGAACATTAGAGTTCTCAAGGGTGTAGCTATCATACTATCTCCCATTCTACCCATTGCAAAATATTTAAGAAGGAATTGATGATCATAAATCACTTGCATGTTGATGGATTGGCACCCATTTTCTACTGATGAGTTTGGCTGAGTTACAATATGTTCCTCTAAGCATGACATGTCTACAGTGTTTTGTTCCCTGCACTGGTGAGAATCAATGATATTGATAAATTCTACTTCTAGGCCTGCAGCACTAAATTCATCACAGAGAAATAGATTGCAGGGGTGTGATGTGGCGTAAATAGCATTGGTCACAGTGTTGATCTATCATCGGTGGTCAATTGAGAGATTCCACACAGGGCACTAGTGGTTCCTTTAAAAGAGCCAGTCTCACAAAAGTTCAGTGCAGCTGTCACTTTGACAGCCACTATGACAGGATGGCCATCACATTGCTCGAGGTTGCGGGCCCCATCCAGCAGGTGGCATAGTTCAGTGAAAGTGTTACTGAGAGCAACATTGACAGCTTGTGCCAACACTGCACCTCAATTATCTGGAGAAAATGGCATTGACAACAAAAAAACTTTTGCTCCCTTATGCATCCTGTACATGCTCAGAGTCGCTTTGATTGCATCCAGATAGTATGTCCCCATTAGTATGAACAGCAAAGCTGGTGGATGAAGAGAATGCAGGATGACTTGAGAAATTGAGGTTCTTACCGAGAAAAAAAAGGAAGCATTTGTCAGATATAGACAACAGAGATCGAGTGGATCCCTAGAAGAGCATAAAGACAGTAGGAGTATACTTAAGAGGGAAATCAGGAGGGCAAAAAGAGGACATGAGATAGCTTTAGCAAACAGGGTTAAGGACAATCCAAAGCAATTCTATAAATACATTAAGGACAAAAGGGTAATGAGGGAGAGAATAGGGCCCCATAAAGATCAGCAAGGTTTGGAACCACAAGAGATGAGGGAGATACTATGCGAGTGTTTTGCCTTAATGTTTACTGTGAAGAAGGATATGGAAGATATAAAATGTGGGGAAATAAATAGCAACATCTTGAAAAATGTCCATTTTACAGAGGAGGTGTTGACCATATAAAGGTGAAAGATCAGGTGTACCCGAGAACTCTGTGGGAAGCTAGGGAAGTGATTGCTCGGCCCCTTGCCGAGATATTTGTATCATCGATAGTCACAGAGGTGCTGGAAGACTGGTAGTTGGCTAACATGGTGCCAATGTTTTAAAAAGATGGTAAGAAGAGTCCGTGGAATATAGCCCAGTGAACCTGACATTGGTGGTGGTCATGTTGCTGCAGCAATAACCTGGGTCTATCAGTCACACTAACTCTAAACCTATGTGAGAAGCAAAAGAAACAGAACAGGACCTTAGCAACATGAGCAGTGACAGCTTTGTATAACCGTCCATACTCCATGAGTCATGGAGCATTCTGAAAAGGAGGGCCATGGGATAACTCATCTCAGCATGTTGGCATTGGGTCTTATTTCAATGAATGCACCACCAGTCGTGTGGCAAAGAGCTGGTTCGGAGAGTGTAATTACTGCATGAGTACTGAACCCATCCCCCAAGACCACATCATCACTGATGTCATCATTACTTATGATACAGTCTTGCATTGTATATTTAATTCAGGTTAAAAGGAATAAGTTCATGCCCCCTGTGTACTCCAGGAGTTGTTCCATTAGCTGTGTGCACTGTGGCCTGCCATCCCCATTCTAACGTGGCCTGGGATTACTTCTGCTTTGCAGAGATGCCTGTTTTCAATTTGCAAATGCCAATAACATGGTCGATTTGCTTGTGACCAGCATTTTCACCCTACACACATAGAGATGTACAGCATGAAAACAGACCATTTCGTTCAATTCATTCATGCCGACCAGATATCCTAACCTAGTCTAGTCCCATTTGCCAGCACTTGGTCTGTATCCCTCTAAACTCTTCCTATTCATATACCCATCCAGATGTGTTTTAAATGTTGTAATTGTACCACCTCTGGCAGCTCATTCCAAACACACACCACTTTCTGTGTAAAATGGGTCCCTTTTATATCTTTCCCCTCTCACCCCAAACCTATGCCCTCCAGTTCTGGACTGCCCCACCCCAGAGAAAATACCTTGTCTATTTACCCTATCCATGCCCCTCATGATTTTATAAGCCTTTATAACGTAATCCCTCAGCTTCCAATGCTCCAGGGAAAACAGCCCTCCCTATTCAGCTTCTCCCTATAGCTCAAATCCTCCAACCCTGGCAATATACTTGTAAATCTTTTCTGAACCCTTTCAAGTTTCACAATATTCTTCCAATTGGAAGGAGTCTAGAATTGAATGAAATATTCCAAAAGTAGCTTAACCAATGTCCTGTACAGCTGTAACATGACCTCCAAAGCCCTATACTCAATGCTCTGACCTATAAAGGAAAGCATACCAAATGCCTTCTTCACTCCCCTATCTACCTGCGACTCCACTTTCAAAGAACTACCTACATTCAAGGAACTATGAATCTGCACACTTGTCCACTGATGCCAGTGATAATGTTTGCAAATGATTTCAACCAGCACTCTGCAAGTGTTTGAATGATGTAATTGCTCCTTATAGGATCTCTCATCATTTAAAAATGGAGACTGCGTTTTTGCACTGAAAACACATAGTGACTCTGTTCACTCATGGTCTCAGTCATTTTCTATTCATGTTTAGGTCATACTTAGCACTCAATGAATTGTGGATTCCATTTAACACTAAAAGTACTTGGCTCAGGCTCAGTTGTTATATTCTCCTCCAAACCTCTTTGCACTCCCTGGACAGTGCACCTTTATTGAATCCCCACGTTCCCATCCACCACCTTGGAATACAACTTCAACTCTTAACCTGACCCCTGAGCCCCATGACTACACTTTGTAGATTCCCCCAGCCTCTGGAACTGCTCGGATGCCATTAACTATGCGGCTGGTACAGCCACCTCCCCACGCTGATTGATGACGTCACTTCCGCCCCTATCACGGCCGCTTCCACAGCCATTTCCGCCCCTCACAATTCCTCATGCACCACACGTGGCATTACTTCTGCCCCTCACATCATCACTGATGTCACACGCTCAGTGACTCCACCCCCCCACTGCCATGTTCACCACCACTTCTGCCCCCACCAATGCCACCCACCTGCATTCTGCTGATATGCCCCCCACAGATCCCACTGTCACCATCCCCGCCCCCCCCCAGAACCCTGAGGGGAACATGACTCCTGCTCATGACTCCACACCCATTCCCCCCACAACCACACCCACTCCAGTTACAGGTTCCACCCTCATTCCCAGCTCCACACCCACACCAGATCCCAGCTCCCGGCCCTGCTGAGTTTTCATCATCCCCCCAGACCTTCCCCTCACTGAGGATGAACAATCAGTCCTCAGCAAAGGACTCACCTTCATCCCCCTCCGTCCACGCATCAATGAATTTAATACACGCTGTGACATCGAACACTTCTTCCGCTGCCTCCGCCTCCGAGTTTACTTTTACAATCAGGACTCCCGCCCACCTTCCGAAGACCCATTCGCCCAGCTCCAACACACTGCATCCACCTGGACACCCCGCGCTGGCCTATTACCCACCCTCGACCTCTTCATTTCCAACTGCCGCCGGGACATTAACCGCCTCAAACCGTCTACCACCCCCCCCCAACTCCAACCTCTCACCCTCACAATGCGCAGCCCTCCAATCCCTCTGCTCCAATCCTGACCTCACCATCAAGCCAGCAGATAAAGGGGATGCAGTGGTAGTCTGGCGCACTGACCTCTACACCGCTGAAGCCAGGCGCCAACTCGAGGACACCTCTTCCTACCGCTCCCTCGAATATGACCCCACCCTCCATCACCAAACCATCATCTCCCAGACCATACAGAACCTCATCACCTCAGGAGATCTCCCACCCACAGTTTCTAACCACACAGTCCAGGAACCCCGCACTGCCCGGTTCTACCTCCTTCCCAAGATCCGCAAGCCTGACCACCCTGGCCGACCCATTGTCTCAGCATGCTCCTGCCCCACTGAACTCATTTCTACCTACCTCGATACTGTCCTGTCCCCCCCAGTCCAGGAACTTTCCACATACATTCGAGACACCACCCACACCCTCCACCTCCTCCAAGACGTCTGTTTCCCCAGCCCCCAACCCCTCATTTTCACCATGGATATCCAGTCCCTCTACACCTCCATCCGCCATGACTAGGGCCTCCAAGCCCTCCGTTTCTTCCTCTCCAGACATCCCCAACAGTACCCTTCCACCGACACTCTCATTCGTTTGGCAGAACTGGTCCTCACCCTTAACAATTTCTCCTTTGAATCCTCCCACTTCCTCCAGAACAAAGGGGTAGCCATGGGCACACGTATGGGCCCCAGCTATGCCTGTCTCTTTGTTCGCTAAGTAGAACAGTCGATCTTCCGTAATTACATCGGCACCACTCCCCACCTCTTCCTCCGCTACATTGATGACTGCATTGGCGCCACCTCGTGCTCCTGCGAGGAGGTTGAGCAATTCATCAACTTCACCAATACATTCCACCCTGACATTAAATTTACCTGGACCATCTCTGACACCTCGCTCCCCTTCCTGGACATCTCCATCTCCATTAATGATGACTGACTTGACACCGACATTTTTTACAAACCCACCAACTCCCACAGCTACCTGGATTACACCTCTTCCCACCCTGCCTCCTGCAAAAATGCCATCCCCTATTCCCAATTCCTCCGCCTCTGCCATATCTGCTCCCAGGAGAACCAGTTCCACCACAGAACACACCAGATGGCCTCCTTCTTTAGAGACCGCAATTTCCCTTCCCACGTGGTTAAAGATGCCCTCCAATGCATCTTGTCCACATCCCACACCTCTGCCCTCAGACCCCACTCCTCCAACCGTAACAAGGACAGAACGCCCCTGGTGCTCACCTTCCACCCTACCAACCTTCGCGTAAACCAAATCATCCACCAACATTTCCACCACCTCCAAATGGACCCCACCACCAGGGATATATTTCCCTCCCCACCCCTTTCCGCCTTCCACAAAGATCGTTTCCTGGAGGAAGAACGCCTCATCTTCTGCCTCAGAACACTTCAACCCCAGGGCATCAATGTGGACTTCACCAGTTTCCTCGTTTCCCCTTCCCCCACCTGACCCCAGCTCCAAACTTCCAGCTCAGCACTGTCCCCATGACTTGTCCTACCTGCCTATCTTCCTTTCCACCTATCCACTCCACCCTCCTCCCTGACCTATCACCTTCATCCCCTCCCCCACTCACCTATTGTACTCTATGCTACTTTCTCCCCACCTCCACCCTCCTCTCATTTATCTCTCCATCCTTCAGACACTCTGCTTGTAATCCTGATGAAGTGCTTTTGCTTGAAATGTCGATTTTACTGCTCCTCGGATGCTGCCTGAACTGCTGTGCTTTTCCAGCACCACTCTAATCTAAACTTTGGTCATGCCCACCATTGTGCTGAACAGTCTCATATTAAGATCACAGTGATAGTGACATCCTCCCTACACACCCACTTCCCACAACATTCCATATCCACATGATCACCAATGGTTCCCTGACAGTTTTTGTGAAACATTTCCCTCACTTCGCCATCCTCCACAACCCAACTTGTTGTCTGCAATTTACAATGTTGAGTCCTCCCACTTCCCTCCCACAGCAGGGACCCCAAATACCACGATCCATTCCATTAACTGACTTGGACAGACATCTCTGCTTGATGCGTGACCAGTTCCTGACTTACCTCCATGATTCTCCCTGACTGATGATCTGCTAATGCCCTGAAAGCTTGCATTTGACCTCCAGGACTGACTGTGGCCCACTCCATGGACTAGTGAGATGACCCCCAACCAAACAGCCCCCAGAAGTTGACTGACCATGCTGTAGTGTCTGGAGAGACGGTTGATGCTGCCACTGACTGACTGCAATGGAATCCCAATTACTGACAGTAGCCCTCTTTGATTTAACTGAACATCTTTCCCCTGAGACCCGGCCATTTGATTGAAGTAAATGTGGTGTGTTTGCTGCACAGGCTGCTAGCAAATAGGTGTGAGATTGACACAGGAGAAAGTGAGGACTGCAGATGCTGGGGATCAGAGCTTAAAAATGTTTTGCTGGAAAAGCACAGTAGGTCAGGCAGCATCAAAGGAGAAGGAGAATCGACGTTTCGGGCATAAGCCCTTCTTCAAGAATCCTGAAGAAGGGCTTATGCCCGAAACGCGATTCTCCTTCTCCTTTAAAGTGAGATTGATACAGCACTGCACCATTCAGCAAGCCTATCGATTAATCCCTGCTGATAGACATGACAAACTGCCTGGTTTTGTGTCTACACTAAACAGCAGTGCGAGTCAGACATACAATGGTACCTCAAAGTACAGCTGAGAAGACAAAGCAAGACAGGGCATGCAGGGATGTTGGGAGCATGCCAGTAGGCAATAAACAAGTCAATGTCAACAGAGAAAGTGAGAAGCTCTGAGATGCATCCTGGTCCAATGTGTGAACTGGGTGTCTGTCTGTGCAAGTAAAATATCCTTGAGTAGACTTGCATTTGAAAGCTGTCAGTGCACTCCAAGGTGTAACATTAAAGTGCAGAAGTGTATTGTAATTGGATTGGAGATGTATCATGATGGTGTGGAGAGGTTGAGAGTCCAAGTCCATGGACCTAGGGAGCATGCAGCAGTTGGTCTGGAATGTGTCTTGAGATGTTTGGTAAAAGGTATCCAAAATGAAGGTCCTAGGAGCAGGCAAAGACCTGGAGTCTCCAGATATGCTCACTGACTTTCAGCTCAGGAACTCTTGGCATTTGGTTTCTTTTTTTTTTCTTTTTTTTTCTTTTTTCTTTTTCTTTTCTTTTTTTTCTCCACACAATGGGGAAAACACCCGAGTGGCCAGTGACAAGCACTGCCCTTCACATCAAAGGGCGGGGCCAAAGTTTTTTTTTAAACTTCCTGTTTATTTTTTAATATAAATTTAACCCCCACACTACCACCTAAGTGCGGTAGTGCTTATTGTTATTCCCCAGCACCCATGGTGTGTGTGTGTGCAGGTGTAAAACACAGTGAAGGACACAAAGTGCACAAATCTTTATTCAATTACCACCACCAGGAAGATAGGAAAGACACCCGAGTGGCCAGTGACAAGCACTGCCCTTCACACCAAAGGGCAATGCTGTGTGAGCAAAACAGTGGAGGGGAGGGTAGGGACTAAATCAAAATAGAGGGCATTTGGTTTCTCTTCTTTTTACCCCCACACTACCGCCTAAGTGCGGTAGTGCTTATTTTTTCCCCAGCACCCATGGTGTGTGTGTGCAGGTGTGAGACACAGTGAAAAGACACAAAGTGCACAAATCTTTATTCAATTACCACCACCAGGAAGATAGGAAAGACACCCGAGTGGCCAGTGACAAGCACTGCCCTTCACACCAAAGGGCAATGCTGTGTGAGCAAAACAGTGGAGGGGAGGGTAGGGACTAAATCAAAATAGAGGGCATTTGGTTTCTATTTTTTTTTTTTTTTTTTTTTTTGGTGTCAGTGGACACCCGCGTGCTCCTTCTCCAAGGACCCCGGCACTCCTGCTTATTTTTTTTTTTTCCTGTTATATTTTTTTTCTTTTTTTTTTCTTTTTTTTTCTCTTTTTTTTCCCCACACTACCGCCTAAGTGCGGTAGTGCTTATTTTTATTCCCCAGCACCCATAGTGTGTGTGTGTGCAGGTGTGAGACACAGTGAAAAGACACAAAGTGCACGAATCTTTATTCAATTTCCACCACCAGGAAGATAGGAAAGACACCCGAGTGGCCAGTGACAAGCACTGCCCTTCACACCAAAGGGCAATGCTGTGTGAGCAAAACAGTGGAGGGGAGGGTAGGGACTAAATCAAAATAGAGGGCATTTGGTTTCTCTTCTTTTTACCCCCACACTACCGCCTAAGTGCGGTAGTGCTTATTTTTTCCCCAGCACCCATGGTGTGTGTGTGCAGGTGTGAGACACAGTGAAAAGACACAAAGTGCACAAATCTTTATTCAATTACCACCACCAGGAAGATAGGAAAGACACCCGAGTGGCCAGTGACAAGCACTGCCCTTCACACCAAAGGGCAATGCTGTGTGAGCAAAACAGTGGAGGGGAGGGTAGGGACTAAATCAAAATAGAGGGCATTTGGTTTCTATGTGACAGTTGGTAGAATAAAGTGAGATTAAGTAATAATGAGGATGATAATGAGCCCTTAACAGGACTCACACGGTCACTTGAGAGAATCTGGTTCTGACATTCAGTACTTAGTTAAAAAATGTCGCTTGTTGGTACTGGCATCAAGAAAAGCCTGAATTGACCCAGAACCATAAAAATGATACAGCACAGAAGGGGGCCATTCGGCCCATCTTGTTCATGTCAACTCAAAGACACCCAGATGCCCTTTGTAATCCCATCTTCCTGCACACGACCCATAGCCCTGCAGCTTACAGCAGTTAAGGTGCAGATCCAGGTACTTTTTAAAGAGTTTAGGTTCTCTACCTCCACCATCACCTCAGGCAGTGAGTTCCAGACACCAACCACCATCTGTACAAAAATATTTGTCCTCATGTCTCTAATCCTTCTGCCACTTAGCTTGAATCTGTACCTCTGGGGTTTGAATTCCCCGCCAAGGGAAACAGGTTCCTCCTATCTATCTGTACCCTCACAATTTTGCATACCTCAAACATGTCACCCCTTTAACCTTTTTTTGTTCTGAGGAAAACAACCTCAACCTCTCCAACCTCTCGTTGTAGCTACAATTTTCCGGACCTGGCAACGTTCTGGTTAATCTTGACTGCACTGTCTCCAGACCAATTATGTCCTTCCTGTAATGTGGTGACCAGAAATTCACACAATACTCCAGTTGTGGCCTCACCAGTGTCTTATACTTTGTTGTGTTCGTCATGTCACCGTGGTCTTGCCAGGACATTGGAACTGCTCCCTCTTAGAGAGAAATGACTGGTGATGATTTAACCTGTGGGGCACCAATAGACAATAGACAATTGGTGCAGGAGTAGGCCATTCTGCCCTTCGAGCCTGCACCACCATTCAATATGGTCATGGCTGATCATCCTTAATCAGTATCCTGTTCCTGCCTTATCTCCATAGCCCTTGATTCCACTAACCTTGAGAGCTCTATCCAACTCTTTCTTAAATGAATCCAGAGACTGGGCCTCCACTGCCCTCTGGGGCAGAGCATCCACACAGCCACCACTCTCTGGGTGAAGAAGTTTCTCCTCATCTCTGTCCTAAATGGTCTACCCCGTATTTTTAAGCTGTGCCCTCTGGTTCGGCACTCACCCATCAGTGGAAACTGTTTCCTGCCTCCAGAGAGTGTCCAATCCTTTAATAATCTTATATGTCTCAATCAGATCCCCTCTCAGTCTTCCAAACTCCAGACCTCAGGTGAGGGAAAAGGTTGAGAAGGAGAGTCCTTCATGGTAGCTCAAACCAGTGATAGGAACTGAACCTATGCTGTTGGCATCATGCTGCTCTGTAAACCAACATCACAGCCAACTGCATCATTAAGTCCCTACATTTGTATTCTATACCTCTACCAATGAAGGAGAGCGTTCCATATGCATTCTTTACAACCTTGTCTATCTGTACTGCTATCTTTAGGGACCTGTGCACTTGCATCCCAAAATCTCTCACTTCATCGACCCCATTTCAGTATATTCCCATTTATTGTGTATTCCCTTTTGCTATTTGACCTCTCCAAATGCATTACCTCACACTTACCCAAATTAAATTCCATCTGCCACTTTCTTGACCATTCCACAAATCCATCTTTATAATTTTGGAGCTCACAGGTATCCCTTACATTATCCACTACATGACCAATTTTTGTGGTGTCTGCAAATTTCCCAGTTGTGTCCCCACGTTCAAGTCCAAATTGTTAATGTTACAGCAAGGATTCCAACACTGCACAGTGTGAAACACCACTTGAAACAGCTTTCCATTCACAAGGGTAGACTTCTCTCATGGTTCTAGGAGAAAGTGAGGACTGCAAATGCTGGAGATCAGAGTCAAAGCGTGTGGCATTGGAAAAGGAACATCAGGTCAGGCAGCATCCAAGGAGCTGGACTCTCCTGCTCCTCGGATGCTGCCTAACCAGCTGTGCTTTTCCAGTGCCACAGTTCTCACATAGTTCTCCTAGATTTCTTGCCATAGCACATCTGCTATCATGAAGGCTTCTGAGCCCTTCGCTTCTTCCTCTCCTGCTGACCCAACCAGTACCCTTCCAGTGACACCATCCTTTGACTCACTCTTAACAACTTCTCCTTCCAATCCTCCCACTTCCTCCAAACCAAAGGAGTAGCCATGGGCACCCGCATGGGCCCCAGCTATGCCTGCCTCTTCGTCGGATATGTGGAACAGTCCATCTTCCACAGCTACACTGGCACCATCCCCCACCTTTTCCTCCGCTACATCGATGATTGTATTGGTGCTACCTCGTGCTCCCACGAGGAGGTTGAACAGTTCATCCACTTTACTAGCACCTTCTTACCCCGACCTCAAATTTACCTGGACCGTCTCAGACTCCTCTCTCCCCTTCCTAGGCCTCTCCATTTCTATCTTGCGTGACCAACTCAACACAGACATTTACTACAAACCGACCGACTCCCGCAGCTACCTAGATTACACCTCCTCCCACCCTGCCCCCTGTAAAAGTGCCATCCCATATTCCCAATTCCTTCGCCTCCGCCGCATCTGCTCCCAGGAGGACCAATTCCACTACCGAACAGCCCAGATGGCCTCCTTCTTCAAAGACCGCCATTTCCCCTCCGACATGGTCGACGATGCTCTCCACCACATCTCCTCCACTTCCCGCTCCTCCGCCCTTGAACCCCACCCCTCCAATTGCCACCAGGACAGAACCCCACTGGTCCTCACCTACCACCCCACCAACCTCCGGATACATCGAATCATCCTCCGTCATTTCCGCCACCTCCAAATGGATTCCAACAGCAGGGATATATTTCCCTCCCCACCCCTATCAGCATTCCAGAGAGACCACTCCCTCCGCGACTCTCCCGTCAGGTCCACACCCCCCCCCAACCTCCAGTCCTGGCACCTTCCCCTGCAACTGCAAGAAGTGCAAAACTTGCGCACTCACCTCCCCCCTCACCTCCCTCCAAGGCCCCAGTGGATCCTTCCATATCCATCGCAAATTCACCTGCACCTCCACACACATCATTTACTGTATCCACTGCACCCGATGTGGTCTCCTCTACATTGGGGAGACAGGCCGCCTACTTGCGGAACGTTTCAGAGAACACCTCTGGGACACCCACACCAACCAACCCAACCGCCCAGTGGCTGAACACTTTAACTCCCCCTCCCACTCCGCCAAGGACATGCAGGTCCTTGGCCTCCTCCATCACCAGATCCTGACCACATGACGCCTGGAGGAAGAGCGCCTCATCTTCCCCCTAGGAACCCTCCAACCACACGGGATGAATGTAGATTTCTCCAGTTTCGTCATTTCCCCTCCCCCCACCTTATCTCAGTCCCAACCCCTGGATTCAGCACAGCCGTCTTGACCTGCAATCTTCTTCCTGACCTCTCTGCCCCCACCCCCTCTCCGGCCTATCACCCTCACCCTCACCTCCTTCCACCTATCGTATTCCCAGCGCCCCTCCCCCAACATCCCCCCCACCCCCAGCTACCTTTTATCTCAGCCCGCTTGGGACACCAGCTTCATTCCTGAAGAAGGGCTTATGCCGGAAACGTTGATTCCCCTGTTCCTCGGATGCTACCTGGCCTGCTGCGCTTTTCCAGCACCACACTTTTCAACTCTGGTCTCCAGCATCTGCAGTCCTCACTTTCTCATGGCACATGTTATTCAGGCTCTAGGAAGATTCCACCCACCATCTCATTCCATTAGGATAGCGAGAAGTAATCAAACAAAATTCCAGATTATCTATCTCCACAACATTACAATTCTACTATGGCTGGTTATTTTCCATGGGAAATAGTGTAGAACAGAAAGTATCCTATCCCATAGAGCACTTAATCGTTTCCAACTATAATTGCACTTAAGACCCCCAAACCAACTTTTAAATTGAGTTGGAAATGGCAGAAGTTTCATTTGTTTATTTCTTAAGATTGAGTATATAACTTCAGCACAGACACAAAGGATATAATTTACTTTTATTACCACCAAAGCAGAATGCAAAGTTCAAAATCAAACAGGGGAATCAAAAAATTATAGAGATACCCTACTTTTTACTCATTTGTACTCTATCATTGGGTAAGTCTTTCTCCCCATTCAATTTTCCCCATGTCTAAATGATCCTTTATTGACTTTGCATCTAGTTCATTCCTGAATCAATGTAATATTGGCTGCTTTCATAGAAATTTGTTCCACATACCTATTATTCTGTGAAAAAAGCTCTTCTTTTAATCACTGATCTTGCTTCAGATTTATTAACTACTGAGACCATTTTTTGCAATTAAGGAAAGAAAAGTTATTGCCAGAAATAAACCTTTGAAAATAATTCCTGCCATCAAACCCATGTGTACAGTACATGGAAGCAGGCTGTTGATGAGCTTTAATTAGGTTTGAATTTAATTTCCACTTACGTTGCTGCCACTTTGATTATGTTAAGCATATAAATATTAATATTATACAGGATTGTATTTAGTACAAGTGTCACGCCAGCAAAATTACATGTTCAAACTTGATCTTTAATGCTTTAATCTTTTTATAATCAATTAAACATCTAATGGTGGGATGAACACAATTGAAAACTATGCATCTTATGTGAACTGTAAACAATTCAATTGCTGCATTGATGAGTACAGCTTTATGCAGCAAACATTTATAACAGGGAAACTTTTTAAATCAGGGAACTCTATTTCTTGATGATTTATTCAGGTTTCAAGATGGTATTGTCCAACATTTTAAGTGGTAAGTGTGCATTTGATAAATATAGAATCCCTCCTATAAGTAGTTTCCACTCTTACAGTGTGATCTTCACCAGTAACATTCAGGAACAGGTAATTTTCAGCTAAGATATTTGAGCCTATGTATTATTACTTTTATCCTCACATGTGGGACAGATTATGTGTGATGGTCAGGTAGGTTATGAATTCAGAGGTTTGTAAGGAGCTTGACAAGGTAAATGCTGAGAGGATATTTCCCTTCATGGGCAAGTCTGGGTCCAGAATCTGGACATAATCTCAGAAATAAAGGGGTGCCAATTTAAAACGGATATGAGGTGGGAGATTTTCCCTCAGAGAGGTGAGAGGTCTTTGGAACTCCTTGTCACAGAATACTGTTGGGGCAGAGTCCTTGTATATATTTGAGGGTGAAATGGATAGATTCTTGACTAGTAAGGGAATCAAGGACTATGCAGGAAAGTAGACGTGAGGAATATTGGATTAGCTGCAATCCTATTGAGTTGCAGAGCAGGCTCGAGGCACCTGAATGGGCTACTCCTGTTCTTATGGTGCATGGGCTTATAGTCTTATTAAGTTTTCAAGTAGATTCCTACTTATTCTAAGGGTAAGAAATAGATTCAGAGTTATGCAATTAAAGAAGGGCCAAGTGGAGTGTACACCCTGTGATATATGTGAAGTCATGGACATATCATGTGTTACAGACAAACACATCTGGATGAAGCATCACCAGTAACACTAGCTTGGCTCTGGATTTAGGAATATTAGCAGCTGCTGGAGTTTTGCATCTGTGACACAGACTAATATGTGGAAAACTCATATAGGGAGGTGGTCACACTGCAGATTAGAAGTGTACAGGCAGTTGTAAAATGTAAGGCTGCAGCACTGATCTATGTGACACATCATTTCATACATCTTGCTAACTTGAAAAATCGCCTACGCTCTGTTTCCTGTTTGCCAATTGATCGTCTATCCACACCAATATGTTACCACTGTATAATCAGCTAAGAACCACAAGTTCCCCAACAAAGAATCTGCATTGCACTCACATGGACAAAACTGTCAACTCTCTTGCAGGATCTAAACTCCAATGCTAATTGGTTTTACCTAGAGTAGATGGTGATATCAGGAACACTGAAAGCCCCATAGCTAGAAAGGACTCGAATAGATTCTACAGACCTACCCTCAGAAATTATTTTCTCCAAATGGTTGTTCAAGGATTGGCCACAAGTTTAGCAGCATCATCTCAGATTCTGCAGGATCTAACTGATGGCATCAGGTTTGCAACTAAAATCCAAGATGCAGCAAAATCTTATTATTAGAGTCCACTTTTATGACTGTCCTGATAATGGTGGGATCTCTCAAAGCAGAGTCTTCCAGTACTTTAAACATTTTATTAACTGGTACCTGTGGGACCAGGAGCGTGCTGGTTGATCAAATACTCTGGATAATCAAGAAGTCCACATAATCAATGTAAAAACACACACTAAGTAATGGAAACACAATGCAGAGGGTATACACATCATTTTATTTACAGCATAAACCATTTAAACAATAATACAACTTTGCCTTATATAAAAGTTACAATGGGCAGCCTTCTCAGTTGTACCCTTAACTGACTATTCAGACATCGCTGAAATCACGATAATTAAGTAAACATCCTGTCTATATTTTTGCTGCTTTTTAGTTCATTAGATGCTAGTTAAAACAAAATTTGCTGTACTAGCCCCATAGCAGAGTGGCCATGTGATTGCAGAGATGATGAAAACAGTAAATCCTGTTAACAGCTCTATTGCCAATTTTGAATCAAAGATCTCAACATTTCTGATTCTTAATTTTGACATAGTTATTTTGATTTTGATTTCAATTTTTAGGATTTTTAAGCATCTTATATGCTTCAATGAGATCACCTCTCATTCTTCTAACTCCAGTGAGCAGAGTCCCAATCTGTCCAGCCTTTGCTCCTAAGACAATTCCTCCAAAGTAAGGGTCATCCTGATGAACCTTCTCTAAACTGCCTTTAATAAAATATCTTTCCCTAAGTAAGTGGATCAAAACTGTTTACAGTACCCTAGATGTGGTCTCAGCAGCACCTTGTACAGTTGCAATGAGACTTCCTTATTCTTATACTCTAACCCCTTTGAAATAAGGGCCAACAATCCATTCACCTTCCTGATTACCTGCTGCAGCATGTGCTAGTTTTTTGTGGTTCATGTACTAAAAACCCTAAGTCCCATTGTGATTCAGTTTTATGTATGTTTTTTTCCATTCAGGACGTTTGTTCCCCCCTCGAAACTGAGAGCTTCACATCTTCACATATTATACTCCATTTGTCAACATTTCACCCATTGACCTAACCTATCAATGCCTCTCTGCAAACCGTTCGTATCCTTCCCACAGCTTGTTTTTCCACCTACAATTGCAGGGTCAGCAAGTTTATCTACAGCACATTCACTTCCTTCCTCCAAGTCATTAATGTGTGTTGTAAACAGTTGCAGGCGCAGCCCTGTGGAACTCCACTGGTCACAGAGTGCCAACCTGAAAAAGAACCCCTTATCAATCATTTGCTGTTTCCTGCCCATGAGCTAATTATCTATCCCCGCCAATATTCTACCTCCAACACCATTGGGTCTTACCAGATGACATAACCTTTTGCGATGTACTTTGTCGAATGCCTTCAGGAAGTCCAAATACAATACATCTACTGTTCCCCTCTATCCACTCTGATTCAGATTTCCTTAAAACTTTAATAAATTAGTCAGAAACTGTTTCCCTTTCATCAAGCCATGCTGACTTTGCTTGACTAGATTATGATTTTCCAAACATACTACCATTACTTCCTAATAATTGATTCAATACATTTTCAACAATAAATGTTCAGCTGATTGCCCTATAATTAACCGCTTTTTGCCTCCCTCCCTTTTTGAATAGAGGTGTCGCATTATCAATTTTCCAATTCGCTGGTACGTCTCCAGAATCCAAGGATTTTTGGAAAGTTAAAACCAATGCATCCATAATCTCTATAGCTACCTCTTTTAGGAGACTAGGATGCAATCCATCAGGGCCAAGGGATTTATCTGCCTTTAACTCCATTGGTTTGTCTAATACTACTTCTCTAGTGACGGTGATCGTACTACCCCGTACTCTTTAACTTTAATGGGATGTTCAAAATATCTTCCACTGTAAAGACTGATGCAAAATATCTGCTTTAACTTCTCTGCCATTTCCTTGTTTCCCAAAACCATCTCCCCAGATCATTTTCTTCGGGGTCTATGTTCACTTCAACCTCTCAAGTGTTCTCAACAAGTTATTTCTCAGAAAGGTAGAGAAAAGAAAGTCTAGAGACTGAAATACAAACTAAATAGATTGGAAATACTGATTAAATCTTTGCACCAATTAGCTGCTTCCATGCTGCTATTGCTATCAGTGCAGGTCGACGTCTTGGTCCATGCTTCATTTCCTCTTCGATTCCCCTCTCACTCTTTATTTCTTACAGTAAACTATAATTGTAGCACCATTTCTCCTCCCTGCCTAAAATTTCTTTAATTAAACTTTAAAAAGATATACCAGTTGAATTCCCAGTTTGACCCAAATTTCTGGTTACCCACTCTGTCTCAGTCTCACTTTGCCTCAGTCTCCCTCAGTCTGACTGTGCAATTATTCTAACATAGTGACATGCTGCCTAATGGAGACTATGTAACCACTGTTCTTGTCTTAAAAACCTAACTAGTTTCCTAGTGTCCTCTATGGAAAGAAATCTGTCATGTTTACATGGCATGGTCGACATGTGATTCCAGAACCACAGCAATAGGGGAGGTGATGGCTAGTGGTATTCCTGCTGAACTGTTAATCCAAAAACTGTTAATCCTGTTGAACCCAGGTTCAAATCCTGCCATGGCAGGTGATGGAATTTGAATTCAATAAAAAAAAATTCCAGAATTAGGAGTCCAATGATGACCATGAATCAATTGTTGATTCTTGGGGAAAACCCATCTGGTTCATGAATGTCCTTTAAGGAAAGAAACTGCAATCCTTACCTGATCTGGCCTAATGTGATTCAGACTCATAGCAATGTAGTTGACTCTTAAGCATCCTCTGGGTAATTAAGGATGGCCAATAAATACCAGACAAGCCAGTGATATTCACATCCCACAAGCAAATTTAATATAGACAACTTTGGTAGGAAAAAAAAACGTATCATATTATCTAAATGGCGCGAGTTTGGATATTGATCCGTATGACCTCACAAAATGTTGCTGTGCATTAATGTTGAGTAATTAGGAAAACTAATAGCTTGTTATCATATTGTGCAAGCTGAATTCAGTAGAATAGTAAGGAGGTTATGTTACAGTTATAGAAAACATTGGTGTGATCATATCTGTAGTACTGTTCACAGCATTCATTTCCTTATTTAAGAAAGAAAATAATGCATTGAAAACTATTCAGATGGCTTTTCTTTGGAACTCTCTTCCTCAGGGATGACCTGGTTGGGTTATTGAATACTTTAGGCAGAGGTAATTAGATTCTTGACTAGTGAAGGGAATCAAAGGATTCTGGAGATAGTCAATAAAGTGAGTTGTGGCCATAATACTCTGCTCCTAATCTGCACACTCCTTTATGTAGTAAGGTTTTTTTTTACTTTTAATCCAGCTGTTGAAACAAGTCCTGACCTCTCCTTCAAATATTTTATTTCTTAAAGCATTCTGCCCTCTCCCAAGGGTATGTGAGACATTTCAGGCTGTATTTGGACAGCTGGTGTCCCTCTGCCTATTATAATTTGTTAAGCGTGCTATTTATGGAACCTGTCAATAGCATGACTTGAACATGCGCAGAGGTCCCATTTCATTCCCAATATGATGGTACAATGACCCAGGGTGATTTTTCTTCATCATGTTAGTTGTTTCTTTCTTCCAGGTGTCAATCCTGCCAGATTCAATTCTTTCTCCAGGCACTTGAGCAGACATTTTGGACTTGACACTGCATTGCACAGTGAGGAAGTGCTGTACTGCTGTAGATGCTATTGTTTGGAACACATGTTATATCAAGGTCTGTCCCCTCGGTGAACACAAACCATTCCAGGTCACTACTTAACTGAAAGAAAGCATTTTTCCTGGTGACTTGGCTAAGATTTAGCTCTCTGTAAAACTGATTATCTGGTCACTAGCAGATTAATGTTTGTGAGAGTTTGTGGTGTGCAAATTGACTACTACACTTCCTCCATTATAATATTGACTATAGTGCGAAAGTACTTCATTTTGTGACAACCCAAGCATTGGTGGCAATGGGGAGAGGTAGAGGTGAAAGGTGCAATGTAAGTACAAGCCTTTCTTTCTTTTCCTTAAATCAAAGGTCGTGGAGTGAAGGTTCAGTTTAACTTAATTAAGAAATTACTATTGAGCATGTGCATAAGGACCTTTGTCATAATGACGTTGGATCACATGGAAATGGAGCTTAGTCTGTAGAGATCCAGAAGATCTCCTGTCTCGCCATCCCTTGTTTAGAGCTGTCTTTAGTAAAGCCTGTTACTGTTCATTTAGAAGTGAATGGACTTGTTTTCACAATATCTCCAGTCTAACAAGAAAGAATGCACTGTTACATAGTGACAGATATTGACCAGACCAACAGAGCTGGAGTCAAGCAATAAGGAGTATCTGAAGTACAGGCCAGAGTCACCAGTACTACTGGTGAAGAATGAGTATGGTCCAGAGATCTGACTCTAGAACTGGGGCAAAGCCTGAAGAGAAAATCAGCAATGACAGGAGGCAGGAAGTAATAGACTTCAAACCCACTAGTCTCTGACAGACAAGATGGAAAATCCCACACAATATCTAAAAAGGCCCATAGCAGATAACATAGCAATTAACAATGAAAATGAATTGACAACACCAAGAAATAAATTTTTGTACATCAGAAAGTCTTACAGAAATGATAAAGGCAAATGCAAATTATTCATTCCTCAGCCCAAGCCTGTTGCCTTCATGTGTAAAATCCCCTCCTGGTCTCTAATCAGCCTTGATCCTCCTTCAACCACTCTTTAATCTCCCTGTTTAAGACACCCATTTTTGTTAGCTGCTTGTCTTTTCTCTTAATTATTCTTTGCTTCTCTTATTTGCTTTTTCACATTCCCTCTGAACCTTCTATATTCCTTTTGTTTCTCAATTTCACCTATCATAAGCATATTATTTTCTTTTTCTTAACTTCTATCCTCTTTGTGTTTAAGGCGCTCTGACTTTGTTTGTTCGACTTTTCCTAGCTAAGGCAAAATACCTTTGATGTACCCAAATGGCCTCCTCTTTGAAGGTAGCCCACTATTCAGTTACAGATTTTCCTGCCAACTGCTCATTCCAGTCCATCTTCCCCAGCTCTGTCCTTGCTCCACTGAAGGCAGCTCTCTGCCCATTGTTTTTCTGACTCTGGATTGACATTGGTCATTCTGCACCATAGTTTTGAAGCTTTTGATACAACGATCACTATCTCCTAAATGTCCTCCCACTGACACCTGATTCACTTAGCCCTGTTCTATTCTGAGAATCAGGTCTAGCAGCTACATCCTTTGTTGATGACAGGAAACATACAGCTTTATGAAATGCTCTTGTCTGCAATTCAGGAACACTTGCTCCTTTCTGGCCCTTACACCACTAATATCCCAGTCTATGTTTGGGAATTAAAGTCCCCATTATAATTATACAACAATGTTTGCATCTCACTATCATTTTGCTTAAGGTTTGTTCCCCTATATTCTTCCCACTTGTTGGTGGTCTGGTAGCAATGTATTTGTAACTTTCTAGTTCCTTAGTTCTAGCAAATTGATTCCATCCTTGGACTCTCTGAGATATCATCTTTCTCCAAGACTGCAATGCACTCCTTAATGAATACTTTCATTATTTTCCCCTGTCCTTTCTTTCATATCTTATCTGGACACCTTGTACCAAGGAATGTTTAATACCCACTCTCGCCCTTCCATCACCCAGGTCTCTGTTATCACCACTTTATCAGATTTCCAATAGCAATCTGCACCTATAACTCCACAATTTTAATTACTAACCTCTGTGTGCCTTTACATGCATGCCCAGCAACTCAGATTTAGATTTCATTTATGTTTCCCTTATCTGTCTTCACTTATTAACTTGCTATTCTCTATGCTAATGCTAGCTGTCTCTCCAAGTATTGTGCAAACCCTGGTATTTTTCTCTGTTATTCTCTCTTGATTCCTACATACATGTCAAGTTAGTTTAAAGCCCTCCCAATGCCACCAGCAAATCATCCAGCAGGAATCTCAGTCTCAAATGAAATCCCAATGAAAGAGTCTTGGAGGAGTGAAGGGTGAAAGTAGGAACAAAGAGTTAAATGTTCATGGTTAAATGTTAAATATCAACAGAGTCAAGGATAAGTCAGGGTAAGTAATATATATTTCATTAAATGGTAATGGTTAAAAGGGTACAGTAAATAGCCTTGGTGGGGTATGCGGGTGGGGCAAGGGATATGGAGTGAAGGATTAACTATGTATTTACTCTAGGAATAGCTACTAAGCATGTATGTAAAGAACTATGATTTTATGACATCAGATCACATGAAACAGGAATCTGTAAGGTTGCAAAAGATATCATCTCTGACCATCCCTCATACATGGTTATGCCTAATAAAGCCTAAATATCAATTGTTCCATGATTGGCTGCCATGGCTTCAGCAGATGCAGCTCAATTTCTGGAATTACCTCCATAAACCTCTCCATGTCTCGATCACTTTCTCCTTTCACACATTCTTTAAAGTTATTTCCCTCCACTAGCCTTTGATTATTGGTTTCAATATCTCTTTAGATGACTCAGTATCAAATCTTGTTTGCTATGATCCTGTGAAATACTTTGGGATGTTTTACTATGTTGCTGGTGCTACATAAATGCTAGTTGTCATTATTGATCTCTGGAACAAAGTTCTTAAACTTATATTACTATCATTCACTGTGCTTTGAAAATCATCATGAAAATCTGTTCCATCCACCAAGCTTTGAATCCTTTTCTATATCATTTCAGTCTTCCTGCTCGATGGTCTCTGTCCATTTAGAATAAAAATAGGAAAACACGCTTTTTAACACTCTAGAAACAAAATTACTTGAGGCCCTATTCATTATGGTCAGCAATTTCAACCAAGCCAACCTCAAGAGGGTGCAGCCAAAATACCACCAACACATCTCATACCAGAGGACCGAACATCCTGGACCACTGCTACACAACCATCAAAGACCCGTACCTCTCCATCCCCTGCCCACAAAATCAGATCACACCTTGTGTTCCCCCTCCCAGCTTACAAGCAGAAGCTGAAATGGAATAACCCTTCACAAAAGCAAATGCAATGCTGTTCTGTGGCTGTGGAAGAGAGTCCCCAGTTCTGCTTGGAATTGGCGGACTAGACAGTGTTCAAGTACGCAGTGGAAAACCTAGATGAGTACATCGCCACCGTAACGGACTTCGTTAACAAATGCCTGGAGGACTGCATATCAAAGAAGTCAATCTGAGTATTCCCCAACTGTAAACCTTGGATGAACCAAGAAATCCACTCGCTACTGAAAACCAGACAAGCAGCATTCGAGTCAGACAACCTAGGTCAATACAAAAATCCAGATATGATTTCCACAAAGCCATTAGGGATGTCAAGAGGCATTACCGGACCAAGTTAGAGGCTGAAACCTACCAGGCAGATTCCCGCTGCCGATGCAAGGTCTAAACATCATTACAGGATACAAAATGAAGCAGAGCAACATAGTGGACAAGGACACATCCCTTTCATGACGCACTCAATACTCGGTTCAGTCAGAATGCCAGCGGCACAGTGACACCTTCCCCGACAGCCCTAGACACACCCATCCCTTCAGTTACTGCTGTAGACGTCAGATCGGTCTTCCTGGGAAAGCGACATGCCCAGACGGTGTCCCCAGTCGAGCACTCAGATCCTGTGGGGACCAACTAGCAGAGGTATTCATCAACAACTCCCTCCTACAACTGAAGTACCCCCTGCTTCAAGAAGACAGCCATCATTCCTGTGCCTAAGAAAGCACATGTAACATGCCTTAATGACAACCACACAGTGGCTCTGACCTTGATAATCATGAAATGCTTTGAGAAGCTGGTATGGCCCACATCAACTCTCATCTCCCAGCCTGCCTCAATCCCCTACAATTTGCCTACTGATGAAACAGGTCCACAGCAGATGCTATATCCCTCACCTTGCACTCATCCCTGGAACCTTTATGTCAAACTCCTGCTCAATGACTACAGCTTTGCCTTTAATACCATTATCCTCTCCAGACTGATCTCAAAATTCCGTGACCTTGGTCTCGGCTCTGCCCTCTGCAACTGGATCCTCAACTTCCTGACCTAAGGACTGCCATTAGTGAGGTAAACAACTGCACCTTAGTAGGACAGATACCTAACAATGATCGGTCAAAATACACAAGGGAGATAGAGGTGACATGGTGAAATGAGAACAACCTCTCTCTCAGTATTGGCAGAACTAAAGAACTGATCACTGACTTCAGAAAGAAAGGAGGAGAACACCCCCCCATCGACATCAATGGAGCTGAGGCTGAGAGGGTGGAGAGCATCCAGACCCTCAGAGTGACAACAACAGAAAACCTCTCCTGGACCTCCCATGTAGATGCAACGGTTAAGAAGACACAACAACATTTCATCTTCCTCAGGTGGCTCCGGAAATTTAGCATGTCCGTTTGAACCCTCACCATTGAAAGCATACTGTCTGGGTGCATAACAGCCTGGGAATAGCAACTGCTTTACCCAGGACCATAACAAACTACAGAAGGTGGTGTGCACAGCCCAGACCAACCACAGAAGTCGCCCCTACAATCCATGGACTCCATTTACATGACTTGCTGCCACAGAAAGGCTGCCAACATCTAATGTAACCAATATGCCTCTGTCTAAGTCTTTTTACAACCTCTAATCTGTACATCCTTGCTTACTACGGTCTGCCTGTACTGCTTCTAAACAAAGCTGTTCACTGTACTTCGGTACATGTAACAATCAATCAATCAATTATTTGGGATTTGCAAATGACCATTGGACCATTGAACTTGCTCAACATTGTGCTCTGTATATGTGTGTACGTGACAGCAGAGCAGGAGTGTTTGTTTCAAATTTAGATGCAAATGGTACGCTTGTCATATTTGGACACCTACATGAGGTAAAACAAAATGTCATCACTTTCACTTTGTTCATTTGTATTTATCCTTCCTGATATTTCATGACCCCTAGTGGTAGATACTGTTCACTACCACACAGCAATTTTTATTCCAACATTACCAATAAATATACAGACACAGCACAGATGCCAAGTATTACCAATAGCTTTCCTTGTAGATTTTAGGCCAATTGTTCATATTGTTTAATCCTATTACAATTAGAGTGAGAATCAGATAGAGGATTTGTTTAGTATAATTTTTTTTGAAAAGCCCATGTTAGTATTACTGAACTCTTTGTCAGAATTACACACTTATACCATTATAAGCATTTTACAACAGACAATTATTAGAAATTAAGGTTTATCCACTACATTTCACAGTGGAATATTTTAGGGCAATTTTTTGTTGCTGTCTTTTCAAAATGTTTTCTGTGTGCGTGTATTTTATTTAAGTCAAATAAATATTAATAACAAAATTAATTGCAGTCTAATATAGACTAACTAAGTTTGAGAAAATCAATTTATACTGTAAGCATCATTTACACCCAAGAAAGCAAGAAACTTTATCTAAAACTAGGAAACACAGTTTCAAAATAAGGGGTTTGTCACTTAAGTCAGAACTACAGTGTGGAAACAGGCCAGTAGGCCCATCAAGTCCACCCAACCCCCCAAAGAGTAGACCATCCATCCCCACCCCATCTCTGTAACCTTGCATTTCCCATGGTTAATCCACCGAGCCTACACATCCCTGGGTACAATGGGCAATTTAGCATGGCCAATCCACCTAAATGAAAACCACAGCACCTAGAGGAAACCCATGCAGACATGGGGAGACATGTGCAAACTCCACACAGACAGTCACCTGAGGTTGGAATCGAGGCCAGGCTCCTTGTGCTGTGAGGCAGCAGTGCTAACTCATGAACCACCATGACACCACAAAGATGTTCATCTCTCAGGGTCAGTCGCCTTTGGAATTCTGCCACAGTCACCAGTGAAGGCTGAGACATTGAGTATATTAAAATGAGCAGATTGTTGATTGACCAGAGAGTCAAAGGTTAGGAGCAGTAGGCAGGAAGACGGAGCTAGGGCCACAATCAAATCAGCCATGATCATAGTGAAGAGACAAATAGACTGCAGATGCTGGAATCCAAAGTAGACAGCCAGGAGGCTGGAAAAACACAGCAAGCCAGACAACATCAGGAGGTGTAGAAGTCAATGTTTCGGGTGTTACCCTTCTTCAGGATCTTAGTGAATGGCAGAGCAGGCTTGAGGGGCCAAATGGCCTACTCCTGCTCTTAATTCTTATGTGCTTGTGTTAAATGATAATATTATTATAACCTCATTTAACTGGCAGTACTTTTATGAGGCTTATCAGCACTTAATCCGAAGATAATAATATAAAATTAAAAGTAAAATTGAAGAATGTATGATCTTTGATGTGGTTGTAGTTTCTTGATTGCCACTTTGATGATGGTATTTTCAAAATTATTATGCACAGAAGATAGTTGCAGTCTTGATTTCAAAGAATGATGTCATAGTACATGACATGAGTCAACCCTTGTTGAATGACCTCAGCCTACAGAGTCTATTGATATTGCTAAATTCAATTGGAATTGAAAACTGTTTGCTGGAGTGGAAAAAAAATACTGTCCTTATCACAATGCTAAAGATGAACCAAGTCATCCTAAAAAATATCACATTTTCTTGTTCACATCAGGCTGAAAGGCCATACAAATCATGTTAATTACCTCAGTGTAAGTAGGTTGCACAAAGAGTGCACACTGTCACTATGGGACCAAGCAATGGCAAACATCTGAGTATTTTCCTCAAATCTGAGGAACTTTTTTAACCAAATCACCATGCAAAATATTTTGGACATTCATTTGGAAAAATTAATGAAAGAGATGTTTTGTACCTGTAATGTACTGCAATTTAGTAAAATGTCAAAATTATTCTAGCCTTGGATCAAACAAAGGGTTTTCTGAAGAAGGGTCACTGGACTGAAATATTAATTCTGCTTTCTCTTCACAGATGCTACCAGACTTGCTGAGTTTTTCCAATAAATTATGGTTTTGCTTCCGATTTCCAGCATCCACAGTTTATTTCGGGTTTAGGAGAAGTAATAAACCTGAGGATTGAGAACTGTTTAGAATTTGGCTATTGATGAAGAAGAAAAATTGAATATATTTGGATTTCCAAAAGGCATCAGATAAAGTGCCATGCAAAAGGTAATAAGGTAAGAGCCCATGGTGTTGTATGCTAGTATGGATCAAGGAATGGCTGACGAGTAGAAGTCAGAAAGTTGCTATAAGGGTGACATTTTCAGAAATGCAACCTGTAAATAGTAGAATGCCACAGGGATCCATTTTGGGACCACAATTACTTAGAAAGTGCATTAATGACTTGTATGTAAACTAACTTGCCTATATTTACCTGATTTTTCTCACCTTCACTTTTTGAATAAGGGTGGTACATCAGCAGTTTTCCAGTTTTCAGGAAAATCTAAGAATTCTTACAATGCATTACCAGTGCATCCACACTCTCTATAATTACTTTGTTAACAATCTAGGATTCAACTCATCCAGGAGTCTTATTCGTCTTTAGCCAGATTAGTCTCCCCATATATTTCCTCTAGTGATTTTCCTTGATATTTGCCAGCTATTTCCTTTCTCCCCTTTTCCCTTTGATTGCTTATTACTTTAGAAATTGATGTCTTTTATTGTGAAGATTGATGCAAAGTATTTATACAACACTTCCATGATTATTTCCCTAGTCTCATTCTCCAATCTTCAGCTTTTATATATTTAAAGGAGCTCTTATAATCTGTTTGAAATTACGTGCTAGTTTACACTCAAAGTATATTTTCTCCATTTTTTTCTTGATCTTCTTTAGGTTTTTTTGTAATCTATCCCAATCCTCTGTCTTAACACTATCCTTTACCACATTGTTGTTTCTTTCAATTTGATACTATCCTTAAATTTCTTGGTTCAGCATGGTTGGTTCTTAGAATCCTTCTTCCTCTCTGGGATATATTGTTGTTGTGAGGTAGACACTATTTTCTTTAATGTTTTCATTGGTCATTAAATATTTTTTCGACTAATTTTTTTCCTCAATTCACTTCAGCTAACTCTGGCCTCATTCCTTTGTAATTAACCATATTTAAGTTTTTTCTGACCCAAGTCTCTCATTCTCAAAGTAAATAATAAATTCTACCAGGTTATGATCATTACTTCTGAGGGGGTCTTTTGCTCTCAAGTCATTTATTAAACTTGCCACATTACACAGTACCAAATTCGAAATAATGTAAAATCTGGTTTCATCCATGACACTTTGTCATAGAAAGGAACAACCATCAGCAAATCTCAGAGAATTGTGAATCTGTAGAATTCTTTACCACAGAGAACTGTTGAGACTGAGTCATGAACTATATTCTGAGATTAATAGACTTTTCATCAGGAAGGGAATCCAGCGTTATGGGAAAACGGCAGGGAAGTGGAATTGAGGATTATCAGATCAGCTATGATCTCAATGAATATCAGTGCAGGCTCCATGGGCTGAATGGCCTGCTAATTACTTCGGTGTCTGACAATCTTGAGGTCTTAGAGAAATGGCTAAGTCAAGCTGAGTTAGAGGAAGTCTTGGGTTATATGTTCTTTCCAGCAGGAATTGGATTGACTCTAAACAAATTCATTTCAAATTAAACTGTCAGACCCAACAGAAAAATTGACCCATTAGTCTTGCTTCAATTTAAAGTAAGCCCCATGAACAATGTGATTCCAAATAAATTTTGATTAATCACATTCCTCCAACAATTGGAAAAAGGCTTTCTCCTAAGGTACATCAATTGTACTCAACCAACACTCCATCAAGCACAAAAAATGTTGAATTTTGCAAGGTGCATGTAGAGACTGAGGGAGAGAGATCACTTTGGTAATAGTCACCATCGCTTTACAATTTTTAAAATATGAGTATCATTGCATACACTGAGGACAGAAAGAATTATTTTCAAGTTTCAAGGAAATTGAAGTAATGATGGTGATTTCATCACACATTTGGAGTATCATGCTGTGTTAACTTGGCTCAGTGGTTAGCACTGCTGCCTCACAGCATCAAGGACCCAGGTTCAATTCCATCCTCAGGTGACTGTCTGTGTGGAGTTTGCACATTCTCCCCGTGTCTGCATGGGTTTCCTCCATGTGCTCTGGTTTCCTCCCACAGTCCGAAGGTGTGCGGGTTAGGTGAATTGACCATGCTGAATTGCCCATAGCATTCTGGGATGTGTAGGTTAAGTGCATTAGTTGGGGGTAAATATAAGGTAGGGGGAATGTGTCTGGGTGGGTTACTCTTTGGAGGGTCGGTGTGGACTTGTTGAGCCGAAGGGCTTATTTCCACACTGTAGGGATGCTATGAAATTAATATTTTGAGCTGTAAGCATGTTGCAAAGAATAAATTTTTTCTTGAAAAGATATAACATTATAATTTCTTTAATTCTAAGACATCAGACAGTAAATTTTGGAGAGATAATGAATTTGACCATTATCTTAGCATTGGAGTAAAACCATGCACTTATAAATTCTTTGACATAGTCAGACCTGGTAAACATCAGAATTCATCCTGCATCACATTGGCTGGATTAGGGTTACAGTTAGGGTCAGTTAGTCCAAGATTTTCATCTGTTAGTGGTCCATCAGATATATACGAATGTAGCAAGGGCAGGTAAAGACAGATCAAGAAAAATAAAGACCACTTTACAACTGGCATCTTTATGGTATATGTCTCATGGGGCTTTCAGAAGGGTGGATCGAATGTTAAAATAGCCATTCCTTCAGTTAATTTTGAAATATCAGCATCTGATTCCATGCTCTGAAGAAATCTTTAGTTTGTGAAAATGTACATTTTCATTCTCTAGGATAGGTGTGTTGTGGGGTGATGGTGGATTACTGTGAGGGCTATTGCGCAAAACTTCAGGCATCATTCTTTTTCACACTATACATCTTGGGAAGGAATATCAGTTTAGTTAGGCTGTGTTTTGTATATCCACAATATTAAAAAAAGGAGCATTGGCTTATCAACAAAACAAATATTTACTATTTTTTCATGTGCTTACATTTTTTATAGTGAGGATATTGAATTTAAAGCACAGACAGCCACTGTGATATTATTCTGCCCAGCATGCTTTGCTTGAAGGAAAATCATTACTTCTCCCTCTAGTGGTTAGATTCAAACAATGTTACAAACTCTACTTCCTCAAAAAACTTGACATAAATTTTTCCTGGTCACTCAGGTCAGTCTACACATACAATGAATCATAAGTAGTGTCCCTACTTCTGGGTCACAAAGCCTGTGTGCAGCTCCCACTTGATACCGAAGTGTATTCTAACATGTTCAATCTGGAAAAATGTGAGGTACTTCACTTTGGTACAATAAGCAAGGGTAGGGCCTATGCTATTAAGGATAGGGCCTTGGGCAAAGTTTTGGAACAGAAGGGTTCAGGTACATAATTCTTTAAAGTTTCCATCACATATAGACAAGGTAGTTAAAAAGGTATTTAGCACACTTGCCTTTATAGCTCAGTCCTTTACATATAGGAGTTGGGAAGTCATGTTGAGGTTGTACAGGACATTGGTAAAATCTCTTCTGGAATACTGTGTCCAGTTTTGGTCACCCAGTTATAGGAAAGATATCATTAGGCTGGAGAAGGTTCAGAAGAGATTTACAAGATAGTGCCAGGTATGGAAGGTTTGATTTATAAAGAAAGACTGGATAGGCTGGAACCTTCTTCACTGGACAGTAAGAAGTTGAGAGGTGATCCGATAGAAGTTTATAAAATAACAAAGGGTCTAGATAGAGTTAATGATTGTTGTCTTTTCCCTAGGATCGGGAGATTTCAAGATAAGGGGGCATATTGTTAGGGTAAGAGGAGAGAGATTTAAAAAAGGACTTGAGGGGTAAGTTTTTTACACAGAGGGTGGTTCATGTGTGGAATGAACTTCCTGAGGAAGTAATGGATGTGAGTACAATTACAACATTTATAAGTCATTTGGATAAGTACATGAATTGGAAGGGATATAGGCCAGGTGCAGGTAGGTGGGACTAGTTCAGTTTGGGATTATATTTGGCATGGACTGGCTGGAACGAAGTACCTGTTTCCATGCTATGACTTATGTCTGTATAGGCTGATTAAAACTAACTGTAATAGGTCTGTTATGGGCCAGACTAAATTTCCTCAAAATACATTAAGAAAATCGTTGCGATCCAAACTTTTTCTTATTTTAAAGATAAGAGTAAGGCATTCTGGATGCAATTTGATTGGTTAAACTACCAGACTTGAAATAAAATACACTTTCTTCATACACTATGATTATAATACAGACAAAATAAAAATAAAATAAAAGAATTGCTTAACTGTAACTCTATTGAAATGCTTAATAAAATAATATGTATATTAACTGCTACTAACTAACTTTTCCAAAATAGCAACATCCCATGAACACACCCTTGGCAAAGGCAAATTCAGCAAAATAGATGGTCTCACATGTAGTTCTAGTCACAGGAAGAGAACCCCAGCTTTTAGCTCTAACAGAGACAAGAATAAAACCTTCCACATCAAGCTTCAAGATCGCAGCAACTGCTACTAAAGGCTTACATTAAAAAATCCTGTTTCTGTGGGAGCAGGACCTCACCCATTCAGGCTGCTTCTATTATTTCAATTTTAAAAAAAAGAAAACGGCAAGGCTTCACAAGCTGTTTAGTTTATTGGCTTTGAGCAGACCACACTCTACATCTGCCTTAACCTCTCATCATAAAGAAAACTAAGGACAAACTACATCTTTTAAAGCCAGGGTATCATCAAAGAAAAACAAGGACCATCAATATACAAAGATGGCTTTATTTTAAAAACCTTTAGTCTTACACTGTTAGTACATTATAATACATATTCCTTCTATTGACTCTAAGCACGTAAATATTCGCTACTCCAGTCCATTTCAGTCTTTTCTTTCCCACCACTGAATACCTTCAACTTCCATCATCAAAGTCACGTCAAGGCATTAGCAATTATGTTCTCTCGTCCTGCCACATATACAATTTTCAAATTGAATAGCTGTAATAATAAGCCCATCGAAACAGTCTGGAATTTTTATCCTTGATTTTTTTCCAAAAACTTTAAAAGTCAATAATCAGTATATACAATTGTCCCAGACACGTTATTGGTAATATAAATGTGAAATGTTGCATTGCCAACACCAGAGTCAAGGTCTCCTTTTCAGTTGTGGAATATGTCTGTTGATGATTATTAAGTTTTCTGGAAAAATATCCAATAGATCTTTCTGCCTTCTTGTTGTCTTCTTGTAAGAGCACTACAACAACACCCAGCGACACTTGCATCGATAGCCACCTTGAATGACTTTACATAATTAGGTATGGCTAACACTGGGGCAGTAGTTAACACAGCTTTCAGGTTGCAAAGTGTATTCTGACATTCCTCTGCCTCCTGAAATTTTCTGCACTTCTTCAACAAGTCAGTCAGTGAAGCAACCACACTGCTAAAATTTGGTGCAAACATATGATAAAAAATAAGGTAAAAAATACTCAATCCCAGGAATTGTAGTATTTCCCTTTTTGTTGATGGCATGGGAAACTCTCCAATAACTTTAGTTTTCACATCCCATGGGGCCATCTTTCCATGTCCA
Organism: Chiloscyllium punctatum; assembly: GCF_047496795.1. Lineage (NCBI taxonomy): Eukaryota > Metazoa > Chordata > Chondrichthyes > Orectolobiformes > Hemiscylliidae > Chiloscyllium > Chiloscyllium punctatum. The sequence goes on from NC_092739.1 coordinate 122,099,007, forward strand.
ATGACATGGCCCAGGAATGTGACTTGGACTTCTGTGAGCTCACTTTTTGCCAAGTTTGCCACCAAACCCACCTCCTGAAGTCAATCGAACTATTCTAATTATATGCTCCAAATATTCCTTCTATGTGTGACTAAAAATAACCAGATCATCAATGTACACCACACAATTTGATAATCCCAAAAACACTTTATTAGTTAGTCATTGAAATATAGCTAGCACATTTTTCATGCGAAATGGCATGACTTTAAATTATTGCAGTCCATTCTGTGTCATGAAAACCAAACTTTCTTTCACTCTTTTGGATAAAGGTACCTGCCAGTATCCTCTGAATAAGTCCAATTTATAAATATAACTTGCTTGTCCCACCTCCGAAATACTGTCTTCCATTTAGGAGATGGATCAGATTTTGTAATTGCATTGACTTTGCGATAGTCCACTCATAATCATTGGGTGCTATCTGAGTTTGGCACCATTACTTTGGGTGAGCTCCAGTTGCCACAACTCACTTCATTTATGTTGCCTTTGAGCATCTGGTCAATCTCTTGTTGCACTTGTGCCAACTTTAAGAGGGTTAAGTCCATAAGGATGTTGTTTTATTGGAACAGTATTTCTTATATCAACATCATGTGTAATAAGATCAGTACTTCCCAGCTTATACCACAAATCTCCTCATGTGATTGTATTAACTCTTTCAGGTCATTTTGATTTTCCTCTGGAAGATAGCTAAATAATTTCTGCCAATATTTGAGAACTTCCTCATTATCCAATTTAATTTGAGGAGTGTCTAATTCAGAACCCTCAGAACTTGGTTCTTCACTCTGTATTGTAACTAGCAACACATTCTCCTTTTGCTTTCCTTCTGTATCAAAATGCCTTTTGAGCATGTTCACATCACACACTCTGTGAGATTTCTTTCCATCTGGAATTCTCGTTAAATAATACATCTCACTCAATTTCCTTTCAATTTGAAAAGGCCCACGAAAAATTGCTTGAATATGTGATAGTCTTCATCTTCTCATTAAGATGTAATTTTTAAAGATAGTAACATTTTGGGATACACTGATTCTACTTCTGTGTACGCTTTTTGATACAACTCCTTTAATTTTTCATCTTTCTATTGTAATTCAGCTAATTTCTCTGAACAAAAAATGTCCACTTTGTCATCCGCCTGTTCTTGCTTTTTTGCTCAACTATTTGATCAAACATAATTTCTGATAATTTCAACTTCCTTATCTTTATTCTTTGATTTCTCCTCCTGTTTCCACCCGTGGCTTTATAACCTTGTTCCCACACAGTCAGGAAAAGTCCCAGGATTTTTCTAACACCTCATTGCCTGATTTTCTGTTGGTCATTTCAACCACAGTAGGCATCATTCTCACCTGTGATCCAACTATATCATTTGTGAGGATAAACTTAATGTCTGGAACAGAAAATTTCACTATTACTCCTAGCACCACTTCACCACTTTTCACCAGACTCTCAAATCTCACTTTATATAATGGAACACTGTTCCTCACAGCATGAGTTCCACATATTATCATCTTTTTCTAGCAATACTCCATTTGAATTACATTATCTCCTCATCGCTCACCATCAAAGATTGATTTTCTCCAGGATCTCATAAAATCTTAATTTCTTAACTACTCGGTCTGGCATACGTAAGTAAACCTTAGCCATGCAAGTAAATTCTTGAATGAGATTTGTCACTTTATTCTCAACCAAAAACTATTGCAACTATTTAGCTTCCTGTGTGAATTTCTTTACCACTTCAACAAACTCACTGGCTTATCCAGTTTTCCCACTTCCGTCTTCCCAGTGCTTTTCCTAAACCACCAACACTGCAACTTCATGTAGCCCACTTTATTACAGTGAAAATACCTGAGCTTTTTTACTTCTCTTTCCCCCTCATGAGTTTCCTTTTAATCCTGTGGTAAACAATTTGTATTATCTTCATTGAGACCTCCTTTTCCCTTTTCACCTGAGGATTTTGCATTTCCTCAATGTCTATCTTTCAAAGGTTGAAATTGATATCAGAAGCCAAACTTTGATTTATGAACCAACATATAATCATTGGCCATTTTCATTGCTAATGTTACAGTCTTAATTCTCTGCTCTTCCACATGAGGAAGTGAATTTTTGGACTCCTTCAAAATAATCGTCTCTCTAAGAGCATCATATGTTTGATCTATTTTCAATGCCCTTCTCCACCTATCAAAATTAACTTGTTTGATCCTTTCAAACTCAATGTACATTTGACCAGGGTCCTTCCTTAGGTTCCTTAAATGTTGTCTGTAGGCTTCTAGTACTAGCTCACATGCACTTAAGATGGCTTTTTTCAGTCATCTGCTCCCCAGATACCTCCTCTGACAGTAATGCAAATACTTCACTAGCTTTACCTACCAACTTTGTTTGAACCAACAATACCCACATGGTCACCAACCATTTCATTTGTATAGCCATTGTTGCTCAAATGAAATGAAAAAGGCTTCTACATGCTTCTTGATGATCTTTGGCATATTTAAATAGTTCCCCACCAGTCCTTTGGCTATGATGGGATTGCTCTCCATCTCAGACCTCATTACTTCTCCTACCTTTCCTCTCTACCTCTGCCGTTTCAAGTTGGGTTTGGGTTTTCAGTTCCAACTTCTGAAATTTAAAAACTCTCCCTTTCTCCTTTTTTTCTACTAGGGCTTTCCTTTCCTTTTCTTTTTCCTGTACTTTTAATCGTATTTCAAACTGTTACATTTCCTTTTCATGTTCAAGCTGCTTCATTTTTGATTGAATTTTAGCCATTTCCAACGATTCCAATGGCATTTCAGGCAAACGTAAAGGACGAGCTATTGCTGCAATTAGCTGCCCTTTCTGCATGAACAAAAGGCAAACCCAACCCCCACTTGTCCAAATGAGTAGGAAAACAACAACAAACTGCCATTCCTAGATGTCACAATCAAGCGAACAGCCAATGGGGAAACTTCAAACCAGCCTCTACAGGAAAACAACACATACGGACCAAATACTGAACTACAGAAGCAACCACTCCAACATCCACAAACAGAGCTGCATTAGAATATTATTTCAATGAGCCACCACACACCACAGCACAGAGGGAATATGCAGAACAGAGGAAAATCACTGATACAGTGTATTAAAAAAAACAGGTACCCAATGAACACAGTCCACCTATTTCTCAGCAACAAAACCAAACAAGCAGTCAATATGCATCCAGAAACCCAAGCCACTCTCCTCCACATCAACGACATCTTGGAAATGACTGCCAGACTACTCAGACCCCTTGGCATCATGGTAGCCCACAAACCCACCAACACACTAAAACAGCAGCTAATGAACGTGAAAGACCCTATATATACATACAACAAGCAAAACTAATGTCATTTACAAAATACCTTGCAAGAACTATAAGAAACATTACATTGGACAAACATTCAGAAAACTAGCCACCAGGATACATGAACATCAACTAGCCACAAAAAGACATGACCCATTCTCATTAGTATCTTTATATACAGATGAGGAAGGACTCCACTTCGAGTGGCACAACACATCCATCCTAGGATAAGCCAAACAGAGACATGCACCAGAATTCCTAGAAGCATGGCACTCCAACTGGAACTCTATCAACAAACACATCGACTTAGATCCCATTATCGCCCTCTGAGAAAAAGAACAGGAAATTACATCCCCACAAGAAATGACATCACCACAGGAAATGGCATCACCAAACCAAGGAAACCTAAACACAAATAAAAAGCAGATCATACCACCAGTGCTTCACTGGAGGCTCACTCATGATGTTACCTAGTACGGTGATGAAATGTTTGAAAACGAACCTTCTAGCTCCGAGAGCAAACTTATATCCAGAACCTCAGCCTGAGCTAGAAATCTCCTCAAAACTCACTAATAAAAAACACCATTCACTGCCTTTGAGTCCAATAATCTTAAACCCAAACTGGAATTAGAGATTGTTATAAACCAGACCAATCTCCTCAAAGTATATAAACAAGACAGTTGAGACCCTAAGGGCAATTGTAAGGCATTGTTTTCTGGATGCAATTCGATTGGTCAAACTACCAGGCTTGAAATGAAGCACACTTTATTCACAGGGTAAAAACAAGGACTGCAGATGCTGGAAACCAGAGTCGAGATTAGAGTGGTGCTAGAAAAGCATAGCAGGACAAGCAGTATCCGAGGAGCAGGAAAATCGACATTTTGGGCAAAAGCCCTTCATCAGGAATAGAGCAGCTGTATTCCTGATGAAGGGCTTTTGCCCAAAACGTCAATTTTTCTGCTCCTCAGATGCTACTTGACCTGCTGTGCTTTTCCAGCGCTACTCTAATCTAGTCACTTTATTCACACACAATAATTAAAATACAGACCAAATGAAAATAAAATTAAAAATTGCTCAATTCTAAATGCATTGACATATTCTCTATGACTCTATTACGTACTACAAATGAACTGTTCCAATGTAGTAACAGCCAATTGGAGGACATGGATAACATGCCAGTAATTGACAAAGAGACAAAGATAGGTGAGGACCTGGAAACAATTATTATCATGGAAGAGGTAGTGTTGACAAGATAACGGAGCTAAGGGGAGACAAGTCTTGTGACCATTGTGGAATGCATCCCAGGGTACTAAAAGAGATGGCAGGAGAAATAGTAAGTGACATGTGAAAGTTTTCCAAAATTCGCAGGACTCTGAGGCAGTTTGAGCAGATTGGAAAACAGCAAATATGATGCCAGTGTTTAAAAAGGGTTGTAAACTAAAGATGGGGAATTATAGATCAGTTAGCTTAACTTCTGTAGTGGGGAAGATGCTTGAGTCTACTATCAAGGAAGGAATAGCAAGGCATCTAGTTAGAAATTGTCTCATTGGGCAGGGGCAGCATGGGTTCATGAAGGGCAGGTCATGCTTAACTAATCTTTTGGAATTCTATGAAGACATCACACACATGATGGACAATGATCACCCATTGTGTGTGTCTCTGGATTTCCGCAAGGCCTTTGACAAAGTGTCGTAGAAAAGGCTGCTGCATAAGGTAAAGATTCATGGCATTATGGGTAAAGTATTAGCATGGATAAAGGATTGGTTGACTAACAGGAAGCAAAGAGTGGGGATAAATGAGTACTATTCTGGCAGGCAACCAGTAACTAGTACTGGATTAGTGGTGCTGGAAGAGCACAGCAGTTCAGGCAGCATCCAACGAGCAGCGAAATCGACGTTTCGGGCAAAAGCCCTTCATCAGGTTATTCCTGATGAAGGGCTTTTGCCCGAAACGTCGATTTCGCTGCTCGTTGGATGCTGCCTGAACTGCTGTGCTCTTCCAGCACCACTAATCCAGTATTTGCTTTCCAGCATCTGCAGTCATTGTTTTAACCAGTAACTAGTGGTATGCCTCAGGGATCAGTTTCAGGACTGCAATTATTTACAATTTATGTGGATGATTTGGATTTGGGGATGACATGTAGTATGTCAAAGTTTGCAGATGACACTAAGGTGAGTGGCAGAGCAAAGTATACAGAGGACTCTGAAACTTTGCAAAGGGACATAGATACTTTAATTTAGTGGGCAAAGGTCCGGCAGATGGAATACAATGTTAATAAATGTGAAGTCATCCATTTTGGTAGGAATAACAGTAAAAAGGACTATTATTTGAATGGTAAAATGTTACAGCATGCTGCTGTGCAGAGGGACCTGGGTATCCTTGTGCATGAAAAACTGAAGTTTAGTCTGAGGTACAACAGGTAATTAGGAAGATAAATGGAATTTTGTCCTTCGTTGCTAAAGGGGGTTGAATTTAAAAGCAGAGAGGTTATATTGCAGCTGTATAGGGTGCTGGTGAGGCCATACCTAGAATACTGTGTACAGTTTTGGTCTCCTTATTTGAGAAAGGATGTACTGGCACTAGAGGGGGTGCAGAGGAGGTTCACTAGGTTGAGTCTGGAGTTGAGAAGAGAGACTGAGTAGACTGGGATTATATTCATTGGAATTTAGAAGAATGAGGAGGATACAGAAACATATAAAATTATGAATGGAATTGAGAGATAGAAGTAGAGAGGATGTTTCCATTGCCGGGTGAAACTAGGACAAGAGGGAATAGCCTCAAAATCAGGGGGAGCAGATTTAGGACTGAATTGAGAAGGAATTTCTTCACCCAGAGGGTTGTGAATCTATGGAATTCCCTGCCCAGTGGCTGAGATTGCTTCAGTAAATGTTTTTAAGGCTAAGATAGATTTTTTTTGAACAGTAGAAGAATTAAGGGTACAGAGAGACGGTGGGTAAGTGGACACCACAAAAAGATCAGCTATGATCTTATTGAATGGCAGAGCAGGCTCGAAGGGCCAGAAGGCCTACTCCTGCTCCTAGTTCTTATATTCTTGTGTTCTAACCCTTGGCAAAGGTAAATTCAGTAAAATAGATTGTCTCATATGCAATTCTGGCAGCAGGAAGAGAACCCCAGCTTTTAGATAAAGCAGCGAGAGGAATAGTAGCTTCCAGATCCAGCTTCAAGACCCCATTTGCTACTGAAGGCCAAAATTAAAAAAAGTCTTGGTTCTGCGGGAGCTTGACCCCCACTCATTCAAGCTGCTTCTATTGTTCTAACTTTTAAAAAAAAACAAGGCTCTCAAGCTGTTTACTTTATTGACTTTGAAACACAATGCTCGGCACCTCTGCCTGAATCTCTCTTCATTAAAAAAAAGGATAAAATACACCTCTTAAAGTCATAGTATCATCACAGGTCACTGAGTTCTCAGTCACAATAACGATTGAAAGAAAATATTGGTGAATTAGCATGTGAATAAACTCAAAAGTACAATTCTACAGTTCTTGAAAAAAAGCTGCCAAAAATATTTGATATTTTGAACAACCAACAGGAAAGGATAATCGGAATAAGGCTCCCCAATGAATTTGTGGGTAAAGGTATTGTTCAGTATTAATGAAGGTACAGAGAAAGAAGAGAGAATGAGCTTACATTAATAAAGAGCATTTTATTTTCACAGGATGTCCCAGAACACTTCCTAGCCGAGTAAATACTTTTGAACTGTAGCCATGCTTAAAGTGCAGGAAGCACAGCAGCCAATTTGTGCACAGCATGCTTTCATAAGCAGCAATGAGATGTGTGTAATAGAATTCCAAGTCCCTGGAATAACTCAATTCAATCTCAGTTCATGCTGATTCAGATGAGATGGGAGTTAAATATTGCCATCATCATCATTACATGGGAAATAAATATCAACCAAAAATCTTTTAGTCCAGATTTCTAACCAGGGCTAGATAAAGCATTCATCTTAGTTCTTCAGAAGCCATCTTTAGGCAACTTCACCCACTCACATTCACAGTGAAATGACTGCTTTTTCCTTTGCTTTATTGTCTCGCTGTCCAGTTAAGGTCTTGGTATTGCTGACATTTAACTGACTAAGTTAGCTTAAATTGCTTTCCATTCATTCTCAATGTATGTATCTCCCCACCATATTCAAATGGCTGAGACCATCACACTAGCCAACTATCCATTGACTCCATTTACACTTCTTGTTGCTGCGCAAAGGCAGCCAACATCATCAAACACCCCTCCCACCCTGGTTATAATCTCTTCCAATCTCGTCTGTCAGATAGACAAGCTTAAACACACGTGCCAACAGATTCAAGAACAGCTTCTGCCCCGCTGTTATTAGACTGCTGAATGGATCACTCAAATTTCAAATCAGATGTTGATCTTACGTCTCCTGTGCAGCTGTAAGTTTGTATGCCTAGCTCTGTTCAATCGTCCTGTGATCTGTATGTCCTTGTATGTTGTGATCTGCTGTGTTGCATGCAAAACAAAACTTTTCACTGTCCTTAGATACATGTGACAACAATAAATTGAATCAAATCAAAGATCAGCCAGTTCTCACTTCTGAATGCTATTCAATCACCTCTACTAAAAAGAAATACATGTTTGTGTGTGCATATGTATAATATAACTAGATTCCTTTAACAATAGAAAGAAATAACCCAATCTCTTTCTTAACACAGTCCTCTCAATCTTCCAATTGAATAGGCTTTAGCGATTGAGGCTATTACATTTATGTTTCTGGAGATCTGGTTAGTACTTACTTTGCCTTCTTCTTTATTGTCTATACATGTATAGACTTTGTCATAAACTCTCATTCCAGCTATTTCTAGTAAATGACTATCCGGTCCGCCACTGTTAGATCTGGTTGGATCTGTGTAAATAGTATTGCAACTATTTCTTTGCAAGCAAATCATCTGACTGCTCCAACTTGTTCCAATAGAGTAAGATAAACTAGAAACTCTTAATAACAATCTAAATACACAGACTCACTTCCGTCTCATCCTTTTATTTAAGTCTAGGAGGATGAGATGATCTGTTTAACTGCCTCAGGATCCTCCACCTATATCTGCCCAACTTGCATTGCCCTACCCATTGTCCCAGACTTGATTTTAAATTACTGCATGCCTGCTTCCTCATTTCAGACTGTTCTTTCTAGATTTAGCTTATCCACGACACCTTTGCAATGATTGTGTTCCATCCAAGCTCATGACCACAAAGCCACACTTATCTCAATGCTTGCTTGCATTGTCAATGACTATCCTTCATCAGGTTCTGATCCTCTACTATTCAAAAATTTAAATTTCATATCTTCTCAAAAAATGTTCAAATCTTCTCCTTCATCAACTGCTTTTCTTTGCCCATTAACCTTTATTACCTCGTAGCCCTCTGAGCTCAACTTCCACAAACCTCTGTTCAGTTCAGTTTTTAACCTGTTCATAGCAAGACTTTGATCAAAGTCAATAACAATACTGTGTGGGTGTGTATATGTTGGTGTGTTGTGTATATATGTGTGTGTGTGTGTTTGAGTGTATGTTGTGTTTTGTGTATATGTATGTGTGCATGGTGTGTGTTTGTGTGTGTTCTGTGTATGTTTTCATGTATTGTGTGTGTGTTTGTGTGTGTTGTGTATTGCGTGTGTTGTGTATGTGTGTGTGTGCATATGTGTTTGTGTGTTGTGTGTGTGTTGTGTGTGTGTGCTTGTGTGTGTCTTCGTTATGGTTGACCTTAATTTCTTTCTTTCTCTCCTTCTTTCAGTTCCATTACATAGCAGTCGTTTGGTTCAATGTATTCACTGATGACTAACTCCATCCCCCTCTGCCAGTGTGAATAGGCCCGGTGTGATTTCTCCACTCTTCTAATTTTTTTTCTTTGTTCAATTTTCAGTGGTAATGCCTTTAGTTGGAGAATATTGTGGAAGCTCATCGAGGGCAAAATAGGGGTCACCACTGATGGTTGAATAATTTGTTGCATTAATCTGCCAAGTTAAAATGAAGAATAATGACTTGTTGAGATACAGGAAAACTCAACACATCAGATCAGAATATTGAGTAAAGTAAGGTCAGATGTGCATTAAGCATTGCTACTAAAGTATTGGTTCAATTAAAGAACAGGGAGGCAAACCACGGTTTCTTTGTGTTTGCCTGTAGTTACAACCTTTTGTAATGCTCTTTTATTTTTGGCATAAATAATGTAGCTCTAACTTTCTACAAAATTTGCTAGGTTCTCTCATCAGAAATGCAAAATCTTGTTGCCATCTGAAGGCACTCCACATTCTCCTGCCTGTAATTATTCATTGAATAGATGCTGTCTCTGAAATCAGCTACCTTGTTCTTCAGTCCCTGATGGGTGAAAAATGGCATAAGACCATCAAACACATTATTTAAAATTAATCTATATTGCATGCTTAAACTGTAGACTTTATCACATGTAGGTTACACATAATTAGTTCAATACCTCATCAAGAGCAGTAAATTTTCAATCTTATGCATGGACAAATGTTTGGGATTGATGCTGACATACTTTGTACTAACAAATGATGAATTTAAATCTATTACTTGCTATTATAGATGCAACATGAATAGATATTACAAACTACACTACTGTTTCCCTTCAAATATTGAAGATAGTCATTTTCTTCATTTCTCACTTGCACTCTTCTGTCACTCCTTGTTTTTTCAATGTCATTTCTCCTTTCTATTAGCTTTTCCTAATATTCTTCCCATTCTTTCTTCTCATGTTACTCTTCTTCAGTAGCCCCCTTCATTTGTGAGATATTATCAATATTGATAAATTATTTGACCATTATGGTCAATTTAGCTTAGTCTAATCCTACCCTTGCTCAGTGTTTGTACATTGGGCTTTCCAAACGGCATCATTGCATAGCCAACTGGATTAAGATCCCTGGCTAATGTTCCTATCTGCTAATGATGGCCAAACGTAGCATCCATTCAGTTAAAAAAGAATGATATAATAAAATCAGAGTGTGCTATGAAAAGCACTCCCTGTTTTTGTTTCAGCATTCAGAGTTCTTTGTGTTTATTTTACCTTTTAAATAACGTTTTTCACAAATACAGAATTGTATTTCAAAGTACTTTTGCAGCAGAGTTATTGCTGTGACATAGGACAAATGGCAACTAATTTGTACCTTGCCATTAATGACTTGGATGAGGGAGTCGAAGGGTGGGTCAGTAAATTTGCAGATGATACGAAGATAGGTGGAGTTGTGGACAGTGAGGAGGGCTGTTGTCGGCTGCAGAGGGACTTAGATATGATGCAGAGCTGGGCTGAGGAGTGGCAGATGGAGTTCAACCCTGCCAAGTGTGAGGTTGTCCATTTTGGAAGAACAAATAAGAATGCGGAATACAGGGTTAATGGTAGGGTTCTTAGTCAGGTGGAGGAACAGAGGGATCTTGGGGTCTATGTACATAGATCTTTGAAGGTTGCCACTCAGGTGGATAGAGATTGTAAGAAGGCCTATGGAGTATTATCGTTCATTAGCAGAGGGATTGAATTCAAGAGTCGTGAAGTGATGTTGCAGCTGTACAGGACTTTGGTTAAGCCACAGTTGGAGTACTGTGTGCAGTTCTGGTCGCCTCACTTTAGGAAAGATGTGGAAGCTTTGGAGAGGGTGCAGAGAAGATTTACCAGGATGTTGCCTGGAATGGAGAGTAGGTCGTACGAGGATAGGTTGAGAGTTCTTGGCCTTTTCTCGTTGGAACGGCGAAGGATGAGGGGTGACTTGATAGAGGTTTATAAGATGATCAGAGGAATAGGTAGAGTAGACAGTCAGAAACTTTTTCCCCAGGTACAACAGAGTGTTACAAGGGGACATAAATTTAAGGTGAAGGGTGGAAGGTATAGGGGAGATGTCAGGGGTGGGTTCTTTACCCAGAGAGTGGTGGGGGCATGGAATGCGCTGCCCATGGGAGTGGTAGAGTCAGAATCATTGGCGACCTTTAAGCGGCATTTGGATAGGTACATGGATGGGTGCTTAATCTAGGTTAGAAGTTCGGCACAACATCGTGGGCCGAAGGGCCTGTTCTGTGCTGTATTGTTCAATGTTCTATGTTCTATTCCCTCAAAGTCTAATGTGAAAATGACCAGATATTCAATTTTATTGATGTTAGTTGATGGATAAATATTGACCAAGATTCAAGGAAGAACTCTCCTCTTCAAACATTACTATGGGGTATTTTACATTAATTGAGAGGGTTACCCAATTTTAGGTTTAAACTTCTATCAGTTTAAGGTCTCATCTAAAAGAAGGCATCAACACTCCAACTGTATTCTTTCAGCACAGCCCTTGAGTGGAAAAAATAGTTTTCAGGCCTTGTGACTTCTGCTGAAGTTGATAGATTCAACATAGACCAGGGATTAAACATGGGATGCTTCTAATCTGTTTGGCACTGTATGCCTATAATGCTAGTGTACTGGGACATGGGATCATGCTGCCGATCACTGAGGAAGGATACATACAGCTGACACCAGATAAAGGAATCATACTGATCCAAGTGAATTTCAGTGCCAGCCCACTTCCTGTTCACTCCAGTTGTACCAATTTGGCTGAGAAACAATCAGGCTCTAATCCAGTTGTTTCCCTATGGAGTGTATATCTAGAACAGAGATTCAGACATTATCAGAACCATGTGTGCATGCTTCTCTCTCATCCTAGCCCAGTGGTTTAACCTGCCTAAAGCTGAACTAGTGCTGATTTACCAGCATGCTTTAAAGCTGTGGTGGCTTACTGAGAACAGGCACCCATGTATTATTTGAAGTTTGTGGAACACCTGGAGTAGTTCCTTCATGCAGATTTGGTGAGGGATTTATTCACACACAGGAAAGGTCTTGACTTTCATCTGGTGTTGTCATAGTGAGAGTGTAACAACTTCAAACTGAAAGTACAGCAAGACTTTCTTTACATTGATCAATCTATTGCAGGCCAGGCACTACTTCGGTCCTCAATAAATGAGTTATGTATCAGGACAGGCAGTTTCCACAGTCACCACAATTCTAATAAATTATCCTATTGAGAAACTTGAAATCAGCTGACACCAGATAAAGATAAGAACAGTTATAATGTTTTAAATAATAAAGATCTATATCTGTAATTTTAAATCTAGATTACATTAGCTCGTCTTAGTTTGGTGTGGCAATGTGCCACCCATATAAGGCCTCTGCTTTGAAGTTATGTTTGTGCTATGCTTCCTGATCTCAGCCAAGTCAGAGCTTGGTCGGGAGACTGGGTATTTAAATGGGCCAAGAGCTCTTGAGCTAAGGTTAGGAGGATTCAAACCATTGGTCCTGCTCTCAGTCATTATCCAGTGGCACTTAGTCAGAGTGAATGTATATTTGCATTGCCCAAGGACAATGTTAGCACACGAGATGTCCATGATCCCTTCCATGATCCCTAATTAAGCTGCAGGTATTCACCATTAGATTATTTACAGTGTGGAAACAGGCCCTTCGGCCCAACAAGTCCACACCGACCTGCCGAAGCGCAACCCACCCACATCCATTCCCCTACATTTACCCCTTCACCTAACACTGCTGGCAATTTAGCCTGGCCAATTCCCCTAACCTGCACACTTTTGGATTGTAGGAGGAAACGGGAGCACCCGGAAGAAACCCACACAGACACAGGGAGAATGTGCAAACTCCACACAGAGAGTCACCTGAGGCAGGATTTGAACCTGGGTCTCTGGCGCTGTGAGGCAGCAGTGCTAACCACTGTGCCACCCTGTCGCCCACCATATTATGAAATGGTAACTTGGCTAAGATCTGATGTTGTACAAAGGCTTTTTATCTGTGGGAGTGGAAATGAGAAAATTGAAAAAATAAATTGCTTTTACAGCTGTTAATTAAAAGTTCATGTTCTCAAGCTTATTTTCCATTAATTTATTACCAAATATCTTCACATGCAGACCATCAATTCAAACAGCTGCCAACTAAATGAAGCATATGACTGAGACCTAAACTAGAGCACAACAAGAGTCCATTGAAATCATTGAAAAGCCAAGACTTCGTAATAGAATTGAAGCCACTCAGGACCTCAATCGTTATGAAACTTCCTTTTCCCTACTCACTTTATTCCCATTTTGTCTCTCCTTTTTTTTTAGTAATTTAATACAGCTGGAATAAAACTCCTACAGTAACATTTTCATAATCTTGCCCTTGTGACAAATCTTTAAACATCAATCCAGAACATATCAACAAGCAACTTGATTGTAGTATGCATCACATGTTGGTATGCCCAAGTATTGGCCAGACATTTATACTCAAACTTACAACATGGAGCAATAAGTAATTATCAAAAACTGGATTATATTTTCTTCCCACTTTAGCACAGAGGTGATCAGATCAATTGTCACACTTCCACCCCACCTCAAACAAGATTGGATACTCCAGCTTTCTGTACCTGGGACCTCACTATTGTGTGTGGCTTGTTAGCATACCATCAATACAGTTAACCATTAAGGAAGCCCTCACTTCTTTAAATGTATTTTTAAGGAATTTTCTACGAGCAATGCAATTATGACATGGAAAGCTAACAAAAATGTAAAAAAAAGTATTGTTTAACACATGCAAAGGGGAGCAGATAAAATGAGAGAAACTTGGCTTATTATTGTAAAGTCTGGCAATAGTATTAGAGTATTACCACTCTGAGCATAAATTACTTGTTTGAGATTTAATAGTTCTCCTGTTAGTAATTTAGCTTGGAGAATTTCTTTAATGATCAGCACATTAAATACACAAAATGCTGCCAAACTTCAAGCATGCTTTTAGAAGTCTAATCACTTTAGCGTGAAATACGATTTCTTAAGTGTTTTCTGCTATTACTGTTTAGATTGAATAGCTGAGTGAATGATTAAATGCAGTATAAAGATTTGCAAATTGGCTGTTTCATTCTGAAGATTAAAAATCCCCAGCCAAGCATAGCATTTCTTGGCAAAATGGCTATGCATTTATAAGATTCAAATACACTAACATTGCACAAGAGAAAGCATCTAATCCTGTCCCAATTTCAGATATCCTATGGAAATGTTATTGATGCTATCAAAACTTCCAACAATAATACAGAACAGCAACATTCATATAACACCAACAAATATCAACTTCGGGAGCTAGGAACTGGGATTAGAAACTATTTTTAGCTATGATGCATCCAGGTACTTCATGCTATTTTTATTGCGTTTTTAGAGAAACCTAGGTGAAGGATTAAGCAGACCTCCAGTAAAGTTGAAAAGAGCAATTGTGAAAATGAAACAAAGGAAGTTGAGAAAAGAAGAAAGGGTAAAATAAAGGATCTGTCAACCGTTTCAGGATGCTGGAACATCTTTGTATTGCTTAATAGTATCTACAAAGTTGACTTTCTTATTGAATCTGTTTTGAAAGCCGGACTACATCACATTGAACTACTAATGGTTTACTGTTGTTATAAGAGTGCAGCTGATAGTTAAATGTATATTAAATCTTGTAAGGAAAGTTTGTCAAAGAGCGATGGAACAAAGATGTTTAAAAGAACGTCAGGTTTTAAGACAGTTCAAATAAACAGCACTCTTAAGTATTTTGAGCAAATTAATACAGCAGCTGTGTGAGAAAACGCAGCAATCAGAAAAATAGATGTTATTTCCATATTTCTGGCATGTACATAAATATGTGTGTCTGCGTATATGCAAACACATAATCTCCCCATGCTTGTCAGCTGAGGCAGCAGATAGTGCATTCTGAATGAGGTGGCAGGATCAGAGCTCAATTAGGATAAAGAGCTTCAGAAGAGGCTCATGTTTTATGCAGAGACTTGAAGACCTTTGTTTGTATTGATTTGTTAATGTGTACTGTGTGTTTAGCTGCTGCGCTTTAGAAACCGGCTCTGAGCTTGCATTCCAAGGAGAGAGGGTTAAACAGAGAAACAAACACACACAAAGAAATAAACTTAAGACTTCCCCAATCAATTAAACATCCAACTCCACCCCATTCACTCTCCAAAATTCCTTCAATTTCTCGCAAGATTCAGTAACCTTGGAACAGTAGATACATATTTGCAATGTGTATACTTAGAGATATTTTATCTTCCGTGTGTTTGACTGGAGACTGAGCTCGGGGAGGTTTGGCAGACACCAGGGGTTTTTTTTTCAAGAAAGCTACACTTCCCCAAACATTGGCTAGGGGGTGCAAAGCTCGTCTCATAATTTATTCTGCCCATCACAAATGACTGCCTGGTCACATGGTGAGGCTCTGGAGTTTAAAAGTGCTTTAATCTGCATCCAGTGCGGAGCAGCTGGTGGCAAAGTAGCAATAATCTGGCAACTTTCTCTTCTGCTGAGAGGTGCTACTGTGAGAGCGTTTTTCAGTAAGTTTAAAAAAAATGACAGCAAGCTTGAATGTGCTGTTTATGTATATTTTATGGGCACAGTTTTATATTAAAAAGTGTTGTCTTAGAAATGCATTTATTTAAATGCAATTTTTAAAATCATTTTTGCCGGCACGTTTGCTGGTAAAGCATAGAGCGTTAAGTAGGAAAAGCAAAAGAAAACATGAAATAACGAGGATGAAAGATGTTTCACCGGCTTGTCATGAAATGTGCGGGTGTGGTTGGAGCTGTATTGCTGGATGAAAGTGAAGAAAGCATTGCACTGCTAGACAATTAGCTCGGATTCTCTCATCTTTTTTTGTAGTGCTGGTCTTGTGTTTAGGGGTCACAGAAGCTGCTGACCCAGTGTCAGCAGTTCTGCATGGAAGCTATTATACATTCCTGATTGATTAGACTTAGCGGAAATCCTCCTGGTTTTTCCTCCCTTTTCTCTCTCTCCCTCTGCTGTAGTGCTCTATTACTTCCAAAAACCCTCCGATCAAGGCACTGCTTAGCTTATCACTGCTAGCTGCTAATACTAATTTTGCAACACTGTTTATTAACAGGACATGACTGTTAGCTAGTATTAAATAGAGCTTTTAAGCAAACATAAATGTACGCTGAAGGGGATTTTTTAAAAATCCAGCTGCCAACAGCTCTAGAATATCCTGTTTTCTTTATTTTTCCAAACATGATGCTTTGAGTCAGGAGTGGGTGGACTGAAGGCTAAAGTGTTGAAACTGGATTTCAGTGCGTTCGAGATGGAGAGACATGGGGAAGTGTCTGTACTTTTCCAACTGACCTGTTATTATTTTCCGGTAGACTCAGGGGCCTTCTCGGATGCTGCAGTCCTATCATTTTAATAGGAATGGCAACTAATTTAGACATTTTTTTAGTGGAAAAGTCTACAGGTAATTAATTCTGTGCTATGATTTTATTTAATGGGGAGCTGTAGTTCAAAATGGGATGACGTGATGCATGAATCACTCCGTTTCACTAAGTTGCTGCAGTCAGTCTGCATCGGCAGGTGTATATAAAGAAAATGTCATTGTACTGGGATCGTATCGTTCACTTTAAAGCCGGGAAGCGAAGATATCGGATAGGAGATCCGCGAATGAATATTTATTTTTCAAATGTCCCCAGTACCAATGAAAATCTTTCACATAGAAACACATCGTATGAATGGGGAAAACATGTATCCTCTATTACAGTTAGGCACTCCGTTTCACGAAAGGAAATGTCTCTCATTGATTTTATACTGATATTAGCTTTTCATATGTCTTCGGGTGGTTTGGAATGTCTTGTACTAAAATTTTATAACCGGTTGGTTTTTTTCCCCACCACCGACCCTGTCCCCTACATGACGTGAATTATTTGAGCAGCTTTATAAGCGCAATTATTCAGCAGTTGGCTGCGACATGAAGGTTAACAAGAAGGTTGTTGTGAGAAGTGGGAAAGACTGAGGTTTTCTCTGCATGTGTCAATGGGGATTTGTGAGGGAGCCTGTTCGCACGGCGAAAGGAGGGCAGTTGGAAGTGGAAACGCTCCAACAGGAGCTGCAAGGTGGATTCCAGCACAAAAACATCCCACTGAAATATACAAATGGCCAATTACAGCGGGCAACAGTTCAAGTTGGTTTTATTGCAGTTTCAGTTTATTTGAGATGCACGTGTCTTTTTTTTTAGTTGCAATATAACGGCGAGTCACTTTGATCCAAATGTCGCATCTGATGTTGAGGGTGACTTTTTTTTCCCCTTTCTAATGATCTAGAATCGTAATGCTCAGTGACTTCAGCCCCTGGACAATGTAAATGTTCCCCAAGAGGGAGCTCGGCAACCTCTCATTATGATGCTTGCTCGGCGCAGCTTCCACACTGTGGAATATTATCAACTCTAAAGTGTTCTAATGCGCACACGCTGCAGGAAAATCGGTTGCTTATAGATTATTTAATATTAGAATGTTCTCCATAGATATTAGAACGAAATGACATGGCATTTATTCCTGTCTGTTTTATACCTATCTTGTGCCTTGACTCTATTTGACGCTCTCTCAAATAGAGAAACCATATTAATCACACTGTAATGCTGTAACATACAAACGAAGGTCTTGTGGTTGATTGTTCAAGTTACACTGAACAAATATAGTTGAATTAAATCTCGATCTGATCAGGTATATTATACCGACTTTATATATTTTGTTTTGAAAGGAGCCTTGAGGTTGGTGAATAATTTGGACAGCACCTAAATGATTAGCAAAGTTGCAATATCACCTTCACGGAACTGAAGAATTTGACTCGTGCTGCTTCAAAGTTTGCAATCGCATAATTCCCCGCCTCTTTAGACGGGTAAACAGTTCCCATGTCTCTGCCAGTCTACATCTCCGATATAGATTTTGTTTAGGGGCGGGGATGGTGGAGAGCGAAACAATGACGAGGAAAGCTGCTGTGGTTTCACTTGGTTGAATCCAATTCCAGCGGTGCCCAAAACGTTAAATCGTCGATTCTTGGAACAGCTATCAGTTAAAAATACTGAGCGCACATTGCAGTCTGATTTTTTTTGATGCAACTGTTTGAAATATGTTGCAATGTATCGGGATAGAATCAGCTGACTTTTTGTTTGTTTGGACCAGACCATTTGCCTGCTGTCATTAAACTGTTTACTCCATAAACATAAAGCACATTATGGTGGGTTTTATGAAGCACTTTTTTATATAGTTGATCACAGTAGATTGTAGAATCTCACAGAAGAGATTAGTTCGTCTACACCTGTCTCCCACAAGTGTTCAAGTCTTCAAACAGGGAGGAAGCCAAATCAACCATCACTGACTTATTACTTGTGACTTGTATAGAACAATTCAATGAAGATGGATTGGTAGCAGTCTCGGCAATGCTGTAGAAGGCAGGCTATGAAGTTTCAAAATCTAAACATTCAGCAGAAAGGCTCACAACTGAGCTTGTAGGTAAATCCTAGCTCTTTAGCAGTGCTGACTACACTAAGACACAAAACTACTTTTGAAAAGCTGCAGATAGTGGCAATCTTAGCAAGTGCCAAATTAATGACAAAGGACAAAAATATTAAGACTGTATGTGAACACTGATTGTTAACTGGATGAAGGAGTGAAGACAAGTAGCTGACTTCCTATGACACTAAAATAGGAAGGTGGGTTGTGAAGAAGACATGAAGTTGCAGATAGGATCAGTTGGTGAGCAAAAATCCAGCAGACAGAACCTATGGGAGAATGTTGGAAGAAGATAAAAGATTACTTTAATGGAGACTGGTTGTGATTATGTACATGCATCCTAAGACTTGTACACAAATCACTGCACCTTGGAATTCCACAAAGGTGAAAGGGGTGCTATCCTTTTGTCACAGGGACTGACCATAATTAGGATGTCAAGTTTGTTATATAGGGCACTGGTGATACCATGTACTTTTGGCCTTTTTTGAGCATGTTATGCAAAGGAGGTTAATTTAATACCTGGAATGAATAGGTTGTCCTCCAAGAAATTGGCTGGCTGGGTTTGTGTCCACTGAAGTTTAGTGAGGGGTGACTTGAAGTGTATAAAATCTGGAATGAGGTTGAATGTGGATGGGATGGTTTTTTTTTGGGGGGGGTGGTGGAGTCCAGAACATGGGACGTGGCTGTTTAAAATTAGGGATTGCTCTGTTAAGCCAAATGAGAACTTTTTCTCAAGAAAGGATTGGGGCTGGGTCCACTACTTTCTGTCATTTTATATAAATGATGTTGGATGTGAGCATAAGTATAGTTAGTAAGCTTGCAGGTAATAACAAAATTGGAGATGAAGTGGGCAGTGAAGAAGGTTACCTCAGATTACAATGGGATCCTGAGCAGATGGGCCAATGGGTTGAGAAGTGGCAGATGGAGTTCAATTCGGATAAATGCGAGGTGCTGCATTTTAGGAAAGCAAATCTTAGCAGGACTTATACACTTAATGGTAAGGTCCTAGGGAGTGTTGCTGAACAAAGAGACCTTGGAGTGCAGGTTCATAGCTCCTTGAAAGTGGATTCACAGGTAGATAAGATAGTCAAGGCGGCGTTTAGTATGCTTTCCTTTATTGGTCAGAGTATTGAGTACAGGAGTTGGGAGGACATGCTGCGGCTGTACAGGACATTGGTTAGGCCACTTTTGGAATATTGCATGCAATGCTGGTCTTCTAATCAGAAGGATTGGATTAGATTCCCTACAGTGTGGAACCAGGCCCTTCAGCCCAACCAATCTACACTGACCCTCCGAGTAACCCCCCCCCAGACCCATTTGCCTCTGACTAATGCAGCTAACACCTATTGGCAATTTAGCATGGCCAATTCACTTGGCCTGCCCATCTTTGGATTGTGTGAGGAAACTGGAGCAAAGCCACAGACAGTCACCCAAGGCTGGAATGGAACCTGGGATCCTGGTGCTGGTGCAGTGCTAACCACTGAGCCAACATGCCACTGTTCTGAATCTTGAAAGGGTTCAGAAAAGATTTAAGGATTCCCTGGAGCACCAGAGGCTGAGTGTTGACCTTTGAGGTTTATAAAATCATGAGGATCATGGATAGGATAAATAGACAAAATCTGTTCCCTGGGGGAGACCAAAACTAGAGGGCATTGGTTTAGGGCAAGAGGGGAAAGATAAGAGACTGAAGTGGCAACTCTTTCAGAGGATTGTGTGTGTGTGTGTGATGAGCTGCCAGATGAAGTTAAAAGTCAACATTTAAAACCCATCTGGATGGGTATATGAATAGGAAGGGTTTGGAGGGTTATGGGCCAGGTGCTGGCAGGTGGGACTGGATTGGGTAGGGATATCTGGTCAGCATGGATGGTTGGACCAAAGGATCTGTTTCCATGCTGTACATGTCAATGACTAAGTTGTGACTTTGGAACCATCTTGAAAGATAGGGAGACAGTTTTGTTATGTCGGGAATCTAGGGTTATTGGAGGTAGAAATGAATGGGAAATCATAACAAACACATTTATCTTCAATTTCTTTGAATGGTGGAGCAAGTTATGAGCTGTATCTACTTCTGCTCCTGTTTCATATGTTCACAGCCAAAATGGAATCCCTTTACTGCCTTCAAATGGCTCTTCAACTTAACATCCAAGACTTCTCTTTAAATAGTTTGGAGGTGTACTGTACCCTTTTGAGAGAGAGAAAGCTAGCAAGGACTAACCAAGCAGTGTTCTGAACAAGGTGAAAATGTAACATTGATTGAAACAAATAGCTGGAGTTGCATTGCCATGGAACAAAAACCAATTCCAGTCTGCCAGTCAGTTTAAATTGTGCCCCAGATACCAAAATCAAATCTATTTTGATGACTTAAAACTAATTAACTGATCTGATGTTTTGTGGTATAAAACCAGACATCTTGAACAGTTGGCAAAAACTGCTGAGAAAACGAACAAGTATCGACTGCTTGCAAAATAGCTCTGAAAATTACCTAGTCATATGAAAGACCTGGGAAGCAGAATGCTGAAGATGAGCAGAAGATACTTTTCTGGAGGCGTCCTGTACCTTTCAGAGCTGAAGGAGTTAGCAAGCACAGTGCTGGAGATTTTACAATATGACATTTGATCTTTGAGAAAGGGGTTGAAAATAGTTGTTTATTCTGTTAGATTTTAAGTCGTTTAATATTTGCTTTAAGTAGTGACTTTTGGGAATAATTCTTTCCCTCATTTTAACAGATTACAGCACTGGTAAAATCATTGTGTTGCCGGTTTAAATTGCCAGGGAGGTGGGGGGGGGAGTGTGAGGTTTACCCTATGTCATAACCATACAAAAGATTTGACAGTTGGTTGGTTTTGGAATTTTGGATTTCTTTTTGAAAATCTTAATCTGAGGTTTTTTATTGGACCAGTTTTGTTGAGTGGGATGTAAAAGATATTTTCGTTTTTAATATTCTTTGGACTTTAAGGAGTAAAATTGTTAATTATTACTTTAAATAGTGACATCTGGGACAGTCCTTTTGTGTATCAAAATTTTTACCAGATTCTGTGTGGCAGGTTTAAATTTAGCAGAAGGGTTTACCTTGTGTCATAACCAGGTGTGACAATTGCTTTGAACACAGTATATTCCCTTCAGGAATTGTAGACAGTTTTCGATTGCATATAATGTAATTTAATATCTACTGGCTTATATAATTAAAACAGAACTTTTTTTTTTCCCCCTTCCTGAGCCAGTGAGGATCAAGCCCACAAGAATTGTGTCTGTCAGGTGTTATCTGCTTCACTTTACTAAGATAAGCAGTCATTTTGTTTCAGTGAAGTCAGTTCTTGAGCAAGTGTCCATCGTTCTCCTGCTGTCACCATCTGCTTGATGAGGAAACAATTTATTTAGTGTCTCATTGTGATCAACAGCAGAACATGCAATTCAGGAGTGGCAAGTTTTTTGTTTATAAACACTATATATATTCTTTCCTGTTAGTAATCATGCCCAACTATATTTTTTGTTGTTGCTCACCTTGAGTTGGAGTTTGTCGTCTCTCTTGAAGCTGGAAAGAAGAAAATGAGTAACCAGACAGCCAGATTAGAAGACCCACCTCCATTAGCTGGGATGCTGATTCATTTCTGAGACCCTGAAGTTTCTCTTCTCTGCCATGATCACTATCAAACTCCCTATCTACTACATAGGGAACACTTAGTGCTAGAGACTAACTGGAGATGCTCATGAAATTGGAAGAATCTTTCTTTCTGTTTTTAAATTTTTTTTTGTTCTGAACCATTAAGATGAACAAATATGCATTCAAACATTTTTTACAGTCATTAAAGAGGATCATCAAGATGGATAAACTTCTTTTTTTTTTCCCCCCCCCCCAACTATAATCCCTGTTGAGCTGAGCAATTATGCATGCTTAGATTGCAAGAATGAAATTCAACTGCACAGCTATTTAAACAAAGCCTCATACTAAATACTTTTTTTGGGAATGACTGTCTGAAATACTTTTTTTTTCATATTGTAAAAGCAGAAGAATGAATGAGGCTTTTCTATTTAATCTATACTAATCAAGAAACTGTCTTAAATGCACTCAATGACTTTGTCTCCACAGCGCTCTGCGGCAGTGTTCCACAGATTCATCACCTTTTTTGGCTGATGAAATTCCTCCTTATGTCAGTTCTAAAGGGTTATCTCTTCACTGAGGCTGTGCCCAGATCCTTGTCCCTTCTACTAGTGGAAAGATCTCCACATCCACTCTATCCAGGCCTGTCAGTACTCTGGAAGTTTCAATCAAATCTCCCGCCTTCTTCTAAACTCCATCAATTATAGACCCAGAGTCCTCAATCGCTTAGCTGACTAGCCCTTGATGCCTGGAGTCATCCTTGTAAAACCTCTCTGGAACCCCTCCGAGCCCAGCATCCATCCTTGGATATGGGGCCCAGAACTGTTCCCAATATTCCAAATGCATTCCAATCAAAGCTTTGTACAGCCTTGAGTACATTTCTGCTCTTGTATTTTAGACCTCTTTAAATGAATGCTGACAGTGCATTTGCCTTCCTAATAGTTAACTAAAACTGTATCTTAACCTTAAGAGAATCCTGAACCAGTGCTATCAAGTCTCAAATAAAACCAGAAATTGCTGGAAAAGCTCAAGTCTAGCTGCATCTGTGGAAAGAAAGCAGAGTTAACGTTTTGGGTCAAATGACCCACCCTTTGAACTGATGGTAGCTAGGAAAATGGCAATTTATATGCAGAAGATGGGGGGCAGAGGTAAAGTGTGAACAACAGGTGGGGATAGAGCCCAAAGAAAAAAGTTTGACAAAGGAGTGGATGATCTGGCTCCAAAAGGTGAATAGGTATTAATGGGGACTGTCAGTGACTGACAATGATTTGTGTGTAATAGCTCACTTCATTTACAAGGCCTGCTGTGTGGGGGTTGGGATATGGACTTGGGAGAGCTTGACCCCTAAAGCTGTTGAACACTGGCCCAAAAGGCTGCAGATCCCCAAGTGGAAAATGACATGTTCTTCCAGCTTGCGCTGAGCTTTGCTGGAGCACTGCAGCAAGCCTGTGACACCTGTTAGTCAGGGAACAGGATGCTGTGCTGAAGTGGCAGGCAGCTGGAAGCTGTCTTTTTTTTTGCAGACAGAACTTTGATGTTCTGATGTTTCCCCAACGTAGAGGAGACCACATTGTAGCAGCCAATACAGTAGACTAGATTGAGTGAGTGAAGTGGAGGTAAAGCACTGCTTCAACTGGAAGGTACTTGGGTCCTTGGATACTGAGGGAGGAAGTGAATGAACAGGTGTTAAACCTTCTGCGGTTAGTCAGTTGTACAGCATGGAAACAGACCCTTTGGTCCAACTCGTCCATGCCGACCAGATATTCCAACCCAATCTAGTCCCACCTGCCAGCACCCGGCCCATATCCCTCCAAACCCTTCCTATTCATATACCCATCCAAATGCCTCTTAAATGTTGCAATTGTACCGGCCTCCACCACTTCCTCTGGCAGATCATTCCATACACGTACCACTCTGTGGAAAATGTTGGCCCTTGGGTCTCTTTTTTTTTAATATATATCTTTCCTCTCTCACCCTCTAGTTCTAGACTCCCTGACCCCAGGGAAAGACTGTCTATTTACCCTATACTGGATTGGTGGTGCTGGAAGAGCGCAGCAGTTCAGGCAGCATCCAACGAGCAGCGACATCGTTTCGGGCAAAAGCCCTTCATCAGGAAGGGCTGGGCTCTTGCCCGAAACGTCGATTTTCGCTGCTCGTTGGATGCTACCTGAACTGCTGTGCTCTTCCAGCACCACTAATCCAGTATTTACTTTCCAGCATCTGCAGTCATTGTTTTTACCTCCTGTCTATTTACCCTAGCCATGCCCCTCTATTTTGTAAACCTCAAAGTTACCCCTCCGCCTCCGAAGCTCCAGGGAAAACAGCCTCTCCCTGTAGCTCAAATCCTCCAACCCTGGCAACATCCTTAAATCTTTTCTGAACCCTTTCAAGTTTCACAACATCTTTGGTTAGGCCACTGTTGGAATATTGTGTGCAATTCTGGTCTCCTTCCTATCAATATCCTGTACAGTGGCAACATGACCTCCCAATGCCTGTACTCAATACTTTGACCAATAAAGGAAAGCATACCAAACGCCTTCTTCACTATCCCATCTACCTGCGACTCCACTTTCAAGGAGCTATGCAGCTGCACTCCAAGGTCCCTTTGTTCAGCAACACTCCCTAGGACCTTACCATTAACTGTATAGGTCCTGCTAAGATTTGCTTTCCCAAAATGCAGCACCTCGCATTTATCTGAATTAAACTCCACCTGCCACTTCTCAGCCAATTGGCCCATCTGGTCAAGATCCTGTTGTAACCTGAGGTAACCCTCTTCGCTGTCCACTACACCTCCCATTTTGGTGTCATCTGCAAACTTACTAACTACCTCTTATGCTTGCATCCAAATCATTTATGTAAATGATAAAAAGTAGAGGACCCAGTGCGATCCTTGTGGCACTCCACTGGTCACAGGCCTCCCAGTCTGAAAAACAACCCTCCACCACCACTGTCTTCTACCTTTTTTAAGCCAGTTCTCTATCCAAATGGCTAATTCTCCCTGTATTCAGTGAGATCTAACCTTGCTAATCAGTCTCCCATGGGGAACCTTGTCGAACACCTTACTGAACTCCATATAGACCACATCTATCACTCTGCCCTCATCAATCCTCTTTGTTACTTCAAAAAACTCAATCAAGTTTGTGAGCCATTATTTCCCATGCACAAAGCCATGTTGACTACCTCTAATCAGTCCTTGCCTTTCCAAATACATGTACATCCTGTCCCTCCAGGTTTCCCTCCAACTTGCCCACCACTGAGGTCAGGCTCACTGGTCTATAGTTCCCTCTCTTGTCTTTACCACCCTTTTTAAGCAGTGGCACCATGTTAGCCAACTTCTAGTCTTCCGGCACCTCACCTGTGAATATCAATGATACAAATATCTCAGCAAAGGGCCCAGCAATCACTTCTCTAGCTTCCCACAGAGTTTTAGGGTACACCTGATCAGGTCCGAGGGAATTATCCACCTTTGTGTTTCAAGACATCCAGCACTTCCTCCTCTATGTAATTTGGACATTTTGCAAGGTGTCACCATCTATTTCCCTACAGTCTATATCTTCCATATCCTTTTCCACTGTAAATACTGATGCAAAATACTTGTTTAGTATCTCCCTCATTTTCTGCGGCTCTACACAAAGACCGCCTTGTTGATCTTTTGAGGGGCCCTATTCTCACCCTAGTTATCCTTTTGTCCTTAATATATATTTGTAAAAACCCTTTGGATTCTCCTTAATTCTATTTGCCAAAGTTATATCATGTCCCCTTTTTTGCCCTCCTGATTTCCCTCCAGTATACTCCTACTGCCTTTATACTCTTCTAAGGATTTACTCCGATCTATCCTGTCTATACCTGACATATGCTTCCTTCTTTTTCTTAACTAAACCCCCAATTTCTTTAATCATCCAGCATTTCCCACACCTACCAGCCTTTCCTTTCACCCTAACAGGAATATACTTTCTCTGTTGCAGGGGAAGGTGCTGTGAGGCTTTTGTTTTACAGGTGGGGAAGAGGAACGCTGGGTGTGAAGGAAGAGTGGACAGGGGTATCCTGGAGAGAATGATCCTGCGGAACGCTGACCAGTGAGGAGAGGGGAATATAAGTCTCGTCGTAGAATCCCACTGGAGGTGGCAGAAATGATGGCTAATGATCCATTGGATGCTAGTGGAATGGTATGCAAGGTCAAGGGAGATGCTGCCAGACCTGCTGAGCTTCTCCAGCAACTTCTGTTTTTGATTTTTAGCATCTGCAGTTTTCTTTTAGTTTTTATTGAGGTCTACACATCTATTCTTACCAAAGTGTATAACTTCGCACTTCCCCACTTTTGTATTCTGTCTATCACTTTACCCACTCACCTAGTATGTTCTGCAGCCTCCTATCTTCCTCACCACTACCTGCCCCTCCACCTATCTTTTATGCCATCTGCAAACTTGGCAACAATGCTCTCAGTTCCTTTTTTGTCCAGATCATAAATGTACAACATGAGTAGTTGTGGTCCCAACACTGAACTCAACCAGACTCTAGTTACCATCCTGAAAAAGACCATCTTATCCCTACTGTCTGCCTTCTACCAGTCAATCAATCCTATCTATGCTAATACCTTGCCCCTAATACCGTTGGCTCTTATCTTAGCAGCCTTCTATGCAACACTTTGTCAAAAGGCCTTCTGAAAATTCAAATAGATAATATCCACTGGCTCTCCTTTTGTCTAATTTGTTTGTTACCTCAGAATTCTAACAGATTTGTCTGGCATGACCTTCCCTTGAGGAAACCATGCTGACTTTACCTTATTTTCCAAGAATTGCCCAATCTGATTACTAATAATGGACTCTAAATCTTACCAACAACTGAGGTCAGACTAATTGGCCTATAATTTCCTGTCTTCTGTCTCCCTCCCTTCAGCCATTTTCTAGTCCTCCGGGATCTTTCCTGACTCTAGTGATTCCTGAAAGATCACCACTAATGCCTCTACAATCTCTTCTGCTACCTCCCTAAGAACTCTGGAGTATAGTCCATCTGGTCAGGGTGATTTTTATCCATCTTCAGATATTTCCTCTTCCTTACCACTTTTTTTAGATTTTGTGATGGCTACTACACTCTCTTCTGCCTCATGGACTCTCTTGAAGTTCTGGTGTGCAGCTGGTGCCTTCCATTGTGAAACTGATGCAAAGTACCTGTTGTTTAGTTCCTATTTGCCATTTCCCTTCCCCATTACTACTACTTAGTCCCCTTTTTCAGCAGTCCAATGTCCCTCCTTGCCCCCTCCCTCCTCTTTTTACATTAAGAGTTATTCTTGATTTAGATTACTTAGTGTGAAAACAGGCCCTTTGGCCCAACAAGTCCACACCGACCCTCCGAAGAGCAACCCACCCAGACCCATTCCCCTACATCTAACACTAGGGACAATTTAGCATGGCCAATTCACCTAACCTACACATCTCTTGGACTGTGGGAGGAAACCAGAGCCCCCAGAGGAAACCCACGCAGACACAGGGAGAATGTGCAAACTCCACACAGTCGCCCAAGGTGGGAATTGAACCTGGGTCTCTGGCACTGTGAGGCAGCAGTGCTAACCACTGTGCCGTCTTCTTCTTCTTCTTTTTCTTCTTCATACTTCCCAATCCTCTGGCTTACCAATGGTGTTCCTGATTTCCTTCAGCCATGGTTGTCTTGACCTCCCCTTTTTTTAGTATGTTTTTCCTCCTTTTTGGGGATAGATGTGCTTCCCAAATTACCCCAGAAGCTCCTGCCACTCTATCATCATCTCTGCTCGATTTCCATTCCAATCCACTCTGGCTAGCTCCTCCCTCATGACCTTTTGTAGTTACCTTTTGCTCAATTATAATACCATTACATCTGATTCGAGCTTCTCACTTTTGAAAACTCTATGGTGAATTCTTCTGTTTATATTTTGGTTATGCCCTCGAGAGGTTTCTTCACTTCAACTCCCTAATCCAATCTGCTTCATTACACATCCAGAAATCCAGATTTGTGGTAGAGCCCAATAGAGGACAGACGAGCTGCTTTTTTTTTTCTTAAAAAATAATCTTGCAGTCATTCACTGAATTCCTTTTCTTGATCTGCTACGAACCTTACTTCCCAGTCAGTGTGATGCTGGAAATGCACAGCTGGTCAGGCAGCATCCAAGGAGCAGGAGAATCGACATTTCGAGCAGGATCTCTTTATCAGTGATAAGGCTAGTAGTCTCAGGGAGTTGAGAGATAAATGAGGTGTGGCTAAGCAGAAGGTAGCTGGGAATGTGATAGGTAGATGCAGGTGGGAGAATAGCAAAGGTGATAAGATGGGTCGTTCAAGAGGGTGGTGCTAAGTTGGAAGGTTGGATCTGTGGTAAGTGGAGGAGGGAAATGGGGGAGAAACTGATGAAATCTACAAGATGGAAGATGAGGCCCAGGCATTGGGTGGTTAGGGTTTGGTGATTGATGGAGGCCCAGGACCTGCATCTCCTTGAGGAGTTGGTGTTCGGCCACAGGGCAGTGGAGTAATTTGGTTCAGCCCAGAGATGTTATCTGAAATGATTGGCAAGTTGGTAATCTGTCTCCTCAACATAGAGGAGACCACATCAGGAGCAACAGACGTAGTAGATGGCATGTGTGGAAATGCATGTGAATCTCTGAATGTGGAAGGAACCTTTTGGTGCCTTGGGTGGAGGTGTGGGCACAGTATGAGCTCTTCAGCCATCTTCTGAAGAAGAACAGAAGTACATCCACAACACCACCTCTGTCCAAGGCCCCAAATGTTCCTTCTGAATTCAGAGATTCACCTGTACTTCCACACACACAGCATCTACTGTATTTGATGCTCCTGATGTGGTCTGCCCTAAACTGTGGAGACAGGATGTCAACTTACGGATCTTTTCCGAGAATGTCGCCAGGACACCTGAGCACTTTAACCACCCCCCGGCATCACCGAAGGTGTGAGCTGCACATTGAAAGTTGTTGTTTCTCTTTAAAAGAATCATTGATTGCGAGTTTGTTTGTAAGGAAGATGCCTGAACAAACTCTAGTACCCACACAGGATATGCCAATGGACTTTAGCCTTGTCACGTGGAAATTGTTAATTTGATGTCTGATCATCAACAGATTTTATTTTTTTATTCCAACAAATTTCTAAGAGCTTATTTCCAAATCCTCTGCTTGTGATAAAATTCACTACAAAAGCTTAACTGATCCAAGCAAGCTGGATTCTAGCAAAGAACACAAAGTTCCAAATCGAAAGGCACACACTTTGTCCATTTGGGATACTGGTATCTGAACGACCAAAGCTGACTTTTATTAACAACCTAAATACCATTGCCAAGTCTGGGGGAAAAAGCATTCATGGAGGCCTTGCAAGCTGGTGAAGATACATCAACAATTGGACAGTTTGGCATCGGCTTCTATTCTGCTTACCTAGTTGCAGAAAAATTAATAATAATCGTTAAGCACAATGATGATCAGTACATGTGGGAATCATCTGCTGGAGGGTCTATCACAGTAAGGTTAGATCATGGTGAAGATGTTGGCCATGGAACTAGAGTAATCTTGCACTTGAAGGAAGGTCCGATGGAAATCTAGAAGAAACGAAATTGTCAAGAAACCTTCCCAATTCGTTGGCTACCCATCACTTCATTTGTGGAGAATGACCATGATAAAGAATTCAATGATGAAGGGAAGAAGAGAGGATGATACTGCAGAGGCAGAAGACACTCCAAGGCCGAGATTGATAGGTTCTTGTTGTCTAGAGGAATTGAGGGCTACGGGGAGAACGCTGGCAAGTGGAGCTGAAATGCGCATCAGCCATGATTGAATGGCGGAGTGGACTCGATGGGCCGAATGGCCTTACTTCCACTCCTATGTCTTATGGTCAAAAGTTGAGGATGTTGGATTAGATAAAAATGAAAGTGACAAAAGGAAAAATCTCTATATCAAGAAGAGCTGAATAAAACCAAACCCATATGAGAATCCCATATGTAGTAATAGTGCCTTTTTATCAATTTTTTTTATTATTTTTAATCCCCATATCCTGTCTACTGCTAGGAGGCCTGTACAGTACACTCATCAGGGTCTTTTTTTTTCCTTTGCAGTTCCTCAACTCTACACAGACAGATCTACACCCTCCAACACAAACATTTCTTGCTATCAATGTTATTGATTACTGATGGGCTATTCTTAACATTGTGGTTGGATGATTCATTTTGGGCAATTTGCACCCCAGCAGAGGTGACAAATTGGTTCTAGTTTGGAGCTTACCTCCATATCTCGTATTTTTGTGGTAAGAGATTTGATTTGCCTTTGAAAAATGACCAACTGTTTCAAGTCCTGCCAAACTTCAGAAGTTTGTAGCGTTTTTTTTTTCTAAAGCAACATGCTCAGTGTTCATAGGTGCTGCATCTGCAAACTTCATTTCACATATCTACCAGAACCATTCCTATTCCAAGAATGTAGACTCTTTTCACTATTTTGTAATTGTTAGATTTTGTGGAATGCTTGCATTGAATGTATATGCTTACCTATAATGCTAAGTAAATGGTAGATTTGAGAACCAATTTGTCAATGTCACATGACAGATTTTATTAAATACTTACTGCCAACTGTTGAATATTTTATGGCTCTAATAACTGAATCCCTTAATTCAGACCTTCAATAATCCTTTTCTGCTCTCTCCCTGAGGTTTGATGTTTTTAACATTATCCACCTATTTGATTCTTTTTTACTACTAAAATGAAATGTTCCTTTTGACGAGTGTTGAAAATCTACAGTACTTTGGTTAGCATTTTGGTCTTTTGTAAGATTGCTGTTTTGGGATTTTTGTCCATCTTTCCCTAAATGAAAGGAATGAAGAGTTTGTGCCCTGATCTGAATTCTGCTGTTGGCAAGCTTGTGGTTAACTGTACAACATATTCACCCCTCTGCACAATGTACCAGCTGTGCTCACACAGCAAATGGTTCCTAAGCAAAGGAAGGAAGTAGGAGTATCAAGTTTTCTACTTTAACTCTATTCCATCTTTAAGTTTAAGACTAATTGTGGATCTAAAAGATTTGGTTAGCATTTTTTCTGTGTACAAAATCTGTAATTCACATTTTTCAACACTACACTGGAGTTGGTGATAGCCCTGTAGTATTATCGTACTGCTTTTTAATGTAGAGACCCAGATAATGTTCTGCAGACCCACATTTCAACCCTGCCATGGCAGATGGTGACCACTAAACTGTTAGAGAAAAATCCATCTGGTTCACAAATGTGCTTTAGGAAAGGAAACTGTTGTCCTTTTTTTTACCAGTCTAGTCTACTTATGACTAGACCCACAGCAATGTTGTTGATTCCTAATTACCCCACGGGAAATGAGGAATTGACAATGAATGCTAGTAATAAACACCTACATCCTGTTAACAAGTGAAAAGGATTTGGGAGGGGAAGGAGGGAGGTCTATTGTGGAATTACTTTTTAAAAATTGTTTTTCTAACAAAACAACACATTCATGAACCTTTCATAGTTACCCTGAATAGTCCTGCACCTTGAACAGAGAATATGATTGCTCTGCCAGTCAACACTCAATACAGATGGGAACTCACTCCTAAATGAAACTATAAAGTTTTTTTTGTTTTCTGCTGCTAACTAACTCTGGTAGTGCTTATATTTAAGATTTCCGCTCCTTTGGCAACAGTTGAATTGCCAATTGGTTCCTCACCAAGGAAGTCATTTCTTGGATGAGGTATTCACTAGCTGAGGAACAAAGTAGAACTTTCTGGAGTAGGAAACAGCATGATTTTCAATCTGGAGAAAGGAGGGACAAAGTTAAGTATAACAAGGGGATTTTAATCACCTTTTTGTTTTAGGAAATGTGGAAAACCTGTTCTCCATTCAAATTTGTTACCCCAGTGAGGATGTGTGGTCAATGTTGCTTTTAGTTTGTTTTAACTTAATCCTGTTTACGTTCTTTTGACTTAGTCACTGGAAATTTTGAACTCCTCTTGACAAGATCTTGTCAATATTTTCATTTCACAGCTCACTTTGGCTCAAATGTTAATCTCTAATTGCTCTAACTGCAAATTTTCTGGCTTTGTTTTATTTAGATTTTCAGTTTCCCACTTTCTTTTCAACTGACGTTTTTGAAGTTTATCAATCGCATTTGTATTTCTCCTCCATTGTTTAAGAGAAAAGCCTCTGGCTCACTTTTTTTTTTCTACTCGGGATCCCATACCGAAATCTCTAAGAGAATTTTTGTCAATGAGCCAATAAGAATAGAGTCCTCCATGAGCCTGATCAACTTCTTTCCCCCTCATCACATCAGTCCTTTTTTATGATTGTCATCAGCTATTTGGGGTAGAAACCTAGTTTTGAACTTTTTAAAAATCTATTTTCCTTTTATTTCATTGTCCTTGCTGGGGATTATCCCATCCAATGTCTGTTGCCCAAACAGAATTTTATTCTCTTCTGGATATAGTCTTCACTTTCTTACTCCTCATTGCTGCCTTTTTAAGGCAGTATCAAGATATCATGCAGTCCAATCCCAATGCTGTTGGGAAGGTCAGGGTGGGGGCCCAGCAATACAGCAGGAGTAGTGATATCAGGCTGAATCTTGCTTTTTTTTTAAGGCTCTATGCAAGTCACATTGATCTCATTTGGAAGAGTTATTTGTTGCAAGACCTAGTGATTTATTTCTCCCTCCATCTCTCAGCCCACCCCATGGTACCACTTGTAGCCAATCTTTCTCTACACTGTTACATTTGGGAAATGGTAATTTGTTCTGTAACTTGAGAAGGGGCAGATGGCAAGTCGGACTGAGACCTGGTGTTCCTGATGGAGTGTAGAAATTTTTATCTCAGCTGTGCTTCAGAAGGCACTACCACCAGACCCGGGTCTGGGTCTGGGTCTGGATCTGCATCTGGGTCACTGCAGTCTCCATGGTGTGGAGTAACAGCTATCCGTGCATTTAAATCCATTACCTACACCACTCTATCTAGGGGCAAGTGTCATACTCTTCTCCCTGCCTCCTCTTACACACACTACCAGTACTACTGCACCACCGTCCACCAAGGGACATGTTCTGTCACTGTCTCTGCATGCAACATCTTCCTCACTGGCAGTCACTTTTTTCCCCTCCCCACTAACACTGCACAACTTGCTCACTCGCCCAGGACACCTTGCCACCTGCACCAGCACTAACAGTTCTGCCACGGCCCTTCTCTCTCCTTCTAATAGAAGACAGCCCATGATAGGGTGGAAAAGGCTTGGGATTGGTGCTGAGCATGTGACTGATCCACAAAATAGTGGCTGAGGACACATGGGATACAGCCTTTGTTAACCAAGGCATAGCATTTTAAGAGCAGGGAGGTAATGCTGGAACAGTATAAAGCTTTTTAGTCTGGCCATTGACAAAGAATTGCGTAGTTAATAGGAGGGCTATCATAGCACTGGAGAGAATGCAGAGGAGATTCACCAGGAGTTTGCCTGGACTGGAGAGCTTTCATTATGAAGAGTTGGATCAGAGTTGCTTTCCTTTTAAAGCAGAGAAGACGTGAGGTGTGATTTGAGTTAGGGTAGACAGGGAAATATTTCCCCTCTATGAAGGTGTTAATGATCAGGGCTCATAGCTTTAAAGGTACAGGACAAGTTAAGAGAAAATGGGAGAAATCTTTCCCACCCAGAGGCTGGTGGGTATCTGGAAGTCTGTAACTGTAAGAGGGTTTCTGCCTCTTCCACTCTTAATATTTTCTGAATAATTCAGATGGGCACTTTTGCTGTCAAGACGTGCAAAGTTGAGCCAATCAAGCAGTAGAGCCACTTTGTTTGTCAGCTGTCGAGATTTGACACTGAGATGATGATCCTGGACCTTGTAAGAGAAGACCCAGTACCACTCTCTACAAGGATGCTATGTTCTACCAACTGAGTAAGTAACATTCTTTTTACTGAAACCCACCCTGTTGTCAGTCTCTGTACACAATTGGCCACAACTCCATATCTCCCTTGTGTCTTGCAGGTGCAGTTGGCACATTCACATCTGCAAAGAGGTGACCAAATCCATCAGCTCTATCTCTTACAGGAGTGTTGAAGTAAGCATTAGTAAGGCTGTGTCGTGTACCCCCACCAGCTCAAGCTGACAGCTACTTTGGTACACCTACTTTCTAGTTTGGGAGCACAGTATGGTGAGCACTCTCCATAACCGCTCCACTGCAAGCACTGAAGACTGCCCCAGACCAGGCAGGAGTGGACACTAGTGGTATTGACAATTGGGGATGTCATTAGAATGAACAGGGAGTGTTGACAGATATGTAGGACACAATAGCAGATGTTGCCACATACAGCAAGTCCATGCAGATATACAGACTGTTGGATGACAAGTTGAAAGCTACCTTAGAGCCAGGTCCAGTGTGCCATCTACTGTAGGTTTGGCCCCAACCATTCTTCATGGGGACAGGGATCAGACAAGCAGTGCCCATAGTTACTCAACAAAAACTCCTGCAAATGTCCTCTCAGGAAATGGCAGAGGTAGTGGAGTTCTTCACCCTGGCTACCCTCCTTGACTATGTGCTGATACCAAACAACAGGGTTTACTTGCCTCTTTGAGGAAGACCTCAAATGTCTGGACTTCCCAGGCATACATGTCCCTGGGATTGCCCAACAAACCTCCATGGCCAATGGGCTACATTTGTAGATCAGTCTGCCTCCACTCTAACTGCAGAGTTGGGGACTGCCCAAATGTATAATGGGAGGGAAAGACCAACCTTTTGAGGATCCTTTAGCAGAAGTGATGGACCTGCATCCAGATCTCTTCTTAATTCTGAATGTAACTGTCTGCCAGGACAATGGCTGACTTCAGATCCATAGTACTTTGTGTGGATGTGTTTGTCTCTCTGGAAAGCTGGCTGCAGCATCTGGAAGCAAAATGCCCTGTACACATCACTTTTTTTTAATGAGTCAGTCATAGAGACGTACAGCATGGAAACACACCCTTCAGTCCAACTTGTGGATGCTGACCAGATATCCCAGCCTATATCTCTCCAAACCCTTCCTATTCATATACCCATCCAAATGCCTCTTTAAATGTTGCAATTTGTACCAGCCTCCACCACTTCCTCTGGCAACTCATTCCATACACATACCACCCTCTGAGAAAAAGTTGCCCCTTAGGTCTCTTTTATACCCTGCCCCTCTCACCCTAAACCAACCCCAGGGAAAAGACTTTGCCTATTTACCCTATCTATGCCCCTCATTATTTTATAAACCTCTAAGATCAGCCTCCAATGCTCCAGGGAAAACAGTTCCAGCCTATTCAGCCTCTTCCTATAGCTCAAATCCTCTAACCCTGTGTCCAAAAGTATTGGTAGGAGTGAGGTTGCTCATCTGTAAATGATGGAAATCTGAAATTCAAGCCAGTAATGCTGGAGAACCTCCACAGATCTGGCGACATCCGTAGAAAGTGACATCAAGTTGCCATTGAACTGATACGACTGTTCACTACTCGCTGCAGTTGGAAAATGGTGTTTAGCCTGACAGAAGGGGATCAGGAGCAGATATCTCAGGTGCCCATAACACCACAAAGGCAATGCAAATGGTACTAAAATGTCTAAATGAAGGAGCGGAGAAAACTGGCTCTCTCTTGCACTGAAATGTCCAATCTCTAACTAGCTTCTCGAACATGGTGTGACTCCAATAGAAATCAGGGTAACTGCTATTGACTCTGGTTTTGCTAAAAATCCTTGGTGTAACACCTTCAAGTAAGGTCGTCATGTCTCTGTCTACCTGTGGGATTCATTGTTTTAACCTTTAATTGAGTGGGTTGCTCAGACATTTGAATAGTTAACTCAATTGTACTGCTGTGACTCTCGGGTCATGTGTAGGTCAGAACAAGAAAGGATTGCAGATTCCTTTTCTCGAAAGGACATGAGAGAACCAGATGGATTTTAAGTATTAATGGTTTCATAGTTACCATGTGGTGATCTCATTCCAGTTCTTAATTGAATTTAAATTTAACCCATGTCCCCTAAAAGTTTGCCTGGGTTACTAGTTCATAACCATTAACCAGACTGATCATGGTAATAGCTGTAAGCCTGATACTAACTGTTAAATATCTTTTTAAATATCTTAAAATCGCTCCTCACTCTAAGTACTTTTCTTTGTAGGGAAGTTATTCTTTAAACTCCAGAACAGAACTGGTATTTTTTTTTAAAGAAAGCTACAGATATTGGGTTTTGGTTAAATTACTTTTTAATAGGTAGGCATTTGATTATCTTGGTCCAATACAATTCTTCATTCTGAAGCATTACTTCTGTTCTGTTCTCTTCTCAGTCTGGTAACTTAAATCCCAGAGCTGTGGTTCAGTGAATACTCTTACACTGGAGAAAGAATTGCCAGGGATCTCCCAGCTTCCATTTGATTACTCATCAATTTGGTCTTGCTAAATCTAGCACCAGTTCCTACTCCTTATGTCTGAACCATGAACTTGCTATTTTCAGCTTCTGTCACCTGGCAGACTGCATTAAATTTCAGGGATAACTTAAACACTCCTCCTCACATTGATCTGAGCTTTTTATATATATATGGGCTTCCTATTCTGGTAGAAATGCTGATGGCTTTATCCAAATTCTTATGAATATAAGAAATGAGAACAAAAGGTAAGCCACTTGGCTTTGCAGGCCTGATCTTCTATATAATAGGATTTGAGTCCACTATGATGCAAGAAATGCACAGCAGGTCAGGCAGCATCTGAGGAGCAGGTGAATCAACATTTCAGGCATATTCCTTTCATCAAGAGTATATAATAAGACAAGTCATTCTGTTTTGTCATGTTTAACATTCCTACCTGCCTCAAAAAAGTAATCTCCATTCTTTTTTAATCCTCTAACCCACTCCTGTCAGTTCTGGACTGATACCTGAGAAAGCATCCTTTTTTCCAAATCAATCTTATCATGACCATTGAAGCTTTAAGGATCCTGAATCAAATCAGCCCCTCCATCTTTACTCCA
Source organism: Chiloscyllium punctatum (assembly GCF_047496795.1). Lineage (NCBI taxonomy): Eukaryota > Metazoa > Chordata > Chondrichthyes > Orectolobiformes > Hemiscylliidae > Chiloscyllium > Chiloscyllium punctatum. The sequence continues at coordinate 122,136,227 of NC_092739.1, forward strand.
TTGAATGGTAATGAGCCTTTTCTCTTCAAGCATCCATATATGAACAAGGCATGGTCTACTGATCCATTAACTTTGATCATGGTTGATTCTTGCTCTGCATTTCAATTGGGTCACCATCCTCCATCTTGAATTGGGGAATGTTCTACCCTGCATCCAGACTCTCCTTGGGTGGGGGGGTTCCTACCTCCAGTCTATCCAGCCCTGTCTGAATTCTGTTTTCACTTCTTTTAGTCACTGATTTTTGTTTTCTCTCTATTGTTGATCCAGTAAATCTGACTTCCTAGAAATCTGTCCAATGAACCTCTTTTGTTGTACATGTTGTATGGCAAGTAGCTCCCTCCTTTAGGTAAGGTGACCAATAATGCTCATGACTGAACCTGCTGCAGGTATGTGGAGGGGGAGGAATGTAAATACTTTTTTAACTTTTGGAATGTGTTAGTTTGCACATAATGTTGACAGTGGATGCTAATTAATTTAGAATCAGAACAAAACTTAACCTTCTGCTTCATGACTTAGTCATGAATAATAGTTAACAGCAAACTCTGCTTCCTCCCACTGACAGACAACCGGTGGTCCATTCAGGTGTATGACTGCTAAAGTATTGCAACATTATTAGGGAAGGTAACCTTTTCAAGTAGGGAATGGAGTTGGAGGGATTTCCTGGGCTTTGAGCCAGCCTTCCAAATAGGTTGGAGTTTCCTGCAAAGGAATTCCTGCAATCTGACTCCTCTTCAAGGAGATGTACCGGACACCCTTTTCCTTGCAGGCACTGTGCATTACTGTTCTTAATCAGAACACTATGCATCCAAGTCCAAACCTAGAGACCTGAACTCCCAACCCAGGCTGACACTCCCAGTGACAGGTGCTGAACTGTCAGAGGTGCCATTGATAACCAGTTCTAAAATGGCAAGTTAGCCAGGAAAGACCTAAAGAGAAAGCTAAGAAGAACCAGGAGGGGGTGTGAGAAGTCTCTGGTGGATATGATCAAGGAAAACTCTAAGGCTTTCTGTAGGCACATCAGGAATAAAAGGAATGACTTGTAAGATTAGGGCTAATAAAGGATAGTGATGGGTAGTTGTGCATGGAGTCAGGAGAGAAGGGAAACGCTAAATGATTTTTTTTGACAGTATTCACACTAGAAAAAGACAATATTGTCGAGGTGAAGACCAAGATGCAGGCTACCAGACAAGATGTGTTTGAGGTTCACAAGGAGGAGGTGTTAGCAATTTTGGAAAGTGTACAAATAGTCAAGTTGCCTGGGCCAGATGGGGTTTATCTTAGGATTCTCTGGGAAGCCAGGGAGGAGATTTGAACCTTTGGCTTTGATCTTTTTGTTGTCTACAGGAATGGTGGCAGAAAACTGGAGGATAGCGAATGTTGTTCAGGAAGGGGAGTAGAGACAGCCCTAGTAATTACAGACTAGTGAGCTTTACTTTGGTTGTGGTAAAGGATTTATAATCATCTAGAGAGGAATAAGTTGATTAGGGAGAGTCAATATAGGTTTTGTGAAGGGTAGATCGTGGCTCTCAAACCTTTATTGCCTTCTTTTGAGAAGGTGACCAGACCGGTAGATGAGGGTAAAGCTGTTGATGTGGGATATATGGATTTCAGTATGGCATTTGATAAGGTTCCCCGCAGTAGGCTATTGAACTAAAATGGAGGCATGGGATTGAGGGTAATTTAGTTTGGATCAGAACTTTCTTAACTGAAAGAAAAGAAGGTCGTTGAAGGGAAATGTTTATCTTGGAGTTCAGGTACTAGTGGGGTACCACGAAGGGTTGTCTCATTATCATTTCTATAAATGATTTAGGTGAGTCAGTAAATTTGCAGATGACACAAAAAGGTTTGTGGATAGTGCTAAAGGATGTTAGAGAGATAAATTGCAGAGCTGGGCTGAGAGGTGGCCAATGTAATTTAAAACAAGTGTGAGGTGATTCACTTTTTGGAAGGAGTAACCGGAATAGAGTACAGGGATAATGGTAAGATTCTTGGTAGTGTGGATGAGCAGTGAGATCTGTACATAGATCTGTCCATGTATATAGATCCCTGAGAGTTGCCACCCAGGATGATAGGGTTCATAAGAAGGCATAATGATGTGTAAGATTTTTATTAGTAGAGGGATTGACTTTCGGGGTCCTGCTGCAGCTGCACTTGGAGTATTGCGTACAGTTCTGGTCACCGCATTAAGGATGTGGAGCTTTGGAAAGGGTTCCAAGGCTGCAGAAAGGAAGTTTGAGGGGGATCTGCCTCTGGAGGTAGTATGGGCTGAAGTCAGAAATAGGAAAGGTGCAGTCACCTTGTTGGGTGTTTATTATAGGCCCCACAATGGCAGCAGAGATGTGGAGAAACAGATTGGGAAACAGATCTTGGAAAGGTGCAGAAGCCACAGGGTCGTAGTCATGGGCGACTTCAACTTCCCAAATATTGATTGGAAGCTCTTTAGATCAAGTAGATTGGACGGGGCGGTGTTTGTGCAGTGTCCAGGAAGCTTTTCTAACGCAGTATGTAGATTGTCCAACCAGAGGGGAGGCCATATTGGATTTGGTACTCGGTAAAGAACCAGGACAAGTGGCGGGCTTGTTAGTGGGTGAACATTTTGGTGATGGTGACCACAATTGTGACTTTCACCTTGGTTATGGAGAGAGATAGGTGCGCACAACAAGGTAGATTTTACAATTGGGGGAAGGGAAATTACGATGCTGTAAGACAGGATTTGAGGAGCATACGTTGGGAGCATAGGCTGTCAGGGAAGGATGTGGTGGAAATGTGGAACTTTTTCAAGGGGCAGATACGACGTGTCCTTGATATGTATGTACCGATCAGGCAGGAAAGAAATGGTCGTGTGAGGGAGCCTTGGTTGACGAGGGAGCTTGAATGTCTAGTAAAGAGGAAGAAGGAGGCTTACATAAGGTTGAGGAAACCGGGTTCAGACAGAGCAGTGGAGGGATACAGGATAGCCAGAAGGGACCTGAAGAAAGGGATTAGGAGAGCTAAGTGAGGGCATGAAAAATCCTTGGCGGATAGGATCAAGGATAACCAAGGCATTTTATGCGTATGTGAGAAACCTGAGAATGACGAGAACGAGGGTAGGTCCGATCAAGGACAGTAGTGGGAGACTGTGTATTGAGTCGGAAGAGATAGGAGAGGTCTTGAACAAGTACTTCTCTTCAGTATTTACGAACGAGAGGGACCGTATTGTTGAAGAGGAGAGTGTGAAACGGACTGTTAAGCTAGAAGAGATACCTGTTAGGAAGGAAGATGTGTTGGACATTTTGAACAACTTGAGGATAGACAAGTCCCCCGGGCCTGACGCGATATATCCTAGGATTATGTGGGAAGCAAGAGAGGAAATTGCAGTACCATTGGCAATGATCTTCTCGTCCTCACTGGCAACGGGGGTGGTACCAGGGGACTGGAGAGTAGCGAATGTTGTGCCCCTGTTCAAAAAAGGGAATAGGGATAACCCCGGGAATTACAGGCCAGTTAGTCTTACTTCTGTGGTAGGCAAAGTAATGGAAAGGGTACTGAGGGATAGGATTTACGAGTATCTGGAAAGACACTGCTTGATTAGGGACAGCCAGCACGGATTTGTGAAGGGTAGGTCTTGCCTTACAAGTCTTATTGAATTCTTCGAGGAGGTGACCAAGCATGTGGATGAGGGTAGAGCAGTGGATGTAGTGTACATGGATTTTAGTAAGGCATTTGATAAGGTTCCCCATGGTAGGCTTATGCGGAAAGTCAGGAGGCATGGGATAGAGGGAAATTTGGCCAATTGGATAGAAAACTGGCTAACCAGTCGAAGGCAGAGAGTGGTGTTAGATGGTAAATATTCAGCCTGGAGCCCAGTTACAAGTGGAGTTCCGCAAGGATCAGTTCTGGGTCCTCTGCTGTTTGTAATTTTTATTAATGACTTAGATGAGGGAGTCGAAGGGTGGGTCAGTAAATTTGCAGATGATACGAAGATAGGTGGAGTTGTGGACAGTGAGGAGGGCTGTTGTCGGCTGCAGAGGGACTTCGATATGATGCAGAGCTGGGCTGAGGAGTGGCAGATGGAGTTCAACCCTGCCAAGTGTGAGGTTGTCCATTTTGGAAGAACAAATAAGAATGCGGAATACAGGGTTAATGGTAGGGTTCTTAGTCAGGTGGAGGAACAGAGGGATCTTGGGGTCTATGTACATAGATCTTTGAAGGTTGCCACTCAGGTGGATAGAGTTTGTAAGAAGGCCTATGGTGTATTATCGTTCATTAGCAGAGGGATTGAAATCAAGAGTCGTGAAGTGATGTTGCAGCTGTACAGGACTTTGGTTAGGCCACAGTTGGAGTATTGTGTGCAGTTCTGGTCGCCTCACTTTAGGAAAGATGTGGAAGCTTTGGAGAGGGTGCAGAGAAGATTTACCAGGATGTTGCCTGGAATGAAGAATAGGTCGTACGAGGATAGGTTGAGAGTTCTCTGCCTTTTCTCGTTGGAACGGCGAAGGATGAGGGTGACTTGATAGAGGTTTATAAGATGATCAGAGGAATAGATAGAGTAGACAGTCAGAAACTTTTTCCCCGGGTACAACAGTGTTACAAGGGGACATAAATTTAAGGTGAAGGGTGGAAGGTATAGGGGGGATGTCAGGGGTGGGTTCTTTACCCAGAGAGTGGTGGGGGCATGGAATGCACTGCCCGTGGGAGTGGTAGAGTCAGAATCATTGGCGACCTTTAAGCAGCATTTGGATAGGTACATGGATGGGTGCTTAATCTAGGTTAGAAATTCGGCACAACATCGTTGGCCGAAGGGCCTGTTCTGTGCTGTATTGTTCTATGTTCTATGAGATTTACTCGGATGTTGCCTGATATGGAGGGAAGGTCTTGAAGAAAGGCTGAGGGCCATCTTGACCAGATGGTCAATGGGCTGAAGTGGCAGATGGAGTTTAATTTGGATAAATGTGAGGTGCTGTATTTTGGGAAAGCAAATCTTAGCAGGACTTATATACTCAATGGTAAGGTCCTAGAGTGTTGCTGAACAAGGAGACCTTGGAGTGCAGGGTCATAGCTCCTTTGAAAGTGGAGTCGCAGGTAGATAGGATAGTAAAGAAGGCATTTGGTATGCTTTCCTTTATTGGTCAGAATATTGAGTACAGGAGTTGAAGGTCATATTGCAGCTGTACAGGATATTGGTTAGGCCACTGTTGGAATATTGTGTGCAATTCTGGTCTCCTTCCTATCAAAGATGTTGTGAAACTTGAAAGGGTTCAGAAAAAATCTAAAAGGATGTTGCCACCATTGGAGGATTTGAGCTACAGGGAGAGCTGAACTGGCTGGGGCTGTTTTCCCTGGAGCGTTGGAGGCTGAGGAGTGACCTTATAGAAGTTTACAAATTTGAGGGGCATGGATAGGGTAAATAGGCAAAGTCCTTTCCTTTCCCTGAGGTTGGGGAGTCCAGAACTAGAGGGCATGGGTTTAGGGTGAGAGGGGAAAGATATGAGACCTACAGGGCAACTTGTTCACATGTATGGAGTGAGTTGCCAGAGGAAGTGGTGGAGGCTGGTACAATTGCAACATTTAAAAGGCATTTGGATGGGTATATGAATAGGAAGGGTTTGGAGGGATATGGCCTGGGTGCTGGCAGGTGGGACTAGATTGGGTTGGGATGTCTGGTCAGCAAGGACGGGTTGGACCGAAGGGTCTGTTTACATAGATGCTGTACATCTATGACTCGAGGCTGTTTTCGTTGGAGACCAGAAGGTTGAGAGGTGACTTAATTGAGACATATAATCAGCGGGTTAGATAGGTTGGACAGAGAGCCTTTTTCCTCAGCTGGCAATGGCTAGCATGCGGGGACATAGCTTTAAATTGAAGGGTGACAGATGTCAGAGGTCATTTTTACTCTATGCTAGGGGCGTAGAATGCCCTGCCTGCAACAGTAGTAGATTCACCAACTTTAAGGGTATTTAAATGGTCATTCCATAAACCTATGGATAAAAAGGAGTGATTAGATTAGTTAGTGTGGAAACAGGCCCTTCGGCCCAACAAGTCCACACTGACCCTCCGAAGAGCAACCAACCCAGACCCATTCCCCTATGTTTACCCTTCACCTAACACTACAGGCAATTTAGCATGGCCAATTCACCTAACCTGCACACTTTTGGACTGTGGGAGGAAACCGGAGCACCTGGAGGAAACCCACGTGCAATTGAACCCAGGTCTCTATTGCTGTGAGGCAGCAGTGCTAACCACTGTGCCACCTTGCAGGTTAGATGGCCTTCAGATGTGTTTCACAGGTTGGCACAACATCAGGGGCCAAAGGGCCTGTACTATGCTGTAATGTTCTATTACACTGTTTCCTTCATTCAAATAATTAATATTGAACAGCTGGGGCCCAGACACCGTCTCCTGCAGTACCCCAATAGTCACTGCCTTCTACCCTGAAAAAGACCTATTTATTGCTCTGGTTTCTGTCAGCTAATCTGTTCTGTCTATGCCAGTATGTCATTCCCATATCCATGTGTTGTAATCTTGCACAATGACCTGTTATGACTTGGAATGTACCATTCCAACTGCTGTGGGGTGGCATGGTGGCTCAGTGGTTAACACTGCTGCCTCAGAGCACCAGGATCCCAGGTTCAATTCCAGGCTTGGGTGACTGAGGAAACTCCACACAGACATTCTCCCTGTATCTGCTTGGGTTTGCTCCCACAGTACAAAGATGTGCAGGTCTGGTGCATTGACCATGCTAAATTGCCTGTAGTATTAGGTGCATTAGTCAGAGGGTTGGTATGGACTCTTCAGGCAGAAGGGCCTGTTTCCACACTGTAGACTGTCCTATAATATTTGTAAAGGCATCTTTTGAAAATTAAACTGGGAAATATGGCTTTTTTTTGGAGAAAGTGAGGAATGGAGTGTGTGGTGCTGGAAAGGCACTGCCGGTCAGGCAGCATTCAAGGAGCAGGAGAATCGACATTTCGGGCATAAACCATATCCAATGTGGAACTGTGTGGTGTGTGTGCTTGTAGTTAAGGTAACACAAGGTGATCTAACTTTTTGTTGGGAATAGTTTTTGATATTTTTGAAAAGCTAGTTTTTGAGTTAAAGCTGCCAAGTATCAGCTCTTCATTTTGCAACTGAAAGGATGAGTTTATCACATGGTCAGGGTTTAGCTCTAAATTGCAATATAACTATTTCACTTAGTGACCTATGCAGTAGAATGGATTGATTACCTGCACACACCTCCCCATTGGCATTCTGATATCTTTTTACATTTCCTTACTAATGTTAGGTTGACCTGTAATCTCCTGTTTATTCCCACCTCTGCTTTTCAAAGTGAAGTTGCATTTGTCACCCTTCAACTATCAGCCATGACTGTTGCAGCTCTACTTTTGAAAAGTGCATCAATTGTTTCCATGGCTAGTTTATTTAATACTCTGGGATCTAGATTAAGTCCTGGGAATTTGTCTGATTTGCAGTCCTGTTAAATTTCTAGTTTTAAACAGAGTACAAATTTTCTTTTAGCTCCTTTTTAACCAACGAACTTCCTAGCACTACTGTGAAGACAACAGTTTAATTGTTTTTATTTCTGTTCTCTTTATCAATTCTCCAATCTGCTCTTGAACTGTATAGAAGCTCACTGTTTTGTAAATGTAAACACTATGCATTGCCTTTACAGTGAAACAATTTAACATCAACCCATCCTGGTTTTTTTGGTTAGATATCATAACAGTCACATGACCTTTCCCTCTTTTATAAGGAGTATATTTCAAATTTTGAGTTGGGAAGTGCATTAAATCAGTGGCATGGTGATGGACCAAAGTCTGCTCTGTCCTGTCTTTGCCCAAATTATTTTGTGGGTGAACAGCCAAAAATACTATCATGCATAACTGAGCAACCTTCCCAGCACTAAAATCACTGGCTTTGTCTTGTGATTTTTCTATTTACCCCACTTTCCTTAAACGAACAGTAGTAATTGCTCATGTAGCCAATGAAATAATTACAAGCAAAGCCCATAATTGGCAATGCAAATAAAGTGAGGGGGGACATAGGGAGGGCAAGAGGCAAAGGACCAGAACAATATGAAATTGGAGGGGAAAATAAAGTACTGTATCCCCTGAAGTGCCCATCTCTCTAAAGACATCAACAGCATTGATAGAAACCGCATGTTACCTTTCCAAGGACATCTGGGCATGAATGTATCCACAAAGAAGGCAGACCGTCTGCAGAGATGACCCCCTTCGCAGCCAGTTGCCTGCACCTGTGTATTGCCAGGCCCAGGAGTAGATGCACAAGGCGATTCTCCAATCTGCCTGCACTGGGTGTCCAAAAAATCAGGCTGAAGTACAACCAAAAACACTAAAGTTTTTCAAATAACTAAAAGGGAGTGCAAACACCCACAATAAATGGTTCACTGACTCCACTTGCAAAATTAACCAGTTGGGCTGGGAGTCCATGAACCTGCTGCTATTTACTATTATAAAAGGACTGCAACATTGCCACCCCAGGTCTGCAGTAGAAAATGGGAAGATTCCCACGTAGAGCAATCTCCATGCCTGGCCAGAAAATTAGCGTGCCAAGGTGTCCCAGCAGCAAATTGAAGAGTCTAGGTGAATGGTGTGCAGCAGCAGTCTGTATAAAAACCACCTCCTTGCAAGGTGAAAGGACACTAACCTTACCCAAACGGCAACTCCAGGTTCTTGGGTGCAGGTTCCTGAGGGTGGTTTGGGGCCCTAGGACTGATCTGAATTTCTGTCTGCGCAGACAGGATTCCACTGCATACCTTAGCATCCTCCAGTGTTGGGCCCTGATACTGCCACTTTCAGATGCAAATGCCACCTTTTCAAGTCAACAGTTGATTAAAGCCCTTGAGTCAATTGAATGACTTAAGGGCCTCATTCCAGCTGAGTTGTGATTATTGCCGCTCAAGGCAAAATGGAAGTCCAGGGATGTGCAGGTCAGGTGGTTTAGTCAGGCTCAAATGCCTGTAGCATGGAGGGTAGGAAGGGTTAGCCATGGGGAATGCAGGGTTACAAGGATAGGGTGGGTCTGGATGGGATGCTGTTCGGAGGGGTTGGTGTGGAATGAATGTGTCAAATGGTCTGCTTCTACACTGTAGGGATTCTATGATTCTAACTAACGTAGACAGGCTCTCCTTTTATCAGGGAATGGGTTGCCTTTTGGTCTGCAGTTATTGTCTGCATAGAATGTGACAGAACCAAATTGGCTGTTGAGTTGTACTGCCCCCACCCCCCCACCCCTTTGCCAAGGGTATTTTGTGGTGCAGGGGTGAGGTCTCCAACATTTTGAGGCAGAAGGCCTGGGTTTGATTGTCACCTGTCTGAGCAAGTTAATTAAAATATCTATCCTCCTTTTTGTTAGGCTCTATTGGTGTAATGACCATTCCTTGCCTCTGGACAAGGAAATCCAGCTTCAAGTCCCAGCTGCTCCAGAGGTGTGTAGTAACAACCTCTCTGAACAGGTTGATTTTGAAAGTATCTATTCTCATTTGTCAATTCCTTCTGCTTTGCTCCAACTTAAGACTGCGATAACTGAGCAGAATTAAGCTGTTAGACCCATTGTGTCTTCCAACATTCAACTATGGCTAATATGTTTTTTCAGCCTCATTCTTCTGCTTTTGCCATGTAACCCTTTGGTTCTTAATTAGCAAAGGGACCATCCGTCTCTGTCTGAAAGACACTCAATGACTCTGGTCCACAGCCCCGGACAGCTCTGTTTATGCCCTAGTTGCAGTGGTTGCTGCCATTCATGCTTTTGACTCAGCTGCCTGATTATTGAAAGGGTCTCTGAGCTTCAAATCTTCGTCGGACTCTGTTTCCCACTTCCACTGACAGCAGCAAGATCCTGGCCACCATCCCAAAACAATTTTTTTTAAAAATTCAAATTTGTAACACCCACCACCTAAATGCAAGGCCATCACCATGGTGATGTTTTCCTAGACATTATCCAAAAAATAAACATGTGTAGAACAATACGCAGAACATATTTTGTCTTTTTGATGTCACCCTTTTTCTGTTTACTTGGGAGCAAGGCAATATTTATCAAAATGCCTTTAACAGTTGGGAGTTTCAGTCTGCTTTCAAACTTTCTCCTGTGGATGAGATTTTTTTTGTTTTGCTGTTAGTGGCTTTTCCTTCTGTTGTGGCAAATCTCAGTATTACCATCTAAGGTAAACAATTACATTTTTAGTCTAGTTTGTCAAGATTAACTTGGCTGATTTATGATAATCCCTTTGGCTATTGAATACTATCAGTTTAAATGAGAGTTCCAGAAGAAATTTCTGTCAGAATGCATTACTACTCTCTAGATCAGTAACGTTTTCTTTCTTCTGTAAAACCTGAATCTGTCTTCGTGGTGTGGCTTTTAACCTCAATCTTTGGGTCATCATTCACATTCAGAGCTATAGGTTAAATGTCTATTTTTGAGGTCTCTGCCAATCAGTCACAGAATTATAGTTTTCTGCTGTTTTACTACTCCATTGAAGTGTCAATATTATGATACTGCCCAGTCCTAATTGGTCTTGAATATCAACTAAACAAACTGATCAATGCTGCTATATTCTACATGAGTTTCCACTTTGTTGCCAATATACCTGGAGGCTGGTATGCCATCAGATGAGTGTAATGGCCTGCATGAGGAAGTAAACCCCAGCAATAGAGTTCCTTGATCCTTTAAAGACAACAGGTACCATTAAAATCTAAGAAGTAAGCCATTCAGCACAGTCTGTTTTGCTATTCAATGAGTTTATGGCTGATCTGCTAATCCTCAACTCTACTTTCCTGTCCTATCCCCATAACCTTAGATTCCCTTGTGATTAAAAGTGTCATCTCAGAATTGACTGTACTTAATGATCCAGCCTCTGCAGTAAAGAATTTCCAAGATTCAGTATCATGAGAGAAGAAATTCTTCCTGACCTATGTTTTAATCAGGAAACCACTACTTCTGAGATTGTCATCTGGTCCTAGTCTCTTCCAAAGGGGAAGCAACCTTTCCACATAGACCCTGTTAAGTCTGCCAAGAATCCTGTATGTTTCAATAAAGTTGCCTTATTCTTAAACTCTTCTTACCTGGAATCTGCTTAGTGAACATTCTCTGTTCTCCAATCCTTCTTAGTTAAGGGGCCTGACACTGGTCACGTTAAAAGGCAACAGTCAGACCACAGCTGGTACTTTTTTTTAGTAAAACCTCCTGACTTTTATGTTCCATTGCCTTTTGAAATAAAGGCCAACATTCCATTGACTTTCCTTTATTACTTTGGGACCCTAAGATTATAGGAGCAAAATTGGTCCATTTCGGCACATTTGAGTCTCCTCCATCATTTGATCATAGCTGATACGTGATTCTCAACCCCATTCTCCTGCCTTCTCTCAAATCTTTGATCCCCTTACTAATCAAGAACCTATATAGAGTCAGATGTACAGTACTGAAAAAGACCTTTTGGTCCAACTCATTCATGCCAACCAGATATCCCACCTAATCTAGTCCCATTTGCCAGCACTTTACCCATATCTCTCACCCTTCCTATTCATAGTCCCATCCAGATGTCTTTTTAAATGTTGCAATTACACTAGCCTCTGCTTGCTCTGGTAGCTCATTCCTTACACACCACCTATACTTCAATTTCTTCCCCCCCCCCCCCCCCCCACTAAACCTATGCCCTCTAGTTCTGGACTCCCACCCCAGGGAAAAGACTTCATATATTTATCCTACAAATGCCACTCAAGATTTTATAAACCACTATAAGGTCACCCCTCAGCCTCCTCTGCACCAGGGAAAACCACCCGAGCATATTCAGCCTCTCCCTATAGTTCAAACCCTCTACCCCTGGCAACATCCTTGGTAAGTCTTTTCTGAACCCTTTCTGACATTTTGTCCTAAATACACTCAATGACTATGCTTCCACAGCCTTCTGTGGAGAGTTCCACAGATTCACCACACTCTGGCTGAAGAAATGTTTCCTTATTACAGTTCTAATTCACACTGAGGCTATTTCCTCCAGTCCTAGTTTCTTCTACTAGCCTATGTCCGTTCTATCCAAGTCTCTCTCAATATTCTGTCAGTACCAATTAACTACCACCCTGACCCTTCTATATCAAGAACAAAGAAAATATACAGCTCAGGAACAGGCCCTTCGGCCCTCCAAGCCTGAGCCAATACAAATGTCCTGTCTAAACCTGTCAGTCAATTCCTAAGCATTTGTATCCCTCTGCTCCCCACCTACTCATGCATCTCTCAAGATGCATCTTAAATGAATCTACTGTGCCTGCCTCTACCACCTCTTCTGGCAATCCATTCGAAATGCCCACCACCCTCTGTAGTACTTGCCATGTGTATCCCCCTTAAACTTTCCACCTCTCACCTTGAAAGCATGACCTCTCGTTATTGAATCCTTCACCCTGGGGGAGAAAAAAGCTTGTCTTTATCACCCTGCCTATACCCTTCATGATTTTGTAAACCTCAATCAGGTCCCCCCTCAATCTCTCTTTTTTTCCTAATGAAAACAAACCTAACCTACTCCACCTCTCTTCATAGCTAGCACCTTCCATACAAGGCAACATCCTTGTAAACCTGCACTGCACCCTCTCCAAAGTATCCCCATCCTTTTTGCTAATGTGGCACCCAGACCTGTCCAGAGTATTCTAAATGTGACCGACCCAATGCCTTGTACAATTTTAACATAACATGCCAGCTCTTATACTCAATACCCCATCTGATGAAGGCAAACATACTATATACCTTCTTGACCACCTTTAACCTTCAGGGTACAATGGACCTGCACTCCCAGATCTCTCTGCCTATCAACTTTTCCCAATGCTCTTCAGTTCATTGTATAATTTGCTCTAGAATTAGACTTGCCTAAATGCATCACCTCACATTTTTTCTGGATTGAAAGCCATCTGCCACTTTTCTGCCCAGCTCTCCAGTCTATTCTATATTCTCCTGTATTCTGACAGTCCCTTATGCTTTCTGCTACTCCACCAATCTTTGTCATCTGCAAACTTGCTGATCATACCAACAGTGCCCTGTATGTATATTACAAACAAGTGTCCCCAATACTGACCCCCATGGAACACCACTGGTCACCTTTCTCCATTTTCAAGAAACTCCCTTCAACTACTACTGTTTCCTGTTGCTCAACGAGTTTACTCCATTCTGTCCAGACAGAGGATCCTCAACCACTCTTGAAATTTGATCCCAGCTTTTTGAGTCATGGATGAACACACTCAAATCCCTCTGCTTTGTAGCTTTCCACAGTTTTTCTCAACTTAAGTATTCAGCTCCTCTATTCTTTCTGTCAAAATGTATAATCTCATTTCCCCACATGGTATTCCACCTGACCTTTTTTTGTTCTTGTCCACTCACTTAACCTGTGTATCTTCCTCTGCACACTATTGTCCTCACCATTTGCCTTCCCATGTTTTTGGGCCATCGGCAAAATTGGCTATAGCATCTTCACTTTTCTTGTCTAAGTCATTAAAATATATTGTAAATTATTTATGGCCCTGTACTGATCCCTGTGGCATTCCATTAGTTGCCTGTTTCTATCCTGATTCTAACACTCCCCTATTATAAAACAAAATTGCGGATGCTAGAGATCTGAAAGATACAAGCACAAACACAAATTGGTGGAGAAGCTGTTGGGAAGAAGTCACTGGACCTGCAGACATGATGAATTAAAAGCTGCCTCTGCTGTAAAATACTTTGATTCTCAAGGTCCACATAAGTTGCCTAACTGCTGGTGAACCACACTCTCTTGAACATTGTAGTCCATGTGGTGTTGGAGAGTTCCAGGATTTTGTCACTCAATGAAGGAACTGCAATGTAGTTCCATGTCAAGATGGTATGTGGGTTTGAGAACTTGCAGGTTATGCTGTTTCCTAGGTACTGCTGTCCTTTCTCCTCTTAGTTTGTATAAGTAAAAGGGTTGGCAGATGCTGGCCAAGGAAACTGGTGTCCAACTTCTAGGTTGTACATACTTCTAACATTGCTATGCTGTTGGTGAAATTTAATAATTGTCACTCCTCCACCACCTTCAAGTGACTTCTTTTGACCTGGGTGGTGTTCAGCTTCATGAGTGGTTTTGGAGCTGCATTTATCCAGGTAAGTGGGAAATAGTCCATTTATGTGGGCAAGTTGTAGAGATGAAGTGAGTTACTCACCAAGAATATCTAGTTTCTCACTGGCTTTTATTGCAGTAGTATTTGGCTAGTCCTGATCAGTTTCTGTCAATAGTAGCCCCAGCATGTTGATTTCCTTCAATATTAATGCTGTTCATTGTCAAGGGGAATAGTTAGTTATATTCTCTTGTTGATGTCCAGCGTTTGCATGCTGCGAATATTACTGGCAGTGTCTTCAGGTGAAACAGTTTGGGAAATACTTTGCCAAAGACCATCACTTCTGTATAGGCAGTGAGTGATGTGACTTCCAGCTGCATTAGGCAGAAGAATGCATTTGTGGTATCAGGGTGTCAGCCAGACCAATGTAATGGGGTTCATTCCCAATAGCCCTGTGCATTCTGGCTCCGAGTTGGTGCACAGTAACAGAATCTATTCTGGTGTAATTGGAAGGATCATAACTTTTAGCTTTCAGGCTTTGTCCTGGGTTGTTGACCCAGAGTTTCCTCATTTTTCAAAAGTCTTCTGTTTTAGTTTAATGTAGAATATAGTGTGACTACAAAAAGCAAAATTTATTTCTATCCAAATGGAAAAAGTGCTTGGAATTTTAAATATCCAAGAATTATCCATTCTTTGAGTGATAATCTTATAATATGCTAATCCTGCATTATGACTGAAGTATGTTAAAATATATCTAAACCCCATTATCCATCTTGTGGCAAATAAAAATCTATTTTGACAAGACAGACTATAAGTGAGATTCAACAGTGAAAAGTCTAAAAGATCTGGTGCGCATGTCAAAACATCATGCACTACCTATACTAGGGACTATGTGCTCTCCTGTGCCATCGGCAAGTGCAGTATGCAACTATCAAAACATTCCAAATCTCCACAAGATTTTTATTAAGCCTTCTGAGCTTCCACCTACCTTTTATTTTTAGAGCTTAAAATGGTTGTTTTTACTATCTTTTCCCACATCTAAACAGTAACAGATGTATAATAAATAGAATCTTGCACTGGTCGCGGTACATTACTAGGTTTAATTCGCTCATGAGAAAGAGCTGACAACTTATTCTTGCCCATGGCATTCGTGAGTTATGCATCCTTCATGCTGATGAAATCTCATCTATTTAGTGTACAAAATCTGAACTTCCATCAGAGGTTACTAAAGGATGAAACAATAAGGTAAAAAAAATTCCTCTTGAGGATGCACAAAAGAGTTGATAGTAGATTTTCTATTGAGCTAGGTAATTTTTCCCAAGGTCCTAACCATTGAGTTGTTTTGGGGTAGCTGATTGGCAAGTACTAGATGTCAATTCACTGAACTGGCATCCTGTTGGATTTCTAGGAGATTTTGAGTACACATTTCATTCATGATTAAATCATGTTGGTTTCCCATTCTGCTGCCATTTCTTGGCCAATGTAATCCCTTAATTGAGATGCCTTGGTACAAACCAAGAATCGAGATAGTTTTCCTCTCCAGTACTGTCAGAGTCCGACAGCACAAACACAGGTCCGTTGGCCCAAACTGGTCCATGCCGACCAAAACATCCAACCATGCTAACCCCATTTCCCTGCATTTGGCCCATATCATTCTAAACCTTTCCAATTCATGTATTTGTCCAAATGCCTTTTTAAATGTTGTGAACACGTACCTGCCTCAACCACTTCTGCAAGCAGCTCATTCCATATGTGTACCTTTCTCTTTTTTTAAAAGATAATTGTTGCCCTTCAAGTTTTTTTCCTTTCTAACCTTAAACTGATGCCCTCTAACCTTGGTCTCCCCAACCCTGGGAGAAAGATCTGAGTGCATTCACCCTATCCATGCCTGTCATGATCTTATAGAAGTGTGTAAGTTGTTCCCCACCTCTTTCCCGCCCCCACCTGTCTCCTAAGCTCTCCAAAGAGAAAAGGTAAACATTGAGTAAGCAATAACAAAATAGTATTAAATATACATAGGTTGCAGAATAAAGCCTTTTTAAAAAAAGGGGGCAGGGCAAAGTTTTACCAATCCTGGTTGAATAAATTAAGAGAAAACAAGATCTCTACTTCAACATAGCAAGGAAAGAGGAAGAATGAAATAGCCTCTTCAGTTTTTGGAACAGCATAGCTTGTAAGAAAATGGTGTCAACTTTATTTCTGTTTTTAGGACTCCCTGTGAATCTTCAGATATGCACAATGGATGACCTGTTTAAAAATTGCTGTCTAATACCACTAGGCCTGTCATTCAAATTTGCTGCTTTCTACAGTCTTTCAGACAGTATATTTAAAACTAAGTTCACTTGTCCCTTCACTTTGGAAATGTGATGAAGCACAAATAAAGTTTGACATTATAAACACTTACAACAGCTTATAGTTTTAGACCATTCATTAATGGAGAGATTGAGGCATGTTAAAGCCACTGGGCTGAATTTAATGCTGAGGAAAGGCTCCTGGCACCTCCACTGTCCATATCAAGTGTGACACTGGCCAGGGTGAGACCCCTCATCCTACCTTAATTTGTTTGGGTGATTTTTACTTTTCTTAAATTTGGTGTGAAGCAGGACTTGTATTTTTCTCTCAGAGCATGGTCTTTCTCATTGATCTGCCAATCAATTGTAGGCCAGCAGTTCAGCACGCTGGCAGTGCCATTGCTGTTGCAGCAGGTAGGCAGAGATTGTGGTGTTCAGCAATTGGGTAAATCTGCGATCTTGCTGGGGCTAGGCTGATTGCTAACCAGCAACATGGTGCGGGTGTAAGGAGGCGATGATGGAATGTTGTGCAATGGGAAGTAGGATGGACAAAGTGATGCAAAGCTGTTGGCAGGAGCCCTAGTTCATGAAAATTCACAGCTCTTTCACTGACCAGCAGTCTACAAGGTTATACCTAATAGGCCACATATTGGACACTGACCTCTCTCGACTTTGATACAGAACAGCATTGGGATAAGAACCTCTTTTAACTGCACGTTAATGACCTTTTATTTTAAATGGTCTGAAATGGGCCACTGTGGATGACACCTGGAACCTTCCTGGCCACTGTACAATTATGGACAGGATGAGAATGGGCTAGCAGCAGGTACACTAATATAGCACCCTAATTTGCAAGTTCATCCACCTGCTATAACCTGGTGTTGTGATTTTTAACTTTGTACACCCCAGTCCAACACCGGCATCTCCAAACCATGCTTTTTCTTTGCCTGTGTACATTTATACCCACTACGTAAATTGTAGTCCCTTTTGCTTTAGACTCTGAAATCTGCCAGCTAATTGGAAACTGTTTCAAAATTCTTCCACCATCACTACCTCTCTTCTGCATATTCTAGATTTGTTTACCCCTTTCTTTTTGTAAGAAGGTAACTTAACCTTGCCTAAATATCTCTCCCTTTTTTTTAAATCCAACTATTGTTCAATTAGTTTTGCTTAAATGTTTGATTCCAATTTATTTCATTCAGATCCATTCTTAAGCTGTTGAAGATGGCTTTCCATTAATTCTTCTGAATTACTTAGCCACCCTCAACCTATAGGATACAATAATAATTATCTCCCTAACTGACCACCTTCCCAAGTTCAAAGTCAATCAATGCCTCCTTTTTAAAATTGAATTGGAAGCATATCAATGTGGACATTTTTTCTCTGCTGAATATTCTCTTGGAATTTTGACCTTTACACTATTTATCATACAATTTATAAAGAGTAATTCAAGTTTTCCACTATATAAATATATAAATACTCAATATTTGCACAGGGTGGCTTTTTACTTGTCATAATAAAGAGACAGCGTTCCTCCAGAACAGCGGGTGCTACATGGACAGCACAAACTACTCAATAATACATGGCATGAAGTGCAAAGCATGCAAGTTATAGTGTAACAGAAGATTGAGTGATCATTTTCTAGTAGGAAAATGAGAGAATTTCTGATGGGAAAGAGTCCAATCATACTGTTAATAAGCCTGATAGCTTGGGAAGAAACTGTTGCATTGTCTGGCCGTGAGAGACTGTGTATACTCTGGTAACTTAGAGTTTGAGTGAGGGGTGTTTGGGGTCTTCAACAATGCTCTTAGCCTTTCGGATGCAGCATGTGGAGTAAATGTCTATAATGGAGGGAAGAGTGACCCCGATTTTTCTCAGCTGTCCTCACTATCCGTTGTAGGGTCTTGAGCACCGAGATGGTGCAATTGCTGAACCAGGCAGTGATGCAGCAGCTCAGGGTACTTTTGATGAAACTTCTGTAGAATGTGGTGAGGATGGGTGTTTTGGGAGGTGGGCTTTCCTCTGCCTGGGCAGAAAATAGAGATGCTGCTAGACTTTCTTGGCTGTGGAGCTGGTGTTGAGGGTCCAGGTGAGATTCTCTGCCAGGTGTAAACCAAGAAATTTGGTGCTCTTCACAATCTCCACAGGGGAGCTGTCGATGCTCAGCAGAGAGTGGTTGCTCCATGACTTCCTGAAGTCAACAACCATCTTTTTTCATCTTGTCCATGTTTAGATACAAGTTGTTGACTCTCCACCAGTCCATTAGCTGCTGCACTTCCTCTCCATATACTGACTTGCTGTTCCTGCTGCTGAAACCCACTACAGTTGTATCAAGTTTAAAAATCACAACACCAGATTATAGTCCAAGTTTACTTGGAAGCACCACCTTTTGGAGTGCTGCTCCTTCATCAGGTAGTTGTGAAGTATAAGGTCATAAGACACAGAATTCATAGCAAAGGTTTACAGTGATGTAATGGAAATTTTATATATTGAAAAAGACCTGGCTTGTTTAAGTTTCTCTTTTTAGAATGACCATGTTAGTTTCTGTTCTTTCTTATGGAAATCACAACTTTTTTAAAAAAGTTATATTTTCAAATGAACTTTAACAATCAGTGTCATGTCGGCCCTTCGAAGGGGGCCCTTCATTGTCCAGTACTTCCCAGGCGACAAAACACAACGCCACATTCTTCGCGACCTGCAACACATTGACAATGCGGATGAGCACCTTGCCAAGTCCTTCTTTCCCCCCCCCCCCCCACACCTCCACTTTACACCTTTTTTTTTAAACAACCACTAAACCTCTAACAGACCATTGTTCGTAGCAAACTGCCTGGCTTTCAGGACAACACCATACAACCCTGTCACTGTAGACACTGCAAGATGTGTCAGTGTTGACACAGATACCACCATCATGCATGGGGACACCACCCACCATGTACGTGGTCGGTACAAATGTGGCTTAGCCACCATTGTCTATCTCCTACACTGCAGGCAGACTGTTCTTGTCTTCCAAGGCAGACTTCGGGACAATGAAAAGTGGCTGAGCAGAGGTTGATAGCCAAGTTTAGTACCTGTGGGCATGGCCTCAACCAGGACCTTGGGTTCATGCCACATTACAAGTGATGTCATTGCACTGTACACCATTCACAGACAGGTGCGCACACAAACACCTACACATGCGTGCACACTCTTACACAGACCCCCCCCCTCATACACTCACACATGCACCCTCTCAGACTTGTACCCCCTTTTACACACACACCAACTCTCTTTCCCCCCCCCAACACACCCATGTGCGCACATACACAAGTTTGTGGGGTGACTTTGTACTTTCAGAATTACATTTTACTTTGCTCAAAAACTGCATGAATCCATGTAAGATTCCATGAATCTGTTTGTTTTTTAAAATAGAATCAGTCTTACCACTGTGGCGCAGACAGTCTCTCACAGAGCAGCTCACACCTTTAAATTCATTATCTGGGCTAACATGACACTAGTTGTTAAAGTTCACTTGAGAATATAACTTTAAAGTTCTGGGATTTACATATGAAAAAATGAAAACCAACATGGTCATTTTAACAGATGAGACTCTTAACAAGCAATCCAGGTCTTTTTCAATATATAGTTTCAGTTACATCACATTGTAAGACAATTTATAACACAAGCATTTACAATCTTATACTCCACAACCACCGGATGAAGGAGCAGCACTCAGAAGGCTATATGCTTTCATATAAACCTGTTGGACTATAACCTGTTGTGATTTTTAACATTGTACACCCCAGACCAATACCGGCATCTCAATCAGGACTATAGTCGTATCATCTGCGAACTTGATGTGATTCAACCTGTACATTGCTGCACAGTTGTGTGTCAGCAGGGTGAACAGCCGTGGACTTAGCACCCAGCACTGGGAGGCCCCGGTGCTAATTGTGATGGTGTTGGAGATGCTGGTCCCAATCAAGAAGTCCAGGTTCCAGTTACAAAGGGAGATATTTAGGCCCAGCAGACTGCTTTCCAATCGGGTGCTGAGGAATGATAGTGTTACATGCAGAACTGAAGTTTAGAAAGTGTAGCCTGATGTAGGTGTCCTTATTCTCAAGGTGGGTGAGGGCCAGATGGAGGATTGTGGAAATGGCATCATCTGGTGAGCTGTTGGGACAATGCATGAACTGCAGGGTGTTCACTGAGGGAGAGGGTTTAATATGCCTCATCACAAGCCTGTCAAAGCACTTCATGATGATTGGTGTAACTGCAACAAGGCAGTAGTGGTTGAGACAGGACGCTGAAGACTACTTCGGCACGGGGAGAATGAAGCACATTGGAACTGTGGTGCAGATCAGGGAGATGTTGAAGATGGCTGTGAGAACCTATGTCAGAGCATCCTCTGAGCACTCTGCCAGGGATGTTATCTGATCCTGCAGCCTTACGTGGGTTGACTCTGCATATTTTCCTCATGTCGGCTGTGGGGTCAGACACAGCACCTGGTCATTGGAGGGGGAGTGGAGGACTTCTTGCTGCCAAATTGTTTTGTGCCTCAACCCATGCATTACAGTTGCTCAACTCCTCTGGAAGGGAGGCATCACAAGGTAATGGCCTGGATGTTCTCCACATGCTGCAGTAGAGGGCAACATGTTGGCTCAGTGGTTAGCACTGCTGCCTCAGTGCCAGGGACCCAGGTTTGGTTCCAGCCTCAGGCCATTGTCTCTGTGGAGTTTGCAAATTCTCCCCATGTCTGTGTGGGTTTCCTCCGGGTGCTCCAGTTTCCTCCCACAATCCAAAGATGCGTAGGTTAGGTGAATTGGCCATGCTAAATTGCCCATAGTGGTCAGGTAAGTTAGGTGCATTAGTAGGGGGTAAATGTAGAGTAATACGGTACGAGAATGGGTCTGGGTGGGCTACTCTTTGGAGGGTCGGTGTCGACTTGTTAGGCCAAATACAGTTTCCACACTGTAGGGATTCTGTGATATTCCTGACCAATCTGTTTCCCTTTCATTTATCCTCTCCTGCTAAGGTTTCATGAGAACATAAGAAATAGGAGCAGAAGTCGGCCATTTGGCCCGTTGAGCCTGTTCTGCCATTCAGTAAGATCCTGGCTTATTTTTTCATGGACTCCGCTTCACTTACCTGCCTGTTCACCATAACCATAATTCCTTTACTAATCAAAAGTCTATCTTTGCCTTAACATTCAACTGGGCAGGGAATTCCACAGATTCTCAACCCTCTGGGTGAAGAAGTTCTCCCTCAACTCAGTCCTAAATTTGACTTCCCACCCCACCCCCCCACTTTTTTTTTGAGGCTATGCCCCTTTGTTCCAGTTTCACCTGGCAGTGGAAACAACCTCCCTTATCTGTTCCTATCATAGTCTCTTCAGTTTTGGTCTCAGATTGGTACAGGTGGAATTGTCTTGGGTCTGAATCCTATCAGAAAGGCTAAATAGGGTGGTGACAAGGACCTTTTTTAACCTGAGCTCTCCCCACCCTTTTTTTTTTAACCAGTTTAAGTTTCTACAACCAGTAAAAGGAAAGAGTATAGAAAGGATCAGCAATCTAAATTCCGGCACCGATAATGGGACAACTATAAGAAGTCAATGCAGCACTGAGGGCGCTGTACTTAACTGCTCCTGGATAGGGAAAATAATAAATGAGTTTGTACACAAATTTGAAACAAGTTGCTATGATGATGTGAGTATCACAGATGTGCCAGAAAATAGTTCGGGGCTGGGGACTAAAGATCCAAAGATACATGTCCTGTCAAAAGGACTGGTAGATGGGTAGAGTGGGCAGGACTGTCCTTTTTTTAGTAACAATGAAATTAAATCAATAGCAAGAATTGATGTGGGGTTGGAAGATGTAGAATTTATTGTGTAGAGTTGAGTTGTCGCAGAGGAAAACCGATCCTGATGAGGATTATGCACAGGCTCTCGAGCAGTGATCAGGATGTGGAATAGAAAATGAAGCAAGAGGTTGTGCCTTTATTATATGCCTCTTTCTATTACACTAATCATGGTGGGGAGGAGGCTTCAATATGAAGAGGAACTGGGAAAATCCAGTTGGGATAGCAAATCCCAAGGAATGGAATTTGTGATTTTTTTTTGTCTGAGGTTTTTTCCTGGCACAGCTTGTGGTAGAGTCCATTAGGGAACAGGCAATTTGGGGATGTGTGATGAGGCAGACTTTATTAGGGAGCTAAGGTGAAGGAACTCCCTCAGGGTCAGAGAATCACAATATGATAGAGTTCACCCCGCAGTCTGGGAGGGAGAAGCTGGAATCCGAGGTAATGGTATTGCAATTCAATAAAGATAACTACAAAAGTTTGACGGAGGAGCTGGCCAGAGTTGATTTGAATGGGGAAACCGAGCAGGAAAGATGGTGGAGCAGCAGATTTTCAGGTGTATAAAAGATGAACAAAGCAAGAGTGGACATTGGACCACTGGAAATTAAGGCTGGAGAAGTAGTAATGGGGAGTAAAGAAATAGTCAAGGAACTGGATAAGTTTTTTTTTCCCCAATAGTCTTCTCAGTGGGAGACATCAGCAGCATACCAAAACACCGAGAGTCAGGGGGCAGAGGTGAGTGTAGTGGTAATCACTAAGAAGGTTCTGGGGAAGCTGAAACATCTGAAGGTGGATAAAATCACCCAGGCCAGATGGACCAAACCCCAGAATTTTGAAGGGGATTGCTGAGGAGATTGTAGAGGCATTAGTAGTGATCTTTCAGGAATCACTGGAGAGCGGGAGGGTCCAGAGGACTGAAAATGGTCAATGTAACATCCTCTCTTTAAAAAGGGAGGGAAGCAGAGATGGGGAAACTATAGGCTAGTTAGCCTCCCCTCAGTCTTTGGTAAGATTTTAGAGTCCATTATATAAGGATGAGATTGTAGAGTACTTAGAGCATGGTAAAATAGGGCTGAGTCAGCATGGCTTCATCAAGGTGAGGTCATGCCTGACAAATCAGTTAGAATTCCTGAAGAAGGTAATGAACAAGTAAGACAAAGGAGAGCCACTGGACCTGATCTATTTGGGTTTTCAGAAGGTCTTTAACAATGTGCAACACAAGAGGCTGCTAAATAAGCTAAAAGCCCATGTTGGAGTGTAAGTACTGGAGTGTGTTGAGGATTGGCTGACTGGCAGAAGACTAAGTGCAGATAAAGGGATCTTTTTTGGGATGGCAGCCAGAGACTAGTGGAGTTCTGCAGTGCTCCATGTTGGAACTACACCTATTAACAATCTGGAAGAAGGAGATGAGGGTATTGTTGCTGAGATTGCAGATGACAAAGATAGGTGGAGTGACAGGGAGTGTTGAGGAAGCAAGTGGGCTGTAGGAGGACTTAGATTTTCCCACATCTGTCACTTCTTTGCCCACACTCCTGGCATGTATGAGGTTCTGCACTTTGGGAGGAAGAATAGAGGCTTGGACTATTTATTAAATGGGGAAAGGCTTTGGAGATCTCAATCACAAAGGGACTTAAGTCCTAGTTCAGGATTCTTTTAAGGTTAATGCAGGTTTGTTGAGAGTTAGGAAAGCAAATTTAATGTCAGCATTTGTATGAAGAGAGCTAAAGTTCAGTGCAGAGATGTACTGTTGAGGCTGTATAAAACGCTGATCAGACTTGCAATATTGGGAGCAGTTATGGGCTCCATATTTAAAGAAGGATGTGCTGGCATTGGCGAGGATTCCAAGCAGGTTTACAAGGATAATCCCGGGGATAAGGGCTTCTCCTATGAGCAGTTGAAGAATCTGGGTCTATTGATGGAATTTAGAAGGATGAAGGTGGATCTGATTGAAATTTACAGAATACTGAGGCCTGGATAGAGTAGACATGGTGAAGATGTTGCCACTGGTAGCAGAGACTAGGACCAGAGAGGGCAGCCTCTGAGTGAATGACCCTTTAGAACTGAGGTAAGGGGAAATTTTTTTCAGCCAGAGGGTGGGTTAATGTGTGAAACCCACTGTCACAGAGGACTGTGGAGGCCAAGTCATTCTCTGTATTTAAGACAGACAGACATAGGTTCTTGATTGGTAAGGGGATGAAGGATTACAAGGAGAAGGCAGGAGAATAGGATTGAGACCTATCAACCATGATTAGTGGGCAGCACAGTGGCACAGTGGTAAGCACTGCTGCCTCACAGCACCAGAGACCCGGGTTCAATTCCCGCCTCAGGCGACTGACTGTGTGGAGTTTGCACGTTCTCCCCATGTTGGCGTGGGTTTCTTCCGGGTGCTCCGGTTTCCTCCCACATCACAAAGATGTGCAGGTCAGGTAAATTGGCCATGCTAAATTGCCCGTAGTGTTAGGTAAGGGGTAGATGTAGGGGTCTGGGTGGGTTGCGCTTTGGCGGGGCGGTGTGGACTTGTTGGGCCGAAGGGCCTGTTTCCACACTGTAAGTAATCTAATCTAATGATCAAATGGCAGAAGTAATTCAAAGGACCAAAATGATCTAATTCTGCTCCTATAACTTATGGTTTTATGTTTTCTTAACTTTATTGATATCACATTTTATAAACCTCTTATCCCTTCACCGACCATGCTTAATAGCAGCACCATGTACAATCTGCAAGATACACTGGAGAATTCACCAAATGTCCTTGCAGAGCACCTTCTAAGCCCACAACCACTTCCATCTGGAATGAAAAAGGCAGCAGATATATGGGAGCAACACCACCTGCAAGTTACTTTCCAAGACCCTCACACTCCTGGCTTGGAAATATATCGTTGTTCCTTTCCTGTTGCTGGGTCAAAATCCTGGAATTCCCTCCATAATGGCATTGTACATTTACACCACATGGACTGCTGCGGTTTAAGTTGGCAGCTCACCTCATTTTGTTTCAAGGGCAACAAGGGACAAGCAATAAAGATGTTTGTCAGCCAGCAACACCCACACCTCCTGAACAAATATCTTTTAAAAAGCTGCTTACAAGATTTGAGTGTTTGAATTGATCATTGACTCTGACTCTGACTCTGTAGTTTTATCTACTGGAGTGGCAATTCCTCAAGGCCAATCTGTCCCAAATTGGGGGCAATGCTTTGCTTTTGCCCCACTTACTTGGAATAAGGGAGAGATTGAACAGTAGGTCTATAAGAGTATTCCTGTTTATAGATCTTGAAGGAGGTAAAAGTAGCCAATATTCATTTGTTTATGGTTGAGAGATTATTGACTTTTTTTTTCAAATTCATTTGATTCGAAATATCCTACTGAAAGACTAGTAACATTCATTCAAGGATGTAAATCCACAGAACACAACAATCTAATGTATCATGTGTGTTTCCTGCATAACCGTCCCTTGCCATAACACTTTAGTTTGTGCACTATTTCTATTTGGAAAATTGCTAGTGATGGAATAATATTAACAATTCCACTGCCAACAATGCTAACTGGAAACATTCTGCTCATTAATATAATTGTTTCTTCTAAATTAAACAATACTTTGTGCAACTTTGTTAAATTTTAATGTATAAATACAGGAAACATGTGCGATATATCCATTTGACTGCTGAGTCCTAATGGTATCACAAAATATATTTTTCTTTCTTGATGTCTGCTCATACCAAGCATGTTTCTATTAATTTTTGTTTCCTGTGTTGAACCAGTGTACGGTGCTGTTCTGCATCAATACAATTTGAAATGTAAAGATAATTGTCGAGGAATTATGTTGTCAAAAAGTTTGTTCTGCTCTCTAACTTACCTCCAATCTCTCCAGGTGACTGATTTTTTTCCCCTGATTAATGCCAAGAGTAAAGTGACCCCAGAAATAGGGTAACAGGAGGTACATGATACCATTTACCGTACTTTTGTTTTAGCTTACCCTCTTTGAATGTATCTGCCCTTTGCTTACTGCCCCATTCTTTCTTCTAGCCAAACTCTACACATCAGGTCCCGTAAATGAACACTTTTAGATGCAAACAGACATATCTCTGACTTATTCAGAATCCCTTTCTCTGCTGAATTGTTAGAGACATTAGTTACAGGCAGACTCTAGATTATGATCAGAGTTCATATGCAAGTCAGATACAGTGCAGGACAATATAAAGCAGCCATTTGTAAGTACAGAAAACATTTGAATGTTGAGTCTTAAAATTACAATATCTGCAGTTCTTTCAGTTTTTGAGATTGTGTGGCTGATCTGTTTTTAACCACCACCCTATTAGGGAATGCAGGAATAATCTTTCATCTTTTGGTAATCAAGACTTGAGCAATCAATACCTTAATATTTGAAGCTTCTACATTCACTGACTCTTAAAGAATTTCAAAGACTCAACACAGAAAATATTTTCTCATCTGTCTTAAATGGTCAACCCCTTTATTTTTTTTTAACGATGACCCCTAGTTCTGGAATCTCCCATAAGAAACTTTCTTTTGGCATCGAACCAGCCAGTGTTGACTACTGCTCCCAAATGGTGCTGCAAAGCCTCTAGTTGTCTGGCAGCACTTGGAGGCTGGATCACCGTCTTTAAAGGCCACAATGTCCCTGCAGCATCCATTAACTAACTGACAAAGGGGTCATGTCCGGAACATCAATTCTCCTGCTTCTCATAATCTGTCTGACCGGCTGTGCTTTTCCAGCACCACACTCTTGACTGATCTCCAGCATCTGCAGGTCTCACTTTCTCCTAAACATCCTTTTAAGTGGCTGATTGGAATTGACTTTGAAAGTAGCCACGGTGGGGTTGGCACATAGTTTTTCAGCTTGTGCGTGTGGGCCATTACAGTCATTAAATTCAGTCTGTATATTTGCACCCTCCTTCATAAAAAGGATATGGAAGCACTGGAGATGGTTTGGAGGAGATTGTGGGCTTACAGATAAGAGCTGATAGGCTGGATCTTTTAATACTGAGAGGTGATCTACTAGAGGTCTTTGAAAAGTTATGCAAGGTTCTGATACTGGACACTGAGAATCTTTCATCGAGTGAGGTTGAGCATAACTAGAAATAGAAACCATTGATATCCTATTAAGGGATGTGGAACCTATGGCAATTCTAAAGCAGATAGTAGAAATGTTTTTAGGGAGAAATAGCCAAGCATATGAGAGTGAATTTTTGGAAATATGGTAGTTTAAGAGGAGTAAAGATTTGAATGCAGCATATACACTGGCAGGGACTAGTTCTGCTGCATGACCTGTTTTTATATCTCTTGTAATAGTCTTTGAGTAAAATAAGGTTTGTATTCTACCATTTGGGCTTTGGAAAAAAATCACAAAACCAATGCATGAAAATGGAACAAATTTGTTGATATAAAGTGCACGCTGAAATTGGATAACACTAACATAGTCAGGGTTGAGACCAATGACATCGGTGGAATGCTGTGATGCAAGTGAGAACTTTGATTCCTCTGTGGTGACATTTGGCAGTAAAGCCAGCCAGTAATGTATAGGCTGTTATATTCTTAGCACTGGCCCTCATTATTTTCAAGAGCAGCGCTCTGAAGTTCAGCTCATGTGCACAGGTTAGGAATGACATCTCCTCTCATTCTCAGCAACTGTGGACGTCCACACCCAGAAAGGAACTTTTGCCATCAAGATCTTCAGATGCACAATTAATTTTGTTGCTGCTATGTTATTGAATCTGCCTCACAATACAAACCAGAGTCCTGGCATTACCAATACAGATTTTAATTAATTAATCTTTTCAGAATTCCTTAGGGAAAATGCTAATTTTCAAAAAATCTGGAGGTGTTTCAGAGATCATCAGTTTAACAACTGCAAAAAGAAAATTTCAGCAGAATTAGCAAACCAACCCAGTGAATGGGAGTCTGAGTTGTGTTAGAGCACCATGAAGAATCAAATAGTAAACAACTTCTTTCCAAAGGACTTACTAAACATGTGTATTAGATTGTTAAAGGCAGAAATGTTCCTATGGAAATTACATACATGCAAATTTCATTACTACATATGAATCTGAATTACTGAATCTAAATGTTAAGAGGATGATTAAAACACATCTGAAATGACAAAGTAGTTTAAGCATGGTGAATTAGTAAGTTATGGTTTTACTTTCAGATATAATGAAATTATGCCCAAATTCATCAGTTTTCCAGTTCAGTAATACCTCATCAGTTTCCAGGATGAACAGTCTATGTATAGATCATATATTCAATATATTGCAAACACTAATACCAGGAATGGTTTGGACAATTGTTGATACCACAAGTCTCCTTGCAAGATAGAATGTAAAGAGTGCTAGAACTAATCATGAATAAGCTTAGGGTGGAGTATAAAGCATTTGTAAGAGAAGGTGGAAAGTCTGACGAATTGGCTATATACAAGCTACTTGGGATGGTGGGTAAGGGGTTAGCTCTGTCGGGAAGGCGTGGTGTTCCAATTCTCGGACTACTGCAGAAAGACTAATGGAAAGCAGAAGGATCAGAAATACCGTAGTTTATTTGAAAGTTAATAAAGTCATGTTTCCTAAATCAACCAGTGTTCTAGAATTTGGATCATTATTCTTGAAGTAGTGACTTCATTATTTAGGAAACTACATGGCCTTGATGACATTCTTTGATATGGATCAAAGTTAACATACCTAGTGTCCTGCTTGAGTATTCTTAATGTTTTCTCTAATTCTTTGCTAAAGATTTTTAAAGTTTTGAGCAGGCTGGATAGAGGAATAGGAAAGAAGCTGTTCCTGCTCATGAAAGGAAAAGAATGAGTGAGCATAGGTTTAAAGTGATGTGCACATGAAGCAGATAGTTATGGTATGGAATGCATTGCCTAGAAATGTGGATTTAGTTCAGGCATTTAAGAGGCCATTTGGATAGAAATGGTGTGCAGGAATATGGCCAAAAGGTAGGAATTTGGCTCGAGCTAGTGCAGCCTGTGCAGGCCTGATGAGTTGAAAAGCCGCCTCCTGCACCCCAATTATGCTGTGATTCTCTAACCCTTTTTGCCTTTCACTTTTTTTTTTGTTGTCTTCCTGCTATCCACACTCTCTTTCCTCCTCCATATGCTATTGCTTGCTTGAATAAGTTCAAGAGTTTGTTGCTCATAATGACCCTGCTCAAGATATCACTTCGTATGCGTCTCCACCACAAGTACCAGCATGACGCTTAACTATAGACAGCATCATGGCTGGGTTTGAACTTGTGCATATCTGAAACCCCATACATGTCCACAATCAATTATGTATTTTGATAATCAACATTAAGAAATTTGCTGGTTTTACTTGCTGTCACTCACTATATCACGCTCCCACTATATCACACCCCCATTACTCTCCAGACCAGTCTACTCAAAGGCACTAATCAGTTGTGGTGCTCTTGGCTGAGGATTGAATGATAAATTAATTAGTGAAGATCTGGGATGAGGCCTCTGGATATTTTTAATTTTCACTTCTCAGCTAATACAAATTGTGAATAAATATTTTGGATGTGGAACAAAAGCTTTTAACTGACATTTTTTTTTCCTCTGCACTAGCTGATATAGTTTATGATGGTAGCATACATTGCAGGAGATATTGTTTAATATTTTTCAGTCAACATGAACAGAAAGCATATGAACTGACAGCATCAGGAACACGAAGAACACACTTTAGCTCAAATTTTATTTTCCGTCCCTTCCCAGTGAAAGTTCAGTAACATTTGACTGTATTTGCAAATCCCACGCTGCAAACATAATTCTTATCCCCTCAAGGAACATTTGATCATCAATAGCCATTCTAATCATTGAACAGGCAGCTTTAATTGTCCTTGATTTTAAAGATCTTGGCCAAAAGTTTCTGCTTTGGTTACAATCAGAAATCTGGATGCAAATTATACTCTTAAATTACACCAATTTTCTGAAGTGAAATTATGGGTCAGCTTTCCATTCAAAGTCACTTGCATAATGACAAAGCTTGAAATACTTTATTAACCAACACCTCCAGGTAGTGTAATATTTTGTCTAATAATATTTCTCTTTATAATAAAGTGTTCCTTTATTTATTTTGGTAACCTGGTGCAGCTTTATTAAACTCAAAATAGATGTATCACAGAAGTTTTGATAAGCATGTCTAACTCGCTTACTAACCTAATTTTTCAAACATTATGGAAAATGGCTTCAAACTTGATGGAATCATTTATTCATTTCATTGTATGGTAGTGATTTTCTCAGTAAATTAAATACCTTAACAATCTTCAAAGCTTTTAATAGTAATTTGTCTCCTTGAGCCTTTTTAAAAAACAAAAGTCCGGAATTTCACCAATGCCCTGGGAGACCTGCAAAAAGGCATGATTGGCACAAATTTGCCACCATTGTGATTGACTTGATCTGGAGAGATTTTTTTTCTTTAAATCAGTGGAAATGATTGTGGTGGAATTTGATAGCCTTGCTTGTGTGTCTTGAAGGTAGTGAAGGCATTAATTAGGCAGGATGATAGTGTGCATGAGGGCCACCACTTTTCCACCACAAGAACTGAGTCATGGTCACAAGTCTGTGGTTGGACCTCCGATTCTCCCATTAAATGGGGTCCTAAATGGGCAATTTATAGCTTTCTTTAAAGGCCTCATCGCACCACAATTGGTATTAACCCAATGGCAGTGGGACTGTTATGTACTGTGTCACTGACTTTTTAATCATCCAAGGGTGGCTGCTCATTCCAAGGCATTTGATACCTGATCAAGGAATGTAACATCAGAAAGGAGTAGCCTGGCAGAAGCCACCCTCTCCTTGCACTGAACACTAGGAGAAGGTGAGGACTTCAGATGCTGGAGAGCAGAGTCGAAGAGTGTGGTGCTGGAAAAAGCACAGCCGGTCAGGCAGCATCTGAAGAGCAGGAGAATCAAAATGTCAATTCTCCAGCTCCTCGGGTGCTGCCTGACCAGATATGCCTTTCCAGCTCCACACTCAATTCTTGCACTAAACACCGTAAACCATTCCCTGCTAGAGCCGCCAGCCCCACAAAATATCTTTTACCATTGGTTACTACCTGTGTACTTTTTTTGTTCCTCAATCCTGGGTCTCCAGTAAGTGGGTGTGGCAATAATCTTGTCCGTTCCATTTGAACTACCTGCCTGATTGACAAGCAGCTCTCGGGCAGCCAGGAAAGACTTTAAGATGACCGCTTAAGTGCCTGGGGGCTAGGCTGACAGACCTCCCCAGGGAAGCAGTGTGCCAGCCAGCAGGCAAGATCCTGGAAATTTCCCAAAAAACCAATCCTTGTTTTGTTTGCTTGAGCTAGCTTTTTACACTCCTATTTAGTCACAATCTGGAGAGTTGCACTGGAACAGAAACTATATCCCTTTCTATTACCATTTAGATGTGAACAGGGAGACTTTCTGTTGTACTATCCAATGTAATATTCATCTGCAGATTGTGAAATCTTTTTTGTGTAAAATGGCTGCCTACAGTCACTAGTCCTCAAATAATTCATTATAGGTGAAGAATTTTGAAACATAACCATATAGCTGCACATTGTTTTAACTTTCACTTCCTGGTTATTGTTTTATTATTTCTCCTCTAACTTTTTTTTCTTCCCTCCTTTTGAAGGTGGCTCTTATGGGTGTACAGATATTAGCCACATTGCGCGCACTCAACCCAGTGGCTGCATTTCATGTACAAACTTGAATTTTCAATGCCATGCATCAAATATTCTGTAGATATTCAAATTTTGAAGACCTCCTATTCCATTTTAAAACCTTAGATGGATAATTTTATGGCACAGCCACTGACAGCAGCCAAGAACTCTGGCTAAAATTTGTCCCCTTCTTTCTAGCTTAGCAGAACCGAAGACAGACATGCTTTTATTATTGCCAAATGATAGGCCAGGAGGCATATCTGGAACTTTTCATATTGTTAGAGCTTTATAACAAATGCATTGACTCTCAAAGCCAAAGCTGACAGTAATACCATTGTCAAGGATTACCCTATGCACCAAAGAATTGTAATTTGGTAGTAAACACTCACTCATTGAGCCCTTTGTATATATTTTGGAAATGGTGTGCAAGATGGGAGATTGATTTTGGCATTTTGCCCAAAATTAGTCTTGTGTGGATTGCACTTCAGTTGTTGGATTAAGTACAAGCTTCACAAGTGTGTGAAGGAATACAGCAAACATAATGTATGATTGGAGAGAAGAACATGATACATTATGTGCCTACTACTGCAGAGCCCTTAATACAGACATGGGTGATGTAAAGACTATAAAATCAACACCATAAGTCTCTCCCTCGGTAAAAATGAATTATTACACTCTATGTAGATCTGCCAATTGCAATGATGTTGAGTAGACATTAAAGACGAGTAGAAAAACCAAGCTGATGGAAAATAAACAATTACTGATGGACTCCTAAGGATAAACTCCTAAAGACGATGTAGCATTGTCAGAAGTTATCCAGAATTTTCCAGATGATAGGCAGATCCCGATGAGGCTCAAGCTGATGAATTGAGGTTTTTTGCAAGTACCAAATTGGAGTTTTTTTCTTATTATTTATGGGATTTGGATGTTGCTAGCTAAGTCAGCATTTATTGTTCATCTTTAAATATCCTTGCAACAATTTGTTTACCATTCATTTCAGAGGGCAGAAAAGTGGCAATCCATGTTGATTCGATTTTTCATTTGATTTATTGTAGTCATATGTACTTAAGTACAGTGAAAAGCTTTGTTTTGCAAGCAGTACACGCAGATCATAGCAAACAAGGACATACAGATCATAGGGCACTTAGACCGAGCGAGTATACAATGTTTACAGCTGCATAGGAGGTTCACAAAACAAAATCAACATTAGCAAGGTCAACATTATTTGAAGTTAGAGAGGTCCATCCAGCAGTCTGATAACAACACCAGGGAAGAAGCTGGTCTTGAACCTGTTGGTGCATGTGTTCAATCTTCTGCCTAATGGAAGAGGTTGGAGGAGAATATCACGGAGGTGGGACAGGTCTTTGATGGCAGCGTTTCCACAGTAGCAAAGTATAAATAGTCTGTGGACAGGAAATTGGCTTCCATGATGGTCTGGGCTGTGCATATCACTTTCCCTAGTTTCTTATGGTTGGTCAAATCAGTTGCCATACCAGGCAGTTATGCATTCCAATAGAATGCTTTCTATGTTGCATCTGCAAAAGTAGGTGAATGTTCTTGTGGATATGCTGAATTTCCTAAATTGTCTGAGGAAGCAAACATGTTGTTGTGCTACCTTGACCGTTGCATCTATGTGTACGTCCAGGACAGATTGTCGGTTATTGTCACTCCGAGGAACTTGACACCTTTGACTCTTTTCTACCTCTGCTCCAGATAGGGGCCGTTCTTCTTCCTTCATCTATCCTTCCTACCTTCCTGAAGTCAATTATCAGTTCTTTGTTTTCTCGATTTAGAGAGAGAGCGATTGTTATCATTGTACCATGACACCATTGCTGTGTTTGACGCCACATGTAGGCCAGACCAGGTGAAGATGGCAGTTTCCTTCCCTAAAGGGCATTAGTGAATCATATGGATTTTTACAACAATTTGACATTGGTTGCACAGTCAAATTAAGTTTTTAATTCCAAATTTTTCTTTAATGTTTCACCAGCTATCATGATGGAATACAAACCCACGTCCCTAGGCCATTAATCAAGGACCCTGATTTCTTTATCACCTCCCCTTTATCAATGCTTGGTTAGGTTTAACCCCTAACCAAATTTGTAAAGATCATTAGTGCTATGCTCTCGAAGAGCTTCCCCTCCAGTGATTGCCTGGCAATCGCAGCCACTTCTTATTTTTAACCTTCAAAAACATTCAAGAGATAATGCCATGTTGAGTTGCCCTTCTTTCTCCTACCTGCAGTAGCAGTGCCTGATTTTGGTGGGGCTGCTAACCTTACAGTACTGAGGAGCCTGCAATGGCCCTCTACTCCTGGAAATTTAATTCTTGGAGGCAACTACTTACTTAATTGGCGGCTTTCTCATTCCTTCTGGACCTCACTGCCAGCATGTGGTCAATCCTGACACTATTTCATCCTGATAGGGTTTGGATCTGGCCACAAAAATTCAGACCTTTTTTAACTCAATAGCCTCCTTTGGCATGGTTTCTCAAACAACCATTAATTGCATCATTTCAGTGCGAGGGACTACCTCTGGTACAGATTTCACAACCACAATGCTAATTTCTGAAGTATGTTTTCACAAGCCACTCACCATCCTGATTCCTGGAGTATCACTGGGTCAGAATCCAGGAACTTCCTCCCTAACAGCATTGTGGGTATCCCTACACCAAATGGACTGCAGCAGTTCAAGAAGGCTGATGCTGCCATTTTCTCCAGGGCAATTGGGGATGGTGAATAAATGCTAACACAGCTATATCTGCCTCTTATGAGTGAATAAAGAACTGACTCTGGCCTTTCTCTCCCCCCACCCCACCCCCCAACATCACAAATTATTGTACAGATACAAGTTCAGTCAAAGTCCCTTTGTCAGCATTTTAACAAAACGTAGACATCTTGGTTATTTGCGGTTCCTCGAGGGGCTCAGATGTACAATGTCAAATTACCAGAGAGCTTTTATAAAATATGCAGCTGCTGTCAGCTATAGTGATATGGGAAACACAAGACAATTACAAAAGAGGGTAACTAAAGGTCATGTGAATGGGAAGACAAATGAATTCTAATGGTAATGGCTCATCCTCTCTGAAGTGATAATGACTCCATGCATGATTTCTTTCTGAAATCTTACCTCCAACATTTGCAGTTGTTTAATGGTAGTCATTAATTCTAAATTTTAGGAGTATCAAGGCTGTCTCTTCAACATTTTTATTTCTCTCTAAAAACCATTATGCTAATTGTGGCAACAAATATTATGGAGATTAAAATGCTTCAGTATAGTGAAGCTGAGAGGGACAAAATTGCAACTTTAATAAATTATCCACTAAATGGGGCAAAATCAGGGCAATTAGAATTTGAGCATGATCAATCTGACTGAACAAATTAAATATCAACTGGACTCAAAAGATACTTGACTTAAACAGTTTCTTTTTAAAAAAGAAACACTATCTACTTTCTCTTGATCAGTCAACCTAGCTGGTCACGCACTGAATTAGCATTTAATAGTATGGACAAGATTGCTCCATTGAGAGTTAGGCCTCATTTACATACAGCTGGAGGATTATAAATAAAAACTGGGTACCCAGTGTCATTATTCAATATATGGTGTGAATGTTGACTGCCAGTTGTGATCTCCAACATGGGTGATATCCAAGTCTTACATGGTCTAAGTGGAGTTTAATACTACTGAACCAACAAGGTATAGCCTTGGGTCCTGGTCTCATGACAGCTGGAGGATGATCTACTAAAGATGTTTACTGATGGAAATCAGCAGTGATGTTCTGGAGTTCTGACATTGCCTTTAACAGCCGCAGCTTTTTCCCTTTGAATCAGGAACAGTTCCTATCTCTTGAGGGTTTTTAAAAAATGCCACTGATTTCAGTTTTACCAAGACTCCATGATGCCAAACCTCATCAAATACCCTCTCTACATTGGGGGAGTTATTCCACTCTCCCTGACGGCCAACTCTTCTACTCATAACCATATCCAGACTGGTTGGGCCGAGAACCAAATTTTATTTTTTGTGAAAACAAAGCATTGTTAAGCACGTTATTGAGTAGTTAGGTGATGCTTAAATGAAAAGAATTGATTGATTGTGTTATTATCTATTGTTCAGCATGGTAACAATCCAAGGTAGATTTATTCTGCTCTTTGTGGAAAGGAGATACCCGCCCAATCCCCCAATGTTATTTTGTACTACTTGACACCAATTGCAGTCAAGTTGTTCTCTTTTTGTCACAATATCTTCAAATGGAGGAATTCTAGAATTAAATAGTCAACTCTTCTCACTCTAGGAGAAATAAAACTTGCTAAAACTGTTTGTTTTTTTTTTTAAAAAACGCATCTCTATATCAATATAAATTGTCAAGTACCTTTATTTTATGACTTAATGATTTGATATTTTTAATCAACCAATTCAGGCATTTCATAACACTTTTTTTGTGGAGCAGATAGGACTTGACTAGGCCTAGAGGTATGGACACTACCACTGCACTACAAGGCCCTTGTTTCACAGATATAGTCAGAGGTATAGAGATGTACAGCATGGAAATAGACCTTTCAGTCCAGCTCATCCATGCCAACCAGACATCCTACATTAACCTAGTCCCATTTGCCAGCACTTGACCCATAACCCTTCAAACCCTTCAGCTATCCAGATGTCTTTTCGATGTTGTAATTGTGCCAGCTTCCACCACTTCCTCTTGCAGCTCATTCCATACATGCACCACCTTTTATGTGAAAATGTTGACCCTTAGGTCTGTTTTTAAATCTTTCCCTTATTTGAAACTACTTCACCATCCACTTCACCTCCAATTTCATTGTCATTTGCAAGCTTACTAACTATATACCTCCTATGTTCACATCCAAATCATTTATATAAATGACGAAAAGCATTGGACCCTGTATTGATGCTTGTGGCACATCACTGGGCACAGGCCTCTAGTCGGGGTAAAATTAATGACTGCAGATGCTGGAAACCAGAGTCTAGATTAGAATGCTGCTGGAAAGGCACAGCAGTTCAGGCAGCTGCTGGAACTGCTATGCTTGTCCAGCACCATTCTAATCTAGACAGGCTTCTAGTCTGAAAAGCAACCCTCCACCACCACTCTCTGTCTCCTATCTTTGAGTCAGTTATCTATCTGGATAGCTAGTTCTCACTCTTTCATGTAATGTAACCTTACTAATCAATCTACTATCGTCATTGTCTAATTGGGAATTGTTTATCTCCTGAGTTGAAAAGGCTGGTTTGCATCTAGGTTCAATGCTGTTCTTTGAAATCTGCCTGCAAGAACTTCAGCATCTAGTATTTAAAGAAACATATGTATGAATCATGTTTCATCACAATAATCCTCTTGTCATTTCTAGTTTCAAAGCAATAATATAATTACCATTTCCTTCATATGGAAGTTTGTGAGGTTTTTATAGTTCAACTCCAACTCCAAAGGTATGAACTGTGATTATTTTCTAATGGACTCAATTATTCAGTTGATAGCTTTTCTAAAACTTGCTTTTACATCCAGTGCATATTGACTTTTAACACACAGAGTGCTTTGAATAACTTGTATCAAATAATTGTCCCTGCCATTATGCCACATTTTAACGAGTTCCATCATTTCCACCACCCCACATATCATTTTCAGTTCATCAGCTGCAGAAATAATCTTTTTTATCCAGGGTAAATTGCTTTTTGATACCCTTGTTTTGATGTTTTTATTTTCCACCCCACTACCACTTACACTTTGCAGCATCATGGGTTCCACACACTAAGTATTGGGCATTGTCTACCAATAAACAGACCCTCATTTTTCCTTGCACTGATGAACGAAAAGGGTTCTGAAATGAAAAGACCATAAACTGAGTTGATTGATGTCAAGTGATTGGAACAGCTTTGCCGAGGTAGTGACTAGCTGTGCCTTCAACATTACAGAACAACATTGTTAACTTTTGCTATATGAAGTGTATTCCTCTTAATATCACAGTGAAACTATTTCACTGGATATTAATATTTGTGATACTGGAGAGACAGTCTTGTCGTGCAGTGGTAGTGTTCCCTATCCCTGCTGTATTAACACCTCTGAACAAGTTGATTTAGAGAAATACACATCTGTGATTATTCCATTTGATACTTTTAAATGAAGATATATACACGAATCTTCAGCCTCTTGAACTCTTTGCAGTCCTTAGGTGCAGTGACTGCAAAGTTCTTTTAATCATTTGAAACCCCCCCCCCCACCTTTTTTTAAAAGTAGCTGCAAATAAGAACATTATCTCAAGACATCAACAATGAGCAGCATTACCTTTTTAAAGGGGATAATTGTGAGAAATTTGGAAAATACAGTGAATGAAAAACTCAACCTCAATGTGTAGAAAACTGTTATCCTGCAATTTTGCTTTTTCTAGATCATGCTCTGCCAACAACTGGAGAATGCAACAGCTTTCAGCCTGCAGTGGTCTGACTTTGACAATCTAATCTCACCTTCTAATTGATCTGATTGGGTATATACCCAATCTCCAATCCTATCTATAAAATAGATTTTCTTTTTCTTCTGTCTCTCTCTCTCCTTGTGACATACAAACATTGATTTTATTGTAATGAATGCTGCTCATCAATAGTTATTTTCCCCAAATAGCCTGATGCTTCATGTGTATGACTCATCACTTTTATTTTCTCTCATTCTGTGCTAGTTTGTTATTCAAAATGCTGCCTCAACACACCTCCAGGTTCCAAACCTCCATCTTGAATGTCATGTTGCTACCCTTACCTCCATACCCCCACCCATACAATAAATATATTCATAGACAAGAGTCTGGGCTGCTTGTAGACTATTTGGTTGTGGCAGTGGAGCACATTTCTATTAGCATGTCATGTTTCAAATGATCAGAATTGAGATGGAGTATTCACTTTTTATATCCTTTGGTCACATGCTATGATAGTGATGTCTCAAGCTTGCCCCTGAAAAAATAACACAAGCCAGGATACTGGAATAGTAATGGACATCTTAAAAAAAAAAATCACTTAGGATGTGGCTTTTGTTGCTGGGCCAGCACTTATTGCCTATCCCTAGTTCTTCTTATGGTGTTGCTTCACACATTCAGGCGAGTGGGAAATATTAAATCACACTCCTGATTTATGACTTGTAGACAGTGGACTGGCTTTGTCGAATCAGGAGGTGAATTACATGCTGCAAGTTTGACATAGGAGTAGAAGTAGGCTATTTAACCTGTTGATTACACCCTGCCATTCATTAAGATCGTGCCTGATCAGATAATCCCCAACTTCATTTTCCTGCCTTTTCCACAAAACCCTCGATTTCCATTAACTGATTTGAAAAACAATCTGTTTCATCCTTGTATATACTTAGTGACACAGCCTTGACAATTTTCTGTGGTAAAGAATTGCACAGATTCATTACCTTCTGAGAAAATAACTTCCTCTTCCTCTCTGTTGGCCTTGCTGTTTTTGGCATCATATTTTTGCCTAGATAACTCAGTTCAATTTCTCAGTACTGATAGCACAGCATTCAACACTATTTCTGGAATGCGCTGCCGGGAAGGGTAGAAGAAGCAGGAATCCTCTCTATCCCCACAGCTCCCAATTATTGGATAGTTTAGCACTTGTATTTGAATGGCAAGAGACAATAGTTGGCTGCGCTGTTATTGGTGATGGGTTGAGCGTGTGGTGCTGGAAAAGCACAGTAGGTCAGACAGCAGGAGAACTCC
This sequence comes from Chiloscyllium punctatum, assembly GCF_047496795.1. Taxonomy (NCBI): domain Eukaryota; kingdom Metazoa; phylum Chordata; class Chondrichthyes; order Orectolobiformes; family Hemiscylliidae; genus Chiloscyllium; species Chiloscyllium punctatum. The sequence goes on from NC_092739.1 coordinate 122,175,765, forward strand.
TGCTCAGATGTTGCCTCACCTGCTGTGCTTTTCCAGCACCACACTCTCTCTCTAATCTGATCTCCAGCATCTGCAGTCCTCTCACTCTCTACCTGTTATTGGTGATGGCCATTGTGTGGCAGTCATGTCATGAATGTTACTTGCCACTTCATTCCTGATGAAGGCTCCTGCCCGAAACGTTGATTTTCCTGCCCCTCGGATGCTGCCTGACCTGCTGTGCATTTCCAGCACCACTCTAATCTTGACTCTAATCTCCAGCATCTGCAGTCCTCACTTTCACCCTTTTACTTGCCACTTATCAGCCTAAGGTAAAAACAATGACTGCAGATGCTGAAAATCAAATACTGGATTAGTGGTGCTGGAAGAGCACAGCAGTTCAGGCTGCTCGTTGGATGCTGCCTGAACTGCTGTGCTCTTCCAGCACCACTAATCCAGTACTTATCAGCCTAAGCCTGGATATTGCTCAGGTCCCACTTCATTTGTTCAGAACTCCTCAGATATTGAAGCAGTCTGCAAATAGTCATAAGGTCATAAACACAGAAGAGGCTGTTTGGCCCATTGAGTTTGTGATGATCTATCTACACTAATCCCACTTTCCAGCACTTGGCCCATCGCCTTGAACATTATAACATTTCTACTGCTCATCCATATACCTCTTCTTTGAAGGTTCTGAGGATTCCTGCTTCTTCTACCCTCCCAGGCAGTGCATTCCAGAAGTAATGTTAAATGCTGTACTACCATCTGTTAGCAGCTTCACTTTTTTGAAGGGAGGGTTATGGCCACTAGTGCGTCCTGTTATCTTGTCCACGTCACCATGCATTGAATGAATGAAGACAGTGTAGGCAGCCATTTTGGATGTAGGGTGCAATTCCATTATTTACAATATTGACTGCTTGTGTAAGACAGAAATTGAGTGTCTGACCGCATTGTAGCTAGGGCAGGAAATCTGTAGGTGTTCTAATCCTGTATTAGGAAAGGAATAAGCTGGTGTGTGTAGCCACTCTGGCTCACCTCCATTAATTGAGCACAGATGAGTTGTCAGTAATTCACAAATCCAACTGACCAAGAACTTTGTCTTGTGGGCAACACGTGTAGACATTGTTTCTCTGAAACAGTACCCAAAACTCAACCTCTTGAAAGATTCCTTGCTAATACAGTATAAGTACTGGGATGACTACAGTAGGAAACTTGAAAGTATCAACACATTCCTCTAAAAATTACCTCAGTTAATGTTTCTGTAAAGTCAGCCAGAATGAAAAATTGCCTGTGTATCCAAAATAATAGATAGAAGATCCTGGAAATACTTCACAAGTCTGGTAGCAGTTTTAGGAGATAAACTGAACTGGCATTTCAAGTTGATGACCTTTTTCATCAGACCCAGAATAATGGAGCAGAGGCTGCTGTCATCATTGACCCAGTCGAAAACTGCAGAGCAATTTTTCCACAAACCGTAGCAGGAATTTGCTGCCCCAGAGGCAGCTCTAATCCAATGACAAACTGGCTGGAAATGATGTGATGCAGTTCATTTGCAGGTAAAGTCAAGCACTCTTTGTCACATTGCTGAAGCCATGAGAGTTCAATGGCTTTCAGTTTAAATTATTTAATATCCTGTTAATTGCAGCTCCACTTTGAACCCTACAACAATCTCCCTCAACATTCACTGTTTGTTGGAGCCGCATCATGAATAGGAAGTGCTTAGAGAGACATGTGCCGCATGCTGACAAATGGGATTAGATCAGTTAAGATATCTGGTTGGCGTGGAGAAGTTAGACTGAAGGGTATGTTTCCTTGCTGTATAACTCTGAGGACTAAGTGAGGACTGCAGATGCTGGAGATCAGAGTCGAGAGTGTGGTGCTGGAAACACACAGCAGATCAGGCAGCATCCAAGGAGCGGGAGAATCAATGTTTTAGACATCACGCCCAAAATGTTCATTCTTCTGCTGGGATGCTGCCTGATATGCTGTGTTTTTCCAGCACTACATTCTCGACCCCATATAACTCTGACTCTAGGATGCAGGCTGTTAGCAATTTTTCTCTCTAGTGTTTTCTGTTATTTGCTTAATATTTTCATCTTCCACTGTACTTGAATATTCTGTGCCTGAATACAAAGTTGCCCAAAATAGGGGACAGGACCCTGACAAGGATGACAAAATGGAATGCTGGGGTTCCAAGCTGAGACAGCAGTGGTTGTCATGGAGCTCCGACCTAGTTGCATAAGCTGTGGTCTGTACTCTTGACAGGCATCTGCTCTCACAGCTATCCTGGTCTCCACCACTACATCTACACTTGACTTCACTGCCCAACACCCAGCACCCAAGTTCCTACTTCTCAGTGGGATGCTGACCATCTTCAAGCTCAGAGGGTTAGAATGGGAGAAAGTTTGGGAAGCACTGCCTTAGTATTTAACAGGCTTCATGCATTTCTGTGTATCTGCTGCATATTACCACAGTTCCTCCATTTGACATTATCCTCAAAGCCTTTGTTCCATTACACCAATATAAATATTAAACAAAAAGATTATGAATTTGTTACGATGTTCCCTTCTGTGCTGCAGGATTAGAAATCGGAGTGGCTGATTTCTGTAGGAATGATTTGAAACATCAGCCTAAATCTAATAAGGTACTGATCAAACCCCTTCAAGCACCATTAACTTTTTGAAAGTCAATTGTGAAAAAGTAATAAATGGGAGGAACAACATTTTAAATCGGGGATTATAGTTTTATTGCACAATGGTCTGAAAGAGTTAACATGAGGAGTGACATAAGCACCACCCACAATGATGTCACATTGACTTGTGGGCAAAACTGGTTTGGATCTCAAAGGAGTGAGACCTAAATACCTGGCTGTCCAGATCCTGAGGGGACTTGACCAGGTGGGTATCGATAGAATGTTTCCTTTTGCGGAAAACAGAACAGGGGGTCATAGTTTAAAAATAAGGAGTTCTTCATTTAAGACTGAGGTGAAGACCTCTTCTTCTCTCAGGGTTGTGAGCCTTTGCAATTCTCCTCTTCAAGTGACAATGGATGCAGAATTTTAAATATTTTTATTTGTAAAGCAGACATGGGTAGATTCATCATTACCAAAGGGATTGAAAGATTATTGGGGGAGTTCAGCAACACCGAATTGAGCTTAAGATCAGATCAGCAATATTTTTTTGAAATGCATAGCAGGTATGAAGGGCTGAGTGTCCTTCTCTTATTCCTTGTTCATCTGTTTGTATGGCCTCAAAGTCCCTGTAACAATGTCTCTTGTATCAATGTCGTGTTTTGACTCACTGGTGACCCCCACTATTCCTGGACACATCATAAAATGAAAGTTAAGAAGTAAGCAAAGTTCCCCAATTTATCTGATTTCCAGACCTATGTTTATAGAATGCACAGATGGGGCTTCTGTACTGAACAATGACTCTTCATTACAATTGATTAGACCGCAGGCTACTTCCATAACCTGTTAGCATATAACATTTTAGTTAGTAATGGTAATCCCCTTATCAACTTTCCCTTACACACTGACAACTCACTGACATGGTTTTAAAAAAAAGATATAAACAAAAGGGAAGAACTGTAAAGACAGTTCAGTAAGTCTTTGTCCCACAGTTCTGGAGTTGAGATGATCCATATGACTCTTCTGAAGGCCAACACGTTACTTCAGTTGTCTTTCTCCAGATGATTCCATTGGCTGGTAAGAGACACAAGGCAACTGGTTCACTCATAAAAGGTTTCTGACTTGTCAGTTAATGTCATACCTTACTTTAACTGAAGCAGGAAAGAAACATTTCTTTCAGGTTTACAGTGAGTTTTGAAAATAGAGAAAAGAGACCACTCCATAGCTGGGAGTAACTCTTTCGCTCTCTCTCTCCAAGTATAAAAGGTCTCTGTAACTGGTAGCTGGTCACTAATCTGTAGACTAATCAACTTCATGTTGCTAGTGAAAGCAGGGTCTGTGTATCCCTCCTGACCAAGTTGTCTGCAATTCAAATTCTAATTACTGCTTGGTGAAACTGTTCTTTACTGCCATGGATATTTAGATTACTTGCTTTCAAACCGTGCAGCAACCCTCTCAAATATTGGTGCTCTTCCTTATTTCAGTCCCCCGTTTTAGAATAACAAAAACAAGTCCAGCTGCTTGCAGTAGATGTTTTGAATCAACCGATTTGAGATGTTGTGATGCATGTCTTGGATAAGTGGGATTTGAACCCAGGCCTTCTGGTCTGCAGATAGACACCACCACTTTGCCAAAAAGTACTTTTTTATCATATCAACTTGGCCTGTAACTTGTTGCTGTCCTGCATAGTAGACCTTAAGTGTAAGAGGCTCTTCTAATTTGAACAGGCAGTAATTTGTCTCCCTTAACATATACCAAGCAACATCTGTAGTTTCCTAAAGAGGATGGTGACACATCATAATGCATGATCAACTTGCAACCTCATTCCCTGGCAGAATTTAATTTTGGAGTCACAGTGGCCCTGACAGTTGATGACTTGATCGTTTTCTCCTATAATTTTTAAAGTGCATTTGCCACAGAAAGTAAACGGAGCTCCCATTACAATGGTGATGATCAAAGTACCTTGTCTGATCGTGGCTATTTCATTTTAAATAAAAACAATTTTTCTCCTGAATTTATTATTGAAATAAAATTTTGGTGATTGAGTTAACTCTTAATGGCCATGGGATGAGTACTTTTCACTTAAGCAATGGTCATAACTTAAATTGATCTGAATTGCTTAACACATCAGAATCAATAACTCATTAACCCTCTTCTGAACTATTTTCTAGGCCACTTTGAAAAAACCATATTGGTGTCAGACTGCAGTGATTTGTAGCCTGGACCAGGTAAGGACAGCAGATTCTATTATTTTGAAAGAATATGAATTAATCAATGTTTTATGACAATTCAAAAATATTATACTCCTTTTTCTTTCCATAATTTGTTCCACTAAATTACACAGTTTAGCATGGAAGGGGTTGAACTCCAGTTCTATTGAATTTTATTTTGTTTTTGACAACAAATGTGCTGCTATACCAGTGCTCACACCTTCATTGCAGGAGATACCATTTAGCAAGAAGCCAGGGGAAATAGAACATATCATGGGTATCTATCATAAGATTACAATTTATGATTTTACCACACAGACTTATTTTTGTTTATTAATGAACTCGTTAAATCTTTTAACTGCCCACAATTTTTTCCATGTTTGAGCCATCCATGTGACTCTACATTACTAATCCAGTAACATAACCAGTAATAAGCAACCACTCCATCTCGCAGTCCATATTGTCAGTGTTTTCACTTCACTATCCTAGACACATGGAGGCCAATTGTTTTGCCCTACCAGCTTGGCTCGACATGAACCAGGACTGGAACCAAGAACCTTTCTGCTTTGTATAGATCAAATACAAATGGAGCAGCATGTTCAGCAACTGTATGCTTTTGTTAATTGAAATAACACTGCAGGAATTTGTGTTATAACAAATGTCTGTCAAGATTTTGAGGAAACTGCATTTTAAATGTATTTTTCCTTGGAAGCAGTGTTATCTAAGCAATTAGCACAGTGCTATCATCTCCCAATGGCAAGAAAATCTGATCATGGAATTGAAATGTTTATCAATTCAGCAAGTTTTTAACACTTAGTCTGATCAGAAGACAATCAGATGCATTTTATGGATTTTAAGATGATGGCTTTTAATGTACTTGGGCTGGCATAAATATAATAGGACATTCCATGGTTCTCATGTGCAGACATGTGGAAATCATGCGCACAAATGGAATGGGGGGGGGGGATAGATAAGATAAGTACAATAAACTTAACAGTTTATATATTTTGTATATATTAATGGCTTGATGATTTCAGGCTGAATATGCCGATCATGCATCTTCCAGTGTAGGAGTGATTTTTAAAATGCAGACAGTTTCATTTGTTCTTTTGGGTATAGTGGTGCTGGGTTGATTTCAAATTCTGTCTGGAACCTGGAATAGTTACATGCAGAAGAAAATTACAAGTTATGCAGAGAGGAAATTACACAGTCTGGGTCTTGTTCCTTCAATGCCTCAGCTGCTGGTGAAGTTCTGCAGATAAAACCAGAGTTTAAAACAAGGAATTAACTTGTCACAGACTTTTTCTTTCCAACTGCCGAGGGATCCAGACAAGCTTGTGGCCAGTGTTTCCAATTCTAACTTGAATAAATCATGATTGAGAATCCTGAATTAGCCAGGTTTCCATTGTTCAAGTGATAAATCTAATGGCTTGTCTCTCCCCAGTTGAGGTGACTAGCTGCTGTGCTCATTGTTTAGCGATCTACTTCATTCCTATTTCTTGAGTTTTATTGTGTTTTTTTCTGGCGACAGGTTGACTCCACTCCAGTCCATTAGACTGTAGAAGGTACAGTGATGAAAATTGGCTGCCAGCTCAATTCAATAATGTAATTTTGGTTTTAGTTTCTCAAAAAAATCAATTGGGGGTTTCAGTAGGAGAGACTGTTACCCAAGGGCACTACCCTTTAGGGTTGCAATGAGGAAGGTTAATTTGTGAAACTCATTGCTGCAGAAGGCTGAGGTGGCTGAGTCATTGACTGTACTTAGAATTTATAAATAGTCTTGATTAGTAAGGAGGTCAAGGGATACGGGGATAAGGCAGGAGAATGGGGTTGAGAAACATATCAGGTTGGCAAAAACAATGACTGCAGCTGCTGGAAACCAGATTCTGGATTAGTATCAGCCATGATCAAATGATAAAGTAGACTTGATGGGCCAAATAGCCTAATTCTGCTCTTATGTTCTTTCAACCGAGATCAAAATATCTTTTGTTGTACAGAATGGTTCCATAACATTTTGCAGTTGTCTTTTTTTCTCTAATATACTAGGACATTGACCTATATTAAAGGAAATTGCAAGTTGTTCTAACTTACTCATAAATCTCATTCTACTTGCATTTCTTTGCTTGCTGACCAAAATTGTGTGTATGACTAATACTTCAATTTTCTATCTCACCCTTGTCAATCCTCACTCTTTCCCATCTGAACAACTACCCCCTGCCCAAAACCTTGTGGATAATTTTTCTGAATTTTGGCCTTGGTACATTTTTCCACCCAAAATTCCTTTTCCCTTCTATTGGTGAAGCAGCCCTCAGTGGGCTATACTCTGAGCTCTGGATTTCTTTACACTCTGCATATTTCCTCCTTTTTTAAGATGTTTGTCAATCTTTCAGAGAGCTATTAATAACATTTCCTAAAGTCTGTTTCTTTGGTTTATTTTGGTTGATTTTTGAGTATATCTTGAGTATTGTCTAGAATATGTTACCATGTTGAAATTGTTAGAATAAATGCATTGTTGTGGAAGTATATATCTGCTGCAGCAGAACCTGATCCTCCTTTTATAGACATTGCGTATGAGGTGCTGCACAGGCAGGACACCTTTATACTCTTACTTTCCTGTGGGGAAATATTGCAATCTCTACCATTTTCAAGCAGCTCAAGTAAAGAATTGAACAAAGGAAATCAAATTGTCCTCTAAATCCACATACTGCCACCATTGTTGAAGGCTTTAATTAAGATTACATTCACTGTTTTACTAGAGTTTGAATAGAGTTTACAACAGGTGATTTGAATCCCTGATAGATATAAAAAAACTGGGGGGTGGGTGCTGTGCAGCCAAGTACACCTTTTGTGGCCTTTATAGAAATAATTGATTAGACTGACTTATTATCTTTAGTCTGGCGTGATCATGTGTTTTATATCAAAACTATTCCCTTTAAAGTTTGCTCAGGTTGCAGACTAGCATCCTTTGGACAAAAGTGGTATTTTAACCTGCCGCCAACCTTTTCATTTCCTGCAGAGCTGGAACATAGCTGTGGGGATTTAAGTCTTATCTGACTATCTGGAGGTCTATTTGACAAGATTTTATTATTAACTGTAGCAGGCAACAGGAGCTTGCATGTTTGTACTTTATTATATGAAGTGAATATATCAACTCTTAATATTTCTACTGCATACTCTTCAAAAAACAAACTATAAAAACTCATGAATGTTGAATCTTTAGAAACTTGCAAACTATTAGTCATGGATTAATATGTAAGCCATATAATCTACTGTTAGATTTGTAACTTGTGCTATAGATGTGTAATCTTTTGAAATCTATAATACAATCTGTCACCTTAGAGAATGGGTCTTGTGGAAGTTTTGACACCTTTTTTGGGCTAAACCTGAAAATAAAATGAAACTACTTTTTACTCTTTCTGTAGCTAATGAGACAAAGGTTTTTTTAAAAGTACAATCCAAAGTAATCAGGCTGAACGCACGAACTAGGCAAGGGTTCGTGAGTGATGGATAATTGAGATTGTTTTGCTGGTCGTGGACACAAATTTAAATCTTTGTTTCCACATCTTGAGGCTTATAAGTAAATGGAAAAAATACATCCTTTGGTATCTGATTTACACCTTCAGATATTTCTATTTGGCTCACTCAACTGCATATTTCAAATCCACGTGCATTGGCAGTCCAAATTAGTGAGGCTACAAAATTATTTCTGCCCTTATGAAATTAGGGATACATTCATTTAGGACGTTCCTAAGATTGGACTGTTGTTAATAAATTAAGACTGCCTCATACTTTTAGGGTCAGGATCAGAAAGGAACAAATCCTATGATCTTGTAGGATTAATCTTGTCATTTTAAGGCTTTTAAACAATAAACTTCATGTTACCTTGCCACTACTTTTTAAAATATCATATCCTTTCAACAGTTTGCTTTTAAACTGCTATTATGTACTGTTGACATGGGTGTCTCAAAAGAGAAGTTTGATCATTATTCAAGATCATAGGTTTATATTTTTTGCCAATTTTCTCTTTATAAATTGTAAGTGACCTCTAGATCTCAAGGCTATGGGAAATGATTGATTAAATGAAGACTTAAAATACTTTCAAGCACACAGCTAGAATAACGAACATACTTCGAGATATTTTATATCCAATATCGATGTAATGTAAAGAAATTCCTTGCATGAATTTATTGAACAAGGGAAAATGTATTAGAAAATCCTATTACCTCCACGATTGATTTCAGCTGCTATTCTTGGCACCAGTCTGATGTTCACACAGGCTCCAACAGCATAATACTTACAAGAATGGATTTGTTTGCTTGTCAGAAGAATCTTATAGAATACTTAATTTGTGACTAGACAGGATGTTGATATGCCCAGAAAAAGGCTGAATCAAAGTACAATCTTTAAATTGCATTTGTCAAATAAAGATAGATTATGAAGGAAGGTTCTTTTTTGAATTCTGAAGGCATAAACTGTCCAATAAAAACAAAATGCCATTCTTCATGAAATTATAATTATATGGTATGCTTATCCCTTGACCTGCCAGTGATAGGAGGATTAAATGGCCAATCCTTCATGATACATTTGAATGGTAGCTGAAGAATTTGTCAAATATTTCTCTCAACCTCCCTTCTTACTGAAATTTAGAGGTTCAACAGCAAGGCAGCTTTCACCTTTTATTTGTATCGGAACTATGATGATCATTTTGTATGATTGACTACAATATACTAAAACCTATTTTAAATTACAATCTTTTTAATCTCCATCAGAAACCAGGTCCTCATTTCAGCTGTTTGCTTTAGGTTCAACCCCATGTCTCAGGTGGAAAGTTTACATTTCTATATTCCGTGTCACTATTTTAAAGCACTTAATGATTACTAATGGATTGAAATTCTAAAAGTTTTAACTTTTACATATACAATCCGGGATTCCTTCTACCTGTTCATCTCAAGTTAAAATCTCTCCAACATGTTCGATCTCCAGCAGCTCAACTATTGTGCTACTTGGAAACTATCTTCTGATGCTCTTCTCCAAACTGCTTGACTTTCAACATTTTTCTATATTGTGTTGACTTCAGAGCTGAGACATTGCACACTATGAAGACAGTTGTAAGCAAGTGTAAAAGAATGGACTTTGGCAGGTCACAACATACACTGCTCTGATTGGCAGCCCTTAAAATGAAGGTGCAGAACTTGTACAATATAAATTAGGTACATGGGAATGAGAGGTAATTTTCAAAATCTTGCAGTTTTAATTCTGAACTTTGTTGTAGTTACTGATGACCTACAGATTGTACAAACCCATATCCCCTTTATCCTCATTTTATCATCTTTAATCTTTCTTTCTATTTTCTACTTTTGTTTCTTATTGTCTTATGAAGTCCTCTGACTATAAAACTTTTGGTGATATCAATGAAATTCAGAAAATTATATGCTATTGAGATTATAGAACATAGTTGATACTTGCAATGTTATACAGAAAGAAAAAAGATAACATTTTTCTTCCTATAGCATGTTCAAGTACTCTCAGTGAAAATATCCTTGAAGTGAAGTCAGGAGGATTGATGTTGAAACAATGACTTTTCAGTACTGTGAATACTTTGAGTGTTAAAACTTTGAGTCTGCTTTTTACATTTTTCTAACCTGCATTCCTGTAACAACCTAGTGTTAAAATTCACTGATCTATTACTGGAAAGCCTCCCGATTTAGCTACATCTGATGGAGCTGTTTTACTACACTTGAGTTGAACATTGGCAAGCTCATGAAGGTACTTGAAAAAGTCAAGGTTTTCCACTCTAGTGACTTGGAATAATTAAGTGGAAAAACAAGAAAATTCATCAATAAACATTAGGATACCTTTGTGATAGAGGGCAAATTTTGAGTGGCTCCATTCCCATTATGGAAGAAAATATGTCCACTTTGTCATGCTGGTGTTTAAGAACATCTGCTAGATCTTCAGCATCAAGAAATTATTCTTCAGAAGTTTCCTACAATAATGTCCTAGGCCCAACTATCAATTGGTAATCCTGAGATGCTTCATCAGTAACTATCCTTCAGAAGAACAAATGCTGATTGGTCAGTTCCATTTGCAACTCCTCAGACATTTAAAACTGACAATCGATAAAACAAAACTAGGATAATATTCTGGCTTAGGCTGACAAGTGGCATGCAACATTAGTCATACAAAGCTGTTTGTCAATGACCATTTCAAAACCAGAGGAAACCCTTAGCAACTTTCATTTGACATTACAACTCCCGATTCACCTACCATCAACCTTCTGAGTTTATCATTGACAAGCAATTTTGCTGCCAAGGCTGCAAAAGATCAGAAGCTGACCTTTTGAATGGTGATTAATTTACTTCGCCACTCAAGGCTTTTTCAACATCCACAAGTCAGGAATGTGATGAAATATACTGTACCCATCTGGATGGATACAATGCCAAAAACATTAGAAGGTCAACATTATGCAGGATTTTAAAAGCCCACTTAATTTTATGCCCCATTGAACACCTTAAACACTGACCCTCCATTGCCAATATATAATTAGTACAATGTTTACCATCTACGGAATGCACTTTAGCAATTGGCAAACATTTTACAACAATACCTTCCAAAAATATGGGTTCTTACTTAAAAGGACCAGGCCAGCGATGAGATTGAACATCACCTGACTCACCATGATGGCATAGAAATATCACCTTCCCTTCACTGGCACTGGAGAAGAATCTTGGAACTCACTCACTAACAGCACTCTGAATACTTCCACCACACAGACTGTCAGGGTTCAAGAAGTCCACCACATTCTCTGACATCAGGATAGGCAATAATTATTGCTGTTGCTAAAAGTGCGCATATTCCATCAATGAATAAAATTGAAATTATTGATTGCCTGACTTACTACTCTGAAGTTGTGAAGAATTCCACTTACTACCAATTTAAGATTTGGTTGAGCCTGCAATGTGGTGCTGTTACATGTACTGGAAGCTGCATTTATTACTGTCCAGGTACCTGTCCTCAACAGAGGAAACATGTACATGCACTGTGTTTATGTCAACTCAATGAAATGGGTGACAACCATTCGGTTGATCATTTCTTAGCCAATGTCCTGAGAAATTAAATTTATACAAAGCCTGGCAGTAACTGTCAACCATCATTTAATTTATGCATTGGTAGAGGTATTGCCGTGAAGAATTTGCATTCTCCTCTCATGCAGTACATGTGTTGGTTTTCCTTTGAATTGATATTCTTGTGAATTGTCCTGATGAGTACAAGACAAAAATCTTCAATTTCTTTCAGCAATAATAAAAATTCAAACTAACTGGACCATCATTGTTTGCTGTGATTGTCAAGTTGCCAAACATTTGGTGATTCTGTCTCTACATTTTTATATTGATTTTAAAAAATATTTCAATTATGTTGACTACTTTTTGAAATTCTAATAAAATTCTGAGGAGACAATTGGATTAATGGATATGACCTCTTAAATGCATGTAATTTGTATTTTGGTAATGTATAAGGGAATTTTGATATGACTCATTTCAGAAAGATTAAGCTGTGCCAATAGCTTTGGAAATATTTTGTGATATCGCATTGAGTCCCTCAACTGGTACATTCATTAATGTTTGATTAATTAGCAATTTATAGCAAAGGGCTTTACAATTGATTTAAAAACTTTTGGAATAAGACAAGATCAGTTAGCTCCCTCTCATAATCAGTATCTAGTGACCCCTGCTGGAACTTGTTTGCCTGTAAGCTTGGCTTTATGGCACAAAATACAAAACATTAGTTACATTGCTACAATTAGCATATAAGGGGTTAAAACAGAATCCCAAAGGGTATTTCTCAGTGTAGGTAACACTTGTTGAATTGTAGATGAGCTGACTAAAAAATGATAAAATTGGAGTCTCAACTAGCCAGAAAAGTATAGACAATGGCAGTTGTTTTATGGCAGTGTCAGAGAGCACCTTCATTCGATATTGATGCATGGCTGTTTGTTTGAATTAAAACATGGCCAATATGCCATCTGCTATCACTGTTTTAGGATCTATGGGTGTGTTTTAAGCCATCTTGTGAATTGAAGAGCATTAGATCTGATTGACAGCTGTTGATTAGACTGCCAGATGATAGGTGGATTCACTGTGTGGAGACCGATTGGTTGACAACTCGAGATAAGAGGTTTTTTTGAATAGATTTTTATAATATGTCAAATTTAGACATCTCGACAAAATCTTTTATATAGGAGAAAGTGAGGACTGCAGATGCTGAAAATGTGTTGCTGGAAAAGCGCAGCAGGTCAGGCAGCATCCAAGGAGCAGGAGAATTGACGTTTCGGGCAAAAGCCCTTCTTCAGGAAGGGCTCATGCCCGAAACCTTTTTATATAGCCAATACCTGCAAACCTAGTTGACTTAGCAGCATCCAATGTCCAACTAAGCAGGGAGGTTAACAAAGAGTTTACTACAATAAGAGGAATTGAGAAACTCCTCTTTAGAGTAAAAGTAAGTTGCATCTTTTTTATATGTTGACTGTAGGGAAATATCGTCACCTTTAAACATGGGGCAGGACAGAAATCTGTCTAGTCCTGTCCTTTTCTTTTGCTAAATAATATTTTTACTTGCAGGGTGATGAGGTAAAAGTGAATTGGGGCAAGAAATCTAAATACAGCAGGACCTTTTCAGATGAATAAACTTTAAACTTTAAACTGAATGCATCTCTGCTTTCTCAAGGACCTTATCAGGGTAGTGGTGAGCTCATAAATTTGTGGTATAGACATAAACAATTGCCAAGCGAGGATAACGACTATATAAATGTTTTGATGTTTAAAATTTTCAGTTTGCATGGGGGTGGGGGTAGTGGGGGTGGGGGGGAGGGGAGTGGGAGAAGGGGGCAGTAAGGGGAAAGAGCAAAGTGGGCTGACATTGCTTTGATTCACAAGACATAAGGTAGGGGTTAAAACCCCTGTTATTACTTGTTCCTGTATTTTCAAAAGCATGCATTATTGATTTCTCAGGATTATAGTGTTAGATCAATTCATCATGAATGCTTGGCTGAATTTCAAAAGCCCTCAGCTCCCACAAGCTGACAGTGGTTAACATTTTGACACTTAGAGCCTATTAAAATTCACTTTCTTTTTGCTAGTGTATGAAATTTTATTATAACAGAATATTGGAGAGTTCAAAGTCTTTGGGTTTCGTGAATGCAGGTGTTCTTTTCTATATTGTATATATGAATGAGAGCTCCTTTTAATTTTTTTTTAGATTCTATATCCTACAGTATAGAAACAGGCCCTTTTAACCCAACAAGTCCACGCTGACCCTCCGAAGAGTAACCCACCCAGATCCATTTCCCCCACCCTCTATTTACCCCTGACTAATGCGCCCAATACTGTGGGCAATTTAGCACAGCCAATTCACTGGACCGACACATCGTTGGATTGTGGAAGGAAACTAGAGCACACCCATGCAGATACAGGGAGAATGTGCAAACTCCACACAGTCACCCAAGGCGGAAATTGAACCCAGCTCCTTGGCGCTGTGAGGCAGCAGTGCTAACCAATGAGCCACCGTGCCACACTGAAATTCCTGAGTTCTGCCACTAAGTGAGGGACTATGGTAGTTGCATGAGGGTAACTGGTGGCCTGGAGAGTGGGTAGGAAAGAGAAGTGAGGGCGAGAGGGCCCAGGTCCTGCAGAGCTGAGGCAGACCTTCAAACAAACCCACCTCGATATTTGCTGACCTGAGTAGCTGTTTAAATTTGGTTCTGGTCAGCAGTCCCTCATATCAACAGAATGAACATTTTATAGGGAAGCATAGAAAAGAGCAGAATTAGTCTGTTTTGCTGTTCCAAGAATCAGTCTGGTGAACGGTTTGTTGCATTTCCTCAATAACGGCCATTTTTCTTCTTGGACAAGGAGACCATTAGTGCACACAATGTGGTCTCACCAAGACCCTGAACAACTACAGGAAAATATCTTACTCCTGTACATGAACTCTCTTGCAATGAAAACCAATGCAACATTTGTCTTCACAACAAAAATAGAATTTGCTGGTACAACTCAGCAGGTTTGGCAGCTGCTTCTGATGAAGAATCACTTGACTTGACACATAAACATTGCTTTCTTCCCACAGATGCTGCCAGACCAGTTGAATTTTGCTAGCAATTAGTGTTTCAGAACTCCAAAATCCACGGTGCTTTGTTTTATTATAACATTTACCTTTCTTCCTGCTTGACAGGTATACAAGGATACCCAGGTCCCTTTTTGTATGTCAGCATTTCTCAAACTATTTCCATTTAAGTTATCTGTCATTTTGTTTCTTAGACCCTAAGCTGCATAACTTCACATTTATCCACGTTCTACTGCATCTTCCATGTATTTTGCCACTCGCTCAACTTGAGTAGACTTTCTTGAAGCCGCTTTTCATCCTGCCCACCATTTCCAATTCTTCCTAGCTTTTTTTCATCAGCAAACTTTAACATAATACATTTGATTCTTTCATCCAACTGGTTGATATTGTGAATAGTCTAGACCTGGACACCTGATCCCTTTGTACTCCACCAGTTACTTCTCCCCTCTTTATTGTTTCTATTCCTCTCTGCTAATCAGTTCTCAATCCATGCTATTATATACGCCCATGCTCATATGTTTCAGTCTTGCAGATTTACCTGTTATGACAGACTTTATGAAAAGTCTTCCAAATGTCTAAATACACTCACATCCACTGATTCTCTCTTGTCTGTTCTACTGATTACATCTTCAACATCATTAGGTTTGTAAAGCATGATTTATCTTACATAAATACATGTTGTTTTTGTTTTAATTCTGTTGGTGTCAGATTCTTTATAATACTGCTTGTTAGGCTAAATTGTCAGTAATTCTTTCATTCTTTATTAAAAATAGTAACATCACATGTGCCAACCTCCAAAGTGGTGGGATTGTTGCAAAATATACAGTAAGGAAAACAACAATCAGTGCATCAACCATTTCCATAGCTACTACTTTAAGTACCTAAATATTTTGATTATCAGGCCCTAACAGTTTATCAGCCTTCAGTCCCATTAATATCTCTAGTATTTTTCTTAAACTAATTCCCTTCAATTCCTCCTTCTCAATTGACCTTTTGCTTCCTTAAAGTTTGAGAAATTATTTGTGTCTTCTCCAAAGGCAAGGAACTAAAGTGCAGTAGTTTAATTTCTGCACCACTGTCTTGTTCTCTATGATCATTTTTTCCATTTCATGCTGAAAGAGGCCTTCATTTGATTTCAATAATCTCATTGGAAAAATTGGGCTTAATGGAGCCCTTTAAACCAAGTAGTCTGTCCCCAACTCTAGCTAGCCATTACAGAAATGGAAATATGCCCTACATCTCCATTTGATTTAAATATGCACCCAGTCAGCTTTCAAAGAGGACAATTTGTGTGATGCTATGTACAGAGATACAAAGGTTCTCCACAATGCCCAGCTAATGCAATTGTTTGCTTGAATGCCCCCTAAAAAAAGTCAAATTTGAAGAATGAGATATATGGGTCTGACTTGTTTTATATAATTAAAAATGTAAAACCAGTACATTGATTTCCTAGTCTTATCAGTTTTTCTCTCGGCATAAGAAAGAGGTGTGCTGTGGAATACAATTGTCTAATTATGGGAGGGACATTGAACCTCTGAAAATATTGCAATAATCATCATAGCAATTAATAATTTTTAAAAAGAGATGACTTTCTCATTGACTGACAGAAGGCAGGAGAATAGGGTTGATTGAATAGAGGAGAGACTCGATGGGCTGAAGGGCCTAATTACTTCTAATTGTTTAATCTGCTCCTATATGTTGGTCGGGGTAAGGAGTAGCTGCAAGAAATACTTGCAGGTATTGGTGTTCACCTAATATCTGCTTTACCACTAAGTTGATGAATCAAACAGTTTGAATGTTTCTTTTAAAAGAGTTTTTAGTTTAAACTAGTGATATATTGTGAAATCATTAACTAGGTTGGTCTTTTCAGAACCTTAGCTTTAAACCAGTATGTGCCTCCTGAAGTATTAATGGAAGTTTTGTTGTTCTGTATCCCCACAATATAAACAAGAGTATTAAAATACATTGAATTTAGCTTGCGTTTTGGTTTAGAATAACCGAGGATTGATTTTAGGTTAGAAACTCCCAATATTTTTTCTCCATGAATATTTTTGTGCAGTTTGAAGAAGACCTTGGGTCAGTCTCTTTGGAAAAGGGGATAAACCTTTTTTATTCACTCAGGGGACATAGGCGTATTGGTGAGACTGACACTTCTGCTCAAGATAACAAGGGTAGACAATTAGTGAGCTGCCTTCTTAAACAGTGCCATGTCACCATTCATACAACAGAATGACTTACTCAGCCATTGCAGAGGACAGTAAAGATTCAACCATGTTATTGTGGGTTCCAAACAGGCCAAAGCAGGTCAGGACAGCAGTTTCCTTTTCAAAAGGAAACCAGTTGGTTCACCATTAGACTTTAATTTTTAGAATTGTAATGAATCCAATTTCCACCATCTGCTGTGGTAGGATCGAAGCTGGGTCCCCAGAAGGTCATCACCTCACTTTTTGTTTTCCTGCATTTTGAACAGGGGATGTCCTCCTTCTGAGAGGTACTATAACAAGGTGTCAAAAATGGTTCCCCATTCTCAATAGACTCCTTCTTGCAGTTGTCACAAGGAAATAAATTCATTATATGGACATTTATCCAAACTAGTGTTTATCATGACTTTATTGTATTCCCTTTTCAAAATATTTATGGATTTGGTTTCGGTAAAAGAGAACCATTTTGTAACTTTCACCATACATCAAAATATTTAGTCAACTCAAAACAAAATAGCCAACGGTAATTCACTCTTCCCTCCACCATCCCATTCCACTCAATCCTTTAACACACAGTATCTGAGCTCACCTGATGAAATGTAAACTACTGGCCAAACCATACCCCAACATGAGTCACTGCTTTTGACAGAGGATGTATGTGAGGAGAGAAACATAAAAACATATCCAAAGACAAATGATCCAGTTGTATTTAAATTATTTTGATTGTGAAAAACACACTGGTGATTGACAACTATGATTCTTTTGAGGCAATAGCCAGTAAATGTGTATTCTTAGTCCCTGGCTAATTACAGTATTCCTAAATAGCATGGTCTAGAGTGGTGGTAACCTAATTTTTGACACTAAACCAAATACATAAGTGACAAGAAACAAGTAAGATTGACGGTGTTCAAAGAGTTTTGAATCAATTAGCAGATGGGTTAGGGAAAACAGGAAGAAGTTAGATGTTGAATGTATATTGTAGAAGGGGTGATGAAAAGTGCATCCAGTATGTGCAAATGGAGTGTTTATTGACAGAGGAAACAGGAAGATCACTTGGATGCCTTTTGAGCCATTAACTGTAAGTATACAGTCAATGTAAACTTGTTCTTCACAAATGCATCGCCTGGAGGTTTTAACACAAGGACTATTCATTATAACTGGTTTCAACCTATATTACTCTGCACAGATCACTGACAGAGTAGCATTTGGTTGAATAATATGTTTTAAAAAACATTTTCAACAAGCACAATACAGTTATAAACCTTGCTTTCTTTAATACTAAAAAATGCTAACTATATGGAAAAAGAACAAACAAATTGGGCTAATTTCTTTTAGCTTAGTAAAAGCTGCATGGGTTTTTATGGACAGCTTGAAGGGATAGCATGATTTTTTTTATCATCTTACCAAACTTGCCTCATTAACTACTCATCTAGCTCCAGTTGTGTCCCCTACATACAATTCTAGTCCCATCTTAACACACGTCATTCCCGGGACAACTTTCCACTCAGCTGATATCCACCAAAAGACAGTCATTCTTTACAGGCGACAGTGAGGACTGCAGAGGCTGGAGATTAGTCGAGAGTGCGGTGCTGGAAAAGCACAGCAGGTCAAGCAGCATCCGAGCAGCAAGAGAGTCGACATTTTGGGCAAAAGCCCTTCATCATTCGTTACAGTCATCAACCTTACAAAGGTAGCAGCGCTGCACCTGGACAAACATTGACAACCCAGCTTTGACTTTTACTGGCAATATAATGGCCTGGCAGCCATCAAGCCATTCTGCCCATGGCACATAGCATAGCTGACACTCCCTCGCACATACTTGCAGTTCCAGTTCCTCACCGTAGTCATCGTTTAATCACTAGGCCACTTTACAGGTCCTGGATACATCCCATTTAAATAGCCCCTGAGTCTCTGTTACTCTCTACCTGAGAACCATGAGTCACCTGCATCTTGTCATTGTCCAATAGGGGAACATTATATACAGGCAAACCACTCAAATAAATCCAAATATGATCATCTATTGACAACCTTCAAAATGAACATAGCAGTCAATAGGCTGCAGGCCTCCCGCACATTGCAAGCAAAATGCTGGTATCCTCATCTTGATGGTCCATGGTGGTTTTCTGCATCCAGCAAGCATAATTTGGAACTGGATGTCAGTGAGGTCCTGTCAGCTTCATAAGGCTTTTATGCAGCTGATCCTGAAATGCACGAGAGCATCCTCCAGCTCAATATCCTCCTCCTCCTCAGTGCAGAGCACAACGTGCCAATTTGGTGTGATACACAATGTGTATGCACAGATTAGACTGGAAGTTCCCAACCCCCAGGTCATTTCAAACTGTGGAACTAAATGTTCAGCAGCTCTGTACCACTGCTGTAGTTGCAGCATGTGCATCAGCTTGGTGAAGGTGCCATGCTGACTGGGTGACCAACTCGTTACATCCAAAGGGATTGCCTACCCCCTTCCTATCTCAGACCCATATTAACCATTCTATTTACCAGTGGACTGATTGGAGTCCATTATTATACTTACACAACATTTGATGCGCTGGTATTTTCCTCCACTAATACAACTTTGAAAGTTCCAGAAATGATGGGGTGCTTTTGCCCAACATTTGCCACTATTTAAATTGGTGCCAATAACTTCTGCATCACAGAGGTGCCAATGTTAATTTAGCTAGCACCAATAGCATTGCGCAATTTGCAATATTTAACACATATTTAACACTCTGCAGACATTGTATATGTGCAAAGAAATGCTTGCAAATGAAATTGAGCTGGAGTTTTCAAACCCATGCTTCATGTATTTGTTGTTTCAATCCCCTGATGTCCAGCAGATGTGGATCCTGTGGCTTTCTTATAGCTCTGACCCATCAGTGACACTGACTTTGCCCATCCTGGGCATTATTCCAATAATCGTTTTCCAGTTACATTGCACATTGAGAGAACAGCAAGTGGTGGCAGGGAGCCCTGCCTGGCCACCAGGTACTGACCCCCACCCCCAACCTCCATACCCCATTTTGTCTCATATTATCCTAAGAGTCCATTTCCACTGTCCCCTGAATGTAGAGACCAGTCACTTTGAATTGTGCTCCATGCTTTCTGAATCTTATGATATTCACTCTGCTACTCTAATCTCCCACCGTAGAGACTGTAGTGGTTGTCAATGTCAATAACTTCCTTCCTCTCCATGCCCTTCAATATTTCTCTGCCAATCCCCCATGCACTTTGAGCTCCCCTTGTCACTATCTTTGTTCCCACCTTCACATAAGCCTCTGCATTCCCCCTTTTTGCTGCCTTGATTTCCCAATCCCTTTTGACATTGATCCTGTTTCTGCCCCTGCAGGCCCCATTTGCATCTCCTTAACAAAAAATGGAAGGGAACCCAGGCCTTGTATTTACCCCAGACCTTTGACTGACTTCTTTAAGCCGTATTCTGGACATGACTGAGTACTGCCTTTGCAGCTCCCTGACTGTCCTCTTTTCCCTGGCTTTTTATTGTAAAGGAAAACATTTTTAAATTTCAAACATATTCCTTATTTATAAAAAAATATCTTTTATGTCCATGCAAAGTCACTAAGTAGTTCAGTTCTGTACAGTAGCGTAGCAAGGAAAGAAACAAATATTGGAGTTTGACTCTACCCAAACAAACCAAAAGCACGTTCTACTTCAGCAGGAAAATCTTAGACTGATCTTTCCCCCACTGCACCTTGGTGGCAGCTACCCCAAGCTTTAGTGTATCCCTCAGCACTTGGTCCTGGACTTTGGGATGTACTAAACTGCAACACTGGGAAGACTCAACAAGTTTTGGGCAGACCTAAGTGTCTTTCACTGTGTTGATGGTCCTCCAGACACAGTTGATGTTTGCCTTGGTGTGCGTTCCTGGGAGCAGACCGTGGAGCACAGAGTGCTGCATCACTGAATTGCTCGGGCCAAACCTCAACAAAAACCACTGCATCTTCCTCCAGACTTCCTTCAGAGATGGACACAAACTTCTAGAAGTGATGAAATGTGTTCACTCAAACCTTATGCTTCCAAACCATCAGATAATTAGCCATAATAATGTTATTATCGGAAATATGCAGCCAGTCTTGTTTCTCTCTCTTTCTCAATTTTCTGCCATTGTTTCTCTTTTGCTTTAAATTGTACACCTGCACCCTCTTCCACCAAAAAAGTGACCGACCTCATAATTGAAAAATAGCCTGACTCTGACAAAAAGATTATGCATGTAAGAAAGAATGCACCAGTCATTGAGGATAGTTTTCGTTAATAATCTTTTATCCATGCATGTCTGTCTTGGATGGAAGAATGTCAAGAAATTCCATGCATGGACTCCCTCTAACTAATTGTAATAACGTATAGAAAATTGTGTGCATGGTGCACAGGATTTCCTGTTCTATGCTCCCATAGGGCAGAAGTCTGTGCAGGGATCAAGCAAGCAGAAAATGTGTACATAAGTTATTAAACCATAAAGGAAAAATAAAACGCTATAATGGTATAAACTTTATACTTTCATGGTTCACTTCATATTAAAGTCCGTCTATATTCCAGGGTTAATGGATTGTTCTGACTCTTGAATAATGCTCTTCTTGTCCCCAGCATCTGTCTTACATGTTAAACATGTGATGGAACATACTGACCACATTTTACAGGCAGTTTGTACACACAGTTATTCAGTGGTTTCTTGTGCAGTTTTGTTTTACACATCAGTTTTTTTTCTCAAAAATCGTTTGTGTCAAATGCTCACTTTTCTCTTTAAAACTGCACATTTTTCTGGCAGATCATGGCTAATCTGTACCTCCGTTCATCCTTTACATTCCTTGATGTCCAAAAAACTCTGTCAAACTTAGTCTTGAGTACAACATAGTTTTCGAAGGAGCAAGTTCATTATTTATATTCTGTATTAAAAAGTTGATCCTGAATTCACATTAGAAAGGACTAGCTCTCTAATGATATGTCTTGTTTTATGTTCCCAATCAAATGAAGTAGGTCAAATAGAGAAAAACAATTGCAGAATTGTAAAATATGCTTAAAGCCTGAGAAACAGTAGTTTTATTTGTAGGAATTGGAGGTAAAAGTAAAGGAAATTTTGAATTTACCTCTTTGTTTTAAACAACTTAAAACAATGTACACTTTGAACTTGAAGTTTATATCCTTCTAAATGGAAAATATTCTGAAAATATGTACGTGAACTGCAAACAAATCCTAGTTCCTATGTGTGTTAAACTCAGTTAAATTTTACAAATTAAAACAAAGCAAATCTAAGCCAAACCACCTTCAGCTGTTGCATTAATGACCATCCCTCCATCATAATTTCAGAAGTGGGGATGTTCGCCAATGTTCAACACCATTCACAACTCCTCATATTCTGATGCTGTCCAAGTTCAAATGTGACAACAGCTGGGCAATAACTAGGCTTTAGCTGGAGATGGCAAATAGCATTGCTTGGTATTTGTGTGGCATGAATGACCAACTCCAATAAAAGACAATCAAAACACTGAATGTTGACATTCAATCATGTATCATCGCCACTATTAACAGCCTGGGGGTTATCATCTGCTAAAACCTCATCTGGACTCACCATATAAGTACAGTGGCTACAGGAGCAAGCTAGAGGCTAGGAATACTGCAGCAAGTAACTCACTTCCTGATTTCCCAAATTTTGTCCAATACACAAGTCAAGAGTGTGATAGAATAATCCCCACAGCACTCAAGAAGATTGACTACCTCCAGGACAGAGCAGCCCGCTTGATTGACACAACATAAATAAACATCTGCTGATGCCCTATAACAGCAGACATAGCACATACTCCCCATCAGGGAATAGAACTCTGGTTTTAAGCGTGACGGATAAGGATACTTGCCACTACATTAATAAGGAGCTGATGCAGCATGTACAACGTGCATTGCAGAAATTTGCCAGAGCTCGTGAGACGGCACCTTCCAAAACAATGTCTACTTCCATCTAAAAGGACAAGGACAACAGAAACTTGGGAACACCACCACTTGCAAATTCCTCTTTAAGTCGTTCACTGTTCTGACTTGGAAATATATTGCCATTCCTTCTTTGGCATTTGGTCAAAATCCTAGAATTCCCTCCTTGACAGTATTGTGGATCGACCTACAGCACATGGACTACAATGGTTCATGAAGGCAGCTGACCACCACTTTCTCAAGGGCAGCTCAGGGTGGATAATAAAATGCTGGCCAGCTAGTAATGCCTTTGTCTCACGAGTGAATTTAAAAAGGAGTCCAATGTGACTGTTTTGCAGAATCTAATGAATAATGGACAACCTCACCACATACAGATTGGCATATACTGTTGAAATCAACAGTAAAGTCAATGGCATAAAATGATTATAGACCTTTTGCTACACCTGCTGGGAGGTTTAGTAGCTGAATTAAAGGTGAACATTCTCATGACTAATTTGGCTGAGTTGTGATTTGGAGATGCCGGTGTTGGACTCGGATGTACAAAGTTAAAAATCACACAACGCCAGGTTATAGTCCATCAGGTTTAAGTTGGAAGCAATAGCTTTCGGCGCACCGCTCCTTTACCACCTGATGAAGGAGCAGCGCTCCGAACGCTAGTGCTTTCAATTAAACCAGTTGGACTATAACCTGGTGTTGTGTATTTTTAACTTTGGCTGAGTTGGAGCTAGATCTTGCTAGAACACTAACAGTATTCTAGCAATGATAATTATTAATCAACTACAAATCTGCCAGTAAATTCAGAGATTTAAAAGTTGCATCTTGAGTTGCAAATCTCCAGATCTTGCTGGTTTTTACACTTTGTATAAACATCATCACACACTTGGCCTCCCTTCTATTTTTAAGAACTTGCTGGATTTGCACTTCAATTATCCATTAAACTCAGCAGAGGAAGTACGCACTGGTGATTTGCTGTCTAAATACATTTTTAACAATGTGATAATTGTTAATGGAATGCCAATCAATCTGCTTTGCTTAGAAAGAAAACAATTTGAGATGCCAGAATCTCATATCTTCAGACAGCAAATCATTCTTGGATTTAAAATGTAAATTTTTAAGTTGGTATTTTCATCTCTTATTTCTCTTTTGTTCTCCCCAACATGTAATACTATTGCTAAATGTCTGTCAGTGCTAATGAATAAATGTTAAGTGATGAATTTTGAATATCAAACTCCATTAAAGCTTTGAATTTGTTTACAATATATTGATGTCAAGATGTTAAATAACGTTAGATATAATTAAGTATAATTAGGGATATAATTAAAACTAAAACATGCATATTGCAGTCACAGATTAATTGCATCAGAACATTTTGTGAGACATTATTTTGATGACAATTCAAGATAATTGTTGTGAGTTAGAGTCTTAATGACCATCAACATTGTAAATATCTTAGTAGGCTAGAAGGATTGTAGTAATCTTATTATAATAAGATGGTTGGTTGCCATAATAAAAAAAGGGCATATTATTCCATAAAATAAGAGGTTTAGTATTAACAATTTAAGTTACATGTAATAAGACACAAGTTGTGTTCTTGACTATAGTCTTCAGCTTGTGATACCATCACCAGCGAAAATTTGATTTGTCTAACCTCAAATTGTGACATAAGTAGCTACAGACTGTGATTATCAACAATAACAGATATTAACTTCTCATTCAAAATACCCAAATGCTCATGCGAATCAGTCTTTCAGCATCAAATAATTGTGTTGTTCATTAATTTTGATTGATTTGATATAAAATAACTACCCCACTTTTTTGCATAGTACAGGTATCTAGAAATGCTCTCCTGTGAGCTACACAGTGTGCTGGAAATATGTTCCTATGATGTGCTCATTGAAAAAGACTGTCTTGGATATTTGCTTTGAAAAGCCACAGGCAACAGGTATTGTAGCATCCAAAGTAAAATCTAGAAATAGGGAATCAAAGCATTGTTTGATTGCACTACAAAACAAATCTGTCAACTTCTCATTTACTAATGCTAACAGCAGGTCAAAGTTCTGGCTAAAGGTGTTCACATTAAACCACTTCACTAAAGAACATTTTTTTTTCTATGTTTTCTGCTTTCATTGTAAATCAATTGGGATACATTGTCCTCAGTGTAGAGTTGACAGCATTATTTTACAGAACTTAGTTACTGATTTTAGTAGTAGATTAAGAATAAATGGCTGGAGATTTGTTACTCCAAACCCAGGTGTGAGTTCATCGGAACAGTCAAAAATCAGGTTGTAATCCAGATCCACTAGGTGTGGTCTTATCCTGATGTATCTGTGATGGCCTGTTGGGGGAGCTATTAAAGTAATGCTGCAAATACTGAGATTCTTCTGCTTGATCTGGTGATGTATAGCAGCTCAATTAAGGTGTCTTTTGCAACTAAAGGAGGAGGCTTTCTTTCACGTCTCTAGAGGGAAATGATTCACTTTTACAATGTAATCAGTAAATGCAAAGAAATTTGAAATTCATTAATGACAGAAGAGTAACAGCAATCATATTTGATATCTTAAGAATTAAAACTTAAGACCTACAAGATTTATTAGCAACATGTGAAACACTTTTCATACAATTGGCCTGCTATTTTATGGCCCCCATGCATAATAATAATTCAGGAACAAAAACAGATAAGGAATTAAAATCTTCCTCAATTCAGGGATATTCAATCTAACCCAACATGTACAGGATTTGGAAAGTTAATCCAATTTGTTTTCCTAAAGACTTAATTAACTAAAGAATACAAAAGAAAATAATAACTTTTGATTTATGATTGTGTTTTGATGCATCAAAGAGTCATACAATATGGAAACAGACCCTCAAGATTTTATGAACTTCTATGTCACCCCTTAACCTCCTACGCTCCTGTGAAAAAAGTCCCAGCCTATCCAACATCTCCTTCTTACCCTCCATTCCTAGCAACATCCTGGTAAATCTTTTCTGAACTCTCTCTCCAGTTTAATAATATCCTTCCTCTAACAGGGTCACCAGATCTGGACACAGCACTCCAGGAGAGGCCTCACCAATGTCCTGTGAAACCTCAACATAACATCCCAATGTCTATACTGAAAGGTCTGAGCGCTGAAGGCCTTCTTACCCACCATCTATAAATGCGATGCAAATTTCAAAAAATTATGTATCTGAATCCCTAAGTCTCTGTGTTCTACAACACTGCCCAAGGCCCTACCATTAACTGTATAAGTCCTGCCCTCATTTGTTTTACCAAAATGAAAGTCTTCACATTTATCCAAATTACATTCCATCTGCCACTCCCCAGCCCATTGACCTAAATCTGTCTTTTTAAACTCAATCACAGGATGAGGGTGTAATTGGACTCTTATTTCCAGATTTGTGTTGAATTCAAATTCTAACATCTGTTATGGTAGAATTTGAACCTGGCTACCCAGAAAATTGCCTGGGTCTCTGGACTAACAGTCCAGTGGTAATATCATTAGGCCATTTTGCTCTCCTTTGTAATCTTAGATAACATTCTTCATTGTTGACTATACCACCAATTTTGGTGTCATCTACGAACTTACTTCCTAAATTTTGATCCAAATCATTTACATAAATGACAAACAAAAGTCACTAGGAGAAAGTGAGGACTGCAGATGCTGGAGATCAGAGCTGAAAAATGTGTTGCTGGAAAAGCACAGCAGGTCAGGCAGCATCAAAGGAGCAGGAGAATTGACATTTCGGGCATAAGCCCTCCCGAAGAAGGGCTTATGACCGAAACGTCGATTCTCCTGCTCCTTTGATGCTGCCTGACCTGCTGCGCTTTTCCAGTAACACATTTTTCAGCTCAAACAAAAGTCACTGTATGAATTTGTTTTTTTTAACAGATTGGCTGGGGAGACGGTACAGTTGGGATCTCTTCAAGCTTAGATTTCTAAGTAACAAATTTTTTATATGTCTTACCATGTGCCACAATATTTAGTCTATATCAAAACTGTAAGAGGTTCTGACTTCAGTTGCAGCAAGTCTATCTATCTTCCTGTTTTTAAGTCCATATGCTCTTAGTCTTGTCGAGTGTTCTAGTGTAATCTTCTTTCAGAGTGTTCCAGCTCCACTTGCTGTGATATTTATGTCAAGTGAACTGTAGCACCATGACATCATCACAAGGTTGCTTTAGGGTTCTAACTCCTATACACAATGTATAGACATATAAGCTGAAAGATTGTTCATTCGGTCAGGAAATCAAGGGGAAAGGCAGGAAAATTGAGTTGAGTCTTATCAGATCAACCGTGATCTCCTTGAAGTAGACTTGAAGGGCTGAATGGCCTACTTCTGCTCCTACTTTTACAATCTTATTTCACATCCTTGAGACATCAAAGGAAGTTGACTATAAAGCAATATAAATGTAATTAATAATGCATGTCCTTTCTTGAAAATGTATATTGGGCTATTTTTCTTGCTAACAGGAGCTCTAAAATAATGTCATTTGAAGAAGGTTGAAATGGCACTGGGATTTTAGATGGGTTAGATATGGTGTGATCATGGGTAATAAGGAATTCTAATCCTCCCTGTAACGCCTAATCTGGTGCTGGTATGCTCAAGTCAAATAGGCCCTTTATGTGTGAAAATTGGCCCATGACATTATATCTGTAAGTTTAATTCAATGAAATCCAATTCCTGCACAAATATACTTTTGGGTCTTTGTAGTGGAAGCGATTTTTTAACTTTCCAAAGTGTGTCAGGGTGAACTTTCCCTGCAATTTGTAATAATTCATCAGAGCATCAATTACATATGTAAATGGAGTATCCACTTCAAATAGTGTGGCAGAGTGTGAGAAATCACTTGCACAGATTAAATTTTTAAAAGTGGACTAAGTGAGCTTCAAATGTTGGTTTGGAGTAATAAGAAAAGGTGAGAATGGCCCAAACCAATAACTAAATCAATAATGATATTGCTGTAATGTAGCTCCTCTTGTAATTCAAAAGTCCAAGCCAATATTCTAGGAACAGGGATTCAAACCCCTCCATGGTAGATGGTGAAATTTAAATTCAGTCTGGAATTAAAAGGAAGACTAATGACAATCATGTATTTACTGTCAATTGTGAAAACCCACCTGGTTCACTGTTCCTCTTGGAGAAGGAAATCTGTTGTCCTTACATGATCTTGGTCGATGTGTGACTCCAGACAAACAAGAATGTGGTTGACTTCAAAATCATTTTAAGGGAATTTAGAATTGGGTGACAACTGTTGGCCTTGCCGGTGATACCTGCATCCTATGAAAAATACATATTTTTATTCCTATCCAATGGTTGCACCTACGGATAATGCTGATGAATCCCATTGATTGAATTAGGTTGCTGAATTTTACTGACACTGACAGAATTACTATTGTGCCATTAGAATGTGCATTGATTTTGTTGGAGGAAGTTTTAGATTTTTAATTGACTTCAGGGGAAGAAACAGTGCCTTTTAGGATAAAAAAGAATTCCTGTGTCTTTGACTTACTCATACGTACAAGATATTCAGGTTTAATTCACTGTTAATTAAAGTCCTACGCCACTCTCGTGTATGCTATCAGAATCAACACTTGGCCAAAATTCTCCATAATATATTTACTTGTATTACTAATAACAATGTATAAACAATAAACATTTCATTTTTCTCAGCAATGCCTGATGTCAATTGGTGCATGAATTGGACTGGCATGTGAGCACAATTGCACCTAAATATTGTGTATAAGCGAGGCTCAGATGAAGAAACAGTTCTTCTGCAAGTGGGGATTCTGTAATTGGAACAAAAAGGATCAAAACTGAAATGGATTAAAGCACAAATTACATGAATTTGTACAATTATATATTAATGGATAATTTTGTATTTGACTCTCAGCAAGTGGACAAACTACATGCACTGATAATTCTCCAGGTCCAGCTACGTGGTGTCAGTTTTGAATGTGGTATTAACAAAATCAGATGTAAATGTTGTATACAATGTAATTCTGAATTAAGTCAGAGAGATAATGAAGTCCCTGTTTTTCAGTTTCACTATTTCATGTTATGTGTGAGTGTACAATATGACATCAGTTATTCTAAAAGTTGGTTGTGTCCATCATGACACATTTTTCTTAAAATGAAACTGAGCTCATCTCATACTGAGCAGTTTGAAAACATCTGATGACCCTTTTAATTTTAATGACTCAGTCTAGACTTAATTATCCACTGTCCTGGTTAAGCCAATATGTAACTGCGGTGTGGTGGTAAATGTCCCTACCCTGGGACATCTGGTCCCACCTGCCCTGGAGGGATGTCATGATATGTCTGAACAGGGTGATTTAAAAGCTTTTTGTGAGTGAGCTGCACAGAGCAGATGCTTCTCTGGATTGGTTGCCAGACTCTGAATTAACTGTCAGGTGGTGCAATAGTGGTGTGCACCAATCAGCTTCCACACCCTTAGCAAAGGAAACTGGGAACAGGCCAGAGTTTTACTGCTGGCTCCTATCCAAGTGACCCATGGTACGTGCATGTGAATGGACATTAATGGACAATAAAACTCGGTTCAACATTGATGTCTCTGCACTTCAGGTCCATAAGACCATAAGACATAGGAGTGGAAGTAAGGCCATTGAGTCCACTCCGCCATTTAATCATGGCTGATGGGCATTTCAAAGCTGAAAATGTGTTGCTGGAAAAGCGTAGCAGGTCAGGCAGCATCCAAGGAACAGGAGAATCGACATTTTGGGCATCAGCCCTTCTTCAGGAATGGGCATTTCAACTCCATTTACCCGCATTCTCCCCGTAGCCCTTAATTCCTGTGACATCAAGAAGTTATCAATCTCTGCCTTGAAGACATTTAGCGTCCCGGCCTCCACTGCACTCCACGGCAATGAATTCCACAGGCCCACCACTCTCTGGCTGAAGAAATGTCTCCGCATTTCTGTTCTGAATTTACCCCCTCTAATTCTAAGGCTGTGTCCACGTATCCTAGTCTCCTCGCCTAACGGAAACAATTTCTTAGCGTCCACCCTTTCCAAGCCATGTATTATCTTGTAAGTTTCTATTAGATCTCCCCTTAACCTTCTAAACTCCAATGAGTACAATGCTAGGATCCTCAGATGTTCCTCGTATGTTAGACCTACCATTCCAGGGATCATCCGTGTGAACCTCCGCTGGACACGCTCCAGTGCCAGTATGTCCCTCCTGAGGTGTGGGACCCAAGACTGGACACAATACTCCAAATGGGGCCTAACCAGAGCTTTATAAAGTCTCAGTAGCACATAGCTGCTTTTATATTCCAACCCTATTGAGATAAATGACAACATTGCATTCGCTTTCTTAATCACGGATTCAACCTGCATGTTTACCTTTAGAGAATCCTTAACTAGCACTCCCAGATCCCTTTGTACTTTGGCTTTATGAATTTTCTCACTGTTTAGAAAGTAGTCCATGCTTGTATTCTTTTTTCCAAAGTGCAAGACCAGGCATTTGCTCACATTGAACTTCATCAGCCATTTCCTGGACCACTCTCCCAAACTGTCTAGATCCTTCTGCAGCCTCCCCACTTCCTCAGTACTACCTGTCTGTCCACCTATCTTTGTATCATTGGCAAACTTCGCTAGAATGCCCCCATTCCCTTCATCCAGATCATTAATATATAACGTGAACAGCTGCAGCCCCAACACTGAACCCTGTGGGACACCGCTTGGGACACCGCCATTTCGAAAAAGAACCTCTTATCCCAACTCTCTGTCTTCTGTCAGACAGCCAATTCTCAATCCATGCCAGTAGCTCACCTCAAACACCATGGGCCCTCACCTTACTCAGCAGCCTCCCGTGTGCCACCTTATCAAAGGCCTTTTGGAAGTCTAGATAGACCACATCCACTGGGTTTCCCTGGTCTAACCTACTTGTCACCTCTTCAAAGAATTCTAAAAGGTCTGTCAGGCATGACCTCCCCTTACTAAATCCATGGTGACTTGTTCTAATCCGACCCTGCTCTTCCAAGAATTTAGAAACCTCATCCTTAACGATGGATTCTAGAATTTTACCAACAATCAATGTTAGTCTAATTGGCCTATAATTTTCCATCTTTTGTCTCGATCCTTTCTTGAACAATGGGGTTACAACAGCAGTCTTCCAATCATCCGGGACTTTCCCTGACTCCAGTGACTTTTGAAAGATCTCACCCAATGCCTCCACTATTTCCTCAGCCACCTCCCTCAGAACTCTAGGATGTAGCCCATCGGGGCCAGGAGATTTGTCAATTTTAAGACCTTTTAGCTTTTCTAGCACTATCTCTGTTGTAATGGCAACCATACTCAACTCAGCCCCCTGACTCCCTTTAATTGTTGGGATATTACTCATGTCTTCCATTGTGAAGACTGACGCAAAGTACTTATTAAGTTCTCCAGCTATTTCCTTATCTCCCATCACTAGCCTTCCAGCATCAGTTTGAAGTGGCCTAATGTCTACTTTTGCCTGTCATTTGTTTCTTATGTATTGAAAGAAACTTTTACTATCATTTCTAATATTACTGGCTAGCCTACCTTCATATTTGATCCTCTCCTTCCTTATTTCTCTCTTTGTTATCCTCTGTTTGTTTTTGTAGCCTTCCCAATCTTCTGATTTCCCAGTGTTCTTGGCCACTTTATAGGATCTCCCTTTTTCTTTGATACATTTCCTGACTTCCTTTGTCAGCCATGGCCGTCTAATCCCTCCCCGGATAATCTTTCTTTTCTTGGGGATGAACCTCTGTACTGTGTCCTCAATTATACCCACAAACTCCTGCCATTTTTGCTCTACGTGGTTTTGGATTTTTGTTGGAGTCTGTAGAATAATATTCCTTCAAGAGAGCACCTTCCAAAAAGGAATGGGGGGACAAAAAAAAAGGAGGTATGTGTTTTGCATCCTACCAAATAATACATTTTATTGCAACTCTTAGTTGACAAACATGTTACAAAATTAAAAATCACACAGCACCAGCTTATAGTCCAACAGGTTTAATTGGAGGCACACTAGCTTTCTGAGTGATGCTCCTTCATCAGGTGATTGAAGGAGCGTCGCTCCGAAAGCTAGTGTGCTTCCAATTAAACCTGTTGGACTATAACCTGGTGTTGTGTGATTTTTAACTTTGTACACCCCAGTCCAACACCAGCATCTCCAAATCATGTTACAAAATGCTCGTTTCCTTTTCTACACCTTAAATTATTTTAAGTCACCAAGACCATGGTTGGCTTTGATTTAATATTTTTACCAATCTTTAACTTTGCAAAGGGCATTAGCTAAATAACATGCTCCGGTTTTAATGGATTGACTGAGTAATTTGCAGTGAAAGGTCTGGGCTATGGGAATAGAATCCTAATGGCCCTGTCAGATGTTGATGGGAAGAGCTTGGGAGGCCAGTACTTTCGGAGCACTGCTACAAGAAAATAAAACTTGTTTGCTTTCAAAATAGGATACACTTGAAACCCACTTTGAAAGAGATTATGAAAGTGAAACCAATATCTAAGGGTGGTTTCATCGGAAGAAATAGGGAGAGGCCAATAGGAAATAGTGCAGCAGAGGGAGTATATCATGAACAATCGAGTCAGAATTCTAAAAGAAAACATTAACTGTAATGGATACACTGAGACAATATCTCTTTTGTTAACTCTTAATGATCTATTTTAAAAATGGTAAATCTTTACAAATTACTTTTCTTTAGGTGGGCATAGATTGCAAGAGTTGATCTCAATGCCCATCAAGGTACACATCAAGAGTGCGATGGAATACTCTTCACTTGTCTGGATGAGTGCAAGGTAAAAACAATGACTGCAGATGCTGAAAACCAAATACTGGATTAGTGGTGCTGGAAGAGCACAGCAGTTCAGGCAGCATCCAACGAGCAGCGAAATCGACGTTTCGGGCAAAAGCCCTTCATCAGGAATAAACCGAAACGTCAATTTCGCTGCTCGTTGGATGCTGCCTGAACTGCTGTGCTCTTCCAGCACCACTAATCCAGTGGATGAGTGCAAGTCCAATGATACTCCAAGATGTTGACACCAACAAGACAAAGCAACCCCTTGATTGGTATCATAGTTACAAACATTCAGTCCTTTTACCACTGAGCAGAGTAGCTCAATATGCACTATCTACAAGATGAACTGCAGAAATTCACCATGGCTCCTTAGACAGCACTTTCCAAGCCCGCAATCACTTCCAACTAGAAGGGCAAGAGTGACAGAAACAGAAAAATTGTATTTGTTCATGGGATGTGGCTGCCACGGGCCAGTCCAGCATTTGTTGCCCATCATTAATTGCCTGGAGGTCAGTTGAAAGTCAACCATATTCATATGGGTGTGGAGGTCAAATGTAGAACAGACCAGATGAAGATGGCTGGTTTCCTTCCCTAAAAGACATTAGTATACCGCTTAGGTTTTTATAACCCTTGATGAATGATACATGGTTATCATTAGACTAGTTTTTTAAAAACGTTGAATTAAAATTTCACCATCTGCCATAATGGGATTTCAACCCATGCCCCCAGAGTAGCCTGGGGTTCTGATTACTAGGCCAATGACATTGCCACTACCTCCCCATGGGAACACCACCTCTGCAAGTTCCCTTCCAAATCACCCACTCTCTCCTGATTTGAAAATATATCGCTATTTGTTCATTGTCACTGGGTTAATATCTTGGAATTCTCTGCCGAATGATATTGTGGGTCAATCCACATATATCAAATGGACTACAGCAGTTCAAGAAGGCAAGTCACCACCACCTTCTCAAGGGCAATAGGAATGGGCAATAAGCACTGGTCCAACCATGATACCCTCATTCTACGAATGAATTTAAAAGAAAGGGAAGATTGGCCAGGGTTCCCATGTCGAATTTTGATCAAAGTTCCCTGTAAGCTGCAAGGCCACACGGTCACTCTTCCAGAACTGATGGCTGCACATCGACCTTGGAGTTCTGTGCATTGGAAAGGAATGTTGATTATGATCATAGCATCGATTGACCTTTTCTTGGAAATGCTCGTGGGTTCCAAGAGCAAAAGTTTTGGAAGATAGACTAACATTCTTGGAATCCAACCGCAGGCAAGAATAATTTAACAATATTTTTAAAATCTGCAATTCCACTTGAATTGCATTGAAACTTCACTGTTCTTCACTGTTTAAGCTCACTGAATGTGTGTGTGGCCAAATAGACTCAACAAATACTGGTGCTGTGATTTTGTTTTTCTGCTATGAGCCTCAAGCACTATTACAAAACTAAAATATTGCTGAGGCTGGAAAGCTGAGGTTTTTAAAAAAATCAGAAATACTAGAAAGCCTCTACAAGTCAAGCAGCGTCATCAAATTGAAACATTACTCTTCAGCTGCTGCCTTACCTGAGTGTATTTCTAGTATTTTCTGTTTCAATGCTATTGCATATGCATTGACATTTCCATGCTCAATTCTCTGTCATGTGCAGTGTATGTGTAGTGTTCTATATTTTGAAAGAGTAAAAGCACCAAAGGAGTTTAGATTAGATTACTTACAGTGTGGAAACAGGCCCTTCGGCCCAACAAGTCCACACCGCCCCGCCGAAGCGCAACCTACCCATACCCCTACATCTACCCCTTACCTAACACTACGGGCAATTTAGCATGGCCAATTCACCTGACCTGCACATCTTTGGAGTGTGGGAGGAAACCGGAGCACCCAGAGGAAACCCACGCAGACACGGGGAGAACGTGCAAACTCCACACAGTCAGTCGCCTGAGTCGGGAATTGAACCCAGGTCTCTGGAGCTGTGAGGCAGCAGTGCTAACCACTGTGCCACCGTGCCGTTATTTAACTGATGTTGCTAAGTGAGTGATCATGGTTTAATAAAATGAAATGAAGAACTGCGGGTGTTCAAGATCTGAAACAAATTAAAATGGAATGTACTGGAGAATCTCAACAGGACTGGCAGCATCGGTGGAGAGAGAAGCAGAATTGGCATTCAGTGCATTGTTTAATCTTTGCTGTTCCTGTTAATATTCCATCACTCCCTGTGCCTCTTCCCTGTTTCCCCTTACCTCCACCATTTGTAAAATGCAATTATATTTTGGGTTTCTTAACTTGATTATCTTCAAGCAAATGAATTGCTGTGTCATAAAGACCATTAGGTCCCTTGTTGAATCTTGGTTCAATTTTGTGTTAGCCAGTTCTCAATTAGTAATAGTGTTCTGATTTGGTTAAGGAAATTGTTTTCTGATCATCCTATCATAAGTGTGGATGCAATTTTCAGTGTGGCATAAGAGGATGAGAACAATGTTGTGTGAAGCTATAATCAGACCAAGTTGTTCCAACTCAAGTTGAATCTCTTTTCATGAGGAGGTGACTCGTGGTAGGCTCACATTGCATGGAATAACCCGTTTGTGAACATATCAATACCCATTATCCACATGTACAAAAGCAAATGCTAAAAATGTTGAAATTTCCGTTGTTAAGTTGACCTTTTGACAGTTCTAATGAATATTCATTATCCCAAAGAGTTTACTGCCATCCACGTGTTCAATGGGTAAGCCTGAGTGAGTTGATGGTACTCCAGAATCAGAGGAGAGTA
Organism: Chiloscyllium punctatum; assembly: GCF_047496795.1. Lineage (NCBI taxonomy): Eukaryota > Metazoa > Chordata > Chondrichthyes > Orectolobiformes > Hemiscylliidae > Chiloscyllium > Chiloscyllium punctatum. The sequence continues at coordinate 122,211,401 of NC_092739.1, forward strand.
CGAGGAAGAGGACAAATAGTACAAGGAAGAGAATATGTAATTACGCTAATGCTCATACTTTGTTACAGGAGCAAAAAGATAATATAATTATAAAGAAACTCAAGATTATGACTTCAAACGTTAATATTGTTTATTTTTCCACATATTCTACTAAATCTGTAGAATATTTCTAGCAGTTTCTGCTTTTATTTTTGATGTCCAATCTTCAAAGTATTGTGCTTTTGGAGTAAATATTTTCTTAGTTGTTTGTAAAGGAACTTGAGACATTAAACTAGGATGAAAATAGTGGAATGGGAGTCAGTCAGCCTTAAGACACTTTTCATTCAACTCAGGGCAAATCTTTCTCCGTTTAATTTTCCTGTATTTTGGGTCAGTACACCCAACCAGCAAAAATCTATCTCAGTCTTAACTTCCAACCGGCCCAGTATCCACACACATGCCGGAGGAGGACAACAATGGATTTTCATTTGTCTTTTGTGTGAAAGGTACTGCTAATTTTCAATCCTAGACTTGCTTCAAAAAAACTTTTGCCATCAAAGGGAATTTTTCTACATTGACTTTATTATGTCACTTTTAGTACATCAATCACATCATGCATTATTAACATTTTGAATTCGAGAGAAAACACCAAGATTTTCCCAGACAAGTGGAGTCAGGCATGGGTGCACATGAGCAGTTAAATTCCTGAAAGGTGATGCTTGATTGAGATTCTAGCATCACCCCATCGTCCTGTAGGATCCAAATCCCTTTGCACTGGTCATGTAAGTAACTTGAATGACCAAGGAGGCCAGTTAAAAACTGCTGTAATCCTCTGTTTTGGATTTGCAAGCCAAGGTAGCTGTTTCCCAGCCTGCCAGTAACTTGCCACGGTCACTCGGGAGGAAGGAGGAGAAAAAGAGCTCCTTCAGCTGACAAGTTCTGGCATTGAGAAAGTGGGATAGAGCCCTTATTGTGCAAATAATGGCCATACTGTCCATTGGGTCTTCACACCATCCCACCAAGATCTGTACCCCACCCCATAACCCCACAGGATAATTTAGTAACGTCAGTCCAGCTAATCTGCATTTCTTTGGACTGTGGGAGGAAATTGGACTACCTGGCAGAAGCCCATGTAAGTCCGGGAAGTATGTGCAAACTCCACACAGACAGTCACCCAAGGCTGGAATTGATCTCATGTCTCTGGTGCTCTGAGGCAACAGTGCTAACCACTGAGCCACCATGCTGTTTGGGCAGTCTGCACCTGAAACATGCTGGAACTAGTGTGCTCAGCAACCACATAATTAGAGATATACAGAGGGGGTTTCAATTAACAAGGGGGTGAAGGGATCCAATTTGGGTAGGTGAAAGAAATTTTGGGGATAGATTCAAGATGGAAAGCAAAATACTAATGTGGAAAGTAAAGGTAAAATCCGACTATATCAGCAGTTAAGGCTTGATGCCAAAAAGATAACAAACAGCTTTGCTTCTGGATGTAGCATTCATAACAAAATTAGTGATTTGGTAACGTAACTGAAAGAGGTTAAATATGATCTGATGACCATTACGAGGAAGTGGCTGCAGGTTGACAAGGATTGGGTCCTGTATATTGGGTCCTGTATATTGAGGAATATATGAAATTCAGGAAGAATAAGAATTGGAGGGATAGTGCTCCCAATCAATGATGGTATTTTCAGTGCAATTTGTGCAATTGTTGGAGATGACCCTGGTTCAGGAGATCAGGGTATAGAATTGGTTGCATGGAGATGAGGAATATAAGGGAATGAAGTCACTCGCATGAGTGATCTATGGACCACCAAGCAGTAAGCATTATGGAGCACAAGAAGTAGTATTCTATGTTTTTGTTCAAGGAACAGTAATCATGGGTAACTTTAATCGACATGAAAATTGGAAAACAAAATCAAGTGAGCTGGATGAGGAATTTGCTGAATGGTTTTAAGAAAGTTTCTTCCAGCAGTATATTCTACAACCGACCAGACAACAGGCAATACTAGAAAATAAAGAACTGTAGGTGCTGGACATCTGAAATAAAAACAGAAATTGCTGGCAAACTCAGCAGGTCTGGCATCATATGTGGGGAGAAAGTAGAGTTATATTTTGATTATCGTAACTCTTTGTCAAAGCCTTCTTCTGAATTTCACTAACAATTTCTCAGTTTGTTGTGAATAGGCTATATTCGCACCATGTAATGTGGCAGTATCATCACACAATAAAGGCAACTCTAGGTAGGAGTGATCATAAAATTATACGTCCAGTCTTGAATAAAAGTACAGTATCTTGATCCTAAGTAAGGGCAACTCTGTTGGCATAAAAGCTGAGCTAGCTGAAGTGAATGGGGATATTGGCCAAGAGGTAGATCAGTCGAGAAGCAGTGGCAGACATTTGAACGTATACTTCAGAATACTGAGAGTCATAGAGTCACAGAGATGGAAATACCCTTCTGTCCAACCCGTCCATGTCGACCAGATATCCCAACTCAATCTACTCCCACCTGCCAGCACCCGGCCCATATCCCTCCAAATCCTTCCTATTCATATACCCATCCAGATGCCTTATAAATGTTGCAATTGTACCAGCCTCCACCACTTCCTCTGGCAGTTCATTCCATATCCGTACCACCCTCTGCATGAAAAAGTTGCCCCTTAGGTCCCTTTTATATCTTTCCCCTCTCACTCGAAACCGATACCCTCCAGTTCTTGACTCCCTGATCCCAGGGAAAAGACTTTGTCCATTTATCCTATCCATCCCCCTCATAATTTTGTAAACCTCTATAAGGTCACCCCTCAGCCTCCAATGCTCCAGGGAAAACAAAGCTGAAAATGTGTTGCTGGAAAAGCACAGCAGGTCAGGCAGCATCCAAGGAACAGGAGAATCGACGTTTTGGGCATCAGCCTTTCTTCAGGAATGAGGAAAGTGTGTCCAGCAGGCCAAGATAAAAGGTAGGGAGGAGGGACTTGGGGGAGGGGCGTTGGGAATGCGATAAGTGGAAGGAGGTCAAGGTGAGGGTGATAGGCTGGAGTGGGGTGGGGGCGGAGAGGTCAGGAAGAAGATTGCAGGTTAGGGAGGAGTGCAGAATAGAAAACGAGATGTGAATTGGGAGAAACAAACACAGAGAATGCTGGAGAAACTTAGCAGATGTGGCAGCATCTGTGGAGAGAGAAACAACGTTAATATTTTGAGCCCTATACGACTTTTCCCCTTTTATATAAAAATAGGCAGAGTTGAGTTTTTAATAAGGGAGAAATAATATTATTGTTAGTCAAGGGCAGATTTGGAAGTCTCCATTTAAAGCTTGAGGGGAAAACTTTCCTCTGAAATCTACTTAATTATTTCGCTATTTTCTCATTAGACTCACTATAATTCTCACTACACAGGCAGGGGAAATGCTGACCCCTGTTTCCTTAAATGGCTTGTGGTTACTGTCTGATATATTGTTAACATATTCTCTCGTGTAAGAAAATGTGTGAAGCTACCCTTCTTTCTAATTTGACCAACCCATGATCTTGACATCACCCCTCAGTATATCTTTTACATTTTGGAGCTAAACCATTTCTAATTTATCTACTCTGTCATTCTGTTGCTGTTTTGTTCTCAATCTAGTGGTAACTTTTACTGAATAATGATGATTCCCTTACAGACTATGATGTTATTTAATTCTCTTCACTAATTACCTAATTTATGTTCATGTTGTGCTTGGAGTATCATGTCTATAATGTTACAATCCTTCTTTAAGCTTGTTAATTAATAAGCAATGCTCACATCTTTTAGCCCATCTGTTAAAAACAGCATTTTATTTTATTAACTAGGAATTTTATTAACCAGGAATTAACTATCATGAATGCTTTCTCACTTTTATTCCCCTCCTTGGTTCTTTTTGAAATTAGATTAGATTACCTACAGTGTGGAAACCGGCCCTTCGGCCCAACAAGTCCACACCGACCCTCCAAAGAGTAACCCACCCAGACCCGTTTCCCTCTGACTAATGCATCTAACATTATGGGTAATTTAGCATGGCCAATTCACCTGACCTGCACTTCTTTGGACTGTGGGAGGAAACCCATGCAGACACGGGGAGAATGTGCAAATGTTATCAATTTTTTTTAAATGAAGAAGTGGGTCCATATTTTATTGGCAAAAGTGAGGACTGCAGATGCTGGAGATTAGAGTCGAGAGTATGGTGCTGGAAAAGCACAGCAGGTCAGGCAGCATCTGAAGAGCAGGAGAATCAATGTTCGGCAAAAGCCCTTTATCAGGAATGAGGCTGTGAGCTGAAGGGGTCTCATTCCTGATGATGGGCTTTTGCCCAAAACATTGATTCTCCTGCTTTTCAGATGCTGCCTGACCTGCTGTGCCTTTCCTGCACCACACTCCCGACTCCATATTTTTTGTGCTCATTTCCTTTTTGGTGATCTTGTCTTAGATACATCCCCAAAAGGAGAAAAGGATAATTACCTACTCATGTGCGATGATGAGTTCTGGGAATTGTTTCTTTTATGAACAGTTATTGCTGTTAGCCCAGAACCTGGGTCTGTTCTGTCATCACATTTGGCTGTGGATGGGCTTTTACTTTCAGCAGAGTATTCATATCTGATGTTGTTATAGAAGTAATCTAAATATTACAACATAACAAGACATGGGGAACATAATGGATTCAATAGACTACAATCACAGGCGCTTGTGTATCTGGACTAAAGCCAAACAATTCAGATAAAACAAGCACAGCACAGTTCCTTCAGTATGTAATGCTACATGTATGATAGAGAATGAGACTTTTCATATCATCAGGTTGCATGCACTGATAATAATGATGTCGTGAGCATGTCTCTTTTTATGTGCATTGAAAGACACAATGCAAAACCTACCTCACCTCCCAAATTCTAATTGGAACCAAAGTTCTTGTCAATATTTGAAATTTTCAGTTGTTATGGCAGAAAAGCATATATGGGTGGAATCTTCCCATTCACTGAAGAACGTGAACAATGGTGAGAAAGTTGAGAAGATCATGTGGGAATGACAGTGAGGAACTCCTCAATATTGAAAGCAAACAGTCCCATTTCCAAACAAATGTGGAATCATGATATGAGATTCTCACTGATATGTTATGGTCTATTTGTGAACATTAGCATACATTAATGTGAAGTTTCCCATTCTCCCAACTGCCAAGGACAAACAAGGTGCTGAGAATCTCAAGTGCATCAGACTTTTTCATTGCTTTTTCCAGAACACTTTGTATGCAGGGACAGGTACCCGACTCCTGGATTGGACTGGAGTTATCTTAAGGTTTGCCTTCTCACCACTCACCGGCATTGCTCCCACTTTAATGTTCCTAGCCCCTCTGCATCCCCATTTTGCATTTTGGCCCCTCAGCCAGAGCTTAAAGGCTCACACTGATTCTGTCTTGACAGCAAAAGAGGAATGGGCATGTTGTTGTATCTCATTGTGCTGTATCAATCACACATTTTCACCATATGCCAGCAGCTTACTTGGCACAAACATAATCTGTTTCAACAAAATGGTCAGATCTCCAAGTAGACAAATTAAGGAAGCCACCCCATACAGCCAGTGGTACATTAAGTCAAGTGCAGCCTCTGATATCAGTCTTGGGGCCTTTGACCTGGTCAACTGGTCAATTGGGACATTCAAGGTCAGGGTCCTGGGGATGAGGAACTGACACATGTCTGGTACCCCACACCAATCTTAACTCTTCCTGCCCTTTTGAGAGCCGTTTTTCTTCTGAAGTGGGACAGATCCAGATTGGGTAAGACGAAAGTGGCTGGCTCAGGTGTTGCGTGTAGGGGAAAGGTGATGAGGGGTCCCAATTGAATAGTTGACACAGGTTGTTAGTGGTATGGTGGCAATTTGGTAGGTGAGACCAAATGAGGAAAGATGGTGCATGTGAGAGTGGCAGATCATTAGCCATGATTGGAGGTAGGTGTAGTATCAGAGTTAGTGTGAGGCAGTGGAGAGCAGATGTTAGCACTTAAGAACATAGGAACAGGAATAGGCCATTCAGTCCCTCGTGCCCTGTTGTGCTATTCAATGAGTTGTAGTTTATCTGTGACTTAACTCCCTGTACCTGTCTTTCGCTCATATCCTTTTATACCTTTGATTAACAAAAAAAAATTCAGATTTAAAATTAACAACTGATCTACTGCTGTTGTGGAAGAGAGATTCAACCTATCATCCTTTATGTAGTACTTCCTAACATCACTTCTAAACAGTCTAGCCCTAATTCCCAGAGATTGCCCCTGGATTCGAGAATTCCCATTCAGTGGAAATACTTTATCTTTGTGTACCCTGTCTTTTCCTGTTAATGTCTTGAAGACTTTGATCAGACCATCCGTTAAATGTCTAGATGCTCCCTAAGGTAAGGCAAAAGCCTAGTGGAATTATCGCTGGGCTGTTAATCCTGAGACCCGGGTTCAAATCTCATCACGACAGAATTTGATTCCAATAAGAATCTGGAATTAAGAGTTTAATAACTTGTCAATTGTCAGAAAAGTCTATCTAATTCACTAATGTGCTTTAGGGAAGGAAACTGCCATCCCTACCTGGTCTGGCCTACATGAGAGTCCAGATCCACAATAATGTGGTTAACTCTTAACTTCTTTGTAGGCAGTAAAAGCTAGCCTGGCCAGTGATGCCCTCATCCTGTGAATGAATGAAAAATTATTCGAGAGAAAAGAGGCCTAATCTGTACAGTCTGTTCTCATATCTTTGCCTGACAGATTGAAGAAGGTCTTCTTGCAATGATCTTCCAGCCTATGAATGCCACACTAATCTAAATGCATCTTCGGACGAGGATTTGGAAGTGGGTCATTTTGGGATTTTGGGGATTTTGGCGTTTCCACTTTGGGAAGTGGGTTGCCTTCCTCTGCACCATCACATTTAACAGGATCTCCGATGCCTGGCAGCAAAATGTCTTCTGGCTGGGGCAATTCCCATGGGTGTACAGCAAAACTCTGGACTGACAGCACTTGACCTGGTGCATTGTTGGGCTTTAGATATGGTACCAATGTCAGCAATCCTGGGAGGACCCACTGGTCCGTCTGTCTGTAGTGAGGGGAGAATATGATGAGCAGTGCCCCATCAGGATGGTGCGCAGAGGTGAGTTTGGGATGATAGTGGGATTTATTTCAATGCTTCATGGAGAGTCATACAGTCATAGAGATGTACAGCATGGAAACAAGCCCTTCGGTCCAACCTGTCCATGCCGACCAGATATCCCAACCCAATCTAGTCCCATCTGCCAGCACCCAGCCCATATCCCTCCAAAGCCTTCCTATTCATATACCCATCCAAATGCCTCTTAAAATGTTGCAATTGTACCAGCCTCCACCACATCCTCTGGCAGGTCATTCCATACACGGACCACCCTCTGCGTGAAAAGTTGCCCCTTAGGTCTCTTTTATATCTTTCCCCTGTCACCCTAAACCCATGCCCTCTAGTTCTGGACTCCCCCACCCCAGGGAAAAGACGTTGTCTATTTATCCTATCCATGCCCCTCATAATTTTGTAAACCTCTATAAGGTCACCCCTCAGCCTCCGACGCTCCAGGGAAAACAGCCCCAGCCTGTTCAGCCTCTCCCTATAGCTCAAATCCTCCAACCCTGGCAACATCCTTGTCAAATTTTCTGAACTCTTTCAAGTTTCACAACATCTTTCCAATAGGAAGGAGAGCAGAATTGCATGCAATATTCCAACAGTGGTCTTAGCAATGTCCTGTACAGCTGCAACATGACCTCCCAACTCCTCTACTCAATACTCTGACCAATAAAGGAAAGCATACCAAACACCTTCCTCACTATCCTATCGACCTGCGATTCCACTTTCAAGGAGCTATGAACCTGCACTCCAAGATCTCTTGTTCAGCAACACTCCCTTGGACCTTACCATTAACTGTATAAGTCCTGCTAAGATTTGCTTTCCCAAAATGCAGCACCTCACATTTATCTGAATTAAACTCCATCTGCTACTTCTCAGCCCATTGGCCCATCTGGTCCAGATCCTGTTGTAATCTGAGGTGACCCTCTTCGCTGTCCACTACACCTCCAATTTTGGTGTCATCTGCAAACTTACTAACTGTACCTCTTATGCTCGCATCCAAATCATTTATGTAAATGACAAACAGTAGCGGACCCAGCACCGATCCTTGTGGCACTCCACTGGTCACAGGCCTCCAGTCTGAAAAACAACCCTCCGCCACCACCCTCTGTCTTCCAACTTTGAGCCAGTTCTGTATCCAAATGGCTAGTTCTCCCTGTATTCCATGAGATCTAACCTTGCTAATTAGTCTCCCATGGGGAACCTTGTCGAACGCCTTACTGAAGTCCATATAGATCACGTCTACTGCTCTGCCCTCATCAATCTTCTTTGTTTTTTCTTCAAAAAACTCAATCAAATTTGTGAGACATGATTTCCCACGCACAAAGCCATGTTGACTATCCCTAATCAGTCCTTGCCTTTCCAAATACATGCACATCCTGTCCCTCAGGATTCCCTCCAACAACTTGCCCACCACTGAGGTCAGTCTCACTGGTCTATAGTTCCCTGGCTTGTCTTTACCACCCTTCTTAAACAGTGGCATCACATTTGCCAATCTCCAGTCTTCTGGCACCTCACCTGTGACTATTGATAATACAAATATCTCAGCAAGAGGCCCAGCAATCACTTCCCTAGCTTCCCACAGAGCTCTAGGGTACACCTGATCAGATCCTGGGGATTTATCCACCTTTAACCATTTCAAGACATCCAGCACTTCCTCCTCTGTAATCTGGACATTTTGCAAGATGTCACCATCTATTTCCTACAGTCTATATCTTTCATATCCTTTTCCACAGTAAATACTGATGCAAAATATTCATTTAGTATCTCCTCCATTTTCTGTGGTTCCACACAACCACCTTGCTGATCTTTGAGGGGCCCTATTCTCTCCCTCGTTACCCTTTTGTCCTTAATATATTTGTAAAAGCCCTTCGGATTCTCCTTAAGGGGAACCAGTCGATGTGTTGTATTTGGACTTCCAGAAGACATTAGACAAGAAACCTCACAAAAGGTTAAGTCATAAGATAAGAGCGCATGGTATTGGAGATCACTTATTGGCATGGATAGAGAATTGACTCAGGCAGGATTCAGTGAGTGGGAATAAGGGTTTCTTTCTAGATTGGATATTCGTGACCAGGGGATTCCACAAGGATCAGTGTTAGGACTGCAACTGTTCAGATATATTCATGACATGGAGGAAGGAAGTGATTGTTCTATAGCTAGATTTGCAGACAACACAATAATAGGTGGAAAGGCAGGCTGTGATAGAGATGCAAACAGTTTACAGAGTGCTATTGGCAGGTTAAGCAAATGGACAGAAAGTTGTTTAAGGAGTATAATGTGGGAAAATGTGAAGCTGTTCATTTTGGAATGGAAAACAAAAGAACAGTGTCTTATTTAAATTGAGAAGAACCTCAGAAAGCTGTAACACAAAGGGACCTGGGGGTTTCTTGCACTTGAAACACAGACAGCTAGCACACAGGTGCAGCAGTTAATCAGGAAGGCCCGTGGAATGTTGGCCTTTATTTCAAAGGCGTTGGCATATAAGAGTTGGGAAGTCTTACTGAAACTGTACAAGGTGCTGGTGAGACCACATCTGGAGAAGTGTGAGCAATTTTGGTTCCCTTGTTTAAGAAAAAATATTGTTTCATTGGAGACAGTCCAGAGAAGGTTCTCTATAGTGTGTCCCTTGCTTGGAAGGATTGTCTTATGATTCATAAGGGACTTGATTCATAAGGGACTTGACAGGGTAAATGCTCTGAGACTGTTTCCACTTATGGAAGTGTCTAGGGCCAGAGGACATAGTCTCAAAATAAATGGGTTGCCAATTTAAGACTGAGATAAGGAGGAATTTCTTCTCTGAGGGTTGTGTCCTTGGAACTCCTACCACAGAGAGCTGTGGGGGCAATGTCCTTCTGTTTATTTAAAGCTGTGGTAGATAGATTCTTGATACAAGAAGAATCAAGAGTTATGGGGAAATGCAGGAAAGTGGATATGAGGATTGTTAGATTATCCATTATTGAATGGTGGAGCAGGCTTGAGGAGCTAAACAGCCTATTCCTGTTTACATTTTTTATGATCTTACAAAGCGCAATGAAATTGGGGTTGAACCGAATTCCAGTAAATTTCAGCTTGATTAAATTGCAGTTTCAAAACTAGAGATTGAAAACAATAGCTCAGACATTTGACAATTTGTCTGGTTTACTGAACCATGTGAAAATATGCTTTAATTATAATTTTTGAAGTTTGCAAACAAAATTGAATGGCCATTTTTGATTAGCTAGATGGGAACTATTAGGCAATATAATAAGATTCATTTGTCGACTTCAGCATGGTTCCAGCCATAAACTGCACTCCATGTGCCAGAGAAAGAGATTATGGATATGTTTTTATATGGAGCTTTGTTGGGACAGGAAGCAGAAGCAAGAACGGGCTAAGAAACAAACAGTTGTGTATGCCTTGTCCCATGGGCCTGCAGTCTTGGCACAATTTCCTGTCAACAGGCCAATCTCTCACTGTGGCAGCATTGATTTTATTCAGACTCTTCAAAGCCACAATCTTATGCAACAGGAACTGAAACAATGGTTAAGGCAATAAATAAGATTTTATTTTATCTTTGTTTCATTAGTTCAGTTCATAGACATTTTTGACAATAAGTAATTGTACTTAAACGATAGTCAGTATTGGATGTGTCAAAGTACTAGTAGTTATCATACACCTTCTTACTCAGTCACGAATTTGTGTGAAATACCATACCACCATTTGGAAACCAATTCCAATTTCCTAATTACTGTCATACCTGATTTTTAGGGGCACCTGCTTTTTATTAATCTAAAATTGTCCATGGCCCTATTTAATGTGATTGTGTCCTTGTGAAAGTTTTTGACAAATCCTTTATTAAGTGCTTACAAGAACAGAACATCCTGAAATTAATCAGACGAAAATGTGCCATTTGCGATTCATTTTATTAATTTGAAAACAAGTAATTTGCTTAGCTATGTTTTGTGAATGCAAATTCTTTTTAAAGCAACATCTAATTTCTCAATAGTTGTGTATGTAGTTATTTACTAGATTATTGCAGACTTAGCTTTGTGCTGTGGAACAAAACAAACAGGACACTTTATGCCAACAATTTTCCTGCATAATTTCTTGGCACTATAAATATGAGAATGTTTTGGATGAAGGTTTACAACAAAACATTCTAAAAATAACTTACTGAGGAAAACAACAACAGCAAGTCACATTTCTGTAGAGCCTTTAACATGTAAAACAGCCCTTGATGTTCCAAAGGAATATTATCAATTATTAATTGATTCTGAGCCAATAAAGGAGATAGCAGGATAGGTGCCAAAAGCTTGGTCAAAGAGGTGTGTATGCAAGTGTATTTTATAAAGAAAAGAGAGGCAGATATCGGGAAGGAATCCCACAGTTTAGGGCTAAGGTAGCACAATAGGGCATGCTTGTCATGTTAGACAAAAACAAGTAGAAAATGCACGAGACCAAAACTGGAGCATTGAAAAATCTTAAAAGTAGTAGGGTTGGGGAAATTACTGACACATTTCATTGTATGATCAATGCAGGCCAGTGAGAATCGAGGTGCTAGATAAACAGAAATTGGTGCAAATTGGGAAACAGAAGCAGAATTTTAGATGAACTCCAGTTTATGGAAGAAAGAATATGGGAAGCTGGCCCGAAGTATTAGAGCTAAAAATGTGTTGCTGGAAAAGCGCAGCAGGTCAGGCAGCATCCAAGGAACAGGAGAATCGACGTTTTGGGCATGAGCCCTTCTTCAGGAATGAGGAAAGTGTGTCCAGCAGGCTAAGATAAAAGGTAGGGAGTAGGGACTTAGGGGAGGGGCGTTGGAAATGCCCGAAACGTCGATTCTCCTGTTCCTTGGATGCGCTTTTCCAACAACACATTTTCAGCTCTGATCTCCAGCATCTGCAGTCCTCACTTTCTCCCTGAAGTATTGGAAGTAACAAAACTCATACCTGATAGTTTCTGCAGCAGCTGAGCTGATTTATAGGTGGAGATGGGCCACATTACAGAGTTAGAGGAGGGTGGTCTTTTGATTGCAATAGCATAAGGTCAGAAGCTTCGCTGTGCTTCAGTAGGACGTGAAGACTTTGACTAGACAATAGTTTCAGCGTTCACAGTGTTTAGGTCGAGGTCATTTTGCTTCCTTCAGTGATTGATGTCAGATGAGCAGTCCTGACAATGCAGAGCAAGTGGTGGAGCGGTAGAGCCAATTGTGTGGAACCTGTTTTTCTATGATGACTGTATAGGTCAGCACTAAATGAAAAATAAGGAGGTAACTACTTCTACAGCCATCCAGAATGTCATTTGTGACTTTGACTCAGGACATCTTGGTAAAAATGGTCTTAATGCATTGCCCTTTTCTCTGTTCTGAAGTGTACGGGCAATGTAATGTTAAATTTTACAATGTTCTTGGAGTGATTTGTTTAGATTTGATCACAACCCAGCTGGATTGTGCAGCCATCAGCCTCGGTTCTTTCCCCATAATCTTCTTGCCAAGAAAAATCAAACCTTTCTCAGTTTCACCACATTGTGGCAATTCTAACCACATCAAAGTGAAACTGATAGAGTCCTCACATTTAACCAAAGAGTGGAGTCTTATTATTTTATTGGCATTGATTGCAACATCATCTCTGTCCTGAGTTGGGCAACCAATTTAGCTTTTGTGCCTGGGGAAGATATGCTGGATTGGAAAGATCACAAAGACCATTGCTTTAAATTTGTGGAGAACATTCCAGACATTCTAGACCCCAGGGTGTTCCTCATCATACTTCAACACCCACCTTCCCTTTCCACTCTCCACCAGCCCATTACAGCCTCCCAAAATTCCAAGCCCACAACCTACCCACCTTGCTGCAAATTTTAAATTCTTGTCAATTGGTTGCTTTGTTACGCATTACCCTCAGTTATACCCACCTGCCAAAATAGCCCTTTCTGTTATTTATGATTTTTCTCTTCACAGATGCTCCCTGATCCACTGAGTATTTCCAGCATTTTCTGCTTTTAATTGAACGTGATTTTTGAGAAACCTGTACTCAATTTGGAACTTGTTGGGCAATCACAGACTGTCATTAAAGCTGCAATTTTATTCCATGGGCCTGGTTGGGATAAAGTCATTAAAACTGCAATTTTATTTCCTATGCCTCATTGAGATAGAGACAGTTGGGGACTTCGAATAATAGCAACATCCTTGCTTCCTCCCCCACATTCTTTTGACTTCTTGGTTTTGATGGCGGAATTCAATCCACAGGCGATATGTATTTTGTTCTGTGCTGATCACACTTAGATGGGCAGGATGGGATACAATGGCTTCTCATGTATTATTTGAGTAGTAGCATTTTGGATAACATCTTTGAATGAAGGGAATTGAAAGGCTGCTGACCTAAGGGTCTACTCTTCAGAATAAATATTGTGAGATTATCAGTTATACTTGAGGAACTTTATTACCTCCAGCAAGTCTGAAACCTCATGAATGCTACTGATGGTAACATTTACTATTAAGAAGTTTTTGAGACAATTATATCTATATTACCCTATAAGAAGAAAGCATTCAGGAGCTAAGACATTATCTGACATGGACAGTATTCCCACACTGGGTGGCATGACAGCATATACTTTTTCCACATTTAGTTTTCTCTTGCAATTTGCTGTCAGGGATTAGGTGGAATTTATTTTATGAGGGAGCAATAGAGAGAAATGTAATGAAAGGAACAGGCTGCTTTGCTGATGTTCAGTATCCGATGAACAGATATTGTGTTTCTTGACTCACAATGTTGTTGAAATGAGATTGGAAGGCTTCAAAGAACAAAACATAGATTTTTTTTAGGAACAGGCAAACAACATGAGATTAATTCAAACTATCCCTTTATCATTGATAAATTCAGACTGCCTGTCAGACATCCACAATTTGATCAAAACTTCCTCTAATTTTATATTGGGAAGACTGAAGCCAGTTCCATTGCAGCAAGGGTTTGGGATTAAACCACGCTGCTTGTTGACTTATTGGTAGCACATTTTATCCTGAGATGAACCTCTGACTTCATTCGTGCCATCTCTCAAAGTCAGAAGTCACATGACACCAGGTTATAGTCCAACAGGTTTACTTATAATCTCATAAGCTTTTGGAGCATTAGCCCCTTCATCAGGTGCAGTGAGAGAGTAGGGCACATAGACACAATTTTTATAGGCAGAGAGATCAAGGGCATAGAGATCAAAAGATCATTCAACTGGTGTGAGTGGAGTGTCAGATAATACATCTCTGCAGGTGACCAAGAGTGTTAGATAGTGTGTAAAGTGTATATAAAGTCAATCAGGCAGAGCGATAGGAATATACAGAAAGTCTTATCTCAGGTCAGACACTGAATTTTAAGTGTGAGGCTTTGTTCAGAACCTGTCTGAGTTTTAACTTGGAATCATTTGGTTTTATTCCAAAAGCTGGTATTTATAAGATGCTACATTTACTAACTGTGTCGACAAATTGTGTGTTTTTGAACAAAATAGAATGTATCTGCAAATAAACAAACATCTTGGATGGAATGATTCATATATGTGTGTGTGTGTGTGTGTGAGAGAGAGAGAGTGGGTGTGAGGGAGGGAGAAAGCGTGTGTGGGTGACTGTGTGCGTGTGTTTGTGTGTGTGTGGGAGGGGTGTGTGAGAGAGTATAATAAGTAATTCAAAACTGTACAAACTAATTAAGGTAGAGTGAGCATAACAATTTATCAAGGTGATGCTTTCAAAGATACAGAACAATGTGGTGGAGTAATCTGTAGCGTGTCATGAACTCCAGATCATAGTTGAAGCTGCCTTCATTGGTATGGAACTTGGCTGTCAGTTTCTGCTTAGAGATTCTGTTGTTGTATATCTTGGAGTCCACCTTGGAGATTGGAGACTAAATGTCTTTGACTGCTGAAGTGTTCCCCCACTTGGATTATTGCGTGATGCCCATTAATCCATTAACGTAGCATCTGCATGGTCTCACCGATATACCATGCCTCGGGGCATCCTTGCCTGCAGCATATGAGATAGACAACATTGCCCGAGTCACATGAGTACCGACTGCACACATGGTGGGCGGTGTCCCCACGTGTAATGGCAGTATCCAATATACTCTGGCATGTCTTGCAGTAATTGCTGTGACAGGGTTGTATGGTGTTGTGGTCAATGTTGCCCTGAAGGCTGGGCAGTTTACTGTGAACAAAGTCTGTTTAAGGTTTGGCAGTTGTATGAAGCTGAGAAGTGGAGGTGTAGGGAAGATCTTGGTGAGATGCTTGTTGTCATTAATGATGGCTGCAAAGAACATGGCGCAGTTCTTGATTCTGGGGGAAGTACTGGACAACGAAGGGGGTACTCTATCGGTCGTATCCCACATCTGTCTCCTTAGGAGGTCATTACAGTTTCTCACTGTGGCACATCGGAACTGGCGATCAATAAGTTTACATCGTATCATGTTCTTATGAGGATGTCCTTCAGCACCTTTAGATGTCCATTACACTCCTTCTCTTTCAAAAGATCCTGTATGTGTAGGCTTGCCCATAGTGGGTGGCTGTTTTAATATATATAGGATGGAAGCTCGCAAAATGCAGCATTGTGAGATGATCTGTGGACTTGATGAAGATGCTTGTGTCCCAGAATGAGACTGATTCTAAAGAGTAGTCCGTGGTAAGTCTGATGGTGGGATGAAACTTGTTCATATAACTGTGTAGTTGTTTCAGTGATTCCTCACCATGATTCCAAAGGAAGAAAATGTTGTCAACGAATCTAGTGCATAACATTGATTGGAGGTCCTACTCAGCAAAGAAATCTTGCTTGAACATGTGAATGAAAATGTTGGCTTATTGGGGTGCAAATTTGGTCTCCGTGGCTGATTGTGTGTCTGGATGAAGAACTAGTTGTCAAAGGTGAAGATGTTGTGGTCAAGGGTGAGGCAGATGAGTTTTAGGGTGGCGTCTGGAAATTGATAGTTTTTGGTATTGATACTGTCCATCCCAGTCCGACATTGGTACCTCCACATCCCCGACAGTATAGCTGTTCCATCTTCATTCCTATTGTAGCTCAGTTCCCACTGAAATCCAAACACAGGCTTCTGTTATCTCTGAACTTGACTACTCAGTTGCACTTCTGGCCTGTCTCACACTTTCCACTCTGCCTAAACTTGTTGCCATCGAAAACTGTATCTATGTTTAACTCATGGGTAATCCTGGGTCTGTATCACACCTCTGCCCTTCATGTGCTGACCTGCATTGCTTCCTGCTCAAACAGCATCTCAATATTAAAATACCAATTTTTTTTATCAGATCCCTTCAAGCCTTTCCCCTCCCAATCTCTTCTCTCCCCCAACTCCATGACCTACCAAGACATTGGCACTCCTCTAATTCTGATTGCTTCACATCCAAACAGAAGAAAGAACAGTACAGCACAGAAACAGGTCCTTCAGCGCACCAAAACTGCACCAATACATGATGACTTTCTAAACTAACAATCTTTTGCCTGCACACTGTCTGTATCCCTCTATTCCCTGTTTATTGATATATTTGTCAAGATGCCTCTTAAACATTGCTCTTGTATCCACCTTCGCACCTCCTCTGACAGTGCATTCCAGGCACTTAACACCCTCTGTGTAAAAATAAAATGTGGTCACTCACATCTCCTTTAAACTTATCCCCTTTTATCTTAAACCTATACCCCCTAGTAATTCACATACCCATCCTGGGAAAAAACTCCAACTATCTATGCCTCTGATAATTTTGTAAACTTCTATCAGTTTGTCCAATCTCTCCTCAAAGCTAATAGCTCCAAACCAAGCAACCTGGTAAATCATTTCTGCACCCTTCCGAAGCTTCCAAATCTTTTTGTTGGTGTGGTGACCAGAACTGGTCACAATATTCCAAATGTGGCCTAACTGAAAGTTCTATACAGCTGCAACATGACTTGCCAATTAGACTATTTGACCTGATTGATGAAGGCAAGCATGCCATATGCTTTCTTGACCACCTTTATCCACTTGTGTTGCCACTTGCAGGGAACTGTGGACCTAAATGCCTAGATGTCTGCTAATACTATGAAGGATTCTGCCATTTACTTCTTACATTAGATCTCCCAAAATGCATCACCTTGCAGTTGTCTGGATTAAACTCCATCTGCCATTCCTCTGCCCAACTCTTCAGTCTATCTGTATCATGCTGTGTCCTCTCGCAATCCTTTATCTGTAGCTCCTCAATCTTTGTGTCATCCGCAAACTTACTAGTTCAGCGACATACAAAATTCCTAACTTTAATTACTTCACCATTGTGATGAAGCTTTCAGTTGTGGAGTTCCATGCTGTGAAGTCCAACACTCTATCCCTATTCCATCTTCTAAGCTATCTCTTTAAACCTACCTCTTGTCCAAGCCTTTAGTCATCTGCCCTAATAACTGATTGTGTGGCTTGGTCATACATTTTACAGCACCTTTGGATTACTCTGTGACAAATATAAATTGATTTTGATTTCCCACTGACCTGCTTATATTCCTATTCATGAATTTCTCCTCTCCACACAAATACAGTAAGTGTGTCTAGGGCCTAAATTTACTGTCAACTTCATTCTCCTTCCCAGGTAGCATTGGACAACTTCACTATCCTTTAAGTGAAAAGCCTCTGACTCTCTCTTCCTTCTTAACAAACTGATTTTTTATTAACATCTCCTGAAATTTGAATTATTTCCAGTTATGAACAATTTGCTAATTCTGTGTTTACTAGGGTAGAAAACAATAATCTGTATCTATTTGCACTTAGAAGGGTTTGTTGTACTAAACCTGGTCAAAAACAACCTAGATCAAATAGAGCATATAAAATGGAACCCAATTTTGCTCTGGCCCTTCAAATAACAATGCTTTTCTGAATGCTGCAACTTCAATGTGTTTTTCATTAGGACATATTAATAAGAATTATATTTACTGCTCTGTAGTGGATTTAAGCATCTGGAAATTATCAGTTGCAAAGGAGGCATGTTATAAGCCAGAACAGATAAATCATATCACTTTTGTCATTTTTTTCTGTGTGTCTTGGAATATTAAATAATCAATACAGATACCTCCTGACTTTTAAGAGCAGAATGATTTTTTTTATATATAGAAAATAACTCTATTTTGTCTTCATTCTTGAATAAGAATGCGTCTGTATTGTGTTGTCATACAGTTGGTCTGGCAGAAACTTATCAGCTGGTTTGTTTTTGAAGCCTCTGAGAAAGATAACATCAATTTGAAAGAAACACAACTGCAGCTTAAAGCCCCTGAGCTGTGCAGTGAGATTGCAATCATTAACTCAGAGCAAGATGGTTGGCATGAAGTTAGATTCTGTTTAAGCAGTGATTCACTCTAGATATCTTTTTGTATTCAGCTGTCCAAGGTTCAGTTTTTATATATTACTTGTGTTTTAAATATTTCTCCTATGTTTCATTTTTTTAACAAAGGCCAATGTTTCTCTCATTGTTCTCCTTTCCTGAAGGTGTTAAATCCTGTTAAGATGTGCTTTCTACAGGTGGCTCTATCTTTCAATATTTCATATTAATTGCCCATTTTAAATATGAGTTATGACAGGGAGACCCAGAATTTTGTGGTGCTGGACTGACTCCGAAGGCCTTTAAGAAGGGTAGGCTGGTCCTAATTTGTATGTTTCCTAGTGCTAGACATTTCTGCCCATCTGGAATACCATCTGGGTAACAATCGTGCACCCAGGTTGATAAGAAGCCTCTTGAGCGCTGTTGGAGCTGCAGTCATTCAGCCAAGTGGGGAGTATTTCATCACACTGCTGCCTTGAGCTTTGTAAATGATGGGCAGACTTTGGGGAATCAGAAGGTGAGTTTCTTGCCACAGAATTCTTAGCCACTGACCTACAATACCTGTACAGAAAATACAATATTTGTATAGCTAGTCCAGTTCAGTTTCTTTTCAATGGTTCGCCTCAGGATATTGATCACTAAAGCAAAGTTGCTGGAGTATAATATCTTGCTGAAATCACTGTGTTTTCACACTATGAAAACTGTGTATAATTAATTCTTTCACATCAAAGTCTTTCTATTATGTTCTTGTGAAATAATCGTTGACCTAGCTTCTTATTCAGCATTGTAATCATGTGAGGAGAAGGAAATCAGTTCACTGCTTTAATGCCTCTGAACCTCTCAGTTCATGGCAACATTTTATTTCTAGCACACAGCTAGCACATTTCCAGAACATACCAATCAAAAATATCGTTAACTAGATCAAAATGAAGTAGCTAATTGCAAGGTTTTCTTGAGCAAAAGATCAAAGAATTTCATTATCTACTAACACCAAGAGGGGTAAATTTATAATGGAATGTGACTTTTGTACAGGGGGAATAAAGGTTATGCAGTTTCAACAGCACTAAAGTCTTTGATAGTAATTGTTTTAACCTGAGGGTACAGTTTTAGTTGTTGACTGGTTTCTTCAGCAGTGGCAAAATTTGTAGATAATCATTCATTTAAACTCTAGGATGTTTCCCCAAATTGTTTTTACACCAGATACTGATGTGAATCTGTTTATAAGACAGAGAGGCACAGAAAGAAGGTCCTTCTTGCTACCAGTTAAGCATTTACTGAAGTATATTGTTTAGTTTGTATTCCTGAGTCTGGCTGTTTTGTATCTCTAAGCTACCTAACATATAAGTGAGCCTTTCATCCCTCAATATGGAAAATCATAATAATTACAATTTTGTTTTAGAAGTGCAATTGTTTTGACATTGACTCAGCTGTTTCTATGTTTGTGATTATATAAAAATGATAACTTCAATGCAGTAGTTGTATTTACTCCATATGGGTGTCCTAAAGATTGCCTCAATCTGTTGTCAAGTGACCATTGCAGCTTTTTTATATCCATGTTTCTTCCTTTCTTAAAAAAAACTGTTAATCCCTGAACTATCTCTGGTATAACAATATGGATAATAGTGGGCAGCACGGTGGCACACTGCTATCTCACAGCGCCAGACACCCGGGTTCAATTCCTGCCTTAGGCGACTGACTGTGTGGAGTTTGCACATTCTCCCAGTGTCTGCGTGGGTTTCCTCCGGGTGCTCCGGTTTCCTTCCACAGTCCAAAGATGTGCAGGTCAGGCGAATTGGCCATGCTAAATTGCCTGTAGTGTTAGGTGAATGGGGTAAATGTAGGGGTTGGGTGGGTTGCGCTTTGGCAGGTCGGTGTGGACTTGTTGGGCCGAAGGGCCTGTTTCCACACTGTAAGTAGTCTAATTAAAATTCAATACAATAGGTAGATGTGTTAAACATTTTCTGGTTCTGTTACAGGAGTAGACATCTCCTACTCCTACCCTGCAATTTCTGGGGGAGTTGGGGCAATTTCTTGAGGACAAGTTATCAGAGGAGTATGTCCCTTTTGAGTGCTTGAGATTGCAACCTGTCAATTTTTCATCCATTTTAATTCTAAAACCATTTATGGTCAGGCTTAGTGGTCTTGGATTATTATTTTTGAATCATAAAACAGAAAGGCTTGCAATAATTTAAGTTCAAATTGTCATTTAATTCACAAAATCACTGGATTCTCAACCCAAGATTCAAATACACCCAACCAGAGGAATCTCAAATGTTCATGAGCCTAGCCAAACGAGGAGAAAAATGTTGCATCCAATCCCATGTATGGGACAGCATGTATGAACCCCCATGTGCGAAACCACCTCAATTCTTTCAGGTTGCTTATTGAAACAATAGCACAATGGGCAGGTTAGAATGCTTCAGAACAAGCCTGCCTTTTGATGAGAAATGCTGATATGTCGCAACTTGTCAGTTCACAAACTACGGCATTATGAAATAGAAGTACACTTTGACTAATTGATTAACTAATTAATAAACTACTTCCCTGAAGATGACTGATTACTGACCATGTAGGACAAAATGAAATAATGAAAAATATGCAATTCCTTAGATGAAATATGGTTGTAGTATTCACGAAACAGGCGGAATCCTTGCCTTTCTTACTAGTGTGGCCTTTGCATTTGAATTCTGTTTTGTTCTTTAACCTCTTGTTACTGTTTCATTTTATCCAGCTCTTCTGATAGTAACTGCTTTCATTGAAATTCCGGGCTCCAAGCACAGCACAGTATAAATGTAGGGCCGTTGCTTTAGATTAAAACATAAGTAGAAGGCAGCAGATGTCACTGCTTTGGTTTTCATCTTTTCTCAACAGTGATTTTCTCTCTAGGTGGCTGCAGTTAACATTGCCTTTGGCAGCTAGTAGCCTCAATGCTGTAATTTAATGCTTCTCAGACTGGGCAATGCATGAAACAAATGCTCTGTTTTCATGAGAGATCTTCACCTCATTTTCATTACGGAGCATGACTTGTATCACAACACACCTATCTCATCTGTTTTTGCCTCATCATTTTAATTACTCCATTTTTTGGCAGTTTAATACAACAAGTAATTGTTTCCTTTCTCAGAATAATGACAATGACTGCAATCTGTTCCTTTCTGGCGTATACATTATTTGATCAAATAAATCATGGATAGCTTATGTGAGAAATCTCTTGCTTGCTGGGATCGAAGGAAGAGATTAGCATCTAACCTTTTTGCCTTTTATTGATTTGGTGACCTGGATTGTTAAATTGTGTGATCAGTATTCCACACATTGCCTCAATGAGTTATTTTTGAGAAAGAGGGTTTAATTAGACTTTCATATTCTGGAAAGTATTTTGTTACATAAGGAATTACACAGCAGGTTAACAGATGTATGCTATTATTGATTAATATAAGGCTTGCTTTCTCCCTAAGTGCACATACAGAAGTAATATTTCTAAAACAGTTGTAGCTTTATGCAATCACCTCGGATTTACATTAGCAGTCATTTTACTCATTCACTCAAACAGTCCTGCAGAAGAGTCAGTGAACCCGAAATGTTAACTGTGCTTTCTCTCCGCAGATGCTGAACCTTTCCAAAATTTCTGATTTTGTTAAATTTTCTTTAAAGAATTTAATCTAGTTAAATATAACATTTGTACCAGTGCTTAGGATTTAGTGTTTAGCTAAGAAAAACTTAAACACAATCTTTCTTCCAATGAATTTTGTGATTAGATAGAAGGGTCTGTCCAAGGACTCGAAATCTTTCAAAAGGGACAGCAACGGTTCCATGAGAATCCTTACCATTAATCACTCCTCCAGTAGAGAGAGTAGGCAGTTCAGTTCAGAAGGCTGTAGATGCTGGGTCAATTATACTTTCAAAGCAGAGATGTTTTATTAGATGTGGGTAACAAATTGCAACTAAACGTTGGTAAATGGAGTGGGCTACATACAGACCAGCTATGATCAACTAAATTGTACAACAGCCTTAAAAGCTGAATGATTGATCAATTCCTGTTCCTATTTTCTTTGACAAGTACAATTTCTGGTGATGACATTTTCACAATGGGTAGGAAAATGCAAGGTTTGAAAATAGAAACCTTAGGATCTGAGGGAGTCAAGAAGTAGCAATGGTCAAGTACTAGCCAAATCAGAAGATTCTGTGATTTGGGGAATAATGTAGACATGATGTTGCTGCCTAACACTGCTCTTTGTGGTCTAGGATTCTCTGGCAAGCTAGGGAGGAGATTGCAGAGTCTTTGGCTTTGATCTTTATGTCATCATTGTCTACAGGAATAGTGCCAGAAGACTGGAAGATAGCAAATGTCCCCTTGTTCAAGAAGGGGAATAGAGACAACCCTGGTAATTATAGATCAGTGAGCCTTACTTCAGTTGTGGGTAGAGTGTTGGAAAGGATTATAAGGGATAGGATTTATAATTATCGAGAAAGAAATAATTTGATCAGGGACAGTCAACATAGTTTTGTGAAGGGCAGGTCATGTCTCACAAACTTTATTGAGTTCTTTGAGAAGGTGACCAAACAGATGGATAAGGGTAAAGCGGTAATGGGGTGTATATGGATTTCAGTAAAGCATTTGATAAGCATTTCCCCACGTTAGGCTATTGCAGAGCAGAAAATTCAGGGGCATGAGATTGAGGGTGATATAGTGGTTTGAATCAGGTATTGGCTAGATGTAAGATGACAGAGGGTGGTGCTAGATGGGAAATATTTATCCTGGAATTCAGTTGCTCGTGGTGTACTGCAAGGTTTTGATTTTGGGCCACTGCTGTTTGTCATTTTTATAAATGACCTGGATGTTGGCATAGAAGGTTGGGTTAGTAAATTTGCAGATGACACTAAAGTTGGTGGAATTGTGGACAGTGCCAAAGGATGTTGCCAGTTACGGAGAGACATAGGTAAGCTGCAGAGCTGGATTGAGAGGTGGCAAATGGAGTTTAATGTGGAAAAGTGTGAGGTGATTAACTTTGGAAGGAGTAACAGGGATGCAGCGTACTGGGCTAATGGTAAGATTCTTGGTAGTATGGATGAGCAGAGAGATCTCCGTGTCCAGGTGCATAGATCCTTGAAAGTTGCCACCTAGGGTGATAGGGTTGTTAAGAAGGGCTTTTGCCCGAAACATCGATTTCGCTACTCCTTGGATGCTGCCTGAACTGCTGTGCTCTTCCAGCACCACTAATCCAGAATCTGGTTTTCAGCATCTGCAGTCATTATTTTTACCTTGTTAAGAAGGCATACAGTGTGTAATCTTTTATTAGTAGAGGGGTTGAGTTTTGGAGCCATGGGATCATGTTGCAGCTGTACAAAGCTATGCTGTGGCCGCCTTTGGGGTATTGCACGAAGTTCTGATCTCTGCATTATAGGAAGGATATGGAAGCATTGGAAAGGGTGCAGAGGAGATTTACCAGGATGTTGCCTGGTATGGAGCAAAGGTCTAATGAGGAATGGCTGAGGGACTGGAGGCTGTTTTCATCAGAGAAAAGAAGGTTAAAAGGTGATTTAATAGAGGCATACAAGATGATCAGAGGATTAGACAAAGTGGACAGTGAGAGCCTTTTTCCTCAGATGGTGATGGCTAGCATGAGGGCACGACTTTAAATTGAAGGGTGATAGACGTAGGACAGATGTCAGAGGTAAGTTTTTACTCGGAGAGCAGTAAGGGCGTGGAACGCCCTGCCTGCAACAGTAGTAGAGTCACCAACTTTAAAGGCTTTTAAATGGTCATTGGATAAACATAAGGATGATAATGAAATGGTGTCAGATAGATGGGTTTCAGATTAGTTGACAGGTCAGTACAACATTGAGGGCCGAAGGGCCTGTACTGCGCTGAATGATTCTATGTTCTAGATGATCTAGGTTATCGGCAAAGAAGGTAGAATGGTTTGAATGAACAGAAAGGCTGCATGTTCCTTCAGTAACTAAGGTGGAAAGAGCAGTTGTTGAGTACAATGGCAGAAGCACCAATAGTTTGAATTGTTCTATATATTTTCAAACCGACCTGTCTCTAGGTATGTTACGATACACCCTCTGAAGCAGGTAGGACTTAAAATCATGAACATAGAAAATAGGTGAAAAAGTAGGCCATTCAGCCCTTCGAGTCTGCACCACCATTCAATATGATCATGGCTGATCCTGCAATCTCCGTATCCCATTCCCGCCTTCTCCCTATACCCCTTGATCCCTTTATCCACAAGGACCACATCCAGCTCCCTCTTGAGTATACCTAATGAACTGTCCCCAACTGATTTGTGTGGGAGAGAATCCCACAGGTTCACAACTCTCTGAGTGAAGCAATTCTTCCTCATCTCAGTCTTGAATGGCCTTCCCCTTATTCTTAGACTTCCCCAACATCAGGGTCATTCTTCCTGCACCTAAACTAATCAGGATTTTATATGTTTCTATGAGATCAACCCTCCCCCCCCCACCTCATTTTTCTAAATTCTAGTGAATATAAGCCCAGTTGAACCAGTCTTTCCTCATATGTCAGTCCTGCCATCCTGGGAATCAGTCTGCTGAACTGGGACTCCCTCAGTAGCAAGAATATCCTTTCTCACACTAGGGGACCAAATGTGCACACAATACTCAAAGTACCTAAGATATTCTTACTCCGATACTCAAATCCTCTCGCTATGAGGGAGCTTTCCTCACCGCCTGCTGCACCTGAATGCTAACCTTCAGTGACTCTTCCACCATGACACTCGGGTCTTGTTGTGCCTCATCTTTTCCGAAACTGCCACCATTCAGGTAATAATTCATTGCTGTTCCTTTGATGCTGCCTGACCTGCGCTTTTCCAGCAACACATTCTTAAGCTCTGATCTCCAGCATCTGCAGTCCTCACTTTCTCCACCATTCAGATAATAAACTGCCTTCCTGTTTTTGCAACCAGAGTGGATAACCTCATATTTATCCACATTATATTGCATTTTCCAGTTATTTGCCCACTCAGCCAGTCTGTCCAAGTCATCCTGCAGCCTCTTAGCATCCTCCTCACAGCACACACTGCCACCCAGCTTAATGTCATCTGCAAATTTGGAGATATGGCACTCAATTCCTTCATCCAAATCATCAATATATATTGTGAACAGCTGAGGTCTCAGCACTGAACCTTTGGCACCCCACTCATCACTGCTTGCCATTCTGAAAAGGACACATTTATTCCAACTCTCGGCTTCCTGTCTGCCAACTAGTTCTCTCTCCATGTCAACACATTCCCTCCTATACCATTAGCTTTAATTTTGCTTACTAATCTCTTGTGTGGGACCTTGTCAAAAGCCTTTTGAATGTCCAGATACACAACATTCACTGATTCACCATTGTCTACTCTACTGGTCACACCCTCAAATAAAATTCCAGAACACTTGTCAAGCATGATTTCCCCTTTAGTGAATCCATGCTGACTAGGACCAATTCTCTCCCCACTTTCCAAATGTTCAGTTATTACATCCTTAATGATTGACTCCAGTATTTTCCCTACCACCGATGTCAGGCTAATTAGCCAAAATTCTACATTTTCTCTCTCCCCTTTTTTTTAAAGAGTGGGGTTATATTAGCTATCTCCAGTCCACTGGAAGTCTTCCAGAGTCTACAGAATGCTGGAAAATGATCACCGTTCATCTGCTATTTCGAGGGCCGCTTCTTTAAGTACTCTGGGCTGCGTAGCATGAGACCCCGAGGGACTTATCAGACTTTTATCCCATCAATTTTCCCAATTCCATTTCCTGACTGATAAGAATTTCCTTCACTTCCTTCTTCATGCTTGATCTTGTGTCCCTCAGCATTTCCAGAAGGTTCTTTGCGTCCTCCTTAGTCTGCCGTTGCCATTATCCACCGTCAACCCCTTAAATATCCATCGCCAGTTTATCCTAACCAATGCATGGCCTGATACCATCAAAGTTAGCTTTGTTTAAGTTCAGGACCCTAATTTCAGATTTAATTGTGTCACTCTCTATCTTAATGAAGAATTCTACCATATTATGGTCACTCTTCCCCAAAGGATCTTGCACCACAAAGTTGCTAATTAATCCACTCTCATTGTACTATACCCAGTCTAGGATGGATGGCTCTCTAGTTGATTCCTTAACATATTGGTTAAGGAAACCATCCCTCATACATTCCAGGAAACCCTCCTCCATCGCATTGCTATCAGTTTGGTTAGTCCAGTCAACATGTACATTGCATCATCCTCCGCCATTTCCGCCACCTGCAAACAAACCTCACCACCAGAGATATATTTCCCTCCCCACCCCTATCCACTTTCCATAAAGACTATTCCCTCTGCAACTCCCTCAACAGGTCCAGGGCCTCCCACCAATACACCCTCCTCCCCCCCCCCCCCCCCCACCCTTCTCCTACCAATGCAGGATTTGCAAAACCTGCACCCATACCTCCCCCTCACCTCTGTCCAAGGCCCCAAAGGAGCCTTCCACATCCATCAACGTTTCACCTGCAATTCTACACAGCCATTTACTGTATCCATTGCTCCCGATGCAGTCTCCTGTACAGTGGGGAGACAGGACGGCTACTCGCAGAATGCTTCAAAGAACATCTACGGGACACCTGAACCAACCAATCCCACTATCCCATGGCCAAATGCTTCAATTCCTGCTCCCACTCTGCCGAGGACATGAAGGTCCTGCACCTCCTCCATCGCCACTCCCTAACCACCCAATGCCTGGAGGAAGAATGCCTCATCCTCCGCCTCGGGACCCTCCAACCCCATGGCATCAATGTGGATTTTACCAGTTTCCTTATTTCCCCTCCCCCCACTTTTATCCCAGATCCAACCTTTCAACTCGGCACCACCTTCATTACCTGTCCTACCTGTCCATCTTCCTTCCCACCTATCCACTCCACCCTCCCCTCTGACCTATCACCATTACCCCAACTTCCATCTACCTATAGCACTCTCAGCTACCTTCCCCCCCAGTTCCCCCCCTACCATTTATCTCACCACCCCCTCGGCCCACAGCCTCATTCCTGATGAAGGGTTTTTGCCTGAAACATTGACTCTCCTGCTCTTTGGATGCTGCCTGACCTGTTGTGCTTTTCCAGCACCACACTCTGGACTCTAATTTCCAGCATCTGCAGTCCTCACTTTCACATAGGCCACTCAATATGTAGACTGAAGTCACCCATGATAACGGCTGTACCCTTACTGCATAGATCTCTAATTTCCTGTTTGATGCAGTCCTCAACATTTCAATTACTGTTTGGTGGTCTCCACACAACTCCCACTGACGTCTTTTTCCTTTTAGTGTTCTGTTCCACTCCTGATTCCACATTGTCCAGGCTAATGTATTGCCTTACTATTGTGTTAATCTCCTCCTTAACCAGCAACAGTATCCCATCTCCCTTTCTTTCTGTCTGTTTTTCCTGAAAATTGAATGACCGTATATGTTGAGCTTATGAATGGCTTTTGACTGAAATGTTGATCCTCCAGCTCCTTGGATGCTGTCTGACCAGTTGTGCTTTACCAGCACCACATTCTCAACTCTAATCTTCAGCATTTGCAGTCCTCACTTTTGCCTTGGACATGCTGGAACCAGACCTCTGTGATCCCAATTATATCAGATGTGTTAATAAATGTTACCAGAGCTAATTCATCCACTTTATTACATGTGCTCCTTACATTGTAATACAGAGCATTCATGCTCATTTATTTGACATTTATTTCCCTTTTAGAATCATTGTGAACTGTAGCCCTTTTGATTTTTGTCTTTGGTTTCCCTGCCTTCCACTTTTTCCCTTACTGTCCTTTACTTTTGTCCCCAATTTACTTCCCTCCAGCTTCCTGTGTTGGCTTCCATTCCCCTGCATATTAGTTTAAATCCTCCCGAACTGCATGAGCAAACACTCCCCCTAGGGCATTGGTTCTAGGTCCTGCCCAGGTTCTGACCATACAGTTTGTACTAGTCCTACCTCCCCCAGAACTGGTTCCAATGAACCAGGAATTTGAATCCCTCCCTCTTGCACCATCCTTCAAGCCACATATTGATCTTAACTATCCTGCCATTTCTGCTCTGGCTAGCATTTGGCACTAGTCACAATCCCAAGATTACTAGTTTTGAGGTCCTACTTTTTAGTTTACTCCCTAAATTCAGCAGTGCCCTCTGTTAGATCCAGGCCTTTTGCCCTGAAAGGTGGTGATATATTTGTTACAGATGCAGTTGTGAATATTCCAAGCCCTGTTGGACTTGCTCAGTAGATAGTGATAAGGCTATGACAGGGTCTGAAATTCAGTCATTTTGCATTGCCATTTTGCAGGGTCTGAACCCTTTGGACCAGTTGTATCTTTGATTCAATCTTAACCTCCAGAACGTTTTATATCTGGGGACTCAGCACTACAATTCAACTGAAAATCAAAGTGGGTACTTCCTTATCTTTTTGATGGTCATTTACCTGGCACACAGGTGAAATAAATGTAGCTTGACATCTGTTGGAGCAAATCCTGGATGTATCATATTCTCCTCCAGACTTCTTGTGGAGGGGCTGGTGTTGGACTGGGGTGGACAAAGTTAAATATCACACAGCACCAGGTTGTAGACCAATAGGTTTGTTTGGAAACACTAACTTTCGGAGTGCCACTCCTTTGTCAGGTAACTAGTCACTAGTCACTAGCTACCTGACAAAGAACCAGCGCTTTGAAAGCTAGTGCTTCCAAATAAACCGGTTAGACTTTAACCTGGTGTTGTGTGATTTTTAACGTTCCCCTATACAGTGGCAGGGGCTGTATCATTATCAGAGATATTGAATGAATCTGAGCACTGTAAGAAAACAGTTCCTGACTGTGGAGAAAGACATGGAGGATAGGGAACTTGGGGAAATAAATATTGATGTTTTGAAACAGTCCACATTACAGAATAGAAGGTGCCGGAAGTCTTAAAAACATAAAGTTGGATAAATCTCTGGGATCTGATCAGGTATATCCCAGGACGTTGTGCAAGTTAGGGAAAAAACTGCAGGGCTCCGAGTAAATTTGTATCCTTTACAGCCATGGGTGAGTTGCCGGAGGACTTGGAGGGTGGCTAATGTTGGCCATTATTTAAGAAAGGCTATAAGGAGAAGCTTGGGAACTGTGTAGCAGTGAGTCTGACATTAGTGATGGCTAAGTTATTGGAGGGAGTTCTGAGAGATAAAATTTGCATGCATTTGGAGAGGCAAGGACTAATTGGGGATTGTCAGCATGGAATTGTGCATGGGAAATCCTGTCTCTCAAATCCTGACTCTCTGTGTGGAGTTTGCACATTCTCCCCGTGTCTGCGTGGGTTTCCTCCGGGTGCTCCGGTTTCCTCCCACACTCCAAAGATGTGCAGGTCAGGTGAATTGGCCATGCTAAATTGCCCGTAGTGTTAGGTAAAGGGGTAGATGTAGGGGTATGGGTGGGTTGCGCTTCGGCGGGGCGGTGTGGACTTGTTGGGCCGAAGGGCCTGTTTCCATACTGTAAGTAATCTAATCTAATCTAAAAAATTGATTTTTTTTAAAGATATAGTCAAAAAGATTGATGAGGACAGTGATGGACATTGTCTGCAGGGACTTTAGTAAAACCTTTGACAAGGCTCCACATGGTAGTCTGATTTGTAAAGTCAGACCACGCAAGATTCAAAGAGAGCTTGCCAATTGGATACAAAACTGGCTTGACAGTTGGAGACAGAGGATAGTGGTGGAGGATTGTTTCTTGGACTGGAGGCCTGTGACCAGCAGTGTTCAGCAGGAATTGGTGCTGGATCCACTTTTGTTTGTCACTTATATGAACAATTCAGAGGCATGGTTAGTAATTTTGTGGATAACACCAAAATGACTGGCATAGTTGACTGTGAAGAACATTATCCAAGATTACAAAGGGATCTTGATCAGTTGGGTCAGTGGGCTGAGAAGTGGCAGATGGAGTTTAATTTGGATAAATGTGAGGTGGATAACAGAAACAAGAGTAGGACTTATACAATTAATGGTAGCACCCTGGGTAATGTTATCGAACAGAGAGACCTAGGGTTTCAGGTACATAGTTTCTTGAAAGTTGTGTCACAGATAGACAGGATGGTTAAGAAGGCATTTAGCATGCTTGCCTTCATTGCTCAGACCATTGAGTATCAGAGTTAGGAAGTTACATTGAAACTGGGCAGAACATTGGTGAGGCCAGTTTTTTAGTACTGTGTACAGTTCTGGTTGTCTTGCAATAAGAAGGATCTGATTTGATTTATTATTATTGCATGTACTGAGATACAATGAAAAGTATTGTGTTGCATGCTAATCAGACAAATCATACCTTACATAAGTACATTAGGGTAGAAGAACCGAATACAGAATATTGTGTTACAGCTACAGAGAAAAGTGCACAAAAAAGATTAACTCTAATATATGAGAGATCCATTTATAAATCTGATAACAGCAGGGAAGAAGCTGTTCTTAAATCTGCTGGATCTTATTAAATTAGAGCGGGTTCGGAAAAGATTGAATAGGATGTTGCTAGTACTAGAACTTTTGAGTTATAAGGAGAGTTTGGATAAGCTGGGAAATAGTTCACTGGAGTGTAGGAGGTTGAGAGGTGACCTTATAAAGGTTTATAAAATCATGAGTCAAGGATGACTTTGTATTGGAAGGCTTTCTGTTGAGTCCCATTAACTTAATTTTTGCAAGAGCCCTTGATGCTAAGTTGAGGTGCCAAACACTGATAGCATGTGAGTGGGGTAGAGTGTTGTCATCGATCCTCCTTCCTTTTTTTTCTAAAATAAAATGCTAAGCAGGGTGGCATGGTGGCACCTTGGTTAGAACTGCTGGTTTTCTGGATTGCCCTTAGTGTCCAGGGATGTGTATGTTAGGTGGATTAGCCATGGGAAATGCAGGGTTACAGGATAGTGGGAGGTGAGTCTGGGTGGGATGCTGTTTGGAGAGTCGGTATGGACTTGTTGGGCCAAGTGGCTGAATGTTTCCACACTGTAGGGATTCTATAAATCAGATTAAAAGCCCTTGGTGTGGTACTGCAATTTAAAAAGCTCTTTTTTTTTGTGTTGAGACAAAGGGTCAATCTAGTTAGCAGAATGGAGGATAAACTATGACTGAATCATAATGAGAACAAGGCCTTTATTTTTCACAACACAGTGTAGTTTATTATATGATAACAGTAGGTATAAATTCCATTATGTAGTTTGGCTTCTAATAATCTGTGTAATTATGCCTGAGATGATATGTACCCATTGGGAATGTGATAGACTGCTACTTTTTCACCCAAAGATTTTGAGATCAAATTTGGTGGCGCTTGCTGTGGTTTAGTCACTTTTCAGAACCAATGCCTTGCATGTCATCTTCACAAACTGCATTTTGTTCAAATAAATCTTTGCACTCAAACGGCAAATGTGTCATGTTGAAGAGTGTAAGCTTTTTACCTCAAGATGTTGATGAGGTTGGAAGACTTCCTTTATCATCCATGGTCGTCTTACTGGTGAACTAGACATTTTCATAACCTCCGATCTATTACTGAAGGTCTGCTTGCTTACTTAACATTGCACTTGCCACTGACTTCCTTTTTGGGAGATGAGGAATTAAAACATTGCTCTTAAACTTATGTTGACTCATAATCCATCAACAAAAAATCAAATCGACTGTATCAGCTTGTTCACTTGACAGTTTTGCCAAAATTTGGTCAATAGTTCAAGAGGATTGTACTGCTCATTCTTCACAGTATTTGCTTCTTCTGGCAAACCTTTAGCTGATTGTTGTCTTCTATATTTCCTTCAGCGGTGACAGGTATGGTGGGATTGCTTTCCATTCCTGTAAAGTCTGCACAGTATGAACCAACTTTCTTCTGTCAACAAAGTAATATCAATAGGATATTTCATTTTGGGCTCTGCCATAAGTTTAAGAAGCCCAATGGAATCTTCTACAGTTGTGTCTTGTTTCATATAATTGATTGTTCCTGAGCCAATTCTTCTCCTGAAACTAGTTGAACTCCTCCTGCTCCTTCAAGGATGGTTCAGGTTAAAACGTCTACAGGTTTAAGCTTTGATTGCAAACTGTGTGTGTATATTTTCACCTCTTTGTTCTGTAAAGTGTTTGTTTGTGTTGCTTGTAGCAATGCTTTGCTGTTTAGAGTTATTCCGTCTATACCATGTAATTTCATCTCTATGTGATATAACTTCAGTTTCTTCAGCCATAACAGGGTTCACCCAATGGGACAATGACACTTGCATTTGTATCAACCTCAAATTTAATAGAATGTCCATTGACTTAGTTTCTGCCAATTTTGAGTATATTGAATCACCAGTTTCAACTAGGAATATGGAGAAAGTGAGGACTGCAGTTGCTGAAGATCAGAGTCAAAAAGGGGGAGGGGAGGGCAGATAGGTGGGAAGGGAGATGAGGGAACTAGTAAAGTCAACATTGATTCCATGTGGTTGGAATCAACCGTCAATTTCACCAGTTTCCTCATTTCCCCTCCCTCCACCTTATCCCAGATCGAACCTTCCAACTCGGCACTGGCCTCTTGAACTGACCTACCTATCTATCATCCTTCCCACCCTCTGGTCTGACCTACCACTAGCACCCCCATCCTTTATCTCCCTTTCGCATTCTCCGCTACTTTTGCCCCCGGCCCCACCTCCCCCATTTATTTTGAAGTCCCCCTTCCCTGCCACAGCCTTGCCCACTCCCCGCGCCCCCTCACTTACCCCCCCCCCCCCCCCCCCCCCAAACACACACATTCTTGATGAAAAGCTTATGCTCAAAACCTCAACTCTCCTGCTCCTCGGATGCTGCCTGACCAACTGTGCTTTTCCAGCACTACACTTTTTGACTCTGATCTCCAGCATCTGTAGTCCTCACTTTCTCCTGATGCAGAAAATACCTGCATTAGATAATATGCTTCCTTTAGAAAAGACATCAGGCACATTCCTATTTGAGTTGAAGAGTGGAAAAGCACAACTGGTCAGGCAACATCCAAGGAACAGGAGAGTCGACATTTCAGCCCTTCGTTAAGAATGAGACTTGTGAGTCGGGAGCTGTGAGAGATAAATGGGAGAGGGGCAGAGCTGAGGGAAGGTAGCTGAGAATGCAATACGTAGATGAAGGTGATAGGTCAGAGAGGAGGGTGGAGCAGATAGATGGGAAGGAAGATGGACAGGTAAGACAGTTCAAGAGGGTGGTGCCAAATTGGGGGTTTGGGACTGACATAAAATGGGGGGAGGGAAAATGGGGAAATTGATGAAATCCACATTAATCTTGTGTGGTTGGAGAGTCCCAAGATGGAAGATGAGGTGTTCTTCTACCAGGCATCAGGTGGTAAGTGTTTGGCAATGGAGGAGGCCCAGGACCTGCATGTCCTTGGTGAATTGGGAGGGGGAGTTAAGCTGTTCACCTACAGGGAGGCAGGGTTAGTTGGTGCGCGTATCCAAGAGATCTTCTCTGAAGCAATCCACAATTTGGCGTCCTGTCTACCCAATGTAGAGGAGACCACATCAGGAGCAATGGATACAGTAGATGATGTGTGGAAGTGCAGGTAAATCTCTGTTGGATGTGGAATGATCCTTTGGAACATTGGATGGAGGTGAGGGAGGGAAGTGTGGGCACAGGTTTTGCACTTCTTGGGGAGTTGTGGAAGGAGTGATTTTAGAGAAAAACTGGACTACACCCCCTCCCAACTGGCCTCCTGTAAAAACGCTATCCCTTACTCCCAATTCCTCTGCCTCCACCATATCTGCTCCCAGGATGACCAATTTCACCATCGAACATCCCAGATGGCCTCCAAAGACTGCAATTTTCCCTGCCATGTGGTCGATCTCCTCCAGTGCATCTCCTCCACTTTCTGCACCTCCATCCTTGAACCCCACCCCTCCAACCACAACAAGGACAGAAACCCCCTCCTCCCCGACCCCCGGTCCTCACCTTCCACCCCATCAACCAATCAATTGGATCTTTTAGACACCCGCACCAACCAACACCTCCGCCCTGTCGCTGAACACTTTAACTCCCCCTCCCAATTCACCAAGGACATGCAGGTCCTGGGCCTCTTCCATCGCATCATCCTCTGCCATTTCTGCCACCTACAAACAGATCCCACCACCAGCGAAATATCTCCTTCCCCACCCCTATCTGTGTTCCGGAGAGACCATTCCTTCCATGATTCCCTAGTCAGGTCCATGCCCCGTTCCAGCACCTTCCCCTGCTACCACATAAAGTGTAAAACCTGCCCTCTCACTTCCATCCAAGACTCCAAAGGACCCTTGCACATCCAACAGAAATTTACCTGTATTTCCACACACATCATCTACTGTATCCGTTGCATCCGATGTGGTCTCCTGTACATCGGGGAGACAGAACGCCAACTTGTGGATCATTTCACAGAATATCTCTGGCATACCCGCACCAACCAACCACACAGCCCTGAGGCTGAACACTTCAATTCCACCTCCCACTCCACCAAGGACATGCAGGTCCTGGGCCTCCTCCATCACCAAACACTAACCACCCAATGCCTGGAGGAAGAACACCTCATCTTCCATCATGGGACCCTCCAACCACATGGGATTAATGTGGATTTCAGCAGTTTCCTCATTTTCCCTACCCCCACCTTATCCCAGTCCCAAACTACCACTCGGCACCACCCTCTTGAAAGGTCCATCTTTTCTGCATGAGCCTTTCTGACTGAGCATTTTTTTTGCTACTCTGAAACTCTTATTTTGCACCACTTCTGAAAGTGGCCTATAGTTTTTCAGGTTTCCTTTGTGGTAGCTGGGCACTGCATGTCTGAAGATACTTTGTTCACAGTGCTGACACAGTATCTGCTATCTGTTTGACATGTACTTGTGTTGGCTTGTCATATGTATCTGTATAGTATTATACTGTTGATGTAGGAGCATAGAAAATAGGAGCAAGAATAGGCCATTGAATCCCTTAAGCCTGCTCCACCATTCAGTATGATCATGGGTGTTCATTGGGCTCAATACTCTAATTTCACTCTCCGCTCCCCCCCCCCCACAAACTCTTGATTCCTTTAGCCATAAAAGCTCTATCTACCTCCTTCTTGAAAACAGAATGTTATAGCCTCAAGATTTTAGTGCATTCCACAGTCTCACCACTCTCTCTGTGAAGAAATTCCGCCTCATCTCAGTCCTGAAGTGTTTACCCCTTATCCTTAAAATATAACCCCAGATTCCAAACTCCCCAACATCAAGAACATTCTTCCTGCTTCTAAACTCTCTAGTCCTGTTTAGAATTTTCTAAATTTCTCTCTCATTCTTCTAAACTCCAGTGAATACAATCCTTACCAACTCAATCCGTTCTCATATGTCAATCCTGCCATCCCCATACATCAATTTGGTTAACTTCTCTGCACTTCCTCAATGGTAAGCACATTCTTTCTCAGACAAGGAGAGCAAAACTGCCCACAAAATTCCAGGTGTGACCTCACCAATTCTCTGCACATCTGCAGCAAGACATCCCTGCATGGGTCTACCCAGATCTCATTGAGTATTCCCCTCTCTCAATTTACAGCTGTTCAAATAATAATTTGCATTCCTATTTTTGCTACTAAGGTGGATAACCTCATATTTATCTACATTGTACAGCATGGCCTGTCTAAATCCACAGTTGTATCTCCTCCTCACGGTTTACCTTTCTGCCCAGCTTTGTGTCACCTGCAAATTTTGAGATATTACATTTTGTTCCCTTATCTGAATCATTAACATATATTGTGAATAGTTGGGGTCCTAGTACCGATCCCTGCAGTACCCCACTGGTCACTGCCATTCATTCAGAAAATCATTTATTTATTCCTACTTTTTGTTTCTTGTCTGCTAACTGATTTTCTGTCCAACTCAATACACCATCTTCAATCCCATGCACTTTAGTTTTTAATCTGTGTCTTCATCAAAAGCCTGCTTAATGTCCAAATAAACCACATCCGCTGGCTTCCCTGATCAACTATACTACTTACATCCTGGAAGAATTCCAGTAGATTTGTCATGCATGATATCCCTTTTGTAAATTCATACTGACTGCGTTAGATTCCACCATTGTTTTCTAAATGCACTGCTATAAATTCCTTGATAATGGAATTCCTTGATGCTTTCCTATTACCTACATTATAAAGTTGATAGGTTGTGCTGCTGTCCTGTGGTAAATTTGACCTTCTCTCAGGTTTTGTCCCGGTTTTCTGGTTTCTGCTTCCCAGTATAATTTGAATAACTTTCTCTCGTCAAATCATCTTTAGACTGTAATAAATTCAACAGATACTAATTCCAACAATTCCATCTCTTATGAGTTATTATCCTAAAGCTGCATAGGCAATTCTTTACCATTCTGTTCATAAAATTATCTACAGTCTTCCCTGGTTGCTATGCACTTCTGGAAAATCTTGCTCTTTGAATAATGTTATTTTGCTGTCCAATTAACATAATTAATATTAAGTATTTGAACCTCTTCAAAAGTATCTGTGCCTCCCTTATGTTATGGTGACTTATGTCATCTGCTGGAAGGCATTCTGAATACAGTTGTATCTACTTGTTCAGCTTAAGATTTATTATGTAATTTTAAAAACTGTTTTCTCAACGATGTTCAATCTGGTATTTTGTCTATCTTTGACATTAAATCTTGATGGCAGAATTATTCCAAAAACCTGACAGTTCTTGTGAAATATTTATTCTTAATAATTAAAGCTGTTTTAAAATTATGTTTCAGTCACAGGATGTGGGCATCATGGGTTAAGCCTGTATTTAGTTCCAATCACTAATTGGGCAACATGGTGGTTCAGCAGTTAGTGCTGCTACCTCACAACATCAGGGACAAGGGTTCAAATCCACTCTTGGGCAACATCTGT
Source organism: Chiloscyllium punctatum (assembly GCF_047496795.1). NCBI lineage: Eukaryota > Metazoa > Chordata > Chondrichthyes > Orectolobiformes > Hemiscylliidae > Chiloscyllium > Chiloscyllium punctatum. The sequence goes on from NC_092739.1 coordinate 122,248,639, forward strand.
GTGGAGTTTGCACATTCTCCCTGTGTGTGTGGGTTTCCTCTGTGTCTCTAATTTTATTCGACAGTCCAAAAATGGTGGACTAGCCATAGAATATGAAGGGTTATAGGGGTTGGGTGGTTGTGTGAGTAGGTGAGTCTGTGTTTGGGTGGGATGCACTTTGTAAGGTCAGTGTAGACTCAATGGGTAGAATGGTCTGCTTCCACATTGTAGGGATTCTATGATATTATTGAGGATGCTGGTGAGCTAGTATCTTGAACTGCAGTCCATGCAGTGTATGAATGCTACTGGGGAGTGAGTTTCTGGCCTATCACCAAACAACAATCAAGGAATGCTTGATAGTTCCAGGCCAGGATGTGTCTAGCTTGGAAGAAAACTTGCAGGTACTGGTATTCCCATGTAACTGCTGCCCTTGTAGCTCTAAGTGCTAGAGGTCACTGGCTTGTAAATGCAGTTATAGAAGCCTCTGTTACTTATCACCATGCCCTTCTAGATAGTACACACTGCTGCTACTGAACATTGGTGGTGGATTAAGTGAACATTTATGGATGTCATTCCAATCAAAAGGGTTTCCATATTCTGCCTGCATTCATCCAAGTAAATGGGAGTATTGCATCAAATTCCTGTCTTGTTTCATGTAGTTGGTGGGCAGGTTCTAAGGCCACTCACTGTAGAATTTCTAGCCTCTGTAGCCAAAATGATTATGTAACTAGTCCAGTTTTTTTTGGTTCAGTAGTAACCCACCCCACCCCCCAAGAATGTTAATTATTTTTGATAAAACTGTCACATCTAAAATATGTTTTGTCCTGTTAACCTTAAAGACTTAATGGCCTCAAAGCTCATCTTGCATTAAATCAATGTGTTAATCCTCCTAAAGTCTATTAAAACTTTTAAAACTCGATAATAGCAATGATGAAGTACATTGCAAACATTTAAGCAGTACTAAAGCAATGATGCAATATTTTTTACTAAATCGTCATTCTCTAAAATGGCAATCCTGCAGTGTTTTACAGCATAAGCGATAAATTCACCTACATAGCAATATTGTTTGGACTATATACAAAGGATTTTCTTGCATTTTTGTCTGGTCTCAATGGTTTTCTGTCCACATCCTGCAGCCAAGATGGATTCTTGCTTTTTTTACGGCAAGATGGGCATATTTCTAAAATCATCTAAATTCTAATGCACACCATTTTAAAAATAAACTCATGGCTATAGCCTTAATAAATCTTCCTGCTGAAATTGCATTTTATATTATGAATGTCCTGGTCTTGACACAATTGTGAAATGTCTTCTCTCTGCCATTTGACTCTTCTTAAAATATTTTAAATTCCCCTTTTATCACCTTAAATGTATTCTATAACATTTCCACTACTTGGCCTCTTTATAAATTATAAATTGGCCCTTGTTCTGTGCCTCTTGGAGCTTGTTTGTGATATTGGCAATGCTAGTTTTAATGAGTAAGTACCTCTTTCAACTTCTATCCTTTGCAGCCTGAGGTTTTGTGCCATTATTTTGAAGTTATATCCCCTTGCTTATAGGGATTTCTAACTGTAATCATGTAGCTCCAATCTGCTCTCAGTGATTATTTCTCTGTTGGGAATCAATAATTTCTAAATCTGGCTAGTTTTTGTTCTCTTCTTAGCCAATTGTTATTCATGCACTTCCTACCATGTCTGAGACTCAGGTAAAATTAAACAAAGAACAGTGGATTCTGGAGATCTGAAACAAAATGAGAAGGTGCTGGAAAAACTCAGCAGGTCTGGCAGTATCTGTGGAGAGAGATACAGAGTCAACGTTTCAGGTCCACTGACCCTTGATTAGAACTTCATAGTCTTTCTGAGTCGTCTTAAAGCAGCAATGTTCTTGATGGAAAATTTTCCTTTCTAAATTTTGTTTCCTCTCCTGGTTCAAATGGATTTTTTTTAACCATTGTTACCTTTAGGTGGTTGTGCAACATCCTACCTCTGATTACACTCTCATGGTGCGGAATCAACCATTAGCTTGAGGTTCGGATGAAGTGCTGCCACTAAATCTCCTTTCTGCTATTTTAAAATCAGATGGCAACTTTGATAGCTTCTAAGAGGCATCTTCTTTTCTATGCTAAGGGCTATTTATTTTGCAGTGATAAAGGATAAATTGCTGTTGAGTATTAATGTGAAAAGGCACTTATCTTGGACAACAAGATGTAGTCTATTGCCTGATGGCAATAAATCCAAATTACCCTGGCTCATTAGCCAATATCATAATGACTAAAATTCGCCAGGCATGACAGATTTGTCTCCATTGGGACTTTGTGTTTAATTGCTCCTTCTCCCCACAAATATTGTGAGACATTATCAGATTGTTGAGGCTTGATACAGCTTCAACATTTACTTCTTTCTGAACCATTACCTCATGCAAATGGAGCAATACTCAGTTAAATGCTGTCATGATGTTGAAGACACCCATTCTTCTTTGTCACATTTTTAGTATTGACATTAAAACTGTGCTGTAGTCTAGAGTTGAATGGTTCTGACAATCTTTATTTCTGGTCATCCCTTGCATTTTCTTCCCTTCCATGCTTAATGTACTTTTCTCATTTCTGTTGATCCATTTTCTCTGCCTCACTGTACATTTTCTCTCTGTCAATTCAACTGTCAGCCTCACATACCATCCCCACCCACCCCACCGCTACCAATGGATCCAATCATTGCTTGTTGGCAGTTTCTGTGAATTCTTTTCCATTCTGGAATCTAAACCAATTTAGTTATAGAACAAATCCAAGAAGAGTTGCTGACAACTGTGGTTTTTCACTGCAAGAATTATCCCTACTCAGATGTATTTATTTTCAAAATTATTGTGATAGAACTCTTTATCCCTCCAATGGAAAAAGAACAAATAATTATAGGTTTACATTAACCTTAAAAAGGGCGATTGGGTGTGCTGTTTCCACAGGCAATTAACTTCAAATTTCTACCTGTCAATTTTTCTCATTAAAAGTATAACCAAAGAGGTTAGTGTTAATGCTCATTGTCGTGTAGGATGACCTATTATTACTGGTAATTTGGCTTTAGTTCCTGGGGTTTGCAAGGGCAAATCTGAGCAAGAAGACCTTTTGTTTTAAAGAGGGTGATCTTCTCAATTATAAAATTAAAAATCACACAACACCAGGTTATACTCAGGTGATAATCAGGTAATAATCAGGTGATAATTACCTGATGAAGGAGCGTCGCTCCGAAAGCTAGTGTGCTTCCAATTAAACCTGTTGGACTATAACCCTGGTATTGTGATTTTTTAACTTTGTACAACCCAGTCCAACACCGGCATCTCCAAATCATTCTCAATTATAGCACTTCTCTGTAAATTGTGTCCCAGAATTTCTCTCCCTGACTGATACTAATGATTTCAACTGTTTTCTTGACAGATGGCAAATATTGTTGCTTCTGCCTACTGTGTGGTGCTGGCTGTTTTGGTGATGTGTGCTCAAGGCCATGGTGGACAGGGTAAGTTGGTAAACAAAGTTTCCTTTAACTTCTCATTCCCAGAGGATTTTTGATAATCATTTCTACTTCAAGGAGGAAGAAAATGTAATGCAAAATTACAAACAGATAGCAACTGTGTTTCCATTACCTAGTGGCTACTCTTTGAACTTGAGCCTAAACTATTCAGCTGGGGTACATCCTGCTGCTGTCCTCACTGGTGTATTTCACTGATTAAAAAATAATATTATGTTCAATATTTTTACTATTAATGTGTTTTAAAATTAAACTTATCAACAGATTGATAAAAAGTTGTTTCCATCTGCTTACTCAATAAATTACCCTGGTGTTTGTAACTAAATAAAAGGACTACCTTTGGGGAAACACATCTTTCCTTGGATTTGTCATGATGCTTTTTTTTTCTTTTAATCACACTTTTCTAGTAAAAGCAAGTTGATCATGTTGTCTATTATAGAACTGGATAAGTTGTGAAATAATTCTCTGCTTCTGTACCTAAAACAGGAACATCTTGACATTGTTGTTATTTTTTAATTTTTTTACAAATAGCTTTGACTCTTGGTAGCTGCTAGAGGAATCTGAATTTAGATTTTATTTTGAGAATTTGAAATGTTGTTTGTCTATTTAACTCTAAACAACAGCACCTCAACTCGTATCCAACTCGTAAGCTTTCCAATAAAACTGTTGACACACATTGAGAATGTTGCAGTACTATGAAAATAAAATTCCATAATCTTATCCATGCACAGTTGTTTTAATAATTGTGTTAATGAAATATCAAAAAAGTGAAATCATTCTATGCCAGTTCCCTATCATTATTCAACATGCGATTAATCATTTTAAGTTCATCTTTGATATTTAGGAACATGGAAAAGTATTGGAACAAAATAGATGATTGGAAGAGAATAGATAATTTGAATCCATGGAATCAATATCTCAGCACACGATAAATATCATATTTCTTTGTTTTATAAACAGTTTATTTGATTCTCTCTTGAATTTGCTGTGCCAATTTTACTCACTTCAAACTTTGAGGATATGCTTCTTGTGGAATCTTTAAAAATATTGAGTTGTAACTGTTTGAAAAATTTTTAAGATCTTAGATATTTCAGTTGGCAAATATAATTTTTTTTTCAGCAGAGAATTCATCCTTCAACTCAGGACCCTCTACTTGTAACTCTCATAAAATTTCAGTTGTCAATGCATTTGTATTTTGGAGAATCATTTTCGATACCAAAGTATAGTGTACATAACTTGACATATTAAGTTAAGTTTCTGTGGAAATATGTTCCATAAAATTTAGGAACAGAAGTAGTCCATTCAGCCATTGGGTCTGTTTCATCGTTCAGTGAAATCAAGGCTACAATAATCCCTCAAACCACGTTCCTGCTTTTGTCCTATAACCCTTTAAAGCCTTATTGATTAACGTCTCTACAGCTCTTTGTGGTAAAGAATTCCACAGATTCATCACCCTAAGTGAGAAGAAATTCCTGTCTTAATTCTCTGTCTTAAATGAGTAACCCCTTATTCTAAGATTATGCACTCTGTTGCTAAACTTTCCCATAAAGGGAAAACAATCTTTCTGCATCTACCCTGTCAAGGCACCTTTTATGTTTTATGTGTTTCAATAAGGTTACTCTCATTCTTCTAAATTTCAATGAGTACACACCCAACTTACTCAACCTTTCTTCATAAGATAGCTGCTCCATACCCAAGATCAATGGAACAAACCTTCTCCGACTGCCAGTATACCTTTACTTAGAAAAAGGGCCAAATTGTCCACGGTATTTCATGATTGGTCTAACCAAGGACTTGGATAGTTCTAGGAGATCTGCCAAATGTATGTACTCCATTTCTCCATTTCCTTTAAAGTAAAGACTAACATTTGATTTGTCTTCCAGATTAGTCACTGAACGTGGCTGCTATTTTTTTTTGTCATTTATGCACAAGAATCCCAAATCCTTCAGTGCTCTAGCTTTCTGCAGTCTTTCTCCACTTCGATAATATCCAACTTCTGTATTCTTCATGCCAAAAACCTTACATTTTCCCAAGTTATAATCCATCTGCCAAGCGTTTTTCTTCCATACGCTTAACCTGTCTCTGTAACCTTCATTTATATCATTCTCAAACCTAGCTATAATATATTCACGTTATTCATTAAAGTCATTAATACATATTGTAAATATTTTTGGCCTTAAAGTGTGGTACTTTACTAGTTATACTTGGCCAAACTGAAAATGCTCCCCTTATCTCAATTCTGTCTTGTACTCAATAGATGATCCTCTCTCCTCCAACATAACCAGTCTTTATCTTATTAGCCAAACCTGTATCACCTTCTCAAAGGCTGGAATTAAACCTGGGCCCCCTGGTGCTGTGAGGCATCAGTGCTAACCACTGTGCCAACTCAAGGTATTGCAAAACAAAATTAGGACCGAGTCAAAGATATAACTTTGACTCAGTGGTTAGCACTGCTGCCTCACAGCGCCAGAGACCCGGGTTCAATTCCCGCCTCAGGCGACTGACTGTGTGGAGTTTGCACGTTCTCCCCGTGTCTGCGTGGGTTTCCTCCGGGTGCTCCGGTTTCCTCCCACACTCCAAAGATGTGCAAGTCAGGTGAATTGGCCATGCTAAATTGCCCGTAGTGTTAGGTAAGGGGTAGATGTAGATGTAGGGGTATGGGTGGGTTACGCTTCGGCGGGGCGGTGTGGACTTGTTGGGCCGAAGGGCCTGTTTCCACACTGTAAGTAATCTAATTTAATCTAATAACTGAAATAATGCACTTGTTGTTTGAATGACAATAACTGGATATTTAGTTCCTGAAGCAAAAAGTAAAATTCCTAGCTTTCCTGAAGGCTTACTTGATGAATTGTGAAACTGACCCACAGAGGAATATAAAGATTTTCTCCATCGTGACTACCTTAGATGTGAATCTTTGCCTCTTGGTGAGACAAAAGAAGAGGAAAGTTAATCAGGTTATACATTGTCAATCGCATTCTGTTGATTCTTGCACATGGGGATTTGACATAAGAATAGAATAAGGGTTGATACTGCTCACCTCTACAAGATTAGTTTATCTAAAGTACCCACCTTGGATATGAATCGTAACATAACTGATCCAATAGAATTGATTCCTCATTCCTGAGATGGCAGACTGAAGTATGAAGAGAGATTGGATTGGTTAGGAATACATTCACTGAAGTTTAGAAGAGTGAGTGGACATCTCATAGGAGTACACAGGATAAACACAAGAAGGATTTTAGACCAGACCAGACAAGGGGTCACAGGCTAAGAATATGGGGTAAGCCACTTAAGACTGAGGTGAAGATAATTTTTTTTTAAACAAAGGGTGCAGTTCTCTGCTACTGAAAGCAGTTGAGACAAACACATTGAATTTATTCAAGAAGGGGTTAGATAAAGTTCTTGTGGCTAAAAGGATCAAAAAGGATGGACAGAATGCAATAACAGAGTACTGAGTTGGATAATCAGCCTTGACTATATTGAATGGTTGATAAAAAGAGCCCCCATTTTCTATGTTTCTTTGTAACATATTGGAGAAAGTCCTGGGTCTGTAGGTGCATATCAATCAGTACTTTTATAATAATGAGGAAAACTGGTTAAGAAAAGAGTGCATCTTTTTTACAGCAATATGTTAACTGAAAAGCTACAGAACCTAAAAATACAATGGTCAATTAAGATCGACAGACAGAATAGTTTCATTTTTGTAGGTAAACATTTAGTTACCACTATGCTGCAATTGTTTGATGTCTTTGGAATCTTAACCGAAGCTACTGTGCTGGAGACATGAGTTCAAATCTCACCAGGACAGCAGGGGAAATTTAAATTCAGTAAAGTGATGAAGTAAAAAGCTAGTTTCATTAATGGGTTTTTACAACAATCTGGTGGTTATTAATGTTCATTAATGCGCTTCTCCCCACCCAGAGTGCAGCCTGTGTCCTTGTTACCCTCAGTTCTTCTTCCAAGTGGTGTTCAACATGAGATACTGATTTATCAGCGGAGGAAAGGGGGAGTGCATGAGAAAAGCAGGATGTTTCCTTATTTAAGCATTTTACCTGTTATCTCATGGGATGTGCGCATAGCTGGTTAGGTGAACATTTAATACCCTTTCTTAATTGTCCTTTAAAAGGTGGTGATGATGGTGAGTAACCTTCTTGAACATTGATCCTCGAATACTGCACAATTTTAGCACTTGAGATCCGAACTTCAGTGTATTTTGAAGTTCAGCCAGATCTGATGGATGGCTAAACCAGTGTCCACCTTTTTTTAAAATTCCGTGTCCTTTGGATTTAATAGACCAGAGATGAACCTAATACCCAGAAAAACGTCAAAGTGAGAGTGATGATTTTACTGGAACTTGGTGTGATGCGAGAGTGACTCAAACGTAACCACCAAAATGCTAGTAAAAATGCTGTGGAAAATGCGAGATAATTAGGATTTTGTAGTTGTAATAAAAAGTGTATTTGGAGATTATTTGTCCCCTTCAGGATAATACTGAAGGAAGTAGGGTTAAGGTGAAGGGAGGGAGGTGGATAATCAGTAATATAAGGAAATGATCTCTAATTGATCCAATGTGACTACCTATACCATATGATATGACAAAGTCAAGGGGATTGTTCTAAATACAGGTTTGGGTCCTGCGGTGTTTTACGTTTTAGGAGAATAGGAGAATGGTGGAATACTCTGCACTTGCCCAGGTGAGTGCATCACTAAACACGTCCTACACCACTGACACATACATTGGGAGTGTGCAAAATGCACTGTAATAACTCACTGAGACACCCTCAGCAGAGTGTCCCAAATGTGAGACCTCCAATGCCTTGAACAAAAAGGAGAGCAGACCATCATCTGTAAGTTCACACTTAAGACTTCCACTATCCTGACTTAAAACTGAATCACTGTCCCTTGACTGTCACAGTTTTAAAATCTTGGAACAGCCTTCCTAACTGTACCTACATCAGTTGGATTGTAGCACTTCAGGAAAGTGGCTCTGCACCCTTTCACAGAGGAATTAAGGATGGGCAATAAATGTCAGTCCCTCATCTCGAGTGAATAATGAAAAGGTACGAAATAAGAACATCAGTCTGGTTCCCTAAAAACTGTTGCTTCACCTATTTTTTTATCTCAAGTTTTTCCTGTTTTTGTTTCAAATTTCCAACATCAGTCTTTGACTAAATTTCACTTCTGATATATCACTCAAATCACGTGAGGCTGGATTTGCACTCCTCTTCAATTTAGAGTTAAATATTCCAAAGCTGTCAACGACACAGCTTGGATTTGCCTCTCGGCTATGAAAATGGACGGATGAAATCTGATTCTGGGATGTCTTTTCAGAAGGGTTAAGTGATTCACAGGAGAAAGTGTGTGTCAAGTGGACTTAAAAGTTAAGGAGCTGCCAATGTTGACTGATGAGCTGCCTGAAGGGAATATGAACCAGATGTCTCTCTGTGTACCCTTGAGGAGCTTGCCCCTTTAAAAACCAATTGCAAAGAGTTTTCTTTTGAATTAGTAATTAATAAATAAATTAAAATCTTTGCATTTTGAGGTTTCCCTTTTAGAATGCTTTGTGAAACATTTGCAGTTCTGCGAGGTAATCCCATTATTATCAAAATGCACTAAATTATGCAAATATTTGAAGAATTAATCAAATGATTTTCAGTATTATGTACAAAAAGATTGAATATAAAGGTAAAAAAGTTATGTTTAATCTTTGCAAAACAACAGTTATGTCGCGATGGGTATTATGTGTAATTCTGTAACCTTACTATGGGAATGATATAAAGATCCCATTCACTAGACCGTTGCCAGAAGTAAGAAGATTATAGTTGTGAGAAAAGGTTCAAATGTTGCACTTGTTCCCAGCAACAAGAAAAGTTAATGGACTTCTCATAGTATGCAATTTTGATGTTCTGAGGACATGAATAGGGAAGGATTTGCTGAGAAATTTGACTTGCAGCCAAAATGGGTATAAACTTGACAGAATAATGATTCTGTGTGCTGACCTGAAGCCCAGGCCAAATTTGGTATCAGTGCCTCATGTAAATGCCATCTGCACAGCATTGGTTGTACCAAGAGGAAACAATTCCAACACAGAGGCAGTTGGGAAGTCAATTTTGGCATTTGGGAAATAGCAGGAAATGAGGGACGAGTAAGATAATTCAGCACACCAAGATAATTAGAATGATAAGTCACTCACTCTAATATTTCAGATCCTACCTTTCACTTTAAATCAGTCCAGGGAAGCAGGCAGTAATATACTACTGGTATTATTGCTGACTGTCAATCCAGAAACCCAGGTGATGTTCTGGGAACCTGGGTTCAAATCCTGCCATGGCAGATGGTGGAATTTAAATTCAATAAAAATCTAGAATTAAGAGCTTGATGACGATGACCATGTCTGACCATTGTTTGGAAAAAACCCAGCTGCTTCACTAATGTCCTTTAGGAAAGGCATATATGTGACTCCAGACCCATAGCAATGTGGTTGACTCTTAACTGCCCTCTGAGCAATTAGGGAAGGACAATACTTGCTGGCTTAGCCAGGGATGCCCTCATCCTGGGAATTAATAAAAAAAGAAAGTGGGAACTCTGAAAATCCAGTTGCACTGAGATACTGAGAAACTAAATACTGAAAATCTTAAATTATCAATAGAAGATGTTTAATATTTCAAATGGGAATGTCACTGATTTTGATGAATCAATCTGCCTTTTCCTGAGGTGTTCACTCATGGGGGATGTATCCTCGATCATACAAAGAACAGTATAGCACAGGAACAGGATCTTTGGTCCACCAAAACTGCACTGACATGCGCTACTTCTCTAAACTGAAAACCTGTTGCCTTTATGCTGCCCATATCCCTGCCAATTCATGTATTTGTTATGATGCCTCTTAAAGGCTATTGTATGAATCTCCACCTCTGGCAGCACACTCCAGGCTATTTCCACCCACTTTGCGTAAAAAAATTGCCTCTCACATCTCCTCTTAAATTTTCCCCCGTTTAGAACATATATCTGTACAGCACAGGAACGGGTCCTTCAGCCCACAATGTTGTGCCGAATGTGATGCCAAATTAAACTAATCGCTTCAGCATCCCCTTGGTCCATAACCCTCCATTCCTTATGTATTCATGTGCTTACCTAAAAGTCCCTTAAATGCCCCTGTTGTATCTGCCTGTACCACAACCCCTGGCAGCATGTTCCAGACTCCTACCACTGTGTAAAAAAAAAGCTGTCCACGTCTCCTTTGAACTTTTCTCCTCTCACCTTGAATGCATGCCGCCTTGTATTAGACATTTCAACTCTGGGAAAAAGATTCTGACCACCAACCCTATCTTTTCATCTTATAATTTTATTGACTGCTATCAAGTCTCCCCTCAGACTCCATCTCTCAAGATGAAACAACCCAAGGTTTTTCTAGCCTTTCCTTATTGCTATTACCCTCTAAACCAGACAGTACTCTGGTAAATCTCTTCTCTATCCTTTCCAAAGCCTCCACATCCTTCCTGTAATGTGGCAACCAGAACTGAATGCAGTTCTCTAAGTGTGGCCTAACCAAGGACTTATAAAGATGTAACATGAAATCCTGACTCTTTTCCGCAACCAATAAAGGCAAGCATGCCATACGCCTTATTTACCACCTTATCTACTTGTATGGCCACTTTCAGGGAGCTATAGACTTGAACCCCAAGAACCTTCTGTACATTCTGTTTAGAGTACTGTCGTTAACTGTATATTTTGCTTAACCATTAGATAATTGATTCGAGAATTTTCCCCACTACTGATGTTAGGCTTACTGGTCTATAATTCCTTGGTTTCTCTCTATCTCTCTTTTTGAATGTTGGAGTGACATTAGCTACCGCCCCCCAATCTGCAGGGACTGTACCAGAGTCTAGAAAATCCTGGAAGATGGCCACCAATGCATCCACTATTTCTAGAGCCACTTTCTTAAGTATTCTGGAATGTAGATTATCAGGCCAAAGAAGTCTATAGATCCTGTAATCTTCTGTCTAAGTGACACAAATTCTAGTTGCTTTGGAAGTGGGGCTCTGAATTGGTCTCATAATTGGAATCTTTTAGCTCTTCGGCTATTAATCTTGACATGTTAAGGCTGTGTAAATATTTATTCTAAATACTGAGCGAATCTTAAGAGCTAGTTTTCTACATTAGCCACACCTGCATTTCGAAACCACAGCTCTGAATGCTCTATCAACATTTTAAATTTTGTTAGCCAGCTTGCTGTGAATCACTTTAAACTCGGAACTTTGGTGAATATTCTGATAATGTGGCTTTGAACTTTCCCTGCTTCTTATCAACTTTAGCACACATCATGGTCAGTTGCCTTTCCCATGCAATTAAACTATCTTCTCAACAGAGATTTGTCTCTTTAACAGCAAGCTGTTTTGAACACATTCCACTAAGAACTTAAAGGTAGTCTCATGCCCTTTAGCAAACATTATTACTGTTAGCTATATGTTCTCCCTGTAGATTACTTTGCTTGCTGACTGTTTAAGCACAATAGGCCTTATCAGCTGTTCACTGCTTTTTATCATGTCATGTCACTGATAATATTATTAATTGCTCATCATGGATTAATTAGCTCTGTGGGTTGGTTTACTTAGTGCTAAAGCACATTACCAGTCATAGTAGCAAACCAGTTGATTTCAATGTGTGTTGCTCACAAATCCAAAACCCAACTTCATTTTACGACTCTAAAAGACTTTGGTTTGGCCACATTTGGAATACTGCATACAGTTCTGGTCACCATATTACCAAAAGGATGTGGATGCTTTGGAGAAGGTGCAGAGGAGGTCCACCAGGATGTTGCTTGGTATGGAGGGTGCTAGCTATGAGGACACTTTGAGTAGACTAGGATTAGTTTCATTAGAAAGACTGAGGTTGAGGGGGAACCTGATTGAGGCCTAGAAAATCATGAGGTGTAGACAGGGTGGATAGCCAGAAACTTTTTCCCAGAGTAGAGGACTCAATTACTAGGGGTCATGAGTTCAAAGTGAGAGGGGAAAAGTTTAAGGGAGATATGCAAAGAAAGTTCTTTACACAGAGGGTGGTGGATGCCTGGAATGCGTTGCCAGAGGAGGTGGTAGGAGTGGGAAGGATCGCGTCATTTAAGATGTATCAACAGATACATGAATAGGCAAGGAGCAAAGGGTTACAGATGATCAGAAAATAGGCAGCAGGTTTAGATAGAGGATCTGGATTGGTGCAGGCTTGGTGGGCCTGTGCTGTAATGCTCTTTGTTCTTTATTCTTTTGTTCCAACAAATACCAGGCAGAGTCGTGACTCAGCACAAGGTGGACTCTCCTAAAGGCAAGGTAAACATGTAACATTCAGTATATGCTGATTTTATTCTGATCATTATGATAGTGCTCAAATGGCTGAAATTTCATTTAATCCATTAATATTGTGCTTAATGAGCAGGTAACGATGACATCCCGGGTGCAGATTGTTTATAATTACATTGGTAATGAATTGCAGGTAGCTTATTAGCCGAGGTGACCTGAAGGACAATCCTCTATCTATTTGATTATGTAATAAATAAAGTGTGGAAATTATTGAAATGACCTAGCAGGCATGAGGTAGAAGGCAGTTTGCACTCTAAGAAATATTTCGAGGAGATTGACAGTGATTGATTGCCTGTGGCTGCAAATGCTGAAATAGTAACAATTTGTGCGACATTGACTAGTCTTAACAGAACTTGGAGCCAGTTACAAAATGATAATTATACTCTGCCTGAAATGTCTGACAAAAAGAGACAAATTGATTTACATATTGCAGTGCTTGTGCATTCAAGCCCTTACCGTCCTTTAGGAGGGAATAGTACGAGAAAGGATGTGGGGTGATGGGTGGGCTGCCTTGATGGTTCAGTACTCAGCCAGACAAACCAGTTTCGTTCCAGCTCTAATCACCATCACCCTATGTTTTTTGTGATATTTTAAAGTAAGTTGATTTGGATTAAATTCAACACCCCAAAGGTGATTCCTGATTAGCTTTAGAAGGTAGGGATGTCAGGTGAGGACAGGACCGCCCTTGTTGTTTTCTCACAGTTGGATCGCTGACTGTAACTTGTTGCTTGTGCTAGCTGTTTGGGAAAAAAAGTCCACTTGGGTAAAATTGCGTGAATGTTTTTAAAGTCTATTCTATCATGGAATCCATCACACAAGCCAACCTTCCATCCATTGACTCCATTTATTCTTCTTCCTGCCTCAGAAAGCCAACATAATCAAAGACCCTTCCCACACCGGTTATAATTTCTTCCAACCTCTTCCATTGGGCAGGAGATACAAAAGCTTAAACACATGTACCAACAGGTTCAAGAACAACTTCTTCCCTGCTGTTATTAGACTTCTGAATAGACTTCTCAAATTTCAAATTTAATGTTGAACTCACTCTTTGGGCACGTTCTCTACAGCCCGAACATTTTATTCCTCTCTGTTCTATTATCCTAATGCACTTTGTAGGGTATGATCTGCCTGTACTGCGCACAAAACAAACATTTTCACTGCACCTAGGTACATGTGATAATAATAATTCAAATCAAATCAAATAAAAAAGGAATGTGAGATTCAATGACAAGACCAACACTTTTTGTCCATTGCTAGTTACCCATGAACTGAATGGCTTGCTAGGCAATTTCAAAGGACAGTTAAAAATCAACCATGGCGCTGTGGGCTCTAGACTCTGTAGGCAAACGTGAGGACTGCAGATGCTGGAAATCAGAGTCTAGACTAGAGTGGTGTTGGAAAAGCACAGCAGGTCAGGCAGCATCCGAGGAGCAGGAAAATCGACGTTTTGGGCAAAAGCCCTTCATCAGGAATTCCTGATGAAGGGCTTTTGCCCGAAACATCGATTTTCCTGCTCCTCAGATGCTGCCTGACCTGCTGTGCTTTTCCAGCACCACTCTAATCTAGATTCTAGAGTCTGTAGGCCTGACCAGGTAATTTCCTACAAATGGATCCCCCCACCAGAGATATATTTCCCTCCCCACCCCATCCATTTTCCATAAAGACCGTTCCCTCCGTGACTCCTTCGTCACCAACCCACTCTCCCCTCCCATCACCTTCCCCTGCCATTGCAAAACCTGAACCCACATTTCCCCCCCCCCCAACCTCAGTACAAGGCCCCAAAGAAACCTTCTACATCCATCAAAGTTTCAACTGTACTTCCACACATCATTTACTGTATCCGTTGCTCCTGATGCGATCCCCTATACATTGGGAGACAGGACTCCTACTCGCAGAGCGCTTCGGAGATCATCTCCTGGACACCTGCACCAACCAACCCCACTGCCCTGTGGCCGAACACTTCAACTTCCCCCTCCCATTACACCAAGGACATGGGTCTTCTCTATTGCCACTCCCTAACAACCCATGCTTGGAGGAAGAACACCTCATCTTACGCCTCGGGACCCTCCAACACTATATGGCATCAATGTGAATTTCACCAGTTTCCTCATTTCCCCTCACTATCCCACCCCTCCCACCTTATCCCAGATCCAACCTTCCAACTCGGCACACCCTCATTACCTGTCCATCTTCCTTCCCACCTATCCACTCCACCCTCCCCTCTGACCTAACACTATTACCCCCACTTCTATCTACCTATTGCACTCTCAGCTTCCTTCCCCCCCCCCCCCCGCCCCCCCACCCCCCCACCCAGCCCCATCCCCCCCCCCCCCTCCCATTTATCTCACCACCCACTCGGCTCTCCGCCTCATTCCTGATGAAGGACTTTTTCCTGAAACATTGACTGTCCTGCTCCTCGGATGCTGTCTAACCTGTTGTGCCTTTCCAGCACCACACTCTCAACAGGTAACTTCCTTCCCCAGGGAGCATTAGTGAATGGATGGGTTTTTATGACAATTACAGTTACCATTACTGAGACTAACTTTCAATTCCAGATTTTATTAATGAAAAGTAAATTCCACCATTCTGCCATTAGCCTGGGTCTCTAGATTATTAGTGACATTACCATTGTGCGACCATTTTCCACAACAGTAGAAGTAGTGAAGGTCTTCTGGAGGAGAGTGTAAATTTGGAAAAGAAAATTCAACTGTTTGTTTTGGTTACTAAGCAAGAATGAAATAGCTTCATCGTGGAGATCATAGATGCTTGTATGTTTAACAATGAAGTGCAAAAATAAATGATTTTTTAGACTAAAGCTTATTGTTAAATCTATTTCATAATGTTTGCAGTGCCCTATTTTATCCATGCTCAGGACTATATACTGTTTTCTTTTCAATTTCCTTTCAGATTATTGGTATGTATTTTTAAAATCCATTTGGCCCTACCCACCATTTCTGTTTCATGCTACAGAGATGACAGACAGCCAGCCTTTGGACCTTCTGAGTGGACTTAGTGGATAATTGATAGCTGTGAAAATGTCTCACCCTGTTCCAAAGCTATTTTACCTGCAGAAGGCCCACACTAGGTGTATGCTGCAGCAGCTTTTATTAATTTAGTTGGTGTTGGGCAAGAATCCTCCTTTTTGTGAGTCAACTGTGTATATCCATGGCATCCCTGGCTTCTCAAACTCAGCTTCCCTCCCCCCCGCTGAGAAAAAATGCTCATTGGAGGAGCATTGCTAAGATCCACTTGTCTGGCTGCAGTGACTATTTCCATTGGCCGCCAACTATAGACTTCATCATGGCTATTCCTCTCACTTGGCACTGTTGGAAACATCAAGGAGAAAGTGAGGACTGCAGATGCTGGAGATCAGAGCTGAAAATGTGTTGCTGGAAAAGCGCAGCAGGTCAGGCAGCATCCAAGGAGCAGGAGAATCGACGTTTCGGGCATGAGCCCTTCTTCAGGAATGCCCAAACTGTTGGAAACATGGCTGCCAACCATCCAATTGACCAAAAGCTCCCTGAGATGGGACTATTTGGCCTTGAGGGGCTGCAAGGTGGGCAGTGGGATAGCCACATGTTGCATTTTGCAAGCTCCCTGTCCCAATCCCATCTTCAAAGCTGCCAATGTAAAATCCAGTCCCTTGTGTACCAGCTCCAGACTCTCTTTCCCATTTCTTATGATTTGGAAATAATTAGTATCAGCAAAGACAAGTAAAAATGACTACTACTGCGACAATACAACTAGTATACTTTTGCATGCTGTATTGCAAACTCTCACTCCTGATGAAGGGCTTTTGCCCGAAACGTGAATTCTCCTGCTCCTTGGATGCTGCCTAACCTGCTGTTTTTCCAGCACCACACTCCCAACTACTTTTGCATGCTAGTTAACTCTTTCCAAAGATTGAAAAATAAAGCATTTTTAACAATGTAAAACCTAACTGAAAGGCCCAGGTGTATGAATTTAGTTATGAATTGATATACAAAATGTACAGTGAAAAATTGGCAGTCCATTTTACATCCAATTCATTTTTTTTCATTCTTTTGATCACTGCTCCTGTCTAATTTCACCTCCCCTCTCTCTCCTACACCCGTTGTGTAGTATACCATCAAGGCTAAGAGTATCCTGTGAGATAAAAGGCTAGAAATTCATGTTAAACCCAAGACTGGTATGGCTTAAACAGACTAAAGATTTGAGAGATGAGGAAGGCTGATGGAGTTGAGGGAATCCACAGTTTTGGAAAATGTGGGAAAGAAATGTTAATTTAGAGACATTACATTCTAATTTGATTTCAGTATGGACTTCGGAAGCAGGAAGATTAAAATGATGGTTTGATCATTCCCAGACAGCTAACTTTTAAAGATTGGTTCACACCCTGTATCAAGTCAAAACCCTGTTGCAGTGCCTTTCCATGGTTGGCTGACAATACTTCTCAGTTCATTTCAGGGAATTCAATTAAGTTGCATGTGCTTCTCATTGACACAGCAAATCAAATTGGAAAATTATTAAAATGTCATGCTTTTGAATCAGTTTACATTCATTGTTTCAAATTATTATTAAGGCCTGTGACTCTTCTTATTACACTCAGTTTAAAACATACATGTCAGAAGATCACAGAAATCCACAATCTAACAGAAAATTGAGGGCAAATGTCAAATTGAAGTTTCGAATTTAGACGTTCCATTAGTTTATTGTTTAAAATAGTGTCTTGTCAAAAAGTCCTAATTGGCTTTAATAGGATTGTAGAGAGTGTTTGCTTGTCCAAGTCAATTAGAAGTCCAAATTGCCATTTGGAAGTGATTGGAGTGACAGTGGCTTGACCTGTGCATTTACAGATCATTACTATTCCCAATTATTGTGGAGAGATTTGTGAAGGTCTAAGCATCAAAAGGGATATGCATTGAAGGGACAGCTTTCACCCTTTGTAGTAGATAGTGCCATAGCACCATGAAGTTGTCAAGCATTTTGTTTCTTTAACTGATTTTTCTCCTTTGGAAAAATGTGGGTTCTTGACATTTATGTTTAAAAGTGTAGTTACAACTTCATGTTTTACTCAAATGTTTTGAATTGTTACACTCACTAACAATTCAGTGTTTGAAACATGAGTCATTGTACAAAAGCAATGTGGTCATGACCTTGTAACCCATTCCACAAAATCATTCTCTTAAATTCCAATAGTCACATTTCGTACCACTTAAAGCACACTTCGATTTGCCAAACCTGACCACAGTCCTGACTCTGCAATCAAGGTGATTCCATTAATCAACAATGAACTCATAATGTTTTGAATAAAGTGAACTCCAGTCAGCTAAATATAAATTGTCTGTATCTTTCATAAAGAAAACTTCCTCAGATCCAAGATATAGGAGCAATGTACGTAATACACAATGATACCAAAGTTGAAAAAAATATGAAAAGATAGATTAAAATAAAAACAAGTTTAACCCAGACATGAGTTTTAAAAGCTTCTAAATTTTAAAAGTAATGGGAGACAAGGAAAATTTGAAATTCCTGATGATGATGCTGAGAGTTTGGATTTTAACAGATGACTGTGGTGTGTGAAATTGTGCACTGTGAGCCAAGAAGAAGGGACATTTGTAGATGAAAATGTTCAGTCCCTGCTTAGGATGCTCATAATACATTTTTTTTCTGTTAATTTCTAATTGGTTGTATTTCTAGCAAAGGGATTAGGTTTTAATTTTTATCAGAAATTGACTTTCTTGAGTGAGGTTCATTTAGTCCTCTGCTTCAATGTTATGTCAGACCACTTTCTCTGATCATTATAGAATATAGGGTAAGGGTAGATCTGTTTCTTAACTTATGTAATGCTTACATATATAGATATTTGATGCTAAATAGAGTGGCAGCTTGAGTCATTGAAACATGTGTTGGATATTGGATCACTGCCTGATGTCTGACAGAAACAATAAGATGATGGTTGAGTTGGAGGTGAGTTCACCAATTGTTTACGAGGCATTTTTGGGTTGTGAAGATTTGTATTGTGAGTGAGGTCAAGTGTAATGGTGTGGATGGATCTTCCGCTTGGACCTTTTTGTTATTGCAATTTAATAATTCTTCTATCTATTATCAATTCTTCTCAAACATGCAAATTATCTATTCTGTGTATTCAGAAATATGCCTTAAATGGCCACGCAACATTTCTGACACCCTAACCTTTAACCTCATTTGCCAATTCACTTTAGTTGGCTGTAATTTATTGCCCTTGTAATTGTCCTTTAAGGTTAAAATGCTTGTCTTGAACCCACTCCTCTCTACTTCAAATTGAATGTGCACACTAAAAGTGTTATAAATAAGTATCAAGCTTCACAAAAAGTATAATATTTCACAGAGCTTGGTAGCTGGTCAGACGTTTGGGCAGAATATAAGAAACAGCAAAAAAATGACTAAAAGATTAATTAAGAAAAAGCTATTTATGAGGAAGCCTAGAAAAAAAATAAAATGTAGTATGAGTCTCTATAGATATTGAGCAAAGAATTAATAAAGTGAATATTGCTCCTGTTGAAAGTAAGTCTGGGAATTAATGATTGAAAATAAGGAGATGGCAGATGAATTGAACAGGTAGTTTTCAACGTATTTCACTATAAAAGTAGCATCCAAGAATTATCTGTAAATTAGGAAATAAGAGGAAGGAACTAAAGAAAATTACAGTAACCAAGTGATAGTGAACATATTGTTGGAGTCTGTCAAGTCCCTGAGTCCTGATGAACTTCATTCTCGGGTTTAAAAGAAGTGACTAGTGAAATAGTGAGTTGATACATTATGTCTAATTTTACAAAATTTCTGAGATTTGTGGAATGTTCTATTAGACTGGAAGATATCAAATCTAACTGTTTTACTCAAAAAGGAGGAAACAGATTTGGATACTACAGACCAGTTAGAATAACATCTGTCACAGGGAAAACATTAGAACCTGTTGTGAAAGATGTTATCGCAGGGAACTTGAAGAGTTCAAGGTAATGAAGCAGAGTCAACATGGTCTTGTGAAAGGGGAATCATGTATTATGAATTTGTCGGGCTTCCTTGAGGAAGTTATGTGCTATGGATAAAGAGCTGGTGAGTGTGTGAACTTAAATTTCCAGAGGACATTTGATCAAGTGCCATATCAAGGGTAATGTGCAAAGTAAAGACTGGTATTCAATGGAGTAATATTTTGGCATGGATGAAAGAGTGGCTAGTTAACTTGAAACAGTACAGATAAAGGTGTCTTTTTCTAATTGACAAAATTTAATGTCTGTTGTGTGCCAGGGATCAGTGCTAGGAGTGCACCATTTTCAAATTATATAGAAAGGGAGGAGAGATGTGGTTGTTGAATTTGTTGATAATGCAAAGTAAGTATGAAAATCAGTTATGAAGTTGACATAAGGAGACTACAAAATGATATAGATATGCCATAATGCTGCATAATGTCAGAAAATGTGCAATTTTCCATTTTCACAGGAAGGACAAAGAAACAGGAGGATGCAAAAGATCTCAGTTTCACGGTGTGTGCTTAAGGGATTGCTGCCATTATCTTCTTGAAGTATTAAAAATCACAAAACCTACCTGGCCTAATGTAGTTGAGGAGAATCACTTCCTGATCTAACTCAAAGAAGCTCTTGGAGTTAACAAAATATAGTTCGTTACGTGTTAGCAATTAGTTATAGGTAGCCATTTGGCCCATCAACACCACTGACTCATCCCACTCCACCCACCCTATCCGTTGCATTTCCCATGGCTAATCCACATAGCCTGCACATCCTGGACACAATGGGGAATGTAGCCTGGCCAATCCACCTAACCTGCACATCTTTGGATTGTGGAAGGAAACTGGAGCACCTGCAGGAAACCCACACAGACACAGGGAGAACATACAAACTCCACACAGACTCTCTGAAGATGGAATCAAACCAGGGTCCCTGGTGCTGTGAGACAGCAGTGCTAACCACTGAGCCACTAAACTACCCCTGATATGATAGAAACTTTGAGGTCCAGATGTTAGGCCTCCCTCCTTCAAGATCCTAAGCTGTTCTGCCCACAGCTCATATGACATTATCCTGGAGTGGTGCTCATGTGCTTCTTTAGTGTTAACCCTTTCAGATCCATAAAGAAGAATTAACCTTATTTCACCAACTCTAAATGATCTTATATCATTTCCCTCTCCCTATTATACCAATCAACAAATTCAACCCCAAGGTTGCCATTTCCACTGCTTTCTCCAGGGATCTTCCAATATATCTATGACTCTTTTTGTGGACT
This sequence comes from Chiloscyllium punctatum, assembly GCF_047496795.1. Taxonomy (NCBI): domain Eukaryota; kingdom Metazoa; phylum Chordata; class Chondrichthyes; order Orectolobiformes; family Hemiscylliidae; genus Chiloscyllium; species Chiloscyllium punctatum. The sequence goes on from NC_092739.1 coordinate 122,269,745, forward strand.
TTTTGATATTGATCCAAAGTGTGACCTTTACCTAGCTTGTTCCTGTGATCCATGTCCTCTTTTGCAGATTGATTTAGTCATTCTCAATTCCGTTTTGTGTCTTATTTATGAAAAGTGTGAAATTTATAAAATTGCCTCACAGAGACATACTGTCAAGGCCTTGTAGTCTGATTTTCTAATTATCGTCATACCTGAGACCTTCAGTACTGGTGCCTGTTGAAGTGGTTTTTGTCAATGCTTCAATGTCTTCATTGTATGTCGGTGACAGAACTGCATCCAGTGCTCAAGTCTAACTGAACAGTATTTAGCTTGATCATGCCTTCTTCTGACTTGTCTTCTCATGTTTTGCCTATGTTATTCAATGTTTCATTAGATGTTTTGATTGCTGCTGGAGATTTTGACCATTGAGCCTCCTCAACTCCAATGCTTCTTTCAACTTTAGCTTTGGCATTATCAGCATGGACCCCTGTTTATTTTACTAATTCTCCCTTAGTCTTCATTGTACCTTATTTATATTGGTTTTAAATTTCATCTGTAGTTTCTCACACTTGCATATTTTGTCTAGACCTCAGCGTAGCTGCTGAACTGTCTCCTCTGATTCCGCTGTCTCTCCAAGTTTGGTACCATTTGCAAATTTGTTCAATCTGCCTTTGTTTTGGGAGTTTAGATTATTGATGTGAATTAGAAACAGTGTTGGTCCACCATGGAGCATTTCACTCGGTGCTTATCCCACCAGCCTGGTCCTAAAGTGATTTGTCCAGAAGTGCCCAATAGTACCCTTGAAACTGGTAAATTCTCCTGATTTGTATCACTGCCCGTGGTGCAAGACATTGCCTCTGCCTCTGACTGATATCCCATATAACTACACAGTTAAGTAAATATGAAGGGTTGACTGTAAGCACACTCAGTGCCATATTTTATTATTGTTCCAACATGCTGTATCATTATAACATTCCAGTCTTAGAACTTTGACAACAACATCATTTTTGCAGCTGTCCTTGCATAACCCAGCACCAAGCGTTGTTTCCTGTGATTTGGAAGCTGGATAAATATCTAACCGCACATCAGCTCTACTCTTCTGTAATTTATGTTACACATAGTATTGATTGTCTTTAATACTGGCAGAAGAGAAGATGATTATTCTAAGAAAACATGAGTGGTATTTCCAGCCTGCATGCAGGCAGAAAACTAATGGCTTTGAATCGGTTGCACATTATCCACCATATAAAGCACAGTAGACCATTACTGAGCATTCGGGACTTTAACTATCAGTCACCGTGCTAATATGCAGACTCAGTGATCAACATGAAAGTTTCAATGATGTGAAAGGAATTGATAAAGTTGGTTGTTCACCATGGCAATCAGTTCAAATACCATAACAGGGGATGTGGTAGTGCAGTATTAGTATCGCTGGTTTAATAAACCAGAACCCCAGGCAGATGTTCTGGGATCATGGGTTTATCTCACATCTATGGCAGATAACAAAATTTGAATTCATAACAAAAAAGATAGATGTGGAATAAACTGAGAACCAAATGGTGACCATGTAACCATTGTTGCTTGTTGGAAAAATCCATCGAGTTCACTGATGTCCTTTAGGCAAGAAAAATCTGCTGTCCTTCCCTGTTCTGGCCTTGCATGTAAACTCCAGACCCACAGCAATTTGGTTGACTATTAACAGCCCTCTGGGCAATGATGGATGGACAATAAATGCTGGCTTGTCCACATCCAGTGAACAAAAGAAGGAAAGTACCGCAGCAATGTTTCATTTTTATTTTCTTAATTTGTGGGATGTGGGTGTCGCTGGCTGGCCAGTATTTATTGCCCATCCGTAGTTGCCTTTGAGAAGGTGGTGGTGAGCTCCCTTCTTGAACCATTGCAGTACACTTGCTGTGGGTTGACCCACAATGAAGTGAGGGAGGGAATTCCAGGATTTTGTCCCAGTGACACTGAAGGAATGATGATATGTTTCCAAGTCAAGATGAGGAGTGGCTTGTAGGGGACCTTGAAGGTGGTGTGTTCCCATATATCTGCTGCCCTTGTCCTTCCAAATGGAAGTGCTTGTGGGTTTGGAAGGTGCTGTCTGAAGATCTTTGGTGAATTTCTGCAGTGGATCTTGTAGATAGTACGCCATTGCTACTGAGCATTGTTGGTGGAAGGAGTGAATGCTTGTGGGTGTAATGCCAGTCAAGTGGGCTGCTTTGTCCTGGATAGTGTCAAGCTTCTTGAGTGTTTTTGGAGCTGCCTCCATCCAGACAAGTGGGGAGTATTCCATCGCGCTCCTGACTTGTGCCGTGTAGATGGTGGACAGGCTTTGAGGGTTCAGGAGGTAAGTTACTCTCCACAGCGACTGACCAGATGGTAGACTCATAGTCATAGGACTATACAGCACAGAACCAGGCTCTTCAGTGAAAGTTGTCCATTCTGACCAGATATCCTGAATTAATCTAGTCCCATTTGCTAACATTTGACCCATATCTCTAGGCCTAAACTATTCATGTACCCTTCCAAATGTTATAATTGTGCCAGCCTCCACCACTTCCTCTGGCAGCTTATTCCATACACACATCACCCTCTGTAGGAAAATGTTGCCCCTTAATTCCCTTTTAAATCTTCCCTTTCTTATCTTAAACCTATGCCCTCTAATGTTTGACTTTGCTACCCCAGGGAAAAGACCTTGGCTCTTCACCCTATCCATGCCCTTCATGATTTTGTAAACTTCGATTAGGTCACTCCTCAGCCTCCAATGCTTCAGGGAAAATAACCCCAGCCTATTCAACCTCTCCCTTTTGCTCAAAATCTTGGAAATCTTTTCTGAACCCTTTCAAATTTCACAACATCCTTCCTATAGCCGGGAGACCAGAACTGAATGTAATATTCCAAAAGTTCCCCAACTAATGTCCTGCACAGCTGCAAAATGACCTCCTAACTGCTATACTCAATGCATTGACCAATAAAGGCAAACATACCAAATGTCGCCTTCACTATTCTTTCTACCTGTGTCTCTACTTGCAAGGAACTATGAACCTACACTCCAAGGTCTCTTTTTTTTTCAGCATTAACTGTATAAGTCCTGTCTGATTTGCCTTTATAAAATGCAGCACCTCACATTTATCTAGATTAAACTCCATGTGTCACTCCTCTGCCCACCAGCCCATCTGAATAAGGTCCTATTGTACTCTGAGATAACATTCTTGGCTGTCGACTATATTGCCAATTTTGGTGTCACCTGCAAAGTTATTAACCATACCTCCTGTGTTCACATCCAAATCATTTATATAAATTACAAAAAACAGTGGACCCAGCACCGATGCTTGTGGCACATGTTGGTCACAGGTCTCCAGTCTGATAAGGCCACCATTACCCTCTGTCTCCTACATTCAAACCAGTTCTGTATCTAAATGGCTAGTTCTCCCTGTATTCCACGTGATCTAACATTGCTAACCAGTTTACCATGTGAAACCTTATCAAACGCCTAACTGAAGTCCACATAGATCGCGTCCATTTCTGTTTCCAGCAGCAGGAAGAGCGGGAGCTTGGACCAGGGGCATGTCAGGAAAGGTGAGTCACTGATTTAAAACTTTAAGCAGTGGCAGCACCTCAGAGCAGAGGTTTTTGGGAAAGGAGAGACTTTTTTCCCCCTCAGCTATATAAGTGTGTTTTCTAAACCCAAGACCTTACCCTTGAAGGGCCTCCCACCCAAGCACCTCCTCTAACCTTAAACACCAAGGATATATCAGGTAAGCTTCTCTTTTTTTTCACTTTTTGATAAAGGACTAGCATGGCTGGCAGTGCAGGGAGAGGAATGTTCCGCCTACATGATGTTTGAGGTGAGGGACACCAGTAGTGTCCCAGCCAAGTACATCTGCAGGAAGTGCACCCAACTCTTGCTCCTCCAAAACTGCGTAATGGAACTGGAATGGGAGCTGGATGAACTTCAGATCATTCGGGAGGCAGAGTCTGTGATAGATAAGAGTTACAGGGAAGTAGGCACTCCTAGGCATGAAGAAAGCTGACTAACTGTTAGAAGGGGGAAAAAACAGTCAGTGCAGGGATCCCCTGTGGTCGTTCTCCTGAAAAACAAATCTACCGATTTGGATACTGTTGGGGGGATGACTTACCGGGAGTATGCAGTGGAGCCCAGGTCTCTGGCACAGAGTCTGCCCCTGTTGCAAAGAAGAGAAGGGGGGAAAGTAGGAGAGTGTTAGTCACTGGGGACTTAATAGAGGCTCAGCTAGAAGGTTGTTGGGAATGGAAGACACTCTCGTTCAGTGCGTTGCCTCCCAGGTGCCAGGGTCTGTGATGTTTCGGATCATGTCTTTGGAGCCCTGAAGGGAGAATGTGACCAGCCCCAAGTCCACATAGGTACCAACAACATAGGTAGAAAGAGGGATAGGGATGTAAGGCAGGATTTCAGGGAGCTAGGGTGAAAGTTAAGAGCTAGAACAGAGTTATTATCTCTAGATTGTTACCCATAACTTGGAATAGCAAGGCGAAGAACAGGGAGAGATATCAGCTGAACACGTGGCTGCATCAATGGTGCAGGAGGGAGGGTTTCAGGTATATGGATAATTCTCGAGAATGTGGGACCTCTACAAACAGGATGGTCTTCACTTGAACCAGAGGGGTTCTAATATCCTGGGTGGGAAATTTACTGGTGCTATTCGGGTGGGTTTAAACTAGCTCAATAGACTGATGGGAACCTGAGGTGTAGTTCCGGTACACAGGAGGATGAGAGTAGGGAGGACCTGGACAGGATTTCACGGTCACAGGAGTGTGCTGGCAGACAGCAAGCTGGTTTGAAGTGTGTCTACTTCAGCACCAGGAGTATTCGGAATAAGGTAGGTGAGCTTACAGCATGGACAGGTACCTGGGACTTCGTTATTGTGCCCATTTCTGAGATACGGCTAGAGCATGGTCAGGAATGGATGTTGCAGGTTGCAGGGTTTAGATCTTTCATTAAGAATAGACAAGGCAGTATAAGAGAGGGAGGTGTGGCCTTGTTAGTCAAGGATGGTATAACGGTGGCTGAAAGAATTTTTGATGAGGACTCGTCTACTGAGGTGGTATGGGCTGAGGTTAGAAACAGGAGAGGAGAGATCACACCGCTGGGAGTTTCTTTATGCCTCCACAAACTTCCAGGGATGTGGAGGAGAGGATTGGCAAATTGATTCTGGGCGGGAGTGAAAGGAACAGGGTGGTCATTATGGGAGACTTTAACTTCCCCAACATTGACTGGAAATGCTACAACTCTACTGCGCGGATGGATCAGTTTTTGTCCAATGTGTGCAGGAGGGTTTCCTGACACAGTATGTCAAAGGGCCAAGAAGAGGGGAGGCCACACTGGATCTGGTGCTTGGTAATGAACCAGGCCAGGTGTTTGATTCAGTGATAGGTGAGCACTTTGGAGAGAGTGACCATAATTCAGTTACATTTAGTTTGGCAATGGAAAGGGATGGATACATGCCACAGGGCAAGAATTATAGATGGGGGAACGGCAATTATAATACGAGTAGGCAAGAATTAGGAGGCATAGAATGGGGTAGCAAAATGCAGGGGATGGGGACAATCGAAATGTGGAGCTAATTTAAGGAACTGATATTGTGTGTCTTTGATAAGTATGTCCCTGTCAGGCAGAGAGGAAGTGATGATAAGGTAAGAGAACCATGGTTTACTAAATAAATTGTATCTCTTGTGAAGTGGAAGAGGGAGTCTTATGTGACGTTGAAATGAGATGGTTCAGATGAGGCGATGGAGAGTTACAGAGTAGCGAGGAAGAATTTAAAGAGGGAGTTAAGAGCAAGGAGGGGACATGAGCAGCCTTTAGCAGGTAGACGAAAGGAGAACTCTAAAGCTTTCTATAGCTTTGTGAGGAATAAAAGGATGACAAGGGTACTAATAGGGCCTGTCAAAGACAGAAGTGGGAAATTGTGTGTAGATCTTGTGGAAATCGGAGGAGTGCTAAATGAATATTTCTCATCTGTTTTCACTCAGGAAAAGCAGACTATTGCAGAAGAAAAAACTGAGATACGGGCTATTAGACTTGAAAAGATTGAGGTTAGTAAGGAGGAAGTGTTATCAATTCTAGAAGGTGTGAAAGTAGATAAGCCCCCTAGGTCGGATAGGAGTTTTCTGAGAATTCTCTGGGAAGCTGGGGAGGAGATGGCGGAGCCTTTGGCTTTTATCTTTAAGTCATCATTGTCTACAGGTTTAGTACCAGAGGACTGGAGGATTGCAAATGTTGCACCCTTGTTCAAGAAGAGCAGTAGAGGTGACCCAGGTAATTATAGACCAGTGAACTTTACGTTTGTTGTAGGAAAAGTTTTGGAAAGAATTATAAGAGATAGAATTTAAAATCATCTCGCAAGCAACAATTTAATTGGAAATAGTCAAAATGGATTCATCAAGGGCAGATCTTGTCTCACAAACTTCATTGAGTTTTTTGAGAAGGTGACTAAGTATGTGGATGAGGGTAGGGCAGTTGACGTGGTATACATGGAATTCAGTCAAGCCTTTGATAATATTCCACATGATAGGCTATTGGAGAAAATGCAGAGGCATGGATTGAAGGTGATTTAGCAGTTTGGATTAGAAACTGGCTTTCTGAAAGAAGGCAGCGAGTGATGGAAAATATTCAGCCTGGAGTCTGGTTACTAGTGGTGTACCACGCGGATCTGTTTTGTGAACATTACTGTTTGTCATTTATATAAATGACTTGGATGTTGGCATAGGTGGATGGGTTAGTAAGTTTGCAGATGATACTAAATTTGGTGGAGTAGTGGACAGTGTGGAAGAATGTTGCAGGTCACAGGGAGACTTGGATACACTGCAGAATTGGGCTGAGAGGTGGCAAATGGTGTTCAATGCAGTTAATGTAAGATGATTCACTTTGGGAAGAATAACAGGAAGGCAGAGTCAATGGAAAGATTCTTGGTAGTGTGGATGTGCAGAGGGATCTTGGTGTCCATGGATCCCTGAAAGTTGGCACTCAGGTTGTTAGTGCAGTTAAGCAGGCATACGTTGAGTTAGAGGTGTTGAGTTCCGGAGCCGTGACGTCATGCTGCAACTTTACAAAACACTAGTGCAGCCTCACTTGAAGTATTGTGTGTCGTTCTGGTTGCCCCATTACAGGAAGGATGTGGAAGCATTTGAAAAGGTGCAGAGGAGATTTACTTGGATGTTGCCTGGTCTGAAGCGAAGGTCTTATGAGGAAAGACTGGGGTACTTGCGTCTGTTCTCATTGGAGAGAGGAAGGCTAAGAGGGAATTTAATAGAGACATAGAAGACGATCAGAGGATTAGATAGGTTGGACAGTGAGAGTCTTTTTCCTAGGATGATGATGTCTGCTTGTACGAGGGAGCATAGCTGCAAATTGATAGGTTTAAGACAGATGTCAGAGGCAGGTTCTTTACTCAGAGAGTGGTAAGGGTGTGAAATGCCCTGCTTGCCAATGTAGTTAACTCAGCCACATTAGGGGCATTTAAACAGTCCTTGAACAGGCATATGGATGATGGGATAATGTAGGGAGATGGGCTTAGATTAGTTCACAGGTTGGCACAACATTGAGGGCCAAAGGGCCTGTCCTGCGCTGTATTGTTCTACATTCTATTACTTCAAAAAACTCAATCAAGTTAGTGGCACATGATTTCCCACACAAAGCCATGTTGACTCTCCCTAATCAGCCTTCTCTTTCCAAATATATGTTAATCCTGTCCCTCAGAATTCTGTCCAACAACTTGTCCACCACCAATGTCAGGCTCCATGGACTATAGTTCCCTGACTTTTCCTTACCGCCTTTGCTAAATAGTGGCACCAAGTTAGCCAATCTCCAGTCTTCTGGCACCTCACCTGTGGCTATTAATGATGCAAATATCTCAGGAAGGGGCCTAGCAATATTTTCCCTAGTGTCCCTCAGAGGTCTCGGGTACACCTGATCAGGTACTGGGGATTTATCCGCCTCAATGCATTTTAAAACATCTAGCACTACCTCTTGTGTAAAACAGACTATTTATTTCCCCAAGTTCTCTAGCTTCCATAACCTTCACCATAGCAAACACTGATGCACGTTACTCATTTAGGATGACCCCCATCTCCAGCTGTTTCACAAATAGGTGGCCTTGCTCTAATGGGCCCAATTCTCTCCCTGGTTACCCTTTTGTCCTTAATGTATTTGTAGAATCCCTTTGGATTTTCCTTATCCCTATTTGTCAAAGCTGTCTCATGTCCCCTTTTTGCCCTCCTGATTTCCCTCTTACATATTCCCCTCCTGCCTTTATACTCTTCTAGGGATTCACTCGAACTCTGCTGTTTGTACCTGACATTTACTTCCTTCTTTTTCTTGACCAAAACGTCAATTTCTCTAGTCAGCCAGCATTCCCTACACCCACCCAGCTTTGCATTTCACCCTCACAGGGACATACTGTCTCTGGAATCTCGTTACCTAATTTTTGAAGGCTTCCCATTTTCCAACTATCCCTTTATTTGCAAAAATCTGCCCCCAATCAACTTTTGAAAATTTTTGTCTCATACTGTCAAAATTGGCCTTCCTCCAATTTAGAACTTCAACTTTTAGATCTGGTCTATCCTTTTCCATCACTATTTTAAAACTAATAGAAGTATAGTCGCTGATCCCAAAGTGTTCTCCCACTGACACCTCAGTCACCTGCCCTGCCTTATTTCCCAAGAGTAGGTCAAGTTTTGCACCTTTTCTAGTTCAAACATCCACATACTGAATCAGGAAATGTTCTTGTATACACTTAACAAATTCCCTTCCATCCAAACTCTTAACACCATGGCAGTCCCAATTTATGTTTAGAAACTTAACATCCCCTACCACAACCACCCTATTATTCTTACAGATAATTGGGATCTCCTTACAAATTTACTTCTCAATTTCCTGCAGACTACTGGGAAGTCTGTAGTACAATCCCAACAAGGTGATCATCCCTTTCTTATTTCTCACTTCCACCCAAATAACTTCCCTGGACATTCCCTGGAATATCCTCCAGAAGTACAGCTGTAATGTTATTCCTAATCAAAAATGCTATTCCCTCTCCTCTCTTTCCCCTCTTTCTAACTTTCCTATAGCACCTAAACCCTGGAACATTAAGTTGCCAGTCCCGTCCATCCCTGAGCCACATTTCTGTAACTGCTATGATATCCCTGTTCCCCGTTCCCCACCATGCCCTGTGTTCATCTGCCTTACCTGTCAGACCTCTCACATTGAAATAAATGCAGTTTATAGCCACTGTTTTTATGTGGTGAGTCCAGTTGAGTTTCTGATCAGTGATAATCCTCAGGATGTTAATAGTGGGGGATTCAGTGATGGTAATACTGCTTAATGTCAAAGGGCAGTGGGTAGATTATCTGTCTCGTATTGGTGATGGTCATAGTCTGGCTTGAACATGAACTGCTTCAGTATCTGAGGAGTCATGAATGGTGCTGAACATTGTGCAATCCATGGTGAGCATCCCAACTTCTAACCTTTTGATAGAGTGAAGGTCATTGGTAAAGCAGCTGAAGATAGTTGGGCCTGGGGCATTATTCTGAGGAACTCCTGCAAAGGTGATCTGGAGCTGAGATGACTGACCTCCAACAACCACAACCATCTTCCTGTGTACTAGGTATGACTCCAACCATCGGAAACTTTGCCCCCAATACCCGTTGACTTTAGTTTTGCTAGTGCTCCTTGCTGCTACATTCGATTGATGCCACATTGTTGTCAAGGACAATCACTCCCATTTCAAGAAGACTAATGAAAGCATTAGTGACTTAAACTAAATGATATGCTATCAGTGGAGAAATAATTAATATCTGTTGGCACACATGTGGATCAATGTTGTATGACAATGGGAAGGGATTTGATGGTCTTAATGACCTTTATCTGTTCCTAAACGTTCTTACATTCTTGGTAAAGCCTGTGTTGTATTTATTCTTGGCACAGTCATAGAGCAAGATGCCTAAGGTAGTGGAAGCTTTGCCTGCTAATGTGTTCCTGTAATAATCACAACTGCCCGTCATACACTTCAACTATTAGGAAACATTCTGAATGCATAATATTGCAAGCTATGGAATATGGAAATAAAAGAAAAAGATTTTTAAAATATTTTATTTCTCAGCACTGTGGTTCCATCCAGATGTTATGTGCTGAAGTCATAAATGTACTCATCTTTGAAGCAGCCCTTAACAACAGTATGGCTTCACCATCGCCACCTGTTCTTCTGATGATCTCATTCAAAAATGGAGTATGGGAAACTAGCCTTTAATTGTGCCCTTGACATTTCTTTCCTCTGACAGTAAACATAATAAGATTTAATCAAACTGCCTGTGCTTTTTCTGGCAATTTTTCACTCAAGGCTCAATCATAGTCTCTCCATCTCCTACTTCCCAGCCACTATTCTGAAAGTAACCCTTTAATCTCTGTCATTGATCGTCCAAACTAAATCAGCTTCCTCTATTTTTCATTGTGGTGTAAGATTACATTTCAAAGGTGCTGCTTAATTAAATCCCAATGTAACCCTGCAGTGTGGGAGCTAGTTAGAAAGGAGGAAGAAAGGAAAGGAAAAGATAGAGACGATTGAAAGGAGAGAAGAGTTACATGGAAAGTGAAATAAATTGAGCATTTAAAGAAAACTAAATGTCATCATCAAACATCTATGAAGAATTTCACTGCAGTGATGGTCAAGCATTTTATAGCTTCAATTTTGTAATTACGATGAATATTTGTAAGTGTTATGGAACAATCTCCATGAACAGAGTTTTAGCTTTCTTCAAGATTAAATCAGAATTATATTCCGTGATTCAAAGGCATACTGCACACTGTGCAGACGAGATGATTTCAGGAGATTTATTGAATGATGTCTGGTGGTTAGTACATTGTGTGTTGCTGTTCATAGTTTTGCAGACCAGGTTCAAAGCCTAGTTTTAGCTAATCATAAGAGCTCCAATTTAGCCAGAGTATCTCCAGAGCCCAAATTTCAGACGTCCCATCACAAACCGAGCACCTGCTATTTTGTCAGGGGCTAAACGGAGCAGATTGTACTTTTCACATGTTCACAAAGGCATTCGCACAAGGTGTAGCATAAATTGTCTTCTGTCTTCAAACTGATTCAATTTTTGCCAAATATAACTTGTGGTCTTTACAGTTTTCCAGTGAGGTTGGATTCCTTTTCGAAGAGGCAAGGTATCATTGTGGATATTTCCAGTGACACTTTAGGAGAGGACAGGTGTTCTTTTGGGAGAGGGAATGTACTTTTATGTGGAAGTCGCTTCCTAATTGGGTTTTCTATAACTGAAACCAATGTATATAAAACAGATATCAAGGAAACTGTCAAAGTCATTGGAACTAATAACCTTCCAAGGCATTTCAATTTCTTGGCCTTTTTCTTTGAAAACGAAGTCTGCAGTAGAACAAAATATCAAGCTTGCTGTTTTTCTCTGTTCATTGACATCAGTTTGAGCATTACCAATCATAAGATTTATGATGCTCAACCTATCATTATCACACAAGAGTGCCTTAAAATTCAACATTTGATTGAGACCTCCACATACTTAAAGCATTTGACAAGGGGCAATGAATGCAGGTGCTCATTTTTTTCAGGTGATTAAGTAGTTGATGAAAGATCCATGTAATAAATGGGCTTCTACCAATTAGGTTTTGTTTTAAAGAAAATCATTAGTAGGTATTTGGATTTTTATCTTATTTTACCTCAGCCTGGGTATTGCGGTCTAACCATGGTGGATACTAGATGAGTTGCCATGTGTGATGAAAGAGCTAAGAGTAGTGACTGAGGATCTTTGTTGGCATACGTTGGCACAAAGAGTTAGAGAGAGCTACTGGGTTGGGTGGAAGGGGAAAAGGATGACATGGAGAGTATGGGTAAGGTCATGAGGTGACATAAGTAAGCACTGCTGGGGCATGGCCACTGTATGAAATATCAGAAGTGCTGGTAGGTCCTTTTTTTTTATTATTTCATTAATAGCTATAACAATGTCGCAAATCATCCAAGTTAGCCTTTTCCCACCGCTCACCTCTGTGGTTACCAATGTCATTACCTCCACAATATTTTCAGGGTGATGAATCCAACAGCTGCTAACACTCGTGTCTCTCACCCCCAAATCTGAACCAAAATTCAAATATCCAGGCCACTTTCTCCCAGTCATGTTTGCAAAGCTGGGAATTTTCCAAATGCCGCGTTGTTGACCTGGGAACAAAAATTCAAGCTGTTGTAGAAATGAGAGCAGGCCTTGGAGGTGTGGTTTGTTGTTCAATTGCTTTTAGTGCTAATGAGTACAAAAATCATACTAAACTCCTGCCCCAGATTGCTTCCAGTGAATTGCAGTTATACAGGGCCTTGGTGATGCCACACCTGGAATATTGTGTGCAGTTTTGGTCTCCTTTTCTGAGGAAGGATGCGCTTGCTCTCGGGAGTGTAACAAAGGTTTGCCAAGCTGATTCCGGGGATGGTGGGACTGACACATGAAGAGAGATTAACTAGGTTACGATTGTTTCTGCTGGAGTTCAGATGAATGATGGGCAATCTGATAGAGACTTATAAAATTCTAACAGGATTCAATAAGGTAAATGCAGAGAGGATGTCCCCGATAGTGGGTGTGTCCAGAACCAGGGATCACAGTCTGAGGATTCAGGGTAGACCATTTAGGATGCAGATGAGGAGATTATTCTTTACGCAGAGAGTGGTGAACCTGTGGAATTCATTAGCACATGAAGTAATTGATGCCAAAACATTGAATGTATTTAAGAGGCAGCTAAATATAGCACTTGGGGCAAATGAGATTAAAAGTTATGGGGAGAAAGCCAGATTAGGCTATTGAGTTGGATGATCAGCCATGATCGTGATGAGTGCTGGAGCAGGCTCGAAGAGCTGAATGGCCGCCTCCTGCTCCTATCTTCTATGTTTCTATATAATCCTGCTTCCTACAGATAGTCTTCAGTGGCTAAACCGCTTCTTTTGGTTCAGACAGTACAACTGGGAACCTGAAGACAGTAGAGGCAGCTCCAAGGATAGAAGTCTGTAACTTAGTGGAGAAAGCAGAAGCAGCTTTGGATAAGTAAACCATCTATGGTATCTATGGTAACATCACAAATATTTTCTTTATAATTTCAGAAGGAAGGAAATACTACAAAAGAATTGGCAGCAATGTAACCCTGCAGTGTGAGACATCTGACAGCCATACTCCTGTGGTATGGAGGTTTGATGGGCATGTGATAGGCCATAAGGAAGACCAGCTTCTTCAAGGCACTAACCTCACCCTCCGAAACATCGAGACAGCACAAAGTGGAACCTATAGCTGCCATGAGAAACACAGCGGAAAGTTGAAAAATCAAATAACAATCCAAGTTGGAAGTAAGTGCTTTTTAAGTAATTGTTTTTGATGGAACCCAAAAAATGTGATGTCTTTTAACGAAACTAGCCTATTGTGTGCATAAATAATCCTGGAATAATGTGACTGAAAAGTCTTATGAAGCAGCTATGGTGAAGGAAACTAAGGCTGTCAATGGCAGAATAATGACCTCAGTAACAACCGCTGACTATGTTGTCATAACTTTCACGTTTATTAGTAAGATATCAGCTCAGTACAAGAGTGTAAAGAAGCCATATTAATCCACTTTTGCTTAAATCCCCCATTATTAAGCTATAATGCTCTTATGCATCTAATTGCTGGAGATTTTGGAATCCTATGTACTCTGAAAGATGAAATGTTTCAATTTTATTGAAAGCAAATGAAGTTTTAGACTTTCCTTTCGAATGACGGTGGATTCCTGAGCTTGTGTCAACGTTAAAGACAGAGCTTTAACTGTCGGAATTGTTCAGCAGCTTTGGGGTTACCGAGCTTTTATTGTTTAAAGACTGAAGCAGTAATGCATACCAGACATGCCCAACAGGCCCATCAGTATCCATAAAAAGAAAAATCAGGTTAGTGTTTTGGCTATAGACGCCTTGTCAGAACTAAAGGGTCTGCACCTGAAACATTGATCTATCTTTTCTGTCTTCATCTACTGAGAGACCTGCATATTTCCAGCCTGTTTATATTTTAAGTTTCAACAATTGAAATAATTTTCTGCCTATACTTCATTTAAAGAGTTAGAATCAAGTTAGTTCCCAACTAGAGGTAAATCTGCGCTGCTAAAATAAGAAAAACAAAAGAGGATAGAAAACATAAGAATAGACTGCTAGAAACAAAATAGAGAATAAGGCTAATTCTAACATTAAAAATTAAATAATCAATTGCTTGGAATAAACTAAAGTACAGTATCCACAAACAATCTAGGATTCTGTGATTACTAAAGTGTGTGTGTGTGTTTCTGCAAAGGTAGGGGGGACTACAGTGGTTATGGGCAGTGTGGTTAGCTGCAAGGGGGACATGATTTACACCATCTGAAGGTTACATAACATTTGATGGCCATAAGTTGTGTAAAATTACCTGTCCCATTATGGCAATTGTCCTTCAGTATTTGATTGGAGTGGCAACCTACATTGCTTGCTTAAAACTCAAGGTGAGGTTTGGAGTCGTAATTTCTTTTCGTCCCGCAGTGAAATACTACCACTGGGATGAGCTGACATGCAAGTCAGGCAAACACTCCTGACAATGTACGACAATGACTTGCATTTCTGTAGCATTCCTTGTTGCAGGGTCCTTTAAAGAGCAACAACAGAAAACAGTATTCGGAATAAGGGGAAAGGAAAGTGAGAGAAATGAGGGCACAAGCAGTTAAAGAGAAAAGCCAGTTCCTTTTGAAAAGGGAAAGATACATGCTTAAGAAAAAAATGTTCCAGTAGATTTATATCAAGCTGAAAGAAAATCACTGTCTTTCTTTTGACTTGAGAGTTCCTGACCAGCTTGGGGGAAAAAAATGCACCTTTTTTAAGACTACTGTTGTATTACAATCAGAATTGGATTCACTCTGTTCCATTTTAGATAAATGTGAGGTGCTGCATTTTGGAAAGGCAAATCAGGGCAGGACTTTGTACACTTAATAGTAAAGTCCGAGGGAGTGTTGCTGAACAAAGAGACTTTGGAGTGCAGGTTCATAATTTCTTGAAAGTAGAGTCACAATTAGATAAGATCGTGAAGAAGGCATTTAATATTCTTTCCTTTTTTGGCCAGAGCATTGAGTATAGGAGTTGGGAAATCATGTTACGGTTATCCAGGACATTGGTTAGGCCACCTTTGGAATATTGCGTTCATTTCTGGTTTTCCTCCCACAGGAAGGGATACTGTGAAACTTCAAAGGGTTCAGAAAAGATTTATAAGGATATTACCAGAGTTGGAGGATTTGAGCTATAGGGAGAGGCTGAATAGATTGTGGCTGTTTTCCCTGGAACTTCGGTGGGTGAGGGGTGACCTTATGGAGGTTTATAAAATCATGGGGGGCATGGATAAAGTAAATATACAAAGTCTTTCTCTGGGTTGGGGAAGTCCAGAACTCGAAGGCATAGGTTTAGGATGAGAGGAGGAAGATATAAAAAGGACCAAAGGGACAACGTTTTCCCGCAAAAGATAGTGCGTGTATGGAATGAGCTGTCAGAGGAAGTGGTGGAGGCTGATACAATTACAACATTTAAAAGGCATTTGGATGGGTATACGAAGAGGAAGGATTTAGAAGGATCTGGTCAAATGCTGGCTAATGGGACTACATTAATTTAGGATATCTGATTGGCATGGATAAGTTGGACTGAAGGGTTCATTTCCATGCTGTACATCTCTATGACTCTATATGTCTGAATTTAAGTACTGCTCCTGTGGCAGACTTTGACATTGGGAGAGAAATGTGGTTCAGTTTTGAAGAGAATCAATAACAACCACATAGCTATTGGTCCAGCTGAAAGTTATCTGATGATGGAAGTTGCTGCAAGCCCATTAGTTATAGAGTTGATAGCTCTATCATTTAATTCCTTATTAATTAGTTTTCTTGATGTTGTCATTTCCTCTGACTCCAAGTGGGACTCTTAGTGTCAAATCTGTCACCAAAAGCCTTTTTTTCCTCAAAAGCTTTATTGAAGATCCATTCAGTTGAAAACTTGAAGACTACACCCATCCCAATAATGCTGTTCTAGCATTGCTCAGACACTCTTGGAATGGATACAAGAAAGTATTTGGTATTCGATAGATGGCCTTTTTTTTTCTTGCCTGCAACTGTTCTATACCATGGATGGAAGCAGGGTGATAGAACATAACCAAAAAAGACATATTAACTGCATCTGAGCAGTTTGCTAAACCACCTTTGTTATCTGATAAATTTGTACTTCAAACATACAAAGTTTCAACCTTGACAGGTATCACCCCTAAGCAAGAAAATTAAATTGCAGAAAGTCCATTTACACATAAACCCAATACACTTAAGCAAATAGACTTTAAATAAATGTTACTGAGAAATGAATGAAAAATGAAATAGGATCCCATTGTATGTCTGAACTTTCATATTCTTTTCTGTTGGCTGAAACATTTTGTTTGTGTTTTCTTAGTAAATTGATAGCATTTTGTCTCCATAAGTCCTGTTACCACAACTTGAACTGAGAACAAGAATCAAGTTCTGCATGAAGCATGGCTTCTGCTCTTTTGAGTCTACCGAATCCAGCTAATTAAAAGTGGTAATAGTATGAAACTGTTTGTATTTTGGGAAATTTTCCATTGTAATTATCTAAGTACAAGAAATTGTGCAACAGGAAATTCTTTCTTTTAATTCCTCTTAGTACACGTAAACTCTGGATAAGTAGATAATACTTGAGAAGAATTGACTTAAAACATTAAGTCCCAAGATTATCCTGTCAGAAGCCAAATTTTTAACAACACACAGTTTTTGGTTTATTGAGCAACTTTGATGAAGAGCCAAGGACCATATTCCAGGACAATACCAAAGTCAAAAACAACAACTAAGATGAAAAGGTACATTTGATCATAGCTGTTTGATGACTTCAAGCTAAAGATTTAAGAGGTTGTAAACTGTAGGGCACTTATTCTTGATTTAGTCAGCATTAATACAAAACTGGTGTATAATAACCTTAGATGAGAAACAAAAACAGAAGTTGCTGGAAAAGCTCAGCAGGGCTGGCAGCATCTGTGAAGAGAAATCAAAGTGGGTGGCACGGTGGCTCAATGGCTAGCACTGCTGCCAGGGACCTGGGTTCAATTCCAGCCTTGGGTGACTGTCTGTGTGGAGCTTGCACATGCTGCCCATGTCTATGTGGGTTTCCTCCCACAGTTGATTTAAGTGAATTGGCCATTCTAAATTGCCTATAGTGTTCAAAGATAGAACAGTACAGACCCTTTGGCTCTTGATGTTGCTCTGACCTGTGAACCCAATCTGAAGGCTGTCTATCCTACACTATTCTGTTTTCATCTATATGTTTATCCAATGACCATTTAAATGCCCTTAAAGTTGGTGAGTCTACTACTGTTGCAGGCAGTGCATTCCCCGTACCTACTACTTTGTGAATAAGGAAACTTTCTCTGACATCTGTCCTATATCTATCATCCCTCAATTTAAAGCCATGCTCCCTCATATTAGCCATCAGCATCCAAGGAAAAAGGCTCTCACTATCCACCCTATCTAACCCTCTGATTATCTTGTATATCTCAACTAAGTCACGTCTCAATCTTATTCTCTCTGATGAAAACAGCCTCAAGACCCTCAACCTTTCCTCATAAGACCTTCCCTCCATAGCAGGCAACATCCTAGTAAATCTCCTCTGAACACATTCGAAAACTTCCACATCCTTCCTATAATGTGGTGACCAGAACTGTATGCATTACTCCAAGTGTAGCCGCACCAGAGTTTTGTATAGCTGCAACATGACTCTGTGGCTTCGAAACTCAATCCTTCTAGCTATAAAAGCTAACACACCGTATGTCTTCTTAAGGTGTGTACGTTAATTGTATTAGTTGGGGTAAATGTAGAGTAATACAATAGGGGAATGGATCTGGTTGAGTTACTCTTCGGAGGGTGGATGTGGACTTGTTGGCCAAATGGCCTGTTTCCACACTGTAGGGATTCTATGATTAACAGTTTGGATCTGATGACCCTTCCTCAGAACTGATGGTAGCTAGGAAAATTTATGTGCCGTTTATGTGCAGAAGATAGAAAGGGTTAGGGGGTAATATTTAAATGATAGGTAGGGATAGAGCACAAAGAGACACAAGTACAGTTAGACAGACAAAGGAGTTGATGACAATCTGGCTGGAGGATGAATAGAGATGGTTAGTGGCTAACAATAGGTAGCCTATTGGCAAACTATGTGATAACAAGGCCCGGTGTGTGTAATAGAGGGCTAGGACATGGGGGAGTTCAGGTCCTAAATTAGTTGAACTCGATTTTGAGTCCAGGGAGCTGCAGGGTTGCCAAGCAGATGAGAAAGCTCCGTATTCAAATTAAAAATATTACCCTCTGAATTAATAACAGTAACACTGTATCATGAAAGGCAATGTGTAAGTTCACATTCACGGTGTTTTTATTTACTTATGGGTAATGAACATATTGAGTTAAAATTTAACAGAATTCATACCACCAGTGACTGATGGTTATTAAAGTTGTATAGGTTCAATTGGGGATCTTCATAAATTCTGTGCATTCTTTGTATAATTGAATATCCATTTCATTAAAGACAGGATGCTGAATATTCCGGACAAATGGGAATGAGAGGAAGAAAAAGTAGAGAAAGAAAAAAGAATGTGAGACAAATATACAGTTGTCATTTTGTCATTACACAGAATGACCCAAATGGGAGTCGGGTACTGTTGCCTTCTTGCATCAACTTTAAAATGGGAAGGACAGAACTCATTAAAACCAGATGATGGAAGGTACATGTTGACCTTCTACTTTTACCAGTATTGAAGTAGCAGATACACAGAAAAGCCATCATTTGCAAGTTTGTTTCCAAGCCACTCACCATTCTGACATAGCACGCTGGGTCAGTGGTTAGCACTGTTGCCTCACAGCAATGCACACCCAGATTCGATTCTCACCTTGGGCGACTGTGGAGTTTGCACGTTCTCCCTGTGTCTGCATGAGTTTTCTCCATTTCTCCAGTGCTCCAGTTTCCTCCCACAATATAAAGATGTGCAGATTGGGTGAATTGGCCATGCTAAATTGCCCATAGTATTTAGGGATGTGTAGGTTAGGTGCATTAGTCAGGGGTAAATATAAGATAATAAGGTAGGGGAATGGGTCTGGTTGGCTTATGTTTTGGATGATTGGTGTGGACTTGTTGGGTCAAAAGGCCTGTTTCTACACTGTAGGGATTCTCTATCTATAATTACATATATTGCTGTCCCTTCAGTGTTGTCAAAATCCTGGAATTCCCTTCATAACGACATTGTGGTCTTCATCAAATGGACTGCAGCGCATTAAGCCGTATCTTGCCACCTCCTTCTAGAGGGCAATTAGGAGTAAGCAATAAAATACTGGCCCAGCTGGCAATGCGCACATTTCATGAGTGAATAGAAGGCGGTCCCAATCAGCAAGCTTTCCTGTAATCTGCATGTGTGCGTGCAGCCACTCCAAGCTTCCATGCATGGCGATTAGTTTTGGCATGGTGATTGGAGCACTGACTTCTGGTTCTAGACATCAGAGCCCTATGCAGTTGGAAGGAAAATGAATGGAAATACTGCTCAGGCCACATCTCTCTTCTCCTTAATTAATTCACTGACTATATCAGTGCTACCTCTTACACTCACTATAAACCAGAAGTTTTATTTACGTTGTTTCCAATTTCCATCCTACCCTCACCTTCATTAGGTGTGTCTCTGACTCTTCTTTGCCTTCTTTGACTTCTCTATTTCTGTTTCCAGAGATAGTATCAACTAATACTCATTGCAAATCCCACCAGCTACAATTGAATCCAAGTGTTCAAATCCCTGCTTCCAGTAAGGGTGAAGCCACACTCTTCCTCCAGGTTCTTCGGTTGGGGAGAGGGGTTTCATGGCTTTGAAAGCGTGACTTTCAGTGCAGGGAATGGATGGGTGTAGGTTGTCATCAAGCTAGCCCACGCTGAAAGGTTTTAGAGGCAGCCACATGGGCTGCTGGATGTCGAGGCAAACAGTTTAAAAAGCTTGTCTCCATTATCATAAAATCTAAGGGAACTCGGGAAGGGAAAGCTGGTGCTCAAGGCTGGGGAAGGTTGATGGGACCACTCATGCATTACAAGGAGTACAGAAAAATACCTCCCATTCTCCACTGGATTCCCCATCACTTAGAGCAGAGACAGTCTCACAACTGGCTCCAACATAAGAGTATATTCAATTGTTTGTTGCACTTATCCAAGTCAGGGACACTCAAAGCTGGATGAAAAAGACAGCAGGCATGAGTTCAGTGCTTTGGGGATGTGTTTCTTGCATTTAATTCTTTCATCTTTCCATTGCAACTGCATGATACATTTCTTTTTCTCTCCCTTTTTTGTTTGCATGTGGTTTGTTATACAAATCCTCCAGATGGCCATAATCCCAATCATTACAGCAGTGGTCCTATCCTGACATTAGAACATAAAAATTGTACCACTCGTGAGTTCTTGAAAACCACAATGTTCTCTTTCTTTTCTCCCCAATAGCAAATACTGAATTTTATGAGACTCTGTTTCTTCAAGATATTGATGTGGTCGGATTCTGTGTTTTTTTCCTGTTTAACTATGCTGCATGCCATTATGTACAGAAGGCAAGAAGTCATGTGTAATATTACAATTTACGAGAGTTTTCTACTTAATTGGCTTTCCAGAGGCTTCTGACTTTATTTTTGTTAACTTATAGACTCAGGAATGTCTGTTATTACTTTGATGCAAAGAGTCGTGAAATGACTATTATTAACAGAAAAGACTTGTGCATGTTCTTGATAAAACATCATAAAATATCATAATGAAGTATGAAATCACAGGGTCTGAAATTCTTGGCATGTTGTTGCAACATCAGATTTCACAAGCAGGCTTTCTGCCAGCCATGATATTTTGGCATCGACGCCATAATCAGTTAAGGGCTCAGCCATGTAACACACAAGAAGGTGTGCACATATTGGAAATCCAGACTACAGTGCCTGAGGAAAGCTTGAGGATTGGGATGGGGATGAAAAACTTTGTATTGTTAGAACAATATCTTAGCTATTTATTGGTGGGAGTAGCATGGTGAGATTTCTACTTGTGTCTCGGGAGGGAGTCCTGCCTTAGCAGCAGTTCTGTAGTCCTATTAGAGCTTGCTCGTTGTCCCATCACACCAAGGAGCCCAGGTAAGTCTGTATTTGGAAGTTTAAATGAGAGGTTGAGAGGGGTGGCTGGATTAATTAGAAGAGAGGTTGAGTCTGGCCAGTTGGCAGGGAAGGGATGACTCTAATTGATCTAGGAGTCCTGTGAAGGACGACCTAGCCCCTTGGTTGATGGTTTATCTACATGACAAGCAATTAAGCTACTGTTGAGGGGTAGAGTGAGATCTGTAATTAGTCTTTCAAGGGCACTTAAGGTCAGAGGTGGGTGCACCTCCCTGCCCGCACTGTCCCCACCTCACCGCTTCCCAGCATTCTTTTTAAAATATCAAAGTCAAGGACAATTGGGTAGGTCATGTAACCCTTAGAACCTGCTAGAGGGAAGAGTTTAGAGGCTGTAGTAGCACTGTATAAAACCTTTTGCTGTTAAAAAGAATCTTTTGCTGCTTAATATGGAATTGGCAATGCGATGTGAATACCAATGATCTTACACAGAATGGCAAAGGTGACCAAAGGAAGAACAGACCATTTCCAGGGATTTAGCTTGGATGTTTTCTTAATAGTGATTGGGAATCAGCAGTAGAGGATATTTAAGTCAGAATTTCAGAGACCCAATGCACCATGTCCCTTGAACTAAATGGCGGCTCTCTCTGTAATTTCTAGATGTCCTATTAATTTACCAGCGCAGCCTATTTTCTATGCAAAACATCTATGTCTAATTTGTTTTTAAAGCTTATTCATTTGTTCTTTAGTATCCAGCTTTAAAAAGGTTCTGGTATAAGGCCATTGTACTCACAGGGGCCTTCTTAGAGGCTATGAGAGAAATGAAATCTCTCAGAAGAGCTCAACTATGGAGTACTACCTAGATCACGGTGAAAGGAAAATGATTCTGGGACCAACACAAAAATCAACCCAATCTCTGTCCAGACCAGAGTTAGGAGCCACCTTTGTTCATATTGAGTCGAGGAAACCATTCCTGACCAGCAAAACCATGAAGTGTTTAAGAAGAGCACAAAGACATTAGGGTCAGGAGCATCAGTGAAAAGAACAATTATATATGTGCACACAATAAAATTCACTTTGTGTAATGAGGTGTAGTGTTAGGAGGTATGATTGTATTTTATTGAATGTTTGTGAGCACTCACTTCACTGAATCATCAATCATATCTCTCCTAGTACTTCACTAAGGTAGTATTGTGAACTGCGTATTATAATGATGGAGTCATTCCTAATTGGCTTCTGCATTGGTGTGGTCTTAGCCTTTTTCCCCTTCCTCCTGTGTCATTCTGCTTCCATGATAAGGATGTATGAGAAAGGGCACCGAGAATCCTCAGATATAGGCTACAGGACAGTAGCTTGTGAAGAAAAATCGGCTTTACTTGAAATTGCTGAAATACAATTTACAGAATTCTTTATGAAGCAGCACAACAGAGAAGAGACTTTTCTAATCAATCCAGTCAAGGCTGATGTTTATGACAGAGCTTGGGATATTGAAGAGCCTTTAAACTCAACCATTTCCTGATTGGATGATTAATTGTTATTTTCTATGGATTGAAGTTGGCATTAATTAGTTGTAAATGGAGAAGTGTCTGTTAGATTTTGTTCCTGCTGTCCCTCCTTCTGCATCAGTATGTTGCTTTGAGGACAGAGACCTCTTCTGCTGTAATTAATTCCATCAAAATTAAACATGTCAGAAGCAGGTAACTCCAGCAACACAGTTCACATTCACAGGTTCTTTGAAAGAGGAAAGATTTACTTATCATTTTTCTATTAAGCAAAAATTGTAGATTTGGATTTGACATTGGAGTAAGAGTTTGAAAGATTTGCACATCTGAGAAAACTTTACCTCCAGAAGTGTCAAAAGTCAACGTTGAACAAAACAAATTTAATTTCAATTCTTCATCTGTGTTATTTGTCAAAACCTGTTGCAGCAATGTTACAATTTGTCCAATGCCCCTGAAAATTGAGGGAGGGGGAAAACTAATGAGCAAATAATGCTCATGATTACCATCAAGGAAGCTATGTAAAGTCTGAAATGTCTGTCAAGTGAAGATAGAATCAACTCTGAACTGACACAAATGGCATGGGAGAGAGTTTTGTATTTTATGAAAATGAGATTGTTTCTGGATGAAACAGAAAAGTACTCTTTAAGGTACAATTTTCATTTCCCTGGAGATTGCAAGAGAGGTTGTGAGAAGGGTCCACAATTGGGCGAATTGAACCCAGAGAGACACTTGCCTCCTCGGTAGCTAAGTTCTGGGTGAGAAGGTCCAAAGGCAACCTTTCAGTCTGCCACCAATTCAAAACTGTTAAAGGTTCCATAAAAGTGGCTGATTTCCTGATGGGAAAAACAGGAGACCCTGCCAGCTGGGTGGAGGGGTCGGGGAGGGGGAGGGAGCGGCGAGGGGTGGGGGGGCACTGTGTGCCCCAAACTGAGGGGAGCATGAGTTGGTTGGTGGGGTGGGGGGTGCTGGCTACTGAAAGCCAGCATCCTTCCCTTGCCACTGATGTCTCCCTCCCTCCATGGTCCCCTTAAAAGAAAGTCCACTCCCTTACTTGACATTTCAGCCTTTATGCGAGTTATCTCCAGCTTAACCTCATATGATGATGCTTACTTTATCCCTCACACCACAAACTAGGCGTAGATAAAGTAATAGAGTTCTGCAGCATGGAAACAAACCTTCGGTCCAACTCATCCATGCCAATCAAATATCCTAAATTAATCTGGTCCCATTTGCCATCATTTGGCCCATATCCCTCTAAACCCTTCCTATTCATACCCCATCCAGTTGCCTTTTAAATGTCATAATTGTACCAGTCTCCACCACTTCCTCTGACAACTCTATACATGCACCACCCTGTGTGTGAAAACGTTGCCCCTTAGGTCCCTTTTAAATCTTTCCCCTCTCACCTTAAATCTATGCTGTCTAGTTTTAGGCTTCCTTACACTGGAAAAAAGACCTTGTCTATTCCTCCTTTCCATGCCCCTCAGGATTTTATAAACCTCATTCAGGTCAGTTCTCAGCTTCCGACGCTCCAAGGAATGTAGCCCCAGCTTATGCAGCCTCTCCCTAAAGCTCAAACCCTCCAACCCTGTTGACATCCTTTTAAATCTTTTCTGAATCCTTTCAAATTTAACAGTATCAGAATTGCACACAGTATTCCAAAAGTGGCCTAACCAATGCCCTGTACAGCTGCAACATAACTTCCCAACTCCCATACTAGATGCATTGACCAATGAAGGCAAGTGTTCCAAATGCTGCCTTCACTAACCTGTCTATTTGTGACTCTACTTTCAAGGAACTGTGAAGCTGCACCCCAAGGTCTCTTTGTTCAGCAACACTCCCCCAATGTTGCGGACATTTATTGCAGCTACCTGTAATGCCCTAACATTATATTCACAGACTCATCACTGATGAAGCTTAATAGTATGAAAAGCCTGCTAATCAGTTTATTAATTTCATAACTGGTTCTTGAAACATCAAGTTTTCTCACTGGAAGGGTAGGAGTTAATCAACCCTGAAGTTGCCTGCCTCTGCACTTAATGCATTAGACCAATTTTAGAAAATTTACTGGGTAATTTATATATTTCATTATATATAAAGATCAAAAATTATACCACAGTTGAAGCCTGATCTATTGCTTAGGAATAATCTAAATGAAAGTTAAGGCTGTGCAAATAGAAGAAGCAAATTTGCAGGAGAGAGCAGGAATGCAGTATTAATGTTTTTATAATGTCATTGATGAGTATGTTTAGCAGTAGCGTGTTGATTTAAAATGAAATTGTAACATGAACAAAACTGCATAAACCTACCCTTGACATCTGGGTAGGGGAATATTCAGTCCTGCAGTTTCCAGCTGAAACTTTAAAAGGCACCAATTGGCTGGACCTGAGAGCAGAGAATTCCCTGAAGCTAGCAGCTGTCTTAATGTTATAGATTTTAAAACACCAATTTCCTGTTCATTTTTTGTATAATTTAATCCTGTTGTAAGTAATAAAATAACTTGTTCTGTTGTAGAAATTTATTTAGGTTAAAGTACATCATCAAGCTACAACTGACCTGAAATTGATATAGAAATGCATCTAAAGCTCAACTTACATTGCATAACTTCTGCCTGAAGGATGGGATTGTGTTACACACAAAGTAACTAGTAATGTGAATTGGAAGATTTTTTTTAACAAAGAATAGCTAGCAATGGGTGGATAGCAGTGTGCAGGATAAAGAATGATATCTGGATGGATGTGTTATAAATATCTATAATGTTTGGTCAGTATTTGCTTTCTATCATCAAAAATACAAGGGAACATATACTTGCAAATTTAGTGATGACTGTAGTCTGGACAGAAGGACATAAGAGACTGAAGAGGTCTACTCACATACAATGTTTGATTTGAAGTTAAATTGTACCCAAATATACTTGGCTGTTGCCCAAGTGTTCCCTTGTGTCATTCAAGATCCATTATACTTCCATTGTTTCTTGTGCAGAATGTTTCTACTTAATCATATTCTGTGACAACCAAACACAAGCCAGTTGATAAATCTAAATTACGTTGCTGTTTCTAAAACAAAGATCTGCTCAATTAGACGAAAGAAAACAAATTCTTTACTGCTGCTTAAAATTTTCTGGGCTGAACTGCAATTTATGTTTTTGTGCATCGGGGTCAGGCATAAACTGAACTGTGCAGGATTTGTATAACCACAAAACTATTTGGGGATCTGAAATATTCCATGTGTGAGATGTAACGCAAAGTCTAAGATTGCAAAATGTGAATTTCTTAGGCTGTTGATATAGTCAGATAACACCTGAATCAAAACAAGAAGCGTTTTATTGAATTATATTACAATTCTAATTAGCACCAGAAACAATAATCAAATTATTTGTTTTTAATGATGCATCGTTTCTGTAAAGTACAAAGTATTGTTTTAGTATGTAGTGTTATTAAAGGCAGTCAGCATGGCTTTGTGAGGGGCAGGCCATACTTCACAAATCTTATTGAGTTCTTTGAGGACATGTCAAGAGAGGTCGATGATGGTCGAGCAGTGGATGTGGTGTATGTGGACTTCAGCAAGGCATTTGATAGGGTTCCCTATGGTAGGCTCATTCATAAAGTCAGGAAGTGTGGGATACAGGGAGATTTGGCTATCTGGATTCAGAATTGGCTGGCTGACAGAAGGCAGAGAGTGATTGTAGATGGGAAGTTTTCTGCCTGGAGGTCAGTGTTGAGTGGGGTCCTGCAGGGCTCTGTTCTTGGGCCTCTGCTCTTTGTAGTTTTTATAAATGACTTGGATGAGGAGGTTGAGGGGTGGGTTAGTAAATCTGCGGATGACACAAAGGTTGGAGGTGTCGTTGATAGTATAGAGGGCTACTGCAGGCTGCAGTGCGACAAAGACAGGATGCAGAGCTGGGCTGAGAAATGGCAGATGGAGTTCAACCTGGATAATGCAAAGTGATGCATTTTGGAAGGTTGAACTCGAATGCTGAATATAGGATTAAAGACAGGGTTCTTGGCAGTGTGGAGGAACTGAGGGATCTGGGTGTGCAAGTACATAGATCCCTCAAAGTTGCCACCCAAGTGGATAGGGTTGTTAAGAAAGCATATGGTGTTTTGGCTTTCATTAACAGGGGGATCGAGTTTAAGAGCCGCAAGGTTTTGCTGCAGCTCTACAAGTCCCTGGTGAGACAACACTTGGAATATGTGTCCAATTCTGGTTGCCCTACTATAGGAAGCATACAGAGGCTTTAGAGAGGATGCAAAGAAGGTTTACTAGGATGCTGCCTGGGCTGGAGGCCTTACCTTACAAAGGGAGGTTGGCCAGGCTCAGACTTTTCTCTCTGGAGAGAAGGAGGAAGAGAGGAGACCTGATTGAGGTGTACAAAATAATGAGAGGAATAGATAGAGTCAATAGCCAGTGACTTTTCCCCAGGGCGGGATTGACTGGTACGAGAAGTCATAGTTTGAAGATATTAGGAGGAAGGTATAAAGGAGATGTCAGAGATAGGCTCTTTATGCAGAGAGTTGTGAATGCATGGAATACATTCCCAGCTGTGGTGGTGGAAGCAGAGTCACTGGGGACATTTAAGCGACTGCTGGACATGCACATGGATAGCAATGAGTTGAGAGGTGTGTAAGTTAAGTTACTATATTTTACATTAGGATTAAATCTCGGCACAACATTATGGGCCAAAGGCCCTGTTCTGTGCTGTACTTTTCTATGTTGTTTGTTCTATGTGTAATGATCTCCATTTTAATTCACTTTCCAACTTATAAATTGCAACTGAAATGTGCAAATTGTTTTGTAGCCAAATATGATAGCCATTTTGCACACATAGTTCCACGAATATAAATTAAAGTTAATTGGTGGTGTTGCTGGAGGAAGTTCTAAAGGCCAGAATACTGAAGTGACTGCCTTCAAATATGACCTTAATTTTCACAGAGCTAAACAATTAGATTGGACTTTTGTCTTATCCAAAAGACAAACGCCTATTTGCATAAGTCCCTTGATATCACACCAAATTACCAGTCCAAGTGATTTGCTCAGAATATAATGGGATTGATTCCTCAACTTGCTGAATCAGCCAAGCTGACAAAAACAGAGCTCCTGTAGTCTTCTCTTAAACCATGATATTGGTTTTCGAATAAATGGAGAACTTTCCCTTTTGAGTGCAATATTTTAAAGCTAATATCAAACTTCAAATGTAGTAATAAAGGGTAAACTAAGCCGCCAAGGAGATTATGTTTAGTTTTTTGTCACTTTGTAGATTTTTATTAGGTGGTGATAAGGCACTAGGTCTTTCATTTCCACACTGTTCCACACACATGTATACATTTCTATCAGAAGGGAAGGACATTTCTTTATTGATAGGGTAAGTGTCAGAACAGTCCTGATTACTCAATTATTAATTTTGATCTGCAGTGATACTTGAGTTCAATTCATTATAGGCAATATGGAAATTTCTCAGAAATACTTTGCACTGTAACTGTGTCTTGAGGAAGGGCTGGGAAAATGTCATATGGCATATAAACATCAATTAATCCCTCCTAGTTTCCATCTAGTGTGTGGTTGTGCCTGCCCTATTCCCGTTTAGCTGCTGCATATCATAGCACATCAGTAATGACAGCTCTCAGGCAGCAAGGAGAGGAGTGCCTTTCCCCTGTTTGGTTTGCCCCTTGCTGCCAGTTGTATGTGACCTTGTCTTACAAATGAGAGGGAAGACCATCTGGGAGTGTTGTGTAATCAGTTTGTCTGCTGTGGTTATCATGATTGAATAACTGAAAGACATTAAGCTGAAGCTATGAATGTAAGAGATTTGTTGCTGGGTAGGGGGAATGTGGTGCACCAAGCATTGTCTGAATTGAGTGTGAATCAGTTTGGTGGGATATGGCACTTGGAGATGCATTCACTGACCTTGACCACATGTAGAAATATTAAACCTACTGTGATGTCTCAAGCAAATCTTTGTAGCTTCCTACCTGGCATTAATGCCCATGGCTATTTGGCCCCACTGCTTTCTGTGATATTGTCTGCAGAACCTCCTGCCTGTAGATAGGCATTACCCCTTCTCCACATCACCTCAGTCAAGGCTTTGAGTGCAGTATCAATAAAAACTGAGAACCCACCCTTTCTAATATCATGCCTTTGGGTGTGTTACAGGGTCAGAATCAGCTGTGGAATGGTTTCCAGTTCCTGCAACACCATATTATACTTCTTCTTTATGTAATAGTAGCTAGTTTTAATTGTCTTTAATTAGTACAGGCTGAATTTACCTACTACAAGCTTCAGTTATGGACGCCATGTACCACAAACAACAATCATAGAACTAGCTGGCAGCTCAAAGCTAGGGCACTGTTTACGTCAGAAGCCATGGATACTGGCAAATCCCATAGCACAATCCCGGCTTGCTTTTGGGGACCATCGAAATTAAGGCCTCTTTATATTTAGATTAGAATGTTTATAAAAATGCAGTTTTGAGTATTTGCACATCAGCCAATTTAATCACACGCTTTGCAAGAATCTGGAATGAACATAATTTCTTGGTGAAACATAATCTTTCAGATTGCAAGTGGCAGAAAGTCGACCCAGATAGATCAATGGTAAAAAAAAAATGAGGAATAAAAGCCAGAGTAATTTAAAAAATTTTGATCTGAAAGCCAGATTATATAACCAAGTGCTGTATCCCTCTGAACGAGGAATTTTGAGTCTCTGAGAGTGAATGGAAAGCGATATGGTTCACTGCATTTCTGTTGCTGCATCAGAATTCCAGTTGGGATCAGTTTCCTTTATCTGGAGTCAGCTGCACCCCAATGAGCATTGCATGGATGTCTCCAAAGATCTGAGCACAAGTCGATTGTTTTGATTTTGTTCTCTTGCCCATCTTTCAATGAAACGTGCTGACCACAGGCTGCCAATTCACAATCAAGTGCATGGTTGGCAGCATTTCAGCCATGGTGTAGGACTGAGCTATATTCAACAAAAGAGAACATTGGTTTTTTTTTTGTTGGCAACCAAGATGATTTATATTTTTTTGATTATGCCTAGCAGCTGAAAGAAAAGAATAATGAATGAATTGATCAAATAATTTCTCAGAATATCCTCCCTCACTTAGTGTTCATAGGATTATGAGTCTGATTTCCTTATCAGTGTCCATTCTTCCAAACAAATTGTTATGATGCCCTTGTAAATATGGAGAAAACAGTAAACATCTTAATCAAAATTAAATAACAGTGTCTGGCCCAGTGACACTGGCCAGATGTACAGAATTAGGTTGGCAGGAGAGTGCTGCTGAAAGTCTAGAATGCTAGAGGATTGTTTCCATTTTTTACGTGTGTATTTTTTATGCTTTCTGGTATAGTTCCAAGTGCTTGTAAGAAATGACTTTTATGTTCTCTATTAACACAATGATGTTAGTATCGTGGATCATGCTCTAGTAATCAGCTCGGGGCGTAAGATGACCCCACTTTTCCAGGCCCCAAAAATCGTGTTTTTATATATTCTCATAATATAAGTCCTTCTCCTCTCTCACTTGGAGTAACATTCTGTTACTCCCATTAGCAGTAAGCATCAATCTTTCGCCCCAAGCGATAATATTTTACTTACCAGTACTTTTATAACCAGGCATAATGCATCAAACGATTTGAGCTGTATTACCAAGCAGATCTGCCAAAGTTTAAGCCATGCCCATGTGGAACAGACTGCACTTTAGTGAATCCTGAGAAGAAATTTTATTCTTCCAACAAAATGAATGAAAGTATGAAGCCAGTTTCCAAGTTAAGAGTCATAATGTTGATCAATGCGCTGCAGCAAGGAATTCAGTGTTAATGAAAAGTTAGTGCAGGAATGGTAAAACGATGCCCAAAACCAAAAGTACCATCAAAACAGGGAGTAGATACGTTGCAACATTCCAGGGGTTCACCCAGGGACTCATTCAGCAGGCAGCAAATTCCATTCCTGGAGGTTAACTTTTCAACTCTGTATTGCTTGCATTCATTTTTTTCTCTTAAAAATCTTGTCCAAAAGTTCAATATATTTGAAAATAATTCTAGTTCTAATTTGTTGTCATGACAATGATAATGTTCAAAACTAAAAATGTGTTAAGCCAAGTTGTCCAACTTTTGTAGTTCAATCTTTGGATGGGTTCCTTAACAAGCACTTCAACCATAGTGTTCATTCGGAATGGGATCAGTGGGTGATGTTGAGGTGGAAATAATGTCTGCTGCCCCGCTTGATACTTTGCATGATCTCAGTGTGGAATCATGGGATGCTTTTAATGCGCCTTTTCATTAGGTCATAAGAAAATGCAACTTACACAATGTAGGGGATGGCCTGGAAGAAGGTTTGTTTTCAAAGGGTGATTGAAGCCTCTTTTGGATGGTGACAGATGATCGTAATATCTTTTCCTCCTTTTGTTCATTTCACAACTGAGTTCAACATAATCTATTTTTGAGAAGGTATATTTTAACCATTTTCAACGCTATTATTGTTAAAGAAGGAACATAAACATGCTCTCTTATAAATTTAAATCAAAATGGATTAATGAGTGTTCTCCCAAGATCGATAATGTAAATGCAACAAAACACCCACTGACCAAATCTGTAATCTGAATTGCCTCTTTCTGCACTGTATGGATTCTATGATTCAGTATATATATAGCTCATTGAAGTTCATACCCTTGGGAGTTTCCAAACAGAAAGCAAGCTGATGAAGTTAGCTCCCTGTGTGACATCTCTCCCGATGGAAGCTGGTTCAATACTGGCAGTGATAGAATAAGGCCCAGAAATGCCTATTTGTGAGTTTCTTCAAATGCCTGGCAGGAAGGCCATGCAGAAGCCACCCTGCCCTGGACTTGATTGGGCAGAGATATTACAATGGAAATGATCTCCATCCCCCATTCTCCCAGCTGATGAAATGCTGATGAATTCTCCCATTACGTTTTGCCTATTGAGTCTGCAGTCTTCTCCACAAAGTTGTGGAGAAGCACAGTTTGGAGAGCAGACTGAACAAAATGGTGCAAACTGTTGAGAGCCATTTAGCCAGTGGAGTTTTTATTTGAACTGGTAGTTGAAAGTGAGGCTAAGAATGCCTGTCAGTCCTGCACTGTAATTGCTGGCAGTGAGCAAGTTCATGCACTGATCTTATTTTGAAAATTCACAGTGTAGTTCTAAGAAATAACAGATACCCTGGAGTGATTTTAAAGTTGTAATCTATTTGTGTGGTTGAGGTGCTTGTTAGGTACTATTGAACTTTGATCTACTGGTGCAGAATATCATCTGCAACCATCAGTTAGATTGTTGCCTTGTAATAGAATTAGAATTTGGTTTTATTGTGCATGTGCTCACATGAGTGAAGTCCGGGTCACCACTTAAGGCACTGTATAATGTATGAAGATACCTAGGTACAGATTCTTAGTTACAAAGCATAAAAATAAAGAGACAAGATTGAAATGTTAAACATTACAGGATTTCTTATTTAAAAAGTAGAGACAAAGAAACACAGTTAAATGATCGACACCGCTGTGCCTGGCTGTGATGGGCTCAGTCTCCCCACTCTGGGGTCAACCTCCCCTGCTTCAAGCTCATCTTTGCCCCCCCCCCCGCGGCTCCCTGCCCTCACTGCTTTGCAGCCTATTCCTGCTCTTGCTCTCACCACTGGCTCCCACTCTCCCTGCTCCGGGCTGCCTGCTCCCACTCTCCCCGCTGGCTGCACATTCCCACTCTCACTGCTGCTCAGGATGACTGCCACTGACATTGTGGACCTCTCTCACTGCCACATTAGCTTCACACTTCCCATGCCAGCTTGACCTCTTCCACTCTGCACAAACCCGCCCCTTTAGGGTGCTTAATCTGGCGGTAGCTCCTTAGGATACTTCTCTGAAACAACTTGAGTTAACAGACACCATCTTCACAGGAACTGGTGAACAGCATGGCCTGAGATCTGAGATGCACGCTGTCACTGAACCAGCTCCTCAGCCCTTGCTTTCAGCTTTGAAAGAGATGCAAAGTACAACAGTTTGTTTCAGTGCCTGTATTCTGCTTGTTCATTATTTCCCTTTAAATCCATACACAATAGTCAACATTTGTAAAGTTGCAGATTTAAATGAATGGCAGGGTTTTTCATCCACCACTGAAAAGGTTGATGGAGCATGCCCCAGCTCTGGACGGCTTCGATGCAGTCATGTAACTCACTGAGGACTGACAGTTAGCTGGGCCCTCTGTCCCATCTGGGGAGGGTCAGTGTAAGTGGACTTCAGGCACACCTCAAAGCTTCACTGTTATCTGTAACAAAGAATAAGAATCCCGAAGAGTATGTCGCGTCCACAGTGGTGGAGTTCAGGGTGTACATTCAGGGCTGCAGAGGAACTTGCGACAGAACATGGAAAGATGTTTTGCACAGTCAGCATGAAGACTTAGTCACCGAATTAAGAAGGAGAACCTCAAAGGACATGATCTTGGCATTATTCCCTGAGTTACATGCAAAGTGGCATAGAGCAAATAACATCGGAGAAATCAATGCGTAGGTCAAAGACAGAAACATAGAATCCCTACAGTGTGGAAGCAGGCCATTCAGCCCAATCGAGTCCATGCTAACCCTTCGAAGAGCATCCCATTCACACCCAACCACACTCTCTCCCCACCCTGAATTTTCCACTGTTAGTCCACCTGGCCTGCATATCCCTGGTCACTATGGGCAATTCAGCATGGCCAATCCACCTAACTTGCATATCTTTGGACTGTGGAAGGAAACTGGAGCAAGCCTTCGCAGACATGGGGAGAACTCCACACAGACAGTCGCCAGAGGCTGGGATCAAACCTGGGTCCCTGGTGCTGTGAGGCAGTAGTACCAACTTCTGATGTGGTAAAAGTGGGTTCTGGTTTGTTGCTGGCACCAATGCTAGGGAACGTGGTGTCTATACCATTGTGATGTCAGAAACATCCTGGATCAGTGTTTTAGTGAGTTGCATAACTGAGGGAAGTAGAGAACATTTTACTTCAATTACTGGAGATGGGGGATGGGGGAAGAGATAAAAATGGGAAGATGTCGTAAATCAGAGAGCAAAGACAGGTAAGAAAGAAAGATATTCAGATGAGAAATTATAAACAGACTGTCAGGAAAGGCTAGAAAGTACAAATTTAAGCATAAATCAACAGATAAATTTGCAGTTTACAAATAATAGGATAAAACAAAAGGCTGCACATGTGAATTTATACAATAATCAAAAGAAAGTAGATAAAGTGATATTGTAAATAGAAATAAATACTTAAGACATAGCAATTACAGTGACATGGCTGCAGAATGATACAGATTGGGACTTGAATATTGAAAGATGCATGACGTTTAGGAAGGCCAGGAGGCTGGAAAAACAGTGCAAGCTAGAAAATGGTGGAGATTGGCTCTGTAAATTAGTGATAGAGATTCTGGAATCCAAGGTATTAGTGATGGCATTACCACTACAGGGAGATGATCCAAGTTTAGGAAAGCAGGAAGGTAGAGTGTTTTAGATTGCAAGAAATGATAAAGTCACTTGTGGGAGTGGTGTGCAGCACCTTAACATTAACAGTATGATGGAGTATAAAACGATAAATAATGGGAGGTTTTCATAAAGGGGGATCATGGGGGATTTTAGTTTACATTTAGACGAGAATATCAGTTGTCCAAGGAAGTGAGGAGTTCGTAAAGTGTTTTCAGAATAGTTTATTTAAAAAAAAATGATCTGGAGCAGATCAGGGAGCAGGCTACATTAAATCAGGTTCATGCTACAAGATAGGATTCATTAATAATCTCATAGCGAAGCCACCCATAGGTAGCAGTGACTGCTACATAACAGGCAATTTTCTATTCAGTTTACAGTAGAGAGGAGTGTACACAAGGCAATTATTTTAACCTTAAATAAGGGCAATTATGAGAACTTGAAAACAGAGTAAATTGACAAATTATATTAAACTATAGGTCACTAGAAATGCAGTAACAGCCATTCAGGGAATATTTCAGAAAATACAGAATAAATGGTTTCCAAAGAGGGAGAATACTTGCAAAGGGACAATTCACCATCCCAGATTAACTAAAAGAAAAGCTCATAGAGAAACATAAAATTATGCAAAGATGGGGGCAAGTCAGTGATTTGGACAGGCATTTAAAAAAAACAAAATGACTCAAAATTTAACAAAGTGGGAAAAGCCAGATCACAAAATAAATCTGGATAAAAATATGAAAGCAGTTAGGATTTCTATAGACTATTAAAAAGTTGTGAGCATTGGTCTTATAGAAAGTCAGTCTGGGGAATTAATAATGGAAAATGAGGAGCCAGCAGATGAATTGAACAGGTAACTTGCTTTGGTTCTCACTGTAAAGGATCTGAGTCACAACCCAGAAATAGCTTTAAATTAGAAAATAGGAGGAAAGAACTCATGAAAATTACAATCAACAGGGAAATGTTACTGAGCAAATTGTTGGAGCTGTAGTTCCTTGTCCTAATGGACTTCATCCTTGGGTCTTAAGTAGCTGGTGAGATAGTTAATTGTTTTTAAAGGTGCAAGGTTCCCATCAGGGAGGATTTCATTAGATTGCAAAGTAATATATGCAACTTATTTCATCTAAGCAGGAGGAACACAACAAACAGATTACTATAGGCCAGTCAGTTTAACATTTATCATATGAAGATGTTAGAAGCTGTTATTAAAGAGATTACCTATTAGGCTATGAAAGTTATTACCAATACGCTTAGAAAAATTCAAGGTAATTAGGAAGTCAACATCATTTTGAGTAATGGAAATCATATTTACCCAATGTATTGAACTTCCTGGAAGAAGTCACACATACTGTGGAAAATGGGGATCTGTGAATGGGCTGTCCTTGGATTTTTGGGAGGCACTTGTTAAGGTACATTAAAGGTTACTGTGTAAAATATAAGCTTTACTGTCCATATTGGTATGGATTGAAGATGGGCTAGCAAACAGAAAACCAAAAGTACAACTTCTTGTTGGCTCTCCAGAGAGTGGTGTCCCTCAAGAATCAGTGTTGGGGCCTCAACTGTTTATAATTTATATAAATAACTTAGATGAAGGAATGGAAGAAATGGTAGCCAAATTTGCTAATGATACAAATGTAAAAATGACACCACACCAGGTTAAAAATCAACAGATTTATTTGGAAGTGCAAACTTTCGGAGCGCTGCTCTTTTGTTAGGTAGCTACTGGCGTAGGATCATAGGGCACAGAACTTATAGCAAAAGATCATATTGTCATACACTGACGCAATATATTGAACAAACCTAGATTGCTGTTAACTCTTTCATCTTTTAGAATGAGTTGCAGGTTTTGATTCATTAATATGTAAATCATTGCAACCCATTCTAAATGACGGATTTAACAGAAATCTAGGTTTGTTCAATATATTGCATCAGTCGCATGACACTATGATCTTTTGCTGTAAATTCTGTGTCCTATGATCCTATTCCACTAACTACCTGACAAAGGAGCAACACTCCAAAAGAGAGTGCTTACAAATAAACGTGTTGGACTATAACCTGGTATCATGTGACTTTTAACTTTGTCCACCCATGTCCAACACTGGTACTTCCACATGATGATACAAATGTAGATAGGGAAGTAAGTTGCAAAGAGGACATAAGGAGGTTACAAAGGGATGTGCATAGGTCAGATAAGTGAACAAAGATCTGTGAAGTGGAGTACAGTGTGGTGAAATTGTCTATTTTGATAAGAAGAATAATAAAGTGGAATGGTTAGAAATTGCAGAGGTCTGAGATGCAGAAGAATCTGGATGTTCTTGTGTATGAACCTCAAAGGCTAATCTGCCATTACAAAAAGTAATTAGGAAAGCTAAAAGACTTTAAAAGAGTGAGGTTTATGCATCAGTTATACAAGACGTTAGTGAGACCACTTTGTATTTTCATTCACGAGGTGAGAGTATGACTGGAAAGACCAGCATATATAGCCCATTCCGAATTGTCCAGAGGGCAGTTAGGAGACAGCCATGTTGCTGACTGGTTGGAATTACAAAATAGGTCAGATCAGGTAAGTTTTCCTTTCCTAAAGGACATCTAAAAAAAATTACATTCATTTCTGGCATGTGGCCATCGCTGGCTGGCTAGTATTTATTGCCCATCCCTAGTTGCTCTTGAGAAGGAATTCCAGAATTTTGACTCCGTGACAAGGAATGGCAATATGCTTCTAAGTCATAGAGATGTATAGCACAGAAACAGACCCATCGGTCCAACTCGTCCAAGCCAACTAGATATCCCAACCCAATCTAGTCCCATCTGCCAGCACCTGGCTCATATCCCTCCAAACCCTTCCTATTCATAACCCCATCCAGATGCCTTTTAAATATTGCAATTGTACTAACCTCCACCACTTCTTCTGGCAGCTCATTCCATACACATACCACCCTCTGTTTGAAAAGGTTGCCCCTTATGTCTCTTTTATATCTTTCCCCTCTCACCCTAAACCTATGCCCTCTAGTTCTGGACTCCCCGACCCCAGGGAAGAAACTTTGTCTATTTAGCCTATCCACGCCCATCATGATTTTATAGGCCTCTATAAGGTCGCCCCTCAGCCTCTGATGCTCCAGGGAAAACAGCCCTAGCCTATTCAACCTCTCCCTATAGCTTAAATCCTCCAATTCGGATATCATCCTTGTAAATCTTTTCTGAACCCTTTCAAGTTTCACACCATCCTTCTGGTAGGATGGAGAACAGAATTGCATGCAGTATTCCAAAAGTGGCCTAACCAATGTCCTGTACAGCTGCAACATGACCTCCCAGCTCCTGTACTCCATACTCTGACCAATAAAGGAAAGCATACTACCTTCACTATCCTATCTACCTGCAACTCCACTTTCAAGGAGCTATGAACCTGCACTCCAAGGTCTTTCTGTTCAGAATCACTTCCTAGGCCCTTACCATTAAGTGTATAAGTCCTGCTAAGATTAGGTTTCCCAAAATGCAGCACCTCACGTTTACCTAAATTAAACTCCATCCTCCACTTCTCAGCCCATTGGCCCATCTGATCAAGATTCTGTTGTAATCTGAGGTAACCTTCTTCACTGTCCACTACACCTCCAAATTTGATGTCATCTGCAAACTTACTAACTATACCTCTTATGCTCACATCCAAATCATTTATATAAATGATGAAATGGAGTGGACCCAGCACCGATCCTTGTAGCACTCCACTGGTCACAGGCCTCCAGTCTGAAAAATAACCCTCCACCACCACACTCTGTCTTCTACCTTTGAGCCAGTTCTGTATCCAAATGGCAGTTCTCCCTGTATTCCATGAGATCTAACCTTGCTAACCAGTCTCCCATGGGGAACCTTGTCGAATGCCTTACTGAAGTCGATATAGATTACGTCCGCCACTCTGCCCTCATCAATCCTCTTTGTTACTTCTTCAAAGACTCTATCAAATTTGTGAGACATGACTTCCCATGCATAAAGCCATGTTGACAATCCCTAATCAGTTCTTGCCTTTCCAAATATATGTACATCCTGTCCCACAGGATTCCCTTCAACAACTTGGCCACCACCGAGGTCAGGCTCACTGATCTATAGATCCCTGGCTTGTACTTACCACCCTTCTTAAACAGTGGCACCATGTTACCCAAACTCCAGTCTTCTGGCACCTCACCTGTGACTATCAATGATACAAGTATCTCAGCAAGAGGCTCAGCAATCACTTCCCTAGCTTCCCACAGGGTTCTAGGGTACACCTGATCAGGTTCTGGGGACTTATCCAGTTTATGCATCAGAATGATGAGTGACTTGAATGGGCATATGAAGGTGGTGGTATTCCCATACATCTCCTGTCTTTATCCTTCCAGATGGAAGTACTCATGGATTTGAAAGGAGCTGTCTAAGGACCTTTGGTGAATTTTTGCAGTGCATCTTGTAGGTAGCACACACTGCTGCTACTGAGCGTCTGGTGGAGGGAGGGCATACTGGTGGATGTGGTACCAATCAACCAGGGTGTTTTGTCCTGGATGGTATCAAGATTCTTGTTGTTGGAGCTGCACTAATCCAGGCAAGTGGGGAAGTGTTCCATCACACTTCTGACTTGCACCTTGTAGATGGTGGACATGCTATCTTCATGGCAGTAATCCCTCCAGGACTGATACTAATGACTTTATGGTGTACTATTTTCCACTGTTTTCTATAAGAGATGTTCAAAGTTATTACATAATACTTCAATTGATGACTGAGATCTTGGACAAGTTAAAGTAAAAATCCTTTCTTTAGCTGGATGCCCATTCTTTTATGTGAAACTTATGATAAGGTTAACATTTATATGGGAAATTTCCAAAACCAAAACCATTCCAGGATCGGGTGTCTTTTCATTACAATTGTGAGCAGTTTTGCAGTTTTATTTTGTGTAGGACAAAGTTGCTTCTATGTTTCATAAAATACGTCATTTTACTGTTTTAAGAAGAATGATAAATATTCTAGAATATTTATATAAATATATATTCCAGTCAGTGTGACTTACTTAAATAGTATTAATAAAACGCAGTAGATGTTTACCCACGTCTTGCTGTTCTGTGATATTACTACATGAAAGTTAGCTGCTGAGTTTGCCTGTATTACAAAAATGATTGCACACATAAAATTCTTTTCAATTCTTATGAATTGATTATGATGTTCTCAGAATAAGAAAGCTGCTAAATGAGTTCAAATTATTTTACTAAAAAACTAAAGATTAATTTATTGCCCCAACTCAAACAGCTATGATTCTGCAGTGGCTAGTCCAACAATTTAGATGTAAAAATAATCAGAGTCAATATAAAGTAACAGATACAACTCTGAAGAGGATGTAGGAGAATGA
Source organism: Chiloscyllium punctatum (assembly GCF_047496795.1). Taxonomy (NCBI): domain Eukaryota; kingdom Metazoa; phylum Chordata; class Chondrichthyes; order Orectolobiformes; family Hemiscylliidae; genus Chiloscyllium; species Chiloscyllium punctatum. Next base: position 122,309,281 of record NC_092739.1, read on the forward strand.
TAATTGGGGACTTCTTGTGCACAATTCATTGAAGATGGCAGGCTAGGTTCAGATAATGGTTAAATAAAAGGCATGGATCATCCTCAGCTTTACAAATAGAGGCATGATGTAGTACAAAAGCAAAGATTTATTATGAACGGTAGCTGCAGTATGTCAGAGTTGCTGGACACTAAAGTGATCTACAGCGAACATATGTTTGCAGCTCAAGCAACTTCGAATCCAAGTTGAGGATCTGGAGTCTGTGCTGTGGACATTGTTTCACATCAAGGTGGGAAAAGGTACTTGAATACTTTGTTGCAGGAAGTGATCACACCTCTTATTTTAGGTAACACAAAGTTAGTCTGTGATCGAGGACAGGAGGGTATGATTGTTTGCAGATTCATGGAGTAGATCTCAAGGAGCCTCTGTCCCTGAAGTTGTCCAACAGTTACAAGTTTCTTGCAAACTGTTTGGGTGACTGCAGGGAGGATAAACAAACTGACCATGGCACTGCGGTACCTGCATTACAGGGACCATTAAAGTTGAAGGAGAAAATAGGAAAGTAGTTTTGGTAGAGGACAGTATGACTGGGGGAAAGATACTATTCTCTCCAGCCTGAGTCCCAAATGGTGTATTATCTGGTGGTAGGGTTCAGGACATCTTCTCAGAATTAGAGAGGACTTAAGAGTGGCAGTAGAGGGATTACGTTGTTGTTATCCATGTTGATCCTAACAATATTGATAAAGCTGGAAAGGAGGTTCTGCTAAAAGATTTTGAACATTCAGGAGCTAAATGGAAAAGCAGAACCTTCAAGATAATCTCAGGATTACTAACTGAGTCATGGGTAAACTGGCACAGAATAAATAAAGTCACATTAAAGGAACAAGACATTGTGGGAGAAGATTTCACTTCATGGGACACTGGCTTCAGTATTGGGGCAGAAAGGAGCTGTTCAGGTAGGATGGGTTCCCTTGAACTGTGCTGGGACCAGTGTCCTGTACAATCAAATAACATCCACCAGGAAGTGACAGCATGTACAAAACATAAAGTCAAAGAAGGAAATGTAGTAAGGCAAAATTAATGGTTCTTTACAAGAGGTATATTGGATTCAGAGTAAAATAAATGAACCAGTAGTTCAAATAGTGGTTAATGGGTATAATCTTATAAGCAATTATAGAGTTACAAGGAGATCAAAGGTAAAAACTAAATATTCAGTGGAAGGGGTCTTTTTGAAAGGACCAGAAGCAACTGAAGTGTAATGGAGTATCTATGCTAGTGGAAGAAGACTAAGTACAATAGCAAGAGAGAATCTAGGCAGATTCTCTAGAATCAGATGATATTGTATATGTATGCATGGAAATAACAAGGAGAGGAAGACATTGGTCATAATAATCTACGGGCCCCTGTTCTGTAGGGCTGAGAATAAATCAGATGGGAGGCTATGTTAAAAAAGGCAGTAATTTGATCATAATTTTCTTGTACAGTAGAAAAGCCCAATTTAACAAAAGTAGCCCCAAGGAGTAACTCATTTGACAGTTTCTTAGAACAATATATTGCAGCTCAAACCATGGATAAGGCTGCTTTGCATCTGATCATGTCCAGAATGAGGCAACTTTAATAAATGATGTCAGAGTGAAAGATCTCCTAGGGAACAGTGACAACAGCAGGAATAGAACTTAACATTCTGCTCAGAGGGAGAATGTTGGGTCGGAGACAACATACTAAACTTAAATAAGGGTAATTACACAGAGATAATGGCAGACTTGACTGGAATGAACTAGGAAAGGAATTTAATAGAAAATGTGATTGAGAAACAATGGAAGATGTTGAAGATAAGTTCATAACTTACAGCAAAGATATGCTGTAAGTTGTGGGCGGCACGGTGGCACAGTGGTTAGCACTGCTGCCTCACAGCGCCAGAGACCCGGGTTCAATTCCCGCCTCAGGCGACTGACTGTGTGGAGTTTGCACATTCTCCCCGTGTCTGCGTGGGTTTCCTCCGGGTGCTCCGGTTTCCTCCCACAGTCCAAAGATGTGCAGGTCAGGTGAATTGGCCATGCTAAATTGCCCGTAGTGTTAGGTAAGGGGTAGATGTAGGGGTATGGGTGGGTTGCGCTTCAGCGGGGCGGTGTGGACTTGTTGGGCCGAAGGGCCTGTTTCCACACTGTAAGTAATCTAATCTAATCTAATCTAAATATGTCCCAGTGAGCAAGATGGCAAATCATGAAATGGAAAACCAAACAATTTCCCCAAAAACAGAGAAGGAAATCATGGTGATCTTATGGTTAAATAGTATTGTTCCTGTCTCTCAGCTGGAAGGTTTGTATTCAAATTTCACACCAGGACTTAATGGTCAAGAAAGGTCTCTTCATAATGTGACCAAGGACATTGGCATTGCATTCCTCCAATGTGTGTCACTGGCTGGGAGAAAGACCAGTTGAGAGTCTTGATTGGAATCAACTAGGCGAAAGTGAGGACTGCAGATGCTGGAGATTAGAGTCAAGATGATTAGGATGCAAGCATAAGAGGTACAGTTAGTAAGTTTGCAGATGACACCAAAATTGGAGGTGTAGTGGACAGCGAAGAGGGTTACCTCAGATAACTACAGGACCTGGACCAGATGGGCCAATGGGCTGAGAAGTGGCAGATGGAGTTCAATTCAGATAAATGTGAGGAGCTGCATTTTGTGAAAGCAAATCTTAGCAGGACTTATAAACTTAATGGTAAGGTCCTAGGGAGTGTTGCTGAACAAAGAGACCTTGGACTGCAGGTTCATAGCTCCTTGAAAGTAGAGTCGCAGGTAGATAGGATAGTGAAGAAGGTGTTGGATATGCTTTTCTTTATTAGTCAGAGTATTGAGTACAGGAGTTGGGAGGTCATGTTGCGGCTGTACAGGACATTGGTTAGGCCACTATTGGAATATTGTGTGCAATTCTGGTCTCCTTCCTATCAGAAAGATGTTGTGAAACTTGAAAGGGTTCAGAAAAGATTTACAAGGATGTTGCCAGGGTTGGAGGATTTGAGCTATAGGGAGAGGCTGAACAGGCTGGGGCTGTTTTCTCTGGAGCGTGGGAGGCTGAGGGGTGACCTTATAGAGGTTTACAAAATTATGAGGGGCATGGATAGGATAAATAGACAAAGTCTTTTCCCTGGGGTCGGGGAATCTGGAACGAGAGGGCATAGGTTTAGGGTGAGAGGGGAAAGATATAAAAGAGACCTAAGGGGCAACGTTTACACACAGATGGTGATACGTGTATGGAATGAGCTGCCAGGGGATGTGGTGGAGGCTGGTACAATTGCAACATTTAAGAGGCATTTGGATGGGTATATGAATAGGAAGGGTTTGGAGGGATATGGGCCGGGTGCTGGCAGGTGGGAGTAGATTGGGTTGGGATATCTGGCCAGCATGGACAGGTTGGACCGAAGGGTCTGTTTCCATGCTGTACATCTCTATGACTCTATGGTGCTGGAAAAGCACAGCAAGTCAGGCAGCATCCGAGGAGCAGGAAAATCGATGTTTCATGCAGGTGCCCAGATTTTAACATTCATCAGGAGTCTTGATTGGAATTCGACTGTTGCTCTCCATGGGCTCCAGTCTACAATATCATGTTCGTGGGATGTGAACATCATTGGTTAATCAAGCATTTGTTTCCCATGTCTAATTGCCCTGAAGCACTGCAGTCCTTCAGACATATGGGCACCCACTGTCCTGTCAGGAAGGGAGTTCCAGAATTTTGACCCAGTGACAATGAAGCAGTTTGTGCTATTATTTCAAATGAGGATAGTGTATGGCTTGGTATGGAATTTGCAGATGGTGGTATTCTCATATGTCTGTTATCCTTGACCTTCAGTGTGGGAAAGTTCATGGATTTGAAAGGCACATTCAGAGAAGCCTTGGTGAGTTATTGTAGTTGCTACAAACTGCTGCACTATACATGAGTAGTGCTGGGAGTAAATGTTAATGGTGGTGGACTGGGTGCCAATACATTTGTCTGTTTTGGATGGTTTGAAATTTCTTGAATATGTTAGGAGCTACACACATCCAAGCACATGAGAATTATTCCATCACCCTCCTGACTTGTGCCTTGTAGGTGGTGGACACAATTTGCAGAGTTGAGTCTCTGCCAAATTCCTGGCTTCAGACCTGCTCTTGTAACCACTCTACTTATGTGGCTAGTCCAGTTCAGATTCTGGTGATTGGTAACCCTTAAATGTTGATCAGTGAAAGATTCAGTGAAAAGGCTTTTCAATGTCATGCACAACAGTTGTATACCCTCCTGCAGTGGTGTTCTGGGAATCAGATGATTGACCTCCAACAACTACAATGACCTTCCTCTGTGCCAGATATGACTCCAACCAGTAGAGAGTTTCCCACCTGATTCCCACCAACTCAAATTTGACCAGGCTCTTTGATGCCACATTCAGAAGAATGCTGCCTTGATATCGAGGGCAGATGTTCTCATCTGATCTCTGGAATTGAACTCTTTTCTCCATGTTTCGTCGAAGACTTCATGAGGTCAGAAGTTGAATGGCTTGGAAAACCCAAGTTGAATATGAGTGAGCAGTTTATTCCTTTGAAGGTGCTGATTGTCAAACGGACAAACCCTGGCTTGCACTTTGAAGGAAGAAAGCATGTAAAATATCGATGTTACAGAAGGATGTAAGGCAAATTGGAAAGTTTTTTGTTCCTTTAAGCCTCTTGGACACATTCTAACGCAGATCCGATTTAAGAGTCCTCACCTAACTTTCCAATCTCACACAAACTTTCAAGTAGGTTCATAAAACATACTTGAAAAATGTTACAATTCAAGTCATATAATTTAGTTTACTAAGAAGCCCAGTTTAAAGATTGAATTTGATCCCAGATTTCCATGATTGTAATATACAGTGGTGTGAAGTATTTGACACTGTACCCAATTATTAATGAATTAGATATCAAAACCTTATTGTAAAATGACCATATTCATTGTTATTATACAAAAAGTATATATTATTGCAAGTTGTTTTAAATATTCAAAAGATTACACATCAAGCAACAGTTATTGCCTTTGGAGAAGGTGGGACCTTCATGGTAACCACAGGATGCAGAAAGTGGACGCACGCAGACCAGCCAACTGAACTAGCCAGCCACGAGGGTTGTAATAAATGGCTAATATGAGTGTTGTTTCTTTGACCCAAATATTTTGTCAGTGATTGATTAAGTTATCGGACTGATCATTCGGGACAGCAGTGCACTTTTGCCACTGTCTGCCTGTCCAAATGTTCCTTCCTTGGCAGCAAAAGTCTTCAAACAAAATTACAAAATTCTGTGAATTTTACCAATTTACATGCAAATAGTCTGTGTTGAATCCAACTTGTTGAGCAAAATAAAGAACACATACATATTAGAAAGTCAAGTTCATTGAGATGCATATTAATCATTTATTAGCGTCAATGTAAATAATTTGAAAATAAAGTATTAAAAATAAATATGTATTGACAATATGACTGAACATAGCAACTACAAGTGCATCAGATGTGTACTATTTTGATGGCACCACCATCTTTGCAGTAACTTTTCAGGATGGTTTTCAAATTATCTTCACAGATCGAGCAATGGTCAACATCATTTTATTCACATTTCTTGTAACTAATTGCTTTCAGTTTTGATCTTATTCATGAAAAACTAATCTCAGATGAAAACTATGACCTCTCACATGTATGCTGTAGTGTGACAGTGGGCATTTCTTTTAGTGAACAATGAAGAGAGCTCACAATCAGAAAACTATCTCAACCGCCTGTCATAACTGGCTGGTGAGTGGGTTAAAAGCTAGTGGCTGCACTGCATAAATACAAGTGTGTTTAATTAATGTTTCTAAAATCAGACAAATTAAAACAATATGCAGTGATACAGATATGGGATGATTCAGACTTCAAGTGATTCATAAAATAAATGCAATGCCCATTGTTTATCATCTGTACATGAGTCAATAGGAAATGCTAACCTTTGATGACTGATCTCTCTGCTGGTTTCAAAATGTATACATTTTCCTTTGCATAACATCTGGAAAGAAGATTGTGAACAAGTTGGGATGCTGACTATTGCATAGTATGAAAGAGGATACATGTAGAGGATGCATATAAAAGTAGTTTTTCTAAACACGAGCTGAATGAAAATGACCAGATGTTAAATTGGAGTTAAACTTTTTTTGTGTTATGGCGAGTCTAATAATTGAATTATTGCCATTTAATTGACAGTTCAACTGAAATTGTACTCATTTTAAAAGCTGTCAAGTAAAATAATTTCCTTCATCAAGACATTAGTGAGAAAATGATGAAGTGTTGAATATTAGTGAAGTTAAAATGATAAGGAGTGGAATTAGATAAATTAAGGAGTAATGGCTTGGCTGTTAGGGTTAAAAATCCTTGTGCATTTCTTTTCTGTTGATTATGAGCATTGTTGACAAGGTACTTCATCTCTGCTGTCCCCAGTGATGGTGATTCACTGCTGCTCATTTGGTATCGGTACACTCACAGTGCCTAGCTGGAAGGAGATGTCTGGTTTTCAACCCAGTACTAATGATGGTTGACAATGTAGCCAGGATGGTGTATTGCTTGGAAGGTCCATGCTGTACATCTCTATGACTCTGTGACACGGTGGCTCACACTGCTGACTTAAAACTCCAGACACCTAGGTTTGATTCCACCCTTGGATGACTGTCTTTGTGAAGTTTGCACTTTCTCCTCGTGGGTTTCTATTGATTGCTCTGGTTTTGTTTCACAGTCCAAAGATGTGTAGGTTAGGTAGATTGGCTGTGGTTAATGTGGCATTATGGGTATAGAGTAGGAGGGTGCTGGATCTGTATGGGATACTCTTCAGGGAGATGGTGCAGATTTGATGGGTTGAATGGCCTACTTCCACACTGCAGGAATTCCAGATTCAGTGACACTTGCAGATGATGGTGTTGCGATTTATTTGTTTTCTTCATCCTTTTGAAGTGGTGGAAGTTACTGGTTTGCAAGGTACTGTGAAGGAAGGCTGGACAAGCATCTAATAGTGCATCTGAATGATATTGAGCTACTTGAGTTTTATTGAATCTGCAGTTAAGCAGGCAAGTGGGTGGTATTCCATCACACTGCTGACCCATGACTTTTGGATGATGGACAGGCTTTTGGGAGTTCGGGAAAATGTTGAGGAACTCCAACATTAATGTTCTAGAACTGAGATCATTGGAGCTACTGGTGTTGGACTAGTGCGGGCAAATTCAGAAGTCACACCACACCATGTTATTGTCCAACAGCTTTATTTGAAATCACAAGCTTACAGAGCACTGTTCCTTTGTCAGGTGACTTTGCTGTTGGACTATAACCTGGTCTCGTGTGACTTCTGACTGGGACTGAGGTGAGTGACCTCCAGTAGCTCCGACCAGCTTCCTTCATGCTCGTTATGACTCCAAACTATGAAGCATTTTTCTTCTGTTTCCCATTAAGTGTATGGTTCCTGGCTTGCACATACTGTCAGAAGCAATCACTATCACCTCACCTCTACAATTCTGCTCCTTCCTGCACAATTCAATCAAGACTGTCTTGGGGTCTGGTGCCAAAAGGCTCTGCTGGAATCTAAACTGAGCATCAGTGCTCAGATTATTGTTGAGATAAGTGCTTCTCTGCCTCCCCTTGACACCCACATTCTCCCCACTCATATTTTGAAGGTGGAGGTAATCTCCTCCCTCTCCGAAACCTCCTGAAAATACCTCCTGCCATCCCTGCCCTTCTCTGGTCGATGCCCTCAGCTGAAATCCAGTGAATGAAACTCCATGGTCCAGCAAAGAGCCCAATGACCACCAAACTCCCATTCCAGAACTCTGCCCACCATATACCACCTCTTGGAACCCCAACACTCAATTCTCAAAGCCCTTGCCCCATTTCTCCCACCCCCACTGAAAGGCCCTCCCCCAGTGACCCTATCAATACCAGCCATGACATTCTAAGCCACTCACTGCTGGTCCAATCATAAGTTGAATCTCTCCTATGTTTGCTGCTGCCACTTTCAGCTTGGGAGAGAACCAACCTGTGATTGGAGGAATGACTCTTCACTACTGTATTCCTTCTGTTATGTTTGTGGGGGCTAGTTCTATCTGATTGATCTCTGCCGTAGCTGGATTTTGGAAACTTTCAGGGGCAGGTTTGCTCACCATTACTGGATATTTTGAGTGTTGCTAAAAACCTCAAATGGAAGTTGAAATGGATTATCTACCTAGCACTTCAACTTCATGATGGCTGGAAATACTGTAGCTCATTGCCATATTATAAGACCTAAAAGATATAGGAGCAGAATTGGGCCATTTTGTCTATCGAGTCTTCTCCACTATTCAATCATGGCTGATATGTTTTTCGATCCCACCCTCTTGCCTTCTCCCCGTAACATGGTAAAAGTGAAGACTGCAGATGCTGGAACCAGAGTCTAGATTAGAATGGTGCTAGAAAAGCACAGCAGGTCAGGCAGCATCCGAGGAGCAGAAAAATCAGCATTTCGGGCAAAAGCCCTTCATCAGGATCTAATCTGGACACCTTCACCCCATAATACTTGATCCCCTTACTGATCAAAAACCTGTCTATTACTTGGCATCCACAGCCTTCTGTGGCAATAAATTCCACAGATTAACCACCTTCTAGTTGAAGAAATTCCTCCTCGTCTCAGTTCAGAAAGATTGTGTCTTCACTCTGAAACTGTGCCTTCGGGTCCAAGTCTTTCCTCCTAGTGTAAACATTTTCTCCACATTCACTCTATCCAGGCCTCTCAGTGCTCTGAAATCCCCCCTCATCCTTCTAAATTCCATTGAGTACAGACCCAGAGTCCTCAACCATCTCTCATTTGACAGGGCCTTCATCCGAGGATCACTTTTGTAAACCTGCATTAGACCCCCTCCAAGGCACCAATCCCTCCATAGATAATGGGCCCAAAATTGCTCATAATATTCCACATGGGGTCTGACCAGAGTCTTATGCAATCTCAACAGTATATTTCTGCTCTTCTATTTGAACCCTCTTGAAATGAGAGTACAAAGCAAATTGCATTTGCCTTCCTAACTGCATCTTAACTTAAGAGAACCTGAACTAGTATTCTCAATTTCCTTTTGTGCTTCAGATTTCTGAAACCTATCCCTGTTTAGAAAATACACCCCTAATCATCTTACCAAGGTGCAAAACCTCCCACTTTCCCCTGTTGTATTCTACCTTCCACTTCTTTGCCCAATCTCCCAGCCTCCCCAAGTCCTTTTGCTTCCGCAATGCCACTGTCCCTCCACCTATCTTTGTGTCATTTGCAAACTTGATAATTGGAATATTTGTGGAATTTGATTGTTGCTTAATTGTCCGCTTAAGTTAGTTTCTTAATTGTCCACCACCAATGACAACTGGATGTGGCAGGATTGCAGAGCATTGATTTGAGTGATTAGTTGTGGAATTGCTTAGGTCTCTTCCTGTTATTTAGCATGCACGTCATTCTGTATTGTAGCTTCACTACACGTGGTCCATCCAGCCTTGATCTCCTGTCCTGTAATCCACATTGAACATGCTTGGGGGAGCAAAGGAGATAGGATTGACACAAATTCAATAGCCACCGGGAAAATGTACAGAGATCATGATGCCAATTAGCCCATATACGCAAGTAATCAGGGTCAGTACTGATATCTGAAAATGCAATATCACATCAACTGCATGAAAGGCCTCAGATGTTACTCAATGCATGATGATGCAGTACCCTACCAATAATTCTTGTCAGTCAGTCTTATACATGGCATTTATATGATTCATCTCACCTGCATGCTTTATACAGATGCCAGCATCACATCCACACCTTACAGCCTGCACATCAGCTGAACAGGTTGCATGACACACATAGGTGAGAAATTTCTTTAATTAGCAATTTTGGAGAAAATTTGTAACTCGGGTTAATAATAAGTATGTAGGTTAGCTTGCTGAGCTACCAACACACTTAAACAGCGACTAATGAACCTGAAGGATCCATTAAATACTACCAGCAAAACTAACATCATTTACAAAATACCATGCAAGAACTGTAAAAAACACTACATCGGACAAACAAGCAGGAAACTTGCCATCAAAAGACATGACCCACTATCACTAGTTTTCATGTCACTGTCCATGCAAGACATGCAGACAAATACATGCAGACATTGAAGGACACCATTTTGACAGGGACAACACACACATCCTAGGACAGGCGAAAGAAAGACGTGCACGAGAATTTTTAGAGGCATAGCATTCTAACCAGAACTCCAAAAATAAACACATCGACTTAGATCTCACCTACCTTCCCTTGAAAAAAAAGAACTAGAAATAGCATCACCCACCTGAAGAACCCAAGACCTATAAATAAAGAGGCAGTACATACCACCAGTGCTTCACCAGAGACTTTCACTGATGATGTTACTTGGTCATGATGAGGAAATGTCTGAGAACAAACCTTCCAGCTCAGCCAGCTAACTTGCATGCTTAAATTTCTTGCATCTTGCAACACATGATGGTAGCTGGAGTTAACCGCAGGAATTCAGGCAGGTCTACAAGTCCTGGACTCCATGGCGAAGGTGGTGATAGCTAATACTGAGACTTGCATTGCTGCAGCCACAGCCAGCAGAGGGCTGAGCACATCAAAGATGACATCATCCTTACACCTAATCCTCCTGTTCACATGCCAGTACTCCCCTGTCATTCCAAAATTGCTAAAGCACACTCTTGCACACAAGAATGTTGTAAAGAGTTCAGAGGAAGGCATTAATGGGAAAGCCCACAGCTACCTGTTGATGGCTGAGCACAATGATGTATGTGAAGAAATCTTCCATTCAGGCAAATAACATGGGGCCATTATTGGATATGCTTCTTATGCAAGGAAAAGGAATATTTATTGAAAGCAAAAGGCTGATTAATCATCATCAATCAATGACAGTAATTTATTTATAAACATGGTTTGGAATGTTAATTTTTTATTCAGATCTATTTTTGCACTGAGACCAAGCAGATGCTGTGATGGACAGTGACACAGGGAAGGTATGGTGTGGGACTGTTGGTGAGCAGGGAATTCAGGTTATATTTATTGAAAATGCGCTCAGATGAGTTGTTCACAGCCAGTCTGGGTAGAGAAAGGGCTTTTAAGATGACCCTTCCTCTTCCTCCTCAACTTTTTGTTTGAGAGTAGATGGCAAGTGCTGCCCCCTATTGAAGGTGAAGCTGCACAGCATGCAGACCACCATGAATCTTTGACACCCATTCTTTCAAGTACTGTGAGATCCATCCTGGGTGGTCCAGTCTCTGGAGGCAATGTTTAGCAAGCCAATGTTATCACATTTCAGGAGGTAGGATGAGGAGAGGACATACTTTCACACATTGTGCACACAATGTGTCACAAAACAACAGATGCCTTTGGCATCCAGTGTTTATGAGGTGGTTGAAGTATAGCTGGCACAGAATGAAAGCTCCATGATTGTTGCCAGGATACTGGGTATGATTCTTGGTCACATAGAACATAGAAAAGTACAGCACAGAACAGGCCTTTTGGCCCACGATGTTGTGTCAAAGATTAATCTTAATGTAAAATAAAAACATTTAACCTGCACACCTCTCAATTCACTGCTGTTCATGTGCTTGTCCAGCAGTTGCTTAAATGTCCCTAATGACTCTGCTTCCACCACCACCGCTGACAACGCATTCCATGCATTCACAACTCTCTGCATAAAGTACCTTCCTCTGACGTTCCCTCTATACCTTTCTCCTAATATCTTAAAACTGTGACCCCTATTGCTAGTCAATCCTGCCCTGGGGAAAAATCTCTGGCTATTGATTGTATCCACGCCTCTCATTATCTTGTATATCTCGATCAGGTCACCTCTCTTCCTCTTTCTCTCCAGAGAGCAAAGTCCAAGCCTAGTCAGCCTCTCTTCATAAGGCAAGCCCTCCAGCCCAGGCAGCATCCTGGTAAACCTTCTTTGCATCCTCTCCAAAGCCTCTGTATCTTTTCTATAGTCGGGCGGCCAGAAATGGATACAATATTCCAAGTGTGGTCTCACCAGGGACTTGTAGAAGTGTAGCAAAACCTCGCAGCTCTTAAACTCGATTCCCCTGTTAATGAAAGCCAAAACACCATATGCTTTGTTGACAACCCCTATCCACTTGGGTGGCAGCTTTGAGGGATCTATGTACTTGCACACCCAGATCCCTCTGTTCTTCCACATTACCAAGAATCTTGTCTTTAATCCTATAATCACCATTCGAGTTCAATCTTCCAAAATGCATCACTTCACATTTATCCAGGTTAAATTCCATCTGCCATTTCTCAGCCCAGCTCTGCGTCCTGTCTGTCATGCTGTAGCCTGCACTAGCCCTCGATACTATCAATGACATCTCCAACCTTTGTGTCATTACACACTAGCTCAATACTGAGCTGATAGAATCACTTACAGCTCCTGTACGGGGCAGCGTTGATGTGGTGCCTGATCTTTCTAGAATATTTCTAAGAGTAGAGTGAGCATATGAGGTGGTGTTGAACTCGCTGCTGCCCAAGGTCTCCATTGGGAAGAAAGGTCACCTGATCACCCACTTACTGAGAGGTGACAGGCAAGTGAGATCAAGGATTTTGTTCAATCACAGGCCTTGACACAGGCAACCTTTGAGCATCACCAGAAGCTGCCAGCTAGTTGGAGATAGTAAGTTCTGGATCCTAAAGTCCAACAATTGAGATACACTCCTCTGGTACTCAAGTCTTTTTTCCCTTCCTTTTATAGGGTTTGGAGGTCATGGGGAGAGGTGTTTGTGGGTGGCCTTTCTCCACTATCTGAAATGCTAATAGTCCCCATGTTGTTGCAATTGGCCCTTCCCACTTCCCAACCTACCCAGGCTCAATAGATTGGTTACCATTGTTTCATTGTCAGGAAACTAATCACATCTCCTTCTCGCTTTGGAGGCAGGTGATCAGTGCAATGGTAAGTTGAGTTGTGAAAGTTTCCCATGGACCGTCTCATCTGGAAGGCATGGCAGGAAGATTCATTTTGGAAGATCGAATTTGAATGCTGAATACAGGGTTAAAGACTGGACTCTTGGCAGTGTGGAGGAGCAGCAGGATCTTGGGGTCCATGTACATAGATCCCTCAAAGTTGCTACCCAAGATGATAGGGTTGTTATGAAGGTGTATGAGTGTTTTGGCTTTCATTAACAGGGGGTTGAGTTTAAGAGCTGCGAGGTTTTGTTGCAGCTCTATAAAACCTTGCTTATACCACACTTGGAATATTATGTCCAGGTCTGGTCACCTCATTATAGGAAGGAGAAGGTGCAGAGGAGATTTACCAACGTGCTGTCTGGATTGGAGGGCTTGTCTTATGAAGAGAGATTGACTGAGCTAGGGCTTTTCACAACTGGAGAGAAGAAGGAAGAGAGGTGACTTGATAGAAGTGTACAATGTAATGAGAGGCATAGATAGAGGAAATAGCCAAAGACATTTCCCGAGGGCAGAAATGGCTGTCACAAGAGATCATAGCTTTAAGGTGATTGGAGGAAGGTATAGGGCAGATGTCAGAGGTAGATTCTTTATGCAGAGAGTGGAATGGTGCTTGGAATGCACTGCCAGTGGTGGTAGCACAATCACAGACATTTAAGTGGCTGCTGAACAAGCACAAGACAGCACTAAATTGAGGATGTGTAATTTAGGTTGATCTTAGGTTAAGAGCCTTAACTGTGCTGTACTGTTCTTTGTTCTGTTCTAACTAATCATATTTGGCTTCAAACTGGATGTTTTGAGTATAAAAGCATGAACATTATGTTGAAAATTTATCAAGCTCTGCTTGGGTCTAGTTCTAGTGCTGGGAAGGCACAACAGGTCAGGCAGCATCCAAGGAACAGGAGAATGGATGTTTCGGGCATAAGCCCTTCATCTGGAATGATGAGGGGCTTATACCCGAACCATCAATTCTCCTGCTGTTCGGATGCTGCCTGACCTGCTGTGCTTTTCCAGCGCTACACTTTTTGACACTGATCTCCAGCATCTGCAGTCCTCACTTTCTCCTTGGGTCCAGTTCTGGTCACCATGCTTTCGGAGGAATGTAATGGTCCTTGTGTCATCACATGGCACAGCTTTGTAGACTGGTCCAATGATCTACCTGCTTTTTATATTTCTGCCCAATTTCCACAACATGCACACTATTATACCCTCAACATTATGTAACCTGGCACAATGTGTGACAAAAATGTGCAAGACTATCATTTTGGGTATCAAAGAGCACCTTTACTGCACTATCAACAGGAATTATCAATCTGAATTTCACCCTTATCATGTTCCATTTCTCCTTGACAAATGGAACGCCTTCAACAGAACAATATGTATAGAATGAAATAAAAGCAACAGTCATAGAATTATATATCCATGGTATCTCATGTTTCTTAGTGTGAATGGCATGTTTTCTCATGCTTCTGAGAAGCAGACTGTTTGTGTGACTCTGCCTTGCAATGTAACACTGTCTTCTCGATAAGAGTTTTGAAATCAGACCAGGGCCACCGAAATATACCAATAACAATAGGGATCCCTAAGTAGTTTGTTCAAAGCTGAAAGGTTACTCACTTGATTGTATTCCCAGATATTGGAAACTGACAATTTTGTACCCTATCCCATGGAAAAAGACTTGGTTCTAAGCAAGTGAACAGAAATAAAGGTTTCAGCGTGCCAAGTTAAACGACTGCTATCATACATCTTTATCTCGGTTCATGACACTGAAATGCTAAATAATTTTTTATTGTGGACAGTGGGGAAATCAAAATTCTGTATCTTTCCTCGTCATCGCATTCAGCTGTATTTCCTGTTGATTCAAGAAACTACATTAGGTTTTCATTTTATACTTAATGCAATTTATCCTACAGCGAAAATTCGAGCACTAGAATAATGAAAGAAAAAGTGGTCGCTGCTCCTGTCTGATTTAATTTGTCTGATGCTGTGCATTGTTGCAATGTCTTACATCTGCTCAGGGGGATAAGTTAAGAGAGCCTGGCTTGTAACCTGGGTAGCCAACAGGAGATGCCTCAGAGAAGCTTTGTGATGTTACTTCTTTTTTTCCAGTTATCTAAATGTTCTTGTTAATGCTAAATTTAATTTCAAACAGGACTGCAGTGTCAGCAGAAAAAAAACGAAACCCACAATGGTGTGACCAATCTGACCTGGAGTGGGAAAGATGCAGAGTGGCTTAGTTGCTCAACAAAGTTGTACAAAAGCAGCAAAGGTTTTCACAATTAGATCCAACATCTTTTGCACAGCTCTAACTATTGGGAAGGAGGGGGAGATAGAAAGAAGTAACTTTCTTTTTCTGTGACAAGCGACTGCTACCCTCATTTTCTAGCAGTGTACACTAAATTAAAGCTGATAACAGAGAGAGTTTAATTTTGAACAGAACAACAAAGTAAAATGTTGGGTTGACTTTATTCATTCTCTCTGCCCAAGCTAAAGTAGCACTAGCTCCCTGATTATGAGCGTAACATCCCTGAACCTGGTACTCATCATATTTGCTGGGGATCAAGGACGAGTTGTACTTCGTAAATCTATGGTGCATGGAGGCAGTTGCACATGTCTAAGTGCAGCTGCCTGCAAACAGATCCAATTTTTGTTCCCGGAATTTTCAAAGCACACTCAAGGACTCCAGCAGCTTTAGTCATTTTCCTGAAATGTCTGGAGTGGCTGTGGAGGCCTGGTGCCCCTTCCCTTTTGAGGAGAATTCAGAGTAGACAAGAAAGTGCATAATAAATAGGTAACTATCAGATACCTTTCTCTGGAATTCCCAAGCTGTCAAATTGTTTAAATTAACTGCCCTTTTAAATTTGGAGGTGGGGGGGAAGGACAAGAAAAATCAACTACCAGATGAAAGAAAATGTAGTGATTACTATTTCAGTGTTTGTTGACATAAGTGCTAGTTGACTGTTTTTGCAATAAGATCTAAAAAGGGACCTGTAAATTCACAGTTTGATCAACAGTTCCAATTGATCAAAACAAGATTAATTTATTTGGGTCTATAAGTACTAATGTATATTTTGACGATTGATTAAGTACTTGAAGAAAATGTGTATTTTATAAGGGATTAAGTATTTGAAGAGACATGTTTATAATTGGATTTTAAAGCAGATAGTGAAGTCTGCAATACTTAAAAATTCAGAAATGTATTTTATTTCACTTTACCATGGCATCTGACGTCTGCTCATGTTGAATATTATGTGAACTGTCATGGTCTTGAAAAGGGTGATAGGTAAACCAGTATGTATTTGTATGGAGGGGTCACAGGGGTGGTAAATTAGCATAGAGACTATGATGGAACATATGCAGGAAGATGGAGGACATGTGGTAGCAAGACCTGTCATGGGCTAGGCTGTAGAGAGTGTTAGGGGTAAGGGCTAGAAGGTTTTCTCATTCTGTTTTTGTTTAGTATTTGGGAGTATGGACTAGAGCACTGAGGCAGGCCTTTTAAACAGTCTGGCTCCCTCCCAAACAGTAGACAAATGGCTCCCTCCTAACTCTTTTCAGACTGATAGGCACAACTCCAATCAATATCCACATACTGGAATGACAGTCTGCATATTTGGGCAACTTCCTTCTGATTCATGTTTCAGAAGTTGGCAAATCTCCTGACTCAGCAGTGACAATTCAGTTTCTGGATTAGTGATGCTGGAAGAGCACAGCAGTTCAGGCAGCATCCAAGGAGCTTCGAAATTGACGTTTCGGGCAAAAGCCCTTCATCAGGAATAAAGGCAGTGAGCCTGAAGCATGGAGAGATAAGCTAGAGGAGGGTGGGGGTGGGGAGAAAGTAGCAGATAGTACAATGGGTGAGTGGGGGAGGGGATGAAGGTGATAGGTCAGGGAGGAGAGGGTGCAGTGGATAGGTGGAAAAGGAGATAGGCAGGTAGGACAAGTCCGGACAAATCATGGGGACAGTGCTGAGCTGGAAGTTTAGAACTAGGGTGAGATGGAGGAAGGGGAAATGAGGAAACTGTTGAAGTCCACATTGATGCCCTGGGGTTGAAGTGTTCCGAGGCGGAAGATGAGGCGTTCTTCCTCCAGGCGTCTGGTGGTGACGGAGCGACGGTGAAGGAGGCCCAGGACCTCCATGTCCTCGGCAGAGTGGGAGGGGGAGTTGAAATGTTGGGCCACGGGGCGGTGTGGTTGATTGGCGCGGGTGTCCCAGAGATGTTCCCTAAAGCGCTCTGCTAGGAGGCGCCCAGTCTCTCCAGTGTAGAGGAGACCGCATCGGGAGCAACGGATACAATAAATGATATTAGTGGATGTGCATGTAAAACTTTGATGGATGTGGAAGACTCCTTTAGGGCCTTGATTAGAGGTGAGGGAGGGGGTGTGGGCGCAGGTTTTACAGTTCCTGCGGTGGCAGGGGAAAGTGCCAGGATGGGAGGGTGGGTCGTAGGGGGGCGTGGACCTGACTAGGTAGTCACGGAGGGAACGGTCTTTGCGGAAGGTGGAAAGGGGTGGGGAGGGAAATATATCCCTGGTGGTGGGGTCTGTTTGGAGGTGGCGGAAATGTCGGCAGATGATTTGGTTTATGCGAAGGTTGGCAGGGTGGAAGGTGAGCACCAGGGCCGTTCTGTCCTTGTTACGGTTGGAGGGGTGGGGTCTGAGGGCGGAGGTGCAGGATGTAGACGAGATGCGTTGGAGGGCATCTTTAAGCACGTTGGAAGGGAAATTGCGGTCTCTAAAGAAGGAGGCCATCTGGTGTATTCTGTGGTGGAACTGGTCCTCCTGGGAGCAGATCCGGCGGAGGCGGAGGAATTAGGAATACGGGATAGCGTTTTTGCAAGAGGTAGGGTGGGAAGAGGTGTAATCCAGGTAGCTGTGGGAGTTGGTGGGTTTGTAAGAAGTGTCAGTGTCGAGTCGGTTGTCATTAATAGAGATGGAGAGGTCCAGGAAGGGGAGCGAGGTGTCAGAGATGGTCCAGGTAAATTTAAGGTCAGGGTGGAACGTGTTGGTGAAGTTGATGAATTGCTCAACCTCCTCGCGGGAGCACGAGGTGGCGCCAATGCAGTCATCAATGTAGAGGAGGAAGAGGTGGGAGTGATGCCGGTGTAATTATGGAAGATCAACTGCTCTATGTAGCCAACAAAGAGACCTGCATAGCTGGGGCCCATACGTGTGCCCATGGCTACCCCTTTGGTCTGGAGGAAGTGGGAGGATTCAAAGGAGAAATTGTTAAGGGTGAGGACCAGTTCGGCCAAACGAATGAGAGTGTCGGTGGAAGGGTACTGTTGGGGACGTCTGGAGAGGAAAAAACGGAGGGCTTGGAGGCCCTGGTCATGGCGGATGGAGGTGTAGAGGGATTGGATATCCATGGTGAAGATGAGGTGTTGGGGGCTGGGGAAACGGAAGTCTTGGACGAGGTGGAGGGCGTGGGTGGTGTCTCGAACGTATGTGGGGAGTTCCTGGACTAGATTAGATTAGATTACTTACAGATTAGATTACTTACAGTGTGGAAACAGGCCCTTCGGCCCAACAAGTCCACACCGCCCCACCGAAGCGCAACCCACCCATACCCCTACATCTACCCCTTACCTAACACTACGGGCAATTTAGCATGGCCAATTCACCTGACCTGCACATCTTTGGACTGTGGGAGGAAACCGGAGCACCCGGAGGAAACCCACGCAGACACGGGGAGAATGTGCAAACTCCACACAGCAGTCGCCCAAGGCTGGAATCGAACCTGGGACCCTGGCGCTGTGAGGCAACAGTGCTAACCACTGAACCACCATGCCGCCCGGGATAGGACAGTGTCGAGGTAGGTAGAGATGAGTTCAGTGGGGCAGGAGCATGCTGAGACAATGGGTCGGCCAGGGTGGTCAGGCTTGTGGATCTTTGGAAGGAGGTAGAACCGGGCAGTGCAATGTTCCCGGACTATGAGGTTGGAAGCTGTGGGTGGGAGATCTCCTGAGGTGATGAGGTTCTGTATGGTCTGGGAGATGATGGTTTGGTGATGGGGGGTGGGGTCATGGTCGAGGGGGCAGTCAGTGACAATTCAGTGTTTTGTAAAATGTTCTGCAGATGGTAGTGTAATTTTTGAAACCTTACAGAAGAATTAACAAAGAAAATCAAGTGATTTATTGTTAACTACACTGCAGTGTATCAAGAGTAACATTCTATTTCTTTCTGTCTATATGTAAGTTACTACTAGGAAAACAATTTGACCAATATTTAAAATTTTCTGGAAATGTTTTTCTGTGAGAATTTTTTTTTTCCTATGAACTTTAGCTTCAATATTATAATTCATGATATTGCTTTATCTCTTGTCACAACATGCCAAGGGATTTATTGTTCTATCAATAACTCATGTCCAACGTGTTCACTGATTCATACTGTGCTGCACAGTCTTCATGTTGAAATGTAAGATAATGCTTTACAGATATGTGTTCCCAAACAAGATGATGTTCCCCCCACACCCCCTTTGAAAAGCTTTACAAATTGTTTGGTAAATCCTTGCAAAAGTATATGGCCAATTTATAAAGGACAATTTTACAAGAAAGTTGTGCTTAAGGTCAGTAAAATTGGTTCATTTGTCAACTTGACATGATCAAATGAATAATGTATGAAGGAAAAGCTGATTGACTATCAGTCTAAATAAAGAGGACAAGGAAGCAGGTTTCCATGCAATATGAGAACCTTTTAGAAATGCAAACCTTGAGACTGTACACTGGTAACAATAACCCATCCTTTTTTCAACAAACTGCAAGATGAAAGCTTGATTGATTTGCTCTGTCAAAAGAAGCTTTGATTGGGCTGTAGTCTTGTACAAGACTTGAGTATTAGTATTAGAATTTTGAGTAATGGACAGACATGTTCACATACTGCCACCACTGCAGCAGACAAAGAACATGAGTGCAGAACATGAACGACAGAGTGAACAAATAAATAAAAAGAAGCAAATGAGACCAGAGATGTCAGAAAGACCAGCAGGTGAATACGGTCCCTTGAGTAAGCTTCATTACCATTCTGTACAATGGCCCATGCATTTATGATGGATCCTATTGCTTTCAGTCCCCAAATAGTGAGATAAATTTGAGATTTTTTTTTATCGAGTACACAGTCTGCTTTAGCACCTATAGTGTGTGGCAAATGACATTGTGAATTTTTCCTCTTAAGACGACCGTATCATCACAGGTAGTCGAGAACAGAACAAAGGAGGTTATGGCTTTAGCAACACATGCGATCTGATTCTGACTGCTGCTTACTGAATATTTTTGTTTCTTCCCAAGAACATCATAGTACCTTTGTTGTTATGTTTTCCCACAAGTGTGTTACTGTTGAATGAAGGTGTATTATTTAACTTCCCTCGTCTTTATTTGTTTTTAAACTTATTACTTTGGTACTTCAGCCTTTCAACAAAGTGAATAAAATAATTAGATAACAGTTGCCAGTTCACTTCATAACTTACATAATTTGGTAAAGTTCAACTAATCTACTTCAGAATTTCTTTTTCTTGGAAAGGAAACCCATAGGTTTTGATCTTTCCTGGAAAAAGGATGTCAGATTTTGCAAGGTTTTCTCATGATTTACTGGTCAGTATTACATACAAGACTATAAAATGAATAATATCCATTGCTGTTTGGTCTTGGAAGATCTAAGTAATGAACCAATAGACCACTCATTTTTAAATTACTCATGTTATGGACCAGTGGCTATAAATAACATCTAGAGTGGGATGCTGGAAAAGCACAACAGGTCAGGAAGCTCTGAGGATGATGCCTGACCTGCTGTGCTTTTCCAGAACCCCAATCTCTACTCTGATCTCCAGCATCTGCAATCCTCACTTTCTCCTATAAATAATGTCTACCAGTGCTGAACTTTGGCTCAGAAACAAACAACAGAAGTTGCTGGAAAAGCTCAGCAGGTCTGGCAGCATCTGTGCAGAGAAATCAAAGTTAACGTTTTGGGCCTGGTTACACTTCCTGCTGAGCTTTTCCAGAAACTCCTGCTTTTGTTTCTGATTTACAGCATCCTCTGTTCTTTCAGTTTTTATTTAGTCCTGAACTTTGGCTCATTGCTACATTAAAATCATTTGAGTAACAAAGCTAACTTCTTCATCTCAAATCTACATGCTTCTTAAGTTCCAGTTCCAGAGGTGTTCCATAAAGACAAAAGGGTGCAGGGACTTTGAAATTTGTCCATTTTATTTGTGGACTATTTTGTTATGTGAAATCATTTTGTCACACAGAGTAAACCGTTTTTTTAGAACTCTATGTAAATGTAGTTTATTGTGTTTTGTCTGCGATTATTTCATTGCAGTGTCTTGACTGAAAATTGTCACTTTATGAACAATTTGGCAAAGAAAAACACAAACAATGACAATGCTGAAGATCTACAAAGCTTTTTAAGTAAGGATCTGTATCAGAAATAAATTTATTTTAAAATGTATTAATTGTTTCTCTCTGTACTCTCTTATATAATCAATTATATAATCTGTTCTATCTCCTCCATCCTTTTCTTTGTCCCATTTCAACTGAAAGCAATGACATTGCCTTGGGCATAGGCAGCCTTCAGATCTCCTGACTTGGAAACCTGGGCAGTTAACATCTGCAGTGTTTTCAATCATGTGGATTATTGCGGCTCACACCTGGCCTTGTTTGTATCTGACGCTCAGCAGTCATGTCAGCCACAGGGTAGTGATCATTTAATAATGATTAAAAGAAGGGGATATTGGCCATTTGCCTTCCCTTCTGAAAAGCCTGGAAAACTGGATCATTGCATTGAAATGTGGTTCCCATTGTCCTTCCTGGGACGAGGTGCTGATCAGAGGACAGAGATTAAAGGTATAAGTTAAAAGGAGAAGGCGAGGAACAAAGATGAATATCAAGTATAATACTTTCAGTAAACTTGGTAATATAGTTGTGAATGTAGCTTGCAAGATAAAGGTGTTTATTCTAGCAAGCAGTGAAGTAGATTAAATAATACATTTCTGGACAACATTGATTAAAAGATAGAGCTGGTTGGGGTTGTATTTTGAAAAGTATGATTTGTTGGGTCCAATAACATGTTCCAGTTGTTGGTAATGTGTATCATTACGCTTTCATTCATTGCTTAATTTGTTTTGCTTGTGTTTGAAAATAAAACCATCCTCTTCAATTTTACATTGGAGGGGCAATCTGGGCAATGCTAAAATGCAAACATTTGGCTGATGGTGAAAATTGACTATCGAACCTTAGCAATATAGGTTCTGTTAGTTCACTGTCAATCTGTCAGTTTAAATGTGACATTAGAATAATATGTTTCATAATTTTATCAAGGGAAATGGTAAAGCTCGAAGTGTTGACACCCTGTTGCCTTGTAATTGCCTTTCAAAGGCTACATACTGAGTGTCATTCCTGGCAATGGAAAACCCACAACCAAATGGAGTTTAATGCGGAAAAGTGTGAGGTGATTCACTTTAGAAGGAGTAACAGGAATGCAGAATACTGGGCTAATGGTAAGATTCTTGGTAGTGTAGATGAGCAGAGAGGTCTCAGTATGCCTGTACATAGATCCCTGAAAGTTGCCACCCAAGTTGATAGAGTTGTTAAGAAGGTGTGTTAGCTTTGATTAGTGGAGCAATTGAGTTTCGGAACCATGAGGTCATGCTGCAGCTGTACAAAACTCCGGTGCGGCCGCACTTGGAGTATTGCATACAGTTCTGATCACTGCATTACAGGAAAGATGTGGAAGCTTTGGAAAGGGTTCACAGGAGATTTATTAGGATGTTGTCTGGTATGGAGGGAAGGTCTTATGATGAAAGGCTGAGGGTTTTGAGGCAGTTTTCATTAGAGAGAAGGTTGACAGGTGACTTAATTGAGACATATAATCAGAGTGTTAGATAGGGTGGACAGTGAGAGCCTTTTTCCCCAGATGGTGATAACTAGCACGAGAGGACATAGTTTAAAATTGTGGAGTGATAGATATAGGACAGATATCAGAGGTAGTTCATTGACTCAGAATAGTAGGGGTGTGGAACACACTGCCTGCAGCAGTTGTAGACTCACCAAATTTAAGGGCATTTAAATAGTCATTGGATAGACATATGGACAAAAATGGAATAGTGTAGGTTAGATGGGCTTCGGATTGGTTTCGCAGGTCGGCGCAACATCGAGGGCCAAAGGACCTGTACTATGATATAATGTTCTATGTTCTAAATTATAAACAGCTGCGGTCCCAACACTGATCCCTGAGGAACACCACTGACCACTGATTGCCAACCAAAAAAACATCCATTTATCCCCACTCTTTGCTTTCTGTTAATTAACCAATCTTCTATCCATGCTAGTATGTTACCCGTAATGCCGTCCACCTTTATCTTAGGCAACAAACTTGTATATGGCATCTTGTCAAATACCTTCTGGAAGTCCAGATACATCCAACTTGCCATTGACAACCACGCTCATAATGTCCTCAAAGAATTCCAGTAAATGATTTAAACATGACCTGCTTCACATGAGCCCATCTGCTTCATGGGACAATTTCTATACAGATGGCTTACTATTTCTTCCTTGATTATAGATTCAAGCATTTTCCCCACTATAGACTGATGAGGGCAGAGTGGTGGACATGATCTGTTTGGATTTCAGTAAGGCGTTCAACAAGGTTCCCCATAGGAGACTGGTTAGCAAGGTTAGATCACATGGAATGCACGAAGAACTAGCCATTTGGATACAGAACTGGCTCAAAGGTAGAAGTCAGAGGGTGGTGGTTGAGGATTGTTTTTCTGATTGGAGGTCTGTGACCAGTGGACCGCCACAAGGATCGGTGCTGGGTCCGCTCCTTTTCGTCATTTATATAAATGATTTGGATATGAGCTTAAAGAGGTATAGTTAGTAAGATTGCAGGTTACACCAAAATTGGAGGTGTAGTGGACAGTGAAGAAGGTTACCTCTGATTACAACAGAATCTTGATCAGATGATTTTATAAACCTCTATAAGGTCACCCCCCCAGCCTCTGACACTTCAGATAAAACAGCCTCAGTCTATTCAGCCTCTCTCTATAGCTCAAATCCCCCAACCCTGGCAACATCCTTGTAAATCTTTTCTGAACCCTTTCAAGTTTCACAAAATCCTCCTGATAGGAAGGAGATGAGGGGCATGGATAGGATAAATAGACAAGGTCTTTTCCCTGGAGTGGGAGAGTCCAGAACCCGAGGCCACTAGTTTAGAGTGAGAGAGGAAAGATATAAAAGAGACCTAAGGGGCATTTTTTTCACACAGAGGGTGGTGTGTGTATGGAATGAGCTGCCACTGGAAGTGGTGGAGGCTGGTAGAATTGGACTACATTGGGTTGGGATATCTGGTCAGCATGGATGGGTGGAACTGAAGGGTCTGTTTCGTGCTGTACATCTCTATGACTCTGTGACTCTAAATGTGTTGCACCTTTTGACCACAGAATAAAATGTGGCAAATAGAAGCATAGAAATTTTAACAAACTGGTCTGCAAACTCAGGCAGTGTTTTGAGGTTAGGCGCTATATGAATATTTTTGATTTTTATAAGTTTGACTTTGACAACAAATTGCCTCCTTAATATCTGTATTGTTTGACCTGTACTTGCTTGATTCTAACCTGTAATGTACACAAAGACCAGTACATGCACCACGGCTGCCAGTAATGTTGTGTTCACAATCAGACACCCCCATGTGAAACATCAAAAGGAACATTGTGCTGACGATATTCACAACTGAATTAGTCACCTTTCTAATGTCGTACAACAATTAGTTCGGTACTTGGTCATTTCAAGGTGTCTCCCCTGTGCAGGAACAATCCTTTCCCAGACCTCACTGCTCAAGATCTAGCTGTCGATTCCTCACACAGGCCTGCAGGGTTTGGCTTTACAACTTCGGCCCCTCATTTAATTCTCTGGATTTTACCTTTTCTTCCTGGTTGTTTTTGTACCTGTTGTGAGGGTTAAACTCCCTCTTTGTCAAAAACTTTGGCGCTGGAAAAACACAGCAGGTCAGGCAGCATCCGAGGAGCAGGAGAGTCTATGTTTTGGGCATAAGCCCTTCATCAGGAATGCTGCTTCTTAAGCTCCCTCTTACCTTTGGTTGGCTTCCTACAGTGTGGAGAGGTGATCGCTTGTTCAAAATCTTGATTCATGTTGATTCCTGCTTTGTCCGAGGTTGATTCCCCATTGTTGTGTGTGTGTTTGGGGGATGGGGTGCGGAATCCCAGTCTTTTCTGATAAATGTGATTTGGAGGTGCCAGTGTTGGACTGGAGTGTACAAAGTTAAAAATCTCACAACACCAGATTATAGTCCAACAGGTTCATTTGGAAGCACTAGCTTTCAGAGAGGTACCACAACCACATCCAACACTCTGAAAGTAAACCTGTTGGACTGTAAACTGGTGTTGTGCGATTTTTAACTTTTCTGATAAAAGTTTCTTAAAAAATTATCTTAGAAATAAGTCATAGAAAAAAACCATTTTACACAACAGTTCAGGTTATAACATGTCACATCCAAAAGACAGCACCTCCACACATGCAATTCTCCCTTAGAAGTACACTGAGATGTCTCACTGTACATTGTATTGAAGCCAGATTTGAACACACAACCATTTGACATGCAGGTAAGAGTTGCAAACCACTGAACCACAGCTGATGACCATCTTGATAAACTGTGCTGTAAATAGAACTCATTGCAGCATCCCATATGCTTCCTATTTCCAAGGATTTGGAAACTTTCCATCACTTGACCATTTTTGAAATTAGCTAATATACTTTCCTATTCATTTTAACAATGAGTATTTTAAGCCACAGTTTTGTATGTTTATTGCGATAATTTTGCAGTCACTTAGTGTGTTTTTTTTTCTCAGTATTACCACGAAAACACTGAGTTAGGTGTTGAGGCTCTATGTATGTGTTGCATCCTTGTTGTGAATTTTTAAAAAAATTTGTGTTGGTTTATTCTAATTGTATTAATTTTCCTGATTTATTTTCTGCCTGTAATAAGCAATTTTCTACGATACTGCACATATGATGAAAGACCAATTGGATAAGAGTCATAGATATACCGAGCATGGAAATAGATCTTTCAGTCCAAATAGCCCATCCCAACCAAGTTCCCAATATAAAGCCACTCCCACTTGCGTGCATTTGACCCAAATCCCTCCTATTTATGTACTTATCCAAATGTCATTTAAATGTTGTAACTGTACCTGCATTCACCATTTCCATTGGCAGTTCATTCCTCACATGAACCACTCTCTGTGTAAAATAGTTGCACTTCATGTCCTTTTTAAAACTTTATCATCTCACCAGAAAAATATGTCCCCTAGTTTTGAACTCACCCACCCAAGTGGAAAAACCCTTGCTATTCACCTTATCTATACCCCTCATGATTTACAGACCTCTATAAGACCCCTCAACCTCCTATATTCCAGTGAAAAAAGTCCCAACCTATCTAGCCTATTTTTATAACTGGAACTCTCCATTCCCAGCAACATCAAGGTAAATCTTTTCTGAACCCTCTCCAGTTTAGTAATGTTCTTCCTACAGCAAGGCAGCAATACACCAGAAAAGGCCTTACCAATGTCTTGCACAAACTTAACATGATGTCCCAACTCCAATACTTAAAGGTCTGAGCAATGAAGGCAAGCATGCCAAATGCCTTTTTAACCATTCTGTCTACCTGTGATGTAAATTTCAAAGATTATATACCTGAACCACTGGATCTCTCTGTTCAAAAACACTACCCAGGGCCCTACTATTAATTGTATCTATCCTGTCTTTGTTTGTTTTACCAAAATGCAATTCCTCGCATTATCCAAATTAATCTCTATCTGCCACTCCTCAGCTCCATTGACCCAATTAATCAAGATTTCTTTGCAATCTTAGATAACCTTCTTCACTGTCCACTATCCCACCAATCTTGGTGTCATCCCTCTGGAACACCTCTAGTCACAGAACTCCAGTCCAAAAAATAACTCTCCACCACCACCCTCTGTCACCCTGAATCCCATGTGAACTAATTTTACTAATTAGTCTACCATGCGGAACCTTGTCAAAGGCTTCACTAAAATCCACTGTAAACAACATCTACCACTCTACCCTCATCAATCTTTTTGATTGTTTCCTCAAAAAGCTCAATCAAGTTTGTGAAACATGATTTCCCTTGCACAAAACCATGCTGATTATCCTTAATCAGTCCTTGTCTCTCCAATGCATATAAATCCTATCTTTCAGAATCACCTCCAACAATTTACCCACCACCGATGTAAGGCTCACAGGTCTGAAATTCTTTGGCTTCTCCTTACAATCTTTCTTAAATAAAAGCACAACATTAACCACACTACAGTCCTCCGGCACCTCAATCCTGGTTATACATGATAGATATATTTCTGCTAGATGTCTCACAATTTCTTCCCAAACTTCCCACAATGTCCTGGGATGCACTTGATCACATCCCAGAGATTTATTCACCTTTATGTTTTCTAAGACCTCTCCAGCACTTCCTCTTCTGGAATGTGAACTGTTTTGAAAACATCAATATTTAGTT
Organism: Chiloscyllium punctatum; assembly: GCF_047496795.1. Classification (NCBI taxonomy): domain Eukaryota; kingdom Metazoa; phylum Chordata; class Chondrichthyes; order Orectolobiformes; family Hemiscylliidae; genus Chiloscyllium; species Chiloscyllium punctatum. The sequence goes on from NC_092739.1 coordinate 122,336,789, forward strand.
CTCTGAGCTCTCTAGTTTCCTACTTCATATGCAGATTAGATTACAGGACAAGAAATGAGTAGAGTTCCAACAACATTCAACAAACTCAACAATGCTCAACACACATCCTGCATGATCCACTTTTCATCCATCTCCTCAAACATTCACTCCCTCCACCATCAGTGCACAGTAACAACAGTGTGTGCAACATACAAGATGGACTGTAGCAGTTTACTATGGGTCCTTGACTGTACCTTCTAAACTCGCAAGCTATACCACGTAGAGGGAAAGATCAGCAGGCAAATAGGAATGCCATCACCCGCAAGTTCCCCTCCAAGACTCTGTTGCCTTGACTTGGAACTATGTCACCATTACAAATATGTGCCTAAGTCAAAATTCTGCAACACCAGTCCAATAGCACTGTGGATGTAACTACATAACGTGGACTGCAGCAGTTCAACAAGGTGGTTACGTTCATCTCTCAAAATTATGTATCTATATTATTTCTCTTAAAACTTTGCACATCCATATTTATAGTGGTAAAATTGCAAGAGGGTACAATTGGAGTCTATTTACTTAGGATTTGGACTTGGAAATCTATTTAAGAAAAGTTGACAAATCTATAGATGTCTAGAGATGTGTACTTTTGTTTTTAAATCCACTACCTTTGCATCTTTCTTTCAAGTTGTAGAAAGATGAGAGGGGACTTGAGAAAGCTCCCTCTTTTTTTTTCATCTCGAGGGAGTTGGGTGTTTGGAATTCGTTACCCTGTTTGGTGGTTGAGGCAGAATCCCTGAAGCCATTTAGAAGGACTCTGGATCTTCACGTGAAGCATGTAAGCTGCAAGTCGACGGAGCCCAGACAGTGGAAAGTGAGATCAGAATATGCGGCTAGTTTATAAAAGCCAGCAATGCCATGCCCCACAAATGAATTAAAAATAATATCCTGCTGTGCTGTGACTTCTCTTTTTTATGTAGTTCTACATATCAGCAGTATTTGCTGTTTTCCAGTTGAGAGATTGGATAAATCTGCTCACAGGCACCATTTTACCCAAGCAATGCACTGATAAATAGTTTAAATGACTTCAGTGTTCCATTCATTTCTTTATGGAAAGGCCTAATGTGTTGTCTATGTGTTCCTTCCTCATACAAGATTGGTATCTCTCTACGTGTTGCAATATGAATCTGTGTCCTACTATTGAGTGCTGTACAGAGATCACAATATTTTAGTACTGTGGACTGGAAACAGTTAGCAGAATACAATTTAGCCTATTTTCTTGCATAATAAGATTTAAAAGGTTGTGCAACACAATGTCCAATCTAGCAGGCATGAGTTCATATGGAGGAGAGAACTGTAAAATATTAACAGACCTTTCAAAAGAGAAACATATGAGGATCCAAAATGGTCTTGTCATCAAGTTGCAGGCATTGTCACAATTTCTTTTCACACAGCACATAACAGTTGCTTAACTTATAACCTGCAGTTTTATTCCTGATGAAGGGCTTTTGCCCGAAACGTTGATTTCGCTGCTCGTTGGATGCTGCCTGAACTGCTGTGCTCTTCCAGCACCACTAATCCAGTATTTGGTTTTCAGCATCTGCAGTCATTGTTTTTACCTTATAACCTGCAGTGTTAATGGAGAGTGAGGATTATGATTGTATTAACCTTTTATTTTGATATGATGCAGTTTATCAATTAGAAAGCCATTTTGATTGAAAGCATTCTTCAGCCGAACTAGCTGTGAATGTACAAAGGGACAGTCAGCATCTGAAGAAGAAAGATTCACAAATGTTTCAAGTCACAGTATCCCTTCAAGAGCAAGCCATTGCGCATTTCCAACATTCTCAATTCTTATTTTAGATTTCCAGCACATGTTGCTTTTATCTCTGGAACCCTCTTCGATTATGTGCTTTCATTGTCAGGCACACATTGATCTCAACATGTTGACTAATAGTGAGGTTTTTTAAAAAAAAATTGCAAATTGGATAAACCAATCGAGAAGTGAGATACCTGAAGTACTTACTTTCCTCCCAGTGTCTCTGGTGAGTTGAAAGGCATTTCCTGTTTTCTGTTTGCCTCAGATCTGTTGTATGGAATTGAATTGAATTGAAAGCAGAAGGTGTCCCACAGTGAACAGACATTTATCAGAAGTCTGGGAGCATGCAGACTAAGATGTAGATGTTGAGAGCGTTGCAGCCAGCTGTGACCAGTCGCAGCAGCAATGTAATGAATACATTCAGCTGGTTCTTGGGTTGCAGGGAGGGCAACTTTGAACAGTCATGGATAAAAATAAGACAAATTAATGGAGGGAAATTGGACCATGAAATATCCATATTTAAGGGAATTTAGTCGAATGAAATGTCTTACATTGTTTGCTTCTGTATATTAATAAAAAAAAGAATTTACATATGCTGATTGTTTTTTCAGATGTTGAGTTATCCTAAATGCTGTCCTTTCCAGCCTTTAAAAATGAATGAAATGTGTCAAAACTAGGTAAATGATCAAAAGTATTTACATAGAAAATAGTGATTAAACCAAAACAAAGCAGCAGTTTTTATTTATGAAAAAAGCCAGTTAAAGCAGCCACTACAATTCAATGCTGCTGAACAGACCTATTGCTGAAGCTTTTCATTTTGCATTCATCAGGACTAGCTCAAGAATGTCCAATTTCAAGCAATCGCAGCAATTTATGCTCAAGAAGAAAAGGGTGCTGTTTGTTTGGGAAGCTGACTCTGATTTCTCATGGTTGAGACATGGATAAATCAGTGCGGATATATGTACTCACCAAATCATGAGTGATTCAAAAAGCCTTGAGATTTAACATATTATTTTTGATTTTTAAAGACAGGATCCTACAATAAATGTTTGTCACATCTTGCAAGCATAAACAAGCCATGTTACAAGATCAACTAGCTTTTTTATGTTGGTTTTCATTTCAGCTAATATAGTGTACTCAGGACTGCTGAATTGCAGAATCACAACAAATAACAAACATTTTGTTTTGGGTTTTGCAAGCGCTGGTTGAACAAATCAAACAACATGTTATTTCAGTTAATTGTAACAGGCACCATACAAATCATAATCATCCAGCCTGTGTTTGCAAACCAAAATCAGAATGTCCACTGTTAGATGTTTCCTGTGGTATAAATTGTTGTGATTGTTTGTTTGAAATTTGGCATTGTTACATTTGTCTTAATGAGTGCAGGATGAAAAATTGCAGAAATGTGACTGCAGCAATATTCAAGTTCTGTATTACTACAGGACTGAAACTGGCCTTTGTTAAGCAAAAGATTTGACATCTTTCTTCAAAGTGCTCGCTATCAACAGTGATAAGATACGTTTCATGATTTTGTCTTAGGTTGTAATGATATATTCATAGAAAATCAGCAGTTTAAAAGGCAATTTCAGTGTCACAATAAGGTATTCATTTTGTCTGCAGGAACAACAGAGGTGGAAGGGAGATTTAAAATGGTCTGAGTGGGTTTTGGTCATGGATTGACTTCCCATTAAAAGCCTTATAAGCTGAAGAGTTTTCTTTCTTCATTTTTGCCTTCTGAAGTGTCCTCATGAGTGACTGAGAACAGCTTTTAACACCATTAACTCTTAAGTGAACATTAATGTGAGTGCATTGAGATAAGTGATATGTTTTTTTTCTCGCCTGAAGCCTTGTATTACAGTATCGTCCCATGATGGCAATCAGATCATCTTCTGGTACCCTGCTCGGCTCAGCAATCCTCATGAATATTAGAAAGCGATTTCACTGTGGGGTTTATCAGAGAAGAGTTCAACTACTATTCATGAATTTGTACTCTCTAAAAGGAGTCACTGGATTATGCTCACTCCTTGCCACCTGACATTCTGCATATTTTTCCTGAGATTAATTGTTCTACAGGGCATTGACTATTATGTCATCTCCCACCAGATGAAAACTGCACATTATAGGCTGACCTTCAAATGAACTTTTAGATTATTCAGAACTCATCAATCTAATGGTGTCCCTTATCATTCCCAGGACTGTAGAGTTCAAGACAAATTATGCAGACCGAAAGATTGTTCACCCTGGATGTATTTCTCAGTTAAATAAAGGGACAGTTACTTATTCTGCTAACAATCGGAAAATTCACTAGTCTAAGAGCTACGTTAGTGAATAAGTACCAGTTGGGAGAGGATTTGCTGAGAAAGACTAGTGAAAGACTAGTATTATTATGATTAAAAACTTGGCTAGAAAAAATTTAAAAAAGGAAAATTAAACTGTGGTTCAATCAGTATCTTGAAAGGAAAAAGACTGATGACAGATCCCACATAAAACATTAGTTTACTGTTTTGTTTTATTTTGCAATTGTTTGATCTCTTGAAGATCTGCAGCATTGGTTAATTTTAAATCCCTTCAGAGTGTTAGCAGTTCATGAGGCTTTTCAGGTTTTAGGACAACCTGCACCAAATCTAGCATCTTAATAGATGAGCTGCTGAAGTAGCAACTTTGCCAGACGTCTAGTGGGAGGTTGCCAACTGTATCAGACTCTCGGCATCATGTTCATGTCCGATTTGTAAATGTAATCAGTTTTATTCAGCTCAAAGGCTCCATCATGGCTGCAATTGTCTAATTCTTCTGTCACTAACTCTAACTGAGACTGACAGTTTTGTTGCATTTTAATAAACAACATAGTTTGCTCTTTACATGTGGCTGATAGCTACATTGCTAAGTTGCATTACAGAGCATAATTTACGGAGATAAATTTCAGATTTTGTCTTACTCTGAGATGTGTGACATTGATTCAATTCACATCAACATACTAGGACTAACATTGATTTTTCAGTGTATGACTTTGCAGCAAATGTTTGTGGGTTTTAGAAGAATGTTGCAAAATGTAAATTTCTGAACTCTGGGGACAATGAATGCTTTCTTTTATTGGACACTTCCTTTGGTTACAGCAAGTAGTCATTATATTTGATTATGTTGTGACATTTATGTTGCACAGCAAGGTGCAGTGTACAAGTTGAATTGAATCATTTGAAATGATTTTATGGATGACTGCATTGGACACAGAAATCTAATGTCTGCTCAGTCGTTGTTGAGTTTTGATATTTAGATGTGGTGAGAAATTACTCTTCCGCATTGTGCTTTAATTATATATAAACTCTAGCTGCAGTGCTGGCAGGAAGCCAGGAAAGGGAAACCAGATTTTGGAAAAGTTCTTTGACAGACTCCATCTGAAGAAAATCCCTAGCGCAGAGACAACATTATGGGAAGCCCCAGACTCCCACATGTCATTGCAGGAAACATTTGTGTACAGAGTGTTACTTTTCTGAACTTTAGCGCCAAGCTCAATGTTATGATTTGTATTAGATTGAGTGTTTCCATGAAACTAGTGTGAGAAACAAAGCTCACTCACTTCAATAATTTCAGTCCAAGACAAGATCTGAATCAGTAGTGTCATTTATTTTACACTTGCAAGTGGGTTTGATGTCCAGTGTCTATAAGGCAGAGGACATACACACACCAAAATCAATTCATACACAATATTTATATAATTTGGTTTCTTTTGTTTTACATTGCTCCTCCCCTGTTTACATCATCCACTTCCCTAAGACCGGCACCCATTACTCCTGTTTATCTCTTGCCTTATCCGGCCTTGTCTGTGACAAAATACTTATTTCTGGCCTCACAAGGCCGTTTGACCTCATCCCACTGTCGGTCATTGTTAGGCATATTCTTTCTTCATCCTTATCTACCCCCTCTATCTGTACCTTTCCCTCACAGCATCTTATCACTAAGCCCTTTTAAATGGGGTTTGTTCCTGTGTTTCTGTAAAAGTGGGAAACAGATGTTTATACCTACTGTTTATACAGGCATATCTAATTTAAGTGCCTCTCTTCACAGCATTTTATCTATTCGCCCGTAATATCTACCATTGTCTTGCAGTCCCGTTTCTTTTTTGCATACATTTTTAGCTAATACAAAACAATTATATATTTCCTCCACATAGTTTCCATTCTTATTGACTCAGCTCTTGGCTGAAACAATTACACACTGGTGTGAGTTCATTCACCTTGTATCAGAAATTATAATTGCAGAATTGCAGAAGTAACATTAATTTACCTATATCCCACACTAGTAACAAATGAAAAATAAGTTTTTTTTCTACAATTAGTGATTTTTTTTACCCTTGGCAGTTGAAATATCACAATAATTTACTCTTTGTGGTATAGCACTTGCTTGGAAACCACCATAAGTGTCTGCAGGCGAGCTGTTCTGTTTCTCTCCCATCATAAAGATTAACAACAGAATTTTAGGCAAATTCTACATTATTTCGGTCACAACTAATGCCATTTGTGAAGTGAACAGAGATATTTGAATCCCAGAAAGCTATCATTTCTGAGGCACTATTAGTCCTGTTAAGAGGGAAGAGACCAGGTAACCCCAGTTGTTCTGAGTCCCTTTCACAAACTGCAGTCTCCTGAATGAACTATAACATTGCTATTCCATTATCTACTGCAAGATACCCAGGACATTGAAATTGCTAGAAAAGCTCGGCAGGTCTGGCAGCATATTTGGAGAGAAGTCAGTGTTAACATTTTGGGTCAAGCGATCCTTCCTCAGAACTGAGCATTTGCTGTGCTTTCCCAGCAATTTCTATCTTTGTTTCTCATTTGCAGCATCAGCAGTACTTGCAAGGTTTGTGAAGGTTTGTAGCTCAGGTTGAGGTTTAGGGTGTAGGTTTGCTCGCTGAGCTGTAGGTTTGATAACCAGACGTTTCATTACCTGGCTAGGTAACTTCATAAGCGGCGACCTCCAAGTGAAGCGAAGCTGTTGTCTCCTGCTTTCTATTTATATCTTTCTCCTGGATGGGGTTCCTGCGGTTTGTGGTGATGTCATGTCCAGTTTGTTTTCTGAGGGGTTGATAGATGGCATCTAGATCTATGTGTTTGTTTATGGCGTTGTGGTTGGAGTGCCAGACCTCTAGGAATTCTCTGGCATGTCTTTGCTTAGCCTGTCCCAGGATAGATGTGTTGTCCCAGTCGAAATGTTTTTTTTTCATCTGTGTGTAGGGCTACCTTTGTTGGGATGGGACATTGTAATCATCAGCCATGGTGTTGGGAGACAATATTGAACAGTAAAAAATAATTATTATACGGATATATCACATTTATATTGCTCCATATTTAAAAATAAGCATTTTTTGAGGTGGTGATGCCAACCAAGGAAAGAAAGACTTGCATTTAGATAACATTTCTCATGATTACCTGACAAATCAGAGTGTTATAGCCAAGGAAATATTTTTGAGTGAAATTGTTGTTGCATTGTAGTAATATTGATTACATAGCCTTTCTTTTTTTTAAAAGATATTTTGTTTAATGATTATTTTATTTATAAATGAAGGTATCTGGGAATGTACAGTATTTCAACTTGATGTTTTAAACCTATTTCTTATGGGAAAGGTCCTGAAGAACCTAACTGTGGAGTATTGCTTTTACATTTAATAATTTAGGTCTGAAAGTTATTCCAGCAAGAAATAGCGAATATTGTTCATGTAAAATACAGCGTTTCAATCTGTATATGTTTTCTTCCAAACCAAAAACATTTGCAGCAACCTAACTCTGGCCATAACATTGATTCACATTAAGCTGTTTCACTTGAAGTCATGATGTTTGCAAACATAGTCACAACTTGAAATGAGGGCTTCCTATGGTGTCACTGTTGTGCTACGTTTCTGATGATTTGTGCATCTGGTCTATCAATGGTTTGGCTCTGTAAAGGTAAATTGGCCATAGCCCTAATGGACCAGAGGGCTGCTCTCATTTAGCAGAGACAACTGGTGGTTAGTTTAACCTCAGCATCACTACACCTCACATGCGTTTGAAAGGTGGGATCTTCATAGTAGCCTCACTTGGTGGCTTTCTAGCATTTGCTGTGTAGGACTAAATTTTAAAGTTTACAGTGAGAGTTTTGAAGTAGTTACATTCATTGCTTATTTTGGAACACTGTTAAAATGTCAAAGGAATAACAAAAGTGGAGAAGGACGATTTCTGTTGGTCAATTAGCTTTCAAATTTAGAAGAAAGTGAGGATGGCAGATGCTGGAAATCAGAGTTGAGAGTGTGATACTGGAAAAGCACAGCAGGTCAGACAGCATCAGAGGAGCAGGAGTATTGATGTTTCGGGCATAAGCCCTTCATCGACAGCTTTCAAATTTAAACAAACTATTGTTTATATTATGGTATCTCAACTCCTGAGAAAGTTCACATTTCCTTTCCCTCTTTTTTGTATCTTGAATTTGATGTGCTTCTTTAAATGAAAAGCAGATGAAAGCATTAATACATTTCTTCAAATTTATAAGTTGCAAGCCAGAGAGGAGAGATAAATATTAATAAAATCAGCATTTCTTGGAAAGGTTCAATGTAATTGTGCTGTAAGCATGAATTTGACCTTGATTTTACCACAAAAAAAGTGCATGAACTGATCCCCACCAGTTTTACAACAAAAGTAAATCGGTATATACACTGACTTTCTCAAATTGATCTGTTAGTCTAAGTTAGTCTAAGGCTACGAAAGCCATTCGTTGCTCATTTATGTAATTCTGTCCATTATGCAAAAGACCAGTGTGCTGGAAAATAAATTCTGAGAAAGATCCATCTAATGCTTACTGAAAGGTTAAGTACAGTAGCAAATTAAGCAAGGAAATTTATACATTGACAAAAATGTTGTAGGAAATGTGACGATTGGGAATGCTTTAGAAACTAGTAAAGGGGACCACCAGAAATCTAATTTTCACTTTGCAAGTTTAAGGAAAAGCTCTTATAACCTGTTTTTATGTTCCTAGCTAGTTTACCCTCATTTTTCATCCTTTCAGAGGGCTTTTACATGTTTCTGAACAAAGGAAGGGAAAGCTAAAGTAAATATTGGATCATCGGAAGTGGAGACAAGAGAAATTATAATTGGCAGAAAGGAAATGACAGAGACATTGAACAAAGACTTTGGCCTGAATATTCACTGCCAGGTCTGGTACACAGAGTTAGGAACATTCCTATCTCTGTGGACCCGACCTCTAACAATAGTTGCCTAAACTGGTTTTTCTATCAGGTGAGGGGAGACTGAGTTAGATGTTGGTGTGGGTGACTCCAGAAGAACAAAAGGTTTGAGAGTAGAGGTGAGCAAGACGGGGAATGCATGCCTCAGGAATTTGACAGTGTGTTAAACGTAATGATTGAATCATGAAGCACCTTTCTAAACCATGTTTAATGAAATGATTAGAGTTACCTTAGAATGTAATTAGTATGGTGAATAAAGTGGAACCAGTAGATGTAGTACACCTTGGAGTCTGAAACACCATTTAAAAAGATGCCGCAGAAAGTAGTACGCAAGGTAAGAGCTCATTGAGTTGAAGGTTTGAGAGATGTATTAGCATGAACCAAGGGTTGGTTAGCAAACATGAAGTAAAGAGTAAGGGAAAATGGGACATTTGAATTGGCAGATTGTGACTCATGGAATACTACAAGAATTTGTGCTGGGGCCTTCCCTATTCATGAAGAGACAGAGTGAGGTGAGGGGAGATTGAATGGTTCCATTCTTCACCCACTCCTTATTTGACTGCAACAGCTCTCTTGAAAAGTATGTAGTTACAAATTAACTGTTCAACTGCTTATGTGCTGTTATCATGAAAGACAGGTTTTCTTGAATTCCCGTAAGAAAGTTTTGTTTTGTTACACTTGATGCAGTCTAAGTACATAATAAAAATAAAGCAGCCCAACCATCATGACTACCCTTAAGTTCACACCGAAATTACAGAATTGGAGGGCTGATAAATCAACTTCACAGTTCCATAAAATTAAAGGTGTATATGACTTTTGTAGAAGTTTGTAAAGTAATGAGGTATAGGTTGAGTCAATGTTAGTTGTTTTTACCCGAGGTTGGGGGAATTTCAAGATATTTTGAAATCAAGAGGAGAGATATTTAAAAAAGACATGAGGGGCAGTATTTTTATATAGAAATGGTTCACATGTGGAATGAACAGCCTGAGGAAGAGATGGTTGTGAGTACAATTGCAACACTGAAAAGACATTTAGATAACGACATGAATAGGAAAGGATTGGGCCAGGAACAGGCAAGTGGGGGTAGTTTATAGAGGTTTACAAAATTATGAGGGGCATGGATAGGATAAATAGGCAAAGTCTTTTCCCTGGGGTCGGAGAGTCCAGAACTAGAGGCATAGGTTTAGGGTGAGAGGGGAAAGATATAAAAGAGACATAAGGGGCAACTTTTTCATGCAGAGGGTGGTACGTGTATGGAATGAGCTGCCAGAGGATGTGGTGGAGGCTGGTACAATTGCAACATTTAAGAGGCATTTGGATGGGTATATGAATAGGAAGGGTTTGGAGGGATATGGGCCGGGTTCTGACAGGCGGGCCTAGATTGGGTTGGGATATCTGGTCGGCATGGACGGGTTGGACCGAAGGGTCTGTTTCCTTGCTGTACATCTCTATGACTCTATGACTCTAATATATTATTCATGTGAATCTAAGAAAATCACACAAGCTGTTAACATAAAAAGAGGAGGAGAGATAATTCAATCTGTTTTGCAATTCAAAAATATCCTGACTGATCTCAGGCTTTAAGTTGACTTTCTCACCTCCCCCACTTATTGCTCAATTCCAATAAGGCACCAAACACTTGCATATTTCAGTCTTACATATAGTCAATTATGCAGCAGCCGTACCTCTCAGAGGTAAAGAGTTGCAAAGATACTCAACCCTTTAAATGAAAATATTTCTCATCTGAGTTCTAAACAATCGGCTCCTTATCCTGAAACTTGTCCCCCTTGCTCTGGATTCCCTATCTTATTCCTCATCATTGGAGAACCTTCCCATTCCAGGGATCTATCTAATGTATTTTTGCTGGGCTGTCTCCCGTGTGAGTATATGTTGAACAAAATTGTCCACAATGTTCCAAATTTTGTGTCATCAAAACCCTATATACACATAGCAAGATCTATTTACTCTTATATTCCAATATACTTACAATAAGGATCAACATACTGTTTGCTTTCTTAATTGCTTTTTGTACCCACAAGCTAATTTGGGTTTTTTTGTACAAGCACACCTGAGTGTCTCTGCATAGAGCATTTGACAAATTTCACACCTTCTAAAAAATATTCTGCTTCACCATTCTCAAAATTAAATTGAATGAACTCACATTACATGCCATCTACCATATTTTCTACTTTTCTTTTTAAAATCAAAGCCACATTTCAATGTCTTGGGTTCACAGCACCTTCTGTATTCTGACCGTATTGAAATAGAGATAACCTGCTTCCAAAGCCATAAAGCACAATTGTTTTGCAGGACAATGCATGGAGGCCATCTCCAAACTGTTAGCCAAGCATCTGGCCATCACTTTGATGCTGAACTGGCTTGAGGCACACAATTAGATATAAATCATTTACGCAATTGGAATGCAGTCGTCATGACCATATTTGAGTCACTGTTTAGCTGGAAAGACAAAGACAAAGAGAAAGAGAGAGAGAGAAAAAGAGACAGAGAGAGAAAGATGGGGGTGATATCACAGGCAATTAATGTATTGTGTATTTAAATAATTATTTATAGGCCTGGACAGGCTCAAGAGATGCTGAAGTATTAAAAACCCTTGTGGATGTCTCTCCTTTCCTTTCAAAGCAACTTGCAAGCTTTAAACCCTCTCTGCTAATTTTGACAATCCTGATGCGACACAGCCAATTAAAAAAATAACTTTGCCAAGCAGCTGTGGTTTCAAGAACAGGTAACTGTCCAGCTATAGCTTTAAAACATCTCGGCACCAAGAGCAAGAGGATCACTAACTTCAGCCTGAAGCAGTCAAGTCATAGAGTCATGTGGATGTACAGCACAGAAACAGATTCTTTGGTCCAACGCATCCATACCAACCAGATATCATAACCCAATCTAGTCCCACCTGCCAGCACCCAGCCCATATCCCTCTAAACCCTTCCTATTCATATACCCATCCAGATGCCTTATAAATATTGCAATTGTACTAGCCTCCACTACTTCCTCTGGCAGCTCATTCCATACACATACCATCCTCTGCTTCAAAATGTTGCCCCTTAGGTCTCTTTTATATCTTTCCCCTCTCATCTTAAACCTATGCCCTCTAGTTCCAGACTCCCCCACTCAAGGGAAGAGACTTTGTCTTTTTACCATATCCATGCCCCTCATGATTTTATAGGCCTCTATGGGGTGACCACTCAGCCTATGATGCTCCAGGGAAAACAGCCCCAGCCTGTTCAGCCTCTCCATATAGCTCAAATCCTCCAACCCTGGCAACATCCTTGTAAATCTTTTCTGAACCCTTTCAAGTTTCACAACATCTTTCCGATAGGGAGGACACCAGAATTGCATGCAATATTCCAACAGTGGCCTAACCAATGTCCTGTACAGCCGCAACATGACCTCCCAACTCCTGTACTCAATACTCTGACCAATAAAGGAAAGCATACCGAACGCTGTCTTCACTATCCTATCTACCTGCGACTCCACTTTCAAAGAGCTATGAACCTGCACTCCAAGGTTTCTTTGTTCAGCAACACTCCCTAGGATCTTACCATTAAGTGTACAATTCCTGCTAAGATTTGCTTTCCCAAAATGCAGCACCTCGCATTTATCTGAATTAAACTCCATCTGCCACTTCTCAGCCCATTGGCTCATTTGATCAAGATCCTGTTGGAATCTGAGGTAACCTTCTCCACTGTCCACTACACCTCCAATTTTGGTGTCACCTGCAAATTTACTAACTGTACATCTTATGCCCACATCCAAATCATTTATGTAAATGAAAAAAGTAGTGGACCCAGCACCGATCCTTGTGTCACTCCACTGGTCACAGGCCTCCAGCCTGAAAAACAACCCTCCACCACCACGCCTCTGTCTTCTACCTTTGAGCCAGTTCTGTATCCAAATGGCTAGTTCTCCCTGTATTCCATGAGATCTAACCTTGGGGAACTTTGGAAATGGAGGTGTGACATGGTCAGAAGATGCCTTGCATTGGCACTACCACATTTTCTGAAGTTTGATAATGATTTTCTTTGGGAGAAAGTGAGGACTGCAGATGCTGGAGATCAGAGCTGAAAAATGTGTTGCTAGAAAAGCGTAGCAGGTCAGGCAGCATCCAAGGAACAGGAGAATCTACGTTTCGGGCAGTACACAAGGGTCTGAAATTGTTCTGGTGCATTAAGACTAGATTCCCTACAGTGTGGAAACAGGCCCTGCTGCCTAACCTGCTGCGCTTTTCCAGCAACACATTTTTCAGATCAGTAATGATTTTCTTTGTACATTTTTAAAATATTTTGCTTATTGAGATCTGTGTTATATCTAATCAAATGTGAATCAATTGTAACCACGGTGGCTCAGTGGTTAGACACTGCTGCCTCACAGCATCAGGGTCCCAGGTTCGATTCCAGCCTTGGGCAGCTGTCTGTGTGCAGTTTGCACATTCTCCCCGTGTCTGCGTGGGGGTGCTTCGGTTTCCTCCCACAGTCCAAAGATGTGCAGATCAGGTGAATTGACCATGCTAAATGGCCCATAGTGCTAGGTGCAATAGATTAGATTAGATTACTTACAGTGTGGAAAGTCAGAGAGAAATGGGTCTGGGTGGGTTACTGTTCGGAGGGGTCGGTGTGGACTGGTTGGGCTTGAAGGGCCTGTTTCCACACTGTCGGGAATCTAGTCTTAATGCACCAGAACTGTTTCAGACCCTTGTGCTCTTCCTACCCCTCTTGAGTTCAGAAGGATAATGCCTGATACACAAAGTTCAGGTGTACATATAATGGAAGCTGAGGAGGACCAACAGAGATAGGAGTTCATGATGGTCATGTACTGTGGCAGCAAACTATTTACTATTATCCCTATTATTGGTTGTTTCCACACGTATGCTTATTTTACCAAGATTGTTCAGTAAAGGCGACCTTGTGCAGATTAAATGTTGGCTTATATTCTGGCAGTAATATTGGTTGTATAATTTCAGCCTCCATTCAACCTAAGAGATTCTGTGACAAATCAATTTTATGTTGAGAAACACATAGAACATAACAGCGCAGTACAGGCTCTTCGGCCCTCGATGTTGCGCCGCCCTGTCATACTAATCTGTTGCTCATCCCACCTACACTATTTCATGTACCTCCATTTGCCTGTCCAATGACGACTTAAATGCACTTAAACTTGGCGAATCTACTACCATTCCAGGCAAAGCATTCCATACCCTTACTACTCTCTGAGTAAAGAAACTACCTCTGACATCTGTCTTATATCTATCTCCCCTCACTTTAAAGCTGTGTCCCCTTGTGTTTGCTGTCCCCATACGTGGAAAAAGGCTCTCCCTGTCCACCCTATCTAACCCTCTGATTATCTTGTGTGAGTCTATTAAGTCACCTCTCAACCTTCTTCTCTGTAACGAGAACAGCCTCAAGGCCCTCAGCCTTTCCTCGTAAGACGTTCCTTCCATACCAGGCAACAGCCTAGTAAATCTCCTCTGCACCCTTTCCAAAGCTTCCACATCCTTGTTATAATGCGGTGACCAGAACTGTCCACAATACTCCAAGTGTGGCCATACCAGAGCTTCGCAGAGCTGCAGCATAACCACCTGGTTCCGGAATTCAATCCCTCTATTAATGAAGGCCAAAACATTGTATACCTTCTTAACAACCCTGTCAATCTGGGTGGCAACTTTCAGAGATCTGTGTACATGGACACCGAGATCTCTCTGCTCATCTGCACTCCCAAGAATCTTACCATTAGCCCAGTATTTTGCATTCCGAATACTCCGGCCAAAGTGTAGCACCTCACACTTGTCCGCATTAAACTCCATAACTTCTATTCTGAGTGCATTTGGATCTCGCATATCATGGGATACAATTTGTGCTGTGAAAGAGCACAATTAAAAACTTTAAACAAATTTGTTTTTCATTAAAATTATTCTTTCATATTCCTGAAGCTTGTTGTTGAAACTTTTTATGTTGTACTCAGCAGGACTAAGAAAGTAGACAGTAGGCTGTAGAAGATGAAAGTGTTGATTGGTTTGCAAACTGGAATCCGGATAGCAGCAGCACTTCTGTGGAAAATGCACTCCTTAATAATGACTGACAGTTAACTGACAAGCTTTGTTTAGATTTTAAACCAGGCAGGTTGACACTGATTTTCAAGACCTTGCTCTGAGAAATGAACTAGAGAAATGGGTGTCACCTATTTTATTGAGTTGAAACAGGTGCTGTGTGTTCATTGTTGAGGAGATGATGATAGAGTGATATTGTTGCCAGACAAATAATCCGGTGATCCAGGTAATGCTTGGGGGACCTGGGTTCAAATCTGACCACAGGAGATATAAAATTGAGTTTATAATAAAATCAGGAATTGCAAGTCTAATGATGACCATAATACCAGTGTCAATGTTTTGTAAAAATTCACCTGATTCCCTGATCATCTTTAGTGAAGGAAATTTCCTAACCTTACCTGATCTGACCTACATATGACTCTAGACCCACAGCAAGGTGGTTGACATTTTAACTGCCCTCTGAAAATGCCTAATAGCAAACCACTAAAAAGTCTCAGAAAAAGAATGAAACCAGATGGACCAGTGGAAAGTCATCATGAGAAATTAGATAGCAAACCTGTCGGCCCTGGTCTCCTTACTAACATCTAGAGGTTCGTGCCAACATTGGGAGAGCAGTCTCACAACTAGTTTAGTGACAGCCCAACATTGTCTGTAAGGTATGATTCCATGACTACGAGTGTAATGAGCTCAACCAGGTGGACCTCCTAGGATATGAGTTCCCTGACTGGGGCTGTTAATCTGGTCCAATCAGGAAGCCCTGGCTGACAGGCAAGAACAGGAGCATCAGAGGTTCTGTTCACTATGAAGAAGCTGGATCAGTGTCAAGGACTCTCCATGTGTAAATAAAGGGTAACTTGGTGAAGAGGTACTGCCTCTGTGGAGTTACTTCAATTACTATGTCCCAGATGCCACCATCACCATACCTGGATATGTCATGACCCATTGGCAGGACCGGTCCACCAGAAGTGGCAGCACAGTGGTATTACGGTTATTAGGACGTTGGCCTCAAGTCCTCCACATTGACTCTGAACCCCATGATGTTTCATGGTATCAGGTCAAACAGTGGCAAAGAGACCACATGCTGCTTACAATGTAGCGCTCCTCGTTGCTTGGCACAAAGTGTGGTGGTTTGGAAATGCTTAGAAATCTCTTCCTCAAATGGCATTGGATGCTAGATCAGTTGTTAATTTTATATCTGAGATGGATAAATGTTTGCTAAGCAAATGCGTTAAGGGAGGCCCATATGGATTTCGGCCACAGATCAGCCATGATAACATTGAATGGCAGAACAGGCTGAAGGGGCTAAATGGCCTATTCCTGTCCCTATGTTCCTAACAATCTGTGCTCCTCAATAATGTCAGTCCTGCTATAACACAGTAATTCCGTTCTCGTGCAGTCCAGTGTTATAAGAAAATTATGTAATAGTAGCACCATTTAAACTAATGGAGCCAAAATCGCGTCTAACCAAAACATGCTTTAAAAAGTCTGTGCTTTAGAAATAGTGTTGCCAATTTATCAATCATGTTATAGCAACTTTGCATTAATAAAATGCACATCATCGCAGAACAGCCTGTACATAATGCCACTTGCAGGAACCACTGAGGGTGGCAACAGTACAGTAGTCTGGCTAGGGTATTTTACTGTCAGTTACAAGAGTGTTTTGGCAGCAGCACCACTGATCAAGCTAGTCAGGTCCTAAAGGATATAGCTGCTAGACTGGTTCACAATCATTCACTCCTAGCACTGACACTCAACAGCACTGTGTGCCATCTACAAGATACACTGGTTCACTGATGTCCTGCTGGGAAGGAAATTGCTATCCTAACCTGACCTGATCTACATGTGACTGCAGATTTAGCATTGTACTTCACTCTTTGGGCAATAAATGCTGGCCTTGCAAGCAATACCCTCATCCTGTGAATGAATAAAACAATGTACAGTGCAGAAATTTGCTAAGACTCCTTAAATAGCACTTTCCAAACTTACAGCAAGTTTTCCTTCAAGCTTTTCACCATCCTGACATGAAACATATCAGTGAGTCAAAATCCTGGAACTTCCTCACTAATGACATTGTAGCTTGACCTACAACAAATGGATTGCAGTCGTTCAAGAAGGCAACTCACTACCACCTTCTGAAAAACAAGACAAATGTACAATAGCACGGGCTATTACAGCTAGTAACACCCATATCTCATGAATTAATATTAACAAAAACACTCAGGACTGTTTAGCAAATACTGTTCAATCATAAAGTCACATATAATTTTAGACATCGTTTTGAGTTTAGCAAGTGCATCTTTGCTGGTATAATCGCTTCCTTGCTGATTATGAATTGCAGATGTGATATGCTGTTTGATACACTCCATCAGTCTTTGGGACATACTGACTACATACCAGGCATCACACCAATAGTGAAATACGTCTACCACATTACTCATCTGTGTGATAGGCAAAACGTCCTTTTAGCTTGACAGCAGTATTCTGCTAATTGTGAACAGCACTAGTATTGCTACTGCATCGTAGCAGTTAGGTTCATCTTTTGACTTTTCAAAACTTTACACTTCATCCCTTTGTACAGCATAAATGTTATTTTGCCTTTTTTTGATTTTTCTTGCAAAATTACTGTGATGTGTGCAAGGCAAACATTCAAAAACAGTTTCTTTCTTCACGAATGCTCCAGTTCTGTGCTCCCAATTCCGACTATTCATTGATATATTTCAAAGTGGCAATTTAGCAAAGTTTAATTTATACAGGTAAATAAGATTTGTTACAAACAGAAAACATTTTAAATAATAGTGTGATTCCACCATCTGTGAATAACCCAATTTTAAACTATTGACAACAGTTTTAAAAGAGATTTTGTAACTTTATGGTTGAAATGAGGTTACAGGAATGAGTTCTTTGGTAAATTAAAACAGTGACATTTCAAGAAGTGTATCTAACTTATTTTTTTCGATTCTTGTAAAAGGTGCGCAAACAAATGGAATTAGTGGAAACATCCAATCATGATTAATTCACACTGGAGCAGGTTTTGTTGGTGAATAGCACCTGGTTCTAATGCAATCTCTCTAAACTAACACAAATGAGCTCAAACTCTTGATACACTGAATTCTGTTTGCGATTACAAATCTACAGTCTTATGTGTTGGCTACACTGTGTCAGGCAAATTACGCTGAAGTAAACAACAAAGTCAAATGGAAACTCGAGGCCATGTTGTATTTTATTTCTTTCAGATCAATGTAAAGATTAACACACCAAAGACCAACCTATAAATAGCTTTATAAACAAAACACAATTATTTTCTTCCGTGTGTATTTTAATTTGCCCTGTGATGTTGCCTAATGCTATTTGCCCCGAACAACACTGAGTATTGTTCTGTTCCAAATGATCTTAGATAACTGCAAATTGCTAACCACTTCAGTATTGCATCGAAAGTTAAGCCAAACATTTTGCATCAGCCGTAGGCCAAATTAAGTAGATCAGCAAGTTACCTGACTTGAAATATCCAAATTTCTTAAACTCTGGGCATTTTTACATTGTTTAAATTTTTGCATATGTAACTAAATCTACTGAATGCAGTCTTACAACGGGCAAGATTCAAGCTTTGAACTTGTGGTGTACTAATCCAGTACCATAATTGTTGTACATCTACACACTCCACTCTGGTTGAGGTGGTGTTCCTTCTCTTTCATGTGGGTTTAGGTTCATGTTAGGAGTATATGTGGTAATTTTAAAAGTCTGTTTGCCTTTTGCCATGATAGTAGAATATTATATAATAGAGACACCAATTAATCCAACAAGGGAATTAGAATAAACAGCTTGCCCTCAGGCCTTGTTGGTGGTGGAAGGACTGGATGTTTGAAATGCCATTCAAGCAGACCACTTTATCTTGACTAGTATCAAACTTCTTCAGTGATTCTGGAACTGTACCCATCCAGACAATTGGGGTGCATTCCATCATTCTCCTGACTTATGCCTTGTAGATGGTGGGGAGGTGATAGGGAGTCATAAGGTGACTTAATTGCTGCAGGATTCCTAGTCTCTGATATGCTCAGTATGACTAGTCGACTACAGTTTCTGGTAAATAGTAACCCCCAGATGTTAGTACAGGGAAATTCAATTATTGCAGTGCCATTGAAAGTCATGAGGAAATGATTAAATTCTTGTGAGGTGCAAATGTTGCTTTCCACTTGTTAGCCGAACATTGAATATTGTCTCATGTTATATTGGGCATAGAAAGCTTCAGTATCTATGAATCAGTGAACATCCTTACTTCTGATCTTCTAATGGATGGATGAAGTAACTGAAGCTGGTTGGACCTCAGGCCTGAGAAACTCCTATAGTGATATCCTAGGTCTGAGATGATTGACCGTCAAAAATCACAACTATCTACCGATGTGCCTGAAAGATTCTTCCTGATTTCCAATGATGTCAGTTCTATGATGCCACAGTGGCTTCAGGTCAAATGCAGACATTCTCATCTGACCCCGGTAAGTCAGCTCTTTTCTCCAGGCTTGAGCCAAGGCTACATTGATGTTGGCGATCAGTGTTTATGGCAGAAGCAGATTATTGATGAGCAAGTGCCTGTTTGGGATAGCATTGTTTATGACCCTTCCCATCACTTTACCAATAATCAGGAGTAGATTAATGAGGTGGTAATTGATCAGGTTGGTTTTGACTTGCTGTTTGCATGCAGAGTATACCTGGATGCCATTCCTCATTCCTGGATGGATGCCAATACTGTAGCTATTCCGAAAGAAGCTTGATGAGAGAAATGAACTTGGCTAGTTCTGAAACACGTATCTTCTTTGTTATTCTTGGAATATTGTGAGGACCCATAATATCCAGTGCCTTCAGTACTTTTTTTTGAAAAAATATACTTTATTCATAAATTACCTATAAGTTATTACAAGTTCAAAACAGCTCCATTTAGACTTTGCAGAAAGTACATGGAAGTTTGATGTTCCTCATGAGAGCTTCACTCCAGAAGGAGATGTGCAATGGTCTCTTCCCCCTAACAGCCACTTGAAGGACCGTGTGCAGTAGCAGACAGAGTCCAGGTGTGCCTTTCTCAGCACTAGGTAAAAACAAGGACTGCAGATGCTGGAAACCAGAGTCTAGATTAGAGTGGTGCTGGAAAAGCACAGCAGGTCAGGCAGATTCCAATGAGCAGGAAAATCGATGTTTTGGGCAAAAGCCCTTCATCAGGAATAGATGAAGGGCTTTTACCATTTCTCAGCACTAGCCAAGCTACGTCTTGATGTTTGTTGGAAAGTTCTGGAAATGAGACAGTCTGCTCAGGGAACCATCTGAAAGGATCTACCCTCTCTGCAGGGTCACAAGGACATTGCATGCTGACCATTTCCTAATGCACTTGTCGTCAAAGGCATTTCCTTCACAAATTTTTCCATCAGACACAAGTGACATAGAATAGTCCAACTGGTTGGAGTGTTCTGCAGCAACCTCAGTATGCAGTGACACTTGATGATTACGTACCTAGGGTCTATGCATAGTCTGATGCAGCACACACAAAGGTGGCTATGAAGATGAGGGCAGAATTGGGTTGGTCCTCCTCCACCTTTACTAGAGTTTTGTACATGATGTCCCTGTGGACAGGATCCATCTTTGATCTCAAATTGAAGTGGAAGATGGCTCAGGTGATTGCTGAAGCACAGGTTCCGGGAATGGACCAGACCTGTGCCGTGTGCAGCAACACTGAGCGTACCTCACACCTGAAGACCAAGTTTTTATCTGCAATGGAGATGGAACAGTGCTCCCATATGCCCAGTTTCTGTCAACTCTTTCAGTAATTTCTTGATATCACATCGAGTGATTAACTGAAGACTGTTATTAGTGATGCAGGAGATGTTAGAAGGAGGCCATTATTTGACTAATGATGGCTACAAATGCTCTAGCCATTTGCAATAATTTGCTTGGTCACCCCATCATTGTAGATGGAAATTTGTGGTGCCCGGGCCAGTGCTGAGTTTAGGTTTAGTCCGTCGTTTTGTGGGATTTTTTAACTCTGCATGTCATAAGTTACATCCACTGTCTGGTGTGCATTTGATTCCATGTTATGGTTTCACCAATTTCACAACTCATTCACCTGATGCTACTCCTGCACACTTCACTGAGTTGGTGTTGATCCCCTAACTTGATGGTAATGGTAGATTTTATGATGTATGATGTTGCAGATAGTCCTAGAGATTTTCAGCACAGAAAAATGTCATCTGGCCTATTAGGTCTGGTCAAAACCAGCCTAACTAGTCTAATCTTATTTTCCAGCACTTGGCTTTGGTGTCACAAGTGCACACCTAAATACTTTGTAAATGTTATGAGGACTTCTGTCTCTACCACCTTTACAGGCAGTGAGTCTCAGATTCCCACCACCCTCTGCGTGAAAGTTTTTCCTCACAATCTCTCTAAAACTCCTGTCCCTAACCTTAAATCTATGCCCCCAGTCTTTGATGCCTCTATCCTTCCAGTCTGGTTGAGTATGATTCTGCTTATGACTCACAACACCTCATGATGGCTGGTTTTGCATTGGTAGATCTGTTCAAAATCTACACAACATAATGGAGTAACGTGAAGATGGGAATTCATCTTCTTAAAGGTTGTTTGTTGTCACGCCTACCAATATTCTTGTGGACAAATGCATCTGTGACAGGCAGATTGCTGAGACAGAAATCATGTAAGCTTTTCCCTCCTGTAGGTTCCCTCATCTCCTGCTACCGATGCAGTCGAGCAGCTATGTCCTTTGTCACTCAACCAGCTCAAACAATAAAGGCACTGCTGAACTACAATTGGTGATGGCCATTGAAGTCTTCCACCCAGAGTCCTTTCTATGACCTTGTCACCTCAGTGTTTTTTTCCAATTGATGCTCAGTGTGGAAATATACTGATTCTCAGCTGAGGGAGGTTGGTAAGCTGATGATGGGTAGCAATCATCAGGATGATGGATTTCAAGCACATGTTTAACTTGATATTATATTAGATTTATGGGGTCTAAAGACAATTTTGAAGAGTCCCTCCTGATACTCTATCACTGTAAAGGGGGTTGATTATCTTAGTTGTCTTGATGGCTGGTTTGTTACACAAATTGGCACCAACAGTGTGGGTTTAATTCCTATACCAGCTGAGGTTACTGTGAAAGAGTCTCCTTCTCAACTGCTCCCCTCACCTGAGGCATGGTGACCTTCAGGTTAAACCAGTCATCTGTCTCTAATATGAGAGCAGCTGTATGTCTGAAAAGACCATGGCGACTTCACCTTACCACTGCGTCGCCACCTCCAGTGCAACCTCCCTGCTGGTGGGACAGTACGTATCAGGGATCATGCTGATAGTGTCAAGGACAGTGTCTATAAGGTGTATTGTGGTGAGGACGTATGTCAGGCTATTGCTATATAACAGCCTTTTGAGGAATGGCCCAGGATGTCCACCTTTGCAGGGTTGACATAGGGCTGGCTTTGTCATTGTCATTTTCAATTGATGTTGGGTGGTCTATCTGGTTTCATTCCTGTTTTTGACCATTGTAGCCAATGAATACAATTGAATGGCTCTTTTGTTCATTTCAGAGGGCAGTTAAGAATAAAAACACATAACTGTGGGTCTAGAGTGACCTGTAAACCAAACCAGGTAGCATGGCAGATTTTCTTCCATAAGGAAGGTTATGTTCAAGGATGTGAGGTCAGGAATAGAAGAGGAGAGGTCACACTGCTGGGAGTTTTCTATAGGCCTCCACAAAGTTCCAGGGATGTGGAGAAGAGGATTGGCAAATTGATTCCGGGCAAGAATGAAAGGAACGAGGTGGTCATTATGGGGGACTCCAACTTCCCTAACATTGACTGGAAACGCTATAACTCTAGTACATCAGATGGATCTGTTTTTGTCCAATGTGTGCAAGAAGGTTTCCTGACACAGTATGTCGAAGGGCCAAGAAGAGGGGAGGCCACACTGGATCTAGTGTTTGGTAATGAACCAGGCCAGGTGTTTGATTTAGTGATAGGTGAGCACTTTGGAGAAAGTGACCATAATTCAGTAACGTTTAGTTTAATGATGGAAAGGAATAGGTATATGTCACAGGGCAAGAGTTACAGATGGAGAAAGGACAATTATAATGCAATTAGGCAAGACTTAGGAAGCATAGAATGGGGCAACAAAATGCAGGGGATGAGGACAATCGAAATGTGGAGCTGGTTTAAGGAACAGATATTGTGTGTCTTTGATAGGTATGTCCCTATCAGACAGAGAGGAAGTGATATGGTAAGGGAACTATGGTTTACTAAAGAAATTGTGTCTCTTGTTAAGTGGAAAAGGAAGGCTTATGTGACATTGAAGCAAGATGGTTCAGATGAGGCGATGGAGAGTTCCAGAGTAGCGAGGAAGGATTTAAAGAGAGAGTTAAGAAGAGCTGGGTGGGTACATGATTAGTCTTTAACAGGTAGAATAAGGGGGAACCTTAAAGCTTTCTGTAGGTATGTGAGAAATAAAAGGATTACTAGGGTAGGAATAGGGCATGTCAAAGACAGAAGTGGGAAGTTGTGCGTGGACCCTGTGGAGATCGGAGAGGTGCTTAACGAGTATTTCTCATCTGTTTTCACTCAAGCAAAGGAGAATATTACAGAAGAAAAGACTGAGATACAGGCTATTAGACTTGAAAGGATTGAGGTTAGTAAGGAGTTAGTAATTCTAGAAGGTGTGAAAGTAGATAAATTCCCTGGGCCACATGGGATTTTTCCATGAATTCTCTGGGAAGCTAGGGAGGAGAGGGGGAGCCTTTGGCTTTGATCTTTAAGTCATCATTGTCTGAAGATTTAGTACCAGAGGACTGGAGGATTGCAAATGTTGTGTCCTTGTTCAAGAAAGGCAGTAGAGATGACCCAGTGAGCCTTACATCTGTTGTAGGAAACGTTTTGGAAATGATTATAAGAGATAGGATTTATAATCACCTAGCAAGCAACAATTTAATTGGAAATAGTCAACATCAATTCGTCAAGGGCAAGTCATGTCTCACAAACCTCATTGAAGTTTTTGAGAAGGTGACCAAGCATGTGGATGAGGATAGGACAGTTGACATGATGTACATGGACTGTATAAAGCCTTTGATAAGGTTCCACATGATAGGCTATTAGAGAAAATGTGGAGGCATGGGATTATAGGTGATTTAGCAGATTGGATTAGAAACTGACTTTCTGTAAGAAGGCAACAAGTGGTGGTTGATGGAAAATATTCAGCCTGGATTCCAGTTACTAATGGTGTGCCACAGGGATCTGTTTTTGGGACCGTTGTTGTTTGTCATTTTTATAAATGACTTGGACGCAGGCATAGGTGGATGGATTAGTAAATTTGCAGATGATAAAGTCAGTGGAGTGGTGGACAGTGTGGAAGAATGTTGCAGATTGCAGGTACACTTGGATAAACTGCAGAATTGGACTGAAAGGTAGCAAATGGAGTTCAATGCAGCTAAATGTGAGGTGATTCATTTTGGAAAGTATAACAGGAAGGCAGAACACTGGGTCAATGGAAAGATTCTTGGTAGTGTGGATCTGCAGAGGGACTTGGAGTCCATGTACATAGATCCCTGAAAATTGTCACCCTGGTTGATAGTACTGTTAAGAAGGCATGCGGTGTGTTAGGTTTTATTGGTGGAGGGATTAAGTTCCAGAGCCATAATGTCATGCTGCAACTGTTCAAAATGCTAGTGCAGCCTCACTTGGAATACTGTGTGCAGTTCTGGTCGCCCCATTACAGGAAGGATGTGGAAGCATTGGAAAAGGTGCAAAGGAGATTTACCAGGATGTTGCCTGGTCTGGAGTGAAGGTCTTATGAGGAAAGGCTGAGGGACTTGGATCTGTTCTTATTGGAGTGAAGAGGCTAAGAGAGAATTTAGAAGAGATATACAAGATGATCAGAGGATTAGATAGGGTGGATAATGAGAGTCTTTTTCTGAGGGTGATGTCATCCGCTTGTACGAGGGTGCATAGCTGCAAATTGAGGGGTAATAGATTTAAGATAGATGTCAGAGGCAGATTCTTTACTCAGTGGTAAGGGTGTGGAATGCCCTGCCTGCCAATGCAGTCAACTCGGCCACATTAGGGGCATTTAAACAGTGCTTGGATAAGCACATGGGTGATAATGGGATAGTGTGGAGGATGGGCTGAGATTAGTTTGCAGGTCGGCACAACATCAAGGGTCGAAAGGCCTGTTCTGTGCTGTATTGTTCTATGTTCTATGTTCTGGGAGATGGGATTCCATAGTAATGTTATGGTCACCAAAAAGCTAACTTTTAATTCCATATTTATTCATTGATTTCATATTTCACCAACTGCCATGGTGGGATTTGAACATGACCCCAGAACTTCTAGCATTTTTAACTGAACATTACCACTATGAAACATTGTTGTTTCAGTCACAATTTTAGATTTAATTAATAAAATCTTCAATCAAGAATTTGAATTTAATGTCTAAATATTTTAAATCAGTAAAACTATATCAAGTAAAACTATAACTTGAGCTCTTTAACTGCTATTAACCTGCTCCAATTTGAATTGCCATAAGATGTTAACCCTGCAGTGAGTTGTGGCTGATGTTGGCAAGTTAGTTAATCAGGTTTGTATGTTTCTATGCACTCTCATACTAGCTAACTGTAGACTTCTTAACCTGAAGAAATAAGGCCAATAGACCATAGGACATAGGAGCAGAAGTAGGCCATTCAACCCACTGAATGTGTTCCGCCATTCATTGAGATCATGGCTGATCCGATAATGGTCGATCCACTCTGCTGCCTTTCCTTACTGATTAAAATTTTGTCTCTTTCAGACTCAAATACATACAATGATCCAGCTTCGACAGCCGTCTGCCATAAAGAATTCCACAAATTCACTACCGTTTGAGAAAAGAAGTTCCTCTTCATCTCTGTCTTCAATCTGTGACACACATTCTAAGACTATGACCTCTAGTCATAGACATACCATAAAGGGAAGCAACCTTTCCACAGCTATCCTGTCAAGTCCTCTAAGAATCTTATACATTTCAATAAGATTGTCTCTCATTCATTTGTATTTCAATATGGTATTGGCACAATCCAGTCAATCTGTCCTTGTGAGACAATCCCTCCATTCCTAGTATCAGTCTAGTGATCCTCCTCAGGATTTCCTCCAATACTAATATACATTCCTTAGACATTAGGGGCTCAGAATTATTCACAGTATTCCAGCTGTGGATTTGACTGGTGTCTTGTATAGTTTCAGCAAAACCATCCTATTTTTGTACTGCATTCCATTTAAAATAGATGCCAACAATACATATGCCTTCCGTGTTACCTTCTGGATTTAAATGCTAGCTTTTTGTATTCGTGGACCAGGATTCCAAAATTCCTCAGTTCTGTAACTGTCTGCAGGCTTTCTACACTTAAATAATATTCAGCTCCTCCATTCTTCCTGCCAAAATGCAGAACCTCACATTTCCCCACATTATGTTCTATCTCCCAAGATTTTACGCACTCACCTAACACGTCTATGTCTTTCTGCAGATTCTTTGTGTCATCCACCACACTTAACTTCCCACCTATTTTTGTGCCATTCACAAACTTGGCTGTAGTATATTCACTTTCCTGAGCCAAGTCATTAATATATATTGGAAGTAATTGTGGCCCCAGCACTGATCCCTGTAGCACATCATTAATAACAGGTTGCCATCCTGAAAATGACCCCCCCCCATCCCAACTTTAGTTAGCTTATCCTCTCTCCATTCTTCATCCTACCTCCAACATCTTGTTAGCCTGAAATAATTAGTCTGAGCCAAAGTTATCTCTTGTATGAACAAGCCTGTCCAGCTCGACCTCAGTCCCAGCTGCAGAAGACTGCAGGGAGGTGAGCAGCTGGGGAAAGAACAAAACAAAGGGAAGAAGGAAAATCGAAAAATAATTAAATAAGACTGCTTAAATAGATTTGGGCATTTTTTTTCTCTGATTTCTGGAACTAATTAACCCCATCCTCCTTTTTAAAGAGATGCAGGTGATAATGGTGCTACGTTCTCTCAGCTCTGCCAAAAAAACAAATAGGCGCCAGTTCCTCACATCAATAAATTTTCTGACAACATTGTTCCTCAGATCAATGAACTATTCACAAAATGCAGCTCGTCAGTCTCTGCAGCTTGTTGAAAATGTGCTGCGCAACATCAGGTGGATAATTAAGGACTTCTTTCTACTTGAAGCTTGGGTTTTGGCATAGATCCATCCCCAGTATTCACCCCTATCAGGTTTTAACTATGAGTAAAGAATTGATGTTGGTGAAATGCTGACCTGCTTATAATCTCTTGTCTGCATCTAAAATTCTCCAGATGTTGGAGCTCTGGCCCATGTCCACTATACTCGGTGAAGCCTCCGGAAACATTTGGTGCTCATGTGAGCCCATTTGCTGTATGTTTTTGTGTGTGTGTATTTGTGTCATTTCCTTGATTTCTCTGCACGCAAACTCCACTTTCATAAGTAATGTGAGTTTTGCTTTATTGGGTTGCTTTTGTTTAAATCCTTACAACAAAGGGCGGCATGGTGGCTCAGTGGTTAGACTGCTACCACACAGTGCCAGGGCTCAATTCCAGTTTCGGGCAACTGGCTGTGTGGAGTTTGCACATTCCCCCTGTGTCTGTGTGGGTTTTCTCCAGGTCCTCCAGTTTCCTCCCACAATCCAAAAGATGTGCAGGTCAAGTGAATTGGCCATGCTAAATTGTGCATAGTATTCAGGGATATGTGCGTTAGGTGCATTAGTCAGGGACAAATAAAGCAGAATGAATTTGGGTGGGATATTCTTCGGAGGGTCAGTTTGGACTTGTTGGGCCAAAGGGCCTGTTTCCACACTGTAAGGATTCTAAGATTCTAAGAAAACAGAATCCATTATTGTTGTGTTTGAACTCTAGTCTGCTAGCACTGAGGTTTGTAATCTTAATAACTTAGTCAATGTTCTTAGATCCACAAAAGTCACTTATAGAAGGGGCATCAGTCTGCTGACTGAGAGATGTACAGGACAAACAGTAGAGCAAGTTGAACCAGTTTGTTGCCTGATCACGCAGTGTATTTTGTTTTTGGCCTTGGAATCCACCTGGCAATCAGAAATTCTGAGAGTGTAATCAGGAATCCCGGTATCAGATCCCAGTGCCATTTCCAAACAAAATGGCTCCCAAGTCAGATTAGATTTGTTAGATTAAATTCCCTGCAGTGTGGAAACAGGTCCTTCAGCCCAACAAGTCCACACCGACCCTCCGAAGAGCAACCCACCCCACCTCTGACTAATGCACCTAACACAATGGGCAATTCACCTGACCTGCACATCTTTGGACTGTGGGAGGAAACTGGAGCACCCAGAAGAAACCCACGCAGATATGGGGAGAATGTGCAAACTCCACACAGACAGTCAGCCCGAGGCTGGAATTGAACCTGGGATCCTGGTGCTGTGAGGCAGCAGTGCTAACCACGCAAAACAAAAAGACACTGCATCTGAGAAATAGAAACCTGATACAGCTGATAATCTTGTACCTTGAGATCTAAAGAGCTATTTCTGGACCACACTATAAAAGCTACCTCCAAAACTTTACTTCAGTTTTTCGCCTCCCCAAGGGGATCAGCAAGAATTTAGAGGACTCCATCAGATCTGCCATTATGTCATCAAAAGGTGGAGCAGACATGAGGGGCTGAATGGCCTCTACCTGTGCTTTGTTTGGATGTTCCTGAGAGGTTGCTATATGTGCACTGAACAATTGCTATGGCTGGCTAAAACACAGGCAGCAGCTCGGTTTTGAGTGGCTATATTTGGAATAAAAGTGAACACTACAAATTAGGTTTAAAAATAATTTTTCTTCTATTTTTGATATTTTAAATATTTTTGTGAATGCTAAGACATTGATTATTTAGTATTGTTATGGTTTTTAATAAATTGTCATCAGTGACAAAGAACCCCCCCCCACCCATTATTTACATTTTTTTTATTTTGACAGCAAAATTGACACCTCTCACAACTAATAAGTGTCCAATTTTAATTTTGAAAATTACTGCAGTAACTGATTAGTTTTGACGCCAGGCATGTATAAGGCAATATGATAGAAGACTGAAACAGGCCAGTTAGTAAATGTTGACAACTGAGCAATTAAGAGTCTGGCTCTGGTTTTGCTGAGCTCATTAAGTTGCACAATTCCCTCGGGGAGTTTGGTTAATAGCCTGCTCTGAAATATTGCAGTACAGGTATCCCCAGCTTTTTGAATGTTCATTTTACACAATTCTGCTTTTACAAAAGACTTACATTAGTACCTGTTTTCACGAATCTGAAGAGGATTTTTGCTTTTTCAAGAAAGGCGAGACCTTTTTCCCACATAAATAAGCACCTTCGCTTTATGCCATTTTCGGTTTACAAAGGTTTCCTGGGAATGCTGTACTTTTGAATAGTGGGGACTACCTGTAATTTATTTTGTAAATTTTTAGCTAGCTAAGAATCAGACTTTAAATGTCCATGTAAAAATCTATTTTGTATGCAATACACAAAGTTTTTTGTTTGATTTAATTTGGTTGTTGTTGTAAATTAATAATTGTCTTTAGATAAGTAAAGTTGTAACCGAATATTAATTGAGGAAGAAATAAACCCTTCTCTAACATTGCTTCCTTCATGTTAACTCTTCTTCTTACCGGACCTTCTGATTACATCTTCTGATTGCATCACAACTTGCCAGTTTGATATTATTTATTGTAGTAATGAAGATGGTGACACAGGATAATGTAGCAAATCCTACTCCAGAGTAATAGACTATTGACAGCTGCAGAAACACCATTTAAGAAAAAGTCAAGAGGAAAAGACATCTTAATGCTATTAGCAAGATTGATGGACTACCGATAATGACAAAGCTTTGTGATAATTATTTTACAAAGCTGCTAATAAACATAGTCAAGGAACAGATAGCACAGGTTCATAAATTCATCTAGTTATTCTATAATACTCATATATAGAGTCACTGAAAATAAAAGTTAGGAGATATGTAAGACAGCCTGCTAACTAAAACTTTATATTACTTCATTTTATACTATTTCACAAAGTCAAATTAATTTCAGTTGAATTTGAAGTTTAGCATACACTCTTCATTGGGATATCTTAATGAAACTGAAAGAACACATACAGTTACCTAAATTAATTGTTTTAAGAACCTTCATTAAAATGCATAGAACAGACTATCTCTAAAACAAACCTAATATAAAATGTGAATATTATGTTAAAGAATAGAAATTGGAAGAACTGTTACTTACTCTTGCTGCAAAGTCAGATGTTCTGGAGTGTTTAATACAATTTTGGATATCTAATCAGAGAATGCATTTTTTTAAGATGCAGTGATGACTCAAGGAACGATGAATTCAAGTTGTGAGGAATCATTAAGAAATATATGTTTTTGTCCAGGCAGTAAATACATTAGTTTAAGAAATTTAAGCAATTTTACAAAGTTAATCCTGGAAAATGGCCAGAAATTTCCAGATTTGCAGATTCCACAATGGTGGTAAAGAAGGTTTCTGCCATAATAATATTCATCTGTTGACAAAATGTAATACAAATAAGGTATGTGGTTCGGTTTACTTGAAAATCTCTTGATTTATTTTAAAGCTTTATTTTAAGTTAAATTAATTTATACAGGAAAGTGCTATCCAGATACAGAATGTGCCAGAGTGTAGAGAACCTGTCATCATTGGATAACATCTGGATAATTGGCTCATTTTGTACATTATGCTCTTAGACGAGCATCATTCCAAAGATGAAGGCCTTTTTTTTCAAAGGTGGTTCTCAAATGCTACACATTAACATTGGTTAATAACAAAATTGGTTACACTGTGATATGATCTGAAATAAAACTGAGTGAGTACAGAAATATCCATATATCATTTTGGCAGTTTAACAACTCTTCCAGATTTTGTTGTGGTGTAACATTGTGTAAGTGAAGATTTTGCCCTTGACATGCATTGACCAATAATATGTTGGTTGTTGTCTTGGTATTTCCTAATATCATGTGGAAAATGTGAGATCATGCCCTTTGACAGGAAGAATAGAGGATATAAATATTATTTAAATGGCGAAAGACTGAATAAAGCCTTAGAAGAAGGTTCCCCCAAATTCCTCTGTGCTGCAGTTTTTTTTGTTCGTGTCCTCCGTTTTAATAACGAAATGTTTAACAGTAACATGTTTAATAACATGTTTGCCTTCATCAGTTAGGGCATTGAATATAAAGGTTGGCAAATCATGTTGAAACTTTATAAGATTTTGGAAATATTATGTGTAGTTTGGGCTGCCAAACTACAGGAAGGATGTGGAGGCTTTGGAGAGGGTGCAGAAGAGGTTTAGCAGGATGTTGCCTGGATTTGAGTGTATTAGCAATAAGGAGAGTTTGAACAACTCACTGGACCCAAAATGTTGACTCTGATTTCTTTCCATAGATGCTGCCTGACATGCTGAGGTTTTCCAGCAGTTTCTGATTTTGTTGGACAAACATGGATGTTTTGGATAGAGCAATAGAGACTGAGGGGTAACCTGATAGAAATATAAAATTAAGAGAGGCATGGATAAGGGTGGATAATTAGAGTCATTTTTCCAGTGTAGAAATGTCAAATACCAAAGAGTATTGGTTTAAGATGTGAGGGAGAACTTTAAAGGAGATGTGTGAGGAAAGTTTTTTACAGAGACGATAGTAGATACCTGGAAGGTTTTACCAGGGGAGGTGGTAGATGCAGATAGAAGAGCAAAGTTTAAAACAAGTTTAGACAGGCACATGAACAGACAGGGAATATAGGGAAATGGGCCATGTGCAGGCAGCTGGGATTAATTTATAATAGCATTGTGATCGGCACAGGCGTGGTGGACCGAAGTATGTGTTCCTGTATTGCACTGTTCTATATTCTATGTTCTATGTGAAGTTTGAAGTCACTGATGATTGATGTCTTATCTATTTTACATACCCTCATTATATCCTGATTTATTATCTGTCTTACTGTTAAGGGGCTGAAAGACCACTCCCACCAGTGTTTTCTTCTCCTTATTTCTGATTTTCCATTTCAAGAATGTTTCTTCTCTAAGATACTTAGTCCATTGCATGCAAATAAAGTCTTGCCTGTCCTTTCAAAAGTTATATATCCTTAAATATTTGGTTCCCAGCTTTGATCACCTTTTATCCACATCTCCATACTGGCTATAAGATTACAACAAACGTTCATCTCTCTTTGTGCCATTAATTGTTTATTTTGTTCCAAATTGCATGTGCATTTTGGTAAAGAGGCAACTAATTTTGCCTTCTTTACCATTTTCCAGCTTTGATCCTAATAGCTGTTTTTTCTTTACTGTCTGCATTCTGCCCATCCCTGTGGTGCTCTGGGTATCATTTACCTAAATAGCTTCTCTACAATGCTGCCATATCCATTTGCTTTGAAAGCCATCATATCTACTCTTCAGAGCTCCTGACACCATTCCGTTTAAAACTTTCTCTACCACCCTAATTATTCAATTTAGCAGAATACTAGTACCAGCAGTACTGGTACCAGTGTCCCATGAACTGAGATCCATTCCTTCACACTAATCTTTCAGCTATGAGGTGATCTGTCTTGCATTCAGCTGGCACTTCTTGCTGTTGAAATTTAGCTTTCCAGTGAGCCGCAACCATCAATAAATGAAAGCTCCGATCATACTCTTCTTTGGATTTACCCATTGCAATTATGTATTAGGCAGTGCATATCCAGGCAAGTATATTTTCTGTAATTCTGTGCATATGTTGCTGGAACACCTCTTGATTGACAGATAAAATGTCTCTGGACACAGTATCTTCCAAATTCTGTCGGTAGGGACTTCCTGAGATTCCTCAGCTATATATAATAACCAATATCCATGATTAGTGTCCAGCATGAAGAAATCTGCACTTGCCACACAACTTGGCTGTTTTCTTTTTCCAGGCTACATGGTGAATACTGCTTTCTGCACCCTGTAGATCCTGTTGTCTAGCTACAACAACCTGACATTTTCTACTAAAACAAAACAAGCGGATACTGGAGATTTAAAACCAAAACACAAATTGCTGGTGAGTCTCAGCAGGTATGGCAGCATCTGTGGAGAGGAGGCAGAGTTAACGCCATGAGTTCTGATGAAGAGTCATTGGACTCAAAACGTTAACTCTCTGCTTTCTCTATACAGATGCT
Source organism: Chiloscyllium punctatum (assembly GCF_047496795.1). NCBI lineage: Eukaryota > Metazoa > Chordata > Chondrichthyes > Orectolobiformes > Hemiscylliidae > Chiloscyllium > Chiloscyllium punctatum. Next base: position 122,370,063 of record NC_092739.1, read on the forward strand.
GCCAAGCCTCGTGCAGCTTTGCCAGAAATTTCTGGTTTTGTTTTATATTTTGTGCCATTTGCTAACATTGAGTCAATGCTATGCCTTTGATTTTCCTTCCGTTAGGAATCCTTCAATACACCTTAAAGCAAATCAATTTCATTATTTGCCCTGACAGTTCAGCGTCTGAAATCTTGCAATTGTTACCCTTGTTATGGTATCCATTGTTAAATTGACCTATTGATTTCTGTGGCTTTGGCCCATAGGACATTAATTCTAAGCGTTGAAAACCAAAGTTGATTCTTACATTCAGCTAATCTTCAATGACTTTCCATGTATTTGCAGAATCTTTTCCTGGTGCTTTTCAGATAAGCCCAAGCTATTGACTCTGTGTAGCTGCCTATAATCATATGCTCTGAGTATTTTCACATCTTGTCTAAGCAGTTCTGTAACTAACTGCTTGGTCTGTGAAACTTGGCTACACGTTTTGCTTAAAAATTTTGAATACAGATCTACAGTTTTCCAAATCATGTTGAGGATTTTGCTTGTTTCTGAAGAATAAAATCATATGGAGAATTATTCTGGGGGGCATTTCACATGTTTTTAAAAAGCATTATCTCTATGAAAGTAATTGAGTGGCTTCATAGAGCCAAGAGCCAGAAACAGAACCAAGAAGCAGAGCACTAGCTACCACTTCATCTGTGAATGAAGCTGGCCTAGTCGGGAAAATAGAACAAAAATAATGAAAGAGAAACAAAGTTAATTCAATAATCAGGAAATTAGACAGAACTATAATTTTTGCAAAAGCTATATCCCAATTAATATGTAGTTGGTGAGACTGGAGTAGACGATGCATTACATAAGAACATAAGAAATAGGAAAAGAAATGGCCCATTCAGCCCTTCAAGTCTGCCCCACCATTCTGTAAAATCTTGGCTGATCTGCCTCTTCTTTTGTGCCAGCACATCTTAGCCCTCAACACTTCAATTACTCAAAAATCCTATCTAGCTCCTCTTTAAGTATTTCCAGCGATCCGGTCTCCACAACTCCCTGGACAGAGAATTCCAGACATTCATTTCCATCTGATTGAAGGAATTCCATGGCATCCCAATTTTAGATCAATGTCCCCTTATTCTGTCAGAGGTCAGTTAATTCAACTGGACGGCTGGTTTATGATGCAGAATGATGCCAACAGCATGTGCTCAAGACTCTCCTTCCCTACCTCACCCGCACCTGAGCTGTGGTTACCCTCAGGTTAAACTACCACCAGTCATCTCTAATGAGAGAGTAGCCCTAAAGCCAAATAGTTTAAAACTTTGTTTACCTTCATTCCATGATCATATGCCTGGAAGAGGTTCTCCCAATAGTGGAAACATCTTTTCAACATCTACCCTGTCACCCTCTGAAAACATCGTATGTTTCATGACATATTTATTAAGCTATGTCAGGATCAATAAATGGATTTGTGGCCCCAAATAGTTTGTCTGTGAGGTAAGGCTCACTGTCTTGATAAATTAGACCAGACTTGACAGAATGAATTAAATGGATCCACAGTGATAACAGCACACCTTTATAAATCTATCTAAAAGGGATTTGATGCAAAGAAACATAAAATTCTGATTATTAAATTGGAGAAAATTCTAGGGATCTCCTTTGTGCTAACCAATGGTTATGGTCACTCGTGATAATCTGAAACAAGAGAGTAAAGCTAGATAAATGAACTCTGGGGTGTCAGCGAGAGAGTACTATAAATAGGTCTACAGTTAGACTTAGTACAACTGAATGACTTAATAGCATTTATATTCAACCATCACTTGATTGCCCTGTAAATGATTTCACAGTAAACCAAATTGTATACAATGCAGGCTGCAAGAAGAGCTACATCATATGCGTAAACAAGCAGTAAAAGGAAAAGCTGGAAATGATCGCAGAGAAGGCCTATGAAATACTTACAAGAATTCAGAAGTCGGTGCTAAATTTCCAACTAGATTTATTCACACAGGTGGAAAATGAGGATTGTTGAGACATGGAGGCCAATGAGGAATCAAAAAATAAAATGTATGTGGATTGTTAGCTGTGCGTTTTTCTATTATTTTATCAGCACTCATTTTAAGTGATGGACAGCAGTTCAAAAGTTCTAGTTTTAACAATATCTCTGGGAAAAATGTTGCTTGCACAACAGTTTTACATGTGTCTCACTATGTTTGACATTCTGTAAAAGTATTGAAGTAAGTTACCTAACTTTAAGGAAGTTGGTCAACAAACTGAGGTGGCTTCTCACTGAAGCAATGCATCCAGCCTGAGGTGAACTGGCACTCCTCAGTTGGTGACAGCAAAGCTTTAGGTACTTTCATGTGCACCCTAATTAAACTGTAATCAGCTATTTTTGTCATGAGCAATACATAACCAGTCAACAAAGTTTCCTCAAGTCAAATCAAGGCCAAATGTATTGACTTAAATCCAAAGAGCCTCATACAAAATGCAATGTCAAGAATACAACCTTCATGCATTCACTTGGGCCCAGAAAGGTTTTCTTGAGGGAAAGGGAATGAAATTTTATTACCTACTAGCCATGATAAAAATAAAATTCACACCAACCACAGGTAATATGTTTGAAAAGGAGAAAGTGTATGATAAGGGCAGGAAACAAAGCTTACAATTTTTCTTTTGACAAAATGTCTTATGAAAATGTTGATTAGAAAATATCTGAGATGTTACTACAGGCCCCTGTCACAGATAGGACTTGAACTTGGTTCAGAAATGGGGTCACTACCAGCATGCCCCAAAAACCCCCTCAAGGTTTGTAGAGTCTTTGCAGAGTTACATTTTAAACCTGAGGCCAGTTTAATAATTAACTCATATTCTGCCTCTGGGGGAGGGTTTGTAATTCTTGACTTCTCAGTGAATGGTTGTTGATACAAGTCCTTTTCCACAGTAAGAAATAGGCTTACAGAGTCCCTGCTGTTATCAGTTCTTAGTACTATTCCAGTTATTCCAGTTTCTCTTTCCACGTTGCTTCTTGAATTGAATTGAATTTAACGTGTACTGAGGCAGAGTGAAAAGCTTTGCTTCTCAAAGGCTTGACATTTAGTTCCTTTGTGGACTCCAGTATCTGGCATCATTATCTTTAAAGCTGGAGGATCTGCAGGTGATTTCCATCCCAACTTCCAGAAAAGTGTTAATCAGCTAGGAGATCCACATCTGCGTCTCAGTGCCTTTTTGGCTCACATTGATCTTTTTGACTAACAGTTTTGTGAGCTTGGCTCAAGCTAGTCAGGTGATCACAGAGCCACTGTTGGTCCATATTTGTCCTTTTTCAAATTCATTTCAGTCCATTTCAGCTACAAAAACAAATGTAGAAAGTTGAATATCAATAGCACTTAAATGCCATTATTGTAATACTTTCAAAATGTTCTCAAAATCTCCCTTGGAATAATAGTCCCATTGTGTGTTTAAAGGGATGTGTTGTTTGGGTCTGTATATGATAGCCATCACATTGGTGCCCAGTACTTTTCAACTAATCTACTCTAATCTAATCAACTGTTAGATGTTTCCCAAGACTGTGACAGGTTTGGATTGTGGGCCAACAACTAGGTTTTCAATAATGATTTGGAGGAACTGGTGTTGGTCTGGAGTGAACACAATCAAAAGTCACATAAGGTTATAGTTCCAACAGGCTAATTTGAAATCACAAACTTTCGAAGCGCTGCTCTTTTATCACATGTGCTTCATCTGACAAAGGAGCAGCACTCTGAAAGCTTGTGATTTAAAATACATCTGGTGAACTATAACCTGGTGTCATGTGACTTTTGACCGCTGCTCCTTGGATGCTGCCTGAACTGCTGTGCTCTTCCAGCACCACTAATCCAAAATCTGGTTTCCAGCATCTGCAGTCATTGTTTTTACCTTCAATAATGAGGCCAATCAATTTTTTTTATTTACAAGGAGTTTTGATAATCCATTGTCAGGATTCCCTTGTTATCCTTTCGTGCTGCTGGGGTAAAGGGGGCAGCGGAAGTGGAGAGAGATGGGAGCAGATGGATTGGTGTGGTGGAGAAGAGTCTGAGATTTGAATATTTGTTCCAGAAATGCTGCACCTTTTCATTCCTAAAAGCAGTTGAAAGTCTCATTCAATTGCAGATGATGCATTTTAATGTCCAGTTAATTATCATGCTGATAGTCTTTTTTTTCTGGGTCTGTTAGAGTCCCACAAATTATGCATTACTTTGAAGAGTTTGGCTCCTTTCAGGTCAGGTAACATTGGCACCATTTCAAAGTATCCCAGCTCATTAATTTCTCACAACTCCAAAATTTGAGGCTTTTAAACTAGTTGATGAAATTTCACAGATTAACAGTCCATATGTCATAGTAGCATGACCATTCTTTGCCTTTCACAATTATTGGCAAATGAAGGAATTAAAAAGAGCACTTAAACAAATTAAAAGAAGGGTAGAAAGGCTGAACCAGGTTGAACAGTTTAAGAAATATTTTCTGCTTAGAAGAATTGATGCAAGCTCAGTTTAGCAGCAGCCATCCACTTGATGCAGAATTTCCTGCATTACGATTAGAAGCAGCAGCCCACGATTGATTTCCTTTTTACTAATTTATCTCCATGATGCTGAGGCCAGTTGCAGTACCCGAATTATTGCCCATAAGACTTGATAGCCTAGTAGAGATTGACTGCCTTCCTGCTGTGCATGGTTAAGTTCTACAGTGGGCAATGCATTTACTAATTGAGTCATTGGAAAGGTAAATTGCTGAATCTTTAAATCAATTTAAAACTGAGCTAATTGTTTACTGTAATAGATGTAAATTGTGTTGTAATTTGTCAAGCTTTCAGTCAATAAATTCCAATCAGCCAACACTTGATTTGGAGAAACTCCCCAGATAGTTGCCATTCCAACAACATGTCCCTGTGAAATAATTCAGCTGTGTTAATGCATGGAGCATTAAGGTATCTCGGTCGGTGCAATGAGTTTTACACTAGCTGTTTCTGTCTAGAACTGAACTTCGTATACAGCCTGTCTACTTGTGAATTCTTATTTGAACTGAATTTCGGCTCAGTCAATGGTTAACACCCACAGAACTGGAAAGCTGCTCATCACCTTTACAGAATTATGTAGGGAAGGGAAGATGGGAGTATACTTTCCATCTGTGTTAAGGAATTATATGGGATGTAAATAGAGTTGCAATAAAGTACTATAGGATGCAAGGGCAGAAGTAGGCCATTCCAGCCAATAGGTCCGCTCCAGTATTCAATAAGATTATCATTGATCTGATCATTCTCAACTCCACTTCCTTCTCTTTTCCCCATAACCCTTGATTCCATTACTGTTTAAAAATCTGTCCATCTCAGCCCTGAATGTATTAAGCAACTCAGCCTTAACAGCCCTTTACAGTAAGAATTTTCCACAGATTTACTACCCTGTGTGGGGGAAAAAGACATGTTGATCTGTCTTAAACATGATCTCTTACTCTGATATTATGCCTGCTGGTCCTAGACTCTGGGCAACAATCTGTCCTGTCAAGCCACTAATGTGTTTCAGTAGGACCCCTCTCATTCTTCCAGTGCGCACACGCCTAATTTATCAATCTATCATCGTAGGAAATCCCTCCATATTTGGAACCAATTCCGTGAACATTCTCTGGGAAGCCTCCAATGCCAATATAGGTGAAAACAATGACTGACTGCAGATGCTGGAAACCAGATTCTGGATTAGTGGTGCTGAAAGAGCACAGCAGTTCAGGCAGCATCCAAGGAGCAGCAAAATCAACGTTTCGGGCAAAAGCCCTTCGTCAGGAATTTTGCTGCTCCTCTGATGCTGCCTGAATTGCTGTGCTCTTCCAGCACCACTAATCCAAAATCCAATGCCAATATAGTTAATGGGAACAAAACTGTTCACAGGATTCCAGGTGTGGTCTAACTAGTGTTTGGTATAGTTCTAGCAAGGTCTCCGTACTTTTGCATTCCCTTTTGCACTCTCCATTCCCTTTGAAATAAAGGCCAACAATCTATCTGCCTTTTTTATTACCAGCTGAACCTGGATGCTAGCTTTTTGTGATTTATGCATTAGCACTTCAGATCTCTCTGTGCTGCAGCTTCTGTAGTCCTTCCCTACTTAAATTTGTGTCCACTTACTTAACCTGTCTGTATACTTCTGCAGATTCTTTGTGTTATCCTCATCATTTACCTTCCCACCTATTTTTTGTGTCATCCACAGTCTCAACAGTAGTGCATTTCATTATGCAGTATTATAGTTAAAAGGACTGTCGAAGAGTTACTCATTTTTTTACTAGATGCAGACTGCCTGAATATATATTGTAAATAATTTGGGCCCAGCACGGAATCCTGTGGTATTCTAATTGTTACAGGTTACTGTCGTGCAAATGTATCTTTAATCCCAACTCTTTCTTCTATTAGTTAGCCAATTCTCTATCCATGATAATGTATTGTCCCCAACATCCTGGACTGTATGTATTGGGTTTGAAAGACAACTCCTAAGTAACCTACTGGATTCTGTTGTATCTTTTGTGATCATTAATATGCAATGGAACATCAAAAAAATGACCACAGAATGAATTTTATCATGGCTAGATGTTATTGAAACAATACATCATGGTAGATGCACACAACAATGACAAAAACCTATAATAGAACTTTTAAAATTTGCTTGCAACACCAGACAATATGAAAACAAATGTTATAGATGCTGTTTATGCTTTTATGAAGAGATTTTAAGGACATAATTTTCCACCATTGAATTAGCAAAGCTAATGAGGGGAAATTGGGAAAATGTAGCGCAAATGTAAAATCAGAATCTCACCATCAAGACAAAATTATCCAATCTTCTCCTTAAGCTTTAAAATTTAGCTACAGTGTTAAGGGTGATGACCTTATTTTAATGCATTTATATCTTACTAACAGCCTAACTCACTTCACTTATATGTAGCTTCCAATTTTCCACTCTGTCCCAGATAGAGTAGATGATGCCTACTCCCAATAGGAAAGTCAGAACGGTACCTGGTGGCTGCTGGTCCAAACCTTCATTCAACTCTTCACCCCAACATCCCTGAGTTCTTTATGTGGACTGTCCTCTTCTACCCTTCATCTACGTAAATCAGAATTGGTAATCCACCAGCTTTATCATATCATTATACTTGTCGTTGGTGCAACTCTGACACCATTTCAACACTTTAACACTTCACTTTGGAGCTCAGGGGCATCTTCATGCTTCTGCCAGGTTGCTTTGTGCACACACAGGCATCTCCTTCACCCGCACACAATGCACCTTACATTTCTTAGCTTTATCTTTTAGCACTCACTCACTCACTTTGTGCTTGCTTGGAGTTTACCACCCTCTTTAGCTTGCATTGCTTTTTAACACTTACCGAGAGGCATTGTCAGAATTCACATCATACAGCAGTCAAGGGGGTGGGCATGTTGCTGTATGCCACTGTGCGACGTCAGTGTCACACTTCTAGCACAGGCCAGTAGCTGGCGTCCACTGCATATGCTTCAAGCAAATGACCATCTGAAAGACAAAAGGAAGCAGTCATTAGTTGGGCCAGTGAGACTACCCTCAGTCAGGAGGTAATGATAAAGTGTCTGATTCCAATCCAGGGGTTTGGCCACAATCTGTTTAGCACTTAATCCAGCCAGAGTTCCTGGGGATCTGTATCTCCTCAGTCCAGGGATTGGGCCACGATTAGTCCTGCAGATCAAGTGCAACAAATCTGGGGAATGTCAGTATGTCAGTCAGGGAGCTGTGACTACAACAGTCCAGAGTGTGGGTCAATATTTTCCTACAATGAGACAAAGGGAGGATGACAGAAGAGCAGTTAATGGTGATGCATGAGCAAGAGGGATTGTGAGCTGTCCCTAGTGAGTGTGTAGAAGGTGCAAAGGAGAAAATCGGTTAGTAGTTTGGGAGCATGGGATAGGTAAGAGTTTTTAAGTGGATATAATATATACAATAATGAGAGTTGTAATCCATTAGCCTTGGTGAGATACACGCACAGTGGCAGAGTTCAAGTCAGCAATGACCTGCGGGGATGAAGTGGCAGGAAGAAGATGATCGCACTGAACTTGGCAGTGTAGAGTAGATCACTGATCTTCTTTTTGAACTGCTGTACATTCTATTGTATTCAGCCCGGCTGCTATCTCTATCAAAACAGGCTGGGTCTGGTGGTGACGCCTTCTTTACTAGTCGACAGGAAAATGCACTTCACTACACTGTCCACTGGCAGCTCCAGGTCCTTGTTGGTGAAGTGGGGAGCTAACTTGTCTTTCCGGGCCTTGTCCTTTGCGATTACAATGCAGCAGCAAGGGTGAAGTACTGTTCCTGGCTCACATTGTGCAAAGTGGTGGGCAGCTGAATTTGAAAATGGTGCCAGAGACTAAAATGCCAGAAGATCTCTGCAGTGGCAAATACTTCATCTTCTCATGACATGTGATTCCACATGAAGGGTGTCATGGAGCCCGAGTGTAACTAATAAGGTAAATGTGGAAGGTGTGAGAAAAATTTCTTCGAACGGTGGTGAACTCACTTGAAACTGAAAATAGGAAAATTCAGCACCAAGTCTCTCGATGTCCACATTGAGAACTTTAATAGGTGTGTCTCCTAACTAGGCCATTTCTTACGTTTATTCTTATGGTTGTTGTTGAATGTTGTGTCCCACTCCATAACAAAAACACTTTTTTAATGCTGTGCCTTGAAGAAATTGATGCCAGTCTTATGGATTTTCCACAACATTGACGCAATATTGCACTGTTCACACTCCAGGATCTTGAGGGCAACTTACACTCTCCTGCCCAACATGTAATACTTTTTGAGTCTGCCTGTTGGAGCAACTATGCATCTGATGGGAGATTTCCCACATTCAAGTCAAAATATCTACCACACATGACAATGACTAAACCCTAACAGCATCAGAGGGAGAATGTGTTTTCAGGATAGTTTCTACAAATATTGCTCTCATTTCTTTAATAACTCTCAAAGAAAGGAAATCAAGGGAATCCATAGCATAGTCCATAGGATCAACCAATTATAACCTAAAGTTTAGTGAGTGAAATAAATATGTTTCTTGCAAGGTGCAGGATTTTTTGTATTGTCTGTTTTAAGACGTGCTTCAAGACAAGATTAACTTTAAGCCAGAAAACTGGATATTTAAGTTTTTCAGTTCAAGAGAGTTATCAGTGGTCTATTTTTTCTTAAGTGAGTCATTAATAACTTTTACAATTTTTGATTTTCAATTTTCTGCATTTCTGGAAGTACATTTTCCACGTGTTTTCTTTCAAGATACTTCATTCCTTACAATAGTACCTGATCAAAAATAGGGTTCCACTTCCTACATTATTTCAATGTAGATGATAACATTCCATTATTCTACACTTTTTCCATTCTGCTGTATTTCAACAGATTAAAGTATCTTGTTGGTCACTGCTCAGTTACCACCATAAGAGAGCCATGGGTTTGAAATCCTTCCTCTAAATGATGCAGGGTTCATGCACTCAGTCTTCAGATCACAAGTTTTTCCAGCTGTTTAGGTGATTCTCCAAGTCTTTCTTAATTGTTGGACAAAACAGAAGTCTTCATACTTGAACTACATAGTTATAACTTTAACTACTTACTGTCCTTCTGGGGATGTAGTGGAAAATGTTGATATTTAAAATTCTTGTATTCAGTATCCTTGAACAAGAGTGCAGCAGGAATTTCTGCATTAAACAGTAAGTTGACAGAACAACTAGACTGATGACAAAGATTAGAAAATTAAACTTACCAATTGAAGTCATTCCTCCAGTTGCAGCCATAACAATAAAACACAAGAAGAGATTTTTTTCAGCTGAGTATTCTGGCCAGATTGCAAGATTTAAAACCAATCTCTCTCCCTATTCTCACCACTCATCCATAAGCAGGTTGCAATTTAATTTTCCTTTTTGTAACACAGTGCCAGTGTATCTCCTCCAGTCTGATTGTGTAAGCATCATAACAGCACAAGAGTCATAGAGATGTACAGCAAGGAAAAGGACGCTTCGATCCAACTTGTCCATGCTGACCAGATATCCCAACCCAATCTAGTCCCACCTGCCAGCACCCAGCCCATATCCCTCTAAACCCTTCCTATTCATATACCCATCCAGATGCCTTTTAAATGTTGCAATTGTACCAGCCTCCACCACTTCCTCTGGCAGCCCATTCCACACATGCACCACCCTCTGCATGAAAAGGTTGTCTCTTAGGTCTCTTTTACATTTTTCCCTTCTCACCCTAAACCTTTGCCCTCTAGTTCTGCTCCCCACCCCACCCCTCGGGAAAAGACCTTGTCCACCTACTCTATCCATGCTCCTCATAATTTTATAAACCTCCTTAAGGTCACCTCGCAGCCTCCGCTGCTCTGGGAAAAACAGCCCTAGCATATTCCACCCCTCCCTGTAGCTCAAATCCTCCAACTCTGGCAATATCCTTGTAAATCTTTTCTGAACCCTTTCAAGTTTCACAATATCCTTCAAATAGGAAGGAGACCAAAATTGCACGCAATATTCCAACAGTGGCCTAACCAATGTCCTGTACAGCCACAACATGACCTCCCAACTCCTGTACTCAATACTCTGACCAATAAAGGAATGCATACCAAACGCCTTCTTCACTATCCTATCTATCTGCGACTCTACTTTCTAGGAACTATGAACCTGCACTCCAAGGTCTTTTAGTTCAGCAACACTCCCTGTGTATAAGTCCCAAATTGCAGCACCTCGCATTTATCTAAATTGAACTCCATCTGCCACTCCTCAGCCCATTTGCCTGTCTGATCAAGATCCCATTGTAATCTGAAGTAACCTTCTTCACTGTCCACTACACCTCCAATTTTGGTGTCATGTGCAAATTTACGCACTATACCTCTTATGCTCACATCCAAATCATTTATATAAATGATGAAAGGCAATGGACCCAGCAATGATCCTTGTTGCACTCCACTTGTCACAGGCCTCCAGTCTGAAAAACAACCCTCCACCACCACATCTGTCTTCTACCTTTGAGCCATTTCTGTATCCAAATGGCTAGTTATCGCTGTATTTCATGAGATCTAACTTTGCTAACCAGTCTCCCATGGGAAATCTTGTCAAATGCCTTACAAGCCCATATATATCATATCTACTGCTCTACGCTCATCAATTCTCTTTGTTACTTCTTCAAAAAAACGCAATCAAGTTTGTGAGACATGATTTCCCACGCACAAAGCCATGTTAACTGTCCCTAATCAGTCCTTGCCTTTCCAAATACATGTACATCCTGTCCTTTAGGGTTCCCTCCAACAATTTAGTGGGCATTAGAACATAGAACATTTTCTATGTTCTATATTCTAACTTGTCCACCACCAACATCAGGCTCACTGGCCCATAGTTCCCTGGTTTGTCCTTACCACCTTTCATAAATAGTGGCACCACATTAGCCAACCTCCAGTCTCCTGGCACCTCACTTGTGACTATCGATGATACAAATATCTCAGCAAGAGGCCCAGCAATCACTTCTCTAGCTGACCATAGAGTTCTAGGGTACACCTGATCAGGTCCTGGGGATTTATCTACTTCTGTGCATTTCAAGGCATCCAGCACTTCCTCCTCTGTAATATGGACATTTTTCAAGATGCCACCATCTATTTTGCTACATTCTATGTCTTCCATGTCCTTTTCCACATGCAAAACACTCCCCCATTTTCTGCGGCTCCACATAAAGGCCGCCTTGCTGATCTTTGAGGGGCCCTATTCTATCCCTAGTTACCCTCTTGTCCTTAATATATTTGTAAAAACCCTTTGGATTCTCCTTAATTCTATTTGCCAAGCTATCTCATGTCCCCTTTTCGTCCGCCTGATTTTCCTCTTAAGTGTACTCCGACTACCTTTATATTCTTCTAAGGATTCACTCGATCTATCCTGTCTATACCTAACATATGCTTTCTTCTTTTTCTTAACCAAACCCTCAATTTCTTTCGTCATCCAGCATTACTATGGCAAAGTTACATCAAAATTGGGTGTATTTCACACAATCTTAAACATGGAGAACACTTGCAACTCAGGCACGCTTGCAATCATAAACAGGGAGACTGAAAGGGTAGAGAAATTCTTCAATTAGTAAAATTTAAATACAAAACAATTGAGAGCTATCATCTTAGTAACGGCCTCGCTTTTAAGATGGAGTTCAAAAGTGCAAAACTGAAGTTAACAGTCTGGAATCACTTTGTGGAATTGGCTCAGTGGCTCGGCAGCAGCTGAACAGCAGTTTGATACAAAGATAGAAATTGCTGGAGAAACTCAGAAGGTCTGGCAGAATATGTGAAGATAATCTGTGAAGAGAAAGCAGAGTTACTGTTTTGAGATCTCTGACCCTTCTTCGGAACTGAAGGCAGTTTCTTCTGTTTTAAAAATCTCTTGAAAGTTTTCTGAAGACGTTTTGCTGAAACAGAACTTCTACTTCACTGTTTGTTGAAGAGAACACAAATTCAGTTATTTGCTGTGTCTTTATAAGCCAGACGCATTTTCTTTGTAATCCTGAGTTTTGGATATTGATATTGTCAGTAGATGTTATGTAGGGTAGTGCTGATCCAGTAAACAGACTGCTATTTCAAAATTATGGTTGAATGGATTTTAAAATTGCAGTCAAATTCAGCATCATGGGAGTCATATGACCAAGCTTCCCAGAGAGGGTACTTACCGTGAAGATAAAGGGTTGCATTTCATGTAACCTCTGCAATGGGACGTACAGTTGATTAATTGGAATGTCATTTATACATCTTCTGGTAGAATTGTGATTTGCAATTTTACCATGTCGGGACTTTCAAATTTCTTTAAGATGATCATTTCAGTAGCATGGTATAAGCTCAGCTGGTTAGAATCTGGTGCTAATAATCACGAGATTGCTGGTTCAGTCCCTGTTTAGAGAAGCTGTTGTTATAGCATTCCTACTTCTGGACCATGAGGTTCAAGTTCAAGGGCCATCTGCTCTGGAGATGCATCATAACAACTCTGAACAGATTGCTTTAAAAGAAAATCAAACAATTGTTAGCATGCCAGATCCATCAAGAACAAAATAAAATTGAAAGGACTGTGGAACCAAAACCAGAAATTGTTGGAAAAACTCTGCAGCGCAGACAGCACCTGTGGAGAGAAATCAGTTAATATTTTGGGTCCAGTGGCCCTTCTCGAGGGTGTCCTGTTCTGAAAAAGTACATGAGTATTGATTGTTTCACTGATGATGATGTTTGAGAATTTTCTGAAAAGTGATTGCTAGGTCTCGTCATGTGGTTCTATATATCATTGTTGGGCTTATGTATTAACATTGGTATTAACATTTATGAACAGTCCTCAAGCCTTAAATATGTCACTTTGGCCTCTAGTCACTATTTTGTAACACTGAACTCTCTTTTTATTAATTGTTATCTCTAATTGAATTGTTTTGGTGTTGCTTAGTTTGCATTCCAGTATGGCAATGAATAGCATCTTGGAAGTGGGCAGCACGGTGGCACAATGGTTAGCACTGCTGCCTCACAGAGACCCGGGTTCAATTCCCACCTCAGGCATCTGTCTGTGTGGAGTTTGCACGTTCTCCTTGTGTCTGTGTGGGTTTCCTTCCACAGTCCAAAAATGTGCAGGTTAGGTGAATTGGCCATGCTAAATTGCCCCTAGTGTTAGGTGACGGGGTAAATGTAGGGGAATGGGTCTGGGTGGGTTGCTCTTCGGAGGGTCGGTGTGGACTTGTTGGGCTGAAGGGCCTGCTTCCACATTGTAAGTAATCTAATCTAAAACTGTCATTTTTGTTTTGATTTAAGTGAGTTGATTGGTTGACCTTCTTTATTCACATTATGATTAATTTTTCACAATTGGAAGACTGTATTTTAATTTTACTTCCGTTGTAATAGAAAATTATTCTAGTTGCAGAGTGGCAGTAAACACTATGAAGATGTGCTGAGACTTGAAAATTAACTTTTATTGCACCTGCTGCAGACTATGATGGCAAATCAGGTTAGATAGTATCTATTTTATCAACATGTTTATATGTTAAGTTTTTGTCTTCTGAGTGTTTTTACATAACAAACTTAAACTTATGTTAGCTCCAATATCAGATGGCATAAGTAATTTGGTACTGAAATTTTCAGTAGGTATTTATGATCGCTCCTGACATCACATATATCGCAATCATAGGTGCTTCTGTGTCTGGGTCAATAATATGTCATGCTGCAAGTGACTATATAAGATGGAGATTGAGACTTTTAAACCATCAGGTGACATGCCATGATACAGTAATGATATCATGAGCATGTCTGTTAAAAGTATATTGCATACTAACTTCAAGGCATAGCACAACACAGTCTAAGTGAATTGTAAAAGGTTCAAGAACTGAGTAGTTATGAGACTGTAGATTCTGTAAAAAGTAATTCTACTGTTGCATGCACACAAATAACTTTAAAAAACGAATGGCAAAAATCACCTAACTTTTGCAACTGCAATTTTGTCAAGCTCATAGAAGCATCCAAGTGATAGTCATTGCACATAACTCATTGAAAATAACTTCCTTAGAGGTGTGGGTAGCTCTTGCTTACCTCAATGAAATGGAAAGGTTGAGTAGCATTCAACTTAGTGGTTAAGGCACTGAAATAATTAATCTAAAAGACAATGGATGGGACGTGCTGTATAATCTAATGTCTAAAACCAAAACATGATTTGACAGTTTGTGGTTTGAGGGGAGCATAGTAGCTCAGTTGTTAGAACCACTGCCTCACAGTGCCAGGGGCCTGAGTTTGATTCCACCCTCTGGGAGCTGTCTGTATGGAGTTTGCATATTTTCCCACGTGTCTGTATCGGTATCCTCTGGATGCTGTGGCTTCCTCCCACAGTCGAAAGATATGCAGTTTAGGTAGGTTAACTGTGCTAAGTTTCCCATAGTGTCTAGGGATGTGCAGGTTAGGTGGATTAGCCATGGAAAATGCAGGATGGGTGGGGGGTGGATCTGGGTGGGATGATTTTCAGAGGGCCCATGTGGATGCAGTGGGCCCAACAGCATCCTTTCACACTGTAGGGATTCTGTGATACAATGATAGTGGCCATGTTGTGGTTTGAACTGCATTTTGTGCAGATATGTTCGGAGTACCTATAAAGACTAATCCAGACCACAGTTCTAGTATGAGCAAAGCTGTATACAATGTCTTAGAGCCGGGCTTTTTCTGTGTCACTGGGAGTCACAGAAGAACATGTCCAGAAAGAATTCTGATTAAGGAATCCAGGCAGTCTTTAAGCATCGTGTCAGCAAAATCAATAAGGAAAAGCTTCAGTCATTTCACTAAAGCTGCTTTATCTGCTGAGTCCACCGACAAGACAAGCTCTAGATGATTGCTGCTGCTAAGCACAGCTCTTTGACACCAATCCCTCAGCACAAGGATTGAACTAAATTTCCTCTTCATAGGTTTTTTAATCTGCATTTAATCCTATATATTAAGTAAAAGGAGAAAAGCTATTCTCTAAAGTAATTTACAGCAGTGTTGTGTAATGAACTTCTAAAACATTTTTTTATTCATTTATGGGATGTGGGTGCTGCTGGCGGGTCAGCATTTATTGCCTGTCCCTTTTTACCCTTGAGAAGGTGATGGGGAGCTGACTTGTTGAACCGCTGCAATCCACCTGCTGTGGGTTGACGCACAGTGCCATTAGAGAATGAATTCCAGGATATTGACCGAGCAACACTGAAGGAGCAGTAATATATTTCCAAGTCAGGAGCTTGAGGTGGTGGCATTCCCATATATCTGCTCCCCTGTCCTTCTAGGTGGAAGTGGTCATCGGTTTGGAAGGTGCTGTCTGAGGATCATTGATGAATTTCTGCCATGCATCTTGTAGATAGTACACACTGCTGCTTCTGAACATTGGTGGTGGAAGAAGTGAATGTTTGTGGATGTACTGCCAATCACATGGGTTGCTTTGTCCTGGATGGTGTCAAGCTTCTTGAGTTTAGTACTTAATAAAGTAAATAATAACAGCAGTAAAAGTCCTAAACCTTTATCTTGTTTTGGACTAAAGCCTTGCCTTGTTGTGTAATTATGATACAGTCTTTTCTGCTCTTCTGATGCTTCTGTGCAGTGGGCAAGGAAACTGACATAATGTACTGAACAAATGAAAACAGAAGGCCTAGATTCCAATTCTGACTGGTATGTGAGGCGATCTTGGGTAGACAAATAATTGAGAATTTATGGCCTCAGGATCTCCATACATCTTGATTATATGTGGATGTATTGATATTGAAGAAGTATGGGAATGTGTCTAATTGTGATGCACTCCACATTGGTACAGCCTGTTGAAGGGGAGGAATATGGAAGGTGTGGAGGTGAGATGGGGCTTTGGAGAGATAGCAGCATCAGATCCTCACACATATGGAAAGCAACAGCTGAATGGAAATGACCTCAATGTGGCAGGTACCAACTGGAAGCCTCATGTCTTAAGAAAAAAATGTCATACCAATGAACCAAACACAGAGATTTCACGTAAAATAAACACATCAGCTCCCCCCACTCCCGGTCTGAAACAATTGATTTAGCTCACCTTCATGTTGCGATGTCATCACGACCTCTCTCTCTGACCTGAATGTTTGTGAATGAAATTCCCATCAAGTGGGCTGCTTTGTCCTGGACATTGTCAAGCTTCTTGATTATAATACTTAATAAAAGTAATAAACTTTTATCTTGTTTTGGATTAAAGCTTTGTGGCTTTGTCATGTGGCCATGATACAATCAGCTGTGCTTTAACCAGCACTATACTCTTCGACCATGAGACAATCTTTCTTGCTTTTCTGATGCTTTAATTGTGATTAAGACAATTGATGCCATATACCCACGTCGGAGAAAATGGGGACTGCAGATGCTGAAGATCAGAGTCAAAAGGTTGTGGTACTGGAAAAGCACAGCCAGTCAGGCAGCATCCAAAGAGCAGGAGAGTTGACATTTTGAGCATAAGCTTTTCCTGATGAAGAGTTTATGATTGAAACATTGACTGTCCTGCTCCTTGGATACTGCCTGACCGGTTGTACTTTTCCAGCGCCACAGTTTTTGACCATATACCCAGCACCACTACGGCCCCACTCCGCTCAACAGTGGCATCCCTTCCTGTTGTTTCCACTGACTGTCTAAAGCTGCAAGCCCTCTTATTGAACTAGAAGCATTAGGGACCCTCCTGAATGTGTGATCACAAATTGCCAGTTGGGAAGCTGCTCCCAGGAAACTAGCTTGATGGATTGCCCTGTTGGCAAGTGCTGTCTCAGGACTCCCAATTGTCCCTGACTTTGGAATCCCAAAGCCTGCAGCAAAACCCCAGCATTCACTCTCACTGAGACCAGGAATGAACAGTAACATAAATTTACCTAGCCCTTTTAGGCAGCCAAGTACCCCAAGCCACTGCACAGGAATGTCATGTCGCAAAATCTATCACTGAGGTAAGGAAGGAAATACCAAAGCACGCGTCTAAAAGCTTGGTCAAAGTGGTAAATTTTAGGTTGGATCTCAAAAGCAGAAAGAGGTGCAGAAGGTTAGGGAAGGATTCCTGTATTGAGTGTAGATGGCTGAAGTCAGGCCAGTCAATGGTGGTGAGTAAGGGTGACACAATTGAATGGATAAAATGAAGCTGTATCAGTTGAGAAATTTTGAGAACAACTTTGGCCAGAGTTTCTTGGGCCTCACTGAGACCAAATAGGACTGGGACTATTTTCGTGAGGGCAGGGGAGGGAGTAGTCCATAGAACTCACAACTAAATGGGATTCATAGGTTATTGGTGGAAGGCAGGCATATGGAGTTAATTAAATTTCCTACAGTGTGGAAACAGGCCCTTTGGCCCAACCAGTCCACACTGACCCTCCAAAGAGTAACCCACCCAGACCCATTTCCCTCTGACTAATGCACCTAACACTATGAGCAATTTAGCATGGCCATTCCACCTGACCTGCACATCTTTGGACTGTGGGAGGAAACCCACGCAGACACAGGGAGAATGTGCAAACCCCACACAGACAGTCACCCAAGGCTGGAATCGAACCTGGGTCCCTTGTGCTGTGAGGCAGCAGTGCTAATCACTGAGCCAGATTAGCCATGATTTTACTGAGTAGGCTAGAGAGGCTGAATGGCCTAATTCATATGTACATGTGTAACCTATCCAGTTCCATTAAGGAGGCAATAGACAGCATTGTGGACTCATTGATCGTGTGCTCAGGGAAGTTTGTTAATTCTTATGGAGATGGCCAAACTTCAGTGACACTTGGATTTTACATCAGCTGTATGAAGCTGTGAAGCATGAATTCGAGGCAGGAATGTTTAAACAAGAAATAAAATAGTTCAGTGTCCTTCTCAGTTCTAAACTGAATGAGTTGTATGTGTGTTCACTGAGATGAGCTCTAGCAGTGCTATAATTCGATGATGTAACTACCCTTAAACAATGTGTTTGCCAGATTGCCACTCCTGCCAACAGACAAGCTGTCAAATTAAAGATCAACATTGTAAATGTGGGAAACTGTAAAGATGAGTTAAAAAGATTTTAGAACAATGGAAAATTTACCGTATGGGAAGAGGCCACTGTGTCTGGTGACTGAATAAAGCAGCCACCAATTCCAATCCTAGTTTCCAGCATCTGGCTCATACCCTTACAGATTACAGGATTTTAGGTGCAGTTCCTGATTCTTTTTGCATGCATTGAGGGTTCCCTTCTCAACCACCAAGCAAGGCAGCAGATTCCAGGCACCCACTACCCTCTGGATAACTATCCTCGTTCCCCTCCGGAACCCCCTCAAGTCCCTTCTACCAATTCTTCCACCAAGCATCTTAATGCACTCTGGTAATTTACCCCTCTGCTAGGGGATACAGGTCTTCCTGTCCACTCTAGCTAAGCCACTCATTGGTTTGTAATCTTTAAAAAGTTTTGTTTTATGGGATGTGAACATTGATGGCAACTCCAGCATTTATTGTCTATCCTTGATTGCCCCTGAACTCAGTGGCATTCCAGGCCATGTCGGAGGGCACGTAAGGGTCAACAGAGTCACATGTACGCCAGACCTCAGAGAATGGTGGGAGTTACCCTTCCTAAAAGGTATTAGTGAACTAGATGGCTTTTTATGACAATTGACTGTGCTTAAACAGTAACCATTAAGGTAGCTTTTCAGTCCAGATTTTTACTGAATTCAAAATTCTTCATCTACCACAGTAGGTTTTGAATCCATGGCTTCAGAACATGAGCCTGATGTGCTGAATTACTGATTCAATGTCATTATCTCCTGCCATCAGCTCTTTCAAGCAGAATTAACGGAATTCATCATGTTTCGCTTCTGAACAATGTTCAATATTGCAATGATTAGAAACCAAAGCGTTTGCAAAAAGAAAAGCTTTACTTTGAACTTCCTACCATAGTTGACAGCTATTTAAATGTAAGTGTTGGGAGTTTAGAATGTGTTGTAGAGCTAGTGTGCAGAACTCTTAAGAGCTGTGTATTATTACTTGGATAATTGAAAATCTTGTGCAATACATTGCTTCGTACAATGATGTTAGTTAATGGTAAAATATACTGCTGAGCTCTAAGTGAGATCAGGCTTGCAGGGAACTGCATAGTTGCTGCGAATACTTTGAACTGCAGAATATGCTACCTTAATTTGTGTATTCATGCATTCATTATCATCAGCGGAATTCAATGGATTAGGCTCTATAAGGGAATTAACCCCCTGAGGGGCAGTGAGTTTAGTGAACATGCTCTGTATGCAATGGTATGTCAGGTCATGCACTTAATTGTTCCTAGGTATGCACTGTTAAGTCTTGGGAGAATAATTTTCAAGGTAATTTATTTTGCTTAATTGCAGGATGTAATATGAAATCCATGCTAAAAATGCCTGCTCTAGTTAGGCTTTCATAATTTTGGTACATGTTTTGCATGAATAAAGCTATTTTTGACAAAGAATGGTAGCAAATTAAAACAAACCGTTACATGTTCAATAAATAATGACTTTGAACTTTCCCCTCATTTCGCCAAAGCTTTTGAAGAGAGAAAAAACAAGTAAATACTGTAATGACTAATTTTCTTCTTTTAAGATCCTGTGTTGTAATCCATATTGATCACACTGTTTCAAGGTGTGACTCAGTCTTCCACTAGAATCTCAAAACTGCAGAAGCTCTTCCTCCCTTCCCAGGTTATAAATTTGCATAACATCTTCTTTTGAATGAAAATCTGCTAAATTTAGCTAAATCTGCTAATTACTGTCAGAGGAAAGTTCTGTTGAACAATCCAATGGTTTTCCCCATGTGGCAAGTAGCATTCATGCCACACAAATGCCAAACAATGACCATCTTCAAAAAGAAATAATCTAATCACTGCCCCTTGACATTCAATGATGATATTGTAACTGAATCCCCCATGATCAACATCCTAGCTCAGCCAGCACTTTTTAAAAATTCAATCATAGGTTGTGGGCATTGCTAGCTGGGCCAGCAATTATCGCCCATCCTAGTTGCCTTTGAGAAGGTGGTGGTGAGTTGTATTCTTGAACAGTTGAAGCTCATTTCCTATAGGTCGTTTAACAATGCCATTAGGGAGGCAATTCCAGGATTTTGACCCAGCGTTAGTCAACAATTGACCAGAACTGGATTCACTACTTAAGCACAGTAGCTACAAGAGCAGATCAGAGGCTGGGAATAGTGCAAAGGGTAACTCATCTCATGACTCCCCAGCGCCTGTCCACCATCTATTTTGTACAAGTCAGGAGCGTGACTGAATACTCCCCATGTCATTCTGGATGTGTATACTATCCAGGACAAAGCAGCCTGCTTGACTGCCACCACACTCAAAAACAATAAGCCCCTGCATCACCGCTGCTCAGTAGCAGCAGTGTGTACCATCTACAAGATACACTACAGAAATTCACCAAAGGTCCTTAGATCGCACCTTCCAGACCCACTTCCATCTAGAAGGACAAGGGTAGCAGCTACATGAGAACCTGAAAAGCTGCCCTCAAATCACTCACCATCTTGACTTGGAAATATATCACTACTTGTTGACTAACGCTGGGTCAAAATCCTGGAATTGCCTCCCTAGTGGCATTGTTGAACGACCTTTAGGAAATGAACTTCAACTGTTCAAGAATACAGCTCACCACCACCTTCTCAAAGGCAACTAGGATGGGCGATAATTGCTGGCCCAGCTAGCAATGCCCACAACCTATGAATTTAAAAAAAAATGTCGGCTGAGCTATCCATTATAAACCAGAAAACAAAATAAAAACAAAGAAGTGCATATTTTGGAAATCAGAAACAAAATAAGAATTTGCTGGAAAAACTCAGCAGGTCTGGTAGCATCTGTGGAGAAAAAGCAGAGTTACTGTTTAGGGTCCAGTGACACTTCAGAAGAAGGGTCTGATTTTGTTCATTATCAAACCATTACCATTTCCTTCATAGCTCTAAGCACACTGAGAAATGATTTTTCTTTTCCCAATGACATTAGGGTAGACACTACAACAGCTGATTGGTATATCTGTATTTGGCAGAGCTCAGATTCTAAACAGATCAAACTACATTACTGTTTGTTCTTAGTCCTGAGTTCTACTGCTAATATCCAGAGCAGATACCTAGTGCCCCATCGATGACTTCCCGATACTATTCCTTCCTGCCACCTCTGGTGAGAGGGTTTTATTATAAAATGATAAGTTGCCATGAGGCGTAATAACGTGAGAGTGAGGAGCAGGAGTGGGCAATTCAGCCTATTGAGCCAGCTCTGCCTGATTCAAAAGGATTTATAATGAAATTACAACGTCAATTAGGTTCCTCAACACCTGGTACAAGTATGTACACTCACTCCTTTTTAAAATTTGAAAATTGCTGTCAGTATCCTATATACTTAGTCATAGAATCATATAGCATGGAAACAGACCCTTCGGTCCAAAAGTCCATGCCAACTATGTTCCCAAACTAAACTAGTCCCACCTGCCTAAGAATAGCCCATAACACTGCAAACCTTTCCGATTCATGAACTTATCTAAAGGTATTCTAAACATTGCAACTTTACCTGCAACCATCACTTGCATTCCACACATGAACCACTCTCTATTTTTTAAAAAAAGGGTTGCCCCTAATGACCTTTCTAAATCCTTCATCTCTCACTTTAAAAATATGTCCCCTAGTTTTGAACTCACCCAGCCTACGTAAAGAACACTTGTCATTCACCTTATCTGTGCCCCACATGATTTTATAAACCACATTAAGTTCACCCCTCAACCTCCTGCACTCCAGTGAAAAACATCCCAGCCGATTCCAAAGAACGCAAGCCCTTCCATACCCAACAACATCCTTGTAAATCTCTTCTGAACCCTGCCCAGTTTAATATCCTTTCCTGTAATTGGCCTCATCAATGTCTTGTACAATCTCAATATGACATCCCAACTCCTTTACTTAAAGTTGAGTAATGAAGGCAAGCATGCCAAATGTCTTCTCTGACCTCTTACAAGTGACCTCTCGATAGAAAGAGTTGAGCTCTCCAACCTTCCATCCTGGGAGCTTATCCTGGAATGTAGTAGCTGGTGCCTCAGCATAATGAGGCAGAAAGGAACACAATTTAACTTATTTCTCTTGCCAATTTGGTTTATGTTTTGAATCCATTTTGAGGTTATAAATATTTGTTGGACATGGACATCTCTGGCTAGGCTAGCATCTATTGCCCATCCCAACTTAACCTTGCAAAGGTGGTGGGGAGCTACCTGTCTGAACCACTGCAATCCATATGGTGTTGATCCCCTCATTGCACTGTTGGGGATGGAATTGCAGCACAGACAGAGGCCATGCAGTCTATTGTCTCCTTGCTATCTCTTTGATATAACTGTAGTGCTTAGTCTCATACCCTGTTTTTTGTTGTAAGAATATAAGAGATAGAAGTAGGCCATCCGACCCTTCCAGCCTGCTCTGCCATTCAATAAGATCATGGCTGATCTTTTCATGGACTCAGCTCCACTTACCTGCCCGCTTGCCATAAACCTTTATTCCTTTACTTTTCAAAAATCTATCTTTGCTTTAAAAAAATCCAGTGAGGTAGCCTGAACTGCTTCTCAAGGAATTCCACAGATTCACAACGTTTTGTATGAAGAAATTCCTCCTCAACTCAGTCCTAAGACTGCTCCCCCTTATATTAATGCTATGCACCCCAGTTCTAATTTCACCTGCCAGTGTAAACAACTTTCCTGCTTCTATCTAATCAAATCCCTTCATAATTTTATATGTTTCTATAAGATCACCCCCTCATTCTTCTACAATGTATGCCTGTTATGTTGTGTAAGCCTCAACTTTACTTTAAAATAGAGTTGGTAAATGGATGAATATTTTGAACTTTAGAAGAAATAGTTTTTAATGAATTGTGTCAATTACAAGTTGCATTCATTTTGAATATTCTCTTTTTTGTTCAAAACTAGATCCTCCAGTGTCACCAACCATACTATGCAGATCCAATGCTTACCCAGAGACCTTCTACTGCACATGGCAGCTGTCAAGTCCAACTTACATCCCAACTGAATTCGACATCTCTGTAAGGTCTGTTCTGGCCTAACCGCCCTGTTTATTCTGTTTTATTTTTCTTAGCATTTTTTCCTTGAGTTTTAAAATATCTTTATTGATATGGTTAAGGGCAGTAACTTGGTGCAATTTAATGAATACCACTGAAAATGGAATTAACCATAAGAAGTATGAATTTCAATCAGTGTGTGGTCTAGCACCAGTGAGGGATCAATTTTTAAATAACCAAAAATCACTTCCAGAATTCTATGTAGCGCAAGTTACTAGTCATATTGAATCAAAAGTCCTTTTTTTCCAATAAATTAAGAAATACAGTTGAACAGGTTTAAAACAAATTTCGAGCTCTGCTGCTGCTTACAGCCTTCTTAAAGGCTCAGAAACGGAGATCCCATGAGTGACAACAGTGATTAAATTCATCTCCGGTGAAATAGGTTGGGGAGTTCAGCATGCTATTAGTGCAAATTTTTAATGTCTACTGCAAAAATTGTAGAAACTCAATTTACACTGAACATTGCTTTCTGCTTATAAGTTCACAATCAATTTTTGACAGCATCAGGTAAATTCCATCAACACAACTGCTCAAACCTTTAATGATGACTCTTGAATGATAAGTCTGAATAAATACTTATTTCAAAACAAGGATTTTATGAAAGCCCAAAAGACTTTTCAGGGTGCAATTGAAGAACTTGGTGCCAACAAGATTTAACGTGCGACTATGGTTGACCAATTAGCTGAGATTTTAAGCACATGGCCCATTGTGGAACTGAAGTATGCAGACACTATTGGTTTTGGCTAATTTAATCACCATTGGGGTAGCAGGGCACACAGTGTCAGTGACTTTTGAACCTCTGTGCAAGGAGAACACCAGCCAAAATTTCAGGTCTGTATCACAATTCATTAATTACATCTGGAAAGTGCATATTTGTGAATGCTTGAGGGAAGGATCTGGCTTAAAAATGATGCCACCAGAAGTTAGCAATCACAGTACAAAAAGTACAAAGAATGAGTATGTGGGTGAGATATAAAAAGCAGACAATATTTTGACAATGCATAATCCCGAGGCCACTTCAATTTTTACCATATTTCCAGAATTTCCCGAATAGGTGAAAGCCAAATTCAAGAATGCAGCAATACTCAGGTTTCAGGCTTCAGGCTCAACTTAATTTTTCCACAGGGTTACCTCCCCTTTACGTTTAAATAAATTACATGCACAGAAAAAGGAAGTGAAAGAGAGTCGTCCTCGTCTCTGAGGGACCGCCAATGAGTCTGATATGTTTCCACAAACAGAATTGTGTTAATGGCCAGCTAGTCTCTTTTTGTTTGTGATGTTGGTTTAATACATAAATATTGACCAGGATACCAGTTCAACTCTTTCACAATTACCTTACATTATGGAATATAACTTGAGAAAATGTAAGGTTGTGTTCATTGGAAAAATAGGAGAGTTGAACATTATTTAAATAGAGAAAGACAGCTACAGAACAGAGGAATTTGGAAGTTCTTATGCATAAATCTTCAGAAGCTAGTATTCAAGTTCAACAGGTATTAGGAAAAGCAAATGGAATGCTTTCCTTTATTTCAAAGGGAATAGAGTATAGAAGCAGGGCTATTTTGCTAAAACCGCACAAGGCATGAGTCAGACCACAGCTGGAATAGTGTCAACAATTTTGGGCCCCTTATCAAAAGAAAGACATAATGGCATTGGATGCAATCCAGAGAAGGTTCACTTGGCTGATACCAGGTAGAAAGGATTTGTTGCTCATTGGATTTTAGGAGGATAAGAGGCAACCTTCTTGAAACATACAACATTCTTGGAATCGTGACAGGTTAAATGCAGAAAGTTTGTTTCCCCACAGCATGGAGTCTTGGGGTTGTGCAGCATGGAAGCAGACCTTTTTGTTCCACTCGTCCATACCAACCTGATATTGTAGAAAATAATTAGTCCCATTTGTCAGCATTTGTCCCAGATCCTTCGAAGCTCTTATTCATGTACCCAGCCAGATGCCTTTTATATGTTGTAATTGTACCAGCCTCCACCACTTCCTCTGGCAGGTCTTTCCATAAACACACCACCATCTGCATGACAAAGTTGGCCCTTTCAAATCTTTCCCCCTCACCTTAAACCTATGCCCTCTAGTTTGGATTCCACTACCTTGGGGAAAAGACCTTGGATATTCACCCTATCCATGCCCCTAATGATTTTATAAACTTCTGCAAGGTCATCCCTTAGCCTGCAACACTCGAAGGAGACTACTCCACCATATTTAGCCTCTCACTGTAGCTCAAGCCCTCCAACCCTGTTCTGAACTATTTCAAGTTTCACAACACACTTCCTATAGCAGGGAGACCAAAATTGAATGCAGTATTCCAAAAGTGGACTAACTAATGTCCTGTACAGCCACAACATGACCTCCCAGTGCCTGTACTCAGTACTCTGACCGTTAAAGGAAAGCATACCAAATGCCTTCTTCTCTATCCTATCTTTCTGCGATTTCACTTTCAAGAAGCTATGAACCTGCACTCCAAGGTCTCTTTGTTCAGCAACACTCCCTAGGACCTTACCATTAAGTGTATAAGTCTTGATAAGATTTGCTTTCCCAAAATGCAGCACCTCGTATTTATCTAAATTAAACTCCATCTGCCATTTCTCAGCCCATTGGCCCATCTGGTCAAGATCCTGTTGTAGTCTGAGGTAGCCTTATTCGACTACATCTCCAATTTTGGTAAAAAGCTTTGACAAAAGGTCAGTTAGACTGGAAACATCAGCTCTTTTCTCTCACTTACAGATGCTGCCAGACTTGCTGAGATTTTCCAGGATTTTCTCTTTTTTAGTCTCCAATTTTGGTGTCATCTGCAAACTTGCTAACAGTACCTCTTATGCTCGCATCCAAATCCTTTATATAAATTACGAAAAGTACTGGACCCAACACCGATCCTTGTGACACTCCACTGGTCACAGGCGTCCAGTCTGAAAAACAACCCTCCACCACCACCCTCTGTTGTCTACCTTTGAGCCAGTTCTGTATCCAAATGGCTAGTTCTCCCGGTATTCCATGAGATTTAATCTTGCTTATCAGTCCCCCTGGAGAACCTTGTCCAACGCCTTACTGAAGCCCATATAGATCACGTCCATCTCTCTGTCCTCACCGATGCTCTTTGTTACTTCTTCAAAAAGCTCAACAAAATTTGTGAGACATGATTTCCCACGCATGAAGCCATGTTGACCATCCCTAATCAGTCAGTGTCATGGAGTCATAGAGATGTGCAGAATGGAAACAGACCCTTCGGTCCAACCCATCCATGCTGACCAGATATCCCAACCCAATCTAGTCCCACCTGCCAGCACTCTGCCCATATCCCTCCAAACCCTTCCTATTCATGTACACATCCAAATGTGTCTTAAATGTTGTAATTGTACCAGCCTCCACCACTTCCTCTGGCAACTCAATCCATACACGTGTCACCCTCTGTGTGAAAATATTGCCTCTTAGGTCTCTTTCATATCTTTCCCCTCTCATCCTAAACCTATACCCTCTAGTTCTGGAGTCCCCGACCCCAGGAAAGAGACTTTGTCTATTTACTCTATCTATGCCCCTCATAATTTTGTAAACTTCTATAAGGGCACTCCTCAGCCTCCGACGCTCCAGGGAAAACAGCCTCAGCCTGTTTAGCCTCACCCTATAGCTCAAATCCTCCAAGCCTGGCAACATCCTTGTAAATCTTTACTGAATCCTTTCAAGTTTCACAACATCTTTCCGATAGGAAGGAGACCAGAATTGCATGCAATATTCCAACAGTGGCCTAACCAATTTCCTGTCCAGCCGCAACATGACCTCCCAACTCCTGTATTCAATACTGACAAATAAAGGAAAGCATACCAAACGCCTTCTTCACTATCCTATCTACCTGCGACTCCACTTTCAAGGAGCTATGAACCTGCACTCCAAGGTCTCCTTGTTCAGCAACACTCCCTCGGACCTTACCATTAAGTGTACAAATCCTGCTAAGATTTGCTTTCCCAAAATGCAGCACCTCGCATTTATCTGAATTGAACTCCATCTGCCACTTCTCAGCCCATTGGCCCATCTGGTCAAGATCCTGTTATAAACTGAGGTAACCTTCTTCGCTGTCCACTACACCTCCAATTTTGGTGTCATCTGCAAACTTACTATCTGTACCTGTTATGCTCGCATCCAAATCGTTTATGGAAATGACAAAAAGCCAACACCGATTCTTGTGGCATTCCTCTGGTCACAGGCCTCCAGTCTGAAAAACAACCTTCCACCACCACCCTCTCCTACCTTTGAGCCAGTTCTGTATCCAAATGGCTAGTTCTCCTGTATTCTGTGATTTCTAACGTTGCTAATCAGTCTCCCATGGGGAACCTTGTCGAACGCCTTACTGAAGTCCATATAGATCACATCTACCACTCTATGCTCATAAATCCTCTTTGTTACTTCAAAAAACTCAATCAAGTTTGTGAGACATGATTTCCCACGCACAAAGCCATGTTGACTATCCCTAATCAGTCCTTGTCTTTCCAAATACATGTACATCCTGTCCCTCAGGTTTCCCTCCAATAACTTGCCCACCACCGAGGTCAGGCTCACTAGTCTATTGTTCCCTGGCTTGTCCTTACCACCCTTCTTAAACAGTGGCACCACGTTAGCCAACCTCCCGTCTTCCGGCACCTCACCTGTGACTATCGATGATACAAATATCTCAGCAAGAGGCCCAGCAATCACTTCTCTAGCTTCCCACAGAGTTCTTGGGTACACCTGATCAGGCCCTGGGGATTTATCTACCTTTAACCATTTCAAGACATCCAGCACTTCCTCCCCTCTAATATGGACCTTTTTCAAGATGTCACCATCTATTTCCCTACATTCTTTATCTTCCATGTCCTTTTACAGAGTAAACACTGATGCAAAATACTCATCCCTGTGATGCAAACAAAGGTCGCCTTGCTGATCTCTGAGGAGCCCTGTTCTCTCCCTAGTTGCCCTTTTGTCCTTAATGTATTTGTAAAAACCCTTTGGGTTCTCCTTAACTCTATTTGCCAAAGCTATCTCATGTCCCCTTTTTGCCCTCCTGATTTCCCTCATAAGTATACTCCTACTGCCTTTATACTCTTCTAAGGATTCATTCGATCTATCTTGTCTACGCTTGACATATGCTTCCTTCTGGTTCTCAACCAAAACCCTCAATTTCTTCAGTCATCCAGCATTTCCTACATCTACCTTCTTTTCATTTTAACCTAACACCTGCCCCCAATCAGCTTTTGAAAGTTCTTGCCTAATACCGTCAAATTAGCCTTCCTCCAATTTAGAACTGCAACTTTTAGATCTGGTCTATACTTTTCCATCACTATTTTAAAACAAATAGAATTATGGTCGCTGGCCCCAAAGTGCTCCCACACTGACACCTCAGTCACCTGCTTTGCCTTATTTCCCAAGAGTAGGTCATGTTTTGTACCTTCTCTAGTAGGTAAAGAGGAATGTCTTCTCTTAGAGGGCAGTTAATCTGAAGAATTCTTTACTGCTGAGGGCTGTTGATCCTGAGATTAAGTATACTCAAAGCTGAAGCAGATTTTTTTAATCAGTGAGGGAGCCAGCATGATAGGGAAAAGTCAGGAAAGTGGAGTTGAGGATGATCAGATCAGCCATGATCTCATTGAATGGTGCAGCAGACTCAATACCAGAATGGCTTACATCTGGAGAACCTGATCAGTAGTATGAGTTGTCTGGAAGTGCACAATCCTACAAGATTTCAAAGAGCTGCAACTTTTAAAGAGAAAAAGGCAAAATAATGGATTATTTTTCCACACTGGTACAGCACAGACATGTGAATACCGGGCCCCTTTAATCCTCTATCAATAACATGAAACTCAGTGAGGCATTCTCCTTAGTATATGTCACCTATCAAATGAACCAAGTATACCGATTGCTTCTATATTCTTCAAAAACACCACACTGTCAACAGAGCTTCATAAAAATGGACTTTAACGCATAATTTGGGTTATAGATCACTTAAATTCTAAGGAATGGTTTCTGTTGGTAAAGTTTGATGTGAATTATTTTATGCTTGTGTAATAGAAAGTGTATGATAAAGTATTTGGAACTTCAAAGGTTAATATTTTTGCGGTTTGTTTGCCACAGTAATAGTCACCTTCCTGCCTGGTGAGCACTCACTGGCTTTGCTTCATTAGTATTTCTCAAATGTGAGTCTGCTTAATGATGCTGTCAGCTCCTATGCTAATGGAAAGTAATGCAGCCCACTATCCCCATATGTAGGACAACCATTGTCTGAGGAGACACCGAGTGTGCTGTCTGCTAGATGATCATTAGTCTGTGGGTTCCTGAGCTTGAATTATACATATAAAATGTTAATTTCCATTTGAAGCCATTCTGGTGCCAAGACCCTAAATGCGTTTCAATGCAAATTACTGTATCAAGGTCATTCTTTAGCAATACTAATGTCCGCACTGCATTAAAAAGAGAACACAGATCTTAGCTTTCTTTTGCTACTCAGGTTTTTGAGAGCTGAAAGAGTCTGATGTTAATGAAAGAAAACTGTATCAATGATATATATCAGATATGGATAAGAAAACTTAAAAATAGTTACATACTGCATTAGAAATGTTTAATTATTATTTTCTCACTAAATACATGTCTGACACCTAGGAAACCTTTGTTCATGTGCAAGAACTTTCAAACCAAATTACTGATATATGTGCAAAAAAAGGACCATTTCTACTGACCTTATATGCAATGTACAGCCTTTCCCTTTATGCTTGTCCTCCTCAGTACAGCAAGACAGGGAGCTTATCTACAGATAATGAAACGCTGATCATAGTGTTAAGCATCCCTCGCTAGGATTATGCAGTTTTTTTGGACACTAATTTGTGGTGATATCTGGAGGTGAGTAGGAAGAATTCCAGCTCCAAAGTGAAGGCTTATTTATTCTGGTTCTGTGAACAAGCCAGTTCCCTGTGACAGCAATTAGCCTTCTCTTGGTGCATTGTTTGTTTGTTCAAGCATCTTCGATCTGGAGATCTTGTCGGAAGGCTTTGCTGGATGAGAGGTGAGCAGATTGAGCCATTGTATTGTGCTCAGGTAGCAGCTGTCCAGGGAGGTGGGTCACAGCCATCTGAGGGAGGAAGATTGGGTCATGGCGATCGTAAGAAAAGTCAGAGAGGATGGAGGGAGCTAGCAGGATAATAAAGAGGAAGTCAATCTCTACAAAAGGCAATTCAAACATAACAGAGGAGATAGATGGAGATTTAGGGCATTCAAGTGTGGCACCTGGACTTTTGACTCTGTGAGGTAACAGAGTGCCTGCAACGTCCTACCCACCTTGCCACATAATTGGGCAACCATTTGACTATGGACATTTAAGTTGCGAGTAGCCATGTGATTCCATATGCCGAGCCAACCTGCCTCCAAGCAAAAATCCCATTCACCTGCAATCCCACAATTGGCAAAATCACCACTTCACAATTGTCTCACTTTTTCCCTTTATCCATTCCTACAGATTAGATGGATAGTGTTTGGTCTTTAAATAACTGATTTGAGCCCTCACTAGATAGATGGTGTGTGGACAAGAGCTATGATGCTTGGTACAACTCAGTAGCCTCTTGAACACTCATGTACATATACCCTGTCAAAATGTGATTGAACAGCATTAAGAGCATTTGGAAATGTAAGCACATGTTTATACTTTTACATAACAGCTGTGCTTCCGTGTAATGCTCAAAGTCAAGCTTTATAATAGACAACTAACTTTATCCCTTCGAGCAATTTCAGCAGGGCAGCTTGCAAGGTACCAACCGCTGTAATGTTCTAGATGTCAAAGTCCACTACGATACACTTTGTTCTCATAATACCTATTATGTTATTCCAGGCCCTTGTGCCAAGGCTTTCCCAAAGAGACATACAGTCACTATTGCTATTTCCTCCAAGATGCTGAGCAACTAATTGATGCAGGCAACAGCCTTCTTTTACTGCAACCAGTTACAATGTTTTGGTGTAAATCTTTTTGATTTGCATATCACCTCAGATACAATTCTTATTATATTTAGGTATTAGCTGGAAGACCTTCAAGTCTTCCCTTCTAACCAAGCTGCCACTGAATAGTGTAACGTCTAGTATTGTTTACTGATGAGTTGATAAAAACATCTTTGTTTCCACATTGCATTTCCAGGATATAATATTATACATTCTGTGATGTCCTTTGGGAGAAGAATTAAGAATAATTTGACCTTAGTTTAACCTATTAATTGCATCTTGCTTTCATTAGAAATAATAGGTAAGCCATAGAAAGAGAAAATATAAAAACTTTTGCACCTTTTGCAAAAGTTTGAATACATTGGTTGTTTGTAATTGATCATATAGTTCCTCAAGATTATCTCCACACAAACTGCAATACAGTATTACAAGAACTAGTGAGGCAAGGAAAACAGCCCCAAGTATATCTCCATATGCATTGCCATTGACCCCTCTGCCTCAAGACATTGCCCAACTGGCAAGGCCTATTCACATCTTTGTATTATTCTCAGACAATGAAAATCTGAATCCTGCAAAGCAAATTTAGCTATTACTTGTGATGAGGTTCAAAAGTATTGTAGTTTCTAGTTACATGTAAAAGATATGATGTTCACTTAATTCAATCATGGCTGTGAATGAAAAGCCTTTTTGCATAGATTTAATTGATATTGGCTTACCTATTATCTGAATTATAGCAAGCTCCCTATGTGGCAACCTTTCTTTTGCCTGCTTAGAAGCACTGAACAATGGAGGAGAAGTATTTAAATTGAACTCTAAAGGGGTGTAAAATTAATCTATTATTAGCTTAGTTCAATTGACATCGCTTTTATTTTAAAAATATACTTATATACATTCATAGTCACTGGAGCAGTTCAACTCTGTATAGTCTTTACGTACATAGAACAAAGAAACTCAAGGCATTTGTTAATTATACAAGACTATATTTACATGCATTTGAGGTACTGGGAGGTTCTGATAACTGAATGGACCCCCATTGTTCTTTGGCAGAAAGACTTCAGACAGTGGTCTTTTCCCATTGTACCTCGGCGTGGTCTGCTCCAGGCTTTAGTGCGTCCCTCAGCACATAGTCCTTAACCTTGAAATATGCCAGTCTGCAATACTCATTCAAGGTAAACTCATTGCTATGGAAGACCAACAAGTTTCAGGAAGACCAAACAGCAAATTTCACCAAGTTAATGGTTCTCAGGCACAGTCAATATTTGTCTCGGTGTGTGTCCTGGTGAACTG
Organism: Chiloscyllium punctatum; assembly: GCF_047496795.1. Taxonomy (NCBI): domain Eukaryota; kingdom Metazoa; phylum Chordata; class Chondrichthyes; order Orectolobiformes; family Hemiscylliidae; genus Chiloscyllium; species Chiloscyllium punctatum. The sequence continues at coordinate 122,402,891 of NC_092739.1, forward strand.
ACAGTAGGAACAGAATCCTGCATCACAGTGTTGCTCAGAATGAAGCTCGACAAAAACTATTGCATTTCTCACCAGATTTCCTGTTTGTAAAGATGCATTCCAGTCACTACCCTCTCCACAGCCACTTTGAGGGCAGCATGCAGTGGCAGAGACGGATGGGGTGTATGTGAAGGATCTCACAGGCAGTGTCTTTCTCATGACCAGCCAAGCGTTGTCTTGGTGATTGTTGGAAAATTCTGCCAACTGACTTTGACAGTCTACTCGGGGAACAATCTGACAGAATCCACCCTCTCCTTTCCCTATTGGGTCTCAAGGGCACTATATTTCAACTACTCCCTGATGGACTGGGGGTCAAAGATGTATTTCTTAGCAAATTTCTCCACAAAAGACAGGTGATATGGATTGGTCCAACTACTTGGAGCGAGGTCAGACACATCCTTTGCAACAGCAGGGATAGGTAGAACCTCAAAACATAGTGACACTTGGTGTTTGTGTACCGAGAGGCTATGCACATACAGACAAAGATGAACATCAGGATGAGGGCGGCATTGGGTATATTCTTCCTCCTCTTATCGAGAGTTTTATGCATGGTACCTTGTGGACACGGTCCATCTTAGATCTCCCAATGGAATGGAAGATGCCTCAGCTGGCACTGTTGCAGGTTCTGGGAATGGGTCATTGCAAATTTTGATGGAATTAGACAGGAGCTTGCAGGGGTTGATTGGAGTAGTTTGTTTGCAGGCAAAGGGACCTTTAAGATAGCTAGAGTTCAAGGTCTATTTGTTCCTGTGAGGGTGAACGGCAAGGTTGGCAGGAATAGAGAACCCTGGATGTCAAGAGATATTGAGGCTTTGACCAGAAAAAAGAAGGTGACATGGCTCAGGTATAGGCAGCTGGGATCAAAGGAATCCCTGGAGCTATATAGGGATTACAGGAGTTTACTGAAGAAGGAAATCAGGAGGGCGAAAAGGGTGCATGTGATAGCCTTGGCTGAGAAGATGAGGATGAATCCAAAGAGGTTCTTTCAGTATATTAAAGGAAAATGAATAACTAGAGAGAGAATAGGATTCCTCAAGGACCAAAGTGGACATGTATGTGTAGAACTGCAGGAGATGGGTGAGGTGCTCAAGAATATTTCTCCTCTGTGTTTATTGTGAAGATATGAAGACTTGGGAACTTGGAGAAGTTGGTAGTGATATCTTGGGGACCATCCATATCACAGTCGAGGAGATGTTGGATGTATTAGAATGTATGAAGGTGGATAAATCTCCTGACTCTGACCAGATATATCCAAGAACACCGCTAGAGGCTAGAGAAGAAATTACAGGGGCCCTGGCTGAAACCTTTGCATCATTGTTAGCTACGTGTGAAATCCTGGAGGACTGGAGGGTAGCGAATGTTGTGCCTTTATTCAAGAAGGGCTGCAAAAAAAACCTTGGGACCTATTGGCCAGTAAGCCTAACATCTATGGTAGGTAAGTTACTTGAGAAGATTCTGAGAGATATGGTATATATGCATTTAGAAAGACAGGGTTTGATTAGGCATAGTCAGCATAGCTTTGTGCGTGGGAGATCATGCCTATCAAATTTGTTAAAGTTATTTGAGGAAGTGACCAGGAATGTTGACGAGGGCAAGCTGGTAGACGTCATCCATATGGATTTCAGTAAGGCCTTTGATAAGGTTCCACATGGAAGGCTGCTATGAAAAGTTACATTGCATGGATTCCAGGGGGAATTGGCAAATTGGATGCACAATTGGCTTGATGATAGGAAGCAGAGGGTAATAGTGGAAGGATACTTGTTGTACTGGAGGCCTGTGACTAGTGGAGTGCCTCAGGGGTCCGTGCTAGTCCCATTGCTGTTTGGTATCTATATCAATGTTTTGAATGAGAATGTCCAAGACATGATTAGTAAGTTTGCAGATGACACTAAAATAGGAATATCGTGGACAGTCAGGAAGGTTCTCAGAAATTGCAGCAGGACCTTGATCAGGGGAGGTGGACCAAGAAATGGCAAATGGAGTTTAATATAGATAAGTGTGAGGTCTTGTAGTTTGGAAAGTCAAATCAAGGTAGGAGTTTCGTGGTGAATGGTAGAGCCTTAAGGAGTGGAGTGGAACAGAGGGATTTTGGAGTTCAGGCTCACAGGTGGAGTCACAGGTAGATAGAGCAGTGAATCAAGCTTTTGGAACACTGACCTTCATCATTCAGGGCATGCAGTATAGAAGTTATGTTGCAGTTATACAGGACGTTGGTGAGGCTGCACTTGGAATATTGTGTTCAGTTTTGGTCACGTTGTTATAAGAAGGACATTATTAAACTGGAAAGAATGCAGAAGAAATTTGCAAGGATGTAACCAGGATTCAACAGTCTGAGGTATAGGATGAGTTCAGATAAGCTAGGACATTTTTCTTTAGAGCATGGGAGACTGAAGGGGGATATTATGGAAATGTATAAGATCATGAGAGGCATGGATAGGGTGAATGCACTCAGTCTTTTTCCCAAGGCTGGGGAATCAAGGACTAGAGGGCATCAGTTTAAGGTTAGAAGGGAAAGAATAAAAGAGGATCTGGGGGGCAACATTTTTATACAAAGGGTGGTATGCATATGGAATGAGCTGCAAGTGGAAGTGGTTGAGACATGTATATTAACAACTTTTAAAAGACGTTTAGACTAATACATGAATAGGTAAGGTTTAGAAGTATATGGGTTAAGTGCAGGGAAATGGGGTTAGTGTTGCTGGACATTTTGGTCAGCATGGACCAGTTTGGACCCTAGGGCCTGTCTCGGTGCTGTAGGACGCTGTGACTCTATGAGCTTTACCATGTCCACCAACAGAGAAAGTGCCTCACAACTGATGACCAGGTTTTTGCCCACAATGGAGAGGGAGTGCTGTTTCCAAATGCCCAATTTCTGCCTCTACTTGACAATATACTCCTCTCAAGTTTTTACGCATAGCTTGACTTCTCTGAATCATATTCCCAACACCTTCAGGTAATCTGATCTGACTGTGTAAAGAATTGAGAATCAGTCAGCCCTGTTTCTAAAGAACATGGCCTTGTTCTAGTCTCAATTTACATTGGCTCCTGAGGCCAGTTTGATCAGGTTGCAGATGCTCATGGGTCTGTGTACTGACAGCAGAACCGAGCAGAAAATGGTGATGTCATCCATGTGCAGGGAGGCTTTGATCTGTTGGACTCCACTGCCTGGAATAGTCAACCTTCTCAGGCTCACATCCTTCCTGATGAATTCTGTAAAAGGTTCTGTGCAACACACAAAGAAGGCAGCCTTGCCTGACTCCAGATTTGAATGGAGCCATTCATTGAGACTGCACTAACGATGTTGATGTAGAGTAGTGGGGTCCAATTGCAGAGTCCCTTCCCAAAGCCCATTTTGGAGAGCATGTCCCACATATAGGTGTGCAACATCAGGTCAGAGACCTTCTCCTCGTCCAAGCTGATGAGGCAGCCATCCATCCCCTGCCTGGCATGTAGGCAACCATATCACTGAGGAGCACAAGTCTCTCAGAGATCGTCCTGCCCGGTATAGCACAGGTTTGTTCAGGGTGAATCACCAATTCCAGAGGCAGCACTGCTACCTGGTCGAAAGATGCACCCCCTGGATTTGAATACATAATCTGTGTTAGTTTGTCCGATATACCACTTCAACTATTCCAATTTTCTCTGCTTGGATCTAGGACATTATTAAACCATTAGCTTTAGTACAACACTCAGTAGTGTACATACGAAGGTTTGCATTTCCATTACCTCTTCAAATATTTGTAGAATAGATTTTGTTTGTGATGTGTGAGCTGTACTATGTTAACAAGCATGTTATAATACATCATGACAACTGCACAGCTAGATTTCAGCCCCCAATAAAGAGAAATTATTTGAAATTTCTTCCGTAGGAAAATGATAATGGCTTACATAGTATGTTTATTTTCTGACAGCATGATAATTTCTTTTGCAGACATGGGGAGAAGGAAATTGAGACGACTATGGATCCTAACCATAAAAATAGATGCAACATCAGATTTCTGGAAATGTTTTCTACAAGCAAATACACTGTGACCGTGACCGCAAAGAACGCACTGGGATCCAACTCTTCATCCATCTCATTCAATGAAAATACTATAGGTGATTTTTGACAACTGAAAATGCTAAGTGAGGCTTTAATGTGAATGTTAAGACAATTTTACAATGGTGCTAGTTTGTTACGGATCACATGAAATAACATCCATGTGCGAGCTGTGTTTATAACAATAAAACTGACTCATTTCTGATTGTAGAATTAACCACCCATGAAAATGTAGTTTGAATCTGTCATCAGGATCATGATAACATGTAAAGAAGAGGAGCTGACACACATCAGCTGTTCTTCACAATTTAAACTAAACAAAAGGGGAGGCAATGGCTGATTAGTAATTAATCCAGAGACCCAGGTAATGTTTGGGGGAGCTGGGCATGAATCCTGCCACGGCAGATGGTTGAATTTGAATTTACTTGGGAAAAGAAAGTCTAGAATTAATCATCTAAGGGTGACTGTGAATCCATTGCCAATTGTCAGAAAAGTCCATCTGGTTCACTAATGTCCTTTAGGGGAGGAAACTGCTGTGCTCACCTGGTTTGGCCTATTTGTGACTCCAGACCTACAGCAATGTGGTTGACTCTTAGGGGCAGTTAGAGATGGGCAACAAATGCTGGCCTAGAAGCCATGCCCTCATCCCATAAATGAGTTTAAAAAAACAGCACAAGAGTACCATTAGGGAGGTATACTGCTATTATAGGAGCTGATGAATGAATGCATTGAATTTATTGCCACGTGTACCCAGGCATAGTGAAAAGCTTTGTCTTGTGAGCAATACAGGCGGATCACATAGCTCTTTATATTGTTGTGAGTTCTTAATTTAACCTCGATGCACCAGGTAACAGGTAAGTAAATGTGAATTAAAAGACTTAAGAGAACACTTACTGCAAATGCTGGTGCTTACACCCCACTGTCCATGAATTTAAGACATTGCTACTGTCTTTTGCAGCTGCTCCTACTGGGAGGTCTGCTGGATTTGTATGCCACACTCTCAACATTGTGCATTATCTTCACATATCCACTGAAGCTTGTTTGCAGCTTCTCTGTGACACGCATTTTGATTTTATTGTCACACATAATCAAGTACAAAACTACAGGAGTACAGTGAAAAGTGTATAATGTCATCAAATAAGGCACTATCTTGGGTACAAGTACCTAGGTATAGAATCTTAAGAACAAGGCAGATGGAAAGAACACATTTAAAAGTTAGACATTGCCTCTGGACAAAATTTCTGCAGCTTTTCAGCTTTGATCATTAATTAAAATGTTGACTTTTTTTGTCCTGGATGTTGTTTTTTTTTAAGATTTCAATTTTATATTAAATTTCAAATACCTTTCCAATAGGCAAGCAAGAGATAAATGCAGGGTTGAATTGTATGTATGTATGTAAATTACAGTATATCAAAAACAAAACTGGAGAACTGGGCAGAAATGTGGCTAAAGCCAGAAGAAGACTGGATACTTAACATGCCAGGTTATAAAGCTTTTAGTCAAAATCGGGTGAGTAAAAACGGAGGAGATATAGCAGTCTTGGTCAAACATTCCATAACCAGTGCTGAAGACTTGTGCTGCCGAACATATCGCTTCTCTAGCCAAGCTGTTCCATTACAAGTACAACACTGACATCTAACCGACAATGTGGAAAATTGTCCAGGTATGTCCTGAACACAAAAGCAGACCAAATCCCACCCGGCCAATTACCATTCCATCGGTCTACTCTCATTCATCAGTAAAGTGATGGAAGGTGTCTTCAAGTACTATCAAGCAGAGCCTGCTCAGCAATAGCCTACTCACTGGTGCCCAGTCTGGGTTCCACCAAGGCCACTCAGCTCCTGACCTCATTCCAGTCTTGGTCCAAGCATGGACAAAAGAAATAAATTCCAAAGATGAGGGAAGAGTGACAGCCCTTGACATTGAGGCCACATTCGACCAAGTGTGGCATTAGGAGCCCTGGTAAAACTGGAATCAATGGGTATCGGGGGCAAATGCCCTGTGCGGTGTAACCTGTATGCCTTATTCTGTCCAAGTTTTTTTTTTTCACCCTATGATCTGTATGTCCTTACTGTGATCTGCCTGTACTGCTCGCAAACAAAACCTTTCACTATACTTAGGTACATGTGACAATAAATCAAATCAAATCAAAGTTGCATTGCAGAAATTTACCAAAAATCCTTAGACAGCACCTTCCTAACCCATGACCACTTCCGTCTCGGAGGACAAGGGCAACAGATATGTGGAGATACCACCAACTTCAGGTTCCCCTCCAAAACATTCATCGTGACTTGGAAATATATTGGGCAAAAGTGAGGATTGCAGATGGTGGAAATCAGAGTCTAGATTAGAGTGGTGCTGGAAAAGCACAGCAGGTCAGGCAGCATCCAAGGAGCTGCCTGCCCTGCTGTGCTTTTCCAGCACCACTCTAATCTAGACTTGGGAAATATATTGTCCAAGGCTGGACTCGAACCCAGGTCCTTGGTGCAGTGAGTTATTGTGCCGCCCCAGCTTTATGTCAGTTTGTCCCTCTTTTAACTTTATGTTTTTTGCTTTTCCCCAAAAATAAACTTTAGATAAATCTCACATCTTTGCTGTCAGTATCATATTACAGCAACATGTTGATCAACATAATTGAATGCTAATTGGGCATCTGTCTTTGAGAATTCTCACTTCATGTTTAGTATGCCAAGTTCCTTACAGATTGACTGAATATTTGGACTAACGAGGTGGAATTATTTGTTCAGATGCATTGACCTATATGAATTTGAACTGAGAAATTGACCTGGTGAGGGGGGTCAGTTTAAGTGTTTGGGGTAGGCCTCCCAGCAATCACTCAATGTTACCCCTGTCTGCCTGAGTACAGGAGCAGTCTCCGTCACCCTGCAGAAAGGTTCCTTCACTCTACAACCTAAACTCATTGAAGAGAGTGCACCTCCATCCTGAAGCATCCTGTCTCTTACTTGCTTCTCATTACAATCTGCTGCCTGCTAAAAGTTGGAAACCTTCAGATTGGGCCTCGGTTTTCAAGAACTCAAAACGACAAACTTGACTCCGGGCCAATTAAGGTGTTTGTGTGTGGGTGTGGGGAAGAAGTGGTTGGGGTGGAGGTCAGAAAGTGACTCTTTACTTCGTATGGACACTGAAATATTCCAGAGCTCCGTGTCTATTGGGGGACAATCCAGCCCATAGATTTTCCTCTGTTGATCTTAAACTCAGTAGGAATATTATGAACCAATAATTTCTCTCCAGTTTATTATGTAATCTTTTCCTTCGAAGGTCATGTTTTCACTTGTTCCCTTGCCATGCTATTGGAAATGTATTTTTTGTCTGGCAGTTGGAGCAAAATGTGTCTCCAAATATCAAGGACACTTAATTTATAATTCCCACAAGCCTGACTCCCAATTAAAAAATCTGCTGTACTCTTATTAATAACACATTTTAAATGACAAAAATTCCATACTTCCATCCCATAAGAAAACATCGCCACTCATTCATGAAGATGCTGCAAAAGTTGACTTTATTTTGCCAGTGAGACATTGTGGGATTAGAATATTCCAGTATGTTTTCAATAAGAGATCTCACCAAAGTAAACTACATTGGAAATATCAATCAGGCCATGAGGCCTTTGTTAGTTACCATAATTCGTCCAATTCCACTGCCTTTTTGGATGGTTCAGAAACATTTCTCTATGAAAAGTATCATCTTGCAATTTTTATGTTGTTTGATCTACAACCCTCATGAATATGTAGCAAAAAATACTTCAAAAAAGCAATTCAAGCTGCTTTTCCATCTGTTGGAATCCATGCTATGCTCATCCCAGGAAGGACCACTTTGTTTTAAATTTGTCTGACCAGACTTCATAGGCATTTAACAGATTATATTTCTTATGGATTTCATCCAGCAATTCAATTTAGAAGGTCTAAACCTTGTTATCTGAATGATTTGTATTCAGCTGGCAAAATACTTTATTTCCGATTAAGTTCTTGTAGGAAGTGTTAATACATTCATATCTTTGTTCTGCTTTCTGATTGTAACCCATGCTCACCTATCCACCTCATTTTTCCCATTATTGATCAGACTTCAAGAACATCAAATGACAACCATATCTCAACAAATTTTACTTGGATTTTGGCATTTACTGCAGTGTCTGTGAATATTGTCCAGGTTTTACTGCATTGTGGACATTATGTTTGACTTGATGTCATGAGATTTTGTGGAGTCCAAGATTAATGCTGAAGACTCCCCAGGCAACTCCCTCCTAACTGTAGACCTCCTGTGTTGCCACCTCTGGTGGCGTATCCTATTGGTGGTGGGATGATGATGGACATGTTGAGGATATAGTCATTCCCATAGAATCTGTATGTTAAGGACAATATCAGGCTGTTTCTTGAATATGGCTGAAAATGAGCCCTTCTTCAGGAATTCCTCATGCCCGAAACGTCGATTCTCCTGCTCCTTGGATGCTGCCTGACCTGCTGCGCTTTTCCAGCAACACATTTTCAGCTCTGATCTCCAGCATCTGCAGTCCTCACTTTCTCCTGTTTCTTGAATATGTCTCATTTGTGGCATGAACCCCAGAATTTAGCAAAGAGGACTTCCAATGGGCAACAGAGCTGTGAGTGCTGTTGTCATTTTTATTGTCTTTGTCAATAGCACATGGTCTGTCCAGTTTAATTCTTTTATCAGATTTTTTTTAGTGGCTAGATTCAATTAAGTGGATTATTTGGCGATTTCAGAGGGCAGTAAAGAGTCAACCACATTTGCTGTGGTCTGAATTACTAATCTTATAACGTAACCACTGTGCTATCATACCCTTAGATTTTCACAAACCTTTTTTAATCCAATAAATTAAGTCTCAAAATCTTTAAAGATGCGCTGTCAATTACTTGAAAGAGATCATGATCTGACTGTGTCTACCTTTGAAAGAAGGCATTAATAGCCCCAAGAGCTCAACAGCATTAGCAAAGTTCATGGTGCTTTTACAAGTCTACAGCATTCAAGATATTGAAATTCTAAATATAAAACTGACAATGTTTCATGTTACCGCTGTGGATCCTAATGGACAATCCTACACATCGCGTACTATATCTCATCCGTAACCTTTGTCTTAACTTCAATTTTTGACATCATGCACTTCCAAACATCACTTGACACGCGGGTCCTGTACATACATTTAATAAAAATAATATAATGAAATATGACATCCTCAGAATATTTCTTAAACTTTGAACAATATTTCAGCAATAGACTAACGGATTGAAGAAACATTTAAAGTCTGCTGTTAATTCAAAAAAAGTACTAGACAAATATGAAGATTTTGTATCACATGGAAATAGTTAGAATATATGGCATGTTATCTGTACATTCAACCTAATCAGTCTCATGACCATATTTATACTCCACTCAAAGTTAAAGTAGTATTAGCTGAATATCACTGGCATCTTACCAGTACCGGATGTAGGCATCCCAATAATTGATAATTAATGCATGGCATCGTTCAGTCAGATGTACTTGGATATTAATCAGGGTTATGCAAGTGGGTGGAGAAGAATTTCAGAGAAACCCCTAACTTTGAGTTGAAACTTCCGTCATTGATAAGATCCTCACCTAGAAGTCAGCTCAATTGATAGGCTTAGATACATGAACAAATATAATATCCTTTATTCTATGAGATCTGACTCAAATCCAAGTTAGACTGTTGAAGTAATAGTGTCTTCAGTCTCCCCAGTTTGAAGGGCAGACCTGAATGGAACTTAGACAAACTAAGGCAAGGGAAGGAACATAGTGTAATATTACAGTGACGTTGCATGGCCACCACTCATAAACTTAGCTGATACTAACTATTCCTTTCTTCCAATAATATATCTTAGCCCTAACTTCACTCTCGTCCTTCTTTGTAAGCCTTCCTATAATGTCTAGGTAATCCAACAAAGCTTGGACCTAACTATCATTGCCTCATATTTGAATTAAAAGGAATATCAATCTCAGATTTGAAATTCAAACCTAATGAACATCAATCACCACTTGTGGAAGAGTTGCTACCATCTTCTGTGTATAATACTACTTTCTAATTTTACTTCTAAAAGATTTGACTCTTAATTTTTTGTCTGTGCCCACTAACTTGTCCTAGACTCCCAAACTATCAGAAATAGTTCTCTCTCTCTCTCTCTCTCTCTTTCTCTGTACCTTAACTGCTTGCCTTAACATCTTGAACTTGAATCAAATTAGAATTAAGTTCTAGGGTTGACAAGGTCAGAAGTCACACAACACTAGCTTATAGTCTAATGGTTTATTTGAAATTACAAGCTTTCAGGTGTTGCTCCTTCATCAGGTCACTTCACCTGACAAAGGAGCAGTGCTCCAAAAGCTTGTGATTTCAAATAAACTTGGGGACTGTAACCTGGTGCTGTGTGCCTTCTGACCTAGATGCAGAGCTTAGAAATAAAGGGTGATTATCCTGCTGGAATTATACTACATGCCTCTCAAGTTTGTGAGGGAGAGAAAGGATTAACTACGTAGGCAAATCACAGAAAGCTGTGAGAGAAACAGGATTATAGTTGTTGGGGACTTCAACTTGGCTAATATTAACTAGGATCACCTTCATGTGAAAGGATTAGATGGGGTGAAATGTTTAGGAGTGGCAGATGGAGTTTAATTTAGATAAATGTGAGATGTTGCATTTTGGTAAGGTAAATAAGGGTAGGACTTTAAGGTCCTGGGGAGTGATGCTGGACAAAGAGACCTTGAAGTGCAGGTTCATAGTTCTCTGAAGTTAGAATCGCAGGTAGATAGGTTAGCAAAGAAGGAATTTGGTAAGCTTGCCTTTATTGGTCAGTGCATTAAGTATGTTATGTTATGGGATGTCGTGTTATGGCTGTACAGGACATTGGTTAGGCCACTTCTGGAATACTGCATTCACTTCTGGTCTCTTTGCTATAGGAAAGATGTTGTTAAACTTGAAAGGGATCAGAAAAGATTTACAAGCATGTTGCTGGGGTTGGAAGGCTTGAACCTTAGAGAGAGGCTGAATTGGCTGGAACATCAGGAGGTGAGGGGTGACCTTATCGAGGTTTATAAAATCATGAGGAGCATGGATAGGGTGAATAGCCAAGGTCTTTTTCCAGGGTAGGGGAGTCCAGAACTAGAGGGTATAAGTTTAAGGTGAGAGGGGAAAGATTTAAAAGGGACCTAAGGGCAGCTTTCCACACAGAGGGTGGTGTGTGTGAAATGAGCTGCCAGAAGATGTGGTGGAGGCTGGTACCATTACAACATTTAACAGGCATCTGGATGGGTACATGAATAGGAAGAGTTTGGAGGGAAATGGGCCAAATGCTAAATGGGAATAGATTAATTTAGGATATCTGTTTGGCATGGACAAGTTGGACAAAGGGTCTGTTCTGAGGAAAGGCCACTCAACCTGAAATGTTAACTCTGATTTCTCTCCACAGGTGCTGCCAGACTTGCTGAGCTTTTCCAACAATTTCTATTTTTTTGTCGAAGGGGTTGTTTCTGTGCTGTACAACTCTATGACTCCATGATTCTAAAGTGTATTCAGTCAAGCTGTTTGAGCCAGTGCATTGATAATCTTACAGAGATGGGGCAATACTCAACCTAATCCTAGGGAATGAAGCTGTTGAAGTTTCAGAGGGCAAGCATTTTGTGAATAGTGACCATAGCTGTAAGTTTCAAAGTCATTTTAGAAATGGATGAGGGTAGTGCAGAAGTTAAGTTTCTAAACTGGAGGAAGGCTGATTTTTAGTGTCGTTAGAGAGTATCTGGCAAACATAAACTGAGAACAGGTACTTGCACATAAGACTACCTTTGGAAAATGGAGTCTTTTAAAAAGTAATAATGTGAGAATCTGGAATGAATTTGTTCTTTGAAAAGTGAAGAACAAGTCCAACAAATCCAGAGAATCTTATATGTCAAGAGATACTGAGAGTTTAATAAAGAGAACAAGGGAAGCATATGTCAGATATAGGGCATTAAAAACAGGGAAGCCCTTCAAAAACGTAGGGAGTATAGGGTTACTTAAAAATGAAATTAAGAGAGCAAATGGGGGCACAAAGTATCTTTGTCTGCTAAGATCATGAGAAATAGAACATAGAAGAGTGCAGCACAGAACAGGCCCTTCAGCCCATGATGTTGTGCCGACCATTGATCCTCATGTATGCACCCTCAAATTTCTGTGACCATATGCATGTCCAGCAGTCTCTTAAATATCCCCAAGGACCTCGCTTCCACAACTGCTGCTGGCAACACATTCCATGCTGTCTCAACTCTCTGTGTAAAGAACCCACCTCTGACATCCCCTCTATACTTTCCTCCAACCAGCTTAAAACTATGACCCCTCATGTTAGCCATTTCTGCCCTGGGAAATAGTCTCTGGCTATCGAATCTATCTATGCCTCTCATTGTCTTGTATACCTCAATTAGGTCCCCTCTCCCCCTCCTTTTCTCCAATGGAAAAAGTTCGAACTCAGTCGACCTCTCTTCATAAGATAAGTCCAGGCAGCATCCTGGTAAACCTCCACTGAACCCTCTCCAAAGCATCCACATCTTTCCTATAATAGGGCAACCAGAACTGGACGCAGTATTCCAAGTGTGGTCTAACCAAAGTTTTATAGAGCTGCAGCAAGATCTCACAACTCTTAAACTCAATCCCCCTGTTAATGGAAGCCAAAACACCATGTGCTTTCTTAACAACCCTGTCCACTTGGGTGGCCATTTTAAGGGATCTATGTACCTGCACACCGAGATCCCTCTGTTCCTCCACACTGCCAAGAATCCTATCCTTAATCCTGTACTCAGCTTTCAAATTCGACCTTCCAAAGTGCATCACCTTGCATTTATCCAAGTTGAACTCCATCTGCCACCTCTCAGCCCATTTCTGCATCCTGTCAATGTCCCGCTGCAGCCTACAACAGCCCTCTATACTGTCAACGACACCTCCAACCTTTGTGTCATCTGCAAACTTGGATGTGAATGTAGAAGATTTCATTCGTAAGTTTTTATAAATGACATGAACATTGGAGCTGTTTTTGATAGTGAGGAGGACTGTCTCAGGCTACTGTCTGATATTGTTCAACCTGTAAATTGGGCGGAGCAATGGCAGATACAATTTAATCATAAGCGTTAAATGATGCATTTTGGGGAGGTGTAAGAGGGAAAGATATGCACAATGAATGGTAGATTCCTAGTGAGTACTGGCGAACAAAGGGACCTTGGTGTACAAGTCCATAGTTCTCTGAAGGTGTCAGCGCAGATAGGCAGGGAGGTGAAGAAGGCTTATGGGATGCTTGCCTTCATTAGCTGGGGCATAGAATGTAGGAGTGAGAAAGTTTTGTTACGATTTTATAAAACATTGGTTCGGCCATAGATGGAATACTGTGTGCAGTTCTGGTTCACCACACTATCCGAAAATGTGATTGCACTGGAGAAGGTGCAGGGGAGATTCACCAGGATGCTGCCTGGATGGAAAGTCTCCATTATGAGCAAAGACCGGATAGGCTGGGTTTGTTTTCATTGGAACAGAGGAGGCTGAGGGAGGGATCTGATTGAAGTATACAAAATTATCAGAGGCATAAAGATGAGTAGATTGTGAGTATATTTAAACTTTGCCAAATGCGCGTAAGCCCAGAGGGCATAAGTTTAAGGTGAGGGGCAAGTGGTTCCTTTTTTCACCCCAAGGGTGTTAGAAATATGGAACACACTACCTGAGAGAGTGGTGGAGGCAGGTACTCCCTCAACATTCAAGAAGCATCTGGATATGCACTTAAAATGCCAGGGAATAGTAGGATGTGGATCAAGTGCAAGTAATGGGATTAATGTGGTTTAGTGTTTGTTGGGCAGCATTGACATAGTGGACTGAGGGGCCTGTTTCTACATTGTATGACTCTAGTTCTCACTCTTGTGAATCTGTACTGAACTACTTTGAAGATCAACATATCTTTCCTAAGGTGTGGTCACTCTTTCCTTCTAATGCGATGGGTAGTGTATGTGGTTCTGATCAAGAAGTTCTAGGTTTGAGCTCTAATCTAGAACTTGATGGCTCTGAAACATGCATTTGTAAAACATGGTAACTGCAGGAGAGTCTCCTGGTCTTCTATTTTTGATATGTAGTGAAATCCTTCAAGTTATAGCCGCTAATTATAATCAAGCAATGGAAACAGATGTAAGCACATCCTTTTCTCATCCATGCTCTGCCAGGCATAAGAAAAGGGAAGGTGTGTTCTAACGAAGGCTTGAAGAGTTTGAAGGTGACATTTGACCCTTGTGATCTAGTCCACTGTGTAAAAAGACCAGCACCTCATTAGCCTTTTTGATTTTTTTCATATGTGTTCATTGCATTTTAATGATCAATAGGTGTGCATTCACTATTTTTGGGCTTTCATGTGACTAGTTTTTCTCCATTTCAGCATTTAGGAAGTACTTTGTGCTGTCTGTTTTAGGTGACGGACCTCCCAGTTTTGCCCATTTACTCAATCTATCAATAATTCTTTGTAATTTTATGCATTTTCCTGCTCACATTACCTTCTAACTCGATATCATGGCCAAAGTTTGACATGTAGCTTCCAATCCCATTATCTATGTCGTTAATAGATTTGGTAAATAGCTGAGGTCGCAACATTAGTCACATCTTGTCAATTTAAACAATTGTCCATTATTTGTACTCTGTCACTTGTCATTCATTCAATTTCTTAACCAGGCCAAACTTTTTCCTGAAATTCCATAGAGCTTTAACTGTCTCCTGTAAGGGTCTTTATCAAATGCCTTCTGGAAACTCCTAAAACTGGTATTCATAAAAGTTCCCTGTCTTTTTCAAACACTCAGTCAGGTTTGACCATCATGATCTATAACGTACAGACTGATGCTGGCTCTCTCTCTGAGCAGGTGAAGATTTTCAAGGCTTTTAGTCACCTTATCATTATTATAGACTCGAGTTATTTTCTGATTCCAGATGTTAGTCTAATTAGTCCATAATTCCCTCGTTTCCTCTCTTACATATTTTAATTCGAAGACTAGCATTCACAATTTTCCAATCTAAAGGAATGGTTCCAGAATCAAGAGAACTTCTAATCTCATAGTTTAGGCCATCAATGTCCTCACCCACTTTATTTAAATCCCTAGAATGAGAGCCAGTGATCCTGGGAATGTATCCACCCTTGCTGTTTTTCCTACCTTTCTCATTTGTAAGTGTTCAAAAGTTATTTCATGTAGAACATCAATAACCAAGAGAGAGAAGAGAAGAAGCCTAAATGATTGCAGATGAGCTGTCAAGCACAGAAACAAAAGCAGCAAGACAGTGTACTAACTCAGTGAGCTAACCGTTCCCACCAGTGGGCAATCTCAATCTTATTCCTAGAGTTTATGAACCCAGAGACCTTAAGTGGGTATGATTCAGCAAAAGTTAGTACTCAATTGGGTTTTACAGTCTCAATTGCTATATAGAAAGGAAAAAGAAATCATACTAATATGGTTGGGTCTATTTGCATGCATGAACTAATCATTGAGGAGTTGATAAAAGCTGTGAAAAAAAATGTGCAGAAAATGGGAAGATGTTCTATTTCAAAGGCCCTCACTTTTGAAGCTGAAAAGTGCCAAATCCACCTCTACTTTCCCTGGAAAAGCAGTGTCTCAAAGATTTGAATAGGTTAGGCAAGCTGTTTCACACTGCTACAATGTAGTTGCTACTAGAATGTTACTTTCTGCTAATAGAATGCTTTCATCAGTCCAGAAAGATATTCTATCTACAATGCGATTGAGTGGCATTGTGTATGCAGTTCAGTGCTGGTGCAGTGCCAGGTATGTGGGCCATATGTCACATCAATTGAATTGAATTTCCAGCTGAAACCATTCTTTTTCCTTACTGCTGGGCAAATTCTTGCAATGTGCCATGTGTAGATCTACTACCCATTTCAGGATAGGTTCCAAGGCAAGGTGAGTAATTCTCTCCTTTATAATCTAAGGATGGGAGTTGGCTTGTGTCCCTATTAGCCCCTGTAATCAGTCAGCTTAAGAGAAATAAGGCATATCTGGGAAATGATCTTAATTACTTACTTTCCTGTGGTATGGTCCCCATTGGGACAGAATATTTTTTGAGGCCACATTTATTCTGTGAAGGAAAAGCATACATGTATCCAAAATGAAGTAGCTATGTCCTGTTTACTTTCCCATCCTTCTATATAAATTTGCTTACCCATGTTGACAGATAACCCTTAACTTTGTCATTTCTTGTGGCCTTTGTACTTGATTGGTCTCAATAACATCTCTGACCATTTCCTAGTCACACATATTTTCCTTAATCTTTTACCTTTCTGCATGCATCTAACCACCCCCAAAATCAAATCAACTGTTCCAAAGTAGCATTTAGAACTGCACTTTCAAATTTCCAGCTTCTAGCCTTTGTTGGAACTTCAATTTATCATGATAATACTGGAGTTGTTAACCTGTTCTGACTTATCTGTTCCTTTACTTCCTTTGTCACTGACAAAACCTTTCCTTTCTTCTATCTTGGTCATGCAACACTGGCTTGCCCATAATCAAGGTCAGAACTTTATCAAACTTTTTTGAGCCTCTTCATCTCCTGTTAAAACTACATTAAGGCAGGACCACCTGCACACCAAAGGGAATCCCTCTCCTATTCTAATTTTCAATCTTGATGACACTCTGCATTTATTGGCCTTGCTGATCCTCTAAGATTTTATCCACTCTAAAATACCTTTTATTTTGTGTTTGTTCAGCTCAAAAGGGGAGGCAATGGCCTCGTAGTATTTTCACTAGACCTTTTGAGTATTCATTCCTGCGATGCGGGTGTCAGTGGCGAAGCCAACATTTATTGCCCATTTACTTGTTGGTAATTATTGATTCAAGCAATGTAAAGATGTTGACGAGCTCCCATTGTGAGCTGCTGATGTTGATGCAAGGTGGGGTCTCTGCATCCAGACACTGTTTGTCACTCCAATCTCCTTGTAATCTGGGGAACCAATGTACAGACTGTAAACATCAGAATGCGAAAAGCTTCCCTATCAACCAAATAACCTCTTTTGACCATGTGGTGGCCATGTTGGTGGGGGAACAGTAGTAAGATTTGCAGTTTATGTAGAAATGAAAAAAATGACGACGGAGAAGGTTACAACAAACTATTAGGAATTGATGAGAACAAAAATTTTCATTTTATGTCATTTAAAATTGCTTCACTTCTCAGCGGTGACATTGAATTGAACTTTTTTAAAACATCATGTAATCACGTCTTAAATTTAAAAAAAAGTACTATTGAGCTGATTTTGTTTTCTCTTTCTAGTGAAACCAGACCCTCCAGAGATAATTGAAGTCAATACGATTCCTGACTCCCCTCGCAAACTGGAAGTTAAATGGAGGAATCCATTAACATGGCCGGAGCCAGATTCAATTCCCCTGAAGTACTTCCTGAGGTATAAACCAGTTATTCTGGATGACTGGCAACATGTGAGTGCGTCTTGTCTCTTATTTCAGCTGCAATGAGTAAAATGTTTTTTTTCCTCTTACCCTCACGTCATTTGATGATTTTATTTTAGACAAAAGAAATGTTCCAGATCTTCGGGGATCTGCATTAGAGAGGGAGCACCTGACACTGACTGTGATTTAATCTAATTTCCCACTTCAGTTAGATTCTTTGCACTCCATTGCCTACTCGAGCTGCAATGAGTGGAGTTAGGCAGTCAAGTGTTGAGCATGATTCCAGACAAGCTGCACTGTTTTCACTGTTTAAGGTCTACTTTCAATTCATTGACTTACATTGTTTTAAAAGGACCTGTCAATATCCTCCATTGATATTGCTAACTCCTCCTGCTCACCTTCCCCTCCACCCCCAATATAGCTCAAAGCCATCCCCCACAGCCCTCTACCCACCCAGTGGGTGCCATAGTTTTCACCCACCTCCATGTCACGAGGGAAACGAACATCATCAGGAGTGCTGCTGCTGACCTTGTGCTCTGATGCTTCAGCTGAATTACTCAGAGTTATGCTCCTGAGCGGACTTTACATCTGTTTTGAAAAATTCTTAGTAAATTTGTGTATAAATCAAACTAAATTTAGGGCCAATGACTTGTGTACCCGTAGTTCTGCCTATCTGACCCACTGTTGTAAGAATCATGCGTCAGTCTGAGCAGAGTAAAACCAGACATCAGAAATTTAATCTTCCTGCATGGGTACTGTGGATGTTGAACATCTTGAGATCTCGGCACACCTCAGTGATATAACTCACACTGTCCCCCATTGGAAAATTTGGGCAATTGTTTTTAGTGCACAAAAGTAGATGTTAGAAGTAAACAAGGAAATTATTCATATAGGAGTGGATTGATGATTAAACTTTCTGCACTAGGACAATCCTGGAGAAAGTAATGCAGAGTGAGCAGTTGGCATAACCATGTCAATCAAGTACTTTATACTTATAATAGAAACACAGATCTCTGAAGCAACTCACCAGGTCTGGTAGCATCTGTGGAGAGAAAGCAGAGTTAACATTTCGAGTCTTATATGACTTTTTCAGAACTGAAGAAGGATTACTGAACTTGAAATGTTAACTTTGCTTTCTCTCCCACAGATCAAAGTCTTCAAGATATTAACTGGAAAAGACAGCGTTGATAAATCTAAATCATTTCCACTGGTTGGAGATTCTAGAACGAAGGGAAACAGTCTAAAAATTAGGACCAGACTACTCAGCAGAGATTTTAGGAAGCACTTCTACACATAGAGTATAATAGACTTTTGGAAATCTCTTCCACAGACAGCAGTTGATGCTTGATAAGTTATTAATTTAAAATCAGGCCGCAATTGGAATAGTGCATGCAATTCTGGTCTCCTTCCAATTGGAAAGATGTTATGAAACTCGAAAGGGTTCAGAAAAGATTTACAAGGATGTTGCCAGGATTGGGGGATTTGAGCCATAGGGAGAGGCTGAACAGGCTGGGGCCATTTTCCCTGGAGTGTCGGAGGCTGAGGGGTGACCTTATAGAGGTTTACAAAATTATGAGGGGCATGGATAGGATAAATAGACAAAGTCTTTTCCCTGGGGTGGGGAAGTCCAAAATTAGAGGGCATAGGTTTAGGGTCAGAGGGGAAAGATAGAAAAGAGACCTAAGGGGCAACTTTTTCACACAGAGGATGGTACATGTATGGAATGAGCTACCGGAGGAAGTGGTGGAGGCTGGTACAATTGCAACATTAAAAAGGCACTTGGATGGGTATATGAATAGGAAAGGTTTGGAGGGATATAGGCCAAGTGCTGGCAAGTGGGACTAGATTGGGTTGGGATATGTGGTTGGTATGGACAGGTTGGACTGAAGGGTGTGTTTCCATGCTGTACATCATTACGACTCTATGACTCTAATCCGAGATAGATAAACTTCTGTAAAGCAAAAATACTAAGGGATATAGGCCAAAGGTCAGTATATGGAGTTAGGCTGCAGATCAGCCATGATCTAATTGAATGATGGCACAGGTTCAAGGGGCTGAATGTCCTACTCCTGTATCTGTGTTCCTTGGCCCTGAAGGTGGAATTTACTTTACAGGGCTGTAGACAGTGGAAACCTTATTTAAAAAGGTGTAATTCTTCAGAATTTCCTAACGCCCACCTGGTTTTCATGACTTTTTTTGTTTTAAAAGGTTTTCTGTCAGAATCATAATTAGATACTTCAGCTCTGATGAAGAGTCATCTAGACTCGATGCGTTAGTTTGCTCTCTCTCTCTCTCTCTCTCTCTCTCCATGGTTGCTGCCACACCCACTGTGATCTCCAGCACCTTTTGTTTTCAGTATATTTAAATACAGCTCTGTAAGGTTTTATTGAATCCCTACAGAAATTTATCTTACAGTTCCGTTAAACCTGTTCAACAACTACAATGTTGAATGATTTAGAACTGATTAAGCATGACTAGCAACTTGGAATCTTGGGACCCCATCTTTCACTTACATTCAGTTGTGACATATTCTGGTGACTAGGCTTCCAGCTATCTTGGTCCAACTGTGTTGTCTGGAGAAGAAATGGTTGGAGTGAGGGCATGAGATAATAGGGCTCCCAAAAAGGTGAGAGGAAAATAAAATTAAAAGGACACGAGGGGCAACTATTTCACACAGAGAAAGGTTTGTATGTGGAATGAACTTCCAGAGGAAGTGGTAAATGCAGGTACACATACAACATTTTAAAAACTTTTGTATATGTACGTGCATAAGAAAGGTTTGAAGGGATACGGGCTAAGCACAGGCAAGTGGGATTTTTAGATTGGTTTGAGATTGTGGTTGGTGTGGACTGGTAGTACTGAACGGTCTGTTTCTGTGCTATATGACTCTATAACGCAAACATGCCACACATAACATCTGTGAAAATATCTGGTAGCATGATGATTAGAGCTTTGAAGCTGAGATGGCATCTTTCACTATTCTGTAATAAAAGAGGTAAAGTGGATAGTAAGGATCTAAGGGGAATGATGAAAGGACTAATAGTTATCAAGAACTGGTATTGGAATCAAGAACAGTAGTTCCAGTAAGTGTTTACTTTTGGCCAATTGGATATGCTATAATGGTTAAAATTTGAATATTAAGGAAAAGCTAAATGTCGGTACTGATTGTAATGCTGAAGTGTGTACTTAATTAATAGCCTTGGTGCGCCACTAGTTGTTCCAGTCTAGCTAACATATTCCTGACAAAGTAGAAGATTGCCACATTTACATCATGTCTACAAAAAAAGGTAGGACAATCCTAATCTGATCAACTACCTTCACATCAGTCTACGCTCCATCATCAATAAAGCTGTAGGAAAACGTTCATTGTAAAATATTTATCATTTACCTGCACATTGATATTCAGTTTAGGTTCTGTCAGCTCCAAAGGAGTAGATGGCATTATCAATGGTGACACTTGCAGTTTGCATTTTAAGTGGACCAAATGGCTCTAGGGCTCACTACAGTCTTGTTCCATATGCAGATAAGAGAGTAGAATTAGGGCTGTATATTGCCTAACTTCAGATCAGAAGGTCCAGGTTCAAGTTTCAGCTGTCCCATAGGTGTTTCATACAATGTCCAAACATGCTTTGTTTTAAAAAGCTGAAAGAGTAGGATTATAGAGGTGAGGTTAGATTGACTGACATTGACAACAATGAAACATATTATCAATCCTTAACCTAAGGAAACCTAATGAAATAGAGAAACAAAACATTTTGGAAATAGCAGGATCTGTGAAGAGAGAAATTAAGTTATTGTTTCAGGGCATGACCTGGCATTATTATCCATTAATTCAAGAATTCAAGAAAAGAATCTTTTCACTGCTGTATTCATAGCTAATGCAAAGAACAGTGGTTGTAGTTGTTGCAGAACGATCATATCAGTCCCAGAACATCACGGCAGATGACTCTCAGGGAAGTGTCTGAGACTCAGTTGCTTTATCCCTTAACATATCTTTGAAAATAGGATATTCACTGATGATTACATAGCATTCACATAATGAAGCTGACAGTACCTGCAACTGAGACCTGGTCAACGTCCAGGCTTGCGTTGATGTGTTGCACAAATATTGCTTTCTACTTAAGTATCAGGCAATGACCATCTCCAAAAAGATAAAGACAAACCAGCTCCTCTTAACATTCAGCAGCAACATTACGAACATTATGGAAATTTAAGTTGACATGAAACTTAATTCAAACCACATAAATTTTAACATTCCGAGACCAGGTCAAAGGCAAGGTAGAAATATAGGAGTAGGCCCTTCAGCCCCTCAAACTTCCTGTGTAATGCTGGATAATGGCTGACCGTCTACCTCAATACCATAATCTCATGCTATACTGGTAAAGCACCATAAAATATAGGAGTAGAGTTAGGCCCATTGAGCCAGATCCACCATTCGATCATGGCTGATATAGTTCTCAACTCCATTCTCCTGCCTTCTCCCCGTAACCCTTGATCTCCTTACTAATCAAGAACCTATCTGTCTCTGTCTTAAATCCATTCAATGATGTACCCTGTAAAGCCTTCTGTGGCAATGAGTACCACAGATTAACCATCCTTTGGCTGAAGAAATTCTTTCTCATCTCACTTCTAAAGAGTTGTCCCTTCAGTCTGAGGCCATGCCCTCAGATCCTAGTCTCTCCTACTCGTGGAATCATTTTCTCCATGTCCACTCTATCCACTCCTCTTGGAAGTTTCAATCAGATCCCATTCCCCTCATCCTTCTAAACTCTATCAAGCACAGACCCACAGTCATCACCTGCTTCTTATATAATGGCCACTATTCCAGAAAAGTCCTTTTGCAATAAGATTATTGATTAGCTCTTTCTGGTTGCATAATACTAAAGCTAAAATGCCCTGTGCCTTAGTTGACTCCTCAACATTTTAAAAACTTTTGTATATGTACGTGCATAAGAAAGGTTTGAAGGGATACGGGCTAAGCGCAGGCAAGTGGGATTTTTAGATTGGTTTGAGATTGTGGTTGGTGTGGACTGGTAGTACTGAACGGTCTGTTTCTGTGCTATATGACTCTATAACGCCTCAACAGATTTCTCCAGAAAACTATCTTGAATATACTCCAGGAATTCATCCTCCTTAGCATTCATGCTCATTGATTTTACCCAGTTTATTCTGCAGTAAGCAAGTAGGACTCCCCAGAACTTTTCTCATATTTACAAAGCATAGTTACATTAGGTTTGAGAGAATATTTCATTTCTCTCAATGAGTGCAGCTGCTTAAGATTGTGCATACCATTGAGGGCAGAGCAGTACATTTGGTTGATACCCCATCCACCTTCTTAAAAATCATTTTGTACCATTATTGAAACATGCTCATAATCTGCACCAGCTTGAAGAAAAAATTGCTTAAGAACATAAAGCACCATATTATGTTAAATACTGATTTTTCAGAGTAGAATATGATGTGCAGTGCTAAGATTCTTTTGATATCCATAAATGACTTGTGTACGGAATATAAATAAAAGGTGTTATAAACTTGGAGATGTCATTGACAGTGAGGGTGTGACTGAAACAGTATGGGAAGGAAAGTATCATATTGAAAATAACACAGTTAAATTTGGCACAAGAGATTGGAAGTAGCAATAGAGACTTAATGGCACAGTTCGAATGAGTATGAAGGAACAATGGGACCTTGAAGTTCATTTGCATAAAACTTCGAAAACAGGATATATTGGAAAATAATTTGCAAAGTGTATGTTTTATCTTCATAAATAGAGGTTTTGAATAAAAGTGAGACTAGGCTGAACCTTTATTCAGCCCCGATAAAACCATAAATTGTGCATTGCATCCAGTTCTGATAACCATGCTTTAGGACTGATTGAAGGCATTTGAGATGACACAGAAGAGATCTAGTGGAATAACTCCACTGCTGCGGAATTTTAGCCACAACATTAAATGAAGAAGTTGGACTAATCATCCTTGGACAGTTACTGCTTTATCTCTGTCGAACGTGTTGATGTGTCATCATAGACTCAACATAATTTTACATTCAAGGGACTTGTTGATCAAGTGGGGAGTTGAAGGCTCTAAGCTCCATTCCTTCGTTGTCTCTGTGGTAGAAGTTGTGACTTTGGAACAAAGTAAATTGAGAGGTGATTTCATAGCGCTGGACGCACTTAGACAAAGGTAGACAAAAGAAAACTGTTTCCTATTAGTTACTGGTGCAAATACTGGGTGGCAAAGATTGAAGGTTTTGGTTAAGAGCTGCAAAGTGATGGGAGGAAGAACTTTTTTACGCAGTGACCTGTAATGCCCTGGGATTCATCCCTGTAAACTTGGCAGAAATGATACGATTGATTATTTCTGCAGGACGCTGGATGGGCACTTGAGGCACCTGGATACAACAGGAAAATTGGACTGACTCAATTTATTACAGAGTCACCTTGGGCTGATGGGCTGAATAGACTCTGTATGTGCCATTATGTCTTTATGGCCGTATCTGCAAGATACACTGCAATAATTTGTTGAGGTTTTAAACCATCGTTTACATTGTTGCCCTCAGTCATGTAGAAGGACAAGAGCAGCAAGCAGATGGAAATACCACAAATTTCAAGTTCACTTTCATGTTCCATGACATCCAAATTGAAATACATCACACTGATCATCACTGCGTAAAAAAATCTGAAATTTCCTACATAACAACACTATGGGAGCATCTTCACCACATGGACTACAGGAGTTCAAGCAGACAACTTAGCAACACCACCTCAAGAGCAATTAGGTATGAGCAATAAATGCTCCCCTTGCCAATGATACTGATTTTTCTAGACTGAATTGATTAAAAAAAAAACTCCTGTCATGGCTTCGACTAACAGATAAATTTGGTAAATATAGGTTCTGTGTTATCCACTCTAGTATTAAACAGTACAGTACAGTTAATCTGTGGTCTGAGATGAGTTCATACATCTTCATCTGAACAGCAATGGAGAGATATAATTTGCCTCAGCCCACTTGAGCCAGAAAGGAGAAGAATCAGCAAGTGTTAGCTTCTGGAAGTATATTCTGAAGTAGAGGATTATTTTCACCTTTGACATCATGTATATCTAAAGAGTTGTTCCAATATTCCTGTCTGATGTCCCACCATAGAATGGTCACTTGGAAGGCTACTCATCCTCCTGGAATCACATCCAAGCAACAGTAAGTTCTTTCAGGGGATGAGTGGAGATATTTTGACAAAAGAAAAATGCAATAGTCTAATATTAATTGTTTTAGAGCCAGAAGCAGTTTGCAAGAATGTGCAGCCTAAACTGGGCATAAAAGCTTATGTGGCAAGCCCACATGGGATCAGGCATCGTTTAAAACAAAACACAAATAATTAAATATGATGAAAAATTGATTTTACTTAACTAAGCCCTTAAAAAGGGCAAAATAATCCTCAAAGTTAGGTGCAATTTATTAACCATTAAGTATGTTTAAATGTTTGGCATGTATAACAAATTGATCATGCACACAGGATGAATGAACTATATCTAGTCATCAGTTCTGTAACGAATTAACTGAAACACAAAATGCAATGGCAAGAGACACCGCAACAGGCATGACTTTGATTTAATGTTTTTCATTAAAAGAATACTACCAAAATGTCATCTGTTATCAAATTGATGCATTTTCATATCCCTTGCTTTATCCAGTTTCTTCTTTTAAAACCAGTACATCATAGAAGATAAATGAATGATTACCATGGAAACAGTTTCAGACTGAAGCCTAGGACAATGTGCACATGAACAAAGAAGTAAAATAAAGGTTAAAGAACACAAACAAAAAGGGAAATGTGACAGTTGAGCATTAAAGCCACATATTTCAGTCCGGGACTGGGTGACATAAGATACCTTGCCCAAGTTGCAATGGGATTTAGGCCTTTCAGGACCATCTGGATGTCAGTCTGCAGTGATAACGATCATACATCTCTTGGTAGGAATAATGGCTACCTGCCAAAACTGTATTATTAATGCACACTTGGCAAAATGACATTAGCATGGTTTTTATCCCCTGTGTAGCGCTGGTTGATGTAGAAATCGTCTCCTAGAAAATGGGGGGGTTGGGGAGGGGAAGGAAAGACTTTCATGAGATAGCTGTCACAGGAGACAGCTGAATAACTGATTTTTGCAATGCTAATGGTTCCGCAATGCACTGGGTATTGATTACCCATTAATCTGACTGCTGATGGTTGGGCAAAGTGACTTTTGGCAGCAGCACAAAGCCTTTAAGAAACAGACCCAGGAAGAGAGATAGAAAAACATACATCAGAGGCATGTGACTTTGTAAGTCTGTGGCTACGGCCAGATTAAAGAAATGTGCAGTTCTTTGATATAACCTCCGCATTGGCCTTTTCCATTTTTAAAATGACCCTTAGATGATCGGAGCCATTGTAGTCCAGATGATATAGTTTAACTCCCAGGCTTTTGAGAATTGCAATTCTGAATTGAATTGCTAAATATTTACAAATGTTATTTACTCAGGAAACAAAACCTTATTCTGTTAAAAAGCACACTTTATAAAATCACTACAGACCTTAAAATGCTTATTGGACTGCAGTTTCAATTGCTAAATAAAATAGATACAATTTTTACTCTTTTTTTTTGAGAAAGGCAAGTTAGGAAGATTTCCAGATCTTGACATGTGTACACCCCATGCAGTGATCCATTTGTGCGTGCGTGCATCCGTCCATCCACCCATTGAGGACAATATTAGGTTTGGATGTGTTGCCTGAACACGCCCATCTCTTGACTCTGGAAAGATAGGGAAAGTCAACAAAGAGCTCATGCAAAAATATATTAAAGGAAGTCAGCTCTTTCACGGAATTAGGCATAAAATTAGAAACAAAGGAGAATGAAATAAAAGTAATAAAAATAATTATTTGAATTTTATCATTTCATACCTTGGCCGCATACATATTCCATTTCTAATAGGATAGAATCAAAATGCCACTTAGTTGCTGGAGGAAAACTCATAGCAACTCATCGAAATGTTAATTTGGCTACATTCAGTTATTTTTGAGCTAAATAAATGTTTAGTGTGGCTTTGCTGACTAAATCTGTACTGAATTGCTCAGAAAGTAATATCAACTACCATTGTAAATGTCATATTATGAGACAGTGAGTTTAAATGGTTGCAGTAGCTTCTGTATGGATACAATGAATAATTTGCAGTAATATATTTTTTGGCCTTCTAATTCTTTCTTCACTATTCTTGTAGTTCTAGAATGAACTTGCACCAAAGATCTGTGGAACTAGCCATCTCTAATATCGTTGCCGAGACTCTAAGAGGTTATTCTTTGTGCAAAATTGGACAATGGGTGATAGTGACCCAGAAGCATGTTTTCCAATGTCTCCCAATTGCAATTCCAAGTGCCAAAAGGCAATAAGACCGCAGCAGTGGGTAAAGTCCCAGCTAAGCAATATCCTGTTCTCACCTAATATCCAGACATACCTGCTTTTGACTCAGCGCAACTTTGCGTAACTTTTTCACTTTCCACCTCGGTGATACTGAAAAGCAATTGTAGATGCCTATTGGTTCTTAACCAGCTAACTCAACGCAGACTGGAAAATTAAATGTGGGATGTTCCTTGTTCAAATGGCTCAGTTCCATACTGGCTATTTTACTTACCAGCAGAGCCAAAGGGAGAGCTTATAAATTGCCATAATTACCCCTTTCAGCACTGAACGTCTTTTTCAGCTTTGAAGACACACACACCTGTTACGTCATAAAACATCTGCCAGACTGATGTTCTGCACCATTTGAGGGAGGAAAGTTATGATGTAGAATTAGAGAAATGTATAAAACCAAAGACCAGACCTAATTCATTCTGTTCTCAAATAAGCAATATTTAATTTTTAAATATTGACACAATATCACTACTGCAGAACTGAGCTATTAGAATCACGTATCTGTGCTTAAAATAGAAACGTTCATCTATCATGGAAATACCCCTGCAAACCTTGCAAAAGAGAATGATTGTACTTTTTCCTGTGAGCGTCATGGGACAATAGAAGAAGTTGAAAAATGGAACAGAATCCCTCATATGAAAGCAATATGTTCCCACACATCAATTTTTCAAAAGAATCGCGAGCATAGTGCAAAACCACCAGAAGCTTTAACGCCGGATGTGATTCTGGTAATATTTTACTATAACTCAAATGACTGTGAACTCAGTCACTCCCATTATGGAACAATAGAGGAAACATTCTGAAATGCTTAAACATTTAAACAAAGAAAAGTGGCTTGGTAGGGAAGGCTCCAATTGTACAGAAACAGATTACTAAGAAGAGGATGCCTGAAACAAAGTGTTTTAGACAGTTTCTGGTATATGGACCCTGTTATATTGCCATCCCAGCCTATACCGCATAACAGAATTCCACTGTATTTATAGCTAATTCAACGCAGATTGGAAAGTTGAACCTGGGACTTAGCCTTTTTCTTGTATTCCTTATTTTGCTTATCCTAATATTGTATTATTTTTCCCTTCTACAAAAAGACATTTCTGCTGATAGACAATTCAGTATGGGTGGCCACATTTCACCATATTGCCCAAGTGTTCCTTTAGCATTTGTTGGCCTGCTCAATGAATGTTAAGTTATTCAACAATAGAAGGATCACAGTGATACTCGAACCTGTCTATTACAAATCTGTGGGGAAGTGGGTTCACTAGAATCTCAATTAAAGTGGTCAGTCTTCATTTATGAGCCCATAAGTTGTTACTCATGGCAGATTTGAGGAGGGACACAGCATCACAGAGGCAAAGTGGTTCCTGTCCTCCTCTGAAATGAGCACATGCTCATTTTCCATTAAAGATCACTAAATGGCAAAAGCTCCTGCTGATCTTTTTGCCTATCTTAACCCAAGGACTTTAAGGCTAACTCTCAAATCTGCCCTCTTCCCTGCACCATCACCCCAGCTAATGTCAGATATCTTAGCACACACTGGGGATCAAATCTGAGACCTTCTTGTCTGTATATCACAAATTGATTTTTTTAAAACAGAAACATGATCTATGCTGTCTTTTTCGCAATAAATACTACAGTAGTGTTGATGGCAGATTTTGTGACTCTGACATTTTCTTTGAGTGGGTTTAACATACAGAAAAGTTGGATAACAGTGTCTTGCTTTCACAATCATGTTTTTGATTAAATGAAATTTCAAGCTAAATGTTAGAATAATTATGGTGCTAATTTTTCTAACCATTGAAACTATTTTGTTTAAATATAATACAGCAATATATATTTCGAAATAATGAAAAAAATTCACATATTTAAACATCGAGAGGAACAATTTACAAAGAAATGGTGACTTTTAACTTTCCTGTAAGGAGTAAAAGCCTGACCTTCACTCTCCTTTTTATATTTTCTGAGGTATAATGAGATTCATATATATCATGATGAGGTAACTGATGACATGATCTTGAAATCAGGAAGAGAGGAGATACAAGTCTGGAATGAACATGTCTTAAACACTTAAGAAATATATGTATTTGATAACCTGCAGTGTACAGATTGTATATAAAGGAGTGTCACAGTACCTAAGAAATGGAAGAGCCTTACTTAGAGATAAGGAACAAGCAGCCTCAAGGATAGTGTATGTGCAAGATACAACAATTCAGAAAAAGCCCTAAACTAGGATGTTAATGTGCAGTTTGCAGTAATAGCCTAAAGCTGAAGATAGAGCACCATGCACTTTTTCTATTGCCATTCCTTGAGTAAGGTAATTGGATTTCCTACAGTATGGAAACAGGCCCTTCAGCCCAACAAGTCCACACCAACCCTCCAAAGAGTAATCCATGCAGACCTATTCCCCCACCCTATATTTATCCCTGACTAATGCACCTGACACTAGGGCAATTTAGCATGGCCAATTCACCTAACCTGCACATGTTTGGATTGTGAGAGGAAACCCACACAGTCACAGGGAGAATGTGCAAACTCCACACAGACTATCACCTGAGGTGGGATTTGAACCCAGGTCCCTAGTGCTGTGAGGCAGCAATGCTAACCTCTGAGCCACCATGCCATCCATAATGGCTGAGGGATTTGCTGTTTGGCATCTACAAACCTCACCTATTTACTTTATCACAAATTCCAGTATTTTCTGAAACACACTGGTATTTTCCCTTCACAAAAATTCCTAAGCCCTGCTGGTATCTCTTTCTGATAGTTTGGCTGAGCTTGAGAATTCAGCTCTCCTGCCCTAGCATGACAATGTCAATTTTAGAACTTCACCTTGCCATGCTAATCAGAAGAGCTTCACTCTCGCTAATGCTTTGGCAGCATCAAATTATATGGTGGATCCATACTTCCTAATATTAAAGTATGCACATTGAAGATAAGTACAGTGTTAACTGTGTAAGATGTATGTTAATGTTGATTTGTTCACTTTGTCCAATAGTTGCTGAGGGATTGCAGAGTTGGGAGTTTCAGGTATTATATCGAGGGGAGGAGATGGCCTAGAGGTATTATCGCTTGTTGATCCAGAGTCCCAGGTGATATTCTGGAAACCTGCATTCAAATCACGCTATGCCAGATGGTGGATTTTGAATTTGATAAAAATCTGCAATTAAGAGTCTAATGAGGACCATGAAACCATTGTTGATTGTCAAAAAAATCCACCTATTTTACTAATGTCCTTTAGTGAAGAAAAATTCTGTCCTTATTAGGTCTGGCCTATATGTAACGGCAATGTGATTGACATTGTAACTCTTACCTGCCCTCTGAGCAATAAGTGCTGGTCTAGCCAGTCATGTCTACAACCCATGAATGAATGTAAAAATTAATAAACAACAATGGAACAATATCCAGTGATCCATGCTCCACTTAGGCCCTCCACCATTTTCCTCATCAAACTCTATTAACATTGCCCTCTATGCCCTTCTCCCTAAGAAACTTATCCAAATTTCTTTAAATACATTTTACTATTCACCTCAATTACTCCCTCTGGTAAACAGTTCCACAGTCTCATTTCTGGTTATCTAAAGAAGTTTCTTCTAAATTCCTCAGTTAATTTCTTGAATTCTCTGATTTCTGAATTGGGCTTTGCTCAATGTTAAAAGTGCATGAAGCGTGTTTCTGTGAACTAATATATCTGTTTAGATTAACAGATATATCTAAAAAGAAAATAACTTACCCTTCCCATTCCTCAATATTCCAAAGCAAATGCACAGCTGATTCCTTTTGAAGTGCAGTCTCAACTATAATCAATGGGAAAAATCAACAGAAACCTTGCTGTTTGTGAAACCTTGCTACGTGTGACGAGAAAGATGAACATCTAGGTTTTTAGTGGTGTTAGTCGAGGAATAAATAATGGAAAGATATAGTGAGAACTTTCTTATTATTCCATGAATTGTGTAATGAATGTTTAATACCTGTTGTCAGTCTATTATAGTCAATTTTAGCCAAATCTTATCTGTTATATTGATTTGGCATCATGAGAATTGTTTTAATAAAGATATGAAAGTGAGCTGAATGAAGCATTTAAGTGAAAAAGTGATAGAGTTTTATACTGTAATTCACTTTTAATGACAGATAATTAGCTGGCAACAAACTCAAGTATCAAGTATAATATTTATCTTTTATCTGACATCTTTGGGACCTAAATGTACAAACTGGCTGCTGAGATTCCCGACAGTGCACCATGTTTGCTGCTGCATTTTGTTTAGTACAAAGGAAGTTTCACTCAGTCAGTATCTCATTTGAGATAGTCATGGAGCTATTCCTAACACACTCACCCACACTGTATTGACGGTGGTTTTGTGCTTAATGATGAGAAAAGGTGTGCAAGATGTTTGGAACTGTGGTTTTATGTGTTGTGATCATGTAAAATCTATACCATTTCACATGCCATGAGTGTATGTGGAAATCTGAGCGACCAAATTGCTGGTACAGTTAATAAATCCCAAGAATTGAATCCTAAACTAACATATATAGATACTCTTCTGAGGTAGAGTCACTCGACCCTAAAACATTAATTCTGATTTCTCTCCATAGATGCTGCGAGACCAGCCGAGATTTTCCAGCAATTTCTATTTATGTGCAGATACAGTTATTTTTAAGTTTGGCTAAAACAATATTTGACATCATTAAGCTTTTCCTTAGGATAACTATTTTACTTACTCAATGACTAAAATATTCAAGCATTGTAAACCCCAGTTGCATATACATTATTTTTAAAAACCCCACACTCAACATTTCTCAATTTAGTCAACTACATGTTCAGGAAAAACAATTTTCATTTAGTTAAGGCCTTGCTTTTCTGACTGAGACTGTGGGCTGAATATTAAACCTGACCTTCATGCAATGAACCCTTGCTACCTTCACGAGAGCAGGTGGAAAAATGTGACTCTCAATCATTATCTCAGTATTTGCCACCATTTTCACAGAAATAAATTTATGTCACAACTTGTTTGGCTTTTGAGAGGTGGTGACTTATTTACATGTTTAACTCAGATTTTAGTTAAATAACAAGAAGCCTGATTTTAAATTTAAGGATTAGTGCATGTTTTCTCAACTTGCAGGATATCTGGGAGAACACAGAAGGCAGATGTTGCTGTCTGTGAAAGAAAAAGTGTCTTTAAAACACATTTTGTGGGCTAGGAGTCATCTTAGAATCCTTGAATACCTACAGTGTGGAAACAGGCCATTTGACCCAACAAGTCCACAACGACCTTCCGAATAGTAACCCACACGGACCCACTCCCCTCCCCTAATGCACCTAACCTACATATCCCTGAACACAATAGGCAATTTAGCATGGCCAATTCATCTGATCTGCACACCTTTGCATTGTGGGAGGAAGCCGGAGCATCCGGAGGAAACACACGCAAACATGGAGATAATGTGCAAACTCCAAACAAACAATCGCCCAAGACAGGAATTAAACTCGGGTCCCTCGTGCTGTGAGGCAGCAGTGCTAACCACTGAGCCACCATACAGCCCATAACTGAGTGGAAGAGTTTTTATCCCAGTCCCATCTCTATCAGGGAAGCCCTCAAATTACCTATGCTAGCTCCTCCCAACCAACCATCTCTGCGAATGGCTTCCCTCTCCCCCCATTCTATGCCACAATCAACCACCGTGAATCCAAGTTCTAATCTGCAGCTCATCCACTTTTTATTGCCAGGGTCCAATGCCAAAGGTCACCAGCTGACTAAGCCAATGGTCTGAATGGTTCACCTTTACAACTTGAATCCCCACTGGCTACTGGCAATTGCTTTCCTTCCTCAGAGTTTGCTAACATTTGAATATGTCTGGATGCTGTATATGATAGAAAGCGAGAACTGCAGTTGCTGGAGATCAGAGTCAAGAGTGCGGTGCTGGAAAAGCACAGCAGGTCAGGCAGCATCAGAGGAGCAGGAGAATCGATGTTTCGGGCATAAGCCCTTCATCAGGAATGAGGCTTGTGGACCAGTGGCTGAGAGATAAATAGGAGGGTGGTGGGGCTAGGAGGAAGTTAGCTGAGAATACATTGGGAGATGAAGGTGAGGGAGAAGATAATACGTCGGAGAGGAGGGTGGAATGGATAGAGGAGAAAGGTGATGGACAGGTCAGGAGGGTGGTGCCGAGTTGGAGACTTGGGACTGGGTTAATGTGGTGGGAGGGGAAATGTGGAAACTGTTGTGGTTCTGTTCGCTGAGCTGGGAATTTGTGTTGTAGATGTTTCGTCTCCTGTCTAGGTGACATCCTCAGTGCTTGGGAGCCTCCTGTAAAGCGCTTCTGTGATGTTTCCACCGGCATTTATAGTGATTTGTACCTGCCACTTCCGGTTGTCAGTTCCAGCTGTCCGCTGCAGTGGCCGGTATATTGGGTCCAGGTCAATGTGCTTATTGATTGAATCTGTGGATGAGTGCCATGCCTCTAGGAATTCCTTGGCTGTTCTCTGTTTGGCTTGCCCTATAATAGTAGTGTTGTCCCAGTCGAACTCATGTTGCTTGTCATCTGAGTGTGTGGCTTAGTAGCTAAGCAACCACGAGAACTCGAGCTACAAATCTTCTCCCAAATTTTGAAATGTAGAAACTGTTGAGGTGCACATTGATCCTGTGTGCTTGCCAGGTCCCAAGGAGGAATATGAGGTATTCTTCCTCTAGCCGTTAGGTGGTAATGGTTTGGCGATGGAGGAGACCTACAACCTGCATGAGCTTGACGGAGTGGGAGGGGGAGTTGAAGTGTTCAGCCACAGGGTGGTGGGGTTGGCGGGTGCGGGTGTCCCAGAGCTGTTCTCCGAAATGATCTGCAAGGAGGTGTCCTGTCTCCCCAGTTTAGAGGAGACCACATCGGGTGCAATAGATACAGTTGATGACATTGGTGGAGGTGTAGGTAAATTTATGTCGGATGTGGAATGATCCTTTGGGGAGAACATCTCTGGGGCATTTGCACCGACCAACCCCTCTGCCCTTTGGCTGAACAATTCACCTCCCATTCCACTCCATCAAGGACATGCAGGACATGCATGTATCCGCTCCCTTCTATCCTTCTCTCCGACCTATCACCTTCTCCGTCACCTTCATCTATCTATTGCATTCTCAGCTATCTTCCCCCGAGCCGCACACTCCCCTCCCATTTATCTCTCAGCCCCCTAGCCCATAAACCTAATTTCTGATGAAGGGCTTCTGCCCAAAACGTCGATTCTTCTGCTCCTCGGATACTGTCTGACCTGCTGTGCTTTTCCAGTGCTACTGCATATGGAACGGTATTTTAAAGTTGTTAATATGGTCCAAATAGGTTTATTTTAACAGAATCCTCCAGGTCTTTCTATACTTTCGGGTTATTTCCAACTGCTGGGATGGTGGTCTGTCCCAAACAATGACCTCCATTTTGTTTCTGTTGCACTTCCACTCTTACTGAAAGAATGGGGATTTTTTTGCTTAGTTTCCAATTTTCTTTCTGCTCTGCTGAATGCTTTCTCTGAAACCATAGTCAGGAATCACAAGACACCAGGTTATCATCCAATAAATTATTTTGAAATTACAAACTTTCAGAGCTTAGCTCCTTATTCAGGGAAGGGGCCAAGCTCCGAAAGCTTATGATTACATATAAACCTGTTGGACGATAACCAGGTATCGTGTGATTCCTGACTTTGTCCATCCCAGTGCAACACTGCCACCACCACATCATGACAACCACAGTAACTTACGTTTTGTAGCACTTTTAGTCTTATAAATACACCAAGAAAATTCAGTTAAATATTATCAGACAAAACTCAACAGCGAACCACTTAAAACATTTTAAGACAAGCAGCAAAGAGCTTAGTCAAAGTGATCAGTTTTAAAAAGTGTCCTGAAGGATGAAAGAGAGGTGTTGGAAGTGAATTCTAAAGCACAGGAACTAGTAAAGTTCCTGAAGTCACAGCCAGCAATGCTAGAGCAATTAGCATCAAGGATGTTCAAATACATGGAATATAGAAAACATGGTTAGTATGTTTGCAGTTGACACCAAAATTGGTAGTATAGTGGACAGATAAGAAAGTTATCTCAGATCACAAAGAGGTTTTGATCAACTGAGTTAATGGGTTGAGGAGTGGCAGATGGAGTTTAATTTGGATAAATGCAAGATATTGTATTTTGATAGAACAAACAAAGGCAAGCATTTGTACAATTAATGGTAGGGTTCTGGGTTGTATTGTAGAACAGAGACACCTTGGGGTTCAGGTACATAATTCTTTGAAATGTTTGTCACAGATAGACAGGGTGATTAAGAAGCTTTCAGCACGCTTGCCTTCATTGCTCAGACCTTTGAGTATAGGAGTTGGGACGGTATGTCTTCTGCAGTACTGTGTGTAGTTCTGGTCACCCTGTTGTAGGAAATATACTATTAACTTGGAGAGGGTTTAGAAACGATTTACCTGAATGTAGCCAGGAATGGAGGGTTTGAGTTACAAGGAGATGCTAGATAAGCTGGGACTTTTTTCACTGACGTGCAGGAGGCTAAGGGGTGACTATACAAGTTTATAAACTCATGAGGGGCATAGATAAGGTGAACAGCAAAGATTCATTCCCTGGGGTGGAGGGAGTTCAAAACTAGGAGGCGTATTCTTAAGATGAGAGAAGAAAATTTTACAAAGAATGTGATGGACAAGATTTTTACGCAGACAGTGGTTAGTGTGTGGAATGAACTGCCAGTGGCAATGTTGGATGCAGGTACAGCTTTAATGTTTTAAAAAAGCATTAGATAAGTACATGAATAGGAACGATTTGGAGTGATATGGGCCAAATGCAGGCAAATGGGACTAGATTAGTTTGGGACCATGGTTAGCATGGACTAGTTGGACTGAAGGGTCTGATTACATGCTGTATAACACTATGATTCTACAGCTATCCTCAAGCGTTTTGGGTCTGGTGGTGTTTAAACGGATAGGGAGGAAAGGAGAACTTGAAAAAAGAATGAGAATTTTAGAATGCAGTGACTTTTTTGCAAACATGACTAATCATAATTGTGTCAAAATACGTTTTGCTGCAACTTTAACATAGCTGTAACAGCCTGTGTCAATATTGTGTACTCTCTCTCAAATCTTTGGAGTCAAATAGTGTCTTGATGTTTGTTGTTGTAAATTGTCGAGCCGCGAAGTATGTATGAGCCAGAAACACGACTCTTCCACCATTCAATAAAGTTTTCTTTGATTTGATTTTAACCTCAATTCTACAGCCCTTCAGATCCCCAACATTCTTTCACCCACTTGGTAACCATTGCAAACACGTGTTTGAGTGAAATGGAAATTGAGGAGAAGAGGAAAAGCCAGCCATTGTGGGAGTGATTCTTGGCCACTTTGCTTGACTGATTTGTAGGATCAACTCATCATTCTTTGTCTTTGTTGGACAAACTGCTGGGCCCAAGGGATATAAAGTCAAGAATGAAAGAAGAATCGCCAATTGGGTACTGTCATATCTAGTGTTTGACATATGGAAAAAAATCATCAGACAGGTATTTTAAGAAAAGTGATATTGAGCAGAACCAGTCTGATTGGAAACAGGGCACACATCCCACCCAACTTCTAGAATTGGAGAGCCTACCAAACCAATTGAGAGCACACTATAATATGTTGGCTATTGAATCCTTAATCAATGTATAAATGTTCATGGAATCTGAGATAGAGTCATAGAGATGTACAGCATGGAAACAAACCCTTTGGTCCAACCCATCCATGCCGACCAAATATCCCAACCCAATCTAGTCCCACCTGCCAGCACCCGGCCCATATCCCTCCAAACCCTTCCTATTCATACACCCATCCAAATGCCTCTTAAATGTTGCAATTGTACCAGCCTCCACCACTTCCTCTGGCAGCTCATTCCATACACATACCACCCTCTGTGTAAAAAAGTTGCCCCTTAGGTCTCTTTTATATCTTTCCCCTTTCACCCTAAACCTGTGCCCTCTAGTTCTGG
The DNA here is from genome assembly GCF_047496795.1 of Chiloscyllium punctatum. Lineage (NCBI taxonomy): Eukaryota > Metazoa > Chordata > Chondrichthyes > Orectolobiformes > Hemiscylliidae > Chiloscyllium > Chiloscyllium punctatum. Next base: position 122,439,828 of record NC_092739.1, read on the forward strand.
ACTCCCTGACCCTAGGGAAAAGACTTTGCCTATTTACCCTATCCGTGCCCCTCATAGTTTTGTAAACCTCTATAGAGTCATCCCTCAGCCTCTGACATTCCAGGAAAACAGCCCCAGCCTTTTTAGCCTCTCCCTGTAGCTCAGATCCTCCAACCCTGGCAACATCCTTGTAAATCTTTTCTGAACCCTTTCAAGTTTCACAACATCTTTCCGATAGGAAGGAGACGAGAATAACACGCAATATTCCAACAGTGGCCTCACCAATACCCTGTACAGCAGCAACATGACCTCCCAACTCCTGTACTCAATACTCTGACCAATAAAAGAAGGCATACCAAATGCCTTCTTCACTATCCTGTCTCCTCTTGACACTCAACAGACACAGCATAAGCTAGAAGAACATAGTCTGCTATTACACACAACCCATTTTTAGCCACTAACAATCTCCATTAATAGCTATTCATTCTCCTAGCCAGATTATTGTCCACTCCTTTTCTTCTCTCTCTTTGGCCTCTATCCCTTACATTTAGTCCTTTTCGCCTCTCCCCACACTATCTTCTGCATAAAAACAGACATTTTCTTAGCTACCATCATGTTCTAAGGAAGGGTTGCCAGACCCCAAATGTTAACTCTGATTTCTCTCCACAGATGCTGCCAGTCCTGCTGAGCTTTTCCAGCAATTTCTGTTTTTGTTTCTGATTAACAGCATCTGCAGTTCTTTCAGTTTTTACTCAAAAGATTTTATCAGTTAAGAAATGGTTTTCTTATAAACTAAAAGGAGGTAATCTTCTGGATGTAAGCTTGCTTGGTGAGCTGGAAGGTTCATTTTCAGATGTTTCAACACCATACTAGGTAACATCGTCAGTGAGCTTCCAGTAAAGCATTGCTGTTAGGGACCCACCTTCTATTTATGTGTTTAGATTCCCTATAGTGCGGAAACAGATTCTTTGGCCCAGCAAGTCCACACCAACCCTCCGAAGAGCAACCCACCCAGTCCTATTTCCCTACGACTAACGCCCCTCACAATGGGGGCAATTTAGCATGGTCAATTCACCTGACCTACATGTCTCTGAACTGTGGGAGGGAACCCACGCAGACACGGGGAGAATGTACAAACTCCACACAGGATTCCACACGAGGCTGGAATCGAACCTGAGACCTTGGTGCTGTGAGCCGCAATGCCACCCAATAGGTTTCCTTATGTTGGTGATGTAAGTTCCTGTGATGTTGTCAGTTCCTATGGTGACCTTAGCATTAAAAAAGCAAGATGTAGAATCAATTGGGTAGAGATAAGAAAAAGGAAAGGTCAGCTGTGGGAGTCATTTATAGCCCCTCCCTTCCCAACAATAATTACAGTAGGGCAGAGTATGCAGGAAGAACTAAATCGGGTGTGTAAGAAAAGTACTGAAATAAAATCTAAAATCTACATGTGGACTGGCCAAATCAGATTGACAAAAGGTTACGTGTAAAATGAATTCAGAGAGTATATTAGGACCAGCAATGAACCAGCTATTTAAGATCTGGCGATAAGCAATGAGATAGGATTAATCCATCACATCATGATAAAATAAATGTACTTTTACATCATAATGATCATAACGCAATAGAATTTAATGTTCAGTCTGAGGAGGAGAATGTGGATCTGGAACTCATGGTTTAAACCTGAGTAAAGTTAGTTTTGATGGAATGAAGGTAGAGCTAACTAAAGTGAACTGTAATGCAAAGATGCACTGATAGATTATTAAGGAGATATTTAATAACATTCAACAAATTTCTATCTCAGCAAATAAAATAATCTTCAGAAGGATGCAAATTGAAATCCTTGATCAAATTGAAAGAAATATTCTTTAATTCTGCAAAGTTTAATGATAGGTCAAAAGATTTGTTATATTGTAAAAGAATGACCAAAACAAATAAAGAGGGAGCAAGAAGAGCATGAGAGAAAGCCAACCAATAATATAAAAACTGATCGTTAGAGTTTTTGTGAGTATTTGAAGAGAAAATAAGTAACAGAGGTAGTGCTTATTCTCTGGAGAGAGAGAGAGTTTGAGGAAATGATAATGGAAAACAATTAAATGACAGACACTTTGAACAGGTATTTTATGTTTGTCTATTATAGAAGACTCAGAAAACTTCCCACAAATACCTGACAATTAAGATGTAATGGAGAGGAAGGAATTTAAAGCATTCTCTATCATTGGGGACAAGGTGATGGAAAAATCATGAGACTTAAAGACTGAAAAGTCCTCAGCACCAGAGAGCATGAATACTAGTAATTTAAAATAAGTGGCCTCAGCGTGCACGTATTGGTTATAAACTTCAACAGGTCTTTAGATTATTGAAAGAACTCAGCAGATTGGAAGGTAGCCAATAAAACTGTGTTCATTCGAGAAAGGAGTGAGAAGAAAGCTGGAAACCATTGGCCAATTAGTCCAACATCTACCATCAGGAAATTCCTAAAATCTAATATTAAGAAGATTATTGTAGAACATTTGAATTGTAATGTGATCAGGCAGAATAAACATACCTTTGTGAAAAATTAAATTGCACTAAACTAATTTAGTTGAGCTTTTTGAGGAAGGAACAAGAAGACAGATGAAGGTGAACCTGCTCTTGGATGTTTAAAGAAACTTAATAAGGTGCCACATCAAAGGTTACTACACAAGCTCTGCAGTAATTTACTCCTACAAGACAAGAGCACTTTGTATAGCAAGTAACAGGCTCACATGGATAATGGACTTATTGACTAACAAACAACATAAAGATGAGATAGATGGATATTTTTCAGGTTAATATAAGACTTAGGAGCTGAAATGGACCAAGAATCTATCAACACCAGTCTTAAACATTTTCAAAGACTGCACTTTCACTGCCTTTTAGGAGAGGGAGTTCCAAAGACTCTCAGCCCCTAAGAGCAGAAATTTCTCTACATCTATATCTTAAATAGCCAAGTTGTTACATTAATTCACTCATGGGCACCACTGGCTAGTCCAGTATTTATTGCCTGTGCCCAGTTGCCCACAAGAAAGTGATGATGAGCTGCCTTCCTGACCTTTAATCCATGAGTTATAGGTAGACCCACAATGATGTGGGGACTGAATTCCAGGGTTTTGACCCAGCGACAGTGTTTCCAAGTCAGGATGGTGAGTGGCTTGGAGGAGCCCCATTTATCTGATCCCCTTGTCTTTCGAGTTGGAGGTGTTTGTGGGGTTTTAAGATGTTTTTAAGAAGTCTTGATGAATTTCTGCAATGACTCTTGTAAACGGTACACAGCTACAGAACATTTGTGGTGGAAAGAATTAATGTTTGTGGATATTTTGAAAAAGTAAAAACCCTGGTTCTATTTTCTCCCACAAAGTAAACCTACTTTCATTGAAATACAGAAAATATGAGCAGCAACAGGGCATTATTAACATGGTTAATCATCCAATTCAATAGCCTAATCCCGTTTGTCCTCTGCATCCTTTGATACCTTTAGCCCCAAGTGCTCCATCCAACTTTTTCTTGAAATCTTACAATGTTTTGACTGTGACTGCTTTCTGAGGCAGTGAATTCCACAAGTTTTACACTGTGCGGGTGAAGAAATTTCTCCTCATCTCAGTCTTAAATCGTTTACCCCATATCCTTAGACTATGACTCCTGGTTCTGGGCATCCCCACAGTCAGTACTATCCTTCCTGCATCCACCCTCTCTAAATTCTGTTAGAATTTTATAGGTTTCCATGAGATCCTCTCATTATTTTGAATCCCAGCAAATTTAATCCTGACTGACTTTCCTCAAATATCAGTCCTGCCATCCCAGTGTAAGCCTTTGCACCACTCTCTCTATAGGAAGAGTTTGCTTCCTCCAATAAGGTGACCGAGCCTGCCCACATTGTTCTAGGTGTGGTATCAGCAAACCCTTGTTTAATTGCAACAAATTATCTCTGATTCTGAGTTGAATTGAATTAAAGTAGCTTTATTATCACATGTACTGACATGGGTGCAGTGAAAAGTTTTATAAAAACAGAATCCTTGCAGTGTGAAAGCAGGCCATACTGACCCTCTGAAGAGCATTCCACCCCCTCCCTGGAATCCTGGATTTCCCATGGCCACTCTACCTAGCCTGCACATCTTTGGACTGTGAGAGGAAAACCACACAGACGCAGGGAGAACATGCAAACTCCACACACAGTCGCCGGAGGCTAGAGTCAAACCCAGGTTCTTGCTGCTGTGAGGCAGCAGTGCTAACCACTGAACCACCATGCCGCCCTGCAGTTTGACTGGTGCAGTTTGACTGGTGCAGTTTGTGCAGGCCTTTCTGATCAGCTTGGTTACAAAAAGCATTACCTTCCCTTAAAGCACCATGTTGTTTTCTTTGAGGTGTCCCTCAAGTATTCCTAAGAACAGGCATTACACCCAACTCGTACAAAATGTAGATATTGCAAATCCAAGATAGCCTAAAACTACTCAGTTATTTCACTGCTGTAAATGAACAGTGTGCCAATTGCTTCAGGGATCACAAAATTGTGTTATCCATAATTGTCTTTCTCACTGCGACTGTACGTGTTGAGATGATGGCTGTTACATTTTTATAATTTTCTGTTACTTTTAAGCTGCCACTCACAGAGCCATCTTAGGTACAGAGGTACCTAATTTACAGCCCACATGCAATTAGATTCTTTCTACAAAATCCCTGTCAAGACCCCTCAGGATCTCATATGTTTCATTCAAGTTGCCTCTTGAATTCAAGCAGATATACACCAAACCAATCCAACCTTTATCTAAGACAATCCACTTATTTCCAGATATTAGTCCAGTACCTCTTCTCTGAACTATTTCTAGCACATATAAATCACTCTTTAGAAAAGGAGACCAATACCACACATAGTACTCCAGATGTGATCTCATCAATGCCCTGTAAAACTAAAGCATGACTTTCCTCCTTTTGTATGCAGCTTCCTTGACAGTAAGCCCTAACATTGTGTTAGCATTTGAATATTTGTGAACCTGCAATTCGTATAATACGATAACCAAAACTCTTTGCATCTCAGAGCAGTTCAGTCTCACACCATTTGGATAATCTTTTATCCTTTTTAGCTTTTTAATTCTTCTTGTTAAGATAGATAAGTTCACATTTTCCCGTAATACAATACATGTATTAGATCATTACCTAAAGTATTTGTCTTTCTACCAAACTAAAACTCACATTGTCAATTCTTGTTTCTTTTCTAAACATCTAAAGAAACTCTTACTAACTGTTTTCACATTTCTGTCTAGTGTTTTCTCATGGACTAATGTTTTTAGATTAGATTTCCTACAGTGTTGAAACAGGCCCTTTGGCCCAACAAGTTATTCCTTATTACTTTTTTATACCTTGTTTTTTAAAATATTTTGTCCAATCTTCTGACATGTCACTTGCCTTTGCACAACTCTATGCCTTTTCTTGAAATTACTTGCTTAAGATCTTCTTCAAGTTTCTTTCTTGACCTTTTTGCATCCCTTTGTAGCCTCCTTATATCTTCACAACATACATTAATATCTATTTTTGTGCCATCAGCAAATTTAGTAATCTTACTTTGGCCCCTTTGTCCAAGTTATTTGTCTACATTGTAACACTTTGAGAACAGTACTGATCCTAATGTTACATCATGTCATTCAGAAAATTTCCAATTTAAGTTTACTGTCTGAGTCCTGTTAGTTGGGAATCTTCTATCTGTGCTAATATGTTATTTTCCATACCATGAGCTTTCATTTTCTGCCTTTGATGTGGCACCTTATCAAATTACTTCTAGAAATCATGTACAATGTTACTATATAGTCTTTCCTTTATCCACAGCACAATACATCCTCAAAGAATTATTGTAAATAGGTTAAATACGATTTGCATCTGTTTATTAACTCGGTTTGATTACCTTGAAATAAGTGCCCTACTATAACATCTTTAAAAATAGGATCTTGTGGTAATGTCTCAGCTTCAGAACCAACATGTCCCCATTCAAGTCCCGCCTGATCCAATGGTGTGTCATATGTCTGAGCCGATTGCTTAAACATAGCTAATGCCTTTAATAATCAATCCTAATATCTTCCCAATGACAGATGCAAAACTAACTGGCTGACAGCTTCCTGCTTACTGACTTCCTCTGTTTTTGAATAAAGTAGTTGCACTCACAATTTTCCAATCTAATGAAACATCCATGAATCTAGGGACTTTTGTAAAATTAAAACAATGTACAGGGAACTCCAATTTATGAACATCAAAATTAACAAGAGCTTGTAGTTACTAATACAATCCTATACAGGGGTGTAATTATAAAGTCGGGACATATAAACATTTCCTCTACTTCTGAACAGCTGTTTTCCATTGTGCTGCATTATGTTCAAACTTGCAGATAAATCAGCTCATGAACGGACTCCAGAACAGAACCCATTCACATCTCAGGGACTGGCTATGTGAAGTATGTTTCTTATCACTTTCTCTTAATTCCCTAAAATAAAATCCATCAGGATCTGGAAACTTGTCAGCCACAGCTGCAATAATTTGCCCAGTACTGCTTCTCTGTAATTTTCTTTAATTAGATTACATTACAGTGTGGAAACAGACCCTTGGCCCAACAAGTCCACACTGACCCACCGAAGCGCAACCCACCCATACCCCTACATTTACCCCTTACCTAACATTACAGGCAATTTAGTATGGCCAATTCACCTGACCTGCACATCTTTGGGAGGAAACCGGAGCACCAGGAGGAAACCCACGCAGACACGGGGAGAACGTGCAAACTCCACACAGTCAGTCGCCTGAGGTGGGAAATGAACCCGGGTCTCTGCGCTGTGAGGCAGCAGTGCTAACCACTGTGCCGCCCACTTTAATTGTTCTCTCCCTTCCACTTCCAGATTTACAGCTGTCTCTGAGACATAACAGCCATCCTCTACAATGAAGATCGATACAAAATACCTGTTCAATTTATCTCCTATCACGCTATTCTCCTATCTCGCTATTCTCCAGTATTAGTCTTCTACCGAACCAACACTCATATTGTCAGTTTTTGTTTCTTTTCTAAACATCTACAGAAACTCTTACTAACTGTTTTCATATTTCTGTCTAGCCTTTTCTCATATACTAATGTTTTCCTCCTTATTACTTTTCTGGACTTTGGCTTTTTAAAAATATTTTGTCCAATCTTCTGACAAGTCACTTGTCTTTGGACAATTATATGCCTTTTCTTTAAGTTAATCACAGTTAGTTGGTCCTCCTATTGGAATTTTTATTTCTCTTTAGAATGTATCTATTTTGTATATTCCAATGATTTGCCACTGCAGCTCCACTGAGCTATCCCTTAACCTATTTTGTTGACTTTGTAATGTGTTAATGAAAACTTCCATCAAAACTCTTCGATACACTTTTGGGGGATGTGGGTGATGTTGGTGTGATAATAATTAGTCTGTTGTTGACATTTTGTTAGTGACTCTTCCCTTTTTCAATATGGTAATCAGAGTTCCAGAAAGGACAACAATGCATTCAGTATTTTGTGGTCCGTGAGCAGTCTCTGGATAATAATAATTATTATATGTATTAGCAGAAACTACAGGAAATACCCTGCTAGTCAGAGAGCACCTGTGAGTAGAAAGAATTTTTAATATCTGTCCATTGGATGTGAGCAAACCAACATTTATTACCCATTCCTGTTTGGCCAGAGGGCAATTAAGAAGTATATGCGTTGCAATGGCCTGTAGTAAATGTAAGCTACATTTCCTCCACCAAAAAACATTAGTGGATCAGATGGGCTTTTACAACAATCAGCAGTGACTACATTGTAGCCATTGGGTAGCTTTATATTCCAGATTGTGTTGGATTCAAATGTAACCATTTCCTGTGATGGGATTCAGACCCATGGCCCTAAAACATTACCTGAATGTCTGATTTACTAGTCCAGTGACGTTACCACAAGGCCAATACCTCCACATGCAACATTAAATCCATAAGACCATAAGACATAAGAGTGGAAGTAAGGCTATTCGGCCCATTGAGTCCACTCCGCCATTCAAAAATCGTCACATTTTTGGCCCATTCTTTTGCTACAGAGCTTGGCAAATAATGCTCCTGCTATCTGGGTTCAGAGAACATTCCTACATGTAATTTATTATCACTCAGGCAGTCACGTGAATAGGAACTTTATCGTAGTCAGTTGGAAGCCTTGTCTGTAAGATCTGCTGTTCAGTCAAAAGCTGGCAATTCTCAGGTAGTAATAGGGCAACTAAGAGCAGTAGTGTTAGGACAGAGGTGAAGCCAACCCACACCCCAGCAAGATCACATGGCCATTAAGGTCAACTCTGTTTCTCTCAACAGATACTACCTGACTGACTTAGCCTATTATCAGCATTTTCTGTGTTTAACTTAATATTTCCAGTGTGCATAGTATTTTCATTTTGTACTACTGTGCATTGTGTTCTTTGAATGTAACCCAGTATCTGAAACCTTTGTTGATGTCTAATTATGAGAGAAACATTTTTGAGGACATTTGGGAGCAGATACATTGGTGTGTGCTGGAAGAGATAATTTCAAGAAATTAATACTGCAAATCAAGAAAGACTTGTACATCTGTTGTGGAAAAAGAATAGTTCAAGAGAAAGTGAAGCCTAAATAGCCAGAGAGGAGTAACTGTAGAACAAAGGTTTCAAATTATGCAAAATTGAATTAGGTTCTGTTGCAAGAATGCAGCATAAGGAAATTCTGAGCATCACTGAATCAACATTAAGAATGCTAAGCATTAGAGAAAAAGATTGTAGACAGTTAAACATTGTTGGCGAGCTTGTTTCTGCTAACACTAGAATTTTAAAGGAAAATCAAAGATTGCATTGGTCCAATGTAGTTATTTGTCAAAGTAAGTTATGTATAGCGATTAAAGGTATGGCTGACAACTTAAACAGATAATTGGCATCACATTTCACTTCTGCCATAGCTCCACGATTACGAAATAGGTCCGTAGCTAAAACTGCTTCATTAGAAGTAACTTTAGAAATGGTCTGAGCTAAGATTAAAGCACTTAAAAGTAATAGTGCCTCCAACTTGATGCCATTAACCCCAAAGTGCACAGCAAAATAGGGGAGATTGTATATGAGCCATTGGCTCTTATTTATTCAATAATTCACAGATTCTGTGTTGCTTCCTATGAATTGCATTGTGGTTCATGTGCTCGTATTATTTAGGAAAGGGAAGAAATTGTATCCTGGAAATTACATGCCAGTGAATTTGACTTGAGTATTAGCTATTAGAGGTCAGCAGTTATAAGGAAATGTAGATCCTGTTTCATTAAGCTAATTAAGTTATTTGAGAAGGTGACCAAAGTGGGGGATTCAAGATAACCTGATTGATGTTGTTTATTTTAATTTCGAAAGTAGCCTTTATAAAGTATCATATACACATATATTAGAAAATAAGTGTAACTCCTAGACAGTTGTACTGAATATATGATTGATTTAAATCACAAAAAGCAGCATTTTGGTATAAATCATTTTAAAATTATGAATGTCACAAAAATATGGACATAGATAAATAAGTAATTTGGACCAGGTCATTGGATTACAGGCTGATGAGTAAGTTAGCACATTGGCTGGAAGCAGAGGGGAATGAGGAGTGAGGCTGGGAGCAGAGGAGAGATAGAGGAGTGAGGCTGGGAGCATAGGAGAGAGATGGGTGAGGATGGGAGCAGAGGGGAGAGAGGCGTGCAGAGAGGAGAGAGGGGTGAGGGGGGGAGAGAGGAGTGAGGGGGAGAGAGAGGTGAGGGGGGAGCAGGAGGGAGAGAGGGGAGAGGCTGGGAGCAGAGGGGAAAGAGAGGGACGAAGTTGGGAGTAGAGGGGAAAGTGGGATGAGGCTGGGAGCAGAGGGGAAAGAGGGGTGAGGGTGGGAGCAGAGGGGAGAGAGGGAAGAGAGGGGAGAGGCTGGGAGCAGAGGGGAGAGAGGGGTTAGGGTGGGAGAGAGGGGTGAGGGTGGGAGCAGAGGGGAAAGAGAGGGACGAGGCTGGGAGCAGAGGGGAAAGAGAGGGACGAGGCTGGGAGCAGAGAGGAGGGAGGGGCGAGGCTGGGAGCAGAGGGGAGAGAGGTGCGAGGGTGGAAGCAGAGGGGAGAGAGGGGCGAGGCGGGGAGTGAGGCTGGGAACGGGGGAGAGGGGAGTGAGGCTGGGAGCGGGGAGGAGGGGAGTGAGGCTGAGAGCAGGGGAGAGTGAAGCTGGGAGCAGGGGAGAGGGGAGTGGGGCTGGGAATGGGGAGAAGGGGAGTGAGGCTGGGAGAGGGGAGTGAGGCTGGGAGGGGAGTGAGGCTGGGAGCAGGGGAGAGGGGAGTGAGGCTGAGAGCGGGGGGAGGTCTGGGAGCGGGGGGAGAGGGGAGTGAGGCTGGGAATGGGGAGAAGGGGAGTGAGGCTGGGAGAGGGGAGTGAGGCTGGGAGGGGAGTGAGGCTGGGAGCAGGGGAGAGGGGAGTGAGGCTGAGAGCGGGGGGAGGTCTGGGAGCGGGGGGAGAGGGGAGTGAGGCTTGGAGCAGGGGAGAGGGGAGTGAGGCTGTGAGAGGGGAGGAGGGGAGAGGGGAGTGAGGCTGGGAGTGGGGAGAAGAAGAGTGAGGCTGGCAGGGGAGTGAGGCGGAGAGCAGGGGAGAGGGGAGTGAGGCTGTGAGCGGGGAGGAGGGGAGAGGGGAGTGAGGCTGGGAGTGGGGAGAAGAGGAGTGAGGCTGGGAGGGGAGTGAGGCGGGGAGCAGGGGAGAGGGGAGTGAGGCTGTGAGCGGGGAGGAGGGGAGAGGGGAGTGAGGCTGAGAGCAGGGGAGAGTGAGGCTGGGAGCAGGGGAGAGGGGAGTGAGGCTGAGAGCAGGGGAGAGGGGAGTGGGGCTGGGAATGGGGAGAAGGGGAGTGAGGCTGGGAGAGGGGAGTGAGGCTGGGAGCAGGGGAGAGGGGAGTGAGGCTGAGAGCGAGGGGAGGTCTGGGAGCGGGGGGAGAGGGGAGTGAGGCTTGGAGCAGGGGAGAGGGGAGTGAGGCTGTGAGAGGGGAGGAGGGGAGAGGGGAGTGAGGCTGGGAGTGGGGAGAAGAAGAGTGAGGCTGGCAGGGGAGTGAGGCGGAGAGCAGGGGAGAGGGGAGTGAGGCTGTGAGCGGGGAGGAGGGGAGAGGGGAGTAAGGCTGGGAGTGGGGAGAAGAGGAATGAGGCTGGGAGGGGAGTGAGGCTAGAAACAGGGGAGAGGGGACTGAGGCTGGGAGTGGGGGAGAGGGGAGTGAGGCTGGGAGTGGGGGAGAGGGAGTGAGGCTGGGAGCTGGGAGGAGGGGACTGAGGCTGGGAGCTGGGAGGAGGGGACTGAGGCTGGGAGCTGGGAGGAGGGGACTGAGGCTGGGAGCTGGGAGGAGGGGACTGAGGCTGGGACCAGGGGAGAGGGGACTGAGGCTGGGAGCGGAGGGGAAGGGAGTGAGGCTATGAACAGGGGAGAGGGGACTGAAGCTGGGAGGCTGGGTGAGGGGAGTGAGGCTGCGAACAGGGGAGAGGGGACTGAGGCTCAGAGCGGAGGGGAGGGGAGACAGGCTGGGAGCATGGGAGAGGGGAGTGAGGCTGGGAGCTGGGGAGAGGGGAGTGAGACTGGGAGCAGGGGAGAGGGGAGTGAGGCTGGGAGCATGGGAGAGGGGAGTGAGGCTGGGAGCAGGGGAGAGGGGAGTGAGGCTGGGAGCAGGGGAGAGGGGAGTGAGGCTCAGAGCGGAGGGGAGGGGAGACAGGCTGGGAGAATGCGTGAGGGGAGTGAGGCTGGGAGCGGAGGGGAGGGGAGTGAGGCACAGAGCGGAGGGGAGGGGAGTGAGGCTGGGAGCAGGGGAGAGGGGAGTGAGGCTGGGAGCGGGGGAGAGGGGAGGGAGTGAGGCTGGGAGCGGAGGGGAGGGGAGTGAGGCTGGGAGCGGGGGAGAGGGGAGGGAGTGAGGCTGGGAGCGGAGGGGAGGGGAGTGAGGCTGGGAGCGGGGGAGAGGGGACGGAGTGAGGCTGGGAGCGGAGGGGAGGGGAGTGAGGCTGGGAGCAGGGTAGAGGGGAGTGAGGCTGTGAGAGGGGAGGAGGGGAGAGGGGAGTGAAGCTGGGAGTGGGGAGAAGAAGAGTGAGGCTGGCAGGGGAGTGAGGCGGAGAGCAGGTGAGAGGGGAGTGAGGCTGTGAGCGGGGAGGAGGGGAGAGGGGAGTGAGGCTGGGAGTGGGGAGAAGAGGAGTGAGGCTGGGAGGGGAGTGAGGCGGGGAGCAGGGGAAAGGGGAGTAAGGCTGTGAGTGGGGAGGAGGGGAGAGGGGAGTGAGGCTGGGAGCAGGGGAGAGGGGAGTGAGGCTGGGAGCAGGGGAGAGGGGAGTGAGGCTGGGAGCAGGGAGGAGGAGAGTGAGGCTGGGAGCAGGGAGGAGGAGAGTGAGGCTGTGAGCGGGGAGGAGGGGTGTGAGGCTGGAAGAGGGGCGTAAGGCTGGGAGTGGGGGAGAGGGGAGTGAGGCTAGAAACAGGGGAGAGGGGAGTGAGGCTGGGAGTGGGGGAGAGGGGAGTGAGGCTGGGAGCGGGGAAGAGGGAGTGAGGCTGGGAGCAGGGGAGAGGGAGTGAGGCTGGGTGAGGGGAGTGAGGCTGGGAGCAGGGGAGAGGGGAGTGAGGCTGGGAGCGGGGGGGAGGTGAGGGAATGATGCTGGGAGGAGGGGAGTGAGGCTGGGAGCAGGGGAGAGGGGACTGAAGCTGGGAGCGGAGGGGAGGGGAGTGAGGCTGCGAACAGGGGAGAGAGTGAGGCACAGAGCGGAGGGGAGGGGAGAGAGGCTGGGAGCAGGGGAGAGGGGAGTGAGGCTGGGAGCGAGGGGGATGGGAGGGAGTGAGGCTGGGAGCGGAGGGGAGGGGAGTGAGGCTGGGAGCGGAGGGGAGGGGAGTGAGGCTGGGAGCAGGGGAGAGGGGAGTGAGGCTGGGAGCGGGGGGGAGGGGAGGGACTGAGGCTGGGAGCGGAGGGGAGGGGAGTGAGGCACAGAGCGGAGGGGACGGGAGTGAGGCTGGGAGAGGGGAGTGAAGCTGGGTGTGATTCTTGATGCTTTGGTCATAAAAAAAACACTTGATTTTGCATTACAATTTTAAGTGGTTAATTGAACAGGTAAGAATGTAATTTGATCAAGCTAAAGCAATTACTCCGGATAAAAATTAAAGAGTCTATTCAATAACACATAATTTATGTTATCACATTTTATAGATTGTATAATTTATGAAATGATTATTAATAGTCTTTAATTAATTATATCTAGGTGGATAAAAGTATAATGTAGGCCAAGTAGTAAGACTAAAGGGTTTGTATCTTTTTCGTTGAATTAAAATGGGTGAAATCTTAATAAGGATTAAGTAGAATATTTAAATTAATCTTCTGATTGGCACAAAGTGCTATCATCACATGCTAAGTACCTGATTGATGTGTAACCAGTGAGTGTTTATTTAACACTTACGTTAATTTGTTTTGACTTAATTCTGCTAATTCGAGGTAAGGCAGGAGAGTTTAGTCCCATGAAATACTCATCCTGTTTCATGTTGGAATTCAATATGTCCAGGAAGCATCATCAGTTGGAGTAGCTGAAGTACCAGGATGCTGTATTTCAGCAATAACTAACATCACTGAACAGCACATTTCGAGGTGATCATCTTGTAGCTTATGGTGTGCAGGCAGAAAAGATTTGGCTAATAATTAGATGGTCAAAGAGGACAGGCAGACTGCACCTTAACTCCAGAATGCATCATGGTCTCTGACTAGTGTTTGCTTCTGAAATCTGGTGAAGGTGGTGGCTACTGCAGGAAGTGTAGCTGGTGCTAACCCCATGGCACCACTTAGCCATGCAGGGAGGCAGGAGAAATATTAGAAAAGGAATGGTGGCGGGTGATTCTATAGCTAGGGACAAGCCAGGGTGGAGGTTGAATGACCATCAGTTGTGATCCATATCGGTAGCAGTGACATAGGTAGAAAAAGGAGTGAATCCTGAAGAGAGAGTATATGGAGATAGGAAACAAATAAATAAGCAGGACCTCAAATGTATTAGCCCCATACGTTCCCAGTATCATGTTCTAGGGCATACTCAAATAAAAGGATAGAATAGATGCATGTGTGATTAGAAAGATGAGGCAGGACATTGGGTTTTGGATACCTGTGATACTGGGGATGGGTGACATGTAGAAGACAAGAAATCTAAGACTCAATTCCTCTGGGGGAGGTTTGCTAGTGCTATAATAGAGGGTTTAAATTAATTGGTGGGGAATAGGCACCAGGTCATAACATAAGAATGGGAAGTGAGACACAGAAAAGAGCCATCTTTGGTATTTTATAGGTGGTGTAAATGTAAAATAAAATATATGCTTAAGCAGTGTCTTCCATTAGCCAGCTCACCCACCCTTAGACATACTGAGGACCTGCCCTGTCATAATACTTGAGGCTTGAGAAAGACAGAATGAAGGAGACCAACTTGTTACTTTCGCAACTGTGACTAAATGGTGGGAAGGAATGGGGGTCTTCGTTATGGGGCAGGCCCCTTATATGTCCCCCAAGTGCATACTTCCACATTATGCTGCTTTGAAACCCCATTTCCCTCTTGATTCACCGTGTTCTGAATCTCACAACGAGCAAAAGTTCTGACTTCCTTGTGTCCCCGGCATCACTGGATGATCTTCTCATAGCTCCCTGCAGTCACCCAGTAGTGGTCACTGCTGTATTCATATTATATGTTAATAGTTGCAGGCAAGAATGTAGCGCTGAGACCACAATCTCAATCAGAGTTTAGATCAGAGTGGTGCTGGAAGTGCACAGCAGGTCAGGTAACATCCGAGGAGCAGGAAAATTGACGTTTCGAGCAAAAGCCCTTCATCAGGAATAGAGGCACGGAGCCTCCAGGATGGGGAGATAAAAGGGAGGTGTGGGGGGGGAGGGGGGTGTGGAACATGGCCTTGTCAAATAAAGTTTGCGCCTCCTCCTGCTTTTAATTCATTCGTTCATCTGTTCTGCGCTTATGGGATCACTCAGTTGCCAGCCAAACAGACGGGGTTGGCACCTCTTTAGGGTAGACTTACTTTCCTTAAGATTTGAGAGGTATAAATCCCATTCTCCCCTTGTGGGGGATGACTCAGCATATCGTCACTGCAGTAGTAACCCTTTTGAAGCTGACAGGATCAAGACTGACTTTTCTACCCTTGAGGTGAACAGCGTGCTCCTCAACCACCACACCACACTCCATAAAACTAACCCCACAGGGAAGAGAAGGGGGTACCGAGGTGTGTTAAGAGACTTTTATTGAGCAATGTATTTCCAAACCAATGAGGAACAAAGCATTGCTGAATCTGATTTTGACAATGAACTGGGTAAAGAGGATCAAATGTTTGTTGGGAACTTTCTTAAGGAACAGTGATCATTGTATCATAAGGTTTTGATTAGCTGTGGAAAAGGCCAAGGAGCTGTCTGAAGTAAAACATACTTAATTAGTGAAAGGCCAATTTCAGTGCCTTGAGAATTGAGAACAGGTAAATTGAAACCAAATATTGGCATGCAAAGCTCAGATCAAACTGTGCAGACAAGGTACAATCTGACAAGAAAAATGAATCATGCAACCAAGCCATCTGCACAATGACTTGGCAAGGCTCTGTCAACAAAACTGTTATAAAATCTGACTCCAACTTCTGTCTCTCTAGGACCTGAATATCTGTAATGACCCAGCCTTGACAGCCCTCTGTGAGGTAAAGAATTCCACAGATTCACCTTATTCAGAGTGAAGAAATTCTTCCTTATTTCCATCTTAAATAGGCAACCACTTATTATAAGATGATGACCTCTGGTCCTGGACTCTCCCAAAAGGCAAAGTGATTGTTCTGCATCTACCCCGTCAAGTCCACTAAGAATCTTGAATGTTTCATTATGGCCTCCTCTCATTCTTTTGAATTCCAATGAGTACAGGCCCAGCCTACTCAACCTTTCTCCATAAGACAGTATCTCCATACCTGGGCCTAGTGAACATTCTCTAGATTACAATGCAGGTATATATTTCCTTAGATAAGAGGACCACAACTGCATTTCAGTTGGAATCCCACTAGTGCCATGTGTAGTTTTAGCAAGACTTCCCTATTTTTATATTCATAAAGCCATAGCATCTTAAAGATGCATAGCATGGAAACAGACACTTCAGTACAATTTGGCAAATGTGTGGACAGCAAATGCTGGAGAATAGAGTCGAGAGTGCGGTGCTGGAAAAGCACAGCAAGTCAGGCAGCATCAGGAATGAAGGGCTTTTGCCCGACACGTCAATTTTCCTGCTCCTTGTATGCTGCCTGACCTGCTGTGCTTTTCCAGCACCATACTCTCGACTTCGGTCCAACTTGTCCATGCCAACCAGACATCCTAACCTAATCTACTCCCATTGCCAGCACTTGGCCCATATCCCTCTAAACCCTTCCTATTCATATACCCATTCAGATGCCTTTTAAATGCTGTAATTGTACCAGCCTCCACCACTTCCTATGACAGCTTGTTCCGTACACACCACCCTCTGTGTGAAAAAGTTGCCCCTTAGGTCTCTTTTATATCTTTCCTGTCTCACCCTAAACCTATGCCCTCTAGTTCTGGACTCCCTGAACCCATGGAAAAGTCTTTGCCTATTTACCCTATTCCATGCCCCTCATGATTTTATAAAGCTCTATAAGGTCACCCCTCAGACTCCGACACTTGAAGGAAAACAGCCCCAGTCTTTTCAATCTCTGCCTATAGCTCAGATCCTTCAACCCTGGCAACATCCTTGTAAATCCTTTCTGAACCCTTTCAAGTTTCACAATATCCTTCCGATAGGGAGTCCAGAATTGCACACAATATTCCAAAACTGGTCCAACCAATGTCCTGTACAGCTACAACATGACCTTCTAACAGCTTTATTCAATGCTCTGACTAATAAAGAAAAGCATACTAAACTCCTTCTTCACTATCCTATCTACCTGCGACTCTACTTTTCAGGAACCAAGAATCTGCACTCCAAGATCTCTTTGTTCAGCAATGCTCCCCAGGACCTTACCATTAAATGTATAAGTCCTGCTCTGATTTGCTTTTCCAAAATGCAGCACCTTGCCTTTATCTAAATTAAATTCCATGTGCCACTTCTCAGCCCATTGGCCCATTTGATCAATATCCTGTTGTACTCTGCGGTAACCTTCTTTACTGTCTGCTACACCTCCAGTTTTGGTGTCATTTGCAAACTTACTAACTATACCTTCTCTGTTCACATCCAAAACATTTATATAAATGACAAAACGTAGTGAACCCAGCACCGATCCTTGTGGCACTCCACTGGTCACAGGCCTCCAGTCTGAAAAGCAACCCTCCACCACAACCTTTAGTCTTCTACAATTCAGCTGGTTCTGTATCCAAATGGCTAGTTCTCCCTGTATTCCATGAGATCTAACCTTGCTAAGCAGTCTTCCATGGGGGACCTTGTCAAATGTCTTACTGAAGTCCATATAGATCACATCTACTGCTCTGCCCTCATCAATCCTCTTTGTTATTCTTCAAAAAGCTCAATCAAGTTTCTGAAACATGATTCCTTTCTCTTTGAAATAAAGGCAAACATTCCATTTGCCTTACCTATTATCTGTTAAATTTTTGTGATAGTTTCTTGAGATTTCTGCATGAGGATTCATAAACCCCTCTCTGCTGTAAATTATATTTTATCTACCAGTTTTTTTGCTCATTTAATTAAGCCACCTGCCAGGTACCCTCCTTATACATATGGTCAGGTTTGTGAATACAGTACATATTTTACCCAACAAGATTGTGAACATGATTATAATTCCCTCAGGATGGGTGGTTAAGGAGTATTCATGGCATGCTAAGGAATGCAAAAAGAGGTTTCCAACCATATTGGGCAGGAAAGTTGATGCACCTGAGAACCTGATATTGAGAATCTAAATTTTAGCCGTCCAACCAATTAAGTTAAATCACTTCACCTTTCTATATGCTCCAGTGGGCCTTGAAGATTCTGTCTAGAGAGACTGAGCACTTGGACATTAATAAGCAAATAGACTTCTATTGAAGTCTGGAAGTTTCACAATCATAAGTACAGAGACTATTCTTTTTTAAACCAGATTTATGAATTATTTGAATTTAAATTTCACTAACTGCCATGGTGGGATTTAAACTCTTGTTGAGACAGCATTATTCAAAGTCTCTGACTGCTCTAAGTAACATCACTGCTATGCTGCAAGAGGTTATCACCATGAAAAAGAAGTTTCATAATTAAGCAGCACTCTGGCTGAAGAACCTGGATTTGATTATTGGCTGGCACAGTGGTTCAATGGATAGCACTGCTGCCTCACAGTGCCAGGAATCCCCATGTTCTTCCCATGGCTGCGTGTGTTTCCTCCAGGTACTCCAGTTTTCTCCCACAGTGCAGAGATATGCAAGTTAGGTGGATTGTCCATAATGTCTAGGGATGTGTGGTTTAGGTGGATTAGCCATGGGAGGTACTGGAGTTACAGGGATAGAGTAGGGGATGATGTGTTCTTCAGAGAGTCGGTGTAGACTCAATAGCCTGAAAGGCCTGCTTTCACACTGTAGGAATTCTGTGATATCTATGATTATTTCTAGGGGAGTAGGATATGGACTTGATGCAGTTCAAATTCCAAGATCTGTTAACATTGGGAGTGAGAGAAAGATAAAAATCAGGCAGCATTATGGACACTGTTGGTGGTCCGGGATCTGGCAACACTGCCCTCGGAGATTAAAATGCAATCTTTGCAAGCAATTAATTGAGAATTTTGTAATTGGTTCTTGGGGAGTTGAGTGGAGGAAATATTCTTCTTTGAAAAAAAATCACAACTGCATACCTGGATATAGACTGCTTGTTTATTCTAATTCTTTGGAATGGTTACTAAATACGCGGTTGCTTTAGTGACATTTACAGGTAGTTCTCCTATAATGAACGTTTATTAAACGTGATTTGTTTGTAACACAATTTGTGAATTACAGACCTTTTCTTTAATAAAGCAAATTCCCATTCACTGTTATGCGATTGCATCCCCGGCACGAGCTGAAAAGCAAAACCCAGCCTCCGCGTCCTCCATCTGCAAAATGCAAATTCAGTGTGTTCTGCTAAAACAGGAATGCAATCAGCTCTGCAAGTCTTGAAACTTTGCTTGAAGCTGGGAATTGGATACAACATTTAGAACGAACTTTATTTCAAACTGGGGGAGAATCTTAAGAGAACTGGACTTCGGCGTCGGTATCACGTGGTCAGTTGGCTCATGTGCTTTCTGGTAAGGAGCTTCAGGAAAGGTGCCATGCTGTAGGCAGTGATTTCAGTGTTAAAGTTTTACATTCACAATATTATTTCATTAATATATACGATTTGAAGATTTACTTAGGCTGTGCTATTGTTTGTGTTCAGCTAACAACTATTTTTGTTTCAATTTTTGCTGATATTTTTGATGGTTCACCCCAATCTGTTTTTCCCATAGGCCCCGTTATTTATGTTTCAATAAGACACTGTTGCACGGGAGTGCAACGATGGCATTGTAGGAGAACTACCTGTATTTTTATTTTCAAGTGACAATGCTTAGCAATTTTTGCAACACCAAGACTCGTTTTCCTATCAGTTGTGATTACCTCAAGAAATTATTTTGGAAATTACAAATGATCTGAGCAATAAATTTTCAATGTTTTAATTCATATCCCTGGTGCTTTGCTGTTTGTGGTGTACATTAACGATTTACACTTAAATTGAGAAGAATGATCAAGACGATTGCTGGTGTCATGAAAGCTTGGTAGGTTGTTGAATAGTGAAGGGAAAGCCATATACAGTGAGAAGATATCAACAGACTGTCAGGTGAGCAGAGCAGTGGCAAATGGAATTCCAACTGGAAAAATGTGAGCTAAGGCACATGGACAGGGTGGATTGGTGGCTCTGGTTAGTACTGCTGCCTCATACCACCAGGGCCCAAGCTTCAGTTCCAGCCACATGCAACTGTCTGTGTGGAATTTGCATGTTCTTCCTGTGTCTGCATGGATATCCACTGGCTGCTTCGGTTTCCTCCCGCAGTCACTGATATTCAGGTTTTGTGGATTGGCCATGCTAACTTGGCCCATAGAGTCGAGGCAGACTACCTGATGTGCAGGCCAGGTGGACTAGTCATGATAAATGCAGGATGAAGGGGATTGGGGCAGATTGTCTGGGAGGATGTGCTCTTCGGTGCAGACTCAATGGGCCAAATAGAGGAGCTGCACCGAATGGATTCTATGATTCTGAAACAAGGCAAGGGTTTGAAGGGTTGGACCATGGATAGTGCTGAAGATAGGATGGGCCATTGTGTGTGTAGCCACTGATCTCAGAAGAGAAGGTAGTTAAGAAGGTATATGGGATACTTGCCTTTATTAGTCAAAGCATAGAACACAAGAGCAAGGGCATATGCTGAAACTGTTTAAAACACTGGTTGTAACACAACTCGAGTACTGCACAGAGTTCTGCTCGTCATATTATAGGAAGTATGTAATTGTGTTCAAGTGGATGCTAAGAAAATTTACCAGGAGGGCTGAAATATAAGGGACGATTAGATAGGCTGGGATTTCTTTCCTTGGCCAATGAAGATTGAAAAGGGATCTGATGGAGCTTTATAAGCCTAGGACATAAGAGTGGAAAGGAAGGCACTTTTTATGTTAATAAGAATAAGTAAGGTAAGAGGTAGATTGCTATGGGGAGAGTTGAGTTTTTTTTCACTGGTGATTGTGCGAGTCTGGAGCTCACTGCCTGCGTGTGGTTGAGGCAGATACTCTTGAAACATTTAAGTAGCTTTTCAAAATTAACTTTGATTGCTATAGCCTCAAGGGCTAAGTTCCAAAAGTTGGAAAATGGGATTATTTTGGTGAGATCTTTGTTTATTAGTGTGGACACATGGGCCGACCAGCCTTGTTTTGTAAATATCTGAATCTATGAATTCCTGAGAATAACAAATGTGCTTTAAACTCGAATCTGATTGTTAAATGCCCCCTTACAACAGAGACAGTTTTATGACTCCTGCAAAAGCAGGAAACAGAGTGAGCAAGGTAACCAAATGAGACAGGAGCTGAAATTTCACTTTTTTGATAGTAGATCCAAATGTAGTGATTAACCTAGCGGTGTGATTATGGTGGGTTGTATCTCTCACAGTACCCTGGCAGGTTCCTACATGTGCATGCTTATTATACTAAAATGTTTGTAATTGCATCCTACATATTGATAAAGTCAGTGAATGTATATATCTTGCAGCACCTGGTTCATTTTTGTCCAACAGTGGTTTCAGCAGTGTTGTGAATTTGTGTCTGATGCTAGTGATTTTTCTTGTTAAAATCTGTGGCATGGTGGAGGGGAACAGGAGAATGGCAGTTTGCATGAAGTCTCAGGTCCAGCACTGTTGGTGACTGGAGACAGTGGAGTGGGAGTTCCATGGAGGAGTGTGAGAGGAATCCAAGGTCAGACAAGAGAGTGTTTTAGGGGCATGGAGGTGTGAAGTGGGCTAATGTCCTGAGTATGATGGGAGCAATCAGCCACATTATGAAAATGAGGGGCTTAAACATTGAAGGTTCATCTCATGCTATATCCTTACAGCAATTTGAGTCTAACTATGACATTCCAATTATACTCAGTGAATGTGCTCTCAGACAGTGTCCTTTACAATACATAGGAGAGGGCCAACTGAGCCTACAGGTACTGTCATATTCCATAGAGTGATGACTGCAACACTAAACAAAAGCACGACCATTCAACAATGGATGAATGCAAAAATATAGCATAACTTGACATTTTATATATTGTATTAAACTAGCTAAGTAGGGCGGCACGGTGGCACAGTGGTTAGCACTGCTGCCTCACAGCACCAGAGACCCGGGTTCAATTCCCGCCTCAGGCAACTGACTGTGTGGAGTTTGCACGTTCTCCCCGTGTCTGCATGGGTTTCCTCCGGGTGCTCCGGTTTCCTCCCACAGTCCAAAGATGCGCAGGTCAGGTGAATTGGCCATGCTAAATTGCCTGTAGTGTTAGGTAAGGGGTAAATGTAGGGGTATGGGTGGGTTGCGCTTCGGCGCGGCGGTGTGGACTTGTTGGGCCGAAGGGCCTGTTTCCACACTGTAAGTAATCTAATCTAATAAATAGAAATGTTCAGATTGAGGAATTTTGATAGAGTGACTAGGTGGAAACTGTTTAGACAGCAGGAGGATTGGTAACCAGAAGACACAGATTTATGTTAGTTGTCAAAATAACCAAGGGGAGTTGAGTTTGTCTTTAATATATCTGCAATGAGTTATGATGTCTGACAGGCCCTGATTGAAGGAAGATGATTCCAGAGTAACTTTCAAATTGAAATTGGGGCAATACATCTACAGAAAAATAATATATTGAAAGGCTTTGGTGAAAGAGGATTGGGTCTAGTTACCATTGGCAAATTGTGTCCTGTTCTATTTGATTCTGTGCATTCCAGTCTATATCAGAAAAGGAAAAGTGAATAAAATTGCAAGGAAGAAAATTCATTAAAATATGACATAAAAATAACAAGTGTTTTTGCATAACTAGGTAGTACTGCAATTCAACCTGCAGAAAAAAGGTGATGTGGACTTGTGCTTCTAAATTCAAATTCGAAAATTGCATGTGGGGGAAGGAACGTTATTGATGGATTCATGACACATCACCTTGCTTGAGATTTGTGCTTTAGAATTTTTCATGACAAAATCATCATCTCTTTCTGTTTGCTTCATTTGAACTGATGAATTAGTGGAAGTAATTATCTTTGTATTTGAACCTTATCATAAAATTGCAATTTACTTGATGTACAGTATTTTTGACTGCACTGACAAGCTAATATCCAAACAGCACCAAGACCTTCCCTGAACCAAAAACATTCCTACACTGTTAGAGGTAAATTTTACTCACTCAATGTTATCTCACAGCAGTAGATAAGATTAACACAATAGGCGCCTATTTAATAAGCACTTTGCTGATTCTTTGTTTGTTTTATTGACATTATTTCTTTGTTGATGGGCTTGGGCTGCAGGCTTGTAGTGGTGTGGATAGCTGAAAATGTACCCCATCCCTCATTTAAAACAAATGAAAATATTTCCAAGTTTAGAAAGGAATACACATGTTTGAAGGGTCTAGCAATCATTAAGTGAAAATTGACTGGAATGACCAGGTCATGAGCAAACTATTACCAAAGAGATAGTAGATGACAAACCTTTATGAAATAATTGCAAAATATTCTTTTACATTGGTGTAAATCTCAGGGAGTTTAGTTAGACAAGGTCGAGGGTGCGACACATGTAAAGTTGAATTTTAAAAATAGCTGTATATCAGATGTACATGCAAGTAAAGTATTATTTCAAGATAAACGATTGTTTTCCTCTAGGGAAGCTGTTGATTTACTCTCTTTCTTGAACAATAACTTAGCTTACACATTTAACAGAAAAGCAACATTAATTTCTGGAAATGTCACTTTCTTATGACCACATTATAATCAAATGACATACAGTAATCTGATTTTTTTCTCTCCTAAGGCATGGTGAGCCAATAGGTATGTTGTTCACATGTGACCTGCTACTTTTGACTTCTCCTTACCGCACCCCAACCCTTTCTCAGCCAGTCACTGTTCTTTTTCTCTTCACTGCCATTCTGAGTCTAAGAGTAATCATGCAATATTAGAAGTCAGTTTATCATGCTATATTAAGGCCAATCTTGGATAGTTAATGGTTAACTGAAGTTAAATTGAAGGTGGCAAACATTCCCTGATCAGTTCCAACCTGTTGTTAATCCATACTGCTATGCTCAGAGGCTTTTTTTTTCTGACTTGATTGAATATAGTTTGAAGGTTGTTCACCTCTGCTTTCATAACTAAGAAGGATTGCAGTTAGCCCTCATTCCACAGGATTGCGGGAGGATGGTGGGGGGAGGGGGGGGGGGGGGGTAAGGGCTGCAGGGAGTGGAGCAGGTGATTGTAGAGGAGGAGATTTGGAATTATAACCCCTGACTGCAGTGAACTTTTGTTCACCCTGGGCAAACAGATTAAGGAGAGGTTTTTTTTTAATTCACCCAGTGAGTGTGACCCTTCTACATTAATCATAACGTCAAACGAGCATTTCATACACTTCCTTTGAATAGTTGAAATGCATTAGTCCTCGGTCTACACATATTTTCTTTGCCACTTCCAGAAAATATCCATTAAATCTACTGTTGGAATATTTTCCATAATCTAGGATACAAAGAATTAGAAAAGGTCACTGCTCCAAACTTCAGAATTCTATTTCTTTTATGGTCTTCCATTATCAGTGTTTTTGACTTGCTGGGATTTTTTTTTTATGCTGTGCTTGGACATAAAGTCCTGGCATTTCCTTGGAGCTTCTATTATTGTGCAATAGTGCTGCTGGTGTAAGTACAGCAGAAATCCCACACTCCTTGAGAACTCCTGCAGTGGGGACATTCCTTAGGGCAGTATCCTGGAGTCTAACTTCCTTCAACTACACCATCAATGTCCTTCCTACAATTACTGTATCAAATGTGGGAGAGTTTGCTCATGATTACAGTGTACCGTGCCATTCACAATTCTTATGACATGAAACAGCACCCATATGCATAGCACAGCATGACATCTGGCTGGTAAATAACAAATAATATGCACGCCACCCATGTGCCAGTGACCATTTCCAACAAGAAAGGCCCAACTGCTACCTTTTGATATTCATTCACAGGGATGTGGGTGTCACTTACTGGGCCAACATTTATTTCTTGTCTCTCTTCAGTTGTCCCTGAGAAGGTGGTGGTGAGCTGCCTTCTTGAACCGCTATAGTTAGTGAAGAAGTTCCAGGCTTTTGACCCTGTGATACTGAAGAAATAGCAATATATTTGCAAGGCAGGATGGTGAGTAGCTTAGAGAGGAACTTGCAGGTGAAGGTGGGCTCATGTATCTGCTGCCTTGCCTTCCTAAGTTAAAATGATTGTGGGTTTGGAAAGTGATATCTAAGAATCTTTAGTTAATTTCCGCATTGCTTGTAGATGGTACATACTGCTGCTACTGAGCATCAGAGACACCAAACAAAAGGTGGTGCCAAGTATTTTGAGTGTTGTTGGACCTGCACTCTTTCGGGCAAGTGGGGAGTATTCCATCACACTCTTAATTTTACCACTTTAGATGGTAGACAGACTTGTGGGATTCAGGCGGTGAGCTACAGGTTGCAGGATTCCTAGCCTCTAAGTTGCTGTTGTAGCCACAGCATTTATACAGGTGGTCCTGTACAGTCTCTGGTCAATGATACCCCCTAGATGTAGATAATGGGGGATTCTGTGATGACAATGCATTGATTGTCCAGAAGCGCTGGTTAGATTCTCTCTCATTTGAAATGGTCATTTCCTGGCACTTGTGTGGCATGAATGTTTCTTGACTGCAAGTGTAAACTCAGATATTAACAAGGAAAATAGAGTTTTCTGGAAAAGCTCAGCAGGTCTGGCAGCCTCTGTGGAGAAAAAACAGAGTTAAGGTTTTGGATCGAGTGACCCTTCCCCAAAACTCAGATATTGTCCAGGTCTTGCTGCATTTGGATGATAGCTGCTTTAGTATCTGAGGAGTCAGAAATGGTGCTGAACATTGTGCAATCATCAGTGAACATCTTCACATGATGGAGGGAAGGCCATTGCTGAAGCAGCTAAAGATGGTTGAGCCAAATATTAAGCTATTCTGTTACAAAGACAAGCCTGCTTTCATTAACATATCATTCTTCAAGTGATCCAAGCTGAGATGAAGTCTGAAACTTTTATACCATCAGGTTTACATGTTATGTAACAGTAATGATATGAGCATGTCTCTTAAAGGAAATGTACCCCATAAAGGAATGCTAATACACGATGAATCATAACACAGCAGATTGTCCATCAGCATCCTAAAAGTTACCATTCATTAAAGTCCATGGATAGGACAGAAGCTGGTATTCTGTGGTGAGTGGTTCACCACCTGATTCTTCAAAGCATCTCCACCACTCACAAAGAAGAAGTACTGAATATCATCCAATACTTGCCACTTGCTTGATATAGCTACATTAATCTGACACCATCTGGGACATTTGATCAGTACTCAGTCATTACTCCATGGACGTTAAGTCAAAATCATGGAACTCTCCAACTAACAGCATTGTCAGGTCTGTTTGTCAAATGGGCTGCTGAATGTAAAGATAGAAATCCACCTTCTCAAGGCAACAAAGGATAGGTGATAATACAACTCTTGTCAGCAAGTTTCATAATGGTTTTGGAATATTGTTCATTCATGGTGAATAATACTGCTGATCTGACTAAGGCTGATTGTCAGGAATTAGGGAAAATAAGAAGTTGAGAGGCAATTCATTTCCATATCCAGTTGTGTTCAACAGAGCAGGAAGGTGACCGGATTGGGCGCCCCACATGCTGCTTTTTGGAAACCTTCCTAAAGTAACACCTGGAGAGTGAAGTTATAAACAGTGGGTTGGAGATGGGAAGGATATAGATATAAAATTGTGTTGCCTCCTTTACAAGCCATCACAAAATGCTGTAATTCCTGTAATCTCTTTATTAAATAATTAATGACTGTGCTATGATTAAAAAAGATCTGACTGTTAAATAATCTGGTTATCTGGTTATTTCTGACGATTAGCAAACTGTCAAGTGAAAGAGCAGTATTTTGCCAGCTTCCAAAGATGGTATTGGTTTTCTAATGTCTATTCAGGTGATGCTTATTTATTTTGACAGGTTTAGAGTCATCTAATAACTTCCAAATGTTATTGTAGGGTTTAAGAGTTCTGTTTAGAAAATGAATAAGTGGGGGGTGGGGCAATAAAAGACTGGGTATGAAGTGGGGTGAGGGCATGAATGAGCTTTTGGATGTGAGTCACGGGGACTTTACGCTGATGTGAAGAATGGGCTTAATGTCTCTGGGAATGGAAATGAGTCCTTTAACCTTGATTTGGAGTTGTGTGATTTTTAATCCTTTAACCTTGGCATTGACTTCTGCTCTGACTTCATATTTAAACTATCTCCCTCTCCAGGAGAGCAAGTCTCCCTCTGCCGACATTCTCAGGAATGAGTTGACATCTAACTCGATGAGATTGACTTTTTATTTTCCGTATCTCCAAGTGGAAGCTGTAGTCCACTAACCTCTGATGCAATTGAAGCTGAATTGTTCTGTAGAAACCAGAGATTGCGTAGAGGCTCTTACCGTTTGTGTTGCTTAGTGCATTTATAAAGCCATTAGGATTTGATTCTCAGAGAAATCAAAACTGAGAGTAAGTAAATTTATTGATTGAACTATTGGGTGAGCTATCTTAATACATTGAGTCATGCATATTGCTTTATAATAAATGTATTCATAACTTAAAGTATTATTTTTACAAAAACAAAGGTGTACATTATTTTAAATATATGACTAGTCCAAAAAAAACCAGAGCATTCAATTCCAATTTTGTTCAAACCTTGTACTGTATATTTTTAAATATAATCTAAATTATGGAATGCACAGCTTTTGCCATCCTGTTAGAAACCCATTTTACAATAAAATGAATCTGTCTGGATATATCAATGGAGTAGGAATTGCATAAAAACAAAGTACAGCATATTCTGGAATAAACCAGCAAGTTTGTAAAAATTCAGCAGATTTGGCAGCACCTTTGGAGACAGAAACTGAATTAGTGTTTCAAGTCCAATGACCTTTCATTAACTCAAAGTTAATGGATTCAAAATACTAACTCTGTTTCTCTGTTCTACTGCTGCCAGATCTGCTGAGTTTCTCCAGCCTTTTATATCTTACTTAGAAATTGGAATTCCTTTCCACTCTTCACTCTAATAGTGAGCTTCTTTTTAACTGATCAAGATGGATTCAGTTTCCAAGTTGTGCTCGACTACATTCAGAATGACTTTTGTAAAACAAACACATTCTTTTTTTATAGATGTTTGCTAAACCATAAATACATCAATATCTGGCTCTCGTGCTAAACATGAAATAAAAATATAAATTTTAAGTGTCATTATTTGTCTTGGATGAACTGCATTAAACAAAAACTTGGAGAGTTCTAAACACAATTAGTAGAATGTATTCATGAAATCACATTTACATGCCAGAGGAATTAAGTAAACTCAGTCCCTTTTAATTTAAAGGAAGACCCAGTTTGTGTATTCTGAGGTCTGTTTTCCTTGTGGCATACTCAAAGGCATCAAGTTTTTATAAATAGTATCTTTAGAATCCACACCATGGGAACAGACTCTTCATTCCCCATTTCCCTCCCAAAAATCTAAAATAGCAACTGAAAATGCTTGAAACATATCACAGAGGTTATAGCTGTATAGTAACTATTTCATAGATTTGCTACAGTGTGGAAGCAGACCATTCAGCCCACACCAATCCTCTGAAGAGCAGCCTACACCCCTACCCTATGGCTAGAGTGTGGTGCTGGAAAAGCACAGCAGATCAGGCAGCGTCCAAACAGCAGGAGAGTTGATGTTTCGGACAAAAGCCCTTCATCAGGAATTTGTCTAAAACATCGACTCTCCTGCTTCTTGGATGCTGCCTGACCTGCTATGCTTTTCCAGCACCACACTTGCGACTCTAATCTCCAGCATCTGCTGTCCTCATTTTCACCTATTTTCTAAGGCTAATCCATCTAGCCTATATATCCATGAATACTCTGGCAATTTAGCACAGCAAATCTACCTAACCTGCACATCTTTGGACTGTGGGAGGAAATCAGAGAAAACCCACACATACACAGGGAAAGTGTGCAGACTCCACACAGGCCATCACCTGAGTGTGGAATCAAACCTGGGACCTTTGTGCTGTGAGGCAGCAGTGATAACCACTGAGCTATCGTGCTGTGATGCAAAGGTTAGGAGTTTCAAGTTTATATGCTTGGTGGGGGTTGGTTGGGGTGGTGGGCAAGGTGATAGTGAGAGTCGAGCAGGAGCCCAAAGCAACAGTATTATTTACCAAAAAGGCTAGTGAATTACTAACCTTTTTCATAAGATTGTTGGAATTAAAAAATGAGGAAGTAATGTTTCATTAGTACAGGGTTTTTGAACCTTATCTAGAGCATTGTTTTTAGGCACTGAATCTCATCAGAGATATATTGGCCTTGGAGTTTATACATTGCAGATTCACTAGAATTACATCAGGGAAAAGAGTTTATTATTAGGACAGGTTATAGAAAGTTGGTTTTTGTTCCCTGAAGCATGTTTGAGGGTAATCTTATCAAGCTGTTTAAAATGATCCTGGAACTTGATAGAGTATATATGCAGAGAAATTATTTCCTCCGGATGACTCCGGAACAGGAGCGCATAATCTTAAAATTAGGGCCAGGTCATTTGGGAATGAAATCAGGAAGCACTTTTTCATTCAAAGGATTATGGAAATCTGGAATTCACTCCCCCAAAAGGGCATTGATGCTGGGACAATTGAAATTTTCAAAATCAATAGGTCTTTTTGTGTAATGCAAGTGCATCGAGGTATATGGATCAAAGGTATATGGGCAAATGAAATTGAATTACAGCTCATCCGTGAACTAAAAGAATTTTGGAAAAACGCAGAGGGGCTCATTTTCTGTGAAGTTGCCACTTTGTTTAACACCCAGGATCAACTGTGATCTAATTGTGTGGTAATTTCTGACACAGTGTTGGAGCAGTTATGTTGACCATCTCAATTTTAAATTTGCCAGCACCCTGTTTCTGCTGGATAGAGGAGCTTAAATTCACCCCTCAAATCTTGCCTGAATTCAATAAAATCTGTTAATCTGCCAACATCAGCGGAACATCTAGGGTACAGCTGGATTGTCTTCAGTTGGTTTAAGTTAAGACTGGAAAACTGCTCGACCAACTTGGTCTGCCATAGCTGTGACTCTAGCGGACACTAGATGGTAGATGCCATTTCAGGTCCTTGAATTGTTCAGGTCAACTAGCAGTCACCCAGATCCAGAAATAAAATGTAAAATGTAACCATGCAACATTTAAAAGGTCACAATGTTACTTAATTCATTTAATTCATGATTGTAATACCAATGTTAATATATATTTTTATTTTTAATTCAGTTGTCAACTAAAGCATCCTGTGGTTCTAGCATTTTCTGCACCTATTTCCAGATACTTTTAAGTTGATTCTTTCCACAAAGAATGAGTCTAAATCTGGTCTGGAAATCCAAGCTTATCAGAATTTCTCCTGTTCAGCTGAAATTAAGCCTTGCTGGCTTGGGAATACTAATTTTCTGCTGAATGCTGTATCTTCTAAGATATCAGAGCTGAAGCAAAGCTTGGAGTTGAGCCAGGTTTCCACTGTTAGTATTGATTATGATGGTTATTAGCATTTTGAATATGACTATGAGATAAGTACAAACATACATCTAACCAAAACAAGACAATCATCCCACTCCTACTTGTGATTTGGAGATGCCGGTGTTGGACTGGGGTGTACAAAGTTAAAAATCACACAACACCAGGTTATAGTCAAATAGGTTTATTTGGAAGCACTCGCTTTCGGAGCGCTGCTCCTCCACACCTGATGAAGGAGCAGCGCTTCGAAAGCTAGTGCTTCCAAATAAACCTGTTGGACTATAACCTGGTATTGTGTGATTTTTAATTTTGCACATTCCTACTTGTTATTTTGTCTACAGTCAAGATCAGAATTTTTTTATTCATTTGTGGGATGTGGGAGTAACTGACCAGCCAGCATTTATTGCCTCTCCTTAGTTGTCCTTGAGAAGGTGGTGGGAAGCTCCTTTTGAACAGCTGCAGTCCACCTCTTGTGGGTTGACCCACAATGCCATTAGGGAGGGAATTCCAGGATTATGCCACAGCGACAGTGAAGAAGTGATGATATATTTCCAAGTCAGGATGGTAACTGGCTTGGAGGAGAACTTGCAGGTGGTAGTGTTCCCGTATATCTGCTACCCTTGTCCTTCTACATGGAAGTGGTTGTGGGTTTGGAAGGTGCTATCTCAAAATCTTTGGTGAATTTCTGCAGTGCATTTTGTAGATAGTACACACTGCTGCTACTGAGCATCAGCTGTAGAGGGAATGAATTCTTGTGAATGAGGTGCCATTCAAACAGGCTACATTACCGTGGATGGTGTCTAGGTCTTTGTGTTGTTGGAGCTGCATCCATCCAGGCAAGTGGGAAGTATTCCATCACACTCCTGACTTGAGCCTTGTAGATGCTGGAAGTTGGGAAGTCAGGAGGTGAGTTTCATGCTGCAGTGTTCCTAGCCTCTGCCCTGCTCTTGTAGCCTTTGTGTTTATGTGGTGAGTCCAGTTGATTTTCTGCTCAATGGTAGCCCCAGATATTGATAGTGAGGGATTCAGTGATCGTACCACCATTGAATGTCAAGCGATGGAGTTTAGATGTGTTGGTGATGATCATAGCCTGGCATTTTCACATCATGATTTCCACATAAATTTGGTGTGGAATGGATTGCTAATTTTATTAGAAATATTTTCATAATATAATTCTTGGGCAATGTAAACATGTTGTACAACAACATTGGTAAGTTCCTCTAAATGGTTGGTTACCACCAATTTAAAATTATCATTCGTTTATTGAAGAAGCCATTTCAAAGAGCAAAACAATTTAGTGTTGGGAAGCACAAAGGTTTGAAGAGGTTACGAGTTGAGATATTTGTGGTGTTTCTCTGAATTGAATTGAATGAGTTGTTGTCACTTGTATTTATCAAATAAATAGTAAAAAGTGTAATGTTTTGCCAGGTCTCAATAATTTACAGAAGATATTAAGATATAGGACTGAAATTAAGATCTAAGACTTAAATATAAGTAAAAGCAGAGTTCATCTTCCTCCCTTCTTGTGCTCCGCTCAACATCCGTGGGTGGGAGGAGGTGTCTGTTGCTGCTGGTAGCAACATTTGGAGTCGCAGTTTGCTGGACAATGATTTCTGATCACTATGGGATGTGGAGGGGTTGGCAAAAAGGTGAAAACCATTTTAAAACTAGTTGAAAATCAGTGGGATGTATTCATAGCTGCTGAATTGTTTCTTGTTGCTTCTAGGTCGAGGTAACAGATGTTCCATTTCATACAATTACTGATGCATATATGGGAAAAGAACACATTATACAAGTTGCTGCTAAGGACAGCGAGGTTGGCACTTGGAGTGAATGGAGTAAAGCTGTACATGCTACGCCATGGACACAACTGATGCCAACGAATGAGCCTGAAAAGAAACCCAACAATGGTAATGGAGCTGTCAGATTCTTTGTTTCATACCTCATCTGAAGGTCTAGCGAAGCTTTAACATGACAAACATTGGCAGCAACCTTAAAATTATGTCTTTGGTGAAAGAGAGAGAAATTTGTTGGTGTCTACCATTGGTGCAGCTGTATGTGAAAATGTCTTTATGTGTGCGTGTGCGCATGTAAAGATGCATGCTTACATATACCTAATTTATTGAAAACTTCATTCACAAGCTGAGGGCATCGCTGGCTCAATGGGCAGCATTTATTGCCCATCCCAGAGGACAGTTAAGAGTCACCCACATTGCTGTGGGTCTGAAGTCACATGTAAACCAAACAAGATAGGAAAGCACTTCCCTTCCCTAAAAGACATTAGTGAACCAGATGGGTTTTCCCAACAATCGATATGGTCATCTGTAGATTCTTAATTCCAGATTCCAATTTTATTAAAATTGCACTATCTGCCATGGTGAGATTCAAATTCAGATCCACAGAACATTATCTGTGTCTCGAGATTAACAATCCATCGATAATACCACTAGGCCTTTGCCTCCCTGGAATACATTATATGATATTTTTAAAAATATTGAACAATCAAAAATGCTATTTTAAGACCCGGCATTAAATTTATTCAGTGTATTTGTTGTTCTGATTAATAGCACTTACTCAGAATGGAACCTGAGATTTTCCTAACCTTTGTAGTTTAGTGGCATGATTGACCATAACAACACACTTATTAGGAGGAATTTTCTTCTATTTTACCAACATAAACTGGGTGGGGGACTTGGTAAATTCTAAATGATATGCTTCCTTTTGCATCCTGTGGCCTATTTCAACAATTCCTTTTTATGAATGGTTGCAATCGCATCTGATTGAGTTAGGAGACACATGAATAAATGTAAGTTTAGCTGGTGAGTAACCTCATTCGTACGCAATATAATTTTTCAAGTGTCCATGTGGGACAACTATATTAAGACCCAGTTAGATCTTGCAAGCACACAGTAGAGACCCCATCTCATCAATATAAAACCTATCTTTGTGATCCTAGGGTAAGGAGCAAACACAGAAGCTGCTGGAAACACTCAGTGGGTCTAGCAGCATCTTGAAGGGCCACTAAACCTGAAACATTAATTTTGCTCTCTCTCCAGAGATGTTGACATATCCGCTGAGTTTTTCCAGTTTCTGTTTTTGCTTCTGATTTCCAGTATCAGCAGTTCTTTGGATGTTTTTTAATCAAAAAAATCACACGACACCAAGTTATAGACCAATAAGTTTATTCAAAAACACACGCTTTTGGAGCCTTCTGTAGTACCTGAGAAGGAGCGAGGCTCCCAAAGCTTGTGTTTTCAAATAAACCTGTTGGACTATAAGCTGGTGTCGTGTGATTTTTGACCTTGTCCAACACCGGCACATCCACATCGTGGCTTTGTTTTTGCCTAGAGTTCACCCAAACTCCATAAAACTTTGATTTGTTGCAATCATAAGCATTCCCCCAGCCTGCAATAAAATCCCAATCACAGTGATTTACATAGCTGCTGGCCTAGGCTGCACAGTTCTCCCAAGCAACAATTTGGCAAGCTACCCCTGAATGCCGTTTCAAGCAAGTGCTTTATTGGTAGAATGTGTCCAAGACCCAACCTTTATATGGTTTGAATCTCACAGTGCATGCAGCCCAGGGGATTGCCTGTATGTCCCATGCAAGTGTCGTCACCATCATCATCAGCACCACCTCATTGCCTCCAATTGGGTGTACAATTACAATTACAATTTCTTTAAAAATTTAAATAACAAGTTGAAAGGTGCAGCACTGTACAAGATGGGGATTTGCTGAAGCGACTGATGTTAATTTATATAGAAATTAGGTTCAGCATGTTGGGGAAATGCATGAGATTGGAATAGAACTGGTATAGGAACAATGGACAGAGTGGCCTGTTTCTGTGCTGTAACAATCTCATGTTTCTGTGAGTTGGTTATTGCAGTTGCTCGCAAATCCTCTGTTGGACTTCAGAGCGAGTGTGTTCTTCCTGAGAGATTCAGTAAACCGCTAAATAAATGAAAGTTGTGCTTTAGCTCCTAACATGGGGCTCACATTGCTGGGGTAATAAAGAAAGAGAAAAATAATCATGCTGCAACAGATTACGTGGGGCTGTATAGCATGCTGTCCTAGATGCCCAGTCATCATTTCTAGTTCATGTATCACAAAATCCCAAAAACATGTAGCAATCTAATCTATTAATGATGGTGATGGTGATTGAGAGAAATGTTGATCAGAACACAAAGGAAGCATATTGCTTTCCTTTTTATGGTACCATGTAGTCATTTAAATTTACACCCACTGTAAAATAGGACACCTCCAGTAATGCAGCACTATTCCAGTACCATAGGCAACTTAAATTTATATGAGCTTAAACCTGGAGTGAGATTTGAACTCATGACTTGAGAGGCAATAGCAACAGGACTGACCTGACAACTGTTATTTGGATACTAAAAAAAGGATGCTGTTGATTGAATGAATCTTTCATTGTTTTGACAGTTTCAGAACCTTTTCATAGTACAACTCCAAGTGTTAGAGCCATTGGGCCAGGGAACAGTTCTGTGAGAGTGGAATCATCTGCGACACTGTTCCTCAGCATAATCGTGATTTTATTTATCTGGTAAGATGCACTACTCTTTTACTTTCTGAATTATATTTTCATACAAAAGATGCTTGCAGAGTGAAGCTATTATATAATCTTTCAAGCAAATGTTCCAATTATGAGCTGAGTTGCAATTTTTGGAACGAGTACAATTACTGCATTGTGGGTGTAACTTTAATAGTGTCCCTGACCTTGACCTTACATTTGGCAATCTTGGCACAGAGATCGACGTAGCTGACATTCTTCATCCATTAGTTGGAATGAACAAACTTTCCAGCTGGCTGTCAATCCAGAATGACATCTGACATCTGTGTTTCAGTTCCCACCACACATTGCTGTCATACAGAGTTCTGTATGGGGATGGGAAAGGAGGGGCTAATTCATAAAGGTTAGCTTTTAATTTACTGATGTGCTGACAACTATATAGTTGACTTTGCTGACAGGTTGCTTGAGTAAGGATTTTTGAAGGGTGAGATTGAAATTTCGCACTAGCAGCTGGAAAGTCTGTTTGCCTGCAGTATCGCACACCCCAATCCATTTTCAAGAAGGACAGGTTGCTGCAGAATAGCCACCAATTGCATTACATAAGAAGCCGATGAAGGCCTCTCTCCCATGATGACTGGAATTTTCTAGATGGCAAGCAGGTCCAACACTGCAAGACCAACATTTATTTACTATCTCAAAGTACCCTTGAAATTAGCAAAGCACATGGTGAACTACCATGATATAATTTTTAGACAGTTATAAAAGATTTATGAGGTTTGTACATTGAAAAGATATTGTTGAATACCATGAATTGATGTTTACATAAGTATGGATTGCCAGTCGAATCTCTAGAGTTGCCAACTATCATTTTAATCAATATCATCCACCTTAACAACGTAATTTGAAAAACAAGTATTTGAAGCTGTGAATGTGGTCCTCTTCCAGTATAAAATAACTGTTGAACACATGAAGCTCATTTGTTCTATGTATTCTGGATTTTCTGGAAGGTTATATTTGTTACCAGCTATTTGCCTTGATAGAATGATGGTCAGCCTTCTTTTGTAGATACTGCTACTGGTTTTCATATGCTAGCGTGAAGGCCTGCCTGAGAATAAAAAAAAGGTTTATGTTTAAATCAACATGATGTGTAACTTGATGGTGATGACATTCCCACAATTTCACTTCCCTTGTCGTTTTTTATGATAACCTCAAAGATGCTATTGATGTAGGATTTGCAAATTGCTACAGTGCAACTTGTACAGATGCCACAATAAACTGATGATAGAGTAGGTGGACGTTCAACCTACAGTTTTTAGAGGCTTGTGGTGACAGTCAACAGTATTGTTTGACCTCAAAACTATCTCGAGTGTGGCTGGAGCTCCCCCATAATTCTTTAAACAGCCTCTAGTCTTAACCATAAAATTCCTACAGTGTGGAAACAGGCCATTTGGCCCAACAAGTCCACATCGACCCTCTGAAGAGTATCCCACCCAGACCCATTTCCCTCACCTATTACTCAACATTCGCCCTGAATAATGTACCTAACCGAAACATCTCCGAGTACTATGGGCAATGTAGCATAGCCAGTTCACCTAACTTGCACATCTTTGGGTTGTGGGAGGAAACTGGAGCACCCAGAGAAACCCATGCAGACACGGGGAGAATGTACAAACTCCACACAGTCACCCAAGGTTGGAATCAAATCTGGGTCCCTGCACTGTGAGGCAGCAGTGCTAACACTGAGCCAATGTGCAGCCAACAACCACATAGTTGATCTGGCTGGTTCAGCTGAGTGTATATTTAATGGTTACAAGTTGGACATCAATTTTGCTCGAATTCCTTGGTAGCCTACTTGGTCAAAATCCTGAAATGATTACCTCTCCTTGTGTGTTCACTACTTGTATTTATGGCTAGATCAGTGTCATCATGAACTGAGTAGCTCTGGTGGAAAAGGTTGGAGAACAGTTTAGGAGCTATCTGATGAAAAACATTTTAATTGTTTTACTGATAGGAAAGGCCAGCACAGCAATTCATATATTCCATTGCTTATGGAAAGATTATACCTCAGCAATGTTCCATGAATAGATACCAGTGTTGTAGAGTAGCCAGAGAGATAACTGTTGAAGGCTTTCAAATACTTTCGTCTGATGCTCCTGATAAAAATTATGGTATGCACATATGCCCAGTTGATCTTTGTGCCTTCACTCAAGTCTCACTCATGCCACATTTCATTGTCAGTAATAAATATAAACCATAATAAGTTCATTCAGTGCTTCTCAAACGTTCTTGAGCTTTCCGCAAATTCTCAGAATTTCATGCCCATATGCCCAGCGTAGAGGAGAGTGGGTGTCGTAGTGAAAAAGTATGGAGCTGGAAAAGCACAGCAGGTCAGGCAGCATCCAGGGAGCAGGAGATTCAATGTTTCAGATGCTGCCTGAGCTGTTGTGCTTTTCCAGCAGCACACTTTTTTGACTCTGACTCTCCAGCATCTGTTGTCCTCACTTTCTCTTAGTTATATGGAATAGCGATTTCAACATGGGGGAAAGTGAGCTCTGAGGCAACATTGGCAAGGTAGGTCCAGCAGCAAAAGATGATGCCTAAGGATCAATGATTTTGTCACATTGGTTGAGTTTGGCGGTAGCAGAAGGGTATCACGGCAACATCGAGGTGGACCACAATGAGAGATTCCCAGGGCAGTGTGGAGGTGAATTGGCCCAGCAGTGAAAGATGTTGCCTGAGGATTGTCAGCATCGACATTGATTGGGTCCGGCGTCAAGGGCAGTGGGGCGGTGATGGTTCTGAGCCGGCTCAAAACTCAAACGTAGATGGACTTCTCTGTAAACTATTCTTTTCTCTTATTCTTAAACTATCCAAATGGTGCCGTATTGTGGCGACAACTGAAAGCTTTTTGCTGTATTTTCTTGTATTTCTCAGTCTAAAATACATGTGACAACAAAAATTATTCATTAATTCAAGCTGATAGTTCATATTGGCAGAAGTTTCGCTGTCTTCCTTCAGTTCTGTTTGGTTCTTATTCTCTCCATTTTCAACTCTGTTTGATTTCTTTCTCTCTTCTTCTGGAACCAGGGGATTGCATGTCAGTAATTTGCTGTTTGGATTTCCTGAGCAGAAAGCCAGCACGTATACAATGGACTGATGGTCTCCTGTACTTAATGTTGTCTTTTTCTCTAATTTTCTGTTTCCCTTTTTTCCTCCTCCTTCTCTCCACATTTTTCCTATCTTGGTACTTTCCAGAATTGTAGCAGATCTGGTGAGCAAAAGCTTGGGCAGAGAGAATTTTTAAGTGTCATAAAGTAAGAAAGTAGGGTTAAGAGGTGAAAAGGTATACAGTATGTGTTCCAGAGCTTAGTTTCTAGGCAACAGATTTTGAGGAGTGTAAATATGTTGCTTTAGAGGCTTGTGGGGTTGGAGCAGATTACAGATATAGGGATTTAATGAGAAATTTGAAACCAAGCCATTGCTTGACCAAGAGTCAATGCAGGTCCGCAAACACAGGGTGAAAGGGAAAGAGTACTCGCTGTGAATTTAGACACAGCATCAGAGTTTTGGACGATCTCAACTTGACAGATGCTGGAATATTGGAGACCCATTCACAAGTGTATTGGAATCATTTAGTCTGGATAGTTATTATGTCTGGACTCAGTTATTACATTAAGAGAGCATCATGGAGGTATCAAGGGAACAAAACGGTTTTAATCAGGCAGCAAGCAGTGAGAGAGATATTGAAAAGGCCACAGATTGAGATTATTAAAGAAGCCAGACTGCAAGATGGTAAAGCAATTGGAGAGTAGACCACTGGAAGCGCTGCAGAGATGACAATAAAGAAGAAGTGAATTAGGTTGCTGAAGATTAGTTGTGGTCATTGTTGCGTGGGATATTCCAGTTCCTTCCAGGCAGAGGTTGTGCCAATGTTATGACTCAAATCACCACTTAAATAACACATTAATTTATTCAATCAAAATTTGTAAACATTTATCTTAAAAAGTATCTTCACAAATTTGACATGACGGAAAATGAATATGTCTTTGTATTGTTTACTTTAGTGATAGAAATGGATGGGTGTATGCCACTGGGTAAGAGTTACAGCTGGGTGAAAGGCAATTACGATGTGATTAGGCAAGATTTAGGAAGCATAGGATGGAGAAGGAAACTGCAGGGGATGGGCACATTAGAAATGTGAAGCTTATTCAAGGAAAAGCTACTGTGTGTCCTTGATAAGTGTGTACCTGTCAGGCAGGGAGGAAGCTGTAGAGTGCGGGAGCCATGGTTTATGAAGGAATTGGAATCTCTGATCAAGAGGAAGAAGAAAGCTTATGTTAGGATGAGATATGAAGGCTCAGTTAGGGCGCCTGAGGATTACAAGGTAGCCAGGAAAGACCTAAAGAGAGAGCTCAGAAGAGCCAGGAGGAGATATGAGAAGTTGTTGGCGGATAGGATCAGGATAAATCCTAAGGCTTTCTATAGATATTTAACGAATAAAAGAATTGACAAGAGTAAGATTAGGTAAAAACTGGATTAGTGGTGCTGGAAGAGCACAGCAGTTCAGGCAGCATCCAACGAGCAGTGAAATCGACGTTTCGGGCAAAAGCCCTTCATAAGATTAGGGCCAATCAAGGATAGTAATGGGAAGTTGTGTATGGAGTCAGAGGAGATAGGGGAAGCACTAAATGAATATTTTTCAACAGTATTCACTCTAGAAAATGACAATGTTGTCGAGGAGATTACTGAGGTACAGGCTACTAGACTAGGTGTGATTGAGGTTCACAAGGAGGAGGTATTAGAAATCCTGCGGAGTGTGGAAATAGATAAGTCCCCTGAGCCGGATGGGATTTACCCTAGGATCCTCTGGGAAGCCAGGGAGGAGATTGCCGAGCCTTTGGCATTGATCTTTAAATCGTCATTGTCTACAGGAATTGTGCCAGAAGACTGGAGGATAGCAAATGTGGTTCCCCTGTTCAAGAAGGGGAGTAGAGATAACCCTGGTAATTATAGACCAGTGAGCCTTACTTCAGTTGTTGGTAAAGTGTTGGAAAAGGTTATAAGAGATAGGATTTATAATCATCTAGAAAAGAATAATTTGATTAGGGATAGTCAGCACGGTTTTGTGAAGGGTAGGTCGTGCCTCACAAACCTTATTGAGTTCTTTGAAAAGGTGACCACACAGGTAGATGAGAGTAAACTGGTTGATGTGGTGTATATGGATTTCAGCAAGGCATTCGATAAGGTTCCCCACAGTAGGCCATTGTACAAAATGCGGAGGACTGGGATTGTGGGAGAAATAGCAGTTTGGATCAGTAATTGGCTTGCTGAAAGAAGACAGAGGGTGGTGGTTGATGGGAAATGTTCATCCTGGAGTCCAGTTACCAGTGGTGTACCGCAAGGATCGGTGTTGGGTCCACTGCTGTTCGTCATTTTTATAAATGACCTGGATGAGGGCATGGAAGGATGGGTTGGTAAATTTGCAGGTCGGTGGAGTTGTGGATAGTGACGAAGGATGTTATAGGTTACAGAGAGACATAGCTAAGCTGCAGAGCTGGGCTGAGACATGTCTGCATTAAACTCCATTTGACAAGTGTGAGGTGATTCGCTTTGGTCGGAGTAACCGGAATGCAAAGTACTGGGCTAATGGTAAGATTCTTGGTAGTGTAGATGAGCAGAGAGATCTCGATCTTGGTGTCCCGAATACAGACCCTTGAAAGTTGCCACCCAGGTTGACAGGGTTGTTAAGAAGGCATACAGTGTTTTTTTAGCTTTTATTAATAGAGGGATCGAGTTCCAGAACCATGAGGTTATGCTACAGCTGTACAAAACTCTAGTGCGGCCGCACTTGGAGTATTGTATACAGTTCTGGTCACCGCATTATAAGAAGGATGTGGAAGCTTTGGAAAGGGTGCAGAGGAGATTTACCAGGATGTTGCCTGGTATGGAGGGAAGGTCTTACAAGGAAAGGCTGAGGAACTTGAGGCTGTTTTCGTTAGAGAGAAGAAGGTTGAGAGGTGACTTAATAGAGACATATAAGATAATCCAAGGGTTAGATAGGGTGGACAGGGAAAGTCTTTTTCCAAGAATGGTGATGGCGAGCATGAGGGGGCATAGCTTTACATTGAGGGGTGATAGATATGGGACTGCTGTCAGAGATAATTTCTTTACTCAGAGAGTCGTAAGGTTATGAAATGCTTTGCCTGCAATGTTAGTAGATTCACCAACTTTAAGTACATTTACGTCGTCATTGGACAAGTATATGGACGTATATGGAATAGTGTAGGTTAGATGGGCTTCAGGTTGGTATGACAGGTCGGCGCAACATTGAGGGCCGAAGGGCCTGTACTGCGCTGTAATGTTCTATGTTCTATGAAAGCTCTGAATTCATTTTAACTCTAAAGTGTTATCTTTGTTGATACTTCTCAGTACAAATTTGTTAAAATGCCCAGTGGATTAAAAGCATCGGTGGAAACTGCATGTTATACTTGTGAGAAAATAGTTATGTAAGCAGTTGTTGACAATGCTGCTATGCCATTCTGCAGCTGATTACATTCCAGTAAAGTGTTTTTTTTGTGTGTGTTGTACAAAACACAGCTGCAGCAGCTGGAGATCTGTTTGGAGAGGTTCGACAGCCAAAAATGTTACAATGGCTTTTTGTCAAAAGTACACACAGGTACAGCTTCAAGTTATTCATTCTACATTAATTCTTAAAATCAGCTCAACAATGGCAGGGGTCAGAGATCCCATAGTGCAACATGGGATGCGGTGGCCACCATTCCGAGTTATATATCACCATTATTTCACTGTCACTGCTTCAGAGCCTTGGAAGTCCCTCCCCGATGCTGCTGAGAGATCATCATCGTCAAAAAGACTGCAGTAGTTCACAAAGAAGATCTATTTCTAAGATTTCAGGATAATTAGAAATAAGCAAAAAAAAAAGCAACCTTTTTCTTCAGACAAAATTTATCTTAGAACATTCAAGACTCCCATGGTACCATATGCCTAGCTGCCTAAAGGCAAAGCTATGTCTCCCAAAGCAGGGCATCCATGCAGAAGGTAAGGTGTTGGGGAAGGCCTGGATTGTGAACCTGCAGGGTCCACCTTTTCCAGCCCTCAGAATGTTTTGGAAGTTCAATGACAGGGGTATACTCAAGATGTAATGGCCCATACCCTTCAAAGAGGAAACACATTAATTTTTCTTAGATTAATTATTGAACTGCTACTTTCTTTTAAGTGAAGTCTTTAGGATCAGTTTTCAGTTTACTTTGGCTGCCTGAAGGACTCCTAACTCCGTGGCCAGACAGCCATTTTC
This sequence comes from Chiloscyllium punctatum, assembly GCF_047496795.1. Lineage (NCBI taxonomy): Eukaryota > Metazoa > Chordata > Chondrichthyes > Orectolobiformes > Hemiscylliidae > Chiloscyllium > Chiloscyllium punctatum. The sequence goes on from NC_092739.1 coordinate 122,481,952, forward strand.
AGTTTTGATGGCCTGGTTCTTATGCCAAGCAGCCTAGCTGCAAGACGACTGATATAAGTGGCCACACTAACATTTAAAACAAGACAAGTGATGGTCAGCCCTTCAATCAGGAAGCACCTATTTGATAAGCTTATGAAGGTACAGACAGAAGAAGACTGGCTGGTCCATCAAGTGTGCTCCAAACTTCACATTTTAGTTCATTCACTTAAATAGATGAAACATTGAAGACAATATCTTTCCGAGTTAGGATCATGTGCGACTTGGAGGGAAAGATACAGGTGGTTGTATTTGTGTGTGTGTGCTAGCCTTGCCCTTCAATATGATAGAGGTCAAGGCTTGGAAGGTGCAGTTGAAAAGGTTTTGGTGAGTTCCTGCAATACATATTGAATATATGTATTCACAGCGGAATGGTGGCTCAGTGGTTAGCCCTACTGCCTCACAGCGTCAGGGACCCAGGTTTGATTCCAACCTTGGGTGACTGTCTGTGTGGAGTTTGCACGTTCTCCTTATGTCTGCGTGGGTTTGCTCCGGTTTCTTCCCACAGTCCAAAGATGTGCAAGTTCGGTGAATTGGCCGTGCTAAATTGCCCATAGTGTTCAGGGATGTGTAGGTTAGGTGCATTAGTCAGGGGTAAATGTAGAGTAATAGGGAAATGGGTCTGGGTGGGATTCTCTTCAGAGGGTCAGTGTGGACTTGCTGGGCCGAAGGCCCTTTTTCCACACTGTAGGGATTCTTTTCTATAAATATGGTACATAATGTTTCCACTGAGTATCAATGGTGGAGAAGATGAATGATTAAGGTGGTGAGTGGTTGCCAATCAAGCAGGCTGTTCTTCCTGCATGCTCGTGTCAGGCTTCTTGAGTGTTCTTGGAACCACAGTCTTCCAAGCAAATGGAAAGTATTCCATCATCCTCTTGCCTTGTGTCTAGTATATGTTGACAGACTTTGGGAAGTCAGGAGATGGGTTACTCACTGCAGAGTTTTCTAGTCTTGTACTTGTATTTAGTTGGCTGGCCCAATTAAACTTCCATTCAATGACAACCCTCAGAATGTTGATGTTGAGGGGATCAGCAACAGTAGTGTTATTGAATATCATGTGAGTACAGTCAGATTCTCTCTTGAATTGTCCTACCTGTTCATCTTCCTTACCACCTATCTGCTCCACCCTCCCCTCCTACCTATCACCGTGACACCCCACCCTGCATCTACCTTTTGCCTTGCCAGCTATTCCCCCCCAGCTCCACCACCATCCTCCTATTTATCTCTCAACCCCCCCTCCCCCCACCCCCAACATTCCTGAGGAAGGGCTGATGCCCAAAATGGTGGTAAAAACAAGGACTGCAGATGCTGGAAACCAGAGTCTAGATTAGAGTGGTGCTGGAAAAGCACAGCAGGTCAGGCAGCATCAGAGGAGCAGGAAAATTGACATTTCGGGCAAAAGCCCTTCCTGATGAAGGACTTTTGCCCGAAACGTCGATTTTCCTGCTCCTCGGCTGATGACCGAAACGTCAATTCCTGCTCCTTGGGTACTGCCTGACCTGCTGTACTTTTCTAGTGCCACACTTTTCGACTCTGATCTCCGACATCTGCAGTCCTCATTTTCTCTTAGATTCTCTGTTGTAGAAGATGGTCATTACCAGGCACTTGTGTTACACAACTACAGAGGAACTTCAATTATCCAAAGGACACAGGCAGGGTGCATTTCGTTCGGTTAATCGAACTCCGGATAATCGAATGCCAAATAACATAATTTAGCCAATCATCGGGACCTTACGATTTTGCTGGATAATGCAATATTCGGATAATCGAATGCCAGATACTCGAGTTTCATCTGTATTGCTTTCCATGTGTCCACATGTGTGAAGCCTTTTCCCCATCAAGGTAGAGAGTGATGCAGTTGATTCTGAGAATGGGGTCCCGAACCTAAATAGAAGAAACTCTGATACTATGTGGTACGAGTTGGCTATGAACGATTGGGGAACATTTTTAAAGAGATGATGCTGGAAAGGCAATAATAAACATTTAAAGAGCACCTGGGTGAATTACTAAAATTCTTAATTCGTCTCTGGCACAAAAATAAAACTGGAAATGTGGGTAAACCATGGTTTACAAGAGAAATCAGAAACAGTATCGGATCCAAGGAAGAGACGTGCAAATTGACCAGAGGGAAAAAACATCCCTTAGAAATGGGACAGTTGTAATTCAGCAAAGGAGGGCAAAAGATTAATTAAGGAAGAGAAAATACGAGTACAAGAGTGGGGAACACAAATACTGACTGTAGAAGTTCCTGTAGGTGTGTGAAGAGAAAAATGTTGGTGACGACAAGCTGCAGAGCGAAAAAATAGTTAGCATTTTGAACCTGATAGGAGTCTTCTTCAGAACCCAATGACAGAACCCTTTAACAATTACTGTCTGTTTCTTATTCCTCAACCAATTTTGTGTTCATGTTGTCACTGTCCCTTTTATTCCATGACCTACAACTTTGCTAATAAGTCTTTTCTGGCACTGGAACAAAAGCCTTTTGGAAGTCCATGTCCACTATATCAACAGCCCTTATTAACCCTCTCTATTTCCTCAAGGTGGCAATTCATAATTTTTCCATAATACAGCCATGCTGACTGAAATTACCTAGAATTTTTCCATGGGACTATTACCTGGAATTTTTCCATGGGACTATTAATTTATTCCATAAAATTGTTTCCAAAGGTTTCCCCACTGCCAACACTAAATTGACTAGTCTGTAATTTCTGGGCTTATCTTTGCAACCTAGGGAAATAATGTTTGCAATTCTCTACTGCTCTGGCACCACTTTTGAATCCGGGGAAGATTGAAGGATTGTTGCTAGTTCTTTTCCAATTCCCATTCTCATTTCCTTTAATATTCTTGAATGTGTCTCATCCAGTCTGCAGTATGTTATCAACCTTCAGTCCCGAAAGCTTATCCAATACATCATTATCCATTTTAAGCCCTTCTAGTGACTGAGTATCCACTTTTGCCACTGTGACCGAGGCACCATCTGCCTAATTGGTAAAAACAGATGCAAAATGTTAATTTAATTTCTCAGCTATATCCCTTACCTCCAAGACCTCGTGTCTTTTTCATTCCACTCCTATTATTGTGCTTTGAATATTAATGAACTTGAGCTAGGATTCACCTTTAGTTTATCTACCAGTATTTTTAACATAATCTCTCTTTGTTTCTCTTATTTGTTTTTTTTCATCTCCCTTCTGAACCTTCTGCATTCAGCTTGATTGTCATCTCTATTTACTACTTGACATCTTTTATTTCTTTAACTTCATTTCAATCACCTTTGTCATTCAGAGAGCTATGAATGTGTTTGTGCCACCTTCCACCTTCTGAGGGAATATGCCTTGACTGTGTCCAAATGACCTCCCCTTTGAAATGAGCTTGTTGTTCAGCTACTGTTCCTTCACCAACTTTTCATTCCAGTCTATCCAGACCAACTCTCTTGTGCCCCAGTGACATCTGCTGTCTGCCAGTTGGCTATTCTTACTCTGGATTGACCAATGTCATTTTCCACATGTTCCTAAACCTTCTGATACAATGATCACTGTCCCTCAAATGTTCTCCCATGGCCACTTGATCTACTTGGCCCACCTCATTCCCAAGATTCAGGTCTAACAGTGCCTCCTTTTTTACTGGTGCTGTAGGAAATTCTCCTGAACATGATGTAAGAACATCTAATCTTCACTGTCCCTTACACTACCACTATCCATCTGCATATGGGTAAATAAAGACCCCCATTATAACTACTTCACAATGCTCCTTACAGATTTGTTCCTCTATGTCTGTGCTGCTAGTTGGTGATTGATAGGTTACACCAAATCATGTAATTGCATCCTTGTTCTTTAGCACTAGTATGTGCTAAATTCAGGATTTTGTCCTGAATCAACTGAAACTTACTCTTTCTCCAAAACTGCAAAGCTCTTCTTAACCAAAAATGAAACACCTCATTTTATTCTCTTTCCTATCTTTTCTGAATACTCTCTAACCAGGAGTATTTATCATCTAAACCTATCCTTCCTTATGAGGTATACAAGATAATGAGAGGCATAGGTAGAGTCGATAGCCAGAGACTATTTCCCAGGGCAGAAATGGCTAACACGAGGGGTCATAGTTTTAAGCTGGGTGGAGGAAAGTATAGAGGGGATGTCAGAGGCAGGTTCTTTACACAGAGAGTTCTGAGATCATGGAATACGTTGCCAGCAGCAGTTGTGGAAGCAAGGTCATAGGGGACATTTAAGAGACTGTTGGACATGCATGTGGTCACAGAAATTTGAGGGTGCATACATGAGGATCAATGGTCGGCACAACATCGTGGGCTGAAGGGCCTGTTCTGTGCTGTACTGTTCTATGTTCTATGTTCTATGTTCTATGTTCAATGACAGGTCTTTGTAATGGCCACAACATTTTAATTCCAGATTCATTATGGGAAATGTACATATAACTTCCCAGTCTTATTAACTCTACTCCATACATTCACAGACATTCGGTGTATCCCTGATTTAGATTACATTACTTTCTTTCTTACTCTGCCTCCATCTATTCACTCACTACTTTCTATTTTAATGCTATCTGCTTTTCCCATCATTTTATGCATCCAATATTGTATTCTAATGTTCTCTCCTGGTTCCCACAACCCTATGAGTTAATTTAAACCCTTGCAATATCATTAATAAAAAGACTCACAAGAAACTCAATCTTGAATCTGTTCAGATGCAAGCCATCCACCTTCTCCAGGTGCTGTCCTACTCAGAGCCAGTCCCAGGGCCTGACAATCTAAAATCCTTCTTCATACACCACTTTTCCAGCTACCCATTTATCTGTTTCTTTCTTCCTATTTCTGAATTCACTTACATGTACCATTGGGAGTAATCCAGAGAGGTGACTAGTTTTGGGCAATGAATATAGAGCGAGCCAGTGATGCCCACATCCCATAAATGAATCAATGCAATGTCAATAATGACGTATCATTTATGAGTCACAGAGCTCCAAGATGTTGCTTGACAATTCTTCCCAGCAACAGGAGGAGGTCAGGAACATGGAGTTTAAATACTATGTGCAAGGTGTGAGGATGTGAGACAATAGCAGGCTCCATGTTGGAGAAAGGCTGTCGTAAACTGTGCCTTTGAGAAGCAGATGAACTGCACAGATTCTGTGTAGGGGACTCGGTGACGGGTCAATGATAGCTGGATGGCTGTGCTGTCAGAACGCAGAACAAGAATTCTGGGGAGCTGAGCAAGTGAGACGGATGCTTGGTCTTGGTTGGGGAAAGTTATGAGGTGCTTGGAAGTAGCCTGCGAGCATTAATATTTCAGTATAGCTACGAAGGGTTTGAAAAGCCAGCCAGAGTTCAATGAGTAATATTGAAGCTCAAAGAAAAGCTCAGAGACTTCTGCCGGATGAAACCAGCTGTCAGTGAAGGGCTCATGCTTGTGAATGCAACTTCTGAGCCAGTGGAATGTAAACCTTGGAAAGGAGAGCAATGAACCAGACTGGAAGTGGATCATTGAGGCAGTCTATAATGGAGTGGCTTTTGAGAGGACGCTTCAAGGTCAGGTCAGCAAAAATCACAATGTAATCCTTGTAAAGTTTAAATGAGAGTTGATGACTGTGTCATTAACATCTGGGGTGTGTTGCTGAGAAGTCCATGAGATCTGCCTTGATTACATTTGCTATTTGATGTGTGCTGTGGGATGTTTGATTATAATCTATTACCCATACATACCACATAGTAATTGTTGCTGTTCACAATGTAAATGTATAGTAGAATGCCTACTGTTCTAATTTTGTATAGCTAATTTATAGTTGTTTATTAAAAATGGTGGAATCTTATGCCTTTATTTTCTTAGTAAGTTCCCTGGATCTCTCACTTTATGCCCTTTAAAAATAAAAATAACTTGGTCCAAGCCAGATCCTAACATACATTTGGCAGACTGGTTTGAGATCATAATAAATGATGATAGTGGTCTGTCATCATGTTGCCATAGAACTATTTTCTGTGATACATCAGGGGTCAAATGATACGTCAGGGGTCAAAATCTCAGCAACATTACCTTTGCCTGAAAACTATTTCTAACAACACTTTATTTTGTTTGACAGATGATTAAGCTAAAGCAACTATGAGAATCCATGCTTTTTATTTTGCACATGTGGATGTGGATCCAATGCATCTTCTTTTCAACATAATTCCTGAAAAAAATTCCTAGGAATGTGAAGCTCAGATCCCTGTGAAAGTTCACTGGACACAGACACGTAAACTGAAGGAAAACAAAAGCATGGATACCTACCGGACACATCATTCTGCAGATATATTTTTGAAGGGCAAATGAATACCATTTAATCTTGCATCTGATGAGGAAAATATTTCAAAATTAATGAGAAAGACACCAACCACATACAGCTAAACCATCATGCCAAAGACACCGTAATCTCCATGAACTTTTAACCACAATGCTCTGCTTTCTAAAATGCCTGCATCTTTGTAGTGATAGGACGCTAATAGATGGCGGGATACTGTTGATAACAGTACTGTGAAATTTTTGAACGTAAGAATTTGGCCTGTAATTTTATCACAGTTGTTTTAAAACAATTTTTTGTACTAATGGCTGATATGAAACGATGGGACTGTAATGCTCCACTATGATCATTATATCCTAATATGCCTGTGATGGACTGCATTGATTTTTTTTACTGGAAAACATATTTGTATGCTAGTCAGTTATAACAGTAGTAGTGTTGTGTAAAAAAAATTCAAACACTCTCATTGCTTGTTAGCTTTCCTTTTTTAAAAAATTAAAAACATAAAAACATTATAGGGAGCATTTGAACTATTCATGTACTTTCCAATAATACAATTTGCATAAACTGGACATTACATAAAATTTAGTTGTGCAGGAAAAATGTCAGGAGTCCTGTATCTGCCTATGAATTAATAATCAGCATAGAATTGGTCTTACAGAAGTCAGCAGTTCACATCACAAAGTTCTTCTGTAAAGAATTTAACAATTTATCTTAAATGTGCAAAGATTACTTATTTAACAAATAGTAGTTAAATGTTAGAATTAGAATATTGTAGGAATTAGAAACTTGATCATTTTAATTAAAAAAATGAGCTCACTTAGAAATCATCCAACAATGATGCTTCATTGAATATAGGAGTTTGTTTTATTTCCAATGTTCTTTATGTAAATAAAAGCAACTAACATGTTCATCAAACCTATTTCAATCTTATGCATTACTCCATGATAATGCACTTATCAGATATTATTTCCTATTTAGGCAAAATTAATTTTCCCAAACCATTTTTTATACTTTTTACAGTTAAATAAAAATCCAACTTTGTACGGCATCATTAATGTAATTTAAATTTCCAAAATTTGCTCAGTATTTTCTGAGACTATGTCCATCAAATTTGGATAACTGCAAACACTTTGTAAAATCGGTTACAATTTTACTTCTAAAGGGACAGGTGTTGTTTCCCATCTTTTAATATCGAGTGGTTCATGCTAAACATTATTATCCATACAGGGATAATTCCAACTCTGGCCAAAATCAGTGAAAATTCACCCAAAGGATCCCATTGCTTTTTGCACTGGGTTAGACTTTTTCAAACTTAATCTCTGGCTATCTGCAAACCTACAATAAAACAATTAGATTTATTTGTATGTCTGTGTTGTAACAAGTGTTCAAAAGCAAACCACAACTACCTACCTGAAGACTTTTTGAAGTTGCTATGGGTCAGAATTCTGCCTGGCTACCTCTGCATCCAATCTATTGTAGCATGCTCCTTCAGGCATGTTATTTGATGGATTGCACATCTCTATCTCTCAGTTTCTACATTCTGTGGAGTCCTATTAAAGTTAATTCTATTATACCAAAGGGAAAATCACTCTGAACAGGGATTTATTCTCATCAAAGATCATTGCCATTATATTTATTGAAGCTAAGCTAACTCTTCTTATTTCCCGTGAATTGTGTTATGGTTGTATTTGTTTGCATGTGGTTAAATATGTCACAGATATGCCTGATGGAATCTACCCTACTGTGAACTGATGAAATGGACTCATTGTATTAAAAAGAACAGCATGAAGTAATGATTGCATTCTAAGTTACTCGCCACAATATCCGTATTGTTTCAATTGCAGTAGCTTCTTCTTGAAACATCTCGTAAATCACCAGTTGCAATAATGCTGAGACACCCTCAGTCATAGATAATGTGCTAATGATATGACACATATTTGCATCAGTCCCAAAACACACTTCTGGAAGAGCTTTTGCTGCGTGTGGCTCCTCCTACTTAATTTTGCGAATTACTGCATCCTATGAATCAACCAAAATACAACATGTGTGCTTAACATTTTTCTGTGAGAATACTTCTTATCAGTGTTAACTTCTTACCAGTTCTATTGTATTCCATGTATCAATTTTTAACAGTAAAGTTGAGTTTTTTGACCTACATACCTTAACCTGTTTTTCATTGAGTAAATAGAAATTGTTGTTACCTCAAACAAATTAGATAAAGCTGATCTACCTGTGGATGATTTGGAGAAGCCGATGTTGGTCTGGGTGGTCAAAGTTTAAAAATTAGACAATACCAGGTTATAGTCCATCAGGTTTATTTGGAATCACTAGCTTTCAAACCACCTGATGAAGACACAGCACTTCAAAAGCTAGTGATTCCAAATAAACCTGTTAGACTATAATCTGGTGTTGTGCAATATTTAACTTTGTCTACCTGAGGATGTATTTGAATAAGCTCCAAGTATAATTTTGAGTAAGTAGGACTTATCCATTTGGAACAGCAAAATCTTTGGTTCAACATTTGATCTGCATTGATTTGATTTTTCTCAAGTAGTGAAAAGTCTGAGTAAACCATTTGGACTTCGTTCATCTGGAAAGTAAGGCCTAAGGTAGGGTGGAGGGGAGGGAAGTAGCTCAAATTCCAATTAATCTTGTTATATGGAACATTTCAGCAAGTATTGGAAGTCAACTGGCAACCACAGAAGCATACAGAGGCACCACGTGCAGGAGAGGTTGGAGACAATATTTACACATTAGGAACGGGGTAGGCCATTCAGCCTCTTGATCCCGTTCTGCCATTCAATGAAATCATGGCTGATCTGTGGCCTACTATCCCTAAATACCTTTGCTTAACAAAAATTAATGTATCTCAGATATAACATTAACAAGTGACCTAGCATCCAGTGCCATTTGTGAAAGAGACCTGCAATCTTTACCAGTATTTGTGTGTAGAAGTGTTTTCAAACATCTTTCCTATATGGTCTGGCCCTCATTTTTAGACTGTCCATGAGTTCTAGAATCTCCAACCAATGAAGATTGTTTAACTACCCTGCCATTTCCTGGTGATATATTGAAGACTTCATCTCTTAACCTTTTTATTTTGAGAAAAACAGCCCTAATTTGGGTAATCTCTCCTCATAATTTAAACTCTGAAGTCCAGGTATCATTCTTGTAAACTACATTGCATTCCCTCCAAGACCAATACATCCTTTCCAACGTGTAGTGCCCAGTTCTGCTCTCAGTACCCCCAAGTGGGGTTTTACCAGGGTTTTGTATAAATTCAGCATTATCTCTGCATCCTTATCACCAGTCTTAGTCTTAGAGTCATACTGCACAGAAACAGACCCTTTGGTCTAACCAATCCATGCCAAACATAATCCCAAACTAAACTAGCCTGCTCCTGACTCTGATCCCTCCAAACCTTTCCTATTTGTATATTTATCCAAATGTCTTTAAAACATTGTAACTGTACCTGTATTCACTACTTCGTTCTTCCAGTCCACTCCATGCACAAACCACTGTATACATTTTTAAAAAAATTGTCCCTTATGTCTTTTTCTAAATCTCTCTCCTCTAAGGCCAGGATTCCATGAGCACTTATTGATTATTATCTGTTCCTGTCCACAGCATTTTAAAGATCTGTGGACCTGAAACCCCAGTTCTCTTTGGGCATCCACTGAATTTAACTTCACACCATCTGGAAAGCACCATGATTAATCCTTTTTCAGTCTAAAATAAATAATCTCACATTTACTTGTATTGGAATCCATCTGCCAAATTTTTGCCCATTCACCTTGTCTACCAATATCCCTTTGTAATTTTACGATATTATAAAGTTATAACTTGTGTAGGTGAAATAATACAAATAGTAATTTTTGCAAACTCTCTCACTCTTAAGATACAATTAAGAGTATGGAGATATATTTTTGCATTCCTTGTCAATAAGATGGCCATTTATTCCACTCGTCTAAAAGAGTCCACTGCAGTTTAAGCCCATTTCAGTGCTGGTGGACACTTTTCACTTTCTGTGCTTTTTACAGACACTTTGCCAAGCTGGAGCAGGAAATCCAGTGAGGTAGCTAGTGATCCATGGACTAAGAAGAGTGAAAATGCTAAGGAATCAAACTGAGGACCAGCTTTCAAGCAGAAGCAACATTCATTCCAGCATTTATACCAGCAAATGCAATAAATATGGAAATCTTTAAGATTAATAACCTAAATTAAAAGCAGTAGAAATGAGTATCACATCTGCTTCGAGTGTTCTCTGATTGCAATTAAAGATCCCTTTAAAACAAGCTTACAATAGCTGTTTCCCCAATTCACACCACCCATGTTAGATGGAATGAATCAGTTGAAGTTATTTTGTTGTTTAATGAGCTGCAGGCATCACTGATAATATCTCAATTCCTTGTGAATGCCTAGTTGCCATTGTGAAAGCATAAGTGATTTGATTAGATTTTATTTATTGTCACATGCTGAGATACAGTGCAAAGTATTTTTGTGTGTGTGTGTGCTATCCAGCAAATTATCCCATACAAACCTACACCAGAGTAATAGAACAAAACACAGAATATAGTGTTACGGTTACAGAGAAGATGCAGAGAAAGATCAGCTTTAATATTTGAGGTCCATTCAAAGGTCTGATAACAGCAGGAAAGAAGATGTTCTTGAATCTGTTGGTCCCTTCCTTTATGTGGTAAGGGTAAATGCACAGTGCTGACAGAGAGGGAATTCCAGCATTGTGACCCAACAGAGTTGAAGGATGGTGAGATAAGGCTAAATCTTGCAATTTTTGACTATGTTCAATTTATATCAGGTTATTTGGAGGGATTTACACCACAAGGCCTAGCAGGTTTTCTCATCATTATCTTAACTCACCTCATTACCTAACTTACCCCGCTCTTATAACATCCCACATGTCTGATTCATGCCCCCATCTGACCAAATATCATTTCCAGAACAACGCACCATTCAATGGATATCTGCCAAAAGATCAACATCCTTTACACTCACTCCATCTTTGAAGGACTACTGTGTGGTTTATTATTGACACATGCAATACAGTGAAAAGTGTTGTTCTGTGTGTTCTCCTCACAAATCATGCCTTACCTAAGTACATCAAGGTAATAGAACAGAATACAGCAGATGGTGTTCTAGTTATAATGAAGGTGCAGAGAACGATGCATTCTCATATATGAGAGATCCATTCATAAGTCTGGTAACAGCAGGGAAAAAGCTGTTCTTGAATCTGTTGGTACGTTTTCAAACTTTTGTTAAGTCCAATGGAAGAGGGTATAACCAGGGTGGGAGGGATTTTTCATTAAAGAATAAATGAAATATTATCACACATATTTAGGGAGATACAGTGACAAGTATTCTGTCACCAAAATCTGGCACCATTTGGAGGTACAAAAGAATAAAAAGAAAGTACTTAAATTGAGTTTGTCTTCATCATCTGGGGTCCCAAACATGGCTCCAGGACTCTAATAAGGGCCCTGCTCTGGGTCTACTGCAGCCAGAAGCCTTGTTCCAGGTACCAACACTGTCACAGCTGATGACCCCCCCCACTCCACTCCCTACTGCCAAAAGAGTCCGTGCTCTGGGCCTACTGCAGCCAGGTGTCTCAGCTCCACCATTGCTGCAGCCAATGCCCCACCACCATTCCACGAGCCCATACCTCGGACCTACAAGCCAGGAGTTACTGCTGACACTGCTCCAGCCTTCTCGTGAAGTCAGGAAGATGAAGAAAGGAAAAAGAAAGAAAAGGATGAACAGGAGAGAGAGTAAAAAAATGCGGATGGCCTGGAGTGGACGGGCTCAGCCCAAACATTACCTACATTGCTGCACCGCCATTTTGAAATGTGCAGTCAAGAAACTTCACTAATGCCTCTACTTCTTAAGAAGGCTATGGAAGTTTGGCATGTCCACAATGATACCAATTTCTGTAGACACCACAGAAAGCATCCTATCCAGATGCATCACAGCTTGGTATGGCAACGGTGGGTGGCACAGTAGCACAGTGGTTAGCACTGCTGCCTCACAGCGCCAGAGACCCGGGTTCAATTCCCGCCTCAGGCAACTGACTGTGTGGAGTTTGCACATTCTCCCCGTGTCAGTGTGGGTTTTCTCTGGGTGCTCCAGTTTCCTCCCACAGTCCAAAGATGTGTCGGCCAGGTGAATTGGCCATGCTAAATTGCCCATAGCCTTAGGTAAGGGATAAATGTAGGGGTATGGGTGGTTTGCACTTCGGTGGGTTGGTGTGGACTTGTTGGGCCGAAGGGCCTGTTTCCACAGTGTAAAGTAATCGAAATCTAATCTAAAAGTAATCTAATCTAAAATCTAAACTGTGGCTGCTTTTCTGAGGCAGCAAATGTCGATGGAGTTAATGAAAGGAAGACTGGTTTTCATGATGGACTGGGCTGCATTCATAACTCTATGTAATTTCTTGCCATCTTAGGCATAGTGGGGAACATAACTGACTCTTCCTCTGCAGAGTGCTCCCATTCCCCCAGTTCCTCAGCATCCAGCACATCACTTGATTACTAATACGTATTGTGCAGAGCACAGCAGGTCACGATAAAGTGACGCAGTCTGTCTGGACTATACTGGAGGGACCCGCTGCCCAAAAATCAGTCCAAGCTGTGGACTTGTGTTTTCAATTACCCCATTGTCTGCTCCATTCCTGGATGAAGCACAAGTGATGTTGGATCTGTGTTTTACATAAGTCTGGGGCATTGGCTGTGCAATGGAGTCATGTCAGAGATCACCTGAGTATTAAACAAATGGAGTACCTCCTTGTTGATGAATTCTGCAGTGCTGTGACACAGCCCTTTCAGTACACTGCATGTGCAGTTGACAGCAGCCTGTACCAGCTGGGAGAGTGGAGGAAGGATCGAAGGGGCCAGACAGCTACGTTCCTGAATCCTGCAACACAGTCTTCAGCATTGACCTCACCTTGAGGGAAAGGAATGAACCAGTGTGATTATTGCTTGGATGTTATCGGTCATGGTCCGGATACATTACAGGGTCTGTTACTGACAGATCCCACACAGGTCACCCATTGCTCTCAGGAGGGAACTAGTAGCAGGGACTTTCAGAGCAGCTGCCACCTTCACAGCTAACAGAAGAGGACTGCCCACTCCTGCAGACCTCAGGACCCCACTCTAGCATCCAGCATAGTTCAACTTACGGAGCCAGTGCCAGCACTGTACTTCACTCATCTTCACAAAATGGAGCCAGGTACTAAAAACACTGGGCCTCCTGCAGACCCCATACATCCTGAGGGGACCTGCAGCTGTGACCTCTCCCTGAGCTGTGTGTTCCTTATCCTCTGCACTGCCCTGCTGCTGCTCCTCGGCTTGACATTAGCCTTGGTCCTCCTGTACTGGCAGCCACAGTGACAAACATACCACCAGTGACAGGGAACAGAACATAGTTAGTGGAATTGATCCATGCTGGGAAGGAAAGGAGTGAAGAATAAGCTGTGACACACCCTGTAGATGAGGGTTACACACACTCTTTCACACTGAGGAATGCTGCAGTTCATTACTGAGGACCATATCAGATTCAGCCTCAGCAGAAACTCTGTAAAAATGTCTCATTGGCTGACTGCTGTGTTTACAGCTCCTGACTGACAATACTCCATTCCCCTAAGTACAAGGCAGACTGTTGTTCACTCCCTGGATTGTACACTAACCATTCCCCTCACCGTAAGTGTCCCAAGCAGATAACTGACAATGGTCATAGCCCCTAGACAGTGGTGGAGTTGTGGGTAGTGAGGACAGTTATCAAAGGTAACAGCAGAAAGTTGGGTGAAGAAGTGGCAAATGAAGTTTAATCTGGACAAGTGTGAGATGACTTTGGGGGGTTAAATGCAAGAGGAAAGTATATAGTAAATGATAGGACCTTTGTGAGCATTGATATACGGAGCGATTTTGGAATGAAAGTCCATAGCTCCCTGAAAGTGGCAGCAAATTGGATAACATTGTGAAGAAGGTGTACTGCATTCAGAACATTGAGTATAAAAGTTGGCAAATGATGTGCAGCTGTATAAATGTTTTGTGAGACCATATCAGGAGTGCTGCATGCAGATCTGGTCACCACACTGCAGGAGAGATGTGGAGGCCTTGGAAAAGGTGTAAAAGTGCCAGGATGTTGGCTGTATTGGAGTGCATTAACTATAAGGAGAGGTTGGATCAACTAAAGCATTGGAGGCTGAGGGATGACCTGAGAAAAGTATGAGGAATGGGGTTCATTTGATCTGGAAAGGGGCCAATAGCCTGGTAGGGAGATCTGTTATTCTGTTTTGGGAGTTATAAACTTTTAGGGGAGAGGTTCCTAAGCAGCAGTGAAAATGGAAGATAGATGAGGATGGTTCTGAATCAGAAAAGATCAATTAGAAAAGACAGACAAGAACAAGTCAGAGAATGAGCTAACTCTGAAGAATTAAATTGCATTTATTTGAATGCAAGGGATCTTACAAGTAGGGCTCATGAACTCAGGGCACATATCAGAACATGGGACTGGGATGTCATAGCTATTACAGAAACTCGGCTGAGGGAAAGATAGAGACGAAAAGTGTGGCACTGGAAAAGCACAGCAGGTCTGGCAGCATCCAAGGAGCAGGACAATCGACGGTAAAGGGCTTATGCTAGGATACTCCATTCCCCTAAGTACAAGGCAGATTGTTGTTCACTCCCTGGATTGTACACTAACCATTCCCCTCACCGTAAGTGTCCCAAGCAGATAACTGACAATGGTCATAGCCCCTAGACAGTGGTGGAGTTGTGGGTAGTGAGGACAGTTATCAAAGGTAACAGCAGAAAGTTGGGTGCAGAAGTGGCAAATGAAGTTTAATCTGGACAAGTGTGAGATGACTTTGGGGGGTTAAATGCAAGAGGAAAGTATATAGTAAATGATATAAACGATTTGGATGAGAATATGGGAGGCATGGTTAGTATGTTTGTGGATGGCCCTGAAATTGGTGGTAATGTGGACAGTGAAGAGGGTTATCTAAAATTGGAAAGAGATCTTGCTCAATTAGGTCAATGGAGTGAGGAGTGGTAGATGGAGCTTAATTTGGATAAATGTGAGGTATTGTATTTTGTTAAAATAAACAAGGGCAGGAGTTATACAATTAACAGCAAGGAATAAGTGAGGACTGCAGATGCTGGAGACCAGAGTTGAAAAGTGTGGTGCTGGAAAAATACAGCAGGCCAGGCAGCATCCGAGGAACAGGAGAATCGACGTTTCGGGCATAAGCCCTTCTTCAGGAATGAGGCTGGTGTGCCAAGTGGGCTGAGATAAAAGGTAGGGGGGAGGGAATTTGGGGGAGGGGCGCTGGGAATACGATAGGCGGAAGGAGGTGAGGGTGAGGGTGATAGGCCAGAGAGGGGGTGGGGGCGGAGGAGTAGATTGCAAGGGTCTAGGTAGCGTTGTAGAAAAGAAACACCTATGGAGTTCAGCTATATAATTCTTTGAAATTTGCTTCATAGGGAAACAGGATGGATAAGAAGAGGTTTAGTATGTTTGCTTTCATTGCTCAGAACTTTGAGTGTAAGAGTTGGAACATCATGTTGAGGTTGTACAGGACATTTATGAGGTCTCTTCTGGAATACTGTGTGTAGTTCTAGTCACCCTGTATAGGAAGGATATTATTACATTGGACAGGATTCAGAAACAATTTACCTGGATGTTGCCAGGATTGGAGGGTTTGAGTTATTAAAAATAGGCTGGATAGGCTGGGTCTTTTTTCACTAGAGCATATGAGATTGAGGGGTGACATAGAGGTTTATAAAATCATGAGGTCCTTGGAGAAGATGAATAGCAACATTCTTTTCTCTAAGGTTGGGAATTTAAAACAAGGAGCATATTTTTAAGGTGAGAGGAGAAATATTTATAAAAGACAAAGGGGCATTTTTTTACTGTTGAGAATGGTTAATGTGTGGAATGAACTCTCACAGGAAGTGGCGGATGCAGTTCCAGTTATATTTAAAAGATATTTCAATAAGTACATGAATAGGAAAGGTTTGGAGGGATATGGGCCAAATGCAGACAGGTGGGACTAGTTTAGTTTTAAAACAGGTTTGACATGTACTAGTTGGACTGAAGGATCTGTTTCTGTGCTGAATGACTCTATGGGAGAAAGTGAGGACTGCAGATACTGTAGATCAGAGTTGAGAGTATGGTGCTGGAAAAGCACAGCAGGTCAGGAAGCATCCAAGGAGCAGCAGAATTGACATTTCGGGCATAAGCCCTTCATCACGATTACTGATAAAGGGCTTATGCCCAAAACATTGATTCTGCTGTTCCTCGGATACTGCCTGACCTGCTGTGCTTTTCCAGCACTACACTCTCGAATCTGAATGACTCTATGACACTATATAAAATAATGAGAGGCATGGATTGTTTGGAAAGTTAGAGTCTTTTCCCCAGGGTGGAAATGTCAAAAACTGGGAGCATAAGTTTAAGGTGAGAGGGGAAAAGTTTAAAGGAGATGTGATAAAAGGGTGGTAGTTGCCTGGAACGTACTGCCACAGAGGTGGTAGAAACAGATCTGATAGCAATGATTAAAAGGCATTTAGACAGAAAAATGAACAGGGAAGAAGCAGAAAATATGAACTATGTGCAGGCTGATGAGATTAGTTGAGAATGGCATCATGGTCAGTACAGACATGGTGGGTCAAATGGCCTATTCCTGTACTGCACTGGTCTATGTTCGATGCTGTAGATTGACATCTTGGTGTGTCAGGAATCAAGATGCCCTCCCCATCTGTAGACCGCTACTGACAAGCACGGCGTGCAGAAAGTCTGTGTTTCTGCATAAAAGAGCGCATCAATATGGCAGTAATAATAGCAATTCGCTCAGGCTGAAGCACCAATGTATGCTAAGTACGACAGTCCAATTCATGACCAGGGATTGGTGCAACTTGCAATGCAAAACTTTGCCTGGTAAGTGTCATTGAGGTGCTAAGATGGCCATTTGGGATAGGTAGATGCTGGATGTTGTGGACAAACATTGCATGGAGCCTATGTATTTTGCCCTGAGATGCAGCTTGGTCCTAAGCAATGTTAAGCTCCTTTGGAGCTAACGATGAACTGAAATCAACAGCTACCAACTCTGATTCCGTGCAGAGATTTCTCACAACTTGCTTGTTTGGCATCTTTGGTAAGATAGGAAGCTGAATATAAGGTGAGTTAGACATTCAACAAGCCACAATTCCCCTTAAACAGCAACTTGCTGCTGCCTAGTGAAAAACTTGTCATGCTGCTCAGCAAAGTAATAAAAGATGAAACAAGCTGCTCCAGCAATCAATATTGACCTAAATGGACCTCATCTGATTCTACCAAAACTCACATCACTCAGGCATCTAAGATTCTGCCCAAAATTTCAAATCACATCCACATATATGTGTGGTTTTGAATCTAAGTGACTGGAGAAGTAGTGAGAGCCCCGTGCTATCTTCTCTGGGAAAATCCTCTGCAACAAGTGCCAACAGTAGGCTGCACTGTGATCAAGGACCCAGCCACCTCAGATAAGGAGGACAATCCCAACACTGCAGCCTTTCATGGTCGTCAGCACCACTGCAGGAAGTGGCAGATGCTGGTAATACACCCTGGATCAGCAAGGCACCTGGATCACAGCTGAGTGAGGGCAGAATGAGCGATAGTGGGGAGGAGTTTTCTGCTTGGGGGGAGGCATTGGATTAAAACAAAGGGCAAGATATGAAGGTAGTGCAGGAAGGTGGTGCTAAGATTGAAAAGCAACCATGATTTTATTAAAAGGCACAGCACCTGACTCGGCTTCCATTTCTTACATTGACATTGGGTGTTGGATCAGTAAACTGAAAACAAAGCAAAGGGTTTGAGGCAGATGGTGATATCTGAGTATTTCGGGTGTATGTGTGGAAGGTGACTGTATTTCTTTAGACATTGTTACCAAAAGGGAGTATGTGAAGGAGGGGATCAAAATATATTTGATAAATCCTTGGGGAATTAAACATTGAATAATGTGAATGTGAAGATGGTGGGTTGGGGTGCTGTGGGCTAGTACTGGATGTCCTGGCTATATTTGAATAGTTGAGATAAGAACTAAAAAAAGGTTGAGTTCCACTAAGCTGGGCAAAGGAGCAGAGGTGCTGAAGGATGATGGTTTAGCTGATCACCTTAAAGGATGCAGAAAGGTGAAGGTGCATGATGAGGGATAACGCAGTATAGTCATAAGAGAGTACAGTAACATTATTAACAAACACGACAGTCTTGTTCCATTTGTGAAAGTGAAAACATGACACCACTTTCTCACGCATCCCAACTTGCCACTGCCCCTGCCCAGCCCCAAACACTGACTGGCTGTGACTTCACCTAATCTTTAAATCTTAAAAGTCTATACTTTTGAAAATGTATATGATATTGTGTTTATTGATGAGTTGCACATTTTTGTTTCCAACTGTTCCTCTGTGATCGTTTGAATTCCCAGAAGGTAGTATTATGAATCTGAAAAGTGATCAAAACACTAATTCAATCTAGCATTTCAGTAGTCAAGGAATAGATATCAGAGAGACTGAAGTTCAACTGAATACATATTTTTTTCTCTATTGTTCACTTCAACCCAGGAGATTCAACTACACATCATTGGTTTGGGGTTCCAGTTACCTCCACTACAAAGAAATGCACTTTGACAAAAAATACCTCATAACTCACTTACACTGGTAGTCATAACTCAGAAGTATAAAATAACAAAAGTGCAACCTTCTGAAGTCCTTAGCCTTTTATGTTGGTCTAAGCCCCCTGTGGTGTGGATCTATGAAAATGTCTCTGTTTATTTACCCAGGAATATTTTCTTTTTGTGTTTGATTTCCATTAAAATAATCAGTTATGAAATACTTGAATCACCCAATAAAGAGAAAGAAATCTTTGAAGTTTCTTGAAAAGAAACACAAACATGTCACCTTCCTTAATGAAACACAACTGACTAAAACTTTCAGGTGAAGGTGGAAATTTTCCTACTCGCCTTATCAAGCTTTTCAAAGGAGTGCCAATTCACAATTGATCACATATCAGAGTCTGAAATTAAACCATTAATTAAATTTCTGTGTAGCAAGGGCAAGTTGTTCCTAAAATTCAGAATCATTTATTATGATTTCTTATTAAAACTGTACTTCTGAAATCTTTTATTATTGTTTAACTTTTAAAAGTCTCTTCTAAATGGAGCACCTTAAATAGCTATCACAGAAAGTGATAACCCTTGAATAAGTTTTATACGTAGCTCTCTTTTCAGAAATATGTTTTAACAATATGTTATTAACATTCACCTTTTGGAGCATGTACAAACATGCTTGCTATTGTCTTCATCTGACATTCATTGACCTCCCAGGATACTGACTGCTGGATAATTCTCATAAGAAATGTTCGTGATTGTTTCCTTCCCCAGTCCAGTGACATTGAGCTCAATGTAACAATTGTGGCTGTGGCATTTTGAAAACCCCAAGAGGAGTGAATACAGCAACTAGGAAACCAACTGTTCACCAGTGGTGGCCACTGCTGGTACTGCAGCAGACCCAGACTAGGTAACATCGAGGAGGATTTGAAGATGCTGGTGTTGGATTAGGATGTACAAAGTTAAAAATCACACAACACCAGGTTATAGTCCGACAGGTTTATTTGGAAGTACTAGCTTTCGGAGTGCTGCTCCTTCATCAGGTGGTTCAGAGTGCAGCTGAGTTTGTGGGGCTTGGCAGAGCCAGTTCAGCAAAATCCAGTGAGGAGTGGACATCAGGGACGGGGATCTTTTAGCAGGGGTCCCCATTGTCAGAGCCCACAAGGACCCACAGCATACCTGATCAGGCATTATCCTCCTTGTAAAACCATAGAGGAGTCACCAAGCTGTGGCTTACAGCTCTCCTGCCACTATTGAATACTGCGTAGACAGGCAGTAAGGCTGGAAGAACACAGCAAGCCAGGCAGCATCAGGAGGTACAGAAGTCGACATTTTGGTGTAACCCTTCTTCAGGACTGGGGGTAGGTGTGGGGGGAGCTGCAGATAAAGGGGATGGTGGGGCAGGGTGGTGAAGTGGGGATAAGTGAAGACAGGTAGAGGCTACCACCTGGTTGGTCAATGGCAGGAACAAATCCAGTGAATTGGGAAATGTGGGAATTCTATTGGATACTGTGGCAGCAGGATAAAGCCCTTCGGTGTCGATTTGTTATCTCAATGGGTGTTCAAGTCAGAACGCCAAGCTCAACCTTCAACACGCCTCACTTAATCAGGTGAGTGACTCCTTCCATGTCTTTCTCCCATTTCTACTCCCCACCCAGCCTGCTGCTGCTGCAAAAAACTAAGTGACCATATTGGAAATACAGCAAACTCCATTGCCGCATTGATACATTGCCTTGATGAGGCTACACATGGAGTATTGTATGCCGTTACGGTCTCCCAGTATGAGGAAGGACATTCTTGCTATTGAGAGAGTCCAGTGAAGTTTCACAACTGAATCCTGGGATGGCAGGACTCTCATATGAAGAAAGATTGGGTCAACTGGGCTTGTACTCATTGGAATTTTAAAAAATGAAGAGGGATCTCATAGAAACATATAAAATCCTGGCAAGGCTAGACAGGCTAAATGTGGGAAGAATGTTCCTGATGTTAGGGAAGTCCAGAACTGGGGGTCACAGTCTAAGGATAAGGGGTAAGCCATTCAGGACTGAGATGAAGAAGACTTTCTTCATTCAAAGAATTCTGAACCTGTGAAATGCTGTACTACAGAAAGCTGTTGAGGCCAGGTCATTAGATATATTCAAGAGAGTTCTGGATGTAACCCTTGCAGCCAAAATGATCAAGGGGTATGTGAAGAAAACAGGAGTGGGATACTGAAATTGCTTGATCAGTGATGATCATATTGAATGGTGCTGCACCTACTCCTGCACCTATTTTCTATGTTTCTATGTTTACTTCGGCTGGCTTAGCACAAGTAAGGGATCAAAGATAAGACATTCTTGATCTCTAGAGCTTACAACATCACACAGTACATCACCATCAAGGCATTTATCTACAGCAGTACATTGGTTCTAAGGTACTACATTCTAAAGAGTTTCAAGGTGTAGTTAGATCACAAATACAAAAACAACCAGAATTTCAGATAATGAGTTTCGTGAAGTGATTGAGGTCTGTTTGAACAGATACATTTTGGTAAGATTTCAGAAGAATAGGAGAAAAGAATTACAGAAAAGAAGGCCTTGATAGAACACAGTGAGGATTGCATTAGCTAAAACTTAAATAAGATTGGAGGGGGAGCGATAGAGTTTTAAATTTGGTAGGCATTTATAGTTGAGTTGAGGATTTTGAAGTTACTCAAAATGCTTTCACAAAGAAGTTCACATTGAGTTATAAAGACAGAAATTGTCCTGTAGAGGGATAAATGCAAAGGGGTTTTCTGGGATGAATGTAAGACAAGAGTAGAAGCACAGTGAAAGGGTAAGCAGAGGGACAAAAGCAAACTTGGAAAAAGGCAAAATACCTGAGGCTAAATACAATAACAGAGTACATTTTCCTTTCCACAAGAGGATAAAAGCAGTCTGACAAGAAGTGAAAACCACAAAAGAATTAAATAAACTCCAAACTAGAGACAAGTATAGTGTGATAAATATTCAGAAAGTTTACTTCCTTCAAGTATTCAAAAGAAAAGGCACAGTATTAAGCTCACACTAGACAAATAAATCACATGATAAATCAATTGCTTCATTATTAATGAGATTGAAATCCTAGACAGGCTAAATGGGCTCTAAACAAATAATTCCCAAGGGATAGATGGTATTTATTCTAAACTTCTGAGCTAAACTAGCAAGGAGATTTGTGTGGCACTGACAATCATTATTAGTGCATCAATGGAGACTGGAGAGGTACCAGCAGATTGCAAAGTGCTATCAATATTCAAAAAGCATGACACAACAGACACAGGCAACTACAAACCCATCAGTCTCACTTTCATTCCATGTAAGATAATAGAATCAATTATCAGAAGTAAATTTGAGAATAATCTTACAACAATAACCTAGGTAACAGCAGTCAGCATTGTCTTCAACAGGAGAAAATCCTGACTGACCAATCTCCTTGTCTTCTTTGAGGCAGTGACAACCCAAGTGGACAGTGACAAGCCCAATGACATGGTGTGCTTCAACTTCTAAAAGACTTTTGGTACAGTTTTAAGAAAAGGGTATTAATTAAACTCAAAGCTGAGTTGAGTTTTAGGAGAGACCCTGGGAATGCATAACAAACTGGTTCAAGGGTGAGAATCCACGAGCATTCATTAAAAGAGTTATGCCGGGGCAGGGGTAAGGACTGAATGGTGTAGTTCAAGGCTCAGTGCTGGGAATTTCGCAATATTTAATTTGCATTAATAAGCTGGTTTGAAAAACTCAGTGCAAAATGGTCAAATTTGCAGATGCTCCCAAACTAGGTAAGGCCCTAGAAACATGGGGAACAGGTCACAATGAGAAAATAAATTGAACAAGGTGTCCAGAACAATAAACATAAAATGCTACCTATAGATGGAACACATGCATACCCTTTAAGACTAGTTTTAAAATGGCAAAGGAAAAAACTACACACGACTTAATAATCTCAGTAGACTCAATGTTGAATATACATAGCCTATGTAAAACAGCAAATCCTGAAGTTAATAAATTATGAAACTGTACTGCAGACATCATAGAATTGTGGATTCATTTGTGCATTCATTCATTGCTTCAATTGCTCCCATGTTATCCTCTCAAACTACTAAACCTTCCCTCCTTCTGCACTTTCTAGTCATGCACCAAAGATAACTCACCACCATCTCTTGCATCACCACTAACTACTTTTCCATTCACTTCAATCACACTCAATCCCACCACTTGTATAACTGCAGGAGAAAAATGGCCATAAACCGGTCAAAAGACACAAGACCTCAGTCCTTGAGGAGAAAATCCTGGATCTAGCCAGAGAAACATAAGTACTAATGTGTGGACAATGGCTAACCAATCCATAAGATTAGACAATGGGGCAAAGTCTGGTCAGCACAGCACTGACACATCTCCACAGCCAATGAAGGAAGTAAGGCCTGCTCAAGTCACTGCAACCAAATAGAGAAATAAGGATCATGTGTAGGCAGATGGGATTAGTTTAGAACAATCATAGTGGGTCAAAGGGCCTGGGCCTGTACTGTACCATTGTATGTTATATGTTCTAATGGCCACATATTGTGCCCTCACTTTTGTTGCATGGAGGCTTCCTAAGAAGGTTATTTTCAAATGTCCACTAGGAATTCCAAAGTGTTTGACATTGTCCAGTTACACTTTCCACAACCAAAGATCTAATCCTACATTAGAACTGAATTCTGCCAGCAAGTTACTATGGTAGTTCCCCCAAACTCCAAACAAAAGACAGCTTCCCATAATACATACTAAGTCCTTGCATATTTACGGTTCAGTGTCTGAATCAGGTAATTGCAAAGTGATGTCTTCCAATGGTTATTATGGCGTGTGATTATGAAATAGCCTACTCAGGTTCTGCTTTTAAATGGCTTTGGTTGTTCACAGTTGCTTTTCAGGAAAGACATAGAGTCACTTAGTATGCACAATGCCTGATTGCTTGAGGCCAAGTTTTGGAAAGTGCATTCCTGGGCATAGAATGTACAGCCAATGAAGTTCAAACTGATGGATGGCACAGGTTAAGTGAATGGGCAAGGATCTGGCAGATGGAGTACAATGTTGGTAAGTATGAGGTTATCCACTTTGGAAGTAAAACGGTCAGTCAGAGTATTATCTAAATGGTAAAAGATTGCAGCATGCTGTTATGCAGAGGAACTTAGGAGTGCTCATACATAAATCACTAAAAGTTGATTTTCAGATGCAACAGGTAATTAGGAAGGTAAACGGAATACTGGCTTTCATTGTGAGAGGGATTGAATTTAAGAATAGGGAGGTTCTGCTGCAATTGTACAAGGCGTTGGTAAGGCCATACCTGGAGTATTGTATGTAGTTCTGGACTCTGTACTTGAGGAAGGGTATACTGGCTTTGGAAATGGTGCAGAGCAGGTTCATCAGGCTGATTCCGAAGCTGAGGGGGTTACCCTGTGAGGAAAAGTTGAGCTGCCTGGGACTAGGCTCACTAGAATTTAGTGGGGATGAGAGGGGATGAGAGGGGATCTTATAGAAACATGTAAAATTATGAAAGGAATAGATAAGATAGAGACGGGACGTTGTTTCCGCTGGTGGGTGAGACAAGGGCTAAGGGGCATGGCCTCAAGATTAGGGGGAATAAATTTCGGACAGAGATGAGAGAAACTGCTTTTCCCAGAGAGTAATGAATGGATTGAATTCTCTGCCCAAGGAAGCAGTAGAAACAGCTTCATTAAACATATTCAAGACACATTTGGATGGGTTTTTGCATGGGAGGGGAATTAACGGTTCTCGGCATAATGCAGATATGAGGAGCTGAGATGGTGGATAGATCTTAAAGAATGGAGGAGTAGGTTCAATGCGCCAAATGGCCTACTGCTGCTTCTGTAACTATATTTATCACTGAACAATAACGACATCGCATCCAGCAAAGCCTCCAAAAGATAAAGAGGAACCAGTAGATGTAGTATATTTGAATTTACAGAAAGCATTTGATGAAATGCTACATAAAAGATTATAGCACCAGCTGGATTTCACAGAATTTAACATAATGCATCAACATGGATTAAGAGTCGGTTAACACACAGAAGACAGGAAGTTGAAATTAATGACTTTTTTTCAGACTGGGAAGACATATCTAGTGGATCAATCCTAAGGCCTCAATTATTTATCTATAGTAATGACATGGAGCACAGGGTCAAGTATAATATTACTAGATTTGCTGAGATTCTAATGTTGCCACTTAAAGGTGAAAGGGACAATCAGAAAATAACATTCTAAATGTCATGATTCTGACTATTTTTCCTTTCTCACCATGTTTTCTCAATTTTCCAGCCATTCCTAATCCTCTCCGGGAGGGGTAATTTTACTTGTGGCATTAAAAAGCCATCTGAGTCCCTGATATCATTTTCGGGGAGGCAATCTGCGAGCCTTACCTGGTCTGACTTACGTGTGATTCTAGGACCGCAGTAGGTCTTAACTACACATAGAGACATACAGCACAGAAGCAGACCCTTTGGTCCGAATCGTCCAAGCCAATCAGACATCCCAATCAAATCCAGTCCCATTTGCCAGGACTTAGCCCATATCTCACTAAATCCTTCCTATTCATATACCCATCCAGGTGCCTTTTAAATGTTGGAATTGTACCAGTCTCCATCACTTCCTCTGGCAACTCATTCCATACATGCACCACCCTCTGTGTGAAAAAGTTGCCCCTAAGATTCCTTTTAAATTTCCCCACTCTCACATTAAACCTATACCCTCTAGTTCTGGATTCCCCCAGCCAAGGGAAAAGACACTGTTTATTTATCCTATCCATGCCCATCATGATTTTATAAACTTCTCTCAGGGCACCCCTCAGCCTCCGACGCTCCAGGGAAAACAACTCCAGCCTATTCAGCCTCTCCCTATAGCTCAAATCCCCCAACCCTGGCAACATTCTTGTAAATCTTTTCTCAACCCTTTCAAGTTTCACAACATCCCTCTGATAGGAAGGAGACCAGAATTGCACAATTCCAAAAGCGGCCTAGCCAAAGTCCTGTACAGCTGCAACATGACGTCCCAACTCTGACCAATAAAGGAAAGCATACCAAATGCCTCCTTCAGTATCCTATCTATCTGCGACTCTACTTTCAAGGAGCTATGAATCTGCACTCCAAGGGCTCTTTGTTCAGCAACGCTCCCCAGGACCTTACCATTAAATTTATAAGTCCTGACCTGATTCGCCTTTCCAAAATGCTGCACCTCACATTATTTTTTCATCATTCAGTTAAGATTATGCAGCTAAACCTCAGTATTAAAAGCCTGTGTAATGCAAAATTATTTCCAGCTCTACAATCAATTAATCATTTTTGTGAGACTGTCCAGCAGTTTGGCCAATAACAGATCATGTTTTCCTATCTGAGCTAGCCAGTGTTATTGGCATCATAGTCCTCAGTATTTTCTTGTATTTATTTTTGTTCATTGATATGAGGATCTGGATATAAAACAGTTTGTTATTACCACAATCATTGCCACAATGTTGAAAGTCTAGTACGTCTCATTTCCAGGGAAGTTTTACTTAACTCAAAATGTTAACATTATTTCTCTCTCCACAGATTTTGCCAGGCCTGCTGAATTTCTCCAGAACTTTGTTTTTATTATACTTGGGATGATCATCCAGTTCATATGTGCACAATAGTGAGGTATACATTGGCCAGGATATTGGGTGAACTCTCTGTTATTCCTAAAACTTTGCCATGAGATAGAGTCATAGAGTAATAGATGCTCAGTCCAACTCAACCGCGCTGACCAAATTTCCCAAATCCATCTAGTCCTATTTACCAGCATTTGGCCCATAGCCCTCTAAATCCATGCTATTCATATACCCATCCAGATATCTAACCCTGGCAACATCCTTGTAAATCTTTTGAGAACCCTTTCAAGTTTCACAACATCTTTTCTATAGCAGGGAGACCAGAATTGAACGCAATATTCCAAAAGTGAAATTTACTATCTTTTGGAGGATTCCAAAATCTCCATAATATGATCAGCAGAAATCCTAGAGGCTGCACAGATGGACATTTATGCCATTTCTCCAGGTCTTTGTCAGCTATAATTGGAAGCGTTTCAATATTTAAAAAGAAATTAGAGGCAGGAAACTTAAATATGCTATTGAAGTTTATGATTAGTGTTGGCATTGAATTTACATCAATAAAGATACAAACATGAACTTCAACACTGATGGACATGAAAATTCAAATACCCCAACTAATGAAGCGCAGTATCTGATTAGCAACTGCTTTCCCTGATACTTAATCAAAAATATATGCATTCTAAAAGTAGATGAGGCAGCAGTTATTTTAACTCCTATAAGAACTAAATGATGATAATATGGTATTGATGCTTACATATGTTTCAATTGCAGGGTTAATGCTAACTTATTTGGTTATAAACGGTGAGTGGCATGCTGCAAGAGGCCCCAATTAAGGTAGAGACTGAGACTTTTACAGCACCTCAGGTGTTGTGCTATAATATAGTGATGATATCACATCTCATCAGGGTATCCCAGACACTAGCTGTGCAACATAGTACTGCCTTCAAACACAATTGATTGTATCAGCTTGATTCTTAGAGTTCTGCAGTCAATCTCTTCTGTTAATGGGTTTTGCTGGATTTTGTTACTATGTTTTTTTTACACATTGCTAAATATTTGAAGTAAGTCATAAGGAAAATGGCTGGTGTGGACTGGAATGACTAGTAATGACTTGCGAAATGCCAAAAATGCTATAAGTCTCATATGATGAGTTCAGGATTCAAACAGATGGAGTCCGTTCGGAGTCAATATTAAGACATCTGTCTGATGAATGTTTGGAGATCACTGAACTACCTTTCTTCCAGTCATATAATATATGCACTCATTCATTTATTTTAAATCAAATTGGACCAAGTTGAATGGGTGTCAGTTATTATCCCATTGGATAGAATCTTATTGAGGTGACAGAACTCTCAGTCACCAGCTGGAGAACCAGCGAGAATTCCACGTCACCTTTTATCGAAGGCCTGCCATATCTTGTTCTATTCTGGCTCTTTACAGGTTAATGGTACACCTTCTCCCAGAATCCAGGGCCCTAGGGCAGAAATCCCACCCTGAGAGAGCTATCAGCCATTCAAAGACTGAGGCTTCATTGAAAGTCAACGGCCCTGGGAGAGTGGTGTCTGCTGCTGGTACAATATCTACCAGAGGTCTGGGATTGTCACTGCTGTAAGGAGGGCCATAAGGTAGGAGTTGCAAGAGATGTGGGAGGGCAGGTTAGCAAGTTTCCGATCCAACACTAAGTGCCTTTGCATTAGTAGTCGAAGAGGAACCCTGCGCGGGTTTTCTTGTCATGCTCCCTATCATTGGGTATAGACCAGTGGCTGCAGAATGAGTCCCTTAATTGGACAAACACTGTCCTCACTTGGAAATACATTGTCGTTTCTTCTCTGTCACTAGTCAATGTCGTCAAATTCCATCCCTAAAGTACCTACACTAAATGACCGGCTTTCAGAAGGGCAGTTTGGGATGGGCAATAAAACCAACATCGCCCATATCCCCAATGTAATAAAAAAGACAAATTGTCCACTTAAATCTCCATTTGATATTGCGGAGGGAAACATTCCACCATGGACTAATAGGGGTGAAGCTAGCAAGGTGACAGAGTTCCTATCTGCCACTATCCCAACTGATTA
Source organism: Chiloscyllium punctatum (assembly GCF_047496795.1). Lineage (NCBI taxonomy): Eukaryota > Metazoa > Chordata > Chondrichthyes > Orectolobiformes > Hemiscylliidae > Chiloscyllium > Chiloscyllium punctatum. The sequence goes on from NC_092739.1 coordinate 122,510,641, forward strand.
AATGTCCCTTCCCAATAAACCCACCAAAGGAATAGGCACAAGAAAGCATGATTGAATGAATTATTAAATCATAAGACATGAGCCTGAATTCCACCGACAGGGTTTCAGCAAATATCTTTTTTCCCTTGCCACCACACAAAATTTCATTTCTTCCTACACAGAACATAGAAAAATACAGCGCAGTATAGGCCCTTCGGCCCTCGATGTTGCGCCGACCGAAGCCTACCTAACCTACACTAGCCCAATAACCTCCATATGCTTGTCCAATGCCCGCTTAAATGACCATAAAGAGGGAGAGTCCACCACTGCTACTGGCAGGGCATTGTGAACTCACAACCCGCTGAGTAAAAAATCTACCCCTAACATCTGTCCTATACCTACCACCCCTTAATTTAAAGCTGTGTCCCCTAGTAACAGCTGACTTCATTAGCGGAAAAAGGTTCTCACTGTCAACCCTATCTAAACCCCTAATCATCTTGTACACCTCTATCAAATCTCCCCTAAACCTTCTTTTCTCCAATGAGAAAAGCCCCAAGTGCCTCAGCCTTTCCTCATACGATCTTCCTACCATGCCAGGCAACATCCTGGTAAACCTCCTCTGCACTCGTTCCAATGCCTCCACATCCTTGCCATAGTATGGCGACCAAAACTGCACACAATACTCCAGATGAGGCCGCACCAGAGTCTTATACAACTGCAACATGACGTTAGGACTCTGGAACTCAATTCCTCTACCAATAAAGCCCAGTACACCGTATGCCTTCTTCACAGCACTATTTACCTGGGTGGTAACTTTCAAAGATCTGTGTACATGGACACCAAGATCCCTCTGCTCATCCACACTACCGAGTAGTCTACCATTAGCCCAGTAATCCATCTTCTTGTTACTCCTACCAAAGTGAATGACTTCACACTTAGCTACATTGAATTCCATTTGCCACCTTACTGCCCAGCTCTGCAACTTATCTATATCCTGCTGTAACCTGCCACATCCTTCTTCGCTGTCCACCACTCCACCGACTTTCGTGTCATCTGCAAACTTGCTCACCCAGCCTTCAAGCCCCTCCTCCAGGTCATTTATAAAAATGACAAACAGCAATGGTCCCAAAACAGATCCTTGTGGAACACCGCTAGTAACTGCGCTCCAAGATGAACCTATACCATCAACTACTACCCTCTGTCTCCTTCCAGCCAGCCAATTCCTAATCCAAACCTCTAATGCACCCTCAATGCCATACCTCCATAGTTTTTGCATTAGCCTGCCATGGGGTACCTTATCGAATGCCTTGCTAAAATCCATATACACCACATCTACTGCTTTACCCTCGTCCACTTCCTTGGTCACCTTCTCAAAGAATTCAATAAGGTTTGTGAGGCACGACCTGCCCTTCACAAAACCATGCTGACTATCCTTGATCACATTATTCCTATCCAGATGTTCATAAACTACATGGGATGTGGGGCTCACTGACAGTGTCAGCATTTGTTGTCCTTGACTTTTTTTGGAATCTATTTGCAATTACACGTAGTTCTTCCTTGTGGTTGCATCAATGATATTTGATTCTTGGTTCCCAAATGTTGCTGCTACTCAGGCAGGCTGCCTCAGAACAAACCAATCTTGGATAATGGACTTCAAAGGAGAAAGGATTTCCTGAAGAAGGGCTCATGCCCGAAACGTCAATTCTCCTGCTCTTTGGATGCTGCCTGACCTGCTGCGCTTTTCCAGCAACACATTTTCAGCTCTAATGGACTTTAAAGCAGATTTAGGCCCCTCAGTACATTTGCTTCAGGCTTGTATAAATATTCTTTGTCTTTTCACATTATGATGGACTGAATGCCTCCCAATAAAAGCATACACACACTTACTTCCCATCAACATGAGGTAGAGCTAATGTGTACACAAGTTTCCAGACCGAACATTACCAATCCTTAGATAAACTAGAAAACAAATCATTACTATAAGCTCTCCAAATCAAAGTACAATCATCTGATTCAAACTGAAAGAGGCAAAACAGAGAAACTTATCAATAAAAGGACATCAGAAACAACTAAGAGAGAATTCATTGCCTAGAAATTTGTTGGTGTTTGCAATTATATTGCCTGATGTCTGCTTTTGGAATTCTCTTCAGAAAATTGGATGTGCCAAATGCACCCAATATGTTTAATAGAATTTATCAATCCTGAGTAGGATACTTAGAATTCATAAAAGGAAAGATAGAAGCAATGACTGAAAAATATTTAACTGAATATAGGGCTCTGGTGGTGCCAGCATGACAATTGTATTTGTGCACATCTGCTCCAGTAGCTCCCTCCCACTCCTTCCCCAGCCCACTGCATCCTGAACATCCCTTCCCACAATCTACTTAAACCTGATGGGTACAGATATAAGTAATGCATCTGTAAGTTGCAAACAAACATAATAAAGGTCTTAAGTCCAGTGTAAGTGTTAGATCTTGTGTATCCAACACATTCTGACACATAGGTCATCCCCGCATGCAATTGACACTGCCCTGTATCATTCAGTTTTTGTCTCCATTTTCTTGAAGTGACTGTGTGCAACATCACAAGTGAGCAGCAAATATATGCCTTCTCATGTCCAATTTACCCTGTTGAAATATATGACCACCTCAATGATTTTCCATTTGAGCCAAGTAGAATTTTATTGTTTCTTCAATTTAAAGCAACTATTGAATATTACTTGTAGTGAGCAAATTTTATCAATGGTTTCACTTTATTTCCAGATCTATTTTAGCATGGATAGACCTTTTACTACTCAGTGTGTAACATCATAGTAATATTGTATATTGAAGGCATTAGTCACTTTTGTAACTTGAATGGTAAATTGGTGGAGTGGATTGCCTACTCTTTTTAGCACTCATCAGATTTTCATTTGTGTTAAAGTTGGGCAGATTCTACAAGAGATTTGTAATCCTCTGCCAATTTATTAAATAATGGTAAAGTAGAAATTGAGCCCAACTAAAATTAAAACCAGGCAAAATCAACCACAACTTCATAACATAATGTATGCATGCATTTGAAACAAAGTTTTTATGTGACTATTAGGATGAGATTGAATTTTATTTTGATCAATGTGATCCCAACTACAACTGTTATTCATTTTCATCTCCACAACAGTGGCTCCGGTGATACTATGGAATTAAACAGATCATTGGAATGGAGGTGGGTGGTTGGGGGTTGGGGGGGGGGGTGGTGGGGGGAGTGGGGAGGAGGTGGGAGTTTTTAATATGCACTACCACTTCTACCAGCAACCACTTCTGGTGCAATCAATGCTGCATCCTATGTTGAGAAGGGAAACTGCAGAGGTCATTCTATGTTTGCTAACCTCATCACTGCCTGGTAATGATTGGTGTAGAATGTGGCCACCAATTCTCCTTTCAACATGAGGTCTGAGGACCAATTTAGTTAACAGTGGTAGAGGATGAACCGCTAGTGTGTCTTAAGAAGAAGATGTAAGACGCTTGTAAGATGTAGTTTATTGTGTGATAACAATTAGTACAAAAGCTACATTGGCAGGTTATACATAATCACAAATTCATAAGGAACAAGGGATGCAATAGCTAAACCAATTGTAAACCAAAACTGGTGTCTCCCAATTCTCTACTAAGGAATTTGTGAAATCATTAGATTGAATGGAACTTAATGCAATCACCAACATTAACTATTTCTGAACGATTACCTTATGTAACATCTCCCCTAAGCATTTTTTGCCAGAATTAGCATTTATATATTCAATATATAACTATTTTCACATTTACTACTATCCCATTTTCCTTTACAAAGTGACTTTTGCTGTTAACACACATAGTTGCTCCATAATATCAACTTTGAGACCTTTATTCTGATGATTATTCATAATGGAATATCGATTCCATAGAGGCATAAATGTCTCACCTCTATTATCCACCAGCAAATACTTAATCCACTGAAACATCCTATGAAATATGGAAGCTCTTTACTTGTTGAGTAAGTTGGTAGCCTCTATTCATCCTCTGAGGATGACTGCCTGGTGAAGTAAACGTTTTCACAACCTCACAGGTGATACTCGAGGTCTGCTGCTGCTCATTTAGAATCATAGAGTCATACAGAATGGAAATAGGCTCTTTGGTCCAACTAGTCCACACCAACTATTTTCCCAAACTAAACTAGTCCCACCTGACTGTGTTTGACTCATATCCCTCCAAATCTTTCCTATTCACGTACTTACCTAAATGACTTTTAAATGTTTTCACAGTACTTGCATCCACACTTCCTCTGGCAGTTCATTCCACAAACTAATCCGTCGCTGTAAAAAAAGTTGCTCCTCATGTCCTTTTTCATATTTTCTCCTTTCATCTTAAAAATATATCCCCTAGTTTTGAAATCCTATATCTTAGGGAAAAGACCATTGCTATTCACCTTATCTATACCCCTCATGATTTTATAAAACTCTAGAAGGTCACCCCTCAACACCTGTGCTCCAGTGAAAAAGGTCCCACTCTATTCAACCTACTTTTATAACTCAAACGCTTCATTCCCAGCAACATCCTGGTAAATCTTTTCTGAATCTTGATAGTAATATCATTCCTATAGCAGGGTGACCAGAACTGCACACAGTTTCCCAGAAGAGACCTCATCAACATCCTGTACAACCTTAACAGGATATCCTAACTCCTATACTTAAAGGTATGAGCAATGATGGCAAGTAGGCTAAACGCCACCTTAACCACTCTATTTACCTACAAATGCAAATTTCAAAGAATTATGAACCTGAATCCCTAGGTCCGTCTGTTCTCCAATATTTCACAGAGCCTACTGTTAATTGTATAAGTTCTGTTCTTGTCCAAATTAAACTCCATCTGCCACTCTTCAGCCCATTGACTCAATTGATCAAGATCTGTTTGTAATCTTAGATAACCTTCTTCACTGTTCACTATATTACCTATTTTGGTGTCATCTACAAACTTATTAACCTTCTAAATTCTAATCCAAATCGCTTATCTAAATGACAAACAAAAGTGGACCAAATACTGATCCCTGTTGCAAACCACTGGTCAAAGGCCTCCAGTCCAAAAAAAACCTTCCACCATCACCCTCTGTCTCCTACCAGCAAGCCAATTTTGTATTCAATTGGCAAACCCACCCTGAATCCATGTGATCTAACTTTAGTAATTAGTCTACCATGCAGAATCCCGTCAAAGACGATATTAAAGTCCAAATAAACAATGTCTACAGCTCTGCCTTCATCAATTTTCATTGTTACTTCCTCAAAAAATAAGATCAAATTTGTGAGACATGATTTCTCTCACATAACACTATGCTGACTTATCCCTAATCATTTGCAATGGCACAACTCACCCAGTCTCTTTTGACAGCACCTTCTAAACATTCATCCTCTACCACCTAAGACCAGGGAAAGCAGAAGCATGGGAACACCACCTCCTAAAATTTTCCCTCAGGCTCACACTTATTGACTTGAATCTTTATTGTAATTGCTTCACAGTGGCTGGGTCAAATTCCTTCCCAACAGTATTGTGAAGGGACTTACATCCTAAGGCCTGCAGCAGTTCAAGGCAGTTTGCTACAAACTTCTCCGGCAATAAATACATGAAGGACTGGCCAGTAACATCCACATCATAAACCAAACGACAAAAAAAAAAGCAATGAAAAATATTTCCACAACTCCTGTAGTGGAAAATCACACAATGCCTTTCCATTAACTGTCTGAAATAATTCCTTTATGCCAACATAGGTAAATTATACTTGTTGGGTTGTTTGCTAAGAATCTCAGAAACCCAATGAAATCTTCGACCATTTGTCCCTTCACGAGTTAGTGAACAAGAGTTTGCTCGCTGATTAAATATTCTCTTGAACTGATTGATCTCCTATTGCTATTGGAAGGATGTTGACATGAAGCCAACACAAAAGTGATACTGACGGATTACCTCTACATTTTCAATTCCATTATATTTTTAATGTTGCTGTGTTACTTGTAGCATATCTTTACTCTTTAGAGTTGCATCTGGAGCATGTCGATCCTTTCCTGTATCTCCTGTAGCTCCTGTTTCTTATGGTGGCTCAATGGTTAGCACTGTTGCCTCACAGTGCCAGGGACCTGGGTTTGATTCCCACCTGATGCAACTATCTGTGTGAAGTTTCCACATTCTTCCCGTGTCTGCATGGATTTCCTCCGAGTGCTCTGATTTCCTCCTACAATCCAAAGGTGTACAGGTCAGGTGAATTGGCCATGCTAAATTGCCTACAGTGTTAGTGGCATTACTCAGGGATAAATATAGGGTAGGGGTCTGGGTGGGTTATTCTTCGGAGGGTCAGTGTGGACTTGTTGAGCTGAAGGGCCAGTTTCCATCATTTAGGGAATCTAATCTCATCCTGTTCTTTGATCTGACGAGACAGTGTTCCTGTACCACTCATAAAATCAAGAGAATGTTCATTGATAATATACAATTTGTGTCAACCTTAAATTGGTTGAATCACCAATTTCCCTTTGCAATTCCTCTTTTTCAAGTGGTGGAGGTTCTTTTGTATTGATGTCTTTATATCCTTAAGCATTTAATTTCTTGCTCCTCCAAAACTATGTCCTACTTTTGTATTGAGCTGATTTTGTCGGGTGTGTCCATGAAGGATTCCTGACTTAATATGTAGATAGGCCAACTAGAGGGGAAGGCCATATTGGATTTGGAGCTAGGCAACGAGCCAAGCCAGGTGTCAGATCTCTCAGTGGGGAGCATTTTGGTGACAGTGACCACAACTGCCTCACCTTTACTATAGCCATGAAGAGGGACAGGAACAGACAGTTTGGAAGGTATTTAATTGGAGGATGGAAATTATACTGCCATTAGACAGGAACTGTAGAGTATAAGTTGGGAACAATTGTTTTCTGGAAAATGCACAACAGAAATGTGGAGCTTGTTTAAGGAGCACTTGTTGTGAGTGTTGGATAACTTTGTCCCACTGAGACAAGCAAGGAATGGTAAGGTGAAGGAGCCTTGGATGACAAAAGAAGAGGAGCTTCTCATCAAGAGGGAGAAGGAAGCTTACTTAAGGTTGAGGAAGCAAGGATTTGGCACAGCTTTAGAGGATTACAGAGTAACTAGGAAAGAACTCAAAAATGGACTGAGGAGAGCTAGGAAGGGGCATGAAAAAGCCTTGGCAGGAAGGATTAGGGAAAACCCAAAGGTGTTCTACACTTACATAAGGAATAAGAGAATGATCAAAGACAGAGGATAGGGCCAATCAGGGATAGTGAAGGGAACTTGCGCCTGGAGTCTGAAGAAGTAGGTGAGGCCTTAAATGAATTTTTTGTTTCAGTATTCACTAGAGAGCAGGACCTTGTTGATAATGAGAATAGAGTAGAGATAGGCTAATAGGCCTGAACAGATTGATATTAAGAAAGTGAATGTGCTGCAAATCTGGAAAGTATCAAGATAGATAAATCCCCAGGGCCAGACCAGATATATCTAAGGTTACTATAGGAAGTGAGGAATGAGATTGCTGCACCTCTGGCGATGATCTTTGCATCCTCACTCTATCATTTCTCTGTGCAAGAAAGGGTATAGGGAAATCCCTGGGAATTATATACCCATCAGTCTTATGTCTGTGGTAAGCAAGGTACTGGAAAGGATTGTTTTGTTCCAAAATGTCCAATTTTGTGTATTGTTTGGGCCATTTCTGACATTATGTGTTTGAGGTCTGTATTACAATTTATCAATCAATATTATATACACATAGATATATCTGGGGTGACAAGAGCAGGTCAGATGAATCCTATAATGAGTAACTCACCTCCTAACTCTCCAAAGCCTGTCTACCATCTACAAGGCATAAGTCAAGAGTACACCTGCCTGGATGAAAGCAGCTCCAAAATCATTTTTAAAACTTGATACCATTAAGACAAAACACCCCACTTGATTGGCCATATCCACAATCATTCACTCCCTCCACTACTAATGCTCAGAACACACTGCTGCTACTACCTACAAGTTGAACTGCAGAAATTCACCAAGTCTCATTCAATAGCATCTACCAAATACATGCTCACTACCATCTAGAAGAAGAGGGAAGCAGACATATGGAAACTGCCATCACCTTCAGATTCCCCTCAAGCCACTCAACATCCTGACTTGGAAAGTTATCACCTTCACTGTCGTTGAATCAAATTTCCGGAACACCCTCTTTCATGGCATTGTGGGTGTACTTACATGAAATGGACAGCATGAGATCCAGAAGGGCACCTTCTGTTCCAGAAGTTCCACCAACACCACCATCCCCAATGCAATAAGAGATGAGCAATCAATGCTGACCCAGCCAGTGATATCCACATCCCATGAACGAATAAAACAGATTCTCTTGCATCTGCACCTCCTGCACAGGAAATGACATAACCACAGGAAATGACATCACCAACCCAAGGAAACCTAAACACACACAAAAAAACAGGCTATACCACCAGTACTTCACTGGAGGCTCACTGATGATGTTACCTGGTATGGTGATGAAACGACTGAAAACAAACCTTCCAGCTCAGCAAGCAAACTTACATCCACATTCTCCTGAAATTGCTTCTTTTGATTATTTATTCTTATTACTTAAAGGATGTTTTAGAATTGCACCATGCAATTTGCAACAGTTAGTAATCTGCTGGGGCTTACAAGACATCAATGCTGTTTTAAAGTCCCTTCAAGCTTTTAAACCTATTATAGTAATACTGTAGTTTTGACTTCGAAGAGACATTTAGGCTGTATAATGGCAATGTTGTAGTGCTTTACAGAAAATGTAACAAAGTGCTGGAGAATCTCAGCAGGTCTAGGAGCATCTGTGGAGAGAGAAACAGAGTCAACATTTTGAGTCCAAAATGACTTTTTAGCATACTATGCACTGGTGACATTTCTGTCATTTTTGCGTTCAATTTCTGAGAGCAAAATGGAGACTTCTGTTTGCTTGTTTTCAAATGAAAGTTTTCCTACCTCTCCAGCCTAAAAGATACTGGAAAACTCCTGGAAAGTGTGAAAATAGTAAAGTCCCATGGGCTAGATGGAATTTATCCTAGGATTCTCTGGGAAGCAAGGGAAGAGATTGTCTACAGGAATAGTGCCAGAAGACTGGAGGATAGCAAATGTTGTCCCCTTGTTCAAGAAGGCGAGTAGAGACAACCCTGGTAATTATAGACCAGTGAGCCTTACTTCAGTTGTGGGTAAAGTGTTGGAAAGGATTATAAGAGATAGGATTTGGGATTAGGGATAGTCAACACGGTTTTGTGAAGGTTAGGTTGTGCCTCACAAACCTTATTGATTGAGGGTGATTTAGTGGTTTGGATCAGAAATTGGCTAGATGTAAGAAGAGAGAGGGTGATTGTCAATGGGAAATGTTCATCTTGGAGTTCAGTTATTTGTCGTGTACTGCAAGATTCTTTTTTGGGTCCACTGTTTGTCATTTTTTTTACTGCCCTGAATGAAGACATAGAAAGATGGGTTAGTAAATTTGTGGATGACACTAAGGTTGGTAGAGTTGTGGACAGTGTGGAAGGATGTTGCAGGTTACAGAGAGATATAGATAAGCTGCAGATCTGGGCTGAGAGGTGGAAAATGGAGTTTAATGTGGAAAAGTGTGAGGAGATTCACTTTAGAAGGAGTAACAAGAATACAGAGTACTGGGCTAATAGTGAGATTCTTGGTAGTGTGGATGAGCAGAGAGATGTCTGCGTTCATATGCATAGATCCCTGAAAGTTGCCACTCAGATTGATAGGATTGCTTAAGAAGGCATAAGCTGTGTTAGCTTTTATTGGTAGAGGGAACCATGAGATCATGCTACAGCTATACAAAACCCTGGTGCAGCTGCACTTGCAATATTGCGTACAGTTCTGGTCACCGCATTATAGGAAGAATGTGGAAGCATTGGAAAGGGTGCAGAGATTTACTAGGATGTTGCCTGGTAGGGAGCGAAGGTCTTATGAAGAAAGGTTGAGGGACTTGAGGCTATTTTCACTAGAGGGAAGGTTGAGAGATGACTTAGTAGACATATAAGATGATCAGAGAGTTAGATTGGATGGACAGTGAGAGCCTTTTTCCTCAAATGGTGATGGCTAGCACGAGGAGACATAGGGGTGATAGATATAGGACAGATGGCAGAGGTAGGTTCTTTACTCAGAGAGTAAAAAGGGCATGGAACGCCCTGCCTGAAACAGTAGTAGACTCACCACCTTTAAGGGCATTTCAATGGTCATTGGATAAATAAATGAATGATAATGGAATAGTGTAGGTTAGATGGGCTTCAGATTGATTTCACAGATTTGTACAGCCTCGACAACCGAAGGGCCTTTACTGCGTTGTAATGTTCTATGTTCTACACACTGTCCTTGGTTTTTCAAATAGAGGCTTTGGCTTAATAAATCATCCTCCTAAATCTGCAGTTTAAATTAAATTTCTCCTGAAGTTATATCACTCTTGAAATTCTTCTATCTTCTGGCAGACTTCGAGTTTCAATCTTTCAATTTGCCCTTTTATTACAATATATCTGCTCTGCAAATTTCCTCATGCTCTGCTCTCAATTAATTAAGTCTTTGACTTTGTTCTATAACTGTGCCTTATGGACTGTGCTCACTGTGGATATGATACATGCTTGTGAACAATAAGTGCTTTTCTTTTACTTCATTACTTCCTTAGTTACAAATCACACAACACCAGGTTATAATCCAACAGGTTTAATTGGAAGCACTAGCTTTCAAACCACTGCTCATTACTTTCTAGCATGGTTTTTTACGCTGTTAATTAAAATATTTTCCACTTGCCTAACGGGATGTTTAACTTTCTTTACATAGCTCCAAAAGAGTTATTTTTCAACTGAAGCTCAAATTGGGACTACCTGCAAATCCCTTCCTCAGGATGTAACTGACAAATGTGACTAGTCTTTTAGTTCTTTTTTCTAGATCATAGTCTCTCCTCTGCCCCTTACCAGTCTTGAAGAAGGTGTTTTATCCTGGAATATGGCCTAAGCCCTTCTGTGTGTTCCACAACTTCCACATTTTGTGTGCAAGTCCTTGCAACTGCTGACGGACCCTCTGAATATTCTTAAAACAGCAATGTTCTTTAAGTTTTAAATTCACTCTTTTTTTTCCCACAATCAAATGGGTATTTTTTTCACCATTGTTACCTCGAGTTTTTTAAGTCACAAACCTACCAGTGAGCATAAGAATGATGGAGATCTGGAAGCAACAAAAACAGAAATTGATGTAGAAACTCAGTAAATCTGACAGCAATTGTGGCGATAGAAACAGGATTAGCATTTTGAGAAGTGACTCTTCAGAACTGATCATCATGACAGCTAAGAAAACACAACAATATTGTTACTTCCTCAGGAGGCTAAGGAAGTTCGGCGTTGTAATGATTGTAATATCTGCCATCTTATAGAATATGAGTTCCCTGATTAGGGCTGTTAATCTGGTCCAATCAGGGAGCTCTGGCTTACAGACAAGAACAGGAGTGTCAGACACCCTGTTCACTCTGAGATCTGGCTCTGAGGGGGCTGGATCATTGTCAAGGACTCTCCAAGTGTATATAAAGAGTGACTTGGTGACAGGATACTGACCTCTGTGGAGTTATTTCAGGCTTGTCTACAAAGAGTCAATGAAGTGTGGCACTGGAAAAAGCACAGCAGATCAGGCAGCATTTAAGGAGGAGGAGAGTCAACATTTTAGGCAGAACCCTTCATTGGGAAAGATCCTTACCAATTTTTTTAGATGCACCAAAGAAAACATTCCATCTGAATGCATCACTGTATAGTTGCAACTGCTCTTCACAAGATCTGGAGAGACTCTTGAACACAACCCAGTCCAACAACTAGCCTTCCTTCCATTGATTCTGTCTACACTTCCTGCTGCCTTGAAAAGCAGCCTGCATAATCAAATATTTTTCTGACCCCAGTTATAATCACTTCCACCATCTTCTATAGACAGAAGATATAAAAGTTTGAATATACGCACAAACAGATTCAAGAACAGTTTCTTCCCTGCTGTAATCTGACTTTTGAATGGATGTCTCAAATGTTAATGTTGATCTCTCTCTCTCTCTTTCTCTCTCTCTGTGCACCTTCTTTGCAGCTATAACACTGTATTCTGCACTCTGTTCTGCTACCCTAATGTAGTTTGTATGGTATGATCTGCCATTATAGCATGCAAAACAACACTTTTCCTCTGTATATCGATAAATGTGACAACAACAAATCAAACTTAAACTCAAAACTCAAACTACCTGGTTGCTGTCAATCCCAAGGGACTATTAAAGAAGAAGAATAGCAGACTGAGTGGGATGAAAGCCTGTTGGAGCATGAACTAAGAGATCTCATATAAAGATGCATTCAATGACTTTGACCAGAGGCTTATAGAGTTATAGAGATGTACAGCACAGAAACAGACCTTTCAGTCTAATTCGTCCATGTCAAACGATATCTGAAACTGATCTAGTCCCATTTGCCAGCATTTGGCCCATATCCCTCCAAACCCTTCCCATTCATGTATCCATCCTGATGCCTTTTTAAATGCCATAATTGTCTCAGCGTCTACCACTTCCTCTGGCAGCTCATTCCATACATGCACCACTGCGTGAAAAAGTTGTCCCTGAGGTTGTCTTTAAATCTCTCCCCTCTCACCTTAAACTTATGCCCTCTAGTTTTGGACTCCCCTACCTTAAGGAAAAAATCATTAACTATTTACCCTATCTGTTCCCTGATCCTTGCAAATCTTTTCTGAGCCCTTTCAAGTTTAAGAACATGTTTCCTATAGTAAGGAGACCAGAACTGAATGCAGTATTGCAAAAATGACTTCACCAATGTCCTGTACAGCCACAATATGACCACCCATCTACTATACTCAATGCACTGACCAATAAAGGCAAGCATCGTAAACGCCTTCTTCACTATTCTATCTACCTGCGACTCCACTTTCAAGGAACTATAAACCTGCTCTCCAAGATCTCCTTGTTCGGCCACACTCCCCAGGTCCTTGCCATCAAGTGTATGAGTCCTGCCCTGATTTACTTCAGAAAATGTAGCACCTCACATTTCTCTAGATTAAACTCCATCTGCCACTCCTCAGCCCATCGGCCCATCTCATCAAGGTCCCATTGTACTCTGAGGTAACTTTCTTTGCTGCCCACTACATCATCAATTTTGGTGTCATCTGCAAATTTACTAACCATACCCACTACATTCACATCCAAATCATGCATACAAATGACAAAAAGGAATAGACCTAGCACTGATCCTGACACTGCTGGTCACAGGCCTCCAGTCTGAAAAACAGGCCTTCAGTCTGTTACTTTCAAGCTAATTTTGTTGCCAAATGGCTAATTCTCCATGTATTTCATGGGATTTAACTTTGCTAATCAGACTACTCTGCTTGAGAGTTCTGGGAATGTGGAGCGAGAAAAAACACAGCAGGTCAGACAACATCGGAGGAGTCGCAAAGTCAACATTTTGGGTCAGGACTCTTCATCAGCTCCTCCGATGCTGTCTGACTTGTTGTGTTTATGCAGCTCCATGTTTTATCGAATCTGACTTCCAGCAACTGCAGTCCTTACTATCTACTGTACTTCAGATCGTTATTGCACTGCTGCTAGGTCCTCAGATCTGAATCCTTGGAATTGTCCTCAAACTGCCTGCCGCAAATCCCTACGTGGATTTAATTTGAGGGTTGCCTGACTGCCAACAGAATGATGCATCTGCTCACCTTTGTTGAAAAGGTCTCCAGCACAGCATCTGATTCAGGAGCCCTTCTCTCGGCTCTGAAGTTTCATTCTCTTCATTGAAATTTGGAGCACAACATAGCATGAAATGTTCCAGATGGTTCTCAGCCCTTGCACAAGTGGATGGATGGTACTAGACACATGTAGCCCTCATTGGTATTTTCTCCGAAGCAGTAAGTTCAGGAGATATCATGAGGAAGTCTTCCAGAAACCCATCAGGAAGAGTAGCAGTTTAAATATTTCAATTGTCACACAAAATTCTCAAGAACATTCCACTGAAAGGTGGCAAAGGCTAAGATTTGGTTCTTACCCTTCACAGGTTGCACCCCAACTGAATGAATGACAAATAATATCAAAATAGCCACAACTCCTGACAGCCAGAAACTCAGACAGGTGACTTAAATATAGAGTCATTAATTTCAACAGCACAAAGACGGGTCCTTTGGGCCAAACCAATCCATGCTGATCACAATGTCCATTCACACTTACCCCATTTCCCTCTAATCCTTTCCTATCCATGTACTTCTCCAAATACCATTTGTATGTTGTTAATGTACCCGCCTCAACCACTTCTGCTGGTAGCTTATTCCATATGCGTACCACCCTCTGTGTAAAAAAGTTGCCCCCAGGTTCCGTTTTATTCTTTCCCCTCTAACCTTAAACTGATACCCTCTCGTCCTTGATTCCCCAACCCTGGGAAAACGACTGAGTGCATTCACCCTTTCCATGCCTCTCATGATCTTATACTCTTTCATAAGATCTCCCCTCAATCTCCGACACTCTAAAGAAAAATGTCCTAGCTGACCCAAACTCTCCCTGCACCTCAGACCATTGAGTCCAGGCAACATTCTTGTAAACTTCTTCTGCACTCTTTCCTGTTTAATAACATCCTTCCTACAGCAAGGTGACCAAAAGTGGACATAATACTCCAAGTCTGGCATTACCAATATCCCGTATAACTGCAACATAACTTCCCAACTTATATATTCAATGCCTTAACTGATGAAGGCCAGTGTGCCAAAAGCCTTCTCCACTGCCCTGTCTACCTATGACTCTGTTTTCAGGGAACTGTGCACCTGAACTCCAAGGCCCCTCTGTTCCATTACACTCCTAATGCCCTACCATTCACCATGGAACTCCTACCTTGATCTGACTTTCCAAAATGCAAGACCTTATCTATATTAAGATTCATTTGCCATTTCTTGGCACACTTCCCCAGATGATCAAAGTCCTGCTGCAATTTCTGATAACCTTCCTCACTGTCCATGATTCCACCTATTTTAGTGTCATCTGCAAATTTACTAATCATTCCTTGTATATTCTCATCCAAATGATTGATATAGATAATAAACAACAATGGCCCCTGAGGCAGTCAACTAGTCACAGGATTTCAGTGCAATATGCATCCTTACACTATTGTCCTCTGCTTCCTACCATTAAGCCAATTCTGTATCCAATTTGACAGCTCCACCTGGATTCCATTATCTAACCTTCTAGAGCAACCTACCATTTTGATCCTTATCAAAGGCCCTACTGACATCCATATAGACTATGTCTACTGCACTGCTCTCATCAATCCGGTAAAAACAATAACTGCAGATGCTGGAAAGCAAATACTAGATTAGTGGTGCTGGAAGGGCACAGCAGTTCAGGCAGCATCCAACGAGCAGCCCCATCAATCCCCTGGTCACTTCTTCAAAGAACTCTACCAAATTTGTGAGGCATGATCTCCCACATACAAAGCCGTGCTGCTACTCCTAATCAAACACTGTCTTTCCAAATGCACGTACAACTTATCTCTCAGAACCTTCTCAAATAATTTATCTACCACAGATGTTCGGCTTACTGGTTTATAGTTCCCAAGTTTGTCTTTGCAATCCTTTTTGAATAAGGGCATAACATTTGCTACAAGGTCTTTTCTCTGGGGTGGGAGAGTCCAGAACTCAAGGGCATAGGTTTAGGGTGAGAGAGGCAAGATTTAAAGGGAACCTAAGAGTCAAGTATTTCATGCAGATGGTGTTGCATATTTGGAATGAGCTGCCAGAGAAAGAGGTGGAGGCTAGTACAATCACAACAGTTAAAAGACATCAGTTTGGGTACATGAAAAGGAAGGGTTCAGAAGGGAAGGGCCAAGTGCTGGCAAATGGGAGTAGATCAGTTTTGGATATCTAGTCCGCATGGTAAGTTGGACCAAAGGGTCTATTTCCGCGCTGTACATTCCCATGACTCGATGCTTCTATGACTCTACCCTCCAGTCTTCTGGGACCTCACCCATGGCTAATGATGATGCAAAAATATCAGTCAGGGCCCCTGCAATTTCTTCTCTAGTCTCTTGTAGTGTTCTTGGATATATGTGGTTAGGACAAGGAGATTTATCCACCTTCATACACTCTAATACATCCAACACCTCCTCTACTGTGATAGGGACTGTCCTCAAGATATGACCACCAACTTCCCCAAGTTCCCAAGTCTTCATGTCTTTCTTCACAGTAAACACAGAGGAGAAATATTCATTGAGCACCTCCCCATCTCCACATGTCCACTTTCATCCTTGAGGGGTCCTATTCTACCTCTAGTTATTATTTTTCCTTTAATATACTTAAATAAACTCTTTAGATTCACCCTAACCTTCTCAGCCAAGGCTATCTTGTGCCCCCTTTTCGCCCTCCTGATTTCCTTTTTCAGTAAACTCCTGTATCCCGTATATAGCTTCAGGGACTCCCTTGGTCCCAGCTGCCTGTACCTGAGCCAATATTCTGTCTTTTTTCTGGTCAAAGCCTTAAAATCACTTGTCATCCAAACTTCCCTATTCCTGTCAACCCTTGTCCGTCAACCTCACTGGAATACATAGATCTTGAACTTTAAAAGTGATCTCACTTTTAAAGGTCTCCCTCTTGTCGGAGGTCCCTTTGCCTGCAAACAAACTACTCCAATCAACCCCTACAAGCTCCTGCCTAACTCCATCAAAATTCACCTTGCCAAAATTTAGAACTTGAACCTGTGGATCAGTTTTGTCCCTCTCCATAACTCTTTTAAAATTAATAGAACAATGGTCACTGGTCCCAAAGTGCTCCCCCAATGTCATCTCAGTCCTGCCCTATTTCCCAAGAGTAGGTGGAGTTTTGACCCTTCCCAAGTAGGACCCTCTATATACTGCTTGAGGAAACTTTCCTGAACACAATTAACAAATTCCACCCCGTCTAAATCCTTAATGCTATGTGACATCCATTAAATGATTTAGTGAAATAAACTGTTTCACAGTGTCTTATCAGTGAACATTTTTTTTAAAAATCTCCAGGAATCGGTAGAGCAATAGAGTCATAGAATTATACAGCGGGAAACAGACCCTTCAATCCAACTTGTCAACGTCGACCAGATTTCCTAAACTGATCCTACATTATTCGCTAGCATTTGGCTCATATCCTTCTAAACCTTTCCTATTCATGTACCCAAGCAGATTCCTTTTAAATGTTGCAATTGGACCTGCTTCCACCACTTCTTCTGACAGTTCTTTCCATATATATACTACCCTCTGCATGAAAACGTTGCCTCTTAGGTCCTTTTTCAATCTTTACCCTTTCACCTTAAATCTACACCCTCTAGTATTAGACTTCCCTATCCTGTGAAAAAGACCTTGGTTATTCACTCTATTGATGTCCCTCATGATTTTATAAACCTTGATAAGGTCACCCCTCAACCTCCAATACTCTCGAGAAAAAAAGCACCAGCCTACGTGACCTCTCTCTATAGCTCAAACCTTCCAACCCCAGCAATATCTTTGTAAATCTTTTCTGAATCCTTTTAAGTTTCACAATATCTTTTCTATAGCAGGGAGAACTGTTGAATGGAGTATTCCAGAAGTTGCCTAGCCAATGTCCTGTACAATCACAACATGACATCCCAACTCCTATACTCAATGCATTGATCATAGAATCATAGAATCCCTACAGTGAGGAAACAGGCCTTTCAGCCCAACAAGTCCGCACCGACCCTCTGAAGAGTAATCCACCCAGATTCATTCCCCCTACCCTATATTTACCCTTAACTAATGCACCTCACCTATACATCACTGAGTACTATGAGCAATTTAGCATAGCTAATTCACCTAACCTGTACATCTTTGGACTGTGGGAGGAAACCGGAGCATCCTGAGGAAATCCACACAGACACAGGGAGAATATGCAAACTCCACACAGGCAGTCACCCAAGGCCGGGATTGAACCTGGGTCCCTGGCGCCGTGAGGCAGCACTGCTGGCCACTGAGCCACCGTGCTGCCCCAAACATGCCAAACGGTTTCTTCACCACTTTATCTACTTCTCACTCCACTTTCAAGTAACTATAAACCTGCTCCCCAGCCCCTAGTTCATTTTGTTCAGCAACACTCCCCAAGGCTTACTATTTACTATCTAAGTCCTGCCCTGGTTTGCCTTACCAAAATGCAACACCTCACATTTATTTAAATTAAACTCTATCTGCCACTCCTCAGACCATCTGATCAAAGTACTGTTATACTCTGTGATAACGTTCTTTATTGTGCACTACACCATTAATTTTGGCGTCATCTGCAAATTTACTCACCATACCTCCCATTTTCACATCCAAATCATTTATATAAAGAAAAGCAGTGGACCCAGCACTGATCCTTGCTGTACTTTTCACAATCATTCAGACAGGAAAAATATTAAAACTAAATGTGTCTTCATAACAATATCCACATCAACGTATAGCTTTAATGTCTGAATGGCGTGTAAAACACAACTCTACAGACTTTATTGTATCTGGTTATAAAGTAGTGTTACAGTTGCTATGGTTGTAGCTAATCAGGAAGGTCTATTGTACAATACTGTAGTTAATGGTAATTGTATTCAAGAGTTACAGATTTTTCAAAATCAAATGAGAATGCTTTTATTGTCATTAATATTTAAAAAGGTCATTGCAAAAATCTTCTGAAAGTCCAGTTGATAAATATATCATATGAATGTGAATTATTAAGTCCTAGTTTCAAAATGCATTAACTAGTCTCATGAACAGTGACAATAGTTGGACTGCTAACTGTCTCTCAGGGCTTCGGACAGACTAATGATAATGAAGGTAGTCAGCTTGGATTTGCTCTTGGTTACTTGCTGTGATCTCTGTTAGAAACATTGGAACAGATAGACTATGGCATTAACTGCCTGTTGAATTTTACAGAATGCCATAGTCCTTGCCACTCCCAAGCCGACCCAGCAGGAGAACGAGTAAGTCATATCCATGTAGTGCTTGCGAAGGGTTAGTGCCTTTCAGAGACAGGGATGCCTCTCTTAGGGAGTAATCAGACCAATCAAAGGCAGCAGCCCTTGAGATAGGCAGGAGCAATGCACACCACAGGAGCTGTACTCTGACGATGAGGACAAATAGCAATGGTTTGGTAATCTATTCATGTTTGGGGACCAGTTTAGGGACCAGGGTTTGAAAGGCTGTGGTGGAAGAGGGCAAACTGGGCATAATTACATCTTGCAGGTGCAAACATGGATGGACCCAAAGGCCATTTAAGGAGGGACCCCTCCTCCCACCAGCCTGTATAAAGAAACCAATTGACACAAGCCTTTCTTGCCACTGGATAATTGCTGTTTATATGATAAGGTCATTAAGTAAGTATTAACTACACACTTGAGAGCCTCAAATAGCCCACTGATAAGCAGGCCATCCAGTACAATACCTGCCACTGGTGCAGTGGCAGTGGAGGCACAGCTGAACGCTGAAGTTAACATACCTCTATCAAACCTGCTGATGGAGGAGCATTACATCCCATCCTATGATTGAGAATCTCCCTGCCAACATCACAGCTTAGGGTCAGCAACAAACAATTGGCCTCAGGTGTGAAATGATTGATGTTGCCTCTATATCCTCACGAGAGGGAAAGAGAAGAGAACATTATGTAGAGAATGGAACTGCAATTATTAAATTAATCATCATTTGTATCCATTCATATCAGCAGCGATCCCCCATACAATCTACAATTAGGTATCAGAATTAATTCTTGGCAGTAACTGAACTTTGATGTGCAAAATGTATGGCTGATGAAGTGTAAGCTATAGCCCGCTCCATCTTAACACGGCATGCCTCCTGCTGGCCATTATAAGCAGGAGTTTCTGTTGTGTTATAAAATCAATAAAACTGAAAAAAACTACAGCAGGTCTATCAGTGTCTAAAAATGAACGGCGACTGCACATTTCAGCTCTAACCTTTCAAGGCAACTCATGAATAACATTAATCTCAATAAACTCAATTACTGAACAGCTCACTCTCTACTTCCAGCCGTTTCTTTGTTTAATTTCTGATTTCCAGCTATCCAATTGTTCTTTTTATAACGCCAGTATTGCATTTCCTTTTCGTAGACCACATTTAAGGAGTTTGCTTAATTAGGACGAAAGGGTGGGCCAAGTTCAATTATACTGGATTAGTGGTGCTGGAAGAGCACAGCAGTTCAGGCAGCATCCAACGAGCAGCGAAATCAACGTTTCGGGCAAAAGCCCTTCATCAGGAATAAAGCTTTATTCCTGATGAAGGGCTTTTGCCCGAAACGTTGATTTCGCTGCTCGTTGGATGCTGCCTGAACTGCTGTGCTCTTCCAGCACCACTAATCCAGTATTTGGTTTTCAGCATCTGCAGTCATTGTTTTTACCAAGTTCAATTATAGGCCACTTTTCTATACTTTTACTCAATGTTATGCACATGCACTATATTACGCATTAATTTAAAAATTATTGTAGCCTTGAAGTGGAAGGAAGGTTCATATTAGCTTTAATACAACTAATAATACTGTAATAAGAGACTGTCCCTACTGGAGAGGCGTCATAATCTTTGAAAATCCACAACTGAACATATTCTATTTTTAAAAATTATGTCTTCCACAGGCTACTTGCATTGGCTATGATGAGACACCCAAACATTGGTCATCCTGTAGCAGTCACAGCTTATGCCGGGTACAATGTAACTGTTTTTGTTGAGAAACTTAGGTGGTGGTGTTTAAGGACACAATCACCATGAGAATGAATGCAAAGAAAGCCAAAGGTCAGGATTATGTGGGAAGGTTCTGAATAAGGGTCACTGGATCCAAAAATATTAACTCTGATTTCTCTTCACAGATGCTGCCAGACCTACTGAGCTTTTCCAGCAATTTCTGTTTTTGTTTCAGAATTATGTTGGGGTTTGAGTAACGTGGTCAATGGTGAGGTGTGAGGCAGAATCTGGCAACAAGTTTGGTGCAGGCAATCTTAATGATGGGAGAAAATCATGCCATTTTTCATCAAGTGGCGTGATAATAATCCTACAAGGCAGCAGTGAGATGCCAATTGATAGGGATTAAATGCCTTGTTAGCACCATAACTACCTCATTAATATTCAGCTCTCCCATCGCACCAAACAAACTAAACATCAGAAAAACTTAAAGGAAACCAAACTGAGCACCTGGCAGACCCAGCTCACCACTTGCCCCATGTGACCTCCATGTTGGAAACTGAGCACCAATGTCTTAGCGCATGCTCCACTGGGCACTGATCAGATGAACCATGTGGTGGGTACTTACTGAGGCAAGTTGTTCAGCTATGGCAAGAAACCCAAGGGCATAGGTTTAGGGTGAGAGAGGAAAGATATAAAAGAGGCCTAAGGGGCAACTTTTTCATGCAGAGGGTGGTACATGTATGGAATGAGCTGCCAGAGGAAGTAGTGGAGGCTGGTACAATTGCAACATTTAAGAGGCATTTGGATGGGTCTATGAATAGGAAGGGTTTGGAGGAATATAGGCCAGATGCTGGCAGGTAGGACTAGATTGGGTTGGGATATCTGGTCAGCATGCTCGGGTTGGACCGAAGGGTCTGTTTCCATGCTGTACATCTCTATGACTCTATAACTCATTCGGCCTCATGGAGAAATACTGTGCAATCCTTTGACGCAACTAAGCCTGAGCCAAAATGACATAAGATTTAGCCCAAAATCATTCGAAATGATAGAAGATTGTCAGAAAAAAAAGAAAGCAAAGGTGTTCCAGACCTTCAGTTCTTAGCCTGTTACAATTTCTAGCTTAGTCTGCAGGCACTGGCTGAACTTGCAGAATCAATTGGCCCTTCCGTCTATACATTATTAAGGACATTATCCAAAATTACTTGGGATAATTGAAAATTTTAAATACACTTTAAGCCCTATAGGAACATTGCCGGTGAACACCCTGAGATGGATCCTTGTTTATACACCACCTGACACCACCTTTCAAGACCTTTTCTTATTTCACCATGCCCAGGAGGTCTGGAACTTTCTCCCTCACTTGTCCATTATTCCTATATGCCACCAATCCCACTCCACATTGCACAGCCCCTTTGCTGGTTCCAGGCCTCTCCACTTTCCTGTTCCCTCCCACCTCCTTATGCTGTTGAGTTAGGCAAGGGAAAATGCTAACCTTGTGCATAGCTGCACAAAGCCAACCAGAGCACAGAACCTTTAAAACAAAAATGGTTGCGATGAGATGCTGGACCATCACCAACTTCACCTCAAAGGTAATTTTTAAAACATTTACATAATTCGTGGCATGCAAGTACAAGTACAAATGTGCTTCCAGCTGACAGGAGGCCCAACATGCTGCAAATATGTCACCTATCTCTGTATCTCCACCCACGGTTGGGAATGCAAAATTCTGCAACCCACACTAATTCGGTCACCCCGTGGAAGTCATTTGCCACTCGTGAGGCTCGAGTAAATCCATGCAAGCACACATCGTACCAAGGATAGTGTTAAGTCGAACATTTTGGTAGAAAGAATGAGAAAAGTCCATATAAAGTGAGATTTTCTCTGTGTAGCACTGTTCACCAGGTCAGGATATTTTAAGTTAATTTTCAGTCAAAAAATGATATCGTAAGTGTAGCTACCACTGCAATACAGGAATTATGGCTTCTAAATTACACACAGCAAATTCCTACAACTAGCAATATGATAATGGCCAGATAATTTTTGTGATGTTGATTGAAGTATAAATATTGGACAGACCACCAGGGACAACCCCATGCTTCTTAAAAATAGGCCCATAGGATGCTTTACATCCATCTGAGTGGGCAGAGAGAGTCCTGGTTGACACCTAATCTGAAAACTATTGCTTGTACTATTGTACAGTAGCACTCCCTTCATACTGTACAAGATAGTCAGCCTCAACTTCTGTGCTCAATTCTCTGGAGTAAGATGTAAAACCACAAGCATTTGATTCATCTACCATCTGAATCATAGCTGACAGACAGTTTAATCTAAATAGTATAGTTATAAACTACATTTTAAGAAAAAGAGAGTACCTTCGGTGCACGTACACAAATCTTTATGTGAGCTCAGAAGGCTGTTTTAAACTATATATGATCATTGGCTTTACAAACAAAGATATTGAATGTTAAAGGAGATAAGTTGCTAATGTGTTATAAATCTGTGGTTAAACCCTTTAGTTTAGGAGAGCCATTAAAGCCTTAAACTGGGTGTAAAGGAGATTTACTGCATCACCCAGTTCTAATCATCATTGCACAAGGAATCTTGCTCCTGGTATCAAGTCTTCTCAGGATCTTATATACTTCAATAAGATCACCTCTCATTCTTCTAAACTCCAATAGATAAAGGCCAACCTGTTCAGTGAGGTTTCATGAGATATGTTCTTCATCCCTGAATATGTCAAGTGAACATTCTCTGAACTGCTTCCAAGAAATTATGTTTCAAATAATTTCACACCGAAAAGGTACTCCTGAAGTGATCGCACTAACGACCAGTACAGTTGGAATAAATGTTTGTCATTTTATACTCCATTACCCTTGCAATAAATGTCAGCATTCCATTTGCATTGGATATCGGCCAAATGCAGGCAAATGGGCACAGTTTAGTTTGGGAAAGTTGGTCAACATGGACCAACTTTGTGGGCGGCATGGTGGCACAGTGGTTAGCACTGCTGCCTCACAGCGCCAGAGACCCGGGTTCAATTCCAGCCTCAGGCGAGTGACTGGAGTTTGCACGCTCTCCCTGTGTCTGCGTGAGTTTCCTCCGGGTGCTCCGGTTTCCTCCCACAGTCCAAAGATGTGCAGATCAGGTGAATTGGCCATGCTAAATTGCCCGTAGTGTTAGGTTAGGGGTATGAGCGGGTTGGTGTGGACTTGTTGGGCCGAAGGGCCTGTTTCCACACTGTAATGTAATCTAAATCTAATCTAATGAACGAGTTGTACCAAAAGGTGTGCTTCTGTGCTGTATGGCTCTATTTCATGTACCTTTTTGGAGATCATTTTTGTGCAACAGTGTTCTACAACCTCTCTCTACTTAAATAGTAAATTGCTTTTCTGTTCTTCCTGCCAAAGTAGACAAAAGGTATGTCCTTTTGAAACTAATTTTCCAGACATAATGGAGTACCAATTTGTACAGTTGGGTGAGTTAAGTACCTACCATTATTAATGGCAATTGCTTTAAGCTTCATCTTTGCTAATTATCAGGCACAGGAAAATATAAATAGCATAATTAGGTTTAGCAGCAAGAAGAAAGGCCATAGTACTTGTGTATCCTTTGCGCAAAATTTACTAAAGGATGTGCATAATTAATGTACATATTTTATTCATTGTTATTTTGAGGACACTTTCCGGCCATGAGAGTAGAGCATTCATCAACTTTGCTTCACTGATTAATAGCAAAAAATGCATATTGCTCCTTTTTATATATAGAGAATAAGCCAGTCAGAGGTCTATAAGAAATAATTTTAAGTTTGTAGATGTCATGGAGCCACTGAAATATAGTAAACAATGGGGGTGATTGTAAATGTTTCAAAAGGAGAGGGAGATAGATTTAAGTTAGTTAGAGACATTACAGATGAAATTTAATAATGCTCGGTATGAAATAATATATTTTAGAAAGCAAAATGCAAAGAAGAAATATAAAACTAAAGTGTACAGTTTTAAAAGGAGTTCAGGTACTGAGACACCTGGAGCACAATTACATACATCTTTAAAGGTGGTAGGAGAGGCTGAGAAGACTGGCAAAAAAGAAAGCATATGGAATCCATGACTGTTAATAGAGGAATAGAGTGACAAGGAAATTATGCTAAACCTTTATACACACTTACTGGCCCTGCAAGGAGTACTGTTTTTAATTCTGGTCGAGAAAGAATACCAAAGTTTTGGACAGGTTACAAAAGAAATTTACCAAAATTAGTTATGTAAAGAGCCTGGAAAAGCTGGGGTTGATCTCATTTGAGTGGAAAAGGTTGACGGAGATTTCAGAAAGCTGTTTGAAATCACGATATGTTTAACTAGTGTAAATGAGAAGAAACTGCTTCTCGTGGCAGAAGATGGATAATCAGTGGACACTGATTTATTGCGATCATTAGGAGATCAGGAGGCAATATGAGGAAACTTTGTTTAATACAACAAGTTGTTATGATTTGGAATGTATTGTTTGAAATATACTAGAAGCAGATTTGATCTTATCATGCAAAAAGAATTGAAAAAATACTGAAAGGGAAATAAAAGCTGCAATATTCTGGAGAAAGAGCATGAGAGTGTGATTAATGCTAACTGGCACTAGCAGGTTGGGTGCATCTGCTGCATCATTGTACTATTCAGTCATTGCAAATTCTTTTCAAATTCACCAATCTTCAGTGTAGGATTGGTGTGGAAACAATGGGCGATTTGTGAATACTTTATTTAATGACCTTTGCTCAATTGTTATCAGAACAATATTTCGAATCTATATTTAGAGTAGATTTGAAAAAGATATTTGGGGTAAATCAGAAGATTGATTGGGATTTTGAATTTCAGGTACTGAAATTAAACTGAGACCAACATTATCAAGCTTGAGGAGGTAAATAAATGAATTCAGAAGTAATGGCTAAGCAAAGCTAATCTAAGGCTTTCAAAAAGGATAGTTTGTAAGAGTAAAGCAAGAGTTAGGATTGTTTTGAGATTAGGAGAAAGAATATGTTACATTAAGAGATGATATAATAGGTCTTAATTCCAGAAGAAAAAAAAAGTTCCACAAAGGTGGGACAATGTGTAGCTTTTTTTTTAATTTGGTAATTTGAAGGAACAAGAGAGAAAAGCTGAGTCAGGTATCGGCCAATTCTGATATTGATAAATGCTTTTATTAGGGAGAGACTTGAGAACAGACATCATTCATTTACCCCAAAAGTTTGTTGAACCTTGTATCAGAATGTAAAGGGATACATATCTCACTTTATGTGGATAAAATAATTGACGTGAAATTCTTCACATTGAATCTATAAAGTTAGTAATCTTTGTAGCACAGAAATGCAAATTTCAACCAGAAACCATGAAGAGAAATAGTACTGAAATACTGTAGAATATCCTTTCAGGATATCCTTTTATTGTCACATGTAGTCAAGTACAGAAATATAGGATTACAGTGAAATGTTTACAAAATCGCCTCTTATGGTGCCATCTTAGGTATAAAGTACTTAGGTGCAAATCTTAAATACAAAATAAGGAATAAAAGAAGAAAAGTAGTTGCATTGTTTACTAATCGATCAAAAAACTGGGAAGCATAATAAACCACTGAAAATTCTTCTTATCTGTCCTTTGAGGCAATGATAACTATGGTTATTATCTGGGACATTTGGTAGCATTCCAACAGGCGAGACTAATCTGCACTCGAAGAGTTTTGCTGGAAATAGGATAAGACACTTCAGATAATTAAATTTTCAATGATTGGCTGGCTCGGGATTTTCTCCTTGCGTATTTTCTCTCTGCTCCTGATGTTTCTTATTTTTTGACGAAGACTGCATTATCTTTTTGATTTGGGGTTGTGCCAATTGCTGTGATCATAGGCTCTTGTAGCTCTTGCTTTGAGTGGCCGATAGGTCAGTCAATGGAGTTTCAGATTCTTGTGGTGCAGACGTAGTGTTGCTACATCTGGGTTCAAATCCCTTCCAGAAGCATAACATATCCAAATGGATAGATTAAAAATAATTTTGTTTTTCCTTTGACTGCTATGACAGCACACCCAAAATATAAGCTCATGACAAAATATTCATATTTATGTCAGGCATGATGACCAACTCAGCTGCGACTTTTGCTACAGCAAGGTAACAAATAGGTAAAGAAAATAAGCAAGAAAGCTAATAGAATGCTGGCCTTTATATCTGGAAGACTGGAGTGTGAGAATGCAGGTGTTATGCTGCAATTATTCCAAAATCTTTGTTAGACCCCGCTTGGACTACTGTGAACAGGTCTGACGACCATAACTTAGGAAGGATATATTAGGCTTGGAGGAGTAAAATGTAGGTTTACATGAATTAGAATTAGAATTAGATTTATTGTCACATGTATTTAAGTATAGGAATACAGGAGTGCAGCGAAAAGTCTACAAAGTTGATATTCTCTGGTGCCATCTTGGTTACACGCTTGATTACAAAACTGGAGTTAAAAAGATAAACGTAAATAAAGGAAACCAATCAAAAAGAAATGAGAAACATCCAAAAATCAAAGTCTTATTTAAATCTTATCTCCATGTAGGTACCCGGGCCAAAGCACAGCCTGGAGTCTTGGGAGGAGATAAGTGTTTTCTGCCACTGACGTTAATGAAATAACTCCACAGAAGCTGGTATCCCATCATCAAGACAACCCTTATTCAAATATGGAGAGTTCTTGGCACTGGTGCAGTTTCCTCAGAGCCAGTTCAAAGCGTGAACAGAGCCTATGACCCTCCTACTTATATCTGCCAGCCACGGTTCCCTAACTGAACCAGATTAACAGCCCCAGTCAGGAAACTCCTATTCTATGAGGTCCACCTGGCTGATGTTGTTACAATTACTGAATCACTCCCCCTTTGAGTCCAAGGAAATAGGCTAGTTCTTTTTTATTTTATTCATTCTGGGGCATTTTTGCACCAGCTCTGGTTCCTCCAACTCTGCCCCTGATATGGGCAGAGTGTAATACACAGTAGCTCGCTCCTTGTGTCCAGAGTGACTTGGAAGAAATTCATTCTCCTCTTCATTTGGCAAAAGTGCCAAGGTGGCAACATCCACTGTGTCCATCTCAGATTCTGAGGTATATTTAGTGCTTGACAGAGAGGGAGAACTCATGGGTGCCAGAACAGTCAAAAAGGCTGTCAAGGACCTGGCGTATTTTGCTCCCACACTGTTTGCGAGTTTGCAGCTTTCATATGGTCCACATATTTATTCAGGAATGTTGCACTTACCTGAACTTTGTATGTCTCTGAACCTGACCTTGGGTCAACCATGCCTATTTACACATGCAGGAAGATTCCCATGGTTCCTACACAAAACTTCATCCCCTGAAGTAAACTGTCTCTCTCACTTAGTGGACTCATAAACCCAGCATTGACATTCCTGATGTTGTTCCATTCTTCCCCTTCCCAGATCTGGAAAGGTCAGATTTAACCTGCCGCCACATATTCATCTTTACCATGCTCCAGTTTCTATACTCATTGGCATGTAGACAGCTAGAGTGATCTAGAGATTGTGAGTTTTAAAGTCCATGTTTGCTGACCTGTCTCCTGTGTTTGGCTGAACCAGCTATGATGCCATGGACTTGACACTGGCTACATTCCACAGATGAACCATCATTCTCATCACTAATACTGATTGGTGAATATAAAGCAATCAGAAGATGCTTGCTACCTGATCCTCTTCTAATGTCAGTTGGTCCACCCATTCTGACTGCCCTCTCCTAAGTTGCCTGGTGACCTAATCTAGAAATGTGTCACCCACATAATTCTCTGAATGGAAACCACCTAACAGAGCTTTCAACTGCAGCTAATCTCCAAAACCTGAAGCTCCAGCTATTCCAGCAAATGATATTTCCTGCACATGTGGCTATCCAAGACCCAACAAATATCCTGGAGTTTCTACATGGGACAGAATGCAAATTCCTTGTGATTGAGTTTTTGTCATATCACTATTTAACTTAAATAAGAGCAATAAACTAAAGGTTCAAATAAATACTCTCCAGCCACTTATTTGTGCTACTTATTTGTGGTGATGTCACTTCATTCTGTATAAAGTTGCTCAGCTGGCTGGATAGCTGGTTTGCAACGAAGAGTGATGCTAACAGCATGAGTCCAATTCCTATGCCAGTTGACATTACCATGAGATCCTACCTTCTCAACCTCTCCCTCATCTATGGTATGGTTATCCTTAGGCTAAACAATCATTAATCATCACTCCCTAGCAAGAGAGCAACTCTATGGTCTGGTAAGACTGTGATGACTTTATTTGTACAAAAATGTGTCACTCAAGCTTTTCTGCATTCATCTTCCACATTTCTACTATTTCCACCAATTCTATTTATGTCCTTTAGAAGTCTAGTAAAACTTCCTTACAAATTTCTACACTTCAACATTTCATGTCAATTTGAAAAGTTCAAAATTGTTCCCTATGACTCCCAAGACTAATTTGTTATTTTAAAAAATGTATTCATAGGATGTGTGTGTCTGATTGAACCGATGATGATGATGACGGCCTGGGGCCTGAGGAGAAGGTCATCCACTTGGCACTTTAGTCTGAAGAGGTTGATGGTTCCAGTTAATTGATAACATCTATGTTGTTTTGATGCACTGTTTGTATAAATCTTTGCATTACAAATATGGTTTATTAACTTTATATGAAATTTAAACTTGACCCGTCTAGTACAGGGAAAGATGACAGCTGAAAGTCAAAAATGAGTGCACGTTTTGCAAATAAATAGCAAACTTTTCTTCCACTTTGTATGCATTCAATTCTTGGTCAAATAACCAAAAGAATTTTTGATTATTTGTAATGGAATCCTTATATACATTAGAGGTTTCCTGATTATTCACTTCATAGTTCTATGTTCTCAAGTTTCTTTGCCAGATGTCTGTGCATAGTTGTCAAAATTTCAGTTGAATGATGGCACCCACTATTATTTGAGAAATATTTTCTATGAATTTGCAGTCTAACATTTAAACTGTCAAAGTTAGCAAATGAATATATTTAGTAAAATTGCCAGTGTGCGATTATTTAATTTTTTCATTTTGACTAAATTTTGTTTTCCTATTTTTGCTCTGAGAATTGAAGGGCCCAATTTGGATTGCTTTCACCTGACATGAATCAGGCTGTAACTGTCTCAAAATAGTTTTAATACTCCTGCTAATATCACTGATACAGCTGACTATGTTTTGAAAAGTACCGGCCAGTTGCACTCTTTTCAGATGGTGAGATTATTTTTGCATGGAATCTGAGATCCTATGTCGCAGCTGTGACTTTATTGTTGTTTTATGTCAGATTGGGTCAGGGCCTGTGTTGTGCACCATGTGACAGGATTAAAGGGACCTACCAAAGATAAGTGTTCTAATTCATTGCTGCTATCCCAGGAACTCTACCTGTAATAATTGCATTGAGGTCAGAAAAGTGGCCATCATACAATATGAGTTCCCTCATTGGTGCTGTTAATCTGGTCCAATCAGGGTGCCCTGCTGACAGGTATAAACAGGAGGATCAGATATCCTGTCACTCTGGAAGTTGACTCTGATGAGCCTGTACCAGAGCCAAGAACCTTTCACATATAGATAAAGGGTGATTTGTAGATGCTGGTGTTGGACTGGGGTGTACAAAGTTAAAAATCACACAAAACCAGGTTACAGTCCAACAGATTTAATTGGAAGCACTAGCTTTTGGAGCTTACAGAGCTTTTTGCCACAACCACCTGATGAAGGAGCAGGGCTCTGAAAGCTCGTGCTTCCAAATAAACCTGTTGGACTATAACCTGGCATTGTGTGATTTTTAACTAAATAAAGGGTGAACTTGGTGATAGGATACTGGCCTCTCTGGAGTTATTTCACTATAATTTGCAAATGTGTAGCTAGTCCTGTCAGCAACATAACTCATCTGGCATCTTGCAGTTTGTCTGCCAAATGTAAGTGAGTTCAAACATAAAGAGATCATGTCATCACCAGATTGGGTGACTTCAGTTAATTAAATTGAGGAAGATAGTGCTGCTCGCTCCAATGAGAGAAGGTCAAGAGGAGAATTGACAGAAGAATTCAAAACCATGAGGATAGAGAGAGAGAGGGAAAATTAACTGGATTTTGTCTTATTCTCAAAGTATCCACCTGTGGGCCAAGAAGGTATCTGACACAGGTCTGTGGTGAATGTCTGTACCCAAGTCCCAAGCATTGTGTTTGCAGGAGGGATGGGTTTGCCATTAGATCACGTGGCAGGATTGTTCTAACATCAGAAAGCCTGCATGACAGATAGCATGCAGGAACTGGCACCACATTTCAAGGAAGGTCAGCCCTGTATTAGAGTCTACAGGAAGAAAGTTCAGCAACGTTTCCTCAAGGGCTCCAACCTGTGAATAGCCATGATCAAACATGTACTGCCCGAGTGTATGACTATGAGATTCAATCAGGGCTTTCAAAAGGGAATTGGATAAGCTTCCAAATGGAAAATAAATTGTAGGTTACAGGTAAGGGCAGGGCTAT
This sequence comes from Chiloscyllium punctatum, assembly GCF_047496795.1. Taxonomy (NCBI): domain Eukaryota; kingdom Metazoa; phylum Chordata; class Chondrichthyes; order Orectolobiformes; family Hemiscylliidae; genus Chiloscyllium; species Chiloscyllium punctatum. The sequence goes on from NC_092739.1 coordinate 122,541,854, forward strand.
ATGGCTTGTTAAATTCCTATTGCAAACAGCTAGCATGGACACAAGAGGCCAAATAATCTCTTTCTGTGCTTGAGCTATTTTATGATTTGATGACTCTACTATTGATTATCACCCATAAAAGAAAAAAAAGAATGAAAGGGCATAGATTTAAAGTGATGTGCAAACAAAGTACTAGTAATGTAAGAAAAATATTTTTTAACACAGTAAATAGTTATGTATAGAATGCACTGGTGGAAAAGGCAGGTGGTTGATAATAGGTAAAAAAGCTGGTGCAGGTTCAATGGGCAGAATTACCTCTTTTTATGCCACATAAGTAGCATGGTGGCTCAATGGTTAGCACTGCTGCCTCAGAGCACCAGGGACTTGGATTTCATTCCAGCTTTGGGTGACTGTGTGGAGTTTGCACATTCTCCTCGAGTCTGCAGAGGTTTCTTCTGAGTTCTCTGGTTTCCTCCCAGAGTCCAAAGATGTGCAGGTTAGGTGGATTGGCCATGCTAAATTTCCCATTGTGTCCAGGGACGTGCAGGATAGCTGGGTTAGCCATGGAAAATGCAGGGTTTTAGGCCCGGGGCGGGGGGGTGGGGGGGGTGGGTTGCGCATGGGATGTTTTTTTTTGAAGTTCGGTGTGGACCAGGTTGGCTGAATGGCCTGCTTCCACACTGTATGGATTCTGTGAATTATTTTGTGATTCCGCAATTAACAAAGATGCATCAATCCCACATGAAAAAACAACTGCTGTTCTCGCATCAATTGAACTTTCAGTGAGAATTCCAGAAATTTATCACTTTTTATGTTTAGAAGTGTTTCCACTTTTCCTCCTGAAAGATCTGATTTTGTCTTTTAGATTATATCTCCCTAGTCCAAGTCTCCCCAATGAGCAGAAACAGCCTTTTTCTCAATCTACCTTATCCGTTCCCCTCAATAGCGTGAACAACTCTATAAAATTATCTTTGTATAAAGGCCTGTGTTCTGTTGGCTGCTTTGATTATTTTAACAGCCAAACACTTTTGACATATGGTTAACATTATTCTGTGACACCCAATTTGTAATAAATTGAGGAAACAGGAACTACTTTAATTCATGAAAATGATGGAATTATTGGCATTATTATTTCTTTTGTTGAAGATAAAAGCATGGTTTCAGAAAAATAGGAGATTTGCACTTCAATTGCTACAAACGCCAAAGCTGCAAAATTGCAGCAAATCTACGAGTGACAAATTCCATCCTTGAGTAAAATCTGAGAAATTACTGGCAATTTAATATGTCACTGGAGCATCTGGTATTATGTTGATCCATGCAGGCTGGCAACATTCCAGATTCTTTAACTAGTTTGTGTGAAATTACCTGATTCCATTAGGGGCAGTAATTGAAAGCTAATTTGCTCAGCACCTAGGGTTTAAGCAGTCCAAAATTTATTAAGGTTTCCAGAGTTTCACATGAGTCAGTTGTCCACTGATCCATGCCAAAGCATAGATGGGTGAACACATTAAGCCACATAATCTATATTTTATCCCTGTAATGAAACAGCACCTCCAGCAGAGAGACTGGGTGGAAATTTTCCTTTCCCTGTGACGAAACTGGTTATGTCATCCTTGGGTTTTTTTTAGGAAAGTCGTAAAAGACATAGACTTCAAAAAGTCTAAGTTGTAGGGTTTTAGGGCCAATTTGATTATAGCTAACAGATACTGCCTCAGACAAGAGGCTTCCAAGTTTTTGAAAAAACACTTGTACAATGAAAGGGGAGTGGCCAGTTCTATGGGTTCAGCTTTTCTCTGGTTTGGTTTGGGTTTTAGCAGCAGTGTTTAAAAAGCTGCTGGACTCCAAAGAAGCAGGTCCAGGCTGATCCTCCTCTCTCTCGAACTTATCTCCTGAAAGACCCCGGGTTTAATTTTACCTTTTGTGCCAAGAGCTGTTTATGGGCATTGTTGCAAGTTTTGTGAACAGCATCATAAAGTTAGGAAAATCCGTTGGGTGTTCAGATAGATTAAGTTATTCGGTATTCTATTCTCTGTTGCTAGTGTTTCATAGAGTCATAAAGATGTACAGCATGGAAACAGACCCCTTTGGTCCAATTTGTCCATGCCAACCAGATAACCCAACTCAATCTAGTCCCACCAGCCAGTACCCGGTCCATATCCTTCCAAACCCTTTCTATTCATATACTCATCCAAATGCCTCTTAAATGTTGCAATTGCACCAGCCTCCACCACTTCCTCTAGCAGCTCATTCCATACACATACCACCCTCTGCATGAAAACGTTGCCCCTTAGGTCTCTTTCATATCTTTCCCCATTCACCCTAAACCTATGTCCTCTAGTTCTCGACCCCCCCACCCCAGGGAAAAGACTTTGTCTATTTATCCTATCCGTGCCCCTCCTGATTTTATAAACCTCTATAAGATTACTCCTCAGCCTCCGATGCCCCAGGGAAAACAGCTCCAGCCTGTTCAGCCTCTACCTATAGCTCAAATTCTCCAACCCTGGCAGCATCCATGTAAATCTTTTCTGAACCCTTTCAAGTTTCACAACATCCTTCCGATAGGAAGGAGACCAGAATTGCATGCAATATTCCAAAAGTGGCCACAGTATGACCTCTCAACTCCTGTACTCAATACTCTGACCAATAAAGGAAAGCATACCAAACGCCTTCTTCACTATCCTATCTACCTGCGACTCCACTTTCAAGGAGCTATGAAGCTGCACTCCAAGGTCTCTTTATTCAGCAACACTCCCCAGGACCTTACCATTAAGTGTATAAGTCCTGCTAATATTTACTTTCGCAAACTACAGCACCTCGCATTTATATAAATTAAACTCCATCTGCCACTTCTTAGCCCATTGGCCCAACTGGTCCAGATGCTGTTATAATCAGAGGTCATTTGGTAATCTTATAAATAAATTCTGTTTTGTTAAAACTAAGTGGTTCGACCAGTGCATCTCTCCTGGAATATCCACTTTACACCTGCTTAAAACCACTAGCAGAGTTAGGGTCTGGGTGACCTTCTTGAATGTTTTGAGGTGGTTTGGCCTGGTCCATAACAAATGAGAGTAATGGCGACTGACGCCACTAAATAGAGTGAGAATGAAAAGCATTAGATTCTTGACATCGAGAAAAACTCATGATTTTCCACACATGCCTTTAATGGCAACTTCAGAATCTCATCACAGAGAATGAGAAACTTAATTTGATGTTCATTAATACACCAAATTGCCCAATTTATATAAACATCCAATTCTCCTCTCCTTCAGTGAGACGTTAGGTGGGGCAAAATCCAACAAGTAAATCAGAGTGAGGTACGTCGGTAAAAACAATTACTGCAGATGTTGGAAACCAGATTCTGGATTAGTGGTGCTGGAAGAGCACAGCAGTTCAGGCAGCATCCAAGGAGCAGCGAAATCGACATTTCAGGCAAAAGCCCTTCATCAGGAATAAAGGCAGTGAGCCTGAAGCGTGGAGAGATAAGCTAGAGGAGGGTGGGGTTGGGGAGAAAGTAGCATAGAGTACAATGGGTGAGTGGGGGAGGGGATGAAGGTGATAGGTCAAGGAGGAGAGGGTGGAGTGGATAGGTGGAAAAGAAGATAGGCACGTAGGACAAGTCCGGACAAGACATGGGGACAGTTACTGAGCTGGAAGTTTAGAACTAGGGTGAGGTGGGGGAAGGGGAAATGAGGAAACTGTTGAAGTCCACATTGATGCCCTGGGGTTGAAGTGTTCCGAGGCGGAAGATGAGGCGTTCTTCCTCCAGCGTCTGGTGGTGAGGGACCGGCGGTGAAGAATGCCCAGGACCTTCATGTCCTCGGCAGAGTGGGAAGGGGAGTTGAAATTTTGTGCCATGGGGTGGTGTGGTTGATTGATGCGGGTGTTCCCGGAGATGTTCCCTAAAGCGCTCTGCTAGGAGGTGCCCAGTCTCCCCAATGTAGAGGAGACCGCATCGGGAGCAACGGATACAATAAATGATATTAGTGGATCATTTATTGTATCCGTTGCTCCCGATGCGGTCTCCTCTACATTGGGGAGACTGGGCACCTCCTAGCAGAGCGCTTTAGGGAACATCTCCGGGACACCCGCATCAATCAACCACACCACCCCATGGCACAAAATTTCAACTCCCCCTCCCACTCTGCCGAGGACATGGAGGTCCTGGGCCTCCTTCACTGCCGCTCCCTCACCACCAGACGCCTGGAGGAAGAACGCCTCATCTTCCGCCTCGGAACACTTCAACCCCAAGGCATCAATGTGGACTTCAACAGTTTCCTCATTTCCCCTTCCCCCACCTCACCCTAGTTCTAAACTTCCAGCTCAGTAACTGTCCCCATGTCTTGTCCGGACTTGTCCTACCTGCCTATCTTCTTTTCCACCTATCCACTCCACCCTCTCCTCCTTGACCTATCACCTTCATCCCCTCCCTCACTCACCCATTGTACTCTATGCTACTTTCTCCCCACCCCCACCCTCCTCTCGCTTATCTCTCCACGCTTCAGGCTCTCTGCCTTTATTCCTGATGAAGGGCTTTTGCCCGAAACATCGATTTCGAAGCTACTTGGATGCTGCCTGAACTGCTGTGATCTTCCAGCACCACTAATCCAGAGTGTGAGGTACGTGGCAACTGCAACTCACTGAATACCTGTGGCTTCAGAGCCACATCCCATCATGCTTTGTACTCACCATCCTCCATCCATGCAGCTTCACATCAACAAACCACCAGCCTCACCACATCATCATGGTTGCTCTCAGACCAGTTCAGCAAGCATACCAGCCTTTAACACTCTACTGTGGAGCTGAGAAACACCTATGATCTGCGTACTCCTGCCAGGTCAGTTTGCACATAGAGAAAGCCAGGCATCTCATGCACACAGAATGCTTTTGCAACAACAGTGTTGTCAAGTCAGACGCAGTCATGAATGCTGAGTTATAGGCTGCCAGCCTCTTTATCACAGAAAGAGAGGTGGGCAGCTTGGGATGGTGGGGAGCACTAAAGAGTAAATGCAGAAGTCAAGACAGAGGGTGGACATGTTCCTGTACAGCACTGTGCTATATCAATGTCACATCTGTAATGTTAATGGTGCAAGTAAAACTATATTGACAAAGTCGATGGGTTATTTAGAATAGTGCTTCACAATGGTGTGCCACCTATGTCCTTAGTTCATTTTTTACTTCCTCTCCCTCCCACTATATCTAAGTGCAGTGCCAAATTCCACAAGTGGGGTGGAGGAGTCGATCAGTGGTGGCTTCTGTTGACTGAACAGCTATAAGCTGGTGCCTTTGAACCTAGAGGGCCCAGACCTGCTGAGAGTCTCCTGTCAAATACAGGTTCACCCTGAGACACCCACTGGCCCCACCTTGACTTCCAAGAGGAAGAGTCATCTGCAGTGAAGGCAAGTTCTCTCGACCCCTCTTGCCTTGCCATTGATGCTGAGCACAGGAGTTTAGGCCCAAACACATATCAAGCTGCCACTGAGCACTCAACTGGAATGGAATCTCAAGATCATCGCATGGAGACAGCCAGGCACACACATTCTGGAGCCAATACAGTACTGAGGACATTGCTGGACTCCTCCATCCTCCAATTCAGGTCATCAACCATCATATATTAGTTGGGGGATGAAGTGGTGGAACATATTTAAGGACAAAGTCAAATGAGGCTTGAAGGTGATGGTGGGAAACTCATGTGTGATCAAGGAACGGTGCACATTTATGGTTTCTATTTCCATGGTCACCACTTCTGAGTCTAGGCACATGTCTACATCAACAGAAAGTGACCTCAGCAGTTATACCCCAGGAGAGAATTGATCAAAAAAGGGAGTCTGGAAACCAGAGTGTGTGCAATTCTAAGCATGAGGTAACACATTGGGCAGAAATACTCAAGAGAAGAGAGTATAGTGGTTAAATGATATCCAGCAATTTATTCACAGATCACCCCAGGCAGTTGTAACGATAGTCATCACTTCTGCTGGCTCTGGTGCAGTTGTGGAGAAACCAGGAGATAGTGTCCCAGGCCTGAGCAGAGCAACAGCCAGAATAGCAGCTGGGAGCAGCATCAGAAGGGCATGCAGCACAGGATGTTGGCAACCAGAAGCCATTGTGACATCAAGCATTGGTTTGTGATTGAATGCAGCTACAGCTGCATTATAGCTACCTGCAATTGTCAGAGAGATAATTTCAGAGGTGGCTGAGTATGTCACTTTGCCTGTCAATCATGTGTGCCAGCTCTGCAAGAAAAACATGTATCCATGAGTGTTGGGAGGTTACAATGCTGATGGCCTTGCCAGTCACCATAGGAACAAAGAAAATAGGAAAAAGAAAGCATGATTCAGCTCTTCAAACGTCTCTGCCATTCGATATGATCATGACTGATTATCCAACTCAGCATCTTATTTTCACTTTCTACTCACACCCTTTGATACTTTTAACCCTCAAATTATATCTAACTCCTTCTTGAAAACATTTAATGTTTTGACCTCAACTGCCTTTTATGGTAGTGAATTCCCCAAGCTGACTGGGTGAAGAAACTTCTCCTCATCTTAGTCCTAAATGTCTACCTCGTATCCTTAAACTGTGACTCCTGGGTTCTGAGCTTCCCGGTCATTGGGAAATATCCTTCCTGCACTTACCCTTCAATGCCACAATTGGTTTTCAGATGTCTCTGGGATTAGCCAGCAGTATTCTTTAAACAAGGGATTTTCACTGTCTGAATCTACAGCTGCTACGTGACCATTGAAAACAAATCCTTCAATATCTGGGATCTCTCGCGCAATGTATATTCTCACTAACTTGTATGTGCTACAAGTGTTTGCTCCTTTTCTTCAACTGCAGGATTGACTTCTCAGGATACACCCAGAAAATCCGGCTAATGACACCAGTGTGTCATAAGAGAGGGAGGATGCGATCATTCCTCTACAAGAACAAAGCATCGGACAGCTAAGAATGAGGTTCTATTGCTCGGAGTGTTCAGATGAAGTGCTATAGTACTCACGAGATAGTGTGCCTGGATTATTGTGGTCAACGGTGCTCTGCACAACCTCACTCAACAAAGCAAGGGAGGAACATACAGAAGGAGAGACTATAAGGACAGGGAAACTGATAAGGGAGAGTATAATGTAGATGCAGTAGGAGAAGCCAATGGAAATAGATGCCAATGTCACGTCAATCAACATCATATTCCAGCATCACAGCATTTGTACATCCTTAGATTTATCAACCTCAAGAGGCTGGAAGCACTAGCTTAGTTTTTGGATGGACATTTCTTTGTTTCATTATATGTCAGATTTGTTTTGGCGGCTGGATTAAAGTTGACCTTTTCAGATAAATCAGTGTCAGTGCCAGCATGGCAACCTACGTAACATTCGTTTAGCCCTTGTATCTGTCAGGAAACATTTTGTTGACATTTGTCATAAGCAAGTCTCTACTTGGAAGTTACCTACAGATACTATTTGAAGGGAGTTACATGTGAACAGTGCAGTGATAGATAAAGAAGAGGTGCTTAAAAAGGATGGCAGCACTCCCCGCAGAAAAGTAGCATCCTAGATTGCTGATGTAGGGGAGTTAGTCACAGGGCTGAAAAACGTGTTGCTGGAAAAGCACAGCAGGTCAGACAGCATCCAAGGAGCAGGAGAATCGACATTTCAGGTACAGAGCCATTGACAGAAAGTTTCCGGACCTCACTGAACACAAGATTAGTTCCCGGGGACTGGAGGATTGTAAATGTAACTCTGTTTTTTAAGAAAGTGGCAAAGGATAACCCAGGAAACTAAAGACCTATCAGCTTGACATCAATAATGGGAAGAATGATGGAGACCATAATATGGAATAAGATAAATATAGACAAAGAAATAAAGGAGTTAACGGCACGGTGGGCGGCACGGTGGCACAGTGGTTAGCACTGCTGCCTCACAGCGCCTGAGACCCGGGTTCAATTCCCGCCTCAGGCGACTGACAGTGTGGAGTTTGCACGTTATCCCCGTGTCTGCGTGGGTTTCCTCCGGGTGCTCCGGTTTCCTCCCCCTGAGACTGAGGTGCACAGTCCAAAGATGTGCAGGCCAGGTGAATTGGCCATGCTAAATTGCCCATAGTGTTAGGTAAGGGGTAAATGTAGATGTAGGGGTATGGGTGGGTTACGCTTCGGCAGGGCGGTGTGGACTTGTTGGGCCGAAGGGCCTGTTTCCACACTGTAAGTAATCTAATCTAATCTAATCTAATCTAAAAAAACACTTGACAGTAAACATGGCTTTGTCAAGGGAAGGTCATGTCTGACAAATCTGATTGAGTTCTTGGATGAGGTGATACAGGTGATGGATGAGGGTAGTGCTGCAGATGTTATATTTTCAGATTTTTCAGAAAGCATTTGATACGGTACCATATGTCGGATTGGTTAGCAAATTAGAAGTGTGTGGGATTGATGGTTTCTTGACGGCATGGATTAGAAGTTGGCTCAAAGGTAGGAAACAGAGGATAAGTATAGCTGGGCATTTCTCAGATTGGAGAAAGATTGAAAGTGGTGTTCCCCAGAAATCATGTTGAAACCCTTGCTTTTATTGATTTATTTAAATGGTTTAAAGATGGGCATTGATGTCAAAATCTCGAAATATCTAGATGATACTAGGCTAGGGAGAATAATGAATTGTGAGGATGATGCTGAATGACTGCAGAGGGATATTGACAGGTTGGACAAGTGGGCAGACACCTGGTAAATGAATTTCATTACAGCAAAATGTGAGATAAGGCACTGGTTCCTACTCCAGTACATGTCCAGGGAGAAAAGATGGGAGATAAGTTACAGTAGTTGGGCAACAGTGATTAAACACAATAGGTCAAGTGAACATTTATATACTTTTTATCACAAATTTTTAACTAAGGTCTTTATTTTGGGTTAATAACTAATAAAGGCAAGGGTGCAGAGGTGCAGAGAGTAATTAATATTGCTTGCACATAATGGATATCTTAGGGCTTAATTTAAATTGGTAAGTCATGGAAGGAGAGCTCAAGATCATATTATGCTCCTTCTGCTCAATGTGGAAAGTTAGGCATCATTTCACAGACTGAGAGCGTTGTGGATAGCAGGGAGAGCACGGATGATCAGCAGGCAGAATAAGAGAACTAGGCAGGCAGTGCAGAAATGCAGCCATTTTCCTGCAAAACAGACATACCATTTTGGATCTTGTTGGCGGGGGGGGGGGGGGGGGGGGGGGGGGGGGGGGGGGAGCGGGGTGGGGAGGGGGGGGGGGTGCGGAGGGGAAGATGGTCTCTCAGAAGAAGGTAGTAGCAGCTAACGTCATTGCACCATGGCTGGCTCTGCTGCACAGGAGAGGAGGAATACATGTGGGAGAGCTATAGTTACAGGGGATTTAATTATAAGGGGAACAGATTGAATTTCTGTGTCCACAGATAGGACACAATAATGATATATCGCCTCCAGGGTGCTTGGGTAAAGGATATTTTAAAGTGGCTACAAGGCATTCTGGATTGTGTAGATGAACAGTCAGTAGTTATTGTACACATTGGTACCAATGGCATAGATATGAAAAGGGATGAAGTCCTAACAGCAGTTCATAGATAGCTGAGAAGCAAGTTAAAAAGTAGAACATCAAAATAATAATCTCAGAGTTGTGACCAGTGCAACGTGCTTTTCCGAGTAGAAATAGTAGGACATATCAGATGACTATGTGACTGGAGAGATGGCACAAGGGGTATGGTTTCAGATTGCTGAGGCTTTGGGATCAGTTCTGGTGGGGGTAAAACCTGTATAAGTTGGATGTTTTGAACCTGGGCCAGACTGGAACTGATGTAGTATTTTCTGGCGTGGTCAGGAAAGGTTTAAAATAAAATGGCAGGGAATGGGAAACATTCCCTATTGAACACTCCTATTAAGCAATGAGGACATTAAGAGAGAAACAAGGGCAAACACAAAAGACAGAATTGGAATTAAGAAAAGTGATAGTCAGGGAGTTCAAGCCATAGTGCAAAATAATGTGTGTAAAAATGTTGAGAAGGTAAGACTTAAGGCTTTTGTCTTAATGCATGGAGCATTTACAAGAAAGTGAACGAATTGGAATCTGTACAGATAGAGCTCAGAACACCATGGGACAGAAAGTAACAGTAAGGGGTAAATATAAACTCTCAAACTGTAGTGCTTTCACTGGGGAAGACATTAAATATGAAATTAGAGCAGCAAGCAATGAAAGGAATAGACAAGGTAGAAGTAGCGAGGATGTTTTAACTGGTGGGTAAAATTAGGACAAAAGGGCATAGCTTCAAAATTAGGGGAAGCAGATTTAGGAGTGAATTGAGAAGGATCTTCTTCACCCAGAGGGTTGTGAATCTATGGAATTCCCCAGCCAGTGAAGTTGTTGACGCTTCCTCAGTAAATATTTTAAAGCTAAGATTTTTTTTTGAACTGTAAAAGAATTAAGATTTTGGTGAGAGGTAGGTAAGTGGAACTGAGACCACAAAAAAAATCAGCCATGATCTCATTTAATTGGAGAGCAGGCTCGAAGGGCCAGATGGCCTACTCCTGCTCCTAATTCTTATGTTCGTATGTTATAAACAATCAAGGTACAGCAGTATTTGTAGGCAAGTTTAATCTGCATATAGATTAAACAAATAAAGTGAGCAACAATACCATAGAGCATGAATTCCTGGAGTGTGTTTGAGATGGTTTGCTGGATTAATTCTTTGAGAAACCAACAAGTCATCCTAAATTGAGTATTATGGAATGAAAATATAATAATTGGCAATTTAGCTGTAAGAGGCCCATTGGGGAACAGTGACCATAATATGATAGAATTCTTCATTAAAATGTAGAGCAACATAACTGATTCTGAGACTAGAGGAAACCATGCTGACTATAATAAACTGGGGAGAGTTACTTGAAGGGATGATAGCGCATAGGCAAAGACAAACATTTAAAGAGTACTGGAAGGAACTGCAACAAAAGGGTAATTAGAGAGAGAATAGGGCCCTCAAAGATCAGCAAGGCGGCCTTTGTGTGGAGCCCCAGAAAATGGGGGAGATACTAAATGAATATTTTGCATCAGTATTTACTGTGGAAAAGGATGTGGAAGATATAGACTGCAGGCTAATAGATTAGGAGAAAGTGAGGACTGCAGATGCTGGAGATCAGAGCTGAAAAATATGTTGCTGGAAAAGCGCAGCAGGTCAGGCAGCATCTAAGGAGCAGGAGAATTGAAGTTTCGGGCATAAGACCTTCTTCGTGTAGGGAAATAGATGGCGACATCTTGCAAAATATCCAGATTACAGAAGAGGAAGTGCTGAAACGGTTAAAAGTGGATAAATCCCCAGGATCTGATCAGGTGTACCCGAGGACTCTGTGGGAAGCTAGAGAAGTGATTGCTGGGCCTCTTGATGAGATATTTGTATCATCGATAGTCACAGGTGAGGTGGTGGAAGACTGGAGGTTGACAAACGTGGTGCCACTGTTTAAGAAGGGTGGTAAAGACAAGCCAGGGAACTATAGACCGGTGAGCCTGACCTCGGTGGTGGGCAAGTTGTTGGAGGGAATCCTGAGGGACAGGATGTACATGTATTTGGAAAGGCAAGGACTGATTAGGGATAGTCAACGTGGCTTTGGGGGTGGGAAATCATGTCTCACAAACTTGATTGAATTTTTTGAAGAAGTAACAAAGAAGGTTGATGAGGGCAGAACAGTAGATAGGATCTATATGGACTTCAGTAAGGTGTTCGAGAAGGTTCCCCATGGGAGACTGATTAGCAAAGTTAGATCTCATGGAATACAGGGAGGACTAGCCATTTGGATACAGAACTGGCTCAAAGGTAGAAGACCGAGGGTGATGGTGGAGGGTTGTTTTTCAGACTGGAGGTCTGTGACCAGTGGAGTGCCACAAGGATTGGTGCTGGGCCCTCTCTTTTTGTCATTTACATAAATGATTTGGATGCGAGCATAAGAGGTACAGTTAGTAAGTTTGCAGATGACACCAAAATTGGAGGTGTAGTGGACAGCGAAGAGGGTTACCTCAGATTACAGCAGGATCTGGACCAGATGGGCCAATGGGCTGAGAAGTGGCAGGTGGAGTTCAATTCAGATAAATGTGAGGTGCTGCATTTTGGGAAAGCAAATCTTAGCAGGACTTATACACTTAATGGTAAGGTCCTAGGAAGTGTTGCTGAACAAAGAGACCTTGGATTGCAGGTTCATAGCTCCTTGAAAGCGGAGTCACAGGTAGATAGGATAGTGAAGAAGGCATTTGGTATGCTTTCCTTTATTGGTCAGAGTATTGAGTACAGGAGTTAGGAGGTAATGTTGCAGCTGTACAGGACATTGGTCAGGCCACTGTTGGAATATTGTGTGCAATTCTGGTCTCCTTCCTATCGGAAAGATGTTGTGAAACTTGAAAGGGTTCAGAAAAGATTTACAAGGATGTTGCCAGAGTTGGAAGATCTGAGCTACAGGGAGAGGCTGAACAGGCTGGGGCTGTTTTCCCTGGAGCGTTGGAGGCTGAGGGGTGACCTTATAGAGGTTTATAAAATTATGAGGGGCATCGATAGGATAAATAGATAAAGTCTTTTCCCTGGGGTGGGGGAGTCCAGAACTAGAGGGCATAGGTTTAGGGTGAGAGGGGAAAGATATAAAAGAGACCTAAGGGGCAACTTTTTCACGCAGAGGGTGATACATGTATGGAATGAGCTGCCAGAGGATGTGGTGGAGGCTGGTACAATTGCAACATTTAAGAGGCATTTGGATGAGTATATGAATAGGAAGGGTTTGGAGGGATATGGGCCAGGTGCTGGCAGGTGGGACTAGATTGGGTTGGGATATCTGGTCGGTATGGATGGGTTGGACCGAAGGGTCTGTTGCCATGCTGTATATCTCTATGACTCTTTGACTGTATGAAATGTGGAACAGTTGTGCATTCCTGTCATGCACAAAAGTAAAATGGGAATGGTGACCTGGTGTAAGTTCACACTACACTTGGATATAGTGTGCAGGAGAGGAGGCAAAAAAATGAAATAAGGACATAGGTGGCACATCATTATGAAGCATTATTATAAATAACAAGATAAATTAGGGACAACATTAGATCTAAGGAAGTGTCACACAAATGGCCGAAAAGAACAATAGACCTGAGGATTGGGAGCAGGGATTGATTAAAAGAGGAATATAGAGTATGTGAGTTAGCTTGTAGGGAACATACACATTAATTGTAAAAGCTTCTATAGGTATATGGAGAGAGCAAGACGAATAGTGAAGGCAAATATATGCCCTTCACAATTAGAAATAGAGACTGTAATGGGGTACAAAGATATGATAAACCATTAAAGACATATTTTACTACAAGCTTCACAATGGATGGCACAAGTAATTCCTCAAAAAAATGTTGCAAACATATGGTCTCCAGAGGTGGGCGAACTGAAGAAAATTGGTCAGGAAATGGCGTTTACGAAATTGATGGGGTTAAAGAGTGAGAAATCTTGAGGTCCCAACAATCTACATTGCATGAGCAGTTAAGGAAGAGACCCTAAAAATTGTGAATGAATTGGTAGTCATCTTTCAAGACACTCTCAACTCTGGAATTGGTCTTAAGAGTAGCTAAATCAATTCCACTCTTTAAAAAAAGCAGGTAATGAGAAAATGGAATTAAAGACTGGTTAGCCTAATACCCATAGTTGGGAAGATTCCAGAGTCCATTATAAAAGATTTAATTGCAGAGCATGTGGAAAACAGTGACAGGAAATAGGCAGATGGTATGGATTTATATAAGGGAAATCATGCTTGACTGATCTATCAGAATTTTTGAACATGTCACAAATAAAGTTGATCAGCAGAACCAATGGATGTGACTTACTTGAACTTTCAAAAGGTGTTTGTTAAGGTCCCAAATAAGAGATTAATGTGTAAGATGGGATGGGAGTGGGGGTTGTGCACTGACATCACTACAGAAGAGCTGGCAGATGGGAAACAAAGAGTAGGAATAAGTAGATCATTTTCTGATGGGGGACCTAAATGTTACATTTACAGGTTTATAGATGACACAAAGCTGGTTGGGCAAGTGAGCTGTGAGGATGATGCAGAGATGGCTCGGTCTGCTTTGGACAAGTTTAGCACAAGGGCAAAAGTATGGCAGATGAAATCATAATATGACTATATGTGAGGTTATCCACTTTCATAGAAAAATCAGGATTATTATCTAAATGGTGATTTGGGAAAGGAAAGTGCAATGACACCTGGGTGCCCTTGTATACTAGTTGCTGAATATAAGCATGCAGGCACATCAGATGGTGAAAATAGTATATTGGCCTTCATAGTGAGAGTATTTAAGTACAGGGAGCAGGACTGTCTTTTACTGCAATTGTACAGGGCATTGATGAGACCACACCTGGAATTTTGTGTGCAGTAATGGTGTCCTAGAGATAGTTAAAATTCCATCAGGACTAGCCAATGTAAACACAGAAAGCACATTCCCGATGACTGTGGAGTCTAGAACTGAGATGAAAAATGTCTTCACCCAGAAATTGGTGAGCCTGTGGAATTCTCTGTTCCAGAAAGTGAATGAGGCCAAACATTGAATGTTTTCAACAAGGAGTAATGTTGGAACTAAAGGATATGGAGAGAAAGTGGGAACACAATCCTAAGAGGGATGACAGCCAGGATCATATTGACCACCGCTTTACACCAGCTTGCGGACACCTCCTGCTACTGCTCCCTTGACCATGACCCCACCTCCCACCACCAAAACATCATCTCCCAGACCATCCATAACCTCATCACCTCAGGGGATCTCCCATCCACTGCCTCCAACCTCATAGTCCCACAACCCCGCACTGCCCGTTTCTACCTCCTGCCCAAATTCCACAAACCTGACTGCCCCGGCCGACCCATTGTCTCAGCCTGCTCCTGTCCTACCAAACTCATCTCTGCATACCTCGACACGGTCCTGTCCTCCTTAGTCCAAGAACTCCCCACCTACGTTCGGGACACCACCCACGCCCTCCACCTCCTCCATGATTTTCGCTTCCCCGGTCCCCAATGACATCCAGTCCCTGTACACCTCCATCCCCCATCACGAAGGACTCAAAGCCCTCCGCATCTTCCTTTCCTGCCGTACCATACGCCCTGACACCTTCCACTGACACCCTCCTTCGACTGACTGACCTGGTCCTCACCCTGAACAACTTCTCTTTCCAATCCTCCCACTTCCTCCAAACCAAAGGAGTAGCCATGGGCACCCACATGGACCCCAGCTATGCCTACCTCTTCGTAGGATATGTAGAACAGTCCATCTTCCGCAGCTACACTGGCACCACTCCCCACCTTTTCCTCCGCTACATCGATGACTGTATCGACGCTGCCTTGTGCTCCCACGAGGAGGTTGAACAGTTCATCCACTTTACCAACACCTTCCACCCCAACCTAAAATTCACCTGGACCGTCTCAAACTACTCCCTCCCCTTCCTAGACCTTTCCATTTCTAGCTCGGACGACCGAATCAACACGGACATTTACTATAAACCAACCGACTCCTACAGCTACCTAGACTACACCTCCTCCCACCCTGCCCCCCTGTAAAAACGCCATCCCATATTCCCAATTCCTTCATTTCCGCCACATCTGCTCCCAGGAGGACCAGTTCAATACCGTACAACCCAGATGGCCTCCTTCTTCAAAGACCGCAATTTCCCCCCCAGACGTGATCGATGATGCCCTCCACCGCATCTCCTCCACTTCTTGCTCCTCCACCCTTGAGCCCCGCCCCTCCAATCGCCACCAGGACAGAATGCCACTGGTCCTCACCTACCACCTGACAAACCTCCATATACATCGTATCAACAGTCATCATTTCTGTCACCTCCAAATGGACCCCACCACCAGGGATATATTTCCCTCCCCTCCCTATCAGCATTCCGAAAAGACCACTCCCTCCGTGACTCCCTCGTCAGGTCCACATCCCCCACCAACCCAACCTCCACTCCCGGCACCTTCCCCTGCAACCGCAAGCAATGCAAAACTTGCGCCCACACCTCCCCCCTTACTTGCCACCAAGGCCCCAATGGATCCTTCCATAGCCGCCACAAATTCACCTGCACCTCCACACACATCATTTATTGCATCCGCTGCACCCGATGTGGCCTCCTCTATATTGGGGAGACAGGCCGCCTACTTGCGGAACGTTTCAGAGAACACCTCTGGGACACCCGGACCAACCAACCCAACTACCCCGTGGCTCAACACTTCAACTCCCCCTCCCACTCCACCAAGGACATGCAGGTCCTTGGACTCCTCCATCGCCAGACCATAGCAACACGACGGATGGAGGAAGAGCGCCTCATCTTCCGCCTAGGAACCCTCCAACCACAAAGGATGAACTCAGATTTCTCCAGTTTCCTCATTTCCCCACCCCCCACCTTGTCTCAGTCAAATCCCTCGAACTCAGCACCGCCTTCCTAACCTGCAATGTTCTTCCCGACCTCTCCGCCCCCAACCCCACTCCATCCTATCACCCTCACCTTGACCTCCTTCCACCTATCGCATTTCCAACGCCCCTTCCCCAAATCCTTCCTCCCTACCTTTTATCTTAGCCTGCTGGACACACTTTCCTCATTCCTGAAGAAGGCCTTATGCCCGAAACGTCCATTCTCCTGCTCCTTGGATGCTGCCTGACCTGCTGTGCTTTTCCAGCAACATATTTTCAGCCCATCCTCTTGTTCCATTTGTAATTGTGGAATGCCTTGGTGTTTTCCGTAATTCTACCTGACAAGGCTTTTTCATACCTCCTTCTAGCTCTTCCAAGTCCCTTTTTCAGTTCCTTCCTGGCTACCCCATAACCATCTAGAGCCCTATCTGATTCTTGCTTCCTCAACCTTAAGTAAGCTTCCTTCTTCCTCTTGACTAGATGTTATGCATTTCTTCTCATCCAAGGTTCATTCACCCTACCATCCCTTCATTGCCTCAGTGAGATGAACCAATCCACGCAAGTGCTCCCTAACCAAGCTCTACATTTCTGTCATGCATTTCCATGAGAACATCAGTCCCCAATTTATGCTCCACAGTTCCTGCCTAATAGCATTGTAATTCCCCCTCTCCCAAGTGAATACTTTCCCAAAATGTCTGCTTCCCTCTCCCTCTCCATGACTATAGGTAAAGGTCAGGGAGTTGTGACTACTATCACAGAAATATTCTCCCACCAAGAGATCTGACACCTGACCTCATTCATTGCCAATGACCAAATCCAATATGGCCTCTCTTCCAGTTGGCCTAAATACATATTGAGTCAGGAATGTTTCCTGGGCAAACCTGACAAAGCCTATCCCATCTAACCTATTTGCACTAAAGAGATTCCAATAAATATTAGAGAAGTTGAAGTCACCTATGACAATAACCCTGTTAATTCTGCACCTTTCTAAAATTTGCCTCCCAATCTGCTCTTCCATGTCTCTGTTGTTATTGGGACATCTATAGAAAACTCCCAGTAAAGTAACTGATCCTTTCCTGTTTCTGATCCCACCCATAATGATTCAGCAGACAAACTCTCCTCGACTACCTCCAATTCCTCAGCTGCGACACTATCTCTGATTAGTAATGCCACTCCTCACTTCTTCTACTTCTCTCCCTATTCACTTCTTGCATTAAAATACACATACTTCAATCCATCACACTGACTGCAACTTTGCCCTATCAACTATCTATCCTTCCTCACAATCTCTGCATGCAGTATTTGCCTGTTCACTGACTACCCCATCTTCTGATCCATAGCTCCGGTGCCCATCCCCCTGCCAAACTAGTTTAAACCCTCCCAAAGTGCTCTAGCAAACCTCCCTCCAGTTCAGGTGCAACCTGTCTACACTGTACAGGTCCCAAAACTTCACAACTTCACAAAAAAAATTATTGCAAAGTGGAGGGATGAAAAAGAAGCAAGACAAAGACCAACCCGGCAAAGAAAAAAGAAAGGAAGAAAAAAAATATAGAACACAAAGGAGACAGAGGTTATGATCTAAACTTGTTGAATTTAATGCTGAATCCAGGACGCTGTAGGATGCTAAGTTGAAAGCTTCATCAAGCTTGCACTGAGTTTCATTGGATGACTGTAGAAGGCCATGGACTGCAAAGTTGTCATCTAGTCTACATTTGGTCTCCCAGTGTAAATGAAACTACATTGTGAGTAGCAGATGTATTGAAAGAAGGAGCATTCTAGGCTAGTCGGTCAGGCCAGACTCGATAAACCAAAGGTCCTCTTCTGTGCTATATGACTCTATGACTCCAAGTACAAGTAAATCATTGTTTCAATTTTCAGACTGTTTAGGGTCTTGAACAATAAGAAGGGAGAAGGTAAATAGAATGTTTTGCACCTTCTTCACAGGAAATGTGTTGTATTCCCATTTAACCACAATGCCTAGCCAGGACGAAGTGGGCATTTGCAATACTTCAATGTGGAAATATCATTGGTTGGGTGGCAAGGAGTTAACTACCTGAATTTTGACTCTGTGTGCTCAGACTACATCAGCAAAATGGAGCAGGAAACGGTGCCCTCATAATGCAAGATAATAACTAACTCATTGAAAGGTCACTTTGAAAGTATGAATCCTTTTAACATTATACAAAATAATATTGTAAATCATTTTTTTCCAAGTATGAGTAATATTTTATTGTATGTAATCAAAACCTTGGAGTTCATTCAAGGCTCCAAATATTTTGATTAAAATAAAACAAGGCATAAATTTAGAAAATTTGGACCACTGCCAGTTGTCATGTAAACAAAATGTGACTTAAATTGGAAAATTTATTGAGGTCAGAGGACATTTCCTTGTGGTATGTTTCTATTTTGTCCACTCATTAATTGAAATGTATGCTATGAAGTAGAAGCAAAAGAGTAAAATCTCTATATTTTCATAGTTTTGTATTTCCATTTCATCAGTAATAATCAGTTTGTACTTTTCTCTCTTCCTCTTCCACATGGAAATAAAAATTACAACATGATATAGGCCATTCAGCTTAACTAACCCATGTTGGTTTTTGCCATTAATATAATCATTAGTTTAACTCATTGTGCATTGCTTATTTCAATACCACTTTATTCCACTTTCCTTCAACCAGCTCCCTTAGAACTTGTTATAAGATTAGAATGTTATTTCTGCTCTGCCAGGAATCTCTACTTGCTGCATAGCTATGACAGTGGAAAAGGATTGATTCTGAGGAACTGACTTGTTCCTGATCCATGCTTCAATCATATCTTCATGGCTGCAATCAATATTTTTCAAACATTTGTGTGTGTAAAATATTGTTCCTTGTCCTAAATCTCTTACGTGATCTTACATCGAAGGTCCACTGTTCCAGATCACTCTTCTGTGCAACTGGCCTGTTTTTCTCAACTCTGACCAATTGCTTCATAATTTAAAGCACCTCAATAATTCTTACTGTTCGAATGAAACTAGCAACAATTTTATTTGTTTTATTCCTTCATGGAATGTGAACATTACTGACGAGGTCAGTAATTGTTGTCATTCCCTTGAAAAGTGACAATCATTTGGAATTTGACCCAGCAACAGAAAAGCAATGGAGCTATTGTTCCAAGTCAAGATGGTGCGTAGCTTGGAGGAGATTATGATCCCATGTATCTGCGAACTTGTCTTTTTAGGTGGTGGACGTTGTAGGTTTGAAATGTGATGTTGAAAGTGGTTTGGTGAGTTGCTGCATTGGGCCTTGAACACTGCTGCCAATCTGCAATGATGAAAAAGAGAATGGATGTTTAAAGTAGTGAAGTGGTAACATTTATCCTGGGTGGTGTCACGTTTTTGGGACTGCACTTATCCAGACAAATGGAAAGCAATCCATCACACTCCTTATTTATATTGTATATGGTGGAATTAATTTTGGCCAGTCAGGAAATGCAATGAAAACCAAAAGAACTGTGAATGCTGTTAATCTGTAACAAAAACAGAGATTGCTGGAAAAGCTCAGCAGATCTGGCAGCACCCGTGGAGAGAAATCAGAGTTAACATTTTGGTTAGAGTGACCTTTCCTCACTACTGATGGTAGCTAAGAAAATGTTGGTTTACGTGCAAAAGATAGGGTGGGAGGGAGGGGATAAGGATGAACGATAGGTGGGGATAGAGCCCAAAGAGAGAGAAGAAGAGTTGGACAATAAAGGAGTGGATAACAATCTGGCTAGGAGGGTGAATAGCTGTTAATGGGGATGATTGGTAGCTAACGACAGGTTGTTAACGACAGAATAGCAGGCTATGTGATAACAAGGCATGATGTGTGGAGGATGGGGTAAAGACATGGGAGAGTTCAAGTCATAAAGTTATTGAGCTCTGTATTGAGACTGAAGGCTGCAGTGTCCCCAAGTGGAAAATGAGGTGCTGTTCTTCCAGTGAAGCCCATTGCCTGTGACTTGTAGTCACAGTATTTATGTGGCTAGTCCAATTCAGTTTCTGGTCCATGGTAACACCCAAGAATATTTATGGTAGAGGATGTACAATGGTAATGCCTTTGAACATCAGTGGGAGATTCTCTTCTATTGGGGATGGTCATTACCTTGCTCTTGTATGACAAGTACCTGAAGGGTTACAGATAGTTTATAAAAGCAAAATACTGCAGATGTTGGAAAAGTTACAGATGGTACTGGATACTGATCCTAGGATGAAGGGAAAGGCATTGATGGGGCAGGTGAAAATTGTTGTGCTTGGGAAGCTACTCCTGCAGAGATGCCCTGGAAATGAGATAACTGACTTCAAACAATCACAACCATAAGTATGACTTCAGTTAGTGGAGAGAACTCCCCAGATTCACATTGACTCCAGGTTTGCTAGGACTCCTTAACGTCTCTTTTTCCCTAATACAGCCTGATGTGAAGGATAGTCACTCTCAACTCACCTCTTTTCTCCCCATGTTTAAAAAAAAGGCTAAATTGAAATGAGGAGCTGATTGGTCCTGGTTGAACCCTAACTGAGCATCATTAGCAAATTATTCCTGAGAAAGTGTTGCTTCATAGTACTGTTGACAACCCCTTTCCTCACTTTGCTGATGATTAAAAGTGGACTAAGGTAATTAGCTACTTTGAACTGTTATCTTTCTTTCTGTGGTAGGACATAGCTAGACATTGCCGATCAAATGGCAGCACTTTGGTTGCACTAAAACAACTTGGTTGGGGTGGGGGCATTAATTCTGGAGCATAGATTTTCAGTATTTTGCTAGACTATTGCAGGATCCAATGTATTTATGGTATCCACTGCTGTCAGCTGATTTTCAATGTCATACGGAGTGAATCAAATTGGCTGAAGACTGAGTATGATGTTGGGAACCTCAGGAGGAGGATGAAATGAATCATCCGTTCAGTACTTTTTCACTGAAAAATGACAGAAATATTTCAACTTTATCTTTTGAACTGATGTGCTGAGCTCCCCCATTTGTTGAGAATGAGGATATTTGAAGACCCTCCTTTCCCTTGTTAGTTATTTAGCTGTC
This sequence comes from Chiloscyllium punctatum, assembly GCF_047496795.1. Taxonomy (NCBI): domain Eukaryota; kingdom Metazoa; phylum Chordata; class Chondrichthyes; order Orectolobiformes; family Hemiscylliidae; genus Chiloscyllium; species Chiloscyllium punctatum. The sequence continues at coordinate 122,563,287 of NC_092739.1, forward strand.
CACCATCATTCATCACAGGATGTGGCAGAATTGCTGAACTTATAACTGATCCATTGGTAGTTGGATCACTTAGCTCTGTCTTGTATCAGTTGCTTTCATTGTTTGGCATGCAAGTCGTCCTTTGTTATTGCTTTACCAGATTGACAATTCATTTTTTGCTACACCTAATGCTGCTCTGGCAGGCCTTTCTGTAATCTTGCTAGAATCTGAGTTCTTCCCACAATTTATTGTAATGGTAGTTTGGAAAATGCCCTGGGGCATGAAGTTACAGATTGTGATTAAATACAAACCTGCTGCTCCTGATAACCCACAGTGCCTCATGGATGCCCAGTTCTGAGCCAGATCTTTTTAAAATAATTCCCGTTTATCACAGTGGTAGTGTCACACCACACACTAGAAGATATCTACAATGTGAAGATGGCATTTTGCCTCTATAGCAATTATGTGGTGGTCACTCCTATTAATACTGCAATGGATTGATATATCTGCAACAAGTAGATTCATATGCAATTAGTATGCTTTGTATTTTCAAATTTGTTAGTCCACATAACATATACTACAGAAGCTTGGGTTTTTGTTGACATGGGTGTCTAGAAGTTTATTAACAAAAATAATTATTTACATAGCTACATTATCATTGACTTACACACAGTCTATGTTCTGAGCTTACTGATATTACAGTAAATTACATGCACATAACTGCCCAAAAATATAAACTAAGAGAAAAAATAAACGATTCAGCCCTTGTAACCTGTGCTATTATTCAATGTGGTCATGGCTAATTCTGTTTCTCAATGTTATATTTCCATTTTCTCCCCATTTCGCAGGATGCCTTAAAATCTTTTTAAAATTATCTGTCTTGAATGCATTCAATGACTTGGCATCCACAGCGTTCTGTGGTGAATTCTATAGGTTCACTACCATTTGATTAAAGACTTTTTTCTTGATTTCCGTCCTGAGTGGCTTACCTTACATCGTGAGACTGTGTCCCATAGTCCTGGACTCCCCAACTAGGGAAAAGAGCTTCATTGATTTATTTTTTCAGCCCTGTTAGAATTTTAAACATTTCAATCATATCGCCTCCTATACTTCCAAACTTCAATAAATACAAGTCCATCCAAACCAATCTCTCCTGATAGGACAGTCCAGCCACCCTGGATATCTTTGTAATGAACCTCCATTGCATTCCATCAATGGCAAGTATATCCTTTCTTGGGTATGGGGATGAAAATTGCATGCAATAGTCATTGTATTGTCTCACCAAGGCCCTACATCACTGCAGTAAGACATTCCTTCTCCTGAAGCCAAATCTTTTTTTCATGAGGGCTTTCCAATTGCTTGCCCCACTTGCTGTCTACTTATTGACTGGTGTACAAGGACAGCCAGATCTCTTTGTACATCCATACAATGAAGTTGTTGATCTGTTCACTGAGCTGGTTGATTTTCTGGCAAACATTTCGTTTCCCTCCTTGGTGACATCTTCAGTGCCGTGTAGTCTCTGGATGAAGCGCTGTCATTTTGATCTGCCCCAGATTTATGCAGTTCTGTCTGTTGTGGCCAATGTTCTACTCTGAGTTTTGTCCTGTAGCAATCTGTAGATGGGGTCTATTTCAATGTGTTTGCTAATGGAACCAGTGGATGGTTACCAGACCACCAGGAATTCCAAAGTTTTATCTTTGTTTTGCCTATCCCAATACCGTAATGCTGTCCCAGTGGAATTGATGCCCTCAGTTGTCAGTGTCTGTTGATCTGAGGGAGGGCTGGTCATGTTGTGTGTTACAAGCTGATATTCATGTACCCTGGTGGTGAACTTTCTGCCTGTTTGTCCTCTGTAATGTTTCTTGCAGTTGCTTCATGGTATTTTGTATATCACACTCATTCTACATGTTGTGGGTATGGAGTCTTTTGTCTTGATGGTACCTGGCAAAGTGTGGCTGTGGGTTTGTGTGCTGTCATTATTTCTAGAGGATAATGTGGTCATGGCTAATTCTGTTTCTCAATGTTATATTCCCATTTTCTCTCCATATCTCGTTGTTAGTTCTGAGATATTTCTAACGTTTTGGGGGCTCAGTATCTTCTTGGTGTTGTTTGTACTGTCAGGCATCAGTAGATGAAGTTGATAGGGTACCCATTATTGGCAAAGACTTTGTAGAAGTGTTCCTCTTCTTTTGTGCAGAGTTCTGGAGTGTTTCAATGTGTTATGGTCTTGTTTAAACAGGGTCTTGACATAGCTCTGTTTATGGACATTGCTCAGTTACTGTTGTAACTGAGGATCTAGTCTTATGGTGTAGCTTTTCTGTATACTCTGGTAAGGAGTTCACTGTTGTTCGTTCATTCAGCCAGTACGTCTAAGAAAGGGAGTTGGTTGTTACTTTCTTCTTCCATGGTGAATTTGATCCCGGTAAATCTGTTATTGATGAGGAGGTGTGTACTTTCCAATTTGGACTGTTTAATGATAACAAAGATATTGTCCACATATCTGATCCGCTAAAAATGAGACTTCTACGTCCTCTGGGAATAATGACAGCAAACAAGTCACAGCCGCACTTCACCAACTACTATGCAGCACAAAATACTCCATGCTCACAACATGCAGGACAAATGTGATGTACAAAATACCACGCAATACAACGGTGAGAAACATGACAGAGGACAAACCAGAGTTCCCAGGTTGGAAACTCGCCACCAGAAAACATGAGCTTGCAATAAAATGACATGACCAGTCCTCCTCCATATCAATAAACACTGACAATGAAAGACAACAATCCCATTCAGACAACATTACAATATGGGGACAGGCTAAACAAAGATAAGCTTGGGAATTCCTGGTATTCATCCACTGATCCCATAGACAAACATATTGAAATAGACCCCCTCTACAGACCGCTACAAACCAGGAGTAGAAACATCTGCCAGAACAGACAGAACTGTATAAATTCGAGGCAGATCACGACAGCGCTTCATCCGGAGACTACACGGCACTGAAGACGTCATCCAAGAGGGAGATGAAATGTTTGCAAGAAAATCAATCAGTCAGTAAACAGACCAACAACTTCAACCACAATTTGAACTACAGGTCTTCACTAAAACGTTAAACATCCATACAATACATTACCATTTAAATAATTTTCCTCCTTTCTGTTTATCACATCAGAGCATGACTTCATACTCAGCCACATTGGGATTGCAATTGCCATGTGTTTACCCACTCACAACTCACAATCCTGCCCAACTTTGTCTTGTTAGCAAACTTGGAAATGTTGCATTTACTTCCCTCATTCAAGTCATTTTTACATATCAAGAATAACCAGGGCCAAAGCACTGAACTTTGCCATATCCCACTAGTATCTGCCTGCCACCCAGAAGAAAAAAAAATTCCTACTTTCTAGTTCCTATCAAACAATCTTCAATCTATGCCAATATGTTACTCCCTATCCCATGTGTTTTAACTTTGCCCAATAATCTCTTATCAACGGAAATGTGATTGTGAATTATACTCCAACATTTTCCCATCAATAATGATCTACTTTCGGTGTTATGGAGTCCTCAAAGTTGATCAAAATGCTCAATTTGCTCACACAACCCACTTCTATTTGGCATCACTTAACAACATCAGTACAAGCAGCGTCAGTATTGAAAACTAGGGTTTTGAGAAGGATGTGTGTGTTACCTTAAAACTACCACATTTCCAAGGTTTGAAGTTTTGATGACTATTAGAAATTGGTCCCTAGGCCTCATCAAATGCTCAGGGCAAGCTAACAACACTGGTCCCTCCTTCACAAGCAGCTTGCTCAATGATACAAAAGCACTCTCAACCTATATACCTTACCAGCAGTGACCCTCAGGTGCATCCTGGATTTGAGTGGCTTAGAGTGGAGTGTCAATTGACATAACTGGATTTGGGAGACAAACAGGCAAATGCATAGCAATTTCTAGCCTGTTACATCTTTATTCACCTCAGCTTCTCTCTTAAGGGTCAATTTTAACCTCATTCTTATTCACTGAAATTGTTTGAGCAGGGACAAAGGGAGGAACAGACTAAGATGGCAATGAGATTTATGTTATAGAAACACAGAAACGTAGAAAATAGTTGCAGAAGTAGACCATTTGGCCTTTCAATATGATCATAGCTGATCATGCAATCTCAATATCCCATTTGCTTTCTCTCCATACTCCTTGATCCCTTTAGATGCAAGGGCCACACTCAGTTCCCTCTTGAGTATATCTAATGAACTTATCCCAGCAGTTTCCTGTGGGAGAGAATTCCACAGGTTCACAACTCTGAGTGGATACTTTTTTCCTCATCTCAGCCCTGAATGGCTTACCCCTTATTTTTAGACTGTGACCCCTAGTTCTGGACATCCCCAACATTAGGAACACTCTTACCACATTCAACCTATCCAGTTCCATCAGGATTTTATATGTTTCTATGAGATCCTTCCTCATTCTTCTAAACTCCAGTGATTACATGCCCAGTCAGTCCACTCTTTCCTCATATGTCAGTCCTTTCCTCAAGAATGTTCTTCCTCAGACTAGGAGACCAAACCTGCACACAATACTCAAGATGTGTAGTACTCACCAAGACTTTGGATATCTGCAGCAAGACATCCTTACTCCGATACTCAAATCCTTTTGCTATGAAGGAGAGCATGCCAAAGCTTTCCTCACTGCCTGCTGCACCTGACTGCTCCACCATGACACAGAGATTTTATTGCATTTCACCTTCTCCTAAACTGCCCCCATTCAGATAATAATCTGCCACCAAAGTGGATAACCTCATATTTATCCACATTATATTGCATTTGCCAAGTATTTATCCACTCAGCCAATCTGTCCAAGTCACCCTACAGCCTCTTAGCATCCTCCTCACAGCACACACTGTCACCCAGCTTAGTGTCATCTGCATTGGAAATATTGCATTCAATTCATTCATCCAAATCATTAATGTGTCTGTGAAACGGCCATGGTCTCAGCACTGAACCCTGCGGCACCCCACTCATCACTACCTGCCACTCTGAAAAGGACCTATTTATTCTAACTCTCTGCTTCCTGTCTGCAGACCACATTACCTCTGATACTATTACCTTTAATTTTGCTTCCTAATCTCTTTTGTGGTACCTTGTCAAAAGCTTTTGAAAGTCCAGACACTCAACATTCAATGGTTCACCTTTGTTCACTCAACTGGTCACATGCTCAAAAAATTCTAGAAGATTTATCAAGCATAATTTTCCTTCAGTGAATCCATGCTGAGACTTGGACTGATTCTGTCACCACTTTCCAAATGCTCAGTTATTACATAGAACATAGAACATTACAGCGCAGTACAGGCCCTTCGGCCCTCGATGTTGCGCCGCCCTGTCATACTAATCTGAAGCCCATCCCACCTACACTATTTCATGTACGTCCATATGCCTGTCCAATGATGACTTAAATGTACTTAAACTTGGCGAATCTACTACTGTTGCAGGCAGAACATTCCATACCCTTACTACTCCCTGAGTAAAGAAAAACTACCTCTGACATCTGTCTTATACCTATCTCCCCTCACTTTAAAGTTGTGTCCCCTCGTGTTTGCCGTGCCCATACTTGGAAAAAGGCTGTCCCTGTCCACCCTATCTAACCCTCTGATTATCTTATATGTCTTTATTAAGTCACCTCTCAACCTTCTTCTCTCTAACGAGAACAGCCTCAAGGCCCTCAGCCTTTCCTCGTAAGACATTCCTTCCATACCAGGCAACATCCTAGTAAATCTCCTCTGCACCCTTTCCAAAGCTTCCACATCCTTCTTATAATGTGGTGACCAGAACTGTACACAATACTCCAAGTGTGGCCGCACCAGACCTTTGTACAGCTGCAGCATAACCTCCAGGTTCCAGAACTCAATCCCTCTATTAATAAAGGCCAAAACATTTTATGCCTTCTTAACAACCCTATCAATCTGGATGGCAACTTTCAGGGATCTGTGTACATGGACACCAAGATCTCTCTGCTCATCTGCATTCCCAAGAATCTTACAATTAGCCCAGTACTTTGCATTCTGATTACTCCGTCCAAAGTGTATCACCTCACACTTGTCCACATTAAACTCCATTTGCCACCTCTCAGCCCAGCTCTGCATCCTATCTATGTCTCTCTGCAACCTACTACATCCTTTGTCACTATCCACAACTCCACCAACCTTAGTGTCATCTGCAAATTTACTAACCCACCCTTCTAAGCCCTCATCCAGGTCATTTATAAAAATGACGAACAGCAGTGGACCCAACACCGACCCTTGTGGTACGCCGCTAGTAACTGGACACCAAGATAAAAATGTTCCATCAACTACAACCCTCTGTTTTCTTTCAGCAAGCCAATTATTGATCCAAACTGCTATGTCTCCCACAATCCCATTCCTCCGCATTTTGTATAATAGCCTACTGTGGGGAACCTTATCGAATGCCTTGCTGAAATCCATATACACCACATCAATCGGTTTACTCTCATCTACCTGTTTGGTCACTTTGTCAAAAAACTCAATAAGATTTGTTAGGCACGATCTACCCTTCACAAAACCATGCTGACTGCCCCTGATCTGATTATTCTTTTCTAGATGGTTATAAATCCTATTTTTTATAACCTTTTCCAATACTTTACCAACAACTGAAGTGAGACTCACTGGTCTGTAATTACCAGGGGTGTCTCTACTACCATTTTTGAACAAGGGAACCACATTTGCTATCCTTCAGTCCTCAGGCACTATTCCTGTAGACAATGATAATTTGAAGCCCAATGCCAAAGGCTTGGCAATCTCTTTCCTTGCTTCCCAGTGGTTCCTAGGATAGATCCCATCCGGCCCAGGGGACTTGTCTATTTTCACACTCTGCAGTATTTCTAATACCTCTTCCTTGTGAACCTCAATCTCTTCTAGTCTAGATGCAAGAATCTCTGTATCTTCCTCGCCAACATTTTCATTTTCTATTACATTCTTAATAATTGACTCCAGCACTTTCCCCACCACCAATGCCAGGCTAACCAGCCTATAATTCCCTGTTTTCTGCTTTCCTCCTTTTTTAAAGAGTGGAGTTACATTAGCTACCCACCAAACCATTGGAACTCTGCCAGAGCCTATAGAATGCTGACAAATGATCACTAATGCATCCACTATTTCCAGGGCCACGTCTTTAAATACTCTGGGATGCAGTGCGTCAGGCCCTGGGGCCTTACCGGGTTTTCATCGCATCCATTTCTCCAATACCATTTCCTGACCCCGAAAGAATTCCTTCAGTTTCTGCTTCATGCTTGACCTTCTGTCACCTAGCATTCTGGAAAGTTCTTTGTGTCCTCCTTAGTGAAGACATATCCAAAGTATGTCTGCTAGCTCTTTGTTGTCCATTATGATTTCACATGATTCTAACTGCAAGGGACCTACATTTGTCTTCACCAGTCGTTTTCTCTTTGTTTTTACCCCCTATCATGCTGAAGGAGGCTAGCTGACTGCTCAAAACGCATTGCTACCATAGTGGTAAAAATAGAAGCCAATTGATGCATCCAGTAAAGGCACAGGAAGCAATGATTTTCTGTGCAATTAGTAAGTAAAGAAAATCCAAATTCTTAGTCTATTAGAAACAGCCACTCTAGGCAAAGAAAACCTCAACACTAATTCTGATAAAATATCTGAAGAAGAACAAATGGTGCACAGATCTGTTATGGAATGTAAAAAATCAGGCACATCAATCAACATCAAACATATTGTTGCACCCTAAGGCCTTACAAAGAGAGTGAGGCAATCTCATTTGTGATTTCTTTTGATACTTTTCAGCTATTAGCTCCTTCTATCAGACATAATGGTTGCTGAACACATCTAAAGGATTGTGTGTAATTGCTGACAGGTTTGCTGGGAAGATTTAGCCTTTGTAATCATTCACTGTGCTTGCATTCTAACTTTCTATAATTTATCACCAGATCCCTCTGTAACTCAGAGTTCTGCAATTTCTCTGCAATTTAAATAAAATGCACCTTTTCTATTCTTCCTGCCAAAATTGAAAAATTGACATTTTTCAACATAATACTCCATTTGTGAAATTTTGCCCATTCACTTAACCTATCAATAATCTTTGCAGACTCAATGACCTAGGAGAAAGTGAGGACTGCAGATGCTGGAGATCAGAGCTGAAAATGTGTGCTGGAAAAGCGCAGCAGGTCAGGCAGCATCCAACGAGCAGGAGAATCGACGTTTTGGGCATGAGCCCTTCTTCAGGAATGAGGAGAGTGTGCCAAGCAGGCTAAAATAAAAGGTAGGGAGGAGAGACTTGGGGGAGGGGCGTTGGAAATGCAATAGGTGGAAGGAGGTTAAGGTGAGGGTGATAGGCCAGAGTGGAGGTGGGGGCGGAGAGGTCAGGAAGAAGATTGCAGGTTAGGAAGGTGGTGCTGAGTTGAAGAGTTGGGACTGAGACAAGGTGGGGGGAGGGGAAATGAGGAAACTGGAGAAATCTGAGTTCATCCCTTGTGGTTGGAGGGTTCCCAGGCGGAAGATGAGGTGCTCTTCCTCCAGCCATCGTGTTGCTATGGTCTGGCGATGGAGGAGTCCAAGGACCTGCATGTCCTTGGTGGAGTGGGAGGGGGAGTTGAAGTGTTGAGCCACGAGGTGGTTGGGTTGGTTGGCTCGGGTGTCCCAGAGGTGTTCTCTGATACATTCCGCAAGTAGGCAGCCTGTCACCTCAATATAGAGGAGGCCACATCGGGTGCAGCGGATGTGTGTGGAGGTGCAGGTGAATTTGTGGCAGATAGTAGTTTGGCGCAACGACCTTTACATTGCTGACGCTAAACGCCAGCTCACGGACACCTCCTCCTACTGTCCACTTGACCATGACCCCACCTCCCACCATCAAACCATCATCTCCCAGACCATCCATAACCTCATCACCTCAGGGGATCTCCCATCCACCGCCTCCAACCTCATAGTCCCACAACCCCGCACCGCCCGTTTCTACCTCCTGCCCAAAATCCACAAACCTGACTGCCCCAGCCGACCCATTGTCTCAGCCTGCTCCTGCCCCACTGAACTCATCTCTGCATACCTCAACACGGTCCTGTCCCCCTTAGTCCAAGAACTCCCCACCTACGTTCGGGACACCACCCACGCCCGCCACCTCCTCCATGATTTTCGCTTCCCCGGTCCCCAACACCTTATCTTCACCATGGACATTCAGTCCCTGTACACCTCCATCCCCCATCACGAAGGACTCAAAGCCCTCCGCTTCTTCCTTTCGCGCCGTACCAACCAGTACCCTTCCACTGACACCCTCCTTCGACTGACTGAACTGATCCTCACCCTGAACAACTTCTCTTTCCAATCCTCCCACTTCCTCCAAACCAAAGGAGTAGCCATGGGCCCCAGCTATGCCTGCCTCTTTGTAGAATATGTGGAACAGTCCATCTTCCGCAGCTACACTGGCACCAACCCCCACCTTTTCCTCCGCTACATTGATGACTGTATCGGCACTGCCTCATGCTCCCATGAGGATGTTGAACAGTTTACTAACACCTTCCACCCCGACCTCAAATTTACGTGGACCATCTCAGACTCCTCCCTCCCCTTCCTAGACCTCTCCATTTCTATCTCGGGCGACCGAATCAACACGGACATTTACTATAAACCAACGAACTCCCACAGTTACCTAGACTACACCTCCTCCCACCCTGCCCCCCCTGTAAAAACGCCATCCCATATTCCCAATTCCTTCGTCTCCGTCGCATCTGCTTCCAGGAGTACCAATTCAATACCGAACAACCCAGATGGCCTCCTTCTTCAAAGACCGCAATATCCCCCCAGACATGATTGACAATGCTCTCCACCGTATCTCCTCCACTTCCCGCTTCTCCGCCCTTGAGCCCTGCCCCTCCAATCGCCACCAGGACAGAACCGCACTGGTCCTCACCTACCACCCCACCAACCTCCATATACATCATATCATCAGTCGTCTTTTCCGCCACGTCCAAACGGACCCCACCACCAGGGATACATTTCCCTCCCCTTCCCTATCAGCGTTCCGAAAAGACCACTCCATCCGTGACTCCCTTGTCAGGTCCACACCCCCCACCAACCCAACCTCCACTCCCGGCACCTTCCCCTGCAACTGCAAGAAATGCAAAACTTGCGCCCACACCTCCCCCCTTACTTGCCTCCAAGGCCCCAAGGGATCCTTCCATATCCACCACAAATTCACCTGCATCTCCACACACATCATTTACTGCATCCGCTGCACCCGATGTGGCCTCTTCTATATTGGGGAGACAGGCCGCCTACTTGCGGAACGTTTCAGAGAACACTTCTGGGACACCCGGACCAACCAACCCAACCACCCCATGGCTCAACACTTCAACTCCCCCTCCTACTCCACCAAGGACATGCAGGTCCTTGGATTCCTCCATCGCCAGACCATAGCAACACGACGGCTGGAGGAAGAGTGCCTCATCTTCCGCTTAGGAACCCTCCAACCACAAGGGATGAACTCAGATTTCTCCAGTTTCCTCATTTCCCCTCCCACCTTGTCTCAGTCAAATCCCTCGAACGCAGCACCGCCTTCCTAACCTGCAATCTTCTTCCTGACCTCTCCATCCCCACCTCCACTCCGGCCTATCACCCTCACCTTAACCTCCTTCCACCTATTGCATTTCCAACGCCCCTCCCCCAAGTCCCTCCTCCCTACCTTTTATCTTAGCCTGCTTGGCACACTCTCCTCATTCCTGAAGAAGGGCTCATGCCCGAAACGTCGATTCTCCTGCTCCTGGATGCTGCCTGACTTTCTGTGCTTTTTCAGCAACACATTTTCAGACTCAATGACCTCTCCATAACGTGCTTTCCAAACTATAAGAGTTTATGCCATCAAAAAATTTAGCAATCATACATTTGTTTCTTTCATCCAAGACATTCAAACATAATAACGTAAATAGTTGAGGCCCCAGCACTGTTCCCTATGTAACTCCTTTTGTGGGTCACATCTTGCTAACCAGAATATTATCCACTTAAGCCTACTCTCTGTTTCTTGCAAACCTCTAACCACACTATTCTATTTACCCCTACACCCTCAACTCTTAGTTTGTACATATTTTGTAGAGTAAGCCAAGATGCGGCACCTTATCAAGTACCTTCTGAAAATCTAAGCAGAGCACATCTGCAAGATACAGATACCAGAGCAACCCCATGCAGCATCGCTGAAAGAAATATTGAGCATTAACGATCAAATTGCAAACTATTGCGAGGTTTGACTCTGTCAGGTGTGCATGATGTAACCAGTGGGGAGGATACTGTGCCACTTGGCATTAAATAAAGCCAACGCAATTCAGTTTGCAGCATTGTGCAATCCGATTTTGGATACCAATGTGAACTAACTAGCTTATCAAGTTATGTTCTTAAGATGTCATGTGTTTGACTGCATTCAAAATGGACCCACAAAGTACCACAGTGTCAGCAGCTGCTGTCCTTTGACAAAAGAAAATCAAAGGGAAATCTGAATTAACAGAGAAAAGTTCCAAGGCCCTAGGCAGAAGAAATGAACCTGCAAAGCGATAGCGAGAGAAACTTTGAAATGGATTATTATTTCTATCTATCCTCAAGCTTTTCAGGGTAAGAGAGAAAGATTTAGAGAAAGCACATGGATAACAATACTCCGAGGAAAGGTGGAGCTACAGTCTTAAATTGTTCTAGGAGAAGCAACTGAGGTAGGGTCACTGAACCTAAAACATTAACTCTGATTACTCTGCACAGATGCTGTCAGAACTGCTGAGTCTTTCCAGCAATTTCTGTTTTTGTTCAATAAAAAATATTCCTAGATCAATGTAAAGAAGAGAAATAACACCAACAGAGGCTGGAAGTTTGTATTCAATGACATAATGTTCTAGAATTGCAATAAAAATCAAAAGCACTGTGGGTTCCATAAATCATAAACAAAAACAGAAATTGCTGGAAAAGCTCAGTAGTTCTCAGGAAAGGTCACTTGACTTGAAACATTAACTATGATTTCTCATGATGTACAGAGTTTATTTACAGGTCTTGTTCTCCATGAATAAAAATGGTGCAGCAGGAAAGATATGTTGCATCAACACTAGACACACAAGGCTAAATTTTGTGGCTCTAATTCCATTGGCTTGAAAAACAATGTTCACCTAAACCCTATTTGCAGTGGTCCCCACAAAATTAAATGGCCAGAAGACAATCTGCGATTTACTGTCAGGATTTCAATACTTGTGAAGCTATAGTTCCACTGTCTACTTGTGAATAGGTGGTCAATGCTGGTGCTGCTGAAGGCTTCGGTCCAGAACCAAGATGCATCGCTCAAGGTCCCAGAATAGTGTTTAATGAGACAGTTTCCTAGGGGCCTGTCTTGCTGCCCCCAGTGAAGAGGTAGGATTTGGTTGTTGTGGAAGGTAGGACATTCTTTTACAGTCGGAGTGGCCCTTGCCATGGGTAAGGGGCCTCTGTGGGAGAGGACAGCTCACCCTGTCACTGATGGTGATGGTTCAGCGGAGTTTAGTGGAGGACAGAATATTCTTTTAAAATGCTAACTTTGATAATAAACATTTTTTTCAGTTTCTAATAGTCTTCATAATTGTGCTTAACTAGCCAATTTAACTTCCCAAAAAGAGAAAAAGAAAACTCTCAGCACCTATCTGCCAAACTCCCGAGAATCATATATATTTCAATCACATCACCTCTCAACTCTTCTAAATTCCAATGGAACAGTCCTTACTTACTGGTCTTCTCCTCACAAGACAGTCCCTCCAAACCCTGGATCAGCGAGTGAACATGCTCTGGACTGCCTCCATAGAGGCATCTTTCCATAGACAAGGGAACAAAAACTGTCACAGTGTAATAATATTCTAGATGTGGTCTAGCTAGTGCCTTGTACAATTTTAGCAGGTCCTGGTATATTTTTATACTCTATTCCCTTTGAAATAAAGGCAAATATACCTTTACCAGTGCTAAGGAGCTAGGGCCTTAGACTCAGCAGAGAAAACAGAATTAAGGATCTTGTTGTATAGTAATACTACCTCTGAGTCAGGAGGCTTGAATTCATATACCACCATGTATAGAGGTGTATAATAACAATAGAATACTTATAATAATAACACAATATCAGGTTATATGTTGTGTGATTTTTAACTTTATACACCCCAGTCCAACACCAGCACTTCCAAATTATAATAATAACCATGCTCACTGTGTCACCATTAGTTACCCATGCTTAGTTTCACTTGAGAAGATAATGTTGAGTTGTCTCTTTCAATCACAGTTAAAAATTACACACCAGGTTGTAGTCCAACAGGTTTATTTGGAAGCACTAGCTTTCGAAGCGCTGCTCCTTCATCAGGCAACTAGTGGGGCAGGATCATAAAGCACAGAATTTATAGTAAAAGATCAAAGTATCATACAACTAATGAGATGTATTGAACAAACCTAGATTGCTGTTAAGTTTTTAATCACTTAGAATGGGGTTACAGGTTTTGATTCATTTATATGTAAATCCCAGAACTTCTTTTAAGTCACATTCCTGAGATAACTTAAGGTTTTGTTTAAAAAAGTGATATCTCAGCTCAGCCAATGCATTAAATGCGTGAGGTTAGAATCTGTCTGTATCCCAACCTTGAGTCAGACTGGTTCTATTTTCAAAGTAGGAATTTATAAAATGTCACATGAACTGACTGCCTACAGATTGTGTGCTTTTTGAACAAAATAAAATGTATTGGCAAATACAAATCTGCAAATGCAAATTGACCCCAGAGACTTATATGTGTGTGTGCATGTGCATATGAGGGAGAGAGAGTGAAGACTATGTGTGTGTGTGTGTGTGTGTGAGTATTTCTGTGTGCATGCTTGATAAAGTAGGTATATGAGTGTGACAGCGTATATGCCTGTGAGAGGGCATGCACATGAGTATGTGCATGCGCCCACACACGCGTGTACCTGAGAGAGCATGTGTATGAGAGAGGGTCTGTATGAATGTGTGATTGTGTGTAAGAGTGTGTGTGAGGGTGTATAGTGCAGTGGGGTCACCTGGAGTGTGACATGATACGAAGATCCTGGTTAAGGTTATCCTCATGGGTACCGAACTTGGCTATAAGCCTCTGCTCAGCGACTTTGTATTGGTGCGTATCTCAAAGTCTGCCTTGAAGGACAGTCACCCAAATTTCTGAGACCAAATGTCCTTGACCGTTGAAGTGTTCCCTGACTGGGAGAGAACATTCTTGTCTGACGATTGTTACTTGGTGTCGACTCATCCATTATCACAGCATCTGCTTGGTCTTGCTAATGTACCATACCTTGGAGTTTCCTTGTCTGCAGCATATGAGATAGACAACGTTGGCCGAGTACCTGCCGTGTACATGTTGGGTGGTATCACCACATGTGGTGATGGTATCCATGTTGATACTCTGATACATCTTTCAGTGGTTTTCATGACAGGATTGTCTGGCGTAGTGGTCGATGTTGCCCTGAAGGCTGGGCAGTTTGCTGCAAACAATGGACTGTTTAAGATTTGGTGGTTATTTAAAGGCAAGAAGTGGAGGCGTAGGGTTATATCTTGGCAAGGTACTCATCCTCATTGATAATGTGTTACAGGCTGCGAAGAACATGATGTCATTTCTCAGCTCTCAGGAAGTACTGGACAACCCTATTGGTTGTTTACCATGTGTCTCCTGAGGAGGTCATAGAGTCATAGAGATATACAGCATGGAAAGAGACCCTTCAGTCCAACCTGTCCATGCCGACCAGCTATCCCAACCCAATCTAGCCTCACCTACCAGCACCAGGCCCATTTCCCTCCAAACGCTTCCTATTCATATACCCATCCAAATGCCTTTAAATGTTGCAATTGTACCAGCCTCCACCACTTCCTCTGGCAGCTCATTCCATATATGTAACACCCTCTTCATGAAAAAGTTGCCCCTTAGGTCTCTTTTATATTTTTCCCCTCTCACCTTAAACCTATGCCCTCTAGTTCTGGACTCCCCGACCCCAGGGAAAAGACTTTGTCTATTTATCCTAACCATACATCAGAACTGGCAATCAATGAGTTGAGCATCATACCCTGTTCTTATGAGGGCATCCTTCAGCAACTTTAGGTATCCATCATGATCTTTCTCATCTGAACAGATCCTGTGTATGTGTAGGGTTTGTCCATAGGGGATGGCTGGTTTAATATGTTTAGGGTGGAAGTTACAGGTGTGCAGCATCATGAGGTTATCTATGGGCTTGCAGTAGAGTGAGATACTGAGGTGCCTGTCCTTGATGAAGATATGTGTGCACAGGAAAGAGACTGATTCTAAAGAGTAGTCCATGGTAATTGAAATGGTGGGATGAAAATTATTGATATCACTGAGTAGTTGCTTCAGTGATTCCTCATGAATCATTGCAGTCCATGTGCTGTAGGAAGACCCACAATGTCGTTAGGAAGGGAATTTCAGAATTTTGAGACACTCATAGAGCAATTAGTTCATGGCTCTCCAACAAAATAAGGGGTAGCATGGCAGCTCAGTGGTTAGCACTGCTGCCTTACAGTGCCAGGGACCTGGGTTCGATTCCAGCCTTTGGTCGACTGTCTGTGTGGCATTTGCACATTTTCCCCGTGTCTGTGTGGGTTTCTCCTCACAATCCAAAGATGCGCACGTTAGGTGAGTTAGCCATGCTAAATTGCCCATAGTGTTTAGGGATGTATAGGTTAGATGTATTAGTCTGGGGTAAATGTAGGGGAATGGGTCTGGGTGGGTTACTCTTCAGATGGTCAGTGTGGGCTTGTTGGGCTACAGGGTCTGTTTCCACACTATAGGAAGTCTACGATAACAATATAATTGCACCAAAATGTCATTAGTATATGTTTGCTTATCACTAGGGAATGCATATGCATTTTCTGAGATACACCAATTTAAGTAATTGCCACAAATTTAGTGACATCAAAAGCAGCATATGGCAAAATAAATTAATAATCAATTTTTTTGTGAATTAGCACTTGGCACTTACTAGGGTCAAATGTCAATGCTCATAATATCTGTAAAGAATACAGTGTACGCTGATTTATTTGACTCCTTTCATTTTCAGTTTTTGTTCTTTTTTTGAAGGTGTTAGTTCTAACTGTGGTACAATCCATTGGCACATGCATCCGATAGGATATCAGTAAAGTGTTCACCATCTTCATTTCTGACCCCAGGCAATATATATTAGGACAATCATTTGTGATCTTCCTGAGACTGGCCTGGTTTCATATTACACAGTGGTTCAGAGAAGCTTTTATGTCTGTTTTTAGTGAATTTTATTATCATAAATGTATTTTTTTAAAGTCAAATAAACTAGTCCAACCATCCATTGTGTATTATTGAAACATCTGCTGGTCAAAAATGCAGATGGTGATCTTTGCATTTCTAAACATGTATTCTTCAAGCTTATAAACATCAAGCAGTCCTGAAGATCAGAAATCAGCTTTATATTTATAAACATGCACTAAACTCATTGTCCATATATCCAAATGCAATCTCTGTATCTATAAACACGCAGACCCCTCAACTACTTTGGTAAATCATGAGGACAGCTGCTTCAGATTTTTGCTTCTGCATATTTATAGAATTCATATACAATTTATCACATCTCTCAGAAACATCCTAAAACTGTTACTACGGCTGTATGAATGATGATGACAGCCATTTGATACATAGGAATATCCCATAAATAGTAGTGAGAGTTAATAAACAGCTAACCTGTTTACTGTGATATTGGTTAAGGGCAGATTGTTGCTTAGGATATCATGAGATTCCCCCTGCTCTTCTTAAGGAGACCTTATTACCTGAGTCAGGTTAACACCAAGTTACAATGAAGCAGTGTGTGCAGACACAAGCACCATCTGCATACCAGCTCAATGATAGAGACTGAGACAACCTTAGAGCTGGCATGCAGGTGACAAAGGGTGAATATATTCCCATTTGTTCTGGAGATAGAAGGAGGCTTGCTGAGGGGACATTGACATATCGCAGCAAGATAGATTAAGAACAGATTTGATGCAATGACACAGCCCTGAGTGATCCCATTGGTCCGTAGTTGATCATTTGCATAAGATTATAGTTTGCTTGCTCTGTGGATGCTGGTGAGAAATGACTGGAAATGAAAAGCACTTCAGGCACTCTTCAGCAAAATGGAAAGAGGCAGCTGCATAATGGACACACCAGCAGCTCCTCTGACAATGAAGATGTGCAGAGGGATGACCACAAACAAAAAAATAGGCACAGCACTGTGCGGGAGATGGAGCACTTTCCTAACCTGGCCACGTTAGGTGTTGTGAAGGGCCTGGTTAAACCTAACCTCCAGTTATTGGGAACCAAGGGGTACCCTCTGCACCACAGCTCTAGGCAACTGAAACTCATCTGGACTCAATACATAAACGCAGAGGCTACAAGAGCAGGTCAGAAGCTAGGAACACTAGGGCAAGTAACTCAACTCCTGACTCCTCAAAGCCTGTCCAGCATCTACAAGACACAAGTCAGGTATGTGATGAATGCTCCTACTTGCCTGGATAAGTGCAATCCCAACATCACTCAAGAAGCTTCACAGCATCCAGGATAAAGCAGCCCGCTGGATTGGCACCACATCTATAAACATCCACTCCCTCCAACACCAGTGCTCAGTAGCAGCAGTTTTTACTATCTAAAAGATGCACTGCAGAAATTCAAAGATCCTCAGACAGCACCTTCCAAACCCATGACCACTTCCATCTCAAAGGACAAGGGAAGCAGATATTTGGGAATACCAACACCTTCAAGTTCCCCTCCAAACCACTCACCATTCTGACTTGGAAATATATCACCGGTCCTTCACTGTTGCTGGGTCAAAATCTTGGAATTCCTTCCATAATGGCTTTGTGGGCCAACCGACAGCAAGTGGACTGCAGCAGTTCAAGAAGCCAGCTCCTGTTTCTGCACCTCAGCAGCTACAGAAATAGTGGAGCTTATGGACTCACGGGCCTCCAAAATGGTCAGTGGGCAACAACTGCTGTTCCTTTGGTCTGGGTATTCTTCTGTGAGGAGGCACCTTCACCATCTCCAAGGATAAGGAGCTGGTGGGTGCTTGCCTGCTCATAGCAGGTGCTATGAATAGAAACACTGCCCTGGGATGAGTAAACCTGTGTGCCCCAGTGGTAAAGAGTAGGCTGCTGGCAATGTCCAGGCCGATCATTTTGATCAGAGAGTTCAACTGCATCATCAAAGTAGATGGACAATTTGGAGGGGCTGATAGCAAACCAGATTCCTGATGGAACTGGTTAAAGTAACTAAGCTGCTCGATGTTTTCAGCCCCCTGCAGATGGAGTCTGGAAGTGGCTTGACGTGTCTATCTAATCGAGGATAGATTTCCTGTTTGTGTCCCAAGTTGTCTCAGTCCGATCCACTGACGTCAAGCCTGCATTTGTCTCTGACCACTTCCTTCTGCTGGCTGACTGTTAGCTGCAGGCTGACCAGTGGGTTGGCAAGGGAAGGTAGAAGCTGAACGTGAAACTGTTGACCCCAGAACACATTAAGGAACTCAGAAGGGATTACACAGGTTGGAGAATCGTGAAAGTCATCTTTGAGTCTCCAGTGGACTGGTGGGAAACAGTCAAAGGGAACATCAAGAGGTTCTTTATCCACAAAGGTGTTCAGAAGATGAGGTGGGGGAGGGGGGGAGAGAGTGAGAGAGATTGAGTGTGAGAGAGAGGATTAGATTGGAGGGTTAGATTTCCTACAGTGTAGAAACAGGCCCAACAAGTTCACCGACCCTCCAAAGAATAACCCACCCAGACCAATTTCCCTCTGTCTAATGCACCTAACACTATGGGCAATTTGGCATGGCCAATCCACCTGACCTGCACATCTTTGGACTGTGGGAGGAAACCGGAGCACCCGGAGGAAACCCATGTAGACACAGGGAGAATGTGCAAACTCCACACAGACAGTCAACCGAGGCTGAAATCAAACCAGGGTCCCTGGCGCTGTGAGGCTGCAGTGCTAACCACTGAGCCACCGCAATTGGAGCAGCATGAGATCCAGGGTCCGCAATGTGGAGCAGGATGAGATGTGCTTGCATTTCTTCTTCCACAAGGTGCTCAGGGAGAGCTCAGTGCTCAGCAACCTGAAGGAAGAAGATGGCTTGGTAACATCATTTCAGTCTGACATCCTGAGGATCAGCAAATTCTTTTATGCCAGACTGTATGACCTGTAGCCGACAGACAGCACAGCCTCCCAATTGTTCCTGCCCTCTATCATGGAGGTCTCAGGCAGGTATAAGAGGCCAGATCAGTTGTTATCTCTGGACAGGCATAAGAGTCCTTAGAAAAGAATAAAACTCCCAGAAGCAACAGCTTACTGGCTGAGTTGTATTGGCTCTGTGGGACTTGTTTGGCTGGGACCTGCTGGATGTGCTCAATACTGCTTCTGGCAGGTAGCATTTGTGAACCCATAAGGAAAGGTAACTTCACTCACATCTACAAGTGGAAGGGGGAGAGGGAGGAAATTAGAAATTGGTGATCAATTTCACTGCTGAATACAAACTGAAAAAATCCTGTCTCAGGTCATTGCCAACTGAGTCAGGTCTGCTCTGGGATCAGTGATCCACTCCGACCAAACCTGTTCTGTGCTGGACAGGATGATCTCGGAGACCCTCGCGTTCCTCAGGAATACAATTGCCTCCATGCAAGACAGGAGTATGGACACCTACCCTATCAGCCTGGACCCAAAGAAGGCCTTTGACAGGATATCGCACACCTACATGTGGGATAACCACTCCAAGATGGGCTTTGGGGAGGGAATCTGCATTTGGATCTGAATGCTCTACACCAACATCATTAGTGCAGTCTCAGTTAACGGGTGGGAATCAGAAAGCTTCCCGATCAAATCTGGAGTCAGGTAGGGCTGCCCACTCTCTCCTTCTTGTTTGTGTGTTGTACAGGCCCTTTGCTGTGTCCATCAGGAAGGATGTGAGCCTGAGAGGGGTGATTATTCCAGACTGCGAATGCCCACAGGTCAAAGCCTCTCTGTACAATAATGACATCACCATTTTCTGCTTGGATTCGCTGTCAGTGCGCAGACTCATGAGCAACTGTGACCAGTTCAAACTGGCCTTGGGAGCCAAGGTAAAACGAGACAAGAGCAAGGCTATGTTCTTTGGGAACTTGGCTGGTCGACCCTTCATTCCTTTCACGGTCAGAACAAATTACCTGAAGGTGCTGGGAATATGGTTTGGAGGGGCCAGGGCGTGATCAAAATTTTGGAAGGAGAGTATCGCCAAAATGAGGCAGAAACTGGTCTTTTGAGGACACCGCTCCCTCTCTATTGCAGGTAAAAACCTGGTCATCAGGTGTGAGCTACTGTCTCTGTTATTATACGTGGTGCAAGTCTGGCCCATTCTCAGGACCTGCACCGTTGCAGTTTTCCAAGCCATCTTCCACTTCATCTGAAGGCCTAAGATGTACCATGTCTGCAAGCACACTGTGCAGAAACCTTTGGATAAAGGGAGTAGGAACATACCCAACAGCACCCTGATCCTGATGGTCATCTTTATGTGTAGATGCATCAAGCTGTGCATAGACCCTCAGTTTACAAACCCCAAGTGTCAGTATGTAGCTGTGCCCAGTGTTGTGAATGATGTCTCATTGCTGTAAAATGCTCCAAGTAGTTGGGCTGTTTTGTATCACCTGACATTTGTAAGAAGTTTGCACACAGAAACACCTTAGACCATAGGTCCATCAGGAAGTGGTCAGCAAACACCATCCTTGAGACGCTGTGGGAAAAGGAGAGGGTAGATCTTGTCATCTGCTTCTCTGAGTAGACTGCCAAAGTCATTTGGCAGAATGCCTCATCACAAAACTTTCCAACAAGCACCAAGACATCACTTGGCTAGTGAAGAGAAGGGCACTATGTGCGAGATCGTTTTTTTGGGAGGATTGACCGATGATGATGTCACTGAATGTCAAGGGGAGGCAGTTAGATTCTCTCTTATAAAAGCCAAATACTGAAATTCTGAAATAAACCAGAGCATGCTGGAGAAACTCAGCAGTTCTACATTCTTTCATGTTGGAGATCATCATTGCTTGGCATTATGTGTTTACTTGCTACTTGAAAGTCCAAGCCTGGATATTGTCCATACCTTGATTCCTTATATCTGTTTCTGACAGCGTTACTTCTTATCAATTAGCTCAGGTATAATCTCAAAAATGCTCCAGTTCATGTGACTAAGATATGTACATTTTCAGACTGGATGCCTATGACCAGCAGTGTGCTACAAGGATCAGTGCTGGGTCCACTGCTTTCTATCATTTCTATAAAATATATAGATATGAACATCGGAGATATGGTTGGTATGTTTGCAGATGACACCAAAAGTGGAGTTGTAGTGGACAGCAAAGACGATTACCAGAGAGTATAATGGGATCTTGATCAGCTGGGCCAATGGGCTGAGGAGTGGCAGATAGAGTTTAGTTCAGATAAATGTGAGGTGCTGCATTTTGGAAAGACAAATCAAGTCAGAACTTATACATTTAATGGTAAGGTCCTGAGGAGTATTGTTAAACAAAGAGATCTTGGAGTGCAAGTTTGAAGTCCTTGAAAGTGGAATCACAGGTAGACAGGATAGTGGAGAAGGCGTTTGTTAGGCTTTCCTTTATTGGTCAGTGCATTGAGTGTAGGAGTTGGGAGGTCATTTTGCAACTATACATGAAATTGGTTAAGCCACTTTTGGAATACTGCATGCAATTCTTGTCTCTCTGCCATTGGTAAGATGTTGTGAAACTTAAAAGGGTTCAGAAAAGATTTACAAGGATGTTGTCAGAGTTGGAGGGTTTGAGCTATAGGGAGAGGCTGAATAGACTGGCTGCTTTCCCTGGAGCACCAGAGGCTGAGGGGTGATCTTATAGAAGTTTATGAAATCATGAGGGGCATGGATGGTATAAATACACAAGGTCTTTTCACTGGGGTGGGGGAGTCCAGAACTAGATGGTTTAAGGTAAAAGGGGAAAGATTAAAAGGGACCTAAGGGGTAACATTTTCACACCGAGGGTGGTGCAAATATAGAATGAGCTGCCAGAGGAAATGGTGGAGGCTGTTACAATGACAGCATTTAAAAGGCATGTGGATGAGTATATGAATCTGAAGGATTTAGAGGGATATGGGCAAAATGCTGGCAAATGGGACTAGATTTATTTTTAGATATCTGTTTGGCATGGATAAGTTGGACTGACCAGTCTGTTTCCTGTTGTTATTATATCTCTATGACTCTGTCGCTCTCTCAACATGCCAAAAAAAGTACCCTGACTTTGCTCAAACTCTTGGATATTAAAGATTTTTTTAATCTTTTCTAAAGCAAGGATCATAAATACAAAATACTTCAGGCCAAGATTGAGACATGATGCTTTTCATAATTAAAGCCTGGCGTAAGTGAAAGGTGGAGAGTTGAATATATTGTTACCCATTTGGATTCTGTGCTGAGTCTGGCTGTTCATTCCATTCATGCCTGTCATTCAGTGTAGACCTTTGACACTAGTTAAAACCGTGAAGAAATGGGATATTAAGATCACTATATAATGAGTGGTTGAAATACTCTCAGGGGACTGAGCTGCAGAATTGCTGGAGGTGTATCAAGATGGTTGGGACATTTTGAAGCAACATAGTAAAACTATTTTTTTTCAAATTAAAAGAAAGAAGATGAAAAGACTAGAAATCTGAAAGAAAAATATTCTACAAAGTGGATATGGTCATTAGGTCAATCAGCTTCTGTTTCAGGTATTATTCTTCATTAGAAATCTCATGGAAGAAAGCACAGAAAATCTGAGAGTCAGTTAGAATTATAGAATGGATACAGCAAAGAAGGAGGCTATTTGACTTTTGCGCATGTCCCAGGAAGAACAACTCACTGATTCCCATTTCCCTGCCTTTTCCTAATGGCATTGCAAATATTTTGCTCTTAAGGTAACAATCCAGATCTCTTTTGAAAATCCTGTTACCACTACACTCCCAGGCAATCCAACCATATCCCAAACACTTGCTATCTAGAAACATTTTTCTCATGTCACCAATACTTATATTGAAATCACCTTAAACCTTTTTTCTTTGGTTTATAATTTTACCATGAGTGCAAACAGTTTCTCCCTATTCCATCACTTCTCAACTGTTCTCCAAAAGGAACAACCCAACTTCTCCAATTTATCCTGGTAACAAGTTCCTCAAACAAGGAACCATTCATGCATGCTCTTTAATGCCTTTGTGTCCTTCCTGAAATTGGCTCAATAAATCTGGTAATTCCATTAATCCTGTATACTACATTAGATTGTTGGCTTCATCAACCCCTTAATTTTCCCGAGGAAAATTTCTCTAAAGCTTCACTTTGCCCTCCAAAGTCAAATGAAACGAAGGCTACCTTTCATAGCTATATATCACGTTGCATATGCCAGTCACTTGGAACTGAAGATCAGAAATCATCACTTTTCAAATAATATTCAACTGATTCTATCACACTGTTACTGTGATAGAACTTGATAACTATGTTACAAACTGGGCACATTTTTAGTTTGGGCCACATGGTAGGCTGCTCTGGAAGGTTAGATCACATGGAATCCAGGGTGAGCTGGCAGAATTGGCTTGATGGTTTGATTGGCCTGAAGCAGAGGGCAAGAGTGGAAGGATGCTTTTCAGACTGGAGACCTGTGCTAGTGGTGTGCCTCAAGGGTCGGTGCTGGGCCCATTGCTGTTTGTTGTCATTATCAATGATTTGAATGAGAATGTACAATGCATGATTAGTAAGTTTGCATATGATACTAAAATAGGTGGTATCATGGACCGTGAGGAAGGTTATCAGAAATTGCAGCAGGACTTTGATCAGCTGGGGAAGTGGGCCGATAAATGGCAAATGGTGTTTAATAAAGATAAGTGTGAGGTCTTGCATTTTGGAAAGTCAAATCAAGTGTAGGAGTTTCATGGTGAATGGTAGGGCCTTAAAGAGTGTAGTGGAACAGAGGGACCTTGGAGTTCAGGTTCACAGTTCTCTGAAAGTGGAGTCATATGTGGACATGGCAGTGAAGAAGGCTTTTGGCACACTGGCCTTCAAAAGTCAGGGTATTGAGTATAGAAATTACGAAGCTACGTTGCAATTATACAGGACGTTGATGAGACCATACTTGGAGTATTGTGTTCAGTTTTGGTCACCTTGTTATAGGAAGGATGTTATTAAACTGGAAAGAGTGCAGAAGACATTTACAAGGATTTTGCCTGGACTCAATAGGAGATGTTGGTCAAGCTAGGACCTTTTTCTTTAGAGTGCAGGAGACTGAGGGGGAACCTTATAGAGATGTATAAGATCATGAGAGGCATGGATAGGGTAAATGTAATCAGTCTTTTTCCCAGGATTGGGGAATCAAGGACCAGAGGTCATCAGTTTAAGATTAGAGCGGAAAGAATAAAAGGACCTGAGGGGCATCTTTTTTACACAAAGATGTGCATTTGGAATGAGCTGCTAGTGGAAGTGGCTGAGGCAGGTACATTAACAACATTTAAAAAGGCATTTGGATAAATCCATGGTTAGGAATGGATTAGAAGGATATGGACCAAGTGTAGGGGAATGGGGTTAGTGTGGATGGACATTTTGGTCAGCATGGACCAGTTTGGGCCAAAGGGCTTGTACCTATGCTGTAGGATTGTGAAGAAGGCGTTTGGTATGCTTTCCTTTATTGGGCACAGGTTTGAATACAGGAGTTGGGAGGTCATGTTGCAGCTGTACAGGACATTAGTTAGGCCACTATTGGAATATTGCGTGCAATTCTGGTCTCCTTCCTATTGGAAAGATGTTGTGAAACTTGAAAGGGTTCAGAAAAGATTTACAAGGCTGTTGCCAGAGTTGCAGGATTTGAGCTACAGGGAGAGGTTGAATAGGCTAGGACTGTTTTTTTCTGGAGCATCAGAAGCTGAAGGGTAACCTTATAGAGGTTTATAAAATCATGAGGGGCATGGATAGGATAAATAGACAAAATCTCTTCCCTGGGGTGGGAGAGTCCAGAACTAGAGAGCATAGGTTAGGATGAGAGGGGAAAATTATAAAAGAGATCTAAGAGGCAACTTTTTCACTCAGAGGGTGGTACGTGTATGGAATGATCTGCTAGAGGAAGTGGTGGAGGCTAGTATAATTGCAACATTTAAAAGGCATCTGAATGGGTATATGAATATGAAGGGTTTGGAGGGATATGGGCCAGGTGCCTTGGGTTGGGATATCTGGTCGGCATGGACAGGTTGGACCGAAGGGTCTGTTTCTGTGCTGTACACCTCTATGATTCTATGTCTCACTTATAGAATAGAATTCCTACAGTGTAGAAACCAGCCCTTTGGCTTAACAAGTCCACACTGACACTCTGAAGAATAACCAACCAAACCCATTCCCCTACTGCTTTACATTTACCCTATACCAATACGTCTAACCTACACATCCCTTCACAGTATGGGCAATTTTAGAATAGCCAATTCACCTAATCTGCACATCTTTGGATTGTGGGAGGAAACCCACACAGACACAGGGAGAATGTGCAAACTCCACACAGTCAGTCGCCCAAGACAGGAATTGAATCCGGGTCCCTGGCACTGTGAGGCAACAGTGGTAACCCCTGAGCTACCATGCCACCCCACTTCTATTAAAGAGCAGGCAAATGACTCTTTGTAAACATTTTGCTCCAATGTTCTGATCCTGAAGTGGTTGTTCTTATTTGGTGACTTTAGCTCCTTGTTCATAGGCAATTATTCATCTATATACCTTGTCACCTCAATGATGATTGAGTTTCATGTCTGAGCACAATTCCAGCCTCATGTTGCATCCATATATGTGCAGTTGAGATAGAATTCATTGGTCAGTGGCCAAGAATTCATATATAAGCAAATATTTCTCTCCTAGATATACTGAGGCCAAGTGTAGTAGTTTAGCTGACCCATAGTTGAAATCAGTGAGTATAACATAGACCAGCTATGTACACTCAGATAATCATTGAGCTATTTTACTGTTCCATTTTGCAGATCTATGCTCGCTCATTAATGGTTAGGCAGTTTTGAAATTATTTATTTCAACTGTGATTTCTAAGTGTTAGATTATTCACATCAAAAGTGACCAACTATTTCAAGAAACAAATAATTTCAACTGGTTATGCCATTGGATTTTATATATTTATATTTCTACATGTGTAGTTACATCATAGAACCAGAAAAGCTATTTGAACAGACACTGAAATAGTGTCCTTTGAGTTAACAGTTTCAATGGCATGATTCACAGTTTGGCAGAACATTCTGCTGTTTAAGCGTATCAATATTTAATAAACTGCCATTACGTTAAGATGTTTATATTATTTCCTTTGTTCTCCAGTGGTTTTGTTCTGACATAAGGCAAATTGGTCTTGGCACTGAAAGAATATTTGTCAGGTGCCGTAAGGTTCAGGTAATGGGGCTCCATTTCAGGCCTCAACACAAATAACATAAGGTGCCATTATAAGGAGACATTTTTCACTTCAGGACTGAAGGAGCATGTAAGTTTGTATGAAATGTTCATGCATTTCAGCATAGATTTATTGCATTTCCAAAATATATATGGCCAAAATTAAATTCTACAATGATTTTCACCTGATAACAATGCTCTGATTAATTAATTGTTGGTGAACACATTGTGGATTAGTTGTAGAACTTGTAGATCAGTGCCTATGAAGATTACTGGCAAGTCGGGTGGAGTTAATTTTATCACAGTTAAGCCTTGAGAACTGCTTTAGAACTCCTACTTCCCAAAACTATAATTTTTTTCCACATCAAGATTTTAAATAGAAGATGATCCTGCATCCCATGTCAGTCTTGAGCACCATATAATCAAGTAAGCCGGAACACGATGCCTTATTGAAGAAAGTAAGGCATCTTATGTTCTGCAGTGGTCATACCCGTAGTTTGTTTGTAAGATTAAAATAGTAATCATGTAATGAAGATGAACTCTATTGTTCATCTCCTAGTTCCAAAATCAACTCCCTTTTAATTACCAATTCCTTCAAAATCTATCCAGTTCTCATCTAAATAATTTGATATAGACCATAGAATATAGAACATAGAACAATACAGCACAGAACAGGCCCTTCGGCTCTCAATGTTGCGCCAACCTATGAACTCATCTAAGCCCATCACCCTATGCTATCCCACCATCATTGATATGCTTATCCAAAGACTGTTTAAATGCCCCTAATGTAGCTGAGTGAACTACATTGGCCTTATTACATTGAGTTAACTACTTTCCATGCCCTTAGCACTCTCTGAGTAAAGAACCTGCCTCTGACATCTGTCTTAAATCTATCACCCCTCAACTTGAAGCTCTGCCCCCTCATACAAGTAGACGTCATCATCCTAGGAAAAAGATTCTCACTGTCCACCCTATCTAATCCTCTGATCATCTTGTCTGTCTCTATTAAATCCCCTCTTGGCCTTCTTCTTTCCAATGAGAACAGACCCAAGTCTCTCAGCCTTTCCTTATAAGACTTTCACTCCAGATCAGGCAACATCCTGGTAAATCTCCTCTGCACCTTTTCCAATGCTTCCACATCTTCCTTAATGGGGTGACCAGAACTGCACACAATATTCCAAGTGAGGCCGCACTAGCATTTTGTACAGTTGCAGCATGACTTCACGGCTCCGGAACTCAATCCCTCTATCAATAAAACCTAACACACTGTATGCCTTTTTAACAGCCACTATCAACCTGGGTGGCAACTTTCAGGGATCCACGTACGTGGACACCAAGATCCCTCTGCACATCCACACTACCAAGAGTCTTTCCATTGATCCAGTACTCTGCCTTCCTGTTATTCTTCTCAAAGTGAATCACCTCACATTTATCTTCATTTGCCACCTTTCAGCCCGATTCTGCAGTTTATCAAAGTCTTCTTGCAACCTGCAACATTCTTCCACACTGTTCATCACTCCACCGACTTTAGTATCATCTGCAAACTTACTAACCTATCCACCTATGCCTGCGTCCAGTCGTTTATAAAAATTACAAACAGCATTGGTCGCAAAACAGATCCTTGTGGCACACTACTAGTAACCGGAATCCTGGATGAATATTTTCCATCAACCACCACTCGTTGCCTTCTTATAAAAAGTCAGTTTCTAATCCAAACCGTTAAATCCCCTTCAATCACATAGCCTACAATGTGGAACCTTATCAAAGGTTTGACTGAAGTCCATGTACATCATCACTCAGT
The DNA here is from genome assembly GCF_047496795.1 of Chiloscyllium punctatum. Classification (NCBI taxonomy): domain Eukaryota; kingdom Metazoa; phylum Chordata; class Chondrichthyes; order Orectolobiformes; family Hemiscylliidae; genus Chiloscyllium; species Chiloscyllium punctatum. Next base: position 122,591,537 of record NC_092739.1, read on the forward strand.
ACAGAAGGGCTTTTGCCCAAAACGTCAATTTTGCTGCTCGTTGGATGCTGCCTGAACTGTTGTGCTCTTCCAGCACCATTAATCCAGAATCCATGTACATCATGTCAACTGCCCTACCCTCATCCACATGCTTGGTCATCTTCTCAAAAAACTCAATGAGGTTTGTGAGACATAACCAGCCTTTAACAAATCCATGTTGAACTATTTCCAATCAAGTTGTTGCTTGCTAGACGATTATAAATCCTATCTCTTATAATCCCTTCCAAAACTTGACCTGTTTTCCTGTGCAGAATATCCCATGTGTCTATCAGAATGTGCCTTGTGTCTATTATCAACTGCTAAAATATTTGGAGTCAATTATGTTGAGCAGCATGAATGAGGCAGTAGGTGAGGCATCTCCATATATGGAAATTATGCCATTTTTGTGGTCAGGTATTAGCTAAAAATTTAAATTGAGCTTCCAGTGCTCATTGCATTCTCTAAGGGCAATGCATGAATTGTAAATGGGCAGAATACCTAATTTATTACCTTTGTCAATGTAGACATCTTAAAAAAAAAATAAAAATGATTGTAAATGGTACAACTGTAGAATATTTTTCTTTGGCTCAAAGCATGACAACTCTTCTTTGAGTTTGTAATCTATTTAAATTTCCTCCTCTTGTAGGTCTTGCCATATTATACGCCCATGATCCAGCTATGAAATGGAGCAGAAAACTGCTCCCAGGCTTATATGGCTCATAACAAGCTGCCATAATATAACACAAGGTCAGTCTCTACTAATAATACAAAGCTTCTGCACACTGCCTTCCCCAGAGGCAAAATTGAGACTATTAACGGTTTGTATTGAAATTGTTTGTTAAAATATCCAGCCATCTAAAATGTAAATACATCATCATATAAATGTATTGTTTCATTTTCAGCTAAGTGAAAATCCCTTGGAAAATATGTTTATTGGAATCTCATATTCATTAACACAGAATAAGGCCAATCAGTCCATTATATCTGTGTAAACTCTTTGAAAGAACTATCCATATAGTGTCACATTCCTACTGTTTCCCACTGGCTGTTCGTGTCCCTCTGCAGCCTTTCATTGCTAGTTGCTGGTGCACCTGACACTGCACGTCTATGCTTCATAAGTGGCCGGCCAGTGTATCCAAGATGTACTATGATGTTGTTGAGACACTAGCAAATACTAGATGCCAATATCCATGGAGGCAAGATGCATATGTCCAATGCTCAAGAATTGTGTCCAAAGATACAGTTTGTTTGTAAGTAATATTGATGTCATTCAGAGCGAGTGGTAAGCTCAATTCACCAAGTTTATATGTTGTGCTTTTCTAGCGTCTAGCTTGTTTAGCAGGTTTGGTAAGATAGAAAGCTGAATATTAATGAGGTAAATTAGTCCATTTATAAAGTAGTTAACAAGCCTAAATTGGCAACCCACCATGCTACTTGTCAAAAGCTTAAAAGACAAAAGTGATGCCAATCCTGATATTTACCTTCAGGTGGTCTTGTGGTGCAATGGTAGTCGTTATGTCTGAAGAGGTTCAGGTTCAAGTTCCAACCATATGATAGGCGATATGTCATAACACTTTGGAATTGGTTGATTACAAATATCTAAAAGACACTGTGATCCCAACATCGAGATCAGCTTCATCAGTCATCTCCTCCAATTCTGCCACAAATCTTGTGATAGCCTACATCATTCAGAACCTTCTAAGATTCCAGTAGAATGGGTCTAATGGTGAGGGTACCCATATTGAGTTCTGGTCATTCTTTTGCTAATTTACTGAAAAGCTTAGCAATCTTGAGCAAGGTATGCTTTCATATTAAAGGGTACAGAAGTCAATGAAAAACACTATTTATTGTTTTTATTTAAATTGGGCTTTGGCTTTCTGAGTTAAATTTAAAGAATTTCAACCCAGGCAAAAGTAAGACTGCTGAATTCAAAACAAAACTTATAATTTTATATCACTCGTCTTCCCTGTTCCTCCTTACACCCCTTCTCCACCGTTCTGAGAAGTCAGATGTGATGAAGGGGTTTTGCCCGAAATGTCGATTTTGCTGGTCCTCGGAGATGCTGCCTGAACTACTGTGCTCTTTCAGCACCACTAAGCCAAAGTCAGATGTGAGCCTATCTACAGGCAAAGTCCATTAGCCCCATAGGCAGCTTCCACACTCATCTGGGCAGCAAGTCCCACATTCAAAAGATTTGGCAGCAGCTCTGTCATCCTGGCAGTGCCAGGTTCAAGAGAAGGCTACTCCTAGGACCACAGCATGTCCCTAAAGACGATAAGTTTAAATTACTGAGACTGAAGTTAATTTGCAGGCCCCATGAGGGGAATGAGTCAAAATAAGGGGCTTGGAGTTACTGGTTTAAACTGCAGACCTGAAGCTGTTGCACCAGAGCTTGCCTATCCTCACCACTTGGCTGGTTCGAATTCCCTACCTTGGGTGACCTAACTTGAGGAACAATGATTTAAGAATGATTATCTTCTGAAGCTCAACTGGAAATGGGCAATAATACTGACACAGATAGAGACTCTCCCATTAAACAAATAGATTTTAAAAATCCAGGATCAAGTCAAGGGGATCTCTATGGAATCTAGCAACAGAGATGTCATCAAGAAAGGTAAACAGTCAAGTGCCTTGAGTTATTCTCACAAAGATTTATCTTTAATATCATTTTAAGAAAAGTGAAATAACCAATTAAAATGGAAGCTTGGGATTAAGGCAGAAACTGAAATCCTTTAAATATGTTTTAAAATATGTATTTTAATCATAATTTAAAAACGTGATATTCTAAAAATGTATTGTACAATTTCATTTCAGTAACAAAGAGGTTTTTCAGTAGTAATTATAAATGAGTATATCAGTCAAATCCAAACTATACCTCAATCAAAAAGGTGTAACTTGTTTTAAATATTAGACTAATAGTATAAAATGAGAAGCTCTCAGCATTCTGAAAATTTCCAATCAATTGCAGACTTGAGGTGTAGGAGATTAACTTCTGTGTTTAGCTGCATATGTACAGACTGCAGAAGCTTCTCTCAGTTTTAGATGAGTAATAATAATGAATGCTAATAGTTTTGCCAGCATGGTACAGGCCATCAAGCGAGAGATTTTTTTTCTTGTCCTGAAGAAGGCCTTATGCCCGAAACGTCGATTCTCCTGCTCCTCAGATGCTGCCTGGCCTGCTGTGTTTTTCCAGCACCACATTTTTCAACTACAGGCCATCAGGTACTGACCAAATTTTGACCTACCACATGGGGGATGATATCGCCCTCAGTTTTAGGTGGTGTAACTTCTTCATTTCAATTTAACTAATATAGCTCTAAGACAACAAACACAATCTTTGGTAAAAAGCAGGTGTCTGAAGTTGTTGAGCTCATTGTTGAATTTGGAAGGCAGTAAAAGGCCTAATTGAAAAATGAAACGTTGCTTCTCAAGGAGGAGACTAAGGACAGAGTGAAAAGAGTGGGATGGAAATTAAAATGGCAAACAAAACATAAAGATTTGTTCATTATTAATGCACCCCATAATATTTTTAAAATAGCATTGGAAGAGTCTGCTCAAGTTTTTTTGATTTTTATTATCCCTCACCAACATCTCTAAAACACATTACCTAGTCTTGCATTTATGTTCAAGAGAATATTACTGTGCAGAATTGACTGGTATTCCTTACATTGCAATTGTGACAACATTTCAAAAATATACTTCAATAGTTGTGAAGTACTTTGAAGGACCTTAGGCTATCCAGAGATTGAGAAAGGCAACCTTTTCTTTCTTGTCTCAGAATGTTAGGTGCCTTACTACTGCTCTTTCTACACACTGTATGAATTGCATGTTTAAGATGAAATGATACCATGACAGATTCACAGCAATCAATATCATAACTGTAAAATTTAAACCAGTAAATAAAAATTTATTTGTTTGACAACAATTAGTTAGCTAAGGAAAATTATATTGATTAAGCAGGTGCCACGCACTATGTGAGTATGCATTGTGCATGAATCTGCTGATAAACCTGGCATTAATTGCACTGCTGCTTTGTTAAATCCATTCATGATAACACAACCTTCCTATTTCCGTAAATTCCTTCAGCCTAACAGCTCCTAAAGAACTCTGTCTTCCTCCAACTCTGATATTTTTTGCATCTACATCCTGCAGCCCGCCAACAGTGGCAATGCCTTAGCGAGATCTCCTCAGGAATTCCCTCTCCAACCTTCCCTGACTCCAATTCCTCCTTTAACAGCACCTACCAACTTAGGTTTTGCCTAAGCTTTTGGTCATACTAATTTTTATTTGATTATGCTCTTATGTGTCTTGGTACATTTTGTCATCTTGAAGGGTTTCCTTTTATTTATTCATGGCACGTGAGCTTCACTGGTTGAACCATCATTTATTACCCATCCATAAATTGTCCTTGGGAAAGCAGTAGTGAGCTGCCTTCTTGAATTGCTGCAGTTCATTTGGTGCAGATATTCCTATAATGTTATCAGGGAGGGAATTCTAGGAACTTGACCAATTTTACTAAAGGAATGGCGGTATTTCACATCCAAGTCAGAATAATGAATATCCGGGAGAGGAATTTGCAAGTCTCATACATCTGTTGCCCTTGTCCTGCTAGATTGATGTGGTAATGGATGGTGATAATCTTCTGGTATGTGTTTAAAGCTGTACTGATCTGGCAAGTGGGAAGATTCCATCCCATTCCTAACTTATGCCTTGTAGATGGTGGACTGGGATTGGGAAGTCAGGAGTTGAGTTACTCACTGCAGGATTCAGAACCTCTGACTTGCTCCTGTAGCCACAGTATTAATGTGGCGAGTTGAATTGAATTTCTGACAATGGTAAAGCACAGGTTGTTGATAATGGGAGATGCATTCCCAAGAATCAGTCCAGATTTTAAATAATACTCAACAATATCCAAACATACTATATCTACCCAAAGACAGAAGAATGTTTATTTTGCAAGCGAGACATCCCTTCATGTGTTTCAATGTGACTGTCAATTCTGTGATGGATTTTCTTTGATAACTTTCCACCTGTAATATGGCTGAGACAGAAAATTAAGCAAACTTTCGTCTCTTCATTGGGAGCAAGATTTCAGTCTGATTTCTAAGGATATATGACTCCATTCCAAAACTTTTTTTATAAATTCTGTATTCAGTCGGTCACATTTTCCAATCACCAAAATATTGTTATTTTTACATTTCCCTCTGCTGCCGAAATCCGATTGTGCAATTTCACCACACCATAGTTTGACTTGAATAATGGTCAGCCTTAATAGTCCATAAATTTCATAAATGTCATGCTAATCTCTCTCTCTCCCTTTCTGTACCTTCTCTGCAGCTGCAACGCTGTACTCTATCCTGCAAGCAAAACAACATTTTTCACTGTATCTCGGTACATGTGACAACAATAAATCAATCAAACTTCATCTATCTACTAGATATCTACAAAGGAAAATATTTTTGCCCATACACTCAACCATTTTTATCTGTTTGCAAGCTCCTTGTACCTTCTTCACAACATACTTTCTACCTATTTTGGTGTTGTCTCCAAGTTTAGCTACCCAGCTTTTGCTCCTCTCATCTAAGCCACTGACTGTAAATTTCAAAAAGTAAGGCCTGACCATAGACCCCTGTGGGTCTCTATTTATCACATCCTGACAATCAGATACAGAACCATTTATTCAAATTCTCTGTTTCCTGACAGCCAGCCAATCTTCGTTCCATATAAATATGTTACCCTTTATCTCATTGCCTTCTGTTTTCTACAGTAACCTTGTTGTGGCACCTCATCAATCCCTTCTGGAAATCTAGAGGAGAAATTTGACCTTGTAAAAATATTCAGTTTCAATTGCTCCACCATTAGTCACCATTGCATCAGCTGCCTATGCCCTAAATCTGGAATGTCTTTCTTAAATGTCTCTTCCTCAATGTATGGTTCTCATCCTTTCAGTCACTGCTTAAAATTAACCTCTTTGGCCATGCTTTTGGTTAGCTATCCTAATAACTCCCTTTGTGGCTCTTTGCCAAATTTTATCTGATTATGCTCCTATAAAACACCTTTTGAGGTGTTTTACTACATTACATATACTATACAAATATAAGGGATGTTTATTATGTAGGAGGGAACCTGATTGGGGCAATTCATATATTGAGTGTGTTTAAAGATTTTGGAGATGAAAGGGATAATACCTAAAGAAGGGGAACCATTCATCGTATCAGCAAACATGGGAACCAAGAAGGAAAGTTATGTGGTCAGCAGTTTATTAGGAATTGGCTTGAAGGAGCAGGAGATCAAAGCAGCTATTCTTTATGTATGAGTATAGGTGTGTTTTCTTTTCATGCTGGTCTTCATAACTGAGCCAAATAAACATAGTCAACATCAAAACATGTGCATTCCAGAACTGGAATCTTGACTCTTATCTGCCTTTGAACTGACCTGGAACACGATTGAGTAGAGAAGGTCAATAAACACTAGATTTTCCAGAGAGGGTCACATTATTGTTTTAAACCTCTAAAAGTAATAATTTCTTGAATAGGCTAATTTTTATTCTATTTGTTTAACTGTGTAATGATAATTTCGCAATACATTTATCATTCTCTCTAATTCTTTATATTTTTCTTTAAAATGAATAAGGACTTCAATATTGGGCCCCACTGTAAATTAGCCAACAGTTATGACAGGAATTTTACTGTCCCCTGAGGCCTAATACAATTTAGATCAGTTTCAAACAGTTTCGTTGATTGAACAATAAACAGATAAACATATGTTCCTTTTCAAATCCCCATTTTTTATATTGCGAAAGACTTTGGTTAGCTTTGGAGGTGAGGTAAATGTCAACATTTAAACACAGGACTGATCATTTGGATTTTCTTTGAAGTGTCCCAGACATTAACAAACTAAATAGTTGGTTATCACTGCAATCTCCAAATAAATTGTAATTGACAGTGAAAGAGATGAGAGTGTTTCTTGTGCTGAGAGTTTTAAGGTCAGCCTGATGAACTAAGATAGTGATTCCTGTTCGTTAACAAATATTTTCAGAAGAATTGAGCCTTTTAAGAATCATTGGTTAGAAGGCTTTAAAAAGAAAACTCTTAAGTTCCAAAATATTTTTACTTAGTTCAACAAATATTACTTAGTTTCCAATGTATGATTTGAAGCATTAATCATTTTTATTATTATGTAAGTAGTAAAAGCATGCAGTGCTTTAAGTTTCTGTCACAGCAAAAGAAAAGCCTTTTATACTTTCCAACGAGCTGGGTTAAACTTTGAAATAAAACTGTCTCACTTATACATTTATTTGGAGTCCCCTAACTTGAATTATTCAGTACACATTGAACTTGTATGAACTTCCTTTTGCTGATAAAAGGTGGTAGTCTAAAGTAAGCAGGTCCATGCCCCTGTTAAAATAGTGCACAAAGTTTTATCAAATGAATGTCTGAATTGTTTAAAGACTAAAACTCAAAATACCTAATTTCAAGGTAGTCATTTAATCAGCAATCATAGCAGAAGACAAAACAACAAAATATTTGTTTCTTCAAAGCAGTTCAGGCAGTTACTACTTCAGCATTGTGAAATGCCTTCAAATCATTACAAAGCAGAATCCAATATCCTGCAACACAGAAATCTGTGTTTGGTTTTGTGTAGCATGCTTTGTACAGTGTGGCAGGTGACTTGTGAATTACAAAGTTGAATATTGATCTGCTGATTAGATTTCACATGGTGAAGCAACATTTGCAAGAGACAGCGGAGGGAAATGCAAAGAGTAGAGGGTCACATTGTGGTGAATTGTCACTGTACCAGGAATCATCAACTCTGAAAAAAACTACCATCACCTTTAAAAAAGTGTACCTCATGGAGACACAGAGATCATTGCATTCTCCACCGAGTTACACTTGTTATGGACCAGACCAGACCTCCTGAAAACAATTCAGGAAGGTAGCCCAGACCCTAACTTTGCTAGTTGTCTTAAGCAGGTGTAGAATAGATATTCCAGGAGACAATCAGCTGATCAAACCACTTAGGTTTAAACAAAACAGAGTTTATTTACAAGATTGCTGAATGAAACACAAAGAACAGTGAACAGAACACCGAATAACTTAGCCTATCTGAAAAAGCCAACAGACTACAGTCATGGCGGCATGGTGGCACAGTGGTTAGCACTGCTGCCTCACAGCGCCAGCAGAGCCGGGTTCAATTCCCGCCTCAGGCGACTGACTGTGTGGAGTTTGCACGTTCTCCCCGTGTCTGCGTGGGTTTCCTCCGGGTGCTCCGGTTTCCTCCCACAGTCCAAAGATGTGCAGGTCAGGTGAATTGGCCATGCTAAATTGCCCGTAGTGTTAGGTTAGGGGTATGGGTGGGTTGCGTTTCGGCGGGGCGGTGTGGACTTGTTGGGCCGAAGGGCCTGTTTCCACACTGTAAGTAATCTAATCTAATCTAATAACTATCCCAACTTAATGATGCTGTTCCAAATACTTGCAACAATCCCCATAAACACCCCTTGGCACAAAAGGTAAAATCAAACGTAACTTCTTACAGGATAGAATCAGAGAGAGAGAGAGAGAGAGAGAGAGAGAGAGTACCAACCTGGATCTGCTTCTGTGGGTCCAGCAGCCTTTCTTTTCACATGCCTGCTAAAGTAAAACAAACCAGAGAAAAACTGAGCTGGAAGAACTTGCCATACCCCTTTCATTGTACAAGTGTTTTTTTAAACTTGAAAGCCTCTGCCTAAGACAGTAACTGTTAACTATAATCAAATTGGCCCTAAAACCCTTCAACCCCCAGACTTTTAGAGTCTGTGTCATTTATGACCTCTCTAAAAGAAAACTAAGGACTGTATAACCTTATTAAAGGAGCAGCTTCATCACACAACCTGTCAGGTAACATATCAATACTAACACATTTTTATACAATTATTACTTACAACAGCAATGGGTGATAAACGGGACTCAATCAACAGTCAAAAGACAGCTGACATCCAGAATGCTAATGTGAGATGGCTTATTAAATTCACAAGTGTGACAATGCTATTGCGTTAAAGGATAAATTTTGTCCTGGTTTCTTATAAGGGAGGGAGATTGGACAAGAGGTGGAAAGCAGTCTGCAGTAATGTAAACAGCTTGTGAGGCCTTGGGTTTTTTTTAAGTTAGAACAATAGAAACAGCGTGGATGGGTGTGGGCAGCTCTCACAGATCAGGATATCCAGCTTTTTTTTGCTTTAGATTCAGAAGAAGCTGCTGAAGTCTTGAAGTAAAAGCTATATTTTCCCCCTCTCAGCTACAGTTAGAAGCTGGGATTTCTCCCTCCGGTGATGCAAGTGAGAAAATCTGATTTCCGAATTAAACTCTTTGCCAAGGGGTGTGTTTATGGGATGTTACTATATTGAAACAGTTAATTAGTAGTGGTTACTTATCTATTATTCTTTTTTCTAATAGAATTGTTATTCTAAGCTCTTTTGTCTTTTCCAATATTGAGCTCTGAGGAAGGGTCATTGGACCTGAAACGTTGACACTGATTTATCTTCACAGATGTTGCCAGACCTGCTCAGCTTTTCCAGTAACTCCTGTTTTTGTTTCTGATTTACAGTATCCACACTTCTTTCAGTTTTTTTTTTCTTTTGTTGCATTTCAACTATAGCATTTACATAAATTGTGTTTTGCTTAACATCGAGTAGTTTGATTAGTTGAATTGCATCTGGAACAGAGCATCTGACATTTACCTTTAAAATAAGAAAAAGTTATGATCTCGGCTATCATCTTAATATATTTTGAGGGGATCTGGTCTAGTCAATAATGCTAGTGACCAGCAACAATAGGGGAGAATTTGTAGAGTGATGTTTTATACTGCAAGCTCAGCATTGGACAAAGGCTTGCATTTCTGTGCAGGAATGAGGGAATGCTCATTTGGTAGTCCTTAACCTTACTGGCTTTGCCACAAAGACTCAGCATATATGGTACAGCAGTGATAATGTCTGGAATTAAATCCAAAATCTAATGCTCTGGGAACATTGTTAAAATCCTACCATGAAATTGAAAGCCATCCATTAGTAATGATGGCCATGAAGTGATCATCAATTTTTGTAAAAACCCCACCTGGTTCACCAATGTCTTTGGGAAGGAAATCTCCCGTCCTCACTAGCAATATCATTGACTCTGAAACAATCCAGCAAGTCAGTCATTGCAATGTCAGTTATGGATGAGTGAAAAAAAATACTGACCTTGTCAGTGATGCCCACAGCTTGTGAAAGAATAAAGGCAAAGGAAATATGTGTAATGAGCCATCCAGTGACAGGGCAAGCTAGAAATTTGGAGAGGTCCCATGAACATATCAATAAGATTTCCAATAGGATGGAGGGAGCAGTTGCATCAACTCCTTGAAGTCCTTTTGTCTAATATCTGAAGTATACTTCGATTGTGTGGCCTGCTGAATTTCTCATTAGCTCTGCCTCTTGTGCCCTCCAGCATACTGATCCCTGTAGGATTGTAATAGTATGAGCAAAAACCGAATCAGTGGAAACACCATTTTGGAACTGTTGGGACTAAATGACCCATTTGTCTCTGTAAAGACTTTGTAACATTTTATAGGACAGTGTGAAAGTTTAACTCATCTAAATGCTGCAGGCAATTTCATAGCTACCAGCCCTCAAACATATTTCATCCTAAAACAACTGACGATTATCATTTCTATGACAGAAACAGACCATTCAGCCTAACTAGCTTCACATGTACCTTTGTTCACCCATTTAATCTTTATTTTATTAATTCAAAGGATGAGGGCATTGCTGGTTTGTCCAGCATTTACTGGCCTTTTCTGAATACCCTGAAGAAGGTGGTACTGATCTTCCTGCTGGAACTACTGCCATCAATGTGGTGTAGAAACATCCACAAAACTATTGGGAAGGTAAAGTCCAAGCTTTTGACTCAGTAATAGCGAGGGAACAGCAAAGTAGTTCCAAGGCAGGATGTGTGTCATCAGATGGGAGTTGTGTTCCCATGCATTTTCTGCTCTTATCCTTCTAAGTGATAAAGTTGTAAAGAATTGGAAGGTGTCTTGTATTTTCTATTCATGTGTTGGAACCCCCCCCCCCCTCCCCCCATCATTGAGGATTAGGAACCTCCTCCTCCAGTGAATTGTTTAACTGTCCACAACCATTCACGACTGAATGAGGCATGACTCAGAGTTAGGTCTGATCTGAAGGTGTCTGTAGTCTCTGCAGCAGCTTGCACTAAAGACTAGCTATCTGGTCATGCATTCATTCTGTTTATCTGAGCTTAATATACACAAATTGGCAGTAAAATCTGCCCACATTAAATACGTCCGCACTTAGCCATTAGCTATTTTATCTGTGTCCAGTTGGGTCCATGTCATGTAGGTATTATGGCAGCTTTTACTGTGTGAGCTGGTGCCAGGTAATGGGAAACCTCAACTGGGGCCTCCTGTGCCTATTTGTATCAGGTCATACATTTCCCCCTCCAATTCTCACTCCTGACCCTCACCCCCTGCTGAGGTCGACAAAACCAGATCCCTCCCTAACCAAACAATTAACCTGGGTTTACCTGAAAATCTGGCCTTCTCTAGCTTCTCTTTTTTCAGGGATTGCCTGCACTACCAGCAGATGCCACCACTTGAAGGTAGTGCTGTTTAGATTACACTTCCTCATCTTTAAGATAAGGATGATGGTTTTATGGAGCAGCCTGCCTGGCAAGAAAGGCAGTTGGGAAATACACTGATTGTATTTGCAATTTGAAAAAAGAATCAAGCAAACCAATCTTTATAAAGGAATAAGAGAAACGCTGAAATTAAAGACTGGATCACTTACTGTCTGCATATTTCTATGATGAATAAGAATTTGAAAAAAAAGGCGATACAACCGAGATACAACCGAGGCTCTGTAATATCAGGAAACAAATTGAAAACTTCCACATCACGTTATGCATAGACATTCACTGCCAGCAGCACTGACACACAGTGCCAGCAGTATGTCCTGTCAACAACAACTACAATCGAGCAAGGTTCGATTGCCTTGCAAAAACATAACGTCTACTACCTAGAAAAACAAGGAACTGTAGATATATGGAAGAATCGCCTGCTGCAGCTTTCCTTCCAAGCCACATATCACCCTGACTTGGAACTATATTGCCATTCCTTCACTTTCGCTGAAACCCCCTTCCAGACAGCATTGTGGGTGTGCTTACACCAGATGGACAGACAGGTCCTTTTCACTTTCTGAAGGGCAACCGCAGATGGGTAGCAAATACAACCAACTGTGGAGACACCAACATCTCTTAAAAGAGTTTAAAAAATAAATATTGGAGTTTACAAAGGGCTTATGCTCTTATCTGTTGAAAAAGTACTGCCTCTCAGTCCTTGAGCTTTCAAACATTCTTTATGCCTCAGGACAATTGCTGTAAATATACAGCAATAAAATACACAGTTTGCTTTCAATGATTGTGCCACAGTTAGAAGGTTTTGCCCACTAACAAAACTCTTTTGAAAGGTTCTGATTTTCCATGGTCATTGGCTCACTCTGGTGGTTAGTTAGTTAGAGCAAGAGCATCAATGATGAGTGCACAAAATTTACTCTCCAGTTATATTAAACAGAATTTACATCACAGAAGCAGATCAGGTTTACAATTCACATACATGTGCTGTGTTATTTCTCACTACAGGCATATTTGGCTAGGGGAGGTTGAGGTCATTTGCTACTATCAATCCTCCTTTGTACTGTGTTTAGGAGTCTAATTATCAATGGTAAATGTTAGTCCACTGATATGTCTAACCAGAAGAAGCATTTGTCTTAGTTAGCAAAATAGTTTGTTGCATGATAACAATAAGGACAGTCTACATTAGTGTGATTACTAAGGACTGTTGAGAACTGTCCAGATTACATCTGCTTCTTACGAAGGTGAGTGCCTCCACCCAAAGACCATGTGACATCATCAGATTGGGTGCAGCTTAATCTAACTTGACCACTAACTCCTTCAGAGCCGTTACATGAGACAAGATGTCATCCCCTCCTGGATCACCTGGAGGAAACCCAGATATATATGGGGAGATTGTGCAAACTTCACACAGACAGACAGTTATGCAAGACTGGAATTGAAACCGGGTCCCTGGTGCTGTGAGGCAGCCGTGCTAACCACTGAGTCAACATGCCACCCTGAACAAAGTGGTGCACTGCAGTTTTGAACCACTGCAGCCCTAGAGGTAAACCCACGATGCTGTTAGAACATAGAACATAGAAAAATACAGCACGGTACAGGCCCTTTGGCCCTTGATGTTGCGCCGATCCAAGCCCACCTAACCTACACCAGCCCACTATCCTCCAGGAATTTGATCCAACAACAGTGAAAGCATAGCAATATATTTCCAAATCAGGGTGGTGAGTGGTTTGGAGGGGAACTTACAGGTGGTGGTGTTCCCTTGTATCTGCAGCTCTTTGTCCTTCTAGATAATAGCGGTTGTAGGTCTGGAAGGTACATTCTAAAGAACCACAGCTGCATAAGTTTATAATAATTCCAAATACCAGGAAATGTACTAAAAGATGTCAGACTTAGTAATATGTTAGTCAGTCGTATGAAAGGATGGAACTCATACAAACTACATACCACCTAAGCAAACAATTTATGCAATAAATATGACAGACACAGCAATATATAGTGAATCAGGAAATGAGCAGGACATCATTTTGCAAAGGGCCACCAGCGCTGGATGCAAATCTTAATGATAACCCCTGTCTCAGTACTACTTGGTCCAAACTTAATTTCCCAGCCTGAGGCGGAGGTGCTTCCGGTTATCTCCTCTGCTATCACATCAAGGAAGTAAACTCCTCCTTTAAAAGCATTGAAGAGATGACATTTATTAAAATAGATGAGTTTCCAGGTCATTTTTTTATTTGGGATTGGTTTTGCTCATTTCCTGCACAACAGAATTACTTGACTGCCCAAAATAACTTCCTCATAAAATGAGCAGTATTTTCCTCAATGCTTATATTTCTAACATGCCTTAAACCATATGTAACAAGCATTTGTTAAAATTTGCTGGGCATTCTGCAATTTTCTGAAGTTACTGAGTATGAACAAGTGACCCCACCCAACACAATTCACAGACAGTAATATTGAGCAATGGTTCAACCAACTCGAAGGATTAAGATCCCAGACGCTGAAGTGATATTGTGACATATGAGGGTTAGAAATTAATATGTATTGTGTTTGTCTTTCTGGTGCCTCACTGTCCAGCTTAACAACAGGATCAAACAGAGAACAGCAGATGCTGGAGGTCTGAAGCAAACATAAACAGAAATTGCTGGAGAAATTCAGTAGGTCTGCGCACCATCCATGGGGAGAGAAACAGAGTTAACATTTGGAGTTCAGTAGTCTTCTCTCTGAAATTGTTGTAAGCAGAATAGCAGTAATGAAGAAAATTACAGTTCTGGAGACTAATAAATCCCAGGATCAGATAATTTCTATCCCAGGATTTAAAGGCTAATCCACCAGAAGTTATGCTCCTCTCTCCTACAGGATTTCCATTTGAAACTTTTCTAGCTTCTACCAGTTCTGAAGAAGAGTCAAAATGCTAACTCTGTTTCTTTCTCCAAAGATGCTTCCAGACCTGCTGGATTTCCCAGCAATTTCTGTTTGTGTTTGTTTCGCAAAGGGATAGGTAGTTACTGAGCACATCCTGCTACTGAGGGGCACTTATAGTGCCCCTACCTGGAGGGTAGGGTCACTGGTCATGTGTCATGTCTGTCTGAATAGGTTGATTAAAAATATCTGGACTGTAACATTTTGGAGACCATTTTGCCCACTGTGTCTGTAACTTTGCAAGAGCTATCCTGCTACTGCAACTGTCACGTGAAGTAAGATTTCCTTTTATAGCACATTTAAAGAAAATTCCTTGCACAGTGGGAATGAATAGAAACACTGCCCCAACTCCACAATCATCCTCCCGTAACTCCTTAATTAGATTAGCGTAACTTGATGTTGCTGTTGGTAAGGGGATATTCACAATCCTATGATAATGACCTGCCTGTATTAAATATTAAGGGAACTGAGAACCAATTTGGGCTCGCCTCAAACCTCTGAATTAGACTGTGAAACTTCCTGCATTAAGTGTACAAACATTGATCTATTGCCTTCCTCCACAAATCATTACTTATTAACCATTATGCACAAGCAAGATTACAAAATCAATTAGGCAGGTCCATGTGGTACAGGAAAAGTGTCCGTACCTCTGGGCCAGAAGTTCCAGGCTCAGCTCCCACCTGTCCTGGAGGTATGCTAGAACATGTCTGAAAAGGTTAATTAAAGAACAAAAACATTAATCATCAAGACCAAAATAAATGATGGCTGGGACAAAAGTAATCTAACTGATGGCACTTGAATCAGTTTCAGAAAGATGAAATTCCATCTCATTAGCCCTGTTGATTTTTTGAGAATGTAACATCCCCCCAAAAAATTGAAAGGTCAATGACTTATGATACTGAGATTTCCAGAAAGCCTTTTCTGGTAACGGCAAAATCCTGGTAAGTATCTTTTAAGATACCAGACAAATCCTTCACCTTTTCACTGTGACTCATCTAAAACTGGTACCCAGCCAACACCTTGGATCACATAAAAATAAGGTTGTCTCCTTGAATTACTCATGGTCACATCACAGGAGGAACCCATTTGACCTACTATGTCTGTGCCAACTCTCTGCAAGACTAATTTAGCAAGGCCCACTGCCCTGCCCTTTGCCCTTTCCCCTTTCCCCTATAAAATCTTTCCTTTCCAGAGCCCCACAACTGAAACTGTTTCCACCATTTATTCAGATCCTAACCATTTGTTTCATAACAAAGTTTTTCCATCAAATCACCGTTGGTCCTTATACCAATTGTAGTAAATCTGTGCAATTTGGGTTTTGATTTATCCACCAACTGTTTCTCTTTATCGACTACTCTGTCTCAGTCCTATGGTATTGAAGAGTTGTCTAAATGATCACTAAAATTGTTCATACTTTGGAACCATTCCCATAAATTTTTTCAGTATCCTCTCTAGTGCCTTCACATCCTTCTGAAAGGGAAGTACCTAGAATTGGACACAATACTGCAGTGAAGAGCTAATCAGAATTATTTAAAATTTTTACTGTAAATTCTTTGCATTTGTAATTTATTTTTAGCCACTTTCCATTTTCTCAAACTTTTTAATCAATATCTTTGGGGTTACCATTGACGAGAAACTCAACTGGACTCACTATGTAAATACAGTAGCTACAACAGCAGGTAAGAGGCTATGAATACTGCAGTAAGTGACTCATATCCTGACTCCCCAAAACCTGTCCACCATCTCAAGGCACAAGTCAGGACTGTAATTGAATATTCTCCACTTACTTGGATGGGTGCAGCTCCAATAACACTCAAGAAATTTGACACCATCCAGGACAAAGCAGCCTACATAATTGGCATTACACCCACAAGCAGCCATACCCTCCACTACCAATGCTCAGTAGCAGCAGTGTGTACTAGCAACAAAATGCACTGCAGAAATTCACCAAACATCCTTAGACAGCACCTTTTAAACCCATGACCATTTTCATTTCGACTGACAAGGGCAGCAGATACCTGGGAACACTTGCCATCCTGACTTGGAAATATATCGCCATTCCTTCACTGTCATTGGATCAAAACCTTGGAAATCCATCCCTAGGGTGGCACTAAAGTTCCCCCTTTATTTTGTATCGTGCTTCCTCTTTCTTCTAACTGATAGTTGCCACTTTACCACCACATCACTGTACAAAATACCCTGTGGATATTTGGAAAATTAATTGAAGATAAACAAGACAACAGCTGGGGAAGTCAAAGAACTTGGACAATTATCAGTGTCAGTTTCTGAGAATACAGACAGCTGTACAGATCTGTACATAGGCACTGGCCATCTAGAAGACAAAGCTAATTTCTTTCTAATTAAAATCTAAGTTCATCAAATTGGAAAGTTCAAAATCAAGCAATGCTGAAGATTACAGACCTGTACTGATACAATGAATCTTTTATCTTTCTCTGTTTCACTTTCTTTAAATAGAACACTGAGACCCTTCAGTTCAATTTAGAACAGGCACAATTAAATGAACCACACAGCACAACCACAAAACTCTCTTCAAACAAAATACTGATTTTTTAAAAATGAAAATAGTTTTATTCACCATGAAAACTTACCTCTGTCCAGACCTTGGTTGATGTTGCTATTTCCTTTCTTCAAATATATTCTTCAAACTTATCATTAATCTGTCATTGCCACCTAGAGGCAGAAACACACATCTCCAAGCCTGCAATTTTAAAACTGCTAGCCTGTGGCTCTGATACCAGCATTCTGAATCAGACCAAGGCTAGCAAAGGCATGCCAACAAGAGAAATAAAGGAGAAAGAACCATAAAAGAGAAAAAAATAAGAAAAGGCAGCAGCGAACCCAGTAAATTAAGTAAATAAACACTGCACTGAATTCTAAAAAAGAATATACCTGTAAAGAAAAATGGAAGGCAAACAATTCTTTATGAACTGAGCAGCCAAAATTTTCAAACATTTCAAACATTTCAAATTTTTTATTTGTAGTTCTATTTTTCATGATCCCAAGAAAGGAGCTCTGTAAACCTTGCTTTTAGCATCAGCAGCAGTGGGATTCATGAAATTAATCACATCTGTCTTTCCATAGATGATCAGAAATGTGCAGAAAAAATCTAGAAAGTTCTTGAAGGCCAGCTCAGATTAGCAACTAACTTCAGGATTATAGAATCAAAAATCAAATTATGCAGACAGCATTCCAAAGGTCTATTGATCAGGTATATTAAAAGACATCATAGAAAAGAGCATGAATGTGAGTTTTCCAAAGTGCAGCTGACAGAGGGACTCATTAAAATAGTGATTACCTCTAAACCAATTAAAGCCTTCAGGAAGGATATTCTGGCCAAGAGAAAGGACCACATCATTGGTGCATTACTTGAGAGCAGATGCAAGTCTAAAGCCATATTGGCAGCCAAACAATTACACACTTCAGATGTACTATAACTGTAGTCAGCAATGTACATCATACGAACAAAATCAGAAATAGATGTGATTTCTCGCACCTACCCAAAACTTTCCAGCATTTGTAGATATCCATAAAGAACATGGCTCCAAGAGACCTTGGCCATATGTGCAGAATATCTGGTTCTAAAGGTCTTTATGTAAGCATTGTTGCATCAAGCAAGAATACTCTCGGAGGCAATACCCACATCAGTATCTGCAATGTCAAGTACCTGAAGGAACTTGTATCTTTCAATAAGATCAGCTCTGATTCTTTTAAATGATGTCGAGATAAGCAGATACAGGCCCAACCTATCCAAACTTTCTACATACTATACTCACCTTATTCCAGGCATTAGTTGATCAAGTTTTCTCTGAACTGATTTGATACATTTATGTCCTCCCTTAAATAAAGAAATTAAAACTGTACAGGGTATCCAAGATGTGGTCTCATCAATGGCATATGCAACTGTAGAAAACATAGAATATAGAACATAGAACAGTACAGTACAGTACAGGGTAAAAACAATGACTGCAGATGCTGGAAACCAGATTCTGGATTAGTGGTGCTGGAAGAGCACAGCTGTTCAGGCAGCATCCAACAAGCAGCGAAATCGACGTTTCGGGCAAAAGCCCTTCATCAGGAATAAAAGCAGAGAGCCTAAAGCGTGGAGAGATAAGTTAGAGGAAGGTGGGGGTGGGGAGAAAGTAGCATAGAGTACAATACGTGAGTGGGGGAGGGGATGAAGGTGATAGGTCAGGGAGGAGAGGGTGGAGTGAATAGGTGGAAAAGGAGATAGGCAGGTAGGGCAAGTCCGGACAAGTCATGGGGACAATGCTGAGCTGGAGGTTTAGAACTAGGGTGAGGTGGGGGAAGGGGAAATGAGGAAATTGTTGAAGTCCTCATTGATGCCCTGGGGTTGAAGTGTTCCGAGGCAGAAGATGAGGCGTTCTTCCTCCAGGCGTCTGGTGGTGAGGGAGCAGCGGTGAAGGAGGCCCAGGACCTCCATGTCCTCGGCAGAGTGGGAGGGGTAGTTGAAATGTTGTGCCACGGGGCGGTGTGGTTGATTAGTGCGGGTGTCCCGGAGATGTTCCCTAAAGTGCTCTCCTCCCTGACCTATCACCTTCATCCCCTCCCCCACTCACCTAATGTACTCTATGCTACTTTCTCCCCACCCCCACCCTCCTCTAACTTATCTCTCCACGCTTCAGGCTCTCTGCCTTTATTCCTGATGAAGAGCTTTTGCCCAAAACGTTGATTTCACTGCTCCTTGGATGCTGCCTGAACAGCTGTGCTCAACCAGCACCACTAATCCAGTACAGTACAGGTCCTTCAGCCCTCGATGTTGTGCCCACCTTTTATCATACTCTAAGATCATCACTTTTTAATTCTATTCTCCAATAAATAAATGGCAACATGTCATTTGCCTTCCCAACAACTTGCAGTACCTACATATTAATATTTTTGTGATTCATGAACCAATGCATATAGATCCTTCTGCTAATATTGCTTTTGTATTCTTCCTGCCAAAATGGATATGTTCATTTTCCCACATTATGTCTACATCGCAAATTTATTTCCACTCATTTAACCTTATCTGTACCCCTTTGCAAACTCCTCTGTCTTCTTCAAAACTTAGTTTCCAATTTTTTTTTGTGACATCAACAAATTCTGGTCCATTCCTCCAATGTCATTGGTATAGATTGTCAATCATTGAGACCCCACTGCTGATTCCTGTGGCTTTTCACCAGTTACATCTTGGCAGCCCAAAAAATAATTAACTATATGCCTATTCTTTTCTTCATTTGGCTCACCAAGCTTGTATCCATGCTGATAGCTTACTCCTGACAACATGAGCTGCACTGTTGACTTGATATTTTTGCTTGTCAAATGCCCTCTGAAATCTAAGTACACCATACTGACAGGTTATTTCCACATTGGTCAAAATATTCAAATAAATTAGTCAAACATGATTTCTTCTTCGCAAAACCAAGCTGACTTGCATAATTGCATTGAGATACTCTAGGTACATGGCTATAAACTTCGTAGTAATAAATTCTAGTATTTTCCACGCCACAGATGTTCCTGCCTTTTTCCATCGCTGTAAATTTTTGTTTACTCCATATAATGCTCTTTCATGTTGGCAAAGTCAGCATTTGTTGCTTGCCCTATCTGCCTATCTCCTTTTCCACCTATCCACTCCACCCTCTCCTCCCTGCCCTATCACCTTCATCCCCTCCCCCATTCACCTATTGTACTCTATGCTTGCCCTTCTCTGGTAGACAATTTACTCGCTTTGGGTCTGGAATCATATGTTAAGACAGACCAAGTAAGAATGCTTCCCTAAAAGACATTAGGGAGCCAATGTTTTCACATGACAATTGATAATGATTTCATGGTCACTATTAGTGAGACAAACTATGTAATTCCAGATTTTATTAATTGAGTTCACCATTCTACCAGTTGTCATGGAGAACTTTGAACTCAAAGCCTTGCTAGATTACAAGTCCAGTGACATAGCTACTATGGCATTATGCTTATTTTGAAGGCCTTTGGTACTTTGATAACTTTATAGCATTCTGGATATGATGAAAGCCAACTGAAATAACTCTACAGAGGCTGGTATACCATCACCAAGCCACCCTTTGTTTACACGCAAAGAGATCTTGACAAAGATCCAGTTTCCTCAGAGTCAGCCTTCATAGTGAACAGAAACTCTGATACTTATCTGTCAGCCAGGGCTCTCTGATTAAACTAGATTAACGACCCTAATCAGGGAACTCATGTTCTTTGAGATCCACCTGGCTGACCTCATTACAATCTCTACACCAACCATTACTGGAAAATTCCAAAACTCTTTCATTCAGGCTATTGGCATCATTGAAAATACAAGCCAGCACTATAAGCACTGGGGACCTCTTCGAGGCAACTGCATAGTGTAGACTCAGAGATGTGAGTGGTGTCTCCTCTAGCATTCTGGAGGAAGCTTCCTTAAAAAAATGTTTCGGAAGTTGATAACCCTGACAGCCACGTGCAAAGTGTAGCTTCCTGCCCCTAAAGGCTGGGTAGTATAGGAAAGGTAAAAACTATAGAATAATTCTAGCTTCTGTGCTGAA
This sequence comes from Chiloscyllium punctatum, assembly GCF_047496795.1. NCBI lineage: Eukaryota > Metazoa > Chordata > Chondrichthyes > Orectolobiformes > Hemiscylliidae > Chiloscyllium > Chiloscyllium punctatum. Next base: position 122,612,703 of record NC_092739.1, read on the forward strand.
GAATGTAGGCTTACTTGCAAGAATAATTAACATTCTGACTTACTCTGGCTTGAGCTGGAATGCCTACACCCTTATTTATAGAGTCATTGAGTTGTATAGCACTGAAAAAGACCCTTTGGTCCAACTCCTCCATGCTGACGAGACATCCTACATTAATCTAGTCCCATTTGCCTGCATTTGACCCGTAGCCCTGTCTCTGACACTCGAGGGAAAATAGTACCCAGTCTATTCAGCCTCTACCTATAGCTCAAACCCTCCAACACTCACAATATCCTTGCAAGATTTTTCTGAACCCTTTCAAATTTAACAACATCTTTTCTATAGCAGTGAGACCAGAATTGTATGCAGTATTCCAAAGTGGCCTAACTGATGTCCTGTACAGCTCCAACATGACCTCCCAATTCCGAAACTCAATGCAGTGACCAATGGAGGCAAGACCCAAAATCTTGAACCTTTCTAAAGCCTAGGTGAATCCTGTTACAGTTGAATATATAATCTAATAGTTGTGGGAACATTGGCTGCTTACATTTCAAAACAACAAAGTAATAAAACTGGGCTGTTGATGACTCACCTCACCCTGTTACCCTGGCCTGCCCCATTATTTCACTCATATGATTATGGTGTCTTTGCTTCCCCTCAAAAAGATATAGTATTTTTGTATTTTAGAAAGGCATTCGCTAAGATTCCGCAACAACTATTGATATACAAATAATGGAAAGCCACAAGATCAGTGCTGGGGCTTAAGTTATTTGCAATCTATATTAATAATTTAGATGAAGAGATACAATGGATCCAAGTTTACTGACAATTCATTGCTGATTTGGAATGTAAGTTATAAGGAGTCAGGCAGACTTGGATGTACACACACAAGGAACAGAAAGTTATAATGCAGGTCCAACAAGCAATTAGAAGCAAATGACATGGTGGCTTTTATTGCAAGTCCAAATGAATACAAAAATAATCATGTCTTGCTACAAGTGGTGAGGCCACTCCAGAGTAGTGTGTATTGCTTCAGTTCCCATACCCAAGGAGAAATATTTATTGAAGCAGTGTAGCAGAAGTTCCGTGATTGATTCCTGAGATGAAAAGGTTTTCCTTCAATGAAAGGTTTTGCAAACTGAACCTATACTGTGTGGAGGTGATTATACTGAAACATGAAAGATTCTAAAAATGAGCACATGGGTACAGCAGATAATCAGGAAAGCTAATGGAATGTTACCCCTTATTTGAAGAGGGTTGAAGTACAAGAGTAGGTAAGTCTTCCTGCAACTGTACAAGATGCTGGTGAGACCACATCTTGAGTAAAGTGAGCAGTTTTGGTTCCTTTATTTCAAGAAATACATCATTTCTTTGGAGGCAATTCAGAGAAGGTTCACTGGAATGATCTCTGGTATGGAGGGGTTGTCTCATGAGCAAAGGCTATACACATTGGGACTTTATTCACTGGAGTTTGAATGAGAGGTGATCTCATTGAAACATACAGCATTCTAAAGGGATTTGACAGGATCAATGCTGAAAGGATGTTTACCATCATGGGAGAGTCTAGGACCAGAGGGCATAGTCTCAGAACAAAGGGGTGCCAATTTAAGAGTGACAGGAGGAAGAATATCTTCTCTTAGAAGGTTGTGAGTATTTGGAATTCCTTGCCACAGCGAGTTGTTGGGACTTATTTAAGGCTGTGATAGATAGATTCTTGATTATTAGGGGAATGAAGCATTATGGGGGAAATGCAGCAAAATGACATGGGGAATGTTGGATCAGCTATGATCCTCCTGAATGGCAGACCTGCCTAGAGGGGCCAAATATCTGTTTTGATCTTATTTCTTCTGGTCTTATGATCTTTAGATGGCTTGATAGAGTACAAAATGTCATTGTTTCCTGTGAATGGGAAATTTAATACACAGGGGAGACAGTCATGTGATAAGGGGTTGATTATTTCCGACTGAGGTTGGAAGAAGTTTCTTTACTTGGAAACTTGTGAAACTTTGAAATTCTCTATGCTGGAGAGCTGTGGATTTTCCATTAGTAAATATATCGTTATGATTGTGATGGACAGACCTTTGGGGCAAGATTTTCAGGATCTGTAATCTTCTGACCCCTTTGCCAGCACTGTTTTGCCAAGGCAGGTTCAGGACTGGCAGGGTAACCAAGTTGGGAGACATTTGGGCAGGCTAAGAGCCTTGTCAGCAATAATTAAAGAAGAATGACTGGAATTCTCTAATTGTCAATTCAGATCCCTGAGCCAGCAGCAGTCAGTTTAATGGAGACAAGTGTCCTGCATCATGCTAGAGACCTGGGCTCGTTATACCCCTTGCTAGCCTTCTTGCAAGAGCAGCTAGAGGTCACCCTGTAGAGGATACCCTTCCTCAATCCTGCCTTCTCAAATTCCCTCTAGTAATTGTGGCTTGACTGCAGAAACCAGTTTTTATTTCAAGTTTGAAATAAGTTAGTGAAAGGGCATTGCCATGTTTAAGTGCGCTCTGTGTTACTTACTTGTTGTCATAGCCCAATGCTATTCTCAAGTTGGGAGGCCTCTGAGTGATCCTATAGGTTTGGGTCTGCTGCCCTAAACAGGACAGAGAACCTGCCTCCTTATCAATTGACAGACTGTGTTTGTGGAAATCCAAGTAATGGGTTTGGGACCTGAAAATAATTGTAACCTCCTTGCTCTCCCTGCAGCCCTTTGCAGCATTCTGTCTCACCTTCCCAAAATCTCCAGCTCTTGGTCTCTCAGGGAATTAATGATATGGGGAATGAGCAGCAAAATAGCATTGAGATAGAAGATCAACCATGATCATGTTGAATGATTGGGTCGCATAGCCTACTACTCCACCAATTTCTAATATTCCCTTTTTTTAATAACTTGCTTCCAACCTATACCCTCCCCATTCCTTTTCAACATTGATGGTAAACTGGATTATGAAATTGGTCCTTTCATCTTGATTTTTCCTCTTGCCCTGTCCTTTGCAGTTTGTTACTACTCTAACCTGGAAATCTGCTGTATGTTGATGCCTTTCCATGATTAATTATTTGGTTCATGCCAGACTCCTCTCAGGTGACTGGCCATTTGCCTTACTTACATGACAATATCCCATTTGTGTCACACATCTCTCTGGTCATTCAGAGACATTGTCCTACTAGCCTTTGAGAATTTTCTACCTCATCCATCATTCCCAATTCACTTAGATGGTGTGACATACTCTGGCCATAGTGTGAATGACCAACTACTTGAAGTTATAAGTGATAATTGGAGAGCTGTCATTCACTGATTTCCCAAGCTTTCATCTGCTTGGTTTCCATGTTTTGCAAAAAAAAATAGTTACTACACTCAGCAAAGCATTAGTTTAATTTTTTAAAAGCTGAATTTGTACATTTATACAGCCTAAGCCCAGTTATCAAATTAAATCTATGCAACACTGGATGGACAAAAAAAATGACATGATGCCAAATAAATAAACCATGAGCAATTCAATGCAGTCATTGCCTGTGTTGACTCATTGGTCTAAAAGTTGCATGAAAAATTGAGAATCCTATTTCTACTGAGATGTTTTTCACAATGACAGTGAGACAGCGCAAGGCAACTTGAATTGATTTTTCACAACAACATCAACTATGAAAAGATAAATTTTTATTTTAGATGCATTTTTGTTTTAGGTGAATAAAAGCTGGTTGATTAAATGCTAGAGAATTCTACTTGGTTGACTCTCTGATTATCCACATGGAAACGGGTTTGAGAAGTGGTTTGGGATTTGTGACTGTGGAGGCAATTCTGGTATTATGATCTTTTCTGTCCTTTATATCTGATTGGATTTGTACCAGTCCCCAGTGCTGGTTTGATTGGTAAACTTTGTCTGTTCTATTCTAAGTATAATCTGAATGTAGGCATGGTATAGTAATTCCAGTACTGTATTCACTGTACTGTATATACATTACTACAGTCTTAGAATCATTCCTCTCCAAGTTCAGAATATTGTCCATCTCTCGATTTTCTTCTCAGACTGTTCTACATTATGTTATGTTTACATCCTCACTTACATCACTGAATGATTTACCCCTTACTCCACATCTCCTCCAATGTAATCTCCAAAAAATTATTAAACTATGAACATTCCTACCATCTCCCTTTGTGGAACCAATGGATTGTCTTACAAGGAAATGTGAGACAGACTAAGCCTATATTTGGCAAAGGTGACTTAATTGAAACATATAAGGGGACTTGACTGGGGGGATGCCAAAAGGATGTTTCCTGTTGTGGGGACAATCTAGAACTAGGGGTCATTGTTTAAAAATATGGGGTTACCCATTTAAAACAGAGTTGAGGAAACATTTCTCTCAGTAGGTCGTGAGTCTTTAGAATTCCCTTCCTCAAGGGAAAAATCTTTAAATACTTTTAAGTCAAAGCTAAATAAATTCTCAATTACCAACGAGATGAAGGATGATTGGGAGTATGTAGAAATGGATGGTTGAGGTTAAAATCAGATTGGCCACAACCTCATTGAATGGTGGAGCAGATTTGAAGGACCGAATGGCCTACTCTTGTTCCTCATTCGCACGTACATAAAGTCTTATTTTCACAGATTGAATCTCTTGAGTGGTTGGCTTCACTGTCCTTCCTAATCTTGTTCTTTGTGCTGTTTGTCTAACATGATTGTATACTTTTGTTATTGGACTCTGTTGGCACTCTGAGGAATTTGATGGGGAGAGTATTAACACCCTCTTGTGTCCATTTGTATATATCAGAATAAACAGGCTTTAGCTTGCTATTGACTCTCCATATGTTGTAAATTGTTCTGTCCTTCAAAGCTTTGGTGACATGATGAGATTGTGGATGCCTCTTTCCAATCAAATTTGGGTTGGATAAGTTTCCAACAAGCTAAATGAGGAATTTTGAGGTTTTTTAAAAATCTGACCTTTCTGTACAGTTTGTTTTTTTCATATGGATGGACTGTCCTTTGAAAAGGGCTAAAAAAAAGTAATATTTTTGGGAATCTGGCAGAGGACATCCATAATCAATTGTCTTTTCAGTGTGTGCATGAAACAGCTCAAGATGTTCTCACTGTTAATAATACACTGGCTATTTCAGACACTCCATCTGTTAGTCAGGCAGTGGGGAAAGGAAAAGTCTGATATTGTTGACTGAAGGAAGCTCAGAAATGTATGAAACACTCACAAATTTGATCATTTCAAAAAATAGCACTGCGAGACATTTTTCTAAGTATCGGCAGTGCTACAATCTCAAGGCACTGGAGATTTCAAATGGTCAGTTATTGAGTCAGGACTTTGGAGATCATAGAGCAAGAGCTGTAAATTCTGTAGATGGGGAATGTTATTGAATTGGATAATTGGGCTTCTCCATTGTGGTAGGAGCAAAGGTAATGGTAGTATAAAGCTATATGGGGATTAGACAGTAATAGTAATTCAGAATGCAATCAATCCAATAATTTTCCAAATATTATTCTCAGGAAGCCTTTTTTTTCAGTTAGAGGTGAAAAATCTGTAACTTGAATTAGATATTGAGTCAAATTATATTTGATTATTAATGTCCACATGGGTTGGTTATGCCATTTCATGTTTCTTCAGTTGCCCCAAATTTTTCTCCAGTAATGAACCAAATTTTGTAAAGTTAAAATCACATAACACCAACTTATAGTCCAACAGGTTTATTTGGAAGCACTAGCTTTTGGAGCACTGCTCCTTCATCAGGTAGCTGTGGAGCAGGACCATAAGATACAGACTTTATAGCAAAAGATTAGTGACATGCAACTGAAATGATATATTGAACAAACATAGATTGCTGTTATTTTGTAAGGAATTTGAGGACCATTCTATGATATGGATAACACTTATTTCAGTTCCAAACAGGCAGATTCAAGATGAAAGTTTGAAGAACATGCTACAACATTTGGAAAAGCATTGTGTTCGGGTGAAGGCATCAAATGTGAAACGTTTCAGAATTCTTTGGAGTATTTGGGTCAGAGGATTGACAAAGATGGATTACATCCTACTCATAGTAAAGATCCATAAATAAGAAACATACCATACCCTCAGATATTTCTGAGCTCAGATCACTTAAGGTCTAGTGAATAATTACACTAAATTCAGGTCAGATTTTCCAACCTTATTGCATTTGTTAAGTAAATTCCTGAGGAATGGTGTTCTGTGATTTTGGACAAAGGTGTGAAACAAAGCATTCAAGATGTTTAAAAGTAAATAGGAAGGTGATACAGTGTTTGTACATTACATGCATCCTAAAGGTAACATGTGATATCTCTCCATATGGTGTAGATGCTGTAATCTCTTCTGTGTTGGATTATAGTGAGGAGTGACTGATTGCATTTACCATGCAGCTTTAGTAGTAATGTGTGAGGTTCTGCTCAGATCTAAGCATGAAACATTGTCTTTGATCTTTGAAGTAAGAATATTTAACAGTTGATCATAATCCTCTGACAGCTATTTTGAATCCAAGGGCTCTAGTATCTACTTTAACTCAGCCCGAATACAGAGATAGCTATTGAGTTTGTCTGTTTATAAGTTTGACATTAAGTACAGACAGTTGGAAGGTCGTTATAGTGTTGATGATTGCTTAGATTACCATTTCATAGAATCCAACATGTAAAGTGTAGTTTTTCCACATTTAGATGAGTAATCAGTCACAGCAGATGACATTGGTTATACGACTCATAGGGAGCGCCGAGATTGTCAAAAGTGTGTGACAAATGTGTGGCCAATACAGATACCGTGGTTAGAAATCAGGCCATTTTATTGTCCAAAAGAATAAGTTGTCAGTTTATATACAGGGAATCAGAACTGTAATTCTGGAAAGATACAAATGTTGTATCTTTCATAAATCTTCATGATTGATACATGGGGATGAGTTTGACAAAAAGTTTAATGAGAAGCTATCTTGATGGTCAGGGTTAGATAAGGACATAAAATACACTGTGTAGATTATGCTAACATGGAGAAAAGATGCCACTATTTGTGTCCTTGCACCACAGGAATGCTTTTTTCCAGTTACCAAGGAGATCATGTAAATATCTTATCTGTATCAAGTTTTAAAATATGAACTAGGTAACTTAGTAAACACAATTTTGCATTGCCAGTATACAATAAAGATACAAAAATTGGTTAACAAACAGTCAGTATTCTAGAAGCATAAATACTTATAACTATTAATATCCCCCAAAGCAAACATGCAAACACACACACATACCTTGCAGGCAAAATAAAACCACTAAGCACAAATCTCTGCAGACTTACTTTCTGGAAAAAGAAAGATACTTTAACAGTTAGGTTATTCTTGAAGACAGAAGGATAAAGTGTGGAATATTTTGGAGTCTGCTGTACTATTGTTCTGGCACATCTGGTCAGGTCACTAATCCGGGAGGTGGTGGATAGTGGTAATCACTGGACTAGCAATACAGAATCCCAGGCTAATGCTCTGAGCATAAGGGGTTTGAATCCCACCTTGGCAAATTGGTATATTTGAATTCGGTAAAAATCTGAAATTAAAATAACAGCGAACCCAGTGGCAATCATGTTGATTGATGCAAAAACCCATTTTGTTCCCTAATGTCTTCAGGGAAGGAAATCTGTCCTTACCTGTTCTATCTTACATGGGATTCCAGATCTACAGCAATCTGGGTAACTCTTAACTGCCTTCTGAAGTGGCTCTAGCAAGTCACCCAGTTCAAGGGGCAATCAGAAATGTGTAATCAATGCTGGCCCAGCCAGTGATGCCCCTATCCCATGAGTGAATTATTTTAAAAAATCATGCACAGTTGTCACCCTGAACAGCAATGGTGGGCATTCTTTTCAGATATGAGAGAGGAGAGCAGGGCAGTGTTTTCACAGGAAGTTTTTGTCTGACTCAGCTGTTTCCCATAAATTGAAGCAAATAAAATACTAACCTCTCCAGGCCAGTCACTGTTCCAAATGCCCCAGCAAAGTCTCCAGCAAGCAATCAGTTATCACCCATCATGTAATTTCTCAGAAACTTTATTCAAAATAATCTCCAGTGTCCACAGTGGAGTTTAAAGAAACCATTCCAGTTATGACAAAAACCTTGAAATAATTTTTTTTTCCACAATCCTTCAAATTTAAAGGCTCCAAGTAATATTAAGTACAAGACTTTACAACAAAACCATTTGAAGTGGATTGAAGTGTTTCCAATTAATCAAACAACAGCAAGCTGATCTTTAGAGATTTTGAATAGTTATGGGTTTTTAGAGGGAATTGTGTCTGAAGAATACCCCCATTTTACTTCAGAGATTTCAATGGGAATGTACTGAGTATAATATGAGTGCCCCACTGTATCATTCTACTTTGAATGGAGCTCTGGAGCACATTGTATAAGTAGTTGTTCTTGCTCGTGTTAAACAAACTGAAAGACGTACCAGATGTCATTGAATCACAAACTGGATGTTTGTTTCTCTTAATTTTAAAAGAACTGATATTACTGCCAGTAGAATGCCAAGTGACTTGTTTTTTGGAAGACAGCCTAGAATGTGGCTTTAATTGCCGAAGGACATTTAGCACAGTCAATAGAAGAAAATCACTCGAGACAGAGGGAGTCATGATAGGGTGGTGTGAGGGAGATCAAAAGTTGAATCAGAATATTAAGGTGAAAGAACATCATTAGGGGTGGTCAAAGTGGCTACCAGGGAAACCCCATAAAAATATGTGGTACTCATAGGTCTGTAGTCAGAATGTTCAGTCCTGAAAAGTTTAGGTTTGTACATGTAGATCATGTTTGACCTTCAGAGGTTCATAGAAAATAAGAATTTGGAAAAATCAAATGAGTCTTATGCATTGGACAGTTGGGATGTGAATAAAGTACCAATAGTTTCTCTGACACAAATTAGGACTGAAACCATTCAGATCTGAGTCAGACAGAAATGTCTGATGAAGAGGAAATTTCAATTGAAGGTCAAGAACAAAATCAATCCAAATTAGAGGAAATTTGTGCTGAATCTCAAGCAAAGACAGGTCTTCCCCTAACTTTTGAAAATTTGAATTATCTTCTTAGGAACAAGAAACCTGCGGTTAAGTTAGATTTTGAATAAATAGAAAATAAACTATGTATTTAAGGAGAATGGAATAAAGATCTTGTGGTGCAGTGGTAGTGACTAGGTTCCAATCCTGCCCTGGAGGTGTGTCATAGTAGGTTCAAACTGGTTGATTAAAATATCTGACAATTATCTTGAATATTGAACACTTTTTACCATATTAATAAAAGAGGGAGGAGAGTCATTACACACTCTTGTGGCCATTTGTTTATATGTCCAGAGTAGAGTAAATTAGTTTGAGTTTGTTATTGAATCACTGTGCTGTGCATTGCTTTAGACAGCTTGCAAAGTTATCACATGTATGTCCTCCTCCCAATCTTAATAGTATACAAACAACATTTTGCAATTTCTAGGGAGATCAGAGTTCCTCTGTTCTTTGCTGAAAACTCCAGATATTGTTTCAAAAATATATGATTATGATTCAGTTCTAAGGGTCACTGGAGCTGAAATGTTAACTCTGATTTCTCTCCACAGATGCTGCAAGATCTGCTGAACTTTTCCAGCAAGTTCAGTCTTTGTTTATGATTATGATTGTTTCTTTTCTGATGTATATCCATACCTTCAGCGTGTTGATCTCTTACCCACACAGCCTGCCCTAATAGTAAAGTGGGTTGAGTTTTGAGTAATTCCCCTTTGATTTTTTACTTCTTCACTCACTTTATGCAAATTTATGTGGTCATGGTTTTCTGATCTAGTGTTATGTCCAAACCTCTGTTGCACAAATGGGATTTGGGTTTTTAGTTCTTGGCTGATGAATAATTCTTGTTGGTGAAAAACTTTGGTTTAACCGTTGTTCTGTAATTCAGTAAAATTAATCCTACATCTTGATTTGTTATGGTTTGTACACCACTCTCTGCTTTATTGTAGGTTTGTGGGTGGTATGGTGAAAGATTTACATGGTGAAAACAATAGTCTGCTGGAAATAGTCTGAAGATTTCTATTTTTAAAAAGAGAGCCAAAATCTGCCAGGATGTCAACAGGAACACCATGCAACTGTCTCAGCCTGTTCTTTTTCTATTATATTTACACATAGTCATAGATATTTCCAGCATGGAAACAGGCCCTTCAGCCCAACTTGGAAAAAATGAGGACTGCAGATGCTGGAGATCAGAGTCAAAAAGTGTGGTGCTGGAAAAGCATAGCTGGTCAGGTGGCACCCGAGGAGCAGGAGAGTCGTGTTTCGAGTATAAGCTCTTCATCAGGAATTTATTTTTGACCTTTCAGACTATCTGCTGCCCAGTATTCACAATTAATCTAGTCCCACTTGCCTGTGTTTGGTTCACATTCCTCCATACCTATGCCATCCCTGTACCTATCCAAATATTTTTTAAATGACAAAATTGCTTCACCTCCACCACTACCTCTGGCAGCCTGTTTCAGACAGTCACTACCCTCTGTGGGAAAACATTTCCCTCTGTACTCATTTGTAGCTTTCGCCTGTCCCCTTAAACTTATGCCCTCTAGTTTTAGACTCCCCTACCATGTGGAAAAGCTGTTGGCTATCTACCCCATCTATGCCTCTCATGACTTTATAGACCTCATAAGGTAACACTCAGTCTCCTATGCTCCAAGGAAAAAAGTTCCAGCCTATCCAGCCTCTCATTATAATTCAAACCTTCCAGTCAAGGTAGCATCCTAGTACATCTTTTCTTCACACTTTCTGATTTAATAATATTCTTTCTATAGTAGGGTGACCAAGATTGGTTAAATCTTGGTTTCCATTAACCCTTAAATTGGCAAGGCTAGTCCTGACCATCTTTGGTAATTTTTCCAAGTGGTATTCCAGCCTCCCACTGAAGAGTCTGGTAAGAGATTATAATGTAAGAGTGAATTCAGCAATGGGGAGTAGATACATTAAGCTTGTTCTGTCTTTGGTGTCATAGTTGATCTGTGACCTAACTCCAGATACCTCCACTCATTCTTTTTCCTATTGGTAAACAAAACACAATCAAACTAAACTTGATCATTAGATATACTCAATTGTTTGAATCCCAAACTTCACTCTCCCATGTGTGTCAAATTATTTCCTAACTCTATTCATAAAAGGTTTGGATGTCAATTATAGACTCTGCCCTTTCTTCTATTATTTCAGGAATGTGGGAGCATTGTTGACAAGGACGCCATCTTTGTACACCCCTAATGTCATTTGAGAAGTTGATGGTGAATCATTGACATCCATCTGGTGTAGGTATAGCAACAATGCTGATAGGAAGGGATTTCCAAGAGTTTGACAGACCATAGTGAATGATTAGTAATATATTTCCAATTCAGGATGGTGAGTGATTTGGAGGGGGACTTGAAGGTGATTGTGTTTCCACAAATCTGTTGCCCTTAGCCTTTTAGGTAGTATAGAATGTAGATTCTATTGGGGGATCTTTAGGGATTTGCTGGGTGTATCTTGTAGGTAGTGTACAATTCTGCCATGTGCAATGATGAATGCTATCAAACAGTTTGCTTTGTCTTGTATATTGTCAAGACTCTAAAGCATCTAGGCGAGTGAAGGGTCATCTATCACATTCCTGGCTTGTACCTTGCAGATGGTGGACAATAGTTGAATTATTCACAACTGAATTTCCAGTCTCTAAACTAGTATTGTAGCCACAATATTACAGTTATATGGTTGGTCCAGGAAATTTTCTGGACAATGGTAGCTGTCCAGGATTTTGACAGTGAAGTGATTAAGTGGTGGCAATAATTTTAAATGACAATGGCTGTTTGTTAGATTTTATTTTTTATTTGTTTCATAAATACATTGATTTGCATTTGATTGACACAAATGTTACTTGTTACATATCAACATAAATCTGAATGTTGTCCTAGTTTTGCTGCATATGGACATGGATTGCTTCAGTATCTGACAAGCTACAATGGTGCTGAATATTGTGCAGTCATCAGCGAACAATCCACTTCTGACCTTACGATGGTGGAAATGCATTGATGAAGCAGCTTAAAGTGGTTGAGCCTAGGGCATGACCATAAGCAACTGTGGTGTGATGGGACTGGGATGATTGGCTTCAAAAACCAATATCTTCTGTATGAGGTATAACTCCTGCTAAATGTTTTCCATTTGCTTTGACATATGTGGGCAATTTTCCATGTTGTCCATTAAAATAACCCAAAGAACTGTGAATGTTGGAAAGCTGCAACCAAAACAGGAATTTCTGGAAAAAAAACAGTATCTGTGGATAGAAAGCAGAGTTAATATTCCAGTTCAGTGACCCTTCTTCAGAAGGGTTTTCTGTTAGATGGCTAGATTTGGAGAATAGTCTTCAGTACTGTTGCTGGAATATTCTCAGGAACTTGAGACTATATTATAACTGGTACAATTTCTTAATATTACATGGGGTGAATGGAATTGGCTCAAGACTGGCACATTTGATAGTGTAGATGTCAAGACTTGGCTGGGTTGTATCAATCACTCAGTACTTTAGTCAAAGACAGTAACAAATGCTTTAGCCTTGTCTTTTATACTGATGTGCTAGGCTCCTCTATCATTTTGAAAAGATCTTTTTTAGGTTAATTCTCTACTACCTTCCATTACTGGATATGGCAGGACGACAGAGTTTTTGTCTGATCCATTGATTGTTTGATAACTTTTCTCCATCCTTCACATTCTGCATCTGCTGTTCAGCATGCATGTATTGCCTGTGTTATAGTTTCATGAGGTTGGCACCTCAGTTCCAAGTATGCCTCATGTTCCTCCTGGCATGCCCTCCTTCAGTTCTCTTTGAAACAGGACTCATCTCCCAGTTTTGTGATAATAGGAGAATGAATTATATGGCAGGACATGAGCTTACAGTTTGTGGTTGAATACAATTCTGCCACTGCTGATGGTCCACAGAACCTTATGGATCTGAAGGGTTATCAAAGATATTACAAGGAATATGGACGCATACATTGCAGGTTGGATTGACTGGATCTGTTTTTCCACAAAAAAAGAAGGTTGAGGGGTGACCTAATAGAATCCTTTATAAGTTTGAAATATTTTATAGAATAGACTTACAGATATTCCAACTTGTGGGAATTAGTAAAATCATCAATAGCAGATAATTACCTTGAAATCAAATAGGAAACTCAGAAATGAACCTCTCTCCACCAGTAATGCTAAGAACATAGAACTCCCTACTTCCAAGCCTGGTCAAAATGAATAGAACAAATGTGCTCAGTGGGTGGGCTGGGTGAGCAGATGAAGAGGAATGGATGAAAAGGTGATGCTGTTTGAATTCACTGAGAAAAGAGGGGATAAGGTATGAGTGAAGAATTAATGATTGTATGGATTGATTGTGTCGAGTAGCCTTTTTCTGTGAAGTGTATCTTTTTTAATCCTATGTATTACACTGTATTAAGATAAAACATACAACTGTGCCCTATTCAGAACTTGCTATCCGTGAACCAAGAGTCCTTGTAACAGAGTTAATGTAGAGTGACAAGAGCTATGTAAGGTATGACACATAAACCCTAAATACAAACTTACAAATCCAAATTATTACCCGTTAATTATATACCAGGGTGACTCAGTGCTTTGTGAGGGAGAGAGAGGCAGTTTTTTTTTGTGTTGTTGGAAATGCTGCTTGCTTTATATATTTTCTTCACATATTGGGAAAACTGACCTTTATAAATTATGCAAAAGTATGTGCAATCACCACTGAGAAAACACAAGTTAGAAGCATTCTACAAGGTAATTGTTGTCAAATAGAAAGTTGCTAATAGTGCAACTTAAATTGCATGGTATGTTCATGCAATTGCATAACTGTGACAGACAACTAAATGTTGTGCCAAGGCCGGAATGTGATGTGATATCACCACAAGTGACATCGATGAGATAATTTTGTTAATGAATGTTGTTTGCAAGGCACCAAGGCCAAGGTTGTTAGGCACAACCAAGGTTGAAAAACAAAGACAAAGGCCATGCTAAATCGTGCAGTGGTGAGTTGTCTACAGAGATGAAAAGATTGGGAAGATGAGTAACACTTGGACTTGAGAGACTGGAAATGAATGAAATGAGATGGCATGATAAATTGTGTTTTGAACACAGTGAGAGAAAAGATCATTTCAATATTCCTTTATTTCAAATATTCTATTTGGAGTTTTTGATCCAGATCGACATTCTATCTCTCTAAGGAACCCATCAAGGAGAAGTGAGGGAGGGGTACTGACAGAAAAGGAGAGTTCCCGGGAAGCTAAGGGTAGTATGAAAAGTGTCTGTCTGAAATGAGGGAATAATGAAGAAAATATACCGCCACAAACTGAAAGGGTGAGGGTTGAAGGTACCTCAAAAATAATGCAGAAAGGTGGAAAATGCCAACACAAAGTGATGCTCTGGAGAAAAAGAATAACAAACATTTACTACAAAGTGGGAAAATTGTGAAGTCACCCAGCATGAACTGGGGTAGGTATTTTCTACTCAACCTGTTCAGAGATGCTATTATACATTTTTGGGGCAGAGGGGCTTGAACCGACACCTCCTTGCTCAGAGGGAGGAGGACATGTCAACTGTGCCAAAAGAACCTTTTGAATTGGTAAGCTGTGACTGTGATTACAAACTGAAGACAAGGTGAAGGATGAATGCCAACTTTGAAGTGAAGGAAGGGAAAGCTGGATGCAAAAGCATTTGATTTTAAATTCAGAAGATAAAGATTGTCGATGTGGGTGAGATGGTCATTTTGCAAACAGAGTTAACAATTTAATAGCCAAAACTAGGAATAGAGATTGTCAGTGTTTATTTATAACAGCCCTCAGTTTCTCTGTAAGGAATTGAGAAAACTTTTGCAATGTTTTCATCAGTTTGCAAATTGAATATTGAATGCAACTTAGCATGAATTAGGGAAAATGTATGCTCCACTCCACTCTTACTGCATTTACTTGTCATGGACCTATCCCCAAAGCCTATTATAAACTATTTTTTGCAACTATTATTTTTGCTTGTTTTCTATGTAAGATGCTTGTCCCAGTTGCTGTTCATATCTGATACTGCTGCTTTGCTTTGGGACATGAGAACACATACAAGTAAAAACTCTTGCTCTCATGATAACTTGTCTCATAGTCCCAGAACAAAGCAGCAAAAAATCTGTGGCAATCCCAATTAAGATTAACATCAAGAAAAAAGAGAAACATGAAATCATATAACGCCTTACACAAAGTAATTTGCAGCCAACTAACTTGTTAAAACTTGATTAGATTACTTACAGTGTGGAAACAGGCCCTTCGGCTCAACAAGTCCACACCGCCCCGCCGAAGCGTAACCCACCCTTACCCCTACATCCATATCTCCCCCTTACCTAACACTACAGGCAATTTAGCATGGCCAATTCACCTGGCCCGCACATCTTTGGAGTGTGGGAGGAAACCGGAGCACCCGGAGGAAACCCACGCAGACACGGGGAGAACGTGCAAACTCCACACAGTCAGTCGCCTGAGGCGGGAATTGAACCCGGGTCTCTGGCGCTGTGAGGCAGCAGTGCTAACCACTGTGCCACCGTGTCGCCCACCGTGACTCCCGAGTTCCAAACCTGGTCTGCTCTGGATATCGCCAATGCAGTATGCTTTCTAGGCCTTAATGCAGCGCAAGGGAAATGAAGCAGCATCCTCATGGAACCAAAGGCAGCAGAAAACACCATAGAAATTTACACCAAAACGTAAGTGCAAAGATCCTTGTGTAGTTTTTTAAAAAATTATTCATTCAAGGGATATGGGCATCGCTGGTTGGCCAGCATTTATTACCCGTCTCTAGTTGCCCTTGAGAAGGTATGATGAGCTGGAGTCGACCTGCTGTGTGTTGATCCACAATACAATTAGGGAAGGAATTCCAGGATTTTGACTCAGGGACAGTGAAAGTATGGTGATTTGTTTCCAAATCAGGATAGTGAGTGGCTTGGAGGCAAACTCGAAGGTGGTGGTGTTTCCACATGTTTGTTACTCTTAACTTTTTACATGGAAGAGGTCACAGGTTTGTAAGGTGCTGTCTACTTTGATGAATTTCTGCAGTGCATCTTGTAGCTATGCACAATGCTGCTACTGAGTGTCAGTGGTGGAGGGAGTGGATGCTTGTGGATGTGATGCCAATCAAGTGGGCTGCTTTGTCTTGGATAGTATTAAGCTTCTTGAGTGTCATTGAAGCTGCACTCATTCATGCAAATGGGAAGTATTCCATCACAGTCCTGACTTGTGCCTCGTAGATATGGACAGGCTTTGAGATACCAGGATGTGAGTTACTCACCGCAGTATTCCTCGCCTCTGACTTGCTCTTGTAGCCATTGTGTTTGTGTGGTAGGTTCAGATGAGTTTCTGGTTAATGATAACCCCCAGGATTTTTATAGTAGGGAATTCAGTGATGATAACACCATTGAGTGTCACAGAGTAGTGGTTAAATTGTGTCTTGTTGGTGGTGGTCATTGCCTGGCATTTGTGTGGAGAGAATATTATTTGCCACTTGTCAGTCTAAGTGGCACAGTGGCTCAGTGGTTAGCACTGCTTCCGCAAAGTGCCGGGGACCTAGGGTTTGAGTCCAGCCTCGGGTGACTGTCTGTGTGGAGTTTGCACATTCTCCTTGTGTCTGTGTGGGTTTCCTCTGGTTGATCTGGTTTCCTCCCACAATCCAAAGATGTGCAGGTCAGGTGAATTGCCCATGCTAAATTGCCCATAGTGTTAGGAGATCTCATTGAGACATATAAGATTATTAAAAGATTGGACACTCTGGAGGCAGGAAACATGTTTCCACTGATGGGTGATTGCCGAACCAAAGGACACAGCTTAAAAATACGGGGTAGACCATTTAGGACAGAGATTAGGAGAAACTTCTTCACCCACAGAGTGGTGGCTGTGTGGAATGCTCTGCCCCAGAGGGCAGTGGAGGCCCAGTCTCTGATTCATTTAAGAAAGAGTTGGATAGAGCTCTCAAGGATAGTGGAATCAAGGGTATGGAGATAAGGCAGGAACAGGATACTGATTAAGGATGATCAGCTATGACCATATTGAATGGTGGTGCAGGCTCGAAGGGCAGAATGGCCTATTCCTGCACCTATTGTCTATTGTCTATTGTCTAAGTCTGGATATTGTCCAGATCTTGTTGCGTTTGAACAAAGATTGCTTTAGTGTCTGAGAAGTCTTGAATATTGCTGAACATTGTGCAATCATCGGTTTACATCCCAACTTCTGACCTTATAACGATAGTATTTTCTAACTTTTTTATAAATATTTGATGTTATGTTTATTTATTAACTATAAATGCATTGATTCATTTTATGTCTTATAAGGATTTAATGTTACTGTCATTTAATCACTTATTTTAATATTCAGCACTATTTCATGGTTTCTAGTGGTTAGTGAGTGAGGGTAAGCTGGCAGTTGGGAAAGAGGCAGGTGGATAGGTTTGTAGGTGAGTAAGGTGACAGATTAGTAGATGGCACATGTATAGGAGGACAAGTGGGTAGCTTGGCAAATAAGAAGGGAACAAGTAAGTAAGGTGCAAAGCTGGTGGGATCTTCCTACAGGTAGTCATAGGAAGAAAGGACGACAAAATAGTAACGCACAGGATTGCATGTGATTAGGATGATTGATGTGGAGGGAGGTAAAGTACGTGTAGTTGTAGGATAACGTGCATTTTGGCAGCATGAATTGGCTATAACGTTGCTGAAGAATTAGGCAATGGTATTTTCTAGAACATTAATATCCACTGGTAATAGGGTGATTCCAGCAGAGATCGTTTTCTATGCTTTGTTCTGCACATGTGTCAATGTGCGTGCTGAAATCTCCATGCCATTCTGCACATGCGCCAGTGTTGGCACGCCAAAGTCTCCATGCTGTTGTGCACATGCGCCGATGTGTGTGCCGAAATCTCCATGTTCTTCTGCAAATGTGCTGATGAGCACGCCAAAATCTCTCATGCATGCACAACATTGGTGCCGTTTTCATTATGTTCTGTGCATATGCAATGTCAGCTGCTGACAGAGCAGCTTTCCGTGAGAGGTACTGTACAGCCAGCAGCTTTCTTACGCTTTTTAAATGTACTGTGTCAAATTTACTTTTGTTTCATTAATGAATATGATTTCAAACTTTATTCAGGCTGTGCTATACTTTGTGTTAGACCTTTGGGTGATTTTTGAGTGATTGTGAGTGATATTTTTCACTAGTCTGCCCCAACCCCATTTTCCCATAGGCCCCATTATTACTATTTAGCGATTTTCTATTAAGTGAGGTATTGCTGGAACTCAAGTACGACATTATAGGAGAACCACCTGCAATTGATATGTGGAAGGTATGTGGGTTTTTGATGTGATTCTACAATTGGGCAAACTTGCTAAACAACCCTGAGACTGCCAATAGCTGAACTAACAACCATATCAGGATAATCAGTCAAGGTCATAAAGTGGCTCATTTGTGTTTGTTAGAACTGGCATACGATCATACACAGGGACTGATATTCTACAAACATTAGCAATGTGTTCAAGCCTCACTACTTTCTCAAATTATCTGGGAGCTTGGGGAATCTTAATTCCCTGTCAATTTCACCATGGCAGCTCTTCGAACAGTCAGAGTGGCTTGCTCACCAATTGTTTCTCCAGCAATATAAAATTCTTTTGGTTCTTTGAAATTTGTCATTTCAGTATTTCATAGAATCATAGAATTTTACAGTACACAAGGGGGTTATTCGATCCATCATGTCAGTACCAGCGCCTGAAAGAGCTGTCCAGATCAGTGCAAGATGGAAAGCTTTGACAAACATGTCTCTCTTTTCAGCAATATTCAAGTTCTATACAACTAAGTAACTTCAAACAGAGTTCACAAATTTATTGCTATGCAGACATCTCATAAAGTCATGGAGTCTTAGAGAAGTACAGCACGGAAACAGACCCTTTGGTCCAACTCATCTATGTCAACCAGATATCCGAAATAAATCTATTCCCATTTGCTTGCATTTGTTCCATATCCCTCTAAACCCTTCTTATTCATATTCCCATCCAGATGCCCTTTAAATGCTATAATTGTACTAGCCTCGATCACTTCCACACGCATACCACCCTCTGCATGACAAAGTTGCCCCTTAGATCTCTTTTAAATCTTTCCTCCCCTCACCTTAGACCTATGGCCTCTAGTGTTGGACTTCCCCTCCTCTCTATTTACCCCTCTTGATTTTATAACCACTATAAGGTCACCTCCCAGCCTCTGACACTCCAGAGGAAAAGGTCCCAGCCTATCCAGCCTCTCCCTATAGCTTAAACCCTCCAAACGTGGCAAGATCCTTGTAAATCTTTTCTGAAGCCTTTCAAGTTTCACAACATCCTTCCTGTAGGAGGGAGACCAGAATTACACACAATATTCCAAAAGTGGCTTAACCAACGTCCTGTACAGCTGCAACATGACCTCTCAACTCTTATATGCAATACACTCACCAGTAAAGGCAAGCATACCAAATACCTTCTTCACCATCCTGTCTACCTGCAACTCCACTTTCAAGGAACTACCAATATCCCGTTCATGCATCATTCCTGAAAATACTGGCTCGTGTTACAAGATCCTGTTGAAATATCTTCATTTCAGCAGTATGAAACCTGTGACCACGTCCTTCCATGACATTGTCTCTCAATCTCCCCCTCTCAGTTTGTATCCCAAACCCCTCCCATTTGTTGGTATTTAAACTGACTCCGCTCCCCCCCACCACCACCCCCACCCCCCCACCCCCCCCAACACATCTTGTCACTTCCAGCATGGGCTGCAAGTTCCCTTGTGCTAGGCAGCAGGTTAACACAGTGTTATTGAGCAATGCATTTCTTTGATGATCTCTACATGATGGGAGGATAACTGCTTCAGGCTTACAGATCAATTCACTGTCATGTGCCGGACAGATATTTAGTCTGGGTTTATAGATCAATACACTGGAGTGGCCTGCACAGTTTTCCGTTCTAGACAGATTGCTAGTTTGTATTGAGCAGTACACTTAGCTTGGTCTGCACATTGCTCCATTCTGAACAGATATCTCATCTGGGTTTATGGTGACTGGATTAGTTCTGTGAGGTGGAACAAATACCTGATATAACTAACCATTTCAAAGTTTGGGAGAAGATTTGTAGCTCGGGTGCTCGTTGTTGTGGTTCTGTTTGCCGAGCTGGGAATTTGTCTTGCAAACGTTTCGTCCCCTGTCTAGGTGACATCCTCAGTGCTTGGGAGCCTCCTGTAAAGTGCTTCTGTGCTGTTTCCTCCAGCATTTATAGTGGCCTGTCTCTGCCGTTTCCGTTTGTCAGTTCCAGCTGTCCGCTGTAGTGGCCGGTATATTGGGACCAGGTCGATGTGTTTGTTGATAGAGTCTGTGGATGAGTGCCATGCCTCTAGGAATTCCCTGGCTGTTCTCTGTTTGGCTTGCCCTATAATGGTAGTGTTGTCCCAGTCGAATTCATGTTGCTTGTCATCTGTGTGTGTGGCTACTAAGGATAGCTGGTCGTGTCGTTTCATGGCTAGTTGGTGTTCATGGATATGGATCGTTAGCTGTCTTCCTGTTTGTCCTACGTAGTGTTTTGTGCAGTCCTTGCATGGGATTTTGTACACTACATTGGTCCTTCGTTCTGGTGAGTTGTTGTCTGAGAGTGGCTGTTGGTTTGTGTGCTCTTATGAGTCCTAGTGGTCGCAGTAGTCTGGCTGTCAGTTCGGAAATGTTCTTGATGTATGGTAGCGTGGCTAGTCCTTTGGGTTGCGGCATGTCCTCGTTCCGTTGTCTTTCCCTTAGGCATCTGTTGATGAAATTGCGAGGGTATCCGTTTTTGGCGAATACCTTGTATAGGTGTTCCTCTTCCTCTTTTTGCAGTTCTGGTGTGCTGCCTTGTGTTGTGGCCCTTTTGAATAGTGTCTTGATGCAACTTCGTTTGTGTGTGTTGGGGTGGTTGCTTTCATAGTTTAGGACTTGGTCTGTGTGTGTGGTTTTCCTGTAAACCTTTGTGGTGAATTCTCATTCGGTGTTCTCTGTACAATCACATCTAGGAATGGGAGTTGGTTGTCCTTTTCTTCCTCTCTAGTGAATCGGATTCCTGTGAGTGTGGCGTTGATGATCTGGTGTGTGTTCTCTATTTCTGTGTTTTTAATTATTACAAAGGTGTCATCCACATATCTGACCCAGAGTTTGGGTTGAATTTGCGGTAAGACTGTTTGTTCTAAGTTTTGCATTACTGCTTCTGCTATGAGTCCAGAGATCGGTGAGCCTATGGGTGTTCCATCGATTTGTTCGTATATCTGGTTGTTGAATGTGAAGTATGTTGTGAGGCACAAGTCCAGTAGTTTAAGTATGCCGTCTTTGTTGATAGGTTCAACGTCCTGTTGTCTGTTATGTCTGTCTAGCAGGTTGGCTATTGTTTCTCTGGCTAGGGTTTTGTCGATAGAGGTGAACAGCCACACTACCATACATCAGGAGCATTTCCGAACTGACAGCCAGACTACTGCGACCACTAGGACTCATAACAGCACACAAACCAACAGCCACTCTCAGACAACAATTCACCAGAACGAAGGACCCGATACCCAGCATGAGCAAAACCAATGTAGTGTACAAAATCCCATGCAAGGACTGCACAAAACACTACGTAGGACAAACAGGAAGACAGTTAACAATCCGTATCCATGAACACCAACTAGCCACAAAACGACACGACCAGCTATCCTTAGTAGCCACACACACAGATGACAAGCAACATGAATTCGACTGGGACAACACTACCATTATAGGGCAAGCCAAACAGAGAACAGCCAGGGAATTCCTAGAGGCATGGCACTCATCCACAGACTCTATCAACAAACACATCGACCTGGACCCAATATACCGGCCACTACAGCGGACAGCTGGAACTGACAACCGGAAGCAGCAGAGACAGGCCACTATAAATACCGGAGAAAACAGCACAGAAGCGCTTCACAGGAGGCTCCCAAGCACTGAGGATGTCACCTAGACAGGGGACAAAACGTTTGCAAGACAAATTCCCAGCTCAGCGAACAGAACCACAATAACTAACCGCTTTACCTGATCTGGCAATGCCTTTATATTATGATCTCATTCTTTTGACTGGACCATCCAAACTCTCAGTACTCCACCTAGTCCCATTCCTCTGACAACACCATATTCCTGAAGCTTGTTGTCCATTGTGTAATCCTTCCATATCTTCCAGTCTAATCCATATGTCCTTCTGTATCTTACCCAGGCCTTTGGTGTTTGTTAGGGAGTCGAGAGTGTGGTGCTGGAAAAGCACAGCAGGTCAGGCAGCATTCAAGGAGCAGGAGAATCGACGTTTCCGGCATAAATCCTTTATCAGGGATGAACCCTGATGAAGATCCTATGCCCAAAACGTCGATTCTCCACTCCTCACATGCTGCCTGATCTGCTGTGCTTTTCCAGCACCACACTCTTGACTTTGGTGTTCGTCATCCTGAATTATCGAGTTCCATCATTATGAACCTCAGAAACAATGTAAAAAATGTGCGCTCTTGTTCACTTCCTGGTGTGCCACATGTGGTGCTCCATTGATAGCTGGTTTAAGCAGCTTGACTCACTGCTTTGAAACTTGGTCTGTGCCTGTCCACTGAACACCTGTGTTAGTCCGTCTCAGCTGATCATGAGGTCAGTAACATGAGTAAGCCTCTTGGGTATTATTCAAAAGGTCCAGGCATCTAACTTGTAGTTGAGCAGCTTCTGACTGACACCTGTTTTTGAAAAGTTAGTGGAGGTGCTGAGGATGGTTTACTGGAGGTTGTGCTGTGAGCTGCTTCAGACATTCAGGGAGACCTGAGGATTTGGAGACCCAACTCTAGATGGAGCTTGGGGACTTTGGCTACAACATCTCAGTCTGCAACATGAACAACAATTAGAGTAGATGCTGCAGAGAAGGGAAGCTCTGAAACCATGGAGTGAGTTTGTGTGGTAGGATGGGTGAGAAGGAGAAATCTGCCATATCCGTACCAGGTATTCCAAGAATCCGGTCAACTTGAACCTGTCAATGTTTCACGAAAATGGAAGGCAGTAAATCTGACACACAGAGAGAGGTTGCAGGACCGAGTGGCACAGTGTATACTGGAGGGCCTACACCAACCCTGCCCAGACATCAGGGTTATTCAAGAACACCTTGCCAAGCTACATGTAACCCAGGAGCAGAGTGTGAAGGGATTCTGATTGAACAAGGAGCTCATCACTGAGCACTGTCACCTTCTTCAACACGATCTGCAGCTTCATACTGGGGGACGACAGTCCTGCCTGTGGCTGTTAGGATCACAGGTTCATTCAGCTTCAAGGATTTGGAACTTTCCCGGCAGGAGTGGGTGGCATATCCATCATCTCCCAGTATGTCGACATCAATAGCATCGTTCGGTGACGGAGGACATTTATGGTGGATGTGGTGAATACAATGTTTTTTTTCCTCAGCAGGGAACTGCTGGGTCTATCCTTGTTTTCCTAATAGAGCAGGATTCCCAATGGAGTACATAGCTCTGCACAGTCCCCATATCAATGAGGAGAAGTAGAGGAACTAAAGGAATTCGCACCAATGGTGGAGTATGACCATCATGTTGGTGAATGCTCATTGTCTTGACAGCAGCCACAGTCTCTTCATTCAGCCGTCAGTCATTCTTATCATCTTCAGGTCTCCATGTGGAAAGGATGGCATCTTGGGTAAAGACCGCCCCCTTGATAGATAGTTCAATACACCCTCTCCTTCACCACTTCTCACCACCAACCAAGTAGATCAAAATATCCTGTGTGTGCTGAAAGCAATGGAATCACTGGGAATATCAGAGCACAGACTATCAGGGAGATGGAGCAAATATCTTCTTCATGTTTAAACACCAGTCCTCCCCTATTCCTGTGAGGTAAAAACAATGACTGCAGATGCTGGAAACCAGATTCTGGATTAGTGGTGCTGGAAGAGCACAGCAGTTCAGGCAGCATCCAAGTAGCTTCAAAATCGACGGTTCGGGCAAAAGCCCTTCATCAGGAATAAAGGCAGTGAGCCTGAAGTGTGGAGAGATAAGCTAGAGGAGGGTGGGGGTGGGGAGAGAGTAGCATAGAGTACAATGGGTGAGTGGGGGAGGGGATGAAGGTGATAGGTCAGGGAGGAGGATGGAGTGGATAGGTGGAAAAGGAGATAGGCAGGTAGGACAAGTCCGGACAAGTCATGGGGACAGTTACTGAGCTGGAAGTTTAGAACTAGGGGGAGGTGAGGGAAGGGGAAATGAGGAAAGTGTTGAAGTCCACATTGATGCCCTGGGGTTGAAGTTTGCCGAGGCGGAAGATGAGGCGTTCTTCCTCCAGGCATCTGGTGGTGAGGGAGCGGCGGTGAAGGAGGCCCAGGACCTCCATGTCCTCTGCAGAGTGGGAGGGGGAGTTGAAATGTTGGGCCACGGGGCGGTGTGGTTGATTGGTGCCCATTTGTTTCTGTAATGGCAAATGATCCATTGTACCAAATATTCATTCAAATAGGAAGAACAAATACTTCCTCCATAATGTCAGGAATAATATTTGAAACCATTTTCCAGGTGCAGTTTTGAAAACTTGGGACACAGAAATAGATGAAGTCTTTGCATGATTTGGAAGATGCGGTTGCTGCAACTGATGTGCAAACATTGTGGCATAGAGAAAAGCAGTGATTTTTTTTTTTGCTTTTAAATATCAGTGTGACAGGCCAGGAAAATAGGAATGCATTCAGATTAGCTTTAAGCCAGCCTTAGATTGTTTGGCATGTGAGCAATACTGGAAAGACATGACCATAAATACAACTCAGCACTTAAAAATGGAACTATATTTAGAAATCCTCACTTCATCCATGAGAGATTTGTTTGCAACTTAAACTCTCACAGCATGTAAGAAAATAAGATCATAATTATAGCCCATAACTTTAAAAAATAAACAAAGGAATAATGCATTTTAAAATAAAACTTTCCAAACAGAAGCTTCTAACAATCACATTTACATTGAAGAATGGATTGTTGTTTTGGTAATGCTGACCAAAACCAGAGAATAGCTATTCTTACTGGGTGATCCATCATGAGTTAATTGCAGAATCATTTTACTTTTCACTTCATCTTTAACCCAAAGTCTCTTCCATTTTGATGTCACTTTCCACAGATTGTATAGTTTAGGAAATGTTCAGTTTAGTCCATGAGAAAATTATAGCTGTGCGTCTCGTGCCTATAAAAATAAGTAAGCCAACTGATTCAGTACAGTGGTGGAAATTTGGGGCATGAATTCTGAGTAAAACGTGTGTTCCTTAGATCAAGTCAATGTGGAACAAGCTGCCAACTACCAAAGAGGGGAAAAAAAATTATGCAATTTGGATCACAGCGAGTGCGAGAAGTCAACAGATGGAAAGGCAAGAAGAGGATTGAAAGTTGATAATTGAGAGATAAGAAACTCAGAAGGCTGACTGGAGACTGGGTTTCCTGAGAAAGGAGACAGAGGAAGTGGTTGGGATGTTGGGGCTTGAGATGCAAGAAGTCAGAGAGGGGATTTGAAGTTAGGTATTGGGATAGCTTGAAGGTGAAGATTGGAAGCTGGAGGGCAGGAGGTAGGTAGACAAGGAGGAGCTTTTAAAACTGGGAATTGGGAGACAGGAAGCCAAGCAAAGGGATCAAATGTCAGATCAGTTAGAGGGGTGGGGGGAGGGTAAGGCACATTGCCAATTCCAGCAGGAGGAAAAAAAACTGTTATGCTGCAAATTATAAATTTCCAGCATGTGTTGTATGGGCCAGAAGCTTTGACTGTGCCCACAAGATAGATATCACTCAGGAGGGTTGGAGCCATATTCAGGTACTCTAAACTTTCCACTAGCCTGTCTCAGCTATATTCTGTTCACTATATGTGTTTGCATACACACTGTATACTTTGAATTCAACCTGTTCAGGTTATGACACATCTCTAGGGCAAGTGGGACATGGACCAAGGTATCCTGACTCAAAGGCACAACATTACCACTATGCTACAATATTTATTGACTGTACACTGAGCAAGATTATAAATCTCAAGCTTATAAGATTGTTATGATTTGGGAGGAATAAAGGGAGTCATTTTAAGTTCTGCCTGGCCACAGCGATGTGTAAGGGAAATCAAGTTTTATAAACAGTTACATTTTAATTATAGATTAAATTACACTTTAATCTGTTTAATTCCAAGGTACAATGGAGTTGTGCTCTTGAGGAAAGCTACTTATTATTTTTACCTTGGTACAAGGCCTATGTGATTCACATTGCCATAGAAATAGGCTTTAAGAAGGGAAGAGTCCAAAACAAGCCATTGTATTACAGAACAACCTTGATTATCCAAACATCAATTATCCAAATTTTGGATTATCCAAACAAGATCTCAAGATCCCGTAAATTGGAATGAACTCTATGTAAAAACACACATTATGAGAGAGACGCTTATCCACAATCACACACAGGACATCCACCAGGACGAAAACAATTGTTTTTTTGAGCATCCTGACGGAAAGAGAGTAGAAACAAACTACAGTGGATTTAAGATCGCATATTAACAAGAACAGCAAACGACACACAAAAAAAACTGAGCTGCAAACTGAATTTCCAGTTCTTCTGGAATCTTAAGTACCTGTCCCGATCTGCAGTATCACATCGACTAATGTTGGATTGTTTTGTCCCCCTGGTTGCTTGTCATCTCCTCTTCTTCTTCCTCCTGTTGCAAATGAAAACGAGTTGCTATATCCTTGCTAGCAGAACCCACTTGCTTTGTCCTCTAACTCTCCACACACACACACACACACACACACACACACACACACACACACACACCCACATGAATGAGTTAATGAACCTTTAGTTTGCTCTTGTCCCAATCCAGAATGTTGAGGGGGTGAAAGACATCTGATGTTGGCCGCTGTTCAGGAGTTGGCATGAACACAACATGCTCCTACATGGACAGAAAGTTCAGTTTGAATGTTCAGTATGGCTGCCTTTGTTTACAATCAGATCCGTTATCAGAACAATCAGTTGTCCAAACAAAATACTCCCTGCCCATCTTGTTCAGATAATTGAGGTTGTGTTATATTGGGTTACAGATTCCTTAACCTATAACTGAAACTCTCAGATCCAAGTCAATCTGCAAAAATCTGAGAGCGAGATTAAGAAAATAGAGAATAGAGGCTGCCGGTCCTGCACCTGAAACAGGGACAGTGCAATGAGGTTGATACATGTCAAATGCCAAAGTTTATGAACATGAGGTGTGTCGGCTTGCTGTCCATGGAATCTGCCAGGTATCCAAGTTGGAGGTCCAGAGGAGCAAACAGCACACTGGAGTCATGAAGCAACCCCTCTGACTTTCATGCCTGGAGGTTTTGGCAACCATCCACTAATCGAACAATGGGAGAGTGCATATGAATTAAGCAAGATTAAGGTGGATAAATCCCCAGGACCTGATCAGGTGTACCCAAGAACTGTGTGGGAAGCTAGAGAAGTGATTGCTGGTCCTCTTACTGAGATATTTGTATCATTGATAGTCACAGGTGTGGTACCAGAAGACTGGAGATTGGCAAACATGGTGCCACTGTTTAAGAAGAGCGGTAAAGATAAGCCAGGGAACTATAGACCAGTGAGTCTGACCTCAGTGGTGGGCAAGTTGTAGGAGGGAATCCTGAGGGACAGGTTGTACATGTATTTGGAAAGGCAAGGACTGATTAGGGATAGTCAACATGGCTTTATGCATGGGAAATCATGTCTCACAAACTTGATTGAGTTTTTTGAAGAAGTAACAAAGAAGATTCATGAGGGCCGAGCAGAAGAGATGATTTCAGTAAGGCATTTGACAAGGTTCCCCATGGGATACTGATTAGCAAGGTTAGATCTCATGGAATACAGGGAGAACTAGCCATTTGGATACAGAACTGGCTCAAAGGTAGAAGACAGAGGGTGGTGGTGGAGGGTTGTTTTCAGACTGGAGGCCTGTGACCAGTGGAATGCCACAAGGATCGGTGCTGCATCCTCTACCTTTTGTCATTTACATAAATGATTTGGATGTGAGCATAAGAGGTACAATTAGTAAGTTTGCAGATGACACCAAAATTGGAGGTGTAGTGGACAGTGAAGAAGGTTACCTCAGATTACAACAGGATCTGGACCAGATGGGCCAATGGGCTGAGAAGTGGCAGATGGAGTTTAATTCAGATAAATACGAGGTGCTGCATTTTGGGAAAGCAAATCTTAGCAGGACTTATACACTTAATGGTAAGGTCCTAGGGAGTGTTGCTGAACAAAGAGACTTTGGAGTGCAGGTTTATAGCTCCTTGAAAGTAGAGTTGCAGGTAGACAGGATAGTGATGAAGGTGTTTGGTATGCTTTCCTTTATTGAGTACAAGAGTTGAGAGGTCATGTTGCAGCTGTTCAGGACATTTGTTGGGCCCCTGTTGGAGTATTGTGTGCAATTCTGGTCTCCTTCCTATTGGAAAGATGTTGTGAAACTTGAAAGGGCTCAGAAAAGATTTACAAGGATGTTGCCAGAGTTGGAGGATTTGAGCTATAGGGAGAGGCTGAACAGGCTGGGCCTGTTTTCCCTGGAGCGTCGGAGGCTGAGGGGTGACCTTATAGAGGTTTACAAAATTATGAGGGGCATGGATAGGATAAATAGGCAAAGTCTTTTCCCTGCGGTTGGGAAGTCCAGAACAAGAGGGTATAGGTTTAGGGTGAGAGGGGAAAGATATAAAAGAGACCTAAGGGGCAACTTTTTCACACAGAGGGTGGTACTTGTATGGAATGAGCTGCCAGAGGATGCGGTGGTGCCTGGTACAATGCAACATTTAAGAGGCATTTGGATGAGTATATGAATAGGAAGGGTTTGGAAGGATATGGGCCGGGTACTGGCAGGTGGGACTAGATTGGGTTGGGATATCTGGTTGGTATGGATGGGTTGGACCAAAGGGTCTGTTTCCATGCTGTACATCTCTATGACTCTTTGACTCTATAAGTAATAATAAGGGTGGTAATAAAGGATAATCCATGCAAATAAGTCTCTGACCATTCAATAGAGAGAGTTTCAACGTAGTCAAACAGTCATAGAGTCATAGAGACGTACAGCAGGGGAACAGACCCTTCATCCAACTCGTCCATGCCAACCAGATATCCCAACCCAATCTAGTCCCACTTGTCAGCACCCGGCCCATATCCCTCCAAACCCTTCCTACTCAAGATGCCTTTTAAACCACAAGGGATGAACTCAGATTTCTCCAGTTTCCTCATTTCCCCTCCCCCCACCTTGTCTCAGTCAAATCCCTCGAACTCAGCACCGCCTTCCTAACCTGCAATCTTCTTCCTGACCTCTCCGCCCCCACCCCACTCCGGCCTATCACCCTCACCTTGACCTCCTTCCACCTATCGCATTCCCAATGCCCCTCCCCCAAGTCCCTCCTCCCTACCTTTTATTTTAGCCTGCTGGACACACTTTCCTCATTCCTGAAGAAGGGCTGATGCCCGAAATGTCGATTCTCCTGTTCCTTGGATGCTGCCTGACCTGCTGCGCTTTTCCAGCAACACATTTTCAGCTCTGATCTCCAGCATCTACAGTCCTCGCTTTCTCCTCTCCAAAGTCCTGTACAACCTCAACATGATCCCCTAACTCCTATAATCAATGGTCTGACCAATGAAGGCAGCATGCCAAATGCCTTCTTCAACATCCTATCTCCCTGAGAAAATTGAACTTTATGGTCTTGATAATGAGCAGGGCCTCGTTGAACACCTCACTCATTTTTTTCCAAATTTCTCACCATAGCCCACACTGTTCAGGGGCTGACAAGATTCCAAGCATTTGATCAACTGCCTTAAATCCATTACATGGTGCAGTTTTTATAACTCCCCTTGTGAAATGCGTCTACTTATTTCATTATATTAAAGGTGCTGAACAACTAGAAGTTCTTTTTGTACAACTTTTAAACACATATGGGATAAGAAAGACATTGGGCAAGCTTTTTAGCATAGGCCATGTCTTTGGTGTGGTATTCGGTGATTGGACATAAGATATTGCCACAGGAAGCACCTGGCAGGTGGAGGAGGCAGCTCTGGAACATTAGCAACATTACTGACAATGGTGGCCATGATAAAGCAGCAAGAACAACATGAGGATATCTGTATTTTCAATGCCTTTGGAAGAGAGAGCATGATACTCTCCATTGGTGAAGCTGCCAGGGCTTATAAAACAGAAGGGAAACATCGTTCAAGGAAGTGTTAGGGCTGAGTCTGTTTGATTTTTCACAATGTGAGCAGGTTGATTTATAACACACCCAACAAAATCCTGAATTGAACTGAAATATTGAGAGAGAAAAGAAAGCATGTTAAAATTCGGCACAAACTATAAATTGTATCAGCAGATTTTTATGGGAATGTCAAAGTACCAATTACCTGCCACACAATCTATGGTTACTGTCTCAAGGTATGATTGTTCAAATCATTTCCCTGTTGCAGTTGTTATTTGAAGGCTTCATGTGCAAATGGAATAGCCCTTCACCTTATTAAAAGTGGTATAGGAGACACAAAATTAAAATTCCCACATCTAAACCCAGCCTTCATAATTTTCATGGATTTATGCATATCTATGATTCATAGTTACCTCTGATTCTCACCAGTGCAATATCCTAAACACAACTTGTGCACTTTGGATCTGGTAGGAGAGGAGGTAAACTTACTTGCTTTCTTTGACAAGGTAGTGTACACTTTTGGAGATTGTTCCAGGACACATTTAGGATAATCAGGCATCCTTTGGGAGAGACAAGTGGTCTTTTGGGGTAGGTAAAAGTAAACATGATTATCCACTAAAAATGAGTAAATCCATTGCAGTTGTTAGCCTGAGTGGAGTTGTCAAGAGAGCTGTCAAAGGAAGCTGTTGCACTTTCAAGGCATTTAATCTTCCTCCCTTTAAATGTTTATAAACAGTGTTTTAATACAGCTATATTAAAATATCCAGTGCTTGATATTTTGCTCAAAGCCTGAGGCTTGATTACGAGATCAGTGCTGCATTGCTGATTTCTCAACATTTCATTATCATAGCGGGTGCTTGTGAATTTACAGTTTAGTTGACAGTTCCATGTGGCTTATAAATTCATTGAATAGAAATGCTTGTCTTTACAAGGGAATAAGACCATAAGACAGCAGAGCAGAAGACCAATAAGCCCAACAAGTCTGTTCTATCATTCAATGAGATCATGGCTGATCTGGTGACCCTTAATACCACTTTCCTGCCTATCCCTTATAACCTTTGATTCCTTAATAATTACAAATCTCAGTTTTAGAACATAGAACATGGAACAATACAGCACAGAACAGGCCCTTCGGCCCTCGATGTTGCACGGACCTGTGGACTTTTCTCAGCTCGTCCCCCTACACTATCCCAAAATCATCCATGAGTTTATCTAAGGATTGTTTAAGTCTCCCTAATGTGGCTGAGTTGACTACCTTAGCAGGTAGGGCATTCCACGCCCTTACCACTCTCTGTGTAAAGAAGTTGCCTCTGACATCAGTCTTAAATCTATCACCCCTCAATTTGTAGTTATGCCCTCTCGTACAAGCTGACATCATCATCCTAGGAAAAACTCTTTCTCTGTCTATCCTATCTAATCCGCTGATCATCTTGTATGTCTCTATCAAACTCCCCCTTAGCCTTCTTCTTTCCAATGAGAAAAGACCCAAGTCTCTCAGCTTCTCCTCATAAGACCTTCCCTCCAGACCAGGCAACATCCTGGTAAATCTCCTCTGCATCTTTTTCAATGCTTCCACATCCTTTTTGTAATGGGGCGACCAGAACTGTACACAATACTCCAAGTGTGGCTGCACTAGCGTTTTGTACAGTTGAAGCATGATATTGCGGTTCCGGAATTCAACCTCTCTACCAATGAAACCTAACAGCACTATCCACCTGGGTGGCAACTTTCAGGAATCTATGCGCATGGACTCCAAGATCCCTCTGCACATCCACACTACCAAGAATCTTTCCATTGACTAAGTACCCAACCATCATGTTATTCTTCCCTAAGTGAATTACCTCACATTTAGCTGCATTGAACTCCATTTGCCACCTCTCAGCCCAATTCTGCATTTTATCCAAATCCCCCTGCAACCTGTAACATTCTTCCAAACTGTCCACTACTCCACCGACTTTAGTCGTCTGCAAGTTTACTAATCCATCCACCTATGCCTGCGTCTAAGTCATTTATAAAAATGACAAACAGCAGTGGTCCCAAAACAGATCCTTGTGGAACACCACTAGTAACTGGACTCCAGACTGAATATTTTCCATTAACCATCACTCGATGCCTTCTTCCAGAAAGCCAGTTTCTAATCCAAACTGCTAAATCACCCTCAATTCCATGCCTCTGCATTTTCTCCATCAGCCTACCATGTGGAACCTTATCAAAGGCTTTACTGAAGTCCAAGTATACTACGTCAATTGCCCTACCCTCATCTACATGCTTGGTCACCTTCTCAAAAAACTCAATGAGGTTTGTGAGATATAACCTGCTTTTGACAAAACTATGTTGACTATCAGAAATCAAATTGTTGCTTGCTTGATGATTATAAATCTTATCTCTTATAATCCTTTCCAAAACCTTTCCTACAACAGAAGTATGGCTCACTGGTCTATAATTACGTGGGTCATCTCTGCTGCCCTTATTGAACAAAGCCACAACATTTGCAATCCTCCAGTCCTCAGGTACTAAACCCGTAGACAATGACGACTCAAATATCAAAGCCAAAGGCTCCGCTATCTCCTCCCTAGCTTCCCAGAGAATCCTCGAATAAATCCCATCCGGCCCAGGGGACTTGTCTACTTTCACTCCTTCTAGAATTGATAACACCTATCCTCAATCCTTTCTAGTCTAATATCTCATGCCTCATTTTTCTCCTCTACAATATTCTCCTTTTCTTGTTGAGAAATGTTCATTTAGCAGCTCTCCAATCTCCACAGGGTCCACACTCAACTTCCCCACTTCTGTCTTTGACTGGCCCTATTCCTACCCTAGTCATCCTTTTATTCCTCACATACCTATAGAAAGCTTTAGGGTTCTCCTTTATTCTATTTGCTAAAGACTGCTCATGTCCTCTCTTTGCTCTTCTTAACTCTCTCTTTAAATCCTTCCTAGCTGATCTATAACTCTCCATTGCATCATCTGTACCATCTTGCCTCATCATCACATAAGCCTCTTTCTTCTTCTTAACAAGAGATGCAATTTCTGTAGTAAACCACGGTTCCCTTACCTTATCACTTCCTCGCTGTCTGTCAGGGACATACCTATCAAGGACACGTAATATCTGTTCCTTAAACCAGCTCTACATTTCGATTGTCTGCATCCCCTGCATTTTGCTACCCCATTCTATGCATCCTAAGTCTTGCCTAATTGCATTAAAATTGTCTTTGCCCCATCAATAACTCTTGACCTGTGGCATGTACCTATCCCTTTCCATTGCTAAACTAAACGTAACTGAATTATAGTCACTCTCTCCAAAGTGCTCACCTACAACTAAATCAAACACCTGGCCTGGTTCATTACCAAGCACCAGATCCAGTGTGGCCTCCCCTCTTGTCAGCCCTTCAACATCTGTGTCAGGAAACCCTCCTGTACACATTGGACAAAAACTGATCCATTCGACGTACTAGAGCTCTAACATTTCCAATCAATGTTGGGGAAATTAAAGTCCCCCATAATGACCATCCTATTCCTTTCACTCCTACCTAGGATAATGTTGCTAATCCTTTCTTCCACCTCCCTGGAACTCTGCGGAGGCCTATTAAAAAGCTCCAAGCAGTGTGACCTCTCCTGTCCTGTTTCCATCCTCAGTCCACACTACTTCAGTAGACAAGTCCTCATCAAAAGTTCTCTCAGCCACCGTTATACTATCTTTGACTAACAAGGCCATGCCTCCCCCTCTTTTACCACCTTGCCTGTTTTTAATGAAAGATCTATATACTTATATTTGTTAACCCAGCTTTGACAGCCTTCTGTGGTGAGGATTTCCACAAAGTCACTACCTGCCAAGGGATGAAATTCCTTATTTTAGAGTCTGAAATTTGCTGCATCTTACTCTGATACAATGCCCTGGTGTCCTGGACCCTCCGACAAGGGGAAACAGCCTTCCTGCAACTACCCTGTCAAATCCCTTAAGGATCTTGTAGGTTTCAATAAGGTTGCCTCTTATTCTTCCAAATTCCATTGAGTACAAGCCCAACCTACCCAACCTCTCCTCATAAAACAGTCTCCCCATAAGTGCATCAGTCCAGTGAAACTTCTCCAGGCTGCCTGTAATGCCAGTATATTTTTCCTTAAATAACAGATCCAAACTGTCCACAATATTCCACCTGCCTTGTCTAGCTTTAGCAATACTTCCTTACTGTTATATTCCATTCCCTTTGAAATGAAGGTCGGCATTCTATTTGCCTTCCCTAATACCCTCTGGACTTGGATGCTAGATTTTTGTGATTCATGGATGAGTCTTTTTTAATGAAATAATATTCAGCTTTTCTATTCTTCCTGCAGAATGCATACTTTCACATTTTCCCACATTATATACCATCACGCACATTTTGCTCACTCACTTAATCTGTATAAATCTCTCCACAGAAAATTAAGTTAAACATGAAAATGATGAATTCATTCTATCATCAATAGATCCTTAAGACTCTTACTAGCCTTCTGGGCAATTAGGGAGGGATAGTAAATGCTGGGCTAGCCAGTGACATTGCCATGAATATATGGGGTCTGACGGATGGTGGTTATTGGATGAGTTGGTATGAAGGATCTAAGGGCAAAGGATAATGGTGGGTGTTATGATTTAGTATGAAGACAATGAAGGGCCATGGTGGTGTTTATAAGAACAGTGGTGACAAGGAGGAGATGAATGGCCACAGAGAGTGAATGGAAGATA
The DNA here is from genome assembly GCF_047496795.1 of Chiloscyllium punctatum. Lineage (NCBI taxonomy): Eukaryota > Metazoa > Chordata > Chondrichthyes > Orectolobiformes > Hemiscylliidae > Chiloscyllium > Chiloscyllium punctatum. Next base: position 122,647,643 of record NC_092739.1, read on the forward strand.
TGTGGTGGTGTGACGAGGGCAGGAGGACTGTGTAGGAATATGAGCAGTCTGAGGGATGACCATTTTGTTTTAATTCATTCTTCCCATATCTCAGTCATTGAGGCTGCCTTTCACCCAGTTCCTCTCTGCACCCATCAGCTTCCAAACTCTTTCCATAAAACCCAACATAGCCAGAATGAAACACAAATTTCTCAGGCACTTTATTGCTAGATATGCAAAAACCACAAAATATTCCAACCCTGTGCTTCTGACTTCTGTGAGAGTCAGGTTCAAGTCTTAAAATGGATATGTCAGATCAATCAATAACTAAAGCCCATAATTGTGGATAATCCACACATAAGCAATTGTTCAGTTAGCAACAGTCTTGCCTCTGGATCGAGGGCTTTTAGGTTGAACCCACTCTCCAATGACATGAGCACAAAATCTAAGCTGATACTTCAGTGCACCACCAAGACAGTGCTGAATAATCAGAAATATTATCTTTAGGATGGCATATCAAACTAACCTCTCATGTAAACACAAAACACTCTCTAACACTATTCAAAAAGAAGAGTTCTCCATGGAATCCTGGTCAACATGTCTCTTTAAACAGTCACTAAAGTCAAGCAATTTGGTTGTTATCTCTGCAGTTTGGGGAATTTTTGTAAATTGTTGTTTGTAAATTGGTTGGTTTTGCTCCCTCTCTTAACCAATCATCCAACAAAAATATCACAATTGACCACAGTGCTGAAACTGAGTGGAAGGCTTTGAACAAAATCCAAGAAAAATAAATTATTTAAGTTCCCTAAATTAGTATATTTTTCTTGCCTTTGGCCAATATTTTGTTCTGCTTTGCCTGTTTTCTTTTATGTGAGTGCAACCAGAACAAATGCTGTTTACAAAACAGCTCTAAGTTCTTTCACAAGGTTACATGAATACATTTTCCACACTTGCCCTTCCTGGCATTGGAAATATTAAGACTACTTTACAAAAACTGTTCACTGAATGGATTTGGCTGATATCCAAATAACATACATGAAAAAGAACATGAAGTCCCTCTGGTTTGTGTTCACCAGCCTTGTGTTACTTATTTTTGCCATTTAATTTCCTGATTGTCTGACTAAATTCAACAATGATTGTAAACACTTCAGTATCTCATACAACACATTGGCACAACATAAACCAAATCGTCTTGTGCCAACCAAAGACCATTTTGAGGGACAAGCCTCCCATCACCAGACACTTCATCTGCCAGGCATCAAGTGGTCACCCCTCTGCAGCTCACTGGCTCCAGTAACTTTGAGCAGCACAGGTCCTCAGTGGTGGAGGGTGTGGGGCATCAAACAAGAAGCCAAAGCTCAGTGAAACAGCAGCACAAATTATTTTTGTTGAACCAAGAGTCAATCTTTTATGATGCTAAACACTTCAACTTTTCTCAACCTTCTTGAGTTCTAAGCAAAAGTTCTATGTCCAGACTATCAAATTAACTATAAACTGTCTATGCTGGAACCATTCTAATGAATCTCTTTCAAATCTCAAATATTCATTAAAAAGTTACTGTTTGGCCAACTTTTAGCTGGGATTGACATGTGAAACTTTGCAAAGCGTGCACGAGCTCTACCCGGACATGCCCCAAAATGGCAATCAGATACCCATGTATATCATGACGTAGACAGTATAGCACTGAGGACAAGCACTTGAGGGAGATGTAGGAAGGGGAGAGCCAGTTAATTCTCTATTGTGCTCCTTATTACAGTAGGTATTTATTTCTACCTTCCCTGATTGTTCCATTTACTGTGAACATCAATAATCCAAATGTTGTTTCAACAACAGGGCACACCCAATTGAGTTTTATTGAAGCAAAATACTGCTTCATTGAAACAAGGAACAAAATACTGCAATAACAGTAATATATCATCAGCTTATCTGTACAATGCTTGTAATCGCAATTGACCTTGTTTCCCAGACTTGTCCAAGGACCAGACCAAAATAGATGATCAGTCTTCTCCATCCCAACCTCTGGTTGATCAGCCAACTCCTGTTCCCGAGCTAGCTAGATATTGTCATGAAGCACACTCTCTTTTACCCGTTTCTTTGCATACAGTCTGTGTGTTCAATTCTTAACACTATCCAGTCTTCAGATATTACGTAGTTGGCCATTAAACGTATGTCACGTCTACCACATTTGATTGATCTTTCGCCATTAAGACATATGCCAGTTTTCTCAGGAAGGAGGTTCATCTCTTGAGTTTAACTAACTTTGGCCCAAGGCCATCCTGTTCAGTGCTGCTCATATATGCTATTTCTTTGTAACTTTTGTATTATGCAATCAACTGTATGAATATTTACACAGCACAACCATGTGGTCAACAATCCCAATTCATCTGCTAAATTACAGCATGTAATTATATCACACATATCTCTTCAGACAACACTCAGTCACAATCTAACTGTTTGATGTGACAATAGGCAAGTTTCTCATGTTTTTTTTCTCATTTTGACCAATCCAGCAATTTTAGGTTATAGTATAGATTTAAGCTGTAGAATTTGTAGGTCCTGATCCTTCTTATCGTGCATGAAAGAAAGTGTCTTTCTTTTTAGTCATTTATGAGATGTGGGTGTCACTGATTGGCAAGCATTTATTGCCCATCTCTGGTTGCCCTTGAGAAAGTGCTGGTGAGCTGCCACCTTGATCTGCAGCAGATAGTCCCACAATTCCATTAGGGAGTGAATTCCAGAAGTTTGACCTAGCAACAGTGAATGAATGGTGACAAAGTTCCAAGTCAGGATAGTGAGGAGCTTGGAGGGAAACTTTCGGCTGGTGGTGTTCCCATGTATTTGCTGCTCTTGTCCTTCTAGATGGTAGTGGTTGTGGGTTGGAGGTGGCTTCCAAAGATCTTTGGTGAATTTCTGCAAAGTACCTTGTCGATAATACACACTGCTGCTGGTGAGCATCAGTGGTGGAGACAGTGGATGCTTGTGGGTGTGGTGCAACTGAAGTAGCTGCTTTTCCTGGATGTTGTCAAGCTTCTGAGTGTTGTTGGAGCTGCATCCATCCAGGTGAGTGGGAAGTATATCATCACACTCCTGATTTGTGCCATGTAGATGTTGGACAATCCACTTATAGTGTCATAGAGTCATAGAGATGTACAGCATGGAAACAGACCCTTCGGTCCAACCCGTCTATGCCGACCAGATATCCCAACCCAATCTCGTCTCACCTGCCAGCCCCCGGCCCATATCCCTCCAAACCCTTCCTATTCATTTACCCATCCAAATGCCGCTTAAAAGTTGCAATTGTACTAGCCTCCACCACTTCCTCTGGCAGCTCATTCCATACACGTACCACTCTCTGCGTGAAAAAGTTGGCCCTTAGGTGTCTTTTATATCTTTCCCCTTTCACCCTAAACCTATGCACTCTAGTTCTGGACTCCCCGATCCCAGGGAAAAGACTTTGCCTATTTACCCTATCCATGCCCCTCATAATTTTATAAACCTCTATCAGGTCACCCCTCAGTCTCCGATACTCCAGGGAAAACAGCCCCAGCCTGTTCAACCTCTCCCTATAGCTCAAATCCTCCAACCCTGGCAACATCCTTGTCAATCTTTTCTGAACCTGCAACCTGCTCAAGCATATAAATTTGACAAAAAGAGTTTGTGAGCTCATGTTTTGTATTTAAAGGCTGAAGTGCGTATTTTTATATTGTGTAGTAAAGTCAAGTATCTGCAACCTTTCATGCTGTTGTCAGGTCACTGCTGGGAAGGGAGTTGGTATTTGGTCTGATAGCTAAACAGACATATCTATTTGTATTAATAAATTGAGACCTAGCCATTAGAAATTTGAGGAGCCACAGACTCAAGGTATCATGAGCATGAGGTTGTGAGATTAGTAGCACTCGTCAAATTGAAAGGTCATGTGTCATAAATTAGAGCTGACCATTGCAATATTGGAAATGTAGGACTTTGCTTAATTCAAGGCTAGCCACTGCTTTTGAGCACAAGAAATGAAGTTTGAGAGGATCAGGAAGGCTGCAACCCAAGGCTGAAATAAGTTTAATTTTCATTGTTAACTTGTTCTTAATTCAAAGAAGAGTACAACAGAAACAGGTCAATAAGTCCATAGAGTCCAGATAACTCTGTTCTTTCCCTACATCAGTGCAATGATTTCTTTTTTAACTGTGATTGAACTTCTTTTTGAAGTTTACTTTATTCACTATTCTATGAGTCAGTGCATTCCATAACTACTTACTAACCACCTAAAGATTTATCCTCATGTTACAACTCATTTTTCTGCAAACCTTAAATTTGTGCCCTCTGCTTATTTACCCTTCATTGATTGGAACCAGTTTCTTTTTATTTAATCTACCTAAATCCTTCATGATTTTAAACACTTCTGTCAAATCTGCTCTTTGTCTTCTGTGCTCTAAAAGATGAACTTCAGGACTATCAATCTAATCATGGAACTATAACCGCTTAATGTTGGAATCATTCTAATAATTCTCTTCTGTCACCTTTCCAAGGCCTTTGTGTTTTTCCCAAAGTGAGGTGTCCAGAAGTCTGCACAATATTCCAAAGTGAAACAATGGTGTAGTGGTTGTTGCTCAACTAATAACTTGGATTTGAATTTCATGGGCAGATGGTGAAATTTGATTTTTTTAAAATATGAAATTAAAGTCGAATGGTTACTATGATATCATTGTCATAATAACCAAATCGGTTTGCTAATGTCCTTGTTAGGCAATCTGCCACTGTGTAAAATGCCTGAAGCAGCCACCCAGCTGTATCAAACTACTAAAATATCACAGGAAAGGAATGAAGGTGCATGGAATACCCAGCATTAACCTTGGCACTGGAAAGATTAATGGCAAACATAGTCCTGTCCTCCATGATCTAAGGGGGTTAATGCTAAAATTGAGAGCACTCTCTCAAAGTCTAGTCAAGCAATAGCCTGTCATACTCAAAAATCATATGTCCTTTCCACGTTTTTGCTAATCTCTTTTTCAATCTTTGCACACCTCCCCATTTCCCTAATTCTGTACTTGTTAAAACTTATCACAACTGTAATGTTTTCCACTTCTGATGAAAGGTCATTGACACGTGTTGGCATTTAGTTTCTCCCTCCACAGACACTGTGACCTGTTGTTTATTCCCAGAACTCTATTTTAATTTCCAGCCTCTGCAGTATTTTGCTTTTGCAGTTTTAGCTTTTCTCAGGTGCAGGCTATACATCTTGAATGGCTCTGTCACAATGTCCCAGGAATCTAAAGTGCTCCCTTTGAACCATGTGTCTAGCCATAAACAAACCTGCAATATTTTTCTATTTTTTTAATGTATGCCTGACATTGACAGTAATCAAAGACGTTTCCTTTGTAATTCCTGCTTTTTAACATCCAATCCAAACTCTTAAACTCTGGTTTCATAATTTAAATCTTCTTTCATCCTATGTACTTAGTTCTAAATTGACCATACTTGAAGTTTCCTTCTCTACCACCCCAATATTCCTCCCCATTCTATATTCCCTCCACCATCCCACACTGCTGGCGTGTATATTGTACTACATTTTGTTCATGATGTCACCTATACTGGTACGACAAGGTGTCAACATATCACACAGATCTCATGTTCAATAGTAATAAAACTGCCTGTCCTCAATTTGTATTGCATTCCCACACTTTATTGTAATTCTCTGTAATGTCTTGCCTCACATTAGACTACAATCCTCACATTAGACGATAGTCCTCACATTAAACTACAATGTGACTCCAGAACTACAGCAATCTGTTGATATTGCCCTCCAAACAGTTAGGGACAGGCAATAAATGTTGGCCAAGCCAAAGATACTTATATCCTGTGAGTGAATTTTAAAAACCTTTCTAACTGTGAGACATAATTCATAAGACTTTTGACCCTGTAAAGTAATGGCGATGTCATCAACATCTTGCTCACCTTAGCAACAAGAAGCACCATACTTGTTGTATGTGAATATATAATGAGGTGACATCACTATGGTTCTGGAGTCACATGTCATCCATGACAGACAAGGATGACAGATTTCCTTCCCTAAAAAGACATTAGTGAACGAGATTTTTTTTTTCTGACAATCGACAAAGATTTCATGGCCCCTTACTTAGACCCTTAATTCCAGATTCTTTATTGAATTCAAATTCCACCAGCTGCCATTGAGGGGAATTTGAACCTGAGTCCCCAGAACATTAGCTGAGTCTCTGGAAAAGCAATGATAATATCTTGTGACACAGTGGTAGTGTGGTAGTCCTCTGGGCTAGACAGTCCAGCACCTGCTATGGACATGTCTTCCAATGTACCTGAATACCTATTAGACAATAGACAATAGACAATAGACAATAGATGCAGGAGTAGGCCATTCTGCCCTTCGAGCCTGCACCGCCATTCAATATGATCATGGCTGATCATTCCTAATTAGTATCCTGTTCCAGCCTTATCTCCATACCCCTTGACTCCACTATCTTTAAGAGCTCTATCCAATTCTTTCTTAAAAGAATCCAGAGACTGGGCCTCCACTGCCCTCTGGGGCAGAGCATTCCACACAGCCACCACTCTCTGGGTGAAGTAGTTTCTCCTCATCTCTGTCCTAAATGGTCTACCCTGTATTTTTAAGTTGTGTCCTCTGGTTCGGCACTCCCCCATCAACGGAAATATGTTCCCTCCTGCCAGAGTGTCCAGTCCTTTCATAAGCCTATACGTTTCAATCAGATCCCCTCTCAGTCTTCTAAACTCAAGGGTATACAAGCCCAGTCGCTTCAGTCTTTCCGTGTAAGGCAATCCTGCCATTCCAGGAATTGACCTCGTGAACCTACGCTGCACTCCCTCAATAGCCAGAATGTCTTTCCTCAAATTTGGAGACCAGAACTGCACACAGTACTCCAGGTGTGGTCTCACCAGGGCCCTGTACAGCTGCAGAAGCACCTTTTTGCTTCTATACTCAATCCCTCTTGTTATGAAGGCCAGCATGCTATTAGCCTTCTTCACGACCTGCTGTACCTGCATGCTTGCCTTCATTGACTGGTGGACAAGAACACCCAGATCTCTCTGAACAGCCCCTTTACCTAATTTGATACCATTGAGGTAGTAATCTGCCTTCCTGTTCTTGCCACCAAAGTGGATAACCAGACATTTATCCACATTAAACTGCATCTGCCATGCATCTGCCCACTCACCTAACTTGTCCAGGTCACCCTGTAATCCCCTAACATCCTCATCACATTTCACCCTACCACCTAGCTTTGTGTCATCAGCAAATTTGCTAATGTTATTGCTGATACCATCTTCTATATCATTTACATATATTGTAAAAAGCTGCGGTCCCAGCACGGATCCCTGCGGTACCCCACTGGTCACTGCCTGCCATTTCGAAATGGAGCCGTTAATCACTACCCTTTGTTTCCTATTAGCCAACCAATTCTCTATCCAATCTAGTACTTTGCCCCCAATCCCGTGCGCCCTAATTTTACTCACTAACCTCTTGTATGGGACTTTATCAAAAGCTTTCTGAAAGTCCAGTACAGTACATCCACTGGATCTCCCTCGTCCATCTTCCGAGTTACATCCTCAAAAAATTCAAGAAGATTAGTCAAGCATGATTTCCCCTTCATAAATCCATGCTGACTCTGTCCTATCCTGTTACTATTATCCAGATGTGCCGTAATTTCATCCTTTATAATAGACTCCAGCATCTTTCCCACCACTGAGGTCAGACTAACTGGTCTATAATTTCCTGCTTTCTCCCGCCCACCCTTCTTAAAAAGTGGCACAACATTAGCCGCCCTCCAATCCTCAGGAACCGACCCCGATTCTATTGAACTCTGGAAAATAATCACCAGCGCATCCACGATTTCCCGAGCCACCTCCTTCAGTACCCTGGGATGCAGGCCATCAGGTCCCGGAGACTTATCAACCTTCAGACCTAACAGTCTCTCCAAGACCAAATCCTGGCAAATAGAAATTCCCTTAAGTTCAGGTCCTTCAGCCACTGTTACCTCAGGGAGATTGCTTGTGTCTTCCCCAGTGAACACAGATCTGAAGTACCCATTTAATTCCTCTGCCATTTCTTCGTTCCCAGTAATATATTCCCCTGGTTCTGTCTTCAAGGGCCCAATTTTTGTCCTAACCATTTTTTTGCCTTGGACATACCTAAAAAAGCTTTTACTATCCTCCTTTATATTCTTGGCCAGTTTACCTTCGTACCTCATTTTTTCTCTGCGTATTTCCTTCTTACTAATCCTCTGTTGTTCTTTAAAAGCTTCCCAGTCCTCCGTTTTCCCGCTTATCTTCGCTAAGTTATACTTTTTCTCTTTTAACCTTATATGTTTCTTTACTTCCCTTGTCAGCCACGGCCGCCCATGTCTCCTCCTGGGATCTTTCTTCCTTTTAGGAATGAACTGATCCTGCATCTTCTGCATTATACACAGAAATATCCGCCATTGTTCCTCCACGGTCTTCCCTGTTAAGGTATTAAACCATTGAATTTTGGCCAGTTGCTCCCTCATAGCTCCATATTTCCCTTTATTCAACTGAAATATTGTCACTTCAGATTGTACCCACTCCCTCTCAAATTGCAGATTGAAGCTTATTGTATTATGGTCACTACTTCCCAATGGCTCCTTCACTTCGAGGTCACTGACCAATTCTGGTTCGTTACACAATACCAGATCCAGAATCGCCTTATCCCTGGTCGGCTCCAGCACCAGCTGCTCTAAAAATCCATCTCTGAGGCACTCCACAAAGTCTCTTTCTTGAGGCCCGATACCATCCTGATTCTCCCAGTCTACCTGCATGTTAAAATCCCCCATAACAACTGTAGTAACATCTTTGCGACAAGCCAATTTCAGCTCCTGATTCAACTTACCTCCAACATCCAGACTACTGTTTGGGGGCCTGTAGATGACTCCCATGAGGGTCTTTTTACCCTTAGTGTTTCGAAGCTCTATCCACACTGACTCTACATCCCCTGACTCTAGGTCCGCCCGCGCAAGAGACTGAATATCCTCCCTTACCAACAAGGCCACCCCACCCCCTCTGCCCGTCAGTCTATCCTTACGATAACACATGTAGCCTCGAATATTCATTTCCCAGGCCCTGTCCCCATGAAGCCACGTCTCAGTTATCCCCACAATATCGTATCTGCCAATTTCCAAAAGAGCCTCAAGCTCATCCACCTTGTGTCTAATGCTTCGTGCATTCATATATAGAATTTTTAATTTGTTACTGCTCTCACCCTTCCCCTCAACCCTTATTTCACTCAACTTTACAGCATGATGCCTTTTCCAGTTTTCTGCCTCCTTGATACAGTTGTCTTTCTTGACTTCTCTTGTTCTAACTACCCCTTCAATTTCCTTTTTAAACATCCAGCTTGTCCCCTCCCCCCCGCTACTTAGTTTAAATGTAGCGGTGTTGCAGCAGAAAACCTGCCTGCCAGAATGCCGATCCCTGTTCTATTAAGGTGGAAGCCGTCTCTCTTGTAGAATTTATGGTTACCATAAAATATACCCCAGTGATCCAAGAACTTGAAACCTTGCTTCCTGCACCAGTTCCCCAACCACACGTTCAAGTCCATTATCTCCCGGTTTCTGGCCACACTAGCCTGAGGAACTGGAAGCAAACTGGAGATAACCACCTTGGATGTCCTGCTTTTTAGCCTTCTTCCTAGTTCTGCGAAGTCTCGCTGTAGTATGTTCCTCCTCTTCTTCCCGACATCATTTGTGCCGACACAAATAGTAAGAAAATAAATCAGGTGATGGAAAAGGCTTGTAAGAAAGGCACTATTACAATAACCATGGTGGACTTCAATATGAAGGTGGACTGGGAAAATCAGGTTGGAGTAGACCTCAAGGAAAGGAATTTGCGGAATGTCTACAAGATATGCTTTGGAGAATCTTGTGGTAGAGGACAGACAAATCTGGATTTGGTGATGTGTTATGAGGCGGACTTGATTCAACCATAAACATAAGACCTTAAGATATAGGAGCAAAAATTAGGTCATTCAGCCAATCAAGTCAGCTACACCATTCAATCATGGCTAATAAGTTTCTCAACTCCATTCTCTCGCTTTCCCCCCGTAATCCTTGATCCCCTTGACACTCAAGAACCTATCTATCTGAGTCTTAAACATACTCAATGACCAGGGCAGGAAGGAGCAAGCAGAGAACAAGGTAGGACTGATAAATTAAACTGCATTTACTTCAATGCAAGGGAAGGAAGATGAATTCAGGGCATGGTTAGGAATATGGGACTGGGATGTCATAGCAATTGCAGAAACATGGCTCAGGGATTGTCAGGACTGGTAGCTTAATTTTCCAGGATACAAATTTTATAGGAAGGAAAGAAAAGAGGGCAAGAGAGGAGGGGCAGTGGCATTTTTGATAAGGGATAGCATTACTGCTGTATATCGGTAGGATATTCCTAGGAATACATCCAGGGATGCTATTTTGGTGAAACTGAGAAATAAGAAAGGGATGATCATCTTAATGGGATTGTACTTTAGACCCCATAATAGTCAACAGGAAATTGAGAAACAAACTTGTAAGGAGATTTCAATTGTCTGTAGAAATAATAGGGGGGGTTATGGTAGGGGATTTTAATTTTCCAAACACAGACTGGGACTGTCATAGTGTTAAGGGTTTAGATGGAGAGGAATGTGTTTAGTGTGTACAAGAAAAGTTTCTGATTTAGTCTGTGGATGTACCTACTAGAGAAGGTGGAAAACTTGACCTACTCTTGGGAAATAAGGCAGGGCAGGTGACTGAGTTGTCAGTGGGGGAGCACTTTGGGGCCAGTGACCATAATTCTATTAGTTTTAAAATAGTGATAGAAAAGGATAGACCAGATCTAAATGTTGAAGTTCTAAATTGGAGGAAGGCCAATTTTGACAGTATTAGACATGAATTTTCAAAAAGATTGGGAGCAGATGTTTGCGGGTAAAGGGATGGATAGAAAACGGGAAGCCTTCAAAAATGAGATGATGAGAGTCCAGAGACAGTATATTCCTGTTAGGTTAAAAGGAAAGGCTGGTAGGTGTAGGGAATGCTGGATGACTAGAGAAATTGAAGGTTTGAAATTCTTAATTGAAATTAAGAAAAAGAAGGAAGCATATGACCGGTATAGACAGGAGAGACCGAGTGAATCCTTAGAAGAGTATAAAGGCAATAGGAGTATACTTAAGAGGGAAATCAGGAGGGCAAAATGGGGACATGAGATAGCTTGGGCAAATAAGGTTAAATGGTAACTAGGGAGAGAATAGAGCCCCTAAAAGAACAACAAGGCAGCCTATGTGTGGAGCCACAGGAGATGAGGGAGAGAATAAACGTGTATTTTGCATCAGTATTTACCGTGGAGAAGGACATGGTAGACATAGAATGTGGGGAAATAGATGGTGGCATCTTGAAAAATATCCATATTACAGAGGAGGAAGTGCTGGAAAGTCTTGAAATGGATAAAAGTGGATAAATCCCCAGGACCTGATCAGAACTCTATGGGAAGCTAGGGAAGTGATTGCTGGGCCCCTTGCTGAGATATTTGTATCATTGATAGTTACAGGTGAGATGCTGGAAAACTGGAAGTTGGCTAATGTGGTACCCACTATTTAAGAAAGGTGGTAAGGATAAGTCTGGGAACTATAGACCAGTGAGCCTAAAGTCAGTGGTGGGCAAGTTGTTGGAGGATCTACATATATTTGGAAAGGCAAGGACTGATTAGGGATAGTAAACATGACTTTGTTCATGGGAAATCATGTCTCACAAACTTGACTGATTTTTTTTGTAAAAGTAACAAAGAGGATTGATGAGGGCAGAGTAGTGGACATGATCTATATGGATTTCAGTAAGGCATTCGACAAGGTTCCTCATGGTAGCCTGGTTAGCAAGGTTAGATCTCGTTGGAATACAAGAAGAACTAGCCATTTGGATACAGAATTCACTCGAAGGTAGAAGACAGAGGGTGGTGGTGGTGGTGGTGGCGGGTTGTTTTTCAGACTGGAGGCTGGTTACCAGTGGTGTGCCATAAGGATCGGTGCTGGGTCCATGACTTTTCATCATTTACATAAATGATTTGGATGTAAACATTGGAGGTATAGTTAGTAGGTTTGCAAATGACACCAAAATTTGAGGTGTAGTGGACGACGAAGATGGTTACCTCACAGTACAATGGGATCTTGATCAGATGAGCCAATGGGTTAAGAAGTGGCAGGTAGTGTTTAATTTAGATAAATGTCAGATGCTGCATTTTGGAAAAGTAAATCTTAGCAAGACTTATCCAATTAATGGTAAGGTCCTAGGGAGTGTTGCTGAACAAAGAGACCTTAGAGTGCAGGTTCATAGCTCCTTGAAAGTGGAGTCATGGGTAGATAGGATAGTGAAGAAGGCATTTAGTATGCTTGCCTTTATTGGTCAGAGTTGAGTATCGGAGTTGGAAGGTCATCGTGCACTGTACAGGGCATTGGTTAGGCCACTTTTGGAATATTGCGTGCAATTCTGGTCTCCTTCCTATTGCAAGAATGTTGTGAAACTTGAAAAGGTTCAGAAAATATCTACAAGAATGTTGCCAGGATTGGAGGATTTGAGCTATAGGGGGAGGTTGAATAGGCTGGGACTGTTTTTCCTGGATCGTCAGAAACTTAGTGGGAAGCCAGAGGATTGGGAAGCCTTTAAAAACCATTATGGGATAACTAAAAAGGCAATAAGGGGAGACAATATGAAATACAAGGGTAAATTAGCTGGTAATATACAAGACGAGTGCAAGAACTTTTATATATCTAATAGCTAAGAGTGGGCTGCTGCAAAGTGAGGTGGAGAAGTATTAACGGTGAACAAAGAAATAGGTACTTTGCATCAGTTTTTATGGTGGAAGAAACCAGCAACATGCCAGAACTTTAAGAGAGTCAGGGCAGAGGTGAGTGTAGTGGCCATCACTAAGGAAAAGATGCTAGGGAAGCTGAAAGGTCTAAAGGTGGATAAATTACCTGGATTACACCCTAGAGCTCTGAAGGAGATAGCTGAAGAGATTGTAAAGGCACTAACAGGGATTTTCCAGGAATTACTGGAATCCAGGAGAGTCTCAGAGGACTGATAGATAGCTAATGTAACACCATTGTTTAAGAGGTACGTGAGGTCAAAAATAGAAAACTATAGGCCGGAATTCAGTCATTGGGAAGGTTTGGAGCCCATTTGTAGAACATAGAACATTACAGTGAAGTATAGGCCCTTCGGCCCTCAATGTTGTGCTGACCCGTGGAACAATCTGAAGCCTATCTATCCCACACTATTCCACTTTCACCCAATGACCATTCAAGTGCCCTTAAAGTTGGCGAGTGTACTACTGCTGCAGGCAGGCTATTCCACACCCCTACTACAGTCTGAGTAAAGAAACTACCTCTGATGTCTGTCTTATTTCTATCACCCCTCAATTTAAAGTATATTTCCTCTGCTAGCCATCACCATTCAAGGAAAAAGACTCTCGCTGCCCACCTTCTTTAACACTCTGATTATCTTGTGTCTCCATTAAGTCACCTATCAACCTTCTTCTCTCTCATAGAATCATAGAGTCATTGTAACGTAAAGCATGGAAACAGACTCTTCGGTCCTACCTGTCCATGCCGACCAGATATCCCAACCCAATCTAGTCCCACCTGCCAGCACCTGGCCCATATCCCTCCAAACCCTTCCTATTCATATAGCCATCCAAATGCCTTTTAAATGTTGCAATTGTACCAGCCTCCACCACTCCCTCTGGCAGCTCGTTCCAGACACGTACCACCCTCTGTGTGAAAAGGTTGCCCCTTAGGTCTCTTTTATATCTTTCCCCTCTCACCCTAAATCTGTGCCCTCTAGTTCTAGACTCCCCGACACCAGGGAAAAGACTTTGTCTATTTATCCTATCCATGCCCCTCATAATTTTGTAAACCTCTATAAGGTCACCCCTCAGCCTCCGACGCTCCAGGGAAAACAGGCCCAGCCCGTTCAGCCTCTTCCTATAGCTCAAATCCTCCAACCCTGGCAACATCCTTGTAAATCTTTTCTTTCAAGTTTCACAAAATCTTTCCGATAGGAAGGAGACCAGAATTGCAACAGTGGCCTAACCAATGTCCAACATGACCTCCTAACTCCTGTACTCTGACCAATAAAGGAAAGCATAACAAACACCTTCTTTACTATCTTATCTACCTGTGACTCCACTTTCAAGGAGCTATGAACCTGCACTCTAAGGTCTTTGTTCAGCAACACTCCCTAGGACCTTATCTCTGATTTATCTCTTCACCCTTCAGGCACTCTGCCTGTATTCCTGATGAAGGGCTTTTGCCCGAAATGTAGATTTTCCTGCTCCTCGGATGCTGCCTGAACTGCTGTGCTTTTTCAGCACCATTAATCCAGAATCTGATTTCCAGCATCTGCAGTCATTGTTTTTACCTTACCATTAAATGTATAAGTCCTACTAAGATTTGCTTTCCCAAAACACAGCACCTCACATTAATCTGAATTAAATTCCATCTGCCACTTCTCATGAAAACAGCCTCAAGGCCCTAAGCCTTTCTTCAGAAGATCTTCCCTCCATACCAGGCAACATCCTAGTAAATCTCCTGTGAACCCTTGCCAAAGCTTTCACATCCTTCCTATAATGGGATGATCAGAACTGTACACAATACTCCAAGTGCAGCCGCACCAGACTTTTGCAACGTGACCTCATGGCTCCGAAACTCAATCCCTTTACCAATAAAAGCTAACACACCGTATGCCTTCTTAACAACCATATCAATCTGAGTGGCAACTTTCATGGATCTATGTACATAGACACTAACATCTCTCTTCTCATCTATACTACCAAGAATCTTACCATTAGCCCAGTACACTGTATTCCTGTTGCTCCTTCCAAAGTGAATCACCTCATAATTTTCCACATTAAACTCTATTTGCCACCTCTCAGCCTAGCTCTGTAGCTTATCTATGTCCATCTGTAACCTGCAACATCCTTCAGCACCATCCCCAACTCAACCGGCCTTAGAGTCATCCACAAATTTACTAACCCACCCTCTATGTCCTCATTCAGGTCATTTATAAAAATGACAAACAGCAGTGGACCCAAAACAGATCTTTGCGGTACACCACTAGGAACTGAACTCCAGGGTGAACTTTTCCCATCAATCACCATCCTCTGTCTCCTTTCAGCTTGCCAATTTCTGATCCAAACTGCTAAATCACCCTCAATCCCATTCCACTGTATTTTGTGCAATAGCCTACCATGGGGAAGCTTGTCAAATGCCTTACTGAAATCCATATACACCACATCAACTGTTTTGCCCTTATCCACCTGTTTGGTCACCTTCTCAAGGAACTCAATAAGGTTTGTGAGGACACAACCTAGCCTTCACAAAACAATGTTGACTGTCCCTAATCAACTTATTCCTTTCTAGATGATTATAAATCCTTTCTCTTATAATGGCTTCCAACCCTTTATCCACAACCGAAATAAGGCTAACTGGTCTATAATTACTAAAGTTGTCTCTACTCCCCTTGTTGAACAAGGGGACAACATTTGTTATCCTCCAGTCTTCTGGAACTGCTCCTGTAGACAATAAAGATCATAGCCAAAGCATTGGCATTCTCCTCACTGGCTTCCCAGAGAATCCTCGGATAAATCCCATCTGGCCCAGGGGACTTACCTATTTTCACACTTTCCAGAATTGCTAGCACATCCTCCTTATGAACGTCAATCCCATCTTGTCGAGTGGCCTGTATCTCAGTATTCTTCTTGACAACATTGTCTTTTTCCAATGTGAATACTGATTAAAAGTACTCATTTAGCTCGTCTCCTATCCCCTCGGACACCACGCACAACTTCCCACTACTGTTCTTGATTGGCCCTATTCTTACTCTTGTCATTCTTTTATTCCTGATATACCTATAGAAAGCTTTAGGGTTTTCATTGATTCTATCTGTGAACAACTTCTTATGTCCCCTCCTGGCTCTTCTTAGTTCTCTCTTTAGGTCCTTCCTGGCTAGCTTGTAACTCTCAAGCACCCTAACTTAGCCTTCATGTCTCATCCTTACATAAGTCACCTTCTTCCTCTTGATATGACATTCAACTTCTTTAGTAAACCCTAACTCCCTCACTCAACCACTTCCTCCCTGTCTGACCGGTACATACTTATCAAGGACATGCAATAGCTGTTCCTTGAAAAAGCTCCACATTTCAATTGTGCCCATCCCCCACAGTTTCCTTCCCCATCCTAAATCTTGCCTAATCACATCATAATTGCCTTTCCCCCAGCTGTAACTGTTGCCCTCTGGTATATACCTATCCCTTTCCATTGCTAGATTAAACATAACCAAATTATGATCACTACTATCAAAGTGCTCACCTACCTCCAAATCGAACACCTGGCTGGGTTCATTACACAGTACCAAATCCAATGTGGCCTCGTCCTTGTTGGTCTGTCTACACACTGTGTCAGGAAACCTTCCTGCACATACTGGACAAAAATGGATCCATCTAAAGTACTCGAACTGTAGCATTTCCAGTCAAAATTTGGAAAGTTAAGGACCCCATAACAATTACCCTGTTACTCTTGCTCCTATCCAGAATCATCTTTGCAATCTTTCCCTCTACATTTCTGCAACTATTTGGAGGCTTATAGATAACTCAAAACAGGGTGATATCTCCTTTCCTGTTTCAACCTCAATAGATGAGTCCTCAAACTTCCTTTCTGCCACTGTAATACTGTCTTTGACTAACAATGTTACACCTTCTTTTACCATATTCTCTGTTCTTACAGAAACATCTAAATCCTGGAACCTGCAACAACCATTCCTGTCCATGCTCTATCCATGTCTCCAAAATGACCACAACATCGAGGTCTCAGGTACCAACCGATACTGCAAGTTCACCCACCTTATTCCAGATGCTCCTGGCATTGAAGTAGACACGCTTCAAACCATCTTCCTGCTTGCTGGTGCACTCTTGTGACCTTAAACCATATCTCTGACCTCACTACTCTCAACCTCCTTGACACTGGAACTACAATTTCAGTTCCCATCCCTCTGCTGAATTAGTTTAAACCATCCCGAAGAGTATTAGCAAATATCCTCCCCAGGATATTGGTACTCCCCTGGTTCAGGTGTGGGCCATCCTGTTTGTAGAGGTCCCACCTACCCCAGAACAAGCCCCAATTATCCAGGTATCTGAAACCCTCCCTCCTGCACCATTCCTGTAGCCATGTGTTCAACTCCTCTCTCTCCCTATTCCTTGCCTTGTTAGCACATGGCACAGGTAACAAACCAGAGATAACAACTCTGTTTGTTCTAGCTCAAGCTTCCACCCGAGCTCTCTCAATTTCTGTCTTAAACCCCCAGCCCTTTTCCTACCTTTGACGTGCCTATGTAGACCGCGACTTGGGGCAGCTCCCCCTCTCCCTCAAGGATCCCAAATAACAAACCGAGACATCGTGAATCTTGGCACCTGGGAGGCAACATACCATTCGTGAGTCTGTTTTGTTCTCACAGAACCTCCTATCTGTCTCCAATGACTAATGCTTTGCTCTTCTCTCTACGTCCCTTCTGAGAAACAGGGACAAAATCTGTGCCAGAGACCTGCACCCCATGGCTTATCCCTGGTAAGTCATCCCCTCTCCAACAGCATCCAAAATGGTATACTTGTTATTGAGGGGAATGGCACAGGGGACTCCCGCGCTGTCTGCTGGTTCCCTTGCCATTCCCTTACTGTTACCCATCTGCCTTTTTCTTGTACCTGAGGTGTGACTACCGCCCTTGAGTATTGTTGGAGCTACACTCATCATGCAGGCAAGTGAGCAGAATTCCATCGCAATCTTGACTTAAGTGTTAAAGATGGTGGTTTGACATCAGAATTTTAGTGAATATTCATGGACTAAAAGATCAACAAAGATAAACTGTTACACACAAACAGATCAGCAATAACTCTGTCTGTCTGGAATAAATTGCTCAGGGATGAAGACAAGCTGTTACATGGGAGATTGAAAGTGGTCAGTCATGTTTGGGAAAAGAAGGAGTCAAGGCCACATAAACAAAACTGTTTTAACATCTGTTCAATACCTGGATGCTCTATGCCACAAGGATAAATAACAGCCATGCTGAAGAATTTAAGGAGATAATTGCAAGACAGACTGGGTGTTCAAACAGACAGTTGAGGCCAAATATAACAAGGAACAGAGGACCTATTTCTGATAAGGAAGTAAATTTAGATCAGAGTGGTGCTGAAAAAGCACAGCAGGTCAGGCAGCATCCGAGGAGCAGGAAAATCAACGTTTCGGGCAAAATCCCTTCATCGGGAATAGAGGTAGGGAGCCTCCAGGGTGGAGAGATAAATGGGAGGGTGGGGTGGGGCTGGGGAGAAGGTAGCAAAGAGTACAACAGGTGAATGGGGGTAAAGATGGAGGTGATAGGTCAGAGGGGAGGGTGGATAGGTGGGAAGGGAGATTTGCAGGTCGGACAGATCATGACGATAATGCAGAGCTGGAAGGTTGGACCTGGGGTAAGGTGGGGGGAGGGGAAATGAGGAAACTGGTGAAGTCCACATTGATGCCCTGGGGTTGAAGTGTTCTGAGGTGTTCTTTCTCCAAGCATCTGGTGCTGAGGGAAGGAAGTAAGTTGCAGACTCAAGCACTCCAAAGAGTAATCACCATTTTGGATGAAAGAATCTAAACAATCATTAACTGTGCCCATCAATGACCTTAAGGATGAAAAACTGTGCACAAGTTCTTCTTCAGCAGAACTCTGGAGAACAACACTGCACAAGGATCGAATCCTACATATTGGATAGCACAGTGCCTCAGTGGTTAGTAGTGTTGCCTCACAGTGCTAGGAACCTGGGTTCAATTCTAGGTGACTTTCTCCCCATTCTTAAGGATAAAATTGCAGAGTACTTAGATGTGCATGGATCAGCATGGCACTGTCAAGGAGAAGTCATACCTGACAAACCTGTTAGTATGTTTTGAAGAGATAATGAGCCACTAAGACAAAGGAGAGCTAGTGGACGTGATCTATTCAGATTTCTAAAAGGCCTTTAACAAGGTTTCACATAGGAGGCTGCTAACTAAGAGCCCAAAGTATTACGTGCAAATTACTGGCATGGATAGGGGATTGGCTAACTGATAGAAGGCAGAGAGTGGGGATAAAGGGGTCTAAGTGAGAAGAAAGACACTAGGCAGCAGAAGTGTCAACAGATTGGTGAGTTTGAGAGACTAAGGTGAGTTTGAGAGATTGAAGCAAGTGTGATTCAAACATTGCAGAGTAATCGGCATTTGAGAAAATGACAGGGGTTGGATGTGTGGTAATGATCAGCGGGAACAGAACACAGATGTCATGACAATCTGGATATTTGCAGTCCTTCAGAAGAAGATTAGAACCCTCTTGCACACTGTATTTGTGATGAGGTCTGGGAGTGGGAGGGGAGGTAATTAAAAACAGTCAAAGAAAATAGTTATTCAATGGCAGAGAAATGCTTTTGTTTCCTAGACTCCATTAGCCTTAGAAATGCTATTGTTGAAGATGGTCAAACTAAATTTAATAGTGAAAACAAGATCAAACATGTATCAGAATTAATGTGATTAAGCTTAATGTTGCGCTTATATTAGATAAGCATTTATATCGGAAAAGATTCATGCAACAATCTTTGAGTTCTGAAGAAGGGTCACTGGACATAAAATGTTAACTCTGCTTTCTCTCCACAGATGCTGCCAGACCTGCTGAGTTTTTCCAGTAGTTTCTGATTTTGTTTCAGATTTCCAGCATCTGCAGTTCTTTGCTTTATTTTTATGTAACAATCTGTGCTGCTCATTACTGTAGATCCTGCCCAATTACACTGTGGAAAAAAAAATAGGAAAAACACTATTATTTAAAAGTTATGAATTGTGACTTTTATTTCTGGATGCTAGAAATCTGCAAATTCTGGATTAGGGCATTGATACAAAATCAGCTTGACTGGGTGGGCTCAGTGCTGAGCCAACTTACATTCAAAAACTACTCCTAGAGCTTCTTGACGCCAGCAGTTTCAGTAAAGAAAATGTTAAGAATTGACTCTTTTGGTCTGGACTCCTCCAGCCACATTGTAACCATTTCAGACACATTGCCAAAGTTTTGTTGACCGCATTTGAACCATTCACATAATAAGGATGAAAACATTACTATAAGATATGTAAGGAGTATATAGCCGAGGAGGGGAGATAAGTCAATTTAGGAAGACTTTTTTTTCCACATGTGCATTATATTCAATCTTTGTTTCCTTGTATTGATCTTCCTTTTACAAAATAGTTAAGTTTGAAGATTTTTTTCAGGCCAGCTGCCATATCAAGTACAAATGTTGTTCATCACTTTGCTTCTGGTTCTTGAGACTGATTAGTTTCAACCACACACAATTATGTAACAGCACATCCAAAAGTTTGGAATGCTCAACTTGACGAGTTGTACACATATTGAGTTAAAGACAGTTCCTACCCACTGTCTGTGCCACATAGCTGAGATCTACATTGGCTAGCCCTTAAAATTGAGTACTGTGATGTATAATTAACTTGCACTTATTCAAAGTAATACAGACAGCCAAATTTGTGCTGCCTGCTCATTTGAATGATTGATTCATGCATTAAGTATTAATAAGTTTATTGGCTAGATGAATAAACAAAGGACCCCTGTAATATGATTACTTTAAGATAGACTGCAAAAGTTAATCTGTATCTTTTAAGGGTGAAGTACATTGTGGCTGTATAAAAGGCTGGCAATCATGCAAACAGCAATTCAGACCTGACAGGATGATGCAACAATCTGGAAAATGTTACATACAACCGATAATATCCCTGGAGTGTTTGTGTAACACCATTTGGGTAATGAGGAAAGATGATGAAGGAACTTTGCCAATGGACCATTCATTCTTTATCAAGAGGGTCCTGTTGAAAACATACAGTTTCGAAGCCATGGATATGTACTGGATACATGACTTCCCCAGAGTTGGATACTTCAACACGACCTTTAAGAGAATGTTGTGCATATCTTAAGTTCTTCAGGATTTCTGAGGAAAGGAAAAATCTGCTATGGCTGAAAATCCTAACAGCAGTGCAGTTGTTTACATTAAACATTAAAGGATTAAGTTTTTCTGGGGGGGGCAGGGGATGGGTCTGCAGAGGTGTTGTGCCTTGCTTACAGTATATGAAGCGGAGCTGGGCTTTAAGTATCATTCTAGTGTGTCTTGAATGTCACAAAATCCTCACAATGGTGAGTATGGTTGACCACTTGTCTGCATGACTATGTGAGTCACATACCATGATGGCTGGCTGCATAATTCATGAGTGGATTTTGTGAGAGAATTCGACATGGACAATGGCTCCCATGAATGTTCAAAAAATGACGTTTTGTCAATTGATAGGAAAATTCAGGTCTTGTGATCGAATTCCTCCTTTTCTCTCTCCATTTTACCTCAAGAGGGTTGGAATTTTATAAAGCTCTAGTTAGGCCTCATTTAGAATACTGTGTCCAATTTTGGGTCCCACACCTCAGAAAGGACATACTGGCACTGGAGCGTGTGAAGTGGTACAATCCTGGGATTGTATTCTTTAGAGTTTAGAAGGTTGAGGGGAGATCGAATAGAAACTTACGAGATAACGCATGGCTTAGAAAGGGTGGACACTGGGAAGTTGTTTCCATTAGGCAGGGAGACAAGGACCTGTGGGCATAGTTTTAAAATTAGAGGGTGTCAATTTAGAATGGAAATGAGGAGACATTCTTTCAGCCACAGAGTGGTGGGCTGTGGAATCTATTGCCATTGAAGGTGCATTGAAGGCCGGGACGCTGGCTGCCTTCAAGGCAGAGATTAATAAATTCTTGATCTTGCAAGGAATTAAGGTCTACAGTGAAATTGAAACGCCCATCAGCCATGATTAAATGGTGGAGTGAACTTGATGGGCCAAATGGCCTGACTTCCACACCTATGTCTTATGGTCTTATTATATTCAATCCAAATGGTGAAAACATGTGAGGAATTTAGAAAGCCACAAAGGGATCAGTTCCATGTTTTACTTCTCTTTCAAGGTATATGGGAACTTAAGGGTTAAACATTCCACTACCAAAGAGACTCACTGTAGTATCAATTGCATATCTGTCCTCTTACTGAATACCCAGAACATCTCAGTAGGGAGGAGGCTGACTGAATCTTAGAGAAAGAATCCATTGAAGCCACACATGTGGGTTCCTCTACAGCCTCAGGCAATGGTATTTGCCCTCCCCAGATAAGACTGATAGCCTTCGCCATAACCCTGTTAAACTGCCTCCTGCTCCCATTATTTTGCTTCCCCTATATTTTAGCATAGGTAGGTGAATCCCACATTGAGAACAGACAAATTCCTTCTGTTTTAATCTCTTCCCACCAATACATGATCATGAAGAATACAATAGTCAGTCCCTGTAATCCATTCACTTGTTATCACAGGACATCGACATTCACCGGGCCTTGTAAAATTATAATTGCCCACTTTAAACAATGTAATGACAATCAACCATGTGACTTTTGTATTATTTTAGTAGTGACACTTCTCCACGAATCTCTTCTCAACACACAAAGGCAGTGCTTTTTATAGGAATAATATGGTAGTTTAGTTCGGGAAACTTGGTCAGCATGAGTGAGTTGGACCAAAGGGTCTGTGGCTGAGCTGTATGCTTCTACGACTCTATGACAAAAAGAATGAATGAGCAAAACTGGAAATTTAATTCAAGCTGATGCAAAGGGAGACTGAGGCACAATAACTGAGGTTTACTGCAAGATGCAAACTCTTGAGAAGCAGAGGTGAGTGGGAAAGGAGAAAAAATATGGACCAACAAGCCGACTTTCAGTGATATCAGTGTGGACCTGAGAATTATGAAAAATCTAATGACATTACAGGGGTGTTCAAGGTCGAAGAATGCAGCATACTCCCCTCATTGAATTATCTACACTTCCTGGCACTTAGGATTTATGCTTGACATCTAGATGCCCCATTTCACCCCATGCATGCACTACACCTGCCAGCCTCACATCTTCCTCTGACTGTCCCATGTCGCCAAAGCTATCAGCTATGGTAAGAATATTACCCAAAGATACTGCGACACAATCACTGCATTATAACTTTACTTTTGCAGGACAAAATTGTACATAATTGTTTCTGAGACCAAGTTTAGCCATGATTCTATTAATTGGGATACATGATCTTCTACTGTACTCACAGTTCCTGGTAAAGGTAAAATTAGATTAGATTCCCTGCAGTGTGGAAACAGGCCCTTCAGCCCAACAAGTCCACACCAACCCTCTAAAGAGTAACCCACCCAGACCATTTCCCTCTGACTAATGCACCTAAAACTATGGGCAATTTAGCATGGCCAATTCACCTGATCTGCAAATCTTTGGACTGTGAGAGGAAACTGGATCACCCGGAGGAAACCCACACAGACATGTGGGAGAACGTGCAAATTCCACACAGACAGACGCTTGAGGCTAGAATCGAACTGGGGTCCCTGGTGCTGTGAGACAGCAATGCTAACCACTGAGCCACCATGCCACCCAAGATCACTATAGTCTCACTCTCTCATTAGAAAGATTGATGGTGAGAGTTATCACACCTCAGGTGAGGGGCAAGGTTGAGATGCTGGGGCAGCATGGTGGCTCAGTGGTTAGCACTGCTGCCTCACAGAGCCAGGGATCCAGTTCAATTCCCAACTCAGGCACCTGTCTGTGTGGAGTTTGCACATTCTCCCCGTGGCTGCATGGGTTTCCTCTGCGTGCTCCGGTTTCCTCCCACAGTCTAAAGATGTCCTGGGCCTCCTTCACCGCTGCTCCCTCACCACCAGACGCCTGGAGGAAGAACGCCTCATCTTCCACCTCGGAACACTTCAACCCCAGAGCATCAATGTGGACTTCAACAGTTTCCTCATTTCCCCTTCCCCCACCTCACCCTAGTTCTAAACTTCTAGCTCAGCACTGTCCCCATGACTTGTCCGGACTTGTCCTACCTGCCTATCTCCTTTTCCACCTATCCACTCCACCCTCTCCTCCCTGACCTATCACCTTCATCCCCTCCCCCACTCACCCATTGAACTCTATGCTACTTTCTCCCCACCCCCACCTTCCTCTAGCTTATCTCTCCACGCTTCAGGCTCACTGCCTATATTCCTGATGAAGGGCTTTTGCCCGAAACGTCGATTTCGAAGCTCCTTGGATGCTACCTGAACTGCTGTGCTCTTCCAGCACCACTAATCCAGAATTTACCATCATCCTTGAATAGCCTAGCTCTAAGTTTACAAGCAATGTATTTCTTTCTGAAGTAACTGGGGAAAGCTAGTATCGATGTTTATTTTATGTGATAGCTCTACTATTAAAGGCATAAATAGCTCTTGACATTTGAGTTGCATTGCTAGGAGAAATGGGCATTGCAAAAATAATAAGCTCATGTCTGCAGTTAAACTGAAAGGACAAATAAACATCTGAAGTTGATTTAAGAGCAAAAAATGATTTTAAAAATCTCAACAGGTGAGACAGCAAATATTAACAAAAACAGAGATAACATTTCAGGTCAATGACCTTTCGGGGGAACTGAAGAGAAATAGGAATGTGTGAGGTTTTAAGCCAGTTGAAGGGGAAGGGGTAAAATGAGCAGATTAGAAGGGCTATGTTATCATGGAGATTAACTAACAAAGGATTACATAATGCAAATGGCCAGAAACAGCACTAATGAATATAATGAAAGGTAGTGCTCAAATGAGGCATGAGTTGCTACACAAATACCATCTAAATGCAACATGAAATGATTAAAAAAAAATAAATTTCTGCCCAGTATCATTTAAAAAATAATTTAAAATCATCTTGAGGGCATGGATTAGGTGAACAGCAAGGATCTTGTCTCTAGGATGGAGGAGTTTAAAATTTGGGGGCACATTTTTCAGGTGAGAGGAGAAAGTTTTAGAAAGGACATGAGGGGCAAATTTTTTTTTACATAGAGAATTTCTCGTATGTGAAATGAACTACCAAAGGAAGTGGTGGATGCTGGTACAGTTACAATATTTAAAAGAAGTTTTGATTAGTGCATGAATAGAAACGTTTTGGAGGGATGTGGGCCAAATGCAGCAAGTGGACTAGTTTAATTCTGGAACATGGTTGATGTGGACTATTTGGACCGAAGGGTCTGTTTTATTGCTGCATGACTCTCTGACTCTATCACTGACTGGTGCATTCTCCATGGCAATGCCCCTGCAATGTCTCTACCAAGCAGTAAGACAAAAAGCTTCCTCAAATTGTGTGTATCTTTCAGCAATGTTTACGGTCCAGAGTACTAATATATTAATTTTTATTGAGATATAAAAAGGTACATTCTATCCATGACATAATCATTCCATAGGAAAAGTCAACCAATCAAACCAGTTCCATCATCCAATCAAATCATATCTGATCTACAAGTCAATACTCATCAATATGATATATTAATGCAGGAAAGATAAGAAAAAACTTTCTCCTGGACAGGCTGAGCACCAGCAAATTTCCAGCAAAATTGGTACATGGACTGGGAGTAACAAAGATTACTAACAAGATCTGAGCTAGGGGCCATAAGTGCAAATAGTTTGTGCAATAAGCATATAATTAATGTTACCATTGATTTGAAAAAAGTGGTGGAAGTTTTTAATATACAGTTTTGAGCAAAGTCCAATATTAGGTGCTCCTTTAGGAGTAGGAAGACAGAGTTTTTAAAAAAAAATTACTTCATAGAGTCCATACAGTGTGGAAGCAGGCCATTTGGCCCATCAGGTCCACACCGACCCTCAGAAGAGCATCCCAACCAGACCCATTGAGTTTAGTTAGTATTAAGTACTGTTAGTTTAAGGCATTGCAATAGATCTTTTCCTAGGGTAACAGTAAGTGACCAACCTAGGTGATTTCAGATGCCAAGATAAATTTAGCTGGATTGTTATGACATCAATGTCTCATTTGGAAACGGAACTCACTAAATTGAAAGTGTCAAATTGTTACCCAGCATGCTGACACAATATATATATCCTGTATCAATATTTCCCAACTTGTGGCTGAATTCCAGTGAAAAGCAAAAATCTTTCATTGCACCAACTAACCAAAATTTAGCTGGCTGACCCCTAAAGTACTACATTTTCCTGCCAAATGTACAACTATCCCTTCCAATTTCACATTCCTGTTAATCTTCCAATTTTCAGCTTAGAATATCAGATATCTTAACCAAGCCTTGAATGGTCAAGTTCCTCAACTTTAATAACCTTATTTAACATTAAAATGAAATACTTACAAAATGCATACAGAATAAACAGTGGAAATATATTATCAGGTCCATTTGAATGTGAAAATTCTCAAATGTATTCTATTATTTCTGAAATGATATCAGGTTTCATTCCCTTGACTATCAGAACAAAAAAACAACTTAAATGGGAAAGTCAACATGACGAAATGAAGTTTCATCTGAACTAAAACAATTTCCAACAGAGTTGCCACAAGACAATGAAAGTTTTTTTTAAACATTACTCTCCACTATGTCCATCATAGAGTCATTGAGATCTACAGGCCTTTGATCCATTGCATCTGCACTGGTCAAAAACATCCACCTATTTTAATCCCAGCTTTCAGCACTTGGCCCATAACCTTGTAGGCCTTGCTGTTGTAAGTACACACCTAAAAACTCCTTAAATGTTATAAGGGCTTTGGTCTTTACAGCTTGTGCTTACAGTGAGTTTCCGATTCCCGTCATCTAGGTGAAAAAGTCATTGCTCACATCTCTTCTGAACCTTCTGCCCCTTACTCTAAATCTATGTCATTAATCCCTCCACCGAGAGGAAATGCTTCCTCCTGTCTATCCGATCTATGCCCCTCATAATTTTATACATGTCAATCTTGTCCCCTCTCAATGTCTTCTGCTCTTATCTTGAACACACACACCAGCAAGTTCACAAACAGCTTCTTCCCTGCCATTATTAGATTGATGAATGGATTACCTAACTTCAAATAATACTAATCTTGTTAATGTTGATCTTGCCTCGTGCACGTCCTGCGCAGTGTAACCTCTAAGTTTTACTTTCACCCTATGATCTATATGTCCTTGCTTACTATGATCTGCCTGTACTGCTCACAAACATGGCTTTTCACTGTACTTTGGTACA
This sequence comes from Chiloscyllium punctatum, assembly GCF_047496795.1. Taxonomy (NCBI): domain Eukaryota; kingdom Metazoa; phylum Chordata; class Chondrichthyes; order Orectolobiformes; family Hemiscylliidae; genus Chiloscyllium; species Chiloscyllium punctatum. The sequence continues at coordinate 122,674,807 of NC_092739.1, forward strand.
TATGACAATAAATCAAATCAAATCAAAAACAACCCCAGTCTATCTAATCTCTCTTCATTATTGAAACTGCAGATCAGCCAACAACTTCATAAATCTCTCTGTATTCTTTCTTTCTAAATCACTGGAAAGAACAATTGAAGTTAAAGAAAAGTCTAGCTCAGACTAAAAAAAACAAAAAATATTGGTCATCATGCAACAACTTCTCAGGGTACGGTGCATGATCACCAACAGCAAGCATCATTTGTCCATAGACATTGGCATCTGATAACTGCCAACTCTTCAGGATCCAAATTGCATCTCTCTGCTCCAGTTGCAGTACGCTTAGGAAGTGCAGGCCTGCATTTCAAGCATAATGGCAACTAGCATTGAAAGGCTGCAGCATGGACACTTAGCATGCAGGGACAGGTACCCACCTCACAGGCTGGACAGAATGTATCTCAGGGCTGCTAGTTTGCCCTCTCAGTGCTCTCACAATTAGTACCCATTTGCAAGCTTGCATCACCTTGTCTTCTCAAGCCCTACCATGTCTTTGAGCATGTTGATGATTTAGGCAGAACCTAAAATCTATTAATATTGCCGTATTGACATACTCGTTTGCACAGTCAGTGGGGAACTGTCCAGGCTGAGGTGGGAGAGATGGGGTAACTTCTTGCCATAGAAGTTACCAAGACATAGTCAGGAAGGAATTATCCCATGCATAATGAGACACAGCCAGAGTGAATATGTTGTTCAGGGAATTTGAAGGGACCATGGGAATTTAGTGCAGTGGAAAAGAGGTACTTTTCACTTGCTTTGTTTTCTGTTCATAGTTTGTAAGGTTTATTTAACAGGAAAATTGAAGCCCAGGATCAGGAATCCAGCACAAAACAGTGACATCACAGGTACACCGTAAATTCATTGGTTGGTGATAGCTACTAACTCGGTTATCTATCAAAGATTACCTTTAGGTAAATGGTTGGAGATACTTACAGGCTACAAGTAAAAGACCAGTGCACAATTTTTACAAAACACATGAGTACCTAAGTAATTGAAATAGAAATGCCAAGTTAGGTAATATATTGTTACTACATGGTGGGAGAGCTGGTGGACCCCATTGTGGTTCACAGTGACCACATCTATAAAAAGAGCTTGAGAAACTCCAGCTCAGGGAGGATGAGCAGGGGTCTGACCTTTGAACATTCTGATACATTAGAGAGGGTGAGAGTCACCTGGGCACTGTGTTTCAGGAGGCAGTCACACCCCTTAGATTACCTACCTTGAATTCAACAGTGGTCAGGGACAGGAAAGTGTGACCATGAGTGAGGCAGGTCGTGAGATTCAGGAGGTAGTACTCAAGGAGCCTGAGGAGGGAAAAAGTGAGGACTGCAGATGCTGGAGACCAGAGTTGAAAAATGTGGTGCTGGAAAAACACAGCAGGCCAGGCAATATCCGAGGAGCAGGAGAATCGACATTTCGGGCATAAGCCCTTCTTCAGGAATGAGACTGGTGTGCCAGGCAGGCTGAGATAAAAGGTAGGGGGGAGGGGATTTGGGGGAGGGGCGCTGGGAATACGATAGTCCCGACCTCTCTGCCCCCACCCCCTCTCCGGCCTATCACCCTCACCTTCATCTCCTTCCACCTATCGTATTCCCAGCACCCCTCTCCCAAATCCCCAGGGGACCCAGGGGGATAGTGAGGAAAGAGATTGATCTGAGACGGGTACAGCTGAGAACAGAAGTGAATCAAACAGTCAGGGCAGGCAGGGACAAGGTAGGACTAATAAATTAAACTGCATTTATTTCAATGCAAGGGGCCTAACAGGGAAGACAGGTGAACTCAAGGCATGGTTAGGAATATGGGACTGGGATATTATTGCAATTACAGAAACATGGCTCAGCGATGGGCAGGACTGGCAGCTTAATGTTCCAGGATACAAATGCTACAGGAAGGATAGGATGGGAGGCAAGAGAGGAGGGGGAGTGGCATTTTTGATAAGGGATAGCATTACAGCTGTGCTGAGGGACGATATTCCTGCAAATACATACAAGGAAGTTATTTGGGTGGAACTGAGAAATAAGAAAGGGATGATCACCTTATTGGGATTGTATTGTAGACCCCCCAATAGTCAGAGGGAAATTGAGAAACAAATTTGTAAGGAGATCTCAGCTATCTGTAAGAATAATAGGGTAGTTATGGTAGGGGATTTTAATTTCCAAACATTGACTGGGACTGGATTAGTGGTGCTGGAAGAGCACAGCAGTTCAGGCAGCATCCAACGAGCAGCGAAATCAACGTTTCGGGCAAAAGCCCTTCATCAGGAAACTGGGACTGCCATAGTGTTAAAGGTTTAGATGGAGAGGAATTTCTTAAGTGTGTACAAGACAATTTTCTGATTCAGTATGTGGATGTACCTTCTAGACAATGTGCAAAACTTGACCTGCTCTTGGGAAATAAGGCAGGGCAGGCGACTGAGGTGTCAGTGGGGGAGCACTTTGGGGCCAGCAACCATAATTCAATTCGTTTTAAAATAGTGATGGAAAAGGATAGACCAGATCTAAAAGTAGAAGTTCTAAATTGGAGAAAAGCCAATTTTGACGGTATTAGGCAAGAACTTTCGAAAGCTGATTGGAGGCAGATGTTTGCAGATAAAGGGATGGCTGGAAAATGGAAGCCTTCAGAAATGAGATAACAAGAATCCAGAGAAAGTATATTCCTGTCAGGGTGAAAGGGAAGGCTGGTAGGTATAGGGAATGCTGGATGTCTAAAGAAATTGAGGGGTTGGTTAAGAAAAAGAAGGAAGCATATGTCAGGTATAGACAGGATAGATCGAGTGAATCCTTAGAAGAGTATAAAGAGAGTAGGAGTATACTTAAGTGGGAAATCAGGAAGGCAAAACGGGGACATGAGATAGCTTTGGCAAATAGAATTAAGGAGAATCCAAAGGGTTTTTACAAATATATTAAGGACAAAAGGGTAACTAGGGAGAGAATAGGGCCCCTCAAAGATCAGCAAAGCGGCCTTTGTGTGGAACCACTGAAAATGGGGGAGATACTAAATGAATGTTTTGCATCAGTATTTACTGTGGAAAAGGATATGGAAGATATAGACTGTAGGGAAATAGATGGTGACATCTTGCAAAATGTCCAGATTACAGAGGAGGAAGTGCTGGATGCCTTGAAACAGTTAAAGATGGATAAATCCCCAGGACCTGATCAGATGTACCTGAGAACTCTGTGGGAAGCTAGAGAAGTGATTGCTGGGCCTCTTGCTGAGATATTTGTATCATCGATAGTCACGGGTGAGGTGCCGGAAGACTGGAGGTTGACAAACATGGTGCCACTGTTTAAGAAGGGTGGTAAAGACAAACCAGGGAACTATAGACGGGTGAGCCTGACCTCGGTGGTGGGCAAGTTGTTGGAGGGAATCCTGAGGGACAGGATGTGCATGTATTTGGAAAGGCAAGGACTGATTAGGGATAGTCAACATGGCTTTGTGCATGGGAAATCATGTCTCACAAACTTGATTGAGTTTTTAGAAGAAGTCACAAAGAAGATTGATGAGGGCAGAGCAGTAGATGTGATCTGGTCGGCATGGACAGGTTGGACCAAAAAGTCTGTTTCCATGCTGTACCTCTCTATGACTCTATGACTCTACCTAAGATGGCACCATAAGAGGTGACATTGTAAAATGTTTCACTGTAGTTCTGTACGTCTGCACTTGAGTACAAGTGACAATAAAGGATGTTCTATATTCATAGCAAGCACCTTCTAAATATTGAAGTTAATTGATTACAGTGTATTTGAGGATTTTTTTGTGCTTCCTCGAACATTGGCCATTTGAGAGTGAGCATTTCAGAGGAAACAGAACCTGATGGGGTAGATAATTGTTGGCCATCTGGACATAGTGTCCAGCCCATTGAAGCTGATTTATGCAGGAGAGTTGCTGAACTCTGGCATCAAGAAATACACGAGCATTTGTTTGATGGTCTTCCCATTGAATGTCGAAGATTTGGTAGAGGCATATTTGATCGAATTTCTCTAGTGTTGTTACATATCACTAACATAGTTCATGTCTTGTGCAGTTCAAGAATTTGGTGATGACATCTGCACTTTACACAAGGACATTTGTTGATTTGTGGAGGCCTTCGCTGTCAAACACTCACTTGCAGAATGTAGCATCGATGCAACTGATCCAGTGAGGGATCTCATTGATGATACTGACCTTTTGAGAGAGGTGACTGCTTAAGGTATGGGAAGTGTCCAATATATTGGGAGACAAAATGTCTCATGAGAAGATCAAGTTTAATTAGTGCGTTGGATTCCTTTGGTATGAATCAGAGCTGGTCAACTTAGGCTCAGGAAACATGAAGCTAAAATTATTCTTGAACAAGGCTGGTACAGTAGATAAGGGAAGCAGGTTTAATAGTTAAGGCAGACAAACGCTTGGCAGAGAACGAAGTAAGACTGATAAATTAAACTGCATTTACTTCAATTGAAGAGGCCTGACATGTAAGCAAGACTAAATTAGGGCATCTTTGGGAACATGGGACTGGGATATCATAGCTATTACATAAATATGGCTCAGATAGGCGGGACTGGCAGCTTCATGTTTCTTAGTACAGATGCTACTGGAGATAGAAAGACGGGTGGGAGCTGCATTTTTGATTAGGCAGAACATTATGGCAGCACTTAGGGAGGATATTCCAGGGAGATTATCTATTGAAGTTAAGTGGAGTTTAAAAATAAGAAAGGGATGATCACTTTATTGGGATTGTACTTTAGACTCCCTAATAGTCAGTGGGAAATTGAGAATAGGTAGGAAGATCTCAGTTATCTGCCAGAAAGATAGCATTGTAATGGTAGAGGATTTTAAGTTTCCGGAGGAATTTTTAAAGTGTGTGCAAGAAAATTTTCTTATTCAGTATGTGGATGTATCTGCCAGACATGGAGCGATGCTTGACCTTCTGTCGGGAAATAAAGTAGGACATGTGACTGAGTTGTCAGTGGGGAAATACTTTGATAAAGTTCTAAATTGGAGTAAGGCTAATTTTGATGGTGTTAGGCAGGAACTTTCAAAAGTTGATTGTGGAAGACTGTTAGTGGGAAAAGGGATGGTTGGGAAGTGGGAGGCCTTTAAGAACGGGATAACAAGAGTTCAGGGGTGATACATTCCTGTTAGTGTGAAGAGCAAGGCTGGTAGGTGTAGGGAATGCTGGATGACTAGAGAAATTGAAGGTTTGGTCAAGAAAAAGGAGGCATTTATCAGGTATAGACTGCTGGGATCAAGTGAATCCCTGGAAGAGTATAGGGCAATGGGAGTATACTGATGAAGGGCTTTTGCCCGAAACGTCGATTTTACTGCTCCTTGGATGCTGCCTGAACTGCTGTGCTCTTCCAGCACCACTAATCCAGAATCTGGTTTCCAGCATCTGCAGTCATTGTTTTTACCTAATGGGAGTATACTGAAGAGAGAAATCAGGAGGGCAAAAGTGGAACATGAGATAGCTTTGTAAACAGAGTTAAGGAGGATCAAAGTAATTCTATAGATACATTAAGGGCAAAAGATTAATGAGGGAGAAAATAGGACCCTTTAAAAATCATCTATGTGTGGAAGCACATTAGATACTAAATGAGTATTTTGCATTAATATTTACTGTAGAGAAGGATATGGAAGCTAGAGAACTTGCGGAAATAAATAGTGATATTTTTAAAAAGTGTCCCTATTATAGAAGTGGAGGTGCTGGTGATCTTAAAATGTATGAAGGAAGATAAATCCTAGGACTTGATCAGGTGTTTCCCAGAATTTTCTGGGAGTATAGGGAAGGGATTGCTGGGCCCCTTCCTGAGATCTTTGTATCACTGATAGTCATGGGTGAGGTGCCAGAAGACTGGAGATTGGCTAATGTGGTACCATTATTTAAGAAAGGCTGTAAGGAAAAGCCAGGGAGCTATAGACTGATGAGCTTTATGTGAGTAGTGGGTTCTTTGTACAAGGGAATTTTGAGAGATAGGATTTACACGTATTTGGAAGTGTAAGCATTGATTAGGGGTAGTCAGCAGGGCTTTGAGCATAGGGAATCATGTCTCATTAACTTGATTGAGCTTTTGAAGAGATGATAAAAAGATTGATGAAGGCAGAGTGGTAGATGTTGTCTATATGGACTTCAGTAAAGCATTTGACAGGGTTCCACATGACATACTGGTTAGCAGGGTTAGATCACATGGGATCGATCACATGAGATCCAGGGGAGCTAGCCAATTGGATACAAAGTTGGCTTGAAGATAGGTGACAAAGGGTGGTGGAGGAGGGTTGTTTTTTTCAGACTGGAGGCCTGTGACCAGCGGTGAGCTGCAAGGATTGGTGCTGTTTTGCTTTATTTATATCAATGATTTTGATGTGAATAAAGGAGGAATGGTTAGTAAGTTTGCAGATGACACCAAAACTGGTGGTGAGGTAGACAGTAAAGAAGGTTATTTCATTGTACAAAGGGACCTTGATCAAATGGGCTGGTGGGCCGAGGAGTGGCAGATAGAGTTTAATTTGGATAAGTATGAGGTGTTGCACTGGTAAAGCAAATCAGGGCAGAACTTATATACTTAATGGTAGTGTTCTGGGTGATTTTGCTGAATAAGGAGAACTTGGGGTGCAGGTTCATAGTTCCTTGAAGCTGGAGTTACAGATAGACAGGTTAGTGAAGAAGGCACTACTCTTGCCTTTATTTGTCAATGCACTGAGTGCAGGAGTTAGAAGTTGCAGCTGTACAGGACATTGGTTAGGCCACTTTGGAATACTGGATTCAATTCTTGTAGAGGTAACATGATCTAGGTTTAACAATCAACATTGTGGTAATAAAAACATACAATGATGGAAATATCTGCAGGTCTGGCAGAGTATGTGGAAAGAGAAACAGAGCTAATGTTTTGGGTCAATGATTTCTCATCAGAATTTTTTGATGAAAGATAACCTAAGTTTCTAACTAAACTATGTTTGCATTTTTTCCAAGATTAGATTAGAATATCATGAAGGACACTCCAAATAAATCTAATTAGAATAAAAGAGAGACAGAGAGATGATTGTATTAGTGCCAAAGTATCACATAACTCTATTAACAAAACCTGAAATACGTTCGAATGGAGAATCAGCGAAGTAGTGTCTTCAAGAAGCTAATGATTTTTTGTTAATTGTATTTTTGCCCTTATCTGACATTATTGTGAAATTTGCATAAATAATAGTGAATGCCAGTAGTCTCACTGTTATTTTGAAGTAGATCCTGGTCCATTATTTTATCACTCATTTTCCTGGAAGTGAAACAGGAAGGATTCTGTCACTGTAGCATAAACAATGCAAGTTGCTGCCAGCCATCACCTCTGCACTTCGGGAGTGACCTTGATCCTCAATCTCATTCCGTAATCCACTTCCTTTTCATGTTTGGTTACTCCCGGTACTTCACATCACTTCCTTAGTAATGCCTGACCATTAGATAACAAACTTGTGACAGTGAATTATAGAGATCTGACAAGTTCTACCTTCAACATCTGAATGACAAATGGCAGTGTAAAGTTATCAACTTGGAAGGTTTGATCATATAAAGATCACTACCGTATTTACAAAACTTTAATATGACTATGATCCCTTCTTTTTAAATGATTCTTAACTAATCAGGAGATGTAATTGGTATAAAATTACACAGAGTGGTGAACATTCGTTTAGGTTCAAAACTATTTTCACTGCTAGTAGAACAAGACATAACCAGTACATTACATTTTGGTCAAAAGGTTTTTTTTCCATACTACATATACTATGTAATTATATGTTTTTATTCAGTGTGAATGTACAAATATTAGGAATATTCCTAATATACATTACAGTGAAAAAAACATAGAATTACATAGAATGTGTAATTTATCTCATGTAAATCTATAGAATGTTTCCTATTTTTAGGGTTCTCAAGAATTGTTCCTTGATTCCTCCCCATGCTATTTGTATGCTACTTGACCATATCATCCAAAGAAATTGAGTCAAAAAAGAATGCTAAGAAGGGGTGGTATGGTGGCTAGATGGTTAGCACTGCTGCCTCACAATGACAGAACCCAGGTTTGATTCCACCCTCAGGTGACTGTCTGTACAGAGTTTGCACATCTTCCTCGTGTCTGTGTGGGTTTTCTCTGGGTGCTCTGACTTCCTCTCACAGTGCAAGGATGTGCATGCTAGGTAGATTGGCCATGCCAAATTGTTCATACTGTACAGGGATACATTGATTAGTCATGGGGAATGCAAGGTTACTAGGAAAAGGTCGGGGGTCAATGTGGGTGGGACTCTCTACGGAAGGTTGGTGCAGACATGGGCCAAACTGCCTGCTTCCACACTGTAGTAGGGATTCTGTAATTCTATGACTATGAAAAGGTAAAGTCACGATAGTCTTAGCAGACCATAGGGCTAGTCTTCCATTAGACAGAGAGATGACTGGTGGTGGTACAACCTGAGGTTCACCATGATAGTCGTGAGGGGAGAGGCCAAGAATTAGAATCCTTCATGGTAACCTCAGTTGGTGTGGGAATTGAACCACTCAGTTGACATCACTCATCAAACTAGCTAACTGATCTCCAGAACTATCATATCTTTCATGACCACAGTCTTTGCAGGCAATGAAGTTCTCACAGAAACAGCAAAGTGATAATGACTGGACAATTTCTTTGTGTGATGTTGATTTAGAGATAAATACAGAAGCATATTCAACGATGGCTTTCAAAAGGTAATTGGATCATTATCTGAAGTAGAAAGATTTGAAAAGCTATGGGGAAAAGAAATGGAGGGGCAGCAGATAAGTTGCTTTTGTAGTAAGTTGCTATAGATACAATGGACCCATGGTTTCCTACCACACTGTGAGTGTTCTTACATTCTATGATATGATTTTATGATAAGACACTGGAAGTAATTCTCCTGCTCTTCTTTGGAAAGGTGCAATGGGAATTGTTGCACCTACCTAGGAAGGGAGATGGAGCCTTGATTTTTTTATTCATTGTGGGGCATGGGCATCACTGGCTGGCTCGCATTAATTGCCCACCTCTAGCTGCCTTTGAGAAGGTGGTGGTGGTGAGCTACCTTTTTGAGCCACTGCAATCCATGTACCATAGATAGATCTATAATGTCCTTAACATAAGACCTGAAAAAATTTCCACATGCACACGGATGATAGCCAACTCCAATTCATCATAAAATAAAACCAAAAACTGTAGATGCTGGAAAACTGGAACATCAACAGAAATCACTGAGGAAACTTAGCAGATCTGGCCGCATCTGCAAAAAGAAAACAGAGTTTGGAGTCTAGTGACTCTCCCTAGGAAAACATAGTATGCATGCTGAAGATGGGGGTGGGGGTTATGGTGGGAGAGGTGAACAGTAGATAAAGATGGAGCCCAGACAGAGATAGGAAAGGAGTCAGCAGAAAAGGGGTTTGTTGTTTGTTGATACTAAGCCAGGACAGAAGAGAAATTGAATAAGTGATTTTGTTTTGACAGCTAAGCGTAGGAGAGGGTACTTAGACTGTGCTGAAAGCAAGCCATGTCATGCGATAACGCACTAAGATTGGGTAACAACGAGTTGGCTCTGCTAAAGGCATGGTAAAAACAAACATGGACACACTTAGTCAAGTTCTAAAGTTATTGAACTCAATGCTGAGTCCTAGCGGCTTCAGCATCCCCAAGCGAAAGATGAGATGTTGTTTTTCACCCAGCCCCACACCGGTCCTGTCATGACACGGTTTCAGCACTGCCTATCCATTTTCTCATATTCGTAGCTCTCATGATCACTTGTTTAGTTTTTCTTCTGTTCTGGTTTGCTATCAACAATTCCCTTATCTGCCTATCCCTATTGAACCTCTCTCCGGGCTGGGTCTCCACCACTACTACTACTCCCACCACCACCACTACTCAGCTCTTCCACCACTAGCCAAGCTCCCTCTCCTTCCCACCTCCACCTGTAGCTTCAGATTATTACGTTTTCCCAGCTGCTATCAGTTCTGATGAAAGGTCACTGGACTCGAAATATTAACTCTGTTTTCTCACCACGGATGCTGCCAGACCTGTTGAACTTTCCAGCAATTTCTGTTTTGTTCCACATCATCATCACCTTTCTCACCACTCTCATCTGTGTTGACTGACTGATTGTCAAACATCCGTTCCAGAATGGGGCAAAATTATTCAATTAGACATTGGGAAGATCGAAGCCATTCATCTCCAAAGCAAACTTGATCGCCTAGCTCTTTTTTTCCCCCATGGAGATCCGTAGGCATTTTCCCAGCTGAATTAGATGGTTCCAAACCTATTATCAGTTCTGAGAAAGGATCACTCAACCCAAAATGTTAACTCTGATTTCTGTCTACAGATGCTGTCAGAACTGCTGAGATTTTCCAGCAATTTCTATTTTTGTTTCCAAACCTATTAGAAATGAGCAAGTGGAATGTCTGATCCCACAATTTTTATCCATTTCAAAGAAACCTGAAATAAACCTTACCCCTCTTTCCCTTCCCAAAATTACCTAATTTGACTAAGCTTTTGGGCATAACTCCTACCATTATTGTTTAGTATCTAATTAATCTGCTGTCTTACTGCACTAAAGGTCATGATTTGGAGGAGCCGGTGCTGGACTGGGGTGGACAAAGTTAAAAATTACACAACGCCAAGTTATAGTCCAACGGGTTTATTTGGGAGCACTAGCTTTCGGAGTGCTGCTCCTTCATCAGGTCACACCCACCTGAAAAAGGAGCTATGCTTCGAAAGCTAGTGCTTCCAAATAAACCTGTTGGACTATAACTTGGTGTTGTGTGATTTTTAACTTTGCACTAAAGATGCTATATAAACTGCACAGCGGAGGTTCGTGTCTAAGGTAATACGTCCTGTGCAAGTTTGAATAGATACATCTATTTGCAGGTACTTGGAGGTGCGTGTGTCAGCAAGAAACACCTGCCACCTGCCAAACACCTGCTTTATATGGACTCAAAACGTTACCCTCGTTAATCTCTTCACAGAATTCACTAATGAGTTTCTCCAGCAATTTCTGTTTGTGTTTGAGATCTCGAGCACCCACGGCTCTTCGATTTGTTCTGGTTTCGATTCTCACTGTAGACTTTGAACATAAATAACCAGGCTCCAGGGCTGGTGGCTGATAGGTTGGACTTAGACCCCGCTGCTGGCTTTGATGGATGTTGGAGATCCCAGGGCACTATTTCCCAAACAAAAAAAAGCAGCAGGGAAATCTTGGCTGATAATTATCCCTCAATCCACATCAAAAAGACACATTATCCGGTTAGGGTCACATTGCTGTTTGTTGTGTGGGAATGGATTTCAAAAGTACTGCCTGCACAGGAGAGCGCTTCAAAACGACGTACAAAACACAAACAAGTGCTTAAGTCGCTTTGTCCCCCCCCCCCCCCCAGCGCTCGCATTTCAACCGCACCTTCTGCTCAGTGGATGGACACCGGGAGCGGCCAATGGTTGGTTGTGGGATGCGGGGAAGGCGGCGCATCCGGTGCTTGCTGAGCTCCTTGCTGCTGGGGTGGAGGGAGGGTGGTCTCGGACGGAGTGAGTGATTGACAGACAGACCGACAGGTCGCCTGCCCTCGAGCTCGGGCTGGAGCGCGGAGAGTGCTGTCTGAATTGGTTCCCACAAACAGAGCGAGCGGCGCGACTGAGGGAGACATGGGTGACCCAGCTGGCTGAACCCACCAACAAAACTTAAAGGTAACCGAGACTTGTGTGCGTGGATAGATGGATTAAATAAACGTTGTGTGTTGTGGCTCCGTGACAAACAACAAAAAAAGTTTCTGGAAGAAATGTTTCTCCCTTTCCTGGTCGGTGGGTGAGGGGCTAACGCGTTCGAAGATTGGTTTCTGTTGGCTCTGATCACTATGTACAGAGCATACGATACCGGGCGTTCCTATCCTCACTTTAGAATTTAAAGTTTCCGACAGTCCCGTGTTTAAAAGTTGAGCTGTTGTATAAATACCACTAAAACAGTGGTTTACAGTTTTACAGTGATCCATCTAGTGTTTTCTGCGATCCTAGCATCAGTAACCCGAATGTTCCTCTGGCTTACTTCGCAGTTGTGCTAAGAAAGCACGAGTGTATATGTTTTTTGAAAGAATGTATGTGCAAGTGGTTATCTCATCAGTAGTGCATTTTTTCAAATCACAGTTTACAAGACTGTAGTTTTTCATCATATTTTTAAAAGTGCAAAAAAGTTCCGCACTTTGTGTTTAAGAGCTGTCAAAGCATTTTTTAGCGATTAGTCGCTTATTCTTGTTTACTCCATTTGTAGTCCATAATTTACCAAGCTTGCGTCTGCATGGTAGATTGTTAATTATAACTTTCTGTTAACGGTAACCTTTAAAGTATTTTCTTTCCTTCCTTTAACCAGTTACTGTGCTGCAATTAATGCTTTAACATTTGGAAGATAGATTTTGAACTCAACTTCCAAAACAATCTTCCTCCTCCGCACAGATTATTATTTCAACTCATCGGTGGCAATGTGTTTTTCATTTTTTTAAAAAAATGCTTTTGCATGGGATAGTGTACTTGAACTTTAAAAATCTCTTCAACTGCAAATTTTACTTTTGGTGCTGTTAATGTGCTGACTTAATAAAGGTTTACTTTTTTCATCTTGCTTAAAATGTGCTTTCTAGTTTTGTTTATGTCAAGATGGCATTTTTGTGGAGTTATTGGTGAGAAGACTGTCAAGAGTCAACCACATTGCTGTGGGTCTGGGGTCACATGTAGACCAGACCAGTTAAGAATTGCAGATTCCTTCCCTAAAGGACCAGATGGATTTTTCTGACAATTGGCAGTGGATTCATGGTCACAATTAGACTCTTAATTTCAGATTTGTACTGAATTCAAATTGCACCATCCACTATAGTGGAATTTGAACCCCAGTCCCCAGAACAATATCTGGGTCTCAAGATTTACAGTCCAGCAATATTAACATATAGGTTCTTCTGTTAGCTTGAGTGAGTATAAAAAAGTTTCATGACACAACTTTGATGCAGAGCACAGTAGTTATAATGATGTCCTTGCAGACTTTTCTCCCTCAATAAACAATTGCTGTTTGTGGGAGCTTGCTATGCTCAACCATGCTGCTGTATTCCCTATAATACAACAGTGACTGCATTCCAAAATGCATTTCGTTTGCTGCAAAGTGCTTCGAAATACCAAGTAGTTATGAAAAGTACAAGTTTTTTTTAAAAAATCCCTTATCTGGCTTGGTGCCACTTCTTGAAAAGCTTGGTGGTAGTGTTAAGTTTTCTTGGGGAGAGAGAGGTATAGGCAGCACTTGGATCTCAGCAGATGACTATTGTCGAAGGGATGAATATCATGGATGTGCAAGACATTAAAATTGGACAAATGCAACAAGTTGAGTATTTGTGGGACTAGAGGAGGCTGTGGAGATTGAGTGGTATTGTAAAACAAGCATATAGACCTGAATTTGATTGGCCATTTGATGCCCCGAGAAGTGGGAAAGATGGCAACGTGGTGTTGAAGGGAAGCTAATTAAGCCACACTTCCATTTCCTGCCTGTTCAACTTGCGGGAGTGAAGAATGAAGTTGGTTACTTGGCAATAGAATTTGTGATATGAATTCAAGGCAATGGCTTTACTCTTCCCAGTATTGAATGCAGGGCATAGTGCTGAAGTAAATTTTCCTTAAAATTACCCCTTCTTTTGCTTCAATGGCCTTTCCACTTCTGGATTACTGTAGTTTTAAGATTGTAACATTATTTAATGCACACAATATAATTTCCATTGAAATTATATTCATCTAATCCCATTATTTTTCTCCATAATGTCAAGTGTTAACACTGTCAATAAAATGACAAAGGAGTTTCATGTAAAAGATACACACTGTAATTTCACTCTGAGGTCTGCTTCTCCTTTTATCTTGTCTAATTGCTTGGGAGAAAAAAAACAAAAGCAGCAGGGATAAATCTTGATTCAACAACTAAAGTTCTAGCTCTGAGTCTTTTATTTTCAGTCAGTGTTGCCACTCTCCATTACTGTCATCATATTGTCTTTTGCATTTGGTAAATTATTTATCTTGTATTTCACTGCATAAGTTTATTTCAGTTTTGTATAGAAAGCAACTGTCACTCAACTCTCTTTAATTTTCCAACTTTAAGTTGAATAGGAAGTGAGCAAAACATTACATCTTTGTACATTTTAGTTCAGGATAAACTGATATGCACTCTTTTGGGGTAGTTGACCATAATGGGAAGATTTTTAAAAATTCTCTTGACTCCTTATTAGTGGGAGAATATTATATATGGCACAAGTAGTCGCTTGATACTACGGACCTTGAGTGATGCTGAGAAAAGACGTTTTGTCAAGGCTTTTCATCTTACACTCCAGTGAATTATCTTGATGAGTGCAAGATAAAAGCTTTGACAAAATGTCGTCTTTCAGCAATATAACACACATTTTTCATTGTCATTCTTTCCATCAGACTTTTATAAACTGGAACACATGGCAAAAATCAATTGTTAAGTGAAACTGCTGAATGAAATTGAAACAAAATTCTGGAAAAAAAACCTCTTTAAGTTGGACAGCAATTGTGGAAAGAAACAAAAGCATCCTTATGAAAAGATGTGAAAGACTGATCCAAATTACCAACACTTTCTCTGCAGGTGCTGCCTGATCTGTTGATTATTTCTAGCATTTTGTTTTTATATCAAATTTCCAGCATCTGCAACATTTTTTTATCTTGGGCATTTCAGTGAATTGGGTTTAGGCATAGTTCTTTATGCATGCAGCCATTTTGTTGGCTGTCTTACAACAAATCAGTGAACATGCTTTTGTTACAGAAGTTATTGAAATAGTTTAGGTGTTAGTTAGGCTATTGGCATGAGAAGGATAAAAATTGAGCATCTGCTTCAAGAATGCTTTGCATATGTTGGGGTCCAATTACTCATCAGTTTTCTTGCTGTTATTTTCACGTGTGATTGTTCACTTATGTTACAACTTTGCATTACATCAATGCAAAATTTGTAATAATTATACGCAAAGTTACCATTTGTTCTAAGCATACTTTGGCATTGATTCTGTTTACCACTAATGTTCACACAACTTTGAAATATGCTGTTTGGAATGCTAACTGTTCAATTTTGTTTCTGGTTTGGATAATTATCAGAATCTCTACTATTTCCAATACTTCTGAATATATTCAGTCAGAGTTAACATCACATACCTTGTTGCTCTTCAGTGTCTTTGTTAGTTGATCATAATTTTCAATAACCCTTTCTTACTAATTTTAACTGCAAATTTTCCCTACCTATTTCCAATTGAGACAACTTTTGAGAATGTAACCATGTGTTGATAACGTCAGTTGAGAATTTGGCTTCATGCACTTTGGCTTTCAACCTGGTTCAGTGAAACAGTAACTTATTTGAGTTAAACTTTAAAGCACTCCCATGTGAGCTGTTCGTGCACCAGGGATGGTTTTATAACATTTTATGTTCAAGCTGTTTAAGGGTAGCAAAGAGCAACCTTTCACAACCACATTTTCTTTTTTGTATTTACTCACATTAAAATAAAAGTTGAAGACTTGCTGCACAGTTTAATTGAACATAGAGTAGAACAGCGCCAACCTTTGTGGCCCTTTTGCAGGTAATTAACTTCCATCAGTGTCTCCTCAGGCAGTGAAAGTATTGATGTCAGATCTCTCTTTTTTTTAAATGAACAGTTTCTCTGCAGCTTTGATTTATGTTTGATAAACTATTATATCCTTTGAAGTGTTATGCTGTTTTCACACAATTGCACAGTCAAAGAGACACTTGTCTTATTTAAGACTCTTTTTTAACTATACTTCTTGGTCAGTCTGTCCTTTATTTTAATGAGTTTAGAGTCTGTTGCTAACCTTACATTAGTTTTCTCCCCCCAGTTACAAAATTCTGTAATTGCATTGTCCAAAGTTTACCCTCTCTTTGGTCCTTTGAATTGATTGTTTTAAATGCACTTAAGATATAGAGTATAGAATAACAGCACAAGAACATGCCATAAGTCCATCATGTCTGTGCTGACCATGATACCATTCTAAACTAATCCCATCTGTCTGCATATGGTCTATAGCCCTCCCTCCCCTCCCTGTTCATGTGTCTGCTAAAATGCCTCTTAAATGTTGCTGCTGTATCTGCATCTGTCACCTTCCTTGGCACTGCATTACAGGTACCTACCACTGTTTGGATTTAAAAAAAACTTGCCATGCTCATCTTTAAACATTCCCCATCATCTTAAATCTGTGCCCCCCACCCCGCATATTTAATATTTCCACCATGGGAGAAGACTCTGACTATCCACCCCATCCATGTCTCTCATAATTTCATATAATACAGTAGTCCCTCCCATACCTGCGGGCAATACGTTCCAAGATCTACTGCGGAAGCTCAAAAGCGTGGGTAGGAATTAATCCACTAATTTAAATGGGAAGTTTACCTTTCTGGCAGCCCCCAGTCCCTGGTTCCGGAAAGTTCCCTATAATATGGTTGGGCCACGGCCAATGAAGTCGCGGTTATGGGGGTTGCCCTGTACTTATAATGAGATCATGTACTAGGTGTGAATATACAACTAACCATAGTTAGCTTTGAAGAAGCTTCAGAGAAACTGTCAACGTGACTGGTGAGTGACTTGTGGATTTTGGAAACGCAGCATAAAACAACTGACTGTAGAAGAAGGATGTTCCAAGCAGTTACTGAATGCAGAAAATTTACATTGGTATTGCCACCAAACATGTGAAACCTATGCATCAGGAGGAACATAAGACCATTATAGATAAGAGGTAAAAACAATGACTGCAGATGCTGGAAAGCAAATACTGGATTAGTGGTGCTGGAAGAGCACAGCAGTTCAGGCAGCATCCAACGAGCAGCAAAATCGATGTTTCGGGCAAAAGCCCTTCGTATTCCTGATGAAGGGCTTTTGCCCGAAACGTCGATTTTGCTGCACGTTGGATGCTGCCTGAACTGCTGTGCTCTTCCAGCACCACTAATCCATTATAGAGAAGAGCAGAGTTAGAATTAGAGGTGAAGGACCTCTTGAGGCCAATGTAGAAACATCTGGTGACAGAAATTATCCCATTTATCTCATGGTTAGTATATAGAATTAGTTCTTTTTTGGTAATAGAAACCATCTGTTCAATTGGATTTTCTTTTAAAAGCCAAAATAAAATCCAGTTTGAGAATATAAAATTATGTAAATTAAATTGTAATGTATATCTCGGCACATTTTGTCCTCCTTACATTGTACTCGCAGTAATAAGTCAGTACGCTTGTATTTATCTTTGTTTGAATGAGAAACATTCTCACTTCTAAATTCCAAACGTTATTAGTTCAGCCTTTCTTCATAAGGTCAACTATTCCTTTGAGGGACAGTTCCCACATTCCTGATGAAGGGCTCCTGCCCAAAATGTCAATTCTCCTGCTCAGATGCTGCATGACTTGCTGTGCTGTCCCAGCACCACACAGTCTTGTGTCTGACCTCCTCAAATCTGCAGTCCTCAATTTCTCCCTGTTCCTTTGAGGTATTTGCCTTTGATGACATGATACCAATACAAGTACAACATCTCCCCTGAAGGAAGCAGTGCAAAACTGGACATGTTACTCAGTGATGTTGCACCTGTTCTATAAAGAAATGGTTCAGAAGGAGTTAATGTTTAAGTTTGATTGACTTACACTCAAGCTGACAATGTCACATTTAAAAAATAGCAGCCTACCGTGAGGTATTGATGGAAAGAGAGAGTCTTGTAATTATGACTAACCAGTCATTATAACTTGTACCTGTGCTATTATCCAAGAAACTGCATCTTCTGTAAGACAAGTATCCTCACTTGTTTACTCAATAGTAGTTCGTGCTCTACTATTGCTAAATTCGAAAGGTACTTACCATTAGCATGGAAAGGCGGTTTGAAGGATCTTAAAGAGTCATAGTCGTATAGCTTCGAAACAGACTCTTTGGTCCAACTTGTATATGCCAACCAAGTTTCTCAAATTAAACTAGAGTCCCATTTGCCTGCGTTTGACCCGTATCCCTTTTGAAAAAGGTCACAGCCTATCAGCTGCTCCTTATAACTCATACCCTCCAGTCCTGGTAATATCCTTGCAAATCTCATCTGCACCCTCTCCAATTTAATAATATCCTTCCTATAGCAGGGTGACCACAGTATTCCAAAAGTGGCCCCACCAATGCTCTGACCAATGCCAAATACTGTCTTTGGCACGGTATTCGTGTCTCTACCTTTAGGCAAGAAGGATGTGGGTTCAAAACCCACTTATTCCAGAAACGTGTCATCACAGGTCTGAACAGGTTGATCATAAATATCTGGAAAATAGGTTTGATGGCAGCTCTGTACTCCAATCACAAGCCAATACTGGTTGGTAATGCAATATATGGTGTGGTGATCAGTGGTAGGCATTGTTGCATAATTACCTTAGGGTAACAAATCCATTTGACCCAGGAGGAGGAAGAATTCTGAAGGCAAGTGTGTGTACCTCTTTAAGAAAGTTGTCTGTGTATTCTGAAAGCAGTAATCAACAGCTATGAGCAGACAAGCAGTCAGCAGCATTCTTGGAACAGTAGTGGGGTAAAAGCAGTGTTAGAGCATACAACTTTTACAGGTAGTTCCCGCTATCTGAAAGTAGTGTGTTCCCAGGAAACCTTTTGTAATCCAAAAATGTAAATGATTTATGTGGGAAAAAGTATCGCAGTTTTTTGTAAAAGTGAAAATTCTCTTTGGATTTGCAAAAACAGGTATTAAAGTAGTTGTTTTGTAAAAGTGAAATTGCATAAAGCGAACATTCAAAAAGCAGGGGATACCTGCACCCCCAAGCTCGTAAGTAGCACAGGAAACAGTGTGAAGGAAAAGAGGAAAACCTAGTCACATTGGGAGGTTACAGTAGAAGGATCTGTGCAGAGAGTTTGCAGTTCTCAGTACAGGTAGAAATCCCTATGGGAATAATTGCTCATAAGGTCAGGCAAGGTAGGTGAACTTGCCCTTGACATGAGTGTCATTGCCATCATGAGCAGGCTCCATGTAGCTCAGCTGCAGTGTGCAGAGTAAGGGATGGAA
Source organism: Chiloscyllium punctatum (assembly GCF_047496795.1). Lineage (NCBI taxonomy): Eukaryota > Metazoa > Chordata > Chondrichthyes > Orectolobiformes > Hemiscylliidae > Chiloscyllium > Chiloscyllium punctatum. The sequence continues at coordinate 122,693,892 of NC_092739.1, forward strand.
AATTAGTTTATACTGAGACTCCAGTCTCAAAGTCGCTGAGTACAATTAAGGTGACTAAAGGGCAATTTAAATATTTTGGAAAAAAGAATTTTTAAGATTAGAGATTTATGTCTTGAGGCCAGGACATTCAAAATTTAAAGGACAGAATTTTCAGGATTAAAAGTTTTTAATTAAAAAAATTGTGCTTTGAATGATGCTACCAAAGAGCAGCATGACATTGAGGAATAGGAAAAGGCTAAGGATTGATCTTTGGGGGACATAAGAGGTAAGTGTATGAATGGGAACTGAAGCCATAGTTGTAGTTACATACCTGGCACACCTCTGCTCTGCAGAAGCCATATTTTCTTTAAAATGATTGAATTAGCAAATGTGATATAGCTGCTAAAGTTTGTGATGCACAAAGTGGAGCTCATTGGTGCTCCCCACTCTCTCAAAATTCTCCCCATTTGTAAGAACATGCCAATCCGATAATTTGGCTATTTTCCAGTCAAAAATATTTTAAGCTTCACTTTGTATTTATTTAAGTACCAACACAAATAACTAGTTCAAATAATGTCTATTTGTTGTTCCCATTAAAGTATATACCAAAGTATTTGGCAAATAACATGTACTTTTGGCTTTCAAGGAAATTGCAACACAAAATTTGAATGTCCTTGGATTGCTGATAGAATATGTTAATAAGTGGTGTGTTGACAGAGTTAAACAGCAGTTTAATCATAGATTTAGGCGGCATGGTTGCTCAATGGTTAGTACTGCCGCCTCACAGCACCAGGGACCCGGGTTCAATTCCCACCTCTGGCAACTGTCTGTGTGGAGTTTGCACATTCTTTCCTCCAGTTGCTCCGGTTTCTTCCCACAGTCCAAAGATGTGCAGGTTAGGTGAATTGGCCATGCTAAATTGCCCGTAGTGTTAGGTGCATTAGTCAGGGGTAAATGTAGGGGAATGGGTCTGGGTAGGTTGCTCTTCGGAGGGTCGGTGTGGACTTGTTGGGCTGAAGGGCCTGTTTCCAAACTGTAGGGAATCTAATCTAATCTAATCGTTTGATTTGCATTTTAGTTAGTAAGAAAATTATGTATTTTTTTTAAGGAGTTTATGGCATTGAAGTTTTCTAAATTGATAACAGATCCATTATGACAAAGATTTCTGTATTTCAGATACAGCCTGCAGACATCTCAGTTTGGGTATTTAAATATCATATAACAAGTGAAGGAGTTTTGAATTTACTGGTGGATTTTCTGAAAAAGCATAATTCAGTAACTTGGAATTTTTTAGTATTTAAATATTTATTTTGCTTTTCTTTTAACAATATCAATGTGTAGTATTGGTGCATCAGAATACAACTAACAAGAAATCCTATTTTGGTTTTGATGGAAGAGAGACTTGCAACAGATATTGAAAAACCGTTCCAAGAAAGTACTTGAGGCCACAGTCATTCTAGTTAAAATGCCCCACTGGATGGGTGCAATATAATTGCCTTATTTCTCAACACCTGTTATTTTGTATAGATGTTATACTTCAATAAAAATGACTTTGTGTTAAGAAGCTATTATTTGAATGGTTGCACTAAACTAATGAAGCTGCCTTTGGATCTCCTCAGAAATGTACTGTGACGTCAGTGAAAAAAGATGAATGGTCACCTTGATTTCTTTCAATCTCAATGAGTGTCAAGTTAATAATCTTATAGATGATAGCCTGCAGCAAAGCTTTTTTTCCAGAGAGGGTTACATTTGTTCCTGTATGGATTACAATGTAATGGAGCAGAATATGGAACTTAATTTACAAAATGCAAGAAGAATCAAGAGAAATTCAGGCACAATCTATTGTCATAGAATCATAGAGATGCACAGCATGGAAACAAACCCTTCGGTCCAACTTGTCCATGCCAACTAGATATCTCAATCTAATCTGCCAGCACTTGGCCCATTTCCCTCCAAATCCTCCTTATTCATATACCCATGCAAATACTTTTTAAATGTTGCAATTGTACTAGCCTCCACCACTTCCTCTGGCAGTCCATTCCACACACCCACCACCCTCTGCATGAAAATGTTACCCTTTAGGTCTCTCATATCTTTCCCTGGATATTTTCCTCATCTGTTTATACTGGACTTTAGAGATGAAAACCAATAGCCCTCCCACCTCAAATTTAAAATGTTTGTGGTATCACATTCTTTTTTGTTCTTTCCTTGTACCACCTTTTTGGTTTGTGCAAGACACCACCCCCGATTGCCCATCGTTTGTGAAGTAGTTTTACATCGAGCAAAACATATTGGGACTATCACCTTATTGTATCACTGACGTATTTGTTTTATTTTTGTGGACCAGAATATACTGCCTGAGTCAATATACACTGAAATTTCATCTTACTTTTCAACTAAAGCTTGATCGCCAAAAATAGTTTTAATGGAATATAAATGTGTATTAAAGCATGTGGGAGATCTGAAGATAATTTTAGAATGGTTGGCAGAGGTGTGGACATAGGGTGGTGTAATATCTATTTACTGGCAGCATTTGAACTCTGGCTCCCAAACAACAGCTCCAGCATTTGCCACCCTTGCCCACTATTCAAATTTAGTTTATAGCATGAAACCAAACAAAGTACTGGAGAGACATAGCAGAGCTGGTAGCATCTGCGCAGAGAAAAATCAGATTTAACATCGAATCAGTGATCCTTCATTGGAACATAGTTTATAGCTTATTTACTTTAATTTCAAATAGAGTTCCCAACACTAATTGATCATGCGAATAAAATAAAACCTTTTTCAACTCTTCCTTCTGAATTCTAATCTTAATCAATAATCTACAAAATCTCAAACTGGAAATGCCATAGCCCTAAGCATTTCAGACTGGAGAGGTTACAATGTAACTAAAAGTTTGATGGTTTATGGTTAACATTCTCCAAGTAGGCTCTGTTTGTAGAAGGAAGTGTTCCTTCTTGCTCCATGAATTGGCTAATAGTACTTGTCACTTATTTTGTTGTATTTACATAATTCAGTAAATTCCTTGGTTTGCTGGTTGATTTGAGCATCCTAGTTAGAAGATTGTGCACTCATCAAAAACAAAACAAAATGTGCACGTTTCTTGACAAAATGTGCTGAAAATGTTGTGAAATTCTACTTGTGCAATCTGAGCTAACACCAGTTGTTGACTTTTCCTCATTGCACATGCCATTGATAGGTTGGATACATATCAGAAAGAGTTGCCAATTTCTATTTCCTAGTCAATGCCTTGATGAATGATGCTACTGTGGTTGCCCAATGTTACTTGAGATTGTGTAGAAGTAGTTCTTCTCTGTTTGTGCTGGGCCTTTTGAAGGAGAGTGTGACCTAGTACCCCTCACTCTAGTCCGGCAATTTGTAATGTTTCCGGAGAGTACTTTAGTACTCAATTCATTCTGCCTCAGGTTTGCTACTCTTTGTGGCCAATTTGCATGTCCTTGCACAGATCTAATGCTCTCCCTAATTTACCTTGCTAGCCATGGTCAGGCCACCTTTCCCATTTTATTTTTGTGCTAGTCAAAAATGAACAGCTGTTGCAGTTCTTTCACGTTTACTTAAAAGTTTGCTATTGCCTTTCCATCAGATTCCCCTTAAGTAATGTATCCCAAATTATTGTAGCTGCCTTGTACCTCATTCCATAGTTTGTTTTATTTAGATTCAGGACCCTTGTTCCCATCTCTGGGCACCCTCCTCTCCATATGTCCCACTGTATAATATCTGTTTATCTCTCTCTGTGAGTTATTCATCCACTTTATTGCAAATTCTCAAGTACTCCCACTGGCCCTTTCACTGCAGGGTTGCACACTACTCCTAATTAAATATTAATACCTCAAGGCAGCATCTTAACTGATCCATCCTTCCCATTCTCCTCCAGTGTCCTGCTGCAGCCCCCTCTGGGTTACAGATCCATAGTTCAGCCCTACACCAAGAACAGACCTTGGAACAAAAATTTAGCCCAGTATACCAGGTTTGTTCAAAATCTTTGTGACTAACATTCCTGTAATTCCCCCAGAGCATTGGCAGAATACATTAGTGGGCCTAGTGGGGAATTAGCTCAAGAAAAACTCAAAAATTGGAACAACCTCAGAAAATTTGTTCATCTATTTCAGTAGGGATACTAATGCCTTGTGGATAATTACTGGAGAAAGATTGTTGAATGTCTCCAAAATGTTGATCGATAAGTCTTAAACTTGTTGCTTTTCTTTTGTATGTTCCAATGCAATAAAATTTGTAAACATAAATCTCACTGACAGTCCTAAATGTTTTACAATAAGGAGTAGTTGTGCTAGGGCTGAAGTCTGGTACACCACTTTGGGATCTAATCGGGGAAGATGAAAATAAATTATAAAATTTTACAGCTCAGAGTGAGGCCATTAGGCCAATTATAGCAATGCTAGCTCTCTGAGCTATTGTGTTAGTTGGATTTCTTTGTCCCTTTCCCCAAAACGTTTTAATTATATTTTCTTTCACACATTTAATCTACTTTCCTTTTGAATCGTTATAGTAGATTCTATTTTCACTATACCTTCTGGTACGGCATTCTAGATTGTTTTCCATTTATGTCACAGTGAATGGCTGGTCGGTTCAGCAATTGATTGCATGTCCAATCTTGACAGTGAGAGCCTCCAAAGTGTTTTCACGGTCAGCCTCATTACGATACTATCAGCAAGCTTCAAGTGCTGACTCTGAAATGATGTGAAGTGGTGGTGAGGCACATTAGTTACACACAGCCTGATAAGTGCTGTGCCTGGGTCAACATGTTGAAGGAGCTGTTCAGCTAATCTCGCATCCCTGCCTTTTTCCTTTTCCAAGTACTTATCCAGTTCCTCTGAAAGTTTTGTTATTACATCTGTGTCCACCACCCTTTTCATGATGAGGTTTTTCAATCAAGGTGTTACATTGGAAGCCTTCCAGTTTTCTAGAAAAAGAACTCCAGATCCAAGGATGTTTGAGATTGTAATGGAGACTGTTATTTCCTTTCTCTCTTCCTGAAATGTTAGACTGTTTGCTGTTGGAACCTGTGCTATTTCCGTGGAATCCCATAAGGCCTTTTATTAGTTAGCCTATGCAAATATTCTACACTTTCTTTTTATATTTTATAGCCTTCGGTTCCACAAGTAATTGGCAGTGCTCTTGTATTATTTTTGATTTAAAAATATTACCTTCTGAATTTTCTGCTGCCTGTAAAGTTAGTCTTATTTTCCTGTTTATAAAATTTGTTTATTTGTTGCCCTACTTGTAGTCCAATATCTTGTTTACTGTAGCAATTCTGTTTCATTCTCTCAATTACTCCATCTGCATTGCATCTGTTCTGATAATACCATCTTATTCATTCATGTCTCCAGTATAACTTTTTTTTACCACAGCCTTCACTGTGGTTAACTATGTCTATTTCATTTCCATATCTCAACTCTCACCCTTTTCCCTACGGGGCCCAACAGACTAGGTACAGGCTTGTCCCCAGCCGAAGAGGCTAAAACCAGAAGATATTGTCTCAGGATACGGGGCAGGCCATTTAGGACTGATGTGAGCAAATTACTTCACTCAGTGGAGAATGAACTCATGGAATTCTCAAGTACAGGAGATTGTGGAGCCCAAGTCACTGAGTATAATCAAGAAAGAGAAAGATAAAGTTTTAGATTTTAAAGGTATCGATGGGTATAGGGAGAAAGTGAAAATATGGCATTGAGATAGACGATCAGTCATAATCGTATTGAATGGTGTAGCACACTGGAAGAGCCAAGTGGCCACCTACTGCTCCTGGTTTCTATGTTTAGTTTGCTTGATATGCACCCCATTTGATACTTCCAGTATTCACTCCCTTCATCAGCGACACACAGAGACAGCACTTTGTATTATCTACTGATGCAATGCACTAGGCTCCTTCAACAACACCTTCCATGCACATTACTTCTACCACCTAGAACCAGATAGGCAGCAGATGCAAGAGAATACCACTGTTTGCAATTTCCCATCCTAGCCACACGCCATCCTAAATTGGAATTGTACAACATTAAGGCCATAAGAAAGAGGAAAAGGAGTGGCATTTTGGCCCCTTGAGCTTGCTCTGCCATTCAGTAGTATCATGGCTAATCTGATATTCCTCATGTCCATTTTATGTATTTTCCCCATATCCCTTGATTTTATTACAGATCAAGAATCTATCTGTCTTGGCCTTAAATATACACAAGGACTATGCCCTCTCAGCTCTCTGTGGCAAGGAATTCTAGGACACTCAACTCTCAGAGGAAATTCCTCCTCATCTCTGTCTTAAACTGATGCTTGTTTATTCTGAGACTATACCCTCTGGTTCTAGACTTGCTCATGAGGGGAACTATCCTCTCAGCATTTATCCGGTCAAGCCCCTTAAGAATCCTTTGTCTTGATGATATCCCCTCTCGTTTTGCTAAGAATTATATTTGTAATTGAGTGAGTCCCAACCTGTTTAACCTTTGCTCATAAAACAATCGCTCCAAAGCAAGGATTATCATAGTGAACTTTCTCTAAACTGCCTCTGAATGAAACAATATCTTTCCTTTAAATAAAGGGACCAAAACTGCTCTCAGTACCTTAGATGTGATTTCACCAGCACCTTGTACAGATGCAGTAAGACTTAACTCCTCTTATACTCCAACCCCCTTGAAATAAAGGCCAACATTCCATTCATCTTCCTGATTACTTGCAGCACCTTTTGTTCGCTTTGCATTTTGTGCACACGTACCACCAAGTTCCTTAAGTTGCAGCTTTCTGCAGTTTTTCTCCATTCAAATAGGCAAGTGGGACTAGTTTAGTTTAGATAACTTGGTTGACATGGACTATTGGACCGAAGGGTCTGTTTCCGTGCTAGCTGATTCTACAATTCAAATAAATTAGTCAGACACTATTTTCCTTTCATGAAGCTATGCTGACTCTGCTTGATTATTACTTCTTTAATAATTGATTCCAACACTTTTCCAACAATAGGCGTTAGGAGAAAGTGAGGACTGCAGATGCTGGAGATCAGAGCTGAAAAATGTGTTGCTGGAAAAGCGCAGCAGTTCAGGCAGCATCCAAGGAGCAGGAAAATCGATGTTTCGGGCATAAGCCCTTCTTCAGGAAGAAGCCCTGAAGAAGGGCTTATGCCTGAAATGTCAATTCTCCTGCTCCTTGGATGCTGCCTGAACTGCTGCGCTTTTCCAGCAACACATTTTTCAACAATAGGCATTAGGCTGCTCAGCCCACATTTTGCTTCCCTCCACTTTTAAATAGGAGTGTCACATGAGCAGATTTCCAATCTTTTTTCTTCAGAATCCAACATTTTGGAAAATTACATCTTCTATTCCTGTAGATGCCGCTTTTAGAATCCTCGGGTGCAAGTCATCAGGGCCAAGGGACTTGTCTGTCTTTAGTCCCCTTAGTTGGTCTAATACTACTTGTCTAATGATGGTGGTGATATTTTAATTCTTCCCCTATATTCTTTAGTATTAATGGACTGAAAAGACTGATTCAAAATATCTGTTTAACTCCTTTGCCATTTCCTTGTTTCTAAAAACCATCTCCCCGGATTCATTTCATTCAGGGCTTATGTTCACTTTGACCCCTTTTTAAAAATATATTTAAAGAAGCTCTTGTTAATTTTGATCTTTCTTGTTAACCTAACCTCAGTTTTTCTGTCTTTATTAACTTTTTAGTCCTCCACTGCAGGATTCTGAGCTTATTCTAGTTGTCAGGCCTGTCATTGATTTTTTTTTTTTAGTCGCCTTGTATGCTTCCTCTTTCGACTTAATATTCTCCTTAATTTCTTTGGTTAGGCATGATTGGTTTATCACTGTCTTAGAATATTTCCTCCTTGCTGGGATGTGTTTTTGCAGAGAAATGAATTACCTCCATAAATGGCTGCCACTGCTTGTTTACTGTCATTCCTGCTAATGTATCCACACAGTTGATTTTAACGAATCATTTCATTGTAATTCCCTTCATTTAAGTTTAAATTGCTTCCGAACTCAATATTAAATTCATCATAGTGATCGCTACTTCCTAGGAGATATTTTACTCAGATCATTTTATTAAGCCTGCTGCATTACCAGTTACCAGATCCAAGAAAATTTGCTCCTTGCTTGGTTCCATGACACATTGCTCTTGGAAACTATCCTGAATGTACTGTTTTTGAATTCATTTTCATATCTATCCTTTCCAATTTAATTAACCAAATCAACATGAAGATTAAAGTCAATTGTAATTATTACTCTAAAGCCTTTCCCACAGGCTGCCTACTATTTGTGGGTCTGTACCCACCTTCTAATGATCTCCTCTTTCTCTTGCTTTTTTTTTTAACCTTCACCCAAATGGACTCTGTTATTTGAGCCATCATCATCTCTCATAACTGTCCTCATTTCCCTTCTTCATAACAGTAGTACCCCAGCACCGTTTCCATTCCCTCCTGACTCTGAGACGTCAAATATCACAGAATGTTTAGTTCTCAGTTTTAATCTCTGTGTAGCCATAGTTCTGTAACGACTGTGAGATCAAATTGACTTACCTTGATTTGCACCATCTGTTTGCCTATCTTATTCTGAATGTTTTGTGCATTTATATACAAAGCCTTTTGAGTTTGCTTTATTATTGAATTTCCCTGCACTTTTCTGGTTCCTTTGATACAATTTGACATTCACACATTGTGTCCCATCTTTTCATTTTCTGTTAACAATCAACCCCGGAATCCTACCCTCTGTTGTAACTTTGATTTTATAATTTTTCATGCAACTGACACCCCTACTTTATAGCCCCCACTATTTTCATTTCAATCCCGATCTCCATCCTGAGTTACATGATTCACCTTGACACTGGTTGCAGAGTGATCAGATAGAGCCCATCCCATCGGTACAGCTCCCTTGTCTCCCCAGTATGATGCCTGTACCCCATTAATTCGCCACTGTTTGTCCCACACCAATCTTTTGACCTGTGCCAATTAGCTTGTGGTTCAGGTGGTAATATAAAAATTATTACCTTTTTTGGTTTTGCTTTTTAATTTCACACATAGCTGTTCATATTCCCTCAGCAGAACATCTTCCCACTTTCTACCTATGTCATTGGCATTGATGTGGACTACAATAACTGGATCTTCCCCTCCCACTCCAAATTCCTCTGCAGCACAAATGAGAAATGCTGATCACGGGCACCCAAGCAGGCAACACCGCCTCTGGGATACTCCACTGTGGCCACGGAGGACAGTGTCAGTTTTCCTGAGTATATTATCCTTAATTACAAATACATTGCATTGCCTGCTCCCCCGCCCTCCGGAATGGTTCCCATACCATGGTGTTATGGTTGGTTTGCTCATCCCTGCTGATGCCCCTCCTGTTGTCCACACAAGGAGCAAGACTTTTAAACCTGTTACACTAGCTCAAGAATTAGGGCTCCTTCTGAACCACCTTCTGGATCCCTCTATCTTCCTCGTTCATAGTCATACCTTCATATCCCTGATCACTGACTGAATGCTGATCCTCCTGAAACACAATATCCCAGGTAACTCTCCCTGTCCCTGATGTGTCACTGTTTGAAACTCAGACTCCAGCTCATCAACTTTGAACCAGAGTTCCTCAAGTAACCAACACTTGCTACAGATGTGGCCACTGTGAACAACAGTGAGGTCCATCAGATCCCACATTATGCAGTTACAGCAGTTGACTGGGCCAACATCTCTGTTTTGTTTACTTAGTTCTTAATTTGATTTAAAAATAATTCTGGTCTTCAGTTTTTGATCTGTAAATATCATGCCCATTTACCTTTAACCTACAATTGTCAAATTAGCAGCTATTACCAACTGCTAGGGGTGTCAGTTGCATGGTTTTCCTGTGATGTCACTTTTTGTTTTGTGCTGGGCAGCCGATCTTGGACTTCAAATTATCCTGTTTTGAACAAAAATTCCAAACTATGATTGAGAAGAAAGCAAAAACCCCCATTCCCCCTCATTCTGAAAGGGATCTCACTGTGTAAAGTTTGCTATATGATTATTACTAAAAGATTCAACTTATCACGTTAAAAGACCTTAAATTGAACTGTATCGCACTCAGGATGTGATCTCCCCTTCCTGACTCTGTGAAGCTTACTCTTTTGTTCTTTACTGGAAAGTGAGGACTGCAGATGCTGGAGACCAGAGTTGAAAACTGCGTGGTGCTGGAAAAACACAGGCCAGGTAGCATCCGAGGAGCAGGAGAATTGACGTTTCAGGCATAAGCCCTTCTTCAGGAATAAGGCTGGTGTGCCAAGTGGGCTGAGATAAAGGGTAGGGGGGAGGGAATTTGGGGGAGGGGTGCTGGGAATACGATAGGTGGAAGGAGGTGAGGGTGGTAGGCCGGAGAGGGGGTGGGGGTGGGGGTGGAGAGGTCGGGAAGAAGATTGCAGGTCAAGAGGGCTGGAGGAGCGCTGATACGGGTGGGGAGGGAAATATATCCCTGTTGGTGGGGTCTGTTTGGAGGTGGCGGACCCCACCACCAGGGATATATTTCCCTCCCTACCCCTATCAGTGTTCTGGAGAGACCACTCCCTCCGCGACTCCCTCATCAGGTCCACACCCCCCACCACTCCCTGCACCTTCCCCTGCAACCGCAAAAAGTGCAAAACTTGCGCCCTCACCTCCCTTCAAGGCCCCAGTGGATCCTTCCATATCCATCGCAAATTCATCTGCACCTCCACACACATCATTTATTGCATCCGCTGCACCCGATGTGGTCTCCTCTACATTGGGAAGACAGGCCGCCCACTTGCGGAACGTTTCAGGGAACACCTCTGGGACACCCACACCAACCAATCCAACCGCCCCATGGCTGAACACTTTAGCTCTCCCTCCCACTCCGCCAAGGACATGCAGGTTCTTGGCCTCCTCCAGCACCAGACCCTGACCATATGACGCCTGGAGGAAGAGTGCCTCATCTTCCGCCTAGGAACCCTCCAACCAAACGGGTTGATTGTAGATTTCTTCAGCTTCCTCATTCCCCTCCCCCCACCTTATCTCAGTCCCAACCCCCAGATTCAGCACTGCCCTCTTGACCCGATCTCTCCGCCCCCAACCCCTCTCCGGCCTACCACCCTTATCCTCACCTCCTTCCACCTATCCTATTCCCAGCGCCCCTCCCCCCAACCCTTTATCTCAGCCCACTTGGCATACCAGCCTCATTCCTGAAGAAGGGCTTATGCCCAAAACGCTGATTCTCCTGCTCCTCAGATGCTGCCTGGCCTGCTGTGTTTTTCCAGCACCACATTTTTAAACTCAGTTGTTCTTTAGGCCATTAAGACATAGCAGAATTATGTCATTCAGCCCATCGAGTCTGCTCCACCATTCAATGAGATCATAATTGATCTGAAAACCTTCGACTGCATCTTCCTGCCTTTTTCCTTTAACCCTTGATTTCCTTACTTTAACCCTTGATTAAAAATCTGTTTATCTCTGCTTTGAATATAACTAACAACCCAGCCTCGATAACCCTCTGCGGTGAACAATTCCACAGATTTTTAACCCTCAGAGAATACATTTTCCCCCTTATCTCTGCCTTAAATTTGGAATCCCATATCCTGAGATTCTGTCTAAACTCTCCCGAAAGGGGAAACTACCTTTCCATATGTATCCTGTCAAGTCTCCTCAGAATTTTGTACATTTAGAATTAGATTTTGTCATGTGTACATGAGTACAGTGAAAAATGTACAATGATGCCAGTGCCACCCAGTGTACCTAGGTACAAAGTAGAAAAATTAAAGGAAAAAATTAAAATTTTGACAGTTTGTCTTAACTGCTTAGCCATGCTGGGCTTGCACTCCCTACAAAGGCTTGATCTCCTCCACTTTGGCTCGCTCTTGGGGAGACTTCAGGCTGCATATTCTTATGCTGCTGCAGAAGCTGGGGACATTCTTCACCACAGTGTCGGGCTTGGTCTTCCCGCATTGGGCTCAATCTCCAATCATCTGAGTCCTGCTCCGGGTTTCCAGCTGTTGCCACGCATTTAATGAAGGTCATCTCTCATTCTTCTGTATTTCAATCAGTAATGACCCTACTCAACGTCTCCCTATAAAGCAATCCTTCTTTGGATTGCCTCTAGTGACAGTACATCTTCTCTTTGATTACGGGCTCCAAAACTGTACATAGTATTCCAGTTGTGGTCTTGGCCAGTTTGTCACTTGTGTGGTTTTAGCAAACATGCCTAGTTCTATGCACCATTCCAACATTATGGAATAATTATAATGGGGCCTTTAAGTACCCATAAACAGACTAGGATACTGGTTGTGTGAAGAGCAAGTGTTCCATGATTGTATTTGAAAGTGTTTCCTCCAGCAGTATGCGTCAGTCCAGAAAGGATGCATTGTTTGACAAGCTGCTCAGAAATGATTTTGGTCATGTGAATCAAGTGTCACTAGGGGCACATTTAGGAGACAAATGGTCATTGTATGATAAGGTTCAGGAAGATGTTGGAGAATGGCATTTACTAATCCAGAGGAAGAAAACACAATTGGCAGAGAGCTGACTCTGAGAGGGCTTGAGAGAACCAAGCAGGATTGATTATAATAAGGTGTTGGTGGGGAGAAGAACACTAAATAGTGGGTCACTTTTAAAGAGCAGATCGTTCAAGTTAATGTCCAGGTTCCCTCTAATTCAAAAGGTAGGATGAACAAATCCCTGGATGGCAAAGGAGGCAGAAATTAACTTTTAGAAAGGAAATGTGTACCTATGACAAACGTAAGGCAAAAAACACAATTGAGAACCAACAGAAATGCTGAAACTTTTTAGGGTGAAGGTGAAAAAAACAGAAGAGGAACAATGAGAAGAGACTATTAGTTAACATGAAAGGAAATCCGTCTTCTACAGACATGTAAACAGTTAAGAGTGGTTAAAGGTGAAGTAGGGCTGATCAGAGACCAGAAAGGGGACTTTCACATGGAAGCAGGGGCATGGATGAGGTGTTAAGTGAATATTTTTCATCAGTGTTTACAAAAGAGGAGAATGCTGCCTAGGCTAAGGCAATAGAGGAGCTGCCTGACCTGCTGTGCTTTACCAGTGCCACAGTTTTTGATTGATTCCAGTATCTGCAATCCTCCCTTTCTCCAAGACAATAGAGCAAACTGAGTCCTGGTGAATCACAAAACTCAGGCTGTAGATAGGGCTTTAAACTAAATAGTGGAGGAGAGTGTTCAGTCACTTAAAAACTTAAAAAATCAAACTTAGAAGAGAAGATGAGAGAGGAGGTAAGTGAGGAGTTTGAGTTTTCTCAGAAAAGGAAGAGATAAAGTGTACAAATGTCATATTGTACCAAGGAATTGTAAACATATGGGAAATTTGATAAAATAATATCTTCGAGGCTTTTTATCGAAATGAATGAATCATTCACAATAAAATTAATGAGTTAACAGTGCAAATAGCGACTGTATAGGATATGAGTGCGTGATGATTACTAAGATATAACTGCAGGGAGACCAGGTTTGGACTTCAATATCCAAGGGTACTCAAGTGTTTCGGAAACTTTCTTGGTAAAGGAAGCGATCTATGCTGTTGTGAGAAATTATATGAACTGTGTAGAATCTGTTTGGGTGAAAAGGAAAAATAGAAGGAAAGAAGTCCCTATAGTGGGAGTAATTTATAGGTCCCAAAACAGTAGTCCACAGTGGGGTGCAGTGTAAACCAAGAAATACTGGGTCTTGCAAGAAAGTAGAGCAGTCATCGTTGATTTTAATATGCATATAGACTGCATTTATCAAATTGGCAAAGGTATTCTCAAGGGAAAGCTCACTGAATGGACTAGAGATTGTCTCTTGAAACAATATGGGCGTCAAGAGTGTGATGCTGGAAAAACATAGGTCAGGCAGCATCTGAGGAGCAGGAGAATTGGTGTTTCGGGCATAAACCCTTCATGAGGAATCATGATTTCCATCATCTTCAGTCCTTACTTTCTCAAAGCAATATGTTGAATGAATGATTTATATCTAGTGAGATGCAGTGAAAAGTGTTCTGTCGCCACAATCTGGCATCATTTTGAGCTACAAAACAAAAAACAGGAAGTAAATATAGTCCATCTTCTTTGGCTGGGATCGCAAACACAGGTCCAGGACTTGTGCAAGATCCCTGTTCCAGGCCTACTGCAGCCAGGAGTACATCACCCCCCACACCCCTCCAGGCACTGACACTGCTGCAGTTGATGACCCAACACCTTTGAAGGAATCCATACTCCTGGCCTGCCGTGGCCAAGGGACCCTGCTGCAGCTATTGCCATTCCAGGGGTCCACTCGTCTGACACACTGTCTTTCTGCAACGTTCCTGTCTGGACCTGCACCACAAAAGCGACAATGATAAATTTCTGCCAAGAAGAGGAGGGTGGTGTCAGGTGGGTTACAGGAAATTCTGGACTTGCATTGATTTTTTTAAAAAAATGTTCTAAACAATCTTTTGATTTCCATCGAGAAGTGACTCCAATCAGTGTAGGTCTAAAAGCTGGGCCGGGCCTCCATCCCTTAGCTGCTGTCTGGAGCTTTCTCTGTTTACGTTGCAGGGAGGATTGTGTGTATCTGTAGTAATTAACTTGAGAGCATGCTATTCCTGTGTTGGTATTGTGTAGTGAGATGGGATTTTAAAAAAACTCAAAGTAAGGATCTCTCTATAGAAGAATGATCATAGCATGCTCAAAGTTTAAATTTAGTTGGATGGTGAGAAACCAGAGTTCCACATGAGCATTTTGAAGTTAAACAAGCCAAGGGTAATTATATTGGCATGAGGACCATTCTGGTCCTAGTGGATGGGGTGGACACATTAAAAAGTAGGACAGTGACAGATGTTTAAGGAGATACTCAATTGCTCCCAACAGAAATATACTATCAAAAGGAAGAAAGCAGTAAAGCCAAGAGGCCTATCCTCTGGAAAGAACTACCCACCATTTACTCAAGTAGCCTTGAGGTTATCTTCGAGACTGTGTATGAGAAAGGCTGGCAAAGACTGTATTCCCAAGCGAATTAGGTGTGATTGGAACACTGCATAGATCTAAGGAGCGTCTTTGCTTTGGTAAGGTGAGTGAGTGCAGATCAACACCCAGATTATAGACTTCCAGATCAGCTATCAACATTTATACCAGCCGAGTATCCTGAAGGGGCATGCTGCTCCTGAAAGTGGGAAAATTGTGCTGAGGTGATCAGTGATCTATCGAGCAAGGCTTCGAGCCCTGGCACTGTTGAGCAGCTGACAGCAGTGATGCATGTTGCATCTTATTTAACTAAGTTGAAGGATGAGGGGTTGGTCTTGCCCTTGTTTCTTTTGACCTCACCAGAGAAATGGTGCAGCGTGCAACAGAGAGAGTATGCACAGGATGACCCCACCTTACCATCCTTATGGTTAGGAAGTGGTAATGGAAATCCCTAGAACGAGCCTGCGCACAACTCCCGGGTGGGTGATGGGGAGGTAAGAGTTACTGGATGAGAGAATGAAAGTATTTTGTAATCTGTACACACAAGGTGCAGTACAATGCTCCTCCTCCAACAGCAATGAGAACCCTCCGCTTAGCAGAGGGTTTTGCTGCCAAAGGCAAGTTCTCCTGATCAATTTGAGCCTCCCACAAGGTCGCTCATGTAGGAAAACATCAGTGTCACTAGCAGCCTCTGAGGAAATGCCGGCAAAACGGTTGTATCATTTGAGTGCACCCTCCAGTGCACAGATACACTCAGTTTGGTGAGCTCCCTTTTGTGAGTAGAAATTGTGGCAAAGAGTAAAGGAGGTGGTGGAGGGCAGAGACAGCTGTAGCCTGCCTCACATGGAGGAACAATACAGCCATTCTCAGCCAGATGTAGATGGTGGGCCTCTGGAATAATATGCATGGAGGGTGTACATTGAGTGTGATGTGTCTGCATTTCAAAGTTGTCTGAACTAGTGTGTGATTATGGGCTGAGAATAGAGGTGTTTGTTCAGTTCATGCTTGCTGCCATGGCTTAGCTTTTGAACATTCGAGCTGCTTCATTGAGAGAAACAAAAAATCTGCAGATGCTGGAATCCAAAGTAGACAGGCAGGAGGCTGGAAGAGACCGCAAACCAGACAGCATCAGGAGGTAGAGTCATAGTCATAGAGATGTACAGCATGGAAATAGACCCTTTGGTCCAACCTGTCCATGCCGACCAGATATCCCAACCCAATCTAATCCCACCTACCAGCACCTGGCCCATATCCCTCCAAACCCTTCCTATTCATATACCCATCCAAATGCCTCTTAAATGTGGCAATTGTACCAGCCTCCACCACATCATCTGGCAGCTCATTCCATACACGTACCACCCTCTCCAACACCAGGGAAAAGACTTTGTCTATTTATCATATCCATGCCCCTCATAATTTTGTAAACCTCTATAAGGTCACCCCTCAGCCTCCAACGCTCCAGGGAAAACAGCCCCAGCCTGTTCAGCCTGTCCCTATAGCTCAAATCCTCCAACCCTGGCAACATCCTTGTAAATCTTTTCTGAGCCCTTTCAAGTTTCACAACACCTTTCCGATAGGAAGGAGACCACAATTGCACGCAATATTCCAACAGTGGCCTGACCAATGTCCTGTACAGCCGCAACATGACCTCCCAACTCCTGTACTCAATACTCTGACCAATAAAGGAAAGCATACCAAACACCGCCTTCACTATCCTATCTACCTGCGACTCCACTTTTAAGGAGCGATGAACCTGCACTCCAAGGTCTCTTTGTTCAGCAACACTCCCTAGGACCTTACCATTAAGTGTATAAGTCCTGCTAAGATTTGCTTTCCTAAAATGCAGCACCTCGCATTTATCTGAATTAAACTCCATCTGCCACTTCTCAGGCCATTGGCCCATCTGGTCCAGATCCTGTTGTAATCTGAGGTAACCCTCTTTGCTGTCCATTACACCTCCAATTTTGGTGTCATCTGCAAACTTACTAACTGTATCTCTTAAGAGAAGCGCAAAGTATCAGGTATAACCCTTCAGGAATGGGTGTTGGGGGTAGGGGGAGTTACAGATTATAAAAGGGGAGGGGAGGGTTGTGGATGGGGAAAGAGGTGGAGTGGTGAGGTGGTGATGGGTGAATACAGGTGATAGGTCAATAGGAAAAATGAATCCGGTAGGTCGCTGCAAGGAGGGGTCTGTCAGAGGGATGGAAGGGTGGAGGGGGGTTGTGGGGGGTGGGATGGTTATTTGAAATTGGAGAGCTCAATGTTGAGTCCTTCAGGCTGTAGGCTGCATACGTTGAAAATGAGATGTTGTTCCTCCAATGTGTGGTCTGAATCACTGTGACAATGAAGGAGGCCAAGGATGGTCATGTCGGAGATGGTGTGGTAAGGGAAATTGAAATAGGCTGTGACCGGGAGATCAGGCTGGCCCTTATGGGTCTGGCTGAAATGCTTGGTGACATATGCCCTTACATATGGTCTCACCAATGTAGAGAAGGTCACATTGGGAACACCGAATACAGTAAACAAGGTTGGTGGAGAGGCAGGTGACCCTCTGTCTCACTTGGAAGGACTGTTTTGGGGCACTGGATGGAGGTGAGGGGTTGGCGTGCCGGCAGGTTTTACATCTTTTATGGTAACGGGGAAGGTACTGGGAGATTTGGGGGGGGGGGGGGGGGGGGGTGAAGGTGAGGGAGGGAGGATAGCGTGAGCCAAGGAATGATGATAGGAATGATCTTTGTGGAAGGCAGAGAGGGCTGAAAGGAACAGATGTGCTTAGTGGTGAGGACTAGCTGGAGCTGGCAGAACTATTTGAGGATGATACTTTGGATTTGGAGACTGGTGAGTGGTAGGTGAGGACAAGGGATTTATTATGTCTGGATGGGGTGGGGTTTAGAGCAGTGAAATGGGGAATGGAGGAGGTGCGGTGGAGGGCTGGCTGGATGATAAAGGGAGGAAAAGCACTTTGTTCAAAATAGGTGGACAGCTGGGAGGATAGGGAATGGAATGTCTCCTCATCAGAGCAGATGCAGCATATGGTGGAGTTTGGAAAACAGGTTGAATTTTTTGCAGGATACAGGTTGGGAGGACTTTTAGTCTTAAGTAGTTTTGGGAGTCTGGGTTTGTAGTAAATGTCAGTCTGTAAGCTGTTGCTGAAGATGGAAACAGGGAGGTCAAGAAAGGGGAGGAAGGGGTCAGAGATAGACCAAGTGAATTTAAAGGCAGGATAGAAGTTGTTGGCAAAGTTGATAAACTGCTCCAGTTCAGCCTGGATTCAGGATAGAGCACCGATGCAGTCATTGATGTAACAGCGGAAGAGTTTGGGAACAGTAGCTGTGTATGTACCGAAGTTTGATTGTTCAGTGTGGCCGACAAAGAGGCAGGCGTAACTAGGGCCTGTGCGCGTAGTCATGGCCACCCTCCGGGTTTGGAGGAAATGGGAAGAGTTGAAGGAAAGGTTATTGTGGGTATGGAGTAATTCAGCAAGGTGGAGGAGCGTATTGGTGGAGAGGGACTGAAGAGGAAGAAACCAAGGGCTTGCAGGCTGTCCTTGTGGGGAGTGAATGTGTCCAGGGATTGCACGTCCATAGTAAATATGAAGCGCTGGGAACTGGAGAACTGGAAGTTTCTGAAGGGGTGAAAGATATGGTTGGTGCCCTGGATGTAGGTGAGTGGAGTCAAGGTAGGATGAAATTAGTTCAGTGGGGAAGGACCATGCAGAGGCGATGGGGTAGCTGGGCTAGTGGATTTTGGGAGAAGCCAACCCTACAGCTAGCCATATGCATATCCCTGAGTGGATGCAAGAATGGTGATCTGACATGAACAGAATACAAGCCCATGCCAAAGTAATCACCAGATGCACACATGCTGTTAGCAGGCATAAGTAGGCTGCTGTTATCTCATCCAGTGTCACAAGAGGCACATTGTGTAGGAGTGACAGCACTGAGAAGTTGAGAGCTTTGTTCTATTTGTGGGCAAACTGAGACGGCTGGCCTGATGTGCACTATATAAAAGTGAGTCTATTTGATTTGTTCCCTTCAACAAAGGTGTTACCAGAGCTAGATGAAATAGTTGCAAAGCATGCAGTTCGACTGGTTGAGAGATACTTGGGTGAACTATGCTCTGGCATTGACACAATCCTGATGAAAACTTTTGACTCCTGAGCAAGCCCCAGCTTCCTCCTTACTTTGAGAGAAGAAAAAGGAGATCACAGAACAATCGGTTATATTCACCCAGAGTCAACGCCTACACCTATCTAGAGTGTCATGTAGTGGAACCAATGCACTAAATTCTTGCCGTGGTGGACTGCAGTGGGCAGGTCAATCAGTCCAACCACCTAAAACCACATTTCCAGAGCCCACTAGCCAATGTGAGCAGGTACATTCAGCTGTAGCACCTTTTGTGGTTGTGCATCAGAGCAGTATAATGAAGTGAATAGCCAACTATTCAAGAGAGAACCATTATGGCCTGGAATTTATGTAGCTGTCAGGATGGTGTGTGAACACGTGGTTCAAGCTTGTGTTGTGGTCATACATTTGTTAAATGTTGAGGGAGTGGCTGCCTTGATGATGAATCTTCCTGGCTGCTCATCCTAACCCTAACCCTAACTTGACCCAGTGTCTTGATGAATGGACCTGAGGGTGCCCTATTCTTGCAGGAATGCAGTAATAGTAGCAAGTCCCAGTAAAGCATTGTGTAAAGCATTCCAGTGACATATTTGTATATGAATGCTAGGAATTGCTTTCTGAACAGGCTTGCATGATCTAAGGTTTTGATACTGTTGTCTTGCAATAACTTGTATTATTATTTGATATATGAAAGAGAGTAATGGGAAATGTTAGTTGAACGATGCAACATTTAATGTAAGTGTTAAACATGTAAACCTTTAAGCTAAACTCCTGTGATCCAATCTTATTATTAGTTTGTTTCATTGACATTTATGAAAAATCTTATCTATTCATATTGCTGCTAAAATGATTGCAGTTTGCACTTTTTGCTAGAGCATTTTGACACAAGCAATTTAAGACCCATGTGGCAAGATGCAATCATTATTGAGGTCAGTAGAGGGAATAAAATAAAGCAGAAGAAATAGTGAGCGATCTATTTAGGCTTTGTCTGGAAATGGGAAACTATATTTTTTAAAAAAGTGAATTTTTAAACTGGCATTATTTTACAGCAGAATATTTTGGAATCCGAATAGATCAACCCTGAAGGCTTTTCATCGCTTTTTGAAGGTGCTGGTTTATAATGGATCAGAGGGACTGAAGAAATAGGTGTTGATTTTTATTTTGCAGGAATTGAGAGTTTCTAATCTTTTATTCCAAAACTGCAGTGTTGCAGATATTGCATTGTCTTTTTGCTACCATGCCCACCTGGGAGTAAAATGTCACATCAACGGTTATAAAAATAGAGAACAAGTTTTAAACAGACTTCAAAGAAAAATATTTTGTGAGGGTCCTTTTAAAGTAGATTGATCTATTTTTGAAAACCCTGTATGGCATGCCTTTTGGATACAATGTTGGAAAACCATCAAAGAAAAATGTTAGTGTCAATTCACTGCCAAGATACAAAATGTCTTTAAACTCTGAAAGATTGCAACAAGACGTGTCCTGACTTATTTTTAAGTGCTCAGTATTAGTGCTCAGTAATAATACTAATGTAGAGAAGACCATTCAGCAGAGAATTTATGAACAACATATATTAATATCATGCATTTTGACATAGAAAATGTCGCACGGTGCTTTTGCTGGAGAGTAAGAAAAACACATTTGAGTTAGAAGATTGAGTACTGATCAAAAACTTTAAGGGGGATAAAGCAAACTAACGTTTCAAGTCTAGATGAATTCATCAGAGCTGATGGAGTCATCTGGACTTGAAATGTTAGTTTGCTGTCTCTCCATGGTTGCTGCCTGACCTGTTGTGATCTCCAGCAATTTTGTTTTCAGTTCAGATTCCAGCATCTGCAGTAAGCTGCTCCTGCTTTGTTAAAGGGGAGGGGAGGGTGTTGTGTGTGAAGGAGTTTAAAGGCGGACACTGAGTATACGTTTTAGGTTTCATTCCAATTCTTATGTGACTGAATTCACAGCCATTAACAGTGGGGCAAAGGAACAGGAGAATATATGATGGTGGAGTCCTTTTCAGATGATGCATCAATATCCCTGCATGTTGATCACCAATTAGAAGAAGCACTGAGGTTAACAAGAGCACAGAATATTCTCTGGGTGGGGACTTCAATGCTTATGATCAAGAATGGTTTGGTAAATCGTTACTGACCTGAGCTGGATGAGATCTGAAGGAAAGAGCTATTGATCTGAGTCTCAGGTGTTTGGTGAGTGAATCTACAAAGGGAAAAATATACTTGGCCTCATCCTCACTAACTCCCAGTCTTTGATGTCTTTATCTATGACTTGTATGGCTAGGAGTAACCACATTAAGTCATTGAAGATGAAACTTCATCTCCACATTTTGAGGATGCTTTCCTATTGTGTTATGTGGTACTACCACCATGCTAAATGGGATAGGTTTTGAACATCAGAAAAATGGAGTAGAATATTCATCCCTTCAAGCCTGTCCTACCATTCAGTAAGATCGTAGCTGATCTGCCCCAGATCTCAACTTTTTCAGGTCGCCTTCTCGTACCCTCACTACCTCATTCAAAATTCTATTGATCACCTCTTTAAATACTTAGTGATGTAGCCTCCCCAACTCTGTGTAGAGAATTCCAGTCACTCACTCTGCTTCTAGGAGAAGAAATTCCTTTGCATCGCAGTTTTTCGAGAGACGCGGAATATTGGAACAATGTTCCCAGATCAAGATTTCCTACTAATGAAACATCTTCTCAACTTCTACCCTTTCCAACCCCCTCAGAATCTTGTATGTCTCAAGAAGTTTCTTTTAAACTCCATAGAATAAGTATTCACTGATTCCTGTTCAGCTGTTCTTGGTAAATCAATCCCTTTACTCTGGAAATCAGCCGGGTGAATCCAGTATATACTCTATTAAGTACAGGACCAAATCTATACACGGTACTCAGGGTGTGGCCTCAGCAACATCCTGTAAAGTTGTAACAAGACCTTCCTATTTTTAAATTCCAATTGCTTAGCAACAGAGGCCAACTTTTCATTTATTGTCTTAATTATTTGCTGCACTTGTTCCCTTTGTGTTTCCTGCACAGGATTGCCAAGATCCTTTTGAACTGTACTTTTTCTTGGGAGTCTCTTGGCATTAAAATAAACATCTATGTGCTTCTGAACCGAAATATAACCATTTCCTTGGTCATATTATTCCAATGCTACCACAATGCTGATGCTTATCTAGCAATATGGCAATTTGTCCAGATATATACCATCCACAAAAAGCAGGATAAATTTTGGAAGAAAACTGAACTCTCGGTGAAGTGAGTGATTGCCTTTATTATCGAGGCACACTTGATTGAATAGGGTCTCAAAGAATTTGAGTAAAACTGGAGTCAGTGAAAATGAAGAGGGTGTGGGAGGTTACACATGTGAATATTTGACCACTGAGAGTTATAGCACAGAGTGTGCACTGAGAACACAGACGAAGATGATTGTTGAGGGTACCTAAATCAAATCGACTACAGTGGCTTAAGAAGGTAACTCACCAGCACTTTCTTAAGGGTACCTCAGGATGGACAATAATTGTTGGCCTAGTCAGCAAGGTCAGCATCCCATAGGGGTTAGTTTAGTTGAATTGGTTGGATGGCTTGTTTGCAATGCAGCGATGCCAACAGATGGGTTCAATGGCTGCACTTTGAGGTTAATATGAAGGATTCTACTACTTGACTTCTCCTCTTGTCTGAGGCATGGTGACCCTTCGGGTTAAATCACCATATGTTGGGAAGACCAAGGTGACTTTTTACATCCCATTAAACAAATCTTTTTAAAAAAAATCATCTCAGCTGTGGGACAACTCTGCAGGAGTTCCTCAGGATGGTGTCCTACACCCACCTATTTTCAGCAGTTTCATCAATAACCTTCCGTCTATCATAAGGTCAGAAGTAGCGATGTTCACTGTGCAATGAGAAATGTTCATCATGATTCATGATTCCTCAGATACTGAGGCAGTCTGTCTAAATACAACAAGAACTTGACAATATTTGAGTAGGACTGATACAGTTTGTGTAATACAAGTGCCAGGCAATGACCACCTCCAACAAGATGAGTTTTAACCATTTCAAAATGACTATTGCTAAATCCTCCACTACCAACGTCCTGGGGTTACTATTGACTGAAACTGAACTGTACTAGTCAGATGTATACTGAGAGTACAAAACTGGTTTAGAAACTAGGAATTCTGAAGCATGCAACTTCCCTTGACTCCACAAGGCTTGTTCCTCTCAGGGCACAATTTTCAGGTATGGTAGAGAGTCATGTAACATGGAATCAGACCCTTCATCCAACTCCTCTATGCTGACTACATTTCCCAAACTAAACTCTTCCCACTTACCTGCATGTGGCCCATATCCCTCTAAATCTTTCCTATTCATGTACCTGTCCAAATTTTTAAAAATATTGTAACTACCTGCATATGCCACTTCCTCTGGCAGATTATTCCACATATGAACCACCCACTGTGTGAAACAAATTGCCCCTAAAGTCCCTTTTAAATCTTTCTCCTCTCACCTTAAAAATTATACCCCCTAGATTTGAACTCGCCCACCATCTGGAAAAGATTTTTGCTATTCACCTTCTCTATGTCCTTCATGATTTTATAAAGCTCTGTAAGATCTCCCCTCAAATTCCTATGCTCCAGTGAAATACGTCCTAGCCTATCCTTATAACTCAAACCCTCTAGTCTCCGCAACATCCTGGTAAATCTTTTCTGAACCCTTTCCAATTTAATAACATCCTTCCTATCGGAGGGCAAACAGAACTGTACACTGTACTCCAAAACCTCGAGCTGACATCCCAACTCCAATAATCAGTGGGCTGAACAATGAAAGCAAGCATGCTAAATACTTTTCTTGACTACTTTGTCTAACTGTGATGCAATTTTCAAGACCTATGTACTTGCACCCCTCTGTCGGACAACATTCCCACCCAAGGCTCTACCATTAACGGTATAAGTCCTACCCTTGTTTACTTTACCAAAATGCAATCCCTCGTGTTTATCCAAATTAAACTCTGTTTACCAATCCTCAGCCTATTGGCTCAATTGCTCAAGATTCCTTTATAATCTTCGTCAACAGTGAAGGTGGTTATCTATACCACCACTTTTGGTGTCACCCACAAACTTACTAACCATGCCTCCTAAATTCTCATCTAAATTGTTTCTATAAGTGACAAACAAAAAATGGATCCAGTACCAATCCCTAAGGAACACTGCTGGTCATAGTTCTGTAGTCCACAAAACAACCCTCCACCACCATCACCCTCTGTCTCCTATGGTCAAGCCAATTTTATATCCAGTTAGTAAGTTCTTCTTGAATCCCATGTAATCTAACTGCAAAACCTGTGCCCACAGCTCCCCCTTACCTCCGTCCAAGGCTCCAAAGGAGTCTTCCACATCCATCAATGTTTCACCTGTATGACCATGTGTCGTTTACTGTATCTGTTGCTCCCGATACGGTCTTCTCTACATTGGAGATACTGGACGCCGACTTGCAGAGTGCTTCAGAGATCCTCTCTAGGACACCTGCACCAACCAGCCCCACCACCCCATGGTCAAACACTTCAACTCCCCCCCTCCCCCCCCCCCCCCCCCCCTCCCATTTCACAATGCAGGTCCTGGGCCGCCTCCAACGCCACTCCCTAACCACCTGACACCTGCAGGAAGAATACCTCATCTTCCACCTTGAGACCCTAAAGTCTCATGGCATCAATGTGGATATCATCAGTTTCCTCATTTCTCCCCGCCACATTCCAGATCCAACATTCCAACTCTCACCACTCTCTTTGACCTGTCCTACCTGTCTATCTATCTTCCTTCCCACCTATATGCTCCATGCTCCCCTCCAACCTATCACCATCACCCCCACCTCCTTCCACCTATCACACTCTCAGATACCTTCCCCCAGCTTGATCCCCTTTCCATTTATCTCACCACCCCCTCTGCCCACAGCTTCATTCCTGATGAAGAGCTTTTGCCCGAAACATTGACTCTTCTGCTCCTCAGATGCTTCCTGACCTGCTGTGCTTTTTCAGCATCAAACTCACAACTATAATCTCCAGCATCTGTAGTCCTCACTTTCGTGTAATCAGTCTAACATGCACAACCTTGTCACAGGCTTTACTAAAGTCTTTGTAGACAATGTCTACTGCTCTGTTGTCCTCAATCTTTTTCGTTATGTCCTCAAGAAAGCTCAATCAACTTTGTGGGACACAACTTCCTCGTACAAAGCCATGCTGACTATCCCTAATCAGGCCTTCCCTCTCTAAATGCATGTAAATCCTAACTCTCAGAATCTCCTTCAACAACTTACCAACCACTGATGTCAGACTCGTAGGTCTATAGTTCCCAGGCTGCTGCTTACAGCCATTCTGAAATAAAGACAAAACATTAGCCACCCTCCAGTTCTCTGGCACCTCACCTGTGACTATAGATGATACAAACATCTCTGCTAGGGGCCTTACAATTTTTTTCCCTAACTTGGTACCATGTTCTCGGATACTTTTGATCAGGTCCTGGAGATTTATTCACTTTCATATTTTTTTTAAGACCTCCAGCACTTTCTCTTTAATGTGGAATAGGTTACTCCCCACTTGCCTGGATGGGTGCAGCTGCAACAACACAAGAATCTTGACATCATCCAGGACAGAGCAGCCACTGATCGACAGACTGTCCACAATCTGAAAGATTCACTTTCTCCATCACCAATCGGGGCAGCAGTGTGTACTATCTACAGGTCACACTGCAACCAGTCACCAATTGTTCTTTGACGTCATCTCCAAAGCCACGATGTGTGCCACTTTGAAGAATGAAGCCAGAAGATCCATGGGAAAACTTTCAAGTTCCCCTCCGAGCCTGACTTGGAAATATACCTCGATTATTCGAACGAGATGGGCAGGCAGTATTTTGTTCGGATAATTGATTATTCGGTTAACTGGTTCAATGCCTCTCCTCTGGGACTGGGAGTTTTCTGAAGTTTCCCTTTTTCCTCGTTCTGCCTGCCTTGCTCCCTCTCTGTCTCAGGGTTTGTTTCTGAGCAGACATACACTTGTGTGAAAGGGACCTGCAGTGTTGACAGTGAACACTTGCTATGTCTGTTCCCCATTCGGGAGACTAGGCAGCAGCACACTTCATAATACCGCCACCCCACCGCCCTGCACAACCCACCCTGCCCCCAGACTGGACAACAGCAAGATTGCTGCTGCCTTTCGGGGGGTGTGAAGTGCGCAGGCACACATATACACACACACACACACACACACACACATCTTTTTGACAATTCCCACTCTGCCTTGTACAGGGAAATGTTGGGGAGATTATCTGGGGAAGGGAGGTTTAGGGGGCACTCCTGTGTGGAATGCCAGGGTAAATGTGGGTGGAGAGGGAGGGCGGGAGGTTGGCGACAGTGCCTGGGCTCCCATCGATGTCCGGGACTGTTCTTGGCAGCATTTCACTAAGTCAAATTTACTTTTAATCATTGTAAACTAAAAGCACAATCAGTGTTGATAACACCTCTTTGATGTAATGTTCCTATTGGGACCTTGAGATCATCTTCAGATAATCCGAAATTTGGATATTTGATATTCAGATAATCGAGGATCCTCTGTATTCTTTTAGTATTGCTAGATTAATATCTTCGATCTCTCTTCCTAACAGCATTCTACCTCCTGGCATATGGACTGCAACTGTTCAAGAAGGTGGCTCACCACCGCCAACCTGAGGGCGATTAGTGATAAATACTAGCCTCACCACTGAACCTGTGCCCATATTCTGTGAATGAAGAAACAAGATATTTGTACATATCTGAGATTTTTAAAAATTGTAATAGAATAGAAAATGTTTGTAAACTCATCATGTAACACTAGTGGAGAGAAACCGGTTTAACTTTTCAGGTTAACAACCTTTTATCAGAACTGGAATATGCTAGAGGTGGACCACTTAAAATTGTGTATGTCGAGCAGGCTGTAGTCTTAACTTTTTTTTTCTTTCACATTTAAAATGTTTAGCAATGGGGGTGCTGTTCCATGGAACTGTAGAAATGTAGTGATGCGTGCAAAGAAATTGTGTTAGTCTCTCCTAGTGAGCCGAGTAATATATGGCCTATTACTAAAACAAATTTGATAAAGTTAATCTGTGCTGAAACTAATCCTCTTTGAGAGTTTGCTTATTTTACATTTGGGTTAAGGTGCATAATGGTTCTCAATACTGTTCTTTAGTCTAATTTTGAAGTAAATGGAACTTCAGGACTGGTGAATAACTTGTTATGCAAATAAAAGCAAAATATTGCAGATGCTGGGAATCTTAAACAAACAAAATTTCAGCAGCTCTGACAGTATCTATTGAGAGAGAAACAGTATCAATGTTTTCAGTTCTGAAGAAGAGTGATACAGCACTTGATGCTAACTCAGTTTCTATCTCCATAGATGCTGCCAGACATGCTGAGTTTCTCCAGCATTTTCAGTTTGTTGTAATAGCGTGCTGTGTTTCAGGATGCTTTACTGTTTAAAGGATATCGTTGATTTTTACTGTTGTTCTTCATGGAGGTTACAATGCTTTCTGTATTCTATTACCATGAGGTATAATTTATAAAGATGAAACTTTAAAATCCACACTTGGAAGATTAATGTAATGCTGTGTAAAAATATCAGCAAAATAAGTCATCCAATTGTTTTTCCTATTCCACCTGATTGATAACTGAAGTCTTAACATCGGAGTGTAAAACACAATTCTTTCCCCTTTCATGACACTTTTAGGAGTACAGCTGTACTAGTGTTTACCTCTCAATTTGTGATAATAAAAAGAAAAGGTCAGTACTTCACATAATGTGATAACATCTAACTGCTAATATGTGGTACAAAGTAATTTGTGTACCCATGTAATTTCTGAAGGTCAGGAGTATTTTTATCAAGGCATATTTTGAATTGATTAGGTTTTAAATATGTTTGACCATGTTTTTAGATAATCTATTGTGTCCTTTGTTTTGTTCCCATTTCAGATGATTGCCTTTATCTCTTGCCTATGCCATGGAATCGTTTTGGCCTCCATTCTTTTGACTCCAGCTGGAGCAGGAATTTTTGGAGGGACTGGTAGGTTTGCTGGATCTTCGGTTTGGTGGGAGGTATTAGAATAGGCTTTTGAATGACTTCAAAATGTAAAGCAACTCAAGTTCTCAGAGACAAAAACAGAAGTTGCTGGAAAAGTTCAGCAAGTCTGGCAGCATCTGTGAAGAGAAATTAGCGTTAACATTTTGGGTCTGGTGACTCATCCTCTGAACTGATGGTATTTAGGAAAATATTAGTTCCTATGCAGAAGATAGGTTGGGGGGACAGGGTAAGGAGAATGGAAAGGTGGGAATAGATCCCAAAGAGAGACAAGAATAGATGGACAGTAAAAGGAGTCGATAATAATCTGCCTCGGAGGGTGAAAAATCTGTTAATGGGGACTGTGTAAGTGACTAACAATACGAAGTGTGTAATGGCAGGCTGTGTGATGGGAAACAGGGCTAGGACATGGGAGAGTTCAGCCTCTAAAATTATTGAACTTGTTATTGAGTCCAGAGGGCTGCAGGGTCCCCAAGTAGAAAATGAGGTGTTCTTGCAGCTTGCGCTGAGTTTTGCTGGAACACTGCAGCAGACCTGAGACAAGAGATGTTGGCCAGGGAATAGGATGGTGTATTAAAAGTGGCAGGCACCTGGAAGCTCAGGGTCATTTTTGGAGGTCAGAGTGAAGATGTTCTGTAAAGTTACACTTTGTTTCCCCAGTGTGGAGGAGACCACGTTGTGAGCAGCGAATGCCTAGATTCGATTGTGGGAAGTGCAGGTAAAGTGCTGCTTTACCTGGAAGGTATATGTGGGCCCTTGGATACTGAGGAGGGAAGAGGTAAGTGAATAGGTGTTACTCCTTCAGCGGTTGCAGAGGAAGGTGCCATTGGGCTGTGGGGGTGAAGGAAGAATGGACCAGGGTGTCCTGGATGGAATGGTCCCTGCAGGAGGTGGGGAGGTAAGGGAATATGTGTCTGGTGGTGGCATCTCACTGGAGATGGTGGAAATGGTGCCAGATGATCTTCTGGATGTGGATGCTGATGGAGTAGTAGATAAGGACAAGGCGAACCCTATCACTGTTGTGGGAAGGGAGGGTGTGAGGGCAGAAGTGCATGATTCCTGTAGAGGAAATACATTTCCTTTCCCCTCCCCTCCCCTGCTCAACTTCTGCAGAGACCATTCCCTCAGGGACACCCTGGTCTACTCTTCCTTTTACTCCCAACACGCACCCACAGCCCCATAGCACTGTACTGTGCAACTGCTGAAGGTGTAACAACATCTGCCCATTTATGTCCTCTGACCCCAATCTCTAAGGGCCAAACATACCTTCCAGATGAAGCAGCACGTTACCTGCACTTCTCACAATCTAGTCTACTGTATTCACTGCTCACAATGTGATCTACTCTACATGGGGAAATGAAGGGTTGACTGGGTGACTGCTTTGCAGAACATCTATGTTCTACCCACAAAAAAGACCCTGAGCTGCCATATGCCTGACACTTTAAAACACTACCCTGTTCCCTGGCCAACATCTCTGTCTCAGGTTTGCTGCAATGTTCCAGCGAAACTCAGCATAAACTGCAAGAACAATATCTCATTCTCCACTTGGGGACCCTACAGCCCTCCAGCCTCCATATCAAGTTCAATAATTTTAGGGCCTGAACCCTCCCATGTCCAAGCCCCCTATCCCACACACCAGGCCTTGTTATCAGTCTGCTATTACACGTTATCTATTGTTCGTCACTACAGTCCCCATTGACAGCTATTCACCCTCCTAGGCAGATTGTTATCCTTTGTCTGCCCAACTATTCTTCTCTCTCGTTGGGCTCTATCCCCACCTTTCATTTACTTCCTACCCTCTTTCCCCCCCCATCCTACCTTCTGCATAAAAACTGACATTTTCCTAACTACCATCATTTCTGAGGAAGGGTCACTACTCCCAAAATGTTAACTCTGATCTTTCTTCACAGATGCTGCCAAACCTGGTGAGTTTTTCCAGCAACTTCAGTTTTTGTTCCTGATTTGCAGCATCTGCAGTTCTTTCAGTTTTTATCAAGTTCTCAGAGGCTTGGCTGCAGCGCTAGGGAATAATGGTTTATTTGATCATTTTTCTACTTCATTAGCAGCTTTGTTTCAGCTGTAAGGTGGGGAGAAGGTGGATATTTTTTGGTAATCTTCGCAGACATTTGGAAATATCCGTACAAAGAGCAGTGGAAATGTGAAAAGAATGCACTCTCTTAAAGATACAGAAGATTGTCAATTATAAAAATACAGTCATGAATTGTTTCCACTCGAACATGTTTCCTCAAATAGAATGAGTTGAGGGCTTTTGGACAAATTATCTTGGTTAATCTTATTGCATTGTCTCTCTAAGTTTAAAATCTGTGTCCACTGTCAGCATCACTAAACACATTTCAGGAAAAAAAGCTGAAAGTAAACTTTTTTTAAATGTAAAAAGAGGATGAGTTGATTTAAGTTCAATCAATCTTAACTTGTATAAATTAGTCTGTGACATAACATGATCATCAACTATGTTCATGATGAAGTAATGCAAACTTTTAAAAAAAAAGTTCTTCAAAAACTGACCCCTTTTTATAATGCTTTTTTACAGAAGTTTATATCAAATGTTCACTTTAACTTGCATTTTATTCAGTGCTGTTTATCATAAGTTGACACTCTCTGGTAAATGCATTGATACTTTGAATAAACACAGTATTATTGAAGAAAGCTAGCATTTGTCAAATTATCTGCAACATTAGCTTTGAGCAGAGTGCATGTTAAGGAAAATAATGCTAAAAGATTCAGTTTGCTGCACTAGATTTTAATGTATCTTTACAATAGCAAGTGTTAAATGTGTTTACATAGTGCCTTTAATGTAATAAAGCATCCCAAGCTGCTTCACAGGCATTATAGAACAAGCCATAACAATTGAGGACAGATGATCAAAGACTGAGTCAACAAGAGAGGTTTTAAAGAAGGAAAGCAAGGGAGAGCAGCTTAAGAGAGGCTCCACACCTCAGGCTCCTGAAAAGGGAAAGCACAGCTATCAACATTTGAGCAGTTAAATTCAGTGATTTTGAAAAGTTCAGAATTGGAGAGGGCAGTTACCTTGAAGAATTGTGGGGGTCAGAAGAGATTAGCAATATCTGGAGGAACAAGGCCATGGAAATATTTGAAAGCCAGAATAAGAATTTTAAAATGGAGGTCTGTCTTAATCAAGAACCAACATACATCATTGAGCTCATGGGGTAATGGGCAAATCACCAGATCACTGGTGGTGATTGGAGTTTGGTGTTTGATGCATGGGCGTCAGAATTTTAGACACTTCCATTTTGTAGAGGATAGAATGTGAGAACGTGGGAAAAATCATGCCTAATGAGCACTTTTTTGGAGATGAAGATTGAGGAGAGAGAGTGTGGGGGGGTTTTAAGAGACTGATTTCAGTAGAAAAAATAGTCTGGGATGTTCCCTTTGCATTTCAGGTAGATGCTGGAACAATTAACATTTTTTAGTGATGAGAGTGTGATGTTTGTGGTGAATGATGAAGCCAAACTTGCTCAAAATAACTAAAATGCAATATCTAATCTGGTTCTGACACTAGTTTGATAGAACAACCAGGGTGAAGAGTATCTAAAATTATAATTTTTGTTCTGTCTTAGATGTTCTCTATGGAAGAATAGGAACAGATATTACGTTGAAATGCAAGGCTGCTAATAACAGGTACTCTGTTCTGGATAATCATTAATTCATGTGAAAAGTGTTTTCCTGGTCTTTTTGTTTTCTTTTACATTATTATTCCAGTGCTTTTCTATGTAGAATTGTATAGTAATCACCTTTAGATAGCAGCTTAATCTCCTTCATTAGCTGAGGAGAAAGAGAGGTGTTACGTGATCATGATGCTTGGCTAAGACTAGAAAATCACAACTTCTGTTCACTTAATCCCTTTTAATGTTGAAAACAAACAGATGGCCTGTGAAAAATAGATACTGATCTAAGAAAGCAAGAATTAGGAGGGGTGTTAAACAGCTTGATACAAGCAATGGTGTTTGTGATTTTTGTTGAAGTCATAGAGTTCATTTTTTAAAAAATTAAGGTCGCCATTCAGCCCTATGTGTATGTGTTGGCTGAAAACAGTCTATTCAGTCAAAGCCCACTCTCCAGCTCTAGGCTTGTAGCTCTGCAAATTACAGTAATTCAAGTGCATATTCAGTACTTTTTTTTTTAGAAAAGCAAGGAGCTTTCTATTCTGTACCATCCTTTTGGACAATGAATTTCACTACCCCACCTTGCCATTGGCTGTAAACATTTATCCGCAACTCTCCATTGATCCTTTGACCAAGTACTTAAATGTAAGGTAACTGATTATTGACTTCACAAAGGGAACTAGATCCACTCTATCTAGGCCCCTCATAATGCCAGAATTTCAACTGAAACCTCTGTCCCAAAGAAAGCAAGGTCTTCCTATTGAATCTTCCTTAATAAAACCATGATTGAAGACTGGGAGTAGGCCATCAGTCCATTGAGTCTGCTCAGCCATTCAGTGTAATCCTCAATCCACTTTCTTGCCATGTTCGAGGGTGTGGTCTGAGTAGTGCTTTATAGTTTTAGCAAGACCTCTTTACCTTTATAATCTCTTTTGAAATAAAGGCCAACAGTTACCCATTACTCACTGAAGTTGGATGATAGCTTAGATTCTCTTAGCTAAATTTCTGCATTCTTGGCAACATTGACTTTTCTCTGCTCTAGACTCTGTGCAATCACTTTCAGAATATGAAAGGTCCTTTGATGCAGTTAAACTCCCTGCCTTTGAATTGAATTAGCTTTATTGTCACATGTACTCAAATGACTACAGTGAAAAGTTGATAAGTTGCCACTTAGTGCTATCTTAGGTACAGTGGTAGAACATAGAACATAGAAAAATACAGCGCAGTACAGGCCCTTTGGCTCTCGATGTTGCGCCGATCCAAGCCCACCTAACCTACACTAGCCCACTATCCTCCATATGCTTACCCAATGCCCATTTAAATGCCCATAAAGAGGGAGAGTCCACCACTGCTACTGGCAGGGCATTCCATGAACTCACGACTCGCTGAATAAAGAATCTACCCCTAACATCTGTCCTATACCTACCACCCCTTAATTTAAAGCTATGCCCCCTCGTAATAGCTGACTCCATACGTGGAAAAAGGTTCTCATGGTCAACCCTATCTAAACCCCTAATCATCTTGTACACCTCTATCAAGTCACCCCTAAACCTTCTTTTCTCCAATGAAAATAGCCCCAAGTGCCTCAGCCTTTCCTCATACGATCTTCCTACCATACCAGGCAACATCCTGGTAAACCTCCTCTGTACCCGTTCCAATGCCTCCACATCCTTCCTATAATATGGCGACCAAAACTGCACACAGTACTCCAGATGCGGCCGCACCAGAGTCTTATACAACTGCAACATGACCTCAGGACTCCAGAACTCAATTCCTCTACCAATAAAAGCCAGAACGCCATATGCTGCCTTCACCGCATTATTTACCTGGGTGGCAACTTTCAGAGATCTGTGTATATGGACACCAAGATCCCTCTGCTCATCCACACTACCAAGTATCCAACCATTAGCCCAGTACCCCATCTTTTTGTTACTCATACCAAAGTGAATCACCTCACGCTTACCCACATTGAACTCCATTTGCCACCTTTCTGCCCAGCTCTGCAGCTTATCTATAGCCCGCTGTAACCTGACACATCCATCCTCACTGTCAACAACTCCACCGACTTTCGTATCATCCGCAAACTTGCTCACCCAACCTTCTAGCCCCTCCTCCAGGTCATTTATAAAGATGACAAACAGCAATGGTCCCAAAACAGATCCTTGTGGAACACCGCTAGTAACTGCACTCCAAGATCAACCTTTACCATCAACTACTACCCTCTGTCGTCTTCTAGCCAACCAATTCCTCCAACTCACCTCCAACTCACCCTCAATGCCATACCTCCGTATTTTTTGCAGTAGCCTACCATGGGGAACCTTATCAAACGCCTATACTAAAATCCATATACACCACATCTACCGCTTTATCCTCGTCCATCTCCTTAGTCACCTTCTCAAAGAATTCAATAAGGTTTGTGAGACACGATCTGCCCTTCACAAAACCATGCTGACTATCCTTGATCACATTATTCCTATCCAGATGTTCATAAATCCTATCCCTTACAATTCTCTCTAAGACTTTGCCCACAACAGAAGTGAGACTCACCGGACTATAGTTACTAGGGTTATCCCTACTCCCCTTCTTGAACAAGGGAACCACATTTGCTAGCCTCCAGTCTTCTGGCACTATTCCTGTAGACAACGAGGACATAAAAATCAAGGCCAATGGCTCTGCAATCTCCTCCCTTGCTTCCCAGAGAATCCTGGGATAAATGCCATCAGGCCCAGGGGACTTATCTATTTTCACCCTTTCCAGAATTTCCAACACCTCTTCCCTACATACCTCAAAGCCGTCCATTCTAATTAATTGTGACTCCGTATTCACATCAGCAACAATGTCCTGTTCCTGAGTGAATACTGATGAAAAGTATTCATTCAGTGTCTCCCCAATCTCTTCAGCCTCCACCTGCAACTTCCCACTACTATCCTTGACCGGACCTATTCCTACCCTAGTCATTCTTTTATTCCTGACATACCTATAGAAAGCCTTTGGGTTTTCCCTAATCCTACCAAATAAGGACTTTTCATGTCCCCTCCTTGCTGCTCTTAGCTCTCTCTTCAGATCCTTCCTGGCTACCTTATAACTCTCAATCGCCCCAATTGAACCTTCACGCCTCATCTTTACATAGGCCGCCCTCTTCCCTTTCACAAGGGATTCCAATTCCTTATTAAACCACGGCTCCCTCACACGACTTTTCCTCCCTGCCTGACAGGTACATACTTATCAAGGACACTCGATAGTTGCTCCTTGAACAAGCTCCACACATCAATTGCGCCCTTCCCTTGAAGCCTACTTTTCCAAGCCACGCATCTTAAGTCATGCCTCACCGCATCATAATTTCCCTACCCCCAGCTATAACTCTTGCCCTGCAGTGCACACTTATCCCTCTCCATCACTAAAGTAAAAGTCACCGAATTGTGGTCACTGTCCCCAAAGTGCTCACCTACCTCCAATTCTAACACCTGGCCTGGTTCTTTACCCAGAACCAAATCCAGTATGGCCTCACCTCTTGTTGGCCTGTCTACATATTGTGTCAGGAATTTCCTGTACACTGGACAAACACCGACCCATCTAATGAACTCGAGCTATAGCTTTCCCAGTCAATATCAGGAAAGTTAAAGATCCCCATAACAACCACCCTATTACTTTCACTCTTCTCCTGAATCATCCTCGCAATCCTTTCTTCTACGTCTCTCAGACTATTAGGAGGCATGTAGAAAACTCCTAACAGGGTGACCTCACCTTTCCTATTCCTAACCTCAGCCCAAACTACCTCAGATGGCGAGTCTTCATCCATCGTCCTTTCCACCGCTGTAATACTATCTTTGACAAGCAATGCCACACCCCCCCCCCCCCTTTTACCCCCACCTCTGACCCTACTAAAACATTTAAACCCTGGAACCTGCAACAGCCAATCCTGTCCCTGTTCTACCCATGTCTCTGTAATGATTCTACCCATGTCTCTGTAATTGTTACACTGTAATTAACAATGTCACCCAACACACTGGGTCTTCATAGGTACAGAGTACCTAGGTACAATTCTTAGTTACAGAGTAGAGAAATAAAGAAAAACATAAATTACAGCTATTCCTTAAGAAGGGCTTATGCCCGAAACGTCAATTCTCCTGCTCCTCCGATACTGCCTGGCCTGCTGTGCTTTTCCAGCACTACACTTTTCAACATAAATTACAGCTATACCAAATATAACCATAGGTCAGAAAAAACAGGAAGGAAAGTAGAACGGACCACACATCACAATCTCTCCTCAAGGGTTGTCTGCAGTAGGCTGGCGCAGGGGGCTTCTCCATGGTCTGATCTTTGGCTGCTGCCATGCATGCACTCTGGGCTGCTGGTGTCCTCTTCACCCCACCCCTTCAGGCCTCACTTCTGGTTCAGAGGTCCAAGTTTAAGCCCTGTACCGGATCCCATTGTTCTTGGCTGCAGCATCACAATGCAATTCAACAGTCTGTTAATGAGGGCATCAGGAGTTTGAATAGCTAGGATGCAAATTGAAACAAATTAAACCATGAAAAATTGAGAGAGGCATAAATAAAATTGGAGATATGACCATATGATTCGAGGGAGAAATGTGTTTTGATTTAGGGAGTACTGGCTGCAATGCTGGGGATGATGGGAGCTGTGCTGTTCCAATAGTCTTCATATAAACTCTGCTGGAATTAATAACCTGGTGCTTTGTGCAGTTAGTGATAGGGAAGGCTTTAAACTACATATAGTCTGCGGATCAAATCAGGGAGGTAAGGCATGAGAGAAAGGTAGTGATAATTAGATCAAGAGTATTGATAATTAGAGCATGCAAGGAAGAGACAGCACATACTGAAGTTTGGAGTGCAGGTGCTAATAAGGCTAGAGATTGCAAAAATAGTAAAATGGTGGAACTATGTTTTGTATCTTAATGCACAATACATATCAAAATAGGTTATTGATGACTCAAATAGAAATACGAATGAATGGTATGATGGCTGTTAGAGAGACATGGCTGCAAGATAGCAAACCTGAATAAATAAAGGTACAGGATATTTTGGGAGAAAGCTTGGAAAAATGGTGGGGAAGCTGGTTTAATTAAAGAGCCCTAAAAGAAATATCTGTGATTTTAAAAATCTGAAACAGCATAGCTACATACTCACTTGGAGTGATTTTTAGGTCCCCTAACATTTCTTTCCCTTCTCACCTTAAACCTGTTCAATGTTACCCTCCACCTACCTCGTGCTTTATTTATGGTGCTAGTGAACCACAAGCACAACAGGTGTTGTGGTTACACAGCATGGATCAGACTGAGGGGTCCTTCGGTACAGTCCTGACATAGTGCTGAGCTGACAGACGTTGAGGAACTGGGGGAAAGGTGACACGTATCAGAGGAGGAGGAGGCCAACCAGCTAGAGGAAGCTCTTCTTGTGACTGACAGAACTCTGATGCGTTGGGCACTACAAGGCAGACAGAACCTGACTGGCACCTGGTTCCAGTGGATGTGAACTGGTGCAAAAGATCACTGTGGACTGTCAAGGTCAAGATGGCAGCATTTGTTTTGCCTCGTGGGACAGACTTCATTTCCCTTGTGTTCTCTTTTGCTGGTGTGAATAAAAGCTCCTGTTTGGACTTAACTGGATATCAAGGAGAATGGATGTCCAGTGGGCATTAGGCGACAGAGTAGCAGTGATTTAGTGAGGGTGTTTAAATGGAATATAGCTATGGACAGGTAAACTGTGTGGCCTGCAGATGAAAGAGTGACTAGGATGAGAGAATGGGGTTGGAAATGCGAGGAAGTGTTAGTGTTGCCGTCTATGCACAGCTTAGCTTTGTGACTACTGTGTCATCATGTTGGCAATGAGGGCCCATGCTGGATTATAAATACCTTTCTGGGTCCACAACAGCCTGCAAAAATAATGCAGGTGCAGAGTATGTATGTCTTTTGGCAGATATCTAATAAATCTGGGAATGTCACATGGCAAGAAGGGGATAAAATCAGACAGGAGGGACCCTATAGGTGCAGAGTGGGTAGATGTGTTGAGAAGCCTCACTGTGAAAACCAACACCGCACCCCTTCCCCCCCACCCCCAAAAAAAAAGAAAAATTCACTTTCAGCTAATAAAAGTAAGATTCAGCCCATAGTTTCTGTTCAGAATGATGCATGCCTTGGAAAGGAATTTGGAGCTGATGGTGTTCTTATGTGAATGATGCCCTTTTCTCGATGATAGTGTTATCAGGTGAAGTAACAGGTTGAAGGAGTTGCTATTGTTGACCATGTAGATTGTAAAAATGGTGAAGGGAGACTGCGCAAGGTGATGGATGCAGTACTGATTAAGGGAGTGCTTTGTCCTGGGTGATGTTGCGCATCTTTAATATTGTTGGAGCTTCACTGATCTAGGCAACTACTCCCATCCTAACTTGTGACTACGTGGACAAGTATTGGTGGACTATTCCCTGCAGAATGCCCAGCCTGTGATCTTGTACCCACATAATCAGTATTCATGTGACTAATCTCGTTAAATTTCTCGTTAATTTGTTGATGTAGAAATCAGTTATGGCAGAACAATTGTTTTCAAGGTGAGGATAATTAGATTCTGTTTTGTTGGAGATAGTCATTGACTGGTACCTGTGTGGAGTGAAATTCATTGCTATACTTTGAAGATACAGATCCACTATCTGCATGTGAAATAGCTAATACAGAGCATATAGGTGAGGGACCGGAAGGGGTGTGTGTGTGTGTGTGTTGGAAGGGAATCTACGCTTTAGTCACATTCACATTGGTGGGAATTGGAATCACGTGAGGATTGTTGGCTGGAGGATTGACGTTGTAGAAGTTAATTGTGGTCAAACACTGCATCATTGCAGGGACTTGAGGACCCTGCATAATGGCCATGTTCACAGGAAGAAATAAAGTCATTTATAATCTTGCTTAAGGCTATTATAATACTTTGATATATGAGCAGTATCCACATATAAGACAATCAATAGGAATATCTAGAAGGTATTTGCAATTTGAATAACTTTGGAGCAGCAGTATTTAAGACAAGGTGAAGATTTAGAGTAGACTAGCTTTTATTTGTCATTCCTACTGTATCAGCAGTGATAGTAGAAACGAGACAGTGTTCCTTCAGTACCGAGGGTGCTACATGGACAGCACAAACTACACAATCGTACACGGGATAAAGATGTCTTTAATAAAGAAGTGAAATGAAAGAACATGAAGTTGATATTTCAATCATGTCATGGTGTTGATCTTATTATCATGAAATTTCTACTATTTCACTAAATGTAGTCATGGTAATGCAGTACTGAATAAAGTGCTGGCATTGAAACATCCTTGAATAAGCAGAATATGTTGAAATGTAAAGTGCTGAGAGAAGACTTTCTGTACCATCACTGCATTGTTAATTCTTTGTTTCTTGCAACAAACAGCTTACAAACTG
Organism: Chiloscyllium punctatum; assembly: GCF_047496795.1. Classification (NCBI taxonomy): domain Eukaryota; kingdom Metazoa; phylum Chordata; class Chondrichthyes; order Orectolobiformes; family Hemiscylliidae; genus Chiloscyllium; species Chiloscyllium punctatum. The sequence continues at coordinate 122,733,107 of NC_092739.1, forward strand.
AGTGGGCATTCTTGGATTTATTGATTTCTGTGGGTGAGTGCAATTAATTAGGGTGAGACATTGCAAATGTAATTACTGTAATGTAGTAGTTGAGCACTTATCATGCAGATGTGTGGTGAAGTTTCAAAGAACAGAAGTTGGTGGGAAAAGCAGGGATTCAGCAGACTTTCCAGAAGCAATTCACAAAGGGCTCTCCTATTTATATTTTAACATCTAAGTGAATGCTTTGTAACAGGAAACTCGTACAGCTATCTGTAAAGCACAAATACAATGTTAGTTAGCATTTTTGGGTATCTCTTTAAAAGGTTCAAGAATGAATCTTTTCAATAGATTTGCATTTTAAAGAAGTAAATACTACGTTACGTTGATGATTTACACTTCAAAAGTATTTTGCAGTTTCCTCCACAAAATATAGGGCAGCTTGAAGCCATTGTCTTCAGCTCTGAAGATCATACTCCATTCCCTTGCCATCTCCTGCATCCTGCTCCCAAGCATTTGCCTGAAGCTGAATTGGATCTTAAACCAACCTCAGCTGCTTTTTCAAAGGCTGCACTGAGCAGGCTGAGGGTTGTGCTGCTGCAGAAACCTGTCTGCTGGGTTGATCTGCTTGTTTCCAGGTTCAAGACTGGCACGCTCAGTGTTTTCATTTGGTGTAACGGTAGGATAGAAGATGGAGCTGTCTCAATGGACCTGAAGATCTTGTCAAAGTCAAAGTGCTGTTAAGGTGGGAGGAACTGGCATCAGTGTTGGGAGAATTAGGCATTTGAGAGTTCAGCATTGTTGGTGTCAGAGACCAATAGCAGCCAGCAGCCTGAGTCTGAGGTCTTTCAGTCATTCCTGATGAAGGGCTTATGCCCGAAATGTCGATTCTGCTACTCCTCGCATGCTGCCTGATGTGCTGAGCTCTTTCAGCATCACACTCTCAACATTGAGGCCTTTCAGTGCCAGTGGCAGATTAATGAGGGTTGGGGTACATTGCCAGAGAACTACAGCAATTTTAAGAGAGAAAAACAGTGCTGATAAAACAGTGGCTGAAAATAATGGTGTAACATGGTAGGTCTGTAAGAATAGTCCCAGTGAGAATATGGGCTGGCATTTAAAATACGCACTCTCATATTTAGTCTTCACTGACATATAGTTCACTTATCAGTATGAAGTAGAGAGGGATATCTTTGGCGTTGTAAAATTAGCTGCAGTTACTGAGACAACCTCTTTAGTAGTACACTCTTGACATGCCAACCCTCACTTAACATTTTCCAGAGTATCACCAGAAGGGATTCGTCTGGGAATTAGGCCTGCTGCCATGGAACAGGAGTCTGCACTGTCCATTACGTAATCTTATTGAATGGGAGGCACTGCAATTGCTGTGGCTTGAAATGGCTAATACAGAGCAGGCAGGTGCAAAACAGGAAGGGATCAATGGTAACTCCTTGAACAGGTCTCGAGCAATTGTAGTGAGACTGTTGGAAGAGGCGGTATGTATTTGCCATTCATGTAGGTAGAAATGGAACTATGTGAAGATGGTTGCAAGCAGGATTAATACCGGAGAAGTTAATTTCATTTTTCTTTGCCTTGGATCAGCCTGCTGTTGAATATGTCCTGTGTCCACCACTGCTGTATAAGCAGCGACCACACATATTAACCAATTGTATTTGCAACTGTATTTGCATTTGGAGATTCCATGGAATCATGTTTTGCCACTGTAGTTCATTGTAGCATCTGGTCAGGCTAAATTTGAAATCTGTCTTTGTGTGCATACATATGTATTTTTTTTTGTGGACTATAAAGGTGAAGTGCATTCATTGTTTAAAAAATGTGGAAGTTAGTCTTTTGCATTCAGGCTGTATTTATTTGAATGACTGTCTGTCTCTTTTAGAAATCTACCCAGTTGTCTGTATTTCTGGGTACTTGGTGTCTTACTGAGTTCCACTGGATTGCAACTAATTACATTTCTTTTCTGCTTGTTTTGATTATATTCCTCATATTAGCTTGCACTAGAAATTCAGATAGTTGTTATATCTAATCAGATAGGCCTTTCATCCTTTACCTATAGAGATGAAGAGACAATAGAGCAAGTGAAAATATGTACATGGATTAAAGAATCTACAGAATTCAGAACAGCTACAAGCCTTTTCAAGATGTTGGCATAGAAACATAACTAACTTTATTATAACTAAAGCAGCTTCCTTGGAGAAGTAAGTGCCTCACAAAGAAGGTTTACTATTTTAATACAGTTAGAATTATGTAATTGTTTTGGAAGCTTCTGAAAGGGGAGAGTATGTTCAGCATAAAGACAAGAAATGTGTAGAAATGAAACAAAATTGTGAATTTTCAGGACCTTGTTTTTATTGAGGTTTTATGCATGCATGAAATTTTTCTTACAGTGTGTGGCTTTATCAACAGGATTATTCAATGGAAGGTTAATGGGACCTTTGTGACCTTAAGTAATAATTTGAAAGAACAAAATGGAAGTCTTGTTTTATTGATGGCAGACTTGTCAATGGAAGGAAATTACAGTTGCCATGATGAGACTACAAGATTGTTGTACTTGACCCAACTAAAACTTGGATGTAAGTCAAATTTAAAAAATTATTCAATACCTGATATTGCTTCTAATACTTATAAGACAATACTGCAGTGGATGTGACAGTTCAATTCATAAAATATCAATGGGATGGGCAATTCTTAACTGCAGGTAATAACCTTTTGAAGTTTCTCTTGGGAATAATAGTTAGAATTATTTAAGCAGCATTAAGCTGTTGATTACAATGTTTTGTGTATTGAGTTAACTTTTCAAAATTGATTTTCTGTTTAATACAGGGGAACCTCGATTATCTGATCATGATGGATGGGCACTATTTCATTCGGATAATCGATTATTCGGTTAATCAATTAAATGCCTTTCTTCTGGGGCTTGGAGTTTTTAGAGTCTGATCCCCATTCAGGAGACTGCAGCAGCACACAGTACACGAGCCCCTGCCCCAGCCTCGTGTGACATCGCCCCCTCTGCCCCCAATCCCATCCAACACCACCTGCACCCCGCCTCCCCCCCCCCTTCCCACCAACCTTATGCACACCCACCCTGTCTCCTGGGCAGCTGGATTGGATACCAACAACAAAACTGCTGCAGTTGCCTTTGTGGGGATAAGTCTCCAAATAGAGCAAGCACATGCATGCTCACACGCGTGCGTGCACACAACTTTTTGACAGATTCCACCTTTGCCCTGTACAGGATAATGTTGGAGAGATTATGTGGTGAAGGGGGGGTTTAGGGTATACCCCTCTGTAGAACTCCGGGGAGAGAGAGGATGTGCAGTCAGTCATTTGGAGATAGTGCCTGTTTAATCACTGTAAACAAAAGACGCGATCACTGTTGGAAACACATCATTGATGTAATGTTTCCATCAGGACGTCGAGATCTCTTTTGGATAATCCAATTTTTGGATAATTGGTATTCAGATAATCGAGGTTCCTCTGTATCTGACAGAGCTAAAACTTAAAAGGTTTAGTCTAGCTATATAGGCATATAATTAATTGAGTTTTTTAATGTACTGCATTTGTAGGAATGTATATCTACACACAAATGGGACAGCAGTACCCATAAATAACTAAAATAATTAAAAGTATTCTGGAAAAATTTGCTGTTGACATTTATTGGTCTGCAGGAAATCTTTCAGATGAAATTGAGCTCATCAGAATACACCTAGAATAATTATTTCACACTGCCTCCGTTCTCAGTTCTAAACCATATGTTGCAGAATACATGCGCTTAGCAATCTGCTGTAGTATTACTTCAATGCTAAATTAAGACCAAAACACTTTAGCTGTCATCTTGTTCCATTTATCTCCTGCAACTCAAATCATAGTGTGGAATTTGCACGTTCTCCCTGTAAAGAAACATACCAGGGACCTTCGGTGGTCGAAATTATTCATACGTCTCTCAAAGCTGCAACCAAAGGAGCTTATTCATGCTGTGATGTATTGGGATATGTTACCCCAAGATTCATAACTCCTTGAAAATATTTGTACATTTCTCAGTCCTAATTGGCCAGATTATTGTCTTTGAAACTGCCCTGTGTGCCAGATTGCTCAGCTAGGCATCAAAAGGCTATGTCACCTACCTTTATCAAGCATCTTGGAAATCTAAATAATTGCTTTTAAGCTTCTGTTCTATCAGATATTACAAATTTCTTACATGGTGGGATTTTGCTCCTATTCAGGAGATTTTTTTTGTTTTCTGTCATTTTGGCTGGCTAATACTTTGTTTTAAATGTTAAAACCAGTACATATTGAATTCTTAGAAAACGTGTCTCTTTTAACCACAATCTCAGAATATTGTAATAGTCAGAACTGTTTTATTTGTTCTATCAACAGATCCTCCAAGTAAGCCATTGGTGCACTGCGTGGCTTCAAATTTTTATAGAATTTCTTGCATGTGGGAGAATAGTCAAGAGGGGTCCATTCCTGTCCGTTACATTGCAACTTATAGGTAGGAAATCACTTCTGTGTAGTGTAATTGTGAAAGATCTTCTTTAGAAGAGATAATTGAAATCATGGCTTGGTAATATTTCTGGATCACTGCCCAATCACATGAAAATCATCAACAGTTTGAAGAGAAGTGCAAGTAGAAAACAAAAAAATCCTCAAAGATATTTGTACTTTCTGTCAACTTCTGGAATACAAATAATTTTCCAATAGGTGTATTTGAAATGCATTCTAATATGGAGATCATTGCAAAAAATGTTTTCATTGACAATAGTGTTGTATTGTGGATGACTTCCCAAGTTTTGCCAGTTTGTTTTTCCTCTTATTTATAGAGTTTATTCCTATAATACTGTGAAGTGGCATCTTCACAGCCACTTATCCTATGAATGAACTAAAAGTAAATGTCTGCCTGTGTCAACAGTTGATGGCCTATGCCCATCGCTACTTCCCTTGAAAGAGGTAGCGAGCTTATGTTTCAGCTACTATAGTCCATTTGTGTAGGTGAGCCCACTGTCCTGTAAGAGAGGGAGTTCTGGGATTTTAGCTTTGGTAAAGAAGGAATGTTCCAAATGGTGGTGAGTGTCTTGGAAGGGAGCTTGCTGTGGTGGTGCACTTCTGTGTAGACTGCTCCTTTCACTTTAGGTTGGAGAGCTTGTATGTTTAGAAGGTACTGTCAATGGAACCTTGGTGAGATGTTCCATTCTTTTGTAGAATGTTTCCATCAGTGGTGAAGGAGTTGAATCTTGAAGTTGATAGGTGGAATGCTAGTCAATTACACCTTGGTGGTGTTGAGCTGCTTCTGTTGGAGGAAGTGGAGAGTATTCCAGCACACTCCTGATTTGTGCATTGAAGTTGGTGGAGAGCTTTGAGTTAGGAGGTGAGTTACTCACCACAGAATTCCCAGCTTCTGATCTGCCTGTTGACCACTATTTTTATGACTTGTCCCATTCAGTTTCTGGTCAATGGTAACCCTGGTCAATAGTGTTAGTGTGGATTCAGTCGTGGCTAGGCCATTGAATGATTAGATTCTATCTTGTTGGAGATGATCATTGTCTGGTATTTGTGCGGCACAAATATTACTTGATACTTTTCAGTCCAAGCCCAACTGGATATTGTTCAGTTCTTGCTGTATCTAGACATGGACTATTTCAGTATCTGAGGAATCTCAAATGATGCTGAACATTGTATAATCATAAACATACCTATTTTGACCTTATGATGCTGGGTAGGTCATTGAAATGCTGATTTACAGTTGTTTGCTGTCTGACACTACCCGGGGAACTTTTGCACTGATGTCCTTGGACTGAGATATTTCACCTCCAACAACCCATAGCCATCATCTTTTGTGCACTGCACTGAAAGGAGAATTGTCCTCCAATTCCCATTACCTCCAATTCTGCTGTTCTCCTTGTTGTCATATTCAGTAAAATCAACCTGAGATATTAGGGGGCAAGCACCCATTTTTGGTCTGGAATCCAGCTCTTTTGACCATCTTTGCTCCAAGCTCATGATGAGAATAGGGGTTGAGTGGGCCCAGCAACCCAAACTAATGTCAGTGAGCAGCATAAGATTTGTTTGACAGTTCTGTAAATAACACCTTCCATCACTTTGATCTAATGTAGGTTGATGGGGCATTATTTGACTGGGTTGGTTTTATACTACTTGTGGACAGGACATACCTCGGCAATTTTCCACATTATTGGGTAGATGTTGGTGCTTTTGCTCTATTCAAGGAGACTAGAAGGATATTCCTAATTTTGGAGCACAAGTCATTATTATTGGTGGAATGTTGTCAGCCCATAGCTTTTGCAGGATCCACTGTTTTAAGTCATTTTTTTGAGTTTGTATAGTGAATTAAATTGGCAACTAGGATGCTGGGTGGCTGAAGATCATCCATTCAGCACTTCTGGTTGAAGATATACTCCTAATATGAGGTTGGGGATATTTCAGAGTTCTCTCCTCCAATGAGAATTGTCCACCGCCCGAGATGACTGGATATAGCAGGACTGCAGTATCTATATCTGATCCATTGGTTTTGTGGTCACTTTGTCTCTTACATCTGCTTGGTATCCCATTAGTAAGGTTTTGTGGTTTGCTTTATTTACATTTTGTGAGACCCACTGCAGATATATAATAATTTAGTGGCAGTGGTTTTCCAGTTAATCCATTTTGGACAGCAGTTCATAGAAACCTAGAAACTAGAAGCTGGAGTAAGCTACTCAATCCTTTGAGCCTGCTCTGTCATTCAGTATGGTTATGTCTGATCCTCCTAGCTCCATGCTATAAACCTGATCAAACCCCTCCCCATATGATTCGTTGTCTTTGAAATCTTAACATCTATTTATCTATTGCTTCCCCAAATGTTAGTAAGGAGAACTTTGCAGTGTTGACAAGGCTATTTTGCTATGATCATTTCTGGTATCTTGGCCTTGTCCAGTTTTCTTTCTGTTATTGAATTTTATAACAGTAGTATACGGTCGAGTGGCTAGTAAGCCTATTTTACAGTGTATTTATGAATGACGCACATTGCTGTGGATCTAGAATCTGACAACACACATCTGGTGAAGGTGGCAGATTTTCCTCCTTTTTCCTTCTTGTAGCTTTATTGCTTTATTAAAAAAAATTAAACTCAAATTTCACCATCTGTCAAGATATATATGATTTGAATCCAGAACCCCATATATTAGCTTGAATCTCTGGATTACTAGCCTACTGACAATTCTAACGTGCTGCTGACATCTCTGCCCCCTATATGCAAAGGATGAACTTCTGTATAGTCTAATTGTTGCAACATAGCAGCAAGGCTGGCACGTACAACTCAATTTAGAGATGCAATTGATGTCTTAAATAAGGTTGGAAAGGTTTAGTGGATCCCTAGTCAATTGAGTTGTTTACTTCCATGTTTCTGGTTTATTTAGAATTTAAACCATTCTACAGTGTGTTTATATATATTTTGTGAAGTAAATGCAGGAACGTGAGTCATTAGATCAGTAATTAGGGTTGTTGGAAAGTGTTCCATTAATCTTGCAGAATTTTTTATTAGAATTGCTACTGTCTGACTCATTTCCAGTGTATTCCAGGATTTAGTCATTCTTCTTATTTGAAATGTCGAATACTATTTTTATTTTATAGACTTTCTTTTCTGTAAATTTTGTTTTATGAAGTTGAGGGCTGTTATAATTAGATAAATGAACGTCCTTTCCTCCTGGGGAAGTGCTGTTCAGATATTCTACTGCCAGGACAAATATCTAACTTGGTTCAGAGTCAATTAGCTTTAATTGTTAAACAATTTGATTTTCTTCCCCAGCAACTGCAGAGTACATTATGACATTATTTTTGTTGGTTAATGTGAATTATTAGACAAGTCCTTTTCTATTGTTAATTGACTATTTGTTACAAAACTTCTTTTACAATGCCCTAGTCTTTTTGAGGAGTGAGGCTGTCCTCTGATGAATTTGAACCCAGGTCTCAGATTAAACCCCTCTGTCTAACCTATTAACCCATTGTTTGCTATGCTCAAACATTTAAAATTGTTGCCATTTTCAAAGATGAGGCAGAGACCAGTGTGCATATTTTCAGACTATGGGTTTAATTTGTTTGGGCTAAATGCCAATTATTTTGACATTTTTGTTTGGAGGGATTTCTCACTATCTTACCAAATGTGCTTCATTAACTACGTACACTACCTCTATGGCGTTCCTCTCATCCAATTCAATTCCCATCTTGCCACTCATAGAAACTATAAGCAGGAATAGGCCATTCAGCCATTCGTACCTGTTCCGCTATTCAGTATGATTAAGGCTGATCCTCTGTCTCAATGCTATATTCTTGCTGTCACCTTTACCCATTGATGCCTTTAAAATCTAAAATGTCTCCTTGAACATATTCAGTGACTTGGCATCCACAACCTCCTTTAGTAGAGGATTCCTATGGGTTTTCTATCTTTTTGTGTGAAGAGTTTTTACTTCCTCTCTGTGTGAAATGGCCCAGCCTGTACCCTGAGACAGTGTCACTTGGTTCCAGACTCCTGAATTGGGGAAAGCATGTAGTGTGTCCAGCCCTGTTAGAATTTTATATCTTTCAATCAGATCTCCTCTCATCCTTCTAAACTTGAATACAAGTCCAGTTAAATAAACCTCTCCTTGTATGATAGCCCTGGTACCATCTTGGTGAACCTCTACACTCCCTTTGTGGCAAGTATATCCTTTCTTAGGGAGACCAAAACTGCACACAGTACTCCAGGTATAATTTCTCAATGACCCTGTATGACTACAATAAGACTACTTCTGACTTCAAATCCTCACTCGAAGAACTGCAAAAGACCACTGAAGTGATTGGGACAAGGGACAGATGGATCTATTGACTGAGAGTTGTGATTGGGATTCTTAAGCTGGGCCAATCAGAGCCCTGGATGACAGGTAGGCAGGAGTTTGAGTCTCCTCATTTCTAGCGACTGGCCCTGAGCTGGCACATCTAAGCAAAGCATGACTTAGTGACTGAATACTGGCTTGTGTGCAATTATTTCAACCAGCATTCCTTGTTCTGACACCATCTTCAAAAGGGCCACTGTGCACCCGGATAAATGTTGGCAACCCAGCATGCCCTCACTTGCAACATAATGGCTTAGCAGCCAAAAAGCCCCATTGCCATGGCATTGTAGCCAGCATAACTTGCGCCCCTTGCACATGTAACCCCACTGTCACTCGAGACGCTGTTGAACAACCATGACATACAGACCTTAGACTATACTGGAGGGACCTCCAGGTTGGTCCAAGTAGCAGAATAGCACTTTCAGCCTGACAGCCTGCTCTACCTAATGGATATATGAGTGGCATTGCATCTGCACACTGCATGTATTCAAATGGGTGAGAAAATGATTGCAAATGAAACATAGTTTCAGTTGGCAAACACGTGTTATTTTCATCATGGGATTAGATTAGATTACTTACAGTGTGGAAACAGGCCCTTCAGCCCAACAAGTCCACACCGCCCTGACCTGCACATCTTTGGACTGTGGGAGGAAACCGGAGCACCCGGAGGAAACCCACTCAGACACGGGGAGAATGTGCAAACTCCACACAGTCAATCGCCTGAGGCGGGAATTGAACTCTGGTCTCTAGCGCTGTGAGGCAGCAGTGCTAACCACTGTGCCACCCACGGTGTGGATGTGGATGTGGATGTTGCTGCATGGGTGAGCATTTAATGTTCATCCCTAATTTCCCTTGAGTAGGAGGTGGTGAGTTGCCTACATCCATTTGCTGTAGATTGACTGATAATACTGTTACAGAGGGAGTTCTAGGATTTTGACCCAGAGACAGCCAAGGAACAGCGATATATTTCCAAGTCAGGATGGTGAGTGACCTGGAGGGGAACTTGTAGGTTGTATTTCTGCTACTCTTGTCCTTCAAGATGTAGTGATCATGACTTTGAAGGTATTGTCTAATGAACTTTTGATGAATATCTGCATTACATCTTGTAGATGGTCCACATTGTTGCTGCTGAGTTTTGTCGGTGGAGGGAATTGAAGTTTGTGGATGTGGTGTCAAACTTCTCGTGGTGTTGGCAAGTGGAGAGTGTTCCATCACATGCCTGACTTGTCATGTAGAGGGTGAACAGACTCTAGGAAGTTAGATGAGTTACCCATTGCAGGATCTCTTATCTCTGATCCGCTTTTGTAGATGCGGTAATTAATATGGCCAGCTCATTTTCTGATCATTGGTAATCCCCAGGATGTTAATAGTTTGTAATTAGTGATGGATATTTCCCCTTCAATGATCTAGTGTTTAGCAGACAATCTTTCTGAGGAGCATTCCATGTTTTTGCACCTCAAACTGATTCTATCCATTCAGTGTCTAGCCATTGACAAGTGATGGTCCGGAACGCAGTTTGCAATTGACCCCATCAGCGTTGGCTCTGCCCAGTCACGATGTTGGCCCCTGAATCTCTCTGTATCCTTTTACCTTTCTAACCTGATAGTTCAGCTCCACACTCATGGGGATCCAGTATATTGAACTCTGCCTCAAACTGTCCTCCCTGCCCTGAATCCCAACATTACACCTTAATGATGCCCACCTTTTCTCATCTATGCTTTCCTTATGTAGGCCATGGTGATGGTCACTGACAGTAACACCTTCCTCCCTTCTATGGAGTACCATGCCCTATGATACTGTTCCACAACCCCCACATACCTTGAGTCTTCACCCATCACTTGCTTGTTCCCACCTCTACACTGACCTTCTATGTCCCCCTTGAAACCATCTCAACAATCATTGCATGGACCCACAGGGCTGTATTTGCCCCGGACCTCTGATGTTAATGCAGAGCCCCTAGACATGACTATACAGATCCCTAACTGCTGTGTTTGCAGCTTCCTTACGAACAATGCACAATTCCCCCGAGTTCTTGTGATAGCTCTACAGGACTGACTGACTGACTCCCCACTCCCTGGAGTCCATTGAACATATCTCTAGACAAATAAGATAAAGGTGCAGAATTAAGCCATTTAGCCCATCACGTCAGCTCTACCATGGCAGATATGCTTCTCAAGTCTATTCTCCTGCCCTCTCAACCTTTTGATCCCCTTACTGATCAAGAACCTATCCATATCCTTACTGACAATCTGCTGTGTGCCTATGTAAAACATAGGCATGTAAAACATGTGTATCTTTAACTCTAGCTGATATGTTAACAGGTATGCCATAGGGTCACAAGTAATGTGAGCAGGTAGGTAGGCGTTCTGAGCAAGCACTAAGATGGCAAGCTAGCTGCCCTAAGATACAGCTTGGCTCAAAGGTCCTTGCAGCAACCTTTCACTGCTAGTTGCTGGTTCGGTCCGTGCTTTTGAAACATCTTTCAAGGTGTTGGCAATATTTGTGAAAGAGGGATGTGTGTGGCTGGTGCCCATGCATCATGCTCTGAGATGCTGTTTAGTGCTGCGCAATATGGAGACTCTTTAGAGCCAATCAGGTATCCTTTTTGACTCTTGTGGAGAATTGGCATCTCTCTCATTTAGAGAGATAGGAAATTAAATATTATTGAAGTGAGTTAATAAGGCATTTAACAAGTATTAAATCCCCCTTAGTCACTAACTCACTGCTTAGTGAGAAATTCATCTCAATGCTTGACAGATGTATAAAAGTAGCACCCAGTCGCTTCTGACATCAGACGAAGCCTCACTACACTTGTGCAAATCTGCTACAGTTATCACCATATCCCACATTGTTCAGGCCTCCATCACATTCCCCCAATGCAGTTTATATAAGTGTAATCTTAATGTACTACATTTCCCAACAGTAGCTAACAACCACTGGATTCTATAAAAATATTAAAAGTATTTCCTCAGTCAACTAGGGTAACCTCATCATTCATCCCTGTTGAATGAAGATAGGGTTAGCTTTACTTTTTTCTTCCTCACAATTGGAACCCTAAACATGGTCAAGTGTGCCTAATCTGTTAAAGGTGAATTCTGACTACTTGGGTAAGATATTATAGTGACAGCTTCATAGGTAGTTGCTATGTCAGCAGAAAGGGAGTCACAGAAATATACTGAGTTGAGAAATACTGAGATTTATAAACCTACAAATGAAGAACAGAAAAACACCAGCTCTTCTATCTACTGTATCGATGTATAAATATCTGCAGCCCATCAACAAAATCATCCACCAGCCACGTAATCTCTCTGGATTGGCAAGAGATTATCAATTTAGATAAATTTAGGGAACAAGAACTTGAATAAAATTTTTCACTGACTCCCAAAAGTGATTTTAAAAATGAGTGCTTCTTGCATTCTCCTGGTTCCTGCATTTTTATTTCAGGTCACAAAACATGACCTTCAAAATCCCTTTGTCCTGCAAATTGATTGTTGGCACAGTATCAAATCCTTGATGAACTCTAAATGCATGGTAACTGCAGAAGGAAAAGAGCAATATGAGCAATAATAGCATTAATTACGAATGTGGGAGGACAGAGGTGGAGATGAACAAGATGTTCCTGAAGTATAAGATTAGAACTGCTGAATTTAGCATTTAAAGCTCAAATCATGCAAAGAAATCAGAATTAGAATAGAAATTCTAGTAGGAAAAGTTGAAAGGAATTGTACTGATAACTGGAGAGGTGGTAAGGATTATTTCTCTCAAAAAAAAAGATTATAGGCAGCAAAGAATTGTGAAAGGACAGCAACTGAAAAATAAATTGATTGGGGGAGCGAGGTTGAACTTCTTTGTTTTCATGTAAAAGCTGATGACATCCGGTGGACAACCATTATTGGAAGGGATATGGGGATATGTAAAGGAAAGCAAGGAGATACATTAATTGGCAAAATTGATAGAGGTATCAGAAATTATTAAATAAGATTCAACGAATAGGAGGGAGAAGGCAGTAAAGGCATTGTCTAACATAAGCAAAGCTAAGATGTGCAACATAAAAGGATGATTTAGAGATGTCATTGTTGGACTGGGGTGTACATAGTTAAAAATCTCACAACACCAGGTTATGGTACCAACAGGTTTATTTGGAAGCACTAGCTTTCAGAGCGCTGCTCTTTCTTCACGTGGTTGTGGTGTATAAGATCATAAGACACAGAATTTATAGCAAACGTTTACAATGTGATACAGTTGAAATTATATATTGAAAAAGATCTTGATTTGTTTAAGTCTCTCATCTTTTCGAATGACCATGTTGGTTTCAGTTCATTCCCATAAAGGGAAGAATCTTCTGATCCCTTTCAAAAACAAAAACCTGGATCTCAATCCTGCCTTTGCTGTCAATGTGCCCACTGGTGTGATCTTGTGGGAGGCAGTATCCTAACAGTCCTTCTTTTGTGATTCCCTATCCAATTAAGGATAGCAGATAGGTTCCTAAACTTGCAGAGCCATTCAGACAGATGATCTACTGTCTTGGAAGGGCAGAAGTGGGTGTTGCTCCTCCAGGCTAGAGAAAATTCATAGAAACCAAGAAAATAGAAGCAGCATTCAGCCAGCCATTCGGTCCTTCGAGCCTGCTCTGCCATTCATTATGATTATGGCTGTTGATCCAACTGTACCTGATTTACCTCCTATCCTGTCATCCAACTCCTCGTTGAAATCATAAAATATTTTGGCCTCCCTACCTTTTCTGTAATAGTGAATTCCATTGCCTGTGTGAAGGAATTTCTCCTCCTCTCAGTCATAAATGGTTTACACTGTCTTTAGACTGTGGCACAAGTCTTTTCCCTAAGATGGGGGAGTTCAAAACTAGCAGGTATATTTTAAGATGAGAAGAGAAAGTTTTAAAAAGCACATGAGGGGCAACTTTTTTTTATACAAAGTGATTCATGTGTGGAATGAACTGCAAGAGGAAGTGGTGGTTGCAGGTACAGTTACAACATTTGGGTAAGTACACGAATAGGAAAGCTTTGGAGGGGTATGGGCTAGGAGTAGGCAAATGGGATTACCTTTGTTTAGGAACATGGTCAGCGTAGACAGGTTGGACGTAAGGATCTGTTTCTATGTTATATGACTATTACCCCTGGTTCTGGACTCCATTCATCTAAATTCCAACATGGCAGGCCCAATCTACTTAACCTCTCCTTGTAAGACAGTGCCTCCATACTTTGTACCAGCCTAGTGAACCTTCTCTGGACTATCTCTAATTCCAGTATACCTCCCCTTCAAAAAGGGAGAAAACAGTATTCCAGCTGTGGTCTGACTTGTGCATCCCTGTTTTTATATTTAATTCTCTTTGAGATAAAGGCCAGCATTCCATTTCCCTCCATTGCTATCCTTTGAAATTGGATGCTAACCTTTTGTGATTTATGGATGTGGATTCAGTACCACCCACTGAGCTCTGACCTTTTTATAGCCTTGATTCAAACATGGACAAAAAAACTGAATTCCAGAAGTGGGGTGAGAGTGACAGCTCTTGACATCAAAACTGCATTCAACAAGTGTAGCATCAAGGAGCCTTGGCAAAACTGGAATCAGTAGGCTTCCAGGGGCAAACTCTGGTGGTTCGAGTCATATCTGACATATGGAAAGATGGTTGTAGCTGTTGGAGGTCAGTCATCTCAGCTGCAGGACATCTCTGCAGGAGTTCCTCAGGGTAGTGCCCTAAGCAAGATCATCTTCAGCTGCTTCATCAATGACCTTCCCCCTGTCATAATATCAGAAGTGAGAATGTTTGCCGATGATTGATTGATTGTGCAATGTTCAGCTCCATTCGTGATTCCTTAGATACTGAAGCAGTCCATGTTCAAATGCAACAAGATCTGGACAATACGTGAGGAGCAGGAGAATCGACGTTTTGAGGAAAAGCCCTTCATCAGGAATGAAGCTGTGAGCCTAGGGGGAGGGGGGGGGGGGGGGGTGGGTCTGGGGGGGGTTAGTAGCTGAGAGTGCGAGAGGTAGATGGAGGTGGGAATTATGGTGATAGGTCAGAGAGGAGGTGGAGCAGATAGGTGGGAAGGAAGATGGACAGATATGAGGGCTATGCTGAGTTGGAAGGTTGGAACTGGGATAAAATGGGGGTAGGGGAAATGAAGAAACTGATGAAATCCACATTGATGCCATGGGGTTGGAGGGTCCCGAGGCAGATGATCAGGCGTTCTTCCTCCAGCTGGTTAGGGAGTGGCGATGGAGGAGGCCCAGGACCTGCATGTGCTTGGCAGTGGGAAGGGGAGTTGAAGTGTTTGGCCATGAGGTGATGGGGGTGTCCCACAGATGTTCTCTGAAGTGCTCTACAAGTAGGCATCCTGTCTCCCCAGTGTAGAGCAGACCGCATCAGGAGCAACAAATGTTGTAGGCAAAACTCTGGATGTGGAAGGCTCCTTTGGGGCCTTGGACGGAGGTGAGGGGGCAGGTGTGAGCACACGTTTTGCAATTCCTGCGGTGGCAGGGGAAGGTGCTAGGAGGGGAGGTTGGGTTGGTGGAGGGGGTGCGTCGACCTGACAAGGGAGTCGCAGAGGGAATGGTCTTTACAGAAAGTGGCATCAATGTGGATTTCACCAGTTTTCTCATTTTGCGCCCCCACCCACCCACTGCCCTATCCCAGTTCCTATCTTCCAATTCAGCACTACCCTTATGACCTGTCCATCTTCTTTCCCACCTATCCGCTCCACCCTCCTCTCTGACCTATCACCATTACTCCCACCTCCGTTTAACTATTGCATTCCCGCCCCCCCCAAAACCCCATTTATCGCACCATCCATTTGGCTTACAACCTCATTCCTGATGAAGGGCTTTTGCCTGAAATGTCGATTCTCCTTCCTTGGATGCTGCCTAACCTGCTGTGCTTTTCCAGCACCACTCTCTTGACTTCAATCTCCAGCATCTGCAGTCTTCACTTTCACCTAAGATCTGGACAATGCACAGGTTTGCGCTGACAAGTGGCAAGTAACATTTGTGCCACACCGTGGCAGCTAGGACCATCACCAATAAGAGACAATCTAACCACTGCCCATTGACATTCAATGATTTTTACCATAGCTGAATCATCCACTATCACCATTCTGGGTGTCATCATTGACCAGAAACTCAACTGGACTCACCACATAAACATAGTGGCTACAGAAGCAGGTTAGGGACTAGGAATACTCTGGTGAGTAACACACCCCCTGACTCCACAAAGCCTGTCCACCATCTACAAGTCACAAGTCAGGAGTGTGATGGAATACTCCCCACTTGCCTGGATGAGTGCAACTCTAACTACACTCAAGTTTGACACCATCCAGTACAAAGCAGCCCAGTTGATTGTCACTGTATCCGATCCCTCCATCGACGCTGATTAGCAGCAGTGTATACCATCTACAAGATGCACTGCAAAATTCATGCAAGATCCTCTGACTGCACCTTTTAAATCCTTGAGCACTTCTATTTAGAAGGACAAGGGCAACAGATAAAGGGGAATGGCATCACCTTCAAGCCCACCTCCAAGCCACTCGCCATCCTGACTTGGAAATATATCACCATTCCTTCACTTGCTGGACTCCTGGAATTCCCTCCTAATGGCATTATGGGACAACTCACAGCAGGTGGACTGCAGCATTTCAAGAAGCACCCCACCACCTTCTCAAGGACAACTAGGGATGGGCAATATGTGCTAGCCAGTTAGCAACGCTTGTCAGCGATGCTCACAAATGAATAAATTAAAAAGAAATTCCTTAATCCCTCTGTTTTGTAGCTTTCTGCAGATTTTTTCCATTTTAAATGGTATTTAGCTCCTTTATTCTTTCTACCAAAGTGCATAACCTCACATTTTTCCACAATATATTCCATCTGCTTAGAGTCCTTTTCGGTGTTTTTAGAGGTATTAAGATTTAACCTGAGGTAATGGCTACTTCGTTGGCTTCTTGGACAGTGAGTGAGGGTTGTATCCCATGTTGAATTTAACACCTCGCTAATATTTCTTCTTTGTTCGCATTGGAACTGGGTGCTTTCCTCATAGTCACTGCAGTTTATTTAAGCAATAGTATTTTAATTGTCATAAGGATTATCTTCCAGGATCTAATAATCATAATGAAGTTTAAGAAATTAGTTTATTTCCTCTGTAGTTAATCTGACGACCACTTCAAAGGCATCAGTTTGAATTAAATTTAATGGCTTCTTTTTATATGGAATTTGACTGAAGAAAATACGTTGACGCTTTAATGCCAGACATAAAACTGATATTTTACCTTTTTAGACACTCAGCAGAAAGTGAATGTATAATTTGAAAATCCTGTTGAACTATGTGGCCTAATGTTGACCGTGGCAGCTTAATGCAGAATACTATATAATCATGGTCTGCTGGGAAAGCATGTGGTCAAGAATAAAAAGATAAAGATATAGGGGAGGGAAAAACACTTTCCTCAAGTATATAATGACTTTTCGTCATTTATATAAATGGTTTGGATGTGAGCATAAGAGGTATAAATAGTAAGTTTGCAGATGACACCAAAATTGGAGGTGTAGTGGTCAGCGAAGAAGGTTACCTCAGATTCCAACAGGATCTTGATCAGATGAGCCAATGGGCTGAGAATTGGCAGATGGAGTTTAATTCAGATAAATGTGAGTTGCTGCATTTTGGGAAAGTAAATCTTAGCAGGACTTATACACTTAATGGTAAGGTTCTAGGGAGTCTTGCTGAACAAAGAGACCTTGGAGTGCAGGTTCACAGCTCCTTGAAAGCGGAGTCGCAGGTAGATACGATAGTGAAGAAGGCATTTTGTATGCTTTCCTTTATTTGTCAGAGTATTGAGTACAGGAGTTGGGAGGTCATGTTGCGGCTGTACAGGACATTGGTTAGAATTGCATGCAATTCTGGTCTCCTTTCTATCGGAAAGGTGTTGTGAAACTTGAAAGGGTTCAGAAAAGATATACAAGGATGTTGCCAGCGTTGGAGGATTTGAGCTATAAGGAGAGGCTGAACAGGCTGGGGCTGTTTTCCCTGGAGTGTTGGGGTGACCTTATAGAGATTTACAAAATTATGAGGAGCATGGATAGGATAAATAAAGTCTCTTCCTTGGGGTGGGGGAGTCCAGAACTAGAGGGCATAGATTTAGGGTGAGAGGGGAAAGATATAAAAGGGGAAACTTTTTCATGCAGAGGCTGGTATGTGTTTGGAATGAGCTCCCAGAGGAAGTGGTGGAGGCTAGTACAATTGCAACATTTAAGAGGCATTTGGATGGGTATATGAATAGGAAGGGTTTGGAGGGATATGGGCCGGGTGCTGGTTAGTGGGACTAGACTGGGTTGGGGTATCTGGTCGGCAAGGACAGGTTGGAAAGGTCTGTTTCTGTGCTGTACATCTATGACTCTAAGTAAATTAATAAACAGGTCATAGAACAGAGTGAATATAAGAAAGTGAATGTACTGATTTACTAAAATGAGATAATTTGAATGGTTCTAGAGATTAGGGATTATAGTTTCATGGATATACTGAAGATTTTTTTTTCTTTCCTTTGGTGCTTTATGATTTTACTATTGGGAATGCTAAACTACGAACCCAGATTTAAACTGTAGAGAACACGCCACACTATCTGAGAGATTAGACACTGTGCAAGCAGATGGCATGGAAAAGAGATATCAAAAATAAGAATACCACTATCATTTCATTGAGGAAACAACAGGAAACTTTGCCAGTAAAAGTGTGAAGTCTTCAGAAAAGCATGTGCCAATATTGAAGATGTTTGAATCTTTCATGGAAAGAGCAAGCAAAAGAAATTCCATAATCGTAGTGAGGTCAGTTGGACCATTTATACTTAAACTAGCTCTCTGAAAGACCTACTAAGTTAATCTTATTCACCCAGTCTTTAGCTAAGGCCCTTGACTATTGTAAATCGCAACGTATAACAACACTCCAATTTTCCAGCACCCACCAAAATGTTTTCACATTCCCAGCATATATTCCCATTAGTAGTCAGCTTCAGTGTTCACCCACAAATGCATGTTTTACATCCTAGTAATCACAACTCGGTACAAGTGATCAAGCAGCTAACACAGAATGTGCTGTGAAAATTGATCAGGTTTGAGACCTGCCATTCTTTGCATGGATGTTGATGACATCTCAAAATAGCAACTACCCACGCCTAAGTTTCGCTTTTACATTTGGTTTACAAGTCATTTCCTTATTTTTCAAACCTTCAAATGTCAACTTACGCACCTACGTCTATTGTGCATAATTCAGTTCCTTTTTGAAAATTAGT
Source organism: Chiloscyllium punctatum (assembly GCF_047496795.1). Taxonomy (NCBI): domain Eukaryota; kingdom Metazoa; phylum Chordata; class Chondrichthyes; order Orectolobiformes; family Hemiscylliidae; genus Chiloscyllium; species Chiloscyllium punctatum. The sequence goes on from NC_092739.1 coordinate 122,752,248, forward strand.
ATTGACTATGCATATTCAGGCATGCATGTCAGATATTAATGATTCAATGCATTAGAAAGTTTCCCTCTTTCCCACACATCATCTTTCTCCCTGCTCCCCCCAACTCCCCAATATCTTTTCTTTTGCAAACTAGTTTAAATCTGCAATCCCTGGTTACTTTTCCACTCTAAGAACAACAATTCCAACTTCTAAAATCACTCCACATAACTGAAACTCCTCTATCCTTGCCTCTATTCCTATATTTCAGCATGGGTATTTTTAAACATTCATGAGGCCAGTAAAATATACCACATCTTGGTATTTATTTTGGGAATTCACTGGAAATGGGAAGAGCAATTGTGAAGGGCAGTCATTGCAACAGTTTGTTTTGACAAGGTACCATTGTTAATCTTCAGAACTATGGGTCAGCAAATGTGAAAAAAACACATCCTGGAGGAAACTATGAAACAGCTAGAGCAAGACAGACAAGTATTGTTGTCCGTTGAGAGATGGATTCTGTGTCAGATTTGTTCAACTTTGGTAAGGTAACAGGCTTGGTGAAATCAAGAGCTTAGTGAATGTTGTGGCCTGAACACTTGTCTATGTGGCACCTATTTTTCAGATGCTAAATGCCCTCAAGCTTCCAATATGGCTGGCAGGCGGGAAGCATTCACACATTGACCGAGAGAAGTGCACTGCTCACCGGTTAATAAAAAAATTGGTAGGGTTTGAACACCAACTAGTTAAAAACGTAGAGCTGTAAATGAGTTGATTCTTGATGATATTGTAGTTCTAGATCTTAATAAAAGCAGAGAAGCATAGAAATTGGGGCAGGAGTATACCATTTGGTCCTTCCATCATTTAGTGTAATCAGAGTTGATCATTCCACAAAGTACCCTGTTCCCACTTCTTCACCATTTCCTTTGACCTCTTTACCCAAAGAATTATAATCTAACTTCTTCTCAAACATTCAGTGTTATGGCTTCAATTGCTTGCTAACATTGGCTTTCAGTCTTAGGAGCCCAATTTTGAAGTTGATTCAAATATTGCTTATTGTTTTGTTATCATTTAATTACAAGTGACCTTGTATGAATTTTGTACAGCCAAATTGTAAATGTCGAGCATTATTTACTATCCTCCTGAGATGCATATGTTATAGATTTTAATCCTGAAGCTGCCACTAAAAGATATAAATAATTTTTTTTGTTTCAGGACTCCAAGCAGCAACATTTTTAACTGTCCTAGAGATTCTCTTAACAATATTTGCCAAATAGATAATCCTCAAATGTTTGCATCCTTGCCATATGTTATAAATATAACTGCAGTCAACCCTATTGGCCACAGGACAACATTGTTGGATGTTATGCTATTTGATATTGGTAAGCATCACTCTTTATTTTGTGATCTGTTTGAATGAAACGTAAAATGGTTATGGAAATCTTTTTGGGAAAAAAAAGTATTATCCAAACATTTACTAAATGAACTTGATTGTAACACCATGTCATTATTATAAAACGGGAGCTTTGCTTTTATTTCAGTAGCTTGGTTAAGCCAAAAATAATGATACAGCTTTAAATAAAATTATTGCAACAAAATTTGGTACTTTTGGAACATTTGTAGTTTGAAGCACAATCAACCTGTAATAAGACAAATCCACTGGGTGAGATTTTCAATAGCTCAACTGGGCAGACATAGGACTATAATGGTCGCTGGAAACTGCAGGTTAAAGACCAGAAGACTTGGAGCTTAAGGAAGCCATTCAACCCATTGAGTCTGCTCCGACACCCAGTAAGGTCTGATCTGATCTGACCAACCTCAGCACCATTTTCCTACCTTCTCCCCTTACTCCTTACTTCCTTTACTGATCAAAAATCTGCCTTTTGCAGCTTTGTATATTCTTTAGCAATCCAGTCTTAACTGCTGTCAACAGTAAAGATTTGCTATTCCCTAAAAGAAATTCCAGCCAGTCTGAATTAAATGCGTCATTCTTATCCTGAGAATTTCCTTCTGGTCCTAGATTCTTCCACAAAGAGAAACAACTTCTCCATATCTACCCTGTCGAGTCTCTTAAGAATCTTGTGTTTCAATAATGTCTCCTCTAATTCTCCTAAATTCCAATGAGTATAGGCCCTAACCATTAAACCTCTCTTCGTAAGAAAATCCCCAGACCTTGCTTGTGTAATTACCAAAGGAGTATGCTATTTGATTCAATCTACTGATCTCTGGGATAAATGTTCTACCTACCAGAGTTTGAGGAGTGGCATGGTGGCTCAGTGGTTAGCTCTGCTGCCTCACAGCCCCAGGGACCAAGGTTCAATTCCATCCTTGGGTGATTGTCTGTATGGAGTTTACACATTCTCCTTGTTCTGCGTCAATTTCCTCTGGGTGCTGTGGTATCCTCCCACAGTCCAAAGACTTTAGGTGGACTGGCTATGCCAAATTGCCAATGATGTGCAGGTTAGGTGGATTAGCCATGGGAAATGGAATTGCAGGGATCGGGTAGAGGGGTTGGGTCTGGCTGAGATACTCTTCAAAGGGTTGGTATGGACTCGATAGGCTGAATGGCATGCTTCCACACTGTTAAGTGTACCATTCTTCTATGAAGAATTACTCTTTGCAGACAGAAAGAAAATGTTCTGAACAAAATAGGTGATGCTATTTGTTGGTTTTCTCAGGGCAATGCCCGAATCCATCAGAATCAATTGTCTGTTTATTTTAAAATTTAACTAAAGCTTGGCCAATAACAGTCTGTCATCATTAGCTATGCATTCCCTCTGGCAATGCCTCTATCAGAGTCCACTTACCAAAAACCAGCATGTTCCTCTCGTATGCTATAATGGTGTTTTTTCCCTTTATTGGTATTCTTCTGAACTATTCTGATGAGCACAAGATGAAAACCCTCAACAAAATGTTTTTTAATTTCTGATTTATCAGACAGAGATTTACCAGGATGTTGCCTGCTCTGGAGATTTTAATAATGAAGAGAGACTACCAGACTAGGGTTGTTTTCCTTGGAGCAGAGGAGGTTGAGATGGGGGGGTGGGGGTACATGATGGAAAAGTAGAGTATTAAAGGGGCATAGACAGGGTACAGAGAAACAAGCATCTCCTTTTAGTGGGGGGGGGGATTGGATTGAAAATAAGGGACAGGAGATTTAGAGGAAATGTGAGGGGGAAACAAACATTTTGACCTGGAGAGTGGTGTCAATCTGGAACTCACTGCCTATAAGGATGATAGAGGCAGGAACCCTCCTAACATTTAAGTATTTAGGTGTACACTTGTGAATGCCAAGGCATTTGAGGCCATGGGTCAAGTGATGGAAATGGGATTAGAATGGGGAGGGATTATTTTTGACTGCTGCAGACCCAATGGGTCAAAAAGCCCTCTTCTGTGCTGTAAACCTCTATAACTCTACGACGCTAAACACATTCTTTTCTACTTATTTTTCTTTTTAGTTCAGCCGGATCCACCTGTAAATATAACAGCTGAACCTGTTTTTGGATCTCCTAGAAGAATCAGAGTGCAGTGGGATTATCCACTATCATGGGGATCACAATTCAAATTAAAATTTGTTTTGGAATACAAACTCCAGAAATATAACTTCTGGTCAAGGGTGAGTTCACCAGTGGTTTGAGGTTACTTCTTGTGGGTTGTGTTGGCTTGCCTGGTGCTGCATTTGGAGATCTGTTGATTAGTTTTCTTGCTACTGCAGTATTTCTTGTGTGTTTACTTTAAAGAACAGCCTTTATGCTGGTATAAGCTCTGCCATTGTGCTCTTGGCATGGGTACAGTAGATATTACTGTAATCCAGTTTACTGTAGAAGATATCTGAATTTTAGAACAAAACTTTATTGAAGCAACATGCAAGACTGCCTGTTCTTAATGTCTGTGTTGGTCGAAAAATTGCAAAGTACACCTGTTGTTGACACCTACTCTTAATTTCTGTTGATCCTACATGTTTTTAATCTTCTGCCAATATCACTTTTTTAAGGTCTGTTGTAATTAGAGTAGAAAGACATTCTTGGTTTTATTTATGTAACTTTTTATTGCTAATTTAAGATTTGAAAGATTGTTAATATTCCAATTCATTTTGTACTATGCGAAAACAACTGTTGCAAACAAGGTCACTGGTATTATTTTTGTCTACTTTGTGTTCAATCCAGAAAGAGGGAAGACATAAATTCTGAGGAAATTAGATTCACTAACTGATTCATGAAGTTTTTTTTAGCTATTTTCCCTGGTGATGGGGAAACTGACAATTTTATTGGAAGTGTAGATTCTGTTGTAAATAAACTAGGTTTGTTCCTAATGAACATAAGAAATAGAAGTCGAAGTACACCATAAGACCCTCTTAAGCTTGCACTATCATTCATTATGATTGTGGCTGATCTTCAATTCAACTCCATTTTCCTGTTCCCCAAATATTAGTCTATCACCGCCATGAATATATTCAATAATGAAGCATCCACGACTCTCTCTCTAAGGTACAGAATGCTTCTCGTCCAAAATGATAAAACACTGATCTTGAGATTGTATCCCTTTGTTCTAGACCTACGAGCCAGGTAAACTCCTATCTTTTAGGTAGTCTCTGCAGATCAAGGATGAATTTGCTTCCATTCTGGTTCAGTGTTTTCTGAGATAGCTGATCTGTGACCCTGCCACTTGTAGACAATTAGTGCTTTGAAAAGTCAGCCATGTATTCTCTCTCCAACACCTCGACTTTGCCTTGGCTAGAATGAGCTTTGGATCTTATGGTCAGTCACACGTTTGGGATTGTGACTCAACAACAGTAAAGGAACGTCAATATACTTCCAAGACAGGGATGTGAGTGGCTTAGAGGGGAAACTGCAGGTGGTGTTTCCATATATCTACTGCGCTCCTCCTTCCAATAGTGGTGGAGGGATTGGATACTTGTGGACTTTACGCTGGGAAGACGGCGGGGAGGAGTACATTGCTATATGTTGCGTCAAGCTTCTTGACTGTTGTTGGAGCAGCACTCAGGCAGGCAAAAGAGGACCACCGCCTCCTAATAAAGTGCATTCTTCCTTAATTTTAAAACTAAGAAAAGTATTTCAGGTCTAGTTTCACCAAAGCCTTGTACATTTGTTCCTCAACTATTTTTATAACTAAACAGCTTTTCCAGTCCATTCCAGCTACCTATGTCCTACTCCTTTGTAATTGCCTTTATTTAATCTTGATACAGTTGTTTCTAATCCAAATTCCTCCTCAAATAGAATCTTAAATTATACCATTATTAAACAGTTTTCACTATTTCTTAGTTAATAATATTATGTCAGATCAACTAACATCACCGAATTCAAAATAGCCTGATCCATGGTTGGATCCACAACATAATGCACTTTGAATATGTCACAAATGCACTGTATAAGATCAACTTCATGGCTTCCTTGGCCAATCTGACTATCTCATCTACATGAAGCTTAAAGTCACCCATGATTAATGTACGTCTTTGTTTAGGCCTCATGATCCCCTGATTTTGTTGCGCTGTCTCACCACATAGCTATTGTCGGAGGGCCTCTATAGACTACTCCTACCATGCCTTTTTTATTTCTTGCCTCCACCCACTTGGATTCTACATCTCCCAATCCAAGATTATTTTCTTGCTGTCATAGGGAATCCATCCAACAATGTTTCAAAAAATTGTATACCCTGAATATTTAGTTCCCTGCTACCATCTTGTAACTATGTCCCCATAATGGCTACAAGATCTTACCTATTAACCTGTATTTGTGCCACTAATTAATTTGCTTTGTTCTGAATACTACACACCTTCAGTAAAAAGCTATTAAGTTTGCCTTGTTACAACTTTACCGATCCTATTTAGTTGTTTTTCTATGCTTGCACACAGTCTTTATTGCTGCGTGTCTGATTTACTGTTTTTCTTGAGCCATATGAATGGGAATATCCACGAAGACATAAAGAAACTGGCTACAAAGTTTATGTCTCAATTAGTATCACTAAGGTACATTATCTGCATAATTACCTAAATACTGTTCATGGACTTTTCCATTCCAAGTCACTGCAGCAATTAAACTTCACAAATACTTCGCTAGTTATGAAATGCTTGATTACCTGAGGCAATGTTATATTTAAGTTATAAATCTTTGCACAAAAGCAAAATATGCATGCTGCCTGACTTGCAGCATTTCCAGCATCTTCTATCTGTATGTCTTTTTGAATAGAGTCTTTCTTGAGACATATGGGTCACTGGCAAGGCCAGCATTTGTCAGTTCTGAATTGCCCATGAATTGAATGGCTCGGTCAGCCATTTCAGAAAGCAATTCAGAGTTATATGCAATGTAATAGGTTTGGAATCATGTAGGCCTGACTAAGGAAGGATATTAGTGAAATGATGGGCTTTTATGAATAATTAATAGTTTCCATACAAGCTTTGAAGTTCAGACTTATTAACTGAATCCAAATCAAATAGTAGGTGGCACAGTGGTTAGCACTGCTGCCTCACAGCGCCAGAGACCCAGGTTCAGTTCCCGCCTCAGGTGACTGACTGTGTGGAGTTTGCACATTCTCCCCGTGTCTGCGTGGGTTTCCTCCGGGTGCTCCAGTTTCCTCCCACAGTCCAAAGATGTGCGGGTCAGGTGAATTGGCCATGCTAAATTGCCCGTAGTGTTAGGTGAAGGGGTAAATGTAGGGATATGGGTGGGTTGCGCTTTGGCGGGGCGGTGTGGACTTGTTGGGCCGAAGGGCCTGTTTCCACACTAAGTAATCTAATCTAATCACCATAGTGGGACTGAGGCTATATCTTCAGAGCTTTAGCCCGGGCCTCTGGATTACTAGTTCAGTGACACGTCCAACATATCTCTAATGTCCTTCTCAGGTGATGTCAGCAAATTTGCGATATAGACGAGGATAGGAGAGTTGGCTTCAAGCACCACCTGCTCTAGAGATGTGTAATAACATCTGTGTAATGGTTGATTAGAAAATGACTGCTGACAAGGGACTTGATAAGCACATTAAGTGATGACACGATTGTCTGCTGAATGGTTTTCTTCTGGAAAGCTCCTTTGCAGTAATTTAATCATAAAACAATTACAGTAAAGGAAGAAACCATTCAGCCTGTCAAATTCAGGCCAGCTCTCAACAACAAATAGTTTCCGTTCAAAAGCTTACTCAATTTCCTCTTTAAAGCCAGGATTGAATCTGTCTCTGCCACTTAGTGCATCCCAGATCCTGACTGTGGGATTTGTAAAAATTCTTTCACATGTTGTCTTTGGTTGCTTTTTAAATCACTGTCTTCTGGCCTCTTACCAAAAATATATCGTTTCATCTTCACTCTCGAGAAGGTATCTTGCCATTGGTCCAATCCCACACCTACAATGCAACTTCTGCCACTTTTAAAAATTCATTTGTGGGATATGGATGTCTCTGACTGGCCAACATTTATTGCCCATACCCAGTTGCCTTGGGTGACAAGCTGCCATCTTTAACTGTTGCTGTCCATTTGCTATGGGTTGACCCATTATATCACTGGGGAGGGAATTCCAGGATTTTAACCCAGCAACAGTAAAAGATCAACAATATGTATCCAAGTCAGAGCTTGCTGCATTTGTGATTGTACTGAGAAATCTATGCAAATTGCCAAAACAAAATGTGCAGTGGTGATGATTTGTGAAAGGGAGTAATGTAGTCTTTAATTTTATACTTTAAGAATACTGACCTCCCTTTCAAAATATCACATTTACCTGAAAAGAGCACTGATGTTAGAATGTTGCTGAGACTACTGAAAATAATCACTGATGATAGTGATGATCTTATCATTTGGAATCCTTCTTTGATTTTTACTTCCCCTTTTTTTTCCCCAGTTGGATACTAAAATGACAACAGAAATCATCACTGATGCCATTGCTGCTCAACTGTATGCGATTCGTGTCAAAACAAAAGATTTTTTTGACAATGGTAAATGGAGCAATTGGAGTTCGGAAGTATTTGTCACTCCATGGAGGGGTAAGCATAACTGATGCAGAGCTACAAAAAGATTTGAGCTGTTTGTTCAGTTGAACCTGTTTCATTTACAATCTGGGTGAAATACACATGTTCTGTTGCTATGTAAATGTACATTTGTTTGAGAATCGCAACATATCTTGGCAATGGCTGAGAGATGTGTGAAGACGAAGGGTTTGAAATACGTTGCTGTGAAAGTGGCATTGAAAGGTAGTTACACATACCAGTAAGTCCTTCCTAAATGATGCTCCTGTCAAACACAAGAATCTAATGTTATTTATCAATTTTTGTGCAATGCAAATATTTTCTGAAAGCCTATTTCAAAAGAAAATCAGCCAATTTACAAATAACAAGATGTAATGTTTTTTTTGTTCATGAGACTTGTTTGAGTGTCACTGGCTGAGCCATTCTTTCTTGCCTATCCTTATTGCCTTGAAGATGGTAGTCAACTGGCCTTTTAAACCACTGTGTATCCATTTGATATAAATGGTTGCATTGCTGTTCAGGAAAGTCTCTAGCAACCCTGAAGAAATTGGATTAGTTCTAAGTCAGAATGGTGAATGACTTAGAGGGGAACTTGGAGGTGGTGGTTTTCTGCTACCATCTATCAGCTAGCATTATTCTTCCAGATGGAAGTGGTCGTGGGTTTGGATATTGGAAATTCTGTGTACATTTGAACCAGATGCTTTGTCAGTTGAGAGGAGAGCAAATGGAAGTAGAATTCATTTTACTCTTTTCAGCCCATTTGCTTGACCTTCAGTTGAACAATAGTCTTTAATATGGCAATCTTATAAATAAAAAGGAAGGTGATTTTTTTTTTAAAATGGTAAATAATGCCAAACGACTAGTTGAGTGGTTGAGGAGTACATAGCAGACTTACCAGTAAATTTCAGTCCTTTAATTGCAATCAGATTGTGTAACATGAAATGTCAATTAATTACAGTATATACCATTACAAAGCTGTTTTGCTTTTACTGTCCAGCTATGCACACTGCTAATTCATATTGTAGACTATTCATTTGAACACTTGCAGCTAATTTAACTTCTGGCAACGTGTTTGGATAGAATTAACTTAATGTTGCTGTAGTAATGTTGAGGTCACTTTCTTTCCAAGCTAAAATTGTATGTAATGCAAAGTTTCTGTGTAAGCCTCTTTTTATGCAAGTCTGTGGAGTGTAAAACATTCTTGTGTGATTTGTTTTGACTTTGGAAATACTTTAATAAATCAATATTTATGTATTCCAGAAACCACTACAGAAAGTATCCAATCTACAGTCACCACACAGATGATGGACTTTGTACAAACTCTCAGTCAATCAACAACACCTACCCTCTCTCCAAATGTAATCCCTTCAAGTAAGATGATCTGATGTAACTTTTGGTACTATGTCAAGGATTTAGTGTTTAAGGCCAAATGCCATCAGGAAGGCAGGTCCAACTCTGAACGGACTATGCCCATAAAGTAAATTAGGAAAAGGAAACTGGCATCAACTTTATTTATATTATTAAGCCTGTATAAACACTGCACCATTGAGTCCTTTTTTAAATGTGTGTGTATGTGTGTACAGATACATGTGCACATTCTATTCACATGAGAGCTGTCTGTATTGATACAAGATTTTTTCTGGAAAACCCATCGTAAATGTTAAATCAAATAATGGAGAAGTTTATTTCACTGAATACTGGAATACTAACATTTTTGATTGATAAACTATTGTTTTCTGGATGTAGGTTTGCTCTCTGAGCTGGAAGGTTCGTTTTCAGACATTTCGTCACCATACTAGGTAACTTCTTCAGTGAGCCTCCGAATGAAGCACTGGTGCTGTAGCCCACTTTCTATTTTTATGTTAGTGTTTCTTTGGGTTGGTGCTGTCATTTCCAGTGGTGACGTCATTTCTTGTTCTTTTTCTCAATCACCACAGGAGATGACATCACCAACCCAAGGAAAGCCAAACATATAAATAGAAAGTGGGCTACACCACCAGTGCTTCATCTGGAGGCTCACTGAAGATGTTAGCTAGTATGATGATGAAACGTCTGAAAATGAATATTCCAGTTCAGCGAGCAAACCTACATCCAAAACCTCAACCTGAGCTACAAATCTTCTCAAAACTCACTATTGTTTTCTATTTCTAATGAAGTATATGAACACCAGGTTATGTGGACAATATACTTTATTTCCAAAAGACTTTTTAATTTTGGCATGAAGTTGTATTTTAAAGCAGCTCAAACACTGTTTTAAAAGATGTTTCATAGCTTTTTTTTTTACAAAATCATTGATCGAACAAAAATTGAGAGCAAGCCAAATGAGGCAGTATTGGAGGGGTGACTTACCATTTGACCAAAGGGCTGTTTTTTAAAAAAAGAGAATTTTAAAAAAGCAAGAATGTTTTTTAATTGAACTCATTAGTTCCTTTGTTTCTTGGATATTGTAGGTGGAATTCATCACCTGCTTCACAATAAGGCTTTTGGTGAAGGGGCATATAATCAGGTGGGAGGGTAAGAGTGGAAAGCCACTGCCTCTCTCTTTTCTTCCAATTAAGTCTGGTAGGATGTGGTTAGAACATTCATGGAGAATTAGATAGTGCCTGATGATTATTTCATTTTAAAACTGAATATGAGAATTGTTTCAGGGATGAGGGACTTCAGAGAAGGGTGTTTGTCTAATTTAGAGAGAACATTGAAAAGATATTTGATGTAAAAGGATGGTGAAGGGAGTAGATGGAGTAATGCTGTTCCCATTGGTGAAAAGGAACAATAAAAAAGCTTATGACACCATCCAAGAGAAAGCAGCCTGCTTGATTTGCGCATCCACTACCAAAAATTTTAGTAGCACCAGTGTGTACTGTCTACAAGCTGCACTGCAGAAATTCAAAGATTAGACAGCACCTTCCAAATCCATGACTACTTCCTATTGCGGAGCCAAGGGGAAAGGCAGGAGACTGGCACCAGCTGTGTAGATCTGGTAGTAAGGCAGCACAGACTTCACAGACAAATGATCTCCTGTGTTGTAACCATTTTTAAAAATGATTCTATAAATTCCCCCTCAATAAATGAAAGTAAAATTATTTTATAAACAATAGAGAATGAGGTCCACTTTCTAAAAAAAAATGAAACTAATGCCAATAATGAAATTTTAAAGTTTGAGACTTATTTTAGGCAATGTTATCCATATGGTCCCATATTTATAATCTAATTTACTTCCATTACTTTGACCACAGGTTCTGATGTACTTGATAGAAATATTGTCATACTGATCTCAATCGCCACTTCAATTGGCATCTGCATCGCAGCCACTACATTTGTGTTATGGTAATAAAACAGTATTTGTATTTTTTTGATCTCCTACTCTTGTGAATTTTACTTCTAAATGAAGCTGATGTTATTACTGGGAAAATTAGATTGAAGACTGAAATTTGACTTTTTTATTTAACAAGGTGGTCTTTCATTAAACATGTGTTTAATATGCTTTCCTTTATTGTTCAGAGCATTGAGTATAAGAGTTGGGAGGTCATATTGTGGCTGTACAGGACATTGGTTCAGCCACTTTAGGAATATTGTGTGCAATTCTGGTCTCCCTCCTATAGGAAGGATGGAGTTAATCTTGAAAAGGTTCATAAAAGATTTAAGGATGTTTGCAGGGTTGGAGGGTTTGCGCCACAGGGTGATGTTGAATAGGTTGGGGCTTTTTCCCTAGAGCAGAGGAGCCTGCGGGGTGACCTTAGAGAAGTTTATAAAATCATGAGGGCATGGATAGGGTAAATAGAGAAGGTATTTTCCCTGGGGTGGGGGAGTGCAGAACTGGATGGCATAGATTTAGGGTTAGAGGGGAAAAATGTAGAAGATTCCTAAAGGGCAACTTTTTCACACAGAGAATGGTGCGTGTAAGGAATGAGCTGCCAGAGGAAGTGGAGGAGGCTGGTACAATTACAACATTACCACCAGTGTGGATGAGTATATGAACAAGAAGGTTTAGAAGAATATGGGCCAAGTGTTGGCAAATGGGACTAGATTTATTTAGGGTATCTGGTAAGCATGGATGAGTTGAACTGAAGGGACTGTTTTTGTGCTGTACATCTGACTCTATGCTTTGCTTAGGTCTGGTTTTAACAATGAAGTGGAAATTTATGCAAAAGCAGATAGAATCAATCAAGCTGCTTATATGTGACACAATTTGAATGGTTTTGAAAGATACAATAATCCCATCTATCCCAGATCATCACTTTACAGTATTTCAACACGAGAAAGATTTTGTTTTCAATCACATCTGGAGGTTTAACTTTATTTTTATTTCAATACCTGATCTCTTATGAGTTTGGTAGTCTCTTTCTTCATTAGTCACACAAATGGGCTTAACCTTTTTCAACTTCAAGTAACCCATTCATTGTTCTAACTAAACAATTCTAGTCTGGAAGTTTCAAATTAAAATCCTTCAATTAAGATAATAGATTTATCTTTTCTGAATTCTCTCAAAGAGAAGCTGTTCCATATACCTACCTTATGCTGTTGTGGTTGATAGCACCTTTAGGAATGACCAGGAGACGCAGAGAATTCCTCAAGATGATAAGCCTTTATTTGCAACCAAAAGTTGTGGCCATCAGAGAAGTCAACTCCAAAAACATGCGAACAGCAAAAATACTAATGTTTATGTTGTTCTAAAAGCCACGCCCTATCATTAGCATAACCAATTGCACTAAACCTAAATTATATCCCCCTAACCAATCAGACTCTGCCACAACTGTCTTCCGGACTGCTGCAGACCATCACGTTTTGCCATGATCATCTATCTTCACCTTTTGTCACCTAACAGGCCGCAGTCACGCAAGGCTGATTGGAGCATGCGACCCAGACCTTGCACTTGTGCAACATCCCAATATGTATTACTTAGTTATATAATCATATTTACCATACTACCAGGATTTCTTTGAACTAACTAACAGGTTTTCTAAGGAATGTACCTCAATGTTTAATTCCATCTGCCTATAAAACTCTTCCAATGCAAACAAATCCAGTTCTCATATTGGGTTTACCTATGATGCTAGCTATAACTTGACAGTAATGAGTAGGGCATTCAGTCAATCTACTTTTGGTTTTAGTTGTGTGCCAAGGTTCTTGATTAAATTTCCATTGTGAGGTAAAATAAATCTTAAATGTGCTGGCTCATTAATCAGTTTAACTAGTTGTCCATATATGAACCAAATGCTAATGAAACTACTGATAAGATATTCTTCCATTTGTATTTTCCTCTCAGGATCAGAAGTCGACGACAAGAATCAGATAAGAATGACATTCTGACCAAGAAGGCACTAACCCTTTGATAATGTGGTATGTATCTATTTGGGACAACTCAACTCTTTACCTTTATGCAATCTTCACTTTTATAAAACCGGAGATTTGTAAATGAGGCATTTAAATTAACAATTTAAAACCCAGCTTATTCTCAATGGTTGATGAGGTATACTAATAGTCAGGCATCAAAATCTTGTAGTTTTCAAATTTGACATGTTGATAAATGACTTGGAGAAAGTTACCACTTGCCTTCATTTCTTCACTGCCATCCCTCCTTACCCAGAAAAACAGATGAAATGATATGGAAGATGAAGAATGGTACAGAAGAACACTTGAGGGTGGATTTGAGGTTGTCACTCAGTTACTTCAGTCTTTTGAATGTTATTTGATTGCTTTTGGGGAGAAGAGTGGAATTTTCTACAGTTCATTTCATGTAAAGTTATTATGATTAATTTAGTTTTGCCTTCCCAAAAAGAATGTATGAACAATGAGAGGAAGGCTACAGTATGTGGATGTTATGCCAGGGTAGGCCAAATTGACTAGATAATCTTCATCATTTTCCTTTGTATTACTGATTTTAATGTGACATTGAAGTTTATGATTACCATTGGCCATTTTATCACTAAAGGTGATTTCTGTTTACAGCTCAGCATACGTATTGTTGAGGGAGAATTCTGGCTACTGTATCACATGGAGAACCTCTTCACTATTGTACAGTTCTTCAACTAACTGAAAAACATTGAAGAAATTGATCACTGGGCTTTAAATTGAAGGAAATGTCCAGAATTGCCAACTAAATAATTACTAGATTTAACTGTTTAGTTATCTTGACGTGAGCTATTGTTGTACCATCCTTTTACTTCACAAAGCTGTTTAAACGGCTTGAAAGCCAATCTGTTTAGATTCCCACTGAGATTGCTATACTTGCCAAATATAATTATCCCTTGCGTTTCATTTGACTTTGTAGTCACTAATACTCTAAGGTTGTCACTGTGCTGTTGCAGATTTGAAGTAAAATCTTTTGATGCAGTTTTGTAACTCTAAGGGTTGCATAATGAGGAACGTGAAGAACCCAACAAGCAACCTACAGTTGTTTCTGCTATCAGACACGTTTATTCAACACTAATTGGCTATACAAGAATTTAGACCATTATTTGTAGAATGCGAACTTTCCTTACATGTATGGCTATAATGTGATTCTGGTCCCATTGGTTTAAACGGTGTTGCTATTATGTTATTTCTTATAACACGGGATCACATTATATCAGAGCAGATTGTATAAGGTCTCTGTTTTATGGGTCACACCAATAGGAATATCATGGTCAGTTCAGACGATGACACAAAGGCTAACTGCCGGGGGTGGGGGTGGGGGGGGAAGAAGGGAGGGCATGATATAATGGTTACAATATAGCTGTAAGTGCTATGGATCACTCGATCTTTATTGCTTTAGTGACCTACATGATATTGTTGCCACTTACAACAAGATTATACCAACAAGTAGAACTAAGTTGAGGAAACATTGTTTTTGAGTAGATATCTGAGCCTGTTTGGGACTTCTGTGCTTATCTTAAAGCACAGCCTTCAAGAAACTGAATTACTGAGACAGAATTTGGGGAGCAGGGTGCAAGAAGTGAAAAGACAAATAATTTATTGAAGGTCATTACTGAAGTATTGAATTGCTGTATTCAAGGCTGGTCACTTTAATCAAATGTTCACTCATATTGAACTAGTTACAAATGTAGTACAACATATTCCAATTCCTGTGAGAAGTGGTCTAAAAAAAGACAACATTTCTATGGTCTAATACTGGTCGAGATCAGGTGCAGAAATTTGGAATGGTTTCAGTGGCTTTAAAAATGTGATGAGTGAATTGAAAGTCGTGAATATCTTAAAAGCACATGGAGAAAGCAAATAATTTGGCATTGGTTTATTGATTCAAAGGTAGCATTTTAGAATTGGTTTAGGTTTTTTTCTTGTGGATAGTTGTGAAGAGTTAAGTCAAATACTACTTTGCAAAATTGTTACAGCACCAACCCCATCCCATCTGTGCCCCCTTTCGTAGGAGGAAGACACTTAGCCACTCGTTATGGCTGTACACATTTCCTTTTTGAATACCAAAACTGAATCTGCCCTGTCACAATCTCAGGCAATGCCTTCCTTATACCCCTGATACTCCCACTTGATGAAAGCTTTTCTCATGTTGCCATTTTCTCCTCTTCCATAACATTTAAATCTGTAATTCTAATTTTGATTCCACCAGCTGCCATGATGGGAGATTTGAACTCATGTCCCCAGAGCACTGTCCTCGCTCTGTAGTTTATTATTCAGTGGTTACTATTACATTACCATATGCACAGGTTGAAAGTAAGTCTACCAGATACCTTTAACAACAGGAACCAGTTATACGAATCACAGCATTTCACTTTTTTCTATATTCCCTCAAACAAAACATCTGCTTGACAAATAATGACTTCATAAAAAGAATTGTATCCATATAATGAATAAATACTATAATTTTGTTGGTTTAGATACTATATAAAATTGAATATCCCTTTGTGCCAAAGAGTTATTATAAATTATAAAACAAAACCAATGAAGCATAAAAAAATTTATGCCTTTATCATTTTGGTCAGCCTTTAATTCCAGATCGATTATCTTCGTTGCAAATATTGAATAAAGCTCCAAATTTAAAATTTGAGGGGACTGCACTATTGTTATTTACACACAGAGCGAGAGTGTCAGATATTGTAGTCTGAGATTTGGCTGACTTAACTGGAGGGGCATACATAAGCAACACTTAATGAAACTCTGCAGGTAGTTGGTGTGCGTTATACACAGACAATTGCTTAAATTTGAAACAAAGCATAAAGGGCTAAGTCAAGTGTGCAGTTGCGGTTCTTAAGTTTGAATAATGTATTTGCTGCATTCTTGATGCCTCAGTGACACCCAGTAGACTGATGATGCAAATACTTTCTGCAGTAGTTTGAAATGAACCCAGTGACATAAAATGGGGCTGTGTACACTGGAAGTGAATTTAGTTTTGTCTAAAAGTCCTAAAGTTGTGACTGCATCCTAGCCTAACCTTTGTCTCCAAAGCAGCGTTTGTCAGTCTCTGGCAGGCACTTGTGCAGGATAGGCTGCCAGACTCGCTGATGTTTCCAATGGTCCCTTTTTAGTTTCCCCTTGTATCACAACTGGTACCAGAAAAATACTACACACTGGCATCAGACTGTGATGTCTGTGTGTATAGACTCTTACTGATACTAAACCTTAGGCATACTGACAGGTGGTCGTTTAAGAAGCTTATTATGAATAATTTACAATCCATAATATAGCATGTTATTCATTTATTAAAATATTATTTAGAAAATCAAGTTTCTCTAAATGTCTGCAACCTCTTTGTAATTTTCAGTGTGAATTAATTACAAAGTATTTTACAACTTGTAAAAAAGTTAATATCACTTTTTTCTGAACTATGAATCTAGTACATGAATTGTACGTGTATTCAAATCTTCAAAATCCATCAGTTGCCTTATTTCTGAAGTACCAGAACACTGTCCATTTCATGCAGGGTGAGATTTGTCAGAGTATCCTTAAGTACTAATAACAGATATGCAATGTCAATCACTGCTGCAAGAAAAAACTGAGAAAATTGGTATCCAGTAAGTGATGTTGCGAATAATTTCTAACTCCAGAAATTGCTGTTCTCTAAGGCCCCTATACAAGCAGTGCTTTTCAGGTTAAGACTTCTAGCACTGGTGGATTACCATAGTTTACTGGAGCTAAAGAACATCAAATGCTGTTTTTCTGATTACATTGCAAACTTTAGGCTATGGCTGTTTTCCCTGGAGCATCAGAGGTTGAGGGATGACCTTAGCGATTTATGGAAATCATGAGAGGCATGGATAGGATAAATAGACAAAGTCTTTTCCCTGGGGTGGTATATGTGTGGAATGAGCTGCCAGAAGAAGTGGTGGAGGCTAGTATAATTGCAACATTTAAAAGGCATCTGGATGAGTATATGAATAGGAAGGGTTTGGAGGGATATGGGCCGTGTGCTGGCAAGTGGGACTAGATTGGGTTGTGATGTCTGGTCGGCATGGACGGGTTGGACTGAAGTGTCTGTTTCCGTGCTGTACGTCTCTGACTCTATGAAATGTAAATAGCTTAGATGTGATGGTCTATGACACCATTTTTTCATGGTTTTCATTTTCACATAGGTCACTTAATATTTAAAGGCAGCTTTTTCCACAGAACCATAATGCAAGATCTTTTAATTTAGGAAATTGCTGTGTCAAAGGTGACAATTTTGTGTAGCAATTTGGACAACATAATACAGATGTGACTGTTCAGGGACAGGTGGTACATGGGAATACCACCTGCAAACTGCCCTCTAAAATCACTCACCACCCCTTTTCCTAAATGTTGCTGGGTCAGGTTTTTAGAAGTCGCATTCTAACAGCACTGTGGTTGTACCAGATGCTCATAAAAGACAATTTTCTACTTTCTCAGGGACAATTAGGGATGGACAGCAAGTGCTGACCATACTAGGTTTACCAACATTTATGGTATAAAATAAAAACATTTAAGCTCTGTGATGCTTTTTTAAAATAATGCAGTTCAACCACAATACATTTACCCTTGAAAATAATATTTTAATTAATAACGTTTCTGCTGTTGTTGGGATAGACTAACAAAATTATGCTTGAAGCCAGACACCACCCTTAAAACTGGTTATGATAACAGGAAGAATTAATTATTAAGAATTACCACTGTGGTTCAGGCTTAAAATTAAGCTGGCTGAGTAATTTTCAATATTTTAAATTTAGACATAGCATTTTAAAATTAGTGGAAATTCAATTTTTTCTGGGTAATCCTATTTTCAACTGTATTAACCAAATAACACAAACACACCAGGGATTTTCTTAATGCAACTTTAAAAAAAAATGTTTTTACTGGTTCAAGGCACATTTTGCATTGAATGGGAACTTCCCAAGAACATTTAGATGACTAATTGTGCCCAATGCAGAAACTCAGGATGCTGATTTAGTTTGGCTGTGGTAGGCATGTCAAGGGACAGCTGGCTCACCACACTGAGCTCCCATCAACTTTTTAAGAGCTGACCACCAAGCTTGTTATCCAATTGCAAGCCTCAACATTGGTGTCCCTCTCAATGGCAGATTCTTGGTCTGAAAGACCATTAGGTTAGGCCTAATGTTTGGGGATCTAAAGATGAGAAGCTAAATTTCTTTTTTGCTTCGCTTAGGGGTCAGTGGGCTCAGAGGCAAGCACAGAGGGAAGGCTTATAGTGGCTATTGCTGTCTCAGATTCTCCTCACACCCAACCTGACAAGTCAATAAAACTTGCACTTTATCGGTCTCCTGGCCAACAAATAATCAGGCTGCTGGTGAGTTGAGATCCTTAAGTGCCAAACTGATATCCTTAAGTGGCGATAACTCAACTATCATTGGACTTTTGATTCTGGTGAGTCAAGGAAGTTGCCAATGTACTTTCTCACCCAGTGCTGGAATGGTGAGAAGTGGGTGTGCATCTCTCAAAGGACAACTTGCCCTTCTCAGTACCTTCAGGGAATGGAAAATTGCAGCCTCTTAAGTTTAATATAGTCAGAATTACATTTTTTTCAAGCATTAATAAGCTAAATGCTCTTTCCTTATTCTTTGTTCTTAAAAGGTGACATTTCTTAGATTAGAGGAAATTAAAAAATAAATAAATTTCCAGCTGATGTCATGCTGTAGAGTTGGCTGGTTGGGACTGTAATTAGAACTCTTGTGGTAAGTGAAGGCCTTGTTTTGATGATGATATCTGAAAAGGAAAGAATTTTGAGGGACAAGAGGAAGGATGGAGTTTTCTTCAAGGTATGAATAATTCTGTTTTTATGAAGGAGGATAGATAATCAGCAATTTCTGTCTCCGAGTTGAGTTGAATGTTGATTTATTAGTTGCCTTTTGCAAAAAGAATTGTCAAATCTCAATGTGATACCAACTCATATAGGCTTAACACATGGCGGTGATGGTTTACTCCTTACAAATGACAAAGTAACAGCTGTTCCTAGTATATAGTGTAATTTTGTCTGCAATAACTTTTGAAGTATTCATAGCTGATGGTCAAATTTGTCCTGTTTGTAGTTACTTCATTTAGGTAACTATGATGTTTAGTGAAGGCAGTATGGTATTTGCCAGTCACCAGGTTTAACTGCCAACCAGACTAAGTATTGTTTGGACCATCACATGTTTTAGTAGCAGTTTGGGGGAATTACCTAACCATTGTCTTTTTAGAAAGAGATTATATTCCCCCACCTGGAAAACAACTATCACTGGAGACTAGAGCTATTTGAGAAATTAAATTATTAATCTCTAATGTTGAATTTAGATTTTACAGTACCTTAAAAGTACAAGGAAATATTTCACTCAAATCAAAATGTAAAATTTAGTTTTATTCAGAATTGATAAATCTAACCTGTTTTGGAGTCTAACTTTGGTATTTGACTGGACTGTTTGGTACTTAAGTGAATATTCAGTGACTGTGTTGGGGATGCAGTAGCTTTGCTTCTGAGAAAGAGACCTTCATTAATTTAATTATCAATGCATTACATTTTTAGTAGTTCCCACAAAATTACTATGTACCAGCTTTATTCAACACATTATTGCATCTGTTACATTTTTAGTAAGCTATTAACTGGTTCCTGAAAACTGCCTCCCATATATTAAATGTGATTTTTCTTAAAGTAGAAAAACAATTATTGAAGTTTATTTTTACAAAAACTATTTTGAGTAAAGTTTATCACAAATCTTTCATTACAGGAAGTATTGTCAATTTAATTGCATTTGCAGGTTTTGTTAATGAAAACCAGAAAATGTTTTGTTTTTCACCGAATATTCTATTTTTGTTGTACTGCAATTGGAATATTCTTGTACCCAATTACATTTTGAAAATAAATATGGTTTTGAAATGATATTAAAGCTCTTTTTCACATTCAATTATACTTGTGCAGGCCAAAAATCAACAATTTTTTCATTGTAGAGAATTATAATGTTTAGAGATAGACACTGTGGCACATCATACTGGGTACATCTGGCTATTTAGATATCTCCTCCTCCCCCAATTCAGCAGAAATCATTTTATGGGGTGGGATGCAGGTGAGGGATCGGTTGGTGAAGGGGGCGGGGGGCTGGGGGGGAAAGGAGGAGGAAAGAGAAATATGTGATTCACATGCGGGAAATCAGAATTTAGCAGAAGCATTTGAAATCCGCCTAATTTTCACTGGAACATTATTCCACATTAAACAAAGGCCAAATAAGTTCTAAACTGTCAAGCCAATGACTACCTGTGTCCATGTTGAATTAAAAATGTTTAAAGTTTCAGTAAATGTGTCGATAAGTATTATCTGTTAGGCTTATGCAAAACATTAAGATATCATTTGACCAAGTTCAAAGGTTAATTGGCTGCTGCAAGGTAAGACAGGCTGCCTTTGTGGGGTTATGAATACAGATTAAATACTTGATAACATTTAAATATGTTGTATGGACAGGTTATATTCTTAAAACTTTATTTAATCTCAGCATGACTCTTTAACCAAGGGAAAAGTTGGGGAGATTGGTGAGAGTGGGGATGAAGGCCAGAGGGTCTAATATTTAACAAAGCAGCTGGGGTGAATCCCAGGAAATCCAAGTTGGGTAGTTTTTGTATGGCCTAACTCGGCAACTCTAGAAGAACAAGGCCACCAGTTCCTCCAAGTCCTACATTACCTGGACTTAGAACTATCTATCACCATTGTGTCACTGGGTCAAAATCCTGGAACTCCCTTTCGAACTATAACAATCCTATGGGTGTACCTACAGCAGATGGATTAAAGTTGTCAGGTAACCATGACCTTCTGGACAGTAATTAAGTGTAGGCAACACATATTAGCAATGTTCACATAGAATCCCTACAGGGTAGATGCAGGCCATCTGGCCGGTCAAGTCCACATCAACCCGCAACAGCATCTCATCTAGACCCACCTGTAATCTGCACTTCCCAAGGATAATCCACCTCGCCTGCAGACCCCTGGATACTATGGACAATTTAGCAGGGCCAATCCACCTAACCTACACATCCTTGGGAGGAAACAATGGCACCCAGAGGAAACCCACGCAGACAATGAGAATGTCTGTGGAGTTCGCACAGTCATCTAAGGATGGAATCGACCCTGGGCCCCCGGCCTTGAGGCAACAATACTAACCATGGAACCACTGTGCCTCATTTAAAAAAAAACTTGTTACGGCATGTACCAGGGAAAATTACCAAAAACTAGGTCAAGATAGGTTTTAAGGAGTGTCTTAGCATCATACAATGGTTAAAGTGAAGAAGAAAGCTAACCAACCCATCAGATGTGTATTGGCTCTGCACAAAAGCAATTCATATAGTTGCCTTTTTCTTTACATCTGTACTTTTCCCTTCAGAAGCTTAATTGAATTCCCTTTATAAAACTATTGTTGAACTGTCTCCATCCTATTTTTAATTCTAATCACTTGTGATTGAAAAATCTTTTAATGTTACCTTTGTTTTGCTATTTCCCTTTAAATGTATACTGATTCTCACAACCTATGCCAAAACTAAATGGATCTCTCTATTCGGTTTAGAACCAAAGGTTTAAACAACTCAATCAAATGTCTCCAAGATTTCTAATCTACCCTCATACCTGGTATGTCTTGTCCTCAGCACCATTCTTGTAAATCTTTTACACCATCTCTACAGATTTCACAGCCTTTCACTGAAGCCAAAATCAGTATTAAGTTTCATCTTAACACCATTGATTTTGCACTTTAAATTTCTAAAGGCCAGGATTTTGTGTGCCTTTCACTTTCTCAAACTTCTCCAACTACTTTCGTATATCTGTACTATTTCTGCATCCGGTTTAGAATTGTGGACTTCAGTTCATATTTTCTGTGCACATTCTTTCCACCAAACTAGGACTTCATACTTCTAATTAAATTTATTGTGCCATATTTGCCCATTTCACTCTTCTGTCAATGTCTTTCATTATCAAGCTTGCAATTGACAATATTTCCAAGTTATGTCATCTCCAAATTTTGACAGTGCTCTGTATTCTCATTAATATGGCATCACCTCGTGGTTTAGGAGTCTCAGACATCCGTTTTCAATATAGTTGTTTTCAGCTAAGCACTAGATTACTGCTGCAGTTCCATCAAATTTGAGTCATATGCTCAAGATTAGTTATGATTGTTTTTTAACATCATACTGAACATGTAAAAGGGACTTAATGTACGTAGAATGATCTTTAAGATTATATGAAAAACATTATTTTATAGGCGACTCAACTTAAGGTGTTCATTACTTCTCTTAAGGACTGAGGGGAGGAGGAGGAACTGGGGTGCATTGAGTTTTAAAGTGGCAGGAATATCGAGTGGTTAGCAAAGTATAAGGAACCTTAGGCTTCATGAATCAAATTACTGAATACAAAGCAGATGAGTCATCCTGATGATTAGAGGTCTAATAAAGCCACATGTCAAGATCTGGTCATCACATTTTTAGGAAGGGATATGAGAGGAGGCAGAAGAAATTTACCAGTATGGCTCTAGGGTGTGGGGAATTCTGATTGCTAGCAAAGGTTGGAAAAGCTAAGATTGATCTCCTTGATGAGAAGATATTAGAGATCTTATACGTAGGTAAATAAGGATAATTTCTTATTAAGAGGATGGGATAACGACTGGGGTGTTTAAGGATTTGGGCAAGAAATACATAAAAATTCTTCCTCCTTTATTGTGAAGCAAATGGTAGTGATCTAAAACTCACTACCCATGGGGGTGCAGAAAAGGAAACATGACTTCAAAAAGAAGTCATATGGGCACTGGGAAAGGCATAAACCTTCACACCTATGGAAACTTGACAGAGATCTGGAATTGACTGAGTAGATCTGGAATTAGAATAGAGTAAAAAGATCTTCAATGGTGAAAGTGACGAAAGCCCAGATCTTCTAGGCCATGATTGTTGGATACTAGAAGTATGCTAGATGATGAACCATGGGATCCCTCTGAAATCTCAGTGCATTCTCTCTTTGGGAATTGCTGAGGAAGCTTGAATCTCTCATGGGTATATCCAGTGTCTTTTTGGATCCTCTGAAAAATCTCCAACTCCTCTGATTTACTTGGAAACTTGTCAAAGAAGCATTAGACAGAAAATGTCAGTCCAACTTTGTGCTCCCTCCTCAAATTCCTGATTACAGCCCAACCTGAAATAACTCTAATATCCTATCCTAGTCCTACCTGACCCTGATACTCCAACCTCTTACATACTTGGCTTCTCTTGGTAGCATTTCAAAATAAACTTTTGAACTCTTTACTTGAATACTGCAGCTACAGTTGTAAAAAAAAGTGTCTGGCTTCTATACATTCTATGTGTTGCTACTTCTTAAGATTCATCTTTGTGAATTGTTATTGTCTTAAATTAATGTGGAATTTAATTATAATATGATCACCATCGCCAGTAAATCATTGACTGTAATATGGATCAAGCTTTCTTCATCTCAATTAGATGTCAAACTGATTCATCCCTAGTTGCTTCCACAGCGTATTGCTCCAGGAAACAATCATGAAGGCATTTTACAAACTCCATTTCCAAACAAACCTTGCCAACTTGATTGGTTCACTCAATATGAACATTAAAGTGTTCCCCTTCTATTTTACAGCATTAAAAACAACAACTGTTCAAATCCAACAAGCTACTCCCATTAGTGTTCTTTGATCCAAGATACTTTCGTATAAAATGTCCCTACGCCACCTTTAATTATTAGAGCCACAGTTCCTCCCTTTCAAATCCTGTTTTATCATTTTGAAGTGTTGCTTACCCTGAAGTATCTATTTCCTAAAACTAGAGGGCATAGGTTTAGGGTGAGAGGGGAAAAATTTAAAAAGGGACTGAACCTATATGTATGGAATGAGCTGCCAAAGGAAGTGGTTGAGGCTGGTACAATTCAACATTTAAAAGACATTGGGAAGGGAGTATATGAATTGGAAGGGATATGGGCCACGTGCTGGCAAATGGAACTAAATTAGAATAACTGGTTAGTATGGACGAGTTGGACTGAAGAGTCTGTTTCTGTGCTGTACACCTCTATGACTGAATGACCTTATCACGTCTCTAAAGGCAGGTAGATCTAAATCATTTATGTTTTTTTAAAACATAATCTTCAAATATGGATGCTACTGCTAAAATAGAAAGTTAGCCTAATGGCGATCATGTAACACATCTTGTTCACTAAAGATTCTGGATTAGTGGTGCTGGAAGAGCACAGCAGTTCAGGCAGCATCCAAGTAGCCTGAACTGCTGTGCTCTTCCAGCACCACTAATCCAGAATCTGGTTTCCAGCATCTGCAGTCATTGTTTTTACCTTGTTCACTAAAGAGTCTGGCCTACATAGAGATGTGGTTGATTTTGGCAGTAAATAAACAGACACCTAGGTAATAATATCCAGATCAAATCAACATACTGGAATCTAGATAATCAGGTTTAAGGGATTATCAAATTACATTCATTTCTCCAGTATTATCTTATAATACATTGAAACACAACCAGACAAATTAGTATTTTTCTTAAAACATGAAAGCTGCATATTGGTCAATAGAGAAACAGCAAAAAAAACTGAAAACCATTAATGTTACGACACTACCACTAGACAGGTGCATAAGGTGCATTAAGATTTTTAAGTCCATGCCAGACTTTTAATCATGTACAGGACAAAGTAAATAATCTAAAGCCAATTTGTCGGTGAACAAAATTTTGCTTAGAGAAAAGTGTATGTTTCTATGACAAGAAAAATCAAAACACTTCAACAGCTCTTGTTCATTTACATTTTGAGTGCCATGTTAAATCTTGAATTTTCAACATTGTTGTGTGTGAATCACAAATGCCTCTTAATACTCATCTTGTTGAGGCATCGCGTTACACCTGCCTGCTGGAGAGCTGGTGAAAGATTACAATAATCCTTCCAGAGAGTGTATTGAACCACGTGTGAATCGGGCAATGGGGAAGCCACTGGCATTGCTTTACTGGAATCAAGACCTTAGGCAGACAATCAGGTTGGTTATAAAAAAGTAGAAAGTTATCATGGGTAGGAGGGAATGTGGTAGAAACAGATCAGCCATGATCTCAATTGAATGGTGGAGCAGGTTCACAGGGCAGAGTGCCCTATTGCTGCTCCTAATCTGTACAGGTAGTTCTTCTATAATGCGATGGTTGCATTCTTGCACAATCCTGTGTTATAGCAAAATCCCACTTTAGAAACAGCACTTATTGTTGGCAACGTTACAGCCAACACGTTTTAAAAGTTCATGCTTTAGAAACAGTGTCCTCAGTCAATCGCATAAGGAAAGGTGACTTAGGGATAGTCAACATGGCTTTATGTGTGGGAAATAATGTCTCACAAACTTGATTGAGACTTTTGAAGAAATAAGAAGATTGAGGGCAGAGCAGTAGATGTGATCTATATGACTTCAGTAAGGCATTCGACAAGGATCCCCATGAAAAACCAGTTAGCAAGGTTAGATCTCACAGAATACAGGGAGAACTAGCCATTTGGATACAGAACGGGCTCAAAGGTAGAAGACAGAGGATAGTGGTGGAGGGTTGTTCATTAGACTGGAGGCCTGTGACTAGTAGAGTGTCACAAGGATCGGTGCTAGGTCCTCTACTTTTTGTCATTTATATAAATGATTTGAATGTGAGCGCAAGAGGTATGGTTAGTAAGTTTGCAGATAACACCAAAATTGGAGGAGTGGTGGACAGCAAAGAAGTTTAACTCAGATTACAACAGGATCTTGATCAGATGAGCCAAATGAGATGTGGCTGAGAAGTGGCAGATGGAGTTTAATTCAGATAAATGTGAGGTGCTGCATTTTTGGAAAGCAAATCTTAGCAGGACTTATACACTTAAGTGTAAGGTCCTAGGGAGTATTGCTGAACAAAGGGACCTTGGAGTGTAGGTTCAGAGCTCCTTGAAAGTGGAGTTGCAGGTAGATGGCATAGTGAAGGAGGTGTTTGGTATGCTTTCGTTTATTGGTCAGAGTATTGAGTACAGGAGTTGGGAGGTCATGTTGCGGCTGTACAGGATATTGGTCAGGCCACTGTTGGAATATTGTGTGCAATTGTGGTCGGAAAGATGTTGTGAAACTTGAAAGGATGTTGCCAGGGTTGGAGGATTTGAGCTATAGGGAGAGGCTGAACAAGCTGGGCTGTTTTCTCCGAGTGTCGGAGGCTGAGGGGTGACCTTATAGAGGTTTACAAAATGAGGGGCATGGATTGGATAAACAGACAAAGTCTTTAGTTCTGGATTCCCTGACCCCAGAGAGAGGACATAGGTCTCTTTTATATCTTTTCCCTCTCACCCTAAACCTAAGGGGCAACTTTTTTCACAGAGGGTGGCATGTGTATGGAATGAGCTGCCAGAGGAAGTGATGGAGGCTGGTACAATTTCAACATTTAAGAGGCATTTGGATAGGTATATGATTAGGAAGGGTTTGGTGGGATATGGGCTAGGTGCTGGCAGGTGGGACTGGATTGGGTTGGGATATCTAGTCGGCATGGACGGGTTGGACTGAAGGGTCTGTTTCCATGCTGTACATCTCTATGACTCTCAAAGAAACACACGTTATAGCAGAATGAATTGTATGTACAACAAAGCTAAGCAATGTGGGGAGATGACGGCACAGTAGATGAACAGTGGCCCAGAATTTAATTCAGGCTGAAGTGGAAAGGTAAGTGTTTTTAAGTACACCACCACCCCACTTTCAACCCCACCACCTCCCAGAGCAAAAGATTATTTTTTGTTTTACTTCCAATTGACTTACAGAAACCACACTATGCGCTCTGGCTGGAATCAGACAAGGCTTTAAAAACCCAAAGATAAAATGAAATATTGCAGTGTATTTTTTATTACTGCAGTAAAAGCTGCTAACTGGTATTGCTCCAGAGGATGCAGTCAGTCAATCTAAAGGCTAAATCTAATTTAAAAGGGAACAAGACTATTGTTCCTTCAAGGTCATGGAATCATGTAATTATACCACATAAGAGGCAGCTATTTAGGCTCATTGTGTCAATGCTGGCTCTTTCATACAGTATTCCAATTAGTTCAGTGCCACTGCTCCCTCCCTGAAGCCCTGCCAACTGTTGTTTTTGAAAGTATCCACACCACTTGAAACAGTGGATTTCATTTCATAACCTTTTATGAAAAATATTTCTCAACTCACCCTGTATTTGCCAATTATCACAATTCTGTTTTCTCTATTTAGAACCTCTTGTTAGTGAGAATAATGGGCATTTTTGATTAATATGTGGGAGAAACCCTTTGAAAAACTGAAACCCTGAAGTTGAAGTAGTGCAAACCCAAAGCACCTTCAAATGAGTCTAGTGCTGGTCAATCCTTGAAATTCTAATTGCCTTTCAACAATCAATTGTGTAATTATGAACTTAACTCAAAACAGACCAGATGTATAAATCCAAAAAAATTCAGTACTTCTAGGATAATATATTCCATAATTTTCTTCCAACTTATTTCATATAGAAAACACTAGATTTTAAAAATATACAGGGGAGAAAGCAAGAACTGCAGCTGTTAGAGATCAGTTGAGTGTGTGGTGCTGGAAAAGTACAGCAGGTCAGGCAGCATCTGAGGAGAATTGATGTTTATGCCTGACATTTATGCTGCCTGACCTACTATACTTTTGGAGTACCACCCCTTTGGTTTTAAAAATATACAGTATATAATTCCTATCCAATTGATGGTAGTTTAGTGAATTATAGTGAAGTAATGAGGGAACTTTGAAACTGACTCAGCAGGAATATAAATTGTCTAATCCCTCAAATTTAATCTCTGATTGGAGGCACACAACATAAAATTTTGCAAAGTGGATTAAATTATTCTTACCCACTTTAACATAACTATTTCCATTTGAAGTTAAATGAATGGGGCACATTAGCCTGCACGGAAACTGCAAAAATGGAAATCCATTAATATTACACTACATAGTTGCAGTATTAGGGGATAGAACATAGAACATTACAGCCAGGAACAGGCCTTTTGCCCCAGCAGCTCTGTACCAACCATGATGTCATTTTAAATTGATCCAAATGCCTACATGTGGTCTGTATCCCAACATTTCCCTTTTTGTTTATATTTCTGTCTAAGCATCCCTTAAAATAATGCTATCTTCTCTGCTTATAACACTGCCCCTGACAAAGTATTCCAAGTACCCACCACCATCTGTTTAAAAAGAACACTTTCCCTCACACATCTCCTTTAAACCCATACCTCCTAGTATTTGCCATTTCTATCCTGGCAAAAAAATTGATTATCCACTGTATCCATTCCTTTTATTTCTATCAGGTCATCCCTCGGCTTCCTATGCTGTAGTGAAAACAATTCATGTTTGTCTAAACTCTCCTTGTAGCCAATACCGCCTAATTCAGGCAACATCCTGATAAATAATAGCAAGCTTTGAGAAAGAAGATTTGTAGCTCAGGTTGAGATTCTGGATGTAAGTTAGCTCTCTGAGCTGGAAGGTTTGTTTTCAGATAGAGACACGCATGAGATTTCCAAGAAGCATGGTATTCCAACCAGAATCTATCAACAGCAGCTAATGAGCTTAAAAAGGCACTATACAGACAATAAGCAAAATGAATGTCGTTTACAAAATACCTTGCAAGAACTGTAACAAACAGGTAGAAAACTAGCCACCAGGATACATTATCAACAAGCCACAAAAAGACATGACCCACTATCAATGGTATCCTTACATACAGATGAGGAAGGACACCAATTTGACTGGGACAACACATCTATCCTAGGACAAGCCAAACAAAAGACACGCACGAGAATTCCTCGAGTTCCAGTTGGAATGCTTCCATCACCAAACATCTATTTGGACCCCATCTAGCACCCTCTGAGAAAAACAACAAGTGACATCAACCCAATGAAACCGAAACACAAACAGAAAGCAGGACATAACACCAACATTTCCCTGGAGGCAACTGATGTCACTTAGTATGGTGATGAAATGTCTGAAAATGAACCGTCCAGCTCAGCAAGCAAACTTACAGCCAGATAGACCTCTTTGCACCTTCTTCACAGCCTCCATATCCTTCCTACATAGTAGTGACCAGAACTGCACACAATACTTAGCCACTCAATGGCCTGATTGTTGAAGGTAAGCACGCCATACACTTTCTTCACCACTTCATCCACTCTTGTTCTCACTTTTAGGGAGCTACGGATTCCTCGGTAGAACAATACTGTTAAGTATCCAGCCATTTACTGTGTGCTTACATCTTACTTTTGATCTCCCAAAATGCCTCACCTCTCACTTGTCCAGATTAAATTCCACCTACCATTTCTCTGCCCAACTTTCTAACTGGCCTGTATCCTTTGATAACCTTCCTCAATTCCACTAACTTTTGTGTTGGCCTGCAAACTTATTAATCAAACCACTTACATTTTCATTTATGTATATTACAAACAGAGGTACCAGCACTGATCCTTGCAGAACACCATTGATCATAATCCTCCAATCATAAGAAAAACACCCTTCCACAACTATCTATGACTAATCCAATTTTGTATCCAACGTGCCAACTCACCATGGATGATATATGACAATGTTCTGGACCAGCCTACCATGAGGGACCTTGTCAAATGCTAGTCAATACCCACTATCCTACTTTTACTCAATTATCTTTGTTACTTCCTCAGAAAGCAAGTATGTTAGACAAGACCTTCCCCTGCATAAAGCCATACTAAGTCTATTCTTCTCTAAATGTGATTAAATCCTGTTCCTAAGAGTATTCTCCAATAATTTCCCTATCACTGGTGTATGGCTCACTAGTTTATAATTTCCTGGATTATCCCTGCTGCCCTTCCTAAGTGAACAACATTGGCTATTCTCAGTAGTCTTGGACGTCACCTGCAGCTGAAGTGGATACAGAGCTTTATGTCAAAGCTCCAGCAATCTCCTCCCTTGCCTTGCTCTGTCTCCTTATAAGTCCCCAGGATTCTAACTACCTTACTATTTCCAAAACATCCATAACCACCTTAATATTGATTTGCCCTAGAATATCAACATACCACTCCCTAATCTTATCATGCATGTCATTCTCCTTTGTGAATACCAATGCAAAATATTCATTAAGGATGACAGTCAGGACAGTAATGCCATTGAATGTCAATGGATGACAGACTTTTGATGGAGATGGTCAATAACTGGCTATTTAGTAGCAAGTAACATTCACAACACATCAATCTCATGTCTTAATATTATGCATATCTTGTTGTACATGAATGCAAAGTACTTCAGTTTCTGAGGAGTACTGAATTGTATTAATGTTGCAAACATGCCTACATTTAACATTGGAGAGAAAAATCATTGATAAAAACAATTGATGATGATTGGGCCGAGGAGACTGTCCGGAGCCTGAAATGATTGATTTTCCTTTTTTGCTAGGCTTTATTTCAGCTAGAGTTTTCCCTGGATTCTCAACAAGTCCAATTCTGATATAAGACCATAAGACATAGGAGTGGAAGTAAGGCCATTCGGCCCATCGAGTCCACTCCGCCATTCAATCATGGCTGATGCGCATTTCAGCTCCACTTGCCAGCGTATGACTCCTTGATGCCATCTATCATCAGATGGTGCATTGATAGATTAAATGCATATGACACATTAAAATTATAGGCTTCATAAAGAATCTTGCAAAACTTTACACACTCACCAGCCTTTAGCTGAATTGCTCTTGTTCATGAACCTTGACCAGGAAGCAGTGAAACATAGTTGAAGATTTTGAGGTCACTGAAGTTGGAATGCGGGTTGTTTCACATTGACAAGGTGTTGGGGTTGAGCTCACAGGCCAATAGCACAACAGAGACGTTGCAACCACGTTCAGTGTCAGAGCTGAGTTTCAAGACAGCCACAGATGGGAACCCATGATCTAAAGACAGAGACTGAATGACAAGTAAATAAAGCACAAAACCAGACACCTCTAGGCCCCATGTGTGTCGTTTTTAGTCACTTTGAAGCAAAAACCAAGCCTCACTATTTTATTTGTTTTGAAAATGTGCCGTTACTGTGAATTACTGTGTAGTTCATAACAATTGACTGGCACCCACTGACTCAAACATTACCAGAAATAAGAAAACAAAATCAATGCATGAACCATATTGATATGGCATCACAGCAATGGGCATCATAAATATATGAGTGGAAAAGCTCAATTCACCTCTAGGTAAAGTAAAGTATGTATGTTGCACTACATTGAGTCTGAATTGGAACAGTTTTCAAACTCTGGTGATAAGGATTTCTAATAGGAAAAAAAGTTGAAGCAAAACCATTAAAAGTGACATGAAAGAGGATGCTGGTAGACAGGATGCATATGCTGCAACATACACATCTCAAAAACAAACCCCCAAATTACATCTTTTATAGTTGTTTTCTGATGCTAATGCACAATTTAAACAATTTCTAAATTCATGCTAATTTTATAACATGCTTAAAAATAGGATTTTCAACCTTCCTATGAACTCTTATAAAGGGTAAGCTACTGAGTAACAACATGGCAAAATCAGCTATAGAAATAGCTGCATGGTTAGAATTCACAGAAGCATGTTATTTAGTCCCAACATGGCTATTCTATTTCTCTGGAGGAATGATTCACTTAATGTCACTTCCTTTGTCTTCACCCCACAGCAACTGTGAATCTTCCTTTTCAGATAGTAATTTAGTAGCCTCTAGGATGTCTCAATTGAATCTGCCTTCTGTTCAGGTTGTCTATTATCTTGGAATTTGACTTAAGCTATTTGCTGTGTCAAAGCTATTGAAAATGTCCTGAGTGTGTTTACTAGGGACACAGATGAAACAAAATGACATTTTGCCTCATATTAGGAATGATGTGTATTTTCAAGTGTCAATATGACATGCAATAAGGTATTTGAAATATCAAAGCAGTCTCAAAACACAGTTTGTTGTTAGAATAGACTTTAGTGTTTCAGACACATTCCCTTATCTAAATTCATTTTAATTTGAAATTATAACAAATTTAGTAACCATAAAACAATTGCTTGGTGGTACAGAACTTAAACATTGCTAAAAGGAGACAAGAAATTGAAGCTTGTGTCAGAAATTCATCACGTTCATTGGAACTGGAAGACAAGAAAAGAAAACAGACTTGGGGGAAAAAAAATACACCATTTTATTATGAATGAGAAAAGGGTTAGGCCATCCTTGGCATGAAGTTGCATGGAAATCATCAATGGTGGATATACTTTTCTGAGGCTTCCATGGGCTAGTTAGACTGGAAGCCAATGCAGGCAAAAGGAATTTGTACATATTTGCACTCTTTCATAAAGGGATCGTGGGGGACAACCAATCTCTGTTTCACCTCCGTGCTAGTACTCACACCAATCAGAATCTACATGTCTAGTCTGAGAATTGAGATTTATGGTTAACTGTTCTTGCTGCATCTCTATGCCAATTATAGCCTAAATCTATCAGCATTCTCTTCTCATGCTCTATATAATACCGTCCCTTTTCTCCCCAAGTCTGTTTCTTGCATCCTTGTTCTGATCAGTATAAAATAAAAGTGTTTCAACTTCCTGTCTCCTTTTAGCAATGTTTAAGCAAAGGTGTTCATTCTGTTAAGAGATCAATTGTACATAAATTACCACATCACTTATTTTCCTATTTGGCACATTGATGGCCGATGCTACAACAATTTTTCATCTTTTTTCAACAAACTCACTTCAAAACTAGCACAATCAAACTGAGTACCTTAAATAATAAAACTTTATCTCATTCTAACCTTCAATCACAATACATTTGCACTTCAGTTAACTGAGACAGCTACAGTTTTGTGTAAGCCATTGATCACATTACAACAGAAACTGTGGGGAAATGTAAAATTCTAAAAACTCTAGCTGCTTATCAGAGAACAAGGCTATATCTTAAAACATTATACACAGCATATTGCTGATACACAAGTAAATTCACAAAAGTGTTGGTCAGTAGTTAGTAAATGAAAATACATCCAACTCAGTGTGGTAAGCTTAAACAAGAAATCACAATATACATAGCCAGTTATACATCAATTGCGATTCCATGGGACATGGACATTGTTTCTCTAGTACCAGTCACATACATAAGAACAGAGCAAAGGTGAGGGAACGAGGCTGTAATTGCTATGTAAGTCCAATATGGCACAGGGGCTGTATTTCCAAAGGGACAAAACCAAAGGCCATGTCGGACACCATCACGGACATGATGAGAAACCCAAGAAATGGTCACCATCCATGGCAGAAAACACCAAGAATCCTTAAGTCTAAATAACCACATAGCAAGTTTCAGTGAAAAAGCCACTACGACTATCACTGTAGAACAGTGCAGTGCAGGCCTTTGTGGAAGATG
Source organism: Chiloscyllium punctatum (assembly GCF_047496795.1). Classification (NCBI taxonomy): domain Eukaryota; kingdom Metazoa; phylum Chordata; class Chondrichthyes; order Orectolobiformes; family Hemiscylliidae; genus Chiloscyllium; species Chiloscyllium punctatum. The sequence continues at coordinate 122,785,958 of NC_092739.1, forward strand.
CAACGCAGCCTAAAAAGAGAGAAATTTAGTTACTGACAGTATTCTATGTCCAAATAGTGGCATGAAAATGTCATTATTTTTTAAAGGTAAGTTTTAAAGCAGCTCACTAGGTTTCAATGGAAATTTTAAAAATTACAATATTTCATATTCTTCATAAATCCACATGTTGAAGAACTGTTTAGATAAGACTCAAAAACACATTTAAATTTTGATTCATCTTCAAAATTAATCACACTACATACAATGCACACCTCAAATTAAGTGTAACAAATCATTTTTGGAAAGCAGGCCTGCTGGCAAGGCTGGTAAATATTGTTCATCCCCAGTTGGCAACTTGATAAAACTAAGAGGCTTACTAGACCACTTCAGAAATCAGTTTAAATTAAAGCATATTGGTGTAGGACTGGAGTCACACCTCAGCCACACTGGGTGAGGGTGGCAAGTTTTCTTTCCCAAAATTGACCAGTTGTTGTGTGATCAACCAAGAGTGTCATGATCATTGGAAGAGAGGATAAGCAGAACAAATACCAAAATTTGCACACAATTAGCTTTCCCCACATCCCATACTCTTAAAAACCTTGAACCAGCCAACATTTACTGTTCATCTCTAATTATCCCGAAGTTAGTTTAAGAGTTAATCACATTGCTGTGGACCTGAAGTCACATGTACACCATCTTCCCTATAGGGGAACAGATCAGTTTTTAAAACAGTGATGAGAGTCACCATTATGCTAGCCTTTTATTTCAGATGCTGTTGGAATTTAAATTTGGTGGGCAGCACGGTGGCACAGTGGTTAGCACTGCTGCCTCACAGCGCCAGAGACCCGGGTTCAATTCCCACCTCAGGCGACTGACTGTGTGGAGTTTGCACATTCTCCCCGTGTCTGCGTGGGTTTCCTCTGGGTGCTCCGGTTTCCTCCCACAGTCCAAAGATGTGTGGGTCAGGCGAATTGGCCATGCTAAATTACCCGTAGTGTTAGGTAAGGGGTAGATGTAGGGGTATGGGTGGGTTGCACTTTGGCGGGTCGGTGTGGACTTGTTGGGCCGAAGGGCCTGTTTCCACACTGTAAGTAATCTAATCTAATCTATACAATCTACCATGACGGGATTCAAACCTATGCCCCCAAAACATTAGCCTACAGTTCTGGATTAGCATGCCAGTGACATTGTCACGGTGCTACGGCCTCCCCTTATAAATCTTTTGATTTACAAGCAGGAAGAGGCAATGCTGGACTTCTACCTCTCTCTTCGACATTCTATTGTGACTTTCTCATTTAAGATATACAGAAAGTGTAACATAGCCAGAGAGTGTCCAAATCCAAAAGCTCTCCAGCATCTCAACACCAAACAAGATAAATCAGAATGTGTGACGAGCACCCTCGCTGCCTCCTGAAAGACTCACACCTTCAACCACTGAAACAGTGGTAGCTGTGCATACCATCCAGAAGATGCACTGCAGCAACTCGCCAAAGCTTCTTAGAGAACGTCCACCAAATCCCCAACTTGTACCACCTAGAAGGGAAGATGTAATGGCAGCAGTACTACCTGCAAGTTACCCTCAAAACCAAACTCCACCCTGTTTCGGAACTATGTTGCTGTACCTTCACGATCATTAGAAAAAAATCCTAAAGCACCCTTTCTAACAGCATGACGGGCATATCTTAACCACAGATTGCAGTGGTTCACCACCAGATTCTCAAATTAGAGATGGGCAACAAATCCTGACCTTGACAGGGTATTCACATCCCAAGAACAAATAAAAACTACTCTGAAGATCTGGTCTATAATGTTCAGCTACCCATTTGCTTAATTCGCTGGCTGACTGAAAAGGCCACTTTGTTAAAAATAAGCTCTGTTTCTGAAGCATTTCTTAATTAACATTCTTTCACCAACAAGGAGAAGGAAAAATCTCAAAGGCCTAAAAGTTTATGACTTTGCTTTTCTGTTTATAGATTAGAGGAATGTTCATAGATGACATGATAGTGTCTCTGTTATTTTGACTAGTTATAAAGCTAAGTGAATGTCATCATAAATTAAAAATCTTTGCACAACTTTTCCCCAATTTAAAATTGATGCACTGTTGAAATAAGTACACTTTTGAAATGTTGAAGAAACAAGAGCCAGATGTGTATATTCTTACCTTGAGAGACATGGATCCAGCTGCAAGAAAGTGATCAACATCAATCACGGAAGATAGAAATCCAGCAAGAAGTACTTCATAAAAATCACTCTTCTTTCTCAGTCCAATCACAATGGCCCAAGACCACAGTCCAATAACACCATGTACTGCATTGTCTGAAAGAGCCCTAAGCCAGTAATTGTTCTGTATTAAAGAAAGTTGTAAGCACTGATCAGATATGAAGCAGAAAATTCCTAGGCCTACGCTCGAGATAACCGATGCTGTACTGAATGTTTTAAGTAGAGCGCGTGCATTTTCTGTCTCCGTTGCCATTGTAATTGTGGACTGTTTTGATGTGAACATTGTACAACGCAAGTATCATCCATGGTATGTTACATCAGCATTCCTCATTCTGGAGTAAGAACAGAACATATGTTGTTACTAGAACATATTTTGTTACTGTTAGTTTCAAAGTTACAACAGAAGGAGAAGTAGCTTCATGGTATTGGTTGCAAGGTTTGGAAACGTTGGGATCGTGCACAAACCTGGCAGGATCATTTCTGCAAATGTAGAAAAATTCTTTGATTAAATATTTAATCAATCTATTCAGAATTCATACATAGAAATGTTTACCTCCTGATTTGCGCAGATTGAATAAGTGCTTCCCATTATCTAGATCCCAGTGACTATATTCTGGAAAGAAATCGAGATCAATGATAATACTTACTGATTATTGATTACTTAAAAGACTAACAGGACGACTAATTGGTTCAAGGATCCAGTTATGGGTGGTCAGAGGCTGTCAAAGAATCAGGCGAGGAGAGAGTAAGGGGCCCTGTGGGGAGATGGGGTGACACCTCTACTTGCAATTGGCTGCATGGATGGTCAATGATTTTATTGGTTACGTTTCACATCTAAAGCAGTAACCTGATTTTAATGAAGCTTTTCAAACAAAGAGCTTCAAATTCAGTGCAAAAAGCAGTAATGTGAAGCATTCTGAAGAATTCCGTTCATCCCATCAACATCTCTACACACATGGAAAAACCTATAGTTGATATTCAGAAAAACATCACTTTTTACACCAGCCTGGGTCAGGCACCTAAACTTGCGCTATGATCCAAAATTACCTTTGGCTCTTACAGATCGTTCAGGAATTGAAGAAAGCAATAATTAAAACTGATAGACTAGTGCGATTAAAAAAAATATACACAATAACTTTATTGGAATCCTGTTAAGGACACTATATCGTTACAGCAAGCCATTCCTACTTATATATTCCACAAAGCCTTACAACATTCTATTTGCATTCCTAATTACTTACTGTACCAGCATGCTAATTTTTTTAAAGTTTCATTCAGGAGCATACCTGGCTATCCTTGTACCAGTAGCATTTTGTCATGTGGTACCAGTGAAATAATACTTTGCTTTTCTATTTTTCCTACTAAAGTGGACAACCTCAGATTTTCCCATATTATATTCCATCTGCCAACTATGTACCCAATCATTAAACCCATCTATATAGCTTTGTTGGCTCAGAACTTACTTTCCAACCACCACCAAGTTTGCCTCCGATACCATCGGTTACCTCATCCCAGTCATTACATAGAATATAAAAGTGGTCGATGCTCCAGTAATAATCCATGTGGCTTTCCCTTTATTGCTAACCTGAAATTGACCATGTATCTGACATTCCAATCAATCAATCTCAACAAACTCATATCCTGTGCAATAGTCTTTTGTGGCACCTTATCAAATGCCTTAGAAAATCTAAATTGCCCCAAAAGTTCAATTCAATGTTTTTGTTTTTCACTCATGGGATGTGTGCATTGTGGGTTGGGCCAGCATTTATTGCCCATTCCAAGGTGCCTTTGAGGTGGTCGTTGTGAGCTGCTTTCTCATTCTGCTGCAGTCCATTTGATGAAAGCACAAGTATTATGCTGTTAGGGTGGAAATTCCAGGATTTTTACCCAGCGACTCTTTAAAGTCAGACCAGTGTATCAGTGATAGAGCGATCAAATGTTTGCAAAGACTGTCCCAATCAAGTGGGATGCTTTGTTGAGAATCATGTCAAACATCTTGATTACTGGTGCAGCTGCATTCATCAAAGCATGTGAGGAAACGCTTATCGCATTCCTGACTTACATCTTGTAGATCATGGACAGGTTTTGGGGAGTCTTTAGCCCATTAGTTTTCTCAGTACTTTTTTCTGTAGCGATAGCAATTATTAAAGTTTTTATTCCTTTTGTCCCTTGATTTTTAGCTATTCTTCAATTTGCTTATTACACACACACACACAGACAACAGGTGCAGGAGTAGGCCATTCTACCCTTCAAGCCTGCACCACCATTCATTATGATCATCCTCAATCAGTATCCTGTTCCTGCCTTATCTCCATAACCCTTGATTCCACTATCCTGGAGCGCTCTATCCAACTCTTTCTTAAACAAATCCAGAGATTGGGCCTCCACTGCCTTCTGGGGCAGAGCATTCCACACACCCACCACTCTCTGGGTGAAGAAGTTTCTCCTCATCTCTGTCCTCAGTGGCCTACCCTTTATTTTTAAGCTGTGTCCTCTGGTTCAGGACTCACCCATCAGCGGAAACAGGTTTCCTGCCTCCAGAGTGTTCAATCCTTTAATAATCTTATACGTCTCAATCAGATCCCCTCTCAGTCTTCTAAACTCAAGGGTATACAAGCCCAGTCGCTCCAATCTTTCAACATAAGATAGTCCCGCCATTCCAAGAATTGACCTCGTGAACCAACGCTGCACTTCCCCAATAGCCAGAATGTCTTTCCTCAAATTTGGAGACCAGCACTGCACACAATATTCCAAGATCAGTCTCACTAGGGCCCTGTACAGCTACAGAAGAACCTCTTTGCTTCTATACTCAATCCCTCTTGTTATAAAGGCCAGCATGCTATTAGCTTTCTTCACTACCTGCTGTACCTGCATGCTTGCCTTCATTGAAGGGTGTACAAGAACACCCAGATCTCTTTGTACTGCCCCTTACCTAACTTGACTCCATTTAGGTAGTAATCTGCCTTCCTGTTCTTGCCACCATAGTGGACAACCATACATTTATCCACATTAAACTGCATCTGCCATGCATCTGTCCACTCACCTAACCTGTCCAGGTCACCCTGTAATCTCCTAACATCCTTCTCACATTTCACCCTGCCACCCAATTTTGTATCATCAGCAAATTTGCTAATGTTACGATTAATACCATCTTCTATATCATTAATATATATTGTAAAAAGCTGCGGTCCCAGCACTGATCCCTGCGGTACCCCACTGGTCATCGCCTGCCATTCCGAAAGGGAGCCGTTTATCACTACTGTTTCCTGTCAGCCAACCAATTTTCAATCCAAGTCAGTACTTTGCCCTAATATCCTGCGCCCTAATTTTGCTCACTAACCTCTTTTGCAGGACTTTATCAAAGGCTTTCTGAAAGTTCAGGTATACTACATCCACCGGATCTCCTTTGTCCATCTGCAGAGTTACATCCATTTACCCTTCGACCAATTTCATCATCTGCAGCGATTGATAGGGTTCCGATGGATATATAGGTGATTGCTATAAGGCCAATCTTGGCCAGATGGTGCTGCTGTAAGTAAAAGGACTGTTCCACAGATCCCACCAAGACAGATGGCAAGTTTGAATTCAATACTATTCTGGAGTAAAAAGGTAGTCCAATGATAACGATGCTACCATTAGTAAACTAAATGGATTTTTTTTTACAATAATGTACTTTGGGAAAGTCATTACATGTGGCTTCAGACCAAAGCAATGTTATTAACTCTTAATAAATGCCCAGCAACAGCTACATCCCATGAATTGGTTTGAAAAAACTATAGTACAATATCCTATTTGCAGCAATTTTTGGACACAAATTAGCCTTATAGCGGTGTATCAGTTGGAATACTACGAAACATCACAGCTAACAAAATTGGTCATCTTTGTTTCAAAGGATAAACAGTGTGCATATGTAATAACTTCTTATGGGAACCAGAGGATACACGTCCAAATGCAGCAAGACCTGGCAATATCCAGATTTGGGCTGACAAGTGGCAAGTTACATTTACAACACACAAATGTCAGGTTATGACTAATTTCAACAAGACAGAATCTAATTGCTGCCCTTGGCATTCAGAGGCATTAACACTGAATTCCTCACTATCATAGAAGCCCTATAGTATGGCTCCTTGAGTCCTCACTGACCCATTGCAGATGATACAAAGATAGGTGGAGTTGTGGACAGTGAGGAGGGCTGTTGTCGGCTGCAGAGGGACTTAGATATGATGCAGAGCTGGGCTGAGGAGTGGCAGATGGAGTTCAACCCTGCCAAGTGTGAAGTTGTCCATTTTGGAAGAACAAATAAGAATGCGGAATACAGGGTTAATGGTAGGGTTCTTGGTCAGGTGGAGGAACAGAGGGATCTTGGGGTCTATGTACATAGATCTTTGAAGGTTGCCACTCAGGTGGATAGAGTTTGTAAGAAGGCCTATGGAGTATTATCGTTCATTAGCAGAGGGATTGAATTCAAGAGTCGTGAGGTGATGTTGCAGCTGTACAGGACTTTGGTTAGGCCACATTTGGAGTACTGTGTGCAGTTCTGGTCGCCTCACTTTAGGAAAGATGTGGAAGCTTTGGAGAGGGTGCAGAGAAGATTTACCAGGATGTTGCCTGGAATGGAGAGTAGGTCATACGAGGATAGGTTGAGAGTTCTCGGCCTTTTCTCGTTGGAACGGCGAAGGATGAGGGGTGACTTGATAGAGGTTTATAAGATGATCAGAGGAATAGATAGAGTAGACAGTCAGAAACTTTTTCCACGGGTACAACAGAGTGTTACAAGGGGACATAAATTTAAGGTGAAGGGTGGAAGGTATAGGGGAGATGTCAGGGGTGGGTTCTTCACCCAGAGAGTGGTGGGGGCATGGAATGCGCTGCCCGTGGGAGTGGTAGAGTCAGATTCATTGGCGACCTTTAAGCGGCATTTGGATAGGTACATGGATGGGTGCTTAATCTAGGATAGAAGTTCGGCACAACATCGTGGGCCGAAGGGCCTGTTCTGTGCTGTATTGTTCTATGTTCTATGTTCTATGTTCTCTGAAGAGCATCCATCCAGACCCATCCACTTAACCATTCCCTGTAAACCCTGCATCTCCCACAGCTAACCCATCTAACCTACACATCTTTGGACTGTGGGAGGAAACCAGAACACAGAAGGAAACCCACACAGACATGGGGAGAGCGTGAAACTCTACACAAACACTTGCCACCAATCCACCTAACCTGCACATCTTTGGACTGTGGAAGGAAACAGAACACCAGAGGAAACTTATGCAGACATGGGAAGAACATGAAATCCCACACAATCACCCAAGCATGGAAACAAAACTAGGTCCCTGGCACTGTGAGGTGATAGAAAATAGGCCCTTTGAGCCTGCATCACATTCAATGTGATCATGCAATCACTGTATCCCACTCCCACTTTTTCCCCATACACCTTGATCCCTTTAGCCGCAAGGGCCACATCCAGCTCCCTCTTGAATATATCTAATGAGTTGGCCCCAACTGCTTCCTGGGAAACAAAATTCCACAGATTCACAACTCGGAGTAAAGAAATTCTTCATCTCAGTTTGGAATGGCTTACCCCTTATTCTTAGACTGTGACCTCTAGTTCTGAACTTTCCAACATCAGGAACATACTTCACACATCTTGCCTGTTCAGTTTTATCAGGATTTTATATGTTTCTATCAGACTCCACCTCATTCTTCAGAAGTCCAGCGAGTACAAGCCCCAGTCAATCCAGTCTTTCCCCATGTCAGTTCTGCCATCTCAGGCATCAGTCTGCTGAAGCTTCACTGGACTTCCCCAATAGTAAGAACATCCTTCCTCAGACTCAGAGACCAAAACTGCACACAATATTCAAGGTGCAGCCTCACCAAAGCCCTGCATAACTGCAGCAAGACATCCTTACCCTAATACTAAATCCTCTTGCTAAATCTACACCCTTCACCAACAATGTTCAGTAGCCATACTATGTACAAGATACAGTGTAGAAATTCACAAATGCTCCATGGAAAGCATCTTCCAAACCTACCACCCCTACCATCCACGGGGCAGCAGATACACCACTATTTGCAAGTTCGGCTTTCAGGCTGCTCACCATCCTGACACAGAGAAATATCGCCATTCCTTCGGTGTTGCTGGCTCAGAATTTTGGAACTGCCTCCAAACAGAATGAGGTGCACCTATCTACAGTGCACCACACCGACTGCAGCAGCTCCAGGGGGCAGCCCACCACCACCTTCTGAATGGGGAAAGCTAAGGGTGGGTTACAGCCGTCGACGCCAACCGAATGAATAGAGAGAGAAAAAAAATTAATAAACGGCCCTGTGCAGAAACCGAACACCCCCCCCCCAAAAAAAAACTCCGATTTCATCATCGTTGCATTAGAAATACACATTTCTATGGGGAATATGTGGATAATGACAGGATGGTAGCAGATGCACACCCACTCCCACCATCTGCTGTGTGACTCTCTCAGACAGTGACTCTCATCACCATGACACCCCAGCAGCACTCACATCTTTCCAACCACCACACAACCCGCTCTGTAACTGACGGATAAGCGACCACTCATGGCGGGTCTCCAGGGCGTTTCCCCAGGTCACTGCTGACCGAGAGGGGGGGAAAATCCACCAGCCTTCTCCGACCCCCGTCACCGTGCAGCGTACCGGCCCTGCACCGCGGCTCCGTGCTGCCGACCGCCAGCCCTCTGCCCCGGCTCCAACCGGCTCTATCCGCTTCGCGATGATTGGACAACGCTCCGCCCACCCCTGCCACTCGATTGGTCGGTACTACTGCCTATCACACCCAACGTGCACAGCCTATGCTCGCCGCTGATTGGCTGGAACCACCTACGTCCTCTATGTGATTGATGTTACATGGAACCAATCAGCAGATGGGGAAGCCAACGCCCTCAGGCGGAACGTGTCCGTCAATCATCCACAGTACCCATTTAATTAATATTGGGGCATTCAGATTGTTACATTTCCACAATAGGTAGACTAACACCATAGTAATTGCATTGCTAAGGCATTGTCACTCCCAGCGTCCAGGGAACTCATGTAGCTGTCTCTCAACGTGAAGACTTGGAGGTGCCCGAGTTGGACTGGGATACAAAGTTAAAAATCACACAACGCCAGGTTATAATCCAACAGGTTTATTTGGAAGCACTAGCTTTCAAGGCGCTGCTCCTTCATCAGCTGACTGTGGAGGTTAAGATCATGCGAACAGAACTTCTCGCCAAAGGAGTCCAGTGTCATGAAGATATGAAACAGTAAACAGTCTTAGATTAAACATTTCATTTTTTATAATGGGATATGCTGGCTTCTGTTCTGTACAATAGCTTTACAATCATCACCTCCCACAGTCAGGACTAAAGTTAGATGTTGGGTCTTCTTAAGTCCAACCAAATGGCACCTACCTGCTCTTTGACACCTTGTTTAGGTTCCACGCTGTCACTTAGCACCTGACCTCAATATCTTGTTTAAGATATGGACAAAAAGAGCCGAATTGCAGAAGTGTTGAGAATGACAGCCGGTGATATCAAGGTGCAGGAGCACAACTGAAATTAATCAGTGAGAAAACTCATAGACACATTGAGTTGAACAGCACTGAAAAAGACCCTTCAGTCCAACTCGTCCATATATCCTAAATTAATCTAGTCCCATTTGTCAGCATTTAGCCTGTATCCCTCTAAACCCTTCTTCATGATTAGATTCCCTACAGCGTGGAAACAAGCCCTTTGGCCCAACAAGTCCACACTGTGAGAAACAAAGCTCACTCACTTCAATAATTTCAGTCCAAGACAAGATCTGAATCAGTAGTGTCATTTATTTTACTCTTGCAAGAGGGTGTGGTGTCCACTGTCCACAAGGCAGGGACACACACTGAATTCAACTAGTACACAACATTTATGTAATTTGGTTCCTATTCTCTCCTCCCATTGCTCCTCCTCTGTTTACGTCTCCCACCTCTCTAAGACCGGCGCCCATTACTCTTGTTCATCTCTTGCCAAAATGCTTATTTCTAGCCTCACAAGGCCGTTTGACCACATCCTGCTGTGGGCCATTGTTAGGTATATCCTCCCTTACTTGTTATGACCTTATGACCTCATGACTTCTTGATTGTGGTTTGTTCTTGTTTTTGCAGAAGCGGGAAACAGATGCTTATAACTACTGTTTGTACAGGCGTATCTAGCTTAACCCCCTCCCCTCACAGCATCTTATCTATTTGTCTGTAACATCTATCATTCTTTGCAGGCACATTTCAGCTAATACAAAAACAATTATGTATTCCCTTCACATAGTTTCCATTCTTGTTGACTCAGCTCTTGGCTGAAACAATTATACATTGGTGCGAGTTCATTTACTTTGCATAAGTAATTATGATTGCAGAAGTCACACTACTTTACCTATATCTCACAACACTGATCCTCCAAAGAGTAACCCACCCAGTCCCATTTCCCTCTGACTAATGTACCTAACAATATGGACAATTTAGCATGGCCAATTCACCTGACCTGCACATCTTTGGACTGTGGGAGGAAACCCACACAGACACAAGGGAGAATGTGCAAACTCTACACAGACAGATACCTGAAGTTGGAATCAAACCTGGGACCCTGGGGCTGTGAGTTAGCAGTGCTAACCACTGAGCCACTGTGCCGCCCCAATCCACATGCCTTTTAAATGTTGTAATTGTATCAGCCTCCACCACTTCTTCAGGCAGCTCATTCTATACACACACCACCCTCCTTTTATATCTTTCCCTTCTCACCTTAAACCCACACCCTCTAGTTTTGAATTTCCCTACCCTGCAGAAAAAGACTTTGACTATTCTCACTATGCATGCCCCTCATGATTTTATAAACCACATAAGGGCATCCTTCAGCCTCCAATGATCCAGTCCCAGCCTATTCAGCCAATCCCTATAGACCAAAAGCTTCAACCCTGGCAACATCTGTGTAAATCTTTTCTGCATCCTTTCAAGTTTAACAACACCATTGTTATAGCAGGGAGACCAGAATATGCAGTATTCCAAAAAATGGCCTCAATAATGTCCTATACAGCTGCAACATGACATCCCAACTCCTATACTCAATGCATTGGTCAATAAAGGCAAGAGTATCAAATGCATTCGTCACTACCTTATCTACCTATGATTCAACCTTCAAGGAACTTGCACCCTAAGGACTCTTTGTTCAGCAAAACTCCCTAGGACCTTACCATTACGTGTATAAGTCTTGCCCTGATTTACTTTACCAACACAACACATTTATCTAATATAAACTCCACTTGCCACTGCTTGGTTTATCAGCCCATCTGATCAAGGTCCCATTGTACTCTGAGATAACCCTATTCACTGTCCCCTATACCACCAATTTTGGTGTCATCTGCAAACCTACTAACCATTCCCCCTACATTCATATCCAAATCATTTATGTAAATGACAAAAAGCAGTGGGTCCAGCACTGATCCTTGAGATACACAGGTGGTCACAGGCCTCATGTCTGAAAAGCAACCCTCCACTACCACCTTCTGTCTCCTAACTTAAAACCAATTTTGTATCCAAATGGCTAGACTCTCCCTTGATTCTTTGTGAACTAATCTTGCTAACTATTCTACCTTGTGGAACCTCGTCAAGTGCCTTGATGAAGCCCACATATACAACATCCACCACTCTGCCTTCATCAATCTTCTTTGCCACTTCTTCAAAAATCTCAATCAAGTTAGTGAGACATGATTTCCCATGCCACAATGCCTTGCTGACTATCCCTCATCAGTCCTTACCTTGCTAAATACATGTAAATCATGACCTCGCCACGGGCATGGACCTTGTGCAGACCTACTGCGGAGGAGAGCTTACTTTTCTGGAGCAAGCACAGGACCTGGAATTGGTGGCTGCTACATCAGCAGAGGCGACATTAGCAAGGTGGGCCCAGCAGTGAAAGCCATGACTCTGCTGCTGGTTATTCTGGCACAGGGGGTGAAGGAGGAGTATCGGCCCATTGGCAAAGATGACATCTGAGGATCAGCAACATTGATGTTGGTTGGGTCCAGTGTGGACAGTGATGAAGCAGTGATGGAGGGGTGGTGGGACAGGCATTGTTGATGGTGATGACTTGGGTCAGGACTGATGGACTCTCTTCAAGATATATATTTTTTTCTTCCCCTTTCTTATCCTTATTCTTAAATTATTCAAGTTGGTGTTGTTTTGTGGTGATAAATGAATGCTTTTTGTTGTATTTTACTGTGTTCTTACTGGAAAAACACATGATGATAGAACCAAAATCAAATCAATCCTGTCCTTCAGAATCCCCTTCAACAACTCACCCACTACTGACATCAGGCGCACTGACTTGTAGTTCCTGGCTTTTCCTGATCACCTTTCTTAAATGGCATGACATTAGCCACTCTCCAGTCTTCCGGCACCTCAACTGTAGCTATTGATGATACAAGTATCTCAGCAAGGGGTCCAGCAATTACTTCTTTAGCTTCCCACAGAGTTCTGGGATACACCTGATCAGGTACCAGGGATTTATCCACCTTCATGCGTTTTACAACATCCAACACCTTTTCCTCTGTAATATAAACACTTTTCAAGATATCACTATTTATTTGTCCAAGTTCTCTAGCTTCCATATCCTTCTCCACAGTAAATATTGTCTCAAAGTACTCATTTAGTATCTCATCCATTTCCTGTGGTTCCACACATAGCCTGCCTTCCTGATCTTTGAGGGGTCCTATTCTCTCCCTAGTTACCCTTTTGTCCTTAACATATTTATAAAAGTCCCTTTGGATTCTCCTTAGCTCTATTTGCCAAAGCTATCTCATGTCTCCTTTTTGTCCTGCTGATTTCCCTTTTGAATATAATCCTACTGCCCTCACACTCCTCAAGGGATTCACTCGATTCCAGCTGTCTATACCTGCCACATGCCTCCCTTTTTCTTGACCAGAGCCTAAATTTCTCTAGTCATCAAGCATTCTCTACACCTACTAGCCTTGCTCCTCACACTAACAGGAACGTACTATCTCTGGAATCTTGTTATCTTATTGTTGAAGGCCTCCCACTTTCCTACTTGTCTTTTACCAGCAAATAGCATTTCTCAATCTTGCCTAATACTGTCAAAATTGAAATTACTGCAATTTAGAACTTTTAACTTTTAGATCAAGTCTATGCTTTTCCACACTATTTTAAAACTATTAGAATTATGATCACTAGCCCCAAAGTATTCCCAAGAGAAGATCAAGTTTTCCTCTTTCTCTAATAGGTTCATCCACATACTGATTAAGACAATTTTTTTGTACATGCTTAAATTCTTTTCCATCCAAACCCTTAACACTATGGCAGTCCCAGTGTATGTTTAGAAAGTTAAGATCTCTGTCCACTACTAAGTTATCATTCTTACAGATATCTGAGACATCCTTACTAATTTGCTTCTCAACTTCCCACTATTGGGAGGTCTGTAGTACATTCCCAATATGGTGATCAATCCTTTCTTATTTCTCAGTTCCAAATAACTTTACTGGACATACTCCCAGGAATATCCTCCCGAGATACAGCCATAATGATATCCCTAACCAAAGATTCCACTCTCCCTCTTCTCTTGCTCCCCACTTTCAATCCCTCCTACAGCCACCTCTTTTGCTAGCTTTTCTATCCTTCCTATAGCATCTATACCCTGGAACATTGAACTGCCAGCCCTGCCCTTCCCTGAACCACATTTCTGTAACAATTATGATATTCCAGTCCCATGTTCGCAACAATGCCCTGAGTTCAGCTGCCTTGCCTGCCAGGCCTCTTGCATTGAAATAAATATAATTTATCAGTCCTACCTCATTCTCTGCCTTGCTATTGCCTGCCCTATTTGACTTGCTCCTCTTATCAACTGTACCAGCCTCAGATTTATCTCTTCTCTCACTCTCTATTTGGGACCGTAACCTCCTCACTCCAGAGTAGCGTTAGCAAATCTCCCTGCCAGGATATTGGTCCCCTTCCAATTCAGGTGCAAACTACCCTTCTTAAACAGGTAACTTCTAGCCTAGAAGAGATTCCAATTATTCAAAAATGCGAATTCGTGCCTCAGCTGTGTATTCATCTGCTCTATCTTCCTATTCCTACTCTCACTAGCACATGGTATTGGGAGTAACCCAGGTAACTACTCCTGAGGATATACTTTTTAACCTCCTTCCTAATTTCTTACATTCTCTCTTCAGAACCTCATCCCTTTCTCTGCCTATGTCGTTGGTACGGAGTACAACAACCTCCTGCTGGTCATTGTCTCCTTTGAAAATATTCTGCAAACACTCCAGGACCTCCTTGATCCTGGCATCAGGGAGGAAACACCATTCTGATGGCCTGCTGCTGGCTGCAGAAGCATCTGTGCTCCTGACGACAGAGTTCCTTAACACAATCAATTGCACAGAACCTGACATACCCCGTATTACAATAGAGCCAGTCTCAGTTCCAAAAACTTGGCTGTCAGTGCTACATTCCCCTACATTTTCCAATAATTGTTTGAGATGGGCATAGCCTGAGGAGACTCACCAAAAGGTAATCCTTTTGACTGTACTGCATCTGCAGTTTTTCTACCTTCCTGAAACTGGCATCCATCAAACCCTCAGTTCCTTAAATTTCTCACAGTCTCTAACTGCTGCTTCAATAACCGATCCACGCGATCCGATAGAATTTGCAACCAAACACACTTCCTGCAGACGTAATCCTCAATCTCCCACACCCAACAGGAAGAGCACTAAAGGCCATCTCTGCACCTTAGTCTACAGAGCCAGCAATTAGCAGTCTTACTGGTCTAAAAGCACTACTTTTGGATAACTTAGTACCTATGTTTTATAATTTAAAAATAAGAGACAGATCTCATAAGCCTTAAAAATAAACACTTAACTGATCAATGGAATTCTGACACTCCCACCTGTGAGCAGCTCCAATAATAAGGTCTCTCCAAGGCCAGCTGTGTAATTTCACTGTTTTTCTTGGACTAAACTCCAACTTCCAGAAATGCTTGTACTTTTGCAGACTGTTGGCTGTGGAAGTTTACTGCTAGGTTTTCTGATGAACTCAAGAGCTGTTTTCTGACCTCCCATGTGGTCTCTCCCAAAACCTCACTCCTTCCTTCCTCCTGTTTAAAATATCATTTTGAATTTTTTTTGAACAAAAAGATGGTTGTGGTTATTGAAGGTCAGTCATTCTCAACTACAGGACATCTCTGGAGTAATTGCTCATGGTGGTTTCTAGACCCAACCATCTTCAGCTGTTTCAACAATGACCTTCCCTCCATCATTTGGTAAGAGCAACTTAAAGGATACCTTCAGATTAGGTATCAACTATACAAAACAGGACTACTGCATCATAACCAGCATAAGCAGCAGGTGCTGTATAGAAATAAGTGATTCCATCAGTTTTAAGCACTGCAGTCCTGTGACATACAAGCCAAAAGTGGTGATGGACAATAAAACAATTCACTGAAGGAGGCAGCTCTACAAATATCCCCATCCTCAATGATGTGGATTTCAGCACATCTGTGCAAAAGGCTAAAGTTTTTGCAACAAGTGTTGAGTGAATGATCCTCCTCCAGAGGCATCCTCACAGATGCCAGTCTTCAGCCAATTTAAATCATGGCATTGGTATACAGTGGATACTGTAAAGGCCATTTAGCCCCAAGACAATTCCAGCAACAGTACTGAAGAAACAAAAGCAGAAATTGCAGGAAAAACACAGTTCTGGAGGGTCCCTGGATCGGTAATATTAACTCTGTTTTCTCTCCACAGATGCTGCCACACCTGAGTTTTTCCATCAAGTTCAGTTTTTGTTCTGACTTCCAGCATCTGTAATTCTTTGGTTGTTTTGAACAATACTGAATACTTGTGGTTGAGAACTTGCCAAGGGTTCCAGTACACTTATAAAACTGATATTTATCTGACAATGTGGAAAATTGCCCAATTGCATGTTTTACAGAAAAAGCAGGAAAAATCCAATCTTGTCAGTTATCACCCCATCACCCTACTCTCAATAAAGAAAGTAATGAAAGGCATCATCAGCAGATCTATCAAGCAGCATGTGCTTTGAAATCATATGCTCGTTAACGCTCAGTTTGGATTCTGCTCGGAGCATTCATTTCTTGACTGCAGTGCAGCCTTGGTATAATCATAGACAAAAGAGTTGAATTGTAGAGGAGTGCCCTTTATCATAAAGACTGCATTTACCAGTATGTGGCATCCAAACACCTTTGGTCAATGAGAATCAGGGAAAACTTTCCTGGGTTGAAGTCATACCTGCAACAAAAGAAGATGGCTATGATTGTTGGAGGTCAATCATCTCAGCTCCAGGACATCGCTGCAGGGATTCCTGAGGCAGTGAAGGCCCGACTGCATTCAGCTGCTTCATCAATGGCCTTCTCTCTATCATCAGGTTAGAAGGGGAGATGTTCACTTATAATTGCACAATGCTCAAAGGACCTTACTCATGTTCCTATTTCCTAGATTTCTGAAATTCCCTCATTACCAGCATTTGGATTCAGACCAAATAGACAAAATCAATAAATGATGGCCCAGACACTGATGCATACATCCCACATAAGGAGAAAACAAATGCAATTAACAGAGCTATTGTGATGGATATTTGCGTGATCTAGGTATAACAAAGTTTTGGAATGTCCTTCACATCTCTAATCTCAACATATGCACATTATAAGAACAGAAAAAAGCCCACAAGAAATAGAACTAAGAACGATTGCACTGGACAGGATGATGAAGATGTGGCCTGTGATGAAAAGTCTCAGTTGAGGGGAGACTGGACAGTCTGGGGTTGTCTTTCTTTGAGCAGAGGAAACTGAGGGAGGATCTAAATGAAACACAAAAAATTATGAGAGGCATTGACAGTGTAAATTGTGCGAATCTTTTCCCCTGGCAGTTGTGTCTAAGATTAGAGGGCATAAGTTTAAGATGAGGAGCAAATGGTTTATAGAAGAAATGAGAGAAAACAAATTCAGCCAGAGGGCAGTCAAAATATGGAACATGCTGCTTTAGGGAGAGATGGATTCACAGCATTTAAGAAGCATTTGGATGAGCACTCAAATTGCCAGGACATAGTAGGTGATGGACCAAGTGCAGATAAATGGGGTGAGCGCAGTTTGGTGTTTGATGGTCAGCATATACATGATAGGCTAAAGTGCCTGTTTCTATGCTGTTTGAGTCTATGATTCTAGTAGCCAAATGGCTTGCAAAGCTTGCTCTGCCATTTAGAGTCATAGAATCTTACAACATGGAAACAGACCTCTTTTGTCCAACTCATCCACACTGACCATGTTCCCAAACTAAACTAGTAGTTTATCCCACCAAACCTTTCATTTTCATGTACTTATCAAACTGTTTTTTAAAACATTGTCACTGTGCCTGCATCCACCAATTCCTCGAGTTCATTCCACACATAAACCACTCTGTATATAAAAAAAGTTGCCCCCACTGCTCACCATGTCCTTTTTAATTCTTTTCCCTTTCACCTTAAAATATGCTCTCTAGTTTTGAAATCCCCCACCTTAGGGAAAAGACCTTTGCTATTCACCTTACCTATGTCCCTCAGGCCACGCCTCAACCCCCTATGCTCCAGTGAAAAAGGTCCCAGCCTATTTCTATAATTCAAATCCTCCATTTCCTGGTAAATCCTCTCCACTTTAATAATGCCCATCCAATAACAGGGCTACCAGAACTGATCTTGGGCTTCAGGACTATCTGGATGACCATAGATAGAAGCCTGATCCCCTACCTGCACTATATAACTAAATCCACTACCCACCAACTCCATGAAATAAAGGAGAAAATAATTCCTTTTTTTAATAAAAGGGACTTGCCTCTCTGATTACTGCTTCCTATTGCTCCCCATTGTAATCAAGCCAGCTCCAGGACACTGGAGTGATTGATACCAGTATATGCATTATCCAACATATACTCACAACTCAAGGCTCCCCCACTTGCAGGAATCCATTTACCTTTTTCTACAGACACTGTGGTATGTACAGCTTGGTGCTCAATGCAATTGAGACAAATTCTTCTCCTTCTTAGAGATATAGCCACAGTATAATTGCTTATCCCTTTTCTCTTTCTTTCCAATGAATACTTGAAGTAGATGCCTTGTGTTTATGTAGAATATGCACACACAAATCAATTTAGTTTGAAATCTCCCATGATTCATGAGTTACAACATTCCTCTCTTGTGGTGATCTACAGGAGTTATCATTTAATCATTTGCTGCTCTCACTGTTCAAGTTAAAATAATATGAATAGATCTATTATGTCCTGCTGCTAGATTGTTATACGTTATTGGTGCATTACATCATCGTCATAAATAAACTGCAGTTGGTAGCCCTCTCAAACAAGATACATGGATTTGGCTGAAGTCGCACACTAGTGCCTGAGAGAAAAAGAAAATCAAGGCTAACACTCTATTGGAATACTGATGGAATGTTTTTACTGGTGGGGGTGCCATTGTTTAATGAAACATGAAACTGAGACCCCATGTACTTGCTCAGGTGGATGTGAAAGATCCATGGTACTATTTTGAAGTATTAAAAAGCAGAGAAGGCAAAAGGGACTGAATTGCTTATCCCTGCTCCTCGTTCCTATCTAAGACAGAGAGGAAAAAAACACTTCTGGTTTAACTTTCTTACAATATTACTGTGTTTCTTTCAAATTCAAAGTCCACCAGAGGGAATGAGATAAATGTGTTTAAAGCAGGAAAATTACATAAAAGTCTGTTTATGGATGGACAGAAAGAATAGGGAGAACGACATTTTTAAAATTTGTAATCTGTATGAAACAGATGCCTCACAAGAGATCCTGATCCAGGAAGCCAACGCTAGAAGGCAGAATGTACCAGGGATGGTAGAATCTGTACACGATTCAAGAGGTCCACTGCATGTACTTTAACTCCAAGTTTAAAATTCTGATCAACATTTGAAGACAAAATTGTTATAAAGACAAAGCAGCAGGTACTTGAAGACCAGGAAGCCATCAAGCTTTGCAGGACACACCTGTTATTTATAGTTGGCTATCTGAAGGGTCAGATTTCGCAGCTGTGTGGAGGTTAATAGGGAAGGATCACTTAATTCCAGCCTCAGGCGACTCTCTGTGTGGAGTTTGCACATTCTCCCCGTGTCTGCGTGGGTTTCCTCCAGGTGCTCCGGTTCCCTCCCACAATCCAAAAATGTGCAGGTTAGGTGAATTGGCCATTCTAAATTGCCCGTAGTGTTAGGTGAAGGGGTAAATGTAGGGGAATGGGTCTGGGTGGGTTGTGCTTTGGCAGGTCAGTGTGGACTTGTTGGGCTGAAGGGCCTGTTTCCACACTAAGTAATCTAATCCCAGCAAGCTATGCTTCTAGTAAGACATTAATACTTGCAGATAACCTAATCAACTCATCTTTTGTGATCAAACAACTTGATCATAAAACTTTATTCCATTAATGAACGTGATTTTTTTTGATTTTTGTTCAATTATGTTGACCCAGTTTCAATTCTTGTTTACTGGGGCTGGAAAATTCTACCCAATGACTTTTCCAGCCTGGTATCAGACTATACATAAACCATATAGAGTTTACTATTTGAAGTGTTAATTTTTTGCCTACTAGTTCATTTTCATCCAGATTTTATTTCAGCTATTTCCTTGAACTGGAATTTCCATCAGACCAATTTTAATCTTGGCCAGCTCTGAAGTTACACTGGACTGAAAACATCAACTCTGCTATCTTCCCACACATGCTTCCAGTCCTGCTGAGTTCCACGAGCAATTTCAGCTTAGAGTCATAGAGATGTACAGCATGGAAAAAGACCCTTCGGTCCAACCCGTCCATGCCGACCAGATACCTCAACCCAATCTAGTCCCACCTGCCAGCACCTGGCCCATATCCCTCCAAACCCTTCCTATTCACATACCCATCCAGATGCCTCTTAAATGTTGACATTGTACTAGCCTCCACCACTTCCTCTGGCAGCTCATTCCATACACGTACCACCCTCTGTGTAAAAAAGTTGCCCGTAGATCTCTTTTATATCTTTCCCCTCTTACCCAAACCTATGTCCTCTAGTTCTGGACACCCCCACCCCAGGGAAAAGACTTTGCCTATTTACCCTATCCATGTCCCTCATAATTTTGTAAACCTCTATAAGGTCACCTCTCATCCTCTGACGCTCCAGGGAAAACAGCCCCAGCCTGTTCATCTCTCGTTGTTTAATCATAGAATCTCGACAGCATGGAAACAAACCATTTGGGTCAACTCCAAAGAGTTACCTATCCAGACCCATTCCCCTACCCTATTACTGTACATTTACCACTAACTAATGCATCTAGCCTATACATCCCTGAACACTATGGGCAATTTAGCATGTCCCATTCACCTGACCTGCACATCTTTTTGACTGTGGGAGGAAACTGGAGCACCCGGAGGAAACCCATGCAGACACGGGGAGAATTTGCAAACTCCACACAGACAGTTATCCAAGGCTCAAATTGAACCCGAAATGTTTTGAATAAAGACTAGATTCCCTACAGTGTGGAAACAAGGCCTTCAGCCCAACAAGTCCACACCGACCCTCCAAAGAGTAACCCACCCAGACCTGTTTCCCTCTGACTAGGCACCTAACACTATGGGCAATTTAGCATGGCCAATTCACCTGCCCTGCACATCTTTGGACCGTGGAAGGAAACCGGAGCACCCGGACGAAACCCACGCAGACATGGGAAGAACGTGCAAACTCCACACAGACAGTCGTCTGAGGCTGGAATTGAACCTGGGACCCTACTACTGTGAGGCAATAGTGCTAACCACTGAGCTGCCATACCGCTCTGATAAGCCATTTCCCTCTAACCAGGAAGAAATTTATGTCATTCTCATGTACCTGTCTACTTAGTTAGCATTACATAAGCAACAATAAAAACAGAGTAGCATTACATAATTAACATTATAAAATATTGAGAATATCTCAATTATGCTCTGGTATCATAAACATTATGACTCAAGGGCACAGGAAGTCTTCACTAACGAAAACATTTATTATCCAGAAAATACATTGAAATCAATGCAATACAAGGATTTAAACAATATTAATTTTATTTAAACTGTAATGTCGGCAGCTGCAATAAATATGTTTTCAATTGTGTGGCTAATTGCCTTTGTATTGCCAATAGTATAATTGAGCTTGTAAAATATTATGAAATAGAAGACTCCTATGTTCAACAACAACCCCAATTGTCTAACCTTTTCTCAGTGCAACTTACCACAATTCAGCAAGTCTCATTTGGGAAGTTGTGGATGAAGAGGTTGGTTGGAAAACAGGCATTGTCATGGCTATCTACATATTCTAACTTCTATCAATCATTTCACGTAATAAGGTAGTATTGGAATATTTTGTAAGCCATTTGACACAAGAACTGTGTCGAAGCTCATCTTTTTTCTTTGCTCATTATGGATTTTGACACTGTTGTCAAGGCCAGCATGTTTTGCACATCCCTAACTACCTTTAAACTGTCACTATTTGTGGATATTCCTGTGGTAAATATCTTCCAGACAAAGAAACCCTGAGAATGTAAATGATCATACATTAGCCAATGTGGTCTAATCCTAGCTAAGCCTGATAAACAGAACTCCAAACAATCTTGAGTAACATTTGAATGACTAAAGAGTGAAAACAAATACACGCGTGACTACAAAATCATTTAGACCTTCCATGTTTTTAGAAAGAATCCTTGCATTTTGTGTAAGTTTCTACCCAAATATTCTAATACAAGAAACAAATTGTGTGCATTTACAATTTAACTACTATTGGATACTTTATTTTCAAGAGATGGAACCATTTTAGGATGTCCAATGGCTTGGTTCTCTAAGCATGACAAAATGTGTATCTGCCATACGGCTCAGAAAGGCTCTTTAGTTTCAACACTGATCAGTCCTCAGATGGCAGAACTCAGCTAGGATTGTATAATTGGTTTGAGCTGCCCATGGAAGAGAAGAGGTGGAATAAAGAAACAAATGCCTGGTTACTTTGCTATCCAGTGAGATGCTGAAGCAACTTTAACATATGGAGACTGCAGAGATCCAGACTGGATTCATCTTTTGATATTAAATATCTTTTTAGCAATAACTAGCTACATCGAAGATGATGGAGAACATGCATTCTCCAGTTGTATCAACATTGTGAATGCAAAAAGTATAATTTTACCTTTAATTACCAATTTTCCAGATATAGTTTCCCCTAGCTACAAATGTTTGTACGCAATTTCACGTTCTATAGAGAAACATCCCTGCATAACATGATCAGAACAAGAATATTGCTGCTGCAATGGTTCATGTTAATTAATTGCACACAAACTAATACTAAACTGCCGGAGTCAGTTACATTCCAAAAATAATTGATCAGCTAAAGCAAACAGCAAAAAACCTAAATTTTGTGTTTTAATTTTTATTTTGTGTTATGCACGATATTATAAGAAATGATGAAGAATGACTGTCTTGTGTTGATTTAAACCAAACAGAAAATAAAGTAGTTTACTAATTAAATGATTGGGACCTACATTAAAAATATCCATTATCAAATAATTGGTGGAACAAAGATTCCTACACTGCATCTAAAAAAATGTTTAAATTATCCTTCAATACAGTGTAGATACTTTTGATAACTGATAACTGGTAAATAGCTTGAAATAATGTATGTTAACAACAATTCCACTGGGGAAGCATACAATATAAATCTGTGATCTCTATGAATCCTTTATTATTCTGAGCTTTAATTTGGTTTTTTAGAATATAAACATTACCTGAACATCAAGAAATAATACTGCTTCGGTTGATGCACAGCTTCAACTGCAAACTGTTGTTACAAAATAGATACATATTACAAGATAGCTTGCATTCAACTTTTTATTCATAATAGGGAATACTACACTCCCACACCCAACACCTCCAAAAAAGGCACTATAAACAAGACATAGCTCCTTTCTCTCGTTTACACTGAAACACTATTATTCTATGTTTTCTCAACTAATTTTAACTGTATACAAGGAAATGGACCTTCCAATATTTAAATATTTACATATTTTTAATTCTAGTTAGATGTATATGTAATTTGATCTGGAGAAGGAATTATAATATCAGTCTTAAAAGGTCAAGTGACTTTCTACTTAAGATGTAAACCGTGCACTACTTAAATTTATTTTGTTGAATATTGTTCATTACATTGATCTTTGAATGCAAAGTTCAAGCTGGTTTTTAAATCAGTGAATTTAATTTTTCACTAAATGTCAAGTTGTGAAACTTTAATGAATAGATAAAAAATACGGATGTGGCAACATATAGCTGTATATATCTGCTTTAGGTTATTCAAAGGTTTTTATTCCGATCTATAAACATTATGAACTTGCAAAACAAATGTGCAACACTTTTACTTTATAACTAGCTTGTTAGCTGTAGAAGTTTTGATATAAAGGAGGTTGTGACAATAAGTAAAAAAAAATTCACCGTTGGCTGTTTAATTTATAACTTTTGACACAAATGGCATGAGAACCATTAGGTAGCTGCAGCTTTGTATATCGAAATTATGCTGTACACTGCATACAATGGTATTTGAAAGAAGTTCAACTCACCAGCTATTTTGTCTTAAGCCTTATGAGTAAACTAATGCTCCTAGCTCATGGAGAATGAGAAGCATCAGTAAAGTATATTGTTTCTAATGGTGCAACATATCTTAATTGCAAACCTAGTACAGGTAAATTTTGCATTTATATCAACCAAATTCATATATGCAGAATCTTGTGGACCCCTGTTAATGGAATTAGTTGGTAGGGAGGTCTATAAAAAATTCCCAGGTATGTTTTCTCCCCGTTAAACCTTGGCCTGACTAACATTTTATGGGATGCAGATGAGACCTAAGATGGGGCACACACCACTTGACCCAGTTTGCACCTTAAATTAGAGTTGCCCACTCCAGTTACAATTTTGAGGCTAATGGGAGGGCTTTGACAAAGTGAGAGATGTACAACAGATTATCCTGCTCAGGACAAGAGGGGTGAGATTTTGCCATGTCCATTTCTGGCCTCCTTTCAAAGTCCAGTGTCCTTGTCCTGCAGGTGTTCTCTCTGTGCCTGGCCTTCAAAGCAAGATCCTCAAGACCCTCTCCCCCATCCTCTGGTTCTGCCTTTCCCCTCTTCATGAGTTGACTCATCTGGGGCTCTAGCACACTGAATGGGGAGACTGGTTCTAGCCATCATTCCCTGGGCACTGGTGAGACTTCTGGCTGACAGCACTCTGAGGGAATTCTGTCAGTGAGACATGAAAAGGCCACTTCCAACCAGTTAATGCTCTGCTAAGTGTCAAATGCTGCAGGGAATGATCCTGCGCATAGGGTTTAAAACAAAACCTGTAATAGAATATAAGAAATTCTGTACATCGTGTTGAGATGATAGAAGTAGGGCAGTGATGGTAAAACTATTGAATGAACATGTAGCACTTACATTCATAATTGAGATTAGGACCATATTGTGGTGCAAAAGAGGGCAAGTATGCAGAAAGGAATGGCAAGTTTCCACAAACAAATATACCAGGAGCAGAAATAATCCAAATTAAGGACTTTCAGCAATAATCAAAAGGTCATGTACAAAATGTTATTAATCCAGCAGAAATGTTCACTTTCCATTTGTACTTTGCACTTTTCTCTTGTTTAGCCTCTCAGTATTCGAACCCAAAACTTTTCAGCTTAATTTCCACAGATTTCCATAGTTTACACTGCTCCCCCCAAG
Organism: Chiloscyllium punctatum; assembly: GCF_047496795.1. Classification (NCBI taxonomy): domain Eukaryota; kingdom Metazoa; phylum Chordata; class Chondrichthyes; order Orectolobiformes; family Hemiscylliidae; genus Chiloscyllium; species Chiloscyllium punctatum. The sequence goes on from NC_092739.1 coordinate 122,810,948, forward strand.
GAGTACCAAAACTGCAAAGGTTTAGACATCTGAAGATCAACTTTAGGATGACCAAATGGTGTTAGCTTCTCCAGCACATTCAGTGTTTTCTGTGTACCCATAATAGTCATTCATTTATTGTACAATTGTATTAAATGTCTCACGTTGGATGTTTATGTTTCTGGTGATTCATGCCATAACTCTAACCACAGATATCATGAGCTTGCTGTTCCAACGGCATGATTAACAAACTAAATTTTGAGCAAATATGTTAATAACTCTACAAACAAGCTTGTTCCAATGAATCGTTGCTATTGGAATTTTGGTACATACAAACTGATTACACATTTTAATATAATGTACATACAGTTAGTAGGTAGAACAATGAAAGCTCCTATAAACATTTTTCTGCAGCTTTAATAGTCAATTATCCCATACTCATTCATCTTAACAGCAGGGGCATTTGAACATTAGACAAACGTTGGCCAGGTAATGTTTTATGTATACACATATAAATTACTTCATCTGTGGCTGAGATTTGCACATTGTCAAAATCTGTTTCAGAGCCTTCTGAACATCTTCATCCATTTGACCCTGGAAATATATTTACAAAATGTAAATTCAAGAACTAAATTATACAACTTTTGATCCTAAATATAAGAACAACAGAGTTCCTGCAAAGGAAGTTCAAAGATTCAGGTATAAGAAGAGGACTGCAATACTGCAAGAATATCAATTTCAGGATAACTTCTGGTTCAGTGTGCACAATAGGCAAGCTTCATCTGACTAGAGCAAGTGGTTACTTCGCATCTGCTCTTTTAAATGTAGATTTAATTTTGAACATCTCGATCAAATCTCTTAATTTTCAAAATGAAGGAAACTGCTGCTGTGCCAGGGGACATGTCATATTTGGATTTCCAAAAGATATTTGACAAGGTGCTCATAGGAGGCTGCTAAATAAGAGCCCATGATGTTTGGGGCAAGTCCCTGGCATGGATAGAGGATTGGCTGACTGGCAGAAGGCAGAGAATAGAGGTAAAGTGTCCTTTTCAGGATGGCAGCTTGTGACTAGTGGAGTTTTGCAGGGTTCAGTTCTGGGACCACAACATTTCATGTTATATTTGAAGAGCCTGAACAAATTATCTGAGGGCATTGTTGCTAAGTTTGCAGATAATACAAAGATAGGTGGAGGGACAGGTAGAATTGAGGAAGTGGGGAGGCTGCAGAAGAATTTGTACAGACTAGGAAAGTGGGCAGAGAAGTGGCAGGTGGAATACAATATGGGAAAGTGTGAGGATATGCACTTTTGTCGGCAAAATAGAGACATTGATTATTTTCTTTACAGGGAAAGGCTTTATAAATCTGAAGTACAAAAGGCCTTGGGAATCCTAGTTCAGAATTCTCTTAAGGTTAACATTGCAGGTTCAGTTGGCAGTTAGGAAAGTAAATGCACTGTCAGCATTCACTTCAGGAGGGCTTGAAAACAAGAGCAGAAATGTACTGCTGAGTCTGTATAAGGATCTGATCAGACCACATTGAGAATATTGTGCACAGCTTTTGGCTCTGTATCTAAAACATAAAATGTGCTGGCTATGGAGGTGGTCCAGGGGAGGTTTGTTTTATTTATTCATTCACGGGATGATAGCATCCCTGGAGAGGCCAGCATTTATTGCCCAACTCTAGTTGCCCAGACAGCAGAGTCAACCAGACTGCTGTGGTTGACTTGCTAAGGCCTGACTTGATAAGGATGGCTGTTTCCTTCCCCAGAGGGCACTGGTGAATCAAATGGTTTTTTCTAACAAATTATAATGGATTCATGGTCATCACTAAACTCTTCATTTCAAAATTCATTGAATTCAAATCCCACCATCTGCCAAAGCGATATTCAAACCTGGCTCACGAGAACATACCTAGGTCTCTGAATTAACAGCTGAGCGATAATATCCCCTTTACAAGGATGATCCCAGGAATATGATAAGGGCTCGTCATATATATGGAGCAGTTGAGGATTCTGGTTCTGTACTTGGGGAGAATCTGATCGAAACTTAGAGGATACTGAGAGGCCTGGATAGAGTGGCTGTGGAGAAGATGTTTGTACTAGCAGGAGAGTCCAGGACCCTCAGGCATGATTAAACAGATTAGAAGTGCTATACGTCAGAGATCAGTGTTGAGTCTTCTTTTCAAATGTAGGGAATATAATATCAGCATTTGCCGATTTCATGTAAGTTAAACATTGGGCAAACAGCAAGGATTGATTTAAAAAAGCAATGAGGAGGACATGGGTAAGTTACTTTGTTGGACAGACAACTCACAGGTAGAATGTGATGTAAAGAAATATCAGGTATTGCATTGGAGAACTAAGAGTGAATTGGTACAATAACTTCTGGAACAATGCTGAAATGTTTGTTGATTAAGACGTCTCACAAAACTTACACAGCATTGCCCAAACCTTTGACCGCTAACAGCCAGAAGGACTAGGGTAGCAGATGCATGAGAACACAACCACCTGAAAAGTCTACTCCAAGCCCAACACCATCTTAACTTGGAAATATTTCACCATTCCTTCAATATAAATGGTCATGGAACTTTCTTCCTAATTGCATCATGGTTGTCCCTACACTCCAAGGATTGCAGTGGCTTAAGAAGGAAACTCACCACCACCTTCTCCAGTGGAATGATAGATTCATAATAATGCTGGCCTAGTCAGTAACCCCAATATCCCTAGAATTACTCCTTTTTTGTTTTAAATCCAGGATATAAATGGTGAATTCCTTTCAAGTATAAGTACAGATCATTATTGGTATAAAAATGGCAGCAATGTTTTAGGTTTTATAAATAGAAGTTTACAAGTACAAAAATGAATAAGCTTATGACAGTTTTGTGCATAGCAGCATTTATCCACCGGTTAGAGTGTGGCATCATCTTGAGTACTCAAGGGAGATGAAGTAGATAAAACAGATTAAGATTTTATAATTCAGTTACAAAGGTGCACATCTTTTGGCAGTATTTCTCAAGAGTAGAGAAAATCCAGTGAGATTCTCTGAAGGCTAAACTTGTGAATGAATTTCAAAATGTGCAGTGAAATGTATATTTTGGTTTGAAAGGGAGAGATCATAATTATTTTAAAATTATCACCAGAGTAAACAAAAGGTCTATGTTTTCTTTTCATTAACTATTTTCGAACATTGAATATTTTGCAAAAGGAAGTATCTAAAACAGAAACCAAGGCATCTTTTCATTTTAAGTTCACAAATAAAGTGTAGGAATTTTTAAGAAATAAAGAAAGCTCTCAAATCAGAAATTACCTAAACTGTGTTGTGCATATACAATCAATAATTACAGAAACCTACCTGAACTGCATACAGAAGATGCATTCTATACACAGATACTACCTCATGATGTCGTTGATTTGCATCCTGTAATTTTTAAAAATAATATTCAATGAGATTAGTTGTATTACTTATTTGGAAAACAATAATTGATTGGTGTCTGAAAATAACTTCATTTAGGACTTTCACTTAAAAGATGATTTATCTACTAATTTTGACTATATTTAAATTTCTCATTTTTAAAAAAATCCAGTCGTCTAACCTCCTTCAGCACTACAATCTTATGAGATCTCAGCACTCCACCAATTTTAAACACTCAATTGCTGTGCTTTCAACTGCCTGGTCCTAAAGTCTGGAATTCCCACCCGATATCTTATCATCTCATGGCTGCTTCTCCTATAAGTCATTCTTTAAAATCTACCAATTCAACCACGCACTGGATCACCTATTATATTGTTTTATCTGATTTACTATTAAGTCTTGTTCAACTGGTGGATGTAGGACCGTATCTCCTGAATAGGGACAAAGATTCAGGAGGCAGGCAGGATTTGGGCAAGTGGCAGGCTTTTATTAAAGTAGAAACTGGTGAATGCAGGGAGAGGGCCAAAGGATCCTCCCTGAATCTGGCCTTGACTTTCAATCACGATTATTTGCTTAATCTCTGACTCTAATCGGAGAAAGATCAACGGCACACTCTCACTTTTAAAGTAAAATACAGCATTCTTATACGTCTTGTGTTATAATAATCACATACAATATGGTCATGATGTCCTTCCCTCTTACTTCATATAAGCAATCAGAGCCAATGATGGGCATTCCTATGGACAGCCCCGGGTTCCCATGATCTTATGGTGTTTATCAGACACTATAACCTCGAGGCTTTGGGATCTTCCTATGCATCCTATTCATACACATTCCAAAGTTACTGGCTATACTCCTTTGAATCTGCCTTATGCTTTCTTATCTCTAAAGACACTTTAAATTCTGTAAATAATATCTGTAAAAATCCAAAAGACAGTTCATTTTAACTACTTTCTAAAAGATTTGCAATGTTGATTTCTGTGAAAGTGTAAAATTACACAGCTACTTCTACTGTTAGCACTTTGTAATTAATGGGCTGTGAACAATCTATTTTGTACTGGGCGTTTTTTTTAGGGATAAGAGAAAGCATTTCCAGACGCTAATTAACTTTCACATTTATGTTTAACAGTTTTATTCCCATAATGTTTCCATGATACATTGGTTATACATATCCATTCATTATATTGAAAACTACTTTTGCGATCATCTGAAGAACCTTTAACTAGAATGTTGCTTTCTTTATGTTGCAAGTAATTTCAAAGAAACAAGAAGTTACTACAAAATAACTTTAGCTGTTGTCTTTGCAGTTGATTCAGGGAGTCGATCTGGCTGGTTCATGGGTTGGGACTCAAACCTGGTGTTATTCATTTACTGGGACAATCACCCTTACACTAATGGGACTGGAATCAGACACTTATCTGTCTTTCAGGTATCCTCTTATCAAAACACTCTGATGGTTTTTCACAAAGCCTTCTTCCTGACCTTGGAGTAGTGCTGTTCAAAGGTACCATTATGTTCCACTGTGTGAGCAGGCTAGTTAGCTTCACTTGGTTTTCATTGGACATTTTGAGAGAGCACACTTGGGCCATTTTGGTATAAGCATGTACAGGCCGCCCTCACAGTGGACTGAGGTGTCTTGGTAAAATTTTCTTATAGAATTAAGGCAAACAGGATGAAGGAAAATCCCAAAGCATTTTATACATATAAAAGGAGCAAGAGGCGTAACTGGAGAAAAAGTAGGTCCGCTCAAGGACAAAGGAGGGAACTTATGGATGGAGCTGAAGGAAGTGGGTAAGAACATAGAACAATACAGTGCACAACAGGCCCTTCGGCCCTCGATGTTGCGCCGACCTGTGAACTATTCTCAGCTCATCCCCCCTACACTATCCCAAAATCATCGATGTGCTTATCCAAGAATTGTTTAAATTTCCCTAATGTGGCTGAGTTAACTACATTGGCAGGTAGGGCATTCCATGACCTTATCACCTTCTGAGTAAAGAACCCGCCTCTGACATCTGTCTTAAATCTATCACCCCTCAATTTGTAGTTATGCCCCCGATACAAGCTGATGAAATCATCCTAGGAAAAAGACTTTCACTGTCTATGCTATCTAATCCTCTGATCTTCTTGTATGTCTCAAATCCCCTCTTATACTTCTTTTTTGCAATGAGAACAGACTCAAGTCTCTCTGCCTTTCCTCATAAGACCTTCCCTCCAGACCAGGCAACATCCTGGTAAATCTCCACTGAACATTTTTCCAGGCAACTTCCTGAAATATGGCGACCAGAACTGTACACAATATTCCAAGTGTGGCCACACTAGCATTTTGTATAGTTGCAGCATGATCTTGCAGCTCCAGAACTCAATCCCTCTATTAATGAAACCTAACACACCGTATGCCTTCTCAACAGCACTATCAACCTGGGTGGCAACTTTTAGGGATCTGTGTACATGGACTTCAAGATCCCTCTGCACATCCACACTACCAAAAATCTTTCCATTGACCCAGTACTCTGCTTTCCTGTTATTCTTCCCAAAGTGCATCACCTCACATTTAGCTGCATTGAACTCCATTTGCCACTTCTCATCCCAATTCTGCAGGTTATGCAAGTCCCCCTGCAACCTGTAACATTCTTCCAAACTATCCACTACTCCACCGACTTTAGTGAGGTCCTTAACAAATCTTTCAAAAACAAATAACATTGTGAATGCTGAGACTTGGAAGGGGTATGTTGATCTTCTAGGGCAACTCAATATAAAAAGGTTATGGTGTTGTGGAAAGCATTTAGACAAGCCCCCAGGACCTGTTCAGATCTGTCCCAGAATACTGAGGGAGGCAGGTGAGGAAATTGTTGGGGGCTTGTATGAAATTTTTGTACTCTCTCTTATCAAACGAGGGGTCCCAGAGGACTGAAGAATAGCCAACATTGTTCCTTTAAGAAAGGCAACAGTGATAATCCAGGAAAGTATAGGCTCGGGTAAGTTATTGGAGAAGATTCTTAGGGATAGGATTTCTTCACATTTGGAAACATACAAACATTTTAATGATAGACAACATAGATTTGTACAGGGTAGGTCACATCTCACAAACTTGACTGAGTTTTTCGAGGAAGTGACAAAGATGATTGATGTGGGCAGAATGGTAGGTGTTGTGTATGGACTTTAGCAAGGCCTTTGACAAGACCCCTCATGGCAGACTGATTCAAAAGGTGAAGCCACATGGGATCCAATGAGTTGGTAAGATGGATACAGAACTGGCTTAGTCATAGAAGACAGGGGAAGCAATGGAAAAGTGTTTTTCAGATTGAAGATCTGTGAGTAGTGGTGTTCTGCGGGGATCAGTGCTGGGACTCGTGTTGTTTGCAATATCTATAAAAATATAAGATTTGGGGAAGAAATTGGCAAATTTGCAGATGACGCAAAGATTGGGGGATGGTGAGGAGCATTACTTGAGGATACAGCAGGATATAGATAGGCTGGAGATTTGGGTGCAGAAATGGCAGATGATGTTTAATCCAGACAAATGTGATGTAATGCATTTTAGGACATCTAGTGCAGGAGGCAAGTAAACAGTGATGGCTTTTAGTAACACCAATATAGAGGGATCTAGGCACGCAGGTCTATAGTTCCCTGAAGTGGCAGCTCAAGTGGATAAGGTGGTCAAGGGAGCATATGGCATGCTTGCCTTCATCATTCGGGACAGAGTATAAAAATTCGCAAATCATGTTGCAACTGTATATACTTTTAGTTCAGCCACATTTGGAATGTTTTGGACAGTTCTGGTCACCACACTGCCAGAAGGATGTGGAGGCTTTGACAAGGGTACAGAAATCATTTACCAGGATGTTGCCTAGTTTGAAGTGTATTAGATAAAAAGAGAGATTGGACAAACATGGTGTGTTCTCACTAAACATCAAGGGATGAGGGGTGACCTGATAGAAGCTTACAAAATTATGAGAAGCACGGATAGAATAGATAGTCAGAATCTTTTTCCCAGGGCAGATATGCCAAGTACTAAGGTTTAAGGTAAAAGGGGGAAAAGTTTAAGAGACGTGAGAGGTAAGTTTTTTTTGACCAGAGGCCGTTGACTTGGGAAGCAGATATAATAGCAACATTTAAGAGGAAGCTTGATAGGTACATGAATAGGCAGGAATCGAAGGATACAGACCACATAGAGGCAAAAGTATTTTTTAGTTCAGAAAGGCATCATGTCATAGAGTCATACAAGGCTTATGCCCGAAACGTCGATTCTCCTGCTCTTTGGATGCTACCTGACCTGCTGCACTTTTCCAGCAACACATTTTTCAGCATAGAGTCATACAAGACCAAGTTTCCCAAACTAAACTCGTCCGAATTGCCTCCATTTAACCCTTATTCTTCTAAACATTTCCTACTCACGTACATGTCTAAATGTCTTTTAAATGTTCTAACTGCAGCTGCATCTACCACTTCAACTGGCAGTTCATTCCACATACAAACAATCCTGTGTGAAAAGATGCCCCTCAGCTCCCTTTTCATTCTTTCACCTCTCACCTTAAAATCATGCTCGCCAGTTTTGAACTCTCCCACCTCAGGGAAAAGACCTTTGCTATTCACCTCATCTATGCCCCTCATGATTTTGTAAACCTCCATAAGGTCACCTCTCCTACGCTCCAGTGAAAAAATTCCAACACTATCCAGCCTTCCCTTAAAATTCTCCTCCGGTCTCCATAAGATCCTTGTAATCTTTTCTATTACCTTTCCAATCTTGATGGGCTGAAGGGCCTGTTTGTATGCTGTAACTGTTCTTTGTTCTCTTTATTCTTTGTGATGAAAAAAAAAACTGGTAACTATAGACCAGTTAGTTTTGCATTTGTTATTGGGAATATATTAGAATCTATTATAAAGGATGTATTCGGTAAAAACAAGGATTGCAGATACAGGAAACCAGAAAACATCTATTCCTGATGAAGGGCTTTTGCCTGAAACATCGATTTTCCTGCTTCTCGGATGCTGCCGAACCTGCTGTGTTTTTCCAGCACCACTCTAATCTAGACTAAAGGATGTAATAGCAGAGTGTAATAAAATACATAATATAATCAAGCAGAGTCAGCACAGCTTCACAGATACTTACAGATAACTGGTGTTGTAAATTCTTCACTTGCTGCTGAAGTGTCTCAAGCTGTTGGTTTTGCCTTTTGAGAGTGCTTGCAGTAAAAGAAATTTGAGAAAGGCTGTTGAGTGCCTCTTTCAGTTTGCTCACTTCCTTGGACAATTCGCTGTTCTGTGTAAACACCAAAATACGATATGCTCAATTGGTGTGAGACAGTAGATTTGTTTTGCAAGGACCAGAATTTGGTATGATGTTCCTATTCGTATTGTTTTTAAAACAGGGCTTCTCTAGAAAATACATTTGAAAAGAGAAGCAATAACTGCCGGGAAAAAGTAATAGAAATGCTAGCACTTAAGCTGGTTCCACAATTCAATTTGAATTCAGTAGGATTGAGAAACGTTTTGTGTAATAATACACCTCAAAGGTCATGCTGGAAATAAAAACAGAATCTGGCTTGAAACTCTCAGTCATTCAACAATGCTTAGAATATTTGACCTTCTCCACAGATGCTGCTTAAACTATCAAGTGTTTCTGAATCAGACTCCTGCAACACAAATAAAACCCTAATTTGGAATGAACTGCTGCTGCATGGGTGTTCCAAGGAGTAGCTGAATTGGCAGTGCGAGAGTGGCAGGATTAGATTCCAATATTGTTCTTACCAGCTTCTTATATTGATGTTGAGAAGAACAGCCTTATATAATAAATGGACTCAAAATATTTTGCTGAGAACCAAATTACAGGAAAATGAAGCCTTCTTACATTTGGATAAGGGTTTCTAAATTTCAATAAAATTCAATAACAGCAGAATTGAAACATTACATCAAATATATTCCAATGAATGGCTTCCTAAGATTGTTTAAAATAATTTCATCGAAGAGGTCACAATCGTTTTGTTTAATTATTGTCAATTATTTATATAATATGGAGATCTTTACTGTGATGTTGATGGATAAGGCAGTCATTGGAGTTCGGTGTTGAGGGCAGGGGAATGCACCCCATAACAGAATTGAGGCTTACCAGAAAGTGATTCGTCCGTGACAAATATCTATCAAATATTCCAACTAAAAAATCCACAGAATCCAAAATACAAGTGAACAGCAAAACTGGACTTCAAGTCTTACCTTCTTGTCTTTATCTTCTTCCAGCTTCAAGGACTCTTTAATCTGCTTTTGCAATTCTTCAACTGTTTGCTGCATGTCATGGCTTCTAACACGAAGCCTTTTGATTTCTTGTTCCTTGGCCCCAAGCTGAGCTTGAGCTGCATCGTGCTCACTCTTTGCTAGCAGGTGGTCTTTCCGAGCTTGGGCAACTTCAGCTGATGCCTTTTCTTGTTCTTTCAGTAGATCATTTATTTTAGCATTTAATCGATTGGAATCAGCCTCGAGTGAGACTTTCAACTTCTCATGCTCTGATTTTGGAACCATCGCCTCTTGAACAGCAGCTGTTTTTGTTGCCAGACTTCCTTGCAAGATATTCAGCTCTATTTCTTTCTGCTCAAGCTCTTGCTCCATCTGGCACATTTTTCCATTAAGAGTTTTTATTGTATTTTCAAGAGTCATTTTAATTTGGTTATGTTCAGAGAGAGGTACAGAAGTCTGGTTTTGATGCTCAAGCTCCCTCTGCAACATTGTATTGTCCTGCTCAGCTTCCTTAACTTTCATCTCCATCTCTGATAGCTTTTCCTTTAATTCATCTACAGAATCATTCAAAACTTGTACTAGTTGTTCATGTTGTTCTTTGTGGATATAGTTTGAATTAATATGCTTAGATGCCACTTCAGTCTTTTTATTCTTCAGTTGTTTTAACTCACATTTTGCTTCATTGTATTGCTGTGTGATTTCAGTTACTTGAGTATTCAGCTCATCCACTGTTCTGTTCAATGCTGTCACCATCTCTTGCAAATAGTTGTCTCTTTCAGACAAGGTCTGATCGTTCAGCTTTTCTTCCAGCTTTTTAATTTCTTCTTGTGCTTCCTCATACTTCTCAATTAAGAGAGCCTTCTCTTGATTGATATTCTCCAGAAGTAAGCTTTGAGAGTTTTTTAATTCCTCACACTCGTCCACAGACATACATTTGGCCAAGATTTTATCTTTTATTTCCAGCAATTCTTCCATTTCTCTGAGGTTGCTACTGGCCTTGTCTTCATCTTCCAAAGCTCTTTTAAGTCTTTGCTTTAGTTCTTCGATCTCATCCTCATAGGTCTGAGTCAGCTCTTCCAAATTTGGTAAAGGTATATGTTCTTCCTTGCAGCATGAATCCTGTTGTACCTGTGCTCGCAGACTGGAAAGTTCTTTCAGTGCCTCATCATATTTGCTTTGTGTTTCTCGAAGCTTCTCTTCAAGACAATAACCATTCTCATTAATTTCTCCTGACGTCTGATTATTTTCCTCAGACAGTTCAGTTAACAAGCCCATTGCTAATGCATGTTGAGTTTCTTGGTCAGATACATCCTTTTCCCCTGTATTACTGTTCCTCTCTTCAAAAGTTTCTGTTTGGAGTGAACTATTTGACAGATTTGAAAACATCTCAGCTCGGAGGTTTGTAATTTCAGCTTCTGCATTTTTATACAGTTCCTTTAGCTGGATATAATCAGCTTTAAGGGTACTTTGGGAATCTTCTGAATTAAAATTTAAATCAAACGATGCTTCTAGATTTTGTCTTGATTGCTCATCCCGTGGTAATGTGCTCGTTACAATGTCCTGTGAATGCTTTCCCTGTAAATGAAATCAAATTCAAAATTAAACAGAAATATACCAGTTTAAAAGAGTGAACATTTTCACAAAAATATCTTTGACAAATCTTGTTTTGCCAAGCTACAGCATCAGGGACAATTTGTCTTAATTACACATGAAGGACACTGCAATTTATAGCAAGCAATCTGACCATAAAGAATACTGTCCACAAATTTCTAAGTTCCCTGATGTCATCATGAAATTTGCCACCAAGTCATGGGGATCATTTGGCAGCTAGAACACTTTAAGACCGAAATTAGGGATTGTTTTTTAAACTCTAGAGGGTCATTACTTGGTGAAATTCTCTTCTCCAGAAAACAGTCGTGGCTGGGTAGCAACTTATCCGAGGCTGAATTGGATAAATCTTCACTGGACCAAGGCATCCAGGATAATGGGGCCAGATATGAAGGTGGAGTTAAGACCACAATCAGTTTGTCACAACCTTATTGAATCATGAAGCAGACTTGAATCTCAGAACCCCGCCCCACCCCCCAGGCCATTCGGCCCATTAAGTTCACACCAACCCTCTGAAGACCATCCTACCCAGAACCATCCCCCTACCCAATCCCTGTAACTCTGCATTTCCCCTGGCTAATCCTCCTAGCCTGCACATCCCTGGATACTATGGGGAAAGCATGGCTAATCCACCTAACCTGCACATCTTTGGACTGTGGGAGAAAACTGGAACGCATGGAGGAAACCCATGCAGACCCAGAGAGAACATGGAAACTCTCCATAAACCAAGGCTGAAATTGAACTCTGGTCCCTGGTGCTGTGAGGCAGCAGTGATAACCATGAGTCACTGTGCTATCCATTTGCTAATAAGTACAAACTGACTTACTTCAGTTCATATTTTCTGTGCTCCTATGTTGCCAGCAAACTACAAAGTCGCCAAACATGATTATTTAAAAAAAAGTTCTTTCATGAGATGTGGGAATTATCGGAAAGGCCAGCATTTGTTTAATTAGGAGAAAGTGAGGACTGCAGATGCTGGAGATCAGAGCTGAAAAATGTGTTGCTGGAAAAGCGCAGCAGGTCAGGCAGCATCCAAGGAGCAGAGAATTGACGTTTCGGGCATAAGCCTTTCTTCATAAGCTATTCTTTAAGCGAGCAACTTGCTAAGGCAGTTAAGAGCCAATCACACTGCTGTGGATTGGGTCACATGTAGATCAGACTAGGCAAGGATTGCAAACTTATTTCACTAAAAGCCATTAGTGACACAAATGGGTTTAGGATAATTAATGATGGTTGTCTCATGGTTACCATCACCAACATCGGGTTTTATTAATAAAACATAAATACACCAGCAGTCATGGTGAAAATTGAATTCATGTCACAAAGCATTAGCCCTGTGCACCGCCACCACCCCACCTCCCCCCCTCCCCCCTCCAATTCACAAACTGCAATCCAAGATGTTAAAAAAAGCACAATTTTTTAACTTTATATTTTCAGGAAACTAATGATTAAGATTAAATTAAGAAGAAAAACAAACAATGTGAACATAAACATTTAAAAAATGATTGGGGTATGTTCTTTCTTTTGTTCACAGGATATGAGTTTTACCGGCTAGGCAAGCATTCATTCACATCAGAAAAAAAACCCAAAGAACTGGGGATCTTGAAAATCAAACAAAATAAAAAATTGCTGGAAAAACTGAGCAGCATCTGTACAGAGTAAGTCGAGTTAATGTTTGGGCTGTTCTGAAGAAGGAGTCATTAGATCCAAAACATTAATTCTGCTTTTTCTCCATAGATGCTGCCAAACCTGCTGAATTTTTCTAGCAATTTCTGACTTTTACATTGCCATCACTATATGGTCTATAGGTGGCAACAGTGAGCCACCTTCTTGAACTGCTGAGATGTGGGACACCCACATTGTTGTTCGGATGAAAGTTCTAGGATTTTGGTCTGACAACAATGAAAGAATGGTGGTATTTCTACGCACTTGCTGCAACTGGTGATAGATTTGTGGGTTTGAAAGTTGTTGCCAAGGAAGCCTTGGTGAGATACTACAGTGCATCATTTAGATGCTGCTGTACATTGTTCAAAGGGAAGAACGGATGAGGTTGTACACCAACTAAGACAATATCTTCCCTGACACAATGAGAATTACATTGCACACCATACTTCATGTGTATTTTAACCAAGCTCCTGTACAATTGAAGCAAAACTTCAGTACAATACTCAAATCCCCTGCAATACAGGCGAGCATTTAGTAGCCTTCCGAACAGCTTGCTGCACCTGTACGTTAACCTTCAATAACTTATCAAAAAGGGCAACTAGGTCCTTTTGTACTTTCTAACCTTTTAACATTTAAGAAATGATTGAGGGATCTGGTTCTTATACCAAGTTTCTTGTACCTCACATTTTCCCACATCATATTTCATTTGTCCATGTTCTTGCCTATTTACTAAGCATGTCCAAATCCTCCTGAAGCTGTTTTACACCTTGCTTCCCACTTAGCTTTGTATCATCTGCAAATTGGAAATATTACTTTTGGTCCCCACCTCCAAATAACAGCTGGGGCTCAAGTAGTGACCGTTGAGGCTTCCCCAAAAATCACAGCCTGCCAATCACCCACTGTTACCCACTCTCTGTTTAGTTAATGCAGCACATTACCTGCCATCCACTATGCTTTAATCTTTCAAACAGTTCTCCAGTGAAGGACTTGATCAAAAACCATCTGTAAATCTATGTATACTATGTCCATTGACTTTTCTTAACCAATCTTGTTCGTAACACTTTTGACCAGTTTGTCAAACATGATTTCCTCATTTAGAAATCCACGCTGACTATGCCCAATCAGATCGTTAGCAACCAAGGGAATAAAGTTTAAATCTGCACACTAACTTCATTCATGACCCATTTTGCCACTGTTTGAATAATACATTTGTGCTTAATATACAATGATTTTTGAATTATTTTGTTGAAGAAACCTGGTGAAAGTCTGATTTATTTTAGATAGCACTAATGAAGAGAAACAAATTGACTACTTTGGGAGTAAAAACGGACATTTTACACAGACTTGCTTTCTTCTCTGCCCTGATTTTACCCTGCTGTTTACTCTTTGTCTCGGCATCGAATACAATCCTTGATCCTCGGCTCATACGTAATACTATGAAAGATGCACTTGTAAATATTTCTACGCTGAAATATTTCTCTCACCATAAATTTCAATGGCAAGCTCAATAACAATTACTAGTAGACTAGACAATGATGTATCATAATTTGAAGGTACAGATATCAATATCAGATCTGTAAAGATATTCAAATGCTAATAAATAATTAGTAAAGAATCATAGATTATCCAAAGTACCTGCAATATCCCCCACAGCTCTTTATTTTGCACCGCAAGAGAAGCAATTTGGGATTGCAATGCCATTATTTGGTCTGGTTCTTCAACAAGTGAGGTTTCAGATGTTTTGCTTCCACTACCTAAAAGGGAATCAGTTATTGTATCTGAGATTATGTCATAGCATTTAAAAAAATTATCTTTAATATATTTGAAATGCAGAATGAAGGTCATCTCAACGGTAAACTAAATGAAGGACATTCACTGACCAATATGAAAAAGAATTGCAGTGAATAGATACTATGTGAATACACTGAGCACGGTTCAGATTGAAGCTATTATTTTTACATGTGGTTCAAATCTTAAAAGAGTAATGCATTGCAACTGTGGAAAAGGGAAATGAGTTAAAAGAAAAATCAAGTGAGTTGAATGTGTAAAAATCAATATAAACTGATCAAAGTTACATTAAGAATAGGATGCCAGCCATTTTATATGGTTACAATCCATTGAAAATTAAATAAAATGAATATTATGGTGATTACATTACTATGCATGATGTGTTTTCTTTAAATTCACTTGTTGAATTTTGACGTTGCTGGTTGGTCAACATTTACTGTCTGTCCTTAATTGCCCTTGAAAAGGTGGTGGTGAGCTGTCTTCTTGAACTGCCACAGTCCACATGTTGCAGGTTGACTCACAATGCCATGAGGGAGTGAATTCAGGATTTTGACCCAGCGGCAGTGAAGGATATATTTCCCAGTTAGGATGGTGAATGGTTTGAATGAGAACTTGCAAGTGGCAATGTTCCATGTATTTGCTGCCCTCGTCATTACAGATGGAAGTGGTCATGTGTTTGGAAGGTGTTGTCTCAGGATCCTTGATGAATGTTTGCAATACATCTTGTAGATAGCAGACACTGCTGCTACTGAGTGTCGGTGTAGGGAATGGATACTTGTGGATGTGGTGACAACCAAACAGGTTGTTTTGCCCTGGATGGTTTTCAAGTTTCTTCAGTGTTATTGGAGCTGCACCCATCCAGGTAAGTGGGGAGTGTTACGTCACACTCCTGACTTGTGCCTTGTAGATGGTGGAAGGCTTTGGGGAGTCAGGAGGGGAGTATTCGACACAGCATTCTTTGCCTCTGACCTGTTGTAGCCACTGTGCTTATGTGGTGAACCCAATTGGGTTTCTGGTCAATAGTGACCCACAGAATGTTGATAGTAGTGGATTCAATGAAGGTTAGATTGTCTCTTATTCATGATGGCCATTGCCTGGCATTTGTGTGGTGCAAGTATTACTTTCCTATTGTCAGCCCAAATCTGGATATTGCCCAGATCTTACTGTACTTGAACATGGACTGCTTCAGCGAATGGTGCTGAACACTGTGCAGTCATCAGCAAATGTCCCCACTTCTGACCCAATGGAGCAAAGGGTATTGATGAAGCAGCTGAAGATAATAGTGTCCTAGGTAAGGACATTACTCTGAGGAACTCCTGAAATGATGTCCTGGAGCAGAGATGACTCACGTCCAACAACCACGATCATCATCCTATGTGCCATGTATGACTCCAACCAGTGGAGAGTTTGCCCCCGATACTCATTCATTCCAGATTTTCTACGGCTCCTGTATGCCCCACTGGGTCAAATGCAGCCTTGTTGTCAAGGGCTGTCATTCTCAATACCTCACCTCTGGAATTCAGCACAAAAGTATCCTTGTTTGAACCAAGACAGTAATGCGGTCAGGAGCTGAGTGGCTCTGGTGGAATCAGTCTGGGTATCATTGAACAGGTTATTGCTTGAAAGCGCTACTGATGACAACTTCCATCACTTTACTGATGATCAAGAGTAGACTGATGGGGCATTAAGTGCCCAGGTTGGATATGTCCTGTTTTTTATGTGTAGAACATACCTGTGCAATTTTCCACAGTCAGCTAAATGCAATTGTTGAAACTGTACTGAAACAGCATGGCGAGAGGAGCGGCAAGGCCTGGAGCACAAATCTTTAGCACTATTACCCATAGGCCACAGCCTTTGTGGTATCCAATGTTTCCAACCATTTCTTGATATCACATTGAGTGAATCAAATTGGCTTAAAACTTGTATTTATGATGATGGGAACCACTGGAGGAGGCCAAGATGGATCATGCACTCAACAATTCTGGCTGAAGATTGCAGCAAAGTATTATTTTTTGCATGATGTATCGGACTCTTCCATCATTGAGGATGGGGCTATTTATGGAGCAGCCTCCTCCAGTGACTTGTTTAATTGTTTACCACCATTCACGACTGGATGTGGCAAGACTGCAGAGCTTAGGTCCAATCCATTTGTTGTTGGATTGCTTAGTTCTGTCTATCACTTGCTGCCGATGCTGTTTGGCATGCAAGTAGTCCTGTTTGATAGCTTTGCCAGGTTGACACCTGATCTTCAGGTGTGCCTGGTGCAGCTGAACCAGGGTTGATTCCCTGGCTTGATGGTAATGGTTGAATGGGGGAATATGCCAGGCCATGAGGTTTCAGAGTGTGCTGGAGTAAATTCTACTGCTACTGGTAGCCCACAGTGCCTCATGGATGCCCAGGCTTGAGTTGCTAGATCTATTTGAAGTCTGTTCCATTTAGCACAGTGATAGTACTACACAACATGATGAAAGTTATTCTCAGTGTGAAGGCAGGACCTTGTCTCCACAAGGGCTGTGCAGTGGTCGCTCTTATCGAAACTGTCACGGATGGATGCCTCTGCAGCCGACAGATTGGTAAGGATGAGGTCAAGTACCTCACCACTTGCTGCAGACCAAGTCTAGCTGCTATGTCCTTTAGGACCTGACCAGATCGATCAGTAGTACTGCTGCCAATGGCAGACATTTAAATCCCCCAGCCATACCTCATTTTATGCCCTTGTTACCCTCAGTGCTTCCCCAAGCGTTATTCAACATGGAAGAGTACTAATTCATTAGCAAAGGAAGAATGGAATGAGATAATCACCAGGTGCTTTCCTTGCTCATGTTTAACATGAAGCTATGATACTTCATGGGGTCCACAGTCAACATCGAAGACTCCCAGTGCAACTCCCTCCTGACTGTATCCCACTGTGCCATCTCTTCTGGGTCTGTCCTGCCAGTGGATCAAGACATGCCCGAGGATAGCGATAATGGTGCCTGGGACATTGTCTGTCAGGTGTGATTCCATGAGTACGACTATGTCAGGCCTCATTTGACCTATCTGTGAGACAGCTCTGCCTATTTTGGGCCCAAGATATTCATAAGAAGGACTTTGTCTTCACTTTATAACTGATGGAACATACAAATTAATGTGGCAGGGGTCAGGGAGATGTTACTGAACACAGCAGGGCTGGTGGTCTGAGGTGTATTTGTTTTAGTGTAAGGTGTATTATAGGTAAGGCAGTTGAACTTAGAGTTTAGATTAACTAAAGAACCTATGACATTGTAGTTATTACAGAAATTTGGTTGAGAGAAGGACAAGACTGGCAGCTTAATGTTTCATGGATGTAGATGTTTCCGGTATGATTAGAGAGGGATGTAAAGAGTTGGGCGAGTTGCATTACTAATTAGGGAGAATATCACAGCGGTACATAGAGAGGATACTTTGGAAGGCTCATCCGGTGTGGCCACATGTGTATATAAGGAATACCATTTCGGGAACAGTGACCAGAATTCTGTACATTTTAAATTATTACAGGATAAGAGTAGTCCACGGGTGACAGTACCAAATTGGGGTAAAGTTAACTAACATTAATCAGGAACTGGGGTAATTAAATTGAGGGAGACTGTTTGAGGGTAAATCCATTTCTGACATGTTGGAATCTTTTAAAGGCCAGTTGATTGGAGTTCAGGACCAGCACGCTCCTGTGAAAACGAAGGATAAGGATGGGAAGATTCTGGTACCTTGGATGACAAGAGAAATTGAGAGATTAGTCAAAAAACAAAAAGGGAGGAATATGCAAGGCTGACGAAACTGAAGGTAGACAGAACCCTCAAAAGAACATAAAGACAGCAGGAAAGAACTCAAACAAGGAATTGAGAGGGGAAAATGGAGCCATTTGGCAAACAGGATTAAGGGAAATCTCAAGGCATTTTATAGGTATATAATAAACAGAAAGGTAGCTAGGGAAAGGTTAAGTCCAATTAAGGACAAAGGAAGGAATTTTTGCGTGGAACTGGAGGAAGTGGGTGAGATCCTTAACGAATACTTCGCATCAGTTTCACAAAGGAGGTCATAGAGATGGTGAGTCTTGGGAGGGGTATGTTGATTTTCTAAGGCATGTCAATATATAAAGTGAGGTGGTGTTGGGTGTTTTTATAAGCATTAAGGTAGACAGACAAGCCCCAGGACCTGATAGGATCTATCCCAGAATGTTAAGGGTGGCAGGTGAGGAAATTGCTGGAGCCTTGTACGAAATCTTTATCTCCTCATTAGTCACAGGAGAGATTCCAGAGTACTTGAGAATTGTCCACATTGTTCCTTTATTTAAAAAAAAGCGGGATAATTTGGGAAATTACAAACTGGTGAGCCATACATTAGTGGCAGGAAAATTATTGGAGAAGATACTTAGGGATATGATTTACCCATGTTTGAAAAAATATGGACTTACAAGCAATAGGCCGCGTGACTGTGCGGGGAAGACTGCGTCCCACAAACTTGTTTAAGTATTTTAAGGAAGTGACAACGATGATTGATGTGGGCGGGGTGGACTTTACCAAGGCCTTTGGCAAGGTGTCTCATGGCAGGCTGATAAAAAAGATGAAGTCACATGGGATTGGCGATGAACTGATATGATGGATACAGAACTGGTTTAGTCATAAATGACAGGTGGAAGGATTTTTCCTTACAGGAGATCTGTGACCATTGGTGTTCCACATGGATCACTGCTGGGACCCCTGTTGTTTTTAATGTACATAAATTACTTGGAGGCATTGTAGGTGGCCTGATTAGTAGGTTTGCAGAAGACACAAAGATTGGGGAGCTGCAGATAGTGAGGAGCTTTGCCAGAGTATACAGCAGGATATAGATAGTCTGGAGATCTGGGCGGAGAAATGGCTGATGGCGGTTAATCTGATCAAATATGAGGTGGTACATTTTGGGAAATCTAATACAGAAGGGCAATAAATAGTAAATGGCAAAACCCTAAGTAATATCAACATAAAGAGGGATCTAGCAGTGTAGGTCCACAGTTGCCTGAAAATGACAACACAAGTGGTTAAGGTGGTTGGGAAGGCATGTGGCATGATTGCCTTCAGCATCGGTGCACAGAGTATAAAAATAGCAAGTCATGTAACAGCTGTATAGAACTTTAGTTCTACTACATTGGAATGTTGTGTACAGTTTCAGTTGACACACTACTGCAAGGATGTGGAAGCTTGGGAGAGGGTACAGAAACGTTCTACCAGGATGCTGCCTGTTTTGGAGGATATTAACTAGGAGGAGAGATTGAACAAACTTGGTTTATTTTTACTTGAACACTGAAGGATGAAGGGTGGCCTGATAGAAGTTTACAAAATTGAGAGGCATGGACAGAATAGATAGTCTTTTTCTCCCTCCAGGAGTAGAGATGTGAATTACTAGGTGACATAAGCTTAAAGTAAAAATGGAGTAATTTTGAAGGAGATGTGAGAGGCATTTTTTTTCACAGAGGATAGTAAGTGCTTGTATGTGTTGTAGTTTGCAAGTTCAAACCAAGAGGTATGGACAGCATATTTTTCAGGTGGAGGTCTAAAGCCACTGCAGTTGTTTGGATAGAGTGCGAATCTTTAGGAAAGATCAAGCAAAATCTTTGGGAGAGGTCAGGTGCCCTTTGAGATTGTTAAAAGTAGACATGAACATCTGTAGAAAGTGGATTAACTCATTGGAACAGATCTCACAAACTATCACAATGGGGTGCCTTTCAGTTCATAGTTTGATTGATAGCACCAGCACTTAAGAAGTGTTTTGAAATGGGCTATGAATAAAACTGTTTGCATTTATAAGGGATTAAATAGATAAAGTAACTTAAATGTAGTGAATGCAGTTATTTACGAAGTACAAAGGGTTGAGGGTTGGAGGTCTGTTTTTTCTCTTGTTTTATTTTTTTCTTAAACAGCTGTGAAAAATCCCAAAGCCATCAAGGAACACATTTCCCCACAGCTCATCTCCAAACCCAGCACTCTGTGGGCTGCCTCCTAACTCTTACTTGGGGTGAAAGGTCTGACTCCTGCTAACACCTACGCCCCAACAACATAAACCCAACTGTGCCGGATACTTTCCTTTCAGTTGGACTTGTGGAATTGGGAATTTTCTCCAACTCTTACTCAAGTGTGAAAACTCAGGCCTAAGTAATGTGCTGCTAAACATATCTTACATGTAATTCCCTACTTTGTCTTGTTTGTTCTGCCAAACGGATAAAAAAAACAATTAAGCCAATTACTTTAAAAGGAGGTGAAGCAAACTCACTGTTTTGAAATTTGAGACAACAGTAACCTTTAAAAAGGAACTACGCTGCTGCTTGACAAGTTTACAGTAATGTGTATTCACATTCAGTAATGTGAAGAAGCATTCATCTCGTTATTCTTGATGCCACTTGTGTACATGTGCTCATATTACCTTTAATAAAACCATTTTAAGTTTTCCATCAAACTATCTAACTTACAATGTCCTGCAGCAAATTATCCTTCAGCAGGAAGTCCAACCCAGCTTCTTAAATCAATAATGGACCCCATGATAAACTTAGAATAAAGCATTGCTTCATTTGTAGTGATTACAAGCTTTCACAGCAGTTAAGCCATTATCTGACAATTACAAAAACAGTTACAAATAAGTATCAGCGTTAGCCGCATAATATATAGGCCAGCAACTTCATACAATACCTATTGTATCAAGTGGCACTTCTTCACTATTCCGACAGTCGCGTTTTTTGAGGCTATTTTGTTGTGCCTAAAATGATTTTTCACAAAAATTAAGAAAGAAGAGAATGAGCTTTGATTTTCAACATTTATCCAGAATTCTTTTTGGATTATTAAGACCACAGCTATAATCATTAGAGTACATCTAAAATAGGATTTCCTGCACAGCATATACACATGGTGATAAAACACGATTATCAGCTTCTTTCTACAATTATCCTGCACTATGTTATAAGCTGGTTATATTGAGTATTGTCATCAAATATAAAACTTATATTACTACAGGAACAGGAACTAGACATATAGCTTATCCTCACAACCTTTAAAAAGTACTTGGGCAAGCACTTGAAGTGTCATAAAATTCAATACTAGGGAGTGGGAAAGTGTAGGTATAAGTATAGGCATTACTGTGTTTTTGGCAATTCAGACTATATTATCCTATGAATTGATTAGGATTACGGGTGATTGGAACTGCCTTAACTCAAATCAGATCCCTCTCTGTGAATGACCTCATCCAACGAAGGTCTCTATGTCTGTCTTAAAAACTGAAATTAGTCCAGAATACATTTAAATAGCAGGTATGCTCAATTTATAGAGAAAACTACCTCTTGGAAGTTTTTGTCTCGCAGTTGCAGATTTAGGTTTTGTATCACCTCCAACAAATTTGCCTTCTCTGCTTGAAGTTTTCTCATTTCCTCACTGTTCTCTCTATCCTGTAACACAAATACATAAAGTGAACAAAGTTATCTCCTCCAAACAGAAATGAAGATGGTTGGTGATGAGGCTCATGGCCTTGTTATCAGATGTAAAGTTTTAACTTGCTGATTGCTTCTTTGGGTCTCCGTTAATATTTGACGAGGGCAGATTAGAGAGTGATATGGCAATGAACACTCTTAACATTAAAACTCAGCCCATTTCTTCAAACCTTTAGGTAAAGGAGAGGAATCCTTTTCTGGCAATGATTTAACTATCAGCAAAGCTGCTCATTCTTCTTCGTATTGTAAGTGTACAAAAAAAGCATACAATTGAATATCTTCAACAACTCCCTCAGACTCAACTGTAAGCAACATTTGGTGTCCTATAAACGTGGCTATTTAAAGCCTCTAATTACTCCAATAGAACTCGCTCACAATATACTAAGTGCACAAAGCAAACCAAATGAGAATCTGTGACCAAGGTCTCTCCAGCAAAGTAAGGATTTAAAATTTGAAGTCATGATGTCTGCTGGCCAGACAGTTGTTATTCCTGTGTAGATCAGATTTGCAGTTCATCACTTGCAGAATCCCCACTGTAGCGGACTGTGAAGGATTTCCTGGGAAATTGAATTTTCCTCAAGTCAATTCCTCTACACCTGGAATCCTCTGAAAGTCTCCACTAACTCGAAGACTTCAGACAGTTCTGTTTAAATTCAGTAAAATAGTTACTGAGGAGAAGTTAAATGCTTAAATACATAATCAAACTCCTGAGTAGCTATTCAACAGACTCAATACTTTACTTGCACACACTGAACTATTCTTTCCCCAGATCCTGACTTGAAACCCTCCTGGGACCCAATACATCTGACATCCCATCCCTAGTAGCTGACTCACCTAGCACCCCACCCCTAATCATCAGGCACCCTGTCCCTGGGACTCTACCCTGGCCCAACTGGTACCCTACTTACCTGGCACTTTGGCATGATATCCTCCCAGTAGCCTACCACAAATACTTTATATACTTAATGTTTGTTAGCCTCTTTGACAGCTTCTGTCAGGACCTTGATATTTCAAATACAGCTACTTACTCGTGTTAAAAGGGGGCATAGGACAGCTTCCTCAGAGCTCGTAACTACAACTACTACTCTCTACTGAGCAGCATGATGGCTCAATGGTTAGTCCTGATGCCTCACAGCACCAGGACCATGTTTCAATTCCAGCCTCGAAATTTGCACATTCTCCCCATGTCTACATGGGTTTCCTCTGGGTGCTCTGGTTTCCTCTTGCAGTCAAAAAAATGTGCACGTTAGGTAGATTGGCCATGCTAAATTGTCCATAGTGTCCAGGGATGTGCAGGTTAAGTGGCTTAGCTCTGGGAAATACAAGGTTACAGAGATAGGGTAGAGGGATGGGTCTGGGTGGGATGCTCTTTGGAGGATTGATGTGGACTCAATGGCTTCCACGCTGTATGGAGTCTATTTTTCTAGACAGGAAAGACCTGTCAGAATGGGAAGTATGGCTTTGCAATTCTGAGGGAGAGCTACGGGATTCTCCCCTCAGTAGAGTTCCCTTCTTTCATAAAAAGCTAGGAGGTTCAGTGTGACAATATTTCTCAATTGCTTTGGTTATGGAAACATCTTATTAATACTAGATATTAAGCTACAAACTAACTACCTTAATGGATGTTTCTTCAACTTTTGACGGCTCACATCCTGATGAACAAGGACGACGGGACTCTGGAAATGGCACTTCATTAGGTTGGGGTCCCTAGACAAAACACCACAAATTATTAATCATTAAATTGCTGACTGAAGTCATAAATTCTCATTGAGAAATAAAGCAAATAAACATTGTTTAAATCAATCAATAATGAACCTTTATTAGAAGTGACCAAATTTCTATCTATAAATATTTATCTGGCTAATCAGATGGCCAGTTAGCCCCTTTATCCTTTACCTGCAAAGCACTGCTTGGTGGTGGTGGTGGTGCTTTTCGCTTTTTAGGAGTTCCACTTCTATCTGCAAAGATTTTAATGGCAGGATCCAGCTGAAAATTTTACAGATCAGAAACGTAGAGGAGTTAGTTTGGTTAGTAAAAGTTGTGAATGTTAAATTCATATAATCAGTTAATGCATGTCTTTTTGGTATGCTCCAAATATGTGCATGCTCATTAGGTTGTGAGATTAACATGCACAAAGCAAAGCTCAACTTTAAAATGGACAGTATTTTTGATGTATGCATATAATTAAATGCTCTCCATCTGAAATGTGAATTAAGCAATCACCTGTTTTAGATATAGGTATTTGAACTGAAGTGACAGCAATACGTAGAAATCATTACAGAGATTCCAAAAAAGGTTTTGATGCCAGCAAGTCAAGATTTAGACATTGTCCACAAGAGGTCATAAACATTTCTGTCCTTTCGAGATAAAATTGGTTGCATACTGCTTGAGACACACCACTCTGCAATTGTGGTGTAAGGCAGGGAAACAGAGCTCCATGAATTATTTCAGGTGGCACAGGGTTGAACTGGTGTCATGTTGCATCACACTGTAGCCAACTGAGGTAACTGATCTCCAATAGCAGGCCCCTGCTTTACTGGACCCAAAATGTTAGCTCTGCTTTCTCTCCACAGATGCTGCCAGACCTGTTGGGTTTTTTCTAGTAACTTCTGATTTTGCTTGATTTCCAGTATCCACAGTTATTTGTTTTCTAAAATTATCCATTTGATTTCAGATTCCCACCATTTGCGGTATTTTGCTCAAGGTAACTGTGTCCTGCTTTAGTATAAGACAATAAACAATAAGATGCGGGGCAGAAGTATGCCTTTCAGCCCATCAAATCTTACTCCATTATTCAATCGTGGCTGATCTGATAATCCTCAACGCCACTTTTCTGCCTTTTCTTTATAACTCTCTCTTTATTTCCTTTATTGATTAAAAATGTGTCTATTTTACTCTTGAATACTCTTAATGACTCAGCCTTGACAGGCTTCTGCAGTGAAGAATTCTACAGATTCATTTCCTTGCAAGAAGAAATTCCTCTGTGCCCCTGTTTTAAACAGGTGACTCCTTGCTCTGAGATTACATCTTCTTGTCCTAAACCCTCCTGAGGGGAAACAACTTTCCCCTGTCAAGTCCATCAAGGATCTTGGATACTTCAAAAAAAGTTGTCTCTCATTCTTCTAAATTCCAATGAGCACAGGTCCATCATGGAGAAGCTGAAAGCAAATAAGTCACATCCTCCACCAATCTTGTTAACTATTGTCACAGGACCATGTATAAATGGGCCCATATACTAGTGGGTCTGGCACTGTCAACAAGAAAATATAGCTGAGCTTGGAAGATGTTCCATGGGAGTGGTCAGTAATGCCTTGTTACTGATTCCTTGGCTTAAAGGTTATTTATATTGTTGTTGTCATCATTATGATTGCAACTCAACATTAAAATAATTTGCACAATGTTAAATTGAAGCTAATTAATTAACTAAGCAGTATGAATTTGATTATCTACTGTCCCAGGTCTATCCATCACTGGATCCAGATACCTCCAACATTAGTGCTCATAGGCCATCCACAGTACATTGGGTTTATGTTATGTCTTGCTTATAATAGTTTTGTTTAACCTGCCTTTTACTAAAATAAAGAGAGAAATTTAATTAACTATAGTTGCAAGAAATTAATTTTAAAACAAAAATTCTATTGGAAAACTTGTTTTTAGAAATATGGAATGGTTAGAATTCAGTCAATCAAAAACTAAACAAAGCCAAGAACTCAAGAGGTTTAGGAGCAGGCTAAGGCACTGTTAGACATTGGGAACATTTTTCCATCAGGAATATCATGTGAACAATTTACATTTAAATAATGGCGCAACAAAACAAATTGGATTCATCAAGAATTCTTTTCTTAGAGGATAGTATGATGAGAAATGTGATTAAAATGTTAATGAACTCCATTTTATTATTTTCCCAACACTGCATACACAAAAAAAAACTGTTAGCCAATCTTTGCAACATCTCACACCAATTGCTTAGATACTCTGCTAGAGAACATATGCTGTCAAGTTCAAGTTTAAAGTTGTGAACAGAGGGAGATGGAGAAAAGCTAACATATGCAAACACTTAGGTTTCAAAACAGGAAGATGCAGGAGGCCAGTTAGAAATAGGAATAGAAATGCATTTACATTTCATATCATTTTCAGGGTTAAGTTGATAAATACTAATTGGAACCTCTAAACATGCAAATATTCCACAATAATAATTGTTGTGCAAAGCAGGAGCTCATGGTATAACGGGTAACATGCTAGCATGGAGTGAAGATTAGCTAGCTGGCAGAAGAGAGAGAAATAAGTCTTTTTTTTCAGGTTGGAAGGATATGATGAATTGAGTACCATAGGGCCCTCATCTTTTTAAAATTTATATTGTTAACTTAGATGTGGTAGTTACACATACAGATGACATAAAGTAATGCAAGAAGTGTGTTGAGAAGATGACATAGAACGATGCAAACCGAAATAGGGGAGGGTAAACAGGCAGAGATCATGGACCACAGTGGTATTAATAAACATAAAGGAGACTGTGGCCCTGTAATGAGAACTTAGGAGCAAATAGAAAGTTAGCTAGCAATAATCTCTGGATTACTCTCAGTGATGTAGGCATTACGTACAGAAATAGAAAGATAAGACAAGTGAATATGCAGCTGGAAAGACAGCCTAGAAGGGAGTGCTTTAGATTCTTGGGACACTGAGAGCGGCTCTTGGGAAATGGTAACTGTATTAGCCGGATGGGTGTGTATCCAACCAAAGACTGGACGGAATTCTTCTCTCAACTTTCAACTCCACCCAGTTTTATGTCACCAGCAAACTTGGAAATGCATTTTTAGGTTCATTCTTTTGCATATATGTCATGGATAGCTGCGATCCAAGCATTGAAATTTGCAGAAGCCAATTAGTCATTGTCTACCACTCAGAAAATGGCCCATTTATTTTGTCTATCAACTAACTCTTGATCTATGTCAATATATTACCTCCTAGTTCATATGCTTTTCTTTGCCCATTAACTTCCTATAAGGGCTCTTACCAGCAGCCTTCTGAAAGTACACCACATCCACTGGTTCACCCTTATCTATTTCCCTCAAATGCAAAGTATTTCAGTTGATTTATGCAGCATGATTTGCCTTTCATAAACCCATGCTGGTTTTGTCCAACCCTGTTAATGCTTTCCAAATGTTCTGCAATCACATTAAAAAAAACTTCAGCATTTTCCCCACTACTGAAATCAGGCTAACTGATCTGTAATTATTTCTTTTTTTTCTCTCCCTTTCTTTTTAAATAGTCAGGGTACATTTGCCACTCACCAATTTGTAGGTGCTGAACCACAGTCTATTGAATTTTGGAAGATAACAACCAATATAATTTCCAGTCTAATGTCTTTTAGTACTCTGGCCCCGTTAACCCTCATTAATTTCCCCAGCACCATTTTCATACAAATACTGATTTCCTTCAAATCTGCTCTCTCACTAGAACTTTGGTTCCCCAAATACAAGTTCAATTCTTCTGCCATTTCTTAAATCCCCATTATAATTTCCACAGCTTGAGACTGAAAGTGACCCACATTGGGTATTTACGGGTTTCTTCTCTTTTCATATATTTATAGAAGCTTTACCTACCTGTCAGTTTCTACGTTCTCTGCAACCGTACATTCATGCTCTCTTTTCCCTCTCTTGATAAAACATTTTGTCCTTTTTCACCAAATTTTAAAAAGCTCACAATCCTCAGTCATGCTGCTTTTTCTGTAAATTTTATATGTTGCCTCTTTGGATCTGATGCTATCCCTATTCTATGAGTCGTAGTTGAGCCATGTGCAAATCCTTGTGCAATAACCTTAAATGCGCACAATATATGAATGATTATTGTTTAATTGTTCTTTAAATATAAGCCACTGCCTACCCACTGCTAACTCTTTGGGTAAGATCCCCAATCCATTCTGAAAATTTGTGCCTCAAACCACCATTGTTTTCTATATTTAGATTCAGGACCCTAGCTTCAGATGCAACTTAAATAAATCTCCATCCTAAATTAAGAATTCTATCATAATATGTTCTCCAATATTGTTAGTTAAGCCTTTATCATTGTGCCAAGTCTAAAATAGCCTGTTTTCTGGTTGGTTCCTCAAATGTATTGGTCTAAAAACCCATCACAGACACACTCCAGGACATTCTACTCCACAATACTAATTGAATTTGTCTAATCTATATAGAAATTAAGTACACCTATGATTATACTTGTACCTTTATCACATGCCTCTTCAATTTCTTGTTTAGTGCCTTTGCTTACATCTCCACGACTCTTTGGGTATCTATAGACAACCTCAATGGTTCCTGCTCCTTGGCTTTCCTCAACTTTACCCGTTACAGGCTCCACATCATGATTTTCCAAGCCAATACTCTTCTTCACTATTGCATTGATTTCCATCTTTAACAATGCTATCTCATCTCCTTCTTTTTCTGTCTGTCTTTTAAGAGAATAGTTCCAGGGATGAGACACTCCTGTTATGAAGAAATACTGGAAAAATGGGTAATTTTCCTTGGAGGAGAGAAGGTGAAGAGGAGATTTGATAGATGTTTTCAAAATCATGAAGGGTCCAAACAGAGTGTATTAGTACAAACTGCTCCCAGTCATAAACAAATTAAGGACAAATAGGCACTGTTTTAAAGCGTTTTCTAAAAGAAACAATGGGTCATGAGAGAAAAAAAAATCTTATGGTGTGTGGGTAGTATATGAAATACGTGGCTTGGATGTGTGCTTTAACAGAGGCATTCAAGAAGGTATTGGATCATTACTTAAATAGAGAGAATGTGCAGGATATTTGGGAAAAGGCAGGAGATTGGCACAGACTTAAAATGCTCAGACAGCCAGTACAGACACAATGGGCCAGAGAGTCTCCTTCTGCACCATAAACATATTCACAGAATTGTTAAGTGAGTAATGATGGAATATAATGTTGAAACTGTGAAGTTGTACTCTTTTGTAGGAAATAGTTCAAAAAGTAGAGTATTATTGAAACAGTGAAGTGCTGCAGAATTCTGAGGTGCAGAGGAATCTACAGTTGAAGGGCTGAATGGCTGACCTCTACAACTAATTCACATATTTGTAAATGTCACCTTGTGAAAAGTCTGCAATCAAACTGCACCTTCATACTGCCAATCTGGTCTCCAGTTCTGTATAGTTCTTCAGTAAGAGTATCATATGCTTTATGATAGTGCTACCACTGACTCAACTTTACTTGAGATGCATGCCACATGCACGGTGACAAAATTGTGGATTACCATGTGATTAACATTAAATCGTGGAGCATGTTTGAATTGTGTTTTTCTTCATTCATTCACAGGATATGGGGCATTGCAGTCTACTCTAGCATTTATTGTCCATCCCAATTGCAGTTAAACATGACCATTGTGGATGTGGAGTTACATGTAGGATGGTAAAGATCATCAGTAAACCAGATGAGTTTTTATCACAATTGATAGTATTTACATGCCGTCAGCTATCTGTTTATTCCAGTGTTTTTCTATTGAATTCAAATTTCACCATCTGCCATCGTGCAATTCAAACCCATGTTCCAAGAACATCAACCTGGGGTTCTGGATTACTAGTTTAATAACATTATCACTATGCCACTGCTGCCCAGAAATTGCTGCCACATTACATGTATTACAGCAGTTAGCATATTTCCAAAGAAATTCATTTTCTGAAGTGCTTTGGGGCACGTTGATGTCTTGAAATAAGTTACATCAGTTCAAGTTCTGTTGTTTATTTCTGATACTGGGTTTGCACACAATGGCACAGAATATGATGTACTGTCCAGTAGCAGCTTCTATGGCATTGTTCAGCAAGGGATTGAAACTATGCATCGAACGGTCAGTCCTTTAAATACTGCAGTGGAGGGCCACGTAATGATGAAGCCTGCAGTGAAAGCTCTGACAGGTTTTCTTGGGGTTCAAGCTTCTGCCATTGCGATTCAGTGATCACACATCTCTTCATGCTTTGATTCTCCAAAGAAATACAAGTGTATATCTGATAGCATATTTTTTTTAGAACTTTTACAATTTAGTTAGCTCATTTGGCTGGACGGTTGGCTTATGATTCAGTGATGCCAGAGTAGCTTAATTCTTGTACTGGCGGAGATTCGCATGAAGGCATCTCCTTCTCATACTCTCCCCTCACCGGAGGCCTGGTGATACTCCAGTTAAACCACAACCAGTTGTCTGTCTCCCTCTATCTAAAATGAGAGCAGCCCCATTAGTCGGTAAGACTGTGGCAACATCAAACCACCCCAACTATATTTAAGGAACCATTTCAGCAAGGCATTGAAACCATGCATAGAGAGGTCAGTCCTTTAAATACTGCAGTGGAGGGCCACGTAATGATGAAGCCTGCAGTTGTACCTCTGAAGGTCCAATGACTGGTAAACCACTTCATAAAAACATTAGAATATTTGAATAAACAAAGAGGTTAGCAGGATCGCAACAAGAACAGAAAATGCTAGAGAAGCAAGTCTTTCTTCAGAAGAAGTCACACTGGATTTAAAATGGTAATGCTGTTACTCTCCCTGCATGCTGCTGGGTCTGTTGAGTTTCTCCAGGGTTCTCTTGTCTGTTCCAGATTTCCAGTAATTGCAGTATTTGGAGTTTGACTATAACTGCATCCAAGTTATTACAATTCATCATCAAGAGAAGAAAAATTAGTTAAATGCAAAACTTAGATGAAGTAAAAATGGTTTTCTTTGCATTTTAGGAACACCTATTAGTGATAGAGAACAATTAGAAATATTTGGAAATTTTGACTACGGACATCACATTCTAGCTGGTGTGAAGTGCAGCGTGGCCATTGTTTTTGTGCTATGCAGAAGAAAATTATACTGATTGAACCAATGGAGTCCAATCAAAGCTGCGGGCTTGTACGTTCTTGTTATGATTATTTGATGCTGTGTAACAGAGCATATAATGAATTTATATTCAGGCTCAGGTTAGCAAGGATATTTTTTCAGGCTGGAGGAGCACATAGAGTCAGAGAGATGTACAGCACGGAAACAGACCTTTGGTCCAACTTGTCCATGCTGACCAGATATCCTAAATTAATCCAGTCTCATTTGCCAGCACTTGGCCCATATCCCTCTAAACCTTTCCTATTCATATACCAATCCAGATGCCTTTTATTTATCATAATTGTACCAGCCTCCACTACTTCCTCTGGCAGTTTATTCCATACATGCACCACCCTCCGTGAAAAAATTGCCCCTTCGGTTCCTTTTATATCTTTCCCCTCTCACCCTAAACCTAGCACTCTAATTCTGGACTCCCCCACCCCAGGGAAAAGACCTTGTCTGTTTACCCTATCCGTCTCCCTCATGATTTTATGAACTTTGATAACCTCCAGGGAAAACAGCCCCAGCCTACTCAGCTTCAACATCTATTCTTATTTTCTGTTTCTATAGAACCATCAGGTTAAATAAATATTTACGTGGAACTCACTGATCCTTTGAGTTCTACTGTGCAAGTCTTGGTTAACAATTAGCAGAAGTAGTGCATGGGTGACTTTGTTTTAATATATTTTCCTTCTTCCCATTTTTTTTGAGGTTTCCCATGCCATTCTCATGAAGAATGTAGGTGGAGGCACAAGTAAATTCTTCAGACCAGGATTTCACTATTATTTACGCAGACACTGAGACGTTCATTTTCTATTCAGGCAAGAACCAAATAACTCACACACAGAAGTGGAAAAGGAATCCATGAACATTAGTAACAGGCATGTTAAGAATGGTATGAGGAATAATGGGAGGTCCTAGCTGTAATGCAACATTAAAATATTTTTGTAGCAGTGACAAGCTGCATGGGAAATGTTGCCATTGATATGTGCTCAGTGAAGAAAGTTTGACTTTCAAAAAGAATATTAATGAAATGGAGAATAAGGTGCCTTATCTGCACATATCACATTTAATATTGGGTTTACATTACCAGATTTCTTTTCTGGTCATGAAAGTAGAAAATCTGCATATGAACCAATGAATAGAATAAACAGTAAGCTTCAAAAGCCGCGGGAAAGGGAGAGGAAGAGGTGACAGAAGTATATAGCACTGTAGCCATGAACATAAACAGATATGCTTATTTACTAATGTTAAACAGGAGGTCCAAGTCAAGAGGGGGAAGTGGAGAGCGAGACAGAGAGCTAGAATTAAAGAGAACGAAGATGTATATTAAAATGAATAGGATTAAAAGGGGAAAAAAAACTGTCATTCATGGGTGAGAAAACAAATGTAACTTTGCATATAAACTTAGCACAAAAACTTCCTTGCCTCTGTCAGAACGGAAATTTTCCCCAATCATTCCTGTGAATATCCTGGACTTGAAGCCTAACCTTGTTCTCCTCTTATTCCACAAGTTTCTACACCTAATCAACAGCTGATATCAAGTTTTGAAATACATATCTCTGCTATAAGCAACCAGAGTTCCAGAGAACTATTTAACAGCTAAAGACCTACTAGTTCTTTCCTGCTCATTGGATGATGAACACATGCTGAGCAACAGTCAAGATCAGACATCACCCATAGTTGCCATTAAGAGAAAGACTTTGTTGAATGGCTGACATTTAGAAAATTAAATAACTTATTCCATCATTACCAATGCCTTGAGAGAAGCCACAACATTAGGTTTGAGTGTAGTTTGCTTCTTTCAAGGGACACTTGCAAAATATCGTGCAATTCAATTAAAAACAGCAAACACTGAAAGAAATCTACAGGCCAAGGAGCTTTTCTGCAGAAAGAAACAGTTAAGTTTCTGGACTGTGACCCTTCATCAGAATTGGTTGTTTCTACTTCAGATCTCCAGTATCTGCTAAATTTTACTTGTATCTTCAAAGTCTAACTTTACGTAAATATTAAGCAATAAAGCTTATCCAATTTTAGGAAGTGTAATAAGTGAAAAATGATTTTCTTGGTGTCAGTCTCCAATAAACATGAAATCTGCTGTACATCATAACACACCAGGGTCACTTATTAATATTGAATTGGACAAATGAATAACTTTAAAACTTCCAATGGTCCTACAAGATAATCTCCAAAAACAACAGCACTTCTGTGGATAGGATTTCTAAGGAAATTTAAACATACGTCGAACGATTTTCCTAAGGAGATATCAAATTTCAGTATAACTTTAGAACAATATCTAAAGCTGTAAAATAAAATCCTATAGAATCAGGGTATAAACTTTAATACACAATCACACATGTAAGAACAAGGTAACCACAAACAACTTAATGCATGGTGGAACGTTACTTGGACAAGTCCAGGAAATAAATTGGGCATTGTTTTCCTTCCTTGCATCGATATGTGAAATACTTCAGGCAAGGTCATTGCAGAGTTTGCTTCCTTTAAACCTAGCTACAACAGCAATGCGACCAAAGGTATATACAATCTCTGAGCCCTTATAAGGCTGGCCACATTGACTTAGCAGAATTCCAGACCTCATCTTTGTCTTTCTGCCAATAACATACAGGTAGTCCTCGATATATGTGATAATCTCGTTACTGTAAATTGCCGCATTAAGTGAAACTGTGACATTCAAAACACAATTTGATAGGAACCCTAGTAATTTTGTTATATTTCTGTAAAATCAAACAACAAAGTTAACATAAAACATCAAAATATTCATGAACATTTACAAAAGGAATATATTTTAATGCTTCTTGCCACATATACAAAATTGTTTTTTTTTTGGAGGTGAAGACTATGGACTCATCTGCAGCTCTGGAGGTTAAAAGCTGAGATTATCAGGCTGCTCTTCTGCTACTTTGGAGGTGAACAGTTGAGTGTGCTTGGTGGCAGTTCTTAAAAACCTCTCCAACTTTCACTGAATTTCTGACTTCATTTTCTCTCTGTATCCAGACAGCACTCCTGAATTTCTTTACCACAATTTCTTTGCTTTCATGGCTACGGCAGTCAGGAGCTTTGATAGCAACAGATGTCACTCAGCCAGGAAAGGTGAATTTTGATAAACATTTATTTCTCCATGCTGCTTGGGCAGGTAAAAACTGCATTATTGGAATTAAGGGTGGTAAAGTTGAAACTGTGTATGGCAAAACCACATTACATCGAGGACTACTTGGCATTGTGAAACATTATTCTGCAATCATTTCCATATTCATGGTCACCAAATTAACTAAAAGAATCAGACCATCATTGACTTTAACGAGGCCAAAAAAAATTTATTTGGCTTTTCCTTCACACCTTCCTCGTGCTTTTGGAAAGTTTTGTTTGGAATTTGGTCCCAATGATGTTGAAGCTTTAAATCAGACATACAATGAACATTTTAAAACAAATAAAATCCGCAGTAGAATGATAAAAGTTGCTCCCTCCCTATCACTGGACACACTGGCAAAATGGAGCAACTTAAATGTAAATGAAAATGATATTAAAGAGGTTACCAGTTATCCAGAACCAGTTCTGAGGAAGGATCACCTGACCTTAACATTAACTCTGAATTCTCTTCACAGATGCCAGACCGGCTGAGCTTTTCCAGGAACTTCTGTTTTCATTTCTAATTTACAGCAATTTAAATAAGTTGTTAACCCTTTAAAATAGGATTAATTTAATGGAGTTGGGCCAAATATATCAAATGTCATTGGGAGAATATTTAGAATGCAGTGATCATTGTATCATCAGGTTAGAATGATGGGGGAAAATGAGAATACTGCTCCTCAGATGCTGCCTGAACTGCTGTGCTCTTCCAGCACCACTAATCCAGAATCTGGTTTCCAGCATCTGCAGTCATTGTTTTTACCGAAAATGAGAATAGCTCATCAAGAATAAGAATAGTCAAATGACAGAGAACAGAGTTGGGGTGGACTGACTGAAATTGAAGGCTATTGGAAAAAGCCATAAGTGAACTGAGGAAACTGGGTATATCAAAGAGGAGATGGTTCAAGTACAATCCTCATATGTCCTCAAATGGGAAAGGAAAGACAAACAAATCCAAAGCTCCCTGGATTACAAAGGAAATAGCAATTAAGTTAAAGAAGAAAAAAATGTGTACATGACCAGTGTCAGGTCAGTTGTCAGGTATTAAACACAATTGAGAGCCAAGCTAAATACTGAACATTCAGGAGGGAGGTGAAGTAGTTAGTAAGACAAGCAAAGAGAGATTAAAACAAGACTGATGGTTAAGAAAAAGAGAAATCCCAAAGTCTAATGTAGCAACAGAAATAGGAAAAGGGTTGTAAAACAACGAGTGCGGACAATTGGAGACCAGAAAAGCAATTATAAGGTTGCTGGGAAGAGGTGTGAAATTAATACTTTGCATCTGTGTTTACTTGGGAGGTAGATGCTTCCCAGGCTGTGATGACCAAGGAGGAAACTCAGTCACGAGAAAGGTTTCCAACTGATTAGGAGGAGTTATTGAATAAGCTGCCAGCACTTAAAAGTTGTTAAGGCACTGGAACTGAATGAGATACATCGAAGAATATTGAAGGAAGTGAAAGGAGAAATTGCAGGGGCACTGGCAATACTCTTTCAGCCTTACCTAGATTTGGCAGCACCGTCAGAGGTTTGAGGAATTGCAAATTAAACCTTGATCAAAAAAAAACTGTAATGAGAAGCCCAGAAATTGTAGGTGTGCTCACTTAACTTTGGTGGTGGAGAAACTGCTGGAAGCAATTATTCGTGATAGAGTTCACAGTCACATGGAAGTGTCAGTATGGATTTATTAAAGGAAAAACATGTCCAACTATCTTGGAGTTTTTATTTGAAGAGGAAACTGAAAGGGATGATGTGGTGCCCATAAGCTTGCAAAAAATGTTTGATATAGTCTCTTGTGAGAACAGTTATAGCTGACAGACTGAAAATAGCAATATGGATACAAAATTGTAGGAAACAGTGAGTAATGGTTAATAGATATTTTTCAGTTTGGAGGAAGATTTGTACTGGGGTTCCCCAGGGGTTGTTAATGGGAATGGTAATGGTTGCTTTTTTATATGTAGATTTTCATGGCTGTGGACAATTTCAAAGTTTCTGGCTACAGTGAACCTGGGAGAATTGCAAACTGCAAGTGATACAGTGTCAAACTCCAAAAGGATAGAGACAAGTTTGGTGGAGTGGGCAGACAGGATGCAAATGAAATTAAATATTGAAAAATGCAATGTGATACAGTTTGGTTGAAAGGATATGGAGAGACAGTATAAAATAAAGGGGACTATTCTAAAGGGTATGCAAGAGCAGAGAGATCTGGGTGTATATGTCAGTAAAGGTGGCAGAACAGTTTTAGACAGAGAGAGAGAGAGAGAGAGAGAGAGAGAGGGAGAGAGAAAGAGTGGGGGGAGAGAGATGGCCGCTAATGAAACATACAGTATTGTACACTTAATTGAAAAGTATGACAGTGGTGTAAAGGCAATGTCACTGAACTAATAATCTAGAATGCCAGGTTAATGTTCTGAGGACATTTAGAGGGCTCCAGAGATAGGGCTGGAGTGTGGGACGAGCTGGGTACCTCTTTGGGGGAGCTGGTACAGGTACGACGGGTCAAATGGCCTCCTTCTGTATTGTGTGCTTCTGTGACATGGGTTTGAATCTCACCATGGCAAATGGTGAAATTTGAATTTAATTTAGAAAAGAAATCTGAAATAAAGAAACATGCTTGTCTCATGTCAACCCTATAACTATGTAGGCTGTTGTAAAAACCCGACTGTTTCACTAATGTCCTTCAGTGAAGGAAGTCTGCCATCCTTTTCTAGTCTGTGCTACATGTGACTCCCGGCCCATAGCAATGTGGTTCTCTCTAAATGTTCTTTGGGGAATTAGAGACAGTCAGGAGCATAGGAGGTTGAGGGGTGACCTTATAGGGGTTTATAAGGTCAAGAGGGGCATAGATAAGGGTGAACAGCAACGGGCTTTTCCTAGAGCGTGGGAGTTCAAAACTAGAAGGCATTTTTTAAGATGAAAGGAGAACGATTTAAAAAGGACGTGAGGAGCAAGACAGAGGACAGAGTGTGGTTCCTGTGGGGAATGAACTGTCACAGGAGGTAGCTGATGCAGGTACAATTACAACATTTAAAAGACATTTAGATAAGGTACATGAATAGGAAAGGTTTACAGGGATATAGGGCAAACACAGACAAGTGAGACGAGTTTAATTTGGGAACATGGTCAGCATGAACTAGTTGGAGGGAAGGGCCTGTTTCGATGCAGTATGACTACAACAACAGCAAGGAAGTCACTAGTTAGGCCTCAGCTGGAGTACAGTGCTTGTTCTGGCTGCCACACTGTCTAAAGGATGCAAACACATTGCATGGATTGCAGAAGACATTTACAAAAATGGCTACAGAAATGAAACACTTCAATTATGACCCTATGCTGTTGGAGAGGAAAACGCTAAGAGGAGTCTAATAAATGTTTTAAAAATCATGATAGGTGTGGACAGTGTAGATAGGGACAAACCGTTCCCACTTGTTATCAGATTGAGAACCAGACAGCAGTTGAGAACAGTTTTAAAGTGCATTTCAAAAGAAGCAAATGTGAAGTGAGAGAATACTTTGTGCAAAGATATGGGGATAATGTAGGAGAATGGCACCAAGCCATAATGCATAGAGAGCTGATGCAGAGATGATGGGCCAAATGGCCTTCTTCTGCAATGCAACTATTTTGTGATTCTGAGTTAAGTGGGAATGTTTGTTGATGATTACACAATGTTCAGTAACATTCACAATTCCACCGATAATGAATCAAGTCCAGACCAAACGCAGCAATACCTGCCTGATATCAAGATTTGGACTGACAACTGGCAAGCAATATTTGCATTACACAAGTACCAGGAATGAGCATCTCAAGTCAGATAATCTGACCATTGTCCGTTGATATTCAATGACATTACTGTTGAGTCTTCCACTATTGACAGCCTGCAGATTACCACTGAAAAACTGAATTTGACTAACCATATAAATACACTATTTACAAACACAGGTAAGAAGCTAGAAATCCTAAAGTGAGTAACTCATCTCCTATCTAAGTCAGGAGTGTGATGGAATATTTCCTAGTTGAATGGATGCATACAGTTCCAAAAATACTCAGGAAGCAAATGCATAAGGCATCACAACTATGTGGATTAGAGTAGATGGGCTCGTGATCATCTGTCTTTCTTTTTATTGCTGGAAGAAGACTGACAGACAAGAGGTAATAAGGTCAAGACAGTATGCAATATTGGCCAAAGTGCTTTCAAAGATAATGGTACAGAATTTCATAAGTCCAAATTTGCTAATTAAAAAAAAGGTAGATGGCATCATGGACAATGTGGAAGACAGAACAATATTACAAAGGGATATTGACACACCAAAGTCAATGGGCAAAACTGCAGCAGATGGAGTTCAATGTAAGTAAGTGAGAGATTATCCATTTTGTACCAAGAAAGAATAGTTGACGGTACTTTCTAGATGGTATGAAATGAAATTCAGTGGCTGTCCAAAGACACTTTGGGACTCAGATACATAGATCTTTAAAATGTCACAAACAGGTGCAGAAATAATCTAGAAAGCTAATGGAGTGCTAGACCTTATATCTTCAGCTGTAATCCTTCTTCAAGGCTGAAGAAGGTACACCCAAACTGTTGACTTCTCCACCTCCTGATGCTGCCTGGCTTGCTGTGTTCTTCTACCCTCCTGCATGTCTACACTGAATAGTAGAACAGGCTTGAGGGGTTGAATCAACGAGGTAAAAACAATGACTGCAGATGCTGGAAACAGATTCTGGATTAGTGGTGCTGGAAGAGCACAGCAGTTCAGGCAGCATCCAAGTAGCTTCGAAATCGACGTTTCGGACCTTCATCAGGAATAAAGGCAGTGAGCCTGAAGCGTGGAGAGATAAGCTAGAGGAGGGTGGGGGTGGGGAGAAAGTAGCATAGAGTACAATGGGTGAGTGGGGCAGGGGATGAAGGTGATAGGTCAGGGAGGAGAGGGTGGAGTGGATAGGGAGAAAAGGAGATAGGCAGGTAGGATAAGTCCGGACAAGTCATGGGGACAGTGCTGAGCTGGAGGTTTAGAACTAGGGTGAGGTGGGGGAAGGGGAAATGAGGAAACTGTTGAAGTCCACATTGATGCCCTAGGGTTGAAGTGTTCCGAGGCGGAAGATGAGGCGTTCTTCCTCCAGGCATCTGATGGTGAGGGAGCGGTGGTGAAGGAGGCTCAGGACCGCCATGTCCTCGGCAGAGTGGGAGGATGCCCTCCAACGCATCTTGTCTACATCCCGCACCTCCGCCCTCAGACCCCACCCCTCCAACCATAACAAGGACAGAACACCCCTGGTGCTCACCTTCCACCCTACCAACCTTCGCATAAACCAAATCACCCGCCGACATTTCCGCCACCTCCAAACAGACCCCACCACCAGGGATATATTTCCCTCCTCACCTCTTTCCGCCTTCCGCAAAGACCGTTCCCTCCGTGACTACCTGGTCAGGTCCACACCCCCCTACAACCCACCCTCCAATCCTGGCACTTTCCCCTGCCACCGCAGGAACTGTAAAACCTGTGCCCACACCTCCTCCCTCACCTCTATCCAATGCCCTAAAGGAGCCTTCCACATCCATCAAAGTTTTATTTGCACATCGACTAATATCATTTATTGTATCCGTTGCTCCCGATGCAGTCTCCTCTACATTGGGGAGACTGGGCGCCTCCTAGCAGAGCGCTTTAGGGAACATCTCCGGGACACCCGCACCAATCAACCACACCGCCTCGTGGCCCAACATTTCAACTCCCCCTCCCACTCTGCCGAGGACATGGAGGTCCTGGGCCTCCTTCACCACCGTTCCCTCACCAGCAGACGCCTGGAGGAAGAACGCCTCATCTTCCGCCTCGGAACACTTCAACCCCAGGGCATCAATGTGGACTTCAACAGTTTCCTCATTTCCCCTTCCTCCACCTCACCCTAGTTCTAAACTTCCAGCTCAGCACTGTCCCCATGACTTGTCCGGACTTGTCCTACCTGCCTATCTTCTTTTCCACCTAGCCACTCCACCCTCTCCTCCTTGACCTATCACCTTCATCCCCTCCCCCACTCACCCATTGTACTCTATGCTACTTTCTCCCCACCCCCACCCTCCTCTAGCTTATCTCTCCACGCTTCAGGCTCACTGCCTTTATTCCTGATGAAGGGCTTTTGCCCGAAACGTCGATTTCGAAGCTACTTGGATGCTGCCTGAACTGCTGTGCTCTTCCAGCACCACTAATCCAGAATTGAGGGGTTGAATGGGCTACTCCTGTTTCTCTGTTCCAAAGCAGTGATTGCTCAGGTGAAAACTGGGCTCAAGAGATCTAATATAGCTCTGAGATAAATGGGCACATAATTGAGAGGAAGCAACATATTTGAACACAAACTTAGAGTATAAAGGAAAATTAGGAATGATATGTTAGTAGAAAGGGCAGATAGTTTCAGGATGAACAGATGGAAATGAATCTTTTGCTTTTAAATTGATGCATTTTCATTGATTGAATTCTCATGCAGATTTGTTTGGTAATCTGTAAAAACAAGCTCTGAACTCACATGTTCATACAGAGAATGGATCTACATTTTGCAGTATTTGGGCAGTCTGGTTTGAAAACTGTTTATTACATTTGAATTTCTATGTGGGCCTCACTCAGTTAATGGGGGACAAATACACCACATGGAACTTTTGAATGCAAGTGAACTATTCCATCCATTGGAAGGTCAGGTGAATCTTATTTAGTAAAACAGATAAAGCTCAATTCATTGCTTGAATTAATGCCTACAAAACATCTCAGCCATCATACACTCTGGCTTAAGGAATGCAGTAGATCAATTAACTATAGGAGGAAATTAGTGGGTGGCACAGTGGCACAGTGGCTAGCACTGCTGCCTCGCAGCGCCAGAGACCCAGGTTCAATTCCCGCCTCAGGCGACTGACTGTGTGGAGTGTGCACGTTCTCCCCGTGTCTGCGTGGGTTTCCTCCTGGTGCTCTGGTTTCCTCCCACAGTCCAAAGATGTGCAGGTCAGGTGAATTGGCCATGCTAAATTGCCCGTAGTGTTAGGTAAGGGGTAAATGTAGGGGTATGGGTGGGTGGCGGGTCGGTGTGGACTTGTTGGGCCGAAGGGCCTGTTTCCACACTGTAAGTAATCTAATCTAATCTAAATTTCTGGAAAAATATAGTTATATTTCTGTATCTCATTCCATTAAAAATAGTTACAATTTATGAATTATTGTACAAGCTATCGAGATATGAAGGGTGATTTCAAGCTAATTAGATTGATAAGCCTATTGAAGAACTTATCTTGAAATATGTTTAAATGATTTGTGCAGCATAGAAGTCATTATGGTTTCCTTCAGCAATGAATGTGTTAATTCACAAATGTAATTTTACCTGTTTTGATGTCTGCGCTGATTTCATATCTATTTTGAAATAGAAATCAAGGAAGAAGAAAAAACAGTTAAATCATTATAATACAATAACCAGTGAGAGCAAAGTCATTTAATAATTTACTTGAAGTTTATACATAATAATTACAAGTCATATTAAATTGTGACAAAAATACTCGAGTCTTATTTTCTAATGTCAATTTTCAAATGTTGCCCATTTATAGTGAGATTTAACTTCACATGTTGTTGCTGAGACCATGTCATACTGGACCATTATTGTTGCTAAGGAAACCTGACTGGCCATATTTCCTTGGTAAGTTGTAATATGACACCATTTACTGAACTTATAAGTTTATAAACATCACACATCATTTCAATATATATATTAGTGAATTCACTTTGTACTTTTTAAATTCAAAAGATAGAATTGTTTACATTAAGCTTTATGACTTTAACATATAGCACTGTCACAATTAAATACTCATGAAGCCGAAAAGAAGTTTAATGTATAAACATACTATTGGTGAATTAACAATTCAGATGACAAAAATTATTCAGTATAACGTTATATCTTATTACTGTAATTCATTTAAGAATATTTATTTCAACTATCTTTTCCCAGAAGACTTTCAGGAGTTCCACTGAAGAATAACCCAGATCTTAATTGGAAGAATCTGAGAATAGAGAAGTACTTGATTCTCTGTCCCCTAAAACAACAATAAAAGTATTTTTAGAAATACTTTACCCTACACTAACAAATTCAGAATAAGGATATGGAAGTTATATTAGAAACTGGAAATAATATTTCTGGTATGAATTCATCAATTGCTCTGCTGAATTTACTTTATGGGAAGTATTAGAAAAAGGGAATGCTCACTACAGAACATGATCACATAGAGATGCCTCTTCTCAAGCTAAACAGTTGATTGGCTACAAAGTACTGGTAATTCTGATGTGCATTTCATTTGCATTTCAAAGATAAGGACAGTAGGTGATTTGGAACAGCATCACTACTATCAAGTCACATACCAAACGCCTGAAAATCGCTACCAAACAGACTCTGACAGTACTTTGACCATATGGACTTTACGTGGTTCAAGAGGATGAACACCCTCTTCTCCAAGGAAATCAGAGTTGGGCATTAAATA
This sequence comes from Chiloscyllium punctatum, assembly GCF_047496795.1. Lineage (NCBI taxonomy): Eukaryota > Metazoa > Chordata > Chondrichthyes > Orectolobiformes > Hemiscylliidae > Chiloscyllium > Chiloscyllium punctatum. The sequence continues at coordinate 122,853,592 of NC_092739.1, forward strand.
TCAAGTTAATCAACACTCACAATTAGTGGATGACCTTTTTAAAAAAAACACAAAATATTCAGGAAAAAAATTCCACCTCGGTTGTCACAATCCAAGAACTTTTTTGGATAAGAGTTGTTCTTCCAAGAGTTAATTTTAATAAAGTACTGATCATAGGCTTACTCAAATAAAGTGATGAACAAACACCAAAGGAACTGGGCAAAAGATCAGTATGTAACTAATCACACAACTATACAGTACAAGCAACAGAAAGAGAGGGGAGGAAAGACAGAGTGAGTGCGAGTGTGATTGCGAGTGTGTGTGAGTGAGTGACTGAGAGAGACAGAGAAAAAAACACCACATTCATTGTTGAGATTATGTTCTAAAAATCAATGAAATTCAGTCAGCAGAATTGGAGTGAACCATAAATTGTTTTTACAACTACCAGGAAAGGGTTGATTAGCTTGAATTCCAAAACATTGTCAAATAATTGCTTAAAACCACAAATTTGTAGATGTGAGTAATTTCAAAGGCTACATCTGCAGGAACCATTAAATTTGAGATTATTAACATTTGTTGCTTAAAGTACCAAGAGATAAGGAACACAAAGGTAAGTAAATAGAGCTGAGGTATAAATCCGCAGCTGCATCTGGTCAATGGCAGATTGGGCTGACAAGGGGCTGGTTATATTTCACAGTAACTGATATCGGTCAGATTCTGCAAAGTTCAAAATGAAAGATCTGTCCAGTCTGCTTAGAAAATGAAAAATTATTTTTAATAAAAGTAAATTTGTTGTGAAAAAGCAGAACATTGCACAATCCCATACTTGCCTTCTATTTAATAGTGTCATGAGAGGGCAGCAAAAGAAAGACAAAAATATCTCCCTTGCATCATACATTTTTGAATCTTCACAATTAAGTTTTCTAATACTTTTACATAAGAGAAAGATTTGTTTTGTATAAAAGTCAGAAACACATTTGTTTCATTTATGTAAAGAAAAGATAATGGGACAGAAATTTCAGTGAACTTAAGGTTCATTCCCTGTATCTGAATGGTAGGGCCTGAGGTGTCCCCCAATATTGGGCTTCTGGCCAATATCAATCATCATGGAAACTGAGGAAACTGTGCTAGGGAGTGGCAGCCTGTGTTCTCTAAATCTGTAGTTGGCAGAAGGACTGGAAACAGCAGGTCGGGGTTTAGAAGAGATAGGAGTTTGGGGATGGAACACAGGAATCAGGGACAGGAAGTGGGCAGACAAACAACTGTCAACAATTGGGAGATCAGAAGCCAGGATGAAGGTCAAGAAAGCAGCCCCACTATTGCCCAGAAGTCCTCTCCTTTGTCTGGCTCCATATTTAAAAAAAAACAAATCTCAAAACCTTCTTTACGACATAAATCACACAGTCTAGTTTTAGTTCAGGGTTATGGAAGCGGTCACCTCAAATGTAAATTATAATTCAGAACTTGAAATTCTCAACCGTTCCTTAAGCAATACAGTAGAGTGTCCCCAAACAGCTTGACATTTCCATGCACTTTCTGCCTGTCATACTGGCGTGCATTATGATAATTGCTGCCTAAGAAACCTGCACATTATAAGTTATTATCAGATCCTTCAATTCACTACGTTTTGTGGGATATTATTCCCTGTAAATTGGCTGTTACTGTTCCCTGCATTACAACAGTAACTAGACTTCATTGGCTATTGCAGGATTGGTGGTATCTTGAATTCATCGAAATGTACTGTTTAAGACCATAAGATTTAGTTGGCCATTTAGCTGGGCGAACGTGAGGACTGTAGATGCTGGAGATTAGAGTCAAGAGTGTGGTGCTGGAAAAGCACAGCAAGTCAGGACTCTGAAGAACTTTTGCCCGAAATGTTGACTCTCCTGCTCCTCGGATGCTGCCTGACCTGCTGCGCTTTTCTAACACCACATACTTGGCCATTTAGGTGACTGAGTCTGCTCTATGATTTAATGTGATCACGGTTGATCTGGTAATCCTGAAATTCACTTTGCTGCCTTTCCCCGTACTCTTTGATTATGTTACTGGTTAAATATACTGCTGAATTTACCCAACAACCAAGGCTCAATAGCTATTTGCAGGAAAGAATTCACTACCCTCAGAAGAGATTCCTTCTCATCTATGTTTTAAATGGATTACACTTTATTCTGAGACTACACTCAATGATCCTCAATATTCTCAAGGGGAAACAACCTCTCTACATCTACCTTGTCAAACTCTGTAATATTCTCATATGCTTCAATAAAATCTCATTATTCTAAACTCCAATGAGTATATGCAAAACCTATTCATAAGAAAATCTCACTGTATCATGGAACTACCTGATGCACCTTCACCTGGACTGCCTGAATGTTACTATGTATTTCCTGAGGTAAAACAACCAAAATTGTTCACAATATTCTAGGTGTGGTCTAGCCTTGTATAGCTTCAGAAATAATATATTTATACTGCACTCACACTGAAAAAAAGGCAACATTCATTTTTCTTCATTATTATCCAGTGAAACTTTTAAAACATTCATTCTTGGGATGCAAGCATCATTGACTGGGCCAGCATTTATTGGTCTTCCCTAGTAGCCCTTAAGAAGGTTGTCATGAGCTGAATTCTTGATCTGCTACAGTTCATGAGCTGTAGGTGGACTTCATGATGCTACTAGGGAGGGAATTCCAGGATTTAGAAGGGCAGGACTTAGACAGCTAATGGTAGGGTCCTCCATAGTGTTCTCAATCAGAGACCTAGGACTGCAAGTACATAGTTCTTTGCAAGTTGCATCACAGATAGACAGCGTGGTTAAGAAGATATTTAGCATACTTGCCTTCACTGCTGAAAACATAGAGTTACAGGAGTTGGGATGTCATGTTGAGGTTGTACAGGATGTTGGTGAGTCCACTTTTGAGTACTGTGTAGAGTTGCAGTCATTTGGAAGGATATCATTAAATTGGAGAAGACTTAGAAAAGTGGGAGCAGCGGCCGAGGAAAAACGAACCCGGGAGACTACAGCTAAGGTAAGACAGTTTGTTTCAAAATTACTTACCTGTAGCGGGCAGCGGTTTTTTTTTCTCTCTTCACAAAAAGAGCGGGAGCAGCAGAGGAAGTGACGGTAAACAGAGGGGCAGCCGGGAAGGAGAACGGTGAGTATAAATACTCCCCCTTTAATCACCAACGGTCATTTGAGTGGGAGCAGCGGCCGAGGAAAAACGAACCCGGGAGACTACAGCTAAGGTAAGACAGTTTGTTTCAAAATTACTTACCTGTAGCGGGCAGCGGAAGTGAGGTTGGAGCGCATAGCTGGGTGGGAAGGCAAGTGATTAGTATTTGAGTGGGTGTGTTCTAGACCCCAGGTCCTACTTCCGTAGGGCCTCCCTCCCACCCTCCTCCTCTAACCTAACTTTAAAGTCCACAGGTTATTGACTCAGTGTTCTTGTTTTTGGAGACAGTGTACAGTCATGGCAGCGCAGGCGGTGGAATGTTCCTCCTGCAGGATGTTTGAGGTAGGGGTGACCACCGATACTCCTGCCGACTTCGTGTGCAGGAAATGCAGTCAGATCCTGATCCTCACCGAACGAGTTAGGGAACTGGAACTGGAGCTGGATGAGCTGAGGATTATTCGAGAGGCTGAGAGGGTGATCGATAGAAGCTACAGGGACATAGTTACGCCAGAGAACAGAGGTAGCTGGGTAACAGTTAGAGGTGGGAAGGGGAAGAAACAGGCAGTGCAGGGTTCCCCTGTGGTCGTTCCCCTAAAAAATAAGTATGCAGCTTTGGAAACTGTTGGGGGGGGACAGCCTTGCAGGTGTAAGCTGCAGTGAAGGGGTCTGTGGCTCTGAGATTCAGAAGGGAAAGGGGGAGAAGAGGAGAGCGCTAGTTATAGGGGACTCTCTAGTTAGAGGGACGGACAGGCGGTTCTGTGGACATGGGCGAGACTCTCGGATGGTTTGTTGCCTCCCAGGTGCTAGGGTCCGAGACGTCTCGGACCGTGTCTTCAGAATCCTTAAGGGGGAGGGTGTGCAGCCAGAAGTCGTGGTACACATTGGCACCAACGACATAGGTAGGAAGAGGGGTGGGGAGGTCATTCAAGAGCTCAAGGAGTTAGGCTGGAAGCTAAAAGCTAGGACAGACAGAGTCGTCATCTCTGGGTTGTTGCCGGTGCCACGTGACAGAGAGGCAAAGAATAGGGAGAGAGTGCAGTTGAACACGTGGCTGCAAGGATGGTGTAGGAGGGAGGGCTTCAGATATTTGGACAATTGGACTGCATTCTGGGGAAGGTGGGACCTGTATAAACAGGACGGGTTGCACCTGAACCAGAAGGGCACCAATATCCTGGGGGGTAGGTTTGCTAGCACTCTTCGGGGGGGTTTAAACTAATTTGGCAGGGGGATGGGATCCGGACTTGTAGTCCAGCAAGTAAGCTAGCTGTGTGTCAGGATGTCCAAGACTGTAGGGAGGCTGTGGAGAAGGTAGCACTGACAGGGACTACTTGCGGACACAGAGATGGGCTCAAGTGCGTATACTTCAATGCAAGGAGTATCAGAAATAAGGTGGGTGAACTTAAGGCGTGGATCGGTACCTGGGACTACGATGTTGTGGCCATCACGGAAACATGGATAGATGAGGGACAGGAATGGCTGTTGGAGGTTCCTGGTTACAGATGTTTCAGTAAGATTAGGGAGGGTGGTAAAAAAGGAGGGGGGGTGGCATTGCTAATTAGAAATGGTATAACGGCTGCAGAAAGGAAGTTTGAGGGGGATCTGCCTCTGGAGGTAGTATGGGCTGAAGTCAGAAATAGGAAAGGTGCAGTCACCTTGTTGGGTGTTTATTATAGGCCCCCCAATAGCAGCAGAGATGTGGAGAAACAGATTGGGAAACAGATTTTGGAAAGGTGCAGAAGCCACAGGGTCGTAGTCATGGGCGACTTCAACTTCCCAAATATTGATTGGAAGCTCTTTAGATCAAGTAGATTGGATGGGGCGGTGTTTGTGCAGTGTGTCCAGGAAGCTTTTCTAACGCAGTATGTAGATTGTCCAACCAGAGGGGAGGCCATATTGGATTTGGTACTCGGTAACGAACCGGGACAAGTGGTGGGCTTGTTAGTGGGTGAACATTTTGGTGATGGCGACCACAATTCTGTGACTTTCACCTTGGTTATGGAGAGAGATAGGTGCGCACAACAAGGAAGTTTTTACAATTGGGGGAAGGGAAATTACGATGCTGTAAGACAGGATTTGAGGAACATACGTTGAGAGCATAGGCTGTCAGGGAAGGATGTGGTGGAAATGTGGAACTTTTTCAAGGAGCAGATACGACGTGTCCTTGATATATATGTACCGATCAGGCAGGAAAGAAATGGTCGTGTGAGGGAGCCTTGGTTGACGAGGGAGGTTGAATGTCTAGTAAAGAGGAAGAAGGAGGCTTACATAAGGTTGAGGAAACAAGGTTCAGACAGAGCAGTGGAGGGATACAGGATAGCCAGAAGGGACCTGAAGAAAGGGATTAGGAGAGCTAAGAGAGGGCATGAAAAATCCCTGCCGGATAGGATCAAGGATAACCCCAAGGCATTCTATGCGTATGTGAGAAACCTGAGAATGACGAGAACGAGGGTAGGTCCGATCAAGGACAGTGGTGGGAGACTGTGTATTGAGTCGGAAGAGATAGGAGAGGTCTTGAACAAGTACTTCTCTTCAGTATTTACGAACGAGAGGGACCGTATTGTTGAAGAGGAGAGCGTGAAACGGACTGATAAGCTAGAAGAGATACCTGTTAGGAAGGAAGAGGTGTTGGACATTTTGAACAACTTGAGGATAGACAAGTCCCCCGGGCCTGACGGGATATATCCTAGGATTATGTGGGAAGCAAGAGAGGAAATTGCAGTACCGTTGGCAATGATCTTCTCGTCTTCACTGGCAACTGGGGTGGTACCAGGGGACTGGAGAGTAGCGAATGTTGTGCCCCTGTTCAAAAAAGGGAATAGGGATAACCCCGGGAATTACAGGCCAGTTAGTCTTACTTCTGTGGTAGGCAAAGTAATGGAAAGGGTACTGAGGGATAGGATTTACGAGTATCTGGAAAGACACTGCTTGATTAGGGACAGCCAGCACGGATTTGTGAAGAGTAGGTCTTGCCTTACAAGTCTTATTGAATTCTTCGAGGAGGTGACCAAGCATGTGGATGAGGGTAGAGCAGTGGATGTAGTGCACATGGATTTTAGTAAGGCATTTGATAAGGTTCCCCATGGTAGGCTTATGCGGAAAGTCAGGAGGCATGGGATAGAGGGAAATTTGGCCAATTGGATAGAAAACTGGCTAACCGGTCGAAGTCAGAGAGTGGTGGTAGATGGTAAATATTCAGCATGGAGTCCAGTTACAAGTGGAGTTCCGCAGGGATCAGTTCTGGGTCCTCTGCTGTTTGTAATTTTTATTAATGACTTAGATGAGGGAGTCGAAGGATGGGTCAGTAAATTTGCAGATGATACAAAGATAGGTGGAGTTGTGGACAGTGAGGAGGGCTGTTGTCGGCTGCAGAGGGACTTAGATATGATGCAGAGCTGGGCTGAGGAGTGGCAGATGGAGTTCAACCCTGCCAAGTGTGAGGTTGTCCATTTTGGAAGAACAAATAAGAATGCGGAATACAGGGTTAATGGTAGGGTTCTTGGTCAGGTGGAGGAACAGAGGGATCTTGGGGTCTATGTACATAGATCTTTGAAGGTTGCCACTCAGGTGGATAGAGTTTGTAAGAAGGCCTATGGAGTATTATTGTTCATTAGCAGAGGGATTGAATTCAAGAGTCGTGAGGTGATGTTGCAGCTGTACAGGACTTTGGTTAGGCCACATTTGGAGTACTGTGTGCAGTTCTGGTCGCCTCACTTTAGGAAAGATGTGGAAGCTTTGGAGAGGGTGCAAAGAAGATTTACCAGGATGTTGCCTGGAATGGAGAGTAGGTCGTACAAGGATAGGTTGAGAGTTCTCGGCCTTTTCTCGTTGGAACGGCGAAGGATGAGGGGTGACTTGATAGAGGTTTATAAGATGATCAGAGGAATAGATAGAGTAGACAGTCAGAAACTTTTTCCCCGGGTACAACAGAGTGTTACAAGGGGACATAAATTTAAGGTGAAGGGTGGAAGGTATAGGGGAGATGTCAGGGGTGGGTTCTTTACCCAGAGAGTGGTGGGGGCATGGAATGCGCTGCCCGTGGGAGTGGTAGAGTCAGATTCATTGGCGACCTTTAAGCGGCATTTGGATAGGTACATGGATGGGTGCTTAATCTAGGATAGAAGTTCGGCACAACATCGTGGGCCGAAGGGCCTGTTCTGTGCTGTATTGTTCTATGTTCTATGTAAAAGATTTACCAGGATATTGTCAGGATTGGAGGGTTTGAGTTTAAGGATTAGGCTGGGATCTTTTTCACTGGAATATAGGTGTTGAAGGTTGTCCTTCTAGAGGTTTATAAAATCATAAGGTGAATAGCAATGGTCTTTTCCCTAAGATCGGGAGTTCAAAATTAGGGGGCATATTTTTAAGGCAAGAGGAGAAAAATTTAAGAAAAAGGACCTGAAGGGTAACATTTTCCACGTAGAGGGTGGTTGGTATATGGAATGAACTGCCAGAGGAAGTTTCGGATGAAAGTACAGTTACAACATTTAAAAGACATTTGGATGGGTACATGAATAGGAAAGGTTTAGACAGATAGAGGTCAAACGCAAGCAAGGGGGACTAGCTTAGTTTGGAAAACTTGGTCAGCACATATGAAGAGTCTGTTTCCTTGGTGTATGACTTTATGACTCTATAACAGAGAAGGAAAGGTTACGATGGCGTGTGGCTTGGGGTGAACCTGAAGGTGGTGTTCCCATGTACCAGCTACCAATGAGAGATCGTCCCCCCACAATTCTCATTGATTCCAGTTTTACTCAAGCTCCTTGATATTACATTCAGTCAAATATAACCTTGACGTCAAGGGCTGTCATTCTGACCTCACTTCTGGAATCCAGTTTTTTTTCCCCATGTTTGAACCACTGCTATAATGAGGTCAGAAACTGATTGACCCCAGCAGAACCAAACTGGGCATCAGTGAACAGGTCACAGTGTGGAGCAGTGGTCACCTCTACAGAAACACGTCAAATGCTTCCTTTTGCGGTTGACAAAATACGATTCCTCCATCGTTCCACAGAACCCATTCTCAACATTCGCAATTAACCCTTATGTCCTTGTGTACTGTTATCTGTACTTGAATCTGCCCCTTACTAGTATTTTAAACAATTGTTTTTTGAATGTGGGTTAAAATTTATTTTCCACAATCTAATTTGGCTCAGAGGCTCTGTCAGAGCTCAAACTGGGTGTCACAGTGCAGGTTATTGCTGAGCAGGTGCTACCAGATTGCACTGTTTATGACATTGTCCATCACTTTACTGAGTGTAGACTGATGGGGCAGTAATTGATTGGGCTAGCTTTGTCCTGCCTTTTGTGTACAGGACATAACTGGGCAATTTTCTACACTTTCGGGTATATGCCATTGTAGATGGTACATACTGCTGTTACTTAGCGTTAGTAGCAATGTGGAAAATTTTCCCAGTGTAAACTAGCTTTTTGAAATTCAAGTAAGAGGACCCAACTCTATCTGAGTGGCAGTTTTCTGCACTTTCCCCATCTCAATTATATTTAGCTCCTCTGTTTTCTTCTATCAAAGTGCATAATCCCTCATTTTCCCACAAAATATTTCACATGCCAAACTTTTGCCTGCTCACTTAACCTTATATCCTTATATAGACTGCATCATCCTTACCACTCGCCTTCCATTATTTTTGTGTCATTTCACAAATATGACAATAGTACATTTACTTCTCTCATCCAAGTCACTGATATATGTTGTAACTATATGTAATTGAAGGTTCATTCTTTCTACAGAAAGTACCATGTGCCAAACCCAATCCTTGACAGGTTATATTAATGAAGTAGTTACTGATTGCATACAGCACTATTTGTTTTCAATATATTTGGATGCTTCTTTGTTTCGATTCAATACAAAGCCTTATTTTACTTGTAATGCCAGGAAGCAGACAAAACAAATATTTTGTGCTAATAAGTGCATTTCATATATTCCAACATTTAAATATGGATTAAATTTGTTTTCTTTTAGTCCCAAATAGCTCAATTTACAGACATTACTAACAACAGGAAACATTCTTTTAATTACAAGGAATTATGTTAAATGCAGGAAGTGAGATATTCAAAAATGATGCTTTGTATTTCTAGAACATTGATCTACAACGTGATAGCTTCAAGATAAAAAGCATTCAAAAGACTTCCTTAATTATGAGTAGATAGGGCACATACCAGTATCCTCAGAAACCTTAAGTGTAGCCTGAAGAAAATTTAAGATATCGGCATTTCCTGAGAGCTTGTAGTAATGAAGTGCATCATGACCCAGTGCATCTACTAACTTCAAGTTAGCACCCCTCTTGACTAACATTTCGACAGTATTTCCACTACCTTGCTCACAGGCCAACATTACAGCAGTCCTAGAACAGGAGAAAGAAACAAGAATATTGTGAATCATTCATCATAAAATCACAACATATGATTAATGATTATCATGCAATTTAAAAACACTTGCTATGCATTTCATAATTTACTGTATTACAATGTATTGTTCTTAAGACACCAGAATGAACTACTGTGATCCATACTTATAATACTGAATTGGAGGTGGTATCAGTGATCACAAGATAAATCTGGAGATAATTATTAAAGCCAACTATAAGCTGTATCAACAAGAAAACTGAAAGGCAAAGCCATAGAAATAAGTTATTTTTCAATAATTCTAACTTGATCAAGTGAAGAATTAAAGTGTACTCTGTTGCTTATTGCAAAATATTTCTTCAAAGGAAAAATAGCTATATGACCCAGTTTAACAGGATTTATGGCTGTTTTTATGCCTGAGCTCATGTAAACTTTGGCTTACAAATGTGAAAATGCTTTGAGATAAATAACTTTGCTTCAGGAAACAGCTATGCTTTAAATTGGTTTCATTTTGTAACTTAGGTAGTAAAAGAAATAATTGTGTTTTTTATTGTTACATTGAACTTTGTTTGAGGCACTAACAGTTATTGTGGAACCATACAATATTCTTTCAGCAAAGAATACTAGTTGGCTTTGGAATTTTGGAGGACACTAAGATGCACCAGTTGGGATATTTGAGATGATATTTTACTCTGTACAGAAACAAGTCTGAGACGTTAATGATTTAGGTGATATTGAGGCATTCAGTGACTGCCTGGCAAAACCCCTTGCATGACCCAATGAACAGTTCACCGTCCATTTTACAAACTTACTTTGACATTTAGCAATGCTGACAGAAATCCAGCCTTAATTTTTTAATGGCGATTTTGGTTGAAGGACGATGAAGAGTTTCTAATATGATGCACCTGTAGTTTGGACAGGATATGGGAGCAAATTTCCCCAATAGATCTGACCATTGTATTAATAAACAGAGACAGCTAAGAAAGGTTGCAACAGAAGGGAGGAGACTGAAGGCGAGTTATTACACTAACTGAAGAGCAACAGCTTTTATTTTCTTCCTCTATCTTTTCCAAGAGTACAAAAGATGCAAAGTTCTGCTTCTGTAAGTAACAAATAAGTACTAAATCAATATGATCACTACAGCAAATAGGAATGTAAAAATGAGAAAGTTTTACTGCAGCTGGTCAGGACATTGGTAAGACCATCAGTGGAGTACAAATTCAGTTTTTACCTCCTGACTTGAGAAAGGAAATAATTGCATTAGAAGCAATTCAAAGAAGGCTCACTTGACTGATTCATAGAATCCCCACAGTGTGCAAGCCCCTGATAGCTGGGATGAAGGGCTTGTCTTTTCACAGAATCATACAATTCCCAGAGTGTGGAAGTAGGCCATTTGGCCCATTGAATCCACACCAACATCTTAACAGCATCCCATCCAGAGTCATCCCCCTACCCTATCCTTGTAACACTGCATTTCCCATGGCTAACCCACTTAGCTTGCACATCCCTGGAGACTATGGACAATTTAGCATGGCAATCCACCTATCCTGTACATCTTTGGAGTATGGGAGGAAGCTAGAGAAAGAAACCCATGTAACCATGGGGAGACTGTGCAAACTCCACACCGACTGTCACCTGAGGCTGGAATTGAACCTGGCTCCCCTGCCACTGTGCTAACACTGAACCACTGTGTTGCTTTAAGAAAGCTTAGGCCTTTACACATTGGAGTTTAGAAGGACGAGAGGTGCTCATGTTGAAACATACAAAATCCTGGACACACCTGACAGGATAAATATCAGGAAGATTTTATTGTTGGTGGGTAGTTTAGAAACAGGAGTCAGTCAGAGTTCAGAAATAAGAGATCACCCTTTTAAAAGCAAGATGAAGATTTGTTTTCTCTCAGAGGGTCATTGGTCTATTGGAATTGGCTGGTTCTTTGAATTTATCCAGAGCCAAGCTAGATTTTTAATAGACAGAGATTTGATGATTATGGGGAAGCAGACCGGAAAGTGGACAACTCTACATTCTTAAGTTTAAGAGCTTTTGGGCTGAAAACAAGTATTTGGCAGGAAAAAGAGACATCTTTTCTTAAGAGGATTATTCAGCACTGCAAAAATTGTGATAATTTCTCTAATGAAAATGATACAATACTTACAATAGTTGTAAGTATGCTTAGAAAGGAGTTAGAAAATATGATAAATGTGATAATAGCTGGGTTTGCTAGATGTCTTTACTCTATATGGTTATAGCTAATTTCTGTCTAAATAGCCAGCATCAAAAAGTTATTTTTGCAAGGACAACCCAGTGACACACTTCTTTAATGCACACAAAAGATTAACATATTTGTGGTACTCTCATGTTTCCAATATCTAGAAAGAAAAGACCTACTAATATATCTGATGAAGAGTCCTTGGACGTGAAACATTAACTCTGCTCTCTTCCCACAGATGCTTCCAGACCTGCAGTTTCACCAACAATTTCTGTTGTTTTTCTTTCAGACCGACTAATAAACATTGGGCTTCTTAAGTGTCTCTTGGCAACCAACAGATGTGTAGCAACAGAAGCCTCTGACTATCCAGTTATCCATCCTCTCAGATGAGGTTAAAAAAAAGGTTCCACCAATCGTTAAACTGCAGTTTATTTCCTTTTCTTCCCAAACATATTTATGCTCCACAACTCAGGGCAATCTATAAAGTTCCTTCAACCTGAAAATCATCTCTCTGTCTCTGTCACTGTTTCTCTCTCTCTCGGTGTCTCTGTCTCTCTGTCTCTGTCTCTCGCTTTTGCTGTCTCTGTCTCTGTCTCTCGCTATCTCTGTCTCTGGCTATCGCTGTCTCTCATCCTTGATTTCTGTTTCCAGTTTGTTTCTTTTCTCAATTTGTGTGAAGCAAGTTCTGTGTCTAATAAAAACAAATTAATCATATTACAGCTATCAGTAAATATTCAGCCTCTGGGTGACTGTAATCTCTACACCCACCCAGTGCAGTAGCCTTCATAGGCAATAGTAATGTTATGAATTATACAGTTCTTCCTGAGTATTGTAGAGTTTGTCTGCAGCTCTTTGTGCAACAATATCCCAGTGGTACTACATGAGAGCAGTGAAAGCCTCATTGAAGCCTATGTGGCAATATGTAACCCCAAACTGCATGGAACTTGAGCCAACAATTCTATTGGTTTATTTCTTATCTTTTGGCTGTGAATATTGGGCAGTTTTTAAAACATCTATCAAGATATTTATCTCTAAATTAAAAAATTAAGCTTTGTTAATCTGCATAACTTGACATAATAAACAAATACAAACCTTGTTGAAGCTTTTTGTCTGCATACATCAAGATAGTTCACAAGAATATCAATAAATGGGAAAAATCTACAATTGTACTGAGAGAGAGAGAAAAGTACTCTTCTGTTGACAAGTGGACTCTGATCGGTCAAGGGCTTGCCCTGGGGAATACTGCATTTTATGATAATTGACAGTTAACTGCCAGACTATGTTTAAATTTCAAACCAATTCAGGTTAACTCCGATTAGGCAGGATAATGTCGTGAAATGAAACAGAAAACTTGCTTGGTTTGAGATCCAAATCAATGTGCGGCAGTTAATTGTTAATTATCATTAACTGCTGCATTTTTTATGGTTTTGAATTTACCAGAGTCTACTTGCCAACCAGCTAGCACATGCTTCTGATACAACTGATTTGCCCATTTACGGATATTCTTGCAAAATGTGTGCGAGACAGAAATCTTCACAAAGATTTGTCTTTTTGCAGTAATAATCAATTGTTTACCACCAAATTACTTTGAATATAAAGTAATAAAAATAATTTTATAGATGGCCAGCAATTCTCCAACAAGGCAATGCACTTATCTGAACACTGAAGACAAGAAGGTTGCATAACTCCAATCTACTCAATCTTTGCAAATAGACTGGAACAGTCCAGAAATAAAATACCTAACCGAAAGCATCAGATTTATTTCATTTATAAATTATAATTGTAAATTTAATTGTAACTTTACAAGGACGCCAAACAAAACTTAATGCAGTATGATAATCTGTTCGGATAAACAATTACAGAATATAACAGATTAATAATGGCTCTATGACTGAATTGGTCATTTTTTTTTGCATGACCACCTCTTTAAATCCTGCTCAATTCGAACTCAAAGTGAATATTTCAAAAGGTATCCTTGTGGCTGAATAGATGCTTGCTGTTGGAGGATAACAATGCATAGTTGGCTCAAAATGCAGGAGAATGTAATATCTCTGATATGTATGCACATCTTGTTTAACCTCAGAACTTCAACGTTTCAAATGCCTCCTGGGAACAAGCTGATTTTTTTCAAACTACAAAGACTGGGCAGCATTAAAAGGAGCAGCCTGCAATTCCAGGAGAAAAGATGATGTCTTTAACCAGGGTGCTCTCTCAAAACGAATCCAATAAATATATTACACTAGGAGGAAATGTACATTTACTAGCCCGAATGAGAACTTTCCTTTTGCCAAAATGTTGCATTCTCAATACACCTTTAACCAGCTTTTTAACTATCCATCTTCCAATTTACAGACTTGTTGAATTATACTTAATGTCATGATTCCAATTAATTTGCAAGCTATAATTTTCAAGCTCCATTTTGTTTACATTTATTTATAAATGCTTGCGTGCAAATACACTGAAGCTAAAATTCTCTCTTTCAAGCCTCCCTCCACTTTGTAACTACTTTCTTGATTAGGAAAAAAATCACCAAACAGCCTGTAACAGAAATTTGATATTGATGTTGAGTGTTAGACTGCTAAATAACAGGTTTCCTTCTCTAGTGGATATTAATGAATCAGATGGGTTTTATGACAATCCATTACTAATACAACATTCTTTCTTCCAGCTTAATTAATTGAATGTAAATTTCCCAGTTTCTTTGAACATAAATAACATTAGATTACTAGCCTTGTAACATAAACCACAACAGTACCATATCCTAGCCTGCCCTTAAAAATAAAAGCTGTGCTATTCACTTTAATTACTCCCTGAGGAAAGACATTTTTCCTGAATTTCTTATTGGATTTACTAATTACAATTTTCACTTATGGCACTCAGATCTGACTGCACATATTCAAAATTATATAGCTGCTGAGAAGACACTTATAAAATCAAGAAAACTTCTGACCTGTATCAATTTGCTGGTGACAGGCATTGCACCTCTGGACATTATGGAGAAATTGCCTGTGCCATTAAAACATCAGGAAACCTGATTTATACACTGGCACTGCAACTAGGCAGGACTACCTCAAATGATGCAGTACGATAAAAATGCACCGAGTGAATCTCAGAGACTTAACAGAACAGATTTTCATTACTGCTGCAAGTGTACCATTTTAAAAAATAGTTGACACACAGGCTTACAGTTTAACTCATTTTTCAAGATCGAAATTCCCCAAACTTCATAACCACATTTTATTGCTGAACTAAGGTATTTAGGGCTTATAAGTGCGACATATATTTACAACTTGTCAATGGAAGACTCAGTTGGTTCTGAAGCAGTGTTGCTCAATCCTCCTTAATTAGGTATTTAACTCTAGAAGGAATTTTTCTCTCAGATTCAATGCCGGGATAAAATGATGAAAACTAAAAGCAGCATAGTTGCTGAGGTAAAGCAATATTCCACCAGAGCTAAATTTTGCATGTAAACTGAAGTAAAATATTATACAACAATACTTTAATTTCCTTGCAGCATTATAACATTCAAATAAAATTCTGTATTATAAAGTCCAGCTATTTTTCCAGCTCCATTCATCCTTTACCTGTGGTGGCTGTTCAGATTACATATTCATTATTTCTTAACAACGCATGCTAATTGAATCTTATGGTCTCAACTTCAATTTAGTAAATCTTGACTAATTATTGTTCATGCTCAGAAGCTACTCATCAAGTATTTTAACAGGAAGTTCCCGCTTTTCCCTTTTATGCAGGAACATGTTTATCAAAATAGTAAATTGCTTCTAAATTGACCTTTTTCCTCTCCCCTTGCAATTCTGGCTATGTTACTCAATGTGTATTTTGGTTCTCTACCCTGTTGTAATATAATACTCAATTACCTACTAATTCATTTATCATATAGTTTGAAAACAAGGTGAGGATGCATTTTTTAAACAGCTGCCTTGACATTTGAAGTTGCATTTTACAGCCAGATCATTTAATTATCTAATTTATCTACCACTGTATACCAACGTGCATCAGTGTGCAAAGAGTAAGATCAGACACATCAGTGAGAACTCATCTAGCAACCTCATCACCAAATAGCTAAAGAAATCTCAACTTCCATATGATGTAAAGGCAAGCTATAAGCTTGCTGTTGTTTCCCAGATATATAAACTATAATTAAAGGCTAAATTTAAGGAAGAGACTTTAAAGTGATCAAAACTTTTTATGATTATGAAGGAAAATCACAACGCTGATTCAGAAATACTGTTCAAATATCATTGCAATAAAATTGAAAATTAGCATGACAGAAGTCAGAAGGAGAATCATACAATGTATTTTTCCAAAGGCTATTAGAGCTGCAAAATTTGTTACCAGGGAAGGTCAATGAAATAGGCTATAAATAGAATGAACAGACAATTAAAGCAGAAAGTATTGGAGAAACTCAACAGGTCTGGCAGCATCTCAGGAGAGAGAAGTACAGTTAATGTTTTAATTCCAATACAAATCTTCTTCAGAACACTGGTTTTATTTCAGATCTCCAGCATCCACAGTACTTTGCTTTTATTGAAGAGATAATTAGTCAGGCCTCTTGTGAAAGGGAAAGGGTTAGTAATGGTGAAGGGAGGTATGTAAGACTAATTAAAAAGGAATATTTTGCAGGAGATCAAAAACATTTTATTTCATCCAAAATGCAAGCATTCTTATGTCACAATTTATTCACTACTAGCTATAGTGACCTGAAAAGTTACTTAGTTGCCCTCTTATAAACCACATTATATTTTGTAATGATACTATGGTTTTAAGACATGTATTTTGCCCTGGTATCTTTTAATGACAAGAGGTTGAGGCAGAGGTTCTAAGTGGGCTCTTCAAGCCAATAAAGCAAACAGCTGTGAAGCCTTGGTTTTTTTTCCACAAGTTGGAACAATTCAAGCGGGCTGAATGGGTGGGGGCTCAAGGGTTATGGAGATAAGGCAGGAACAGGATACTGATTAAGGATGATCAGCCATGATCATAATGAATGGTGGTGCAGGCTCAAAGGGTAGAATGGCCTACTCCTGCACCTATTGTCTATTGTCACACAGAACCATGATTTTAGTTTCAGCTTTCAGCTGTTCAGGTTGGAAATATGCTACATTTCACTTTCTCTCATCACTACAGCCAATAGCTTGGGTTCTCTTCCTGCTGCTAGAATTGCATGTGAGATACTGGATTAGTGGTGCTGGAAGAGCACAGCAGTTCAGGCAGCATCCAACGAGCAGCGAAATCGACGTTTCGGGCAAAAGCCCTTCATCAGGAATAAAGGCAGTGAGCCTGAAGCGTGGAGAGATAAGCTAGAGGAGGGTGGGGGTGGGGAGAAAGTAGCATAGAGTACAATGGGTGAGTGGGGGAGGGGATGAAGGTGATAGGTCAAGGAGGAGAGGGTGGAGTGGATAGGTGGAAAAGAAGATAGGCAGGTCGGACAAGTCCGGACAAGTCAAGGAGACGGTTTCTGAGCTGGAAGTTTGAAACTAGGATGAGGTGGGGGAAGGGGAAATGAGGAAGCTGTTGAAGTCCACATTGATGCCCTGGGGTTGAAGTGTTCCGAGGCGGAAGATGAGGCGTTCTTCCTCCAGGCGTCTGGTGGTGAGGGAGCGGCGGTGAAGGAGGCCCAGGACCTCCATGTCCTCGGCAGAGTGGGAGGGGGAGTTGAAATGTTGGGCCACGGGGCGGTTTGGTTGATTGGTGCGGGTGTCTTGGAGATATTCCCTAAAGCGCTCTGCTAGGAGGCGCCCAGTCTCCCCAATGTAGAGGAGACCGCATCGGGAGCAACGGATACAATAAATGATATTGGTGGATGTGCAGGTGAAACTTTGCTGGATGTGGAAGGCTCCTTTAGGGCCTTGGATAGAGGTGAGGGAGGAGGTGTGGGCACAGGTTTTACAGTTCCTGCGGTGGCAGGGGAAAGTGCCAGAATGGGAGGGTGGGTCATAGGGGGGCGTGGACCTGACCAGGTAGTCACGGAGGGAACGGTCTTTGCGGAAGGCGGAAAGGGGTGGGGAGGGAAATATATCCCTGGTGGTGGGGTCTTTTTGGAGGTGGCGGAAATGTCGGTGGATGATTTGGTTGATGCGAAGCTACTCTCTCCCCACCCCCACCCTCCTCTAGCTTATCTCTCCACGCTTCAGGCTCACTGCCTTTATTCCTGATGAAGGGCTTTTGCCCGAAACGACGATTTCGCTGCTCGTTGGATGCTGCCTGAACTGCTGTGCTCTTCCAGCACCACTAATCCAGTATTTGATTTTCAGCATCTGCAGTCATTGTTTTTACCTTGCATGTGAGATAGTCTAGTTCATTGAATTTACTTTTGCCAAGGGTGTGCTTTTGGCATGATATTATATTGGAACAGTTAATGAGGAGTTCATGATTTTGTTAAGTATTTTGATACAGTTCCAGTTAAGTCAATTGTTTAACTTTATTTTGTCTGTATTTTAACTACAGTGTATGAATAAATTGTGTTTTATCTCAAGCCTGACAGTTTGACCAATCAAATTGCGTCCAGAACTTAACGCTTGGCACTTGCCTTTAAAATAAGAAAACATTAGGGTCTAGGCTTCTCCTTGACATGTCGTGATGGGGTTTGGTCTGGTTCATAACAATTTAGAACAAAGTTAAAAATCACAACACCGGGTTATAGTCGAACAGGTTTATTTGGAAACACTAGCTTTTGGATCGCATCTCCTTCATCAGGTGGCTATGAAGCAGGACAAAAGACACAGAATTTAAAGCAAAAGATTACAGTTTCATGCAACTGAAATGACATATTGAACAAACCTACATTGTTGTTAAGTCTTCCATCTTTTAGAATGGGTTGCAGGTTTTGGTTTATTAATATGTAAATGTCAGGAGTTCTTTTAAGTCACATTTTTAAGATAACTTAAGGTTTTATAAAAAAAGGTGACATCTCGGCTCAGACAATACCTTAAAGGTGTAAGGTTAGAGTCTGTCTATATCCCGATCTTGAGTCAGACTCAATTCAGTACCCTCACTGTCTCATTGCATGGATTTTCTGCTTGCTTTGTGAAAATTCAGTGATGCATGTTGCCAATTATTCTCCCAGACCATCATAAGTTGATCTACAGCATGAAAATTTTAGCAAGGCACACCCAGCAAAATTATATCAGCTATCACAAAATGAATTTAATTTCTACAAATACAATTAAAATCGAA
The DNA here is from genome assembly GCF_047496795.1 of Chiloscyllium punctatum. Lineage (NCBI taxonomy): Eukaryota > Metazoa > Chordata > Chondrichthyes > Orectolobiformes > Hemiscylliidae > Chiloscyllium > Chiloscyllium punctatum. The sequence continues at coordinate 122,872,504 of NC_092739.1, forward strand.
CACAATTGCCTCCTGTGGCAAACATATAATTTACTGTTTTCAGGGGAACAAGACAAAAAGTAAAGCAAAATTTTTACCGAAGGTTTCTGAAGCTAAATCTTCAAAACCGTGTAATAATTTAATAGAACAAAACCTTTGAAATAATGCACCATTACCTGCCGTTCTTGTCTCTTGCATCAATCTCTGCTCCTTGGTCAATCAGGTAATGACACACCTCAGCATGGTTGTTCTGTGCAGCCTGGATCAATGGCGTAAAACCTTCCTAGAATTCCAAATAAATGGACAGCTTCAGAAAAAAAATGAACTTCAGATATTGGCTCTATGTACAGGTAAGATCATTACACAGTTCAGATTTTAACTTTAAGTAAAATGGAATTTTGCTAGGTTGTGCCAAAATAACCAGGATATTCCCAGGTTCAATCACCAGTATTATGCTGAGTTGATGAATTTCTTAGTGATTTTCAGTGTCATGCTCAATCAAATGTTGTCTTGATGTTAAGACAGTGGCTCTCACCTGTTATTTGGTAAGCAGTTACTGCACCTATATATGCATTGCAGCTGAGAAAATTTGGAGTTGAGCGCATCTGATAGAATTTTGTCCTAGCATTAATGTAGTGCATATGATGAATGGGTGTCACTTAAAGTCTTTATGCCTTTGGTGGTGACTGGAAAGAGAATGCTAACTGGTCATTAGAATACAAGAAATGCAAATAATCCGTATGGACTATTGAGTCTGGTCTGCCATTCCGTCCAATCATAGTTGATCTTGGATTTGAGCTCCATTTGTCTGCCCACTCCCCAAATCACCATGGAATCATAAAGTGTAGAAGAGACCCTTCAGCCCATCGACACCAAAAGCCTGTCCATTTCATCCTTAAACATATTCGTTGATGGAGCACATACTATTCCCAGGGTAGAGAATTCTAAAGATTCACAACCATTTGAGGCAACTGCTTTGTCTAATCCTAAATAATAGGATCCCCTCTCATGTTTTAGGTTCCCCTACCAGCCAAAATGATCGCTCAATGCCTGGCTTATTAAGCTTCTTCTCATTGTTCGAAATTTCAGATAATGTAGATTTAATTTGCTCAGGCTCTAATCATTGGAGAAGCCACTTAAGCCCAATGTACGATTTAGATTAGATTACTTATGGTGTGGAAACAGGCCCTTCGGCCCAACAAGTCCACACCGATCCTCTGAAGTGCAACCCACCCAGACCCATTCCCTTACATTTACCCCTTCACCTAACACTATGGGCAATTTAGCATGGCCAATTCACCTAACGTGCACATTTTTGGACTGTAGGAGGAAACCGGAGCACCCAGGGGCGAATGTGCAAACTCCACACAGACAGTCACCTGAGGCGGGAATTGAACCCAGGTCTCTGGCTGTGTGAAGCAACAATGTTAACCACTGTGCCACCATGCTGCCCATAGTGATCCTTTGCTGAATGATTCCTTGAATAAGCACATTGTTCTTAAATGTGGAGACCAAACCTAAGACACTGTACAATTGTAACAATACTTCATTATTTTTGTGCCCTAACCCCTTCACAAGCATGCCAATGTGTCTTCCTATTGGCTTTTTCTACCTGCATGCTGACTTGCTGCAAACCTTGTACAAGCACACAAGTTTCTTTGGGCATCATTTACACATTTCACACAGTCTTTTAAAACTTGCTGCTTTTCTATTTTATGACAAAAGTGAATAACCTCACTTCAATGTAATATAAACCATCTGCAAGCTTATTACCCAATTACTTCGCCAGTCTATACCTCTGTTTAGCTCATGGCTATGTTAGCGTCAGTGCACATGAAGAATGAAACCTCTAGTTCTGGAACACAGGTTTCCAACTATATATACAAAATTAAAGACACAGACATTTACAAAACAGAAGGACACCATTTGGCCCATCATGTTCATACCAGTCCACAAAGATCCGACTACACTAGTCTCACTGTCCAGCTCTTGCCTCATGACAACACATGAACAGTTAAATACTGCTTAAATGTTGAGTGTTTCTGATTCAACCTCCCTTTCAGGCAGTGCGTTCCAGATTCCAACACCCTCTGGATGAAATAATTTCTTAACTCCCCTCTTAGCCTTCTGTCTCTTACCTCAAGTCTATACCTCCTGGCTACCAACCCTTCTATTGATGGGTAAAAGGGACTTCCTATGCATCCTATGCTCTTACTAACGTTATAACCCTTCATCACGTCCCATCTCAATCTATGCTGCTCCAAGCAAAACATCCCCGGTCAATCCAATCTTTCCTCACAGCTCATGCTCTTCAACCCCAGCAGTATCCTAATAAGTCTTCTGCTGACTGCCTCCAGTGTAATCACATACTTCCTGTAATGTGGTGACCAGAACTGCATATCGCAATCCAGCTCTGAGCATATTACACAGATCCAGTATAACCCCTTTGCTCTTGTAACCAGAAATTAGACGAGATTTTCATTTTGTCTAACTTTTCCTGGATAATTACTTAGACAGCAGAACTCGGATTTCTCAAATTTAACTGGATGCTTTTGGAGGATTCAATACAGAAGAGTATTGCTCACCAGAATCTTCAATTTTCCAGGTAACTGCCACGGAGTCTGCTATGTTAAGGATTTTGCAAAGTGCCACCTTGCATTTTCTATGATGAAGAACCAGGCCATTTTCTTTAATAATGCAGCCCAGTTCTGGTTAAGTTTCAGTCATGAACCTTCTTTGCCATTCACCATTAGGAATGAATATAAATCCAGAGTGAATTCTCTTCATCTCAAGTTTACATTGTTCTACATGCTCATGCCAAAACAGAGCTTTTAAATGTTTAAAAAAATGGATTTTTTTTTGGACAATCAGTCTTCTATATTAGATTAGTTGGCACAGCTATATGCCAAAGTAGTCTTGTAAGGCTTTAAGATCACTCCAATGAGTTCAGTTTGACAAGCATAAAGTTTCACTTGATTGAGAAAACATTCAAATTTAATATTTTAAAACTGACAGAAAATGCATGACATCTCATGTTTTCCACCATAAAAATAGAAGATTAATTGATCCAGAGATTCCAAAGCCGTTCATTGTTCAAAAAGATTAACCATGCTTATACAAAATTATATTTAGTGCAACAAATGGGCATTTAAAGATTGATTTTCAAAATATTGCCTTTCTTAAAATCCGCTGAAAAAATTTAAGTGGTGTGATGGATCAATTGCTTTTGCAATAAGACGTCAATATTTTATTCTGAGCCAATGGCCCTTATTAAAAACGAGGATCTGATGCCTGGCAAAGAAAAAACACAACTGAGTTTCATTAAATTATTATGTTACAAAGTTGCCTGGAAGAAGACAGTAGAATATAGAGTGATAAGTTAATTGTTGGGGCAAGTATGTTCCAAGGGGCAATTTGCTGTTCAATGAGCTAACTTTGTCTGAGTTTGCAATAAGATGGAATGAAGGAAACACCTCTATTAGAAGAGTTTGATTAAAATTCTGCCTAAATATGTTAAAACTCATGTAATCTGTAAAAGACTCTACTAACAAGTGATGCAAACCTCTCGTATATAACCAATTCTGGGCAGGAATGAGATGAGAAGGAAGAGTGGAATTATGACGATCAATATAGAGTCGAAGTAACTGTGTTCAAAATAGAATGTTTAAGATAGAGCATAGTTATTATAGTTCAGGTTCTTGACTTGCTGGCTACATTCCTTCAGTACATACCTAGGTCTTCAAATTCTAAATCAAAACTGAAAACATACCTGGTCTCCACTGAAATCATAACAGTGTCATCTGTAGCAGACTTTCAAGGATGATCCCTGATATGCAGGGATTGTCTTATGAGCAAACGCTAAACAGGTTGTGACTCTGCTCACTGGGTTTTAGAAGAATGAGAGGATGTAAGATTCTTAAGGGGCTTGAGAAGGTAAATGCTGAGAGATGTTTCCCTTCATGGGAGAGTCTGGCAGCACAGGGTATAATCTCAGAGTAAAGGGGCATCAATTTAAGACTGAGATGAGGAGGAATTTCTCCTCTCAGTGGGTTGAGTGTCTTTGGAACTCCTTCCCAGAGAGGTGTGTGTGTTTGTGTGTGTGTGGCGGGGGGCAGTGTCGTTTTGTCTATTTAAGGCTGAAAAATAGATACATTTTTGATCAGTAGAGGAATCAAAGGTTACAGGACAAATGCAGGAAAGTGGACATGAGAAATGCCTTATCAGTCATGATTGTATTGAAAAGCAGGACGGGTTCAATGGGCTGAATGGCCTACTCCTGTTCCTATTTATTGTGGTCTTATGATCAATCTGGGAAACACTGCCAGCAAGGTACATTTAGAGTTAATTTTACAATAAGGATACAGTGTTCTTAATTTTCTCTCCTGCTGTTAATGTATAGAAGTGAGGTACTTTCCAATTCGCAAATGACTCACAAAAGAATTATTTCTTATTCTGTAGCGAAGGGCTTGACTGCAATATAACTATGAACTGAGCAAAAGTGAGGACTGCAGATGCTGGAAACCAGAGTTTAGATCAGAGTGGTGCTGGAAAAGCACAGCAGGTCAGGCAGCATCCAAGGAGCAGGAAAATTGACGTTTCGGGCAAAAGCCCTTCATCAGGAACAGAGGCAGGAAGCCTCCAGGGTGGAGAGATTGGGTGGGGGGTGGGGGGGAGGCATTGGGGAGAAGGTGCCAAAGACTACAATAGGTGAATGGGGGTGGGGATGGAGGTGAAAGGGCGGAGGGGAGGGTGGAGTGGATAGGTGGGAAGGGAGATTGGCAGGTAAGACAGGTCATGGGGACAGTGCTAAGCTGGAAGGTTGGAACTGGGGTGAGGTGGGGGAGGGGAAATGAGGAAGCTGTTGAAGTCCACATTGATGCCCTGGGGTTGAAGTGTTCCGAGGCGGAAGATGAGGCGTTCTTCCTCCAGGCATTGGGTGGTGAGGGAGCAGCGGTGAAGGAGGCCCAGGACCTCCCTGTCCTCGGCAGAGTGGGAGGTGGAGTTGAAATGTTGGGCCACGGGGCGGTGTGGTTGATTGGTGTGGGTGTCCCGGAGATGTTCCCTAAAGCGCTCTGCTAGGAGGCATCCAGTCTCCCCAATGTAGAGGAGACCGCATAGGGAGCAGCGGATACAATAAATGATATTGGTGGATGTGTAGGTGAAACTTTGATGGATGTGGAAGGCTCCTTTGGGGCCTTGGATGCTGGTGAGGGAGGAGGTGTGGGCACAGTTTTGCAATTCCTGCGGTGGCAGGGAGGGTGCCAGGATGGGAGGGTGTTTGTTGGGGGGCGTGGACCTGACCAGGTAGTCACATACGGAACGGCCTTTGCGGAAAGCGGAAAGGGGTGAGGAGGAAAATATATCCCTGGTAGTGGGGTCCGTTTGGAGGTGGCAGAAATGTCGGCAGATGATGCGGTTTATGCGAAGGTTGGTAGGGTGGAAGGTGAGCACCAGGGGGTTCTGACCTTGTTACAGTTGGAGGGGTGGGGTTTGAGAGCGGTGGTGCGGGATGTGGACGAGATGCGTTGGAGGGCAACTTCAACCACATGAGAAGGAAAGTTGCGATCTATAAAGAAGGAGGCCATCTGGTGTGTTCTGTGGTGGAACTGGTCCTCCTGGGAGCAGATATGGTGGAGACGGAGGAATTGGGAATACGGGATCGCATTTTTGCAGGAGGTAGGGTGGGAAGAGGTGTAATCCAGCTATCTGTGGGAGTTGGTGTGTTTGTAAAAAATGTATCTCCATTAATGACGACCGACTTGACACTGACAATTTTACAAACCCACCGGCTCCCACAAACTTTCAAGCCTGCTCATCATTCAATAAGATCATGGCTGATCTGTTTGCGTTCCAAATTCCACATTTCCATCCATCCATGGAGGCATGGAGTCTTAGTTCCCTTTAACTCCATGCCTCCAACTTAAAAATATTCAGTGAGCCTAGTTCCACCACCTTGTGAGGCAGACAATTCGGAGGTTGGACAACCTTCTTCAGAGAAAAAAAAGATCTCTCCAGTTTTGCCCTGAAAGGACAACCACCAACCACATCACTTCACTGCTCACAAGAGTAAACATCCTTTCCATGGCCATTTGTCAGGACCATTCAAGGCCATAAAAGCTTTAATCAAATCATTTCTTGCTCTTTTGAACTCCAGTGAAAGCAAACCAAACCTGTCTAACCTTTCCTCATTAGAAACTCCCGCATTCCGGGTATTAATCCAGTAAACTCCATTGAACAGCCTCTAACACATTTACATCCTTCCTGAAATAAGGAGACTGAAATTGTACACATTATTCCAGATGCGATTGCATCAATGCCCTCTTTAACTGTGTATTCTCAAATATCCCTATAAATATCTGCCATTGCTTCTCTATTGATCTTTCTTCTCAGTGAATGTTGTAGTTAACTTCTGTTAGCTCAGCTTTCATGCTCCTTTTTAAGTTTAAAGTGTTGTCCAGACCCACTCTTCTTCCAAGCTGGATATATCATTCAATCACATTGTGATCACTGCTACCCAAGGCACCTTTCCTGTGCTGTCATTAATTGGTCCTGTCAGGTTCTACAATACCAAGTCTCGTACAGTCTGCATTCTGCAAGAGACTAACTCAAAAACTTTCTGTGAACTCATCAAGGTTGCTATTACCAGTCTGATCTTTCCAGTTTATGCAAAAATTAAAATCACCCAGTAGTTAGTGCTGTCCATGTATCACACACACTCAATATTTCTTCTTGAATAATTTCTCCTACTTTGTGGTTACTGTTTAGGGACTGACACAAATGACTTATTTCTCCTGCTATTTCTCAGAGTCACACAGCATGGAAACAGACCCTTTGGTCCAACCAGGCCATGTCAAACATAATTGCAAACTAAACTAGCCCCAGCTGCCTAATCCTGACCCACATCCCTCCAAACCTTTCCTATTCAAGCATCCATCCCAATGTTTTTTAAACATTGTAATTGTACCCACATCCAACAATTCCTCAGGAAGTTCACTCCACGCATGAACCATCCTCTGTGTAAAATACATTGCCTCATGTCTTTCTTAAATCTTTCTCTTCTCACCTTAAAAAAGTGGCCCCCATCTTGAAATTCCCCATCTTAGGGAAAAGCCAACTACCATCAACTATCTCTATATCTCTCATTATTTTATAAACTTCTATCAGGTCATCTCTCAAAATCCTATGCTCCAGTGAAAGAATCCCAGTCTGTCCAGCCTTTCTTCATAACTCAAACCTTCCATACTCCGTAACATCCTGATAAATCTCTTCTGAACCTTCTCCAACTTGATAGTATCCTTCCCATAACTGGCTGACCAGAACTAGACACATTATTCCAGAAGAGGCCTCATCAATGTCCTGTACAACCTCAACGTTATGACCCAACTCCAATAATCAAAGGACTGAGCAGTGAAGGCAAGCGTGCCAAATGTCTTGTTAACCATTCTGTCTATACGTGACACAAACTTTGAAGAATTATGTACCTGCACCCCTAGGTCCCTCTGTTCTACAACAGTACCTGCCATTAATTGTATATGCCCTACACTTGTTTGTTGTACCAAAATGCAATACCTCACATTTATCCAGATTGAACTCCATCTACCATTTTTCAGCATATTGACCCATTTGATTAAGAGCCTTTTGTAATCTTAGAAAACCTATTTCACTCTCTACTATGCCACAACTTTTGCTGTCACCTGCAAACTTACTAACCAAGCCTTCTATATTCTCATCCAAGTCATTTACATAAGTGACAAACAGAAGAGGACCCAGAACCGATCCCTTTGGAACACCACTGGTCACAGGCCTCCTGTCTGAAAAGCAACCCTTCACCATTTCTCTGTGTCCTGCCTTTAAGCCAATGTATCCAACTGGCAATCTCACCCTAAATCCCATGTGAGCTAACCTTACTTACTAGTCTACCATGTGGAACCTTGTCAAAGTCTTTACTAAAATCAAAATAAACAACATCTACTGTTCTGCCATCATCAATCTTTTTGGTAACTTCCTCAAAAAACTCAACCAGGTTTACGAGACAAGATTTTCCTCACACAAAACCACGTCGACTATCCTTAATCAATTTTTACCTCGCTAAATGTCCGTAAATCCTATCTTTTATAATCACCAGCAACAACTTACTCACAACCGAAGTCAGACTCACAGGTCTATAGTTGTCCGGTTTCTCCTTACAACCTTTCATTTCCACCAAAACGAAATTTCTACAATTATGTTGCTTGAACTAAGGTTATCTCTCTGTTTTTGTTCTATTCTGCGATGTATTGTATTCATAATTTGATCACAAAATTAAAACTTCTTTACAGGTCTGAACACATTATAAATGAGAGGATCTCTCATTCTCATCATGGAGTCATATAATGTATAGAAATGTATAGTTTTTTGAAGAAGTAACAGAGAGGATTGATGAGGGCAGAACAGTAGATGTGATCTATATGAACTTCAAGTCAGGTGTTCGACAAGGTTCCCCATGGGAGACTGCTTAGCAAGGTTAGATCTCATGGAATACAGGGAGAACTAGCCATTTGGATACAGAACTGGCTCAAAGGTAGAAGACAGAGGATGGTGCTGGAAAGTTGTTTTTCAGACTGGGGGCCTGTGACCAGTGGAGTGCCACAAAGATCGGTGCTGGGTCCTCTACTTTTTGTCATTTACATAAATGATTTGGATGCGAGCATAAGAGGTACAATTAGTAAGTTTGCAGATGACACCAAAATTGGAGGTGTTGTGGGCAGCGTAGATGGTTACCTCAGATTACAACAGGATCTGGACCAGATGGGCCAATGGACTGAGAAGTGGCAGATGAAGTTTAATTCAGATAAATGCGAGGTGCTGCATTTTGGGAAAGCAAATCTTAGCAGGATTTATAACTTAATGGTAAGGTACTAGGGAGTGTTGCTGAACAAAGAGACCTCAGAGTGCAATATCATAGCTCCTTGAAAGTGGAGTCACAGGTAAATAGGATAGTGAAGAAGGCGTTTGGTATGCTATCCTTTATTGGTCAGAGTATTGAGTACAGGAGTCGGGAGGTCATGTTGCTGCTGTACAGGACATTGGTTAGGCCGTTGTTGGAATATTGCGTGCAGTTCTGGTTTCCTTCCTATCAGAAAGATGTTGTGAAACTTGAAAGGGTTCAGAAAAGATTTACAAGGATGTTGCCAGGGTTGGAGGATTTGAGCCATAGGGAGAGGCTGAACAGGCTGGGGCTATTTTCCTTGGAGCGTCGGAGGCTGAGGGGTGACCCTATAGAGGTTTACAAAATTATGAGGGGCATAGATAGGGTAAATAGACAAAGTCTTTTCCCTGGGGTTGGGAAGTCTGGAACTAGAGGGCATAGGTTTAGGGTGAGAAGGGAAAGATATAAAAGAGACCTAAGGGCCAACTTTTTCACGCAGAGGGTGGTACGGAATGAACTGCCAGAGGATGTGGTGGAGGCTGGTACAATTGCAACATTTAAGAGGCATTTGGATGGGTATGTGAATAGGAAGAGTTTGGAGGGATATGGGCCGGGTGATGGCAGGTAGGACTAGATTAGGTTGGGATATCTGGATCTGTTTCCATGCTGTACATCTCTATGGCTCTAAACAAAAGTCCTAATAACAATTCAACTTTACAATAAAAGATTGTTATTTTTCACTAATGCAAAAGAATGTCTATTTCGCAGATTGAATTATCTCAGATTTTTCAACAATATGGAATTGACAATAGGTGCAGGAGTAGGCCATTCGGCCCTTCGAGCCAGCACCACCATTCATTATGATCATGGCTGATCATCCAAAATCAGTATCCTGTTCCTGCCTTATATATCCTATAGAGAATCTGGCAGCTGCTATAATATTCATGTGAGGTTTGCAAAGGTCCAAAATACAAACCTCAAACAAATTAGCTGTAAAGCAGATCTATAGACATTCAAATGGTGCATGTTTTGCTTTTGTACCAAAAGATGGAACCAAAAAGATTAAAATTCTCCTTGGAAGCAAAGAAACAAAAAATATTTTGAACTGAAGAGGAAGGCTTTCTCTTCAATGGAGATTTTGTGGAGCTTATTTACACATACAACAAGAAGTTTTGTGGTTATTTAATGTGAACATTCCATGTGAATGAATACTCAAATGCCTTTTTTTAAAAGGGTGTATATTAGAACCAGACTAGCTTAGTCACACCATTGTATGTCTAAGATCCAAATAAGCTTAGGAAGAACCATGTATCATGTGAAATGCAGTATTTAAATATTTGGTGTCTCACAGATCATTTAAATAGAAGCCCCATATGCATTTTTTAAAATCAATAAATCAATTCAAGCTGTGATCATTTTAGCAATATGAAATGCATTTCTAAAAGCTTAACTGCAAAATATGTCAATTCATCTGCCATACACCCATCTCAAATAGGGACAGAGATATTTTGAAATATGCACATGTTACGAATCTTAAGTACTGAATGTGTCAGTCTGATTTGAATTAAAATACAAGGCATGTATACATGGAGTTAAATTTCCTTGATGTATTACCCTGAAGACAAAAGTATTTAAAGGTTTTATCATGAGATTATTCTTCTGAATAACTTTCCAGTGACCATCTTTTCAATTTAACTACTCCAATAATTCCTAAACATTTGCAAGCTCAGTTTTGTGCCTGTTTATAACACCGTAGACAGGCAATGCAATGGAAGAAATTGGCAAGCATTAACAGCTTTAAATGAGACTGTAAATGTCATTGACAGAAAGCAACCAAATTGGGTGGAATAGTGGAAACGTCAAGGCGCACAAATATTATGGGGAATGTTTTTCAGTTGCCTTGGATAACAAGTCAAAGGAGAAACTTTGCTCAATTTTCTTTGACAGTTAAATTAATTAGGGTTAGTCTAAAATAAATTGTACATGTGTGCAATCCATGAATTGCCTAGCTAAACTGACATCTTGCACTGTTAAATGGATCATTGTGAACAAACATTTAACATATTGCTATAATCGACAAATATATTCTTAAAGGAAAAATCATTTGAATGAACTAAGTTCTATCCATATTCGTGTGTACAACCTTGTTGCATTCAATGTGTATCATGAGGCACAATGAATGAGCTATTTAAATTAATTTGGGGGAGAAATTCTACGTGGGGCATAAAGCATCTCAGTATATCAATAATTTGAAGGAGTTCTGTACAGGTACCAAAGGGATTGCAAACCATTAGGAAAACTGACAAAGCTGGTGCTTCCAGGACAAATTTCTGACATTGTGTTATTGCTGATTTGAATATTGTGCATTCACACACTAGTTCAATGGCTGTTTGAGCATTTGTAGATTTTATTCTTCAGTAAGTGCTCACTTAAGGTTGTGGTTGCATCTATGAAAATTGCACCTTTTAACGAACCAACCTTAAATGATTTGGAGATGCCGGTGTTGGACTGGGGTGTACAAAGTTAAAAATCACACAACACCAGGTTATAGTCCAACGGGTTTAATTGGAAACATTACCTTTCAAAGCGACCACCTGATGAAGGAGCGGTGCTCCGAAAGCGAGTGCTTCCAATTAAACCTGTTGGACTATAGCCTGGCGTCGTGTGATTTTTAACCTTAAATGAAGCATGGTTTACCATACGAATCAATGTTAAGGTTACTGTTAGGCTCCTGCAAACTCCTTTTGCTCAGGAATAAAAAAAAAGTGCATGTTGGCATACTGTACATATACATTCCTAGCTGAAATAACAAAGCATTAAACATGTAAGAAACTCTGTACAGTCAGGATACATGGTACTTCAAGACTGGTGGCACAGTGACACAGTGTATAGCACTGCTGCCTCACAGTGCCAGGGACCTTGGTTCAATTCCTGCCTCGGGCAAATGCCTGTTGGAGTTTGCATATTCTCCCCATGTCTGTGTGGGTTTCCTCCGGGTGCTCTGGTTTCCTCCCACAGTCCAAAGATGTGCAGGTTAGGTGAATTGGCCATGCTAAATTGCCCGTAGTGTTAGATGAAGGGGTAAATGTAGGGCTGCTCTTTGGAGGGTCGGTGTGGACTTGTTGGGCCGAAGGGTCTGTTTCCACACTATAAGTAATCTAAAAAAACCTATCTTAGCAGCAGCAAATTTGAAACTATATTTAGTTGAAGTCATGTACATTCCTAACTGCCCATTATCATAAAAGTATAAAATAACCTTTAAAATAAAATGCAGTTAAAAAGATAAAACACAATATAAATGTACGAACATGTACGACAAAAATGCTTAAATTACACCTGAAGTATTAATAAATCTTGCTCCACCTAGTGGCAGAACTGGCCAGTGCAGGCAGATCTACTTGCACCTACCAACATCTGCCAATTGGTGGAGCCAAGGGCTTTAGTGCGGGTTCAGAATGGCAGAAATGACAGTAACAAACAGCAGAAGCTTTAAAAGAAAGAACCAAGGGCAGAAATAGGAGCCAGAAAGGTCAGGAAATGAAGGAGGACTGAGGGCGTTCTTGTTTTCATGGAGTTGACATGATTCCTAAGACTAAAACTATTTGGACAGAATGTAGGAATACGGTACTTAGTTGGATGAACTGAGGTGCTGGAAAGTGGCTGTGCTTTTCCAGCACCACACTATTTGACTCTGGTCTCCACCACCTGTCGTCCTCACTTTCTCCTTACTGAGTTGGATGATCAGTCATGATCATACTAAATGGCAGAACAGGTTCAATGGACTGAATGGCCTACTCCTGCTCCTATTTTCTATGTTTCCATGAAGCAGAAACAGGAGGAAAGCCACAGTGACTGAACCTGGGAGCAGAAGCTCTGAAAGCTGCAGGCAAGTCTGTAAACAACATTAAACAAAAATATGGTCACTATTTTATATTAAGGCAAAACAACAAAAACAGAGTTATTGTCAGACAGGGACTTAAATGTATGCAGTTATTTTATAGAGTATAGAGTCATTGTCTTTCATATGATAAAATGTGTACAACCTTTGCCAGGGATAAATTAAGCATTTGTTAAAAATATAAAGTAAATTATGTGTAGAAATTCAATCAAAGTATGAAAACAGTATTCTTTGTTGTAGAGGTAGGCAAAATAATGGGGATTGGAGTTACAGTGCGAAAATAATGTAATTCGCCAAGAACCAATGCACTCAAACTGTTAAAAAGAGAAATATATGAAATCATATTTAAATGATGTAAATGATCATAACATTCCTGATAAACTTAAAAGGACCTCATACCAACACGAGCAGAATGAATGTCATATACAGAGGAACCTCAATTATCTGAATATCAATTATCTGAATTTCGGATTACCTGAAGAAGACCTCAAGGTCCCGATAGAAACACTACATCAAAGTTGTGTCTCCAACGCTGATCGCATCTTTTGTTTACAGTGATTAAAAGTGAATTTGGCTCACTGAAATGCTGCCAAGAACAGTCCTGGACATCGATGGAAGCCCAAACACTGTCTCCAAATGACTGACCTCCCGCTCTCTCTCTCTCTAACCCCACACTTTCCCTGGAGTTCTACACAGGGGTGTACCCTAAATCCCCCTTCCCCAGATAATCTCTCCAACATTGTCCTGTACAGGGCAAAGGTGGAACGTGTCAAAAATGTTGGAGTCAAAAGGTGTCTGGGGTGGTGTTGGACAGGGTTGGGGGCAAGAGGGGGACAGGGCAGGGGGCAGATGGGGAGGTGTTGGACAGGGCTGGGGGCAGGCAGGAGGTGGTTGGATGGGGCTTGGGGGGGTGGATGGGGTGGGCGGTGTTGAGTGGGCTTGGGAGGTGTGCAGGGGAGGACAGGAGCTCATGCACAGCGTGCTGCTGCCTCGTCTCCTGAACGGGGAAGTGTACTTAACAGAAAACTCCAAGCCCCAGAGGAAAGACATTGAATCAATTACCCAAATAATCAGTTATCCAAACAAAATACTTCCGCCCATCTCGGTTGGATAATCGAGGTTCCTCTGTACAAAAATACCCTGCAAGGACTGCAACAAACATTACCTTGGGCAGATGGGCAGGAAAGTAGCCACCAGGATACACGAGCATCAACTCGCCACCAAAAGACATGACCAACTGTCACTGGTATCCATACACATAGATGAAAAGGGACTAGGACAATACATCCACTCTGGGATAGGCTAAACAAAGCCATGCATGGGAATTCCTAGACGCCTGGCATTCAAACCAGAACTCCATTAACAAACATATCAATTTGGATCGCATTTACCATCCTCTCAGGAAAAGAACTGAAAGTGACATCACCCACCACAACAGACCAAGACACACAAATAGCAAGCGGGTCAGAACACCAGGCTTCACCGAAGGCTCACTGATGATGTTACCTAGCATGGTGGCGAAACGTCCGAGAACAAACCTTGCAGCTCAGTAAGCAAACTTAAAACCTGATCCACAAATCTTCTGCAAACTCTCATATACAGGGGGTTGTGTTGTGTTGAATAGTGAACATTTGAAGTTGAATAAAACAGGAAGTTGAAGCACAAAGAAGCATTTCCACTAAGACGACCACAACTGGTGTTTGTTATAGAATGGGAAATCGGATATATTATGTTCAAGTGCAACATAAGCAATGTGTTCATGAAAGCCAGGTCAACGATTGAGGAAAGTGGGGGAAATGATACATTACACATGTCAGTACAGAATGTGAGAACCAACAGCAGATGTGAATCTGGGCACTCTACACAGTAGAGGGAAAATAGAAGGGATTGAACAGAGGGAGGACAATGGTAGTGATGCTAGCAACGGAAATAAGGAGATGGAGAACACAGAACTGAGAAAACGTAGGCCATTCAGCCCTTTGAGCCTACTCTGTCCTTCAATAAGATTATGGTTGATTTATGTGTGGTCTCAAAACCACTGTCTTGTTTGCTTCCCACAACCTTTGAGGCCCTTGTCTATCAGAATCCTATCAAACTCAGCCTTGAATAAATTCAATGATCTGCCCTTCAATGTTTTCAGGGACAAAGGGGAAAAAATGTGGGTGGTAGGTTGGAGCAGAAAAGATAAAAATAGCAAAACAGAAATGAGTGGGAACTGGAGAAGTTGTACGTACACTGACCAGTTGAGCAGAGATACATTAGAAAGCATCAGGGAAAGGGATAAATGGTCATTAACTCAGAGTAACAGTGTGTCTAGGTTGCAATGATCACAAAACAATTGAATTTGACATCTAGATTGAAAGTGGAAAGTGGAGGTCCAAGAGTAGTATTTTAAACTTAAATAAGGGCAACTGCATGGCTATGAAAGTTGAGCTAGTCTGGGGGTAGATCATAGAGACACTTTGTTAGACATACTCTGAATAAATATATACCTACTGACAATAACATCGCTCAAAGGGAGGACCCACAACCCATGGTTAACTAGAGAAGTTAGAGAAAATATTAAACTGTGCAAAGTGTGGGAGTTAATAATAGAAAATGAGGAAATGGCAGATGAAATAAACATTTTTTTGAAGTATTCAAGAAATGTAAAGCTAATTCTCAGTCAGAGTAAGTTAGGTAGGTTGGCTGTGCAACCATAAAACTGCTTATTAACTTGGAAGTCACAAGTTAGGAAGAGTCTGAAATTGGACATGGAAACAAGCTGATTGACTTGAGAAATGAACAGATAGTTTCAAGCATAACACAGAAACATGGCCAAAATCTAAGTAATTCAAGATGTGCACATTTTAATTGAGATAGCTAATATACTTAAAGATTAGTCTTAATAAGATCAAATTCTTCAATGATCAGGCAGTTAGATTTAATGAAATATATACAACAAGCTGCAGTGTGGATACTCACTGTGTCCTTGACATTAATAGAGCACTTGTGTTCACACAACAGTTGAACAATGGAGATAGAACCACTTGCAGCTAGAAATTAAAGCATTGAGAGTAATTATAATGCCCTTCTATAAAAGCTGTACTTGTTTTAATATAATTTTAAAAAATCATTTTTATTTCATACTACACATAGGAGAGCAGAGATAATGCTTTCTTGAATAAGATTATACATATTTCAGTCAAACTTTTTTCAACAATTGCCTGAAAACCTTGCATTTGTTGAAAGAACATGATCTGTAACTTCAGTTCTGAACCTCTCACAACAGCCTAACCACCATGATTACAAGAAAGTTATCAGCGAAACTCTACTACTCAGTGGCATGGAATTGTTCTGTAAATACTGTCAGCTCAAAGTCCTGGCTGCTGATAATTTTAGAATAAAATAGATGAACAATACATCGGAATACACCAATAATAACCAACAAATACACAAGAACAGTCACTGCTGCACTCCTTATCTCTGTGGGTTTAGCACACTCTATCCTCCTACAATTCTTCTTTGCAGTCTGCATCTATGGGACTGCCCTAAATTGTATGGAAAAACGTGTGTCTGCAACTTACACATCTCGTACCTTTGCTGAGATCACCCATAATGAAACTTTACTCCAACAAATCACTGCACCCATCCCCCAAAAAACCAACAAACTGCAAATTGATCATATAGAACATTTCTGGTACCAACTCTCAGGGGAGTGCATGTAAATCAGCAGCACCATGAGAGAGGCATTTTTGACAAAAGTTTGAGTGAATTTTCAGTGTTCTAATGTATAGGTACAAAAAGAACAGCATAACTTAGAGATCAGTTTTCAATCTAATTTGCAAAAGCACTAAAACAGAATGAGGGCACATCAAGAGGCCTCAGACATCTTTGTTCTGGGGTCAGCCTAATTAACTGGAGTCCCATCCGAGAAAAGATGTAAAACACGGTCCAGATCACGGACGTGCCATCTGAAATCACAGGCCTTCAAGGGAAAGCATGTTAAAGGGATTTTTCTGTTTTCAAAATCTGCACATTGGAAATTATGAGTCTTATCCACAATGGAGGCCACAATAGGTCATGTTTGTTACCATCGGATGTTTCAATGCCTGAGGCACTGTGCTTCTGCTCAAATCACAGAACAGAGATTTTTAGAATGCACCTAGCACCAGACTACACAAATATGTCATTCTAAGGTGCAATCAGTGATGTCTGGTGAGGCAGAAATCAAAGTTGGAGCCTTCTGAATTTATAACTATACGATTTGGAAAGCCTTTTGTCTCAGCCAAAAGGCAATGGAGATATTCAGCCTTACATCCTAGAAAATCACTCCTTACATTTGGAAAGGCTGGAACAGAGACACTTACAAGTCACAGTTGTACAAAAGTGGCTGCGTAGCCATCTGAAGGGGCAGAAGAACAAGAAGCAGGCTCTGAGGAAAACCCCGTCAGGAGGTCTTTCTGATCAAAGGGAAGAGGTATGTAGAAAACTAAATACTATTGTGTTGAAGAAAGTCGGACAAAGTGCTGAACCCACAAAACTCGTAAAGAATAAGGAATCTTCTCACCTTTTCAAAATCTGTGCTGAGGAACCTACATTTACAAGGATACACTAACTATCCAATGATTGAAGCTATCACAGCTGCTAGATCTGATTTCAAAAGCTAATTTCTTGCTTTAGCAACGAAGAACTCAAGCAATAGGCCCAGTGGTATGCCACAGGGACAACCATCTTACAGCCATTCTTTTGTCTCAGCTGGACTTGTTTTAACATTGTTAATTGTAATTTCTTCTTAAATGTCTCTCTCTTTCCCCGATAAACAGTAATAACAAAAATAAACTAAAACTTTAGCCTGCTTAATTAAAAGTTTGACTGCTGGTCTATTTTAACCTGAATCTTTATGAATTTAAAGTGAGACTAAACAGATTATATAAACCTAATTGCACTGTGGACACCCCTTGTGATATTGGGAATGAACTTGAGGCAGGTCACAGAATTTCCAGGATACTTTATAAACAAATAAATCCATTTGTAATGTTATTAGAAAAAAACTATGCTCTATCACAGGGTTAGCTCCTGTCAGTCTTGTCATGAGTTACAATTATGTTGCATACTTGCAACTATTATTCTTTAGACCAGGACCATACTCATGGTTTTTCCCCATATGCACTGAAACAACGTGTAATCAGACTGAAAGAAGGACACCAGTGAGTCTTTGGTATAATCTGATAGCTTTCATGGACATTTTACTTTAAGCTCATATCCACAAATGGAAACATTTATTGAATTTGATTTAATTAATTGTCCTGGCAGAAACTGCACATATGTTTTTGTAGGCTCATAACCACTAGACCGTGGGATTGAATAATTTTTGTTATTTCACGAGATGCAGATGAATCAGCTCCATCACTCATGTGTAGAAGTATCTCGACAGCTGCCTGCAACTCTTCAAAACTGGGGGAAGGTATAATGTGAAATCAGATTGCCACATGGTAACACCAATGAAACAATTGCATCAGGGATATTTGCAATTTTCCAGATTGGTGAGAAAAGGCCAGAGGAACAGTTACAAAGAAACCGCTGCATTTACTCCTCGATTCCTATCTATTTAACCTTTCTAATGCAGGTGCAACCAAAACGTGTTGTTTGTCCAACACCTTTAACATGATAAAAAGATCCAAGGTTCTTCATAAAACAAGACATTGACACTGAATAACGGGCAGACATTATAGCCATTGATTGACAAACTTGGTTGTAGAGGAAGGTATTAGGGAGTGTCCTAAAGGAGGAAAGCAGGGTGAAGAATTCAAGAGTTTAGGATGTAGGCAGCTAAGGAAATGTTGAATACTAAGTAGCATAGATTTAGTGTGAGCGAGGAAAAGTTTAAAGTAGATGTATGAGGTAAGTGTTTTATTTTTAAACACAGGTAGTAGGTGCCTAAAATGTGTTGGCAGGGAGGTAGTAGAAGCAGGTAAGAAAGCAACATTTAAGAGACATTTAGACAGACACATAAACAGACAGGGAACAGAGGGTTATGGAAGAACCATGTACAGGCAGATGGGATTAGGTTAGAATGGCATCATGGTCCGTGCAGACATGGTGGGCTGAAGGGCCTGTTCCTGGGTTATATTGTTCTGAGGCACTGTCAGCAATGGTGCAGCAATTAAATTCAGGGATGCTTAAGAGACAGAGATATGGAGAAGTGAAGCCATGGAAGGGTCTGAAAACAGGGATGCACATTTTAAAATTGAGCCAGTGCTTAAGCCAGGGGTAAAGGTGAATGAGCCCAAGGCATTAGTATCTAATTCTGTAAACTGGATGTTGAATACCTATGACTAAAGGGGAAATGTTTTGAATAAGTTAACTGTATAAAGTACATCCAAAAAGGAATCAGCTGGTAGCATACATTTGATTGAAATAGACCTATGACCGAAAAGCATCGAACTTCACCTCTTGGTGAACTGGGATTGGAAGAGGATAAAAACAATGACTGCAGATGCTGAAAATCAAATACTGGATTAGTGGTGCTAGAAGAGCACAGTAGTTCAGGCAGCATCCAACGAGCAGCGAAATCAACGTTTCGGGCAAAAGCCCTTCATCAGGAATAAAGGCAGTGAGCCTGAAGCATGGAGAGATAAGCTAGAGGAGGGTGGGGGTGGGGAGAGAGTAGCATAGAGTACAATGGGTGAGTGGGGGAGGGGATGAAGGTGATAGGTCAAGGAGGAGAGGGTGGAGTGGATAGGTAGAAAAGAAGATAGGCAGGTCGGACAAGTCAAGGAGACAGTAACTGAGCTGGAAGTTTGAAACTAGGATGAGGTGGGGGAAGGGGAAATGAGGAAGCTGTTGAAGTCCACATTGATGCCCTGGGGTTGAAGTGTTCCGAGGCGGAAGATGAGGCGTTCTTCCTCCAGGCGTTGGGTGGTGAGGGAGCGGCGGTGAAGGAGGCCCAGGACCTCCATGTCCTCGGCAGAGTGGGAGGGGGAGTTGAAATGTTGGGCCACGGGGCGGTTTGGTTGATTGGTGCGGGTGTCTCGGAGATGTTCCCTAAAGCGCTCTGCTAGGAGGCGCCCAGTCTCCCCAATGTAGAGGAGACCACATCGGGAGCAACGGATACAATAAATGATATTGGTGGATGTGGAGGTGAAACTTTGATGGATGTGGAAGGCTCCTTTAGGGCCTTGGATAGAGGTGAGGGAGGAGGTGTGAGCACAGGTTTTACAGTTCCTGCGGTGGCAGGGGAAAGTGCCAGAATGGGAGGGTGGGTCATAGGTGGGTGTGGACCTGACCAGGTAGTCACAGAGGGAACGGTCTTTGCGGAAGGCGGAAAGGGGTGGGGAGGGAAATATATCCCTGGTGGTGGGGTCTTTTTGGAGGTGGCGGAAATGTCGGTGGATGATTTGGTTGATGCGAAGGTTTGTAGGGTGGAAGGTGAGCACCAGGGGCGTTCTGTCCTTGTTACAGTTGGAGGGGTGGGGTCTGAGGGCGGAGGTGCGGGATGTGGACGAGATGCGTTGGAGGGCATCTTTAACCACGTGGGAAGGGAAATTGCGGTCTCTAAAGAAGGAGGCCATCTGGTGTGTCCTATGGTGGAACTTGTCCTCCTGGGAGCAGATACGGCAGAGGCGGAGAAATTGGGAATACGGGATGGCATTTTTGCAAGAGATAGGGTGGGAAGAGGTGTAATCCAGGTAGCTATGGGAGTCGGTGGGTTTGTAAAAAATGTCAGTGTCAAGACGGTCGTCACTAATGGAGATGGAGAGGTCCAGGAAGGGGAGCGAAGTGTCAGAGATGGTCCAGGTAAATTTAAGGTCAGGGTGGAATGTGTTGGTGAAGTTGATGAATTGCTCAACCTCCTCACGGGAGCACGAGGTGGCGCCAATGCAGTCATCAGTGTAGCGGAGGAAGAGGTGCGGAGTGGTGCTGGTGTAATTACGGAAGATCAACTGTTCTACATAGCCAACAAAGAGACAGGCATAGCTGGGGCCCATACGTGTGCCCATGGCTACGCCTTTGGTCTGGAGGAAGTGGGAGGATTCAAAGGAGAAATTGTTAAGGGTGAGGTCCAGTTCGGCCAAACGAATGAGAGTGTCAGTGGAAGGGTACTGTTGGGGACGTCTGGAGAGGAAAAAACGGAGGGCTTGGAGGCCCTGGTCATGGCGAATGGAGGTGTAGAGGGATTGGATATCCATGGTGAAGATAAGGCGTTGGGGGCCAGGGAAACGGAAGTCTTGGAGGAGGTGGAGGGCGTGGGTGGTGTCTCGAACGTATGTGGGGAGTTCCTGGACTAGGGGGGATAGGACAGTGTCAAGGTAGGTAGAGATGAGTTCAGTGGGGCAGGAGCATGCTGAGACAATGGGTCGGCCGGGGTGGTCAGGCTTGTGGATCTTGGGAAGGAGGTAGAACCGGGCAGTGCGGGGTTCCCGGACTATGAGGTTGGAAGCTGTGGGTGGGAGATCTCCTGAGGTGATGAGGTTCTGTATGGTCTGGGAGATGATGGTTTGGTGATGGGGGGTGGGGTCATGGTCGAGGGAGCAGTAGGAAGAGGTGTCCTCGAGTTGGCGTTTGGCTTCAGCGGTGTAGAGGTCAGTGCGCCAGACTACCACTGCGCTCCCTTTATCCGCTGGCTTGATGGTGAGGTTGGGATTGGAGCAGAGGGATTGGAGGGCTGCGCGTTGTGAGGGTGAGAGGTTGGAGTGGGGGAGGGGGGACGACAGGTTGAGGCGGTTAATGTCCCGGTGGCAGTTGGAAATGAAGAGGTCGAGGGCAGGTAATAGGCCAGCGCGGGGTGTCCAGGTGGATGCAGTGTGTTGGAGGTGGGCGAAGGGGTCCTCGGAAGGTGGGCGGGAGTCCTGATTGTGAAAGTAAGCTCGGAGGCGGAGGCGACGGAAGAATTGTTCGATGTCACGTCGTGTATTAAATTCATTGATGCGTGGACGGAGGGGGATGAAGGTGAGTCCTTTGCTGAGGACTGATCGTTCGTCCTCAGTGAGTGGGAGGTCTGGAGGGATGGTGAAAACTCGGCAGGGCCGGGAGCTGGGATCTGGTGTGGGTGTGGAGCTGGGAGTGGGGTCGGATTGGAAGAGTTAGGCCATAGGGAATAGTGTTTGAATGACCTGTGAGAAAGTTTAGGGTTAAGGTGAGTAGAATGTAAGCTAACATGCATACTACAAAAGTGGTAGCAGGAACCATCTCCAACCAGAGAATTTAACTATCACCCCTCGTTATTCAATGGCATAACAATCAGCAACTCTTCCTCATCAACAATGTGTGGTTAGGAGGCTTTGAGAAAGGGAAATCCTGTTTAACCAATTTAGCTGAGCTCTTTAAAGAAGTAATGTGCTGTGGATAAAGGGACTTCAGTGAACAAGTTGCACTTAGATTTCCAGAAGATATTTCATAAGGTAATTGTGGGAAATAAGTACAGTGGAACCTCTATTATCTGAACGAGATGGGAGGGCACTATTTCGTTCGGGTAATTGATTATTTGGAAAATCGATTAAATGCCTTTCTTCTGGAGCTCGGTGTTTTTAAAGTCTGCTCCCCATTCAGGAGACTGCAGCAGTGCACAGCGCGCAACACCCTGCCACCAACCCCGCACCACCCCCCCCCCCCCCCCCCAAAACCAGTCCAACCCCGACCCCCAACCCCAAACACAGGCCAACCATCCCCCAACATGGGCCAACCCTGCGCCCCCCAACACAGGCCAACACCACCCAACACGGGCCAACTCCACCCGCCTGCCCCCCAACATAAACAACCCTGTCCCCCAACGCAGGCCAACCCCTCCCCCGCAACACTGTCCAACCCTGCCCCCAACACGGTCCAACTCCGTCCCCCAACACTGGCCAAACCCGCCCACTGCCCCCCAGCACAAAGCGCGCGAGCCCCCAACCCCAACACAGCCCCTCTTCGGGGCATCCGGACTGTACACCAAAACAAGACTGTGCTACAGCTGTAAGTCTCCAAATAGCAACTTTTTTTGACAGGTTCCACCTTTGCCCTGCACAGGACAATGTTGGAGAGCTTATTCCTGGGAAGCAGGGAGGCGATTGGGGTATACCCCTCTGTAGAACTCCATGGAAAGTGTGGGGGTAAGAGAGGGCTGGGGGGGGGGGGGGGGGGGGGGGGGGGGAAGTGAGGATGTCAGTCATTTGGAGACAATGTTTGTTTGATCACTGTAACAAAAGACGCGATCACTGTTGGAAACACGTCTTTGATGTAATGTTTCCATTGAGACCACGAGATCTCCTTCGGATAATTCAATTTTCAGATAATGGGTATTCGCATAATCGAGGCTCCTTTGTATATGGGATAATATATTAGCATGGATAGAAGATTGGTTAGCTAACAGGTAATTGTAGCATGATTGTGTCATTTTCTAGTTGGCAAGATATTGTGTGCCACAGGGATCAGTGCTGGGGCTTCAATCTTTCACAATTTATACAAAATCAAGAAATCAATTATATGGTGGCTAAACATCCAGAATATACAAGATAGATTTTTTTTAAAAAAGCAGTGAAAAGGACAGAAGCAGACTACAAAAGGATATAGGTACACCAAGTGAGTTGGCAAAGTTCCAGGAGATAAAAGCGAAAAGTAGAAAAATTGATCTGGCTGTCACAGTACATGAATCACCAAAAGCTAGTAAGCAGGTGCAGCAAGTCTTTAGGAAAGCTAATAGAATGTTTTCAGTTATTGTAAGGCGAGTTAATTACAAAAGTAAGGAAATTATGTACCAACTACACAGGGCAGTGGTGAAACCTCATAGATATACACATAGATCAGAGTTTTTACCATCTAAAATTTAGCTCCTTGGACATGAAATTATCAATGTATTTAAACCATGGTAATATTCTTACCTGCATGGTGCAAGGCTGTCTTCCCATTGCTGTCAATGCATTCCACAGGACATTTGTACTAGTGAGAAACAAACAGCACATTTACAAAACTTTGTTGAAACATTTTATTCTGGAACTTAAGTTAGTGAATCCAAAACAGATACAATGTTAATTGAGAGACACTTCAGTTTTGTTAATCTAACATTACATCCTTCAGGATGCATAAAATAATTTGAATATAACACAGCAGAGAGGGTAAAGCGCTAAATTAAATGGTTAATTTGCTGAAATATTTGATTTCTCGAGGTTATTATGCTTTAAACAGCAAGTTAATTGCAATTTAAATTAATAAAGTTACCAATGAGTTTTGAATGATGACATAATTATTACTTCTGAAAGTATAAAACTTAACCTTTTATATAATTATATAATATTATAGAATTATATAATTCTATTTCTGCACATATGAAAGCTAAACGAGGTTTTCAATTTTGATCATTTTAAGTCCTCAATTTCAAATTAAAAAGTCAAATGTTATGGCATCAGTCTTAATATTTAGTAGCTTCAAAATGAAGAAGATTGGACTTTCAGCTCCAGTGTTGCAATAAAGAGACACTAAGTAGCATAACAAAGAAAATAACCATGTTCCTTTTAGATGAAAGATACGGACGTTCCTATGTACCCGGTCTGTCTAATGCCTTCACACTACACATCCATGGTGAAGTCAAACCGGTTTCCCCTAAAAATTCTTGAACTGTCAAAATCAGGCCAGATTCAACCTTACTGAATGCTGGATTTAGTCATTCACTACCCTGTATTCCATTTACAATTGAAGCTCAGAACTTCCAGCTGTAATAAAATCCCAGGCAGGCACTTTTTGTTTCTCTATCGATGAAAGTCTCTCTGCTTTTTGGGTTTAAAGAGCAGCTGTACAGGAATCAGTGTAAATCACACACTACACAAGTTAGAGCAGTGTACAGGACTTCAACCCAGCTTAAAACCAATAAGAGTTGGATTCACTCATAAATATTCTCCATTTGTAATCCAGTGTCAGAATAGATGTTAACACTTCTAAAAGAGACAATTTTAGTTCTTTTCATCTGTTTCTGTTTCCTTTGCATAAAATATTGATACTTATCACTTTCCACTAGTTGCTAGTTTCCATGTTTAGAATGTAGTGGAAGAGGCACATTAATCAAACAAATCAATTATACTTCTGGCAGAGTGCATTTTTAAACAGATAATAAATTTTGATTCCAATTACGGCTTTTCTGCTTAAAATCACAGATGCTAAGCCCTGTCTCCATCCTCGTTGGTCTTCTTTTCTTCCAGACTCATCCAACATGCTTGCCTTAATAGAAAGGAATGGGTCAGAAGGGAGAAAAAGTGAAGAAAAGCAAAGAGTTAAAAATCAAATAGGACTGATGAGTGAGCCATATACAAGAATGAATAAAGTATGAAAAAAACCTAAAGAACAAAAGATCAGTTTTGAAAGAAAAGGAGAGTGACAATAATCGAGAAGAGGAGTAATGGGAAACGAGCAGGAACACTAAGCAGCATTAAAATGGAACACAAAAAGAGATGACGGATTAGGAAGAGAGAAGAATTGTAGGGGAAGGACATGAAACCATGCTGACAGTCGAGAAATCATGCAGCCAGGTCCACAGCACAGAAGGAGGCCCTTTGGCCCATCAAGTCTGCACCAGTCAAAAATAGCCACCTAACTGGGGAAGGAAGGCAGCAACTGAAAAGGTGAGAACAAAAAAAAGGAGTAAGAGGAAGGGAGAATAAGGAAATATACAGATATATGGTTTAAGATTCTCCTTCACAAATATCAATGACAAAAACGACTCTATGATTCTAATATCAATGACGAGAATGCACTTGAGCAAGAATGTGTCTAAGAACATGCTTTGCAAGCAAATACATTTGCAAGTGTTTCACACAATGAAGCTATCAAGCATCAGTAGAGTGACTGGAAGATTTTGAGTGTGACAAATACTGGAAAATTGTAAAGTCTTACTCGATTTGAAATGTCTTGGCTAATTGGAATTTAATATTAAAACAGATTTATTAACTGCCAAAATGAACAGGATATTATTACAAATTTTTTGTCTGGAGTTTTAAAACATGCTCCTTTTAAAAAAAGACATAATCTTTTACACATAATCCAGCTCCCATTCAGTAAAACATTACATTTTGTACCACTGTTCCATTGGACAAGTCACAATCTACACCCTTCGAGTAGCTATTATTTAAATCATGAATCACACAAAGCAAAAACACATGGCACGCCTACCTGAAGGATCTTTCTCACACATTCTTGATGACTATTTTTTGAAGCAAGATGCAAAGCATTGTACCCTAAGATTCAAGGAGGGAGAGAAAAGGTTAACGTTCTTATAATCATCAATACTTTTTAAACCTTAGAATACAAAAGTGCCATTTAAATATTAGCTCCTCGGTTTTATAAGCAGAGTGAGATTTTACAGTTTGGCATGTCCTTTGTAGCTATAATACTAGATTTTGGTTATAAAGTTACAGCTAGAAATAGACTGTACAGGCAGGTGAGAAACATAAACCCAGAATGTAACATTAATTTCATTTATTTTCTCTGATTTGCCAACTGCCCAGTAAGAACGCCAGTAAAAATATTGGAGTCCTAAGGACCAACACAGAAGAAAGAAGTTATCTTCAGCTTCATAGCGGGTCCAGCCCAGGACCCCAGGACTAATTTTGTTACAGTATTTGGAGATTTCTTTACAATGTTCTAAATGAAACTTTGATTGAGACTTATTTTTGCTGACACACAATTATGTACATTTTGGAAATAAATAATCCAATAACATTGATAGAATACAACAGTGCCTGGAAATTATGGAAATATGCAGCAGCATCTATATTCCCTTAACCTCAGTCATCTTCTTGGGAAATGGTACCAAGTGGAAACCAATTGGTGCCCGACCATAAGACAAGGTATTCTTGAAGGGATCCTTCCAAGTTCCTACGAGCAGACTGATCTATCCCTGGGTATGCAGAATGGTTATATTAAAACAAGCATACTCATGCTCCTTCCATTTTTTCTTCATACATATGTGGAATTAATTTTGTTAATAAGCACCAATAGCAAGGTACTGATTTGTGCCACCCCACCAGCAGAACCCAACAGAAAATCTAAATCTAAGAAGCTTTCTAAAAAGGTTACTATTGGAATAGAAGAACACTAAAACAGGACCTAATTGTTTCGGTATTTATTGAATATGAAATCAAATGAAATTTGAGAGAATCTAACTTGTAGTCAGGCATGGATTTTGACATCAAGGGCACTGACTGATACTTCAAGAACATGTAACTGATAATTTAGTCACATGAATATTCAAACAAAAGTGACAGATCTAGGTATATTCAGCAGAATCAGTGAATAACGACACTTTGGTGCAGAGTTTAGGTGAAAAAGAAGATGACAGTCAAAAAGTGCATCTCTGGAATGACATTCCAATTAGGAGCATGAATAGGCAATTAGACCTCTTGGGTCTACTCCACCATTCAATTAAAGTTTGGCTGATTGATTATTCGGTTTTCCTGCATGCTCATGACAACCTTGCTGAACAAAAATCTTTCTACCTCTGCCTTATGAATATCGAAAGACTCTGTTTTCATTATGTTTTGAGAAAGAGAATCCCAAAGATTCTCAAATGTCTGTGAAAAGATCTTCAGCTCTCCATAAATGTGTGACCCCCTTATTATTTGAAAACAGTAACTCCTAGTTCCAGAATCTTTCAAAAAACAAAGTATCCTCTCCGGATGCACCCTGTGTTAAGACTCCTTAGGATTTTATAAATTTCAATCAAGTCACCTCTTCCTCTTCTGAATGCCTTCAGATACAAGGAAAGTGTGTACATCCTTTTCTCATAAGGCAACCCATCTATTCCAGGTATTTGTCTAGTAAAACTTCTTCAAAACACTTACATTGTTTTTCATTAAGGCCACCAATACCATACAGATATGGTCTCACCAATGTCATGTTTGGCTGCTGCATAATCTCCTTATTTTTGTATTTAATTCCCCTCTCAATAAATGATAACATTCTACTAACTTTCCTAAGGACTTGTTGGACCTGCAGGAAACTGTTGGAATTCATGAAATAGAATATTTGGATCCCTTTTGCATCTGAGCACTGCAATCTCTCACTACTTAGACAATGTGCTTCTTTTAAATCTTCCTACCAAAAGGGACAATTTTACATTTTATTTCATTTGCCAGATCTTGGCCCAATCACGTAACTTATCCACACCCTTTTATCATCTCCTTATATCCTATTCACAACTTACATTCCAACCTATCTTGATATAATCTGCAAGTTTTGTGATCATACTTTGGTTTCTTCATTTATACAAATTGTAAAAATGTTAAGGTCCCTGGATTGAATCCTGTGGCAGCTGTGAGTGTGGTGCTGGAAAAGCACAGCAAGTCAGACAGTATCCGTGGGCATAAGCCCTAATGAAGGGCTTATGTCCAAAACATCAATTCTCCTGCTCCTCGGATGCTGCCTGACCTGCTGTGCTTTTCCAGCACCACACTCTCGACTCTGATCTTCCAACATCTGCAGTCCTCACTTTCTCCTGAATCCTGTGGTACACTACTTAAATCTTGCCAAGTAGGAACTGTCCTAGGTATGGCCTATGCTACTTCCTGTTAGCTAGCCAATCTCCAATCCATGTTCCCCCAACCCATACCATAGTTCATAGCTCTCACAATAACCTTTGATGTGGCAACTTATCAAATGGTTTCTGGTTCCCCTTCATCCACAGCACATTACTTCTTCAAAGGGCTCCAACAAACTGGTTAAACATTATTTCCCTTTCACAAAACCACATTGACTCTACCTAATTACCTTGAATATATTGAGTGCTGTAACTGCTATAAAAGAAGTCACACAACACCAGATTATTCTCCAACAAGTTTGTTTGAAATCACAAGCTTTCAGAGCACTGCTCCTTCATCAGGTGTAGTGTCTTCAGCAAGACTTCACCTGACAAAGGAGCATTGCTCCAAAAGCTTACGATTTCAAATAAATCTGCTGGACTATAACCTGGTGTCATGTGACTTCTGACTTTGTCCACCCCAGTTAAACACTGGCATGTTCATGTCATAACTTCTATAATAATGGCTTCTAACATTTTCCTCAGAACAAATAGTTAACTTGCCTGAAGGTTTCTGTCTCCCTCCTTTTTTGAAAAAAGTAATTACATTCACTATTTTCCATAGCAACGTAGAACTATGGGTAACTCAGTAGTAGCTTGAAAAAGAATTATTTCTGGAATTGCGTTGGCTAGAGTGGAGCCAAGCAAAGCCAGCCCTGTGCAGTAAAGACAATGGAGAATGCTCAATCATGCATAACATCATAGATTATAGGATAGAGAGAAGAACTGAAGCAACATTCATCAGGACTCTTGAAGTGTTGTGAGCCAAGTGGAAAGCAAGTTGGAGAGATTTGAATGGTGAATGGCTTAGTGAAAGAGATGTACATACACTGAGGAAATCTCTGCCACTAAGTCTTAAAGTTCTTAATGTTTCAAAAATCAAATGTAATCTAACAACTTTATAACAAAATACTGTAATTTATTGTAACATATGCATATTTTCAGTAGTGAATTGCTTACCTGAGCCATCAGGTATGGTTAGATCAACACCATGAGAAAGCATCATTCCCAAGCATTCCAGCTGTCCCTTTGAGGCAGCCAGGTGAAAACTGAAAAAGAAAAGCAGATTACCAATGAAATCGATACATCAGCATTTTAACATTTACCTTTGAGGGTTTTCCAACACCTAAAGCACAATTCTGGAAGGTGAAATTTAATCATAAGTTAATATCTTGAGTGATTTGATTCTTTGCTTTATAAACACAGCAGTAGGGACTGAAATAAAGGGTTTGGATAATAGGCAAAGACTCAGATTTATTCTGATATATAAAGACACAAAATGGGTTAATCCTTTCCTTTTGGAACCCTCTTGAATCAGTATTTGTTATAGGTTCACCATTATCTCAATAATGTAGACAATTTCTTACACCTCTCCCCAACACCAAATTTTGGCCAATTAGGCTCTGTTAACAATAAAAAGATGACAAGAATTTTAATTTTAGTTTTATTTAAACTTCAAAATAAAACCTGTGTCGCATTTTATCCTGAGATATTTACTTAGTTTAAAGTTTGAGTGATTGAACTTCTCAAACTTTTTTTTGTGGTGTTGCTCAATGAAGCCTTGTTTCTGAGCAATGCATTGCATCTCATCCCACAACATCCAGAAATAAACTGTACCCCTTTATCACCTACAACTGTACACTCAAACTCCCAACTATTGATCCATTGGTTCTCCTTTTGCCTCAATCATCTGCAATCTTCCTTCACCTCCATCTTTGATACTATTTATTGAAGTAAAACCCTTACCCTTGCTCAACCTGATCACTGCTCTGATATGGCTCTCTTCTTCATCGCTTTAAGTTGAAGGGTGGTAACTTATATTTATTAGGCATAGAACTGGTTTAGACATCCATTGCTTGGTCTGGCTGGATAGTATTAAGCAGTATCAAATTCTGCACTCCATTGTCAAAACTCTAACATGTGATTCAAAAATAACCCTTAGTTCTTTCTCTTAAGGCATATAATCTTTAACCTCTTCTTCCCTGCCCCGTGTTGAGATTACTGACTTCTCTATCATCAAATCCATCATTCTCTAAGTTCACTAATCCAAAATTCACTCAAACTTGCAAAGTATACCAAATACACCGAACCAGACCATTCAGATAAGAAAGGCACTTATTTTCTACTCTTTGCTCTTCTCATCCTTCACCAAACTCGCTCAAATTTTCATTCTCATCTCACTGACATGCTCAATTCACTACCCCACTTGTGACAGTGAGTAATCATATTCTCACCACAGTGTGGATACAGAAATGTGTTTGGAATTTCCCATTTGAATTCTTGGTGACTACTTCATATCACTGCCTCCAGTTTTAGTCTACCTCACAAGTGGAAACACTGTCTGTGCAATCAAAATATAATCATAGGTTCACTGAAAAATAGACACAGATGTAGACCATTTGGCTCAAGCCTTGCTCTGCAATTCCATAATATCAGAGACAAAAAGTGTGATGCTGGAAAAGCACAGCCTGATGAAGAGCTTATGCTCGAAACTTTGACTCTCTGGCTCCTCGGATGCTGCCTATCCAGCTGTGCTTTTCCAGCACCACACGTTTTGACTCTGATCTCCAGCCTCTGCAGTCCTCACTTTCTCCAATTCCATAATATCAGGCTCGTAATTGTTACCTTAACTCCATTTCTTTGCCTGCCTCTTGTAATCCTTGATTCTAGCTTCCACCAATTACTAGGAAGGATATTCCAAAATATGAAATACTCTGTGAAGAAATTTCTCACCTCAGTATTAAATGGGTAATCTTTTGTTTTTAAACATACACTCTAGTACTCCAACAAGTATAGGCAAACTGCTCAATCACTCCACAACTTCATGACAACCCCTTTATCCCCAGATATCAGTCTAACAATCCTTTCTGAATTGTTTTAAGTGCAACCATAATTGTGCTTGTGAAAGGGAGGTCAAAACTGCACACGTTCTCACCAATGCCATATAATCCATAGCTTCAACAAGACTTCCCTACTTTTATGTTCCTCGTCACTCCTATCACCTTGCACAACAGGCTAACATTCCTTTTGCCACCTCATTCCTTTCTGTACCTGCATGCTACCTTATGAAGACATAGAGATGTCTCAGCTTGCAATCTCTCACTAATGAAAATAATAATTTTTTAATCTCCCTGTCAGTGGATAATCTCAGATTTTGTCACATTTTCCATTTGATAAGTATTTATCAAGTCATTTAACCTAATTATATCCCTTGTTAAACTCTTTGCAACATCCACACAACTTTATTTCCAACCCATCTTTGTGTCTTCAGCAAATTTGGATGCAATGCAATTGGTGCCTCCATCTAATTTATCAATATAGACCGAGTTAACTCACATAGATCGAGAAATAATTGAGCCTCAGTTTCAATTCCAATGGCAATCCACTAATTAAGGTTTGCCAACCTGAAGCTGATCCCTTTATTCTGATTTTATTTCTTGCCTGACAGCCAATCCTCTATCCATGCTGACATACCAGCACCTTAATTATCCTTCAAAAAAATACAGCCTGTTTAGTCTTTGCCGACAGGGAAGGATGCATTCAACTAATCTCATCTCACCATGGGACCATGAGAACTTTCATTCCCATTAAACTGCTGACCATTTGTATTTACTTCTAACTCCCTTGCTACCTTACATCATATAGTTGCCTTCGTTACCCTCATGTGACATCTCCTTCTTAAAACTGTCTATTAATCCCTTGCTCAGAAAAACTACTTTGAAATTTTATTCCTAAAAAAAACTGTCACAGCACCTTTCCTTTGTAAAGTTGTTAAATGAATTGGTCACTTTCAACTCTCTGCCATCGTTCCCTCAGAATCATGGCTGAAAGTCTCTGGTAAGGTTTTTTGGTCACTGCCACACAGTATGACCACAGTGAAATACTGCTACAGGAAACAGCCGTGGTGAAATACTGCAAGATGGTACGGCCACGGAGAAATAGTGGTACATGCTATGGCCGTGGTGTAGTACTGCTACAAGGTATGGCCACGGTGAAATACTGCGACAGGGTATGGCCATGGTGAAATACTGCGACAGGGTATGGCCAGGGTGAAATACCACGACAGGCGATGGTTACGGTGTAATAATGCTACAAGGTATGGTTACAGTGTAATACAGCTAAAGGGTATGGCCACAGTGTAATACGGCTACAGGGTATGGTTAAATTTGTAATACTCCTACAGGAAATGTTCACAGTGTAAAACAGCAACAGGGTATGGCCATGGTGTAATCCTGGAACACGGTATGGCCATGGTGAAATACTGCAACACGGAACGGCTACGGTGTAATACTGCTACAGGGTATGGCCACGGTGTAATACTGCTACAGGGTATGGCCACGGTGTAATACTGCTACACGGTATGGCCATGGTGTAATACTGCTACATGGTATGCCCACGGTGTAATACTGCTACAGGGTATGGCCACGGTGTAATACTGCTACAGGGTATGGCCACGGTGTAATACTGCTACAGGGTATGCCCACGGTGTAATACTGCTACAGGGTATGCCCACGGTGTAATACTGCTACAGGGTATGGCCATGGTGTAATCCTGGAACACGGTATGGCCATGGTGAAATACTGCAACACGGAACGGCCACGGTGTAATACTGCTACAGGGTATGCCCACGGTGTAATACTGCTACAGGGTATGGCCACGGTGTAATACTGCTACAGGGTATGGCCACGGTGTAATACTGCTACAGGGTATGGCCACGGTGTAATACTGCTACAGGGTATGGCCATGGTGTAATCCTGGAACACGGTATGGCCATGGTGAAATACTGCAACACGGAACGGCCACGGTGTAATACTGCTACAGGGTATGGCCACGGTGTAATACTGCTACAGGGTATGGCCACGGTGTAATACTGCTACACGGTATGGCCATGGTGTAATACTGCTACATGGTATGCCCACGGTGTAATACTGCTACAGGGTATGGCCACGGTGTAATACTGCTACAGGGTATGGCCACGGTGTAATACTGCTACACGGTATGCCCACGGTGTAATACTGCTACAGGGTATGGCCACGGTGTAATACTGCTACAGGGTATGGCCACGGTGTAATACTGCTACAAGGTATAGTCACGGTGTAATACTGCTACACGGTATGACCACGGTCTAATACTGCAACACGGTATGGCCATGGTGTAATACTGGTACAGGGAATGGTCACGGTGCAATAGTGCTACAGGGTATGGTCACGGTGCAATAGTGCTACAGGGTATGGCCATGGCGTAATACTGCTACAGGGTATGGTCAAGGTGTAATACTGCTATACGGTATGCCCACTGTGTAATACTGCTACAGGGTATGGCCATGGTGTAATACTGCGACAGGGTATGTCCATGGTGTAACATTGCTACAGAGTATGGCCACAGTGTAATACTGCGACAGGGTAAGGTCACGGTGTAATACTGCTACAGGGTATGGCCACAGTGTAATACTGCGACAGGGTAAGGTCACGGTGGAATACTGCTGCACGGTATGGCACGGTGTAATACTTTTACAGGGTATGGCCACAGTGTAATACTGCTACAGAGTATGGCCACAGTGTAATACTGCTTCACGTTATGGCCATGGTGTAATACTGCTACACGGTATGGCAGGGTGTAATACTTCTACACAGTATGGCCACAGTGTAATACTGCTACAGGGTATGGCTCGGTGTAATCCTGCTACAGGGTATGGCTACAGTGTAATACTGCGACAGGGTAAGGTCACAGTGTAATACTGCTACAGGGTATGGCCATGGTGTAATAGTGCTACAGGGTATGGCCATGGTGTAATACTGCTACACGGTATGACACGGTGTAATACTGCTACAGGGTATGGCCACAGTGTAATCCTGCTAGAGGGTATGGCTATGGTGTAATACTGCTACAGTGTATGGCCATGGTGTAATACTGCTACACGGTATGGCCATGATGTAATACTGCTACAGGGTACGGCATGTTGTAATACTGCTACACGGTATGGCACTGTGTAATACTTCTACACGGTATGGCCATGGTGTAATACTGCTACAGCGTATGGCCATAGTGTAATACTGCTACAGGGTACGGCATGTTGTAATACTGCTACAGGGTATGGCCACGGTGTAATACTTCTACACGGTATGGCCATGATGTAATACTGCTACAGGGTATGGCCATGGTGTAATACTGCTACAAGGTATGGCCACGGTGTAATACTTCTACACGGTATGACCATGGTGTAATACTGCTACAGGGTATAGCACGGTGTAATACTTCTACACGGTATGGCCATGGTGTAATACTGCTACAGGGTATGGCCATGGTGTAATACTGCTACAGTGTATGACCATGGTGTAATACTTCTACACGGTATGGCCATGGTGTAATACTGCTACAGGGTATGGCCACGGTGTAATACCTCTACACGGTATGGCCATGGTGTAATACTGCTTCAGGGTATGGCACGGTGTAATACTTCTACACAGTATGGCCATGGTGTAATACTGCTTCAGGGTATGGCATGGTGTAATACTGCTACAGTGTATGGCCATGGTGTAATACTTCTCCACGGTATGGCCACGGTGTAATACTGCTACAGGGTATGGCCATGGTGTAATACTGCTACAGGGTATAGCACGGTGTAATACTTCTACACGGTATGGCCATGGTGTAATACTTCTACACGATATGGCCATGGTGTAATACTGCTACAGTGTATGACCATGGTGTAATACTTCTACACGGTATGGCCATGGTGTAATACTGCTACAGGGTATGGCCACGGTGTAATACCTCTACACGGTATGGCCATGGTGTAATACTGCTACAGCGTATGGCCATAGTGTAATACTGCTACAGGGTACGGCATGTTGTAATACTGCTACAGTGTATGGCCATGGTGTAATACTGCTACAGTGTATGGCCATGGTGTAATACTGCTACAGTGTATGGCCATGGTGTAATACTTCTCCACGGTATGGCCACGGTGTAATACTGCTACAGGGTATGGCCATGGTGTAATACTGCTACAGGGTATAGCACGGTGTAATACTTCTACACGGTATGGCCATGGTGTAATACTGCTTCAGGGTATGGCATGGTGTAATACTGCTACAGTGTATGGCCATGGTGTAATACTTCTCCACGGTTTGGCCACGGTGTAATACTGCTACAGCGTATGGCCATAGTGTAATACTGCTACAGGGTACGGCATGTTGTAATACTGCTACAGGGTATGGCCACGGTGTAATACTTCTACACGGTATGGCCATGATGTAATACTGCTACAGGGTATGGCCATGGTGTAATACTGCTACAGGGTATGGCCATGGAGTAATACTGCTACAGGGTATGGCCATGGAGTAATACTTCTCCACGGTATGGCCACGGTGTAATACTGCTACAGGGTATGGCATGGTGTAATACTGCTACAGTGTATGGCCATGGTGTCATACTTCTCCACGGTATGGCCACGGTATAATACTGCTACAGGGTATGGCCATGGTGTAATACTGCTACAAGGTACAGCACGTTGTAATACTGCTACAGGGTATGGCCAAGGTGTAATCCTGATACAGGGTATGGACATAGTGTAATACTGCTACAGGGTATGACCACGGTGTAATACTGCTACAGGGTATGGCACGGTGTAATACGGCTACAGGGTATGGCCACAGTGTAATACTGCCACAGGGTACAGCCATGGTGTAATACTGCTACAGTGTATGGTCATGGTGTAATAGTGCTATAGGGTATGGTCATGGTGTAACACTGCTACACGGTATGGCCATGGTGTAATACTGCTACACGGTATGGCCATGGTGTAATACTGTTGCATGGTATGGCCACGGTGTAATCCTGCTACAGGGTATGGCCATGGTATCAGACAGCTACTGGATATGGCTATGGTGTAATACTGCTATACGGTATGGCTACGGTGTAATACTGCTACAGGGTACATCCACGGTGTGACATTGCTACAGGGTATGGCCACAGTGTAATACTGCTACAGGGTAAGGTCATGGTGTAATACTGTAACAGGGTATGCCACGGTGTAATACTGCTACAGGGTATGGCCACGGTGGAATACTGCTACACGGTATGGCATGGTATAATACTGCTACAGGGTATGGCCACAGTGTAATACTGCTACAGGGTACAGCCATGGTGTCATACTGCGACAGGGTGTGGCCACTGTGTAATACTGCTACAGGGTATGGCCACGGTGTAGTACTGCTACAGGGTGTGGCCATGATGTAATGCTGCTACAGAGTATGGCCATGGTGTCATACTGCTACACGGTACAGCACGGTGTAATACTTCTACACGGTATGGCCATGGTGTAATACTTCTATACGGTATGGCCATGGTGTAATATAGCTACAGGGTACAGCCATGGTGTAATACTGCTACAGGGTATGGCCATGGTGTAATACTGCTACACGGTATGGCCATGGTGTAATACTGCTACAGGGTACAGCCATGGTGTAATACTGCTACAGGGTATGGCCATGGTGTAATACTGCTGCAGGGTATGGCCAGGGTGGAATACTGCTACAGGGTATGGCCATGGTGTAATACTGCTGCAGGGTATGGCCAGGGTGGAATACTGCTACAGGGTATGGCCATGGTGTAATACTGCTACAGGGTATGGCCAAGGTGTAATACTGCTACACGGTATGGCCATGGTGTATTATTACTACACAGTATGGCCATGGTGTAATACTGCTTCACTGTATGGCCATGGTGTAATACTGCTGCACGCTTTGGCCATGGTGTATTATTACTGCACGGTATGGTCATGGTGTAATACTGCTACAGGGTATGGTGTGATATTCTTCTCGTTCTTCCCTATTTCTCAGCAGCACGAGGCTTGTCCGACAGACAGCCGACCTGCCAGTATATAGCCTGCTGAAGGGCTCCTTTCGGCCTCTAATCCATGCTTCAAATCCAGATAAATACAAATGGAAGGTTTTGCAATGAGCTACTCCTCTAGAGGGTGGTTCTTTCTCACTTTGCTGCAGATGGGCTCCTTAATCAAAAAGAAACAGCCTCTGAATGGCGAAGCTGATTGCTGTGCAATTAGTCAACATCTTCATTCAGTCTGAGGGTGGACAGAGGGTTGGTGAAGCAATTGAGGCTACCTCATTGAATGATTTTAAGGTAAAAATAAATACATTTTTGAACAGTGAAGGTATTAAGGGTTATACTGACCGGTTGAGTAAGTGGCATTGAGTCCAAGTAAAAACCAGCCATGATCTGAGTGAATGGCAGAGTAGGCTCATCGAGCCAGATGGCCTACTCCTGCTCCTATTGGGATATCTGGTCAGCATGGACGAGTTGGACTGAAGGGTCTGTTTCTGTGTTATACATCACTATGAGTCTATTTCTTATGTTCTTATTAAGTGGTGAATCTGCAGTCATTTGGAGAAACTACAACAGGCAGGATGCCTGTGGGGGTGAGGGAAAGGTGGATGATGTCAAATGAGTGGATGATCGACTCAATGAGTGGATCATTCTCCCATTTTGGGTTGAGGGAGGCAGGGTGGGGGCAAAGGCCTGCTTGCAACTGTTTTATCTGTAAAACTGGACAGCACTTCCAACAAGATTTGATAACTTCACTCTCTCTCCTTTTAAGGTTTACAGTCAAAGGTGGTAGCTATCAAGACCTCATCAAAATATGTAAAATATTCTCTACCACTAGCGTGCCATGGGATTTTCTCTTTAAGCTTCAAAATATTCAGTTGCATGGCTTCCAGAAAAGGAATTCTGGAAATGACTAATTAGAAAATGTTCAAAAAAAAAGTCTAGGTGTGATTTTGCATTCTTCAAATATAGGAGTGCACCACATTGAAGCAATATTTTGTAATGGCATGTTTATAAGTTTGACAAGTTTTTTTTTAGAATTACAAGAGAAGAGAGAAAATTTAGACATCAATAAAATAACTATCGAGTCATAGAGATGCACAGCATGGAAACAGACTCTCTTCGGTCCAACTTGTCCATGCCGACCAGATATCCTAACCTAATCTAGTCCCATTTGCCAGCACTTGGCCCATATCCCTCTAAACTGTTCCTATTCATATACCCATCCATTACCTTTTAAATGTTCTAATTGTACCAGCCTCCACCACTACCTCTGACAGCTCATTCCACACACACACACATCACCCTCTGCATGATAAAGTTGCCCCTCAAGTCTCTTCCCCTCTCACCCTAAACCTATGCCCTCTGGTTCTGGACTCCCCCACCACAGGGAAAATACTTTGTACATTTACCCTATGCATGCCCCTCATGATTTTATAAACATCCATAAGGCTCCCCCCTCAGCCTCCGATGCTCCAAGGAAAACAGCCCCAGCCTATCCAGCCTCTCCCTATAGCTCAAATCCTCCAACCCTAGCAACATCCTTATAATTTTTTTCTGAACACTTTCAAGTTTCATAACAACCTTCTGATAGGAAGGCGACCAGAATTGCACGCAATATTCCAACAGTGACCTAAACAATGTCCTGTACAGCCACAACATGACCTCCCAATTCCTCTGCTAAATGCTCTGACCAATGAAGGAAAGCATAGTTGCAAGGCTAATGTGGACAGTTTCTGTTTTATGTATTAATAAAGTTGGCTAATGTATTAGAATATTGAGTATCTGTTTACAGAATATTACTATCTAAATCAAGACACAGAATGGTTTTTGTATGTAAGTGTTTGGTGGTATCCTCCTGAAAGCTGATTTCAGCATAATTAAAACATATTATCCAGTTATTATCACATAGCTTTCATGGGATCATTAGTTTCTGGACATCCCTAAGGTATGGAAGATGCTGTACAGAGTGTTTTCTTATTGTTGAACTAAAAGGGAAGTATGGGTCATGTAATACATAAAAGATCCAGATTTCATAAGGACAACTTGAAAAAAGCATAAACCTAACAAAGCACTTTTTACTGTAGAGTTTAGAGATTTATTACACATTGTAATGCAATATTCTCAAAGCCATTTAGTTAAGACATCAATTTGTTTTTCAAGTAATAAACTTTCCCACTATTTGTCTAAATATTAAAGTGATGACATTTTTGACAAAGCATCATATGTAATGTTTACATGTTGCTGACATTTCAGCTTTTATTTTAGTAACATCTGTAAGTTCCCACACCTCCCACAACTCCCACAAAATTGTAAAGCTACACAAGTTACAGACATTATCTATTATCATAACCTACTTAAATGACAGGATTTATTTTGCTGGTTCACAGAAGCTTTGGAGTTGAATCTATTAACAGGCATTACATTACTGGTAGTGCTTTGAAACTGACACACCGAACTAGCTTCACATTTTCCTTTCAAAAAATTATTCCGCAGGTTAGCGAATTATGAGCAGTTGGAAAGTAGGACACATACAGTGCAGCAAATTTGTCAAAGTATTTTTCCCTCACTTCAGTCGCCTAGCCCAGTTTCACTTTCCTCCTCATTCCCTTTTAAAGACTGCTTTTTCTTTCCCCCAAGAAACCATCTGTCTTGATTTAAAATTAATGCACAATTTGAACCGTGCTTCATGCCAGAGCATTCCACACTCTAAATGTCCTTTATCTTTGTGACTGTCTTAAATGTCTGCACTTTAGTTACCATGCTGCCAGTCAGAGTAAACAATCACTATTTATCCTTCACAATGTTGAATACATCCATCATGTGTTTTCATGATTCTAGTGAAGAAATGCCTCAACTTTGCAAATCTCTTATCAAAAAAGAAATAACTGTCAACGTTCCATTTCCCCAGCTGCCAGGAAAATCTAAAGTACACCATCTCAATTGCTCACTCATCTTTTCTACCATTGAATAGCCAAAATCAAGTGATGCCCAGGTACCCCTACACTTCGTTGATTATACAAGGAAAAGGTGGATGATCGACAAAACATATTTTAAAAGAATACGCAGATGAATAAGATAAATGAAATATAGGCAGATCATATGTGTTATGTTGAATAACCTACAGAGATACTGAACCAGCATGTCAAGTGGTGGAGTGCAGATTTGCAGACATATAGCCATCTGCAAAGAAGTGCAAGAGTGTCCAAATAACTCTTTCGCTCAACTTATTGTGGCCTTGAACTAAAGCCAAGTACAATGGATGCCAGAGATCTGAAATCAAACATGATGTACTGGAGAAACTCAGCAGGTCCTGCAATAGCCACAAAGAGACAAACAGAGTTTATTTTTTGAGTGCAAAAACAAAGTCATATTGT
Organism: Chiloscyllium punctatum; assembly: GCF_047496795.1. Lineage (NCBI taxonomy): Eukaryota > Metazoa > Chordata > Chondrichthyes > Orectolobiformes > Hemiscylliidae > Chiloscyllium > Chiloscyllium punctatum. Next base: position 122,913,036 of record NC_092739.1, read on the forward strand.
ACTTGAAATGTCAATTCTGTTTCTCACTACATCTACACGGACAATTTAGCATGGCTAATCCAATGGGCTGTGGGAGGAAACCCATGCAGACAGAAGGAGAGTGTGCAACCTCTACACAGACAGTAGCCCAAGGACAGAATCAAACCTGGGTCCCAGGCATGTAAGGCAGCAGTGCTAACCACTGAACCACCATGCCATCCCTGTTGTGTTTCCACATAATTTTCTTTTTTTGATTTAATTGTGACCTTAGGTAGCAAACCTGATTTCAGATTAGACTGAAAGAATTTTAACGATGTGGCTCAGGTACCTCATTGACAGTCAACAATCAATTCCCATACCCTTACTCTGGGAGGTGGGATAGAGGTCATTCAGAGGTATGACACATGCTTCATGCTCACTGAAGGTCTTAAGTGCCAGTTAGAGGGCAGTAACTGGCAGCCAATGTAGAATCAGATATGCCTTCATATCATCTCATTGAAGCTGCCTACATAAACATTTTATAATGGAATTTCCCTATGTAAACAACTATCTGAGACAGTTTGTTGAGTAATCCAAACAAAAACTTACACTAATAATTAGCAGAGCCACAAAATATTTGTGGTCAAATCTTTATTATATCAGTACTACTTTAAACAGTATTTACACTACTTTTATCAAATGCTAACAGAATCAAAACTTTGTATTCTGGAAAAAATGCACATAAAGCCACGTGTAAGACAGACCTAAGGATATAAATGCAAAAGCTGTCAGGAGATTGGCCTTGGGACTTATTTATAGTGAAAAAATGTGAACCTCTAATTGGAAATTGTTTTCTTCCAAGCTGAAAAGTCAGAAAAATGTCTGATGTGCTCAGTAATATTAGAGAAGTAAGCAATTTACTTCCAAAATACATTACATTAATGCTTTATCAAATGATCAAACAAATGAGCTACTAATCTTGTTTCAAGACAAAGTTCTTGTTCAAGAATCAAAGTTCAGTGTAACATTATAACTGCTCCATCCTTGGGTCTGTGCAGAAATTCATTAGACTACTGACTACAATCTTTTATGTTGTTAGAATCAACCGGGATGTATTACTTTCAATTTACCTAACAATTTACCTATTTTTAAAAATACTTTTTATCTAATCTTGTGAATTTTTCATCTCATTGACACTTTATTTTGGCACAAATTGCAGCTTCTGAATAATAAGATCAAGTAATATTGTCCTTGCCAATTTACCATATACAAATCAAATATACAATCATCTCATTCACAAATCCCATGCCATTCCATCCTCCCCTCAAATACTGTTTCACCAGCTAACTATTACAGGGTTGCCCTTAATTTCTGCTGTTTGTGTTCTCTTCAAACCCTGTCACATGTTCTGTGTATACGAGGCAGCACAAAATAAACCCATAGTATGCACTCCTTAAAATTTCCAATCTAAAGTCTTGACAGAGAAAGCATTCACTTTGAATTATAAATACCTTAAGTAAGATCTGAAACTAAAGGCACAATTTACAAGTTATGTATTTCAGAAAAAAATTATGAGATACTCATGAAGTCATATTTGAAAGTATTACTGAGGGTTTTATTTTTCAAACAATCTACTCACAACCTCTCTCCCAAAGTCCTAGGATTTAACTGGAACAAATAAAGGAACTGCTAGAAATTGAAACAAAGTTAACATTCAGAATGTGAAAAGATGTTCAGAAAAGTTTGGCAAGAATAAAAAGGGAGATGGGATAGCAGCTCTGCTTGGAGATATTGCAATGTTGGCAAAACAGGAGGTCTTGAATAAGGTAAGAACAGCATTGAATTAGTTAGAGAGGAGGACAAAAAAAAAGAAATAACCTGGGAGTATTTTGTACATGTCCTAATGATGGGAAAGAGGAGCAATCTGCAAGGAAGTCGCTAAGATCACGAAGTCACTGCTATAGAATGCAGCTATTAGAGCTTTCATGACACCAGTGTTGATTGGGATAATATTATAATCATAGGTAAAGGTACTTGAGGAATTTCTGAGTTGCGTTCAGCAGAACTTCCTCAAATAACATGCTCCCAGATGCACAAGTGGTGTTGCTGGATCTATTGTTGAGGTCTAAGGAACCAAATGGACTAAAAATTGGAGAACATTTTAGATAAAGAGTCTTTATTGTATCATAAGGCTTGTATGGATAATGAAAAATACCAGGCAACAATCTAAGGCAGAACTTCTACCGTTAAAAGATGGATATCTTCATCGGGTTGAGATGATGAAATGGAACCAGAAATTGACAGAAGTAACATTGGCAGAAAAATTACTGACCTTGAAAGATAAAATCTAAATCCACCAACGAGAAGACAAGGATAAGTAGCAAGAGAAATGCCACCACCTGCAAGCTCCCCTTATACCAAGTTTCTACTCACCAGCCTAAATTGGAACTATTTTGCCATTTTGTTACTGCTCTGTCACACGCAACTCTCTTTTGTACAGCAATGTGGATATTCCTACAGCCAAGGAGTGCAACAGCTCACCAGAGCAACTCACCAGAATAATCTGGGAAGAACAATAAATTCTGCCTCAGCTGGTAACCCCCAGATCCCATTAACAAATAAAAAGAGCTTCTCGAAGATAGAGCTGTAGTGAAAGAGGAGGAGGATGTGAGGTATGTTTCTGGTAAATTCTTCAAAGGAGAATCAGACCCAGTACAAAAAGTTTAGAAGCAAAGACTGAGGAAAATGAAATTAGCAGAGAGATAATGAAAATAAAATAAATAAAAGGAGAATATAAGCGAATCCAAAAATGTTCAATCAGCAGGTGAATAGGTTCTAAACGATGTAGTGGGACTTTTTAGGAATAACGAGGGTGATATGGAGCAGAAGACATGACTCAAATACTTTGTATCGATGTATAATGAGCAAATGAGTGGTAGCAAAGTGTCAGTAGAGAGACGGTTAAGTATTAAATAGTTGAAGTAGAATTGGAAGATATAGAAAGACTGGCTATTCTTAGAGTACGTAGATAAGTTTCCAGATCCAAATGGTTTACATTCCAGTGTGCAAAAGGGAATGGAGTGCAGACAGCAGAAGACATCAATAAGTTTGGAAGATTGGAAGATTGTGGCAAACACAGGTGGGATTTTATGATTCTATAAATGGGACTAGTTTAGATTAGGTTGGCATGGATGAGTTGGGTTGAAGGGTCCTTTTCTGTGCCATATGATTCTATGACTCAATACTGGAGAGACATCAGAGGAATAGAGGATTTGGAAAGCTAGAATATTGTACCTCTAAAAGTTGATACATAAATATTAGTTTCTATGAACAGGTACAAAGTCTTTGTTATTATGGAAGGAGCAGTTTTAACTTATGCTAACATAAAGTGTGGGCCAAAGTTTGAGATAGAACAATGCAATATTTTTAAGGCAGGACCATAGATAGCAAAAATCTTGCTGTGGCTTAATTATCTAATGATACCCTTACTAATACAGATGATCAAACAATGTATGCAATTGCATGTTAGACATCAAATGATAGATAATCCTGAGAAAAGACTTTCAAAAATTTTGACTGCGATTTGTAAGGAATTTCACAGAATCAACACATTGTCTTTCCATGGATGATCCGAAATATCCAGAAAAGATCTGAAAGTTTCTTGAAGACCAGCTCAAGATAAGAATTAACTTCAAGCTTAATGGACACCAACTCATATCATATGGATAGCAACCTCAAATGACTCTGGCCAGATTATCAGAAGGTACGTCAGTAGCAAAGGATAAGAGCTTGACTGTCCCAAGAGGAAGCATCAGAGAGACTCAACAAGTCAGAGATTGCTTCTACACTCAGGTAGAGACAAAAAATCTGCAGATGCTGGAATTCAAGATAGACATGCAGGAGGCTGGAAGAGCATAGCAAGTCAGGCAGCATCAAGAGGCAGAGAAGTCAATGTTTCAGGTGTAATCCTTCTTCAGGACTTGGGGTGGATATAAGGGGAGCTGCAGATAAAGGGGTAGGTGGAGTGGAGTGGAGTGGTGAGGTAGGGATAGGTGAACACAGGTAGAAGGTATGAATTGGTTCGTCGATGGGAGGAATAAATCCTGTTGGCAGCTGGAAGGAAGGCTCAATCAGAGGAATGGAAAGGTGTGGTGGGGGGAGAGGTGAACTGGGAAGGGAGTTAGGGGATGGGAAGGGAGGTTATTTGGAATTGGAGAACTCAGCGTTGAGTCCTATGGGCTGTAGGCTGCCCAGGTGGGAGATGAGGTGTTGGACCTCCATATTGTTGTGTGGTTCGTTGTGGCAATGGAGGATGGTCATGTTGGAATGGGAGTGGTTAGGAAATTAAAATCAGTGGTGACTGGGAGGACAGGTCCGCCCCTTAGGGCACGTTCCACTGAGTATCTCAGCTGGGCCCACAGGGGCCAATCTGACCTCCCAGTCATTACCCATTTTAATTCCCCTTCCCACTCCCTTTCTGACATGACCATCCATGGCCTCCTCCATCAGCACAGCAGATCAGACCGCAAATTGGAGGAACAACACCTTATCTTCCACCTGGGCAGTCCACAGCCTGGAGGACTCAACATTGAGTTCTCCGATTTCAAATAATCTTCCTTTCCATCCCCTCCCCCACCTTCCATTCCTCTGATCAATCCTTTTTTCCAGTTACCAACCGGATTCATTCCTCTGATCGACCAACCAGGTTGTATCCTATACCTGTGCTCAGCTATCCCCACCTCGTTCCTCACACACCCTAACCACTCCACCCCCACTTTATTTGCAGCTACCTTTACACCCACCCCCAGTCCTGAAGAAGGGTCATAACTGAAACGTTGACTTCTCCACCTCCTGATGCTGCCTGGCTTGCTGGGTTCCCCCAGCCTCCTGCTTATCTATAAAAACTCAAGCACTGAAAGAATCTTGTGTAAGAAAAAGTGCCCTACCACTGATACTTGTGTCCATCCTGATGCTATAGTTGCAGCCAACAACAATTACATGCCTTAGGTGCAACCAACACATGTGGTTTGTTGCAATTATCCAAAAGCTTTTCAACTTTTCTTGATATCTGTAAAGCATGTACCACCAAGGGAGATTTGACATGCATGTTCAAAAAAAACTGAGTAAAAGACCCACACAAACCCCAGCACAAATCGCAAGTGCCCAACTAGACAGTACAAGACCACCTGTAGGAAAGAAAGTGTTAAGGTGCACAAAATCAGAGTCAGACAAAAGGTGAATTTCAGAAGGTAACCAAATTTTCCAGACTGTAAGTCTCGTACACCATGTTAATGGTATAAAGTAATCAGAAGCTTTCACAATTATTAGTGTCACATGTTCTGATAAGGCAGGACAACGCACATTGATAACTAACATTAACACAGAAGATAATGCCACCTGAAAGACTCTAACCTTAGCTGGCGGTGATTCATGGTTCAGATTATGAGTAATCTTCTGATACAGTATAATGATCACCAGTTTTACATAATGACAATGTACGTTTGGCTTCTCAAAATCATCGACCTGATCCAGGAGCTGCTGGTCTACGAATATTCATAGATCTCAGAACAGTCACAATTCATGAGATTCAAACTAAACCCATTGTGGTGTAACAGACAAGATGTGACACAATCAAATTAGTCAACAATCTCTAAGGAGATGACTTTGTAGTGAGATATAAGCCAATGGATAATAGTTAATTGTCATTGATTTCTGTTGGATTTTCAGTAGCACAGTATTTACACCCACTTTTTTTTTATGTTACATGAGACAACACATGAGGTAAAACACTCTGATAGACAGAAACTCTCACTAAATTGGCTTGCTTTTATTCAAATGAATTTGTGAACCTCTTTTGCAACCTTTAGTGATTGGTGTGTTCCTGGATTAGAAGTGCTGGAAAAACACAGCAGTTCAGGCAGCATCCAAGGAGCAGTAAAATTGACGTTTCGGGCAATCGCCTTTCATCAGGAATAGAGGCAGAGTGCCTGAAGGGTGGAGAGATAAATGAGAGGAGGGTGGGGGTGGGGAGAAAGTAGCATAGAGTACAATAGGTGAGTGGGGGAGGGGATGAAAGTGATAGGTCAGGGAGGAGGGTGGAGTGGATAGGTGAAAAAGAAGATAGGCAGGAAGACAAGTCATGGGGACAGTGCTGAGTTGGACGTTTGGAACTGGAGTGAGGTGGGGGAAGGGGAAATGAGGAAACTGTTGAAGTCCACATTGATGCCCTGGGGTTGATTGGTGTGTTTGGAAATTAAGGCCTCTTATTCCACTGCCCCACCTAGACCTGTCCCCCTCTCCCACTAATAAGTGACTTTCCACAAGGTAGTACCACATACTTCCATGAACAATCTCATTTGACAATGACTTAATCATTCTTCATGTTTTAAATCCTCTCCAAATTTGTCGCCGTCCTCCCCAGGACTCTTCATCCTTTCTGCACATCCCCATCCACCCCCAATTTAGTGTCATCTGGAATACAAAGCAATCATTTTTAAATTTGCAAACTCCAAATTGAGAACAGCATGGGAGCAAGGGTCTATTCCCACTTCTTTCATTCTTGTAACTGCGCTTTAGTCTGACTCTCGGTTTTTTGTTTTACCAATTAGATGTGAAGGAGAGCTTTTTTTTGACAGTGAGTGATAATATCCTGAAACTCACTGTCAAGGAGGCCCGAGGAGGAAAAGATAATGAAAGACTTCAACAAGAAATTAGATGGGCACTTCAGGGGTTTACACGTGCAGGGCTATGGGGTTACATCAAGAGAATGACACTGATTGGCAAGGATTCCATGGTGTGAATGGCCTGCTTTTTTGACACAATAAACCTTTGACTCTATTAAGGTTTTAAGCTGAAACAGGGAAAGCAAGACAGTGTAAAAGGAAAAGAAAAGAGAAAGTTAGGACTGCAGATGCTGGAGATCAGAGTCGAAGAGTCTGTTGCTGGAAAAGCACAGCAGGTCAGGCAGCATCTAAGGAGTAGTAGAATCGACATTTCGGGCATAAGCCCTTCATCAGGAATTGCTCTGAGGAAGGGCTTATGCCCGAAACCTTGACTCTCGTGCTCCTTGAATGCTGCCTGACGTGCTGTGCTTTTCCAGCACCACAACTCTCGACTTAAAGGCAAACAGCCAACGCAGGAATTTAAAACCAGTAAGCTCTACTATAGGATGGAAGGGAGGTGAAATGACAAAAAGAGATAATGATATAACAAAAAATAGATGGTTATGGGACAGGTGAGGAAACAAATGGATTTCTCCAGAAGGAAAAGAAAAATATTGAACAGTTGTTGCTTGCAAAACAGTCAAGTTCATAAGTTGTCAGACGTGTTATGTGGAAAGTGTGATAGAATGGAAGAGACTCCTTAGTGAAGTGGGATTTGCAAAAGGATAGTAAAGTTGTGGAAGTCACCAGGGTTACAGCTATTAATGCTTGATAGTCTATTCCAGAAATAGAGAATGAGCAGTCAAGGAGGGGGAACGGAAGAGTGGGTGGTGGATCATATGAAGGCAAAAGGTAAAAATATAAAACAAGTCCCTGAACATTTTCAGTTTTTTTCAATTCACTCATGGGTCATGGGCATTGCTGGCTTACCAATATCTATTACCTGCCCCTAATCGCCCTTGAGAAAGTGGTGCCTTCTTGAACCACTGCAGCCCATTTGCTATGGGTTCACTAACAATGCCGTTTGGGAGGGAATTCCAGGATTTTGACCCACTGATAGTGAAGGAATAACAATATACTTTCAAGTCAGGATGGTGAGTAGTTTGGAGGGGAACCTGAAGGTGGTGTCATTCTCATGTATCTGCTGTCCTTGTTCATCTAGATAGAAGAGATCATGGATTTACAAGGTGACGTCTCAGGATCTTTGATGAATTTCTGCAGTGCATTTTGTAATTAGAATGTACTGCTGTTACTCAGCATTGGTTGTGAAGGGAGTGAATGCTTGCCGATGTGGAGTCAGTCAATCAAGCAGGCTGCTTTGTCCCAGATAGCTTCTTGACTATTCTTGGTGCTGCACCCATCCAGGCAAGTATTCCATCAAACTCCTGACTTGTGCCTGGTAAACAGTGAACAGGCTTTGGGGAATAAGGTGAGTTACATGTCATAGTATTCCTAGCCTTTGACCTAATATTGCAGTCATTGCATTTGTGGTGAGTCCACTTGAGTTTCTGGTCAATGGTAACCCCAAAGATGTTGATAACCACTGAATGTCAAGGGATGGTTGGATTGTCTCTTAATGGAGATGGTCATTTGTGCAGCACTCATGTTACTTGCCATTTGTCAACACAAGGTTTAATATTGCCCAAATCTTGTTGCATTTGAACATGAACTGTTTCAGTATCAGAGGACTCGCAATTGGTGCTGAATATCGTGCAATCATTGGTGAACATCCCCACTTCTGACCTTATGATGGTGGGAAGGTCATTGGTGAAGCAGCTGAAGATGGTTGGGCCTAAGACACTACCCTGAGGAACTCCTGCAGAGGTGACTGACTTTCAAAAACCACAACTTTCTATCGGGTAGGACTCCAAACAGTGGAGAGTTTGCTCCCTGGTACCTATTGATTCCAGTTTTGCTCTCTAGTTTGGCAGAACCCAAACTAGAGAAAGGTCAGCCAGGCAGAGAAGGATGGTTGGATGAATTAAAAGAGGACAGCAATTAAGGCTAGTCTGCGGGGAAAGAGAGGTGTCAATTGAGCATCCAGGATGTAAAGGCGATAATCAGGATCATGAACTGGAAAGTTTGAAAGTGGTGGAAAATGTTAAAGAGTTATGGATATTGGTGGGAAGAGACAGGACAAGGGGCCATAAACCTGGAGTGAAGACAAGCTGTGAGAATATTTAAGCATTGGCCAATAATTTCTGATGCCTGGAAGCTTCACTTATAAGCTTGCATTAAAACAAAAAGGAAATATGATATTGTACACATATTGGGCAAGCAACTCTTCGGCATTTACTATGGCTGGTGAAAGATGTGCAAGGTTTATCAGTTATATTGAAAGGTGGTATGGCACAGGAGGAATAGTTAGTAAGTCTGCAGATGACACCAAAATTAGTGGTGTAGTGGACAACAAAGAAGGTTACCTCATAGTACAAAAGGACATTGATCAGATGGGCAAATGGTCTGAGGAGTGGCAGATGAAGTTTGCTTTTGATAAATGTGAGGTGCTGTATTTTGGAAAGGTGAATCAGGGTAGGACTTATTCACTTAATGGTAAGATCCTGGGGAGTGTTGCTGAACAAAACAACAGTGCAGATTCGTATTTCCTTGAAAGTAGAGTCGCAGGTAGATAGGATAGTGAAGAAGGCATTTGGTATGTTTTTCTTTATTCGTCCGTGCATTCAATATAGGAGTTGGGAAGTCATGTTGCGTTGTACAAGACATTGGTTAGGCCACTTTTGGAATACTGTGTACAATTCTGGTCTACCTCTTATAGGAAGGATGTTGTGAATCTTGAAAGGGCTTAGGAAAGATTTACAGGAAAGGATATTGCTAGGGATGGAAGGTTTGAGCTTATCGGGAGAGGCTGAATAGTCTGAGGCTATTTTCCCTGGAGTGTCAGAGGCTGAGGGGTGATGTTGTAGAAGTTTATAAGATCATGAGGGCATAGATAGGCTGAATAGCCAAGCTCTTGTCTCCAAGGTAGTGGAGTCCAAATCTAGAAGGCATTGGTTTAAGGTGAGGGGGACACGATATAAAAGGGACCCAAAATGTTATTTTTTCAAGCAGAGGGTGGTGCATGTATGGAATGAGCTGCCAGAGGAAGTGGTGGAGGCTGGTACAATTACAATATTTAAAAGGCATCTGGATGGGTATATGAATAGGAAGGATTTAGAGAAATATGGGCCAAATACTGGCAAATGGGACTCGATTAATTTAGGATAAGTGCGGGTTCATAACTCCTTGAACGTAGAGTCGCAGGCAGATAGGATAGTGAACGTGGTGTTTGGTATGCTTTCCTTTATTGATCAGAGTATTGAGTATGGGAGTTGGGAGGTCATGTTGTGGCTGTACAAGACGTTCATTAGGCCACTTTTGGAATATTGTGTTCAATTCTGGTCTCCTTTCTGTCAGAAGGATGTTGTGAAACTTGAAAGGGTTTAGAAAAGATTTACAAGAATGTTGCCAGGGTTGGAGGATTTGAGCTATAGGAAGAGGTTGAATAGGCTGGGGCTGTTTTCCTTGGAGCGTCGGAGGCTGAGGGGTGAGATTTATAAAATCATGAGAGGCATGGATAGCGTAAATAAACAAAGTCTATTCCCAGGGTGGGGGAGTCCAAAACTAGAGGGCATAGGTTTAGGGTGATAGGGGAAAGATTTAAAAAGGACCCAAGGTGTTTTTTTTCCCATGCAGAGGGTGGTGCATGTATGGAATGAGCTGCCAGAGGAAGTGGTAGAGGCTGATACGATTGCAACATTTAAAAGACATCTGATGGGTATATAAATAGGAAAGCCTTGCTGGAATATGGGCCTACTGCTGGCAAGTGGGACTAGATTATGTTGGGGTATCTGGTTGACATGGATGAGTTGGACTGAAGGGTCTGTTTCCGTGCTTTAAATCTCTATGACTCAATGGTAAGCATAGGCAAGTTGGACCAAAGGGTCTGTTTCCATGCTCTATGATCTGAAACATTAATTTTGTTTCTCTCTCCACAGATACTACCAGACGAGCTGCATATTTCCTAACCTTCCAACTTTATTTCTGGTTTTCTAGTCTTGAACCTCAAATTCAATTTCCAAAACTGCGTTATTGTTTCTAAGTTGCTCACTCACACTTAAGCTGATTCCTAAATAAAATCTGCTCACATTGGAGTGGTAATCTCTATTGTGAAACTTTAGATAATTACTAGGAGTAATTCTGTTGCTTAATCCAAATATCGTGTTGCAACTTTTGTGAACAGTCACACACCCGAGTGGTGCCATGTCACTTTTTGGCCATTAGAAACAGGCTAGGACACAGAAAAGCTGGCAAAATGACTCAAGATTCTGTCAGGTAGTCTGACCTACATCTCACAACCAAGCTATTTTGCCAATTCAGCTAAATAGATCGCCTGCCAGCCTGGAACCTAATCCTTCCATTTTCATAGAATCATAGAATCCCGACAGTGTGAAAACAGACCACTTGACCCAACAAGTCCCCACCAACCCTACAAAACGTAATACACTCAGACCCATTCCCCTACCCTAATACTCTACATTTCCCCTCACGCATGCACATACCCTACACACCCCTGAACACTAAGGACAATTTTAGCAAGGCAAATTCACCTGACCTGCACATCTTTCGACTGTGGGAGGAAACCGGAGCAGCCAGAAGAAACCCATGCAGACACAGGGAGACTGTGCAAACTCCACACAGACAGCCTCCAGAGGCTGGAATTGATCCAGAGTCCCTGGTGCTGTGAGACAGCAGTGCTAACCACTGAGCCACCATGCCAGTTAAGGTCCTAATGGGATTGGAAAGTTTTGGGGGGGGGGGCAGTCAGTGGTGATGTGTATGGGCTCTTTCCTGGGCCTTCGGGAGGAAACTTGGCAGCAGTGATCACTGATAAGTATTGCGCTGCCTTTCCAGTGTCCCCCCACCCCGCTTTTAGTACTTCTGTTGGCACCCTGTCCACACATTCAGTCTATATTCACTTCTTACTTCAGTGATAAAGACATATTTGGACTGACATTAGCTTCAGCCTCAATATAAACCATCCATAGGGCAGAATCTTAGCAGGTTCTGAGTGTTGTGGGCTCTGGTGAGATGTAGGGCAGAGTCAGGCAAGATTTTCTTTGAGCCCCAGCTTCTTGTTGAAATCATTTCGCTACATTGTGTGCACTTTTCTTAAACAGCAAGGACAGTCATAGAGTCATAGAGATGTACAGATTGGAAACAGACCCTTCGGTCCAACCTGTCCATGCCGACCAGATATCCCAACCCAATCTAGTCCCACCTGCGAGCACCCGGCCCATATCCCTCCAAACCCTTCCTATTCATATACCCATCCAAATGCCTCTTAAATGTTGCAATTGTACCAGCCTCCACCACATCCTCTGGCAGCTCATTCCAGACACGTACTACCTCCGCGTGAAAAAGTTGGCCCTTAGGCCTCTTTTATATCTTTCCCCTCTCACCCTAAACCTATGCCCTCTAGTTCTGGACTCCCCGACCCCAGGGAAAAGACTTTGCCTATTTACCCTATCCATGCCCCTCATAATTTTGTAAACCTCTATAAGGTCACCCCTCAGCCTCCCACGCTCCAGGGAAAACAGCCCCAGCCTGTTCAGCCTCTCCCTATAGTTCAAATCCTCCAACCCTGGCAACATCCTGGTAAATCTTTTCTGAACCCTTTCAAGTTTCACAACATCTTTTCGATTCTCCTCCATGATTAATAACTTTGTTGCTTGTTCAACCCAACATGCCGCATAAATATTTTGACTGCAATCTTACTAAACTCACCAAACAAAATAGTGGGGAAGAATTCAGTAAGCTCTATCAGAACTAGACATGATAAATGCAGGCAAGTGCAAGATGGGATTCATATTTTGCTTGGGCTGAAAAATGGCAAGTAACATATGTGCCACACAAGTGGCAGGTGCTGACTATCTCCAACAAGAGACAATCCACCTCTTGACACTTAATAACATTCCTATCACAAACTCCCACTATCAACATCCTCGGCATTACCATTGATCAAAAGCTCAACTGGATTCACCATAGAAATACTGGGGTTACAAGAGCAGGTCAGAGGCTAGGAATACTTTATCAAGTAATTCACTTCCTGACTCGACAAAGCCTATCCTCTATCTACAAGAAGCATGATGGAGTATTCAATACCTACTTCGAAAAGTGCAGCTTTAATGATACTTAAGAACCAGGGGTCACAGTCTAAACATACAAGATAAATCACTTACCACTGAGATAAGTAGATATTTCTCAGCCCAGAAAGTGGTGACCCTTTTGAATTCAGTATCACAGAAAGGAGTGTGTGCTGGAGTTAGCGCATGAGGCTAAAGAGATCAAATGATACGGAGAAACAAAATGGGTACAGCTACTGAGTTGGATCAACAGCTATGAACACAATAAATAGCAGTGCAGGCTCAAAAGGCCGAACAGTCTGTAGCTGCTCCGACTTTCTATGTATCCATGTGAAAGTCTTGACACCATTCAGAACATAACAGCCTGCTTGATTGTTTATGGATGTGATGTCAGTCAGTCCCTCCACGATCAACCCTCAGTAGCAGGTATCTACAGTGGTGAAAAATGCCTTTCAGGCCCATCATAGTTGCATACAATCTAAAATTTGCACATCAAAGCTCCTAAGTCAGCATCTTCCAAATCTATGGCCACCATCATTGAGAAGGATAAACGCAGCAGATACACGGGAACACCACCACATTTAAGGTCGCCTCCAAACCATCCTGACCTGGAAATATATCACCGCTCCTTCAGTGTCACTGGGTAAAAATCCTGGAACTCTTTCCCTGGTGTGCTGTAGGTAGACCCACAATACAATGGACTGCAGTGATTGAAGATGGCAGCTCACCACCACTTTTTCAAAGGCAACCAAGATGGGCAAAAATTGCCACCTCAGCCAGCAACACCAAATCCCATGACTGAATAAAAAAAATCCAAATTTTTCCAAATTTCTCGTAAGTGAAATGTTTCATTCCTGGAGCCATTCTCACATGCATCTTCTGCACTCTCTTTGATGCATTCACAGCCTATCCGTGCTGTGATTCTCATAATTAAATTCAACACTCCAGCTGAAGCCTAACCAGTATCTTCATTGTTACCTTTATACCCAAATTTATGAAGCCTAGACTGCTGCATGCTGTACTAAAAGCTCTCCCACTAGTTGTCTTGCCACCTTCAATGACGAGTATATATACAGCCAGGTCTCTGCTCCCACCCACTTTTTTGCTGAGCACCGTCTTTCCATCTTATTTGTACCAAAATATATCACCTCACATTCCCCCACGTTGATCTTCATCTAACACTATGTTTCCACTCCATCAACGTGTCAGTGTCATTTTGAAGGTCTACATTGTCTTCCACTCAGTTTTCAATTCTCCCTAGTTTTATGTCATGCATAAACTATGGAATTGCCTCTGCACACCATGATCTGGATAATCTACATACCTCAGGAAAAGCAATGATCTCAAAAGGTAAAGTTCACTATAATCCTTCTTCCAGTCTGTAAAATTCACCATTACAGTATTTATATTGCTACTGTTCCTTTTATTCCATACTGAATAACTTCCTTCATAAGTCAGTTTTATGGCTTTGTCTCAGATGCCTTTTGGACGTCCATGTCCACTATATCAACTTTCTTCTCTTATTCAATTCTCTTCGTTACCTCTTCAAAAAAATGAACAAGTTAGTTTGGCAAAATGTTTACTTGACAAAACAGTCCAGACTGTTCCAAAATCTATCTGAATTTTTCCATGTGGCTATTAATGTTATCATAAATCATGGTTTACAGAAGTGTCCAGTCAATGGGCTAAAATCCACGGAGATTGTATTAAGTGTACCAGGAAATATCGCAAGAAACTGACTCATATGTGAACTTGTGTGTATGCAATGAAGTTAAAGTAATCGTGAGTTTAGTATGCAGTTTGTTTTAGGTTTCTCAGAATGATACCAGCTGAAGATAAAGCATCCAGCGAACACACAGAGAAACTGACCAGTAGGAACCAGCTGCAACTGTGTCACCCTGAGCAAGATGCCTTAGTGTGCAGATGTGACTCTTTGTTGGGGTTGATACTTGCAAAAATATTGCTGGACTAGAAAGAACAGCATCAGTTTGAAACATTTTCTGGCGTGTAATGAAAACTTTCCAACCTTTTGTCTAGTGTAATAAAATTCAAATTTTGTTCTTGTCCACTGCAAGTTTTATTGTGCGTGTTAAAAATAGACTTGCAGATTCTTGTAAAATGTGTTCAGTAACTGACCTGGTTGAGTTAGGAGCTATCATGCCAGGTTTCAATCAGGGATTTGGCTTATCCAGTATGAACATCAGCTGGGATTGTAACAATAACGTGAAAGTGCATCTAAAGTGTGCTTGGATAATGCTTTGAAGATCACAAGTACTTATTTACAGAGATCAATGAGCTAGATATGTCTGCTTTTTACAACAGTTCACATCTATCATTGGTAGAAAAACTTCCTGGTGAAGGTATCATTCTGAGACATTGACTGCCCAGCTTCTCAGATGCTGCCTGGTCTGCTGTTTTCTCCAGCACCACACTTTATCAACTCAAACTTTAACACTCAAGTTAAGACCAGTTTTCCTTTTCTTAGGGAACCATGGATTGAACTGCAGAATACGATCACTGATTAAATTCCCAAATAGTTAAAAACAGAATTTGATTTATTCAGCTCAGTAAAACAAATTACTTGAAAAATTCTGGACTGGATTCAGAGGTTTGCATGTCTCCTCCCTGAGTGAATCAATCCAAGAGTTTGCAGACTCTATTCAATGTTTGTATTTATCACTCCACACTTTAAACATTTTTGGATAAAAGCCCAAAGTCAGAAGTCACACAGCACCAGGTTATAGTCCAACAGGTTTACTTGAAATCACACAAGCTTTTGGAGCGCAGCCCCCACCTGACAAAGGGGCAACACTCTGAAAGCTTGTGATTTCAAATAAATCTGCTGGACTATAACCCGGTGCCGCATGACTTCTGACTTTGCCAACCCCAGTCCAACACCGGCACCTCAACACCAAAGATGTTTAGACAGAGACAGTTGGTTCTGATTGGTAATGTGGCAGTAAAATGAGATCCAAGGAATTCCTGTGGTGTAGTAGTGGCGAGGGAGAAAGTGAGGATTGCAGAGGCTGAAGATCAGACTCAAAAAGGGTGGTGCTGGAATAGCACAGCAGGTCAGGCAGCATCTGAGGAACAGGACAGTCAACATTTCGGACATTAGCCCTTCATCAGGAATGTATGGTGGTGTGCCTGTCTCTGAGTGAGAAGACAGTTTCCAGTCCCAGCTGCTCCCAAAGTGGCTGTGATGCCACTGAGTCCCTCTACATCAACGCTAAGTAGCAAAATTATAGACATCAACAGCGCAGAAAAATGCCCTTCAGACCCATCATTGTTGTGTAACTGGTAACACATCTATAGAGGCTGATAGAAAATATCTTAAATGAGATCTAAACTCAATCTTGGCAGTTGCTCACCCATAAAACTAGCAGTGATTAGTAATTACTTCATGTTACTGCACTAATCCCTTTATAGACATCTTTTCTATAGATCCCTAGCTGTCTATGTTTGAGAACCACTAACATAGGTCAATTTCGCAGCCAATTTACACAATATAAACCCTTGCAAACAGCAGCAAAAGTAAACAGATAATCTATTTTTAGTGGCATTATTTGAGGGGTTAGTGGTCAGCTGCCATCTTGAATCACCAAAGTCCTTAGGTCTACCTACAGCATTTGGATTACAGTAGTTTAAGAAGGCAGATCACTATCACTTTCTTAAGACTAACTAGGGCAATGAATATTGGTCAGCCAGAGATACCCACTCCCTACGATCAATTTAAAAAATGGCCAAATGAATAAATAAACTCCATGCTATACTTCGACTGGTGCTATGTGTTCTTTAACGTCCCCTCAAGGGCAGACAAATTCTTGTATTATAACTGATAGCACTTCTCAAGTACTTCACTTATATATGAGCGTAGATTGTTTGTTTATGTCCTTCTCACTTGGAGGCAACTGTGTTACAATTGACTACAGAGTTTTAGGCCTTGAATGATTGAACAAAAGTCGCAATTTTTCTTCAAATTTTGTATTCCCTGATTCCAACAGAAAACTAATTGGCAGCAAATGTCAGTCGACCACATAAAGCAACATATGTCTCGCATCAGCAGTACACAAAATCCATAACTGACCTCATAACAAAGTCACTAAGCAACCAATCTAAGTTCAAAAGAATTTTGAAGGATGCTGATTACATTAACTACACTCTCCAGTGCACCTATACTGAACTGTTAGTTTCACAACTGCCCCAAGTCTGAATTTTCTTGTAGGATAAAAATTAATTACTGAAGAACACACAAATTATATTAATTAGAACAAAATTCATAGCTCCTTGAAAGTGGAGTTGCAGGGAGATAGGATAGTGAAGACGGCGTATGGTGTGCTTTCCTTTATTGGTCAGAGTATTGAGTACAGGAGTTGGGAGGTTATGTTGCGGCTGTGCAGGACATTGGTTAGGCCACTGTTGGAATATTATCACAAAGTGGTTGTGAAAATTGAAAGGGTCCAGAAAAGATTTACAAGGGTGTTGCCAGGGTTGGAGGATTTGAGCTATAGGAAGAGGCTGAACAGGCTGGGCCTGTTTTCCCTGGAGCGTCGGAGGCTGAGGGGTGACCTTATAGAGGTTTTACAAAATGATGAGGGGCATGGATAGGATAAACAAATAACGTCTTTAGTTCTGGACTCCCCATCCCCAGGGAAGAGGATATAGGTTTAGGGTGAGAGGGAAAAGATATAAAAGAGACCTAAGGGGCAACTTTTTCATGCAAAGGGTGGTGCGTGTATGGAATGAGCTGCCAGAGGAAATGGCGGACACGTACAATTGCAACATTTAAAAGGCATTTGGTTGGGTATATGAATAGAAAGGGTTTGGAGAGATATGGGCAAGGTGCTAGCAGGTGGTACTAGACTGCGTTGGAATATCTGGTCAGCATGGACGAGTTGGACCAAAGGGTCTGTTTCCATGCTGTACATCTCTTTGACTCCATGACTATTACCTCAAACTATAGTTATTTACTGTGGCTTGAGTTCCCTGATCTCTATGGAAACATTATTATGAATTTTTCGGAATCATTATGAATTCTTCTCTTTTTAAATCCTTATTAAATTCTTTTCATTAACACAAAAATGGACATTTCAGGTAAAATATTACAAATTCTGATAACACTGTGTGAAAAGCACATTAAATAGATCTTCGAATATGTCCACAGGTCTAAAACATGCATAATTTGGCACACTTCACTTTGAAAGAACTGGAGTAAACATTTGTGAGTTATATAACAAAATGGATGCATAAGTCTGTTAAGATCAGATAAATGTCTCAGAGTTTCCATTTGAACATGAAAAACAAATGTTTTCATTTTCATTTGGATTTGTACTGTCCTCTACTATAATTACGTAGCATCTTGGAAATATTTTAGAGCATCAGAAGTGCAGAGTTTCAAACAGTCAGATTTTTGGCTGCATCGATTCAATGTTGATTGATTGATTGGTGGATTTGATTGATTTGTTGTCACATTTACTGAGGTACAGAGAAAAGTTTTGTTTATAAGCAGTACAAGCAGATCATAGTAAACAAGAATGTACAGATCAAAAAGACTTAGATTACACTGCATAGTGCGAGCGCTAGGCGAGATCAGCGTTACCATGATCAGCATTATTTGTTTCCTTTGTGCTTAGATAAAATTGGATTCTTCTAAAAATATCTAACCTGAAACATTACAAACTAAATAGACTTCCAAACTTGAAGTGTAATGCTAACTTCTGGTTCAAAAATGCTCATTGTCTCATAGCTCACTTCCCTTAAATAATACTAACATGAAAACATTACCCAAGTAGTTTGTACCCCTCAAATGCCTAAAGCTACAACTAAACTGTACTACCTCAGTGAATGGAGTGCCAAGCAATTCAAGCTGCTATTGGCAAATTGAAGAACATACCATTACATCAATAAGTCTATTTACACTTCTCTTCTAAAACACACGTTATGACAATAACCTTTGAACAAATGTATTTACATCGTGTTTTTCACACAGTGAAACTTCCCAAGGCTCTTCATAGAATATAATTTGTTTAAAATGAACACAATGAAAGAGGGATTATTAAGGCTGATGAACTCAGGGCATGTTTGGGAACATGGGGTTGGGACATCATATCTATTACAGAAACCTGCTGAAGGGATGGACAGGGCTGGCAACTCAGTGTTCCGGGTTTCAAACGCTATAGGAAGGATAGAAAGGGAGGCAAAACAGGAGGGGGAATAGTTTTTTTGATTAAGGAAAACATTAGAGTTGTAACTAGAGAAGGTATTTCTAAAAAATCGTCTAGTGAAAATATAGCGGTACAAATTAGGAATAAGAAAGGAATGATCACTTTGATGGGATTGCATTATGGACACCCCCAATAGAGGGAAATTAAGGAACAAATATAAGAGATCTCAGAAATATATAAGAATAATAAGGTGGTAATAGGTGATTTTAATTTTGCAAACGTTGACTGGGACTACCATAATGTTAAGGTTTGGATAGTGAAGCATTTGTTCAACATGTTCAAGAAAATGTTCTTTATCAATATGTAAACGTTCTGACTAGACAAATTTCTCTTGGGTAATAAAACGGGTGATAATAGGAGAACACTTTGGGTCTAGCGATCATAATTTTATTTGCTTCATAAAAAGTTCTGGAAAAGAATAAGCCTTCTGTAAAAGTTGAAGTTTTCAATCGGAGTAAGGCAAATTTTAATGGTATGAGACAAGAACTTTCAAAAATTGATTGCACTAGACTGTTTGTAGGTAAAGGGACACCTGATAAGTGGGAGGCTTTCACAATAGTGATAATGAGTTATAAAAAAATCCTATGTTAGATATGGACAACTGTGTTCAAATGAATCTCTTGACCTGTACAAAGCATCCAGTGTGGGGTGCTGGAAAAGCACAGCAAGTCAGGCAGCATTTGAGGAGCAGAAGAATTGACATTTCGGGCATCTGTCCTTCATCAGGAATGAGGCTCATTCCTGATGAAGGGCAGATGCCCGAAACGTCGATTCTCCTATTCCTTGGATGCTGCCTGACCTGCTGTGCTTTTCCAGCACCACACTCTCGACTCTGATCTCCAGCATTTGCAGTCTTCATTTTCTCCCAGTATAAAGAGTGTAGGGGTATTTTTAAGAGGGATATCAAGAAGGCAAAGGGGAGAATATGAGATAGCCTTGGCAAATAAGGTTAAGGATAATCCAAATGATTTTACAAATACCTTAAGAGCAAAAAAGCAACTAGAGAGAGAGTAGATCAATAAGGTAATCTTTGTGATGAACTTCAGGAGAGGGTAGAGATATTAAGTGAATATTCTGTGCCAGTTTTTACTGTGGAGAAAGAAATGGAGGCTAGAGAATTCAGAGAAATAAATATTGATGATTTGAAAACAGTTCACATTGCAGTTGAGAAATTGCTGGAAGTCTTAGAAAACATAAAGGTAGATAAATCTCCAGGACCTGATCAAGTGTATCCAAGGGAAGTTAGGGAAAAAAACTGCAGGACCCCTCACAAAAATATTTGTATCTATAACTAAATGTATGGTGCCAGATGACTGTGGAGTGGCTAATGTCATGCTTGTTTATGAAAGGAAGTAAGGAGCAGATTGGGAACGAAAGACGTGAGTCTGACTTCAGTGGCACATAAATTGTTGGAAGTGATTCTGAAAGATAGGATTTATATGCACATTGAAAGGCAAGGAATGATTAGGGAAAGTCGACATAGATTTGTGCAAGGGAAACTGTGTCTCATAAACTTGATTAATTTTTTGAGGAAATAAGCAAGAATATTGATGAGGCCAGAGTGGTAGATGCTGTTTACTTGGACTTTAGTAAAGCCTTTGACAAGTGTTATGGACTAAGCTAGACCACTCAAAACATTCTTAAGCAGACAGCCCAGACCATAACTTTGCAACTTGTTTCAGTAAGTGTACAGAGAAAATTACCCGGAGTTAGCGAAGTTGACTACCAGGTTTAAAACAGACAAAAAAATTTGCTCACAAAATTACACAATGAAACACAAAGAACAAAATAAAAAAGCCCAACAGAACTCAGTCTATCCAACTAGACTTAAGTATGCTGTTCTGAATCCACTGTGACTCAGTGGTTAGCACTGCTGCCTCACAGTGTCAGGGACCTGGGTACGAGTCCAGCCTCGGGTGACTGTCTGTGTGGAGTTTGCACATTCTCCCCATGTCTGCATGGGTTTCCTCCAGGTGCTCTGGTTTACTCCCACAGTCCAACTATGTGCAAGTCAGGTGAATTGGCCATGGTAAATTGCCCACAGTGTTAGGTACATTAGTCAGAGGGAAATGGGTCTGGGTGGGTTATTATTTGGAGAGTTGGTGTGGACTTGTTGGGCTGGACAGCCTGTTTCCACGCTGTAGGAAATCTAATCTGCACAACAGTCGCAAAAGCAAATCCCCTTTGAAACACAGGACAAAAAAGGATCAGATGCTTACAGGTTGAAGTTAGGAGGGCAGAAGATAGAGTTTCCACACAGCTCACTATTGAACTCCCAACCAGTTCTGTACTGAACTAAACTGCTCAGCTCAGCTACAGCGCTGACCACTCCCCTTTCTTTATACAGGTCACTTTTAAAACATGAACACTTTGGCCTGAAGTCTCATCTGTTTACATATAAACAGAAAGGCCTCTTAATACCCTTTAATCTCTGTACCAAACCAGACTGAGTGGAGCCCAGCCTGGTTTATTACCCCTCTGAAACAAATCAAGGACATAGTATCCTTAAGCCAAGGAACAGCTTTTAGAAAAACAAAAGTGGACTAGCTTTGTGACACAAGATTCCACATGGTAGACTAATTAGTAAAGTTGGATAACATGAGATTCAGGGTGAGTTTGTTAATGGGATATGGAATTGTCTTAAGGACAGCAGAGTGCAATAGTGGAGTCTTGTTTCTTGGACGGGAGGCATTTTACCAATGGTCAGTGCTGAGCCTACTTTTGTTTGTCATTTGTAAAAATGATTAAGATGAGAATATCGGAGCTATGGTTAGTACATTTGTGGATATCATCAAAATTAGTGGTATCGTGGACAGTGAAGGTTATGACAGATTACAAAGAGATCTTGATCAATTGGGTCAATGAGTTGAAGACAGTTTCAAGTTCCATGAGTCAATGAGTTATAAGGAAAGGCTGGATAGGCTGGGAGTTTTTCCACTGGACCATAAGAGGTTAAGGGATGACCGAATAGAAGTTTGGTAAAATCATGAGGGTATGGATACAGATGGGGGAATTTCAAGACTGAGAGCATAGTTTTGAGGTGAGAGGAGAAAGATTTAAAAAAAAAGGCTTTTTTTATAATATAAGAGTGATTTCTGTGCAGAATGAACTTCCAGAGGAAGTGGTGGATGCAGGCACAGTTACAATGTTGACAAGTTATTTGGATGACATATTGGTATGTCATCAAATGCTCCTCAAATGCTGCCTGACTTGCTGTGCTTTTCCAGCACCCCACACTGGATGCTTTGTACAGGTCAAGAGATTCATTTGAACACAGTTGTCCATATCTAACATAGGATTTTTTAATAACTCATTATCACTATTGTGAAAGCCTCCCACTTATCAGGTGTCCCTTTACCTACAAACAGTCTAGTGCAATCAATTTTTGAAAGTTCTTGTCTCATACTATTAAAATTTGCCTTACTCCGATTGAAAACTTCAACTTTTACAGAAGGCTTATCCTTTTCCAGAACTTTTTGCAAGAGATAGGGTGGGAAGAGGTGTAATCCAGGTAGCTATGGAAGTCGGTGGGTTTGTAAAAATGTCAGTGTCAAGTCGGTCGTCACTAATGGAGATGGAGAGGTCCAGGAAGGGGAGCGAGGTGTCAGAGATGGTCCAGGTAAATTTAAGGTCAAGGTGGAATGTGTTGGTGAAGTTGATGAATTGCTCAACCTCCTCACGGGAGCACGAGGTGGCGCCAATGCAGTCATCAATGTAGCGGAGGAAGAGGTGCGGAGTGGTGCTGGTGTAATTACGGAAGATCAACTGTTCTACATAGCCAACAAAGAGACAGACATAGCTGGGGCCCATACGTGTGCCCATGGCTACGCCTTTGGTCTGGAGGAAGTGGGAGGATTCAAAGGAGAAATTGTTAAGGGTGAGGACCAGTTCAGCCAAACGAATGAGAGTGTCAGTGGAAGGGTACTGTTGGGGACGTCTGGAGGGGAAAAAACGGAGGGCTTGGAGGTCCTGGTCATGGCGGATGGAGGTGTAGAGGGATTGGATATCCATGGTGAAGATGAGGCGTTGGGGGCTGGGGAAACGGAAGTCTTGGAGGAGGTGGAGGGCGTGGGTGGTGTCTCAAACGTATGTGGGGAGTTCCTGGACTAGGGGGGATAGGACAGTGTCAAGGTAGGTAGAGATGAGTTCAGTGGGGCAGGAGCATGCTGAGACAATGGGTCGGCCAGGGTGGACAGGCTTGTGGATCTTGGGAAGGAGGTAGAACCGGGCAGTGCAGGATTCCCGGACTATGGGGTTGACTGATGATGTTACCTAGCCAGGTAATGAAACACCTGGATATCAAACCTACAGCTCAGCGAGCAAACCTACACCCTAAACTACACACGGACTTTTGTGGTGATCAGTATGTGATAGCACTGTCAATTACTTATCACCATAGTAATTTATTCACATCTTTCCAAAAGTGGAACATTTATTAAAAAAAACCTGGTTCTTTCATGTTGAATCATGCTGTATTGTTATTTTTTTTTGGCATAAGGTAAACCTTGAAAGTTTGCTTATTATGCCCTCAAAATCAGCAATACATTTTAAAAAAAAGCAAGGATCCCAAAACATATAAATTGCCGTACACAATTTAGTTTACATTTATGATTTCACTCCACCTTTTTTGTGAGTAATTTTCAATGCAGTTTTATACTTCCTATTCTAGGACTGTTTAATCTGATTGACAAAAAGCTTGCATCAAATACAAACTCCCAAGATCATTTAGAAATCCCAGCGAGTCCTGCAAATCCTGCTGGATAATTAGATTCACACTCAGTCGTCTGTTGAACTCAAAAGGCACATTTACCAGATTCAGCCAGATAACTATTTCCCTCTCATCTGCACCATTTCCCAAAGGAAAAATTTCCACAGGAAGTCATGTAGTTCCAATATAGAGTTTACATGACTTTGTAGCTCCTGTCTGCTGGTTGTGAACAGCAGTAGCTTCCTGAGTATAAACGTCTGTAGCTCAGTGTTGGCCACTTTTCCGATCAAAGATGAGTGTTTCCATTTTCTTAGAAGAAAACGTTTTTTTTTCTTTTTTGGAAATGCATTTACTCATCTAATATTGCAAATTCTTGTTTGGAAAATGTTCAAACATTTACTTCATGAAAACAATAACACATAATTTACTTGAATACGTTATCTCAAAAATATTTCAGTGGAAATGTTGTAGTTGGTTTAGAAAGTACCAGCTTAAGACATCTACATGCCAAAAATATCAAAGACATTCTATAGTTCTTTAAAGTAACACAGTTACACTACCTTGTACTATATTGTCACAACCTATATTTTCAAGGGATAAAATCTTCAATTGCAGGTTTGATAGTAGCTTCGAGTTTAAAAAAATCAAAACACCCATTTTGCTCAGCTGGAGAGGTTCTGTTTCTACACAAGTATGATAACAGAGGCAGAAATCCAGAAGACTTGTACCTGAATCCATTCCCTGCCATTTCAAAGCGGATGAGGGAATGGGATGAGTTGCAATAAGTACATCTATGGTTTACAGAGGTAACTGCACATGTTATGGTGCAGTTTCTTCAGTCAGATCAGACCTGATAGGAGAAACTCTAAATGCACCACAACTCATTGTAGAGGCCCAGGGATAGGTTGGGTGGCTGTCAGTTTATAGTTTGATTGACAGATCCAAGTACTTTTGAACTCAGAGCATAAGTGCAAAAGCTTGTTTTTTTGTTTAAAAACTCTTTGATGGGATGTGGTACCTGCTTGAAAGGCAAACGTGTGTTGTCATCCCTAATTACATTCTGGAGGGGGTGGGCTGAGATTCGTATCCCTCCTCCACCATTTGCCCTTATACTTATCATGTCAACTGGTCCAGTATCCACCATGGACAGACACGAGGACCCATGCTGAGATAAAATAAAGGACTTGAATATTTATTGATGAATTCACTATTTTTAGAAAAAAGCTCTTGAATTGATAATAAACCGTGAAATTCACTTTCAATAATGTTGGACATGAAGCTATCAATGATTGTTGTGGATGGGTTGCTCTTCAGAGGGTCGACGTGGACTTGTTGGGCCGAAGGGCCTGTTTCCATGCTGTAAGTAATCTAATCTATAAGTAATCTAATTTTAAAAATTAGATTACGTCTGGGTCCTCGTGTCTGTCCATGGTGGATACTGGACCAGTTGACATGATAAGTATAAGGGCACATGGTGGAGGAGGGATACGGGTTGGGCTTGAGTGGCAGAGGGGCTGTAAAAAGTCATGGGAGTGGTGGGTAGTGAAAGCTGAGATACCATGTGTTGGCAAAGATGGGTGTAAGGTGTATTAGGTGGAGTGGAAGTTGTTTTATCCTCTCTTCCTCATTTTAGACAAAGTGCTGAGATTTGTAGCTTACCTTGCTGCCAGACTGCCTTGGCAGCCTCCAGACTCTTTTTGGGGTCACTCGCTCCAACTTGCACTTTTTCTGACACAACCTACAACTCTCAGCCCACCCCCTCCAGAATGAAAATCCAACCTTCCCAGGTATCATTTCTCATGTCAGACTTGCAGAGCTGAGAATACTCCAAGCTCTGTTTCACTGACCCACAACCAAAACCTTTGCCCAAGGTCAAATAACAACTATTCAGTGAAATGCTTACACTCTAAGAGCTCGAGTTGATATTCAAAAAGTTTATTGACCATCATAGGTTAACTGTCAGAATCGTGAGTGCACGGCACAGCAAAAAGATGCTAGGCAATGCCAGAATTAGAACACAAAAATATGGACAATAAAAACTTTGGAAGAATTATGGTAGTGTGATAGCTCTTCAGTCTTGGAAAATATTGAATTAGAGAGGGAGAATTATAATAGGAGCTGTTGTAGAACAAAGGGAATTAGTTATGGATGTACAGCATCAGCAAATGTGCACTGGTACAAGTAGTCACCAAAGACTAAAGGAATGTTGGCTTTTATCTCAAGGGAACTGGAATGCAAAGCAGAGAAATTGATCCCTCAATTGCACATGAGCACATAATTAAAGTTGAGGTTTAACTGCAGTAGTGGGGGAAGCACTGTTTTTTTCAGATTCACACCAATCTTTATTTATCTTTCAGTTTGAATGTTAAAAAAGACCCCAAGGTACCATTTTGAGAAGGGCAGGGGAGTTCTCCCAGTTTTGGGGCCAACATTTATCCCTGAAACAACAGCTAAAACAAAACATCTGATCATCTATTTCACCATATTGTTTGTGGAAACTTAGTCGCTATCAATTGGTTTTCATGTTTCCTCCATTACAATAATGGCACATTTCATAAAATATTTCATTGCCTGTCATTACGGGCGCAATACAAATTGAGTACATCCTTCTTTGTGCATTTAAAGAGAATCTTTGGACAATGCTCCATAGGTTAGGATATTTTTGAAAATTCTTATCAATTTAACACATTATTGTATTCAACAGTGCTCCTTTCAAGGTGGTCCCTTGTCTGCTGAATTTGAAAAATTAACTGTTTCTCTCTCCACAAATGTTGCCTTACTGAGCTGCTCCAGAGATTTCGGCTTTTATTTTAGCTTCTGTTTTATAAATTTAGTTCAATTTTTCACATTTCCCAAATTGCATCACAGAAACACCATTGGTTGCAACTGACCAGATGCTTATTTGATTTGGAAATAAAAAAAAGCATAATTAAAAGCAATGGCTGCTGCAATAGAATTAATTTTTACCACAATATGTGAAGTTTGGATTGCTGAGAATGGCTTGCGAAGCAGAAATAGTAAAATTCAGAAATTCAAGACAGAACAAAGTCAAAAACAAAAATAAAGTGAAAGGAGACACATATAGATATGAATCCTACAGAGAGAGGAAAAAAAAATCAAAGGAAAGACATTAATGGATTTTAAATAAATATGAAGCTAAGAACAAGCCCATGAAAGATCATTCATATTACAAGCATTAACTTTCCATGCAGTGAAAGAATTTATGTTGTTTTACTGGCTGTAGAGTTAAAAATACAAACATATCGCAGCTTCAAGAATGGAAGATATTAACCAATGAAAGAAAGAATCATAATGGTAACAGTACAGGAGACATAGTCAGGGGGTCTACTGCTTCACTTTTTTCTATTGGTCCAACATTTCTTATCTTCAGTTAACCATCTAATTTCATTTTTAAAATCCACGAATAAACCTACCTCCACCTTTCACTCAGGCAATGATTGTATCAATCAGTATGATCTTCACAAAATCACCATTCTATCTCATCCAAACTATCTTGCTATCAAATCATGGTACAATTCCTTATATGTCCCTCAGTGTTTTATAATCACATGCTTGGCTCGGCATAGGCAAAACCTGCCTGAGGTTCAGTGATTAGCCAATTGTCACTTTGGACAAACCTGCATTATTGATGCTCAGCAACTGCCAATGTCTCTCTTGACAGAGGGACCACATTTTTGATCATCTTACACAACTAGTTCTCAGTTGTCCAGCCCTCATCTGACTAATGAGACAATAAGCACATCTTTGCCAACATCTGTTTCCAATTAACTAGCATGTATGGCATGCTCATTACAAATATAAGAATACCAAGTGAAATAAGGTGGGAAGTTAAGTGGTGAGGATGAGAGAGGGTCTACAGAAGGATATAGATAAGTGAGTAACTGGGCAAAAAATTGGCAAAAGGAATATAATGTGTGAAAAAATTGAGGTTATGCATTTTGGCAGGAAGATGATTCTATGATTTGATAAGAGCGGAATATTATTTAAATGGAGAAAGACGATAGAAAGTTACAGCACAGTGGGATTTGGGGATCCTCGTCTGTGAATCACAAAAAGCTGGCATATAAATTCAGCAGGTAACAGGGAAGGCAAATGGAATACCAGCCTTTATTTTCAAGACAATGGAGCATTAAAGTAGGAGGTTTAGTCCAAAGTATACAAAGCACTAGTCAAGCTGTGTACAGTTTTGGACTCCTTACCTAACAAAATATATCCTAGCATTGCAGCAGTTCAGAGATTGTACATAGGATTAATTCCAGGCAGAGAGTGATTTTCTTGCTAGGAGAAGTTCAGTAAGTTTCAATGTTGTGGCCATTTCAGAGACGTGGCTAGTGGGGCGACAGGAATAGTTGTTGCTGAGTGTGTTGCTGGAAAAGCACAGCAGGTCAAGCAGCATCCGAGGAGCAGGAAAATCGACGTCTCAGGTCAGAGCCCTTCTTCAGGAATGACGCTGGAAGCCTCGGGGGTGGAGAGATAAATGGGAGAGCGAGAAGGTAGTTGTGAGTGCAATAGGTGGATGGAGGTGGGGGAAAAGGTGATAGGTCGGAGTGGAGGGTAGAGCAGATAGGTGGGAAGGAAGATTGACAGGTGGGACAGGGGGTGCTGAGCTGGAAGATTGGAACTAGGGTTAAGGTGGGGGAGGGGAAATGAGGAAACTGGTGAGGTCCACATTGATGCCCTGGGGTTGGAGGGTTCCAAGGCAGAAGATAAGGCGTTCTTCCTCCACGCGTCAGGTGGCGAAGGAGTGGCAATGTCCTCGGCAGAGTGAGAGGGGGAGTTGAAGTGTTCAGCCACAGGGTGGTGGGGTTGATTGGTGTGGGTGTCCCGGAGATATCCTCTAAAGTGCTCTGCGAGAAGGCGTTCAGTCTCCCCAATGTAGAGACCACATTGGGAGCAACGAATACAATAAATGACGTGTCGAATTGCAGGTGAAACTTTGATGGATGTGGAAGGCTCTTTTGGGGCCGTGGATGGAGGTAAGTGGGGAAGTGTGGGTGCAGGTTTTACAATTCCTACGGTGGCAGGGGAAGGTGCCAGAAGGGGAGGGTGAGTTGTTAGGGGGCTTGGACCTGACGAGGTGGTCGCGGAGGGAATGGTCTTTGCGAAAGGCGATGGAGTGGGGAGGGAAATATATCCCCAGTGATGGGGTCCGTTTGTAGGTGGCGGAAATGTCGGTGGATACTGCAATTTATGCGAAGGTTGATGGGGTGGAAGGTGAGGACCGGGGGGGGGGGGGGGGGCGGTTCTGTCATTGTTGCAATTGTGGGTGGTGGGGTTCAAGGGTGGAGGTGCGGGACGTGGATGAGATGCGTTGGAGGGTATCTTCAACCAAGGGGGAGGGGAAATTTCAGCCATTTGCTGTGTCCTGTGATGGAACTGGTTCCCCTAGAAGCAGATGCAGCAGAGGCACAGAAATTGGGAATACGGGATACCATTTTTGCAGGAGGTAGGGTGGGAGGAAGTGTAATTCAGGTAGCTGTGGAGCCGGCAGGTTTGTAAAACATGTCAGTGTAGAGTCGGTCCTCATGGATGGAGATGGAGAGGTCTAGGAAAGGGAGGGAGGTATTAGAGGAATGGTTGTTGCAGATTGTGGGATTTAGAAGTTTCAGTAAGGACATAGGAGATGGTAAAAATTTGGGAGGGGGGGTGGCTTTGTTAATCAAGGGTAGTATTACAGCAGCTGAGATAACTTTTGAGGACTCATGCACCGAGGTACTTTGGCTGAGGTTAGAAACAGGAAAGGAGAGATCACCCCGTTGGGAGTTTTCTATAGGCCTCTGAATTGTTCCAGGGATGCATAGGTAAGGATAGCAAAGATGATTCTCGATAGGAGCGAGTGTAACAGGGCAATTGTTATGGGGACTTTAACTTCCCAATATTGACTGGAAATACTATAGTTCAAGTAACTTAGATAGGTCAGTTTTTGTTCAATGTGTGCAGGAGGGTTTTCTGACAATATGCAGACAGGCCAACAAGGAGCGATACTATGTTGGATTTGGTACTGGGGAACTCGGCCAGGTGTTAGACTTGGAGGTAGGTGAGCATTTGGTGATAGTGACCACAATTCGCTTATGTTTACAATAGCAATGGGCAGGGATAAGGGTATACCGCAGGGAGACAGGTATAACTGGGGGAAAAAATTATGATGAGATTAGGCAAGATTTAGGATGCATGAGATGGGGAGGGAAACTGCAAGGGATGGACACACTTGAAATGTGGAGCTTATTTAAGGAACAGCTTCAGGCAGGGAGGTAGTTGTTCAGAACAAGCCATGGTTAACTAAAAATGTTGAAGTTCTTGTCAAGCGAAAGAAGAAGGCTTATGTGAGGATGAGGCGTGAAGGCTCAGTTAGGGGGCTTGAGAGTTACAAGTTAGCCAGAAAAGAGAGGACTAAGAAGAGCCAGGAAGGGAATTGAGAAGTTGTTGGCAGATAGGATCAAGGAAAACCCTAAGGCCTTCTACAGGTATATCAGGAATATAAGAATGATTAGAGTAAGATTAGAGGAGAAAGTGAGGACTGAAGATGTGTTGCTGGAAAATGTGTTGCTGGAAAAGCGCAGCAGGTCAGGCAGCATCCAAGGAACAGGAGAATCGACGTTTCGGGCATCAGCCCTTCTTCAGGAATGAGGAAAGTGTGTCCAGCAGGCTAAGATAAAAGGTAGGGAGGAGGGACTTGGGGGAGGGGCGTTGGGAATGCGATAGGTGGAGGGAGGTCAAGGTGAGGGTGATAGACCGGAGTGGGGTGGGGGGTTGGAGGGTTCCTAGTGGTTGGAGGGTTCCTAGGCGGAAGATGAGGCGCTCTTCCTCCAACCGACGTGTTGCCATGGTCTGGCGATGGAGGAGTCCAAGGACCTGCATGTCGTTGGTGGAGTGGGAGGGGGAGTTGAAGTGTTGGACGATGGGGTGGTTGGGTTGGTTGGTCCGGGTGTCCCAGAGGTGTTCTCTGAAACGTTCTGCAAGTAGGCGGCCTGTCTCCCCAATATAGAGGAGGCCACATCAGGTGCAGCGGATGCAATAGATGATGTGTGTGGAGGTGCAGGTGAATTTGTGGCGGATATGGAAGGATCCATTGGGGCCTTGGAGGGAGGTAAGGGGGGAGGTGTGGGTGCAAGTTTTGCATTTCTTGCGGTTACAGGGGAAGATGCCGGGAGTGGAGGTTGGGTTGGTGGGGGCTGTGAACAACCACAAGGGATGAACTCAGATTTCTCCAGTTTCCTCATTTCCCCTCCCCCCCACCTTGTCTCAGTCAAATCCCTCAAACTCAGCACCGCCTTCCTAACCTGCAATCTACTTCCTGACCTCTTCACCCCCACCCCACTCCAGCCTATCACCCTCACCTTGACCTCCCTCCACCTATCGCATTCCCAACGCCCCTCCCCCAAGTCCCTCCTCCCAACCTTTTATCTTAGCCTGCTGGACACACTTTCCTCATTCCTGAAGAAGGGCTGATGCCCAAAACGTCGATACTCCTGCTCCTTGGATGCTGCCTGACCTGCTGCGCTTTTAGAGTAAGGTTAGAGCCAATCAATGTCAGTAATGGGAATTTGTGTGTGAAATCTGAGGACATGGGGAAGCGCTTAATGAACAAGTTTCGTCAGTACTCACATTGGAAAAGAGAAATGTTAGGGAGAATACGCAGATACAGGCTACTAGATTAGATGGGATTGCAATTGACAAAGAGGAGGTTTTCGCAATTGTGGAAGATCTGAAAATAGATAAGACCCCTGGACTGGATGGGATTTATCCTCAGATTCTCTGGGAAGCCAGGGAGGAGATTGCAGAGCCTTTGGCTGTGATCTTTATGTCATCATTGTCACCAGGAGTAGTGCCAGAAGACTGGAGGATAGCAAATGTTGTTCCCTTGTTTAAGTAGGGAAGTTGGGACAATCCTGATAATTATAGGCCAGTGAGCCTTACTTTGGTTGTGGGTAAGGTGTTGGAAAAGGTTATAAGAGATAGGATTTATAATCATCTGGAAAGGAATAATTTGATTAGGGATAGTTTACATGGTCTTGTGAAGGGTAGGTCGTGCCTCATGAACCTTATTGAGTTCTTCGAGAAGGTGACAAAACAGGTGGATGAAGATAAGGTGGTTGATGTGGTGTATATGTACTTCAGTAAGGTGTTTGATGAGGTTCCACATGGGAGACTATTGCACAGAATACGGAATTTCGAGATTGAAGGTAATGTAGTGGTTTGGATCAGAAATTGGCTGGCTGAAAGAAGACAGAGGGTGGTGCTTGATGGGAAGTGTTCATCCTGGAGCTCAGTTACCAGTGGTGTGCTGCAAGGATCTGTTTTAGGGCCACTGCCGTTTGTCATTTTTATGAATGATCTGGATGTGCGGATGAGACTAAGGCAGGCAGAGTTGTGGATAGTGCCGAAGGATGTTGTGGGTTGCACAGGGACATAGATGAGATGCAGAGCTGGGCTAAGAAGTGGCAAATGCAGTTTAATGCAGAAAAGTGTGAGTTAGTTCACTATGGAAGAAGTAACAGGAATGCAGAGTACTGGGCTAATGGTAAAATTCTTGGCAGTTTAAGTGAACAGAGATCTTTGTCCAGGTGCATAAATCCCTGCATGTTGCCACCCAGGTTGATAGGGTTGTTAAGAAGGCATATGGTGTGTTGGCATTTATTGGTACGGGGATTGAGTTTTCGGAATCATGAGGTTATGCTTCAGCTGTACAAGGTACTGGAAAGGCCGGACCTGGAGTATTGCATGCAATTCTGGTCACCACATTATAGGAAGGATGCGGAAGCTTTGGAAAGGGTTCAGAGGAGATTTACCAGGATGTTGCCTGGTATGGAAGGAAGGTCTTACAAGGAAAGGCTGAGTGAACTGAGGCTGTTTTCATTGGAGTGAAGAAGGTTGAGAGATGACTTAATTGAGACTTATAAGATAATCAGAGGGTTCAAAGTTTGGGAGAAGATTTGTAGCTCGGGTGATCGTTGTTGTGGTTCTGTTCGCCGAGCTGGGAATATGTCTTGCAAACGTTTCGTCCCCTGTCTAGGTGACATCCTCAGTGCTTGGGAGCCTCCTGTGAAGCGCTTCTGTGCTGTTTCCTCCGGCATTTATAGTGGCCTGTCTCTGCCGCTTCCGGTTGTCCACTGTAGTGGCCGGTATATTGGGTCCAGGTCGATGTGTTTGTTGATTGAGTCTGTGGACGAGTGCCATGCCTCTAGGAATTCCCTGGCTGTTCTCGGTTTGACTTGCCCTATAATGGTAGTGTTGTCCCTGTCGAATTCATGTTGCTTGTCGTCTGTGTGTGGCTACTAAGGATAGCTGGTCGTGTCGTTTCGTGGCTAGTTGGTGTTCGTGTATACGGATCGTTAGCTGTCTTCCTGTTTGTCCGATGTAGTGTTTTGTGCAGTCCTTCCATGGGATTTTGTACACATTAGTTTTGCTCATGTTGGGTATCGGGTCTTTTGTTTTGGTGAGTTGTTGTCTGAGCGTGGCTGTTGGTTTGCGTGCTGTTATGAGTCCTAGTGGTCGCAGTAGTCTGGCTGTCAGTTCAGAAATGCTCCTGATGTATGGTAGTGTGGCTAGTCCTTTGGGTGCAACTCACCAGAACAAAGGACCCGATACCCAACAAGGACTGCACAAAACACTACATCGGACAAACAGGAAGACAGCTAACGATCCGTATACACGAACACCAACTAGCCACGAAACGACACGACCAGCTATCCTTAGTAGCCACACACACAGATGACAAGCAACATGAATTCGACTGGGACAACACTACCATTATAGGGCAAGCCAAACAGAGAACAGCCAGGGAATTCCTAGAGGCATGGCACTCATCCACAGACTCTATCAACAAACACATCGACCTGGACCCAATGTACCGGCCACTACAGTGGACAGCTCGAACGGACAACCGGAAGCGGCAAAGACAAGCCACTATAAATGCCGGAGGAAACAGCACAGAAGCACTTCACAGGAGGCTCCCAAGCACTGAGGATGTCACCTAGACAGGGGACGAAACGTTTGCAAGACAAATTCCCAGCTCGGCGAACAGAACCACAACAATAATCAGAGGGTTAGATAGGGTGGACAGTGAGAGCCTTTTTCCTCGGATGGTGAAGGCTAACATGAGGGGACACAGCTTTAAATTGAGGGGTGATAGATTTAAGACAGATATCAGGGGTAGTTTCTTTACTCAGAGTAGTAGGGATGTGGAATGGCCTGCCAGTAACAGTACTAGACTTGCCAACATTAAGTGCATTTAAATGGGCATTGCACATACACGTGTAGGTTTGCTCGCTGAGCTGAAAGGTTCATTTCCAGATGTTTTGTTACCCTACTGGGTAACATCTTCAGTGGGCCTCATGTGAAACAATGCTGAAAATTCCTGTTTTCTATTTATACGTTTAGGTTTCTTTGGGTTGGTGATGTCATTTCCTGTGGTGATGTTATTTCCTGTGTGAAGTCACTTCCTGTTCCTTTCTTCAGGGGGTGGTAGATGCGGTCTAACTTGATGTGTTTGTACATACATATGGATAATAATATAGTCAGTTAGATGAGTATCAGATTACTTTCACAGGTCAGTGCAACATCAAGGGCCTGTACTGCGCTGTAACATTCTATGTTCTATTTTTGACTAGGCCTGTTCAGTTTCTGGCTAGCAGTAACCCCAGGATGTTAATGGTTGGGGATTCAGTGATGATAATGCAATTGAACATCAAGGGTTCATAGTTGGATCGGCTCTTATTGGAGACTTATAAATGTTACTTATTTTTTTTCAGCCCAAGCCTAGATGTCATCCAGGTCTTGATGCATTTGGGCATGAGCTGCTTCAGTATCTGTGGATTTGCGAATGGTGCTGAATTTTATGCAAACATCAAAGAACATCCCCACTTCTGACTTTATGATGGAGGGAAGCTCATTGATGATTAGGCTGGGCCTAGGAGACATTGAAAGATCTAAAATTTTTAAAGAGGACTTGACATGATAGATTTGGTGAGGTTGGTTCACCTTGTGGGTGAGTCGAGAACAAAAGGGTATAATCTCAAAGTGTGGGGTAGAATGGCACCCTCATTTTTAAATTATGACTTCTGGTTCTCATCTCCTCATCTAAAGGAAAACATTTGACCTACATTCTACCTGTCCACCTCAGAGTTATACAGTAAGGAAATAGACCTTTCAGTCCAACTCTTCCAAGCTGAACAGACATCCTAAACTGAACAAGTCCCATTTGCCAGCATTTGGCCCATATCCCGTTAAACCCTTCCTATTCATATACCCATCCAGATGCTTTTTAAATGTTGTAATTGTACCAGCCTTCACCACTTCCTCTGGCAGCTCATTCCATACACGCACCACACTCTGCATGAAAAAGTTGCCCTTTAGGTCCCTTTTAAATTTTTCCCCTCTCACCTTAAATCTATGTCCTATAATTTGGACTCTCCCACCCTGGGAAAAAAAAAATCTTGGTTATTCACCCCATCCATGCCCCTTGTGATTTTTATAAACCACTATAAGGTCACCCTCCAGGCTCTCCCTGTAACTCAAACCCTCCAATCCCAAAAACATCCTTCTTAATCATTTCAGAACCCTTTCAATTTTAACAATATAAATATTCTGTACATCTCAATGAGACCAGCTCTCATTCTTCAAAACTCTAAACAATACAGACCAAGTTTGTCCAATCTCTCTTCTTATGAGAGTCCTACTATTCTGGTGAACCTTCATTGCACTCCTAAGATAAAGAAACCAAAATTGCACATGGTACTCCAGGTGTAGTCTAACCAAGCTCCTACATAATTAAAACAAGACTTCACTACATCTATACTCAAATCTTCAAAGTCATTATTTTTAAAACTAATGGAATTATGACATTGATAAGGTAGGTAGCCAAAAGGAGGCAGAGATACAGTAGATAGCCAACAGTTTTTCCCAATGGTAGAGGAGTCTAAAACTAGAAGGAGAAAGTGAGGACTGCAGATGCTGGAGATCAGAGCTGAAAATGTGTTGCTGGAAAAGCGCAGCAGGTCAGGCAGCATCCAAGGAGCAGGAGAATCGACGTTTCGGGCATGAGCCCTTCTTCAGGAATGATGCTGCCTGACCTGCTGCGCTTTTCCAGCAACACATTTTCAGCTCTAAAACTAGAAGGCATAAATTTAAGGATCCAGACAGGCAATTTCTTCACGCAGAGGGTGTGAAGAAATGGAGGGATATGGATCAAACCAGGCAAATGGGACTAGCTTAATTGTAAAAACTGGGTGGAATGGGCAAGTTGGGCCGAAGGGCCTGTTTCCATGCTGGAGACATCATGACTCTGAGGGAGCCAAATCGCTCTCATCGACAATCAATGATACCTTCATGATCCCTATTGCTGAGACTTATTACATTCCAGATTTATTCCAGCTGCCGTAGTAGGACATGAATCAATGCCCTAAATTATTAGCATGGGCCTTTGGATTATTAGTCCAGTTACATCACCACTACACCATTTCCCCTTGCTGGGGTCTGTACTGGGCCTTCAACAATTTACGATACACGTCAATAAATTAGATGAGGGGATCAAAGGCATGGTAGATGATACAAAAATGGGTAGGATAATATGTTGTGAAGATGAGATAACAAGGATGCAGGCCAACAAAGGTCAGTTGATGAGTACAAAAATCTGGCAGATGGGGTATAATGTGGGAAAACGTGAAGTTGTTCACTTTGGCAAGAAGAATAAAAGCTTAAATGACAATGAATGCAGAAATCCGAGATATAGAGGGATCTTTCTTCTACAGCACAAATCATGAAAAGATGAGATGCCGATGCAGCAAGTGACTGAGAAAATTAACAGTTGCTTTTCCTTATTACCAGATGATATAAAGATAAAATTAGGGATGCTATGTTTCAGCTCTACAGAACATTGACAAGGCCACATCTAGAATATTAGGTACACTGAGTGTTCTCCTTATTTAGATGCATTGGAGGTTCACTGGAGGTTTATTGGAGGGTGACAGGCCGAGGTTTAGGATGACAGGTGAGGGAGACAAGGGTAGCAGGCCAAGGACGAGGGCAGCTGAGTGCAGGAGACTGAGGCCAATTGACAGAAAGGGAAAAAAGATAAAAGAGAGATCAGAAAAAAGCCCAAGGAGAGTTGAAGCTTGAGGGAGAACAAGGACAGAGAAACAAAATAAAAGGAGAGGGAGAGAGAGCATGATACAAATACCACAGGAGACAGGCAGAGAGATAGAAACATAAAGGAACAGCAGACAGAAAAGTTCAATCCCATTAGCCATCAGGTAGGTTGTTGGTGGGAGTATCATTTCCTGACCAGAGAGATATGATCTGTAGAGATTTATGGTGCCTAAAAATTTCACCCAGGCATGGCCCAAAGGAAAAATCACTGCAGTGGGCCTTTCTGCTACAAGATGGTTTGGAAATTCTCAGAAGACGGAGGGAAATAACAATGGATAAGAGAAGCAAACCCGTTGAAGGCTAGGAGTAACATTTGACTGGCTTTAGTACAGACTCCACATCAGAGAGTTTGGTGGAATGTATACATATGATGTGGAGCCTTTATTTGTATTAGGAAGTTAAAGGGAGATACATTTTCTGTATTTTAGTCCACGAGTTCACTTGAAACTTCCAGTGGCCTTTCTTCTTAATAGTCCATCTTCCTCTCAAACTGATGTTTTTAGCCTCAGCCCGTTTCCTGTTTGAGTACAGCTTAGCTTAGGCCTAAAGAACAGCACAACTTTTTGCCGCCTTCATCTGATAGCCTCCTGAACTAAACAATGAGTTCAACAATTTCAGACCCTGATCGAAGCTTCATTTGCTTTTCCTTGCTAAGTTTGTTTTTCTTGCTCTTTCATTCAGCAGCATATCTGCTCAAGGGCACATCAGTTTTTTTTTTGCTCTATCTCTTTGTCCCTGTATTCAATCACTGCTGACCTTCACCCTATCCTTTTCAAACTGACCCACACCACACTTGCTCAATATCTTTCACGTTCTAACCTTTCACAGATTTGATAAACATTCATGTTTTAGGACTGTGACCTTTGTTTCTCTCCACTGGTGCTGTCAAAATCTGCTGAAAATTTTCAGCATTTTCTGCCTTCATTTCAGGTTTACACCATCCCAGGTTTCAAGAATGGGAATTGAAGTATCTTTATGCAACTTATAGATCTCCATGGGGATTGTAACATGGGTTAAAGCTTCTGGTGATAAAGGCATAAGATATCTGGTGGCATTTGGTAGACACTCCTGGAACTACACACCATCACCTGGTTATTTTAACTTCAAGTCAATTTCTACTATTTCTAAAAATAACAATAACAACAATAATGTTGAAGAGTAATGATCTAATAATCTACTAATATCTGACCAAAGTAGTAGAGTAAATGAGAACACTTAAGAGTCATAGAGTTATAGAGATGTACAGCATGGAAATAGACACTTTGGTCCAACTCATCCATGCCGACCAGATATCCCAACCCAATCTAGTCGCAACTGCCAGCAACCGGCCCATATCCCTCCAAACACTTCCTATTCATATACCCATCCAAATGTCTCTTAACTGTTGCAGTTGTACCAGTCTCCACCACTTCCTCTGGCAACTCATTCCATACACTTACCACTCTCTGCATAAAAAAGTTGCCCCTTAGGTCTCTTTTATATCTTTCCTCTCTCGCCTTAAACCTATGCCCTCTAGTTCTGGACTCCCTCGCCCCAGGGAAAAGACCTTGTCTATTTATCCTATCCATGCCCCTCATGATTTTATGAACCTCTATAAGGTCACCCCTCAGCCTCCGATGCTCCAGGGAAAACTGCCCCAGCCTATTCAACCTCTCCCTCCAACCTCCCTCAAATCCTCCAACCCTGGCAACTTTTGTAAATCTTTTCTGAACCTTTTCAAGTTTTACAACATCCTTCTGATAGGAAGACCAGAATTGCACGCAATATTCCAACAGTGGCCTAACCAATGTCCTGTACAGCCGCAACATGACCTCCCACTCCTGTACTCAATACTCTGACCAATAAAAGGAAAGCATACCAAACTCCTTCTTCACTGTCCTATCTACCTGTGACTCCACTTTCAAGGAACGATGAACCTGCACTCCAAGGTCTCTTTGTTTACCAACACTCTCCAGGACCTTACCATTAAGTGTATACATCCTGCTAAGATTTAATAAACAAAAGATTCAACTTAAATAAACAAGCACCAAAACCATACTTGCAAAAAAAAATTCATGCATGGAAACACATTACAACAACAATTTCACAAAACCCATGAAATCAAAACCAACTGGAGACAGCAATTTTGATCAAAATATCTTGAAACCAGAGACTACTAGTCTTCAAAGAGAAAGTGTGTGGCTTCAAGTTTGTCAACATTCCCAAAAAGAAAATAGGTGGCTAAAAGGCATAGAAATGATAGTTATTGGTTCAAAAATGGGAAGTCATCTTTTGCCTATTAAGTGTTTGAATCTATTTCAGAGTTCTAGCGCATTGCACAAGAGCATGATTCAATACTTCTAGATACACATACTTTTCCAGATTTGCTCAATGTATCTCTCTCCTCTTGAAACATTGCCCCTCCCCCCAATCTCATGAAAGAGCTGAAGGTGTTCTTTTAATAAGCCATACTTCCAGCAATGTAAATATGTTCCTTTAGCATCTAAAGATCTGGTTCATTAATAACATGGATAATTGACCTTTGAATTATAATGTACATAAAATGCTACATTAAGAAGAAAATTCTCACTAAAATATTGAACACAGGGAAACTAGAAGTTCTGAAATTTCAGTTAGCAATACTGACTGCAACTATTTTATCAGCTGTTGCTTAGTGATAACTCTCCCATCTCTGGATGAGAAACTCATGAGTTGAAATTCCAGTTTGGGAAACTGAAAAGGTGAATGTAGCTGACTCTGAGGGAGTCACAATGAGGGAGCGTTGCAGACCTTGAGGTGACATCTCTTTTGGATGAGATTATAAACCATGACCATTCTGGTATCTCAAGTGGACATAAAAGATTCCATGGTACCAGAAGAACAACATATGATGTCCTGGTAAGCGGTTATCCCTATCATCGCAAGCAATAACACTAAAACAAGTCATCTTGTTGCAATGAGACCTTATTGTCTGCAAATTGGCTGTCACAATTCCCAACATTACAAAAGGAGTGACTACATAATATACACCACAGGCTGTAAACCACTTTAGGTCTTAAAGTTATAAAAGGGACAACATCAATGCAGTTTTATTTTACAGCTTCAAATCTTTTAATTACTTCAAACTACATATTTCAAAAAATACAGCAATTACTCCCCACACCTCACAATAATATAAAAACCCAACTGCATTTTTGAAGCTAGCCCCTCACTTACCCTGCAGCTAATGTAGTCCATCTGCAGCTTGGTGTGAATTTGATTTAAAGATCAACTACCAAACTCCTTCAATTTAATTTGTCAGAATTAAAGTGTGTTTCATCAAAACTGGACATGTTGAAAATGTAGATTTTTCAGTAGACGAGTTAAATATTTCAATGAAGGCAACAGCAATAGATTGGAGTAAATAAAGGAATACCAGATCCAATGAAAATTTAATAATTACAGAAATATTAAAGAATTTCTACCGTGTAACTAAATCAGAGAGGAAAGTAAGAAACAGATCTTTCAAACCAGAGACTTGTATCTCCTCAAAGAATCAGCTGTAGTTTTTGTTATGAATATTGGCAAATACAAAGTATAGTTAAGTAAATTAAGTGCTCAATTATTGCACAAAATGTGAATTCCAATAATCAGTAATGTGATATCACAATGAAAATGGAAATATTGCTTGTACACAAGGAATGTACATTAGGCAACCACAATTTACTTAGCCAAGGTCAAATGCTTAGGTCATAAATCAAACTGTACAATGCAAGTATGGGCAAACATTTAGATTACTCATTCATGCATATGACTTATCTTTGTAAACATAATTTCAACAAGTCTAAAGGTTTTGCTCCATAATTTAAAAACCTAACTTTCAACTCTTCGAAAATTGTGTTTGTTGAAGTTATCCTCAAATCCACTCAGATTCCAAGCAGATCACGGAATGGTGATAAAGCACATTCTTTTACTTGCTGTTTGAAAACAGAGTCTGCTCCTATGTACTTGCTGGGGCAGCTGGTTGGTACTAGATAGCCTACATGTATATTTTTGAAAGTACAAACACAAAATCACCAACGGGAGGAGAGGGGTGGCAAATAACAAACATGTGGGCGGG
The DNA here is from genome assembly GCF_047496795.1 of Chiloscyllium punctatum. Classification (NCBI taxonomy): domain Eukaryota; kingdom Metazoa; phylum Chordata; class Chondrichthyes; order Orectolobiformes; family Hemiscylliidae; genus Chiloscyllium; species Chiloscyllium punctatum. The sequence goes on from NC_092739.1 coordinate 122,953,976, forward strand.
CCACAATGGTGCAAAAGACTTAACACATTTACCTCCCAGGGAAGATGGGACCTCTTCGTGTGCAAACTTCCAGCAGACCTGACAAACAGCACACCTAAGAATAATAGAGAATAAAGCAATGGACAATTTGGTGGTTGTGACAGGCAACTGTTGTGTTTGCATACCACCTTCTTCCCTCTGAGGCAGACCTCCCCCATTGGCAGGCCCTGACTGAAGCCAAGGCCCATACAATGAGACACTTCCACCCACTAATTATTCATATCAATTTTCCTTCACCTATCCCATGAAGCTGCCTGTTAGGTTCCAGTGAGGTAAAAACAATAACTGCAGATGCTGGAAAGCAAATACTGGATTAGTGGTGCTGGAAGAGCACAGTTCAGGCAGCGTCCAACAAGCAGCGAAATCGACGTTTCGGGCAAAAGCCCTTCATCAGGCCATTATTCCTGTGCTGTGCTCTTCCAGCACCACTAATCCAGTGTTAGGTTCCAGTGACCTAGCTAGGTCCCTAGCCTACTGCATTGCTGGCAATGGCCACTACTCCCAACAGAGCTGCCAGTACAGAAGAGCACCTTTTGGAGGCAAGGCATTGCCCTGAAATGCTGACACAAACCAGACAATTGCCTGAATGGTTTTTCATTGCATTGGGTCAGCCAGAAATGACTGCAGAGGAATTGCCTGCCCACTTCTGGCAGCAGATGGGCATCTGTCACAACCATCAAATTCAGTACATTGTTTTTATTTCCTATTATTCTAAGATGCACTGTTTCTAATGTTTGTTGAAACATTGCATTCCAATACATGGAGAAGCCCCATCAGCCCTCGGACGGTAACGTGGAGAGGAGCACGTGATGGCCAATATCATAAATCTGTTTCTTAAAACATAACTGTTGGATTGGAAACTGTGAAAATTGGTTTCCATGTTTCCCACATAACTGTAATTTAAAGGAAATATTTCATTGGTTGCAAGACACTTCATGATGGCCTGAGACCATGAAAAGTGCTATTTAAATGTAGTTTTTTGTTCCTGTCTCCATGATAGCATCCAAAGGATTTGAAGCAACTACATATTTTATTTGAAATTTGAAATTCAGTGATTTGATTACATGCCCAAATTTAACATCATATGAAAGCATGCAATCTTTACAAAAGTCAACAGAGGTTTATAAATAACGCTCTCTCCATGGATCATTTCATTATACTCAATTAAAGCTCCTAAGGCCTACCTACCACAGGCAAAAAAACCTATTGCAAAGTTTTTATCATTTCCAAAAACAGAAAATTGCTTTTAATATTATTTGCAATTATCAATAGAGAGTCTTTACAAAACTTGCACTTTTACCATGGGAAAATATCCCAGTGCACTGCACAGTAACTTCATTATGACATGAAGTGTGACATCAAGTCATATATGGAACATCACGATAGATGGCCAAAAGGTTGGTCAAATAGGTCGGCTTCAAGAACCATCTTAACGGAGGAGAATGGTGTAAAGGCAAAACCGTTTACTGAGTTTAGGTTAGTGTTTTACAAGCCTGTTCTTGGTGATGTGAACCTGTAGATATGAGGGAATAAGATAGAAAAATGGAATTGTGGGTCAAATCTGCCATGATCTCATTGAATTAGAGAGCAGACCTGATGGGCTGAATGGCCTACCCCTGCTTCTACATTTTATGATCTATTTTAATGCTTCAAGACTTGAAGAGGAGATGCCAGAATTAAAATTTAGGGGCTATAGGGATGAGATAAAAATAAAACAGGTGTTAAGCATGAGTGAATTGATGAAAAGGCAGGAATTTTCCAGAAATACAAAATTAACACCTGCCAATTTAATATTTTTCTTTGTAACAGCAGTAGCAGCAATCAGGGCTTCAAAGAACTATTAATTGGGCCATGTAAACCAACAAAAACATAATCTCAAACACTTAAAGGGGCCTCACAGCAGGCAGAAAACAGTCGAAGTTTTAGAGCCATCGTTGCCTCAGAGTTTGCTAGCCCAAGATCTCAATTCATAATTCACAGCTTGGGAAGCCCTGGTTTTAGGCCTAGGTAACGAGAATCCTACAGTTAACAAGTGACTCAAATGAGGAATGTAGGTCGTGGAATTGGATGATTGATAGAAGTTACAAGAATCCCAAGAGGGGAATGCAAAGGTGGGGCAAGGTGGGGGGAATGTGAAATAATGGTCATAATTTTCAAACTATGGAGTTATGAGACAGGGAAGCATTTTTGAGAGTTGATGATAGAGAAATTTTTTTTAGAGAGATCATGAGTTTACATAGGCTGGAAGATGAGAAGCCATCCTGGAAAGCACTGACTAGTCAAGTCTCACTAACAAGATGCTGGCTGGTTACTTCAGCACAATTCTTTTTTTTTTAAAAACTTATGGCTGTGGCTTTGCTGATTTGGCCAGATTTTTTTGCCCATCTCTAATTCCTTGAGACTAAATGCTGGTGCAGAGTTAGGGGAAACTGATCCATGGTTCAGAACCGTATTTGGCACAAAGAAAGATGGTGAGGTTTTGGTATTTACAGGTCAATCATCTCAGCTTCAGGATATTCCTGCAGGAGAAATGTAGCAGCATCTTTGTTTTATCTTGCAGGAGTTTTTCAGGGTAAGTGACAATGAAATGTTATTGATGGCCTCTGGAGCAAGTGTGATTAGAACAAGGGCCTCCAGGCTCAGAGGTAAGTGCACTACCACTGTGCCACAAGAGTCCTTCCAAGTGAAACAGTGAGCAAGTCAGTAGGATTCGACTTGCATAGGGTCACCTCAACAGATTTCAAATCCATTACCTTAACCAGTAGGCCATGATGACAATCCAGTTCCCCAGGTTAGTGACATGCCCAAACATCTTCAGCTGCTTCACCAATGACCTTCCCTCTATCGTAATGTCAGTACTGGGTTGTTTGCTGAAGATGCACAATGTTCAACATCATTTTCAACTCAAAGTGAAACAATCCATGTCCAAATGTAACAGGATCTGAACAATATCCTGGTGCCAACCAGAAAGAATTTATCTGTCATCCCTTGATATTTAATAGCATTACCATCATGGAATCCCCCATTATCAACACCTAGACATTATGAAGCTTAATAGGACCAGCCACATAATTACAATGGTTATAAACAGTAGGTCAGAGGTTTGGAGACCTGCAATGAATCACTCACTTCCTGACTCCACAAAGTATGCCCACATCTACAAGGCACAAATCAGGATCGTCAGGAGAAACAACCTATTTGCCTGGAGAAGCTCGACACCATCCGGGACAAAGCAGCCCACTTGATGAACGCGACATCAAACATTCTCCACCTTTACCATCAATACTCATTAGCAGCAGTTTGTACCAACTACAAGATGCACTGCAGAAATTCATTAAGGCTCCCCAGGTGGCAGCTGCCAAACCAATATTGCTAAGCTTCAACCCATTTCATAGAAGCATAGTAAATAGGAGCAGCTGTGGTCCATTTGGCTCTTCAAGCTTGCTTCGCTATTCAACATGATCATGGTTAATCGTCCAATCAGTACCCTGCTTCAACTTTCTTCCCATAACCCTTGATCCCTTTAGATGTAAGAACTACATCTAATTCCTTCTTGAATGCATTCAATGTTTTGACTACAACCATTTTCTGGGCAGAGAATACCACAGGCTCACCATTCTCTGGGTGAAAATATTTATCTTCACCTCAGTCCTAAATGAAATGGTCTACCTAAAATCCTTAGACTGTAATCTCTAGTTCTAGGTTCCTTCATCATCAGGAACATCCTTCCTCCATCTATCCTGTCTAGTCCTGTTATAATTTCAAGGGTTTCTAATGAGATTCCCCCCCCCCCCCATTCTATGAGAACCCCCTCATTCTTGAAACTCATCTGCTGCTAGTCTTCTTCTATTGTATCACTGTCTCTTAGCTTTGTTGTCCTAATGCATTCCTGACTGACATCTTGCATTTCACACTCCTTAACTCAAGGTCATCCAAGCTCATCCAGTCATTGCACTCGAACCTTAACTCTGCTTTTGTCCCACAGATACTGCCCGATCTGCCGGGTTTCGCAACAATTTCTGGTTGTTGTTCCATTCAAACCTCTGTTGCTTGAGACTTTACATGTAACAATTCCCATTTTCCTGACCTTCATTACACCCTCAACAAACAATATTTTAATATTAAAATTCACATCCTTGTTTACAAATTTATTCATGGCCTTGCATCTTTCTTTCTTGAATATACCCCTCTAATTTTAGCATCTTACTTCCTTCTGATCCTAGTTGCTTCATTGCTGATAACTGTGCATTCAGTTTCTTAAGCCCAAGTTCTGAAAGGCCATCCTCTCACTTTACCTCCTAATCCTATCTTTATATCTATGTAAATGTTCCAGCAGCAACTAGTAGATAAAACAGAAACGGTAATTTTGACAGAACCTTTCCTCCCAAATCCAACAACACGCAGACCAATTATAAATCACCTAACTCCAGTTTAGATTCTTCAATTTTACCCTGTAGGTCATGCATGAATAACAGGTGAGCATTCAAAGAGGAATCTACAGTTTTATAGAGACCATTTTGGTCACCCACTTCAAACATAATTTTGTATGAAGAATGGCAGAGAAAATCTAAAAGATTAATCAGGAGAAAAAATTATTAGGAAGATAAAATTAGCTAAGAAATGTAAAAATGGACAGTTTCTTCAGTTACTCAAAAAAAGTAACTAAAATGTATGTGTTCCTCTAGAGCTTGATGATGCAGAGTTAATTGTAGATAATAAAGAAATGACAGTTGAAATGAACAAATACCCTGCTTCTTCTTCACTATAGAAGGTATAAATTGCACTACCATAATAGCTATAAATCTGGAGGTGAAAGAGAAAGAGGAATTTGGTGAAATTACAAACACTGGGAAAGAAGTGCAGAGCAAACCAATAGAGCAACAGGCTGACAAGGCCAGTGACCTGATCGACTTCATTCTTACGTCTTAAAATAAGTAGAAACCGAGGGCGGTGTTATTTTTCCAAAACTCACTGGTTTCCATTCTAAGAAGAGTAGAAAATAGCAAATCAAATCCTTTTATTCAAAAAGGGAGCGAGGCAGAAAGCAGGAATCAGTCGACCAGTTAGCTTGACATCTGTCATGGTAGCATCATTAACATGGACTTAGAAAAGCTCATGGCAAGTGGAAAGAGTTAACATGGCTTTGTGAAAGGGAAATCATGTTTAACTAATTTATTGAAACTCTCTGAAGGCATAACATGCACTGTGGATAAAGTGAGGACTGCAGATGCTGGAGATTAGAGTCAAGAAAGTGTGGGCAGCATGGTGGTACAGTGGTTAGCACTGCTGCCTCACAGCGCCAGAGATTCAATTCCCGCCTCAGGCGACTGACTGTGTGGAGTTTGCACGTTCTCCCTGTGTCTGTGTGGGTTTCCTCTGGATGCTCCGGTTTCCTCCCACAGTCCAAAGATGTGCAGGTCAGGTGAAGTGGCCATGCTAAATTGCCCGTGGTGTAAGGTAAGGGGTAAATGTAGGGGTATGGGTGGGTTGAACTTCGGTGGGGCGGTGTGGACTTGTTGGGCTGAAGGGCCTGTTTCCACCCTGTAAGTAATCTCATCTAAAAGCACAGCAGGTCAGGCAGCATCTGAGGAGCAGGACAGCCCACGTTTCGGGCATTGTGGGGGTGGTTGAGGGGTGGGGTTGAGGAGGTTGAGAGATAAATTGGAAGACTTGGGGAAAGGGGGGGTGGAAGGAAACTGGGAAGGTAGGGAAGATGATCTGAAGGATACACTCGGAGAGAAACTCGCTGAGTTCCTTGTCGAGGGAGGAGGAGAACTTCTTCAAGGTGGGTACCCTCGGAAAAGACGAGGAGAAAGTTAGGACTGCAGATGCTGGAGAGTCAGAGTCAAAAGTGTGGCGCTGGAAAAGCAAGGACAGTCGCATCCAAGGAGCAGGAGAATCAATGTTTCGGGCATAAGCCCTTCATGAGGAATCTGTGATTGGGGAGGGAGTGCTGAGTGATAAATAGGAAGGTGGTGGTGAGACGTGGGGTTTCCCAGCTACCTTCCCCCCACCCTCCTATTTATCTCTCAGCTCTATCCCCACCCCCACATTCCTGATGAAGGGCTTATGCCCAAAACATCAACTCTCCTGCTCCTCGGATGCTGCCAGACCAGTGCCACACTTTTTGACTGTGGATAAAGGGAGTCTGAAAATGTACTGTGTTTGTATTTCCAGAAGGCATTTGATAAGGTGGTAGACATATAGTATGAAGTAAGGTTAAAAACAGTAAAGTCACCATAATTTCATCAGATAGAAGGCTAACTGGTGGCAATCTAACCTGACAGTCACCACATCACTGGAAAGGGAAGAAGTTAATAGGGAGAACCATAGTAACCTCAGCTAGTGTGACACTGTTGGCATCTCTCTGCATCACAAACCAGCTGTCCAGCAACTGAGCTAAACCTCTAACTGCTTTCGTATTAATGCACAGTACGCAACTACAGCAAGTAATAATGAGAGCTAATGTATGCTATACTTTCTGACAAGAAAAATGGAACATAAAGTTAAGGATGTTACCGCTACAGTTGTATTGGGCATTACTGAGACTATACTTTGAATACTGTGTACAGTTAATAAAGGAAGAATTGGTGGTTGTGGTGGTTCAGAGGAGATTTATAAATTGATACTTGGAATGTGTGTTGTTGTTGTAAGGTAAAAGGTTGGACAAATTGGGTATGTATTCACTAGAGTTTACAAGAGTGAAGGATAATGGGATTGAAGCATAAAAGGATGTTTCCTCTTGTGTGTGATCCAGCACTAGAGGTCACCCCTGAAGAACTGATTCTTTTCCCTCAGAGAACTTTTGAACTCTCTTCCTCAGAAGATGATGAAGGCAAAGGTAGATCTTTGTCAAATGAGGGAATCAAAGTTATCAAGGTAGATGGGAACATGGAATTCTAAACACAAACAAATCAGGCATAATTTTATTGAATGGTGCAAAAGGCTTGAGGAGCTGGATGATCTACTCCTAATTCATATATTTGCAACTTTCAAAATTCCAATCAATGCAAATAATGATATAGTGGTCTTATATATTCTGTGCAATAATTTTTATGAAACTCATTCATCATGAAGGAAATGATGATGACCTCAGAACAATTTCTGTGACTGAAGTCAACTATAAATATCAAGTGTTGCATCAAATTGATTAATGCTTCTTAAGAATTAAGGTTACATAGTCCAAGACACAAAGCTGAAAACCATTTTAAAATGATTGATGAATGACATTTGTCCTTCATCCAAAGCTGCTCATTACTTCAGCTAGTTTACAAATGCAAAATGGATTTAAAATGCAAAGGATCTGTATTAATAAAAACCTAAATGAAGTCTGATGTAGACTTACGATATTTCCTGTAACATGATATTTTAAGAATCTACAATTCTGCCAAAATCTACTTGTATTAGAATATTGCACACAGTTCAGATCAACTTCCAAACAGCTCATATTAAATTTCATGCTGCTTATCACTGTCATTCAAAAAAAAGTTCTGGTAACATCATTAACTTCAAAAGCTGATTGTCTTAATGTGCAATAAAGATGCGTCACTGCTGTACAGTAGATCTTTTCTAAGTCAAAGACAAAATGTATTTTTCAATGGCGATCTGAGACTTGAAAAATCAGAAACATGACCTTTACTGTATACAGTTAATACTCAGTACTAACCATCAATCATTATTTTTAAATCAGCATTTCCACTACCAACACAATACTTCCTCCCTTTGGGGTTTCCAACACTTAAGGGAGGATATATCACCAGAAGTTATATTAAGATCTAATATTGCAGAAATAACACGATAACAATTAGCTACTCTAACTAAAACATAGAATCAATTTTTTTAAAAATTGAAATAATCCCAAATAAGCTAGAAAACAAACAGAAAAATATAATTTTGCTTTAAAGAATAAGAGTGAGTCTATAGTTCACTTACGCAGACTTCCCCTCGCTGTCCAGTTTTGTGGGACTGATCCCTTTTTTGCCCAAGAGAGCTGACACTTTCTCTGTGTCGCCATGCTCCACAGCTTGCAGTAGTCGGTCATCATTCTTGTTCCATTCATGTGCCTGCAATGCACAGAGAAAAACAGTGAGAGTGCGGAGATATAGGCTTTTATTCGGGGACGTAACAGCTCAAACACAAGCAATGCATTAAACAGCAACCTAAATGCAGAATTAGAAGCACATCCGTGACAGGTTCCCTCCCAGGCTCCAAAAATTTGCAAAGGTAGCTGAATGAAAAGACCTTACAGTTGACACATATGTCTAGACAAAAGAGGAATTTCAGATCTTGCAAGGCATTCTCCATAACAACGTTTAACTGGACTACTCAGATACACTGCACCGCGAACCACCTAAAACTGCTGACACCAGCCTCTCGACGTATTGACTGGCTCTCTGCCTGAATTGATCCTGTGGGAGCAGCGCACTGCATCTCTGTATAAGATATAAAGCCTGGTATCAGAAAAAACACAAGTCTCGTATTTCCAACACATTTTCCAATTTCACATAACCAGATAGATTTTCCTCAGATTTCATAACATATAGTTCATGTTATCCAATATCTGCAACTACAAAATAATTAGTTTCAGAACAATGCTGAATTATGTGACACATCAATCAATTCTTCTTTTGGAAGGGAATAACATGATTTTAAGGAGGTTTTAACACATCATCACAATTAAAAGTGTTGGCTGATCAGATCACGGTTGCACAGTGGTTAGCACTGCTGCCTCACAGCGCCAGACACCTGGGTTCAATCCCTGCCTCAGGAGACTGGCTGTGTGGAGTTTGCACATTCTCCCTGTGTCTGTGTGGGTTTGCTCCGGTTTCCTCCCACGGTCCAAAAATGTGCAGGTTAGGTGAATTGGCTACGCTAAATTGCCTGTAGTGTTAGGTGCAGGGGTAAACGTAGGGGAATGGGTCTGGGTGGGTGCGTTTGGCGGGTTGGTGTGGACTTGTTGGGCTGAAGGGTCTGTTTCCACACTGTAACTAATCTAAAGGCTAATCAGCACCTGGTATAGACAGGTAGGGGAACATCTCTTCACCAGAAATAAAAGATCCAATCAAAAAAACTTTAGTATAGCAGTTTTCACTCTCCCAGAAATACTGACAGATGAGTGCATTTCCAGCATTTCACTTCACGTCTTTTTTCTAATTCATTCGTGAGATGTGGGTGTTCCTGGTTGGGCCAACATTTTTTCACTCATCCCTAGTTACTCCCCTAAGAGGTTGGTGGTGAGCTATCTTCTTGGTATTCTGCAACTTTGGGCCGATCAGCATGTTCCCAGTCCGGATGGTGAGTAGCTTAGGAGGCAAACTTGAAGATACCTTTGTATCTACTGCCCTTATCCTTCTAGATAAAAGTCGTTGTGGGTTTGGATCAAGCTATCCAGGGTTCTTTGGTGAATTCATGCTGTGCATCTTGCAGATCATAGAGGCTCCTGGGCATCGGTGGAGGACAGAGTAAATGCTTGTGGACGTGGTGCCAATTAAACAGGCTGCTTTGTCCTGGATCATGTCAAACTCCTTGAAGTGTTGTTGGATGTGCACCCATCCAACAGGGGAACACACTCCTGATTTGTGCCTTGTAGTTGGTGGACAGGCTTTGGGGAGTGAGGAAGCGCTGCTGTATTCTCAGCCTCTGATCTGCTCTTGTAGCCACTGTATTTAATGTGGTGAGTTCAGTTGAGTTTCTGGTCAAAGGTAATCCCAAAGTGTTTGATAGTGGAGGATTAAGTGATGGTAACACCATTGAATATCAAGGGGTGGTGATTAAATAATCTCTTATTGGAGATGGTCATTACCTGGCATTTGTGTGACACAGATGTTAATTGCCGCTTGTCAGTCCAAATCTTGATATTGTCCAGATCTTGTTGCATTCGAACAAGGACCTCTTTAGTATCTAAGGAATCACAAAAGGTGCTGATCATTGTGTAATCATTGGCGAACATCCCATGTTTGACCTTATAATGGAGGGAAGGTCATTAATGAAGCAGCTGAAGATGATCCTGCCTGGGACTCTACCTGAAGAACTCCGACAGAGATGTCATGAAGCTGAGATGACTGACCTGCAATAACCACAAAAGCTATTTTCCTTTCTGCCAGGTATGACTCCAACCAGCCGAGAGTTCATCCCCGATACCCACTGATTCCAGTTTTGCTCAGACTCCTTTATGCCACATTTCATCAAATGCAGCCTTGATGCCAAGGGCTGTCATTCTCACCTCACCTCTGGAATTCAGCTCTTTTGTCCATGTTTGAACCAAGGTCAGGAGCTGAGTGACCTTGGTGGAACCAAAGTGGGTGTTACTGAGCAGGTTATTACTGAGCAGGTGCTGTTGATGATTTGCTGATGATTAAAAATAGATTATGGGATGGTAATTAGCCTAGTTGGATTTGTCCTGCTTTTTTATATACAGGATATACCTGGGCAATTTTCCACATGGTCAGCTGAATGCCAGTGTTGTAACTATACTGGAAGAGCTTAGCAAGGGGAGTGGCAAGTTCTGGAGCACAAGTCTTCCGTACCAATGCTGAATATTGTCAAGGCCCACTGGCTTTGGATTATCCAGTGCCTCCAACCCTTTCTTGATATCACATGGAGTAAACTAAATTGGCTAAAGACTGGTATCTGAGATGCTACAGACTAGATTGATCATCCACTCAACACTTCTGGCTGAAGGTTTCTGCAAATACTTCAGCCTTATCTTTTGCATTGATGTATCAGGCAACTCCATCATTTAGGATGGGAATATTTGTGGAGGCTCTTCCTCCAGTGGCTTGTTTAATTGCCTACTGGAGGACAAATATGACTGGACGTAGCAAGACTTCAGATATTAGGTCTGATTGGTTGGTTGTGGGATCACTTAGCTCTGTCTATCACTTGTCCTGTATGGCATGCAAGTAGTCCTGCTTGTTAGGTGCACCAGGTTGACACCTCATTTTTAGATATGCTTGGTGCTGCTCCTGGCAGGTCCTCCTTCAATCTCCAATAAACCAGGGTGGATCCTGCAGTTGATGGCAATGGTTGAGTGGGGGATATGCTGAGTCATGATGCTACAAATTATGTTGGAGTACAATTCTGCTGTTCATGGTTCATAGCATCACAAAGGGTCCAGAGTCAATTTTGAAGACTTCGAGATGATATATCACACTGTGCTGCCAACTCTGCTCTGTCTGTCCTGCCTTTGAGACAGGACTTATCCAGGGCTGGAGATGGTGGCATCTGGGACATTGTCTGTTAGGTGTGATTCTACGGGTAAGACTACATCAGGCTGTTGCTTGACTAGTCTGTGAGACAGCTCTCTCAATTTTGGCACTAGCCCCCAGATATTAGTAAGGAGTACTTTGCAGAGTTGATAGGGTGGTTTCTGCCATTGTCTTTTCTGGTATTTAGGTCAAACCAGGTAGGTAATCTGGTTTCATTTCTTTATTGAGACTTCATAGTGATTGATACAACTGAGTGGCTTGATTAGACTGTTTCAGAGAGTAATTGAGAGTCAACCACATTGCTGTGGGCCTGGAGTCACATGTAGGCCAGACCAGGTGAGGATGCCCTTCTCTGAAGGGCATTAGTTAGCCCGATGTCTTTCTGAAATTGAAAATGGTTTCATGGTCATCAGTAACTCTAGTCAATAAGGGAATCAAGGTTATGAGGAAAAGACAGGAAGGTAGAGTTCGGGATTACCTTATCAGCCATGTTGTCATTGAACAATGCAGTTAACTCTATGGGCTGAATGGCTTACCTCTCTTCCTACGCCTTATCATTTTACAGCACAGCCTCAAAATCAAAAGATATTTAGTCAACCTTAGAAGGATAAAAGTAATTTAATCTGCTCACTTTGCAGGTGATGTCAGCCATATTGGGTATTTCTTTTCCTGCCATTGATTTTCAGTCCAACATAGCAAGGTTCTACTTCATTTCAGTATGAGTGACTCTCAAGCCCTGCATGTGACCCATGGACTTTCCTCACCCCTGTGTTTTATGTTGTTTTTTGTGTTGTTATCCAAAGGCCCATGAACTTCCAGCTTCCTGCCATTTCTGCTCAACACCTTTGTATAATTAGTAATGTCTCCACTTTACCACCAGACGTCCTGGCGTTGGAAATTCCTATGCTCTCATTAGGCATTGATAATTGGAGGTAGAGAGCCTGAGTTACTGTAAACTATTGGAACTTCCCCTTCTGGAGCTTCGAGTCCGCTCCTATCTACAATTGCCTCCTATCACTGTGATGGAATCACCCACAAAAATTAAATCCAGTTCCAGAAGTGAGGCTATTTGCTGATGATTGCACAATGTTCATGACCATTTGCAACTCCTCAAATACTGAAGCAGTCGACATTCAAATGTAGCCAAATTTGGTCAATATCCATATTTGGGGTGGCAAGTGGCAAGTAACATTCACTCTATACAAGTACAAGGCAATGACCATCCCAAACAAGAGGCAATCCAATTATTTTCCCTTGACAGTATTACTATCACTGAATTGCCCACTATCATCATGGGGGTCAACTTTGTGCACAAATTTAAGTGGACTAGCTGCCGAAATATAGTGGCTATAAGGCTAGGAATGCTATGTGAGAAACTCACCTCCTGATTTTCTGAAGCCTGTCCATCATCCAGAAGGGACAAATCAGGTGTGTTTGGAATACTCCCCATTTGTCTGGATGAGTACAGCTCCAACAACATTCAAGAATTGACTACCTAGATCAAAGCTGCCCACGTGTTTAGCATCACATCCACAAACAGACATTCAGTCCCTCCACCATGACACACAGTAGCAACACTGAATACCAGCTACAAGATGCACTGCAGAAATTCACTGAGGCTCCTTCGACAGCACTTTCCAAACCTGTGGCCAATACTACTTCAAAGGACAAAGGTCAGATATATGGCAGCACATCTCCTGCAACTTTCTTGCCAGGCCACTTACAATCCTGAAACAAAAATGTTTTCTAACAAAGTCACCAGATTCAAAATGCTAACTCTGCTTTCTTCCCACAGATGCTGCCAAACCTGCTGAGTTTCACCAGCAATTTGTTTTGTTTCAGATCTCCACCAGCTGCAGCTCTTTGTTTTATTTACTGACAACCCTGACTTCGAAATATTTTTCCATTTCTTCAGTGTCAAAATCCTGGGAATCCCCAAACAGCCCTGTGTGAGTGTCTACACCAAATGATCAAGGAGGCAGACAATCAGCATTTTCTCAAGGACTTCTGGTGATGTGTTGCAAATGCAGACTCAGCCAGTGACATCCTCATTAGATGAAAAAAGAGATACAAGGCAGTTACCTCTCAAGGGTGAGTTCTGAAGCCATCATTTAAGGCTAGAGGAAAAAAATCAGATAAATTTTTCTTGGCATTGAGATTCTGATAATACTTGTTCTTTGAATTTTTCCATCATTTTCATGCCACATCATGGACAGCTATCAAGTTGTTAAGTATTATTATAAAATAAAGCTTTGAATAATTTGGCACTATTTTAATGTTTCAGAAGTTTTGTTCATGCAGGAGTAAGCAAGACTCAAACAAAGACTTCTCAGTCTTTTTTTTTCCACGGGCTGTAGGCACTCCTGGCAAAGCCACTAGTCATTGTCCATCCCTAATTACCCTTGAATTAAGTGGCTTGCTAGGCTAGTTTGGATGGCAGTTAAGAGTCAGTCATTTTGCAGAGAATCTGGAGTCACACGTAGCTAAGTGATCAGGTAAGCTCAGCAGATTTTGTTTAGATGTCTATCATTGATAGTTTCACAATCATCATTGTTGAGAGAGATTTTAATTCCAGATGTGATTATTTGAAGCCAAGTTCTATCAGCTACAGCAGTGGTATTGGAACCCACAAGCCTACAGCATTCGCCTGGGAGTCTGGATGACTAGTCCTAGTTACATTACCAATGGGCCAACATCTTCAATTAGCTGCCAGCACTCTGAGCTATGATGTTGAGGAAGACAATAGCCAAGCCTTCTGCTCCCAATTTCCAGTCACTCTTGATAAAAGACAAGGAGGAAGTGAGTAGGTGGAATTCTAGCTCCATAACCTCCTGATACTCAGGTTCACACAAATCAGAGAGAGTTAAGAACTCAATGATTAGTCAAGGAAGTATGTTCCATCGTGACTTACCACCTTCAGATGAATGGAGAAACAGAACAGTAGCTGGGCTGGTGGAAGATTAGATTAGATTACTTACAGTGAGGTAACAGGCCCTTCGGCCCAACAAGTCCAAACCGACCCGCCAAAGTGCAACCCACCCAGACCCATTCCCCTACATTTCCCCCTTCACCTAACACTACAGGCAATTTAGCATGGCCAATTCACCTAACCTGCACATTTTTGGACTGTGGAAGGAAACCGGAGCACCCGGAGGAAACTCACGTAGATACAGGGAGAATGTGCAAACTCCACACAGTCAGTCGCCTGAGGTGGGAATTGAACCCGGGTCTGTGGCACTGTGAGGCAGCAGTGCTAACCACCGTGCCACTGTGCCGCCCACAAAAGATGTTGAACAGCATGCTTAAACCAGTGTAAAGCAAGCTGAAGCCCAGAATGCTCCAACACTGAATTCCCAAACCAAGTTGAAAAATAAAGCGTGGCCACATTATGAGCATACTAATATATGAACAAGGAGCAAGAATAAGGCTGAACTGCCATTCAATAAGATCACGGGCAGTCTGATTTTAACATCTATTCTACATTCCCACATAACCCTGATAACCTTTCATCTTCTGCAGAGGAAGCGGGGTAGGAAATTTCACGTAGCTGTACAATTATATCAAGGAAGTGTTTTTGCATCTCTTAGCTGCTCACTCCAAGACATCCAGACTAGCATGTCAGACAGACTGGGCTGAATTACTTGTGTTGCAACAATTCTCTAACTATGTGAATCACACACTGAACCACACTGCTCTGCAGCTCATTGGGCTTCACACAACTGATTAGAACACAAGAAGCAAAATGAAACGAGAGAGAAACGTGTGAAATTTTTAGCAAATTCAACACCGAACTTTATACATGTTTCCAAAGACTGAGAAATATGGAATAACCTTAGAGTATTTTGTGGTTTGAGTTCTTGCTTACTCCTACATGAACAAACATTCTGAAACATTAAAATAGTGTCAAATTATTCAAAGCTTTATTTTATAATAATATTTAATGGCTTGATAGCTGTCCATGGTGTGGCATGAAAATATTTACATTTTTTTCTCTACGATTGTATCATTGTAGATGATTTAAGAAATTTTAGCCAGGGATCCAACTCCTGAGTTCTCTTCTGTGATCGAACTGAAAATATGTACATGTCATACAGAATCAAACAGAAATTCAACGTCAAGGATCTTATAAGCAAGCTCTTGGGCAACGTACCAAAGGTCACTGAATAATACTGTAACACAAGTCAGCATCTTCAGCAGATATACAGATTACAACACTTAATGTCTCCAGAAAGCTTCAGAGATATTGAATTACTTTGAACTGAAACAATGCATCTTGTACGCAAATCAGCAGTTTTCTCCCCACATTATAAATGTGCATAAAGATGAATGATGGGTTTTAAAAAAAATGTTATTAATTGAGTTGGTCAAAGTACTGGAAGAACTCCCTACTGTTTGATGTGGGATCTGAAACCCATCAAAAGCATTATACAGGAATTCTTCCATTACTTGTTTGAGGTAAGGTACCATTACAACTGGAGTGTTAATTTGGAACAGAGAACGTTATTGACCAGCCAATTGATAGGGGGAACAGGAAACATTTTTTTAAAATTACAAGTGAGAGCTATTCATGGTATCTCACAGTTTTAGCAACAAACTTGGATATTTTTCAACTTTGTCTGAAAATTCACATATTGCAGGGTCACTGAGACTGCAGGAAAAAATATTGAAAAAATCATTACAATTATTCCTTAACATCTCAAAAGTTTGTACATCAGTTACTTTAATAAATGGTTTTGAAACCATATTCCAACAAATTATGAAGTTTAATAACACTGGAACTGACAACTATTTATAGTTAGATTACATCGAATGCTTTATCATTGTATACTAGAAAGAATGAGTTTGACTTTACCCCTCTGCACAGATGTATATCAACCCTCACGTATTATAGGCTTCCCACCAACTTCACAAACAATGAATTATTTGTGAAGTGGAGTTACTGCTCTTAAATGTTCAACTATACTGACCATTTTCTACACAGCAAGTCAAATCACTGTGTTATCATCAATGGTAACTGAGAGCAAAATATTTTCATTAAAACTTCAGCCAAACATACTGGTACAATTTGCTCTCTACGGATTGTTCAACTACAGATTTGCTACTTTATCAATATTGATCATTATCACTTTCCACTGAGGTATCGATAACTTGGATGTTTTTTGAGAGATGGGAGATCGGAATCAGACTGTTACAATGCAACATTTTAAATTTGATTTGCAACAGTTCTGTCTTCGCATTTGTTTGTTTTACACACACAAATTATTTTAAAAATATTGGCTTCAATGCTGCTCAACTTTCACTGCCATTAACTTATACACATACAAACAATTTAATCAATATTTGAAACCCATTATAATGTACAATTATAATTCGCTTTCATGGAGTGATTGAACAGAGGAGAATCGACAATAGCAACTCAGCAATTTACTTTTACCTCTCGATAAAAATCCAAGTCCTCAAACTTCACTTTTGTTTCCATTTTTCCCCACATCAAACTCATGCATATGATCCAAGTGACATCAGGAACTTACTGAAACTGACTATTGTGTAGGCTCACCAGTCAATTACAACACCATAACTTTTAATGTGTGTCAGGAAAAACATTTCAGAATCCGTTACAAAATGGCAGCAACTCCTGACAAGGAATTCTACCCAAATAATTATTTTGTTTTATTGTTTCAAAAGATAATAATCAAGATTGATATTTTAAACACTTCCTGCTTTTTTTTTGTTTTTAAGATTTGCAACTTTTTCTTCAAAATCCTGGACTGTAGATCTTGTTATGAGAAACTAAGTACAGGATATCTATCAGTCACACTATTTAGACCCCAAGTGCAGTGTTCAAAATGAAACATCATACTCCTTCAATATGAAGTTAAAGATAAAAATATTAACCTAGAGTTAAACCGACAAAGTACTTACATCTATAGAGAGAAATGAACACAGAAACATGCGTTTCATTACTGCAGCTGTTTGTTCCTTTTCTCGTTCCTTCTTTGCTCATCTAGTCACCGTTAGATCTGCTAGAAAGTATCCTGTTTCACAAACTCCTTAGAAACAAGTTTTCTTTGTACCATCCAATCAAAGCATTACCACCAAAAGTACAGACACTAGATCCCATTGATTAGCCCTCTGCCATCTTTCAGAGGTTGCCGTGACAAGTTCACACAGAATACAGAATTGCCATTGTACAATGAGACAAAAAAGATTTCTGGAACACATATTCATGTGCTAGTGAGATACCAATTTGCAATGTCAAATTATTCATATTAAATAAACAAGGCCAGGAGGAGAACGACAACATATTGGCACAGTTTTTCAAGAAAGAGACTGCATTGCTTCAAAATATATATGATAGTGACCTAAATTGTGTAATAATATCTTGGCTATCTCAGTGAGGCATACTTGTCTGTTGACTTTGGGGAAAATTTATTTTAATAGTTGAAGAATGTTTGATATCCGGCTGTCATTTCATTCGTATAGTTTATATCAAGAGCATGTACAATTGGACCAGAAAAATGGGGGTGTGGAAAAGGGGAAGAGCTGACAAACTGCTAAAGAAAATATATTTTATAATATTGCATTTTAAGAGTTTTGAACGTAGTCTGATATGTTATTGTCACCAAGAATGATATTTACACAGCTATTGAGGAAGCACTGACTTAAATTATTATCCTTACTCCTTAGGAGTGCTTTGAATTTGATGTTTTATCAAATTTTAATAGGGAAAGGAACTAAAGAGCTGAATCATGAGTACGAGAATAAAAAAATGTAGTTGCATCATAACGTTTAATGAAATTGTCTCAAAAATCTTAACAGAATTTAAAACTAACACATAGTTTGGTGTAGCTTCAGTAAGCATGGTTTTATTTGTACATTGGATATGTCAATGGCAAGGTCAGCATTTGTTGTCCATCCTTAAGTGCCCAAGATGATGATGGGGTGTTAATTTCTTGAACTACTATCCATGTAGTGTAAAAACACCCTTAGCTGCTGTCGGAAAGGAATTTTCAGAACCTTATCCCAACAACAGTAAAGGATTGTGATATAATTACACATCAGGAGTGTGCTTGACTTGTATGTGGTATTTCCACATGTCTGTTATTCTTGTTCTTCTCAACGGTAGAGTTTGCAGGTTTGCAAGTTGCTGTAAGGCAACATTGCTTACATTTCAGATATTAAACCCAAGAAAATGTATCATATGGTATTCAGAGAAATTGACATTCTCAATGGTTGAATTGCAAAAATACTGCACAAGAAGACTTGGCTGTGTTGTATACACTAACAGTCATAACTAAGTTGATGCATGATCACTCAGGCTGGGTACCAACTGTTCAGAAAAAAAAGACATCAAGAGCTAAAAGAAACGCGCATGCAAGAGCAGATGCGGAATACAATATATTCCATTCTAGTGAATCAGTTCCATGTTATAGGGTCAATTTACTATTGGAATATAAAGTGTACCCCATGTCTCATTTATTATCAATACAAGTAGTCTAGAAATGCACTAAAAAAATTCATGAAAATAACATTTGAAATGTTTTGAGTTTCAGTTGGAATTTTGTGCCCTAAATGGGCTAAAACGGAGATGGATGCTCAAAATAGTAGCGCCCAAGCTGTGTACGTCAATGTCTTTCCTCTATTCCCAAAAATGAAGAGGGGAACTTAAGCCTGTTGAGGTCAGTTAGCTATAGTTAAGGAATTAATGAAAGCCTGTCTTTGTAAAGTTTTTTTTTGATGCTGGAGGCTGCTGCCAGTTAGGATTAAAAGGGTCAGACCTGTTGGTATCTAAAAACAAGGAGAAACAAAGAAAGTGGCATGATCAAGAAAGGCAAAGGAGATGGGCAACCCAGCAATCCCACCATTGGCTGGATATCTTTTATTACAGCAAAACCAGCAAATGTTAAGAAAGAGTTTCCAATTATAAATACTGGCAATTCTTATGACGTTATGTGATTTTACACAGTTAATCTAAATGCATTACTCAAATAATGTTATTCAGGAATAAGGGGGATTAAGCAGGTGTCCAAAACTGTCAAGACTTTGACAGTATTATTTAATAACTTACTGTGGTGTTTCAAATAGAGAAAATTGGGCAAAGTACAGTTTCTGAAGATGTAGGTTGGAAGGCACAGGTTAATAAAACCAGAGCTTACAGATGATGTTAAGATTGCAAATATTTAAAATTTCTGAATCTATCTTTATAGTTTTCTTTCAGTCAGTTTTTGAAACACAGTATGTACAGCAATTGGGTAAGCATGGAAAGAGTCAGTTCAAGCAAAGGAGCAAACCTTTGGTGCTGAAACCCTGAAAGTTGTGTAATGGAGGTGTTCAGCAGGCTGAAGGGTGTAATTACAACACAACATTTACACAGGATTTTCCATTACAGTTGTGGACAAAGGAATTTATTTCAGAATCCTGAGGTGAAAGCAGATAAGAGATGTAGTATGCTTTACAATGGATGACTGACCTTGCTGACTAAAGTTCCATGCAGTTGACTAGCCTCAATCTCCTGTCCCAACTGAAATACTACAAATAGATGTAAACAGGTAAATTTTAAAATATATGCACAAGGTGGAAAATCACAGCAGCATTTATTTTCACGTGCTTGGAGAATAATCAAAAGACATAAAATTTCTACCTTCCACTTAATGCTGCCTCCCTGATTTTACACTGCAGTTTATGCTAAGTATGGCAACTTGTATTCAATGCAACGTTGCACTACACCTCAACATGGTATACAATAAAATCAGTGTTTTTCACAAGCTTGATGGACTGGAGTTTTCCAACCAACTTGTATGTAATACTCAATGTACAGTGCATATTTTAATTTCAGCTAATCTTCACACACACTAAATGCCCATTAAAAATGCCACAGTAATGAGAGATCACATTAAGCTACATAAGTGATAAAAATGTAAATCAGTAAAACTGATATATTGATGTCTTCAGTAGCATATAAAGATATTTATTTTAGAGAGTCTGGTTTTTAATAAATAAACAAATCACCAAGCTACAGTATAATAACAATTACAATAAGTATACAGCAGTGTATATCATATATAGGTACAGACATTTACAAAATTAGTAAATAACATGACATTTTAAACAAAGAAAAATTGGTACTGGAAATGTAAAACAAGACCAGCATTGGTGAAATTTCATTTTTCTAATCTCAAATTGCCCTGAAGAGACATTCAGTAAAACTATTAAGAGAATGTGACTCAGCTTTAACACACCAGACAGTAGGCTTCAGTGAAGCCAATAAAGAAATAATGAATCTTTAGCAAAATTCTAAGACAATGGGGCTTATTAGCAGCTATACAAATCATCAAAGGAAAGCTATTAAGAGTAAGGGATTCAGCTTTCAATATATTCCAGTGAGAATGCAGGATTCAAGGAAGGGGATTAATCAAAACATGGTAAACCAGAAACTTAAGAACAGCATCAAATTAAAAGGAAAAAAAACATGTGGCAAAGATTAGTGGTACGCCAAAGAATTGGGAAAGTTTTAAAATGCAACAAATGATGACCAAAGAAAAGGAAGAAAATAAACAATGAACTTGAATAAAATAAATTTGAAGAAAACAAACTTATAAGTAAGTTCAAGATGGATGGTAAGAGCTTCTTTAAGTACATAAAAAGAGAGATGCCAAAGTTGAACATAGGCTCCCTGGAGAACAAGGCTGGGGAAACAATAATGAGGAACCAGGAAATTGCAGAGGAGTTGAACAAATACTTTGTATTAGACTTCATGGTTGAAGACCTAATAGCATTCTAAAAATAGGAAAAAATCGAGTAGCAAAATGGGCAGAGGAAATAAATAATTACTATCACTAGAGAAATAGTAGTAGGAAAATTAATGGGGCCAAAAGCTGATAAGTCTTTTGGACTTGATCGGATGCATTCCAGGATATTAAAGGAAATAGTTACAGAGATGGAAGATTACTGCCAGTGCATCCATTAAGAATTCTGAGATTGTGGAAAAGTCTCACAGGATTGGAATATGTCAATGTAACACCTTTATTTGTAAAAAGAGGGTGTGGGGGTGTGGGGTGGGGGGGGGGGGGGAATACAAAAGATAAAAGGCAACTAAAGGCCAATTAGCTTAATGTGTGTTTCATGGAAAATATTGAGTCTCTGAGAATAAGATCATAAGAAACAGGAATAGACTGTTCAGCCCCTCAAGCCTACTCTGCCATTTAGTAGATCCAACATTCCTCACATTTGCTTTCCTGCCCTTTCCCATAACCCTGGATTCCCCTTATCAAGAATCTTATCTCAGCCTTAAGTATACACACAAGGACTCTGCCACCACATCTGTCTGTGGCAAGGAATTACAGAGACACTCAGCCCTCAATTTCTCCTCATCTTTGTCTTAAATTGGTGTCATTTTATTGTGAGACTAAGTCAGCTGGTCCTAGGTTTTCTCACACAGGGAAACATCCTCTCAGCATTTACCCTGTCAAGCCCCTTAAGAATCCTACAAGTTTCAATGAGATCACCCCTCATTCTTCTAAACTCCATGAGTAGAGTCCCAACTTGTTTAGCCTTTACTAATAAGGCAATCCCTCCATACCAGGGAACATCATACTGAATCTTCTCAGAATTGCCTCCAATGAAATTATATTTTTTCCTTAAATAAGGGGATCAAAACTGCTCACTGTACTCCAGACGTGGTCACACCAGCATCCTGTACAATTGCAGGAAGACCTCCCTCCTCATATATTCCAACACCCTTGAAATAAGGGACAACATTCCATTGGACTTCCTGATTACCTGATACACCTGCATGCTAGTTTTCTGAGTTTCATGTACAAATTCTTCCAAATCCCTGTGTGTTACAAATTTCTGCAGTTTTTCTCCCTTTGAATAATATTCTGTTCCCATAATATAGATTTATTCGTAAAGGATATAATAGTAGAGCATTTAGCAAGTCACATATAATTAAACTGAGTCAGTATAGTTTCAGAAAGGGAAAACCATGCCTGACAGACGTATCACAATTCCTTAAGGAAAAAAGCAGGATAGATTTTGGGGAAGCAGTAAGACCATAAGATACAGAATTGGAAGTAAGGCCATTCGGCCCATCCAGTCCATTCTAACCTTCAATCATGGTTGATGGGCATTTGAACTCCACTTAACCACACTCTGCCCGTAGCCCTCAATTCCTTGCGAGATCAAGAATTTATCAATCTCTACCTTGAAGACACCCAACATCCCAGCCTCCACTGCGGTTCGTGGCAATGAATTCCACAGGCCCACTAGTCTCTGGCTGAAGAATTGTCTCCTCATTTCCATTCTAAATTCACCCACTCTAATTCTAAGGCTGTGCCCATGGGTCCGAGTCTCCCCAACTAACAGAAACAAATTCCCAGCGTCCACCCTTTCTAAGCCAACATGACTTTCTAAGTTTCTATTATGTCTCCCCTCAACCTTCTAAACTCTAATGAATACAATCCCAGGATCCTCAGCCGTTCATCGTATGTTAGGCCTACCATTCTAGGGATCATCCATGAGAATCTCTGCTGGATACACTCCAGAGCCAGTATGTCCTTCCTGAGGTGTGCAGCCCAAAATTGGACACAGTATTCGAAATGGGGATATACTACATCTCAGATTTCCAGAAGGTGTCTGATAAGGCGCCACACATTATACTATTTAATAAGAGTCCATGGTATTGCAGCAGTATATTTGTATGGACAGAGGATTAATTAATAAATAGAAGTCACAGTTAAGATAAAGGAAGCATTTTCAGGATGGCTTTCAAACAAGCCATTAAATCAGAAGCTGAACAAGAATACACAATCTTGAATTTAATTAGGACAGTAACTGATGTTTTTAGCAAAGTTCTACAAGCATTTGACAATTAAGAGTCAGAGTCATACAGTAATACACCATGGAAACAGGCTTTAAATTATTTTAATCTTAGGAGAAAAATAAACCTTGAAAGAAGAACAGCATCTGGAGAAATAACTTTGTTGATGACCTCTGCAAATTGATGACATTTGACAAGGAGTTTTCAAGTATGACTTCATAAGTTGTTAGAATCACTGACAAGTCTTCAGTAAATTTAATAAATTATGAACAAAATTTAACTTTGGAGAAACCAATTCAGTTGGTGAGTGAAGCAGAAGACTGGAAGCAAAACAGATCAATTCTAAAAGGATCAAACCTATCATCGGAGAAATTATCAACAACATAATCCATTCAATTCTTAAGACACAAAAACCCTAAAAGCATTCAGAATTTATTACAAAAAAAAGATGAATGAATGAATTATTTTATTGTCACATGCATTTTGCAGTGAGAAAAACTGTAAAATAGTGAAAAACTTTTTCACGGTTGCCATGACCTGGCGCCAGGTCTGATAGCAGTTGGTAAGAGCTAGTCTCAGTAGTGTGGAACAAGAAAATATCTCAAGCAATGCTCAGCTATTAAAAAGATAAATCTGTTCAACAGTAGGTCACTTCTAGAAGATGTGCAGAAATAGAACAACTGTCATGTAGTTAAAAAGTCCAATAGCGGAACACAGATTTGTGAGATAGAAAAATCTACAAGAGAACAGAAATCCTGCAGGAAGTTGTTAATCCAAATGAATCAAGTGGCTGACATCAACTTGAGGAAATGACCAGAATTTATGTAACTTCCTTGGTGACAATATCAACTGAATGACATTTGGTTACAATTATTGTGACAACCCAGTGGATCCATTTGAATTTGTGTTGACCTTAAGCACTCCAACAAGGCAGTGCAAAAGAAATCCATCCTAAGGCTATAATCGACAAGAGTTTAGCCAAATTGTTTAAAAGTAGATGGTTCACACAACATGTTGGCAGCAGTACTGACAGGTGACATTAGATAAGCAATCAAAATTGCTGGACACAGTTTTAACTCCATTTAGAAGATTTTGCTTTAATAGACTACCTATTGGGATAGCCTCAGTCCCATTTGTTTTCAACAAACTATGTTCAAAATTTTGCCAAATTTATAAGGTGTCAAATATCACATTGAACAACATATTGATATATGGCAAGGAAGATGAGGACCATGACCTGAGTATCCACAGATTTGAAATGCTTACAAGCTAAAGGACTCAATCTCAGCAACAATTGCGAACTTTCCATACAATTGACTTGCTTACTGGGACTTACTGTCAATACTGATACAATGGCAGACCGAATAAAAACAAAAACCAAAAGGAGTTTCCCACTTTGAAATTGGTTCATGGCCTGCAAATATTTTCAAAGATAGGAAACAAGATGAAATCCTTGCTGCATTTGTCAACTGAGCCTGAACCTTGGAGCCAACTCCTCAGGAACATGTTCAGATAGTGTTAAATATCTCATCAGGAGGACAATTTCCAAAAGGTCAAGGACATCCAGACATCCAGAGATGTCATGGCCTACTGCAGCCGTCCTTTCCAACCAATTTAGCTGCGGGCAGAGAAGCGGTGCTCTTTCAGAAGCAACTAAGCATATATTCAAAACCATTGTATCAAGTCTCCAGTGCATTCCATTCGCTGACCAAGAGTACAGCTGGCTCATACTCTATGATGAGCAGTGTCATCAAATAACAGTTACCTCGAAAAGTAGCTAACAAGAGGGTCCAGCTTTCTCAATCTGTGTACTGAAGTATTTCTCATGAAACGAAAGCCTGCTGCACAGTGTTGCATTAGCATAGTTAAATAGAAACACTGTTCAAAAGAGAAATGGAGAAATATTCAAAAGGAACAACTTCCAAGAACTATGAGGCAATGCTCCCTTGGCGTACTGGTGCATTGACTATCAGGTTTGGAGGTTGATGCCATGCATGGACCTCAGAGGTTTGCACACTTAACATCAATTAGAGGTGATATTGCTATGAAGTACGATCAAAGCAATAGATAGAAACATCACTGTACCAAAGAGCCAGCATGGGAATGATGGACTCAAGAGCTAGCTTTTGTGTTGCACCGTTATAGCATTCATAAAAAAGGTTGCTTTTCATTCTCCTTCCAAATATGCTGCATCCCTATAATACAAATCTTCTAACAATACTTGTAAGTAGTTTAAAAAAATTCAGAACTATATGGCACATTATAAACTTCAGGTTTCAAGAAAGAAACTGGTGCTTACTCCCAGTGGAAAATATAGCTTAAGTGCAAATCTTCCAAGTGAATGCTTTCTTTAATGGACTTTGGCCCTGACGATAAATTCTGGTCACTTGTAGAATTTCAATAAATCCAGGATCAGCGCCAGCAAAAATGCTTGAATAGAATGATTTAAACTCTTTTTCACCTAAAGAATGCAAGTTACATTTTTTACATTTAGAGACTTAGGCCAGATTTATTTCCGCACTAATTCTGTGTTCTTTTAAATAAATAGTTGCAGATTAAATAAACCATTCCACTGCATTTTCCGAAGCTGCTTGTACAAACATGTAGACCACAACAGCAACTGGGCAACAGAACTACAGAATGGTTGGAAAGAGTATACAGCTAAACATTAAACCACATTAAGTATTACCAACAATTGATTTTATCCGCCAGCACTTAAATGAATTAAATATCATTTTCTAAACTTTTAGATCTTAAAACCTCTGCTGGAGACAGGACGAGATCAGAAAAGAGATTGATCATCAAAACTCAACCTCACAAAATGTAATTCTTCTGTAAAAGCTCATTTCAACTACAGAGAGGAAAATCACCATTGAATGGGAGGTGAAGAATTTTATGGGATAAAATGGAAACTTTTGGGATGCTTTGATAAAGGTGAAAATACCTGCAAGCTTCGGTTTGGATTCAGGACAGGATAAAAAGGAAAAGCATAACATATAAACAGGTTCCAAGAAAGCAAAACAACAGAGCCCCTAATGAAGCACATGAAGTGAGACGTGTGGGGCTGGGGGAGAAAGAAAGCAATTCAGAGAACAATATTGGGAGGGCTGGAATAACAGTATGCTAGTGGGCAATATTAGGGAGAATCACTAGATATTCTACAAGTTTATCAAGAGGAAGAGAATAATCAGAGAAAGAGTGAAGAGAATAACCAGAGAAAGAGTACGGACTATTAGGGGCTAAAGAAGCAATCTGTGTGTGAAGCAGGAGGACCTTAGCAAAGTGTTAAATGAGTACTTCATGTCTGTATTTACTCAGGAGGAAGAAGATGTAAGTACAGAATTCACTAAGATGGACTGTGAAGTTCTTGACTAGGCAATTAGAGTCAAGTGTGTGTGCTGGAAAAGTACAGCAGGTCAGGCAGCATCCGAGAAACAGGAAAATCGACGTTTTGGGCAAAAGCCCTTCATCAGGAAGTTCTTCAGCAGATTGATATAAGCTGTGAGGAGGCCACAGAGTCATAGAGATGTACAACACGGAAACAAACCCTTCGGTCCAAACATGCCACGCCGACCAGATATCCCAACCCAATCTCGTCCACCTGCCATAACCCAGTCCATATCCCTCCAAACCCTTCCTATTCATATACCCATCCAAATGCCTCTTAAATGTTGCAATTGTACCAGCCTCCACCACTTCCTCTGGCAGCTCATTCCATACACGTACAACCCTCTGCGTGAAAAAGTTGTCCCTTAGGTCTCTTTTATATCTTTCCCCTCTCACCTTAAACCTATACCCTCTAGTTCTGGACTCACCAAACCCCAGGGAAAAGACTTTGTCTATTTATCATATCCATGCTCCTCATAATTTTGTAAGCCTCTATAAGGTCTCCCCTCAGCCTCCAACGCTCCAGGGAAATACAAATCTTCTAACAATACTTGTAAGTAGTTTAAAAAAATTCAGAACTTTCTGGCACATTATAAACTTCAGGTTTCAAGGAAGAAACTGGTGCTTACTCCCAGTGGAAAATATAGCTTAAGTGCAAATCTTTCAAGTAAATGCTTTCTTTAATGGACTTTGGCCCTGACGATAAATTCTGGTCACTTGTAGAATTTCAATAAATCCAGGATCAGCGCCAGCCTGTTCAGTCTCTCCCTATAGCTCAAATCCTCCAACCCTGGCAACATCCTTGCAAATCTTTTCTGAACCCTTTCAAGTTTCACAACATCTTTCCGATAGGAAGGAGACCAGAATTGCACGCAATATTCCAACAGTGGCCTAACCAATGTCCTGTACAGCCGCAACATGACCTCCCAACTCCTGTACTCAATACTCTGACTGATAAAGGAAAGCATACCAAATGCCTTCTTCACTATCCTATCTACCTGCAACTCCACTTTCAAGGAACTATGAATCTGCACTCCAAGGTCTCTTTGTTCAGCAACACTCCCTAGGACCTTACCATTAAGTTTGTATAAGCCTTGCTAAGATTTGCTTTCGAAAGTGCAGCACCTAGCATTTATCGGAATTAAACTCCATCTGCCACTTCTCAGCCCACTGGCCCATCTGAGCAAGATCCTATTGTAATCTGAGGTAACCTTCTTCGCTGTCCACTACAACTCCAGTTTTGGTGTCATTTGCAAACTTAATAATTTTTGCTAATTTACAAGTGGACAAATACCAGGTCCAGATGAATTGTATTCCTGGTTTATTGTAGGGAGACAAGGGAGTAAGTTACAAGGGCCCTGACCCAATTTTTAAAAATTGTCTCTGGCTGCAGGGGAGTTATGAGGGGACTGGAGGACAGCTAATTTACAAAAAAGGGTGGCAGAGTAGACCAGGTAACTACAGAATAGTGAGTCTAACCTCAATGGTAGGGAAAGTCAGGATGATTTTGGGTGAGGGAGGGAGGTCATGCCTAACAAATCTAGTGGAAATCTTCAAGGAGGCGAATAATTGTCCGGAGGAGGGAAGGGCAGTTGATATCATTGATACAGATTTCAAGGCCTTCGACAACATCTCACATGGGAAACTGACTAGGTGAAAGCTCATGAGATTCAGGTTAACTTGGCAAGATGGATCCAAAATTGGCTGAGTGACAGGAGACAGCGATACAGAAGGCTGTTTGTGTGACTGGAGCCTGGTGTACAGTGATGTCCCATAGGGATCATTGCTGGGTCCCTAATTGTAATATTCTTAAATTACATAGCTGAGAATGTGGGAGGGATGATAAGTAAGTTTATAGATGACAAAGATAGGCTGGGTGGTTGACAGTGGGGAGGAAGGTGTCAGGTGACAGGAGGATATAAACAGATTGGTCAGAAGGCAGATCAGTGGTGGCTGGAATTTAACCTTTGAGATGATGCACTTTGGAAGAAAGAACAAGATTGGGATTAATCAAATAATAGCAGGAGGAAGGAAAGGAAACTCAGGAAGAGAAAAATCTTGGATCTTGGACACAGATCCCTGAAGGTAGCAGGACAGGTTATTAGGGTAGGGTACTTAAGAAGACATATGCGATGTCTGCTTTTAACAGTCATGGTATGAGTTGCCTAAGAGAAGAGGAGGTTATGTTGCAGCGAAACAGGACTTTGATTAGGTCAAAGCTGGAATACTGTGTGCAGTTCTAATCACCATGCTATAGGAAGGATGTTATTGCACTGGAGTGAGCGCAGAGGAGATTCAGCCAGCAGATGAATGGGATAGGGAAAATTCACCAACAAATGCCGCAAGGTGGGGGACTTAACTGGACACACTCAGCCTCGTGAAGTGGTATGTTGTCTGGGATGGAGCATTTCAGCTACAGAGAAGCATTGGATAAGCTTGGGTTGTTTTCCATGGGGCAGAGGTTCTGGGGGGGTGGGGAGTATGCTCATAGGAGGTGTAATAGACTATGAAGGATTTAGACAGGGTGACTAGAAAACAATTGTTTGCCCTAGTTAAAGGGTCAATAACAGCAGCCATAATTTTAAAGTGGAAGGTATGGCAATTTAAAGGGAATTTGAGGAAAACATTTTTCACCTAGAGAATGGTAAGTTACTGCAACACATTGCCTGGAAGGGCAGTTGAGGCAGGAAATCTCACAATCTTTCAAAAGTACTTGGGGTGAGTACGTGAAGTACCATAACATTCAAGACTATGGGCCTGCAGAGAGAAAGTGAGACTAATGTAGGTACTAGAGTATTTTTGACAATACAGACTCAATGGACTGAAGGACTTCTTCTTTACTGTATGATTCTTTGATTCAATTTTAAGTTCTGAAGAATATGGTCTCTCAATGAAGCAGAGGAGTGTGACAGGCAACAAACAACTGTCCAGAACTAGAAACAGTTCACCTCATGAACATGGTGCACAATGGAATTTTTAAAATTATTTGTCCTTTCATGCAACATTGACATCACTAGTAAGGCCATCATTTGATGCCTATTTTGAAGTGTCCTTCAATTGAATGATTTGCCTACCCACTTCAGAAGTCAGTTAAGAGTCAACCTAGTTGATGATGGATTTCTATCCCTAAGATTAGTGAATGAGACTGGTATTTACAATATTTAATGATGGCTTCACAGTTATCATAGAGTCATAGAGATATGCAGCATGGAAACAGACCCTTCGGTCCAACTCGTCCATGTCGACCAGATATCCTAAACAAATCTAGCCCCATTTGCCAGCACTGGGCCCACATCCCTCTAAACCCTTCCTATTCATATCCCCATTCAAGTGTCTTTTAAATGTTGTAATTGTACCAGCCTCCTAATGCTGCCTGGTTTGTTGTGTTCTTCCAGCCTCCTGCTTGTCTACCTTGGATTCCAGCAACTGCAGTTTGTTTTGTCTCCACCACATCCTCTGGCAGCTCATTCCATAAAAGTTGCCCCTAGATCCCTTTTAAATTTTTACCCTCTCATCCTAAACCTGTGCCCTCTAGTTTTGAACTCCCCACACCCAGGAAATGATCTTGTCTAATTATCCTATCCAAGCGCTTCATGATTTTATAGACCTCAGCCTCTGATGCGCCAGGAAAAATAGCCCTAACCTAATTAGCCTTGGCCTATAGCTCAAACCCTCCAACCCTGGCAACATCCTTGTCAATCTTTTCTGAATCCTTTCAAGTTTCACAACATCCTTCATGTAGGAGGAAGACAAGAATTGCATTCAATATTCCAAAAGTGGTCTGACCAATGTCCTGTACAGCGCAACATGACCTCCCAACTCCTATACTTAATGCACTGACCAATAAAGAAAAGCATCCCAAACGCCTTCATTACTATCAAGGAACAATGAACCTGCACTCCAAGGTCTCCCTGTGTTCAGCAACAATCCCCAGGATCTTAACATAAAATGTATAAGTCCTGCTAAGATTTGCTTTCCCAAAATGCAGCACCTCGCATTTATCTAAATTAAACTCCAACTGCTACTTCTCAGCCCATTGGCCCATCTGATCAAGATCACTTCCAAGAATGACTTTCAATTTCAAATCTATTAACTGAATTTAAATTTCACCAGCTGCCAAGGTGGGATTTGAACTCCTGTTCCCAGAGAATCTATCCGGCCCTCTGCTTTATTACCACTACATCAGCATCTAAACTCAAAACCTGGAATAAGAACCAACATCCTGTACTTTATTTGTTGGGGTGCAGCAAGTTCATGCAGCTGAATCAAAACACACAAATTTATATCTGAAAATGTGTTGCTGGAAAAGCGCAGCAGGTTAGGCAGCAGCAAGGAGCAGGAGAATCGACATTTCGGGCATGAGCCCTTCTTCGGGCTCATGCCCGAAATATCGATTCTCCTGCTCCTTGGATGCTGCCTGACCTGCTGCGCTTTTCCAGCAACACATTTTCAGCTCTGATCTTCAGCATCTGCAGTCCTCACTTTCTCCACACAAATTTATCTGTCAATGCAGAAAATGACTTGTGTATGTTGATGATTGTGAAATATGTCAGTCAATTTATTCTGGAGGCAAAAGCAAAACATATTTTGGAGGCATCTTTCAAGAATCATTGGAGTCAGCAAAATGCCTAACACACACCTCTGCCTCGGAAGAAAGCCAAGACGTGGAGGTGCAGGACTGGTGGACAAAGTCAGAAGTCACATGACACCAGGATACAGTCGATCAGGTTTATATGAAATCACAAGCTTCTGGACTGCTGGCTTTTCATGATCTGATAAAGCAGCAGCGCTTCGCAAGTTCACAATTTCAAATAAACCTGTTGGACTATAACATAGTGTTGCGAGACTTCTGACTGTTTAGGAAGGGAAAGAGGCAGAAATCAGGAAACTTTTGGCCAGTCAGCTCAACCTCGATCGTTAGCAAGATTTTAGAGTCATTATTAAGAATGTGATTGCAGAATACTTGCAAGTGCATGGTAAAATAGAATCAGCAAGGCTTCATCATAGGGTAATCATGCCTGACAAATCTGTTCGAATTTGTTGAGGAAGTAATAAGCAACTTAAACAAAGGAGAGTCAGTGGACGTGATCCATTTGGATTCCCAAAAGGCCTTTGACAAGGCATTGTACAAGAGGCTACTAAATAAGAGGACATGCCATGGTGTTAAGCACAAGGTATGGGCATGGATACAGGATTGACTAACTGGCAGAAGGCACAAAGTATGGAAATGGGATCTTTTAGGATGGTGGTTGGCGATTAGTGCTTTCAAGGGTCAGTGTTGGGACTACAACTATTCACACTATACATTAACAAACTGGATGAAGGAACTGAGTGCATTGTTGCTAAAGTTTCCAGATGACACAAAGATAGGTCAAGGGAAGAGCAGTGTTGTGGAAGTGGGTGTCTGCAGAAGCACTTGGACAGCTAGAGGTGTGGGCAAAGAAGTGGCAAATGTCATATAATATGGGAAAGTGAGAGGAAGAGACTTGGGAGTCTTAGTTGAGGGATCTTGTAAGCTTAACCTGCAGGTTCAGTTGGTGGTTAGGAAGGCAAATGCAAATTTAGTATTTCAATTTGAAAGGTATAGAATACAAGAACAGGGATATACTGCTGAGGCTGTACAAGACTTTGGGAAGGTGATGGGGTCTATTGGTATTATCACTAAATTATGAATCCAGAACCCAGATAATGTTCTGGGAACCTGAGTGTGAATCTAACGATGACCATGAATCTTTGTCAATTGTCGGCAAAAACTCATCTGGTTCACAAATGTCCTTTAGAGAAGGAAACTGCCATCTTTACCTGGTCCAACATCGATGTGGCTCCAGACCACAGCAATGTGGTTCACACTTAACTGCCCTTTTGACAATTAAGGATGGGTAATAGATGCTGGCCTGGTCAGTGATGCCCTCAGGCTGTGAATGAATAATGAAAAAAAAGTTGTGGAATACAATGAGCAGCTTTGATCCTCATAAGTGTTGACCTTAAATGGGGTCCAGTGAAGGTTCACAAGAATGATCCCGGGAGTGAAGGAATTGTCATATGAGGAGTTGAAGACTCTGGTTTTATACTCAGAGATTTGAAGAATGAGGGGGGCACCTCATTGAAACTTACAGAATACTGAGAGGCCTGAGTAGAGTGGATGTGGACAGAACTTCTTTCAATTATAGGAGAGATTAAGACTCTCAGATTGAGCACAGCCGCAGATTGAGATGAGGAGGAAATTCTTCAGCCAGAGGGTGATTAATCTGTGGAACTCATTGCCAGAGGGCTGTGGAAGTTAAGTCATTGAGTGTATAGATAGATAGGTTCTTTGGTAAGTGGATCAAGGGTTATGGGGAGAAGGCAGGAGAATGGAGTTGAGAAACATATAAGCCACAATTAAATGGAAGATTAGACTCAATGTGTCAAATAGCCTAATTCTGCTCCAATATCTTATCGTCTTAAAACTGGTATTTCCTTAAAAATTCAATTCCTTCAATCAAATTGACCCATGAAGGGTACAGGCGAGGCAGATGGCTCAGTTGCAGATTGAATAGAGTAACTTCTACACTAAACAAAATTTATTTTTACTTAAAACAAACATCCTTGGAACAGACAAAAACAGAATGTCCCAAACCATGTTTTCAAATTCTGTGAAAAATCCATGTATAATAATGATTGCTGCTGGTTACAGAGCTAAACCTGGCATTAATCCAACACAGCAATTAAGCAGACTTTTATGGGAGAGAGCTGATTAAAATTAACAACATTGATATTTTCTGCATTAAATAACCAAAGGCTCTAAGTGCACCATTTGAACATTTAAAAGAGGTTAAATACACCTTACATACAATATCTTAGAGTTGAAGTTTTTTTTATGCAAGCACAGTTCATTCAGATTGAAACAGATGACTCAGGAACAAGTGTCATATAATTTTCAAAGCAATTAGTCCACAAACTACCCATCTTTCACTAACTGGAAATGAGTACGCAGTTCAATTTTAACCAAGATAGACTCTGAGGTCTGCACATCCTGAATGAGTTCAACTTCCCCAACAGCAACTGCATTCCTGGCAGTAATCTTGGTAATCATCATTTTGTTCTAGGGGCTTTTATGAGAAAATAGGAAGGAACTTTAATGACAAAAATCAGTCGTCTTCAAGCATTCACAAGGTCAGACTCTCACAATGGAAAATATGATTTATGCACTTTGAGCAAAAGCTAGCCACTTTGTATCATTTGAGAATTGTGTTTTCCTTTATAAGTAGTTATAACTATAGTTCCACTTGGTCGTAACACCCAAGGATCACTGGTTTCCCGGATTTTGTTTAAATCTTGTGCATCAAGTTAACATCCATTTAAAAAAGCAAGGCATGGCTTTTTCCTAGGTGAGCATCAGCAAACTGAATTCTTGCTCACACTGAAAATCTTAGAAGACACAGGTACCTTTCAAATTAACACCAACTGGCATCCAGGATTAGATCCTCAGCAAGACAAGGTATTCCAAGGTATTCCAATGGAATTCAAAGGAAGAACATTCAGACAGCACTAAAATAAATTCATGTCTCAAATATGAAAAATATCAAGACAACCCAAGTTGTGGTTTTTCTGAAAACCTTTAGATATGTTGTTAATATGAATAGGGTAAAAACTAGCAAGAGTACCTTCATTCGATTAAATACCCAGAACACTATTATCAATATAACCATTGCTAAAAAGGTTAACAAAGACAATGTCAAAGACAACTTATGGAATTTATGGAAGAAAGAACAATACAGTACAGGTTCAGGCCATTCGGCCTACCAAGGCTGCACTGATATATGATGCCTTTTTAAAACTAAAAATCTTCAAAAATGCCTCTATGTGGTTGTATTCCACTATTCCCTGCCAATTCATGTATATGTCAGGATGCCTCTAAAACATGGTTATTGCATCCACATCTACCATCTCCTCTGGCAGCACATTCCGGGCACTTACCACCCTCTGTGTAAAAAAAAACTCTATTATCTCCTTTAAACTCTTCCCCTTTTACCATGAACCTAAGTCCCCTAATAATTGACATTTCTATGCTGGGAAAAAAACTCTTACTATCCATTGCATCCATGCCTTTCACACTTTTGTAGACTTTTATCAAGTTGCCAGATAACAAAGGTGAGATGGTGGCTTAATGGTTAGCACTCACAGTGCCAAGGTCACAGGTTTGATTCCAGTCTGAGGCAACCGTCTGTGTGGAGCTTGCACATTCTCCCTGTGTCTGCGTGGATTTCCTCCAAAGATGTGCAGGTTAGGGGGATTGACCATGTTAAATTACCCATTAGTTTCCAGGAATATGCAGGCTAGGTGGATTAGCCATGAGAAATATAGGGATAAGGTAGTGGGGGTGGGTCTGGGTGGGCTGATGTAGACTCGATGGGCCAAGTGGCTTGCCTCCACACTGCAGGGATTCGATGAAAGCACAACAGTTGAGCAGACTGAAGTGAAATTGGCACATTGTGCTTTATGACCTCATAAATGTAAAGGAAAGAACTTCAGTTTCACTAACCAGAGTACTCTTCAGGGCGTCACTAGAATGTGGATTTCTACACTAGGCTCACTGATGAGTTGATGCATGTGCACCACTTCAGCATCCATGCACTCAACAGTTGCTAATATTAGGGAGAAGTTTGAACCCCAAAAAAGAGACACTTGCTTGGGCGAGGAATGCTTATGTATGAAAAAGAGAATCCTGATTCAATCTGCTCACTTCTGGTTCTAATGAAGATGGAAGAGGGAATGGTAACCAACCGTCAACCAGGAGATGAATTAGAACTCTAAACATTCATATGCAGGCCATTGGTCTAAACTTTATTCATCATTGGAAATTTAATTTTGTCCAACCAGGTATTCCAAGACTTTGGAACTGGAATTAAAATAACATATTTTCTAATTATTTATTAAAGTAGCATGTCTACCTGGCCAAAACCCACTGGACACACATCACCCCTCAAATCTTCTGACCATAGCCTCCAAACTGGTCCCGAGTTTCCAACTTTTCCAAAACAAGCTCATTGATTCCCCAGTCATTAATTAACTACACAGCCAGCACCCAGACATCCCCATCACCCTGATCTCCAACTGACTTCACCACCCTGATCTTTGAACGCATCATTCTTTCCTCTCCCCAGATCTACCCACCCTAGCTACAAAGCCCCTCTGGATGGGAAATGCATAATATGGCATTAAAAACATCAAGAGTGCAGGGAAACAAGACTTTCTGATTTCCCATGCTCTACAAGTCAGACAGGAAAACTAACATTTCACTCCGTCTTGAAGCATTCAAGGACTGGGGAAATACGTCTAAATTTATGTTATATTTATAAATATAACCCATTAAAATGCAATGACATGTCAACTTCTTGCAGTTTTGCTCCATTTGTGAAACACGGGAGCCACTAGCTGCTATACACAAGCAAAACAAAATTGAAAATTCAAGTGGTATATCACTTATTTCCTGGCTTGCGAATTCCCCAAAAATCAAACAAGCTCCAGTTTGCGACCTTGAAGGCTTGCTACGCACCTATTCACAAACAAACTAAATAACGATCGGAGTGGAATGCCACCTTGGTACGTGATGAATGGCACCTTGGCAAAGATAAACTAGAAATATTAAGTTTCAACAGGATTCAGATGTAATGAAGCAAATATATACATGTCCTGCCAAACAGACCTTTTAAAAATACACAAATACGGTCTCAAAGAATTTTGTTTCCCTAATTCACTCAGCTGAACTACCAAGGTCAAATCAGAACACAGCAACTTCAAAGTAGTGACTCAAGCTTAACAGGTTTTTCAAACTTCAGTTAAAATAGATGGATGCAATATCAATATTTGAAAAGTTAAATATTAGTTGATGGGAAAAGAGTCTGTTCAACATCAACCCAAAACTGAACATGAAAGCAGCAAAATTCGAGATAACAAAAGTGGAGAATGGAAGTTAAACCTGTACTTCCCAGATTTAGCACCCACCCTGTAAATATTGAGGAGGGAAGGGAGTTGGGGGTAATAAGATGATAATCAGATTGGAACACCACACACCTCTTAAATCACTTAATGAAAAAGTAAGGATATCCAAGGGTTGTTTTTTTCTCAATGTCTTTATAGGTGTTTCGGCACCACATCACAGCTCAATTTTTTCACTATTAGTAGCATTATCAACAATTCAGCCTGCTCCCCTCTCCAAGAACCTAAGCTTGAATTCATTCTCCATTCTGCCTTTCCATTGCCTCCTTCAAGCTCCCAAAACCTGTCTCTCCCCCTTCCACCTTCAGCAGTCTGTGGCAACATCCCTGATTTGGTGTGGTAACAAACTCCAATCAATAATTTGTGAAACTCTATGGGACATTCCATGGATGTTAAACAATTACAGAAGGACTGGTAGTTGTATGTTGAACTGGATACAAAGAGCTGAATCATTGTGAAGTCTGGGAAACTCCATATTGGAGCAAAAGTGCCAGTTGGAACATAATTCTGGGATTCCCTCATCTCAAAACGTTCACTTGTGTGAGTTAAAGATATGGGCTGGTGATTGGTGCAAGACTACACCTCATACTCCCAACCCAAATTCAGCCTCACTGCAGAGATAAGCATGTCCTATCCCTGATGTTGGGCCAGCTTTTGAAGGACTGTTGGTTCACTGTGCCTTCAGCCATGAACCATGTGGCAGAATCTTATTGATTCTCGGGCCTCAGGATCCAGAAAGGCTCAGATATGTAATAGGGACAGTGTTAGCATTGTTGTTGTCATGTCATTGGACCAGTAATCCAGACACCCAGGCCGGAGGTCTGGGTACATGGCTTAACATCAGCCTATAATAGATGGTGGAATT
Source organism: Chiloscyllium punctatum (assembly GCF_047496795.1). Taxonomy (NCBI): domain Eukaryota; kingdom Metazoa; phylum Chordata; class Chondrichthyes; order Orectolobiformes; family Hemiscylliidae; genus Chiloscyllium; species Chiloscyllium punctatum. The sequence goes on from NC_092739.1 coordinate 122,991,273, forward strand.
GATAAAAGCTAGTCTAATGATAATCATTCCTTCAGTGTTGCTGGGTCAAAAACCTAGAATTCCTTCCCCAATGGCATTGTAGGTTTACATACAGCACATTGATTGCAACAGTTCAAGAAGGCAGCTCACCACCACCACCTTCTCAAGGGTCAGCCAATAATACTGACTCAGCCATTAATTCAAATATCCAACAAGTGAATAAAAAAACCCTACTTTATATAATCTGCCCATGTTCCTTCTTTCAAAATACAGTTCTCCACATTAAACATCATCTGCCGCCTGTCTGTCCAACATGTTTATGTCCTTTTAGAGTCATACACTGCCCTCCTTAGGAGTTTGCCTATCACTCTGTCAATTGTATATCCACATGGCTACTGTCCCTTTTATTCCATAAGCAATAGCTTTTCATACAAAGTGTTGTGTGCCATTGTAATGAGTGCCTTTATAAAGTGCCATTTACACAACATCAGCTGCATTATCCTCATTACATCGTAATCCAAAACTTTAGTCAGGCCACATTTGAAGTAGTGTGCACAGTTCTGGTCTCCACACGATGGGAAGGATGTGGAGGATTGGAGAAGGTGCAAAAGAGGGTTATCAGGATGTTGCCTATATTGGAGTGAATAAGCTGTAAGGAGATAGAGTTGGATAAAGTTGAATTGTTTTCGCTAGAATATCACGGGCTGAGGGGCAATTTGATAGAAGTATGTAAAATTATGAGGGGGTGGATTGGGTAGATAGCCGGAGATTTTTTTTGCAGGGTGAAAATGTCAAATACAAGGGTTTAAGGTGAGAAAGGAAACATTTAAAGGAGATGTACAAGGCAAGTTTTTTTGAAGAAGTTAGTAGGTGCCTGGAATGCAGTACCAGGGAGGTGGTAGAAGCAGATGCAGTAGCAAAGTTTACGAGGCTTTCAGACAGGTGACATGAACAGGCAGGGAAGAAAGGAATATGGACCATGTGCAGGCAAATGGAATCAGTTCAGAATGGCATCATGGTGGGCACAGACACGTGGCCTGTCCCCGTCCTGTTTTGTGTTCCATGACACTTTGTGTTACCTATTAAAGAATTCCAGCAAATTAGTTAAACCTTTTCAGAAATCTCTCCTTAAGCATCTCACCTTTTTATTGTGTGACTACTAACTCCATCCTGAATAATGGTTTCTAGTAATGCCCCATCACTGTTGTCAAACTGACTGGTGGGTTTTGCAGGGTTTATCCTTACAACGACTATCCTTGGTCACAATGTCTGCAACTCTCCAATCCCCTGGTATCTCCTGAATCTAGGGAAAACTGGAAGATTATGACCAGCGATCCTACAATTTCCATTCTCACTTCCTTCAATACCCTTGAAAATACCGCATCTGGCACCAATGTCTTATTTAAGTACTCAGCCTATCGAACATTTCCACGTTATCAATTCTGAATGCTTCTCATTACACAGCTTGCTCCTCTATCACCATGGCCTGAGGTTAGCATTCACAAACTTGGCAATGACAGATGCCAAAGGTTCATTTAACACCTCAGCCATGCTTTTGCCTCCACGTATAATACCACTTTTGGGAATAGACTCAACCTGTTTGTTTATTGGATTAGTGGTGCTGGAAGAGCACAGCAGTTCAGGCAGCATCCAACGAGCAGCGAAATCAACGTTTCGGGCAAAAGCCCTTCATCAGGAATAAAGGCAGTGAGCCTGAAGCATGGAGAGATAAGCTATCTCTCCATGCTTCAGGCTCACTGCTTTTATTCCTGATGAAGGGCTTTTGCCCGAAATGTTGATTTCGCTGCCCGTTGGATGCTGCCTGAACTGCTGTGCTCTTCCAGCACCACTAATCCAGTATTTGGTTTTCAGCATCTGCAGTCATTGTTTTTACCCTGTTTGTTTATTGACATGCCTGTATAAGATTCTGAGATATCTTTTTAAGTTGGTTATTAGTCTTTTCCTCATAATCCTTCTCTGTTTCTAGAATATACATTTTCACCTCTCCACTGTAGCTACAGTATTCATTGTTCTGAGTTTTTTTTCTCTCTCTGATACCTGCCATAAAGCACATTTTTATCATCTTTATTTTACTTTCTATCTCCCTTGATACCCAGCAAGCTCTGGATTCATGTTATATTCTTTTTCCTTGTGGAAAGAATATACTATGACTGTTCTTGAACCACCTACTCTTTGAATACAACTGATTGTTCAGCTACAGATTTTCATGTCAACCTTTCATTCCAGTCTATGTGGTCCAGTTCTGCTTTTACCCACTGATGTTAGCTCTTTTCAAGTTAATAATATTTGTCTGGACTGGCTATTGACTTTTTCCAATATTTTCTTCAACCTTGTCACTTAAAGACTGCTGTCTGCCAAATATTCCTCCACTGATATTTGGTCATTATCATTTTGAAAACCAGGTCCAACAGTGCATGCTTTTTGAGAGAATGGACACACAGCACAATAGGAAATTTTCCTGAACACCATCAAGGAATGATTGTACTCCCAGTCTACATTTGGGTAACTAAATTCCCAATTACGACCACTCTAAAGTTTGCATCTCTGTAACCTCCTTGCAGATTTATTCCTCTACATCCTTTCCTTAAACTGTACATGGGAATGTAATTGCACCCTTTTTACTCCGGAGCTCTAGCCAGATTGATACTGTCCAAGAACCCTCATGGGTGCTGTCTTCCTATGGGTTCCTTAATTAACACTTCCTTTCCTTTCTTTCCTATAATCTTTTCCCGAATACTTTACACCCATGAATATTTAACACGGAGTCCTGCTCTCCCTTGAGCCAGATCTCTGTTATCATAAACATGCATGTTTCCAAATAGCAATGTGTCCATAATTTCACAATCTAATTGATCATATCTGTTCATTCATATATATGCACGGTAACATTAGTTTCATTAATTTCTCCTTCACTCTACTACACCTATTAACTTTTTATTCTCTATACTATTGCGATCTGATTCTCCCAGGATTTTATACACCATGTAATTGCTCTCTAATATTCTCTTTTAGTTGAACAGCCCTATTGTGTTAATGTCAAGTTCACCCAACAGCACCAGTAATATATCCTGCAAAGAACTCAATCCCACCTCTGTTCAGGTGCAATCTGTCTGGCTTCCACTGATGCCAGAATCAGTTCCAGTATCCCAGGAATCTAAAAAGTCCTCCCTAAGAATAGAATAGAATCCCTACATTGTGGAAGCAGGCTATTTGGCCCATTGAGTCCACATCAACCCTCCGAAGACTATCTCTCCTATACCTGGACCTCAATCTTATCCCTGTAATCCTGCATTTCCCATGGACTGCCCTACCTAGCCTGGTGTTACGAGGCAGCAGTACTAACCAGTGAACTATTGCACTGTTCTCTTTGCACTATCATTCCAGTCATGCATTCATCTGTGTTATCCTGCTTTTCCTAAACATGTGTGCACACGACGCTGGGAATAATATGGAGACTACTACATTGAGATCATTCGAGCTGTGTTTCTGCAGAGGTTGCTAAAGTCTGATTGCATAACTAAATCTCTGTTCCTACCCAATTCATTTATAGCAATATGGATCATGACTTCTGGCTGTTCACCTTCCTCAGGTAAATGTCGTGGAGTCGCTCTGTGATATCCCGTGGCTTTGGCACTTGGGAGCTAACGTACCATTCTGGCGTTACAGCTATGAGCACAGGAATACCTGTTTCCCTAATGAATCCCCATCACTATTTCTCCTCCTTTACTTCTCCCCTCTTCTCAGTGACATAAACTTGGCAAGGATTGCACTTCATTCAGGAACCAGCAAGCTTGCCATCTTCAAAATGGGAAACTAGTTGTGAGCAGTGTCCCAGAGTGCTCCTGCACTAGCTGCCTGTTTATTTTGGAATGCCTGCAGATCACTCTTCCCCTTTCTGCTCAAAGTCCTTGAGCTGCAGATCACCTGTCCCAATGTGCTGTCCACATATCCCCAGCCTCAAAGTTGCCTCAGCTACTGTTGTCACTGCTCGAGCTCTGAAAGTTGGCAGCACATCCTGCCCATGTAGTCCACCAGTCACGTCTATGATGTCATATATATTACAAGTCACACATTTCACCAAAGGTTGTCAGACAGCACCTTCAAACCCATGCCTACCAATCTCTAATGGATACATGGGAATGCTACCACCTGCAAGTTCCCCTCCAGGCTACTCACCATCCTGACTTAGATATACTTCGCCCTTCCTTCACTGTTGCCGTATTACAATCCTGGAATTCACACCCCAACAGCATTGTGGTTGTACCACAGCACATGGATTGCAGCAGTTCAAGAAGGCAGCTTACCACCACTGTCTCAAGGGCAATTAGTGATGGTCAATAAATGCTGATCAGTTAGCAATGTCCATATCGCCTGAGTGAATAAAAGAAACTCAACCGAGCTGAGCTGTCACATCCTTAAGTTATTTCCATTACGTTAATATTACGTTGGATTACTTTAATATATTGGCCTTAACATTCCTTAGAACTGGTGTCTCCCTGTGTTAAATCTGAGTATAGTTATTTATTTAAGAATTAAGATTTTCTAATTTAAAAAGTGTTCAACCAAGTCAATTCTCTTGACATGACATCAATAAATGACCAAATGCACAAGATTCTGCAAAGGCAATGGGCCCTGACAACATTCTAGCTATAGGACTGAAGACTTGGACTTCAGGCATAGCAAAGTGTTCCATTACAGCTTTGAAAGTGGCACCTATCCATCAATGTGAAAAATTTCCCAGGTCCTGTACTTAAAAGGCAGGGTAAATTCAGCTCTGTTAGTGAGTCAGGGGTTTCAACTTTTAAATGAGTTATTAAATTGCGCATCTGCCCCCACTCATAGAATTAGAAACCAGGGAAACATGGATCGACTGGAAAGGAAGAATTGAAAGAAATTAGTATTCATAAAAAATGGAGTGCTGGAAAACATAATGGGACTAAATATCCATGGTGTGATAATCTACATCCCAGATCACTGATGAAAGTAGCCATGGGGATAGTGGATGCATCAGATCTCATTTTCCAGAATTTGTACATTCTGGAATGACCTCAGCAGATTGGAGGGTGACAAATGTAACCCCTTATTTAAAAGATGAGGGATAAAGCAGCTAATTCAAAACCAGTAGGCCTATCATCAATAGCTTGGAAAATGCTGGAACCTATTCTAAAGGATGCGATAACAGGATGATTGGAAAATACCAATGGGATTACACAAAGTTAACAGGTTTTATGAAAGGGGAGTCATGTTTGATGAAATCTGGAGGTTTTGAGGTCATAACTTGTGGAAGAGAGAGGGAGAGAGGGAGATGTGGTCTTTTTGGATGTTCAGAAAGTTTTAGTCCCATAAGAGAGGTTATTTGTGCGAAATCAAAACACATGGTATTGGTGGTAAAATACTTGAAGGGACAGAGAATTGATTAGTAGATAGGAAACAGACAGTAGGAATAAACTGGTATTTTTCAAAGTGGATGGGTGTGGTACCACAGGGATCATGGTTTGGGCCCCAGCTTTGCACTATATACTGAATACACATCAATGATTTTGATTAGGGAATCAAACGTAATATTACCAAGATTTCTGATGACATAAAAGTAGGTGGAATTGAGTGGTAAGTAAGTAGTAAAGTTGCTTCAGAGTGATTTAGATAAGTTAAATTAATTAGCAAATACACGGCAGATGCATTGTAATACAGTCAGACAGCATGAAAACTGACCCTTCAGTCCCACTTGTCCATGCCGACAGATTTCCCAAACTAAATTTGTGTGCACTTGGCCCGTATCCTCTAAACCTTTCCTATTCATGTACTAAATGTATTTTAAGTGTTGGAACTGTACCTGCATCTATCACTTCCTCAGGCAATTGATTCCACACACAAATCATCCTCTGTGTGAACAAGTTGCCTCTCAGATTGCATTTAAATTTTTCTCCTCTCACTTTAAAATTGGTTTTAGGCTTAGGTTTTGAACTTTAGGTTTTGGACTCCATCACCCCTGGGAAAAGACCTTTGCTCTTCACCTTATCTTGCCTCTCAGAGTCAGAGATGTACTGCACAGAAATAGACCTTTCAGTCCAATTCATCCAAGCTAACCAGATATCCTAACCTAACCTAGTCCCATTTGCCCGCACTTGACCCATATCCCCCTAAACCATTCCTATTCATAAACACATCCAGATGTCTTTTAAATGCTGTACCAGCCCCCTCCACTTCCTCTGGCAGTGCATTTAATATACGCACCACCCTCTAAAATACCTTGTCTATTTATCCTATCCATGCCCTTCATGATTTTATAAACCTCTATAAAGGTCACCCCTCGACTTCCTAAACTCCAGTGAAAGAAGTTCCAGTTTATCTAGCCTCTCCTTATAACTCAATTCCTCCAGTCCCACTAATATCCTTCTAAATATTTTCTGAACCCTTTCCAGTTTAATAGATTAGATTAGATTACTTACAGTGTGAAAACAGGCCCTTCGGCCCAACAAGTCCACACCGCCCTGCCGAAGTGCAACCCACCCATACCCCTACATCTACCCCTTACCTAACACTATGGGCAATTTAGCATGGCCAATTCACCTTACCTGCACATCTTTGGACTGTGGGAGGAAACCGGAGCACCCGGAGGAAACACACGCAGACACGGGGAGAACATGCAAACTCCACACAGTCAGTCGCCTGAGGCAAGAATTGAACCCGGGTCTCTGGCGCTGTGAGGTAGCAGTGCTAACCACCGTGCCACCGTGCCGCCCAAATAGTATCCTTTCTGTAGCAGGACGACCAAAACTCTACACAATACTCCAAAAGTGGCCTCAGTAATGCCCTACACAATTGCAACATGACATCCCAACTCCTATACTCAATGGTCTGAGCAATAAAGGCAAGTGTGCCAAACAGCTTCTTTCACACCCTAGTTACAAGGAGTTTTGTACTTGAACTCTGAGGTCTCTCCATTCACCAACACTCTCCAGTGTCCTACCATTAACTTTTTAAGACTTGCCCTTTGGTCATCTTACCAACATGCAACACTTCACATTCATATAAATTAAACTCCATCTGCTAATCCCAAGCCCAGTTGATTGACATTGCTTTGAACTCCTAGATAACCTTCTTCACTGTAGACTATGCCACCAATTTTGGGGTCGTCCACAAAAGTACTAACCACGCTTTCTATATTGTCGTCCAAATTGTTTAAATAAATGACAAACAACAGTGGACCCAGCGCCAATCCCTGTGGAACACCACTGATCACAGATCTGCAGTCCGAACAACATCTTTCTATCGCCACTCTGTGTCTTACCATTAAGCCAATTTTGTATATAATTGGAAAACTCTGCTGGAATCCCATGTGATCTAGCTTCACTAACTAGTCTACCATGCAGAACAGTTATATGGATTTTAGCAAAGTCTATAACATGTGGAAAAGTAAGAAGTTATACACCTTCGTAGAAGATTACTGGTTTAAATGGTGCTAGGCTGGGAAGTGTTGATGTACAATCTTGGGTGTCCTTGTACATTAGTTACTGAGAACAAGCAGTCAGGAAGGTAAATGGTATGCAAGAAGAGCAACAAAGTTTTACTGCAGTCACATAGAACCTTGGCAAGACCACAACTGGAGTAGTGTGTGTAGTTTTGGTTCCGTCACCCAGAAAAAGTACACTTGTCAAAGAGGGAGTGCAGTAAAGTCTCACCAGATTGATTATTGGGATTGCAGATTTATCATGCAAAAAGTGATTCGGTCAACTGGACCTGTATATGCTGGAGTTTAGAAAGAGGATATTATCTTCTGGATAAGAATGGATGCAGGGATGTTGTTTCTCCAGACTTGGGGCTGCCCAGTATAAGGGGAGATGGTCCCAGGATATGGGTAGGGCATCTGAGATGGAAGTAAGAAGAAATTTCTTTGCTCAGAGAATGGTGAGCATGTGGAATTCTCTCCTACAGAATGCAGTGGAAGACAAATTGCTGAGTACATTTAGGAAAGGAATAGATTTTTGAGAGTGAGGAAATGAAAGGGTATGGGGTATGAGAAGAATTGTATGGCAGCGAGTAGAGGATCAGCTATGATCACGTTAAATGGTGGAGTGGATTCAATAGCCTGAATGGCCTACTTCTGTACCTATTAAATTTCTATCGCATGGCAGTAACTCAAAGTCAGATGGTTTTGCATCTGACTTTTTTTTGTAAATATATTTATTAGCAAACTTTTTTAACTTTACAAACGTATAAACTTACTGAGAAATACAATCAATAGCAAATATCAGTATAACAAAGAGAAAAAACCCCACAAATTACAATACAACTACTGTCTACTAACTACTAACCTACCCTATAATACAAAACAAACTCTAACACTGTATAAAGCAACACCAATAAATAACTATTAAGTCAAAAAAAAAGAAAAGCAAAAGAAAACACAAAAGAAAACAAAATACAAAACAGTTATGCTCGGTGCAAAGCTCCCAAACAGAAGAACGGGAGCATTGTATATGTACCTGTATTAACTCAGGAGACCCCGTCCAGGATCCAGGACTTGACAAACCTAACCATCCTGGTTAAACAATTGCCCTACTTATGGTAGCTGACAAATCTATATTCAAATAACTCAAGTAGGGCTGCCATGTCTTATGAAAATGGTTGGTTGTGTGGTGCACCATGTTTGTAAAAAGAACCAAGGGAATGTGCATTTGACTTTTATGCATCTGCGTATATTCAAGTTATGATATAAAAAAAGGTCTCAATTACTGTAGCTGTTGTTCCTTGTCTCTGTCAAAATATCTTGAAACAGATGTTGAAACTTGAAGTTATTTTTGTCAACACAAAATCATTTCATTTTAGAAGTGATCAAAAGAACAGGATATGATTTAAATAGAAAGAAAGGGCAGAAAACTGCAATAGGTAGGGGACTTGGGGTACTTGCACATCCAACACAGAAAGCTAGCGCACGGATGCAGGTGATCAGAAAGGCGAATAGAATATTGGTCCTTATTTCAAGGGAGTTGAAGTCTAAGAGTATGAAAGCTTTATTGCAACCGGTCAAGGTGCTGGTGTGACCACGTCTGGAGTACTGTGAGCAGTTTTAGTTCTCTTGATTTAAAGGTAGGTGTCATTCATTGTAGGCAGTTCAAAGAAGATTAGCAAGGATGATACCTAGTAAGGATGAATTGTTTTATTAGCAAAGACTAAACAGACTGGCAATCTGCGCGCTGGAGTTTGGAAGAATGAGAGGTGATCTCATTGAAACATGTAGGGTTCTTAAGGGGCTTGACAGGGTAAATGCTGAGAGGAGACTGCACTTTATCAGACCGTCTAGGACCGGATACCATAGTGTAAGAATAAAGGGACACCAACTTAAGACTGACATGAGGAGGAATTTCTTCTGAATGCTGAGTGCCTTTGGAACTCCTTGTCACAGAGAGCTGTGAGGGTGAAGTCCTTGAGTGTGTTTAAGGCCGAGGTAGATAGGTTCTTGACCAGTTGGGGAACCAAGAGCTATAGCAATAGCTCAGAAAAGTGGATGTGAGGAATATTGGATCAGCCATGAATCTATTGAACGGTGAAGCAGGCTTGACTGCCTGAACACCCTCCTCCAGTTCTTATTCCTTATGATCTTATTCATGTATTGTGGTGTGATACCCGGCTGTTATAAAGACAGAACTACATTATTGATTGGTATTACTTGGAAGACTAACTTGAAATTGCAGTGTGTTCTTTCACAACACACAATCTGTGCACCAGATATCTCCCAACCCCAACCAATACAAAAGATAAAAGTACATTATCTGCTTGAATTATGGAAATCGTTAGCTGGAATTTCATCATCAATGTCTTCATAAAGTGGTGCCATTTCTGTTTAGATGTCTTTCTTGCAATAAAATCCATTACCTCACATTGAACACATCTGCAAAATGCAAAAAAATCAATATTCATTTAAGCCTTCCAGGTCAAAAGGTTAAAATGGATGCGCTACAGTGTGCCATTGTTTCAGCCTGCAGTGCTCTTACGCCTTACAATTCATATTTAGCACATAAAAGATTTTAGAGGATGTGGCTTTAAATTTCACACCCCTTCCCTGAAACCCGTCATTAACTCTTCCCAATCCTCAAGAAAATTGTCAAAGTGTCATGTTAAACCAGACCGCTCTTTGTTAACCAGTCTTTTTTCATCCCCTTTAACATTTTCCCCAGTTTAGCCTGCATTTTCAAAATTAACCAGGATAATAAAAACAGTTTATTAGTTTTTGGAGATAACAGAATAAATAGTTATTAAAAGTAAAGCTAAACTGATCAACTAAATCTTGCTGTCTGAAGGCCCTTTGTAATTAATTAAACATTACAAAGCAAATATATTGAACACTGATATTCTCTAGATTTGTGATGTAACATCTTAATATATACCTGCACAAAATTCAATAAAAACAAATTAAATAGGTCAAGATGTTAAAGAACAAAAATAACTTTATAATAATCAAGAATAATAGAAATCATTGAGCTCAAATATTACCAAAGCTCTGACTCACATTCAGTCACAACATGTTACTTCATTGAATTAATGATAAACACAGAAATATCAATTTTGCCAATAGAAACTTCTAAAGCCAAAAACATGGAATTGTTTTTGAATATTATCTTAACTGTTGTACTTATTTCCCCAATTCTGAGGTGAAACATTGCATTAAAACTGCAGATGCTGGGGTGGATGTGGGGAAGAGGTCAAGAAACCAACAAAGGATTTGCACTCATGTATAAAAACACAATCCAGTGTAATATTAATGGGGTACACAGTAGGTTTGCAGAAGTCATTCTTTAAGGCAAGAGGTCAAATAGAGGTTTTCCTTACTCGGCAGAAGAAACACATCTTAAATTATAATGAATGCTCTTTGAACAAGAGGTTCCTTTGCTTAGAGTCCCCAGAGTCCCACTATGCCTCTGATTTATTGTCTTGCTATACCTTAATTCACTCGTATATAACCCAGATACAGACATTTCTATGCATTTTGATTTTACAAAAGTAAGTTCTCCCAGTGCACATTACAAATCTGCCTTAAAACATTAACCAAGCTTTGCTATACCAGTGTACAAGACCCATGAATATAAACTGCATTCAAATGCTATATTAATCATTTGACCAGCTTTAAGTATAGTACACGCATTTAACACAGTTAATTTATGTTAATTCTTAAATATATTCTGAATTTATAAGATTAATTTATAAAGATTAATAAGATTAAGTCAAGTTTATCCAATTACTCCAGAAATATTTGCAAAGTCATCAAATTTTCCTGAATGGAAACAGATTTTCAGATCACTATGTCATCCAACACACTATTGAATATACTCACACAAACCATGCTGATAAAATACATCTCCATTAACAGCCACTTCTGGTGTGTGTAATTAACGTAAATCTATCAAAGAGTTTTGTCTCACGGGAGAATGTGAGGAGAAGTATATCATTACCAAATCAGTGACTCTGTAGTGATGCCCATCTGGCTTCCATGCACAAGACAAAGTAAATCTATTAATGATGCTTGATGGAAAGCATGGATTTGGCATCAGCTTACAAAAATGAATGGGATGGCTGTCATTTGCCATCCTCGCAGCTGGATCATGCTTCTCAACGTGAAATAATTGCTCGTTACATTTGCATTATCAGCCATTGAAAACCACAGACTTTTTACAATGTATTTTTGACGATATACAAGATCAATTTTTCACGACACTTCATGGTAAATGAAAGCAAATTGCTCAATGTGTTTACAATTCCAATAACAGTCAATTCTGCAAAGAAGTCCAAACTCTTTCTATCACCCACCCTCTAATTGCTGAGGTTAGCCTACTTATTCGAAGGCACCATTTAGTTGCTCGTATTTGTGTTTAATTAGAAAAAAGGGCTATGTGTTGGGGTCATAGTTGACAGGAACAATGTGCATCCTGACAATTCTGCAATTATCTGATGCAGAGCCTTAATATCTCTATGATGAGACAATGGGAAAGAGACTCTTTCTGCATGACTCTTGCTAACCTCCTACTTTTAGCCGAAAAGTTTGGTCTCAGAAACAACCTTTACATGTGTATGTATGATTTTCTGCACGTTATAGAGTAAGCATTAAGTAGTCTTTGTATTTCTTTTGCTCGGCGAAAGTGAGGACTGCAGATCAGAGACAAGATTAGAGTGGTGCTGGAAAAGCACAGCAGGTCAGGCAGCGTCCAAGGGCAGGAGCCCTTCATCAGGAATGAACTCTTGCCCTACTCCTCGGATACTGCCTGAGCTGCTGCGCTTTTCTAGCACCACTCTAATCATATATCTGATCTCAGGCATCTGCAGTCCTCACTTTTGCCTAGTTGATTGTAATCTTACTGTGAATCCTCTTGCAAGGTTGCCTACTTTGAAGAAGTTCTCCTCCTCTCGCTCATTCCTGATGAAGGGCTTTTGCCCGAAACGTTGATTTTCCTGCTCCTCGAATGCTGCCTGACCTGCTGTGCTTTTCTAGCACCACTCTAATCTAGTCTCATTTTTCTTTCGTTGTCCACTAAAAAATAATATCTTTAACTTCAAAGCATCATAAAACACTGGTTTCAGGATTTCTTCATCAAATATTTACATGCCATGACCTGATCATTATAGCTAAGTTATAGGCAGATTTAGTTCGGTTTGGTTCATTACATGATGACTTCAAAGTCACAGTATTTATTATAATTCCACACCAAATACTGTACTACATGGTAATCATAGATATATTAGGCTATAACTTGTAGTCACATTCCATGTGTCGTGTTCCTTTCAGAGAGACCCACGCCAAAGACTCCAAAGTATTCCCTCTAGTGTGTTCCAACTTCACCAACTCCACCATGCTATTTATGCCAATGAGGTGCAGCTTTGTGACATCATTGCAAGGTTACTCCAGGGTGCTGAAGCCTTACACAACACTTACCCCAAGCTTTTTGCATCAGTTGTAAACAATGATTAACATCAATGAGAATCAAATGAATTACCAAAATTTATTTTTACAAGATTTTCCTTGTATTACTTCTTCATCTCTTTACCCCTTTCAGTGTTGTTGCCTAGCTTTAACATGTTATTTTAATGTGGAGATCAGGAAAGTCTATAAGCCTGTTTGGGAACACGAGGTGATCGTTCTTGTTGCTGATTTCTGTTACTTCAGAGATTGAATGGATCTGGCTGAAAGAGCAGGCTCCCTGCCTCCATTCCTGATGAAGGGCTTTTGCCCGAAACGTCGATTTTCCTCGGATGCTGCCTGACCTGCTGTGTGTTTCCAGCACCACTCTAATCTAGACTCTGGGTTCCAGCATCTGCAGTCCTCAATTTTGCCTTGTGGTCTTATAGCTCTGGGATGTAATGAGAATTATGAAGTGGTTATATTACATCTCTACTATTATGAGTTTCTAATGCCATTGATATTTTCCTTAGAAAGAAATTAAGTTCTCTATTCTTACATCATTACTCCTCCCAAGAAGTTGCTAATTCCCTTGCAGTATCAACTTGGTCTTTAAGATTCTGACCAAGACATAAATGTACATGTTGCATTAAAAACAATAGAGAACAATAGATTGCAGTGCTGAAAAGCAGTGGCTCAATGCCATATTCTCAAAGGGATGGGTAATAAATATTGGACCAGCCAGTACTGCCACATTCTATGAGTTAATTAAAAAATATATAATCAATTTGTTGTTCATACTTCAGAATATAGCATATCTTCAAGTATTGCTACGCTGTTGTTGGAGCAGGGCTGATCAGTTTGTCTTCACTTGTGTGATATTTGGACAAACCTATGACAGAACACAAGTTAGGACTTTGTGTTTGACTTTACAACGGAGAACATTCGTCAGACGAATGGTGTGTCTATTTTGGTCTATTGTGCTTTAAGCAGTCAATATTACTGAATGTTCTGAATGAAGTGGAATCCTTGCCATATGAAGCTTCTTGAATAATTTTCTAGATATTGCGCGAACCACTATTTGGACAGCTTGTTCTACAGTCAGTTCCTCCTTTAATGGACAAAGCTCAGTAGTTGAATGTTCTAATCGGCAATGAAAATTCTCTTGCAAATAAACTCTTATTGCAATTTCCAAAGCTGCATGATTCAGATATCACATGTAAAACATTATCGAGACACAAAGACTTTCTCAATTAGTGCCCACTACTTAAGTATGATCTTGACAGTGTCCTACTTGTACTTGAAGTGAAATACTGCTCAGAAACTGTTAGGATATTATCAAATGTAATTTGTTTCCCTATCGGTTTTCTGTGTAGTACATGATTGGATGTTATTCCCATAAGTAGACAGGTTTGCTCACACATTCTGCACTACATTTGGCTTCCGATCCAGAAAATGTTCAAAATCTTCAAAACATTTTCCAGTTTGCTGAGCTCTCAAATGTATCTAACAGCTTGAATTCCTCTGATGGAAAGCTTGATGTTGGTGAATTTTATTTAATTGGCTGATTATTGATAGGCATTTGAAGTTGTCAACTATTTTCTTGATTTGGAAGATTATTAGGGTACGCAACTGCATGCACTCCATTCATTTTGCTGCCTTAGAATTTTAAATGCAAGACCAACGTTAACAATTATGTTGTCGTAAATCTGAGAGCTGTTAAAAAACTTACTATTTTAAATGTTGTTTTCTAAGTAAAGATCAGTTTTCCTTTAACAATAAGGCATCATTATAGTGATCGAAGAAGTTATTAGTTTTCCAAAATGGCTGAAGGATTTCCAACAGATCAATGGATAGAAATTCTTTCAAAATGGCTTCATTAAATAAGATTCGATGATTTTTTTGACCATATATCAAAGATGTCTGCCCTGACATCATTCACATCATTTTATGTCCAAGCTAGTTCTGCACTAAATTCAATACCACACCCACACTCTTAATTGGATTTTCATATTTTAATGAGGAAATTTTTAAAACTTTTTAATTTCCAAAAAAAAAACTTAATTTGTCAGACTGTCCAAATAATAAAGATTTTACTAACTTCACTGTAAGAGCTCTGGTACGTCAAATTGCAATCGAGATTCTTAGTCTCAATTTTCTTTCCTTTTTCAATTATGCTCTTTAAATCTGAACCTGAAGAAATATCTTCAGCTGCTGCTAACTTTGTCATTGCATAAATAATTCAAATTTGTCAACTCAGTTAGAAGTTTCAACTCTGCACCACGGCCTAGCTTTAACAACTGTTTTGTCCCTTTTCTTGACAAAACATAAAATGTTTTCAAAATTTCAAAATGAGTCCAAAATTTGGCTTGTTTTGGGAAACTGCATTCAGATTTAGTCCCTTACTGCTCGTGGGCTTTTATTGCTCTTACTACTCTTTTTAAAAACTTTGTTTCCCATTACTTTCCACAAAAAAGCTTTTACAGACTTTGTGCTTCTCAGACTGATAGTTTCTCTGAATGAGTTTACTATTCAGAGATATTTTTCCTTCACAGCAGCAGTTAATCATAACTTCAACTGCATTTTTAAAAAAATGCCCAGTTTGTATCCATACATCAATGTCTCAGAGTTCAGAGTGCATTAAATATGACATGTAGTCACCATTGCACTCCTCTTCTCTGTTTTGTTGCAATATTAAATTGCAAGCTTGCACCTGCAGTTGATTTGTTTTGGTGGCAAATAGAGCATGAAACAGATTAAATTATTTCCAATGTCACTGAAGAATGAGAGCATATATTCCATGAATGCTGTTTGGTAGTGGCACTACAACAATGCTATCATTTGGGTCTTATCCACATTGGGATGTTGGGTTTGAGAATCATTCATGCAATAGGCACCTGAACAACAAAACATCACCTACTACAAATGATTATTTCAGCCTTTGTTGGATTATGTCAGGAGAACACTCTTTAAATTGAATGACAAGAATAACTAATATGAGTTAGTGAGCAGTAAATACAATATTGAAGAGCATTATGGCAGCAGTATACAGGTGGTGGGAATAAACTTGAGTATTATCACTAGACAATCAATCCAGAAATCCAGATAATGCTCTGGACACACAGGTTCAAATCTGCGACAGCACGGCAGATGGTGGAATTTGAATTCAACTAAAAAATCTGGAATTAAGACATCCTCATCTCATGAATGTATAAGGGGGAAAAAACATAACATTGAAGTATTCTTTTCCATAGGAAATGCAGAATTCTTCTGACTAGCAGTTTATTCCCCTCCATGAATATAGTGCCACCAATGCATCAAGGAATTTTGTTGATTTCAGTTGGTATTCAGAACATTGATGGTTAAGAACTGGCAGGAATACTAGAGAAATCACTGCACACCCAGACAACAAGAGCAGACACATTCTTGTGTGGTTGCAGTTTGTGGAGAATTATTCTGCACCGCAAGCCATTCTTTGTTTAAAGAACAGACACCGCAGAATGAGCATTTTTATGAACTGCTAAATATATGGTTCCAGGAATTCTTTGATCACCAATTCTCGGAATCAGAGTGGGTGACGACCACCAACTCAATCTCCAAAGCTTCTATCCAACTGGACTGTTCCTAGATGTTTCCCCTGTACTGACCACAATCTCTGCCTCCTGCTCACTTTACTTCAGCGAAGCAGTGGCACACAAAATATTCAAGGTTTCTGATCCTAGCACCAGGCATCACATCAGATGTTCCCACCTGCAGCATATTCCACATCCAGTTACTGCAGAAAAAGTATAGTCAGTTATTATTTTAGCAGGCAGTAATGATACTGGTGCTTCTGTGAACTCTGGAGACTTGGAAAAGCTACAGGTTGCACACCAAATAACTGGAGAAGCATTACCAGTGTCTTTGCAAAGTCCTCCAAATCAGAACACCGTCTCAGTAAGCAAAAACACTTCAGGGATGTCTTCAACGCATCTCTGAAGATGTCAAACATATTGCCAACTCATGGGAAACCTTGGTTTCTTCCTCATTTAATGGGAGGAGGGTCATTTGGCAAAGGGCCACCATACAGAGATGCTATATTGAATGTACAGAAACAAAGTGAAAACATGGGAGGGGGTGTACAACCATCTGAATAATCAACTGACCCAAACTTTCAAGCTCCCACTTCCCACTTGTGGCATGGTCTGCAGATTGTGCATTGAACTTACTTGACATCTCAAATCTGATCAGTTTAGAGCTGGAGCAAATCTCCTCAACTTCAAGAGATTGACCAACAGAACACAAAGAAGTAGGTTTGGGTTAGAGTTAGCGTCTCAGAGATATACAGCACAGAAACAGACTCTTCAGTCCAACTTGGCCGTGCCAACTAGATATCCCAATCTGACCTAGTCCCATTTGCCAATATTTGGTCCCTATCCCTCTAAACCCTTACTACTCATATACCATCCAGACGCCTTTTAAATGTTGGAATTGTACCCATCTCCAACGGCAACTCATTCCACACACACACATCACTCTCTGCATGGAAAATTTACTCCTCAAGTTATTTTTAAATCTTTCCATTCTCACTTTAAACCTACGCCCTCTACTTTAGGACTCCCCCACCATGAGAAATAGACTTTGACTATTTATCCTATCCACATCCTTCATGATTTTATAAACCTCTATAAGGTCACCCCTCAGTTTCCGATACTCCAGGGAAAAGATGCCCCAGCCTATTTAGCCTCTCCGTAAAACTTAAACCCTCCAATCATAGCAATGTCCTTGTAAATCTTTTCTGCACCCTCTCAAGTTTAGCAACATCTTTCCCAAAGAAGGGTGACCAGAATTGTGCTCAGTTTTCCAAATGTGGCCTCACCAATGTCCTGTAGAACCACAGCATAAAATCCCAACTCCTACACTCAATGTTCTGACCAATGAAGGTACGCGTGTCAAACACCTTCGTCACCACCCTGTCTACCGGTGAGTTCCACTTTCAAGCAAGCATGAGGCTGCACCCCTAGGTGTCTTGGTTCGGTAACACTCCTCAAGGCCATTTACTGTATAAGTCATGCCCTAGTTTCCCTTACCAAAACGCAACACCTCACATTTATCCAAATTAAACTCCATCTGCCACTCCTAAGCCCATTAATTCATTTGATTAAGGTCCCGCTGCACTCTAAAGATAATCTTCTTCATTGTCCACTACAGCACTGATCTTGGTGTCATCTTCAAACCTACTAACCATATCTTCTATATTCAAATCAGTTACATAAATGATGAAAAGCAGTAGATCCAGCATTGATCCTTGTGGCACACCACTGGTCACAGGCTTCCAGTTAAAAATCAACCATCCGCCACCACCTGCTCTTTGAACCAATTTTGTATCCAATTGGCGAGCTCGCTCTGGATCTCATGGCTTAATTTTACTAACCAGTTGACCGTGCAGAATCTTGTCAAACGCTTTGATCTTGCCCACATAGACAACGTCTATCTCTCTGCCTTCATCAATTTTCTTTGTCACCTTTTCAAAAAAACTCAATCAAATTATAGAGTCATACAACACGGAAAGAGACATTTTGGTGCAACTAGTCCATGCTGATCTCAGTCCCTAGCTAAACTAGTCCCACTTGCCTGCACCTGCCCTAAATCGCTCCAAACATTTCCCATTCACATACATATCCAAATGTCTTTTAAATGTTATTGAGGCACGATTTCCCATGCACAAAGCCATGCTGACTATCCCTAATCAGTCCTTGCCTTTCCAAATGCATGTAAATCTTGTACCTCAGAATCCCCTCCAATAATTTACCCACCACTGACTCAAGGTTCACCAATCTATAGCTCTGTGGCTTTTCCTTAGTCTTTCTTAAATAATGGCATCATTATAATTAGCCAACCTCTAGTCTTTTGTCACCTCACCCATGGCTATCAACGTTACAAATACTTTCAGCAAAGGACCTAGCAATCCCTTCTCTGGATTCTGTCAAAGTTTTGGAATCATGTCCCAGGAATTTGTTTAACTTTATGGGTTTTAAGACCTTCAGCACCAGTTCTTTTGTAATATGAACTCTCTTCAAGACTTCACTATTTGATTCCCCAAGTTCCCTCGCTTCCAAGTCCTTTTCCACAGTAAATACTGACTTGAAATATTCATTTTGGGGTATTTCACCGATCTCCTGTGGTTCCACATATAGATGGCTCCATTGATCTTTAAAGGAGCTCTATTCTCTCCCTAGTTTTTCTTTTGTCCTTAATGTAATTGAAGACTATCTTTGGATTCTCCTCAATGCTATTTTCCAAAACTACCTCACGTTCCATTTCTGCACTCTGATTTCTCTCAGTATACTCCTATTGCCCTAATACTCTTCCAGAGATTCACTCAATCCTGGCTGTCTATTCTTGATAAATGCTTTTTTTTTGGCCTAAGCCTCAATTTCTCTTGTCATCCAACATTCCCTACACCCACCAGTCTTGCCCTTCACACTAAGATGAACATACTGTCTCTGAACAAAAAGCAGAAGAACTACGGATGCTGTAAATCAGAGGCAAATACAGAAATTGCTGGAAAAGTTCAACAGGTCTGGCAGCATCTGTGGAGAGAAATTGGAGTTAACATTTTGGATCGAGTGTGCTCTGAGGAAGAGTCACCAGACTGGCTGAGCTGTTCCAGCAACTTCTAATTTTCATATTGTCTCTGAACTCTTGTTATCTCATTCTTAAAGGCCTCCTACTTCTCAACTGTCCCTTTACCTACAATTAGCCTTACCAATCAACTTTTGAAAGTTCCTATCTAATCCCAACAAAATTGGCCTGACTCCAATTTAGAACTTTAATTTTTAGATTGGATCTATCCTTTTCCATAAGTATTAAAAAAATTATGGAAGTATGGTCATTGGTCTCAAAGTGTTCCCCAATGACACCTCATTCACTTACCTGACCTTATTTCCCAACAATGTCAAGTATTGCTCCTTCTCTAGTAGGTACATTCACATATTGAATAATACATTTTTCCTGTACACACTTAATAAATTCCTCTCCATTCAAGCCCTGAACACCATGATAGCCCAGTCTATGTTTGGAAAATTAAGATCCCCTACTATTACAACCCTATTTTTCTTACAAATATCGGAAATCTCCTGACATATTTGCTTCTCAATTTCCCACTGACTATTAGGGGGCCCATATCACAATCCCAACAAGGTGATCAACCCTTTCTTATTTTTAAGTTTCACCGATATAACTTTGCTGGATGATTTCCCAAGAATATCCTCCCTAAGTACAGCCATAATGTTCCCCGTAATCAAAAACAAACTCTCCCAAATAAAGAGTAAGATGGACAATAAAAGTTTATACTTGGAGGGGATTGTACAGAAGGATAAAAAGAAATCCTTAGAAAGGAATGCAAGTGAGAAAGCAGAGCCTGAGGTGTGTGTGGAGATGTTGAAGGCTTGATTGCATTCATATTTACACTTATGTAAATAGATAGTGGGACAGCAATACAGTATTAAGCAATGTATGACTACAGCATGTGGCACTTAAGATGTTGCAAGAGAAGCTCTGGTTGAAAACTAATGCATTCCTGCATTAATATTAAAAGAAACAATTTACCATTAACTCAACTTAGTTTGCTGCATGTTCGAAATTACAGATTCAAATAATTTCTAAGATAGAAACAATGCCTGCAGCAATCAAGTAAAGTGCACTGCATCAGGATGATTTCTATTAGATAAAGTACAAAATCTAAACCAAAAACAGATTTGTTTCTTTTTTAGGATGGAATCTGTGAAATGAAGCAGGAGCCTGCACCATTTGTGGCTTCAGTATTCAAAGAACTTTAACATCTGAAACATGTTATACAAATATAGCTGGCATTTAGAAAAGTACTACTCCAAAGAGAATTTTTTTAAAAAAGATATTGGAGAGAGATACATTTATCTTAGAACTTTGTTCCTCAAAGATTCAATGAAAGCAACATCATCTCTTCTGAACTTGGCATGTTAAAAGTCAAAACAGGAAAATAATCTTTAAAAGCCATTATACAAAGTAGAAGAGAGTCTCGATGATCAGAGGAGTTCAAAATTATAGACAAAAAAGGTTAGAGACAAAATAAAACTGCAGATGCTGGACTCCAAGGTACACAAGCAGGAGGCTGGAAAAACACAGCAAGCCAAGCAGCATCAAGTAGAGAAGTCAACATTTCAGTGTAACCCTTCTCCAGCCTCGAAACTGTTTTTCAGTTCTTCCTGAAGAACGGTTACACCCGAAACGTTGACGTCTCGACCTCCTGATGCTGTCTGGCTTGCTCTGCTCTTCCAGCCTCCTGCTTGTCTGCCTTGAGTTCAAGATTATGCCCATGTCAGAAATGCTGGATTGAGTTAGACTTGTAACCACTCTTAGCTGTCCATTATATAGTATATAACTTCTGTAGTAATTAAGCACATTTAGCAAGGACATCCAGATTCAAGATCTCAACTCAAACTTTTCAACAAGGGCAGCAAATATATTTTCAACAACTCCAATATTTTTGTTCTTTTACCTGTTTAAAAAATTACTGGATAGGTTTATCAAGTGAAGGGGTTCTTCCTAGCTCTGAAGAAGGGTCACTGGATCCAAAACATTACCTCTGTTTTCTCTCCACAGATACTGCCTGACCTGCTGTATTTTTCCAGCAATTTCAGAGTTTGAGTTATTTCTCGTGCCTTTTAAACTTATTTTAAAACTAATTTCCATTTCCAATTGGCCAAATTACTTCCTTGGACCAACTATCTAGATTCATCACATTGACACCATTTTATTAACTCCATCAATTTTTCTGTGTCTATGGTCAATTTTTCTAACTACTACTCATTTACTTCATGACTTCATTCCTTTTACATTGCCAGATTTTGAATCATTTCCAATTTTTTTTTGTTGCAACAACTCTCAAAATGGACCCTCATTAATACATTTTAAAGCTTCAATGCAAATTTTCATCACTTTGCTATTGTCCTTTCAGATGCAACTAATATTCAGCTTCCATTACACATCCTCACTTTTTGCTCCCTTGCCATCGCCAGAGATACATTCTCTGTGTAAAGAGAGATGATGGAGATATCATTGGCTTGTTCTTAAACTTGCTCAGACTGCTGCCTCGAGCTGGCTTGAGACAGTTACAAACATATAAATTGGGAGCAAAAGTAAGCCACTCCCACAAGGAAATTAATGTACTTCATCGGAATTTTAAAAATCACACAACACCAGGTTATAGTCCAACAGGTTTAATTGGAAGCACTAGCTTTTGGAGCACTGCTCCTTCATCAGGTGTTTGTGGAGTACAGAAGACACAGAACAAGACACTTAACTATTGTGAAGACACAGAATTTATAGCAAAAGTCTACACATTGAAAAATACCTTGATTGTTTGTTAAGTCTCTCATCTATTCGAATGACCATGCTAGTTTTATTTCTTTCATATGTAAATCACAAAGCTGTTTTTAAGCTACATTCTCAGGTTAACTTTAACAATTGGTGTCAGCCCAGATAATGTGTTGGAGGTGTTAGCCCACTGTATGCTGCAGTCTGTGCCATAATGTTTAGGCTGATTCTAATCTTAAAAATGAATTAACAGAATCTTACATGGATTCATGCAGTTTTTGACCAAAGTACAACATAACTCTGCAAGTGCAAATTCACCCCACAAACAATTGTGTATATGTGTGAGTGCACGTATACATAGGAGTGCCTATGTGTGTGTGTGTGTGTGTGTGTGTGTGTGTGTGTGTCTCTAGTGCAATGGAGTCACCTGTAGTGTGACATGAACCTAAGATCCCGATTGAGGCCTTCCCTATGGGTAATGAAGTTAACTATTAGCCTCTGCTTAGCCACGTTTCGCTGCTGCCCATCCCGAAGTCCACCTTGGAGGATGGTCACCCAAAGGCTCCAGGTTGAATGTCCGGGACCGCTGAAGTGTTCCTCAACTGGAAGGGAATACTCCTGTAGGTTGATTGTTGTGCGGTGGCCATTCATCTGTTGCCCTGAGGCATGGTACATTGGTGAAACCGAGCACAGGCTATGGCACTATACACTATACACCATTGCACCATACACACACAGAGACACTCCTGCATACACACACACACACACACACAGGCATTCCTACAGACACACACACTCCCACACTCATACATGCGCCTTCTCACAGACTTAGATCCCTTTACACTCATACACACATATACATTCTCTCTCACAGACACTCACAACTCCCCACCCCAAACACACATACAAACCCACATGCACACACACACAAACGTTTGTAGGCTGAATTTGCACTTGCAGAGTTGCATTGTACTTTACTCACAAACTGCATGAATCCATGTAAGATTTTGTTAATTCACTTTTTTGATTAGAATCAGTCTAGACATTATGGCACAGACAGCAGAACATGGGGGCTAATACCTTCAACACATTATCTGGGCTGACACCAAATGTTACAGTTAACCAGAGAATGTAACTTTTAAAAAAAAGCTTTGTGATTTACATATGAAAGAAGTGAAACTAACATGGTCATTCTAACAGATGAGAGACTTAACAAACAATCAAGGTATTTTTCAGTGTATAATTTCAGTTACATCACACTGTAGACTATAAATTCTGTGTCTTACAATTGTGTACTCCACAAACAACTGATGAAGGAGCAGCGCTCTGAAAGCTAATGCTTTCAATTAAACCTGTTGGACTATAACCTGGTATTGTGTGATTTTTAAACTTTGTACACCCTAGTCCAACACTGTTGGCATCTCTAATTCATCTTAATGACCTGCCTCAATCGTCAGAGACAGTGTTCCAAATTTGCATAATGCTTAAAATGGGAAATTCGAAATGGGAGATTCCTAACATTTTTAAAAGTGCCCCAAAGTCACCCACAAAAATAAACATCTTTTCCACATCTATCTTGACAAGACTGTTCAGATTTTTTAATCTCTTCTAGACACCAGTTAAGCCCAGTTTATCTTGACTTTCTTTATATGATAACCGTTCATTCTAGGTATCAATCTTATAAACCTCCTCTGAATTATTTCAACGCACTTACATCCTGCCTTAAATCGGAAACAAACTACACACAGTAACTGAGATGCAGTCTCACCAATGCTATGCATACCTTAAGCAAAACATTCTTACTTTTACCAAAACCACAAAAAACTGGATGCTGGAAATCTGAAACAAAAGCAGAAATAAATGGAGAAACTGAAGGAGGGTCACTGGACCCAAAATGTCAACTCTGCTTTCTCTCCACAAATGCTGCTAGACTTGTTAAGTTTCCCCAGCTATTTCTGTTTATGATCCTCACTTTTATGTTCAATTCCTCTCATAACAAAAGAGAGCATTTCATTCGCCTTAATTATCTGCTGTACCTGCATACTAACCTTTCAATGAGTGGTGTATCAAGATAAGGTAGGTCATTTAGGTAATATGCTGGATTTTTGTTCTTGCTGCCAAATCATCTGATTTGCTTCTCACCGCACTATTTTATACTTTTTACTCAAGACTGAAACCTTTCTTAACTTCTTCATTTAACCATGGATGTGCGTTTGCTCCTTATACTTTCTCCTTACGGCAGGTGTTTTCTTATTCTGATATCCCCTAAAAGTCTGCAATAGCCTCTCAATTTATCTATCCCTTTGGCTAAAATTTAATCTAATCCCCTAGTTGTTTAAATACTTCTTCACAAACAACAATTTAGTCAAGGGAGAAAAACATGGAGAAGACTGGACTGTACCAGGGCTCATAGTCAGCCCCCAACCTGATTTAATATTCATAAAAAGGGCTTGTCAACAACAACATCCCACAAGTCCATCAATGCTCATGTCACCTATTCTGTCACCCAAGATAAATTAGTTTGCATATTGGACCCAGGTTCTTCATGATGACATTGCAAAGTTGATGGACTACTGTAGCTCATTGTGTATCCTGCAAATCCTACGAAAATCATTGCCAGAGTACTACAGTTTCTCAATGCCAGTGCCAAAATGCAATTTTTAAAATTTGATCTTGGGATGTGGGCATTATAGGCAAGCCCAGCATTTATTGCCTATCCCTGTTTGCCCAGAGGGCAATTATGAGTGAACCACATTGCTGTAGTTCTGGGATCACATGTCAGCCAGGCCAGGTAGGGAAGGCAATTTATTTCCTTTAAGTGCATTAATGATCCAGATGGCTTTTTCCAATAAGTTACAACGGTCATTTACAGAATCTTTAGTCAAGACTTTTTTTTCTTTGAATTCAAACTCCTGAATCTGTCCTGTTGTGATTTGAATCCAGGTCCCCAGAATATTACCTGGGTTGCTTGATTAATAGGCCAGTGATACTACCATTAGGCCATGCCTCTGCAAATGAACAGCCAGAGACTGAAGGACAATCATAATGCAACATACTTGGGAATGAATCTAGATGTGGGTCTGTCCATGAATGTCCGATGAAAACAGCAGTGTAAGTCAAAATCATAAACAATGTGTGGTCAAATGTACTGGATCTATGCTGCTGCCACAGCTCCAGACCTTCAACTACCCCACAAATGAGCACTTTGTGCATGTCAGAAAAAGTTCATCTTACATACATCTTACTGGCACTCAAAAAAAGAACTGGAAATTTCTACGCAACATCCCTCCTTTTTTTTTGCCATTGTAAGCATCATTCCCCCACAGCTGACAAAAATGCACAAGTGGATTGATAGTATTTGTGGTGCACCTCACTTAACACTTCAAGCTGACCTATTCAATCAACTACCATCCTACCTTCCATATTGATACCCCAAACACAGTAACCTTCCTAAGCAAGATCTATCAGAGGACATTCTTTGGATCTGGGAATTGGAAACATGAGACGTAACGTTCTTGTGACAATCTCCAACAATCAAATTTGAACTATCACAGTGAAAGAGTCTTCCTTGCTTAACTAACTCAGGGCAGGACAGGACTCCTGTGCAGCCAATCTTACTGTTGGGACCTCAGCCAAAACCTATTGAGCATTTATGCAATGATGCAAACAATGCCACACATTAACAAGGAGTAACCCCTCAACAGAATAAGGGGCAGAACAATCATCTTAAATTCTGTAAAAAGACGTCCATTGCTTGATTCTGGGAATTTGTTCACAAAGTAAATAAAACTCTCTACTCTCGACACAACACCCTTATGCACTCATTTATTCAGTTATGATAGAGTTAACAACAGACTACCAATTTCTGACTTTGATCATCTGATTTTAACACCTGTAATGTTTCATGGACCCAAATAATTTTAAGAAAGGAAAAGCAGTGACTTAAGTTAGCCATTAGTCAACTGTCCCAGTTGAACTAAGGTCATTAAACCAGCATTAAACAAAAACAAGTTTGAATTGAATTTAAGATGTCAAAAAAATAATCAAAGCCAGTCTCTCAGTTCAATACCTTCTGTTTGCTTTTGACCTGCCTGCCAAGCTTCACATATTGGGATAAAAGTCATTTGCAGATTATTCAGTCTGGAGAAACAATTAAGCCAGGCACAGGAATATACAAAAAGAACTGCATTCCATGCAGTTGTTTTTAGACCATAAAACCATAAGACATAGGAGTGGAAGTAAGGCCATTCGGCCCATCGAGTCCACTCTGCCATTCAATCATAGCTGATGGGCATTTCAACTCCACTTACCCGCATTCTCCCCGTAGCCCTTAATTCCTGGTGACATCAAGAATTTATCAATCTCTGCCTTGAAGACATTTAGCGTCCTGGCCTCCACTGCACTCCACGGCAATGAATTCCACAGGCCCACCACTCTCTGACTGGAGAAATGTCTCCACATTTCTGTTCTGAATTTACCCCCTCTAATTCTAAGGCTGTGTCCACGGGTCCTTGTCTCCTTGCCGAACGGAAACAATTTCCTAGTGTCCACCCTTTCCAAGCCATGTATTATCTTGTAAGTTTCTATTAGATCTCCCCTTAATCTTCTAAACTCCAATGAATACAATCCCAGGATCCTCAGCCGTTCCTCATATGTTAGACCTACCATTCCAGGGATCATCCGTGTGAATCTCCGCTGAACACGCTCCAGTGCCAGTATGTCCTTCCTGAGGTGTGGGGACCAAAACTGGACACAGTACTCCAAATGGGGCCTAACCAGAGCTTTATAAAGTCTCAGTAGCACAACGGTGCTTTTATATTCCAACCCTCTTGAGATAAATGACAACATTGCATTCGCCTTCTTAATCACGGAGTCAACCTGCATGTTTACCTTTAGAGAATCCTCGATTAGCACTCCCAGATCCCTCATGGATTACTCATGTCTTCCACTGTGAAAACTGACACAAAGTACTTGTTAAGTTCTCCAGCTATTTCCTTATCTCCCATCACTAGGCTTCCAGCATCAGTTTGAAGTGGCCCAATGTCTACTTTTGCCTGTCATTTGTTTCTTATGTATTGAAAGAAACTTTTACTATCATTTCTAATATTACTGGCAAGCTTACCTTCATATTTCATCCTCTCCTTCCTTATTTCTCTCTTTGTTATCCTCTGTTTGTTTTTGTAGCCTTCCCAATCTTCTGATTTCCTAGTGCTCTTGGCCACTTTATAGGATCTCTCTTTTTCTTTAATACATTTCTTGACTTCCTTTGTCAGCCATGGCTGTCTAATGCCTCCCTGGATAATCTTTCTTTTCTTGGGGATGAACCTCTGTACAGTGTCCTCAATTATATCCACAACCTCCTGCCACTTTTGTTCTACCGTCTTCCCCGCTAGGCTCTGCTTCCAGTCTATTTTCGTCAGTTCCTCTCTCATGCCCTCATAATTACCTTTCTTTAACTGTAATACCAGTTAGGGAGGAAAAAAGAATAATATGGACTCATAGTAGAATTGAAAGGTTTGTTACTGCTCTCCCAGTTACTTTTGGCCTCTCGGAAAATTGCACCTGGTGATAAAGCAAGTTGGAGAAACATCTTATTCATCGAGAACTTGAGGATATCTGCAAATTACAAGACTGCTGAGGATCTAAGAAATCTCTTAAAAAACCATGGTCTCAGGCTAAAACTTAACACCTCAAAGACTCTAAAGAGGCTTTTTAAAATTCCTAATTTTGATCTTCCTTTTTATACTTTGTGTGTGTGTGTAAATGTGTTTAATGTCATGTTTTATTGTTATTCTCTCAAGTAATACAATTCCTCTTGCTTCCATCCAAGGAAGTATTGTAATTGGCTCTTTAACTTGACTGCTATTATATTTTAACTAAAGCTTGATAGAGTTGTGTGCTAAAAAGAATTTAAAATCTGCGTTGTGGCCGTCCAAAGGGGCTGTAAAGAGCAGAGCCAATTCATCTCTCCTCAATAAGTTGTAAAAATTCACGTCTCTTCTACTCCTGATGTTTTCTAAAATCAATCCAATTAACAGGACCAAGTTTAAATTTACAACAAAGTCTCTGAAGGTAAAGGAAAACTGACTTGAAAAATGTACCCAGAAAACAAAATGAAGCAGGAACCAATGAAAGAAAATGAAACAATAAGAATGATACAAGAGCAAAATGCTGATGCTCGAAATTGGATATCAAACTAAAAATACATCAGGTCAGGCTGCATCTGTGGATAGAAAGAGTTATGTTTGTTTCAGGTTAAGTTGACTTTCCATCAGAATTGATCAAAAATCCTGACCACAGTAGATTAAAAAAGATTAAAAATATCGCACA
This sequence comes from Chiloscyllium punctatum, assembly GCF_047496795.1. Lineage (NCBI taxonomy): Eukaryota > Metazoa > Chordata > Chondrichthyes > Orectolobiformes > Hemiscylliidae > Chiloscyllium > Chiloscyllium punctatum. The sequence goes on from NC_092739.1 coordinate 123,019,828, forward strand.
AAAAAACCCCAAAACAAATAAGGATTCAAAATGCAATGAGGGCAGAAAATTATCTATTGGCAAATCATTCACGAATAATATATTGAATACATTGATCTACTCAAGATAAAATTGTTCTTCTACATACAAACAATAGAATTGATCCACGAGTCTGAAGGTTCAATTTTCAAAACCACATGAAAATTTAGCTTAAGTTTAAAAGAAATACAAGTTTGAGCACCATGTAGTGCAGGAGAAAAAATAATTAATTAACTGTGTAAAGCTGTGACAAAGTTTACATGCATCACAAGCAAACAGTTCACAATTTTATACATAAATATTTATATAAATGCTTCTGTTATATAAAACAGTTCCAAGAAACTTCATGGAAGTGCAAGCCAAAAATGGATACCAAGCTAAGGAGTTATGAGGAGGTTGACCAAAACCATAATCAGCAACAGGAGTTTTAAGGAGCATCCTAAAGGAGGAGGAGATAGAAAGAAATGTGCTGAGGAACATCTAAAATTTAGAGCCAAGATGGATGATGACAATATACTAATAAAAGGTGGAGGGAACTTCACATGAGACAGAGTCTGTGAGAGAAGCTAAATGACTGGAGAAGTTTAAGGACTTTTAACATGTTTTAAAGTTTACACTGAAGATTCAATGGAGATGGGCAAGATGTACATATACTTGTTCAGCAGGGCACAGGTTAGCTAAAGGGATAGAATACACTCAGCAGAGTTTATATTATCTGGTGTTCATCAAGGATGAAAATCCAGTCAGTAAGCAGTCAAACCTACAATCATCTAAAGCATGGATAATGGCTTCAATGGGTGGGTTATGGGGAGGGCAGAAGTGGACGCCCTTTACAGAATAAGCCTTCTTTATGGTGTATAAGAATATGGATACAGAAGTTCTGTATATGGTTGAGTAGGATTCCCAAGATTCTGATAAAAATAAAATGCTGCAGGTACTGGAAATCTGAAATAAAATCTGTAAATGCTAGAGAAACTCAGCACACCTGATACTAGCTGTGGAGAAAGACAGAAATAATTAATGGTTTAAATTCAATATGGCTTTTCTTCAGTTCAGATAGGAAGAAGTCACGTCAGACTTGAAAAGTTAACTCTGTTTCTCTCCTCTCAGATACTGCCATACTCACAAGGTTTCTTCAGCACTGTATATTAGAGTCTGGTTCAACATAGGCAAACAGGTGGCTGAGGAAATTAGCCGCATTCATGTAGAGCTTAAAGTATGGGACAAAAATGATGGTGTCTATCCCACGTTCGGATTTTTGTCAAACAACACAAAGCTGAAAGGCACAAGGAGAGAGTTGGAGATACCTTGGTCTATGATAGGAACCAGAGAGCAGAACAGCCATGTGAGATACCTGTCTAGCTGCCTGCACACACTCATATTTTAAAGAGTGGGGTAATGATACATCTACCGAGATGCATAAGTGGCCACAGCTCACCTATCTTTTCTGTGGCAGGAAACATCCATTTGAGGTGGGGTAATCTGGAAGCTATTGCTGCGTGAGGTGGTTATTTTTCAGGAGGGCCCTGTAGTCAATGGAGGGCTTGCTCATCTTGCCCACCCCCATAAGATAAATAAATGGGTTATAAAATGTTCATCAAAAGCAATTCCCCAGGCCTTTATCCATACCCTCTAGTCTCCTAAACCTGACCAACTGGGACTTGGGCTTTAGAGCTTCTGACCAAGATTGCTCCCCCAGGTGGGGGGCACAGATCTCATCATTAGCCAATTCTCACACAAGTGTTAAATGGTTGCAGTGTAGCTAATATTAATGAGGCTGCAGTCCCGATGAAGTCTTCAGTTGGATACGTGGAAAACTCAACCATCTGAAAATTCCTACCTCTAATTTTCAACATTGCCTCTCATTTACTAAACTCTTCCCTGGAGAATCTCATTCTCCTCTGTTCTCCCACAAGGGTCTGTCCTTGATTGTGAGGCACAACTTATAGAGTCATAGAGATGTACAGCATGGAAACAGACCCTTCCGTCCAACTCGTCCATGCCGACCAGATATCCAAACCCAATCTAGTCCCACCTGCCAGCACCCGGCTCATATCCCTCCAAACCCTTCCTATCTATATACCAATCCAGATGCCTTTTAAATGTTACAATTGTACCAACCTCCACCTCCACTTAGCTCCTCTGACAGCTCATTCCATACACGTACCACCCTCTGCATGAAAAAGTTGTCCCTTATGTCTCTTTTATATCTTTTGCCCTCACCCTAAACCTATGCCCTCTAGTTCTGGACTCCCCGACCCCAGGGAAAAGACTTTGTCTATTTATCCTATCCATACCCCTCATGATTTTATAAACCTCTATAAGGTCACACCTCAGCCTCCGATGCTCAAGGGAAAACAGCCCTAGCCTATTCAACCTCTCCCTACAGCTCAAATCCTCTAATCCTGGCAACATCCTTGTAAATCTTTTCTGAACTCTTTCAAGTTTCACATCTTTCTTGAAACTGCTTGAAAGACTATTGCCCAATATGGTCAAACCAATGACTAAGCATGTAGTTTTTCACCCAACACATAATAAGAATGCTGTGCTCTTTATAGAACAATTCTGCAACTTCTTACCTACTCTTGGATTATCACCGGTCTTGTCTAATTATCACTCTACTTGAATCATAACTCTTCAGCTATTTGTCTTTTTGGTTAGTATGCAAAAAGTGGGAATCTATCAAAGCACAGAGTGAGAGAAAGGGCTGATGGGAGCTTGAGCAAAGGATGATGGCTGCAAAAGGGAGTGATTATCAGAGCACAAAGGCTTACCATTGTATCAAACTGTTCCAGCCTTACCATTTCTATTATTTAAATAGCTCATCCTTGACCCTCTTTCTTCTCATATTACTGCACAACCTTGAACAATTGACTTTTCTCTTGCATACCCAAATATCTGGTCATTTTATCCGCTTCTCCTTGAACCTCTAATTTTGTTCCTGGTACCAATACCAAACATGCCCAAACAAAAATTACAAATGTTGTCCAGCATTGCTCTTTCTCACACTTTTTGTAATTGCCGGTGGCTGGATAAACCATAGCAATACTATCTCCTGGCTTCTATTTGTCCCAGTGAGTCCTTTTTCTTTAAAAAAAATCATGAGATCATACTTGGGGGGAGGAAGTGGTAGTTTTGTGATAATGTCACCATTAGTCATGGCCTATGTCTTGCATCCAACAATTTTCTCCAGCGCAGTGCACTTCTTAGGTCATCTGACTGACATACTCAACACCTCATGCAACTATTTATGGTACAGCAGAGATACACCAATTTCTTCATAATTTCTCGATTTATAATTCAACTCTAAAGATTGAGGTAGAAAGGCAATGCAGTTTTAGAAATAACAGAATTAAATCCCAAGGATCATGGAAAACGATTCTGGGGTTGGGAGGTGAAACTGGACTTCCAGAAGGCATATGAGCTTGGATAAAAGAATGGTTAACCAACAAATTTGGGACAAATGGATCTTTTCTGGTTGGGGTGCCACCAGGTTTGGTCCTCAAGGCATCTACTGTTTATAACTGATATTAATGATTTGAGTGCAGAGATAGAAGGTACTACTGTCAAATTTACAAATAGCACTACAACAAGTGGAAAAATAAGTTGAAATAAAGGAATACAAAATTTACAAATGGATTTGGATAAGTTAGGTGAATGGGCCAAAATTTGTTAGATGGAGTTTAGCATGGCTTAGTGTGAGGTTATCCATTTTGCTCAGAAGAATAGAAAGGTGGCTTATTATCTAAATGGACAGAAATGTAAGTGCTATGGTGCATAGGAATCTGCGAGTTTTCATGCCTGAATCAAAGAAACTACAGCAGATAATAGGGATGCCAAATTGCAATTTTGGCATTTATTACTAAAGGAATAAGAATATAAAAGTAGGGAAGTGCTGCTGCATCTGTACAAAGCATTAATGAGACCATACCTGGAGGAATGTGTACAATTTGGTCCGTTGAGAGGGATGCAGTGGATTGGAGGCAATTCACAGAAGTGTCACTAGATTGATTCCAGGGATAAATTGGTTGGCTGTATGAGGAGAGATTGGGCAGTTTAGGGCTATACTCTCTTGAGTTTAGAACGAGAAGAGGTAAATCAAGTTATGTAAGGTGCTACTGGAATTGGTAAAGTAGATGCAGAGAAGAGGTTTCCTCTTGTGGGGCAATCTAGAATGACAGGTCACAGTTTTAGGATAAGGATTAGCAAATTTAAAACAAAGATAAGAAAGAATCATGTCTCAAAGCATCATGGATAGGTGGAATTCACTACCGTAGAGTGTGGTGGATGCTGAGATTTTGAGTAAATTTGAGGAAATCGATAAACTTTTAATTAGGAATGAGTTGAAGGGTTACAGAGAGTTGGCAGGAAAGTGGCGTTGAGTCTAAGATGAGATCAGCCATGATTGTTGTGAATGGTGGTTCAGGCTTGAGAGGCTGAATTGGAGACTTGTGCCCCTAATTCTTAGGTTCTTATGCCACAGGGGATGAAAAAGAGGAAGTGGAGGAAGAGTGTCAATCTGAGTCGAACATTCACTGTGGAATTTTGAACGTAAGCTCACCTAAAGACTGGAAATAATTAAATTTTTGACTTTAACACAGTTGAATTCCAGCAATGTTAGAACTGTTGTTCCTAGTTTACATGATATTGCCTGAAGAGCCATGTGTGAACTAAGAAAATTCGTGAAAATATTTTTAGATCATTAATTATGATTAGAATCAACTAAATGCTTTGTTCAATCGCTCTTACATTTTGTCAACCATTTGGCTGCTATCAGAAAATCAAGTTGCAGTCAGGCTGGAGTCTGTGGTTTTGATCATTCCTGCACAGCTGACAGTTTTGAAAGACATACTACCATATCCCAACATTAGCACCTCTGCATAACAAATTAAAACCAAAAGCTTGCATTGTCGTACAAGAGTTATTTCATCAATTACTTCAGATTTTTATTTTAAACTCGCAATTCACTGGTTATGGTTGAATGCCTTTATTTAGATTAAGCTGCATTTTTTTCTCAGAAGTGACAATAAAATAATCTTTAAAAGTAAAGGCACAAGAGAAAATATGTGGAAACACGGTTCTGGACTAGTATTAATTAGGTGCTGTGTGCCTTTTAAATCTAAACATACTGTAAACATCATGGAACGTTTGGAATTTGAACATTTTTCAGGGGAGAAAAGGATTTTAGTAAGAACACAGGAACAGGAATAGACCATTTAGCCCATCAAGTCTGTCCCACCCTTCACAATCATGGCTGACTGAATGCTTCAATACCTTTTACCCACCTTGTCTGAATAACTCTTTATGCAATAGGTAAGTCGAAATCTTTCAATCTTTACTTTAAACTTAATCGAAGTAGGAGTCTCCACAAACTCTCTCACCTCAATGCTACCATATTCCAAATGCTCTGAATTCTGAGAATAAAATAATTTCTCCTAATCTCTGCCCAAAATAACAACATCGTATTTTTAAAATCGTGTCCCCTGGTTTTAGTCTGCCAACCAGTGGAAACATCTTACCTGCATCTCTCCTGCAAAAAAAAATCCCCTTTAATATTTTGTAAGTTTGAACAAGATGGCATTTCGTTCTTCAAAAACTCTCAAAAATACAGGCCCAAAAACAGGCCCAGTTTGCCCAGTATTCCATCACAGCACACTCTTACCATCCTTAGAACAAGTTTGGTGAATCTTCAGTATACTCAATCAATGGCAATAATACCTTTCCTGACATTTCCCAATTCTGAAGAACAGTCAGTGGACTGGAAACATTAATTCTGCTTTCTCCCAGCAGATGCTGCCAGATCTGCTGAGTTTTGCCGTCAATTTACAGTTTTGTTTCAGACCTTTAGCATCTGCAGTTCATTGTTTTATTACATTATAATATATTTCAAGAAATGATGAGACCATAATTGCATAGCACTTTAAGTGCAGCCTATCCGGGTTTCTCAGTGTCACTGAGGTCTAAAACACAGAAAACAGTCCCTTGGTTCATCAAGTCTGTGCTGGTCAAAACCAAGGATTTATCTATGCTGGAAACAAACAACGCTACTGATCACAGTAGGTCAGGCAGCATCCATGGACAAAAAGCAAGCTCTGATGAACAATCATCTAGATTCGAAATGTTAGCTTGCTTTCTTTCCATGGATGTTTCCTGACCTACTGTAACCTCCAGTATTTTGTTTTCAGTTCAGATTCCAGCATCTGTAGTAGTGCTCCTACTTGTCTATTCTAATCCCATTTTTCAACTCTTGGCCCATAAGCTTGTATGTCTCACTGAACTGAAGCAAAACTTCATAACTCCTGTACCCAAATCCCATTGCAATGAAGACTATCATTCGATTAACCTTTTAACAGATTGCTGTATCTGCATGTTAGCCTTCAGCTATCAACAATGACATCTACTTTTCTATTGTACATTTACATTTTCCCACGTCTTGCATTTAAGAAACACTCTGCACATCTGTTCTTTCCACCAAAGTGGAAAACCTCATATTTTTCCACATTATGTTCCATCTGGCAAGTACTTGGCCATTCACTAAATCTATCCAAATTCTCTTGAAACCGCTTCACATCTTCCTCACAACACACATTTGCATTTAGCTTTGCATCATCTGCAAATATGGAAATATCACATTTGGTCCCCATCTCCAAATAATTATATATTGTGAACAGCTGGAGCCCTTGTACTGATCCTTGAGACACATCATTAGCTACACCCTGCCAATGCAAGAATGACCCATTTATTCCTAATCTATGTCTTCTGACTATTAGACAATTAATCCATTCCAGTATGAGCTTTAGTTTTCCTAAACAGCTTCCGTTGGGGGAATTTTTCAAAAGCTACTGAAATTATAAATATATTACATCCATTAGCTGTCCTTTTCACATTTGTCTTAGGCACATCTTTTTCACATTCACTAAATCATGCTGACTATGCATAATGAATTAGTATCAACCAGGTGCCCTATTTGTCATCTCTTATATCAGATTATGGCATTTTTCCAACTACCAATTTAAGGGTCTGTAATTCCCAGCTTTCACTCTTTGCTCCCATCTTAAATAGTGATATGACATTTTCTATTTTCCAATCTGCAGGAATCATTCCAGAATCTACAGAATTTTGGAAGATCAAATTAATCACCAGTGCATAGACTATGACCACTTCCTTTAACACTCTGGGAGTAAACCATCAGGTCCTGGGTATTAATCAATTTACAGCTCTTAATTTCTCCAGAATAATCTGCCTAATAATGCTAATTTCCTTAAATTGCTCGTGGTTCCTTGCTACTTGGATCTCAAATTCTGGGAGATTTCTTCCATCTTCCTCAGTGTAAGCAGTTTCTCAGCCATTTCTCTGTTCCACATTATAAATGCTCCTGACTCTGCCTGTATCTGACCCACATTCAGTTCCAGCCAAATGGTTCCTTTCTATATACCTAAAGGAGCTTTTATAGTCCACTTTTTAAATTTTTGTTGCTAAATTTAATTTCCTTTCTTTCCTTTTCCTCATCAGTTTCTTCATCCTGTTTTACTGTATTTTAAAAACATCCCAATCCTAGGAATTACTACTGTTTCTGCCAATTTTAAAGCCTTTTCCTTTAATCTTATACAATCTTTGTGGGCGGCACGGTGACACAGTGGTTAGCACAGCTGCCTCACAATGCCAGAGACCTGCGTTCAATTCCCGACTCAGGCGACTGACTGTGTGGAGTTTGCACGTTCTCCCCATGTCTGCGTGGGTTACCCTCTGGGTGCTCCTGTTTCCTCCCACAATCCAAAGATGTGCAGGTCAGGTGAATTGGCCATGCTAAATTGCCCGTAGTGTTAGGTAAAGGGGTAAATATAGGGGAATGGGAGGGTGGCGGGTCGGTGTGGACTTGTTGGGCCGAAGGGCCTGTTTCCACACTGGAAGTAATCTAATCTAATCAATCAAGAAGCTCCTTTGAGATACCAGGGATGACTGACCCTTTTTGAGTTTTTGTACTTGAAGGAACGTATAGTTGTGTAAACCATTCAATTGTTCTTTCTGTCCATTACCTATAAACAGTCATACCTTTTAACTAATTTTCCCAGAAGACCTCAGGCAATTTGCCCTGAACGTCTTATTCAAATTTAACACCCGTGCTTCAGAACTAACTATCTCACTTTCAAGCCTTACATAAAATGTTATCATATTGTAGTTACTCATCCCAAAGAGTTTTTTTTTTACAATAAGATGATTAATGACAGTGGCTGATTTATGAACGGACCAGTCGAACCGGGAACATTCCGCGTCACAATGGACGTTTCTGCACTCTATACCAGCATCCCGCACAATGATGGCATCGCGGCAACAGCCTCAGTACTCAACACCAACAACTGCCAATCTCCAAACACCATCCTACAACTCATCTGCTTTATCCTTGATCACAACGTCTTCACCTTTGACAACCAGTTCTTCATCCAGACACACGGAACAGCCATGGGGACCAAATTTGCACCCCAATATGCCAACATTTTTACGCACAGGTTCGAACAAGACTTCTTCTCTATGCAGGATCTCCAACCAACATTGTACACCAGGTACATTGACGACATTTTCTTCCTCTGGACTCATGGTGAGGAGTCACTGATAAAACTACACAGTGACATCAACAAGTTTCACACCACCATCAAACTCACCATGTACTACTCTTGACTATCTGTCTCATTCTGGGACACATGCATCTCCATCAAGGATGGACACCTCAGCACCACACTCTACAAACCCACAGACAACCTAACAATGCTACACTTCTCCAGCTTCCACCCAAAACATATTAAAACAGCCATCCCCTATGGACAAGCCCTATGCATACACTGGATCTGCTCAGATGAGGAGGAACGTGACGGACACCTGGAAGTACTCAAGGATGCCCTCACAAGAACGGGGTATGATGCTCAACTCATCGACTGCCAGTTCTGACGTGCCACAGCAAGGAACCGTAATGATCTCCTCAGGAGACAGACACTTGCTGCAACCGACAATATTTCCCAGGAGCTGAAAAATTACGCCTTCGTGACCTGCAACACATTATCAATGAGGATGAGCACCTCACCTAGACCTTCCTCACACCTCCACTACTTGCCTTTAAACAACCGCCAAACCTTAAACAGATTGTTGTTCGTAGCAAGCTGCCCGGCTCTCAGGACAACTCTATACAATCCTGTCACAGTAGATGCTGCAAGACGTGTCAGAGTGTGGACGTAGATATCACCATTATGCGTGGGGACACTTCCCACCTTGTACATGGCAGGTACTCATGTGAGCCAGCCAACATGGCCTATCTTATACATTGCAGGCAAGGATGCTCGGGGGCATGGTACATTGGGGAAACCGAGCAAAGGCTATGACAACGGATGAATGGGCACCGCACAACAATCAACAGACAGGAGGGTTCCCTCCCAGTTGATAAACACTTCAGTGGTTCAGGTCATTCAGCCTCGGACCTTCGGGTGACCATCCTCCAAGGTGGACTTCGGGACAGGCAGCAGAGAAAGGTGGGCGAGCAGAGGCTGATACCTAAGTTCGGTACCTATAGGGAGGGCCTCACCTGGGACCTTGGGTTCATGTCACATTACAGGTGATCACCATTGTACTATACACACACACAGATACTCTTACACACACACACACACAGGCACTCCTATACACACATACACACAGATGCGCATACAGACACCCACACAAACCCTTACACACACTCCCACACTCACACATGCATCCCCTCATAGACTTAAATCACTCTGCACTCACTACACACACACATACACTTTCTTACACTCATAACCCCTAACCCAGACAGACAGACAGATGGACACACACACACACACACACATTTTGTGGGGTGAATTTGTACTTTCAAGGTTACATTGTACTTTGCTCAAAAACTGCATACATTCATGTAGAACTCTGAGCTCAAAAACTGCATGAATTTATGTAAAACTCCATAATCTCACTTTTTAGATTAGAATCAATCTAAACATCATGGCATAGACAGAGAACACAGGGGGCCAACACCTTCAAAATATTGTCTAGCTATCACCATTGTTAACAGCTAACCAGAGAATGCAACTTTTTTAAAAAAGGTTTTGTGATTTACACATGAAAGAAGTGAAACTATCATGGTATTCTAACAGATGAAAGGCTTAACAGACAATCAATTTTTCAATGTATAATTTCAGTTCCATCACACTGTAAAATTTTGCTATAAATTCTGTGTGTTAGGATTGAGCCCTCCACCATCACCTGATGAAGGAGCATCACTCCGAAAGCTAGTGTGATTCCAATTAAACCTGTTGGACTATAATCTGGTGTTGTATGATTTTTAACTTTGATTTATGAACGCTTGACTTATGAACATTCATACTTACAAACACAATTTTAAAGATCCAACAATATGAACATTTCTCGTACTTATGAACAGCTGCTTCCCATTGTTCTGCATTAGGTTTCAACTTGCACACAATTTAACTTGCAAACAGACTCCAGAACGGAATCTGTGCACATCCTGGAGGCTACCTGTAACTATTTTGCGTTACACGATATTAGATCTGTAATAATTTATCCATTAGTTGGCTCAACATACTGTTAGAAAATCATCCTTAACACATTCCAGAAACTCATCCTCCACAGCTTCACTGGGCAATTAGTTCACCCAATCTGTACACAGATAGAAGTCACCCATAATAACTGCAATGCTCATGCTACATGCTTCTCTAATCTCCTGATTAATATCATGCTCCACACTACCACAAATAACTTCAGCCAGTGTCTCCAACATCTTGTGGTTTCTTTTTTAGTTCCACCCAAACAGATTCCACACATTGTTCCGCTAATCTGAGATCCTAATCTATGTATGCGCTGATCCCATCACAATTATCAGCACAGCTGCATTCCTTTTCCAGCTTGCCTGTCCTTCCTTACTGGGTAAAAACAATGACTGCAGATGCTGAAAATCAAATACTGGATTAGTGGTGCTGGAAGAGCACAGCAGTTCAGGCAGCATCCAACGAGCAGCGAAATCAACGTTTCGGGCAAAAGCCCTTCATCAGGAATAAAGACAGTGAGCCTGAAGCGTGGAGAGATAAGCTAGAGGAGGGTGGGGGTGGGGAGAGAGTAGCATAGAGTACAATGGGTGAGTGGGGGAGGAGATGAAGGTGATAGGTCAAGGAGGAGAGGGTGGAGTGGATAGGTGGAAAAGAAGATAGGCAGGCGTGGAGAGATAAGCTAGAGGAGGGTGGGGGTAGGGAGAGAGTAGCATAGAGTACAATGGGTGAGTGGGGGAGGGGATGAAGGTGATAGGTCAAGGAGGAGAGGGTGGAGTGGATAGGTGGAAAAGAAGATAGGCAGGTCGGACAAGTCAAGGAGACAGTAACTGAGCTGGAAGTTTGAAACTAGGATGAGGTGGGGGAAGGGGAAATGAGGAAGCTGTTGAAGTCCACGTTGATGCCCTGGGGTTGAAGTGTTCCGAGGCGGAAGATGAGGCGTTCTTCCTCCAGGCGTCTGGTGGTGAGGGAGCGGCGGTGAAGGAGGCCCAGGACCTCCATGTCCTCGGCAGAGTGGGAGGGGGAGTTGAAATGTTGGGCCACGGGGCGGTTTGCTTCCTTACTGTTGAGTATCTTTGAACATTCAGTTATCAGTCTTGGGAATCATGCAGCCATGTTCCTACAATGACAATTTGATCATACCCATCTAGCTCTGTGTGGTTTTCAATCATCTATCTTAATGTAAATGGTATAGGTAACAAACACCCTTACTGTGCTACATTTGTCAATTTGCTGGTAGCTGGTACTTCAAATTCAGTTATAAGCAACTGTTTAGCTCAATTTTAAGATTAGGAGAAAGCAGGACTGCAGCTGCTGGAGAGTCAGAGTCGCAAAGTGTGATGCTGGAAAAGCACAGCGGGTCAGGCAGCAGCCAAGGAGCAGGAGAGTTGACAGTTCGGGCGTAAGTCCTTCATTCCAATGTTACCACAGTCAAGCTCTTGGTACAGATACTGGTAGCATGTCAGCCCTAATTCTGCATATGATTTAGACAGATAATCCTTTGGCTCTGAACACCTGAAATTAGTTATTTCAGATAAGATGCCCAAGTATGATCAATGCTGAAAATAGAGAACAAGGTTATAATTTTTTTTGTCAACAAAGTTCAAACAGATGGAGTGAATTCTAAACAGCACCAAATCAAGAAGAGTAAAAGTGCATTATGGACACAGGTATATTATGGACAACAGGGAAAAGTGAATTGAACTATTTTATTTGCCTCCTTATTTGTTTAATGTTTGCTTATTTCTTCTTCCTTTTGAAATAGGTTGTAGTGTGGTGGCTATCCAATCCCAAATAAATAAACAGCCCCATTTGTAAAGTGCAATGTTTAAATGACCTTGAACTTTTTTTTAAGCTTAAACCCAAACTATGGTTTATTCATGTATCCAGGCTAGAGAAGGGGAAGAGGAGGAAGGCAAGTACTGCAATGCACACACAAGTCTACAAAAGGGAGAAAGGGAAAAGATGAGACAGAAAAGTTACAATTATAGACAACTTAAAAATCATAGCTATGGGCAGCAATTCACGTGAATCAAGAGTCTAGTAAATCAATGTCCAGTGAAGGTTGGATGATCTTGCAGAATCCCCCTTCAGAGTAGCCTGGATTTAGGCGAATGCACTTTGAAGCCATAGCAATATGATTAATGTATACCAGGAATTTGTTTACTTTTCGGTTAAGTCATAAATCCTATCTGGAAACCAAGCTTCAAGAGAGGTGCAGAACAGCAAACCTTACAGACCTTCTTGCAGTTCTTTGTTCCATTTTGAAAAGCAGACTGAAATGGTGGATAATGGAGAACTAGCCATTTGGATACAGAACTGGTTCAAAGGTAGAAGATAGAGGGTGGTGGTGGAGGGTTGTTTTTCAGATTGGAGGCCTGTGACCAGTGCTATTAGCACTGCTTTTCATCATTTATATAAACAATTTGGTTGCGATCATAGGAGATATGGCTAGCAAGTTTGCAGATGACACCAAAATTGGAGGTGTAGTGGATAGCAAAGAAGGTTACCTCAGAGTACAATGGGATCTCAATCAGATGGGCCAATGGCCTGAGAAGTGGCAGATGGAGTTTAATCTGGATAAATGTGAGGTGCTGCATTTTGGAAAGGCAAATCAGGGCACAAAATGAATAAGGTCCCTGGGGACTGTTGCTGAACAAAGAGACCTTGAAGTGCAGGTTTACAGTTACTTGAAAGTGGAGTAGTAGGTTGACAGGATAGTGACAAAGGCGTTTGGTATGCTTGTTTTTATTGGTCAGTGTACTGAGTGCAAGCGTTGGAACGTCAAGACATTGGTGAGGCCACCTTTCCAATACAGTGCTCAGTTGTGGTCTCCATTAACAACCTCAAGGGGCACTCCTCCACCCACCCTCCCAAGCCTCATTTGCCAAAGGAGTATTTTTCCTCTGCTATTGGAGATGACATCCAGATCTAAAAGGGTACCTTACCTCTGCGAACAGGTGTCCTAGCTAACAAAGTAACTCCACAAGGTTCGCAACTACTCTTACATGATCTAATCTGCAAGCTTTGGGTTTCAGATACCATCTCATCAAAACCCTGCAGAAATGAAACTAGCCCCGGGGATTGAAATGGTCAGCTGCTTCTATATACAACACGTGTACGAATCCTGAGCCAATTTTGTGCCTGGGAAAGTGTGAAGGACGGGGTGTAATTTGTATTTCTGGCCACTTCCATCTTGATATCTTAGCAAATATCTGGGCCAAGGCATTTGTTTTCTTTCCTGAGTCATTTCTACATTCACTACTATGAATTTCCCTGTTTCTATCGATAACAGGACTACTTTTACCTTTGCTAATCTCTTCCTTTGACATGCCTATACATGCTTTTAGTCAGTTTTTAGGTTTTGTGCTAGTTTACTCTCAAAGTCAGTTTTGTTTCTCTTTATTAGTATCTTCACTCTGCTTTAATGAATTCTGAAAGGATCCCACATCCTCAAGCTGACCAATTTATAATTCTCTTATTCACCGATTGTGTCAGCCACATTAAATCCATCAAGAAAAGTGATTCAGTGTCTCAAAGGAATGTAACTTACTGTAAATCTTTTACTAATTCTTTAAACTCAAGCCATTGCTTTTCTACTATCATACTCTAACTGTAGATTCCCAGTTTACCTCAGTCAATCTGCCTTTCACACTTTCGTAATTGCCTTACTTTAGATTAAAGACCAAGGTTTAGATTAAATTGAAAGTGAAGTAGTTAAATGTGAAATTATTTATCATTTGTTCTTCCCTAAAGTCTCCTTTACACAGAATACTAATTAGTCATTTCTCATTGCATAACACTACATTAATATTAGCCAGTTAGTTCCTCAACATACAGTTACACAGTTTATATGTTGATTGAGGTCCCCCAAGATTACTACATTGCTCTTGTTACATGCACCATTAAGTTCCTGATTGATATCATGCAATACATTGCCATTACTATCTAGTTTCCTTTTAGTTCCTCACTATAACCATTCTCTCAGCAAACATTAGATAATCAGATTTTTTTAATGCCCCTTTTGTTCCTGTGGCAATTTTAAACATATGAGCATTTGTTTCTATGCCTGGAATAGGTGAAAAACTGATTTCATTGTCTAGCTGATTATAACTCTTTTTTAATCTTGACAAGTTCTCAGTTAAATCTTACCTTTACTAACTCAAGTGGAAAACACTCTGATTTACCAAGTGCCACTTCAAGAAAGTAAGCGTTCACTCCAGTAATATCCTAACAAATCAGCACTGCAGTTTTTCAATTGCTTTTATACCTGTTGAGTAATTGTAAATGCAGAACTACACAGCTTGCAAACTGTGACCTAAATTCTTTCATGAATGCAACATATTTATTATTCATTCATGGAACATGGGTGTTCCTAATTCCCTTTGAGAAAATGGTTGTGAGCTGTCTTCTTTAATCGCAGCAGTCCACCTGCTGTGGGTTAACTCACAATGTCATTAGAGAGGAATTTCCAGGATTTTGATCCAGGGTCACTGAAGGAACATCAATTTACTTCCAACTTTGGATCGTGTGTGACTTAGAGGGGAACTTGTAGGTGGTGGTGTTTCCATATATGTGCTGCATTTGGCCTTCTAGGTAGTAGCAGTCATGGGTCTGGAAGGTTTCTAAGAAGCCTTGCTGAATCTCAGTGCATTGTTAAGATAGTCCACAATGCTGCTACTGAGCATTGCTATGGAGGTACTAAATGTTTGTGGATATGGTGCTAATTAAATGGTTGCTTGGTCCTGGGTGGTACCAAGCTCCTGGAGTGTTATTGGAGCTACAACCATCCAGGCAAGTGAACAATACTCCACAACACTTCTGACTTGTGTTTTGTAGATTGTAACCTGTGCTTGTAATCACAATACTATGACTCATCCTGCTCAGTTTTGGTCAATTGTAAATCCAAGCATTTTGATTCAATGATGGTTATTCCAACAAATAAAGGGCAATGGTTAGATCCTCTCTTGACTAAGATATACATTGTGAGGCATAAATGTTACTTGCCACTTGTCAGCCTAAGCTTGGATAAAGTTAAAAATCACACAACGCCAGGCTTTAGTCCAACAGATTGGACTATAGTCTGGTATTGTGTGACTTTTAACTTTGTTCATCCCAGTCCAACATGATCACCTCCAAATTAAGCTTGGATATTATTCAGGATCAACTGCATTTGGGCACTCATTGCTTCAGTATCTGAGAAGTCGTGAATGGTGCTACATATTGTTCACTCAACAGTAAAAATCCTGAGTCATGACCTTACAATGGATAGGTTGTCATTGATGAAGCAGCTAAAAATGGCTGGCCCAATCATCTTGCCCATAAGATTGTACAAGGGAAAAAGGAACTATGTTCATGAAATAAGTCTTCCACTCATGGAGGAGGTATGGTTGTACAAAAGGATTCACTACTATCAGATCCCCTTTTCACAAAACTAATTTTCTTATGGAATTGATATTGTAAGGATGAGTTCAAGGATATGTTCAAAAAACATGTTTGGTTGCCATAAAAGGCAACGAAGTAAAGTTGGAAGAAGGTAATTAATTTATGTAGGGTTTCAAATTTAAGAATAGAATAGAATAGCCTTCATTACCATGTCCATCGAATGACTACAGTGAAAGGTTTATAATGTCATCTCTCGACACCAACTTAGATACAGGGTACCTAGGTACAGATACTTCAAGTGTTGTTACAGAACAGAAATAGTAAACAAAAAGACTAGCATTGGGATACAGAGTTTAATAATTCAGAAGTAAGAATAAAAAGCATCCTTAAAGCACTCAAATTATAGTCCTTTGTTCACAGAGTCTGTGCTTGCCGGGCTTTAGAACACAAGGCCTCACTACCTCCACGTGGTGGTTTCTGTTCTAGACTCGCCTCTAGGACTCATCCCCCTGGCCAGCCTAGGCTTGCTGTGCTCTCGCTCCAGGCTCTTAGTCGCAACTTGCTCCCAGGACTCAGCTTACGCTTGCACTTGTTCTGCTCCTGCTCAGGGCTGGGTCTTAGACTCTGTTCTCCATTCCCTCCAGGTAGGGTACTTTAAGTATTTAAAATTACCTAAAACAACTAAAGTGAATGAAAACAAAGGATAAAGCGCATGGTACCCAAGATACCATCTTAGTTGTTGTTAAATTCTATTTCATTTGTAACAATTATTCATTAACACACAGAACAAGTGAAGCCCAGACAAGACAGTTGTCTTACAATGGAAATGAGTGGACCCAAGGTTCGACATTAACATAACAGGCTGCTTGGCATCAGGTTGAGAACTGTAAAGCCTGCTGCTGAAACCAATTTGTGGAAGTTCTTTGGGTAACTGTGGTGAACTGCTCCCTACTATATATTTAAATAAAAATCACTGCTTGCTGGCATCACATAGACTCAAGACTATTTTTAAATCACTACAGAAGGAAGGTTCCATCATTGCTGCCGAGATGTGTACAGGCTGATCCACCTACTGAAGCCAATATTAAAGCATATCACCATATCCAAATCATGGAGGAGGAAATTTTATTTTCAATGATATATACTGCTTCTTTCTTTCTACTCTTCATGATGTCACTATTGTAACTACTGTTCCATTAAACTTTCCTTTTCTCTTTCTAAGTTCTAGTTAAACTCTCCATTTTGCTTTTCTATAACCTTATTTAACCTATTAAAATTCACTTTACTTGACTGGCCCTTCTTTTATCTTAGATGCCTTAATTGCTCACTCAATTCTTCTGGTGACTAGCACCAAAATATCTTGAACTTTGAAGTGAGCTTCATACTAAAAGTTATGGAGAACTGCTACTGTATCTGCAAAAGGATGAAGTGCTTTTTCCATAAAATTTTACTTTATCTTATGACTTGTACTTATGTAGCAATAAAGTATCAAAAAGCACTTCGCTAGAGTAAAGTATGACACAAACTAAATAAAGGAATCTTGAGTCAGATGACCAAACTTTGTTAAGGAGACAGGCTTTAACAAGTATCCGAAAGGAGGAAAGTGAGGTAGGGAGCCAGAGTCATGTAGGGAGGGAATTCCTGAGCTTAGAGGTCTAGGTGCCTGAAGGCACCAGCATAAATTTGAGTGATTTGAACCAATTGGCCAGAATTAGATGACTGCAGATAGATATATAAAAAAGACTGTCTGGCTAGAAGAGATAGCTGACACAGAGAATGCTCATCAAGGTTAAAGGCTTCATTGCACATCGAGTTTGATGTTGGCAAAAATATTGTAAGAAGTAATCCAATGCCTTAATATGTGGGGCACTACACAATATTCTTCCTGTAGCTGCATGCAAGAACATGAACCAAAGCTGGTGTACTCTAAGCCAATATAAAGCATACAGTATGAAATGTTTAATGGCGCCACATTAAAAAAAAATAAAGTTTTACAATCCAGGTCAGAAATTTCAATGATATGCATGAAATGAATGTCTGAGTTTGAACCAAAATGAAAAAGTTCAAAGATTTCACATTCTTAGAATAACTGTAATACAAAGAATGTTGGTCAATTGCCAAGACTTCCTTCGAACCAAATATAACTTTCTACAAGTGTTGCATTGTTGTTCTCTACATTATATGCATGATGCATTTTACGTGGATTGTTTACATGGCATGTTCATTTTCTACTTAGGATACTGTTACGTTATGAAACAAAGAATTCCATTTTCTTTTACATATATTTTCAGTTACATATATTTTCATTGGTCAACTCCAGTTTTTATTTCATAAGTTCCATAATAAAGTCCACTTTATTCCTGAGGTTTTCCTCTTCTCTGTGTTTACTAATAAAAGTGAAATGATAAAAGTAACTTTTTTTTAAATTAAATTCTTTAAATAAATGAAAACCTACATTGATTTTTAGACAAAGTAAAAAAAGCTTCTCTCCTAGTAATTTTCTTTGTCCTCGAAAAAAGATGCTTAAGGGAATTTCACTGAAGTTAAAATGCTTCTCCTCATAATGAGGACAATACCATTGAAAGGTAACCTCCAAATTGATACAACACACAGCCAAGATTAACATGAATAAAAAAAGGGTACTCTGATGTAAGGTATGTGATTCATATATGTTTTAAAATCATCTATTTTAAAGTTTGCACTTAGAACTACGAGCATGATTAATAATTGTTAGCAATTCTGCAGCCAGGATTTTTTAAAACCAGTTTGACAGAGTGAGTCCTGGGAAATATGTTTGCATTGGGTTTTTTAAAATTATTCACGGGATGCAGGTATCACTGGCTATTATCCATCCCTAACTCTACATAGAACCATCCATAATGTAGGCAAGACAAGGTAAGGATACCTGTTTCTTTTCCTAAAGGACATTAGTGAACCAGATGGGTTTTTCCCGACAATTGGCGATGGTTATCATTAGAGTCTTAATTCCAGATTTTTTTTGTTGAATTCAATTTTGAACTGCCGGGATTCAAATCTGGGTTTGAGAACATTACCTGGATCTTTGGATTAAAAATCTAGCGATGATACCACAAAGCTACTGAGGAACACTAGCCTGCTTTCTGTTTAGAAGAACAGAAATTTTTTGGAGGGAGGTGCTTCAGCAAAAACACACAATTAGTCCCAATATCCAATCATTTATGCAGATCATGAATTATTATGCATCTTGCTCTGATCGTTACAGTATACAACTAGTGATAGCTTGCCAATGCAAGAATGATCCATTTATTCCTAATCCATGTTGTACACTTATTAATTGATTCTCAATTCATAGTGTATATTCCCTCCAGTCCCATGTTGTCTACTTTACTAACCTCTGGGTGGAACCTTACCAAAAGGTCTTCTAAAAATCCAAATACACAATATTCGCTGGCTCTCCTCTCTCTATTCTACAAGCAATATCCTCAAAAGAAGTTTTTTCATAAATCTACATTCACTTAGAACCATTTTAGTAAACTTTTCTAAGTGTTCAATTATTACATTTTTTTTCAACAGAATCAAACATTTTTCATAGTATAGACAAGAAGCTGAGAGGCCTGTCACTTCCAAGCTCACTCTTCTTCCCTGGTTAAGTAATAAGTGTTATATTTTCCACCTTCTAACCAGTAGGAAAGTTTTTGGTATTTAGAAAATATTGAATGGTAACCACTAATAAACCCATTATATCCCTAGCCATGTCCTTCAATTCTCAGGAATTAAGCTCACTCAGTCCAGGAGATTTACCAACCCTCGAGCCCAGTCCATTTTTCAAGTATCACTCTTTAACAACTGGATTTTATTTTGATTCTTCAGTTATGCAAGTCCATTAGTCACACAGAACTTCTGGGATATTTTCTGTACCTGTTCCCAAAAAGACAGACACAAAGTAACATAGTTTCTGTGTTGTTTTCTTGTTTACCATTATACATTCATCTGTAATGGGCCCATATAAATCATTGTTCATCTTTTCCTCTTTACATGTCATTAGAAATTTTTATAGATCATCTTATGTTCCTTGCTATCCTACACTCACATTCGCTTTTTCCTCAAGTTACTTGACCATCCTTTGCTGTGGCTTAAAATGTTCCAAATTTTCCAGGTTACCATGATTTTTGGAATTCTTATAAGCTGCTTTCTTTGACTTAATGCAATCTTTTGTTTCTTTTGTTAGCCATGCTAGATTTCCCCTTCCCTTTCTGTGTTACAGAAATGTATATTTATTCTAGACTTTGAAACATTTCTTTCGATGTTAGCTTTTACTTATGCACCAAACTTAATTTCGAGTATTTTCCAAATCTACCCTAGCCAATTGTCCCTTACACCCTCAGCTTACCTTGCTTAACTTAAGGCCCTGGCTTCAGAATGAATTATGTCATGTTCAAACTTCATATGAAATTCTCCTGTATTATGGTCACTATGTCTTAAAAGATTGCTGACAGTAAGATTATTAACCAACTCTTATTCATTATATGACATCAAATCCAAAATATCCTGAACTCCAGTTGGCTCCTCAGTTCTGAAGCGTCACTGGATCTGAAACGTTAACTCTGATTTCTCTCCACAGATGCTGCCAGACCTGAACTTTTCCAACAATTTCTGTTTTTGTAACCTGAAACTCAGTTGATTCCTCAACATAGAGTTCCAAAAACCCATCTTGCACACACTTCAAGAATTCTGCCTCCACAACATTAGTGCTGACTTGGTTAACACACGTGTAAATTAAAGTCACCTATTGTTATGCTACTACCCATGCTTATTGCATTTGTAATTTCCTGATTTAGTAGGTGCCTAACTTTAGAACTACAGGTCTAAGTTCTGTAAGCAACTCCCAATTCTTACTTCCTTTTACTATTTCTCAGCTTCACCCAAACGGATTCAACATTCTAATCCTTTGATCCAAGATTCTCTTACTAATGGACTATTACTATTAGGAATACATATTAGGAGTATTACTTCAATAATGCCAATTAAATGATATCCATTTATCTAAACTTATGCAGTCAAATCACTGACTGTTCTGTGAATGCTGCAGACATTCAAAGAGGATATCTTTAGTTCATCCTTTTAACATTATTCTCCATTTTGATCAGGTTTAATGTTTGCTATTACTTTTTTTTAATTTTCAATGACTACTCTTGCACTTCCATTCAGTAGTTTTGTCCCCCTTGAATTTTAGCTTTCTTTTGGATTCCAATCCTTTGCCAAATCTGGTTTAAACCCTCCACAACAGCACTAAGAATGTTAGTCCTGGTCCTGCCAATATACAACCCATCTGTCTTGGATAAGTACTGTGACAATGCCTCAGAAATCTGATTCCCACTTTCCCATACCAGTTCTCCAGCCACATATTCAATCACTCACTTCTCCTAGTTCTATATTCAGTAGCATGTGGAACTAAGTGTAATCCCAAAACGACTGTTTTGGAGCACATGCCTTGTAATCTCCTTCTAAGTTCCCTGAAATCTGTTCATCCTCTTTCCTCCCAAATGATGGTACCAACATGGACCATGATCTCTTGATGTTCACCATCCCCCATAACAATGTCCTGCAGCCATTCTGTGACATTCTTGACCTAACACCTAACAGCAACTTATAGACATAGACACAGTCATCCAGTGCAGAAAGGTCTATCAAGTCTGTACTGATAGAAAGACCACTAAAGGTGCACTAATCCCAATTTCCTGCACTTGCCCCATATCTTTGGATGTTATGATATTGCTCTGACTTACCATCAGTGGCACTTACAGCTGGCTGCAGCAATGCCTGTCTGTTCTCCTAACTAAAGAATTCCCCATCAGTACTGCTCTTCTATTCTTTTTCCTCCCTCTCGCACAGATGAGTTGTCCATAATGGGACTGACTTGGATCCATTAAATACAGGATGTATGCATTTGAACCAATCTTTAGAGAAGATTAAACATGACATTGAAATCAGTAATAATTATATACTTTATTTGGTCATTACATTGAGATTAGTTAGGAGTCTCAATTACAGATTAGACCATGAATTAGCTAAGTCTCAATGAGTTGAGACTTAGCTTGGAGGTTCAGCTTCTTTTTGGTGTTTTATCATCTGATTTACCAAAAAAACTTTGTCACTCTTAAAGCTTTTACCTTCACAAATTAATTGTGAGTACCTCTATGTCACAAGATTGTTGCCAATTAGAAGTTACACAAAAATATGATTATAATTCATGCACAACTGTCAGTGGCCAATTTAGCATCAGCTGCAGGAGTTTCTGTCAATGGCTTAAATTTACACCAGACTATGAATGGGACAAAATTCAAACAGTGACCATTTCACTGTACCCAGTTTCTTGTCCACCACCATATCTTACCTTTCATTGAAGGAAAACTTGCATGAAATGCATTTCCTATTGTTAGCAAACAATGCCATGGACCCAGCCAATTGGAACTGTTGAAAAATGAGTTAAAAGGAGCTAAGTGACCATGACAAATCCCTATCATACATGTTTAGCTATGCTTTGTGGCAATTAATACAGAACAAAACTGTTAGCTACTTGCGCTTTTTGGTTAATCTGAAGTTATGTTTTTCTCAACATCTCTCTGCTGCAATATTCAATCCTGCTATTTCTGATTATTCAGGAAAGAACACTTAGTTATCTATTTCCTGCAGGTAACAGGAAATTTCGCAAAGGAATGTAAAACATACTCCATAAATTACATTGTACAAACCATCTGCCAAGGAAATAACATGAAGGTAAATGCAATAAACGTAAAGGAAATTAGTCAAATTTAAAACTTGCCTGGAGTTAAAAAAATTAAAATGAGACATGTACACACTCACCCATTTCCAGAACACTCAGGTTTACACAGGCAGGAAACAATTAGAGCCAAATATAATAAAGTTCTATGGATAAGTGACATTGCAGTCTAACCAAACAATTACAGCATGCATCCCAAAGAATGTTTTCAAATCTTATGTTTTGACAGTACTGTACTTTACACAGCGCATGCTTATTACATTGCATCTGAAAGTATGTTTCATCTCAATGTAAAAGTTTCTGCAAGAGTATTTTTTCCTCCTACAAGCTAGAGGCTTAAATCTAAGCTATGAAATACCTAGCCACTCTCTAAAGTTTATTAGTGAAGGTACAACACAGATAGGTCATGGCAAATGCGAAGGCATATAAAGCCATCTAAAAAGGTGCTGTGCAGAAACTCAAAGCTCCTTTTGCAGCACCTTCCAAATTCATAACCTCTATCAACTAGATGAGCAGGGGTGGCAGACACACGGAAACACTACCACCTGCAAGTATATCCTCCTGATTTGAACAATGCCATGCATCCCTTTACTGTCATGGAGTCAAAATCCTGGACTGCAGAGGTCAAGGGAGCAAGACATCATCATCTTATCAAATCCACTTAAACCTGATGAATCCTCACTAAAAGCAGTGGAATACTGTCCTTGCTGGCAACATTTAGATGATATGAAAAAAAAGAGAAAAGGTGACCTGCTGCTTTTGAGTAAGAACAAACAAAAAACACAAACAAAGGGTGTGGGACACGAGACAATGCACAAAAAAGGCTGATGAAGATGGCACCAGAACTCAGACTTCAACTACCAAGGAAGACTGAATGAGTTGAGACTTTTTTTAAAAAAACAAGATGTTTATTAATGACTTGGATGAGGGGATTGAAGGATTGGTCAGGAAGTTTGCAGGTGACACAAAGGTTAGAGGTGTCGTTGACAGTATAGAGGGCTGTTGTAAGCTGCAGCGGGACATTGACAGGATACAGAGATGAGCTGAGAGGTGGCAGATGGAGTTCAACCTGGATAAATGCATGCTGGAATGGATAGAGATAGAGGAAGCTGATGTGCTGAAAATTTTGTCAAACATTAAGATAAACAAGTTGCCAGGCCCGGACCAGATTTGTCCTCAGCTGCTTTGGGAAACCGAGAAATGCAATTGCTTCGCCACTTGCAAAAATCTTTGCATCCTCGCTCTCCACTGGAGTCGCACCTGAGGACTGGAGAGAGGCAAATGTAATTCCTCTCTTCAAGAAAGGAAATAGGGAAATCCCTGGCAATTACAGACCAGTAAGTCTCATGTCTGTCATCTGCAAGGTGTTAGAAAGGATTCTGAGGGATAGAGTTTATGACCATCTGGAAGAACATGGCTTGATTAAATGCAGTCAACACAGCTTTGTGAGGGGCAGGTCATGCCTCACAAATCTTATAGAGTTCTTTAAGGATGTGACTAGAAAAGTTGATGAGGGTCGAGCTGTGGATGTGGTGTATATGGACTTCAGCAAGGCATTTGATAAGGTTCCCCATGGTAGGCTCAGTCAGAAGGTCAGGAGGAATGGGATACAGGGGAACTTAGCTGTCTGGATACAGAATTAGCTGGCCAACAGAAGACAGCAAGTGGTAGAAGGAAAATATTCTGCCTGGAAGTCTGTGGTGAGTGGTGTTCCACAGGGCTCTGTCCTTGGGCCTCTACTGTTTGTAATTTTTATTAATGACTTGGATGAGGGGATTGAAGAATTGGTCAGCAAGTTCGCAGACGACACAAAGGTTGGAGGTGTCGTTGACAGTAGAGGGCTATTGTAGGCTGCAGCGGGACATTGACAGGATGCAGAGATGGGCTGAGAGGTGGCAGATGGAGTTCAACCTGGATCAATGCAAGGTGATGCATTTTGGAAGGTCGAATTTGAAAGCTGAGTACAGGATTAAGGATAGGATTCTTGGCAGTGTGAAGGAACAGAGGGATCTTGGTGTGGAGGTACATAGATCCCTAAAATTGGCCACCCAAGTGGGCAGGGTTGTTAAGAAAGCATATGGTGTTTTGGCTTTCATTAACAGGGGGATTGAGTTTAAGAGTCATGAGATCTTGTTGCAGCTCTATAAAACTTTGGTTAGACCGCACTTGAAATACTATGTCCAGTTCTGGTCGCCCTATTATAGGAAAGATGTGGATGCTTTGGAGAGGGTTCAGAGGAGGTTTACCAGGACGCTGCCTGGACTGGAGGGCTTATCTTATGAGAGAGGTTGACTGAGCTCGGACTTTTTTCATTGGAGAAAAGGAGGAGGAGAGGGGACCTAATTGAGGTATACAAGATAATGAGAGGCATAGATAGAGTCGATAGCCAGAGACTATTTCCCAGGGCAGAAATGACTAACACGAGGGGTCATAGTTTTAAGCTGGTTGGAGGAAAGTATAGAGGGGATGTCAGAGGCGGGTTCTTTACACAGAGTTGAGAGAGCATGGAATGCGTTGCCAGCAGCAGTTGTGGAAGCGAGGTCATTGGGAACATTTAACAGTCTAATGGACATGCATATGGGTCACAGAGATTTGAGGGTGCATACATGAGGATCAGTGGTCGGCACAACATCGTGGGCTGAAGGGCCTGTTCTGTGCTGTACTGTTCTATGTTCTATGTCTTCTCAATGACTGGTAATGATCTTTTAAAATGATGAATGGCTTAGACATGAAGAGAATGAATCCACACAAAATCCAAAACTAAGGGTCTTAAATAAAAAAAATACTTCCAGTATATACAAAAGAAACATAAGGAGAAACATTGCGAATAGACTTTATTACCACAGAAAATAACGGAGCAAAAATGTCTTGTTGCTTTCAAAATGCAAGTATATGATTGGATGGGAAAAAAGGAAACAACAAAACAGAAAGATATAAAAGGTATAGTAAAGTAAATAGACTCCAGTTAGGTATTTACACAAGCATTGTTTACTTGATTTAAATGGCTTGTTTTGTGTTGTATATTCTCTGCAATTCATTACTTGAGCTATCTCATCTTTTCACAGGAGGTCTATTGCATAAACTCAGGTATAATACAGAAGAGAAAATATGAGGGAATGGATTAAAAGTTGGTTGGAAAACAAGGAAAAATTAGACTTGATAGGTTGCTTAGACAGGAAGCAATTTAGATTTTGAGAACTTGGTAGTCAAATCTGGACACGTTTCATCAGCAGCACTTATAGATTTAGATTTGGGTGGGTTGAACATTTTATTGGCATTCGTCAGTATCAAAAAGGTTGAATGATCACCACCGTTCACCACACTTCATACTCTGAAGCACTCCATGCCCATTTGTAGTAAGACCCTGACATTATCCAAAAGCTGGAGCTACACAGGCAATGGCCATCTGCTTTAAGAGATCTACCCATCTACCTTGACAATTATCACCAATGAAACCTCAAATATCAATGGCTTGGAACTTACATTGACCAGGACTGAACTAGACTAGCCACTTAGGTTGGAAGTTATGAGGCACACAATTTACCTCCAAAAGCTGAACTGTTGATAATTTAAAAGCATAGTTAAAAGTTGCTTGGAAAGAGGTTTTTTCCCTGGGTTGGAAGCAAAAATTGTGGTTGGTGTGAGGGAGATATGAGTAGCAAGAGAAAGATATTTATGAATCAGATAATCAAAGTGCAGAAGGTACACAATATGACAAGGTTATAGGAAGCTAGCCATTAATATGGTAAGAAAGTTTACATGGAAGGGGATATTGAGAACAGACAGAAGAGCTGGTAAAGTCAGAGGTTTGAGGTGGAGGTTAAAATCACCAATGGTGAGCAGTCACTTGTTGTCAAGGTAGAGGTAGAAAGTCAGTGAGTATAACTCAGAAAAGCAAACAAGGATTCTAACCAAGAGGCTAGAAAATTAGAACAAGATGACAATGTAAAAGATCAACCCAGAGAAGGATTGAAATTGGCTAAGAGGAAGGGCCATCGTTGTGATATAAGCATGGTAGATGGCAGTAGGTCTAATCAGGCAGGGAAGCTAAGTTTATGGAGTATGGGACCTCAGAGAAATAAAAAGAAATAATTAATTTTGAGAATCAAAATTAACACACCAGAAATTATGAAGTAACAGTAAAATGGATATGATATACCAGATCATACTGCATTAATGCTGAAACATTACATAGATATAAACTCAGAATTTCAATGCACAAGTACCCCAAATAATTGCTTCACAAACATTTTGTTTTTTTGGTAGAAACAATTATTTGCACTGCCATACAAATATCTCAAATGCATCCTAAAGGTTGAGGGAGGAAATCTTTTTAAAAAAACAAAAGACGTGAAGATAGTAAAATCTAGCAGAAGGAATAACAAAGTTTCAAATTATAACCTACAAAGAAGCATCAAGAAATAATGTATGACTACGCTTCTATGCTACTGCCAAAAATGAAAATTGCTCCAAGGTGGTTTCAGCAGTAAACAGACGTCTGGGTTTCCAAACGAAGAACATTAGAACATGAATAGACCATTCAGTCTCTTCAGTCTCTTTCATCATTCAATCAGATTTTGGTTGATCGAACCTTTGGGTAAATGCCAGAAAGACAGGCACTGAGACGTTTTTATCTAAATGTTGTCTTGTACACAGTTTTTTTGTAGACCTACTTAATATCGAATATATAGCAGAAAGTCAACCTTGCCTTGATGGACAAGCACATTTAAGTGATGAAGCAGAGACACGTAGAGAAACAGCAACCTCAGAATTTCAGCAGTTAGTATAAGGGCATCAGTTCCAAAATGGTTAGGCATTCTATCTTTAGTAAGCATCACAGATGATTTTTGAAAGCAAGACCTCACTCCCTGTAAATGTCAGTATCTGTTAATGTGCCAAACCTAGAAGTTGAACAGAAACATTTGCCACTGTATTTAATTTACTGGATTTGAAGCATGGACAAGAATGTGAACTTATAACAAAGAATAATAACTTTCAGATCAAGAGATACACACACATATATGCGGGTTATAGGAAGGGTTTGTATGTCACCTCCAGAGACTGTTCATTGAATAGATGGCAGCACTGCCCAACCCAATAATCCCCAATACAGTTGCTTTCTGACTCCAAACTCTTATTATTCTAATGAATCATATGTGGAACAAAGCAAACAGCTGTCAGGAAGCTGTCAGGATTCTGGTGAGACCAACCCAACCATCTTGACAATTAATCATTACTTACACACAAAGTACACTGGCAATAACCCAACTGTTTTCATTCTCTAAAAGTGAAGCACCTTAGCTTAAAGTGTACATTCTCCAAACTGTGAAAATGGTTCACAGATATATTCATACATTTTGTGTGTTCATGTGCATCTAGTGACAATGTCACATATAGGCAGGAATTGAAGAATTATTTTCGATAATATCTGGCATCAAAAGCTACATGAACCAACCAAGGGCAGAAATAAAACAACCTACACAAACATACAAAATTTAGCATATATATAACAAATGTACATCTTGGCCAAATTGTAGGCCTGGCCCAAAATGAAACATCTTACACCAATTTGTAATAGCTTTGGGCTTTGTGCCACTGCCTAACATTGAGTCACAGACAGCCACATGAGATCATTTCTGATAAATTCATTTTCTAGCTCAGGAAGCATTAAATTAATGCATTTTGCAACTGAATGGCCACAATTGGTGAGTTTTTAATTTGTATGACTTCTTGAACCTGCAATTAGTTAGAAAAAAGCCTTTCAATCTGTTGAAATTATATTTAATTATAATCCTGTACCCTCACATTTAGAAAAACAAACATACAATCAAAACAGCTTTATGTAGCTAAAATCATTTCCCAATTTAAAAAAAATACTGAAAAAGCTGGAAACACTTAGAGCATAAGGCCAGAGAGTGTAAGATATGCAAATGTTGGAGGTATAAGTCCAGATCGTGGTGCTCGAAAAGCGCAGTAGGTCAGGTGGCATCCAAGGAGAGGGAAAATCAAGAATTCCTGATGAAGGGCTTTTGCCCGAAACGTCAATTTTTCCTGCTCCTCGATGCTACCTGACCTGCTGTGTTTTTCCAGCACCACACTCTCGACTCCAATCTCCAGCATCTGCAGTCCTCATTTTCGCCAAATGTTGGAGGTATGTCATTACAATGAGTCTTCCCAATAAGCACATAAGCAGCAGGGTCATCTGAATCCCTGTGCACTCTCTCCTGGGCCACGACAGCCTCTTTGCCTTGCCAGGTTTTCCACACTCCCTCATCCCTGATAGAATATTTACACATCCTCTGCATCTTTGATGCTTCGATCTTCAGCTTCTCTTACTTTTTTCTCTCCTTTTGACTTGAACTATCAACACATTTGGATTGAAGTGTCTCCTACCTTCCATAACTATACATTTTTCTCCCTCTTCCATACACAATTCAACCCAATAAACTATTTAGCTACCTCTGATGAAAGCCTATCAACCTGATGTTAAACCTATGTGTCTCAGCTTTCTGATGCTGCTTAACCTGCTCAGCATTTCCCATAATTTCTACTAACATGGATTTCGAACATCATCTGCTATTTTTAAATACTGTCCCAATATTTTAAAAATGCACCTGGAGGTATTACATGATGCCAACTGGATTAAAAAGCAATATAACCAGTACATAATGTCCTTGGCCAAGTGCCTACTCAGATATATACACAGTGCATTCTGTGTAGAATACTGTACCAAAATACTATATTAAAAAATAAATTATAGGGTCTATTCATACCATAATAGAATTGGAACATATGCTATCCAATAATGTTACTGCCTTTTGACTCAGGAATTCCTGAATTAGATTTTGTTCTCTCCTTACTGTCTAAGATACTTGTTAGACTTCACCTGGAGTATTGTGTAGTTCTGTGCACCATCCTACTGGACAGATGTAAATGCATTGGAGAGAATGCAGAAAAGATTAACAAGAATGAAAAAAATTTCAGTTATGAAGATAGACTGGAGAAACTGGGACTGTTCTTCTTGGAGAGGAAGCGGTCAAGAGGAGAACCAGTATAAGTTTTCAGAATCATGAAGAGATTGGACACAATTAATCTGCAGAAACTGTTCAGACTCATAAAGAGATACAGAACAAGAGGTTACAGAGTTAAAGTGATTTGCTGAAGAAGCAAATGCAAAGTGAGAGAAACCTTTTTTTGCACAAGTAACTTGGGTCCAGAATGCACTGCCTGAGGTCTCATAGTGTCAGGCTCAATTGAAGCATTGAAGACAGCATTGTTTCTATTTATGTGATCATGAAATGTGTATATATATAGGGAAAAGACAAGACAGGGAGGTGAAGAAGGCATGCAGATGCTTGCCTTCATTAGTTAAGGCATAGAATATTGGAGCCCAGAGACAGAGTCATAACACATAGAAACAGACCCTTCGGTCCAATTTGTCTATGCTGACTAAGTTTCCCAAACAAAACTAGTCCCACTTGCCTGCATTTGGCCTATATCCTTCCAAACCTTTCCTCTTCATGTACCTATTCAAATGTCTTTTAAATGTGCGGACTATATCTGCATCTACTACTTCTTTTAGCAGCTCATTCCACATACAAACTACCCCTGTGAGAAAAAATTGCCCCTCAGGTCCCTTTTAAACATTTCTCCTCTCACCTTAAAAAAAACACCCTCTGGCTTTGAACTTCACAACCCTATTCATCTTATCTATGCCTCTTATGATTTTATAAACCTCTATGAAAGTCATCCCTCAATCTCTTACGATCAGTGAAAAACTATCCAACCTATCCCTATAACTTAAATTGTCCAGTCCGGCTGCATCTGGTAAATCTTTTCTGAACTCTCTTCAATTAAATAATATCATTCCTATAGCAGGATAAACAAAACTGGACACAGTACTCCAGAAGAGGTCTCACCAATGTCCTGTACAACTGTCTCAACTCCTATACTCAACTGCAATTCTAAAGCAAAAAAGTCTTGTTGCAACTTTATAAAACATTGGTTAGGTCACAAATGGTGGAGGAAGGTAATTTTGTGACATTTAAGAAGCATCTGGATTAGCACTCAAATGCCAGGGTACAGTAGACTATGGACCATTTGGTGTTTATTGATCACACTGACATGGTGGACATGAAGGACCTGTTTTTAGACTTTATGACTCTACGACTCTAAAATGGCACTAAATCACGACACTCATTTTGGAGAGCTGGTGTAGAGACAATGGACTGAATGGCCTCCTTCTGTACCAGGACACTTCTGTGATTCTATTTTAATCAGGAATTCTGCTTAGAACAATTGGTTCTCTCTTATAGATCGAGAATGAACTGCAGTTAGAGCACATTTTTCAGTACTCAGTTTCCCTTTCTAGCTGTAAGGATCATGCAATTAAATTTAATTTAAACTTATTCCCCCAAAAAAACCATTTCAGAGTTAGAACCAAACTTAGTTACCAAATTATCAAAGAATAAAAATAAAGAACTTGTACCTGGCACAGGTGCACATAAGGATAATTGGTAGTCATTTTTTTTTGGCACAGACCCTTGATCCTCAAATAGCAAACAGATTAATGACTCGATCATTCTTTCCAGTTAAGTTTGTTCAATGACACATGCCAGTTAGGACACAGGGAGAACTTACCTGCCTTTCTTTGAATGGTGCTGTGTGATTTTGTACATCTCCAAAAGGCAGCTCTGCTTAAAGCCCCATTTGGGATACAGCACTGCTGACAGTGCAACATGCTGTCAGTCGTTCACTGAAGTATCAAACTAGACTTTGTGCTCAAACTCTGGAATGTGGTTTGAAACCATGACTTTCTGTCTCAAGGTTTACATCAGTGTTCAACTGATATCTTCTCTCAAACTTTGAAACCTCATTGGATTCTGAACTATTGGCCTTGGATTAACATAATACCTAAGAGAACATTTATTTTGCAAAGACTCTGAAGGGATGAAAGTACTGTCTGATATTTTCTCTTAAAGCATTGTATATGCATATATACCGAATCATTCCACAAGCATTTACACTATATTCAGCTGTTGTTTTGTGCCTTGCTTATCAGCAGTGCACAGAGGAGGAGAATGGACACCCAAGCAAATATTAACTGCATAAAGTGACTAATGCATGATTCGTATGTATGAATCTAAAACGTTTAAAGTTCACATTCATGGAAATCTTGCCTAACTAAGGCAATGAGAAAGCATATGTAAGGAATTCAAAAGCTATTGCACAGTTCTCTATTCTGTGGTAAGAAATATGCACACTTAAAGGAAGTGCAGTGGTGGGGTTATATGACCAATCCAAAGATCAGAATCATTAAGGTAGGGAATAGAATTACAAATTCTAAGTCTTTAGAGAATTTGGAGTTCAGTTTTTTTAAAATGTAGAATTTATAACATTGATAACTGGCAAAAATGACCATGACACTTGGACTGTCTTATGGCTAAATGAATCAAAAAGTATGGGGAGAAAATGGTGTCAACGTATTGAGTTGGATAATCAGCCATGACCCTATTGAATGGTTGAGCAGGCTCAAAGGACAAACAGCCTGCTCCTGCTCCTATGTCCTGTGTTGCTGTGTTGCTGTGTTTTTGAACCTCACCTGTTTTATTAACTAGTCTGCCTTGCATCTGCTTTCTATCCCATACTAACAGTGTGATCTACTCTCTGAAGTGGCTTAGTTACATTACCAATTTACATTTAACCACTCAAAAGAAAAGAAGGAATAAAACCATTCAGTGTCGTCGACACTACAAATCCCTCCTCACCAAAATGTGTGGATTGGTATCTGTTTGGTGCTTATCACTGTTCCTTCATTGTCATCGGTCAGACGGCTGGACTCTCTACATAATAGCAAAGTGGGTGTAACAGCATCTAAAGGAACTGCAGTTGGTTAAAAAGGTAGCTCACTATCACATTCTCACGGGCAACTCAAATGAACAACAGATGACAGGCCTACCAGCAATGCCCAGGTAACAAAGGTATGATTTTAAAGTCAGTAATTCAAGGATCCTCTTAGAAATAATTCATGAATAAATAAAATATTGCAGTCACATTTTTAATTACAAACATCACCACTTTGTGAAGGTCTAAGAAACATCAAGAATGATAACAGCAAGAAGCCCTGTTGAACTGTCTAAGAGCATCTTAATCAAAAATAAGTCCCCGATTAGATTTCAATTTTCTCACACGCTTTCTTCTACCCATCTAAACTCCAATTTGGTTCTTCTTTAAATTCATTCACAAACTAAGCCGACATTTAATGCTCTTAAGGTAGTGGTGGTGAGTTCTCTTCTTGAACTGCTGCAGTCCATTTTCTGTAGATAGACCCATAATGTTGTTAGGGATGGAGTTCCTGGATCTTGACCCAGTCCTGAGGGAACATGAATAACTTTTCAACATGTGTCTCTATTCCAAAGTATCTTGAATATTAGCAGCAAAAGGAAATATTATACTCCAGAGTCTAGATTAGAGTAGTGCTGGAAAAGCACAGATGAAGGGCTTTTGCCCGAATTTTAGTGCTCCTCAGATGCTGTCTGAACTGCTGTGCTTTTCCAGCACCACTCTAATCAAGGCTCTGGTTTCCAGCATCTGCAGTCATTGTTTTTACCTAATATTATACTCCATGTAAGGTTACAAACACGTCTCAACTATGTACACATTATGTCATTGTTCTAAATCTAAAAGTGCTACATCATAACAATTGCAACAGACTCTGATTCCATGCAAGAGATTTGTGAAGCAGTCTGGTGGATTTACACTTCTGATCACTCTGAATAGAAACTGGTATCTCCACCTGTTCTCAAAGTCAAATCACATGTCACCAACTGAAATAGAAAACATATTGCCCATCACCGATCATGTTCCTCCAAAGTTGAAGTTATTCCATCCATGCCTAAACAATGATTTCTTTCAGGGATTCCACAGCACAGACTCAAAAATAATGATCGAACAGACAATTTATAAACATATTTGCTACTACTGGGGTATAAGACCTCAGACATGATAATGTGCTTCCTTTAATATTGTACAAAAACAATCTAGTCAAGAAATGAATCTGAATATCACTATTTAACAATATCTAAAGGTCAAATAAATACGAGGCAGTGAAGCCAAGAAGCTTTACAATTTTTAACTTGAAGTATCTCTGTTAAAATAAGAAGTTCAAGAAAACAAACGCCAAAAGCAAGTTTCAGTGAAGATAAATTAAAAGAAGATTGCAGTCAAACACAGGAAAAATTATTTTTCCTCTTGTACCCAAAAAGGTGAAGAAATAGCTCAGCTTCAGTGTATTCTAACTCATTCTCGAGTAAAATCCAATGCCATTTTAAACCACTGCACGATATCTGGTCTGCACAACTGAGGGAGAAATACTACCTAGTGTTATTTCTTAAAGGGTAAAACTTGATCTACAATACTACTGATCAGGATTTCACACCAACTTAAAGAAAAACTCACCTATGCTTTTGAGACCTTCCGATTCAACCACTGCAATATTAGCCTGGTTGTCCCCCCAACTTCCACCCTCCATAAACTTGAGCTTGTCCGAAACACTGCTACTCATTTCCTAAATCTAATCAATTTCTATTAACCCATTACCTTTGAGCTTTCTAGCCTACCTTGTATACAAAAGGTCCCTGTACACCAAGAGCTCAGTTTTTAAAATTTCATCTTTGCCTTTGAGATTTCACCAATGGCGTCATCTCTGTCTGCCTCCACCCATCTGAAAATTCCAGTATCTCACACATTTTACACACATTAAACCTTACCAGTAGGAAGAATATGCTCAACCATGTAGACCCCAGATCTAGAATTATCTTCCAGAAATAGGAGCAGAATTAGGGCATTTAGTCCATCATGTCTACTCCATCATTCAATCATGGCTGATATGTTTCTCAATGCCATTCTCTTGCCTTCTTCCCATAACTCGATCCCCTTAATCAAGAAACTCTCTCTTTCTCAAACATACTCAATGCCTTGGTCTCCATAGCCCTCTGCAGCAATGAGTTCCACAGATTCCATAAGGCCATTAGACCATAAGACATAGGAATGGAAGTAAGGCCATTTGGCCCACTGAGTCCACTCAGCCATTCAATCATGGCTGATGGGCATTTCAACTCCACTTACCCACACTCTCCCCATAGCCCTTAATTCCTTGTGAGATCAAAAATTTATCAACCTCTGCCTTGAAGACATTTAACATCCTGGCCTCCATGTTCCATGGCAATGAATTCCACAGGCCCACCACTCTCTGGCTGAAGAAATGTCTCCTCATTTCCATTCTAAATTCATCCCCTCTAATTCGAAGGCTGTGGCTATGGGTCCTAATATCCCCGCCGAACAGAAACAAATTCCCAGTGTCCACCCTTTCTAAGCCATGCATTATTTTGTAAGTTTCTATTAGATCTCCCCTCAACCTTCTAAACTCTAATGAACACAATCTCAGGATCCTCTGCCTTTCATTGTATGTTAGGCCTACCATTCCAGGGATCATCCGTGTGAATCTCCACTGAACACGCTCCAATGCCAATATGTCCTTCTGAAGTGTGGGGCCCAGAACTGGACAGAGTATTCTAAATGGGGCCTAACTAGAGCTTTATAAAGTCTCAGAAGCACATTGTTGCTTTTACATTCCAACTCTCGAGATAAATGACAACATTACATTTGCTTTCTTAACCATGGACTCAATCTGCAAGTCAACTTTTAGAGAATCCTAGACTAACACTCCCAGATCCCTTTGTACTTTGGCTTTATGAATTTTCTCACCATTTAGAAAATAGTCCATGCCTGTGTTCTTTTTTCCAAAGTGCAAGACCTCGCATTTGCTCACATTGAATTTCACCAGCCATTTCTTGGACCATTCTCTTAAACTGTTTAAATCTTTCTGCAACCTACACACTGCTCAGTACTACCTGCCTGTCCTAACTTTGTATCATCGGTGAACTTCACAGAATGCCCTCAGTCCCCTCATCCAGATCATTAATAGATAAAGTGAACCGCTGATTCACCACCCACACAGTTCTAAAAGGTTGGCCCTTCAATCTGAGGCTTTATCCTCAGGTCATAATCTCTCCTACCAAGGGAAATATCTTCCCCACATCTACTCTATCCACATATCTCCATATTCTCCAAGTTTCAATGAGATGCCCCTTCATCCTTCTAAGCTCCCTCAAGTATCCCCAGAATCCTTAATCTCTCCTCATATGATAAGACTTTGGGATCATGCTTGTAAATTTTCTCTGGATTTCCTCCAATACCAGCATACCCTTCTTTACATACAAGATGAAAAAATATTCCCAATGGGGCCTGACCACAGCCTTTTATAGCCTCAGCAGTACATCTGTGCTTGCATTTTAGTCCTTTCAAAATGAATGCTGACATTCCATTTGCCTTATTAACTGCCAACTGAATCTGCATGTTAACCTTAAAAGAATCCTGAACAAGGACTCCCAAATCCCTTTGTGATTCAGATTTCCAAAGCCTATCTCCATGTCGAAAATAGTCTACACCTCTATTCTTCCTTTCAAAGTGCATTGCTTCCACTTTCCCACATCATCTTCCAGCTGCCACTTCTTAGTCCACCATCCTAGCTTGTCCAAGTCCTTCTGCGCTCTCCCAGCTTCCTCAACATTGTCTGCCCTTTCACCTACTTTGGTGTTATCTGCAAACTTAGCAACAATGCCCTCAGTTTGTTTGTCCATATTGTTAATGTATAATGCAAATATTTGTGGTCCTAACACTGACCCCTGTGGAACTGCTGTTATCCTGAAAAGACCCCTTTACTCCCAATCTCTGCCTTCTGCCAGTCAGTCAATCCTCCATCCATACCAGTAATTTGCCCCTAACACCATATGATATTAGCAGCCTCCTGTGCGGCACCTTGTCAAAGGCCTTTCGGAAATTCAAAAAGATCACATGCACTGGCTCTCTTTTGTCTAACTTGCCCACTAGAACCTCAGAAAAAGCTGTGCTGACTCAGCCCTATTTTACCATGCAGGTACTCCACAATACCATCCTTAACAATGGACTCTAAAATCTTGCCAAAGACCAAGGTCAGGCTAACCAGCCAATAGTTTCCGGTCTTCTGCCTCCCTCCCTTCTTAAACAGGTGTGTTACATTAGCCATTTTTCAGTCATCTGGGACCCTCCCTGACTCCAGTGATTCCTGGAACATTACCACTAATGCATCTACATTCTCCTCAGCCATCTTCTTCAGAACTCAGGGGTATAGTCCATTTGGTACGGATGATTCATCTACCTTCAGACCTTTCAGTTTCCCTGGTACATTCTCCTTAGTGATGGCCACTATACTCACCTCTACCCGAGTCTCTTGAAATTCTGGTTTGTTACTGGTATCTTCCACTGTGAAAACTGATGCAAAGTACCAATTCAGTTCCTCTGCCAATTCTTTGTTCGCCTTAATGTTTCTCCCACCTCATTTGCTCCAGTGGTCTAATGTACACACTTTCCTCTCTCTTAGCCTTCAGATATCTAAAACAACCACTTACAATCATCTTTTACATTACTAATGAGCTTACCCTCAGATTTCATCTACTCCACCTTACTGTTTTTTTAAAGTTATCCTCTGCTGGTTTTTAAAGACTTCCCAATTCTCTGGCTTCCCACTAATATTCACCATTTTATATGTTTTTTTTCTTTTGCTTTTATGCTATCTTCCCTTCCAATCAACCCTGGCCAGTTCCTCTATCATGACTTTGTAGTCACCTTTACTCAACTGTAATATTGTTACTTCTGTTTCAAGCTTCTCCCTCTCAAACTGCAGGATGAATCCTATTATGGTCACTGCTCAATAAGGGGTCCTTCACATTAAACTCCTTAATCACGTTTGTCTCATTACACAGCACTAAATTCAGAATTGTCTGTTCCCTAGTGGGCTCTATCACAAGTTGCTCCAAAAAAACATTTTGTAGACCTTCCACAAATTCCTTTTTTGAGATTCATATCATCCTGATTCTCTGAGTTCACAGTTAAAAAATCACACAATATCAGGTTATAAACCAACAGGTTTATTTGGAAGCACTAGCTTTTGGAGCACTGCTCCTTCATCAGGCTGCATCATCATCAGTTCACCTCCATGTTGTAGTCCCCCGTTGTTATTATAATAGTGACTTTCTTACATGTCTTTTCTATCATTCAATTTATTTTCTTCCCCACATCCTGACCAATGCTGGTAGGTCTTTTCCAGGTCATTTACGAAGAGTCAACTTCACTGATGCTGTCATTATAGGCATTGTTTTTTGTGATTGGTAAGTATAAGTAAGTCTGGAATACAAAGAATGGATGTTATGAGCAAATGCAGAAAAAGTACTTTAAAATGCCATTACATTTTTAATATTCCCTTAACATTTTATCTGTTTAACTGCAATCCCAAATGTACAAGGAGAGCTACTTGGAACATGAAGTGAATCCACTCATTCTGTTTTGCGCATTTCAAAAGCAAAACAGGAAACATTTTTATGCCTGTTTGAGAAATACTAAAATCTATTACTGGTAACATCTAGAAAATTTGGACTAGATTGTTTCCAAATCTTTTCTGCTACATTACAAAGTTAGGAATTTAATCAGAAATAAAATGCAAAGTTTTTAACTTTTCTCAACTCCCAATACCCCGCATGACATGAAATGTTTCACACCTCCCCAAAACTCTGACACGTTAAAATCAACAACTACTACACCATATTTCACTCCATTTATGATCTTCTGAGATCTCACAACTGTGGAATTCTTCTGACAATGCATTGCTGTTTTATGCTACCACTGACAAGTTTTTAAAATCCAAATTTGGAGTCACCAATCACCATGGTGTCTGATTTATTACATTTTCATTTCCAACACCTTCACTTCAGCCTTGATTAGGTCAGCAATTACGTGTAAAATAGGTCTCTCTGCCAAATGACAACATTTAGGACAAAGCCAGCCCTCAAGTCTAACTCACCAAAGTTACAAAATGTTTGCATGCACAAAGTTATAAAGCCAGTCTGTTGTACGACAATGGAAAGCAGATGTTTAATAGTTGGCAGATTTGTACCACTGTAATGTGCACATTCACACAAATAATGAGAACAGTTTCCTGAATTTTTGTGTCAAATCTTTACAAAACTGCTAAGTATAGGTTGCAAACCCCCAAGAGAGTTCCATGCATAATTTTAAAGAGTACAGTAATACTATAGTATTATCTCATATACGTCAAGTCTTTTACAACACTAACCTTCACTATAGTTAAATACTAAGAGTTGTACTAGTCACACCAGGAATATTTTCAGAAAGGAACATGTATTGTAGTCACATGTTTGATGACTAAATTGGAAAGGTAAACAAGTTACACAGCCTATGCAGGTTAGATTCCCAACACTGTAAACGCTATTTCAGGTGCATAACTTTAAATAATAGCTTTCTGTCATTCATTGCTACTACGAACACAGTTCATTTTGATGACATTTCATAGTAATTATATTTCAAGCACATTGTGTAATTTTCTGCGACCTACTATAGAGTAAGCAATGGCAAGAGAGGTGGGAAATGTGGGAAAAAAAGGAGAAAAGTCAGAGCGTTGAGAAAGAAAAGCATTCAGAATTTTCCCAAGCCTTAAATGACAACTTCAGCATGCAACCATTGAGCAAAGACGATCTTGATTCCATGTATTACACTTCATTAAAGCTCCAACTCGCTTCACTTACATAACAACTTCCAATTCTCCTCTCTTTCACCAAGAAACTAGATAGCACGACTGGGTACCTGCACTGCAACTCACTGAATGCTTCACCCAGCCATTAAGTAATGCTTCTTCTCAATGCTTCTTGGCCAATATCCTCTTCAATTCACCACAAGTGAGATGATGGCTTAATTGTATTATCACTAGACTATTCATCCAGAAACTGAGCTAATTGAGACCTGCATTCAAATCCCACTGTGACATATGGTGGAATTTGAATTCAACTTGAGGACGGCATGATGGCACTGCTGCCTCACAGCACCAGGGACTTTGGTTCAATTCTACCCTCAGGCAACTGTCTGTCTGGAGTTTGCACATTCTCTCTCTGTCTGTGTGGGTTTCCTCCAGATGCTCTGGTTTCCTCCTACAGTCCAAAGATGTGCAGGTTAGGTGGATTGGCCATGCTAAGTTGCCTGTAGTGTCCAGTGATGTGCAGGCTAGCCATGAATTACAGGGATAGTGTAGGGGGGTGGGTGGGATGGTCTTTGGAGAGTTGGTGTGGACTAGATGGGCTGAATGCTTCCACACAGTAGGAATTCTATCATTCATCGACACAAAGCAGCAGCAGCAGCAGCAACGTACCAACTGCACCATAATCCCCATGCTCTAAGACCATAAAACCATAAGAAACAGGAACCGGAGTAGGCTGTTCAGCCCCCTGAACCTGCTCCACCATTCCACAGAATCATGGTTAATCTTAACAGTCCACATGTCCACTTTTCTGTATTTTCTCTAACCTTTAATTCTCCGACTGATCAAGAATCTATTTCAGCCTTAAATACACACAAGAACTTTGCCCCCACAAGTCTCTATGGCCTAGACATCCAAATACTCACAATGCTCTCCAAGAAGAAGTTTCTCTTCATCTCAGTCTTAAATTGGTGCCCTTTATTTTGAGACCATGCCCTCTGGCCTGAGAGTCTCCCATAAAGGGAAATATCCTCTCAGCATTTATCGTGTCACACCCCTTGAGAATCACAGAATCCTATAAATTTCAATGAGACCACCTTTCATTCTTCTAAACTCCAGTGAGTCGAGTCCCAACCGGCTAATATAACACAATCTCTATATAACAGGGATCATTCTACTTAATTTTCTCTACACTGCCTAAAACAAAATGATATATTTTATTGGATAAGGGGTCAAACAGTCCAGTGTGCAGATGCAGTAAGACTTCTCTACCCGTATACTCCAACCCCTTTTAAATAAGGGCCAATATTCCATTAGCCTTCCTGATTATCTGTTGCTAGCTTTGAGTATCATGCACAAGTACCAACATGTCCCTTGGTGTTGCACCTTTCTGCAGTCTCTCTCCATTTAACAAAAATACTCTGCTCTTTGTACTCCATTTCAAAATGAACTTCACATTTTCACACATTATACTTCACTTGCCAACCTTCTGTCTACTTGTTTAACCTTTCAATTTCTCTAAACCGTTTGCATCCCTCTAAAAACTTGCCTTTCCACTCTATCTTGTCTACTACTGTAGTTAGCAACAGTAAATTCATTCCCTTCCTCCAAGTCATTAGTATACATTGTGAAATGTTGTGGTCCCAACACTAATCCCTGTGGAACTCCACAACCTGGAAAAGAGCCCCTAATCCCTATTTATTGTTTCCTGCCCATTAGCCAATTCTCTATGACATCTTATGACAATCTTTTTGACGTACTTTTTGAATGCTCTTTGGAAGTCCAAACATAATACATCTGTTAGCTGGTTGAGACTTCCTCAAAAAAAAAATTCTAACAAATTAACCCGACATGCTTTCCCTTTCACAAAGCTATGCAGACTTTGCTTAATTATACCATGATTTTCCAGATGTTCTGCTATTACTTCCTTAACTGTTGATTCAAAGACTTTTCCAACAAGAGATGTTAGGCTCATTGGCCCATAGTAACCCATTTTTTGCTTCCCTCCCTTTTTCAATAAGGATGCCAGATTGGCATTTTCCAATTCTGTGGTACTTCTCCAGAATCCAACATCATTTGGAAAATTACAACCAATACATCCACTATTTCTGCAGCTACATCTTTTAGGATCCTAGGACGCAAGCCATCAGGGCCAGGGAATTTATCTGCCTGTAGTCCCATTAGTTTGTCTAATGCTACTTTTTTAGTTATGGTGATTGTACTTAATTCCTTAGCATTTCAACCCAGTTGTATAGTGCAAGTGGTCTGGTTAGTAAATCACAATCTGAAAACATAGCAATATCCTATGAAATTGCAACATTCAAAATAAGTTTTAATTCTGGTTGACAAAGACAGCAGGCCTGTTACAGCAAGGGAAAAATACCAACCCAGTATCTGCTTTGAACAGCGAAGGACTAGAAGACTAAAACCACGCTGTGGGCTTTGCATTTTCTGGTCAGGAGAAATAGTCCTGACTTGAACCCATTAATCCTTCCTCCATTGCTCTTCCCTCTTCTGAAAATTCTCCACTATTTGCAGTCCTTTTCATTTTAAGTTTGACAGTTTTTTTTGTATCTTTCTTGGGCTTATCTTTAACATTTATACAAAACATAAGATTATTAATCACACTCAAGTCTACAGAATTCAATAGATTAATGTTAGATATATTATTATTAGATTCCCTAGTGTGGAAATAGGCCATTCAGCCCAACAAATCCACACCGACCCTCCGAAGAGCAACCCATCCAGACCCATTCCCGACATTTATCCCTAACTAATGCACCTAAC
Organism: Chiloscyllium punctatum; assembly: GCF_047496795.1. NCBI lineage: Eukaryota > Metazoa > Chordata > Chondrichthyes > Orectolobiformes > Hemiscylliidae > Chiloscyllium > Chiloscyllium punctatum. The sequence goes on from NC_092739.1 coordinate 123,061,985, forward strand.
ATGATGAGCAATTTAGCATGGCCAATTCACCTTACCTGCATGTCTTTGAATTGAGGGAGGAAACCCATGCAGACATGGGGAGAATGAGCACACTCCACAGAAGATAGTCGCCCGAGGCTGGAATTGAACCCGGTTCCTGGTGTTATGAGGCAGCAGTGCTAACCACTGAGCCACCCATGCCAAAATGTTAATGCAATATTTCTACTGATATAGGATTATTTTACAATCATTTCATTTAATACCTCATCCAAATTATGTTTGATAAAATATTCTGCAGTATTCGCCTGAAGAATTGCGGTTAAATTTTTATTCTTTGAACATATGTATGTTTTAATTAGAGATTTGATTTCATTTTCTTTCTACTTACATAGTCTAAGTCACCAAATATAATTTCCCAAAAGCAGGTTAAGCTTCCCCAATAAAATAAAGATGCGCCTGTGAAATGTGAAAAAAACAGAAGGATGTTGTGAAATTTGAAAATGTTCAGTAAAGATTTACAGGGATGTTGCCAGGGCTGGAGGGTTTGAGCTATAAGGAGAGGCTGAATAGGCTATGGCCGTTTTCCTTGGAACATCGGAGGCTGAGGGATGACCTATTAGAGGTCTTATAAAATCATGAGGGGCATGGATAGGGTAATTAGAGAAGGTCTTTTCCCTGGAGTGAGGGAGTCCAAAACTAGAGGCAATAGGTTTAGGGTGAGAGGGGAAAGATTTAAAAGGGATCTAAGGGGCAACATTTTCATGCAGAGGGTGGTGCATATAGTGGAGGCTGATACAATTACAACATTTAAAAAGCATCTGGATGCGTATATGAATAGGAAGGGTTTAGAGGAATATGGGTCAAGCGCTGGCAAATGGGACTAGATTAGTTTATGATATCTCGTCAGCATGGATGAGTTGGACTGAAGAATCTGTTTAACTGCTGTACATCTCTATGACACTATACTGAATTGCCCATTAACAAACATGCAAAACATATGATTGTTTTCATTTGAAAGATGTCATTTAGGAATTACTTCACACAATAGGGGACAGTTAGGCTGAGGATTAGGGTACACCAAATAAAATATTGTCGTTGTTATGTTCAAATATATTTCATTTCATTTTTGTGTATTTCATGAACCAATATTTATAAGGTTTTGAGTATTATTTCACACAATGTATTGTATAATGCAACTGATTTTATATCGAACAAATAGAAACAAATTGCTGAAGGTCTGGCAGCATCTGTGGGGAGAAAACAGCATTAAATTTTCAAGTCCAGTGACTTTTCTTCAGGGGATCCTTCCACATTGAAATCATTGCTCAGAAACCAGTTCAATGCTGAAAGATTTCTTTAAAATTGTAATGCGCTGCATATCACAACAGCTTTTCAAGATCTTGCATGGAGCTCTGTTAAAACTATAAAATATATTGCTTCACATTACACTAAATGGTAAAACAGAACAAAATGTAAAAAAAAACTGACATCTGTGAACTCTCTTAACTTCATCACAAGAAATCTTAAGGTCATAAAGTACTGCCTTGATCCACATTTAAAAGTTGGAAAGCAGAAGTGCGAGTCCTTAGATAAAGACAGTTCTCTTTGAATGTTTAAGAGTAAAGTGTCATCCACAAGACCCAGAAAAAAAACACACGACAGTCCCAAATATATCATATATTAGGGACCGTCTCTCTTTTTCTCCACAATAATGTAGCTCAATATATTTTGAAAGAGATGTAAAAAGGGGAATAAATAAGACATTTCATATTCTTTGGAACATAACTTGAATACTTTATTACAAGGGTCATACATTGCATAGAGAGTCAATCAGTGAGCATGCTATAGGTAATAATTAGAGCACAAATGAATAACTTGGAGCTGCCAGTATTGGACTGGCATGGACAAAGTTAAAAATCACAACACCAGGTTATCATCCAACAGGTTTATTTGGAAGCACAAACTTAGGATAAATGAAAACAGTTTTCCCAAAATGAGTGAAGTTCTAGGCAGCCCAGAGGATAATGTGCCATTTCAGCTGACCTGTGAATATAAAGGATAAAGAACTCCATGTGCAGTAGTGAGGACAGATGAAGATTTTGAAAAGCCTGAAAAGGGACCGATTATAATGTTGGAAATCTCTATTCTGTGCTAACCTCTCAGATCAAAGTCAGGCTAGGTAGGTGGAAGGCACCAATATGAATCACAGCAAAAGAACTAAAATCAATATTAATCACTTAACTAGTTAAGAATATGACAGAAATTCAAAGATTAAATAATTCTATAAAGCATGCCATGAAAGAAAACTAGAGAGTGGCAGTTGAAGAACTAGCTCGCCAAAATGTCATTGTCGTATGCAGCAAACATCACAGACACTACTTCCTTTGAACACAGTCTGGAAGTCTCTGCCCATGTCTAGTCTGTCAAAAGCAATACAGCAGTGTGGAAATCATGTAATAAATTCAACTATAAACATTATTGACATTCTTCAATATGCATGGGCATCACATACCCAAGGTTTACTCTTAACCTAATAAACACTATTTGGCGCCATTTCATATTCTGGCATGCATACAGAACACTTGACAGGTTTGATAATATTGAAGCCTGTTCATTGAAGCAGAAAATGTGACAGTTAAAGTACAAAATTATAACTAACTGATCAAATTTGTAGAAAGTTTTTTTTGGTTACTAAACAAGTATGAATAATTTTAAAGGACAATAAAGATTTACAAGTCACCCGCCACATTCAAGCTCAGGATATTCCAAAGCACTTTGCAGAAATATATGAATTAGATTCAAAATTCAACAGCAAAGGGTTAACCAACATAGAAACAAAGGTGGGTTCTCTAATTATGGCTGGAATCTGTGTGGCAAGATTGAAACTAAAACAGCTATATTCAATGTAGTGGGAAGAACATTGGCCTGAAATATAGACAATTTTTGCAGTGCTGATTAAGCTAATCCTGACATGGCAAGCTTCCTAGGGAGATGTGGGAAAGCTTTCCAATTAGGAAATGTTTTGTTTTTAACAAGTTTCCAAATACATTGAACTGAACCTAGATCCTGGCACTTTTGGACTCATGGACTCATGAAAGGGGGTAGAAACTATTGTTTCTGAATGTTGATCCAAATATTAGTTAAGCTGCAACCATTTGAAGCAGTTGGTTGGTTTTTCTGACTGCTGACTTTGTTTTTAGGAGACTGCATCCAATATCTTATTAGCAGCCTCTACATTTCAGACAGGAGCTCGAGAGTTCATGCAGCTTTTCAAGAAAGCTTACCCTCCTTTCATTATTTGCTGTCATGCCTCTCAATATCTCAATCATGTCAACAAGTGGCTACATCATAAAGAACAAGCACTTTCTTTAACTATCTGAAATACCTATATTTGAACATATTTCTTGTTTTTCTAAACAAAAACTTTCAAAGTTACAAGATGTTGCAGAAGATTTTAGCACCTTCACAGAGGATAAAGGTTCTTAAAGGGTATTTACTACATATTTTTAACAGCGTGAAGTTTTTTTGAACATAGAATGCTGGTATTATTGGGTAAGCTAGCATCTATTGCCCATCCCTAATTGCCCTCAAGATGACAGTGAGGAGTTGTCAACTTGAACCATTTGGTGCAGGTATACCCACAATGATTTTAGGGAGGAGGTTCCAGGTCCAGGATTTTGACCCAGAGACACTGAAGTAATGGTGATATATTTCCAAATCCGGATGCTGAGTGGTTTGGAAGGGAACTTGCAGGTGATGACACTCCTAAGTATCATCTGCCCTTGTCCTTCAGGATGGTAGTTGTTTTAGGTTTTAGATGTAGGTTTGCTCGCTGAGCTGAAAGGTTCATTTCCAGGCGTTTCCAGATGTATTCAAAAAGAATGGGTACCCATGGAGGTCCTGGGCCTCCTTCACCGCCGCTCCCTCACCACCAGACGCCTGGAGGAAGAACGCCTCATCTTCCGCCTCAGAACACTTCAACCCCAGGGCATCAATGTGGACTTCAACAGCTTCCTCATTTCCCCTTCCCCCACCTCATCCTAGTTTCAAACTTCCAGCTCAGTTACTGTCTCCTTGACTTGTCCGACCTGCCTATCTTCTTTTCCACCTATCCACTCCACCCTCTCCTCCTTGACCTGTCACCTTCATCTCCTCCCCCACTCACCCATTGTACTCTATGCTACTCTCTCCCCACCCCCACCCTCCTCTAGCTTATCTCTCTACACTGACGCTAAAATATTGAATGTTTAAAGATGGAGATAAACATAGTTCTCAAGTCAAAAGGAATTAAAGGCAACGGAGAGCATACAGGAGTAGAGTACTGAGTTGGATGATCACCTATGATCATATTGAATGGTGGAGCAGTTATGAAGGGGTGAATGGCCGACTCATCCTTTAACTTTCTGTGCCTGTAATAGCAGAGAACTGCAGATTATAATTCAGCATAGTCAATTTAGCTCCCTGAAAGAAAAATCAAACCTGATAATTTTATTAGAATTCTTTGACGATGTAATAGACGACAGATAAAGGGAAACCAGTGGATGTAATATATTTGGATTTCCGAAAGCCAATCAGTAAATTACCGCAAATAAAGCTACTTAATAAGAGCTGGTCATGTTAGAGGTCATATAGTAGCATGGAACAAGGATTGGTTAACTAACAGAAGTTAGAGTTGGGGGCAAAGGTTGCATTTTCTGGATGACAACTTGTAACTAGGGGAGTGTCACAGCAATCAGTGCCGGGGCCACAATTATTTATGTTATATATTAATGACTTGAATAATGGAAGTGAATATACCAACAGCATGTTTGCAGATGACACAAAAAATGAGCAAGAAGGCAAGTAGTGAAAATGGCACAAAAGCCAACCAGAAAGATACAAATGGTTTTGTATCTGAAGTTTAGCAGATGACATATGTGAGAAAATGTTAGGCTATGCACATTGCCACAAAGAACCCAATATTGCTTGAATGGAGAGGACTACAGAAAGCTGCAGTACAGAAAGATTTGAAAATTCTCAGGCAGGAATCACAAAAGGCTAGCAGCCAAGTTCAGTGGTTAATAAAGGAAGGCAAATGGAATGTTAGCCTTTCTTTCAAATGGAAAAGCATATAAAAATAAGGGAGTCTTGCTAAAACAACACACAGCACTAGTCAAACTAAACCTGGAATACTGTGAAGAATTTTGGTCCCCTTATCAAAGGAAAAAAAGAAAGACATGTTGTCATTGGAGGTAGCTCAAAGAAGGTTCACTAGGCTAAAACCAGAGATGAAATGATTTTCTTCCAAGAGGAGATTGTGCTTGTACTCATTGGAATTTGGAAGAATGTTATTGAAACATATACCTTAACAGGGTGGAAGTGGAGAGGTTGTTTCCCCTTATAGGACAGTCTCGGACAAGAGGGCATATTCTCAAAGTAAAGGATCATCTATTTAAACAGATGAGGAAGAATTTCTTCTCTCAGATAGGTTTTGGATCTGTAGAGTTCTTTACTGCAAAGGGTAATTGAGACTGGTTCATGGTATATATTCAGGACTGAGATAGATTTTTAATCCCCACTAAAGGCTTTGTAAGTCAACCCACAACAAATGGATTGCAGCGGTTCATGAAGATAGCTCACCATTAGTTCCCCAGGTTCTAATGCTGCTGTTATCTTTTGAAAAGGTTAAGCCTTGATCAATTCAGGACAACAGAATTTTTAAAACAGCATATACGGTACCAACATCATCAGCAATCTGATAAACTAATTTTACTGATTTCCAAGCCCATTTGTTCACAACATTAAATTGTAAATAAGACCATAAGACATAGGAGTGGAAGTAAGGCCATTCGGCCCATCGAGTCCACTCCGCCATTCAATCATGGCTGATGCACATTTCAGCTCCACTTGCCAGCATTCTCCCCGTAGCCCTTAATTCCTCTAGACAACAAGAACCTATCAATCTCGGCCTTGAAGACATTTAGCGTCCCGGCTTCCACTGCACTCCGTGGCAATGAATTCCAAATATTTAGAACAGAACATTTTAACCAAGTACGTATTTAAGTTTCTCTCTTAATGCCATGTTTATATCAAAATGTTTACTCGGTTCTTGGTACAATAAATTTAATATTCATGATTAGTTATCTGAGAGAATCTGATTGGCTGTTGCCTGTCACTGGATGTCAAGGATTGCCTGCAGAATGTACACATTCAGACTGTGTGACAGTGAAGGCAATCTGTGCACTCGAGGTCAACTAAATGTCACAGCCACTTTACACTAGGTCAGCATCAAGCACTGTTCCTTTACTTTTAACATAAACTCTGGCTTTATGCAAAATCAAATATTTACAAACAGACAAATGCAGAATATTACAGCATCAATGAACTGAGAGCTGAAACAACTGCTCTTGTATTTATTGAGTTAAACTTCAAATATACAATAGAATCATATTTTTGCCTCCAGAGGTTGGACTGATGTCAGTCCATCAGATCTGGAACACAGAAAATTGTGACTTTTCATCCACCATCACCTTCAAGTAACCATATTTGGCAAGGGCAGCAAATGTCTCTGCTTAGCAGATGGTGGCAGAATGTCTTGAATGGTTGGCATGAGGTGGTGAAATGATTTACAAGCTTTTCGGAGAGACTTTGGATCTGTGCTCTCAGTATTCCAGATTTTCTCCTATTACTATGTGGCTCATGTAGTCTGTGGGAGTAGTTCCCCCCTTTTCCAGCTTCTCTATTTTGTCTTTCAGGCTGATCTTGAGGGCAGCCAGAATTCTCATATTCTCATCCATCTCAAGATGACATAGCACTGTTGATGACACCTCCCATCACCAAGAAGACATCCAATGCCTCTCAAAACCATCATGTAATTTGTTAGGATCTATTCACCAGCCAATGGATTCGAGTTACTAGTCTAAGCTCTAGACTTTCTTCAGCTGAGATGAGTGAAATTTACTCCAGATTTACATCTTTCCCATTGAATTGGGCTTTCAGTTTAATTTGCTCTCTTTCTATATGTAACATTCCATCACATAGTTTCAAACTTACTTTCAAGGCCTTGAGTTTAGCATCTAGAGCTAATACACACAGGTCCACAAAGCTCATGATGTCTTCTGAAGCAGTCGTGTCTACCTGATACGTAAAATTCTCCTTCTGCAGCCTTCATTCTAACAGTCACAAACCAGTTATCTTTAAACATTATGATGCCAACCTGTTGTATGGCAATAAGGGATCTGTTAAGACCATCAGCTGATAACAGAGGTCAGTATTCAGACAATTTGGTTCAATCCATGTCATGTCAAAACATGGCTGGATGCATGGTCAGTCAAACCTGCCCAATTGCTGCCCTTTCAGTCTGCAAGTAGTTCTAGGATAATGTGCATTCTAGCAGTGTGATTTGGCTATAACATCACTGAAGAATTAGGGAATGGTAATTTCTAGAAAGCTTGCCTCCGTTGGCAACATCGAGATTCCAGTAGGGATTGGTACGCGCGCTTCATTCTACAGACACACCAATGTCTGTGCAGAAATCTCCGTGCTGGTCTGTGCCCATGCCATTCAATGTATGTATGATGTTGGTGCCAGTCTCCATGCTGTTTTGTGCACGCCAAAGTCTCTGCACCGTTCTGAGCATCAGTGATGTCAGCTGCCGACAGTAGATTTCTGTCAGAGGTACTGTACGGCTTTGTTACATTTTTTAAATGTACTGTGTTAAATCTACTTTTATATTTTAATAAATATGATTTCAACCTTCATCCAAGCTGGGCTAAACATGGTATTAGACCTTTAGGTGATTTTTGAGCCATCATACGTGATATTTTTTGCTGGTTTGCCCCTAACCCCACTTTTCCCAGAGGCCCCATTATTTCTATTAAGCAAGGTTTTGCTGGAACTACACCATTATAAGAAAAACTACCTGTACCCTTGATCATCAGTAAAGTGATGGAAGGTGTCATCAACAGTGCTATCAAGCAGCATCTGCTCAGCAATAACCTGCTTATTGACATCCAGTTTGGGTTCCGCCATGGCCACTCAGCTCCTGACCGCATTACAGCTTTGGCTCAAACATGGACAAGAGCTGAATTCCAGAGGTGAAGTGACAGTGACAGCCCTTAACATCAAGGTTGTATCTGACTGAGTGTGCCACTCAGGAGCCCAAGCAAAACTGGAATCAATGGGCAATAGGGAGCAAACTCCAAAAAGACCCCACCACCAGGGATATATTTCCCTCCCCACCCCTTTCCGCCTTCCGCAAAGACCGTTCCCTCCGTGACTACCTGGTCAGGTCCACACCCCCCTACAACCCACCCTCCCATTCTGGCACTTTCCCCTGCCACCGCAGGAACTGTAAAACCTGTGCCCACACCTCCTCCCTCACCTCTATCCAAGGCCCTAAAGGAGCCTTCCACATCCAAAGTTTCACCTGCACATCCACCAATATCATTTATTGTATCCGTTGCTCCCGATGCGGTCTCCTCTACATTGGGGAGACTGGGCGCCTCCTAGCAGAGCGCTTTAGGGAACATCTCCGAGACACCCGTACCAATCAACCAAACCGCCCCGTGGCCCAATATTTCAACTCCCCCTCCCACTCTGCCGAGGACATGGAGGTCCTGGGCCTCCTTCGCCGCCGCTCCCTCACCACCAAACGCCTGGAGGAAGAACGCCTCATCTTCCGCCTCGGAACACTTCAACCCCAGGGCATCAATGTGGACTTCAACAGCTTCCTCATTTCCCCTTCCCCCACCTCATCCTAGTTTCAAACTTCCAGCTCAGTTACTGCCTCCTTGACTTGTCCGACCTGCCTATCTTCTTTTCCACCTATCCACTCCACCCTCTCCTCCTTGACCTATCACCTTCATCTCCTCCCCCACTCACCCATTGTACTCTATCCTACTCTCTCCCCACCCCCACCCTCCTCTAGCTTATCTCTCCATGCTTCAGGCTCACTGCCTTTATTCCTGATGAAGGGCTTTTGCCCGAAACGTTGATTTCGCTGCTCGTTGGATGCTGCCTGAACTGCTGTGCTCTTCCAGCACCACTAATCCAATAGGGAGCAAACTGTCCACTGGTTGGAGTCATACTTGGCACATTGGAAAAAAGTCATAGATGTTGGAGGTCAGTCATCTCAGCTCCATGGCATCTCTGGAGGACTTTCTCAGGGTAGTTTTCTGGGCAGAATTCAGCTGCTTCATCAATGACCTTCCCTCCATCAAAACATCAGAGTGTGGATGTTTGCTGACGGTTCACAACTCCTCAGATACTGATGTTCAAGTGCAATAAGATCTGGACAACATCCAGGCTTGAGATGACAAGTGGAAATAACATTCACACCACATAAACCTATGACCATCACCAATAAGAAACAATCTTACAACCAGCCCTTGACATTCAATGGTGTAACCATTACTAAAATGCCCAATACTGATATCCTTGGGGTTACCATTGAGTAGAAAGTCAATACAATGCCTACAAGAGCAGGTCAGAGGCTATGAATACTGCAGTTAGAGCAACTGATGTCCTGATTCCCCAAATCCTGTCTGCCATCTACAAGATATTAGTCAGAAGAATGATGGAATACTCCCCATTTGACTGGTTTGTGTATCTCCAACAACACTGAAGAAGCTGGACGCCATTCAGCTCAAATTGGCACCACATCCACATTAATTCTGTTATTACACCATTAACCCTCTATAACAGCAGTGTATGGTGTCTACAAGTAGAAATTCAAAGATCCTTAGATGCACCTTTCGAACTTACTTCCATCTAGAAGTAGAAAGGCAGCAGATAGATGAGCATATCACCACCTGTGAGTTCCTTTCCAAGCCTCTCACCATCTTGCCTTTGAACTATATTGCCATTCCTTCACTGTGGATGGGTCAAAATCCTGGAATTCCTGCTCCAATGGCATTATGGGTGTACCTACAGCACGTGGACTGCAGCAGCTCAAGAAGGCAGCTCACCATCACCTTCTCAAGGGCAGTTAGGGACAGGTAATAAATGCTGGCCCAGCCAGCGATGCCCATATTGCTCGAGTGAATTAAAAGAAAAATCCTGCTGAAATTCAAGGCAATCCGTCTCACTGTTTAAAATCCAATACATTTTCGCATTAACTTACTGGTCAACATGGCTTCAACTTTCAATCATTTACATAGACCACAACAGCATGAATCCCGCTGGTCACAGGCTTTCAATAACAAAGCATCCCTCGACCAGCACCCTCTGCTTCATGCCATTCAAGTCATTCTGGATAAAAACTGCCTACTTTCCTCTGATTCCATGAGTTCATTCTGCTACTATCAGTCTCGTATATAGGATCTTTTCAAAAGCGTTTATATTTGTATGTTCAATAATTGTTATAAATATATAAATCTAAAAGGAAAATTTAACTGGGATGGACATACTGGTCCAAAGACAAAATGGTGAATCTTTACCAAACATGACTGCAATATAGTTTCTCGAGAATAAGTTTCGCTTTGTCAGCAATCATGCTTTCGCAGCAGGATCTCATGCCTAGGACAGTTCAATCTCTGATGAAGGCATCTTTCAGTTGGCCAAACTCTCAAGAATAAGCAATATCCATCAGTACAGTCATTCACCGATTAGTAGCCTCCCTTTCTTTGGACAATGAGGTTGAGCAAATATCCTTCACAAAAAAACATTAGTATAGGATTCAAAATGCATCTTCAAAGCATGCAAAATCTGTCCTGATTGGCTTTTCAGCTTTACATTAAGATGTAACCTGCAATACAGCTTACAGTGCACTTTCTACAACAAATCTCGGAGGTTTACAACTCTTGGATGCTTAGATTTTTAAAAAAATAGTTCCATTAGCATTTCACAGCTTTACTAATGAGAGTGTGGAATAAATTCCAATTCTGTCTCTTCATTTCCACAGTAGAAAGGAATGGAAAATGCACAGCCATATTGACTCACCCAGTAAATCAAAGTTCCAACTGCTGCTTTTTAGTTTCTTTACTTGCTACTTCTTGCAGTGCCTGGCTCTCACACATCTGAAAACACACATTTTCACTGCACCACATGGATACCATGTTTCAAACAATGTGCACTTAATGGCTATCACAGACTGTACACAATTACAGATGTAGAGGTCACAGAATTGTAGCAATGTAGGTACAATTGTAGTAATCTAGGTACAATTGCATTGCCAAAAACTGTAGCTGTTCAAAAATGTAGCTCAAAAGGTAAGCTTGGGATAGGCAATCATATTAACCTTGTCAACAGTTATACATTCCCATGACTAAATAAAAAAAGTTGGAAATAAAAAGATGAAACATCATTTAAATGAAAAGACAAAGCAAAATCTGGTACACAATCCAATTTAGAAAAACTCTCAAGATACTCTCAGGATCAATTAATAGCTACAAACATGTTACTTATAAGGTCAGCATTTCTAAACAATTAAGTTGCTAATGTTGAGATTAAGCAGGGTACAAAGAACGATATTGGTTCAGCCTCTTATACAGGCCTCCAATTTTTCTGTCCACTAAATGGAAGTAAAAATCACCAGTGAAGTACAACCAATAAATTACTATTGCCAGTTAGCAGGTTTTGAGAAGATCTGTAGCTCAGGTTCAGTTTCTGGGTGTAGGTTTGCTCGCTGAGCTGGAAGGTTCATTTTCAGATGTTTCGTCACCATACTAGGTAACATCTTCAGTGAGCCTCTGGACGAAGCACTGCTCATATTTCCTGCTTTCTAATTAAATGTTTAGGTTTCCTTGGGTTGGTGATGTCATTTCCTGTGGCGATGTCATTTCCTGTTCTTTTTCTCAGGAAGTGGTAAATCGGGTCCAAGTCAATGTGCTTGTTGATAGAGTTCCGGTTGGAATGCCATGCTTCTAGGAATTCTCGTGCTTCTCTGTTTGGCTTGTCCTAGGATGGATACTGTTGCTAATTTTACACTCAAAGTCAAAATTAAAAATTTATAATTCATACAAGATATTTTATTAGTATAAATTTATGCTATACTGCTTCTCTATAGCTTGCCTCTGCTACCAGCCAAAAACACAAATCGAGTGACAGATAGGAACTGGCATCTGATTATGTTGTAAATTGCCTCATTCTATATTTTATTCTGACACAAAAGATAGGTTTTATCATGGGACAAAACTTGTAAGATCAGTGTAGATCAGGGATGATCTCACAAATCATGCAGTTTTCAATTCTCTTTATTACTACAGTTCTAACATATGCAACATACTCATGAATCTTCACACCTTGCACTGAAAATGTAACGTCAACATTCACTCTCACTGCATGGTATGAACTAGAATCACTGATAGTGTGTAAGCAGGTCAGTCAGCCCATCTAGTCCACACCGACTCTCTGAAGAGTATCCCACCCAAACCATCCCCCCAAACCATCCCTGTAACCCTGAATTTCCCATGACCAATCCACCTAACCTGCACATCTTCAGCCTGTTGGAAGGAAATTGGATCACATGGAGAAAACCTATGCAGATACTGGGAGAACATGCAAATTCCAAGACTGGAATCACACCCGGTCAAGACCGCAGTGAAGCAGCAGTGCTAAACACTGAGCCACAGTGCTGCATGTGATAGCATGCTGTACAAATCATATTCCAGCCACCACCACCTCTCCTCTTTGCCCTTTCCTTCCTTAACAGCATACCTTTTACCCAGTAGCATTACACATTCCTTCCACCTCTACAACCTCCCCAACAAGTGCCTTATCCTTTCAATCTCTCGTACTTATGTCACACTATTTTCTTTGTACTGGATTTTATTTCTCCCCCTAAATTGGACATACTTTGTAAATAAGAGACACATGATGGAGGATTTTGCAAAAAAAAACTGGATCAAATCCAAGCTTTACAGCATACATATCTGTAACTTCCCCAAGTGATTTGATGCATGGAATACAATATGTACATATTAAAGTAAAACAGACTAATATTGTCTAGAAAAGGCAAGTGAAAATGCTCGCTATCCACTTAACTAATCCTTGTTGCAACTTGGATGCTTGTGTGCAAACATGCTGAATTGTTGCTTTTAGTAAAACTGCAATTAGGTTAATGGTTCAATTATGTTATTTGTGGTATAATCCTTACAGAAATAAAGCAAATCTGATGCAATTACTACACACTAGAAATACATCCCAAATAGTATGCGGTAAAACAAATGGGTTCTTCAATCTTTTGGCCAAATTTGCAGTTTTATCATACTGTAGGGAAATTTAACAGTGAGAAAACAGAATGCTCTAGAGGGTATTTTTCAAATGAACCATTCCAGCATCGGAAAAATCTCACCTGATTTGATAAACTAATTGATTTGTATTGATAGTCTTAGACTGTTGGAACAGGAAAATTTATGGCACTAAATCAAATAGAAAAATTCCAGTTCTCAACTCAGAATGGAAGGTGGGAGGGGTGGTGGGGAGCATGGGGAAGAGAAGCAAGGTAATCAAGGATAGTGGAAGACAACATCTCCTTAATTCTGATGCATACATCTGTACAGTTTTGGATTTTGTTAAAAATTATTAAGAAATACAAAAAAATTAATTCAGATTAAGGAGACACAAACATTGAGGTGATAACCTATATATTTTCTATTTTTACTTTTAAAAATCCAGTAGATTGAGGAAAGTTTCATTTTAAAAAGGTTGAGTTTCCATTTCTCTGCAGTCTGGATTATTAACCTTCCATGAAATGACCACTTTTGCACACAGAAAAGTTGATATTTTATCAGTGTCTGCTTGGTTTATTGGCAGCAACTGGTTCAGAGTTAGGAGACATTAGGTTCAAACTCCATTCTCGGACTGGAGTATGTGGTCTACAGTTGATGTACAAAGCTCTATGTACTGAGGGAGTGCTCAATTTTGCTTTAAGATGCAAAATTAAATAGAGCTCACACTTGCCTACTCACTCGTACTCAAAAAGCTCCATGGCACTATTTTTTTTAAAAAGCAAAGGAGCTCGCTCGCAGCATAGTTGCCACTTTTTTTCCTTAACCAACAAAGACAGAGGCAGGTCGTGTATCTTATTGATATTTGTGAAATCTGACTGGACTTGATTTGCATCTATATTTTCTACAAACTTTAATAACACTTCAAAAAGTAATTCTTTGTCTGTAAAATGTTTTCAAATCCCAAGATGTGAGAGACTACACAATTGCAAGTTTGTTCTTTCGAAAGCAACATCTTTCACTTCATTTTCATAATCACAGCAAGTTCAGTTAACTTATGACCTTCATTGGTGAAAAGCTGCAAGACAACTAAAATAGAATCAGTTACTTTTTTTGATCAAAGTTATTTAAAACTTTACATACCAGTGCAATCCACCAGCCAGCCAAAGAATGCGTACAATGTTACGAAGTAATGCAGATGCATGCTTACAATCTGAAGTTGGCAATGGAAATAAAAAAAACTAGACATGAATATTTGGCAGTCAGACAATTTCTAACCAACCTCCAGTAAATTGCCTCGGGTAGTGAAAAGAACACATAATTACACAAGCCCTTTTAGCAGAGTATCAAATGGAATGACATTATGAATACACTGAAAAGAATGTCATTATAAATAACCATAAATTGAAGGCCCCACACATATCTCTGTTTCCTTTTTGACTTACTGATAAGTTGATTTCCATTCTTTTGGGGCATTTTTATTCCTCAAGGGATGAGGTCAGAGACTGGGCCACATCCCGTCTATACTGCATCTCTCTCGCTTAGTAAGAGCTGCAAGCAGCAATGGTCTCAAGAGGAAACCAACCACATTTTTAAACGCATAAATGTATCATGCTCCATTTCTCATTTCAACATTTACAATCATTTAAAGCCATATACATTATGTCAGCATCAGTTCTTTCCCCATCCCCTAGAATGTCAACACTCATTATGAAATGAAGACATCTAACATACATTCACATTGCACATCCTATTCCATAGTAGTTAACTACCTATTAACATATGTTAAAATGAATAAACATGAATATAAACCTGAAGCAGGAAGCTATATATGGTAAACTATGAAGTATGATTAACATTGAATAAGCACAAGGTTACACCACTTCTCGGATTACTTGGATCTCTACAATTTTTAACATATGAGCACTTTCCACAGCAATGATTTTTTTTTTTTTTGCTTTTCTTTTTCTTGCCAATTGCTTATAATGGAACCAGGTTTCTTCCTGACATAAATTCAGCATTTTTGGCGCACTTGAAAATGTTTTACTTTGGTTTATAAGTTTGTACATTGCATGAGTAAAGTTTTGATTATTTAGTTACCAAACAAAACAATATTTTTATGACAAAAATAGATAAAATATGTCTACTTCCTTTCTCTTAAAAATAGGAAAACTGCCAGTGCCTTAACTTCTGCTGAGCATTTGAGCAAATTAATGACAATGCAACCCAGTATGTGGTTAAGCCAAGAGCTGCAAAGATTTTCCTTGTAATGCTGCAAGACAGCATAGAATAACAATAAACAACATCAATAACAAAGCTCTTTTCAATATATAACTTCCACTAATCTCGGGGAGGAAGGAAACAAGGTCGCATTAATGCAGAAATGATCCTTAAAAGTAATATACAGCATCAACATAGCTTCATCTCAGTATCCAGAAATGAGAATTATAATCAAGAGTCAACATTAAAGGATCACTTATATACAAGTTTTATTTCACACCAAAAACAATATTAGAATAATACAACCTAAATCTGAAGTCAGGTTTGACTAGATGCCAAAGGAGAAAGAAATCTCATTCCACCCACTTTGCACTGGTAATTCAGTTTGCGCCTTAATGCCTGAGCTATACTGCACAAGTTCATCTTTTGGATGTAGCTAAAACAGCTTTATATCAATGATCTGCTTGCTAGTATAAATGCATCCAAGTGAAAATATTCTTGTATAAAACAATCCAATTATCACATGCAGTTATTTCTAAATGGTTCAAATGAAACCTTATAGGAACTAACAAAAAAGAATATTCATTTACTCCAAAAGTATCAATGTACAAGAGAACGTAGATTCATGGTCCTGGTCTAACAGCTGGAGGTTGTTGAAAATCAAAAGAATGCTGGCAAGTGTGAAATTTAACTAGTTTGATAATTTGTGGCTTAATAATTAGTGGGTTATAAAACGTTGGTGAAGCTACAGATGGAATTGCATTTGCAGTTCTGGTCGCCACACTATTGGAAGGATATAATTGCACTGGAGAGGGTGCAGAGGTGAATCACTAGAATGTTGTATGGGATGGAAAGTCTTGGTTATGAAGAGAGGCTGGGTTTGTTTTCATTGGAGCAGAGGAGCTGAGGAGGGATCTAATTGAGTTACACAAAATTACAAGTGGCATAAACAAGATAGACAGCGAGAATCTTTCCCCCTTAGCAAACATGTCTAGGGCCAGAGGGCATAAATTTAAGGTGAGAAGTAAGTGACTTAGGGGAGATCTATGATTTTTCTTCCACCCAGAGGGTGGAAGAAGTGCCTCAGAAGGGGTTGGAGGCAGATCCTCTTGCAGTATTTCACAGCATTTGGATGTGCAGTTAAAATGCTCAGTGCATAGTAAGCTTTGCAGGAAGGGCAAATAAATGGGATTACAGGAGTTTGGTGTTTGATGGTTGGCATAGACATGGTGGGCCAAAGAGCTTTTTTCTATGCTGCATGACTCTTATACCAGAAAACTCATTGGAAGCCACTGTCTATATAAGAGAGACTAACTGGTTTAATGATGTCATACAGGAAGAGAGTTTTCTGCTGGTTTTCCAGTCTAGTCCGATTGCTTGACCATTGCTCTCTCTGAAATGCCTCAGAGCAATTAGGACAATTAGGAATGGGTAATAAATGTACCCTTGCCAGAATGACAAATCCAAAGAATAAATAATGAAAAGCTATCCATGGTGTAAAATCTGATTGAATGTATTAAGCATAGAACACAAGACTGGCGTATAGCTTTCAAAGCTCAAACATTAATACTTGAAATTCTTGAACAACTATAAACACTGCCTGTGCTGTAACAGCGCATGATTACTTTACTGATCCTTATTCAAAAGTTCAAAGTTTAACAAGACCAAGTCTTTTAGTTCTTAATTAACAGTGCTAGTCAGTCTGAGTAAATATAATGTTTCCCTGGGTATTTCCCACCGTACATCATCCAGGTGCTGAAATACAATTAAAGCAATATAATGTCAGCTACAGATTTACTCTATCAATCCCACATTCCAACAACAAACATTTAAGAAAATACATTGGCATTTTGGTCTTCCAGTTCTCTTTTCCTTCTTCCACCTTTACTTTCATAACTTTAGTTTTACTATGTTCCTACAATTTCACTTGATGCATTCAAAATATTTTGCTTTACATTATACAAAAATATCTTGAATGCTTTTGTTAGTCATTGTCATCATTCTCTGGAAATCTCATCAGTCACACAGAAGGTGAAACAAGACTTCCAAAAACTATGTTCTGGATACAGATAAACAGGATACAATTGGGGGCTCTTGTGCTGAAGTGATAGTATCTGGGAAAGGTGGTTCAGATTCAAACTCACAAACCATACAGGTATGCTATAATATGTCCAAAACATTTGTTTTTAAAAACAAACTGATGCAAAAGCCATTATTCTTTGAATTAAAACCAATAATCTGTAAATTTTTATTGTCTAAATGTGGGAGGGTAGTGGTTTAGATCTGTTGGCTGGACTGTTAGTTTGTAAAGCAGAACAACAACAGCATCAGATAAATCCAATAGTGGCTGAAATTAGCATCAAGGGCTATCCTTCTTAATATATCCCCTCACAGGTGTGGTGACTCTCAGGTTGAACCACTATTGGTCATTTCTCTCTAAAAAGTGAGCAGCCCTATGGTCTGGTAGCAACTTTACCTTTAACTATCTGAACCAGACAGGAGAATCTGCCAGTGGAACACTAGGTCATTGATAAAGTTTGTAAATAACAACACATTTGAAATTGCACTATTCTTTGTCAACTGAGCGTTAGTTCAGAATCCAAGTTTATGTCTGACAGAAAATACATTCCGGCGAAAGTGAGGACTGCAGATGCTGGAGATCAGAGTCAAGATTAGAGTGGTGCTGGAAAAGCACAGCAGGTCAGGCAGCATCCGAGGAGCACGAAAATCAACATTTTGGGCAGGAGCCCTTCATCAGGAAATACATTCCGCCTATCAATGGCACTGAGAATCAACAGTAACTGCATCTAGCAGTTAGATGAATTTTCTTTTTATTATTCGGCCTTCATTATCATTGTTCCAGACAATGAGCCAAGTAAAGGCAAATGTTTGAGTGGAAGGACACAAGGGCCACGTAGAAGGGATCTGTGCCATGTAAACAGTGAAAAATCCAGCATGAATCTAAAAAGGTAACAATAACAATATTATGAATCTTTCCGATATGCTAAAGGTATAAAAATAAAGCTGATACAGTATCGCATCCATCCACTCACATTGTTAAGTGTTCAATGAACAGCATCTCAGCAAAGTAGATTCAGAAAAACATTCCAATTACACAGCTGAAAACATGAATCAGTCAGATTTCAAGAAATATTGGTAGGTGAATTTGTAATCACATCTAAATGAAATCTAGGAATCTGACTTCAATTCATTCATGTTGATTCAAGTGAGATAACCAATCTTTTGAAAGTTTTATTTTTAATTAAACATTTGAAGGTCTTGCCAAAAAATGATTGCAGTTAAAGCAATGTGATTATTAAAAGTATTTTGTTTTGTTAGCTTCTATCTTGAATTCCATAAATACATCTTTCACAATTTGAACAACTTCTACCTGTAACTGAGTAAAACATGCAGGCATTTCTCAATTAGAATCAAACCACATAAGGAACAGGAGTGGTCATTCAGGAATATGACCCAAAATGTATCTGAAGAGATAATTATAAAATGAAAAACTGGAAGAACTGTGGATGCTGGAATTCAGGAACAAAAACAGAAATTGCAAGTCCAGCAGCAGAGTGAATATTTTGTGTCCAGCGACTGTTCTTCAGAATATTTATGACTTTAAAAGCTAGAGATAACTATAGCATCATAAAAAGGAGTTTCAAAGAACAGGGAGATAATAATTGAAGGATTTGTCACAGATGGCAAAATGAAGTGAAGGGGGGAACAAGTGCAGAACGTAGGCTCAGTTGTGGGGTTAAAAGGAAGTTGTAGCATTTACAATCTTAAGTAGTGCAGCAGGGTCAATGGGTCATATTATCTACCAGTGACCCTACTTTTTACATTCTTACAGCAGAAAGGGAGGTGGAATTGATAAGGATAGTGAGGACTGCAGATACTGGAAAGTCAGAGTCAATAAAGTATGGCGCTGGAAAAAGCATCCGAGGAGCAGGAGAGTCGACGTTTTGGGCATAGGCCATCCATCAGTACCATAAAAGGTCCTTCAGGAACTGATGGGGGATTATTTTGGAACAACTATAATGGAGCATCGGCAGCAAGGATTAGAACAGAAGGCAAACAGAATGCTGAGAGGGGTAGAGTCCCAACTAGAAAGTTTTGGATTAACTGGATTAATGCAAGGTGGAGCTCAGGAGGCCAGTGTGAAGAAGAGTTGAAAAAAAAGTCAAGAACTGACAAAAAGCATGGGTTAGAATATCAATGGGAATGAGGTGAGGTAGGCCTAGAGGCATATAACACTTGCAGTCTGGTAATCAACACAATGTGAAGTTTGAAGCTTAGGTCAGGGTTAGACCTGAACAAGTTGTTCAATTTCTACCGTATTCCCTACATTCAGCATTCAATACTTCTAACAGTGATACAGTGCAGTTGTTCACCAAGGCTTCTTCAAAAAGACCAAAACAAAACCCATAATTTCTACCATCTAGAAAAGATAAGGAAAGCAGGTTCAGGAAAACACCACAACTGTCATGTTCCTCTCCAGGTGATATGCCAACCTAATTTGCAACCATGTTGCAGTTCCTTTATTATTGTGAAGTCAAAATTCTGGAACTCAGTACCTAATAGCACTGTGGGAACACCTTCAGCACACAAACCACAACTGTTTAAGGCAGTGACTCACCACTGGTGTCAAAAGCAATTAGCGATGGACAATTAATGCTAGCCTTGATGACAATTTTCACATATGATGAATAAATGATGAAAGAAAAGCCAGGATGGCAGCTCCAGATAGTTCCTGCTGACAGGCCGAAAGGATATTGTTGACACTACCAATGATCACGTGCAAGAAATTCTGATGTTTCTCCAATTTGATATGAGTCTAGTCATTGTGGAATCGGGTACAACAGTGGTTAGATGAAACTAACTTTCATTCATCATATGTATTTCATAATAAAAGTAGAAGGATGAAAAGCCTATGATCAGTTTATACTTGATCACAGCAAAGTGAGAAAAGGAGTCATCAACAATGCTGTCAACCAGAACATACAAAACAACAGCCTCCTTCCTAACTCTCAGCTTGTGTTCGGGTCAGGACCGTTCAGTTCCTGACAACATTACAGCCTTGCATGAAATCAAAACCTCTCCACCATCTACAAGGTGCAAATCAGGGGTGGGATAAAACAATTCCCTCTTGGATACTTGGCATAAGTGATCAGGGTCATTGTTTACAGAAATGACAGGGTCATTGTTTACAGGATAACAGAAGACTAGCCATTTGCGCCTACAGATATAATCATGATAAAGGAGCTGAACTTCGAGATGTACTTCACAGATGTTAACCTCCTGGAAAACAGGCATAAAGGAGTATTAATGAGATAGTAGCTCATGTCACCCACCATCCTAATTCAAGAACCATTACTTAATCTTCATTCCATGACTCATCTTTTTTAAACTGTAGTTTAGCCTCAACTCATTGGGACTGAAGTAAGAGCATAGTCAAAACCATGAGTTCAAATCACAACATCACACCTTATCTTTTGAATCAGACTTTAAAATAAGACCCTGTCTGTTTCTTCCAGAGGACATAACATATCCATGCCATGATTCTCAAATCAGCCAGGGCGCAGGCTGATTTTTCTCTCTCAACTGACACCAGTGAAAAGCATGTTGTCTCATTGTTGTTTTGGGGTCATATTAGCTGCTTTTTCCTACTTTCAAGCATCAATATTTTAAAATTTGCCTGCATCCTGCAACATCCCCAAAACATAAAAGACAATATAACAATCCAAGTTTTTCTTTAGAGTTAGCTCAACTCTGCATTCTAAGCCTTGTCCCTTCACCTAGACTTCTCAATGTTTTCTTTTAACCCACAGAGCGATGATTTTGCATCTGCTTCATTTAAAGAAAACTATTGCTTTAACTGTTATTATATTTGCTGCATTACCACAAAAAAGATTGCACAGACTGGTTTGCCTGAGGACCAGAATGATTAGTAATTTTTTTTAATGAAAATGAAGAAGAGGCTGAGAAAGTTAGCAATGAAATAAAGTGAATATGACTGGGCAGACGAAGGATGGACAGATGGAGTTAAAAGTCAGGAAAGACACATAAACAGTGGGCACACAATGAAGTCAAGACTGCATGGAATAAAGGGAGCTAAGGAGTGGGTTTAAATCACAGTTACTGAGAAGTCACAGCACAGACAGTGTAAAAAAGATGACAAGATGTTCCCTTAGGAAAATCACATGGGAGAAGGAGAAAAGAGGAGCCAAGATGTCACTTGGCAACAAGAGTTGTGCAACCAACTAGATGGAACGGATAATGCAAGAAACAAGTTTCTGCTAGTGCTATGATTTGACTCAACCTCACAGATCCTTGCCCATAAGTGAGCTCATGGAGACAGCAGGAGATCATGCCAGGAACACCACCAGGTACATTTTAAAAATGAGGTGTCAATCTGGTGAAGCTAGAACACAGGACTACTGCATGTTAAACAGCAGGATTGCAATTGACAGCGCTAAGCTCTCACACAATCAATGGATCATTTCTGTAGTTTTGCTATATCCAGTCATGAATGGGTGCCGGATTATTAACTTCCTGGATGATTATCAATGATAGGACATCCCAGCATATAAGTGCAACAGAAAAGGTTGAAGTATTTGCACACATGCACAATGTGTACCTCCTATAAGAGGCACTGCAGTAACTCGCCAAGATAGCATCTCCCAAACCCTACCATCTTGGAGGACAAAGGCAGCATATGCATACAAATGCCATCATCTGAAAGTTCTCCTCCAAGCATTTACATCATCCTGATTTGGAAATAGAACACTGCATTGTTACAGTTGCTGGGTCAAAACCCAGGATCTCTCAACCTATCATTAGTATTTGTGGGCGGCACGGTGGCACAGTGGTTAGCACTGCTGCCTCACAGCGCCAGAGACCCGGGTTCAATTCCCGCCTCAGGCAACTCTCTGTGTGGAGTTTGCACATTCTCCCCGTGTCTGCGTGGGTTTCCTCCGGGTGCTCCGGTTTCCTCCCACACTCCAAAGATGTGCAGGTCAGGTGAATTGGCCATGCTAAATTGCCCGTAGTGTTAGGTAAGGGGTAGATGTAGGGGTATGGGTGGGTTGCGCTTTGGCGGGGCGGTGTGGACTTGTTGGGCCGAAGGGCCTGTTTCCACACTGTAAGTAATCTAATCTAATCTAGTATGAGTGTGTCTTTGCACTCCCACAAATGAACTGCAACAGCTCAGCCAATTCTCAACACCTATATGGGAGATGAACATGAAATGTTGTATAGCCAGCAATGCCGACATCCCATTTTTGAATTTAAAAAATCATAACCTCAAGTGATATAAAGCACTTAGGCTTTTTATCTTCTGTAAGGTTTATCAATCATTATGAGATTTGATTCATGAAGTCCTAACAATTTAAGAGAATATAGCAGCACAAGAACTCCCTAACATCATTTGCAGGCATTGGTAAAGAACAAAAAAAAGATGGTAGAGTGAGACAAAAAGAAAACAGCATCATTGTAAAATTAGCTACATTCATCATCTACCTCAATCATGTAAAAGCACAGTGAACAGATCCATTTTACTATCACATTAGAAACATGGGACTTTTTCAGAACCTGGGGCTTATTCAATCTATATAATCTCAGTCCTGCTATTTGGGCAAAACGAACAATAACAACTTGAATTTATATCACACCTTCCCATAATAAACTGTACCGAGGGGCTTCATGGGGCCTTAGAACTCAAAGTATAAAATTTAGTCACAAAAGGAGACACTGGAGCAGATGGTAAAAAGCGTGGTCAACAAGGTAGGTTTTAGGAAGCATTTTAAAAGAAGGGAATAATGATAGAAAGGCAGTAGAGCCTAGAGAAGGTGTTGCAGAATGTTTGACTCTGTAACTGAGGACATGGACATCAAGAATGTGGCAATAAAGAACAGGGTCACTCAAGTGTCTAATATCCAATAGAGCACAGATATCTTGAAGCATTTTACTACTCCAGAAGAGTACAAAGCTTTAGAAGAGGGGCGGAGTCATGGAGGTATTTGAAACCAAAAGCGTTGCTTAAGCAGGAGCCAACGTAGTTCAACAAACACAGCAATGTGAATGAACAGGATTTATTGAGAGCTTTGGATTACCTCAGGTTTACATAGGATAGAATGTGGAAGAATGGCCAGAAATGTGACAGTCTATAGGGAACAAATAATAAAAATAAAACAAAAAGAAAGACGCAAGAGAATATTGTGTAAATTTACAATGTCAATCATACGCTGATGAAATATCACTATTCAGGTTAACTGATTGCTTGAAGATTGTCAACTACACAGACTATGTGCCAAAGCTTTTCTCACATCCTGCACTCCAGACTTTTCTCAGTCTGCCAAAATATTAATTGATTCAAAAGCAGATACTCTACAAGTGCTAGTGTAAAAGGTAAAAGCAATTTGCTTTGATATCTGAATTTAAAAAGGCAAAGATTTTGAATTAAATTACATATCCGACAGGTAATTTCCAACAATGTTACAAGTCAACTTTGTAACAATCAGACGATTGACCGAAACTTATTTTTATAAATAATAAAAAATTCTTTAATAACATTTACATTGAAATGAGGCAATGCATTTCCCAGGCTTTTTATTGAGCTATCATAACATATTATAAGATTCCAACCATTCTCTTGAGGCAAGCACTTGTTCAATGATTATGAAAAACGGTCCCACTTATCAGCCAAAAAGCACAACAGAATATTTCTTCCCCATTTGTGAGATTTCATCAAACTAAAAAAACAAACGCAAAATAACAAATAACCAAAGCAGAATTTTAAATTACAGTGTTCATAGCGTCTTGAGGAGAAGTCTTATATATCAAGTAAATAAATACACACACATTATTGTCACTTGGTCTCATTAGTTGGGAAACTAGTTTTTTTGTTAGTGACGGGCAATCTCCACAATTGTCTGTCCAAAAATAATTATTTCCTGCAGTCTCTGTTCTTATGTCTCATAATAATTCAACCAAATACACGATAATGCAACAGAATTATTTTAATTTAAAAATAGTTAAATACATGGTAAATATTTAGACATGATAAAGCAATTTAGTGAGATAAAACAAGCCATTTATATCCTTGCTTTCACAGATGATGTTCTGAATCCTAAGTAACAAATTAAATTTGTTAGATCTCACAAACTATCCAAAATTAAGATTTTGCTTTTTTATTACAAAAATGAAAAACTTAAACTACAGAAGAGATTAGCAGTTGTCGACTATAAAACTAGGTTTATTCATACTTGCATGAAACATACTGATTGATTTCAAACCATTGAATTTGACAGAATATATCCTAACGATTGTAACCATCAACAAAACCAGTTGAAGGTAAAAATGTACAATTTAGAAATAAAAATTGCATTTTTCTCACCTTTTAAAATATAACTTTCTTCTGTTTTAAACAAGTATTGAATATAATCACATTCAGTCCAACAAGAAACAAGTAGCCAGTTAAAGTCCACAATCATTTTATTTACTTGGCGTCTCTATTTAATGAGTAACAACTATTAATAACTATAAGACATTCTTAGGTTTTTGAAGAAGTCATCAGAATCTGTACCAATACCTTAATGCAACATATTTTAAGCAGGGTACAACTAGACTAACCTATAAGGACCACAGAACCTAATGTGTGCAAGTTAGCAAAACTGCTTGTGTTTTTTTTTAAAAACTGTGTCCCCCACTATTTAATTTTAAAATATTATAAGCCAAAATAGGTCCAAAGAAAAAAAGATTCTGCTATATCATACTGCACACCTATGTGAAATCAACGTTTAAAACTAAAATATAGCACATGATACAAACTAATAAATAAACATTTGATTTTAAAATTGTTAAACATTATAGAATATCTCCACATGTATTTCTTCATGAAAGCACCTTAAGATCCAATATAGTACTTTGCTTTTTATGTCAGCCAAATATGTGACACATAACAAAATGATGAAAAATCCATTGTCTAAGTTGTTTGTAACAAACTATTTTTGCACTATTTCTTTTTCTATGAAGCCAATTAATCAATTTCTAAGTTTAACAGAGATCAGTAGAGGGAATTAAAGTGTTTGCTTTCCACTCTCCTGTTATTTCCTAGTGCTCCAAATAACAGTTTGAGGATTAGACACCATTAGAGATGTGACATACGCTACTCACAAGACCAAAGAAACAACAGGACAAATGAAAGTCATAAATTATTTGGGATTACAGAGCCAACAACGGGCTCAGAGTATGTCCAAATAGGCTAAACAAACTTGTCCATAGGGAATCATTGGTGGCAAGGCCAGAATTGTCCATTTTATCAGCCCAAGTTTCTAAACTGGACAGGTACTGGAGGAGAGGGGGATGGTAGGTTTGGGAAAATGACTAGTTTCAGGAAGTCTATTTTTATTTAAAGTCCATGATTGTAACCTGTTAATTTAAGAAGTTAGAAAGAAGCTGACAGTCAATATCTCTGAACGCAAAAAGGTTTGAGCAAATTTCGGGGTAAATCTGAGGCTTCACAGGCAAGTGTACCGCTGATTCTAGCCACCGCTAACTGTTTTATCACTATCCAAGTAAAAACTTTCGTCTGCAACAACACAGCGAGCAACCAGTAACTATTATGTAGACGGCCTTGAAGTACTTACATCACTTTTTCTGAATTTGGCTTTTAAGCTTTTCATTTTCACCCAAAAGTTCCTGCTGTGTGCCAAACTTCAACAGAGCCTAGAAAAATACACAGCATAATATTACTCTCTTACAACCTTGAGCGAAAAAAGAAAACGTGTTTCAAACTACGCGAAATTTAGGACGGTCCTCCTATTGTTGCCTTTGACCCATGAACATTTTCCTTTGCGCTGATGCCAAATAATAACTTGCCGGCTGCCTGTCCTTTACCGATGTTCGGCGCGCACTGACTCGTTTATGCACCAAGTGAGATCAGAAGTCGCCAAAACTTTACGTTACGTTAATTGCAGTCAGGCAATCAGAAATATCTGAAAAGGGTTGAAGTTTAAGAAGCACACGGCGAGGCGTTAACAGATGAATTGATAAAGGTAGTTCCTTGCAAGAATCGCAGCCAAATGAACTTAGTCTCTCAACTGCCTGTTCGAAGCCGTTGAATCATATGGTCCAACCTCACCTTAAGTGGTTACAACTTTCATTTAGAAACTTTTAACAGCTCGATCGCGTCTGAGGCAGTTTCTGGGAAGATGTGCCCGAATTGAATCAATCACTGCCTCGCTGCTCCCTGGCAGCGCTGCTTTTCTTTCCACACGGGCATTCCTTCCCCCATTCATTCGTTATTCAACCAATTTCCACTACCCCCACCGTCCTCACACACAATACTTACCTCTCCTCCTCCTCCTCCTCCTCAGATGTCCAGCCCCTCACTCACCCACACACCGCTGGAGAGTGACAGTCCCCAAGGGAGAAAATGAATTGAATTGAATGGGACTGAATGCGGGAGAAACTTTCACTGTTACAAACAATAACCCCATTCATTCGCTCATCTGCTCTACTCACAAATCGAGTGGAGGCGATGGTGGGGGAAATCGCATCAAAATTATTGCATTAATTTTTTTAAAAATGACAGAAAGTTTGGGTGGTGTCCTTATCTGCAGTCCGCCGAGAAAAGTAAACTCACCCCATGGCAGCGTGCGGGTTTGCAGGATAGCGGGGCTGCCTGGCTCAGTGTTAAAGTTGCAGACGGGGCTGGAGTTCAGCGGAGCTGGGGCTGCCGCGCGGCCGAAAGCACAGCCACTGCGCGTGCCATTGTTCCCCCGTCCCTCCTCCCAACGCGTGTCCGCGTCACCCATCATTCAACGTGCACGCAACACGGGTGTGAGGAAGGGCACGCGCCGGGGACGCGCACGCTCTGGCGCAATTGGGGCGCCCCTGCTAGGGACGCGCGCGCACGCACATAAAGGGCCCGCCCGCTCATCAGCGGTATACCGCTGATTGGTGGTTTAACGTGAGAGTGATCGTGCCTGAGGCAAGGAGGGAGGTTGAGAAGAATATTTCTTGATTACCTCAGTTTGTGTGGGAATGGAAACAGTGCTGCTAGTTTTTACCATAAACCAGCAGTCCAGTCAACTGAGCTAAAACCAATCTACTTCATAATATCATTACAGGCATTCAACAAAGTATCTCAGAAAATACTCAGTGATAAGATGGTACGTTGTATTTCAGACCATATATTGGCTTGGATAGAGGATCAGCCAATGGCATCAAACAGTGCGTGGGGGTAAGGGGTTCTTTTTCAGCTTGGTGACCTGTAACTGGTTGGGTTCCACAGGGACCAGTGCTGGGAGCACAACTGTTTACATTATATATTAATGTCTCAGAGGAAGGAAGTGAGTGTACAGTATCCAGATTTGAAAACAGCATAAATATTTGTGGAAAGGCAGATTATGAGGACACAGATAGCTTACAGAGAGAGATTGATAGATGAAGTAAGTGGGCAAACGTTAGCAAATTGAGTATAATGTGAGAATTTTGGAATGGAGAACAAAAGAACAAAATATAGAACAAACTCAATTATCCGAATGAGACAGGCGGGAAATGTTTTGATTGGATAACTGACTGTTCAGATAATGAATAACATTTTTATGGAACCTTGAGATCTTGTCTGGATGATCCAAAATTCAGATAATTGACATTCGGATAACCAAAGTTGTTCTGTATTGTTTGAATGGAAACATCCTGCGAAAAGCTACAACACAAAGGGAAATGGGGTACTTGTGCATGAAAGACCGGAAGTTAGCACACAGATACAGCAGATAATCCGGAAGGTTTATAGAATATTGGTTCTTATTTCAAGGGGGATGGAGTATAATAATAGGGAAGTCTTACTGCAACTGTACAAGGTGCCAGTGAGATCACTTCTGGAGTGCTGTGAGTAGGTTAAACCTTTTATTGAAGGAAAGATATAATTTAATTGGAGGCTGTTAAAAGAAGGTTCTATAGGATGATGCCTGGGTATGGAGGGATTGTCTTATGAGCAAAGGCTAACAGCTTAGATGCTCTGCTGTTTCGAAGGATAAGAGATGATCTCATTGAAACATTATAAGATTCTTACGGGGCTTGACAAGGTAAATGCTAAGAGAAGTTTACCCCTCATGACAAAATCTGGGACTGGGGGCATAATCATAGAATAAAGGGGTGCCAATTTAAGGAGAAATTTCATTTCTCAGAGCTATAGAGTTATACAGGGAGAAAGTGAGGACTGTAAATGCTGGAGATCAGAGCTGAAAATGTGTAGCTGGAAAAGCGCAGCAGGTCAGGCAGCATCCAAAGAGCAGGAGAGTCGATGTTTTGGGCATGAGCCCTTCTTCAGGAGTATGCACCATGGAAACAGATCCCTCAGTCCAACTCATCCATGCTGACCACTGATCCTAAAATGATCTAGTCCCATTTACCAGCATTTGGCCCATGTCCCCCTAAACCTTTCCTATTCATGAACCATTCCCAATGTCTTTTAAATGTCACTTTCTCTGGCAGCTCGTTCCACACATGCTGCCCTCTTTCGCCTCTCATCTTAAGCCTATGCCCAAAGGTTCTGTACTCCCCTAATCTGGATAAAAAACCTTGGCTATTCACCCTATCTATGTGTCATGGTTTTATAAATGTTCATAAGGTCACCCCTCAGCTTCTGGCACTCCAGGGAAAAAAGCCCCAGCCTATTCAGCTTCTCCCTATAGCTCAAACCATCCAACCCCAGCAATATTCTTGTAATTTTTTTTCTGAAACCTTTCAAGTTTAACAACATCTTTCCTTTAGCAGGGAAATCAGAATTGAGTTGTGATTCTTTGGAACTCTTTATCACAGCTGTGAGGGCAGAAGACTTGAATATATTTAAGGCTGACACAGATAGATTCTTCATCATACATGAGTTAAGGTTATTGAAAAAAAGTCAGGAAAGTGGATGTGAGGAATATCGGATCAACCATGATCCTGTTGAATGGTAGGGCAGGCTTGAGGGGCTGAGCATCCTGCTTCTCTTCCTATTTCCTAAGGAGAATCCAGAAGTAGTTTTCTCACCTTCAATATAAATGTAAAAATAAAGGTTTGTAAATGGGTAGGAGAACAGAGGAGAGCTGAAAGTGGACATATAAAGATCTTTTGTTGGGAATAGAGCAAATGATAAAACTGTTGACATGCAATTCCACTTGTGTACCATGCAATCTTCTGGACTCAGAAGAGTTCAATGATTTTAGGGCCTGAGTACTTTTTCCCATTCCCCAGGCACCAAACCTTGTCATCACATGGGCTGCTACTAAAAACAATCCATTGTCAGCCACTAATGATTCCCATTAGGAGCTATTCATTCTCCCAGGCTGACCTTTACCCATTCCTTTGATTGCCCAGCTGTTTTTACTCTCCCTTTTGGCTCCATCTTTACCTATCATTTACTAAACCAGCCCACCCCACTTACCCTTTCTCTCGCATTTATAACAACCTTTTCCTAGTTACAGTCAGTTCTGAAGAAGGGTCACTGGACCCAAAATATTCCGCCTCGGAACACTTCAACCCCAGGGCATCAATGTGGACTCCACCAGTTTCCTCATTTCCCCTCACCCCACCTTACCTCAGTTCCAACTTTCCAGCTCAGCACTGTCCTCATGACCTGTCCTACCTGCCAATCTCCCTTCCCACCTATCCGCTCCACCCTCCTCTCTGACCTATCACCTCCATCCCCACCCCCATTCACCTATTGTACTCTTTGCTACCTTCTCCACAGCCCTCCCCCCACCCCACCCCACCACCATTTATCTCTCCACCCTGGAGGCTTCCTGCCTCTATTCCTGATGAAGGGTTTTTGCCCGAAACATCAATTTTCCTGCTCCTCAGATGCAGCCTGACCTGCTGTGCTTTTCCAGCACCATTCTGATCTAAACTCTGGTTTCCAGCATCTTCAGTCCTCACTTTTGCCAAAATATTAACTCTACTTTCTCTCCACAGATGCCAGCAGTTTTTCCAGCAATTTCTAACTTTGTTTCTGATTTCCAGCAATCACAGTTCTTTGGGTTTTTTGACATGAAATTCTTGACTTGATATGTAGAGGCTTGGTGTACAAAAATAAGGAAGTTTTATTAAACATTGATAAGTTGTTCAGTTTTCAATTAGAATGTTACATACAAATGTACAAATTAGGAACAGAATTCGGTTAATCAATCCCTCAAGCCTGCTCCACTATTTAATACATTTATGGCTGATCTGATAACTCTACATTCCTGCATATTCCGATAACATTTCGTGTCATTGCTTAACAAAAAGTTATTTACCTAAGCCTTCAAAGTATTCAAAGATTCCGCTTCCACTGACTTTCTAAGAGAGTTCCAAGAGTACATTTCACATTGTGAGAAAACAAATTATCCTGATTTTTGTCTTCAATTATTATTTTTAACCAGTAGCCCTACTTCTAGATTGTCCCTTAAATGGAAGTATCCTTTCCAATCCATCTGGAAAGATCCAATAAGATCTTAAGGTTTTAGTCATGATGAAGACACAAGTGATCATACCTGAAGTCTGCAGTCTCATCATAATCTTCTAACTGAAATCTCTTCCAGTGTTAATTTGCAGCCCTATTGTTCCGCAGATCAAACATACCACAACTGCCAAAATTCACACCAACTGTCTTCTTGACCTGTGTCAGATTTCTACTTGTAAAGTATGCATTGCCTAATACGAAACAAGAGGCAGCAGAAACAGCAAGCTGTGACCATTGGCTCCCTGCAAATGCACATCACAGCCCTTGGTACAAATGGGGAAGCAGATGTGGTCTTGAGCAGGACATCAGAGGGAGCACTAACAATCAGAAAGGAATATTAGCCACTTCACAGTCAGATCTAGAGGCCAAAGAAGGGCAAATCCCAAATGAGTCAAACTTGACAGAGTTCATTTCCTTGTAAAAGGCAATTAATTGTTTGAGAATTAATACAGCAGGCTGCACAGGTGATTGTCAAGAGGCGGAGGCCATGGGTGAAGGTTTGGTTTTTGCACGATATTGATTGATTTGGTTATGTAAATTAAAATAACTTTTTTTAATGTTATTTCCATGTAGGCACAGTGGCAAATACATTTGTATTTTATTAACATGTTTACATCTGCCTTAAAAAAATTTAGATGGCATGGTGGCTCAGTGGTTAGTATTGCTGCTTCACAGCACCAGGGACCTAGGTTTGATTCCAACCTTGGATGACTGTGTGGACTTTGCACATTCTCCCTGTGTCTGTGTGTGTTTCCTGTGTGGTTTCCTCATACAGTCCAAAGATGTGCATGTTAGGTGGATTAGCCATGCTAAATTGCCCTATAGTGTCCAGGAATATGTAGGCTAGGTGGATTAGCCATGGGAAATGTAAGGTTAGTGAGATAGGGTGGAGGGCGTGCTGCATCTGTATGGGGTGCTCTTTAGAGAACCACTATAGACTCAATGGGCTGAATGGCCTCTATCCACACTGTTGAAATTATATGATTTTAGCTCGCCCTTACTCTTTAAAACTCCAGTGAATATATATGAAGTGTGACCAACCTTTTTTCATAAAACATTCTGCCCATTCTCGGGATTAGTCTAGTAAAACGTCTCTGAACTGCTGCCAATGTATTTATGTGCTTCCTTCACTGTAAAGACCAATACTAATTTTTCCAGATATGGTCTTACCAATGCTTGTAGAACAGAAGCATTGCCTCTCTAGAGTCATAGGGATGTACAGCACAGAAACAGACCCTTCAGCCCAACTCGTCCATGCCGACCAGATAGCCCAGTCCAATCTAGTCCCACATGCCAGCACTTGGCCCATATCTTTCCAAGCCCTTCCTATTCATATACCCATCCAGTTGCTTTTTAAATGTTGCAATCGTACCAGCCTCCTCTGGCAGCTCATTCCATACACGTACCACCCTCTGCGTGAAAACGTTGCCCTGTAGGTCTCTTTTATATCTTTCCTCTCTCACCCTAAACCTGTGCCCTCTAGTTCTGGACTCCTCCACCCCAGGGAAGAGGCTTTGTCTATTTATCCTATCCACGTCCCTCATGATTTTATAAACCTTTATAAGGTCACCCCTCAGCCTCCGACACTCCAGGGAAAACAGCTCTAGCCTATTCAACTCCTCTCTCTATAGCTCAAATCCTCCTATCCTGGCAACATCCTTGTAAATCTTTTCTGAACCCTTTCAAGTTTCGCAACATCCTTCCGGTAGGAAGGAGACCAGATTTGCACGCAATATTCCAACAGTGGCCTAACCAATGTCTTGCACAGCGGCAACATGACCTCCCAACTTCTGTACTCTATTTTTGTACTGAATTCCTTTTGCAATAAATAATAATATTCCAATAGCTTTCCTAATAATTTCCCGTACATGTGTATTGATCTTTTACAATTTGTGTACAAGAATACCCAGATCTTTCTGTATCTCTGGGTTCTGTAATCTCTCTCCATTTACGTAATATCATTTGCTCATTATTTTTACAAAAACAGACAATTTCACATTTTCCCAGATTACACTTGAATTGCTAGATCCTTGTCCACTTACTTCAAAATTGAGAGTGACTGCCCTTGACATCAAGACCACATTTTATTGCATTTGATTGGCACCACAACAATTAGAGCATAGAGTTGCAAAACATATCAGCCATGTTTGAATGAAGCAGACTTGATGGGCCGGATGGCCTAATTTTACTTCTACATGGTATGGTCTTACGGTCTAAAAGGATAGGAGCAACGGATACTCAGGAACACCACCACCCAGCAGATTCTCCTCCAAGTCACTTATCATCTGATTTATTAATATATCACCATTCCTTCAGCAATGTTGGATCAAAATCCTGCATTTCCTTCCATTACCACACTGTTGGTCTATCTACAACACATAGATTGCAGTGATTCAAGGAGGCAGCTTATTACAATCATTTCAAGGTTAGCTCAGGATGGACCTAGCCAGCAACACTCACATCTCATGAATGAAGAATAAAAAAACTTGTCTAGAATCTTTTCCATATTCCTTATATCCTCTTCACAACTTTCTTTCATATTTGTCTTTGTGCCATGAGCAAATTTATTAACTGTACCTTCAAACCTTTCATCCAAGTCAATTAAACAATTGAGGCCCCAGCACTAATCCCTGTGGCACAGCCAATCATTATAAATTGCCAAAAATGAAGCGATCCATTCATGTGCACTTGCTTTTTCCTCTGTTATGTTCGATTCTGGATAGATTCTTTTCAGAGGAAGTAGCATAGCAGTAATGTTGCTGGACTATGCAAATTAGGACTAATATTGTAAATTAATTTTCTAGTGAACTGATTTCCATCTCACTGTGGCATTTGCAAGAATTTGAATTCAATTAGTAAATCCAGATTTAAAAACTAGCCTGTAATGATGGTCATGAAACTACCGGTCTGTTATATTAACACAACTAGTTTGTTAATGCTCTTTGGGAAAGGAAATCTGCCGTTCTGAACTCCTGTGACCAGTGTGTGGCCCCAGACCTGAAACAAGTGAGAAAGATCTTTGATGAAGGCAGAGCAGTGGATGTTGTCTGTATGGACTTCAGCAAGGCATTCAGCAAGGTTCCACATGGTAGACTGGTTAGCAAGGTTAAATCATGTGGAATCCAGGGAGAGTCTGGCCATTTGGATGCAAAATTGGGTTTAAGATAGAACACAGATGGTGGTTGCGAATGTTGTTTTCAGATTGTGACCAGCAGTGTGCCACAAGGATCAGTACTGGGTCCACTGCTTTTTGTCATTTGTATAAATGATTTGGATGTGAATATCGGATGTACGGTTAGTAAATTTACAGATGACACCAAAGTTGGTGGTGTAGTGGACAGTGAAGTAGGTTACCTCAGATTACAATGGGACTTTGATCTGATGAGTCAAGGAGTGGCAGATGAAATTTAATTGAGATAAATGTGAGGTGTTGATTTTGGTGAGACAAATCAGTGCAGGACTTATACACTCGATGTTAAAGTCCTGGGGCAGTTGTCGAACAAAGAGATTATGAAGTGCAGCATCATTGTTCTTTGAAGTGGAGTTGCAGGTAAACAGGGTAGCGAACAAGATGTTTTGTACCCTTGCCTTTATTGGTCAGTGCGTTTTGTGTAGGAGTTGGAATGTCATGTTGTGGTTGTACAAGACATTGGTTAGACCACTTTTGGAATGCTGCATTCAGTTCTGGTCTCGCTGTTATAGGAAAGATGTTGTTAAACTTGAAAGGATTCAGAAAAGATTTACAAGATTGTTGCTGAGGGTTTGAGCTATAGGGAGGGGCTGAATAGGCTGGGGCTATTTTCCCTGGTGCATTGGAGGCTGAGAGGTGACCTTATAGAGATTTATAAAATCATGAGGGGCATGGAAAGGGTGAACAACAAATGTCTTTTTCCCAGGGTAGGGCCCTCCAAAACTAAAGGATGTAGATTTGAGGTGAGACAGGAAGGATATAAAAGGGACCTAAGGGGCAACATTTTCCCACAAACAGTGGTGTGTGTATGGGATGAGCTGCCATGGGAAGTGGTAGAGGCTGGTATAATTAGAGTATTTAAAATGCATCTGGATATGTACATGATCAGAAAAGGTTGAGTGTGAAATGGGCCAAATGCAGGAAAACTTAGGTATCTGGTCGGCATTAATGAGATGGACCATAGAGTCTGTTTCCATATAAGCTTATGATTCCATGATTCGAAGTATTTGCACTTAACTGTCCTCCAAAATGGCCTAGTAAGCCAAACAGTTGCATCTAACTGCTATAGAGTATTAAAGGTTGGTTTAGCACAGCTGCTTGATTACTGGCTTGAAATACAGAGTGACACCAACAGTGTGGATTCATGAGTGATTCTCCTTCGTAACCTCTTTCTCTGCCTGAGGTGTGGTGACCCTCAGGTTAAGCTTCCATCAATTCTCTCTCTCTAATGGGAAAATAAGACTATGGTAACTTTACAGAAGATGCACATAAGGATAAGGTCAAATCAAACAACATGTTCTTTCAGTTGTCCACACTTGTAAACCCAAAACAAAATGTGTACTTTTAGATTTGATTCTGCAATTGTGCAGCACTTATCGAACATTTCTGAGTGAATAAAAGCTATACTGACAATCAATTTATGATAATCAGTTCAGCTCATAACATGGCTCATTTACACTTGCTGAATATGACATGCATTCAAATGTGAGGGCATGCACTCTACAACAAAAGAAATCTGTTCCAAACCTTGCACTTTTTTGGAATTACCTGGGAACTTGATTCAGATTTCTTTCTTCATGGCAATCAGATTGAACTTGCCAACTTTTTTCTCCTGCAGTATAAGTTATTGTAAACATTTAAAATTTGGCATTCTTCTGTTTGTCCTGAGTGTAAGATAAAAAGTTCCAGTAAAATGTCTTTCTTTTCTGTGATATTCAGAAACATCATCTTCCATTTTTGTGACAATGTGAGCAGAATTAGCTCTTTCTCTTTTCTAGTTTTTCCTTTCAATGTTCAACCAAATAATGTCCATCCACATGTATAATTGCCAAAAAGAATTACTTCAGCATTTTATTTAACATTACGAAACATGATTCCACATTGTCCTTATAATCATCTAAAAACAGAATATTAAAGGTGATTTTTTTTCAGAGGTTTGGAAATCAACCATGCAAGAGTAAAGTAAACTGCGACACCAAGAAAGCTTCATTTGGAAAGTTGTAATGTATGGAATTCTCGGTACAGTGCTGTGGATTCATAGTCATTGAGCATATTCTGAACAGAGTTCAGTCAATGGCAGAACAGACTCAAGAGGCCATATGGCCTACTTCTGTTGTTAGTTCTTATGTTCTTAAGTGATTGTTGGAAGTCTGAACTCAAAACTGAATGTGTACACAATATGTGGCATAGAAACAAGCCATATGGCCCAACTAATGCACAACAATCAGCATCCAAAAGGGGAAAAAAAAGTTTATTGTCTTAAGTGAGAAGCATAATCAAATTCTTTCAGATATCTGTTGTAATGTTTATTATTTATTTGCTATTATTCCTTGAATGTAGCAGGTTTCCTATGACATGGGTCAAATTTAATTGGAGGATTTGCTTTTATCACGATTGGATCATTATCACGTAGGATACAGTGTTCATTTTCCTTGGGGCGAGTCCTACCCTGCCACCATAAATTTGGTCAAAATATGGCAGAAATCTTCTTCTGGCAAAGTTACAGTAGTGCAGTGGGACCAGTTCCGAGGAAATTATTTGTTACATAATACAGGGAACTATTAGTGAATCAACTACATTATTTGTGTCAGAAATCAGCCAAATAAGCATACTTTCAATTAAAATGTTAATTGTTGAAAACGTTAATTGAATCACTGAGTCATTAAGACATACAGCATGGAACAATGCCCTTTGGTCCAAAGTGATTTCTCATGGAACTCTACGCACAGTACAAGATGCTGTTTGCTGACCAATTCTGTTCATCCAAAATCGAAGACTTGACCTTGTGTTCTCGATGTATTGCACACTTTGCATGGTTCAATTTGTGTCACTGTTGCACTGTAAAGAAAATATAAAGTAAGTGTAAAATGAAAAAATGTTTTTGTATTTTTTATAGTTTCTTAAAAATAGAGAACAAAGAAAATGTATGGCATATTGAAATGTCACTTGACTCACCATTTCTGGGCCAGCCGATCAAAAGTGGTCCAGTATAATCTTTAAATTCCCGACTTTGTATATGAAAACATATCAAGTTTTTTTTAACATGACATAACAACCCTTTCAGGTAGAAAGTTTCAGGTCCTCTGGGCTAAAAATTAATCCCAGCTTCCCTTTAATTCTTCCACTGGTTAAATATATACCTCTCTGGTTATTGACTTACCTGCTAAAGAAAGGGCTTCTTCTATTCACTCTTTATGCCTAAATAATATTTCATACTGTTCAAGCATGACATTCTGATCTTACATTCCATGTTTGATCAATAAAGGAAAATATCCCACATGTCTACTTAACTGTCTTATTTAGTTAGCTGGATGGCTGGTATTCAACATTTTCAATTTCTGCACTGGCTGAGCTTAGCATGAAGGCCCGATCTTCTTAATCAGACCCCTCGCCTGAGGCATGGTGACCATCAGATCAAACTCACCACCAATTGGCTGTTTCCAATGAGAGAATGAAAGAATTGTTCATCAGGCAGCATAGTCCTCTGAGACTATGATGAGTTTCACTTCTCATTCACATGTCTTCCTTTGAGGAATATAGTTCAAGGTCCTTTTCTTCCTCCACGTCTTAATGTTGGATTAGTTACAATGTATTCTCTTCCTTTGATTGCTTTTCCCAAATTTATTACCTCACTCATCTCTGGATTGCACTCCATTTCCTAGTTTTATGCCCATCTAACCTGTCCATTGATAGCTGCCGTCTGTGTTTTTGGTCATGTCTCCTGTTAATATATGGATTCTGTTCTTCTGTACTTCTTTGTTGAAAAGTAAAAAAACTAGTTTTGAAAGTTTTAAAGAAGTGTTAAAAAAAAGTAGTTAGATGTTCCCTGAATACAAGCAAGACTTTTATTTCCAGAAATGTTTTTGTTTGTTTTTAAGGTGATGCTTGCACTAGTTGCCTGTCCCAAGTTGCCCTGAGAAAATATAGTAAGCTTCCTTGAAATGTTGCTTTCTTTGTCACAACATTATTCTCACAATGGTACTAAGCCCAGGTGGTTTAGGAGTTTGCCGCTGTGATAATAAAGGAACTGTGATGTTCAATCTGGATGATGAGTGTTATTTGAATGAGAATTTGGAGGTATTAATGATCTTATGTTTGTTTTTGCCTTGTTCAAAGGTTGTGGCAAAGGAGTGGGTGCTGTGTTTGGAGACAATGGTGTCTTGTAGTGTTTTATCTAGTAGATGCATACAGAAACTAGTTTAACTGTGGATAGAGGGACTCGGTGTTTAGGTCAATGGTAGGGGGAATAAGCAAGTAGATTGTTTTGCCTTGAATAATGGCCGGCTTCTAAACTAGGTATGTCGAGAATATTCCATGACACCTTTAACTTGAACCATATAGACTACAGTGAGGCTTTCAGCAGATCAGAACTGAGCAATGTATGATAGACTTTCTTATCATGTTTCTGCAAATATCATGTTGACATAGCTGATACTGTTAAGCATAGGATCAATGGTGACCTCCTAGATGAAAAACATGAGAGACCATGTGATGGTGATGCATTTGAAGAAATATAGTTCTCCCCTTTTCTGTTATTTTTCAAACTTAAATGTACTATTTAAGTACAAGCTTTCTCTATTGTAACTAGTTGCCTGCTCACATATGAAACATGGCTATTTGTACAAATCCTTGTGTTCAAAATGGTTTTAGATAGGTCCATTCAAGACTCACTCAGTACCCTTTCACTGTCTGTTCCTGTCTAGGAAAAGAACAATGCCCGGTTGCCTAACTCTGATAAGGCTCAGGAAACATTCAGCCATTCATTATGTCTCTTGTTTGCATGCATGTTGGCAGCAGCACAGAGATAACAGCAATAATTTACACAGACGTTTAAAATAGAAAAAAATCCCAAAGAATTCCATGAAGACTCATAGATTCCCTACAGTGCAGAAAGAGGCCATTTGGCCCAACGAGTTTTCATGACTCTCCAAAGAAAATGTCACCCAGTCCCTTATACTATCCCTGTATTTATCATGGATAATCTACCCATCCTGCACATTGCTCGTCACTGCAGACAATTTAGCATGGCCAATTCATGTAACCTGCACTTCCTTTGGACTGTGGGAGGAAACCACACAGACATGGGGAGAGCATGCAAACTCCACACAGACAATCACCCAAGGCTGAAGTTGAACCCGTGTGCCTTGTGCTGTGAGCAACAATGCTAACTACTGAGCACCCAAGGTACCCATGTTATAAAGAAAAACAAATGAATGCTTCTGTTACATTGTAGATTGTCAAAAGGATAAAGATAATGGAGAGGTGAGGTTTAGAAAAGCAATTCCACCACGTGAATGAAAGAAGGGTGCAGAAGAGGCCCGTACTTATGAAAGGAATGCATTCAGAGAGGAGAATGTTCCATTGCTAGAGAAGGCTACAAATATAAAAACATATGATTAAGGAGCAGGAGTTGGCCACTTGACCCCTCGAAACTCCACAATTCTCCACGTTCCTGCCTATTCTCAATAACCTTTCAACCTCTTGTTTATGAAGAATCTAAATCAGCTGTCAAAATATTCAAAGACTCTGCCGCTACCACCTCTTGAGGAAAAGAGCTCTAAAGAATCATGACCTTCTGTGAGAAAAATGCTCTCATCACCTCTATCATAAAGGCGCAATCCCTCATATTTAAACAGCATCCATTGTTTCTAGAACCTCCCACATGAGGAAATATCTTTTCCATGTCTATTCTCTGAAGATCCCTCTGTATTGTAACACCATAAGAAATAGGAACTGGAGTTGGCTGTTCGGCCCCTTGAGCCTGTTCCACCATTCAATAGGATCATGCTCCATACAACATTCCTTACATCCAATTTCCTGCCTGTTCCCCATAACCCTTTGTTCCCCTCCTGATCGAGAATCTATCTCAGCATTAAAAATACATAAGGACTCTGCCCCCACAGTTTTCTGTGGCAAGGACAGTGCCATATATTCACAACCCTCTAAGAAACAAAATTCTTTCTCATCCACTTTAGGAATACTGTATGCAATTCTGATCTCCCTCCTATTGGAAGGATGTTGTGAAACTTCAAAAGGCTTAGAAAAGATTCCGAAGGATGTTGCCAGCGTTAGAGACTTTGAGGTATACGGAGAGGCTGAATAGGCTAGGACTATTTTCTTGGAGTGTTGGAGGTTTACAGAGGTTTATAAAATCATGAGGGGCATAGATAGGGTGAATAGCCAAGGTCTTTTCCCCAGGGTGGGAGAGTCCAAAACTAGAGGGCAGAGGTTCAAGGTGAAAAGGAAATGATTTAAAAGGCACCTAAGGGGCAACATTTTCACACAGAGGGTGGTGCGTTTATGTATGAGCTGCCAGAGGAAGTAGTGGAGTCTGGGACAATTACAACATTTAAAAGGCATTTGAATAGGAAGGGTTTAGATGAATATGGGCTAAATGTTGGCAAATGGGACGAGATTAATTTAGGATATCTGGTCTGCAAAGACAAGTTGGACTGAAGGAACTGTTTAAATGCTGTACAGCTCCATGTCCCTATGACTCTATGATTCAAATCAAATCCTCTTACTCTTCTAAAGTCCCAGATACAAGCCTACTTTCGAACTTTTCATCATAATACAACCCACCCATTCCAGGTATTAGTCTAGTAAACACCTCCTGAACTGATTCAAATAATTTGCATCCCCCTCTAGTAAGGAGATCAATACTGTACACAATCATCCAGATGTGGTCTCTTTGTGCTTTCTGTAACTGAAACACTTTTGTAGTGTATCAGAACACCCAGAGCTCTCTGCATTTATGAACAAAGAACAAGAGTAGGCCACACAAACCTTCGAGCCACCTCCACCATTCAATAGCTCATGGCTGATTTGATTTTAACCTCAGAGCTCTGCAGTCTTTTACCATTTAGATTTGATGTGGAGGAGCTGGTGTTGAACTGGGGTGGACAAAGTTAAAAATCGCACAATGCCAGGTTATATTCCACAGGTTTATTTGGAAGCATTGCATTCGAAGCACTGAAGGAGCAATGCTCTAAAAGCCAGTGCTTCCAAAAAAACCTGT
The DNA here is from genome assembly GCF_047496795.1 of Chiloscyllium punctatum. Lineage (NCBI taxonomy): Eukaryota > Metazoa > Chordata > Chondrichthyes > Orectolobiformes > Hemiscylliidae > Chiloscyllium > Chiloscyllium punctatum. The sequence continues at coordinate 123,103,033 of NC_092739.1, forward strand.
TGGAGTATAACCTGGTGTTGTGTGATTTTTAACTTTGACCATTTAGGTAAAATGCTTATTGTTGGAGAGAGATGGAAGAGGAGTCTCCATTTCTGTATTCAGCATTACAAGTAACCTTTATTCCAAACTCTTTTACCACATATGTGGGAGAGGCCAGAGACTGCTCCAAACCTGGCTTTCATGTAGGGCCCAATTGCCCTCCTAATCAGATCAGAATCAATGATACTTTACCTTTCCCAGTAAACTGCAGGATATTTATAAATGCCCCTCATTACAATGATTACATGCAACTGTGCCATCAGTGCTTACCACATACATTCTGACTTACACATCCAATCCTGTGAAGATATGATCAATGATGGACAAATTCATGGTCAATCTTAGATCATCTCATCATATCATGATATGTGCCAGACTCCCTTTCACCTGTTGCTGGTCTCTTACAATACATCTTAATCATTTACGTTTCAATCCTTGTCGTCATTAGTGCTTCTGATCTTATATTGCTATCACAGATTTTGTGTGATTTGGTCCAACTCAGCCATGCTGACCTGTTCCCAAACAAAATTAGTCCAACTTGCTTGCATTTGGCCCATATCCCTCTAAACCTTTCCCATTCATGTACCTGTCCAAATGTATATTAAATGATGTAACTGTACCTGCATCTACCACTTCCTCTGGCAGCTCATTCCACACATGAACCACCCTCTGTGTGAAAAAGGTGCCCCTTGGATCCCTTCTAGATCTTTCTCCTCTCACCTTAAAAAGTGCCCCCTAGTTTTGAACTCACCCATCCTCGAGAAAAGACCTTGGCTATTGATTCACATTATCTATACGCATCATGATTTTCTAAACCTCTACAAGGTCACCCCTCAACCTCCGACACTGCAGGGAAAATAGCTCCAGCTTAATCAGTCTCTCATTATAACTCAAACCATACATTCCCTGCAATATTCTGGTAAGTGGTTTCTGAACTCTCTCCAATTTAATGATATCCTTTCCATAAAAGGATGACTAGAACTGTACACAGTACACCAAACGTAGGCTCATCAATGTCCTGTACAACCTCAATATGACATCCCAATTCTCACATTCAAAGGTCTGAGCAATGAAGGCAAGTGTGCCGAATGCCTTCTTAACCACCCTGTCTATTTGTAATGAACTTTCAAAGAACTATGTACCTGAACCCTTAGGTCTTTCTGTTCTATACCACTAGCCAGGGTCCTACTATTAACTATATATGTCTCGCCCTTGTTTGTTTTACCAAAATGCAATATCTTGTATTTATCCAAATTAAATTCCATCTGTTACTCCTCAGCCCTTTGGTCCAATTGGTCCTTTGTAATCTTAGATAACATTCTTCATTGAGGACTATACCACCAATTTTGGTGTCATCCACAAATTACTCACCATGTCTCCTAAATTCTCATCCAAGTCATTTATATTAATGACAAACAAAAGTGGACGAGCACCAATCCTTGCAGAACACCATTGATCACAGGCTTCCAGTCTGAATAATAACCCTCCACCACCACTCTGTCTCCTATTGTCAAGCCAATTTTGCATCCAATTGGCAAGGTCTGCCTGAATCACTTGATCGATCTTTACTAATTATGCAGAACCTTGTCAAAGGCTTTATTAAAGTCCATGTCGACAATGTCTATTGCTCTGCTCTCAAAAATCTTTTTGGTTACGTTGTCAAATAATTCAATCAAGTTTGTGAGACATGATTTCCCATGCACAAAGTCATTCCAAAGTTTATTACAGGAGATACAAAAAGATGCTAATTCCTATTAATTGCTAGAAAATTCATAATGTCAGTTCTAATATAAAGTTAGTTGTATATAAATTTATATGGTTACACCTAATGTTAGAATTCTTTAGCCGACAAGTTAGGAGCAGCTTTTTTCTTGCCTGACTTTGGATAGTCAAACACATATTGCCCCTTCATCTTGTTAGTGCAATAAACCTTCTATACTCATGCTGTCTATAAGTGTGTTTTAAACAGGAGATTGTATCTAAGATGAAATTTACTTCCCCTACTCTAAATATATCTACACTGACTATTTCGCTTAATAAGATAAAAACAAGGACTGCAGATGCTGGAAACCAGAGTCTAGATTAGAGTGGTGCTGGAAAAGCACAGCAGGTCAGGCAGCATCCGAGGAGCAGGATAAGGCAACATCTATTCAAATTCCATTAATAAGACTGAAACTCAATCACTTTCCCAGCTGAAGAACGTAGCTTGAATTTGTGAGGTTTTACAAGGTATCTCTGTTCCCCCTCCCCCAGCTTGATCTTCTCAATAAATGGAAAGTCTTCGTTATTGTGGAATCATACTTTTCTTTTAATTCATGTTAAACTACAAACTTTCAGCTGTCTGTTCCTAAACATCTCTTGTCAGACTGCCTTTTACAGATATCCAGTGAGTTTGTACTGGACCTTCTGTATTTTAATTTGTAAGATTCTTTGTTCCATCTGTTACCTTGGGTTTATCTTATTTTCAAAGCTACCATTGTCCTAACCTATGATCTCACTTTAATTCTAAACTCAGCAAGCTAATTCTGTAACGGAAGCTAAAAATCTTCTAGGCCTTATTCATGCCAACTAAAAATCCATGGGCTGCCATCTTGTATGATCTCTGACCATAGGCTGCCCTAAACACATATTTTTAAAATTCTTTCTGCCAAAATGGACAATCTCACATTTTTCTCCATTATATTTGATTTGATTTATTTGATTTATTATTGTCATTTATACCTAGGTTTGGTGAAAATTTTTGCATGCAGTACAGGTAGATCATATCTTACAAAGTGCATTAGGGTAATAGAACAGAGTGAAGAATACAATGTTAGGACTGTAGAGAAGGTGCACAAACAGTGACATCAACATTAAATTTAAAATTTGAGAGATCCACTCCATTACATTCATTTGCCAATTTTTCGATCACTCATTTAAACTACTGGTATCCTTCGGTAGCTTCCTTCTTCAGAACTTACTATCTATTATTGTGTCACCAGCAAATTTAGTAACCATATCTTTGGTCCTTTCATCTGAGTCATTGATATAATTTATAAAATGTTGAACCCTAGCACTGATCCCTTGAACATACCACTCAATGTATCTTGCCATCCAGGAAATTACCTCTTTATGCCTTCTCCCTTTCCTGTCAGCTTGCCAGTCTTCTTTCCTTGTCAACATGTTATGTCTTACACCACAAGCTTTTATATTGCACAGTAATCTTTGATTTGGAACCCTATTAAATTCCTTCTAGAAAGCTAAGTATATATTTCACTGCAGCTTGTTATTTCCTCGAATAACTCCAATTTGGTCGAACATCATTTCCCTTTCACAAAAACAGTTTGGCTCTGCTCATCTACTTTGAACTTTTCTAAGATCCTAGCTATTACATTTTTAACAATAACTTTCAAAAATATCCTTTTGTCTGATGTCAAGATATCTAGTCATAGGTTTCCTGCATTTGTCTCCCTCCCTGTTTGAGTAAAGAAGTTCCATTCACTATTTGCCAATTTAGAGGAACCTTCCCCAAATCTAGTTATTTTGGAAATTAAAACCAACACTTCAACTACCTCACTAATCATTTATTTTTATGACCCTAGGTTAAAGAACATCAGGACTCAGAGTCACGCTATCCAACAATTTGTTTGCTCTCTTTCTGTTTTGATTTCTTTCTGAGATATTATTTGTATCATCTGTGGATTCCAGGAATGAAGCCAATTATACAGGGATTTGCATCTGATTTTTAAAAAAAAATTCATTCATAAGATGTGAGCATCGCTGACTGGGCCACCTTTATTACTTGTCCCTAAATGCCTATAAGAAGGAGGTAGTGAGCTGCCTTCTTGCACTGCTGTCGTCCATGTGCTGGTGGTAGAACTACTCAGCATAAGTGCAGGCCTGTGACCCACTATGTTTGTGCAGGCCATGGTAGACCATGCTGTTAGGGAGGGAGGTCAAGGATTTTGCCTCAGTGACACAGAAGTTGGATGGTGAGTCTATTCCAAGGATCTTGCAAGAGGCATTGTTCCCATGTATCTGCTGGACTTGTCCTTGTGGGTGGTAGTGCGTTTGGAAGGTGCTGTCTAAGGAATCTTTGTGAACTTCTGCAGCGCATCTTGTGGATCAGTGGTCTCCTAAAGTTTTAAGTGCAAGGTCACTTTTTAAATGTAAGCGCAACTCTGGATTTACCCTGAAGAAAATATAAAATAAACAGTTTATTTTCACTGCTATATAAATCCAAAACCAAATATATATGTATAGCTATTAATTCTGCCGTCTGTTCACTAAGTCTCAGTGTGACACCTGTAACATTATCTGCCAGAGCCTTGAAGTCTGGGTGTAGTTGAGATGGCTACTTATATACATTCCATCTGTGAGGCGGCTGCTATGCTCAGAGTGGATTATCTTCTTTTGGGAGAACACTCTCTCACAGTTATGTGGAGGCAAAATAAGCTTTCACTTTTAAAGCACAGGATGACAGGAGTAGTATTTTCCTCTGTTTCTGAGTCTCCAAAAATCTCTGTCTCTTGATTTGAATTTCAGCTTAATGTTATTTTGCATAATGACTATCTCTAACTCACCTTCACTGCTTTGCAAATCAAGCATTTGATGGAATTTGGTGACCAATCCACAACTGCTTACTTGATGGGACGTATTTTGGATAAACATGGTGATTTGTTCAATTACATATAATTCCTGAGATTGTTTGTTGAATTCTTATCCCAACTTCCTCAGGTGTACACAGATGTTTTCAGGGATAAAAGTATTTTACCTAACTTTTTTTTTAGTATTTTCTCCAGATTCAAGCAGTAATACAGCACTTTATTTTTGAACTGGGAGGACCACAGACCCAGTTTCAGTTTGATTGCATTCCCAGCGCTAATCTGTCATTTCTGGGCAGTTCACAGTTCAAGGTCATTTATTTTGACGCTATGCCTTTGGGAACAAAAAGATAGTTCTTTTCTCTCTTAGTTCTTGATTTAAGAAAAGTGATCATTTCAGGTATCAGATCAGATAATGTTTGCTGGAACTTCCCTTGACTTAACCACCTCTCATCGGCATGGAAGATTAGCTTGCTGCAGGCAGCATTGAGTTTGTCAAGTAGGGATTTAAATAAATGGTGCTGAAGGGATGGGCTCAAATTGAGTTTACAATATTAACAATAGATTTCACAACCTGAGATTTGGTTATTTTCAGCTGCATCAGTCGTCATTATTGCTTCATTTCGTGGTTTGTGACATCCCTATGTCACTGGTTGCAATGCAGATTGACCTCTGGATCCGGGCTCCTGAAACATCCAGAATGTTACTGGCTGACTTCAGGTGTGGAGACTTGGAGGTCAGTACTGTGGCTGTGATTCAATTCCATGGTCCCTGTTTAGCTTGTGCTGTTTGGATATTGGATGTGGAGCAAGGCAACATCCACCATAAATTTTCTTAAACCTGCACGGACATATTAGATAAACAACTGAAAAGAAAAATCTGCAGGTCTGCAGGGAATGAGCAGAGGGGCGAGATTTGCTGAGCTGCTCTGGCAGAGATTCCGCATGGACATAATGGGCTGAAAAGTCTCCTGTGTTTCTAATACTGTAATACACTGGCTTTGCACATCGATTTCTAGCATATCTCTTATTCTTGATTTGCACTGCCACATAATCTTACTTTACTCTACAATGACAGTCCATCTAAACCAAATTGAAATACAATGTAACAATCCAGTAAAGCCAGTTAAGAACATGCACCTTTCTCTAGTGACACAGCTCACAGAAGCAGTAGCATGAAGACTGATATATGCTTGTCAAGGGAACACAGTCAGAGCCTCTGTGATTGACCAATCGATTGTGATGTATGTGTTGGAGCTCACAGTTGTAGATGATACACACTACTGATATTGAGCTTTCGTGGTGGAAGGAGTAAATATTTATGAATGTAGTGCTAATCAAGTGGGTTGTTTTGTCCTGGATAATGTTAAGTTTGTCAAGTGTTGTTGGACCTGCATTCAAACAGGCAAATGGAGGATATTCCATCACACTTCTGATTTGTGCCTTGCAGATGGTGGACAGGATTGGGGAGTCAGGAGGTAAGTTACACGCTGCAGCATTTCTAGTGCCTGACCTGCTCTTGTAACCACGGTTATTTGAGGAATTTCTGAAGTAATAAAACCCAGTTTTGAGAATATGTTTGAGGTTAGTGCAGAATGAATATGGCTGCTGAAAGGAAATTTATTTTAGCAATTTACCATTTATGCTCAAGTAATGTTTAATCTTGTGTATAAGTCGACAGTCTTGGCCAGTTTTAATATATTTCGTATGCAGTCAACCTGTGACTTTTAGCCAAAAATTTTGAATGTTTACTTAATTACCATCCACTCAGCGGTAAAGTCAAACACACTCAGTTGCAAACCACCATGCATTCACAGGCACCGGTTTAGGTCCTGGAGTCTGCATATGTTAGCACATGCTATCAAGGATACCACCCCACTGGAAAATGTTGCATTCCCATAAATTCCATCCTCTACTATGACAGCATGGCATCAAGAAGGAGAGCAGACGTATAGTTCAGATTAACTCACAGTTGCTCAGACTGAAGAGTAAAACCTAGAGAATTCAGGATATTAGACAGAGACGTTTAGACATTGGAGGAGGCTCTGTGTACAGTTTTGATAGAAACCTAAGAATAAATGTGCGGAGATAAGTCTAGCAACTGACCATTAATTTGCAAAATGCATAAATGAAAATTGCCAGAATGGATTCTCAATTTCTCACTAATCTATCCAAAACTTTGTCATGAAACAAGCAATAACTAATAACAAAAATACTTTTTCTCCCCTTTGTGTTTGTTTTGGAGGCAGGACTGATGGAGACAGTCTCTGACCTGGCAATCAGCTGATGTACCACAATTTACAAGCAGACCCGCTTACACATGGGCCAAAGAATTGGTCTTAGAAACTCGTGCCCATGAATATACATGTTAATTGGTTTCTTTGTGGTACTGCAGATTGTTGGTTGGTATATTTTCTGTAAATTTTCATGAAATAATTTTGTAGTTTTTATCAGTTGGACAGAATTTTATTTTTGCAACACATATGCTTTCTGCTCAACATGTAGGGTACATGTAATAGTCTCAATTTTGCAGTTAAATATTAACTGATTTAAAATGTTGCATTGTACATTCAAATAAAATGTCACTTTAAGAGTACAGATGTTTGAAATTATTTAATCCATAATGAGAAACATATTGTAGTGATATATCTTTAAAGATAAAATTGCACATTTCACCAGCTGTGAAAACAGGATTGTGGAAGAATGAAGTACCTTTGTCACTATATTATCATTTGACAGGTTGCAGCAATATTTTGAAAATAATTTTCAGGAAACAGCAAGAGAATTAAGTACAATCAGAAAATGGAATATGTATCACAAAAGACAGATCTTCCATAGCTGACAACATTAAAGCAATTGAAGAGACTTTTTAAAATAGATGTACTCTGTTCTTCCGGGAAGAGATCCTGCCTGAAAGAACAATGTCCTGTGAATTCCCAGCCTCCAGCTCTCACAGATTCCTGTTTACACAGGAATACTACCATTACAAATCATTGTGCATATTGACAAAAACAAAAGCAATGTCCAGTTTCCCTGCCACATAGAAAAGCAAATCAATTATTATAATTTTTCTTACACGATTGCACTTTCTAGATTTCCCTTCTGGTTATTATCACTGTGATGCATTTTATTTTTTTGAGAATTTGTAAGACACATACTATTCATATTGGAGTTGGGAGTATAATCCTGTAGTGCCAGATCAACCCTCTCAGTGGATCTAAACAAACCAGCTTTAGAGCAATGGCATGCACCCAGGAGGGTGTTATATTTTCCATACGTATGGATAGCAGTTATGGGACAAACTGTATTTATGTATTATTTCACAATTTCCCATTTTTCAGGCTCTCAAATTTTTCACAGCATAAGAATAAAAACTCACAGAGAAAAGTTAAAGTAACCCTGGAGTATTTTAGTTAAAATTTATCAACAAGCAATTTTTTTCAACATTTATCTTCATTGTTTGATAAAGGTAGAGTTGCAGCAAAAACCTTCATTTAAATAATGCTTTTGATTTTGTAAAATGCCACAGGCATTTAACAGGAGTGTTATGACACAAAACTTGACACCAACCCATATCTGAGACTTTAGTCAAGGAGGTTCGTTTTAAGGACCATTTAAAAGGATGAGAGAATGGAGAGGGTGGGCTGTTTAAGAGTCAGCACTGATGATTGCTGAGTTCTTGGCTTATAGGAGAGCTGACATACATTTAAGAGATAGGGAAAAAGCTTATGCATGGCAGAATTTATGGTTCCACAACTGTTAGAAAACCTCCAGTCCTTTTACATGATGGCTATTTTTCATGTTTAAGCCAAAACAATTTTACTATTATAGTTGAGGTTTTTATGATTGTTACATTATGAATGAATAAGTGTTTTGGAATTGTGTCTTATTTTAAGGTTAAATAGGATAATTATGTGACTTGTTCTGAAGTCTGGTTGACAACAGCCCTGGGGCAGTTGAAGATGAAAGAGAGGCAACATTGTGTAACTGGGGTGATGGTGTCACATATATACAGTTGGAGACAATGGCAGCAGTTTGTGAGGTCATAAAGAGTCAACACTAAGTCTTCCAAAATCGCAAAATGATGTTGAATATATCAAACTGTAAATAGTTGTGCTGTCAACTGTCCATTTATTTCTTAGATGAAGGGGAGTTGACATCAAGAACAATGAATCAAGATTTCTACTTCGACGTAATGCTGAAGTGTTTTGCAATCCTTTGGTTGGCATGATGACTGAGTGGTTAGCACTGCTGCCTCACAGCTCTATGGAAGCAGGTTTGAATCTATCCTTGGGTGACTGTCTGTGTGGAGTTTGCATGTTCTTCTTGTGTTTGTATGGGTTTACACCAGGTGCTCTGATTTCCTCCCACCATCTGAAGATGATCAGGTTAGGTGGATTGGCCATGCTAAATTGCCCTGTGGTGCAGACTAGGTGGATTCACTTTGGTAATTGTGTGGGTAAGTCAAGGTAGGAAGCTCTTTGGAGGGTCAGTGCAAAGTCAATGGGGCAAATTGTGTCTTTTGTGCTAGAGGGATTCTATGATTCTGAGACATTTTTTGAGATCAGGTTACAGTCTACCCTACAAATTAATGAAACCACCCAATATGCTGTGTTTTTGTTGTGTGGTTGGCAGGGGGATAAGAGGCTGCTTGGCTTTGCAAACTATCACAGCTAGATGCAAGGAAATGGTTTTATTTGAAGAGTCACATCCTGTTGTCATGTAAGGATTATGGAAGCTACATCTTAGCATACATCGAGGGACATGGTTATCAGGGCAGGCTTTACTGCTGGTGGTGTATTTCGGAACTCTGCAAAGAGAGGCACCTGGAGGCTATCATTTAAAAATTACTATTCAGAGAAATAGGGAAATGTGTATTCATTGAAAGTTGGGAGCAACTATGGACTGTTTGCTATAATGAGTGTAATTCTACGCAGAGTGTGATCCATGATAAGTAGAAAAAGGGCTCATTTAGATCTGTAGTTTAAAGTATAGGTTGTGTACAAAATTAAATGGGAGTTTTCTCATTATTGTGGCAATAAAACTTTTATTATGTGTGATCTGCTAATGTCATACTTTCAACTGTTAATTGTTAAATAAGCTACATATAACACAACGATTTTTAAGCACATGACAATATATACTTCTATTACTCTTCAAAAACAGTATTTTACAGATCCCAAAAATATTCCTACGCTGTAGCCAAAAATATACAGTACTCACACCAAAGATAAAATCCTCTTTATCTAACACCTCAACAGATTTGATTTAACTGTGAATCAAACCATCAGTTTGGAAAAATTTGATAGCATCTTCTTGTAATTATCAGACAGCTGAGATTAACTATTCTCAGCATAAGATAACTTCTTCATGGTTTTACCCATAAATGTCTTGTCCAGGATCATCACTAACTCCTTACTCTCTGGCAATTTAGTGCTAATACATCTAACTAGTTTCTCTCATTCTCAGTAGCGCTGCTTTATACATCCATATTTATCCAAGGACTTTGCAGAACTGCCCAAAACTGAAAGTAAAATTCTAAAGATCTCTCACTAAGTTATAGGTGTTTCTATGAATTTTTTTAAAAAAGCAAGTCCTGAAATTTCAAACAAAACTTAATGTACAATTTTTTATCTTGCCTGGTTATAATCCTTTTTAAATAAAAACTAATTACTTATGAAAAGTAGCTCTCACAAACTGTTTTTAAAATCATCATTGCTACAAAAATGCTTACAAGTTAAATAAATATAAATAAAAGGAAGGAAGATCTTACAAGGAAATGCTGAGGGAACTGAGGCTGTTCTTATTGGAGAGAAGAAAGTTGAGAGGTGATTTAATTGAGACATATAAGATAATCAGACAGTTAACGTGGACAGTGAGAGCCTTTTTCCTCAGATGGTGAAGGTTAACACGAGGGAACATAGTTTTAAATTGAGGGGGTGATAGATTTAGGACATATATCAGGGGTAGTAGAGAGTAGTAAAGGCATGGAACGGCCTGCCTGCAACAGTAGTAGACTCACCGATAATAATGGAACGGTGTAGGTTAGATGGGCATCAGATTAATTTCACAGGTCAACGCAACATTGACGGCCGAAGGTCCTGTATTGCAATGTAAGGTTCTATGTTCTATGTTCTAAACATGAAATTAGTTACACCACAGTCTACATCATGTATATTGTGAATGAGAAATAGAGTTATGATAACATTCTTTTGTTATTGTATGCTCAAGGAGTTAATGGAAGAGAGGGGTAAAATCAATTTTGGTTGGTTCTGTTGAGTGAACTTGAGAGCTATATTATCATTGCTATTTTTGTGAGGTTATTGAACTCCTCCAACATTATAAATAGATCCTGCTTAAAAGGCACAGGATTTTGGGAGGGGGTTTCACAAGCTAATGCTGTGGCATCTACACCAACATCTACCTCTGTCATTGAGACTAAGAAGACAAAAGGATGAAGTGCATTTATAACATATCTTTCAGAAGCTTAGAACATTTCAAACTCTCTTTATAATTGTTGAAGAATTTTAAACTTCAGACACAGTTATAAGGAACATTACAGCCATTCTCTGCACAGCAGTGTCTCATAAACAGTGATCTGTTTTTAGTGATTTTCATTGAAGAGTAAATATTGCCAGTGAGCATGATATAGGATTCTCGTGCCCTTCAAATGGTGTACACTTGAGAGAGAACAGATAGTGCCTTGGTTTAGCATCAGTCTGAATGACAGTATCTCTGAGATTGCAACACTCCCTCAGTACTGGACTTGAACCTACGACCTTCTAAATTATTATTATAAATGTCACCTTTGAGCCAAAACTGATCTTAAGATGCAATTCCTCTGAAAAATAACTCCCTCTTTGTCCTCATCTCCTCCATTAGAACCTCCTTGGAGGTGTGGAAAGTGTTCTTTGCAACAATCAGCAAGTGTTTAAAATAAAAGATGAAATGTCAAAGTGATAGATGAATCTCCATTTTAAGAGGTACATTCTGACTTAAATTAACCTAGGAGATTTGGAGGAAATGGCCCCATTCCTGATATTTTGCAAATGGTAATGAAGTCCAAAAATAAAACTTCCTGGATTCATGGTGACACTTTTGGGGATGGGGCTTTTTGCGCCATTGCTCTCTTGCTGGAAATCCAAAGCAAGGCTAGTGTCCCTGAATTGTTGTCAACTGTCCCTAAGTCCAGCTTATTTTTGTGATCAACATGTAACTCATCAAGATGTATAAACAAGTTCTAAACGCCTTGATCCTGAGCACATTTTTACTTCCAAATGAGTTACTCTTTAAAACATTGAGTTTATTTCTGTTCCATTTGAATTGTTCAAATCATCAAGTTAAGCCTTAGATGACTGGAATTTAAAAATAAATTCTTAGCAGTTCAGATATAGTTACATTTACTGCTCATCCTTTTGTTCCTGACATAGTGATGATTGGCTTTCTCCATGAACTGCTGCAGTTCTATTAGTGAAATGCCCACAGTAATGTCTGCTAGACCATTCTCAGCAGTAGCAACATAGAGAGTCATATAGTAAAGCAGTATGGAAACAGAATCCTTTGGTTAATGCAGCCCATGCTGAACAATATCCCAAACTAAACTAGTCCCACCTGCTTGCTCCTGGCTCATATCCCACCAAATCTTTCCTATTCATGTACTTACCTAATTGACTTTTAAATGTTGTAACTGTGTCTGCATCCATCACTTTGTCTGGCAGTTCATTCCACACATGAACCACCCTCTATGTAAATAAGTTGCCCACCATGTCTTTCTTAAATCTCTCTCCTCTCAACTTAAAAATATGTCCCCTGGTCTTAAAATCCCCATCCTAGGGAAAGAAATCTACCATTATCCCTACCTATACCCCTCATGATTTTCTAAACCTCTGCAAGGTCACCTCTCATCCTCTTACACTCCAATGAAAAAAGTCCCAGCCTATCCAGCCTGTCTTTATCCTTCAAACCTTCCGTACCGAGCAACCTTCCGTACCGAGGTAAATCTCTTCTGAACCCTCTCCACATTGATAATATCCTTCCTATAACTGGACAATTAGAACTGACACAACACTCCAGCAGAAACCTCACCAATGTCCTGTACAATTTCAACATGACTTCCCAACTCTTATACTTAAAGGAATGAAGGCAAGTGTGCTAAATGCCTTTTTAACTACCCTGTCTATATGTGATGCTAACTTCAAAGAATTATGTACCTGAACCCCGAGGTCTCTGTTCTACAGGGTAAAAACGAGGACGGCAGATCTGAAACCCAAGTCTGAATAAGGGTCTTGGTAAAGGGCTTTTGCCTGAAACGTCACTTTTTCTGCTCCTTGGATGCTGCCTGACCTGCTGTGCTTTTCCAGCATCACTCTAATTCAGACCCTATGTTCTACAGCACTACCTCCATCCCTCCCCAACTATTAATTGTATAAGTCCTGCCCCAATTTGTTGTACCAAAATTCAATGCCTCACAATTATCCAAATTGAAAACCATTAGCCATTTTTCAGCCCAATGACCCATTAGATCAAGATCCAGTTGTGATCTTAGATAACCTTCTACTCTCTACAATGCCACCAATTTTGGTGTCATCCACTAACTTACTAACCTGTTTGCTATATTCTCATCCAAGTCATTTATATAAATGACAAACAAAAGAGAACCCAGAACCAATCCCTGTGGAACATTGCTGGTGACAGGCCTACAGTCTGAAAAGCAACCTTCCACCACCACCTGTTTTCTGCTCTTAAGCCAATTTTGTATCCAATTTTCAAGCTCACTCTGAATCTCATGTGACTTAACTTTGCTAATTAGCCTATCATGGGGGAACCTTGTCAAAGACTGACTGAAGTCCAAGTTAACAATGTCTACTGCTCTGCCATCATCCATTTTTTGGCAACTTGCTCAAAAAGCATGAGATATGATTTTTCTCACACAAAACCATGCTGACTATCCCTAATAAATTTTTGCTTCTATAAATGTTTATAAATCCTATCTTTTAGAAGCACCTCCAACAATCTATCCACAATCAAAGTGAGACTAGCAGGTCTATAATTCCCTGGTTTCTCCTTACAACCTTTCTTAAATAAAGGCACAATATTTGCAACATTTGCAATGTGAACTGTCTTTAAAATATCAATATTTAATTCCCTGAGTTCTCTAACCTTCATTTCTTTCTCCACACTAAAAACTGATACAAAATAATCATTTAATGTATCTCTCACCTCATGGGATTCAACACAAAGATGATCTGCTTGATCTTGAAGAGGCCCTATCCACACTCTACCCTGTTACTCTTAATATACTTGAAGAACCTCTTTGAATTATCCTTATCTGCCAATGCTATCTGATATACCTTCTTTGCTTTCCTGATTCCCTTCTCAAGAATGTCACTACGCTCTTTAAATTGATTAAGAGAATCATTTGAACCCAGTTGTCCTTATCTAATTTAAGATTCCCTTTTATTCCTGACTAGAACCTCAATATCCTTATGCGTCCATAGTTCCTTAATCTTACCAGCCTTACCCTTCACCCTAACAAGAGCATGATGCCTCTGAACTCTTGTCATCACACTATGGAAAGCCTCCCACTTGACAGACATCCATTTACCTGTGAACAGATGACCCTAATCATATTCACATCTTTGTAACAGAGGTTGGTGAGAAGCTGAAAAATACATCTTTGAACAGTCAGCACAGGGGCCATTCAACTCCTGGGTTGAGTTAGGATTACAAGAGAGCAAACTAGTCAGCTACCCAAATTAACCCAATGAAACAACACTTCTGCAATTATTTTGATAGCTCTAGAATATATTCACTATACCTCTCCACCTCATTTCCAAAACTTTTTGTATCTGATCTAATATCTCCTGGTGCGGCTTCGTGTCACAGTTTGTTATGGAATGGTGCACATACTCTGAGGAACAGCAAACACAGCCAAGGATGAAAGGAGAATGAGAAAGCCAAAACCAAATAATGTTAAACTTGAAAAGTTGCAGAAAAGATTTACAAGGATGTTGCCAAGATTGGCATGTTTGACCTATAGGGAGAGGCTGAATAGGCTTAGATTTTTTTTCCCCTGGAGAGTCAGAGGCTGATGGGTGACCTTATGGAGGTTTATAAAATCATAAGGTGGACAAGGTGAATAGTCAAGGTCTTTTTTTTTCCTGGAGTGATGCAGTCCAAAGCTATATAGCATAGGTTTAAGGTGATGGGGAAAGATTTGAAAAAGACCGAAAGAGTAACTTTTTCACTTAGAGGGTGGTGCATGTATGCAACAAGCAACCAGAAAAGATTATAGAGCCTGGTACAATTACAATGTTTAAAAGGCATTTGGATGGGTATATGAATCGAAAGTGTTTGTAAGGATATGGGGCAAATGCTGGAAAATGGGACGAGGTCAGATTGGGATATTTGTTTGGCACAGAAGAGTTGAACCGAAAGTTCTGTTTCCATGCTCTACATTGCTATGACTCTATATCAAGTAAAACTGAATAGACCATCCTGAGAGGCATGGAGAGTGAAGGGTTTGGGAAAAAAAAATGTAGAATAAGGAAAGGCTATCTTTGATATTTGTGATGAAAAAAGAATTATGAGCAAGGACAAAAGAGGTAACAGAACAGTGACAAATAAATTATGGAAGAAGAGGAGCGTATGCAAATGGGTTCTGAATATATGTCTTTGGACAGGCAAAATATTTTTCTTCTTTGCTTTCTTAATAATTTTTAAGAAGCATGATTTTAAGATGAAAGGTAAAAGGTTCAGAAAGGATTTGAAGAAACTGAGGACGACACTAAGGTAGGTGGAGTTGTGGATAGTGATGAAGGATGTAGTAGGTTGCAGAGAGACATAGATAGGATGCAGAGCTGGGCTGAGAGGTGGCAAATGGAATTTAATGGGGACAAGTGTGAGGTGATACACTTTGGACGGAGTAATCGGAATGCAAAGTACTGGGCTAATGGTAGGATTCTAGGGAGTGCGGATGAGCAGAGGGATCTCGGTGTCCATGTACACAGATCCCTGAAAGTTGCCACCCAGATTGACAGGGTTGTTAAGAAGGTATACAATGTTTTAGCCTTTAATAATAGAGGGATTGAGTTCCAGAACCAGGAGGTTATGCTGCAGCTGTACAAAGCTCTGGTGCGGCTGCACTTGGAGTATTGTGTACAGTCCTGGTCACCACATTATAAGAAGGATGTGGAAGCTTTGGAAAGGGTGCAGAGGAGATTTACTAGGATGTTGCCTGGTATGGAAGGAATGTCTTACGAGGAAAAGCTGAAGGCCGTGAGGCTGTTCTAGCTAGAGAGAAGAAGGTCGAGAGGTGATTAAATAGAGACGTACAAGATAATCAGAGGGTTAGATAGGGTGGACAGGGAGAGCCTTTTTCCAAGTATGGGAAAGGCAAACACGAGGGGACACAGCTTTAAAGTGAGGGGAGATACATATAAGACAGATGGCAGAGGTAGTTTCTTTACTCAGAGAGTAGTAAGGATATGGAATGCATTGCCTGGAATGGTAGTAGATTCGCCAAGTTTAAGTTCATTTAAGTCTTCATTGGACAGGCATATGGATGTAAATGGAATAGTGTAGATGGATGGGCTTCAGATTAGTAAGACAGGGCGGCGCAACATCGAGGAACGAAGGGCCTGTACTGCGCTGTAATGTTCTATGTTCTATGTTTTCCACTCAGTGGGTGCTGCGATAGTGGACTGCACTGTCTGAGAGAGTAGTTGAGTCCAGAACCACAGTTCTTAGTTTAGGGATGCTATTGTTATTTCAAAGTCACATAAAATGATTATAATACACATTGTTTTCAGGACTATTTTAAACCAAAGGGTTGAACCTCCTCAGAAATTCAATCCAAAGTATTCACAGTAGAGCAAATTATGGTTCAAGCAATTGTATGTCTTCAACTCTCAGTAAATTATTACATTTAGCTCAACAGCAGTAAGTTATTATCAATGACTTAGAGATAAAAATGAACGTTGTAAAGGCTGAATGTCTCACAAATCATGAGAATGTAGAAAGTATGCAGAAACATTCCCATCCATCTCATCCAGCTTTCTCAGATCTCAAATGCTTAAATAACATTTCCTATCATTCCTCTAAACTTCAATGAATAGAAGGCCAGCTGGCTTAAACTTTCCTCACGAGGCAACCCATTCTTCTCAGGAAGCATCCAAGTGAACCTTCCCTGAGCTACTTAGATGGCAAACATATCTCTGCTGAAGTAAGGAAACAAAAATGATACACAGCATTCCACTCACTTTGCCACATTCCCACTCAGAAGAAGATTCAAAGCCATTTTGAAAATTATGCCCCGGGTTTTGACAAGGGAATTACATGTTGTCTATAACATCGGCAATCCAGCCCATGAATTTAGCCAATTCAGTCCTTTTGCATTTATATTTATTACTTGCTTGCTTGCCCCATTTGCATTTTGTGGGCTTAAAACTTTGGAAAAGGGTGATTCTAGAGTTGTGGCTTTACTGACAAATAAACGTTAATCAAAACACTAAGTAGAAAATTTGAGATATGTGGAAAGTAACACAAACATGGATTTAAACTTTATATGTGGTCCTGAAATGATAAAAGACACATGCACGCAGCCCATTAAAAAATAAAACTGTTGAATTGTTAACTTGGAGTCACCACATTCAAATCAAATGTAATCTTGACTGATGTTCACATTCAGTGCTCCCTTAGAGATTCTATTCATCAGATAGTCATTTCTAGAACACATTGGCAAGAGTCCTTGAAATGTATGTGACCAGGCCCACCTTGATCAAGAAACAGCATTTGAATAGGTTACTGAGTCAGACAATCATAGAGATGTACAGCATGGAAACAAACCCTTCAGTCCAGCCCGTCCATGCTGACCAGATATCCCAACACAATCTAGTCCCACCTGCCAGCTCCCGGTCCATATCCCTCCGAACCCTTCCTAATCATATACCCATCCAATTGCATTTTAAATGTTGCAATTGTACTAGCCTCCACCACTTCCTCTGGCAGCTCATTCCATCCATGTACCACCCTCTGCATGAAAAAGTTGCCCCCTTAGGTCTCTTTTATATCTTTCCCCTCTCACCCTAAACCTATGCCCTCTAGTTCTGGACTCCCCAACCCCAGGGGAGTCTTTGTCTATTTATTCTATCCATGCCCCTCATAACTTTGTAAACCTCTATAAGGTCACCTCTCAGCCTCCGACACTCCAGGGAAAGCAGCCCCAGCCTGTTCAGCCTCTCCCCATAGTTCAAATGTTTCAACCCAGGTAACATCCTTGTAAATCTTTTCTGAACCCTTTCAAGTTTCACAACATCTTTCCGATAGGAAGGAGACCAGAATTGCATGCAATATTCCAACAGTGGCCTAACCAATGTCCTGTACAGCCACAACATGACCTCTTAACCCCTGTACGCTACTCTGATCAATAAAGGAAAGCATACCAAAGGCTTTCTTCACTATCCTATCTACCTGCGACTCCACTTTCAAGAAGCAATGAACCTGCTCTTTGTTCAGTAACACTACTAGGACCTTACCATTAAGTGTATAAGTCCTGCTAAGATTTGCTTTCCCAAAATGCAGCACCTCGCATTTATCTGAATCCATCTGCCACTTCTCAGCCCATTGGCCCATCTGGTCAGATGGAGAGAAATCTGGAGCAAATGTGATGGCAACGAAGTTAGCTTCAAAATATAAAATGCTTTCTGAAAAATATGAAACTTAACTCAGGGATTTATTGTGGAGAACATTGTTGTCATAATCAATGTTCTAAAATGATTCAAAATCACTCAGTTGTTCCTAAGTTAGTAAAACCTACTCTTCTGTATAGAAGTTGTGTAGGTCACATAAACTTCTCATTATTGGTGCTTGGATTTTGCTTAAAAGAGCAATTCAAATGCAGAGATAAATGCTTTCACATTTTATAATTCTAGATTTTATCTCTAATGAACTACAATGGTCATGCTGACACTGATTTTCATAATTTTCATCTGTCTTCCACATCCCAACATCTTAATGAATAATCTCTGTTTGGCTAGTCATTACACACGAACGCCGTACTTCAATGGCAGAGATCAGTTTGACATCACCAAGCTTACTGACTTTTTCAAATATCAATGGCTACAGATTAAAGGGTCCATGAATCAAGTGATGACGGGTTGAAGATAAGGAATAAGTTGCTAAATGAAAGAATGATTTTTTTTAGTCATTTGTGTTCTACAATAAATAACACAGTAAAATACATTGAAAAGCTTCAATTGTTACCACAGTCCAGCATCATTTATAATAGTTTAAGAATAACAAGAATAAAAATATATAGCTTAAAGAAAATCCATCTTCATTCTGTCACCTCCAGCATAAATCCTGAGGTGTGCTGGAACACACATTTTTCCCCTCTAAGATGTACAACTGCCTGGGAGAAACATTTAAGGACTATATTCACGTTCACTAAATTCTCTTTATTAACCTACCTTGTTATTAGCACATCATCCAGATAAATGGTGACCTGGGGTAGACCTTGCAAAATGTTCTCCATCGCCTGCTGAGAAATTGCACAGGTTCATGATATCTCAAATAGCAGTCTCGTATATTGGTACAAACCCTTATGGGTATTAATTGTAGCATACTTCTGGGAATCCTCATCAAACCACAGAAAGATTAATGCATTCTTTCCATATAATGTGCCCAGTCTTCAACAATAGAATTGAATGAGTCAAGCTTCCCAAATGGTGCCAGCAATCAAGTCACCAAGTCATCCTTTGTTTACATGTGAAGAACCCTTGACACTGATCCAGCCCCCTCAGAGTCAGCTCTCAGAGTGAATCAGATGTCTGACCTTCCTGTCCTTATCTGTCAGCTTGGCCTACCTGATTGATCAGATTAGCAGCCCCAGTCAGTGAACTCACATTTTATGAGACTCACCTGGCTGGCCTCGTTACAATCACCACGAGTGAGTTCAGTTCACTTGACCTACATTTCCAATTTAGTCGTACAGTTGTGTGTGCAAATTCAAGTTCATTAGGGCAACATGGTTGTTCAGTGGTTCACACTGCTGCCTCACAGTGCCAGGGATTCGGGTTTGATTCCAGCCTTGGGCAACTGTCTGTGTGGAGTTTGCACATTCTCCCCCTGTCTGTGTGAGTTTCCTCCCATAATCCAAAGATGTGCAGGTTAGGTAAATTGGCCGTCTAAATTGCCCATAGTGTTCAGGGATTTGTCATTCTGATGCATTAGTAAGGCATAAAATGTAGAGTAGTAGGGTAGCGGAACGGATTTGGATGGGTTATTCTTCGGACGATCAGTGTGGACTTGTTGGGCCGAATGGCCTGTTTCCACACTGTTGGGATTCAATGATCTATGATTTTTTTAACCCAGATGTATGGAAGAAAATTTTTATTACAGGCTTTGCTATGCTGCAGATAATGAAGGATTTAGACTTGAATTGAATTCACAGGCACAGAGCCACAGAAATGTTATAGGCAGTGTTGTTCAAGATACCAAGCTTTGAATCATTATGTCTGACAGTAATTTCAAGTTATTGCATTAGCCTAAATCTACAAGGCCCAAGGTCTGCAGCAGTTCAAGAAAGCAGCTCACCATTATCTTTTCCAGAGCAATTCGGAATGTGAAAAATGCTGGCCAAACTAATGACGCCCACATCCTATGAATGACTTTTGAAAGTTTCTGCTGTGGACATGGGGATTGACATATTAAAGCATAAATGCTGGGAGCAGTATTGACCCCTAAGAGGGATATGACTGAAGGCCTCCACAAGCAATCTCAAGTTAATATTTTGAAGTGCGCATCTTTCTGATTTGTTGTTTTAACCACCTCTACAAATCAGTCAATAATAAACAAAATCTTCTCTTCCTTCAAGATGTGTAGCTAAGATTTAGAATTATACAAGAGAACTGGTAAATATAATAGCAAGTAAAGGCTGTCATTTTAGGTCAAGGCATGATGTTTTGAAAAAGTTAAAAATTAGGAACATGATTCCTAATATTTGTGAATCAATCATTTGAAGTTTAAAAGAAAGGAACCCACTATGCATATAGAACAGATTGTAGATATACTTGCTGGCACCTCTTTTTAAAAAGTCGATGAGGTTATTAAATCCTAGCTCTAGGAATCAGAAGCTGAGAGTGTATAGGTCACTACAGCCCTCACAAGACCTGATTTTGTTTTTGAGGTGACAGGAAAATGAGGAATCTTCACCTTATTCCAATTGTCTCTTGCTCAGAAGGAATCAAGGTGGTCCAGTAGGCACCCAGTCATAGGATGAACCACATACAGAAGTCTTCTTTCAGGACCTCCAGTCATGGTTGGGCCCTGCAGCTCACTCTGCCTTCAGCAGACACTCTCAACATGTCAGGATGTCCTAGTCATAAACTCGTCCAGGGTGTTCTGCTCAAAACTCTGAAACCAGTAGTCTCTACTATAATCCCAAACCTGTGCTACTGATGCTATACTAAATCACTGGCTAGCTATCTGAGCCAAGTGCCCTCCACCATGCACTAAAACCTTGGTTAAATAAGCAAAAATATAATCTATCAATATGCATCAGACACTAAGCAAATATAATATTTTAGTAATCCTATGACTACTAAGCATGAAGGAATATATTTGCCTGTCAATTATGCTTTTGGCATTTACAACAATCATTCTCTCTGTTGGTTGTTGAGTTCCCCAAGGTTGGGGGATCTGATACTGGGACATGGCTCCAATTTTTGGGAATTACTGTGCTATCAAGAACTTTGATATTATTGCTGGCAGTCCTAGATCTACTAGGACATGGATTTATGATGCTGAGGCTACCTATAGACCAAATCTCCAAGCTGGAAATGAATGGTTGACAAATTCAGTATTTTAGATCAGAGTGGTGCTGGAAAAACACAACAGGTCAGGCAGCATCCGAGGAGCAGGGAAATTGACATTTCGGGCAAAAGCCCTTCATCCTGATGAAGGCTTTTGCCTGAAACGTCGATTTTCCTGATCCTCAGATGCTGCCTGACCTACTGTGCTTTTCCAGCACCACTCTGATCTAAACTCTGGTTTCCAGCATCTGCAGTCCTCACTTTTGCCTACATTCAGTATTTTAACCCGGGGCAGAACTCGGACCTCTCAAGGCATGCACAAAAGAATGCTTAACACAAAATATATATTTTAAACATAAAATGTAATTCATGATATAGTAAGGTATCGAAGAGTGCTATGTGTTGTACTGAAAGAAATTGAACTGTTTTGCTCTTCCAATGACTTCACACAGACATTATGGCCATCCGTGATTTCCTCAGTTAACTCTGAGAATACTGATAACTTCATAACTCATTCTCAGTTATGTTGGTGACTGAAGTATGAACACCCAGCAGACCATTATCCAATGGCCTGTTCACCATATAAAATGTCTTTTGTTTCATAGCCATCATCCATCCCATGAATGAATTCCAAGCCAGCACAGACCTCACTGGTTTAGCGATGAGTGCACACTGATGGAATTTGCACACTCCAAAGCCTCTGAGTTGGTGGTCCTTGCTCTGCCAAGTGATGCTGAGAGTACTGCTGAGGATGTACAGGGAGAATCTGATCAGCCTTTTCTCCCACCAAGCATTTGTTGTCCAGGTCACCCTACCACAAATCATCAAAACGTTCAAGTTGCTTAAAACAACAAATTACTTTTCAGTGATATGGAATGTGGAATGAATGGTCAATTTTCTTTGGTGCTATTGGTTCAGGGAGAAATGTTATCCATAGCACAGTAACTGTTTTTGAAATAATGCCATGAGATTTAAATAGATGGAAAGTACACTTCAGTTCATCATTCCATGTGAAAGACAACAAATTGGACGATGCCGTATTCCTTCGAACAATGCTGCATAACTTTATCTCTGAAGGATGAGTATAAGTTTGAACAAACAGTCTTCTTGTCAGGGCAAGAATGATATGACCTGAGTCAACTTGACTGAGAAGTTAATTAAGATGGAGTTGAAACTTTAGTTTAAAAATGACTGAACTATTTTATTGTGTGAACACACTCTGATCAAACTTCTAACTTTTTTTTAACCACAGATCAAACAGTCATTTGCTTGTTCTTACAATATAATTGTTCACATTAATTTACAGACTTGCATCTTCAAATGGTATTAAAGTATAAAACTACACTGGATAAACAATACATTTCTTGTCATTTATTTTCATTACATGTTAATATTTGGGTTTAATTCACTCTTTAGAGTATTGGATCGAGTCTTCTGTTATTTTACTCCAAGTATGAACTTAGCTAAAACATTCAAAGTTCATAATACAACTCAAAAGCAATTAAATTATTGTATGCTTTGCTATAATATTTGAATTCTTGGTGAATTCTTAACCATTCAGACTCTGATTGAAACTGAATTTATTTTACTGTGGTAAAGTTCATTTTTGTAGTACTAGCGCCAGAACAAAGAATAGAAATATGCCTCATTCTTCTATCATCTGTTTTAATATTTTAACATCCCACCTAAGGGATTGGCTGGTGCATAAACACTAACGCTTTCAGAGGGAATGATAAAAAGCCTTCAGCCTGAAGGCATATGTTCTGAACATATGTGGGGAAGAGATATTTCACCCAAAGGGTTATGAACACTAGCTTGTGTTGTTTCTTTCCTTAACTGTGGCTTCACACATTGCGTGAGATATATTGTGTATGTTGTTTAGAACAGAATAGTCTTTAATGGATTAAAATAAATACCATGTGTCACAGAATAATGTTGCCTTGGAAGCTCGTGGATCCTTCTTAATAGGGATAGTAAGTCCCACGGTTGCTAATTTGGAGGCCTCCTCATGCAAGTTTGCACCACAAGCTGATGTTGGTTGACTTGGGGCCCCCTTATGGATCTGACATTGGTGTCAAAACACTCATTAGAAATTTTGGCTCATTAACTCTATTTTTCTCCTCATGGATGCAGTCAGATCTTGCTGAATATTGCTGGCACTTTCTGTTGTTATTTCATTAACCAAGCTTTTGGCTACATTTCCTATCATGTCCTTTATCCTACGAGTGTCAATTTTTGTTTCATTGTTCTTCCATGAAGCACCTTCAACTAGTTTCCAACATTAAAGACACTATACAAAATAAAAGGTGCAAGTGTGCTAATCTCCAATAGTAGAATCAGATTACATCATCACTTTTGATCCTTAAGGTTTTTTTTCATTCAATAATTTTTGATGTATGAGTTTCAGGTCCACACCTCAAAAATCAATCATTTTTCAAATGTCCAACATCATGTTTTACTTAAATAAACCATTTTAAGTAGTATTATTAAGATAATAGTCATTGTATTTGCTGAATCAGTGACTCTGTTGATTAGAGCTCTACTGCTTTACATCTGGAGGTTGTAGGATGCAACCAAAGTTTATAATTTTCTGCAGTGCTATTAGATAAAAAACATATTTTAGTTAGACATCTGATATCTACAGGTTGTGCAATCAAAACTATCTGCAGGAATTCAGACAATCATCACGTAATCATTATGAGAGCACAGCCTCGTCCCCACATTAGGACTGGACAGTGGAGAAGACAGAGGAGGAAGAAAAGGAAGAAGAGTGAGAGGAAGATATGATGTCAGAAAACAAGAGGGCAACTAAAACAGCTCCTTTCCGGCCGGGCAGTCCATGATCAGCTCAGCTGACGATGGTATAGTGTAGGTAAAAACAATGACTGCAGATGCTGAAAACCAAATACTGGATTAGTGGTGCTGGAAGAGCACAGCAGTTCAGGCAGCCTCCAACAAGCAGTGAAATCGACGTTTCAGGCAAAAGCCCTTCATTAGCGTATTTAAGCCCACAATCCCAGTTAACAACAGTCTTGCCCTTGATAATGATCATCACAGTGTCCACTTGGCCCCCATGGCGATAATCTCCCTCCCTCCCAACATCCAACAGTATGTCCTCCAATGTGGTTCCTCTACTGCTTTTACAAGTCATGATGTAGCTCAAAAATATCATGAGACTTTCTTGGGAGCAAATGGTGTGCGCAGAGTCCTTGAAATGAGAACAAAGAGATTCATCAAATTTATTATTCATCATGTAATTCAATGCCTTGTAAACCCTTTCCCAATGTATTATCTCATATCTTTTCATGTGGATTCCATTTGTCACTATTCTATGCAGCTGAGAAAACAATTGTTATCCTCCACCAGTTTACAGTAGCTTCCTCACTACTTAGCAAGCTAAAACATTTTGTGTCACCACAAACTTCTTGATCATGTCTTATATTTCCATATCATCAGCAAATTAGACAACCCCCCTCCATCCCTTCATCTAAGTCAAAAATTATAACCACATCAGTCTAAAACAAATTCAACTCACATGGTATTGAGAAAAGGCTGAAGGTAGACAATAGACAATAGGTGCAGGAGTAGGCCATTTGGCCCTTCAAGCCTGCACCACCATTCATTATGATCATGGCTGATCATCCACAATCACTATCCTGTTCCTGCCTTATCCCCATAACCCTTGATTCTACTATCTTTAAAAGCACTATCCATCTCTTTCTTGAAAGTATCCAGAGACTTGGCCTCCACTACCTTCTGGGTCAGAACATTATAGTTATGCATCACCCTCTGGGTGAAGAAGTTTAGAACTCTGTTCTAAATGGCCTACCCCTTGTTTTTAAACTGTGTCCTCTGGTTCTGGACTCATCTATCAGCAGAAACATGCTTCCTGCCTCCAATCCATTAATAATTTTATATGTCTCAATCGGATCCCCTCTCATCCTTCTAAACTCAAGTGTATACAAGCCCGGTCACACCAACGTTTCAACATATGATAGTCCCGCTTTTCCGGGAATTGACCTTATGAACCTACACTGCACTCCCTCAACAGCCAGAATGTCCTTCCTCAAATTTGGAGACCAAAACTGCACACAATACTCCATGTGCGGTCTCACCAGGGCCCTGTACAGCTGCAGAAGGACCTCTTTGCTCCTATACTCAATTCCTCTTGTTATGAAGGCCAGCATGCCATTAGCTTTCTTCACTGCCTGCAGTACCTGCATGTTTGCTTTCATTGACTGATGTATGAGAACACCTAGATCTCATTGTACTTCCCCTTTACCTAACTTGACTCCATTTAGATAGTAATCTGCCTTCTTGTTCTTGTCACCAAAGTAGATAACCACACATTTATCCACATTAAGCTGCATCTGCCATACATTCATCCACTCACCTCGCCTGTCCAAGTCACTCTGTATTCTTATAATATCCTCCTCACATTTCACCCTGCCACCCAGCCTTGTGTCATCAGCAAATTTGCTAATATTACTTTTAATGGCTTCATCTATATCATTGATGTATATTATAAACAGCACCAAACCTTGTGGTACCCCACTGAGGACTGCCTACCGTTCCGAAAGGGACCTGTTTATCACTACTCTTTGCTTCCTATCAGCCAGCCATTTTTCAATCCAAGTCAGTATCTTGCCTGCAATACCATGTGTCCTAATTTTGCTCACTAATCTCCTATGTGGGACCTTATCAAAGGCTTTCTGAAGTCCAGGTACACTACATCCACTTGCTCTCCCTTGTCCATCTTCAAACAAATTCCAGAAGATTAGTCAAGCACGATTTCCCTTTTGTAAATCCATGCTGACTCTGACCTATCCTGTTACTGCTATCCAAATGGGTCAGAATATTATGAATGCTTTGGACCGGATAACAAGAGTGCTGAAGACCAACACTTCAGAACTAGATGCAAGCTGTTCTAGTATACCAAGGAACCTCGACTCTCTGGCATTTGATTATCTGAATATCGGATTATCCGGCAAGATTGCAAGGTCCCGATGCTTGGCTATACTCCCCATTCGTGTCCTTCAGATAATTAGTTACATCACTGGTGTCTAATCAACAATGTAGAACATTCCTCTGGCATGTTCTCTACAGAAAAAGCAGGAGAAACCCAACTCAGCCAATTACTATCACATCAGATTGTTGTTAATCATCAGCAAAATGATGGAAAGGTTTCTCATACTATTAAGCAGCACTTACAAAGGAGTGCTCAGAAGTAATAGCTCACTGCTGCTCCGGTTACATTAATCATATAATTCCTATATTGTGGAAGTAGGCCATTCAGCCCATTGAGTCCACACTGACCCCGCTGAAGAGCATCCCACCCAGACCCACACCACCTCTGCATCTCCCACGGCTAATCCCCTAACCTGCACTTCCTAGCACAATTTATTATAGCCAATCCACCTAATCTGCAAATCATTTGACTGTAGGAGGAAACTGGAGCACCCATAAGAAATTCATGCAGGTAAGGGGAGAATGTGCAAACTCCACACAGACAGTCACCCGAGGCTGGAATTGAACCTGGATCCCTAACACTGCGAGGCAGCAGTGCTAACCACTGTGCCACCATACTGCCAGGTCACTTGGCTCCTGACCATATTGCAACTTTGGTCTAAACATAGACAAAGGGCCTAAACTCCAGAGGTAACGTCAGAGTGAGTGCCCTTGATATCAAGGAAGCACTAGACTGAGTGTGTTATCATTGGGTCCCAACAGATTTGAACTCAATGGGGATCAAAAAAACTGTCTGCTGCTGGAGTCATACCTAGTACAAATGAAAATTGTTTTAGTTGTTAGAAGTCAATTATCTCAGCCCAAGGACAATACTCCAGGGGATGCCCAGGATTCTTGGCCCAACCATCCTCAGCCACTTCATCAATGACCTTCCACCACCATAATGTCAGAACTGAAGACGTTTGGCGAAGATTACACAATGTTTGGATTATCTAGTGATCCTTCAAAGAATGGAGCATTTCATGGAGAATGTCCAGGCTTGGACTGATAAGTGGCAATTAACAATTGCACCACATTACTATCATGTAATGGCCATCTGAAACAGAATAGATTCTAACCGTTGCTCCTTGTATTAAATGTCATTTCCATTGCAAAATCTCCCATAATCAACTTCCTAGAGGTTATCTTTGATCAGAAACTGAACTGAGCTGACCATATAAATACGGAGCATAAAAGAAGCAGATCTGGGGCTAGCAATTTTGCCTCATGTAACACACCTCCTAACTCTCCAGTGCTTGTCCACCAGCTACATGGCACAAGTTAAGGGTATGATGGAATACTCTTCACTTCTCTGAATGAGCACAGGTCCAACAACGCTCAAGAAGCAATTCATCAAGCAGGACAAAGCAGTACCTTGACTGTATTCTATCCACAGTATTCAACATTTGCTTTGGTCATCATTAAAGCAAAATAGCAGTAGTGCATACCATCTACAAGATATGCTGCAAGAACCTACCAAGGCATCTTCAACAATACCTTCCAAGCCTCTACCCCAAGAAGGACAAAGGCAACAGATGCATGGGAACACCATGACCTGAAATTTAATGGAATTGAGGGCAACACACCAGTTAACTGAAAACATTTCATGGGAATGCAAGTGCATTGGGCTTTGGGCTGTGATAAATGACATCTAACAACCATAACAATCATCTTTTCTGCTAGGTCCGTGGAGAGTGTTTTGCCTGATTCCCATTTACCTCATTAATGCTCAGGCTGTCAGATTCCAATTGTTCTCTTTTTGTCGAGAGCAGTCACTCTCATCTCATCTCTGGAGTTCAGCCTCCTTAGTTCTTTTTTTTAGCCAAGGCTATGATGAGGTCAGAAATGTCATGGTCCAGGTAGAACCCAAATTGAACAAGTTATTGTTGGTTAATTCTGCTTGATAGTACTGTCGATAATTTGCGTTGGATTGGTCCTGCTGTTTTATGTGAACCGAACTTGCCTGAGCAATTTTTCACATTGTCAAGAATGCAGTATTGGAGCTGTACTGGAATGGTTTGGGCTCAGCTAATTCTAGAGCATAAGTACTTTCTTCAGTTCTTTCAAATCTGGTTAGTTAGTTGTGGGGTTGCTTAGCTCTGTCTCATGCATGCAACTTCTACAGTTTGGCATGTAAACTCTCATGTTTTGTAGTTGCATCATTTAGATCCCTTCTTTAGTTTTGCTTGCAGTTGCTCCTGGCCTGCCCTCCTGCACTCCTCATTGAGGCAGTGTTGGTTCCTTGGTTTGATGGTAACTGTAAAGTGGGGATATACTTGGTGTGAAATTACAGATTGTCTTTGAGTATGATTCCGATGGCCCACAGCTCCTCTTGAATGAGTTGCTCAATCTTTTGGCATCTATCCTACTCAGCATGGTGATAGTTCCGCACATGATAGAGTACATCCTCAATGTGAAGTCAAGACTTTGTCTCCAAAATGACTATCTGGAAGTTACTACTGCCAATACTGTCATGGACAGATGCATCTGCAACAGATGGATTAGTAAGGTCAAAAAAAGTAAGCTTTCCCTCATCATGAGCCACATACTCAGTGAATCAGCTTGAGGCTCTGACCACTTCAGTCAGTGGAGGTGCTCCTTGAATCATTGTAGACAGACCATATTTTGGGCCTTGGAAATCCTCAGTGCTTTATCCAAGTAATGATTCAACAACTGTGGATGAAATAGGTAGGTAACGGAACTAGCCAGGTAGTGATTACTTGGTACTTGTCGTAACCAACAGAGGGGTTCCTATTTTTACTTAACTCACAGGATGACTGTATATCTGGTTAGATCAGTATTTATTGCCCATCCCTAATTACCCAGAGGGCAGTTAAGAGCCAGTGACATTGCTGTGGGTCTGGAGTCACATTTGGGCCAGACCAGATAGTGATGACAGATTTCCTTCCCTAAAGGGCATAATGAATCAGATGCTATTTTTTTGCCCCCTGACAATTGACAATGACTTCATTATCATCATTGGACTTTTAATTCCAGACTTCTACTGTATTCACATTCCCACCATCTGCCATGTAGGATTCAATTCCAGGTCCCCAGAACGTTTCCTGGGTCTCTGGATCAATAACACCACTAGACTATCGCCTCCCCTTCCATGTCCATGTTTGACCTGATGCCATGGGTGTAGATTTTCACCTTCACTGCTTGGGTAGTCATCTTACCCTTATATTGAAACAAAATCTCTCAGTTTATATATCAGGCAGACAGGTCACTAACCAAGTGAAGTTGAAAATCTCTTATATTAGCCATTAATAATCAGTCCAGTTTATAATGTACCAAACTGGAAAATCTCTATTCTTTTGGAGAATTATGCTTGTATAAAGAAATTATAAAATTTTGATGGGTGTTCATTTTACCTGAATTCTAAAGTGAAATTCAAATTTGGGGCAAGCTAGAGCGTTTCAGAAAACATAAGTAGAATGTTTGAGATAGAATGCTATTTGTGTTCTGTTATGTAACAGGGAGATGTTTTGTTAACTTTTTTATGAGATTGCATGTAATGATTTACAAATATAAGGGAAATATAAAAACTATGTTTAGTTTCAGGCTGTAAAATGCAATGAATAAAAATGCACTATAGATCTAAAGATTCTAAAAGTAAATCATGCCAGTCTGTAAATATTTTCAGAATGGTAAGGACCTTTAGTGATGGTCGGAAAAACTTTCGAAACTAAAATGGAGATTTTGTAATCAGTAATGGGTGAATAACTGTGCTCCAGCTTTAAATGATTTGCAGAAGACAAATGTTTGATGTATTGCAAGTGCGGTTTTACAGATCCTGTTTTGCACAGTAGGATATTTTTCTTTTCCAAAGAGATGTTCAGAAACGAAGGGGAAAACTGGATGGAGGAGGTGTTTCATAAGAAGCTTCATAAAAGCACAAAATGCTGCTCGACACTTTTCCACTATAATATTTTGATGTGTAAAAGTACCAAATATTCCACACTCGTAATTCATTTGCCAGCTTCTAGAATGTAGTTTATGGCATTTGTGACAGTCACATTGTGCCAAGAGTCTCCTATAACAATTTCTTAGAAAATCACAACAAACTATAAAATTCTCAATCTTCCTAGTGAACAGAATATAAAGCACTATACAGATACAGATGTCTGGCAATGGTACTGCTATGTTTATATTTTGCCCACAAACATTTGTTAACTTTCTAAATATAATTTTTGTTTAGGAAAAGAGAACTAGATTTTGTTTTGTTTCATGGTTTGCTGCTAAGCTATAAACAGAATAGGAAAGCTCAGCTGAGACTGTGATTGATGATGAATACCACATTTCTGTAATCAGTGGTAGGAATGAAAGAAACAGTCTGTGCAGCTGTCATTGAAATGGTGAGTGTTCAGTAATTAGTCAAATATATACAGAGTATAAATTTTAAATAAAACATATAAAATGTTGAAAAAAGCTTATACAAAATAAAAATACTTCAGCTGGTAGAAATCTGAAATAAAAACATAACATTCTGGCAGCATCCATGACGAGCAGAACAGAGTTAACATGAGGAATCTCTAGTCCTGGAGAAGCTAAGAAGAAGGATGGCCAAGGGTACTTAATTGAGCAAGAGTCCAGAATTCACAATCTCAATGCATAAATTCACTGGGGGCATGTATAGGGTAAATAGACAAGGTCTTTTCTCTGGGGTGGGGGAGTCCAGAACTAGAGTGCAGAGGTTTAGGGTGAGAATGGAAATATTTAAAAGGGACCCAACAGGCAACATTTTCATGCAGAGCATGGTGTGTGTATGGAATGAGCTGCCAGAGGAAGTGGTGGAGGCTGGTACAATTACAACATTTAAAAGGATTGGTATATGAATAGGAAGAGTTTAGAAGGAAACGGGCCAAGTGCTGGCAAATGGGAATAAATTAATTTAGGATATATGGTCGGCATGGACGAGTTGGATGAAGGGTCTGTTTCCGTGCTGTACATTTCTATGACTTTATTTAAAGACTACCTGCCTATATTTGTTTCTCAATAAAAGCAAAACTTACCAGAATTAAGTGCCACATCCCAATAAAGTTCTACTCAGTCAAGAAATCCTTGTCTTCATAGGCTCGACTGTACATAAGGTGTACTGCCTTTGCATGTTTGACTTCTTCAGACAAGTATTTGCTACTTTTTATTTCAAATGTTATAGGTTTAAATTGATGCGAATGGTTGAGGTGGGGTGTATATTTTATCAGTGGAATACAGGTTGCACAGGGAGAGAGACTAGCTATCTTTCTGAGGCTGAGTAGACTAAAATCAATACAAGACAGAGATGGTTAATGGGGAAAAGAAGAGGAATATTCAGGGAAAGGTTGGATATCATCCATCCAAAGGTTGTAGAGTCAAAATGGCTGCATGTGACTTCTCCTGAGCTGGGCCATTTGTGTTGAAGGCTGTGTGTGTCACAGAGAGCTTTGTGTCCAGTGCATGGTCAGTGCTTACGGTGTGGTGGTACTGAGGGTATAGTCATAGCATGGAGCAAGCTAAATGTGAGGACTGTAGGGTCATGGGCAGGGATAGTGTATTCTCATAGGGAAGTCTTCTGTTTACTTGAGTGATTCTGCTAATGTGATCCCTTAGATGGATCAAACTATATAAAGAAATTTTGCCTTTGCACTTCTTGCTCACAACTCAGATTTCAGGCATTGCTTTCTCCAACAGCCGTGGGCCTGTGTCAGTGATGAACTCACCATGTTACCAACTGTGCTAACAGAGGATTCTGGTGAATGAGTGCATCTTTACGGTTTGGGAAACTTCATCCTCAGAGGTAGCATTGGGTGAAATGGACCTACAACTTGAGGAGGTGGAGCCTGGGGGAGGCTGCCTCATTCTTTTACTTTTGTGGGATGCTGATATGTGGAGTGGAGAAAGAATGAGGTGCTGACATGCCGAATGTCTGTTACAGAA
Source organism: Chiloscyllium punctatum (assembly GCF_047496795.1). Classification (NCBI taxonomy): domain Eukaryota; kingdom Metazoa; phylum Chordata; class Chondrichthyes; order Orectolobiformes; family Hemiscylliidae; genus Chiloscyllium; species Chiloscyllium punctatum. Next base: position 123,135,391 of record NC_092739.1, read on the forward strand.
ACAATGTCTCACTCTATCTGCATAGTTCAGAGGCACTGTCATTGGCTTTCAGTGACAGTTGTACCTTTCCACCAGCCAAGTCACTACTGCTCTGTTGGTCTGTGTGTGCTCCCTCCTATTTTTGGCAACCCTGTCCTGCACACAGACAAAACAAAGGATTGAGTATGATTGCAATGGCTGCATAATCACTTCAAGGACGTGCATAGTCTGTTTGCATAGAATCTGACTCCTCCTCAGTAAGTGGTTAAGAAACACACTGTACTGCAGTTGTTATAACACTGGCAACATGATATTGCTGTGAGTTATTCAGTGCACATATTCCACATGGTTCTGAGGCTTGCATGCAATCATCCTATCCAATATACTTCTACATTGGCATGTTTGGACTGACCGAGCCCTTTAGCTGTCAATTAGCTGTGAGTAGAAGGCATGAGTTATGTGCCCAGAGAGCGGGACATTATTCATCCTCTTCTTGCACTGGATTAATGTTCTCTTGCAGCACATGCAGATGTCAACCTGTGCTGCTAACTCAGTCTGAGACTTGATTAGGTAGGAGACCCTCCTGATGCGGTAACTGAGGAAGAGGACTCTACACCTCTTTTGAACAGCTTAGGCCAGAACCTCTAGTGAGGTATCAACAAAAATATGAGGACAATTTCTGTTTGAACGAGGTGAATAATGAAAACATCAGGACTTCTGTCAAGATAGTGGATGTTTACCAGCTTGCTAAGTTAAATGTGGTTGCAGATAATCTCCATATCATCTTTACAGTTGCAGATCATCTCTAGACTGAGATATGATACCTTCCATCAATGGCTACAGCACCGTGGGAAGCCTGCTATTCTGACAAAACCATGTACAAATTCCACCTTCCTCTTTCATTTCAGATGGAACATGAGGAACCTGCATCTCCTGGCATTATGAACTTCTATCACTGCCTGGTGCAGCAATGAATGGGGAATTGGGAAATGTTAGAGTCATGGCTCACTTTAATATGGAAGGATCCAAGCACAAAAAAGTGCACTGGCATTTTGATGTGAAAATAACACCCATAGCTCGAAAAATTAGAGATGTTGTGAAGCTCAATATTTTTGCCTTAGCATACAACAGTAAAGGAACTATGTTAAACATGACAAATCACTGGGTAGAAACAGCTGGACCATTGAGGCAATTTCTGGTTATTGCAATTTAGGAGAAATGTCAAGGCCTTGGGAAAGATCATAAGACCATAAGATGCAGGAGCAGAATTAGGCCATTCACCCTACTGGGTCTGCTCCATCATTCAACCATGGCTGATATGTTTCTCAACTCCATTTTCCTGTCTTCTCCTGTAACTCTTGATCCCCTTACTGATCAAAAACTTCCCTCCTCTGTGGCAATGAGTTCCAAAATTCATCTTCCTTTGGCTGAAGAAATTCCATCTCATCTCAATTCTAAAAGTTCAGCCCTTCCTTATGAAACTGTGCCCCCAGGTCCTAATCCGTCCTACTAGTGAAAACATCTTCTTCATGTCTACTCTATCCGGGAGCTGTCAGCTTCAATGACTGAAATGGAATGCATTGCCTTAAAGGATAGTGGATGCATATTCAATAGTAACTTGCAAAATTGAATTGAATAAATATTTAAAAAGTGCATGTCTAGGGAACTACATGGAAAGAACAGAGAAGAAAAACTAACTTTTTTCAGAGAACGAATGGAGGTCGAGTGACTTCTGTGTGATTCAATGATTCTACTGGATAAGTTAAAACCATTACTTTAAAATTATCTTTAGTGCAATCTTCAAAATGGACCAGTTTGTATTCAGAATAGATGAAGCCTCCTCCTTTGGTCAACAGTACAGCTTAACCCTAGCTTTCGAGGAACATGCATTGCTGCAAAATATGATTTATTTACAGTTGTTAGACCAGTCATCCTTATAGACTTACTGAGTGAGATTATTAATTTAGTGGTAAATTACTAGGCATTCTTTTGCAGTGAGCCCCTAACCATTGTGAGCTAATTTAAAACTCATTCCCCTTACTTCTCTTTATTAATGGCTTATTAAAGTTCAATTACTGAATTTCCTCCTAAATTCCTAAAACTTAAATGTTAACAAAGATTGTTGTTCCAAGCTTAACATCAACCTGTAATGTTACAGGAAGACCAGAGCATATCCCAGGGTGTTTGAGTGGTTCTTTGTATGTATATATATATATATATATATTATATATAAAAGGAATGAACTATTGCAAAGTTCTCCAAACTGTCTTTTCTCAACTTTGACAGCAGATTGGTGAAACCGATGGAGATACAAAGCAAACAGTTACAGAGGTTTATTCCATTTCACACAGGCTTTTTCTGAGAGACAATCGGAGAATCCTGCATAGGTTCCAGGACCAAAATGTCTCATCTTTTTTGTGACTTTCCCCGCTTATGGATTTATTTACCTTCAGCCTAGATTTCTCAGAACTTTATCTTTCAGGGACGTTTTCATATTTTAGCTGTAGAGAACTGCTCTTCTATCAGAACTTACTTCCCTAAGTGGTACACAATGTCTTACATTCACTCGCATTTTCTCATTGCTTACAGTGTCACATAGAAACATGAAGACATAGAAAATATGCGCATGAGTAGGCCATTTGTCCCTTTGAGCCTGATCCACTATTCATTATGATCATGGCTGATAACCCAAATCAATAATCTATTCCTGCTTTTCCCCCACATCCTTTGATCCCTTTAGCCCAAGTGATACACCTAACTTCTTTTAAAATCAGTGTTTTAATCTCAACCACTTTCTGTGGTAGTGAATTCCACAGGTTCATCATTGCCTGTATAAAGAAATTTTTCCACATCAGTCCCAGATGGTCTACCCTGTATCCTGGATTAGTTTCCAGAGGTGTTCTCACCAAGACTGGGTATAACTGCAGTAACACATCCCTGCTCTTGTTCTCGAATCCTGGTTACCTGGTGTTATTAGCAAATCTTTATATTGTTGCTTATTATTTTTTATATTATTTACCCAGTGGCAGCACTTACACCTCTGAATAAGAAAGGTGTTTTGTTCAAACCAAATGCCTTTGGAATGCTATGTTGTTAGATGTGTCAGCTTTTAGATGAGACATGAAGCCAACAGCCAATCGATCTGCTAAGTTGAATGCAAAGTATCTGAAATGAGAGCATGGCATTCACCTGTCATCCTGACCAATATTTATCCCTCAAGCAACACTTTTTATGAACTTGCTGACTGCAAATTAATAGCTTATAGCTATTCATGAGAAAACAGTAATTACTATACCTGTGTAAGTTGTTTAACTTTGGAATATGAGGTGATATGAAAGGCATTATATGAAGGACAATTCCTTTTCACTACATCTGTGCCCTTTGTCCTAGAGGAGGCTTAAAACACGGATTTGTTTTTATTCAATAATGGGATAGGAGCTTTGCTGGCTATTCCAGCGTTTATTGCCCTTTCTTAAATGTACTTCAGAAGGTGGTGGTGAGCTGTCTTCTTGAGCTGCTACAGTCCATAGGGAATAGGAATGCCAAAAAGCTGTTATGAAGAGAATTTTGGAAGCTTGCTCCAAAATGTGAAGGAACAGCAACATGTTTCCAAGTCAGGGTGGTGTGTGGTGTAGCTGATATTGCTTCTGTATTTCTGCTGGCCTTGTCCTCTTAATTAGAATGGCAGTGTGTTTGGAAGATAATTATAACATAGCATAGAATATAGAACATAGAACAGAGATCAGTACAGTACAGGAGCAGGCCCTTCAGCCCACCATGTTGTGCTGAACATGAACCCAAATTAAACAAATCTCTTCTGCCTGCCCCTTGGTCCCTATTCCTCCATTCTTTGTATATTCATGTGCTTATCTAAAAGTCCCTTAAACACCCCTATCATATCTGCCTCCACCCCTACCCCTGGCAGTGTATTCCAGGCTTCTACCACACTGTGTAAAAAGCTTGCCCCTCACATCCCCTTTGAACTTTCCCCATCAAACCTTAAATGCATGGCCCCTAATATTAGACATTGACACTAGACATATCTTGCTAATTTGACAAACAGAAATTTACTTCCATTGTATATCCTTTGGTTTGGGGCTAAAACATTTGTGTCAGAATGGGTGCTGATTTGATCACTGCTCCAGATAGCCTTACAAGTGAACACCAGAGTTTTACTTCTGAATTACCTTGTTGAAATCCAACGAGATACGCAGATCTGGAGAGTGTAGGTGTTCTTCCTGCATAGAACTCCTTTACTGTATTGGACAAGGCACCAGCAACATGTGAAAGGATGGCCACAGCGGTTAAGGCCACCAGTCAAATTATGTGAATCCTTGTACTCTTTCACACTGTTTACCAAGTACAAACTATAATGCAATATAAGCAAGAACAAAATTGCATTCTCTCTTTTCTGTTCTTCAGTTACTATCTAACTTTTAACTTTTCGCAGCAGAGAGCGGCGGGAGCTGGGCGGAAGTTCAGGCGGAGCGCAAAGCCGGTCAGGAAGGTAAGTGATTGCTATTAGAGTGGGTGTGTTCTAAACCCCAGGTCCTACAAGGTAGGGCCTCCCTCCCTCCTCCTCTAACCTAAATTAAGAGTCCACAGACTTGCCACAAAAAGAGGGTCTAAGGAAGTTTGGATCGAAGAGTGAGGCTTCAGCTCAGGAGTCTTTGACAAGGAGGTTGAGTGAAGTGATTACGCCACAGTTGAAGAGGGTGAAGACATGACTGCCCAGCTGGTTCAGTGCGCTACGTGCTTGATGTGGGAGGTCAACGACTCTGGTGTGTCTGGCTCGTATATGTGTGGAAAGTGTGTGCACATTCAACGATTGACCGAGCATATTGCAGCACTGATGAAAGAACTCAAGGACCTTAGGCTCATCCAAGAGAACGAAATCTTTCTGGACAAGACCTTCAGCGAGGTTATTACACCATCGTACCAGAAGAGAGTAGACGATGAGGAAGGCAGAGAGGAGACAGGTGTAAGAGACCCCGGGAGAAGTACCTGTCAGGAACAAGTTGAAGCTTTTGGAAACAGTAGAGACTGATGACACTGCCAGTTCGCAAGGCGGCCAGGTCTGTCAATCAAAGGTTGGCGCAGAGGCAGAGCGGAAGAGTCAGACATCGCACAGAGCCGTGGTAATAGGGGACTCCATCGTGAGAGGAACTGACCAGGGTTTTTGTGGCAGCAGACGGGATTTAAGGATGGTGTGTTGCCTTCCTGGTGCCAGGGTGAAAGACATCGCGGACAGAGTGCAGGAAATCCTCAAGGACGAGGGTGAAGAGCCAGAGGTGGTGGTACATGTCGGCACAAATGATGTCGGGAAGAAGAGGAGGAACATACTACAGCGGGACTTTGGAGAACTAGGAAGAAGGCTGAAAAGCAGGACGTCCAAGGTGGTTATCTCCAGTTTGCTTCCAGTTCCTCGGGCTGGTGTGGCCAGAAACAGGGAGATAATGGACTTGAACGTGTGGTTGGGGAACTGGTGCAGGAAGCAAGGATTTAAGTTCTTGGATTACTGGGGTATATTTTGTGGCAAGCATAAATTCTACAAGAGAGACGGTTTGCACCTTAATAGGTTAGGGACCAGCATTGTGGCAGGCAGGTTTTTTACTGCAACACCGCTACATTTAAACTAAGTAGCGGGGGGGGGGGGAGGGGACAAACTAGATGTTTAAAAAGGAAATTGAAGGGAAAGTTAGAACAAGAGAAGTCAAGAAAGACAACTGTATCAATGAGGCAGAAAACTTGGAAAGGGATCATGCTGCAAGGTTTAGTGAAATAGAGGTTGATGGGAAGGGTCAGGGCAGTAACAAATTAAAAATACTATACATGAATGCACGAAGCATTAGACATAAGATGGATGAGCTTGAGGCTCTTTTGGAAATTGGCAGATACGATATTGTGGGGTTAACTGAGATGTGGCTTCAAGTGGACAGGGCCTGGGAAATGAATATTCAAGGCTACATATGCTATCGTAAGGACAGACTGATGGGCAGAGGGGGTGGGGTGGCCTTGTTGGTAAGGGAGGATATTCAGTCCCTTGCGCGGGGGACCTAGTGTCAGGGGATGTAGAGTCAGTGTGGATAGAACTGCGAAATACTAAGGGTTAAAAGACCCTCTTGGGAGTCATCTACAGGCCCCTAAACAGTAGTCTGGATGTCGGATGTAAGTTGAATCAGGAGCTGAAATTGGCCTGTCGCAAAGATGTTACTACAGTTGTTATGGGGGATTTTAACATGCAGGTAGACTCGGAGAATCTGGATGGTATTGGACCTCAAGAAAGAGACTTTGTGGAGTGCCTCAGAGATGGATTCTTAGAGCAACTGGTGCTGGAGCCGACCAGGGAGAAGGCAATTCTGGATCTGGTATTGTGTAACGAACCAGAATTGGTCAGAGACCTCGAAGTGAAGGAGCCATTAGGAAGTAGTGACCATAATACATTAAGCTTCAATCAGCAATTTGAGAGGGAAGTGACAGTACTTCTGTTGAATAAAGGGAACTATGGAGCTATGAGGGAGGAGCTGGCCAACGTTCAATGGTGCAATACCTTAGCAGGGATGACCGTGGAGGAACAATGGTGGATATTTCTGTGTATAATGCAGAAGTTGCAGGATCAGTTCATTCCTAAAAGGAAGAAAGATCCCAGGAGGAGGAATGGACGGCCGTGGCTGACAAGGGAAGTTAAGAAACATATAAAGTTAAAAGAGAAAAAGTATAACATAGCAAAGATAAGTGGGAAAACTGAGGACTGGGAAGCTTTTAAAGAGCAACAGAGGATTACTAAGAAGGAAATACGCAGAGAAAAAATGAGGTACGAAGGTAAACTGGCCAATAATATAAAGGAGGATAGTAAAAGCTTTTTTAGGTATGTGCAAGGCAAAAAAATAGGACTAAAATTGGGCCCTTGAAGACAGAAACAGGGGAATATATTATGGGGAACAAAGAAATGGCAGAAGAATTAAATGGGTACTTCAGATCTGTGTTCACTGGGGAAGACACAAGCAATCTCCCTGAGGTAACAGTGGCTGAAGGACCTGAACTTACGGGAATTTATATTAGCCAGAAATTGGTATTGGAGAGACTGTTAGGTCTGAAGGTTGATAAGTCTCCGGGGCCTGATGGTCTACATCCCAGGGTACTGAAGGAGGTGGCTCGGGAAATCGTGGATGCGTAGGTGATTATTTTCCAGAGTTTGATAGATTCTGGGTCGGTTCCTGAGGATTGGAGGGTGGCTAATGTTATACCACTTTTTAAGAAAGGTGGGAGAGAGAAAGCAGGAAATTATAGACCAGTTAGTCTGACCTCAGTGGTGGGAAAGATGCTGGAATCTATTATAAAGGATGAAATTACGGCACATCTGGATAGAGTCAGCATGGATTTATGAGGGGGAAATCATGCTTGGCTAATCTTATTGAATTTTTTGAGGATGTAACTCTGAAGATGGACGAGGGAGATCCAGTAGATGTAGTGTACCTGGACTTTCAGAAAGCTTTTGATAAAGTCCCACACAGGAGGTTAGTGAGTAAAATTAGGGCGCATGGTATTGGGGGCAAAGTACTAGATTGGATTGAAAATTGGTTGGCTGATAAGAAACAAAGGGTAGGGATAAACGGCTCCATTTCGGAATGGCAGGCAGTGACCAGTGGGGTACCGCAGGGATCCGTGCTGGGACCGCAGCTTTTTACAATATATGTTAATGATATAGAAAATGGTATCAGCAATAAACATTAGCAAGGGGTAGGGGTATGGGTGGGTTACGCTTCGGCGGGGCGGTGTGGACTTGTTGGGCCGAAGGGCCTGTTTCCACACTGTAAGTAATCTAATCTAATCAAATTTGCTGATGATACAAAGCTGGGTGGCAGGGTGAAATGTGACGAGGATGTTAGGAGATTACAGGGTGACCTGGACAAGTTAGGTGAGTGGGCAGATGCATGGCAGATGCAGTTTAATGTGGATAAATGTATGGTTATCCACTTGGGTGGCAAGAACAGGAAGGCAGATTACTACCTCAATGGAATCAATTTAGGTTAAGGGGCAGTACAGAGAGATCTGGGTATTCTTGTACACCAGTCAATGAAGGCAAGCATGCAGGTACAGCAGGTAGTGAAGAAGGCTAATAGCATGCTGGCCTTCATAACAAGAGGGATTGAGTATAGAAGCAAAGAGGTGCTTCTGCAGCTGTACAGGGCCCTGGTGAGACCACACCTGGAGTATTGTGTGCAGTTCTGGTCTCCAAATTTGAGGAAAGACATTCTGGCTATTGAGGGAGTGCAGCGTGGGTTCACGAGGTCAATTCCTGGAATGGCGGGATTACCTTACACTGAAAGACTGAAGCGACTGAGCTTGTATACCCTTGAGTTTAGAAGACTGAGAGGGGATCTGATTGAGACATATAAGATTATGAAAGGATTGGACACTCTGGCAGCAGGAAACATGTTTCCACTGATGGGTGAGTGCTGAACCAGAGGACACAGCTTAAAAATACGGGGTCGACCATTTAGGACAGAGATGAGGAGAAACTTCTTCACCCAGAGAGTGATGGGTGTGTGGAATGCTCTGCCCCAGAGGGCAGTGGAAGCCCAGTCTCTGGATTCATTTAAGAAAGAGTTGGATAGAGCTCTCAAGGATAGTGGAATCAAGGGTTATGGGGATAAGGCAGGAAGAGGATACTGATTAGGAATGATCAGCCATGATCATATTGAATGGCAGTGCAGGCTCGAAGGGCTGAATGGCCTACTCCTGCACCTATTGTCTATTGTCTATTACCCTTGATACTTTAATGTTCACAAAGTTCTAAAATTTATCAATATTTATTTTTTTTCAAAGGGCTGATGTACCACAACAAGTGGAAAACATAAGCCTGAAGCATTCACACCAATCTTGAGTCAGATGATCCCTCTCAGCCTCCTCCTGAGATCCCCAGCATCAAAGTTGCCATTCTTCCGTCAAATTTATATCATGTGATATCAAGAAATGATTAAAGGCACTAGGTACTGCAAAGGCTTTGGATATTTACAACATTCCAACAATAGCCAAAGTAACATCTTTATTTAAAAAGAAGAGATAAATAATATGCAACTATATGCCGGTTAGTTTAATGTCTGCTTTGATTCATTAGATTCTATTGTAAGGGATGTAATAGCAGATCATTTGAAGATACATGAAGTATAACAATGCAAATATAGAGCATTTAAAAATGCATAATGGAAAAAAGCAGAATCTGCACGACTTCATGAAGGGAAAATCATGTCTGACAAATGTATTAGAATTCTTTGAGGTAGTTACAAGCAGGATAGATAAAGGGGAAGCAGTGGATGTGACAGATTGGGATTTTCACAAGATATTTGGTAAGGTACCACTCATTAGATTGCACAATAAGATAAGATGGTGACAGTTTAGGAGTGTGGACAGGGGATTGACTAACTGATAGAAGAGAGTTTGTGGAAAAGGGGGTGTTTTCAGGATGGCAGCCTGCAATTAATAGTTTCCCATAGGGATCTGTGCTGAGGCAACAATTATTTATAATACATATTAATGATTTAGATGAGGAAAGTGATTGTATTATACCCAAGTTTGTAGTTGCTACAAAGTAGGTAGAAAGGCAAGTAGTGAGGCTAATTGAAAAAGGCCTGCAGAGGGCTATAAACAGCTCAAGTGAGTGGGCAAAAAATAATTAGCAGATGGAATATAAAGTGGGAAAATGTGTGGCTCTACACTTTAGCAGGAAGAATGGAGGAGCTGAATATTATTTAGGTGGAAAAAGGCTGCAGAAAACCACAGGACAAAGGGATTTTGGAGTCCTTGGGCATGAATCACAGAATTCTAGTATATTGGTTCAGTGGGTAATAGGGGAGGCAAATGAAATGCTGGCAGTTATTTCAAATGGAATGAAGTACAAAAATTGGGAGGTTTTGCTCAAACTATAAAGATGTAAGTCAGATCCCAGCAGGCTACCATGAACGGTTTTTGTCTCCTTATGTAAAAACAAAATTGGCATTGTGGATAGTCCAGAGAAGGTTCACTTAGCTAATACCAGGAAAGTGGAGGATTATCAGATCAACCATAATCTTATTGAATGGTGGAGCAGAATTGGTGGGATGAATGGCCTACTTCCACTCCTTTACCTTATGGTGGTAAGTGATGTTTGTGTCACAAAGGTCCAGACAATGACCATCTCCAAGTAGAAATAATTTAACCATTGTCTCTTAACATTTAAATGGTATTCCCACATCCCTCTTTCTCAGCATTTTGGATATTACCATTGACCCATAATTGATCTAGTCTAATCATACAAATATCATGGCTACAAGAGTATATGAGAGGCTATTAATTTTGTAGTGAGTATCTCACCTCCTGACTCCCCAGAGCCTGTTCACTATTGAGGCACAATTCAGGAGTGTGAGGGAATACTCCCCACTTGTCTAGATGAGCGCAGTTCCAAAAACATGCAAAATGCTTGGCACCATCCAGGACAAAGCAGCCTACTTGACTAAACTGACAAGCATTCATTCTATTAACCATTGAAAAACAGTAACAGCAATATAGGTCAAGATACACTGTAGAAATTCACAAGGCGCATAAGACAACGCCTTCCAAACACATGACCATCAGCATCTATATAGACAAATGCAATAAATGTATAGAATTGTTACCACCTGCAAGACCCCCCCATCAGGTTTCACTCCATCCTGATTAGGAACGATATCCCCATTCCTACTGTGTCCCTGGTTCAAAATCCTGGAAATCCTCCCTGACAGCACAGTGGGTCTATCTCCAACTCATGGACTGCAGATCAAGAAGGAAACTCACCAATTTCTTCTCAACAGCATCTAAGAAGAGGCAATAAATGCCAATTTCAGGAGGGAATTAGTGGGCTGGCAATTGAAATTGGAAATATGTAAAAGCTATTATTTGAGGAATATAGAAATCTCAGTAATATGCAGGACTGGAGGATGCTACAGAGTTAGATAGTGATTGACAGTTAAATGTACTTGAATATGACATGTTTAGGTTTGGGAAACTCCAAGCATGTGTAATCATGAAGGATTGTACGCTTAAATCTGCTGAGCATGCAAAGATTTGCATTCATTGTACATGAGTCATCGAAGTTGCATGACTAGCACCATGAGGTTAGTCCAAAAGCAAATAGTGTGTTGAGATTTATTGCCACAATAATGAAACATAGAACAAGAAATACAATCATTCTTGGTTCAATGCCCTGATCAGGTCATATTTGGAGTATTGAATATAGTTTAGTCTGATTACATGTTGGCTGATATAGAAGCCCTGGAAAGGGTTCAGAAGAGGACAACCTGATTGATACCTGGTTTAACAACTGTGAGTTACTCCTTTGAAAGGTGGTCATTCATTCTAGAAAAACAAAGAGTTGAAGGTAATTTCTTTAAAATAAGTATTGATTAGACTGGTTTGAAGATGGTGGTCTATTTACATTAGATGGGATAATTAGGGCATTTAAGTGCAAACCCAAGCTTTGATAAAAACATCAGGAGATTATTGTCTTCACAGAGAATTGTCAACCTCAATTTTAATTCTAGGTCTTGTACAGATTGATTAGGATATATTATTTTGTATGTTATGCATGTGGATATTAAGGAAAGTTGGAATTTGAGGTTATTTTTAAAATATCATTCTGTGCAGTTTTATAATAGAAAAATTCAAGAAGGCATCTTAACTGTAAGTTCAATAATTTGAAAATCCGTAAACACAAAATTCTCATTCAATACAGATTCTGACTGGAAAATTAATAAGCTGTCTACAAATATGACATTGCTTTTAGCCAGCAAAATAAAATATTTTTCAACCATAATTAATTATTTTGAAGAGGCTTGGAAACCTTAGGAAAAGTCACAGCAAACCATCTGTACAGTGCTGTTGTACATCTAACTTCCCACAACTCGCCAAACACAAGTCCAACAAAAAAGGGAGAAAAGAACACAAAGGAAAATCTTGAAAAAATTACTTCAAAATTGAAATATGTGATGTAATTTCATTTGCAGGTGCAACAGACTTGAAGGAAATTGGAATGTATCTGTAACTTTTCAAAAATGTCAGAAAATTGTAGCAGTCAAAGCTAAGGACAAATGTCAAAGAATGGAAATGACTACTTTTAAAGCAACTGTGGTAGATATATTTATAGTACAAGCCAGACTGACATCCTACTGCTGAACTTATTATGCAACACTGATGTTAGTGAGAACTCTGATTTCAGAGGTATTGTTGCAATATAAATGCGCTGTTGGCGACACTGCATGACATTTTCCCCATTCAATCAAGCATTCATAGATAATATTAAAAAGATTGTTGAAATTTTATCTTGTTTTTGTGATGGCACAAAAACATAATTTCAAGGGACAGTTTGTTAATATAGAGTCCACAGCTAGGTTTGCTATTGCTGAATTTAGTTGGAACAGTGGGGGGAAGGGTAGGCAAAGATGAACAGTGGCAGTGAGGTCATGCATCACAAAGTGCACCTTCATTCCTGATGCTGCTGATGTTCATAAGTGTAGGAAAGAAGTGGGTGGGAGGAATCTAAGTGAAATCATCTGCATTGTTAATAGAGTAGCTTTAGATAATTAGGTATCTCCCTAAAGACTGGCCTTCCAAAATTTGACTTTTTCATAGGAGTGCGTGTCTGTCGGAAGCAATATAAAGTTGAACAGTTCCGGCCTTGCAAGAAAACAACGTTGGCAGCATGGAAAACGTATTTTATTTGATTGAAAATGCCAAAGTTTTGAAGAAAATTGAATCCACGGCAATGAAATTTTAATGACATGGATGTTTTTCTAAGCTCTCCAGGTTCCAGTTCGCCATGGCTGTATTGATCATAATGAAAATTTGGTAGCATGTTGAATTTTTTATTTTAATCCTTGCACAGATGGAAGGCATAGAAATGGTTGCCAAGTCAGGCCAGAGTGTGGTACCTTGGTGTCTTGCCTTTATTCTTGACCCCTCTCCACAGCCACTATTCACTATCTCTCCTGACTCCTCATGAATTAACTCCTAGCCTCTAACTAGAATCATAGAGTTCTACAGCACAGAAACAGGTCCTTCAGCCCATACTGATCCATGCCGACCAAAATATCCATCCACGCTAACCACATTTCCCTGCACTTCGCCTATTTGCTTCTAAACCTTTCCTATCCCAAATTTGCCCAAATGCCTTTTAAATGTTGTTAATGTATCCACCTCAACCACTTCAGCGGCAGCATATTCCATATGCATACCACCCTCTGTGTATAAAACAGTTGCCCCTCAGATTTCCTTTTATTGTTTCCCCTCTAGTCTTTAATTCCCAGACCCTGGGAAAAAGACTGACCGCATTCACTCTATCCATGCCTCTCATGATCTTATACATTTCTATAAGATCCCCCTTCAGTCTCCTATGTTCTAAAGAAAAAAGTCCTAACTTGTCCAACCTCTCCCTATGACTCAAGCCTTCAAGTCCTGGTGACATTCTTGAAAATTTCTTTTGCATTTTTTCCAGTTTAATACCATTTTCCCGAAAGCAAGGTGACCAAAAGTGAACACAATACTTCAAGTGCAGCCTCTCCAACGTCCTGTACAACTGCAACATAACTTCCCAATATCGATACTCAAAGCCCTGACTGATGGAGGCCTGCGTGCCAAAGCCTTCTTCATTAATTTGGATGGTTGTTGTCTGCTTTCTTTACAGGAGGGGTTTTTGAGCTGGAAGTAAAGCTAGCTCCCAAATCCCATCTCCTCAACATAAATTTGACACTAGGTATCAGCTTAATGCTAACACACCCGACTTGATTGCGATTGTCACACTTCCACTCCAGCCTTCATGACAAACATTCAGGAATGCTGCTTCAGGTCAATAGTGAGGGGAGTACTGCACTGTTGGAGGTGTCATTTTTCATATGAACCATTAAGGTGAGGCTCATCTATCATTCATCCAGGCGTAAGTCTGTCTATACTTTTCAGAGAAGAACATAACAGTTCTGTTGGTGTCCTTGTTATCATTTATTCCTCTGCCAAAATCACTAAAACAGATTATCTGGTCACTTTTTATTGCTGAATGTGGAACCTTGCTTTGTGAAATTTGGCTGCAGTACTTTCCTACGTTACATCAGTGATTATCTGATTATCAGCCACAAGGAGCATAGTGGTATGAGATTTCCTGAAATCATAAAAAGCGCTATATAGAGTCATAGAGTCATAGAGTCATAGAGATGTACAGCATGGAAACAGACCCTTCGGTCCAACCCGTCCATGTCGACCAGATATCCCAACCTAATCTAGTCCCACTTGCCAGCACCCGGCCCATATCCCTCCAAATCCTTCCTATTCATATACCCATCCAAATGCCTCTTAAATGTTGCAATTGTACCAGCCTCCACCACATCCTCTGGCAGCTCATTCCATACAAGTACCACCCTCTGCGTGAAAAGGTTGCCCCTTAGGTCTCTTTTATATCTTTCCCCTCTCACCCTAAACCTATGCCCCCTAGTTCTGGACTCCCTGACCCTCTGTCATTCCATTACAGACTGCAAGAAACATTTCTTCTAGAGATGGGAATTTGAAACTTATATGTATCTCTGTTGCTGTTGAACAGCTTGCAAAATATCAGAACTGACAAACTATTCTTGTCACAAATCAAACTTAGGTATTCAAATGTTGGAAAAGCTCAGCAGGTGAGACAGTATCTGCAGACAAAAAAAAAACAGAGTTTAGAGCTGAATTTCTCTGGCCCTGAGGAAATCGAATTGGAGGCAGGAGAGGGCTCGGCAAATAGGGAGATTCTGTACCAGAGGAATTACTACCATCTTAGGGAAGAATGGCAATGCATTGAGTTCAAAATTTGTTGAAGTGGGGCATAAGTTGAAGCGTTTGCTCAGGACAAATTGTTCAGGGTTAGAAAGTGGAAGATTATTGGATATCATGAATAAATGGGATACAATTTGAAGAAGGGATGTGGTCAGGGAAGTGAAAGCTAAGAAGATAAAATGGAGGTCTTTAAAATTATGAAAGATTTTGGTAATCATGCAAAACTTGAGGACATCAATACAAGATTATCACCAAGTAGGGAATTCAGTAGAAACCTCTTCATCCAGGGAGTGGTGATGTGGAACTCTGTATCACAATGGGTAATTGATCTAAATAATATGAGCATATTTAAAGGAAAGTTAGCTTAAAAAAATAAGAAGAAGGGAAGGATGAGAAGAGGATGAGAACAACCACTCACATGAATTGCTTGGGCCGAATGACCTGCTGCTGTTTTATGCATTCTATGGTAATCCTCAATAATGTTTGTAGGGGACATTCTGTCATGATCTTTTTTCTGTAGTTGCATGCAAAGCTTAAAAATATCCACATTTGTGGTTAAGCCTCCAGAGTATTTGGAACAATAACTTCCTCCCTATGCAACATTATGGTCTGTCAAGCAGAAAACGCAATTAAATCAATTTGTTTCAAATAACTGTATACAATTTCCTGAACTAGTCAGAAAGAAGAAGTTATCATATTGGTATGTGATGAGCTCATACAAAGATAAGACTTGGGACTCAGTTGCTCTTTTGTGCAGGATATATACATCTCCTATATTTTGTTCTACTACTCAGCCACAGATCTGTTTACTTTTAGAGCCACACTGACTGATTGTGCCTGGTCAAAATACATTTGTCAGTGTTGAGCTGGTTTTGTGTCTATTTTTCATTGAAACAGATTTACTCGCCGATAAGGTAACCAGATGTTACTGTTATCATCTTATTAATGGCTCTGTTGTCAGTCAAACAGAAGATCTGGTCGGATAATAAAATATGGAGTAACCTTGGGAAACAAATATGTGACTGAATTTTAAAATGTACTCTCACTGTAAGGACTGAGGTGGTTTAAGAAGAAAGTCCACTAACACTTTCTGAAGCCCAAGCAGGGATGGGTAAAAAAAAAAGCAGTATTGCCAGTAATATACATATCCCAAGAAGGAATAGAAAAAGCAACAGGGGTTTTTAATAACAAAGTCCTTGTAACTTATTATGAACAATGTATTCTATTGTCACTTATTCTGCAAGTTTTACCCCAAAATTAAATATATTTTATCTCCACTGGCTTTTTCCACCCCTTTCCAGTCCGTCTCCACTGACGTCTGTGATTCTTTTGACAATCTATGTTGGTTTCAAAATTTCTAGCTTATGGGCATCAGCTGTGTCCTCCTTACCATGGATGTGCAATCCCTCCAGAGGTCCATCCCCCATCAGAATGGTCTCAGGTTTCTCTACTGAGAAGGGCCCGAGCAATCGTTATCTATCACCACACTCTTCTGCTTGGTCAAGCTCATCCTCACTTTGAACAGCTTCTCCTTTAACTTCTTGCACTTTCTTAAGGTCAAAGGAGTAGACATGGGTACCCATTATGCCTGCCTCTTTGTTGGATATCTAGAACAATTCCTTTTGAATCCAACTTGGACACACACCCACAAGTCTTTCTCTAGTACATTGATTATGTCATTGACGCTGCTTTCCTTCTCTTGTTTGGAACTGGAAAAAGTTATGATTTTCATTTCAAATTTCCATTGTGCTCTCACCTTCACTTGGTCCACCTCTGTCTCCTCCTTTTGCTTTCTCAACTTTTCTGTTTCTATTTCTAGGATAGGCTGGCCACCAATAGCCATTACAATCCCACCAACTTCCACAGTTACCTTGACTTTCCATCCTCATACCCTGCTTCTTGTAAAGACTGCATCACATTCTTCCAGTTTCTCCATCTCCACTCTAATGATGCCATCCTCCATGGTATAGGGAAAGGAGAGCTTAGAAATGACTCCTTTTAGAAATGGACCCTTAATCATATCTGACCCATCTACTGCACTTTGATCCCTTCACTCTCACAACTCCAATATGGTTCCCCCAGTCCTCACTTGCAACCCTACATCAGCAGCCAAAGGATCATAAATCAACATTTCCATAGCCATGCTCAGACATATATCCCCTACCTTGTCAGCATTCGTAAGGGTCCACTCCCTCCAGGACAACCTCGTTCACTCCTCCTCTACTCTCAATAACTACCCACACCAGCACAGCACCTTCCCTGTGTATCAAGTATAACACTTGATATCAAGGTCACATTCGACTGAAACTGACATCTGGGAGCCTAAGAAAAACTGTAATCAATGGGTTTCCAGGGATAAATTCTCTGCTGGTTGGAGTCATACCATGCATGTGGGAAGATAGTTGTGGGTTGTTGGAGGTCAGTCATCTCACCTCCAGGACATCTCGACAGGAGTTCCTCAAGGTAGTGTCCTGGGCCCAACCATCTACTGTTGTATCACCAAAGGCTTTCCCTCCATCATTAAATCAGAAGTGGGGATGTTCACCAATGAGTTTACAATGTTGAGCACTATTTGCAACTCCTCAGATACTGAAGCAGTCTATGTACAAATGTAACAAGTTCTGGACAATATCCAGGCTTGAGCTGACAAGTGGCAAGTGCCATTCACAACACACAAACTCCAGGCAACCACCATTTCGAATAGGAGACAGTCTAATCACCACCCCTTGATATCAATGAATCCCCTGTTCTCAACATCCTGGGGGGTTACCATTGATCAAAAATTCAACTGGAAAAGCCACATCAATACAAGATGGCTATGATAACACTTCAGAGACTAGGAATACTGCAGTTATGAAACTCTGCTGGACTCACCACATAAACACAGTGGCTAAGGAACAGGTCTGAAGTTAGGAATACTGTGGTGAGTAACTCATCTCCTGACTCCCTAAAGCTTGTCCATCACCTGCAAGGCACATGTCAGAAGTGTGATAGAATACTCACCACTTGCCTGGGTGAGTGCAGATGCGACCACACCAAAATATCGCGACACCATCCAGGACAAAGCACCTACTTGATTAGCACTACATCCACAAGCATCCACTCCCTCCACCACCAACACTCAGTAGCACGGTTTGTACTATCCACAAGATACACTGCAGAAATTCACCAAAGATCCTTAGACAGCACCTCGCGCACTTAAAATCACTTCTATCTTGAAGGACAAGGGCAGCAGGTACATGGGAATTTCAAGCTTCCCTCCAACCCACTCACCATCCTGATTTGGAAATATATCATTGTTTCTTCTCTGCTGCTGGCTCAAAATCCTGAAGTACTTCCCTAAGGTCATATATACTGCAACGGTTTAAGAAGGCAGCTCACCACCACCTGCCCAACGGCAACTAGGAATGGACAATAAATGCTGGCCAGCCATCAATGCCCACATCAGATGAGTGAATAAAGGATACACCTGCCTATTCCTATCCTCCCTCCTCACTATCCAGGACACCAGACTTATTTTCAGGTTAGGCATAGTTTTAATGGTGCTTCATTCATTTCAGTCTCCAAATGGATCATGATTAGACGGGCTGTGGAGTGGAGATGGAGTTTAATTTAGATGTGTGTGAGGTGCTGCATTTTAGAAAGGAAAATCAGGGCAGGACTTATACACTTAATGGTAAGGTGTTACTGAACAAAGTGCAAGTTCATAGTTCCTTGAAAGTGGAATCACAGGTGATAGGATATTGAAGAAGGCATTTAATATGCTTTTCTTTTTGGTCAGTGCATTGCATATAGGAGTTAGGAGGTCATATTGCAGCTGTCAAGACTTTGGTTTGGCTACTTTTGGAATACTGCATGCAATTCGAGTTTCCCTTCTGTAGGGTGGATGTTATGAAACTTGAAAGGGTTCAGTAAAGAGTTACATGGATGTTGCCAGGTTGGAGCTATAGGGAGAGGCTGAATAGGCTGGGGCTGTTTTCCCTGGAGCATTGGAGGTTCAGATTAGATTTCCTATAGTGTGGAAACAGGCCCTTCAGCCCAACAAGTCCACACCAACTTTTGAAGTGTGACCCACTCAGTCCATTTCCCTCTGACTAATGCACCTAACATTATAGGCAATTTATCATGGCCAATTTACCTGACCTGCACATCTTTGGACTGTGGGAGGAAACCCACACAGACACGGGGAGAATGTGCAAACTCCAAATAGACAGTCACCAGAGGCTTGAATCGAACCTGGGACCCTGGTGTTGTGAGACAGCAGTGCTAACCACTGAGCCACCATGCTGCCTTGAGGGGTGACCTTATAGAGATTTATAAAATCATGAGGAGCATGGTTACAGTGAATAGACAAGGTCTTTTCCTTGGGATGGGGAAAATCCAAAACTATAGGACATAGGTTTAAGGTGAGAGAGGAAAGATTTTAAAAGGATATCAGGAACAACCTTTTCTCGCAGAGGCTGATGCATGTATGCAATAAGCTGCAAGACGATGTGCTGGAGGTTAGTACAGTTACAAAATTTAAAATGCATTTGGATGGGTACATGAATAGGAGGGGTTTGCATGGATATGGGTCATATGCTGGTGAATGGGACTAATTTAATTTAGGTTATCTAGACATGGACAAGTTGGACTGAAGGGTTTGTTTTTGTGCTGTACAAATCTATAACTCTACGACATGACTATATTCACTGCTCACAAAGTGGTTTCCTCTACATTGGGGAGATTAAATGTAGAACAGGGTCACCACTTTGCTGAACACCAACGTTCTGTTCATAAAAATGACCCAGAACTTCCAGTCGCCTGCCACTTCAACACACTTCTGTGTTCCCTGGTCAACAACTCTGTCTCAGGCCTGCTGCAATGTTCCAGCAAGCCTCAGTGCAATCTCAAAGAACAGCATCTCATCTTTCACTTGGAGACACTGAAGCCTCGAGGATGTTACATTGTGTTCAATAACTTTAGAACCTGGTTATGTCCTTCCATATTTTATACCCACCTCCACTCTCTGGTCCTGTCATGACAGGGGTTGCTTTCAGGACAGCCAATCTATTCCCACTCACTCTAAGTTGTTTTACCACATTACATGGATTGTTTTCAGCATAACCTACCATTTCCTCTTATTCTTAGCCCTTATTATCACTTATTCAGCTTCTCTTCTGTCTTGACTTGCTATCATAATCCCCTTATCTGCTCCTTTCAGATCTCTGTCTCCACTTTCATATCCATTTCCATTTACCTGCTCACCTCTTACTTAAACACACGCTGCACCCCAATCCTAACCCCACCTTCTAAATAACACCCTTCCTTAGCTGTTATCAGTTCTGGTTACTGGACTTGAAGCAATTCTCCCCACAGATGCTGCCAGAACTGCTGAGTTTCTTCAGCAATTTCCATTTTGTCTCTGACCTCCAGTATGCTCAGTTCTTTGCTTTATTTAAATACATCCACGTTCATTGTTTTCTGGTTTTGATTCCAGGATGCTGCATCTGTTCTGTGGCTTCCTGTGTTTACACTGTTAAATCTGGATCCTATAGAGTTGTCACAGCATTTCAGCCAAATAAGGAGGTAGACAGGCATGTGGCCAAATCAGATCAGCCATGATCTTATTGAATGGTGGAGCAGACTAGACGGACCAAGTGGCCTACTCCTACTCCAAATCCATATGTTCCTACATGCGTAAATGTGGGATGCAGAGTCCTGACCAGTCTGTGTGAAGGTGCTTTTAGATTGTCATAGTTCATGCATTGAAGCAGCTCATTCCGTTTGTAAGACACACAAGTTTTGGAAAAGAAAACAGCCCGGAAAGATTAGTAATTTTCACTGTGATCATATCATACACAAATGATGTAATGATGTATTTTAATATGATCTAGATAACAGTGTTTCAAATGTAAAAATTCGGCAAATGCTTGATTATGGAAACATTGCCTTTTGATATGTTGCCGACAACAATGCAGTTTTTTAGAAATGACATATTTATCCTAACTAGAAAGAGGTCATCAGGAGGAAATGTTAAAGGCTGTTGCTTTCTTTGATTTGGCATTAATTTTTTAACCAGGTTAAGCTGATGAGCAGCACCTTGGGATGTCTTTCTAACTTAAACGTGCTACATAAGTACAAGCTGTTGTTTATATTTGTTACTATAAACATCATCTGTCATGTTATTCCTGGAGAAGACCAGTGGATTATAATTTAATAATGTTTCAGCTACAAATAAAGCATATTATATAAAGAGTAAATTTCAAAAGTACCCAACATTTATGAAGGACCATGTGGTTGGCAATGCTGAGTATGTGTTTCTAATGAGTACCATGTGTACTGTTAGTTCTTATCCTGTGTTAATAAAATAAAATCAGTTTGGGTGGTTCCCAATAAGAAGTTAATACTCAATAAAAGACAGTGCAGGCTTCTACTCATTTCTCTTTGGTTCTGGTCAAGAGTTCAGTTTTTGTATAGTACTGGTTTAGTTAGATCTCCCTCACTTGGGCAATGATAGACTGCAATTAACTTTTTGTTAATGAGAACAAGGTTGCTGTCAGGTACAAGAATTTCACAATTTTGTCAACAGATGCATGTGTTTATTTATAACAAATAATCACTTCCTAAAATGTTTGCAAGCAGTTCCTTCCCATCATTATAAGTCAGTCTCCAGGACTTTAAAAGGACCACACAACACAGGATGCAGTTGCTTTAAATGTATGTTTGTTGAGTACAACTAGCCACTCCATGAGCTGGCAATTCATAGATTTAGGTATGTATATGTCTGGTGGCTAATATTTCCTTTGTGGGGACACCCATATAACTTCGTGGAAATCCTTCATATGATTCCATTGTTATCTATCAAAATATAGCTAACAAATCATGTGCAACAGCTTCTTTTCCTGTTCCTGCAGTGTTACCACTAGCTTCCCACAAGGAAACTATCTGTGCACCGACCAAACCATTTGTCATCTACATTTCTCAGTGACAACATCCAAAAATGCATTGTCAGTTTCCACATATAAACTGATTGTGGGAAGATGTGATCTAAACTCTTGTGAGTGAACAGCAATAGTCTTTATTGAATGTAACTATATACACGGTAAGAGATTACATTGTACTTGGAACCTTGCAGATGGAGGGTACAGCTTCAATTATCCTGTGTTAATTGTGTGTTGTTCTAACATCAATTTTTTTGCACATGCTCAGGAACTGGACCCACAAGAAAAACATGATTCATTTTATTCTACCGTCATGGCACGCATAACCGCTGAGTCTAATATCCAGTATTGCATGTATAGATTCTGATGCAAGATTGGGAAAATATTCAGTGACCACAACTCTGCTTCATAACAATTGACTCAAGACCTCACACTGGCAGCTGTGTCAGGGAGGGCCAGACTGCTTTCAAGCTTTGCGACATGGTTGACTCCAAGATGAACTTCAACTACAGATGCACACCATCACCAAGGCTGCCCACTTCCACTTCAAGAACATTGTTTGACCTTTCCACACCTCAGCTCCCTTCTGCTGTTGAAACCCTCAAGTTACCACCAGACTTGACTCTTCTAAAACATGCTTGGCTGTCCTCCATAAACTTGAGGTTAACCAGAGCTCCATCTTACAACTTGTGTAAAAACATATTCATTCCAAAGAGATGCTTGATGCTGGATGACCCCAGTGCTTTCAAACTCACATTTACTTCCAGTTGAATCATCTTTAATTCTCTGCTGTTATCATCCAAAGAAGCCCTTAGACTCAATACAAAAAAGATTGGTAGTAACAATCTATCCTAATCACAAACCACTGGTGACTGGTTCCACAGCCATATGAAATGGTGATCAGTGATAGGATTGTTGCTCAAATACCTCAAGGTTACAATGGTGAGAAATATCCCATCAATGCAGGAGAAAAGTATTTCAGAAAACAAATGGGTTTGCTACCTGATACTCAGTTATAGAATCCCTACAGTGTGGAAGCAGGCCATTCAGCCCATCGAATTTGCACCAACCATCTGAACAGCATCCCACCCAGACCCAACCCATCGCTGTACCCCTGCATTTCCCATGGTTAATTCACCTCATCTAAATATCCCTGAAAATGAATCCCTGCATTTCCCAGGCTAATCCACCATCCCTGGAAAGTGTGGGCAATTTAGCACGGCCAATCCACCTGACCTGCACATCTTTGGACTGTGGGAGGAAAACCACACAGACATGGGGAGAATGTGCAAACTCGACACAGATAGTCACCTAAGGCTGGAATCAAACTTGGATTTCTGGTGCTGTGAGGTAGTAGTGCTGACCACTGAGCTGCTGTGTTGTCAGTCAGCAAGCTGTGTAAGGAACTGCACTATAAGTGCAGCACTCCAGGCTAAAACTTTCCCAGCAGATCTGTAGAGGTACAGGAAATACCGCATGCTCAGTTAGGATAGCATGGTGGCTCAGTGGTTAGCACTGCTATTTCATAGTGCCAGGAATCTGGGTTCCATTTGACCTTGCACAACTTTCATATGGAGCTTACATGTTTGCCCTGTGTCTGCGTCTGTTTCCTCTGGATGCTCCAGATTCTGCCCACAACCTAACAATATGCAGGTAGGTGAATTGGCCATGCTAAATTTCCCAAACTTTCCAGGGATGGTGAATTAGCCTGGGAAATGCAGGGCTACCAGTGTTGAGAAGGCGAGTGTGTCTGGGTGGGATTTCCTTCAGAGGGTTGGTGTGGACTTGATGGGCAGAATGGCTTGCTTCCACACTGTAGGGATTCTGTGATTTTAATGAGAGCATGAAAAGACGAGTTATGCTTGGCAGACACAGAGTTCTTAGAGAAGGAAGATCCTTATCTACGGTTCTGATTCAAGGTTTGGCTGAGAAGCATCTGCTTCAGTTTTGTAGGAACAAACTAAAAAATCCCTGTAGCTAAGGGGCAGAACAAAAGGATAGAGAGTACCACTGCCAAACTAAGCACACACCATGAAACAAGGACACATCAGCAAAGTCAAAGATTGCAATGTTGGGAACATTGTGGAGCAAATTTAAATAGACAAAAGGGCAATTTAAAAGATTCAGAAGACGGAGTCTGACTGAAGGAGAAAATTAGAAGAGGATAAACAATTCAACAAGGTCAGAAAATATAAAATTTTAGGCACAGATTTTGTGAAAATATTTACTTAAGGCTGCAGTTTAAGGAGTTTGTTTGAAAAGACAGGGATGTGCATTGTGTTTTGGGTCATAAAAGCAGGAAAGCATCCATTTTACCAAGAAAACTGCAGATATTGGGAAACCACCATTTTGAAGGGATTCTACCCTAAGGCCCAGTTCAATTTCTTGCTGTGTCTTAGCAAACACTCCACAATGAACACCCCCTGCTAATCCTATCCCTACCTTACCACGTGCCCTTCTATGGACCACCTCACCAATCATTAGATACCTGTTGAACGACTGTCATCCCTGGCACTTGCACTAACTTTAAAAAAGCCACTGTGCACCCAGAAGAACATTTGCAATCCAAAGCTGCTTTGCTTGGATAAGAACATAGAACATAGAACTCAATACAACACAGGAACAGGACCTTCAGCCCACCATGTCTGTGCCAACTATGATATTATTCTAAATTAACCCCATCTGCCTGCACATGGTCCATCTCCCTCTATTCTCCACCTGGTCATGTGACTGTCTAAGTCCCTCTTAAACTTTGCTAAGGAAGGAATCTGAACAGATCAGAGAAGAAGAGGATGATGATGTGATTTTGGAGGCCCTGTTTGAGGAGCTGGTGCCAAGGAAAGGAATCCTCACAGAGGAGGCTGCATCACCAGACCCTGCAACCCAAGGAAGAAGAAACATACTAAGGGGAGGACAAGAAACCATGGCTGACAAGTTAGGAATAGCATAAAAGCAAGAGAAAAAGTTTACAAAGCAGTGAAGATTAGTGGAAAGCCAGAGGATTGGGAAGCTTTTAAAAATCAGCAGAAAATAACTAAAAAAGCAAGATGCCTGAAAATTTAATAAAGAGGAGAGGATGAAATATGAGAGTATGCTAGGTAATAATATAAAAGAGGATTGCAAGATTTTTAAAAGATTTATAGAAAGTTAGAAAGAGGCAAGATTTGGTCTGCTGGAAAATGAGGCTGGATATGTAGTAATGGGGAACAAAGAAATGGCAGAGGTACTTTGCATCAGTCTTCATAGTGGAAGATACCAGCATCATACCAGAACTTTAATATAGTAAGAGGGCAAAGATAAGTGTCGTAGTCATCACTGAAGAGAAGGTGCTGGGGAAGCTGAAAGGTCTGAAGGTGGATAAATCATCCAGACCATAGAACAGAGAACACAGAACAATACAGCTCAGAATAGGCCCTTCAGTCCTTGATGTTGCGCCGACCTGTAAACTAATCTAAGCCGATCACCCTACACTATTCCATCATCATCCATATGCTTATCCAAGGACTGTTTAAGTGCCCCCAATGTAGCTGAGTTAATTACATTGGCAGGTAGGGCATTCCATACCCTTTCCACTCTCTGAGTAAAGATCTGGCCTCTGACATCTGTCTTAAATCTATCACCCCTCAATTTGTAGCTATGTCCCCTCATACAAGCTGACTTCATCATCCCAGGAAAAAGACTTTTACTGTCTACCCTATCTAATCCTTTGATCATCTTGTATGTCTCCATCAAATCCCCTCATAGCCCTTTTCTTTCCAATAAGAATAGACCCGAGTCTCTCAATCTTTCCTCATACGACCCTCCCTCCAGACTAGGCAACATCCTGGTAAATCTCTTCTGCATCTTTTCCAATGCTCCCACATCTTCCTTTAATGGAGCGACCAGAACTGTACACAATATTCCACGTGAGGCTGCACTAGCGTTTTGTATAGTTGTAGCATGATATTACGGTTCCAGAACTCAAGCCCTCTACCAATAAAACTAACACACCAATAGTACCTAATACATGCCTTCTTAACAGCACTATCAACCTGGGTGGCAACTTATAGGGATCTATGTACATGGACTCCAAGATCCCTCTGCACATCCACACTACCAAAAATCTTTCAATTGACCCAGTACTCTGCCTTCCTGTTGTTCTTCCCAAAGAGAATCACCTCAAATTTATCTGCATTGAACTCCATTTGCCACCTCTCAGCCTAATTCTGCAGTTTACCCCTGCAACCTGCAACATTCTTCCACACTGTCCACTACTCCACTGGACTTTAGTGTCATCTGCAAACTTACTAACCCATCTACCTATGCCTGCATCCAAGTAACTTATAAAAATGACAACAGTAGTGGTCCCAAAACAGATCTTTGTGGCACATCACTAGTAACCAGACTCCAGGCTGAATATTTTCCAGCAACCACCACTCACTGCCTTCTTACAGAAAGCCAGTTTCTAATCCAACCGGCTAAGTGATCCCCAATCCCATGCCTCTGCATTTTCTCCAACAGCCTACCACGTGGAATCTTATCAAAGATTATACTGAAGTTCATGTACACCATGTCAACTGTCCTACCCTCATCTACATACTTGGTCACCTTCTCAAAAAACTCAATGACCAGATGGACTACACTCCAGGATTCTGAAAGAGATAGCTGAGGAGATTGTGGACACATTGATCATGATATTTCAGGGATCACTGGAGTCAGAGAGGGTTCCAAAAGATGGAAAAATGGCTAATGTAACACCCCGTTTTAAGAAGGGAGGGTGGCAAAAGACAGGAAATTATAAGTTGGGAAGATTTTAGCATCCCCTTGTTAAAAAGGAGCTGATGGAACACATGGAAGTCATGGTAAAATAGGTTTGAGTCAGCATGGCTTTATAAAGGGAGGTCATGCCTGACACTTCTGTTAGAATTCTTTGAGGAGCCAATGAGCAAGTTAGACAAAGGAGAGCCAGTCGGTAAGGTGTGGTACAGGAGGTGGCTAATAAGATAACAGTCCATGATGTTAAGGAGCTAGATATGGATAGAGGATTGGCTGACTGGAAGAAGACAGAATAGGGATAAAGGAGTCTTTTTCAGGTGACTAGTGGAGTTCCGCAAAGATCAGTGTTGGGACCAATTAGTTATATTAACAATCTGATTGAAGGAACTGAGGGTTTTGTTACTAAGTTTGCAGATGACAAAAACATAAATGGAGGGACAGGGAGTGTTGAAGAATCAGGAAGACTGCAGAAGGACTTGGACAGGCTAGAAGAGTAGGCAAAGAAGTGGTAGATGGAATATAATGTGGTTAAAGGGTGAAGTTATGCACTTTGGTAAGAAGAATAGAGGCATAAACTGTTTTCTACATGGGGAAAGACTTCAGAAATCTGAAGCACAAAGGGACTTAAGAGAATTTTGAACTTGGACTCCTAAGTTTAACATGCAGGTTCAGTTGGTGGTTAGGAAGATAAATGTAATGTTAACATTCATTTCAAGAAGGCGGAATACAAAAGCAAAAATGCACTGCTGAGGTTGTATAAGGCTCTGGTCAGATATCTTTTGGAATATTGTGAGCAGTTTTGAGCCCCATTTCCAAGGAAGGATGTGCTAGCATTGGAAGGGGTCCAGAGGCATTTTACATGATTGAGGGATGAAGGACATGTCATATGAGGAACAGTTGAGGGCTGCTTGTACTCAATGGAGTTTAGAAGGATGAGGAGGCATCTCATTGAAACATACATAATACTGAGAGGCCTTGATAGATCGCAGGAGAATCGACGTTTCGGGCATAAGCCTGAAGAATAATTCCTGAAGAAGGGCTTATGCCCGAAACGTCAATGCTCCTGTTCCTTTGATGCTACCTGACCTGTTGCGCTTTTCCAGCAACAAATTTTTAAGCCCAAGGGTACAGCCTCAAAGTGAGAGGATGAGCCTTTATAACTGAGATGAAGAGGAATTTCTACAGTCAGAAGGTGGTGAAATTGTGGAAGTCATTGCCACAGAGCTCTGTGGAAGCCACTCATTGAGTATGTTTAACATAGAGACAGATAGATTCTTAATTGGTCAGGTGTTACAGAGAAGACAGAAGGAGAATGGAGTTGACAAATATATTGGTTATGATGGAATGGTGGAGCAGTCTCAGTGGGCCAAACGGCTTAAATCTATTCTATATCTTATGGTCATATGGACTTATAAAAAAAACCAGTAGATAGCAAACAGCAATGAGATGGCAAGGGCTTATTGTTCAACCTTACTATTTGCTTGACAAATTTCAGAAGATGATATTTGTTCCCAGTAGTCAAGATGTCTCCTCTCTTGAAAAATTGCCCACCTCATTACAATATATACATTCTTGATAATGGATTTTAACGTCCAGATAATTACCCCTGGATAGCCTTTTCAGGTATGGTAGACATTTTCAAGGGAGCATGTAATTTCAGCTGTTTGCCTGCAATCATAGCTCCTTTGCCTACTTAGGTATTCATAGAATCCTACAGCGTGGAAGTAGGCCATTTGGCTCATCAAGTCCATACTGACCCCAAAATATATCCCACCCAGACTCACCCCACCCTATCCATGTAAAGCTGCATTTTCCATGATTAATCCACCTAACCTGCACATCTTTGGACTGTGGGATTAAACTAGAGCAGCCTTAGGAAACCCACACAGACACAGGGAGAATATGCAAACTCCACACTGTTAGTCCCCCGAGGCTGGAATCAAACCCAGCTCCCTGGTGCTGTGAGGCAGCAGTGCTAACCACTGAGCCACTGTGCCTTTATAGATTTGTGCTGACTTTTACTACTTTGGT
Organism: Chiloscyllium punctatum; assembly: GCF_047496795.1. Classification (NCBI taxonomy): domain Eukaryota; kingdom Metazoa; phylum Chordata; class Chondrichthyes; order Orectolobiformes; family Hemiscylliidae; genus Chiloscyllium; species Chiloscyllium punctatum. The sequence continues at coordinate 123,163,890 of NC_092739.1, forward strand.
GACTTTGGTGGAGATTTCAAAAGGTTTCAGCTTATTTTTAACTGTTTTATCTCAAATCAGAGTCCAAGGCTTTTGAATCAATCATTGAGATTTAAAAATTAATAGTCCATCTTTACATCATCATATGATGATGAGGCACTGTTGGATTCTCTACTGATGTGGAAATTGGTGATTTTAGTGACAACGTGGATATTTGATTAAATTTTCATCTCAGGGTCAAATATGATATGACAATTGCAAACAGTCTGATTCAGCCTAAGACAGTTGCAAGGAAAATGGACAAAGTTTCCAGTGAGAACTGAAGACAATGGCTTCAAACCATATTCCTGTTACATATAGCCCACTTAATGTAGAAATCAGGGTCCTATCATGTCACCATATTTAGTTGGAACGAGTTGGATATTCAATGGACACACTTGGGCCAGATCCATAAGCAATGGGAATGAAGAAACTCATCAAGGACAAACATCAGATTATGATTATTATTTTGATTTCATAATTATGTCCAGATGTCTAACTGAGAATTTGGATTGTCTTCTGAGTTTTTGCAATTAGTCTAAGCTCCTATTAATGCCAGCACTACATCTGCCACATTGACGGAATAATTTTCTTTAGCTTTCAATATTTTCAATTAAACTACCTTTATTTTAAGTATTTTGAAAGAAAAGAGGGCAAATTTTAAAAGATTTATTCAGACAAAATATACATTGTGCCTTATTTGATACAAGTGGATTGTGACTGCATCTTCCTTGGGACACTTCACTATGTTAAAGATGTCACATGAATGCAAGAGAATGAGAAAAATGAGTTTTTTTGGTTATACAGATTTTGCTTTGTGTTCCATGCATTTCAGAAATATGAAATGTTGTGGGGGCATTTAAGGGATATGGCAGGATAGGAGGGGGTATTTATACCAAACATCATTTTTTTTAGATTACTTACAATGTGGAAACAGGCCCTTTGGCCCAACAAGTCCACACCGACCCGCTGAAGGCACAACCCACCCATACCCCTACACTTACCCCTTCACCTAACACTACGGGCAATTTAGCATGGCCAATTCACCTGACCTCCACATCTTTGGACTGTGGGAGGAAACTGAAGCACCCGGAGGAAACCCACGCAAACGCGGGGAGAATGTGCAAACTCCACACAGTCAGTCGCCTGAGGCGGGATTTGAACCCAGGAGGCAGCAGTGCTAACCACTGTGTCACCGTGTATTTTTTGACTGTTAGTGAATCTGTGGATTTGAGTTTCCACAGATCTTACATTGAAGCTACACCGAATGATTTGGAAACACAGAACCAGAGAATACAGGAGCAAAAGTAGCCCATTCAGTGCATCCAGCCCACTCCTCTATTCAACATGATTATGGCTGAGCCTATAATCACAACACCATACTCCCACGTTTTGGCTATATCCCTTGATATATTTGGCTTCTAGGAATCTAGTTTATTCTCAAATATTTTGAGACTTTGTCTTCACAACATTCAGGTTTAATACCCTCTAAGTGAAGATATTTCTCCTCAAATCAGTGAAAATGTCCTACTGCATTGTGGAGCCACCCCCCCCCTCCCATGCCGCTGCCCCCACCTCAAACCACCCCTAGCCAGAGTGTTCAGACCTGTCAGAAATGTATACGTTTCAATCAGATCACCTCTCTTTCTTCTAAATTCCAGTGAACTCATGGCTAGTTAACCAATTATTACCTCATGCGTCAAACCTGCCATTCCAGGAATTAGTCTGGCGAAACTTGATAACACTTCCTCTGTAGCAAACACAACTTTTCTTCATTAAGGAGACCCAAAACTGCACACAACGCTCTGTATGGTCTCACCAAAGCCCTGCACAGCTGCAGTGAGACTTCCTTGCTTCTGTACTCAAGCCCCCCTGTAATGAAGGCCAAAAGACCACTTGTCTTCCTAAGTTAGTTACAATGTGGAAACAGGCCCTTCGGCCTAACAAGTCCACACCAACCCACTGAAGCACAACCCACCCAGACCCATTCTCCTACATTTACCCCTTCACCTAATACTACGGGAAATTTAGCTTGGCCAATTCACTTAACCTGCACATTTTTGAACTGTGGGAGGAAACTGGAGCACCCAGAGGAATCCCATGCAGGGAGAAGTGCAAACTCCATACAGTCAGTTGCCTGAGGCGGGAATTGAACCCAAGTCTCTGGCACTGTGAGGCAGCAGTACTAACCACTGTGCCACCGTGCCACCCACCATGCCGCTTGTATGCTTGCTTTCAATAGCTGGTGTCCAAGGATGTTCAGGATCCCTTTATAAATTAGCCTTTCCTAATCTATCACCATTTAAATTATACTTTGCCATTCTGTTTTTCCTACTGAAGTAACAACTTCACCTTTACCCATGACATATTGCATTTTCCATGTATTTGCCAAATCTGTCCGAATCAGTCAGAGGTTAAATGAATGGATTTGGCAGATGGAACATTATTTGGTAAAATGTGAGGCTAACTACATTAGCAAGAAGAATCAAGGTGCTGAATACTATTTAAATTGAGAATGACTTCAGAAAGCCAAAGAGGGATTTGGGTGGTTGTCATAGATAAATCACAAAAAATCCCACTAGCATACAGGTTCATCAGGTAATAAAGAAGATAAATTTTATTTCAAAAGGAATGGAGTATAAAAATAGGAAAGTCTTGCTAAAGCTATACAACTGCACTGTTCAGACTACATCTGGAATACTGTGAACAGCTTCAGTCCCCTTTTAAGAAAAATATAATGGCATTGCAGGTGTTCAGTGAAGGTTCACGAGGTTGATGTGGGAATGAAACAATTTTCTTACGTGAAGAAGTTGTGTAGATTCTGCCTGTACTCATTGTCATTTAGAAGAATGAGAGGTAACTTTATTGAAATGTATAAGCTTCTTAAGGGCTGGACAGAGTAGTTGTGGAGGGGTTGTTTCCTCTTAAGGGGGAGTCTTGGACCAGATGGCACAGTCTCAGAATAAGGGGTCACCCATTTAAGATAGAGATGAGGATGAATTTCTTTGCTCACAGACTAGTCAAACCATGGAATTCTTTAATGCAAAAAGTTGTTGCTGTTAAGTTATTAAGTGTATTCAAGGTCAAGATAGACAGATTTTTAGTCAGTGTGAGAACTAAGAATGCTGGGAATGAGACAGGAAAGTGGAGTGAGGATTATCAGATCAGCCACAAACTTATTGAATGGTAGAGTAGTATTGATGGACCAAATGGCCTACTTCTGCTCACATGTCTTGTGGTCTTATGGAACCCTAGCTCTTCACAGGATTAACTTGAGATCTGGATTACTAGCTCAGTACCACTGGCACTGCATCAGCATCAGTGTTTAACTTTTTTTTAATTTGCAGTCCTAGAGAGGTTTAAATTTCCTGAAATCTATTACTTTGGAAGCGTTTCCTGGAGAAGTGGAAACACAATTTTTGAAATAACAAGTAACAATAAAATCAGAGTTTGTAAAACTGCAGGACATTTTGACTCACTATCTCACCATTGAATCAACTATTCATTGGGCTTTCACAACTCAGAATCAGTAACCACAACATTCCACCTAAAAGAACCTGTAAAAATAACTTTCATTACCTAATCCAGGAAAAGTAACTCAAACCAGATGCATAGTGAAACCAGATGCTGAAGTTATGCTTTAGAAAGCAACATCTCATCACATAGAAATGTTTGTGGCTTTTGTACGGTGATTTGAACGCTATAGTTTAATTAAATACAGTTAACCGAAGATGACTTCAAATCTTGAAACATCCTTAAAAAGAAATTTTCTACATTGTCAAATGATGGAACCAGACTACAACTTATGTTTCAACAGCAATGTTAGCTTGAACAAGGTTCAGGTTGGTTTTGCAGGAACATCTAAGAAATAGACTAAGGATCCCTGACACAACCCAAAACTAGTACAGAGCTGATGCTATCATAGAGATCACTCTCGAATAATGTAAAGTTTCAGGAACAGCAATCTGTGCTCACTTTCAACAAAATCTATGTTCTTCACCAAATGGCTATTAATGTTCTGCACTCGCTGTCTTCCTTCTTAGCTACAGAGTCTATCTCTATATCATTGTCTCCCCAGGTCCATTGCAAGGAGCAATGGCCAGACATGCATCAATTACATTGTTGGCAATATTAGGCTGTACCAAGTAAGGTAAATATCAAAGCTAGTTTAAAAAAAACATTTATTTATTTCTGCATTTTAATAAGGTGCTTCATTGCCTGTGAAGCTCTTTGAATCCTGAAGTTGTGAGAAATGCTTATTACATACATACATATAATTCCAAATTATTGTCACCCCACATGTGTTACATGAGAATGGATGTCCACATAGAATTGAATAGAATCTCTACAGTGTGGAAACAGACCACTTGGCCCAACAGTCCACACCAACCCTCAGAAGAGTAACCTACCCAGACCCATTTCCCTACCCTATTGCCCTACATTTACCCCTGACTAATGCACCTAGCTATAGGCAATTTAGCATGGCCAAATCACCCAACCTGTACATCTTTGGACTTTGGGAGGAAACTGGAGCACCTGGAGGAACCCACGCAGACACAGGGAGAGCGTGCAAACTCCACACAAACAGTTGCCGAGGGCTGGAATCAAACCCTGGCTCTGTGAGGCAGCAATGCTAACCACTGAGCTGCTGTGGCACCCTGTGATCAATTTTAAAAGGTGCAAGACTTTCAGCAGATGGGCAAATGTATTGGTCAGAATATTGGACAGGATAGAAAAAAATAATAAAAAAGCCAGCATAATATATGTTTTAAGCTTATAATTGGTCTTTGCCATCTCCATCATGGTATTGGGGCCAGCAATCAGCTGTTCTTTACAATGAACAGAATTGAGAACTCATGCAGGGAGAAGCTCCTCCTCAAGATATCATGGTGAAAGTCAGACTTGGTTACTTCCATGTGTCTCTATTCAGCAACAACAGAGTTTTCTGTTGATGTTATTGCCAAGAACAACCAACCTATTAATTTAGAAAAAGATTAAAAATTATAAAATGATCCAAATTGAGTATAAAATTACAACATTGTGACAAATGTTTAGCCATTGTCTTAGCTTGCATTTATATCTGTTTAAATAAATAAATCTCTTTAAATAAAGCTAAACATACTTACAAAAGAAATCTAAGGCATTTACTTTGCACTTTAAACAATAGAATCCTTTACTCTGAAGTTTGTACGATTTCAAGTTTGTAAAATAGCAAGATTTCATTTCAAGAGGATGTGATGGCCTGGTGGTGTTATTACTAGACCATTAATCCAGAAACCCAAGTAATATTTTGGGAAGCGTCGACTAGAAAAATTAACTGTGATTTCTCTGCGGAGATGCTGCCAGACTTGCTGAGCTTTTGCAGCTATCTCTGTTTTTGTTTTTAATATTCTGGGAACCTGGGTTCAAGTCTCCGTCTTACCACCATAGTAAATAGAATTCAGTAAAAGTCTGATGATGATGATGAAATCATTATTGACTATCTGAAAATAAAAGCCATTTTGTTCACTAATGTCCTTTAGGGAAGGAAACTGCCATCCTTACCAGGTCTGGCCTACATGTGACTCCAGATCTGCAGCAATGTTGTTGACTCTCAACTGTCCTCTGGACCATTAAGGATGAGCAATAAATGTTGGCCGAACCAGTGATGGCCCCATTCTGTGAATGAATAAATAAAACAATCTGTGTAGATTACAATGCAGTGATGAACAAGTTGCTGATGGTTGTCTCACTTAAAAGTTTCCCTTCATGGTATGTAAATGCAGTTGACTGATTAAAGTTATCAAAGACAAGCTGCAGACTTGGGAAGCCAGTGGGCCAGAAGAAAATGTTCCATGGGATGTTTGAGGCGAAGCATGAAGTCCAGGCTTGATCCAATGATGATGTAACATAGTCACTGAAGCAATTCCAAATGTTTTAATATGCAGAGGATTTTAGTTTGGTCATCTTACTTGATTTCTTAACAACTGCAAAGTGAATCATGTGACTAATTGTTATCTGCTTCATTGTTTGTACCAGAGTCCATAATGAGAAAACAGCTGAGGAAGAAATAAAATTGGTAAAATTATCTATGACTGAGGGGTAATTTGTTTAATCGTCACCAAATTTTGAGCTTGGATAAGGCGCAAGTCTTCATGGCCTCATGCATGCTGAATTGGTTATTATGTTAGAAATTAGTTAAGAAGACTGATTGTAATTGGCAGGTTGTGTTATTGGGTAAAAATAAAGACTACAGATGCTGGAAACCAGAGTCTAGATTAGAGTGGTGCTGCAAAAGCACAGCAGGTCAGGCAGCATCCGAGGAGCAGGAAAATCAACGTTTCGGGCAAAAACTCTTCATCAGGAATAGATGTTGTGTTATTGATCAAGCAATCTTTGGTTGGCTATTGTTGCCAGTCATCAGGAAACTTAATACCCTTTGAACTCTTGTCCAACCTTCTCTGGTTTCAATGCTGTAAATTTTCAATTTTAATCCTTAATTGGACATTGGCTCTTATGTATTGTTGGAAATGGAATTAAGTTGTTTTGCTTGCAACCACAAATTTACATAGAAGATCACTTATTACAGATAAGCAAATTACATTCCAAGACATGTATTTCTGGACATTGGAGTGCATCTAGGAAAACTTAACAAAGAGTGAAATTCACAACTGATCTTGGAGAGACCTCTGTGGGAGAGCTCACAGCACAGGAACAGATAAGTGCATAGTTTTTAATGTGTGACTTTGTTGTAAGTCTACAGTAGTGGGTAGAGTGGTTTCTTTCTTGTTGATATATTTTATTGAAATCTGTCTCTTCATTAAATTTTAAAAATATAAACCATAAATACAAAGTTAGCCTGGGGCACCTTTTTTGTAGTGCAATAAACATTGCTATTTTCTGGGTCTGTACATTGTGAAGGAGCAAAGATGGCTTTTAGTAGAGTCGGATGTGGGAGTTTAGGGAGAGTTTACATGCTACTGAGGATTACGTCTGCAGGAAGTGTCTTTGGTTGTAAATCCAATCAGTTGTATGGATCAATTGGAGCGACAGTCAGAGGCAATAAGCGATTTAGGAGCTGGGGGTGTGATGGATGAAGTTATAGGAAGGGAGTAAAGTCACAGATGTAGTCGGGTAGATGGGTTAACTCCAAGAGGTAGGCAGGTAGTGCAGGATAATGTGTGGCTATCCACATTTCAGGCAGCATCCGAGGAGTAGAATTGACATTTCGGGCATAAGCCCTTCAACAGGAATGCCTGAAACGTTGATTCTCCTGCTCCTTGGATGCTGCCTAACCTGCTGTGCTTTCCCAGCACCATAGTCTCCACTCTGATCTCCAGCATCTGCAGGCCTCATTTTCTCTTATCCACATTTCAAACAAATATGTTGCTGTGGAAAATGTAGGGGGTCTTGGACTCTCAGGGGAATGTAGCATGAACAGCCAAGTTTCTGGTATTTAGACAAGCTCTAATGTAAAGAGGGGTACATTGGGTTCCAAGCAATCGATTGTGATAGGGGACTATCTAGTCAAAGGCACAGACAGACATTTTTTTCAGCCAGCAGCAGAAAATCAGAATGGTGTGTTGGTTCCCTGGTGCCATGATCAAGGATATCTCAGAGAGGGTGCAGCATGTTCTCAAGGGGAAGAGGACCCAACAGGAGGTCATTATAAATTTTGGAACCAACAACATAGGAAGGGAAAAGGATGATTTTCTGAAGGGGGAATATAGAAAGTTAGGCAGGAATTTACAAAGTAGGTCCTTGAAGGTCGTAATATCTGGAGTACTCCCGGTGCTATGACCCAGTGAGGATAGGATTAGGAAGATAGAGCAGATGAATGCATGGCTGAGGAGCTGGTGCAGGGGAGAATGTTCACATTTTTAGATTATTGGAATCTCTGCTGGGGTAGAAGTGAACTGTACAAGAAGGATGGATTGTACCTGAATTGGAAGGGGACTAATATACTGGCAGGGAGATTTGCTAGAGCTGTTTGGAAGGATTTAACCTCGTAAGGTGGGGGATGGGACCCAATGAAATAGTGAGGAAGGTGATTGATCTGAGACTGGTACAGCTGGGAAAAGAAGCGAGTCAAATAGTCAGGGCAGGCAGGGGCAAAGCAGAGAACACAATAGGACTGATAAATTAAATTGCATTTACTTCAATGCAAGAAGCCTAACATAGAAGACAGATGGACTCAGGGCATGGTTAGGAACAGGGCACTGGGATGTCATAGCAATTACAGAAACATGGCTCAGGGATGGACAGGACTGGCAAGATAGAAAGGGAGGCAAGAGAGGAGGGGTAGTGGCATTATTGATAAGGGATAGCATTACTGCTGTACTTAAGGGAGGATATTCCTGGAAATGCATCTAGGGAAATTATTTGGGTGGAACTGAGAAATAAGAAAGGGATGATCATCTTATTGGGATTGTATTATAACCCCTCCTAATAGTCAGCAGGAAATTGAGAATAAAATTTGTAAAGAGATTTCAGTTATCTGCACGAATAATGGTATGGTAGGGGATTTTAACTTTCCAAACATAGACTGGGACTGCCATAGTGTAAAGGGTTTAGATGGAGAGGAATTTGTTATGAGTGTACAAGAAAATTTTCCAATTCAATATGTGGATGTACCTACTGGATAAGGTGTAAAACTTGACTTACTCTTGGGAAATAAGGCAAGGCAGGTGACTGAGGTGTCAGTGGGGGAGCACTTTGGGTCCAGTGACCCTAATTCTATTAGTTTTAAAATAGTGATGGAAAAGGATAGACCAGATCTAAAAGTTGAAGTTCTAAATTGGAGGAAGGCTAATTTTGATGGTATTAGGCAAGAACTTTCAAAAGCTGATTGGGCGCAGATGTTTGCAGGTAAATGAACAGCTGGAAAATGGGAAGCCTTCAGAAATGAGACAAGAGTCCAGAGACAGTATATTCCTGTTAGGGTGAAAGGAAAGGGTGTTAGGTGGAGGAAATATGGATAACCAGGGAAATTGAGGTTTTGGTTAAGAAAAAGAAGGAAGCATCTGTCAGGTATAGATAGGAGAGATCAAGAGAAACATTAGAAGAGTATAAAGGCAGTAAGAGTATACTTAATAGGGAAATCAGGAGGGTAAAAGGGGGACATGAGATAACTTTGGCAAATAGAGTTAAAGAGAATCCAAAGTGTTTTTATAAATACATTAAGGACAAAAGAATAACTAGGGAGAGAATAGGGCCCCTCAAAGATCAGCAAGGCAGCTGATGTGTGGAGCCACAGGAGATGGGGGAGATACTAAACGAGCATTTTGCATTAGTATTTACTGTGGAGAAGGATATGGAAGATATAGAATGTGGAGAAATAGATGGTGACATTTTGATAAATGTCCATATTACAGAGGAGGAGATCCTGCATAAATCCCCAGGATCTGATCAGTTGTACCTAAGAACCCTATGAGAAGCTAGGGAAGTGATTGCTGGGCCCCCTTGCTGATATACTTGTATCATCAATTGTCACAGGAGAGGCACTGGAAGACTGGAGGGTTGGCTAATGTGATACCACTATTTAAGAAATTTGGTAAGAAAAAGCCAGGGAACTAAGCCTGACATTGGTGGTGGAGGGAATCCTGAGGGACAGGATTTACTTGTATTTGGAAATGCAAAGACTGTTTAGGGATAGTGACATGGCTTTGTGCGTGGGAAATCATGTCTCACAAACTTGCCTGATATTTTTTGAAGTAGCAAAGAGGATCAATGAGGGCAGAGTGGTGGAATTGAATTGAATTGAATTTATTGGTACGCGTACCGAGGCACAGTGAAAAGTTTTGTCTTGTGAGCAATACAGACAGATCACAGAGTTAGGTGGAATGGATAAGTAAGTTCAGGCTTCTGTACCTTCTCCCCGATGATAGAGGTTGTAGAAAAACATTACCAGGGTGTGATGGATCTTTGAGAATGCTGGTGGCCTTTCCTTGACAGCGGACCTGGTAGATGGATTTGATAGATGGGAGGTTGGCCTTTGTGATTGTCCAGGCCGAGTTCACCACTCTCTGTAACTGTCTCCAATTTTGAATGGTACAGTTACCTTACTAGGTAGTGATACAAACAGACAGAATGCTTTGGATGGTGCACCTATAAAAGTTGGCAAGGGTATTCACTGTCATGCCAAATTTTCTCAGCTGCCTGAGGAAGAAGAGACATTGTTGGGCTTTTGTAACTAGTGCATCCACGTGAAGAGTCCAAGAAAGCTTGTTGCAGATGACCACTCCAAGGAGCGTGACACTCTCCACTCATTCCACCTCGGAACGTGATCTATGTGGACCTCAGTAAGGCATTTGACAAAGTTCTCTATGGGAGATTGATTAGCAAGGTTAGATCTCATTGAATACAGGGAGAACTAGCCATTTGGATACAGAACAGGCTCAAAGGTTGAAGACAGAAGGTGGTGGTGGAGGGTTGTTTTTCAGACTGGAGGCCTGTGACCAGTGGAGTGCCACAAGGATCGGTGCTGGGTCCACTACTTTGCATCATTTATATAAATGATTTGGATGTGAACATAGGAGGTATGTTTAGTATGTTTGCAGATGACACCAAAATTGGAGGTGTAGTGGACAGCAAATAAACAGGATCTTGATCAGATGGGCCAATGGGCTGAGGAATGGCAGAGGCTGATGGACGACCTTATAGAAGTTTATAAAATCATGAGAGGCATGGTTAGGATAAATAGACAAGGTCTTTTCCCTGGGATGGTGGAATCCAGAACAGAGGGCATACGTTTAGGGTGAGAGGGGAAAGATATAAAAGGGGCCTAAGGGTCAACTTTTCATGCAGAGGGTGGTGTATGTATGGAATGAGCTGCCAGAGGAAGTGGTGGGGGCTAGTACTATTGCAGCATTTAAAAGGTGTCTGGATGGGTGTATTTATAGGAAGGATTTAGAGGGATATGGGCCAAGTGCTGGCAAATGGTTAGGACTTTAGCTATAGGGAGAGGCTGGGTTAATTTAGGATATCTGGTCAGCATGGACGAGTTGGACCGAAGGGTCTGTTTTTGTGCTGTACATTGTTTTGACTCTATACCTCTACATCTGCTCCTGCTGCAGCCTTTCTGACATGCTACAAATTCACTTCTAGAATTTGAAATATTAGTAATTTATTCTCTGCATCGATCACAAGAGGGCAGTATTAGCTCGGTGAAAGTGAACTTTCCTGAGTGCCCATATTGACACTCCAAAATGTAATCCATTTTATGCAGTGGCCTTCTCATGTTTTGTGATATAATAAGGTGCTACATGAATGTATGATCACTTTTTCCTTTATTGCAGTCATCTGAAAATTTGTCAAACACTTAAAAGCTCAAGACAATTCCATCTTTTTAGTGGGACCCCTCAGAAGAAGGAAAAGTCAGATATCCACTTCTCTCTTTGAATGATTGATCTATCGGTTTTAGATATTGTGCAGACATCTTCCAGTATTTCCATTATTCTATTTTACTAGCATTTTGTAAATGTTTGTGGTATAATGAGTAAAATAGGCAATGGACTTCTGTCAGTAATCTGTCAAGTTTGTATTTCACACACTGGGAATTTGGACACTTAGTTGATTTAGTGTTCATAATGAATGAGTACTTATCCATATAAATAACGACAAGTAGCACCATAACTCCTTTAGACATTCCTCTTCAATCCGCTAAAATGTAGTAGTTGGAGGAAATGATAATGGATTACTTGCTCTTGATTAAACAATTCAAAACAATATAAACAGCCAACTTAATTTTTCAAGACAGTGCTCAAAAAAATCGAAAAGAATGCGTGAAGCTGTAGAAGAGGAGACATTTAATTTATGTCAGTCTTGGTGCTGGTCAACTTAAAGGATTCAGAAAGGTACAGAAAGGGTTCAGAGATGTGTATTATACAACTGGGACATTTTGTTTAACTTTGGTGGCTTCTTCTTTTAATCCAATCAAAGAACGTGAACAGCTTAAAACAAAAAAATGTTTACCCCATTTGCTGAAAGAAGAAATATGCTGTCAAATTCTTTCACCTTGCATACATCAGAAGAGGCATAAGAAAATCAAACTTCCAAAAGGCTGCCACTTGGTCAACAAATAGATTCTGGTAGTGCAGTCTCCATGGCAATGCCTTAACCTGAGGAACCGTTATCCCCAAGCTTTTGCTTAATTACAAATGTGTAATGTTATTTTTATTTACAGATAACAATGAATATACCAGCTTTTTACAATCGTCAGTGAGTCACATTGTGAACCTGACTAATTGGTGTTATTGGTGTCATTCTAAGCACAATCAGGACTGTTTCCAGTTGTGGAATCCCAATAATGTTGGATACTGGGCTAGCTAGCACAGGCTACTTGAATGCAGTCAATCCTTCCCTGTTGCGAACTGCTGAAATGGTGTGCTGTTTTATATGATCCATCAGTCTTTGGTAAATCCATGTGTTTGGTATCACATGGGCTCAGGAATTTATAGATCACATTACTTATCTGTTTGGAGGACAAATGTCTTTTTGGATTAACAGAAATATTCTGTTATTGGAAAATTCCACTCTAGTTGCTAATGAATAGTAACATTATAAAATTGCTCACATTGTCTAGCATCTAAATGCTATAATAAAGCAATGTTATCTTGTCAGAATATCAGCAACCTGCATTACTATGCTCATTTAACATAGTAATCATGCTCTAAGCTGCTTTACAGGAGCAATGCCCAATAAAAATTTGATAGCAAACAACATAAAGAGGTGGTAGGGCTTGGTGAGGTGAGATGGACTATCCATGACATCAAGGCCACATTTGACTGAACGTGGCCTGGTTATTGGGGGTCAGTCATCTCAGCTCTAGGACATCTCTGTGGGAGTCCCTCAGGGTAGTGTCCTAGGCCCAATCATCTTCAGCTGCTTCATCAAGAACCTTCCCTCCAACATAAGTCAGGAGTGGGGTTAATCAGTGGTGATTGCATGATGTTTAGCATTATTTGTGACTCCTCATCTGCTGTAGCAGTCCATGTTCAAATGCAATAAGACTTGGGCAATACCCAAGCTTGGGCTGACAAGTGGCATGTAACATTCACAAGTGTCAGGCTATGACTATCCAACAAGAGACAATCTAACCACTGCCCCTTGAATTTCAATGGTATTACCATCATTACCCTGCTATCAATATTTTGGGGGTTACCATTGACCAGAAACTCAATGGATTTGCCACCAAAATGCATTGGCAACAAGAGCAGGTCAGCGGCTGGGAATACGGCAGAGCGTAGTTCATCTCCTGACTCCCCAAAGCCTGTCTCTCATGAAGGTATGAAGGTGCGAGCAAAAATCTCCATCATCCAAAAGATTGGAAAAAATCCTGAACTTTTCCAATACCTAAAATACTGGGCAAAACCCTGCAGTGAGGCTGCAGCAAACACTCACAGCCAGCAGAAAGGGGATTTCTGTCTGGGACTATTCTTCATCCTGGAATTCCAATTTACACCTCCTCTCTCAAAGAACAACCAACTGAAACAGACTGGAGTCCAGGCAGTTTTTACACCTTGGGCTACCCAGCACAGACAGTATGGGGGCATACAGAGTTCCCAGATATTCAATATCAATCAAAATCAATTCACACATACTCTTAATGAGCAGAAAACTAATTGACTTCAAATGAAACACCAGAAACACAATGGAAAGCATAGATTTGGTGTGAAGATAAAAGACACACAATCAGTGTAACTGCAGGCACTAAACTCATCTGAGGCAACAATTCCAAGAACATTCCAAAACATTCCAAGGACATCCTCAGAGCAATTCAAGAACTTTTGAGCAGGAACCACTAGGCACTGGCCTGATCTGAACAAGGAGAACCAATCGTAACTGACCATGATCAGCAGATCTAAGAACAGATAAATTCTGAAAACCAAAGACTTGACCAACGCCACAAGGCCTCAGACATATCTGGCGATAAAAACTGGGCTTGAAAAACCAACAGAAGATAAAGAAAATGAGATACTTACCTGATAAATCCAAAATGCTCCTCACTGCATCTGCAGACTCAACCCAAACTGAAAAACCTACTCAGTCTGAAGTCTTCATCCAAGCTCTGGGTACAGCAAGCAGTAACAGCCAGGCATGTTTCAAAACTGTCTTTACCTCAATGGTGAACAGTCGGAAAGGAAGTGGTACTAAGCAAATCGATGGAGCAGCAAGATGACAAGTGACCAAGTTCAGATGGACTTCATTCTATAGTCTTAAAAGAGATGGCTGATGAGTGAGAGAGACCTTAGTACCTGTTTTCTAAAACTCCCCAACATAGGCAAAGTCCCATTAGAAAGGAATGTAGCAAATATAACTCTTCTACTCAAACAGAAGGGGAGGCAGAAACAAAATACTTTCAGCTAATTGGCTTAATATCTGTGGTGGCAAAGGTGTTAGAATTGACCATTAAATAGATTATGGGTGTGCCCTTAGGAAAACAGAGTAATCTGGAAGAGCCATTTGCCAAAGGCAAATCATGTTTCACAAATTTATTGGAGTTCGTTGAAGGAGTAACATGTGCTGGGTATTTTATTCTTGGATTTCTAAAAGATATGTTGCAAAATAAAAGCTCATGGTGAAAGAAGTAACATATTACCATGAATAGAAGATTGGCTGGCTGACAGAAAACAGGCAGTATGTATTGATGGATCTTTTTCTAATTAGCAGGATGTGACAAATGAAGTAAAAACAGTAAAAATAGGAGCAGGAGTAGGTCATTTGGCCCTCATGTCTGCTCTATCGTTTATTATGATTGTCGCTAGCCATCAAACTCAATAAGCTGTTCTTGGTTTTCTCCAACTTTCATGGATCCCTTTAGTGCTATGTGCTCTATCCAATTCCTTTTTAGAATTAAATGATATTTTGACCTCAACTGCTTGTTGTGGCAGTGAATTCCACAGGCTTATCAATCAGTGGGTGAAGAAATTTCTCCTCATCTTAGTCCTAAATGTACTACGTTTTATCTGTAACTTGCAGTCCCTGTGTCTGGACTACACTGAGTCCTGCCAGAGTCAATGTTAGGACCATAACATTTTACTATGTATGTCAATGACTTACATGGAGGGAAGCTAAGGTATGGCAGCCTGACAGGATCTCGTGTGTTTTCTTGACTGCAGCATTGATGTGGATGCACCAGGATAGATCATTGGTGATATTTTGTCTGAGGAACTTGAAGCTCTCACCCATCTCCACCTCAGCACGATTGACACACAGGGGTGTGTCCTCCATTCTGATTCCTAAAGTTGATGACCAATCTCAGGGAGACATTGTTGTCTTTACACCATGCCTCTAAGCTGTCTATCTCTTTCCTGTACTCTGAAAAGTCATTGTTTGAGATCTGGCCCACTATGGTGATTAGATTAATTGCAGTGTGGAAACAGGCCCCCCGAAGCGCAACCCATCCAGAACCATTCCCCTACACTACAGGCAATTTAACATGGCCAATTCACCTAACCTGCCCATTTTTGGACTGTGGGAGGAAACCGGAGCAAACCCATGGAGGCACAGGGAGAATGTGCAAACTCCACACGATCAGTCACCTGAGGCAGGAATTGAATCCAGGTGTCTAGCACTGTGAGGCAGCAGTGCTAACCGCTGTGCCGCTGTGCCACCATGCCACCCCTGCATCTTGAGCAAATTTGTAAATGGAGTTAGATATGAATTTGGTCATACAGTTGTTAATGTATAAGGAGTATAGCAAGGGGCTGAATACACAGCTTTGTGGAGTACTAGTATTGAGGATTATTGTGGAGGAGATGTTGTTGACTATCTTTCCTGATTGTGGTCTGTGGTTCAGGAAATCAAGGATTCAGTTGCTGAGCCGGGAGCAGAGTCCTAGGTCTCAGAGTTTGGAGATGAACTTGATTGGAATTATGGTGTTGAAGGTGGAGCTAAAGTCAATAAGTAGAAATCTTGAATTAAGTATCCTTGTTATCCAAATTGTCCAGGATGAATGTAGGGCTTGGAGAATGGTGTCTGCCCTGGACCTATAATGACAATAGGCAAATTGTAGCAGATCAAGGCAATCTGGGAAACTGGAGTTAACATGTGCTATTACTAACCTTTCAAAACACTTCATTATGATGGATGTCAATGCCATTGGGGGATAATCATTGAGGCACGTTGCCTGATTTTTCTTTGACACCAGGATGGTAGTGATCTTCTTGAAGCAATGGGAACTTATAGAGTAAGGAGAGGTTACAGATATTTACGAATACTCACCCAGCTGGTCTGCGCAGGATCTGAGTACATGGCCAGGAACTCCATCTGGACCAGTCACTTTCCATGGGTCCACTCTCAAGAAGGCCAATCTGATGTTTAGATGCACTCAAGACTGTTGGGGTAAATATCATCATTTCACTGACCTTCTGTTCAAAATGGGCATAGAATGCCCTTTAAAAGTGGGTGGCACAGTGGTTAGCACTGCTGCCTCACAGCGCCAGAGACCCGGGTTCAATTCCCGTCTCAGGCGACTGACTGTGTGGAGTTTGCACATCTCCCCGTGTCTGTGTGGGTTTCTTCCGGGTACTCCGGTTTCCTCCCACAGTCCAAAGATGTGCAGGTCAGGTGAATTGGCCATCCTAAATTGCCCGTAGTGTAGGTAAGGGGTAGATGTAGGGGTATGGGTGGGTTGTGCTTCGGTGGGGCAGTGTGGACTTGTTGGGCCGAAGGGCCTGTTTCCACACTGTAAGTAATCTGAATCTGAAGCTGATCTGATCTAATGCATAGAACTCATTGAGGAGGGATGCATTGCTATCAGCAATTCTACTCGACTTTGCTTTGGAGCCCAGTCTGGACCTCTGCAGTCCCTTCGTTGTAGGTATATCTGCATGCTGTTATCAAGGGAGTTCAGGATTTTGACCTAAGGAAGGAATGTTGGTTCAATTCCATATCAGAATGGTATCTGGCTTGGAAGGGAACTTGCAGGTGGCTGTGTGCCAATGTGTCTAGTGTCCCTGTCCTTGTGAAGGTTGAGTGTTTTGAAGTTGACGTCTAAGATGCCTTGTTGAATTACTGCAGTGGACCTTTTAGATGGTAAACACTGCTTCACTGTGCATCTGATTTGAAGAGAGTGAATGTTGAAGGTTAAGGTTGGGATGCCAATTAAGAGAACTGTTTTCTCCTGATTGGTGTTGAGGTTCTTCTGCATTGTTGGAACTGCATTCATCCAGGTAATTGGGGATTATTCCACTGCATTCCTGACTTGTGACGTATAAATGATGGAAGGGCACTGAGAAAACAGAAGTTTAATTACTTGCCACAGAATTACGAGCCTTTGAACTTGACTTGTAGGCCCCCTCACACTCCCCCAAGGACATGCAAACCCTGGCCCTCCTCCACCATCAAATCAGAGCCAGCTGACGACTAGCGGAAGAACATCTCAACATCCACCTCGGGACCTTACAACCACATAGCATCAACATCGACTTTATCAGTTTCCAAATCTCCCCTCCCCTCATCTCATCCCAGATCCAACCCTCCAACTTGGCACTGTCCTCTTGACCTGTCTTAGCTGTCCATTTTACTTCCCACCTATCCATTCCACCCTTCCCATCAACCTATCACAATTACCCTCCACCTGTATCTTCCTATCACCATCCCACTTACCTTCACCCCAGCCCCAGCCCCACACCCTCCCTATTTATCTCGTAGCCCTCCTCCCCGTCCACATTCCTGATGAAGGGCTTATGTCTGAAATGTTGACTGCCCTGTTCCTCGGATGCTGCCTGATCTGCTGTGCTTTTTCCAGTGCCACACTTTTCAACAATGTTAGAGCAATTGTGTTTTGACATGGGGTAAACCCTCTTGCAAAATTGTAAACCAGCAACACAGAAAAGATTTATTCCATGCAGTAATCTCTAAACATTTGAGTGGCCAAGAACTATTTAAAGTAAAAATTTACAACTTTATTTTTAAAGTATAACAAAGAATAATTAACTCACAACTATTTACAATTTCTTCCCCTAACCTATCTTTTACCTTCCCTTCTATAATACTAGTCTGATAAAACTCCCAATTAAGAGTTACAAAACCACAAGGGGGTGGCATGGTGGCTCAGTGGTTAGCATTGCTGCCTCACAGCATCAGGGTCCCAGGTTCAATTCCAGCCTTGGGCAACTGTCTGGATGGAGTTTGCACATTCTCCCATGTCTGTGTCGGTGTGCTCCAGTTTCCTCCCACAGTCCAAAGATGTGCAGGCCAGGTGAATTGGCCATTCTAATTTGCCCATAGTGTCAGCTGCATTAGCCAGAGGGAAAATGGGTCTGGGTGGGTTACTTTTCAGAGGGTCAGTGTGGACTGGTTGGGCCAAAGGGCCTGTTTCCACACTGTAGCGAATCTATACTAATCACACAAAACCAGGCAGCTTTCATTCTTCTATTCAGATTTTCCTGTGTCTTCTTTTCTTCTTCTTAGGAATTTCTGCATCATAGGTTACTGATCAAAAAGGTACCTTTTTAAGTGAACTATTTTCAGGCAATCTGTTTACATGCTGAGCTTGGCAGTTGTCCTCTCAACTGTTCAATTTTCCTGGTCTTATACCCCCAAAGCATCGGATTGTGTCATTGGCTTTCAAGATTGTCAATTTACTCAATTCAAACTAGATTGTAGTTTGATTTGGTCTCAATAAGGCAACAATGTAACACATGGTCGAGTTGTTGCCTTATTGCGAACACTTGGTGCTGTGTCCGGTAGTTTTGATGCTTTTAACTCTCTTAAAGTACACCCACAGCTTCATAACAATGGCATTGATGTGAAGACATGTTCTGGAAGTGGGAAGCATCTTAGAAGAGAGGTAAAGATGTGTTTTTTAAAGTTTAATAGGCTCTATTCTGACTCTGACATGTTCTTATAGCTGCAGGATTTCTGAAGAACAGTCAGATTGGATTTGAAACGTTAACTCTCCAGTGATGATGTCAGACTGCTGAGTTCCTACAGCACTTTCTGTTTTTTATTTTTTCTTCTTTTCCTAATTACTACATTTAGGTGTCGTCTCAGGGTCCGTAGCTGGGATGGAGCAAGCATGCCCTATCGTGGAATGTGTTGGCCTTGAAATTTTGGATTGACGACACTGGAGACACTTGTGACTAACAGGCCCAGACACGCTCAGGGTGTGCTGGCCAGCTGCAGGCTCACCCTGAGGCGGGATAGATGTTGAGGGGCGTCACAGAATGAGTGATTCTGTGTGTGGTTCAGAGGGAACTGTGTATGGGTCCTCCTCTGGCTGAGTGCTTAGTGGCACCATGTGATCTCCCTGCAAGGAAGGGGCTATGGGAAGGGGTTAAGGTAGCTTATCACCCAGTCATCTTGCCATTGCTACAGCAATAGTCTATTCGCTTTTTTAAATTCACTCACTGGATGTGGCATGTCTGACTTGGCCAGCATTTATTGCCCAACCCTAACTGCCCAGAGGGCAGTTAAGAGCCAACCACATTGATATTGGTCTGGAGTCACATGTTAGCCAGACCAGGTGAGGTTGGCAGTTTCCTTCCTTAAAGGGAATTAATGAACCAGATGGATTATCCCAACAATTGACAATAGATTCATAGACTCTTAATTCCAGATTTTTTTGGTTTCTGCTTGAATTCCCTGTCTGCTGTGGTGGGATTTGAACCCATGTCCCGGGTTTCAGGATTAACAATCTAGCAATAATATCACAAGGCCATCACCTCCCCTTATTACTTCACTACTGCATCTCTGCAGTTGGCTGAGGAAGAAATACCCCAGATCACTGACACTTGGAGGACTTCCAGAGTGTGAGTACCTAGCCCCAGGTTGGAGAGGAGCCCACGATGTCAGACATGTAGAGCTTGGTGAAATTGCACAAACAGGCACAGGAGCAGCAGAAAGCATTGCCAGAGACACTTTGGAAGGTGGATTTAAATTTTGAGGAGAACACCAATGTTGTCAGTACCATGCCAGCTCTGGCTTGCATGTGTTTTCCTGTCCCCATGGACTAGTTGGTGACTGCCAAAGAGATCCAGGTCCAGTAGATTACTCTTTAGCTGTTTGAATGTCCTCCTGAGTCTAATCTTGATATTATATCCACTGAGGTGTCAGTGTCTGTCCTGGTGGAGATACAGGAGACATCCTTGGCAGTACTTCCATTGAAAATCTATCGCTTCTTCCTTTGAGACGGAGGAGTCAGTGGTGACTGCAGGGGCTGGCCCTTCCAGCAGGATGTTGTTTGGATTCCAGCAGTGCCTGGGATGTAAATGCTTCCTCCTCACTGTCCTGTCCCTCAGGCGCAGGATCTTCTGCTCACTTGTGGTGAGGAGACAAATGTCAGCTATCCTATCACTCGTCATGATCCTTCCAAGCTTTTTTTGGGCTGCTTTCTCCTGCGATCAAAGGGAGAGATTGTGTGAGGTGAAAGTGACTGGCGTGGATGTCAGTGCTGGTGCAAGTGGAGGAAAGGTGGTTAGGTACCTCATATGAGTGAATAGGAAGTGTAGAAGACTGAAAGAGCAAGGTGTCTATTGGTGAAGGTTGGGAGATGGGGTTCAGGTGGATGAGAGGCATTCAGGGAAAATATGCAGGTAATAGCGAGAGTGTAGCCTGTGAGCCTCATTGGCAGGCTGGTGCAGAAGCAGAGTTAGAGTGTGAGGTAGCAGAGAGAAGATAGTGACTCCTGCTGGTGACACTTATCCGCATGGAGCTTGAGAGGTCATTTCCCTTCCACCTGTTTGCAGTGTGTTGCACTGGGCCATGGATATTGCACTGACCTGGAAGGTGTTTTCAGACCAATCTGGCAGGTCTGGTGCCGTGGTCTCCTCTGGTGGTCCATAAACAAGAGAATGGCTTTCCTCTCTACTATGCTGTCCACCAGGACCTTTAGGTTACTGTCTGTGAAATGAGGTGCCAATTTGCCATTGTTGGTGAACTCCTGTGTGTGTGAAGGGCAGTTCCTGGTCTGCAGCATTTGAATGGGTGAGTAGCCAGACTTTAAATATGACACACAAACAGAAATTGCTCAAGAAACTCAACAGGTCTGGCAGCATCTGTGTAAAGAAAGTAGAGTTAATGTTTTGGGTCCAGTGACCCTTCTTCAGAACTGATTGCAGCTAGGAAAAGGTTGGTATGAATGCTGAAGATGGGGTGGGGAGTTGGGGTAGGAGTAAACAATAGGTGGAAATAGAACCCAGATAGAGAGAATCACAGTTCGACACATAAAGGAATAGGTAAATGTCAGCCCAGAATAATCAATAGCTGCTAATGAGGACAATTAGACATATGCTGCCAGATCTGCTGAGTTTTTCCAGCAGTTTCTGTTTGTGTTTCTGGTTTGCAGCAAGTGCAAATCTTTGGTTTCTTTGAAATGTTAACTTCTGCTTTCTCCCCACAGATGCTGCCAGCTCGACTGAATTTCTCCAGCAGTTTCTGTTTTTGTTGCAGATTTCCAGCATCTGCAGTTCCCTTGGTTTTTCTCTTTAAATATGACACTTGCTGCATGAACATTGGACGATCGAGGCACCAGAAAGCAGTTCTGGCACAGCGGAGGGGTAGTGGTGTGAGCACAGTGCCAGGGAAGCATGGTGTGTATGTAATGAGGTGAGCACCATGTAATGGCCTGAGAAAATTCACTAAGATTCACGGAAAGAAACCTCTGTTGAAACTTCCTGAAATGAAGAACTAATCAATGTTTGGTAAAATTCAGTTCTGTATTGTTTAATTGTTCCCCCCCCATTCATGATTGTGGTAGGAGATTAAAACTTAGTTATGACCCGCTGTTTGTGGGAATCACTTACTCTATTGCAAGCCGCTTATGCTGCTTGGCATGCAAATAGTTCTGTGTTGTAGCTTGACATCCAATTTTTAGTTATGTCTGATTGTCAAACTTAATTGAACCAAACTTGATGCCCTGGCTTAGTGGTAATGGTAGAAAGGGATATGCTGGGCTATGAGATAAACAAATGTGGTTCAGTACCATCCTGCTGCTGCTGCCCCTCATGCATAGTCTTGAATTACTAGATCTGTTCAAAATCTATCCCTTTCAACATGGTGGTAATGCTATACAACATGTTGGAAGGTTTCTTCAATGTGAAGTCAAGACTTTGTCTCCACAATGACAGTGTAGTGGACACCTCTACCAATACATAAAGGAATAGAAGAAAGGGCTGCACATAGATTGGTGAGGAGGAGATCCCATGTCCAACTATAGACCCACAGTGTAACAGCTATGTCCTTTCAGTTCCAGCCAGCTATGTCAGTAGTAATGCTATTGAGATATTCTTGGCAAAGGAATATTAAGGTCCCCCAATCTGTGTCCTCGTGACCTTCAGAGTTTCAACTAGGTGTAGTTTGGCAGAACTAATGCACAACATAATTGATGATATGAGTGTGTGAAGGACAGTAAGTAGTAATCAACAGGAGATTTCCTTGCCCACATTTGGCCCGATGTCATAAAACCTCACGGTGACTGGAGTTAATGCTCAGGGCTCCTAGGGTAATATCCTCCTGTGCCACTGTGCTGCCACCTCTGGAGAATGTGCTTTATTGCTTGGAAAGGACATACTTGGGATGGATCTGGAAATTGTCTATGAGGTATGATTCCATGAGAATGTATTTGTCAAGCTGGTGCATGACTAGCCTCTGGCGCAACTGTCCCAATTTTGACACATACCCCAGATGTTGGTAGGAAGGTCTTTGCCTGTCGACAGAGTTGATTGACAAAGTGCCATTGTCACTTCATGTGTAACTATGTCAGATGGGCTGTTCAGTTTAAGTTCCTTTATTAGTCTTTATAGAATGAGACAGATTTCATTGACGATGTAAAATTCTTACAAGGCTGGACAGAATTGATGCAGGGATAATGTTTATCCTGCCTGCAGACTCCAGAATAAGGGGGTCTCGTGGTGTCCAGTTCAGGTCATTTCAGACTGAGATAACAAACATTTTTTCACTCAGAGGGTGCTGAACATTTGAAATTCTCTACCAAACAGAGGCCAGGTTGCTGAGTATGTTTAAGAAAGAAATATGAAGATTTCTCAACAACAAAGGTGTCAAAGAGTTTGAGGAGAGAGTAGGAGCATGGTGTTTAGACAGATGATCAGCCACATTTATGTTGAATGGAGGAATCGGCTCCATACGCTGAATGGCTTCCGCCTGCTCGTAAATTCCATGTTTACTATGTAGTCGTTAGTTACAACTGAATGGCTTGCTAGGTCACATTAGAGGACATTTAAGTGTCAACCACTTTGCTGTGAATCAGATCACATGTAGGCCAAACCAGGTGAGGAAGACAGATTTCCTTCCCTAAAGGACATTAGGGAACCAAATAGAGGTGGTTTTGCAATCACCACCATTAGGGGAGCTTTTAATTCCAGATTTTATTAATTGAATTCAGATTTCACCATCCTCCTTGGTGGGGTTCAAACATTAGCCTGGGACTCTAGATTACTGGACAAATGTTACCATGCTACTGCCTCGCTAAGTGTACCAAATTCAGCTTTTAATGAAATTGTATACATTATTGGCATTTTATGTTAAAAGAAATGCTGAATTTAAACTACAGTGACCTCTAGAGCATTGTAACAACAACATTATTATTTTCAGGTGACTGCTTTCATTGATTGTCAATATCACCACATTTACAGAGATTGCTTTGTTACTATTATCTATCCTAGGGCTAAGTTTCAGCAAGCGAGAGAAAAGAACTGAATGAAACAATATGATGGAACCAACTCAAGTTAGCAAAGTTCAAAGCCAATCATCTCTCTCTATAAACTATAAACCATCAACTGTGAAGTACCCTGGTCTCTATATAATGTCAAAAGAAAAATGGCTTTGAATATTGCTGCAAAGAGAAACATACCAACATTACACTTAGCAGGAGAAATCAAGAGAGCAAAATTTCATTGATCACAGCAGGTGTCAACTGAGTTGAGTTCATAACGTGGCTTTTTTTATGCTTCTTAAAGGCAACATATGTAGGGATGCTTTCTAATAGCAAAAGTGTCGGTGTTGAAACCATTTTTATTACTACCTTTTTTTCTCCTTTTTGGTTTGCAACTGTGAGTTGCGGCTGAGAATTGAACTCTGAACTCATATCAATAACTTGTTTGAAGAAAAGAACAAAAAGCTGATGCTTGCTGTTGGGAACTTGCCTGGAAAGTTAATATAACTTAATTACTGCACTAATAAACTAATAACACTACAGACAAATTGACAATGGCATTGTCAATGACACTGACAGCTGGTTGAATATTGAATTGTCCAATCAAAAGGGGACCATTGCTAGCCACCCACGCACAGAGAATATTGAATAAAATAATCTAAAAGGTGACCTAAATTCTGCTGTATTTTTGGGCAGGAGGTAGGGTGGTGCTTTGGAAGCTGCAGCAGTAAGTTGTTTGGTTCTGCTCTCTCTAGTTATTTATCAACTTCATGAAATTCCAGAGAAAAGAACTCCAAGTCTAAAAGGAATCGGGAAACGTCTCTGGAGATCTGCGGAAACTGTTAGCATTGACCAGTGACTTTGGAATTCAAGCTAGATATAATCTTGCTTGCCTCTAATTCAATCCATCAGATTTCATGAAGGCTTGGTAGTCAAAGTAGAAATAGTAACTGAATTGGCAACTTAGAATTCTTTTATTTTTTAAAAAATGTATCCCTTAATGTATCTGTCAGTGCGAGAGTGAGAGGTGGTACTCAAAGGTGATTGGACATGTATCATAGGTATTAATTACATGTCTTTGTAGTTCCTTGGTATTCTACTAAAGTTACATTAATAATAAATCATTTCCTTTTGTTTAAATGATAAACTTGATATCCATGGTTTGCTATTTGTAAAGTTTTGTTTGGAACATTTGAGCAATTTTGAAGGTCATCAAATGTTTTAATATGTTGTGAATCTAGCGTTGGTGAGTTTGATTTGATCTGGCTTACTATCCCTGTGCTGTAGCATTATGCTTTGTGCCTTTTTTGAATTCCCCAAGGTCTCAGGGAGTCAAAGCTCAATAGATGCCTTGGTCAGTCAAATTTAACTCAGCATCCAATGAGCACTCTTGCATCCTGAATACATTGTTACGACGATTTGAAGTTTGTCATTCTTGTGTTTGTCCTGATTAGTAGATGATGAAAAGTTTTGGCAACATGTCATTCTTCTCAGTAAAATTAGCATTCTTTCCTATAGTTCTCCAGAATATATGGAGATTCTGGTTCATACAATTTTCTAATATTCTCAATTTCATGAACAAACAGTGAAGTGATATTTGTTGTGGTATATCATCCATTAAGAGATTTAATTCAAATTGCACAATGTCCTCTAAAACAAATGATCACAGTGTTTTGCTGTGTCAGGACTCTGGAGATTTTAGATTTATTAGGACAATCACATTGTGCTTTCAGGCATGTCACTTCATGTGATTGGAGTTACGCATTCAGGATTTTTCATTTCCTCAGATTGTTTGTCATACAGGTGCATTTGAAACAGCAAACAGAACTCAAATTGTAACTGCCTGTGGGCGTAAAGATCACTAGCCATGGTGATAAATGTTGACATGTTATCGTTCAGCAGCATTAGTGTTTCTGAAAGCACCTCACTGCTAAATTGGATTTTTAAACAAGGATTTCATACTAATATGTGAGACAATGGCTCTTTCTGAGAACGAAATCTGTTGAAGTTATGCTCAATCAATAGCCTTATCAAAGTGAATTTGCTGAATTACTTATTGATTGAATCATAGAGTCATATAGCATGGAAACAAACCCTTAAGTCCAACCAGACCATGCTGAACATTATCCCAAATTAAACTAGTCCCACATACCTGTTCCTGGTGACCAGTGACCAGAACTAGGCACAGTACTCCAAAAGAGGCCTCACCAATATCCTGTACAACCTCAACATGACTTCCCAACTCCTATACTCCAAGGACTGATCAATGAAAGCAAGCATGCGAAGCTCCTTTTTAAGCACCTTGTCTATATGTGATGCAAACTTCAAAGAATTATGTACCTGAACCACCATGTCCCTCTGTTCTTCAAAACTATCCAAGGCCCTACCATTTAGTTTATAAGTCCTGCTCCTGTTTGTTGAACCAAAATGCAACATCTCGCAATTATCCAAATTGAACTCCATCTGCCATTTGTCAACCAACTGACCTATTTGATCAAGATCCCTTTGTCTGTCTACTATGATCAAGATCCCTTCACTGTCCACTATGCCATTAATTTTGAACTAATCTCATACTGCATTTCCCCCAGTCTCTCAGATCTATTCCTATTTTATGAAGGTCAAATAGACCACGACTTTTTAGCTTAGTCCTTAGTTGTGTTTTCTTCTCTCAGATCCTCGTTTCTCCACTGCTACTTTAAACGAAACTGTTGAGACACTTTCAGCAGAATGGATCTTCTTCTCCTTTGGAGGAGTCATAGAGTCATAGAGATGTACTGCATGGAAATAGACCCTTCGGGCCAACTCGTCTGTGCTGACTAGATATCCAAAATATATCTAGTCCCGCTTGCCAGCATTTGACCCATATCCCTCTAAACCCTTCCTTGTCTTATACTCATCCAGATGCTTTTTAAATGTTGTAATTGTTTGAACTGAATTAGTTTTATTGTCACACGTACTCAAATGAGTACAGTGAAAAGTTTATGAGTCACCACATACGGCTTTATCAAGTACAAAGGTATCTAGGTACAGATTCTTAAGAACAAATTCTTCAGAGAAACCAATTAGAAAATCAAGGAAATAAAAAGTCCAGCATTACACATCATCAGAATAAATTAGAAAAATAAAGAAATAACAAGTTCAAAATAATAGTCTTCCAACCCAGTCCATGCCTGCACTTAACCTTTAGTAATTGAAAGAGATCCTTCCACTACTGCCACCTGTGCCAGATCCACCAATGTAGGAGTCACCATACTTTAGGCATCATCTCTTTACCGCTGAGCCCACCTTGCTGACACCACTGAACCCACACTCACTCCGCAAGCAGGAGTGCTCAGCTCCACTGCTGTCGCAGCCTCGCTGATAACCAGAAGTCCCCATTCTTGGCCTACCGCAACCACAACCAGGACTCCCTGGCTCCACTGCCAGGCCAGGCCACCACTACATCAAGCGTTCTGCTCTGGCTGCATATGATGCCTTGCCAGTGTTGCCATATTGCAGAGTCCACCCCGCTAGTGCCATTGCCCCCAATTGCCAGAGGAGCTGTACTGCTACTGCT
Organism: Chiloscyllium punctatum; assembly: GCF_047496795.1. Taxonomy (NCBI): domain Eukaryota; kingdom Metazoa; phylum Chordata; class Chondrichthyes; order Orectolobiformes; family Hemiscylliidae; genus Chiloscyllium; species Chiloscyllium punctatum. The sequence continues at coordinate 123,191,060 of NC_092739.1, forward strand.
GCCAGTCCCAAATGCCAGGAGGATGCCCTTACTGCCACTGCTGCAGCTTCCAATTGTCAGGAAAAACCATGTCTGCTGCTCTGCACGCTGCCCACTCACACTGCTGCACCTATGCTCCCGAGCAACCCGCCACGGAAAAGAAAAAAGAAAAAATAACCATAAAGAAGAGTAGAAGCAAAACAAAAAAAAAGAGAGAAAGCAGATGGGAGTGGATGAGCCCTGGGCAGGAGCTGCATGCAGCCCTGCTACTCCACCGCAAGCTTGAACAACTTCTGGGGGACTGGGGATTTGAGTCCTGTGGATGATTTCTAGGACTCTGTTAGACAGAAGGGAGATGTGTAGATGACACAGGTTTACCAATCAAGGTTGATGAATGAACATAACATCTCTGGCCAGTTGGATTGGGTAATGACTGCTTGCGCTTCCATATGACAACCAGCTAGCACTTCTTTCTCCATCACTGCATATATCTTTCCAGTCTCTGTTCGTGAATGGAATGTGCTGCAAACTGTTCCATGCTTTCCACTCACCTGTATCTGAGCTGGTACATGCCCATGTCCTGTGAAAGATGCATCTTCAGCAATGCAAGTGTGTAGTTCCAGTTCATAATGAGCTAACATTACAAGTGATCTGATGATCTTTTTAATTTTCTCAAAAGCCCTTTATTTTCCTTTCCAGCACCATGCATGTCATGTTTGCAACATCTGATGTAGTTCTTCATTAACATTAGTTAGGTTGGCAAGGAACTTTCCAAGGTTAGAGTGGTGCTGGAAAAGCACAGAAGGTCAGGCAACATCCGAGGAGCAGGAAATTCCTGATGAAGGGCTTTTGTCCGAAATGTTGGTTTTCCTGCTCCTTGGATGCTGCCTGACTTACTGTGCTTTTCTAGCACCACTCTAATCTTGACTCTAATCTCCAGTATCTGCACTACCCACCTCCACCTAAGGAACTTTCCAACTTAGTTGCTCATATCCATGAAACTCTGAAGCTCAGTCATATTCTGAAGTGCTGGACATGTTTTGATAATTCTTGTATTCTGTGGATCAGGTCTGACACTAGATGCATTCATTGGAATGTGAATTCAAAGGAACTTGACACCAGTTGCGAGAGTTCACATTTGTTATTGAGTACATTTCTTGCTTTCTGTAGGTTTTGTGACACAATGTGGTCTGATGTTCTGTCTGTTCGGATCCAAGGATCCATGTGACGTGACTCCCAATTCTTCTCTGATACTTAACATGTTTTCTGGAATGTTCTGGTGCTGATGTGAGGCCAAAAGATAGTCAGTTGAAGCAAAACCTTTTAAATGGAATCATGAAAGTTGTGAGAAACTGAGACCCTTTAATTGGGTTAGCTGTTAAAAAAACATTATTTGCGTTTACCTTAATGAAAATTGAACTGTTTCACAACTTAGCAAAGCTCTTGTCCACATATGACATAGAATGAGCATCTTGTCAAATGCTATGTTCAGCTCTGTAAGGATCTTCACAAATTCTAATAGAGCCACTAGATTTTGATATTGAGACAATCCCTGAACACTCAAATGGATAAATTAATCCCTTGCTTCAACATAAAGTTTATTGTGACTTTTGACAAGAAGGGATGAGTAACATTTCTGGGTGTAAACAGACACATTGGATTCAATTCTGGACATAGAGCTACTGTATATGCCATCTTCAGCTTTCTTTGTCATGTGATCAACTGTGGGAATTCAATTCTGAAGTTACTGGGCTAATTTTCTTGTTTTTTTCAGTTTTGTTCTTTGTTTTTCAAATCACATGTAAGTCAGTACAAAACCTCCCTATTGTTAAGTAGTTTTTCTCAGGTTGGTAGAGCACTGTTTGACATTGTTGTTTCTGTTGGTCCATCTATTTCATTCCTTTGTTTGGACCTGGCAATGTTTTGGATACTAAATTTTTGCTAGGCCAGTTAAGAATCAAAATATTGGTGTGGGTCTGGAATCGCTTGGTGACCAGATCAGCTAAGGATGGCAGATTTCATTCTGCAAATGAACCCGACATATTTGTATGACAATTGCCAATGGTCACACAACTCTCATTAGGCTGGCTTTTTAATTCCAGCTATTTTATTGATTTCAATTTCACGATCTACCATAATGGGAGTTGAATGGGTGTCCCTAGAATATTAGCAAGGTTTTCTGGATTACTGATCCCAATGACATTACCACAATACAGCCATCTCTTCCTCCTAATCAATTAAATGTTACAATTATGAGGTTGATGTGATATTAATGGTTTGGATCTGTGTTTTCACATTAATGTACAATGGAACGGGCTACATATTGCATTCTGAAAAACCTTGACAATAGGTCTGGAATAATAAATGTACAAAGGGAGACCTGGATTTTAATACTGAATGATTTTGTATTATGTTCATAATGGAAGTCAATGGCAACAGCCTATGAGTGCACATTGAATAGGCCCTGAGAATTCTAAAGACCTAGACAGTTATTAAGCATTTTGGGCAATAAATTGTCAGCTGTAAACAGTCTACTTACTTGTAAAATGTAAAAGAAAATTGGATTAAGGATAGCTACAAAGCTTTTCTATCTAGATGCAAGGATGTATTCTCTTTGTTTTCCATTGCAATGAGTAAGAGTGCAGAGGAAGCAGTTTTTTGACATCAAGTTACAAGCCTTCCTTAATGAACATTGAATAGATTGCATTTTTTTATGATCAGTAGAAGAAGCTGTTTTGACTTTGTAAGCTACCACTGTCAGATGTAGAAATGAATCACCCTATATAAAAGGAGCTACATCTAGGCAGAAGAATAATTGGAACAGTTTAACTGCTGGTGGTGGGTTTAGAAAATGCCTAGAGACAGACATTTGGTGGAACAAAGTTATGGGAATTGGATGCTGGCAGCAACTATGGACTGTTTGCTATGGACACTATAATTCCATAGAAACTGTAATGTGTCATAAGTATTCGGGACAAATGTTGCTCTCTGGAAATGCTCCAACAAGCAAAATAGTGTTAATTTTTTTCCCAGGGTGCAGGAGTCTAAAACTAGAGGGCATAGGTCTAAGGTGAGAGGGGAAAGATTTAAAATGGACTCGAGGGGCAACATTTTCATGCAGAGGGTAGTGCGTGTGTGGAACGAGCATTCAGAGGAGGTAGTGGAGGCTGGTACAATTACAACATTTACAAGGCATCTGGATGGGTACATAATAGGAAGAGGGATGTGGGCCAAATGTTGGCAAATGGAACTAGGTCAGTTCAGCATACCTGATTGGTATGGACGAGTTGGATCAAAGGTTCTGTGTTCATGCTGTATAACTCAGACTCTTTGACTATGGCTCAATATGCTTTTAGTCAATTGTTACAGTAAATGTTTTAAAATGTGACATCATGTCATTTCACATACATAATATGTACACATAAAAATTCTGCCAAGCAGAATTAATCCATTCTGCCCCTCTTGCCTGCTTCACTATTTGATCTGATCGTGGTTGCTATTCCATTTTCCTATCTAACTCAACCTTGATAATATTCTTTCATCAACCAACTGGAAGTTCAAATCTTTTCAAAAAATGTTACATTCCTACACAATTGATGATACAAAGCCCTCTGATCCAGCCCAGATACTTAACTGGAAAAGGGCTAGTTTTGATGGGGTGAGAACAGATTGAACTCAGTTAAGATGAAATCAAAGAGAAGCAGACAAAACAAATTAGAAAAGTAGCTTTCTTTTAAAGAAGAGATAGGGTAGCTACATTCCCAAAAAGGGGATAGGTAGGAAAGTTCAACCAGAGTTCCTAGATGTAGAAAGTGATAGTCATCGAGTCACACAGCACAGAAAAAGGCCCTTCAGCCATCAGTTTACTGTTCAAATATTTTTTAATGCTTGTAAGGTAGTAATGCACTTGTCAGGCAGTGCATTCCAGATTCCCACTACCATCTGAGTGATGAAGTTTTTTCTCAAATCCCCTCTGAATCTCCTGCCCCTTACCCTAAAACTGTGCCTTCTCATGATTAACCCCTCAACTATTGGGAAAGGCTACTCTCTATTCACCCTGTCTATTCACCCCAATAATGATAATCTTATACACCTCCCCGCTCAGCCTTCTCAGCTCGAAAGAAAACAATCCAAGCCTACCTAATCTCTCCTTCTTGCTCAACTTCTCCATTCCAGACAACATCCTGGTGAACTTACTCTGTACCCCATCTAGTGCTGTCACATCCTTTCTGTAGTGAGGTGACCACAACTGCACACAATACTCCAGCTATGGCCTAACCAATACTCTTTACAACTCCATGCTCCTTGCTCTTATGCTTCATGCCATGACTGATGGAAGCAAGTGCCCCGCATGCCTTCTTAACAATCCTATTCATGTGTTCTGCTCTTTCAGGGATCTGTGAATAATTACTCTAAGATCCCTTTGTTCCTCTAAACTACCCATTGTTCTTCCAATCATTAAATACTCTTACATTTTGTTGTTTCTTCCAAAGTGCATCACCTCATACTTAGCAGGATTAAATGCCATTTGCCACTGCTCTGCCCATCTGACCAACCCATCTATATCTTTCTGAAACCTACAATCATCTTCATTATTAACTACTCTAAAATCTTGGTGTCCTCTGCGAACATTCCCTCACATTTTCATCTATACCACTTAAGTAGAGAACAAACAATAAGTTCCCAGTACTGATCCTTGAGGGACATGCTGCACATCAGCATCCAGTCACTCAAACAACCTTCCATCACTACCTTTGTGTGCTATAACTAAGGAAGCTTCTGATTCATTTTGCCAAGTTTTTTTCAGTTCCATGTGCTTTAACCTAGAGTGACAGAGTCATAGAGATGTACAGCATGGAAACAGACACTTCAGTCCAACTTATCCATGCCGACCAGATATCCCACTTGCCAGCACCTAACCCATATCCCTCCAAACTCTTCCTGTTCGTATACCCATCCAAATGCCTTTTAAATGTTGCAATTGTACCAGTCTCCACCAATTCCTCTGGCAGCTCATTCCAAACATGTACCACCATCTGTGTGAAAACATTGTCCCTTAGGTCTCTTTTATATCTTTCCCCTCTCACCCTAAACCTATACCCTGTAATTCTGAACTCCCCATCCCAGGGAAAAGAATTTGTCAATTTATCCTATCCATGCCCCTCACTTTTGTAAACCTGTATTAGGTCACCCCTCAACCTCCGACACTCCAGGGAAAACAGCCCCAGCCTGATCAGCTTCTCCCTATAGCTCAAATCCTCCAACCCTGGCAACATCCTTATAAATCTTTTCTGAACCCTTTTAAGTTTATTAACATCTTCCCGATAGGAAGGAGACCAGAATTGCACGCAATATTCCAACAGTGATCTAACCAATGTCCTGTACAGCCACAACATGACCTCCCAACTCCTGTACTCAATACTCTGACCAATAAAGGAAAGCATACCAAATGTTTTCTTCACTATCCTATCTACCTGCGACTCCACTTTCAAGGAGCTATGCACCTGCACTCCAAGATCTCTTTGTTCAACAACACTCCCTAGGACCTTACCATTAAGTGTATAAGTCCTGCTAAGACTTGCTTTCCCAAAATACAGCACCTCACATAGATCTGAATTAAACTCCACCTGCTACTTCTTAGCCCACTGGCCCATCTGATCAAGATCCTGTTGTAATCTGAGGTAACCTTCTTCGCTCTCCACTACACCTCCAATTTTGGTGTCATCTGCAAACTTGCTAACTCCAATTCTTATGCTCACATCCAAATCATTTATATAAATGACAAAAAGTAGAGGGCCCAGCACCGATCCTTGTGGCACTCCACTGGTCTTGGCGTCCAGTCTGAAAAACAACCCTCCACCACCACCCTCTGTCTTCTAACTTTGAGCCAGTTCTGTAAAGGAATGGCTAGTTCTCCCTGTATTCCATGAGATCTAACCTTGCTCACCAGTCTCCCATGGGGAACCTTATCAAACACCTTACTGAAATCCATATAGATCACATCTACCGCTCTGCCCTCATAAATCTTCTTTGTTACTTCTTCAAAAAACTCAATCAAGTTTGTGAGACATAATTTCCCACGCACAAAGCCACGTTGACTATCCCTAATCAGTCCTTGCCTTTCCAAATACATGTACATCCTGTCCCTCAGGATTCCCTCCAACAACTTGCCTAACACCGACGTCAGGCGCACTGGTCTAGAGTTCCCTGGCTTGTCCTTACCACTTCTCTTAAACAATGGCACCACGTTAGCCAACCTCCAGTCTTGCGGCACCTCGATGATACAAATATCTCAACAAGGGGCCCAGCAATCACTTCTCTAGCTTCCCGCAGTGTTCTAGGGTACACCTCATCAGGTCCTGGGGATTTATTCACCCTCATACATTTCGAGACACTTCTCAATCAATCTCCCGTGTGGGACCTTGTCAAAAGCTCATGCTCCCTTTTCCTGAATTCCATACCTATGTTCTCCTTTTCCAGAGTGAAGATTGAAGAGAAGTATTCATTTGTCACCTTTCAAATATCCTGCAGCCTCATACACAGGTTGCCCCCTTTGTCTTTAACGGGCCTTACCCTTTCCCTGGTTCATCTCTTACTTTTAACGCATTTATAAAATATCTTAGGATTCTCCCTAATACTGATTGTGAATCCATTTTCATGTCCACCTGTTTGCTCTTCTAATTGCCTTCGTAAGTTCCTTCTTGCATTTCCTGTATTCACTTAGGGCTGTGTTGAATCATTCCCTTTCAACTTGCTAGAAGCCTTTCTCTGCATCCTCGTTCAGTGCTGAATTGTCCTAGATACCCAGGGTTCTTGGAACTTATTGCTCCTACATTTCTCCCTGAAAGTTACATGTTGGACTTGTACCACCAACCCCCCAGCTCCTTTCTGAATGCCCCTTCCACTTAGCCCCAAGGAGCTGCTCCCAGTCAACTTTGACCAGAACCTGTTTTATTTTAATAAAATCTGCTTTCCCTCAATCCAAAGCCATCTTTTTCAGGACATCTTTTTCCTTGTCCAAAACAAATTTGAACCTAACCGTACTGTGTTGCTATCACTAAAATGTTCCACCACTGCCACTTTGAATGCCTGTCTGGCTTCTTTCCCCAGAAGCAGATCCAACAGATGGTTATTTTTGACCAATGTGCAGGTGATGGGCTGAATAGCCTTCTTCTGTCCTGTAGATCTTATGATTCCATGACTCTATCACTTTTACTAAGAGTGAAGACAATGCCAGCAATCAGAAAAGCTGTAGCTGGGACGATAAATTGGTTGAAGGCTGATAAAGTGGAGGAAAGACTGTTTGTAGTTAAAATTGATAAGCCAGCTGGACTAGATCAGATACATCCAAGCAGGAAAGTACTGAGGAAAGTAAAGGAGCAATTGCAGATTGGCCCATTTTTTTCAGATACAGGGGTGATACCAGAGGAAAAGAGAAATGTTGATATTTTTGCCATTGTTCAAAAGGGTATGCAGATTAAACCCAGCAACTACAGACCGGCACATTGACTTTGCTGGTGGAGAATCTTTTAGAAATGATCATCCAAAATTAACAGTCACTTCCATGAATATGGATAAATGAAATGATATTAATGATTTGTTGAAAGCAAATAGTGTTTAACTAAATTGAGTTTGCTGAAGAGATATCAAATTCATTTGATGTGAGTAACTTAATGTAATGTAAATGGGCTTTCAAAAGGCATTTGATAAAATGTCACAAAGAGACATGTCAACAAGGGTGAATTTCATGGAATAAAATGGACTGTGACAGCATTGATGTTGGCAGAGTGACAGTGAAGAGAATAGTGGCAAAGAATTGTTTCTCAGGCTGGGACCAGCTATATACTGAAATTCTTCCAGCATCAGCATTAGGACCACTGCTTTGATATAGTATATACCATGATATATAATAATATAAATCAGTATGTATTAACAGAGTACAGGATGTGTGTGAGACTGTGGTCTCACAGTCAGTATGTTGGCCTATCTTTAAGAGACATGCTCACAATATCATCATTGTATTATATCATGTGTTCTGAAGGTATAAAGATCTCATAGTACATCTTATCCATGATCACTTGAAGCATGGCACACTACTAAAACAAGGCTTTTCAACTGTTGTATATTGTTGTATATAATAGCTGTAATAAATGTCTCTTGGAGTCTGTAAAGCAACATCATCATGTCCAATTTCTTATTACAGGAGGTACGTAAACATTGCTGTTTCAAGCAAAACGCCCTATTGGAGGTCAAACAACATCTGGCGTAACTTCAAAGAGTGCAGATGACTAATAAATTGGGAGTATTATGAACAGTGAGGAGAATAGTGATAAACTGTAAAATGATATAGACAGACTGGACACATGTCAGATGAAATTTAACACAAACAATTGTGATGTGATAGAGTTTTGTTGGAAGCATGAGGAGGTTATATAATATAACTGGTCCAATTTGAAAGGGCTGGAAAAGCAGAGCCACAAGTTACTGAAGATGCCAGGGCATGCTGAGAACACTAAAATGATATGCAGGATTTTGGATTTAAGAATTCAGGACACCGAGTATAAAAGTAACAAAGTTATGAAGAACCTTGATAAAGAATTGTTTCTGCCTCAGGTGTAGTATTGCATCCTATTCTAGACACTGCACTTTTGGCAGAGTATGAAAACTTTGAAAAAGATTTCTAAGAATAGCCCCAGAGATGAAGGATTCATTCACATTGATAGATTGGATAAACAGACGTGGTTTTCTTGAGAGTCCACATCCTCGGCATCAGTCCAAATCCTCTGAATTGGTCTGACTTCTGACACCTCAACCAGGTGATTTCTTCACCTCTCAGTACAAAGTACAAATTCTGGTAAAATCTTTTACAAAATTTAATCCCTTACATATGCACTTCCAGCAGAGGTTAAGGTTCTTGACTCTTGCCATATCTTAAAGCTAATTGTGTAGTTCCAACAACTGAATTAGCTCAGCATTGTGTAAGCATCAGATAACAGACCTGTGTTTCACAGATTCACTCTCAAGATCATTGAGAACAATTTAATGCTTAAATTATCTCTAATTGTATTTTTATTGTCTTTCTGTAGGCACTCTCTAACTGAGTTTTTGAAAAGTCTCAGCATGTAAAATATCTTCACAAATTTCCTTGAAGGAGGTTAAGACTCACGAGGGCAGGATTTCTGCTGGTCTGTGAAGAGCTTTGCTAAAGCTGATGTAAATTGCACAGTCAGCTCTTAATTGTATGGTGAGCTATGAATGTAATTCCTGTAACACAGGAGTAAAATATGCTCCCACAGAATTTAACCACTCAAAGCGGCTTCAAGTTCCTGTAATCGTTGCAGGAAATTAATGATTACACTTCCAGATTTCCTGTAGAACATACCACTGTGATGATTAAAGAAACAAAAATTGAGTGACTTATTGTATTACAGTGGCATAGGCTGAGGATCCTAAAACATGGCTCCGGCTTGTAGGGGCAATACAAACTAAATTGTACCAAAGCAAGCTTACAGATGGTTCTCACTCAAAGAATGGATATAGTTTTAAAATGTTTATTGTTTCTTGGTTCACATGGAGTGTGTCAATATTGAAGGATAATGTATTTATTGAATTGAATGGTAAATGGAAAATAAACCATTCAGTGTGGCATTGAGTTCAGTGATTGTACTTCGTGAGGAATAAAGCTGAATCATTTTGAATAAATTTTGCTGATAGTTGTACCAGAAGCAGCAACTTTTCAGATAAAAGAAACCCCACCCCCACATTTACATTGCTGCTGGATTTTTGATCTACCTCTTAAAATAATTCCAATGTAGCATCATTGGAATTGTTGGGAGTATGTATTTATATTTAAACATACCTGGAAATATTGGAAGATGTGGAATGGTTTGGACATTTTCTGGATTAAAAAAGGCTCACCAGATGGTTTTATCAAGAAATTAAGTAAACAGCCACCCGTTTATTATAGAAAAATCAAGTGACTTGTGAGAAAAGGGAATGAAAGCTTTCAAGGAGGTAAAAGATTAGGTTTATGTCTCTTAATTACTGGAAAAGGGCAGGCGGTATGGAAGAAATGTGAAGAAACATTTTCTCACCCAAAGGGTGGTAGGAATCTGGAATTCACTGTCTCTAAGGGTGATGAAGCAGAACCCCTCAATATTTAAGAATAATTTAATGTGCACTTGTAATTCCAAGGCAAACAAGGGCAAGGAAAATGGGATTAGAATAGTTAGGTGATGTTTTTTGACTGATGTGGGCTTAATGGGCTAAAAAGGCCTTTTTCTATGCTGTAGACGTCTATGGCTGTATGAAAGTCTATTTTTGAAACGGCAAGGAAGTCTGTGTGTTACTGGCTGCTAAGCAATTGTTTCTTAGCTTTCTGCTTTAGCAGATCTAAGTAGTCAGTAAGGAAGTTGTTCTAGAAGCTGCAAGTATTTCTTTTTTCATTGTAAATTTCTGGGAAGTTGATAAAGACTAATGTTTGAGAACATGAATATTATCTACAATTACAAAGGAATCTTGATCAACTGGGTCAATAGGCGTTTAATTTGGATAAATGTGTGATATTGTATTTTGGTATAATGAACAAGGGCAGAACTTATACAGTTAATGACAGGGCCCTGGGTTGTGTTGTTGAACAGAGGGACATAGGGGTTCAGGTACGTTGTTCTTTGATAGCTGCACCAAAGGTTGACAAAGTGTTTAAGAAGGCATTTAGCATGCTTGCCTTCATTGCTCAGACCATTGAGTAGAGGAGTTAGGATGTCACGTTGAGGTTGTACAGAAATTTGGTGAGGCCACTTTTGGGGTACTGTGTACAGTTCTAATTGCCTTGGATATTATTATATTGGAAAGGGTTCAGAAAAGACTTACCAGGATGTTGCTGGAATTGGAGTTGTAAGGCTAGGCTGGATAGTTTGGGACTTCTTTCAGTAGAATGTAAGAAGTTGAGGGTTAACCTACAGACGTTTATAGAATCATGAGGGGCATAGATAAGGTGAATAGTAAAGATCTTTTCCCTAGACTGGATGAGTTCAAAACTAGGGGGCGTATTTTTAAGTTGAGAGGAGAAAGATTTTCATACAGAGGGTGTTTTGTATGTGGAATGATCTGCCAGAGGAATTGATAGATGAAAGTTACAACATTTAAAAAATACTTGGACAGGTACATGAATAGGAAAGGTTTAGAGGGATATGGGCCAAAGGCAGACAAGTGGGACAGTTTAGTTTGAGAGACTATGTTGGCATGGACGATTTGGACGGGAGTGTCTGTTTCCATGCTACAGTAGATGGTGAAATTTGAAATCAATAAATTATCAAGAATTAAAAAGCTAGCCTATTTGGCAATCACTGTTGATTTTCAAAATTCACATCTGGTTTACTAATGTCCTTTTAGGGAAAGAGTCTTTACCATCCTTACCTGATCTGGCACAAATGTGACTCTAGAGCTACATAAATCTGGTTTATCTTTAACTGCCCTTTGAAATGGCCCACCAAGTTATTCAGTAAAAGGATAGTTAGTGATGGGCAATGAATGGGCCCACATCCTATGAACGCATTGAAAAAGAAAAAAAAAGACTGCTGCAAGTCTTGAAAAGCTAAACTCTGATCATTTTCTAATGACTTGGATCCAAGTTGATTGCAATCCAAACTGAACACCTTTCATCAGTTTTGTCTGTCAGCAATTCTATTTCATTGGCAACCCAGTAGACATGAAAAGGTATCACATTCTAGCCATTGCTTTCAGACTCTTGGTCAAGAGTGGTGGTTTATCCTTTTTGCCATTTAAAAAACAAATCGTCTGTTTCTATATTTGCTGTTGTATTTTGTGTTGTGAAGGTATATCTACGTTTGGGATTAAGGGGATAGTTTTCCAGCTTATATTATAACTCTAAGTAGTGTTGGCAATTTGTTTTAAGAATACGTTTTGTTCACAATAGAGATTATTTTGAACTCATTGATCAAGAAACTTGATGAAAGTCTCTTTTATTTTGGATTATAATAGAAAAGGCAATCAATTGACCATTTTGTTGATTAAATCTAGACATTTATACTTAAGATGAATGGTGGAGCGTGGGCTTGGTTATTAATCCATTTCTCCTATCATAGTTGTAAAGGCATAAAATTGTTGAAAATCCTAGAAAAATAATGCAAATAACCTTTATGGCACTTCTCTGGGGATTTTAATGTTCTGCTACAGTTATCATAAGAGATTGGAAGGAAGCCTACTGAAAGCTTTGTTCCACAAGTGCTGAATTTCTGTGGTGGTTCTTCTGATCTTCTGTCATAGTTTCAGTGGTGTAGCAGCTCAAGGCAGTAGTGGGAATCAGCTCCCTCACCTCACTATGCCATTTCTTAAGTGGTTTTAAATATTAAAGCATCAAAAGGTGTGGAGAGAAAGCAGGAATATGGTGTTGAGATGGATGACCAGCCATGATCATATTGTTTGCTGGAGGAGGCTCCTAATTTCTGTTTCTATTTTGTTGCCAAGCACCTTCTACCTTTATAGAAGAAATTTGAAGGACCAATAGAAAGGGACCCACCAAGACCATGGCTAAGCTGCTTTAAAGGCAGACTTGAGAAATTAGGATAATTTTCACTGGCACGGAGCAAGCTAAAAGAGACATTTTTGAGAAAAAATAAATTATGATGAGATATTGTTGAGTGAATAGAGCAATTTGTTGTTAGTATTGAATGTATAAAGAATGGTTATTCTGTCTCATTTGGGGAGCTGTCAGTCATGGAGCAGAGTTTATATTATTGTGAAAGGAGAGAGGAGGAGGTAAGGAGAAATTTGTTTCACACATGGTGCTGGATTTTAGGGGGGTATCCAGGTGAGAAAATCATGCTAGAACCCAACCACAAAGAGCCACCAGTTTTACACTGAGCTAGCTGTTTAACTGAATCAAAGTGAGACTCCTGTCCCATTTAAGGAGCTGCTAATCAATCCCATTGGCTGCCAGCTCTGTAGTGCTAGCTCAGCCAAAATGGAGCAATGGACTACACCAAACCCTGAAACTGAGGAGGTTATGGACTGGACTGAAGCTGGGATATCAGCAGAACTCAGCTGACAAACTCCACATCGAGAGGAGCCCCCAGATTAAGATTGAGAAGCTAAGAGGTGATATGGCCTTGGGCAGGTTTACCTTTATTAGGCACAAAGGTCTCCCAGTGGAGTGCCCTTCTTATTTATTTTAAACACCGGTACCCATTCGACCTTGGACTCACTACCAGCTGCCAGAAGTAGCAGGAGTGGAATGAAGCATGTAAAGGAGCTCATTAAGCAACAACATAAAACTGGTAAGGCATGTTTTTTTCTTTGAAAACATGAAATGCTGTAAAACTTCCTCTTGTGGCAATTTTAGGTAACTGGCAAAAGCATTAATGGTGACATGAAGAAATACAAATAAAAGGAAGCAAGAGGAATGAAAACCGACTTCATAAGACTTCCAGAACCTTTTGATACTAATGAAGACTACATTTGGAACAAGTAGCTACTGCTTCCAGATAAATCTTCTCAACATTGATTCTGCTAAAATCTACTTTGTTGATGTCTGAAGGTAATCAAAGTGATAAACCACTTCTCACACAGCTAGAAATGAAACATTCCAGATCACATTCTTAATTGCAACATACAATTGACTTTACATTATCTTGTGATTGCTTAGAATGGTATGATAAATAGATCTCCACCAAGCATCACATGGTACCAAATCATGAATTCTGATCACCATGATATATGGCAGAATGTTACCATCCATGCTGCCCCTGCAACACATTCAAGATCTCCTGGCAGGATTACATCACAATCATTGAAGGTCTGCATATAGTCAACATCATCAGCATCAAGGACATGTTCCTGTAAAGCCACCAACATTGAGTGGATTACTTTCCCTTGATGGACAACAGTTGCCCACCAGCGATTGTATTGGATAGAGAGATGGATTGGAGGGCTCCCGGTTTCCTCCCACTGTCCAAAAATGTGGAGGTTAGGTGAATTGGCCATGCTAAATTGCCCGTAGTGTTAGGAGAAGGGGTAATTGTAGGGGAATGGATCTGGGTGGGTTACTCTTCGGAGGGTCTGGTTGGGCTGAAGGGCATGTTTCCATAATGTAGGGAGACTAAACTAAATTAAATATTTGAAGCACTCCCAGAAGAAGTTCCTCTCTGCATGCCACATTGATCATTCCCAGTGGGAAGCATAAGCTATTGATTGTGATGCTTTGAGATCCTACTTCAGGAATGCTTTTGAGACTCAGCAAAGAGTCAGTATTGATAAACTAAATTTCGGATGACACCAGCTTCAAATCCCAGACACTTTATTCCTGAAAACCACAGGAGAGATCCAGAGTGCTAGTCTCCTCAATGAATCTCTGAACATCACAAGTAAATAGCATTTTTTATATCTTGTTCAAGTATAATTGATACAAAGGATTCTGACATCACAGGGCTCAAATACAAATCTGGTTAATAATGTGATTTTCACTCTCACAGCTGAAGATCGCTGCCTAATATTAAACCGTTCACAGAAACCTGCGGCTGTGTTGTTCCCAATCTCATGCTAATTGATAAAGGGGTAGATAATAGGTTTTTGTATCAGTAGTGTGGTTAGTCTTTACATACGAGATGAATGGAGACAGGAGGTAGTTAATGGGATGTCTGATCAGGGCTGACAGTCCTATTCAAAAAGCGAGTACCTTCGCTCGGGGCTGGGAGTGAAATACACACGTACGTCTCCAGATGGCTTTGATGGCTCAGGGGCAGCCATACCCCTGCTGTGATCTCTGGTCTCTGCCTGCCAATGGACAGGCATACCGTCAAATATGTAGAGAATCATTCCAATAGGGGACCATTAATCCTTGAATTCCAACTACCTCTAAGCACTAGGATAAACCTGTGAAACAGAAAATTTTATCAGCATGATGGATAAATATATTAGATAAACAGAGTATTTAAATTAGATTACCTACAGCATGGAAACAGGCTGTTCAGCCCAACAAGTCCACACCGACCCTGTGAAGAGTAACCCACCCAGACCCATTCCTCTACTCTATATTTACCCTTGACTATGGGAAATTTAGTATGGCCAATTCACCTAACCACCACATCTTTGGATTGTGGGAGGAAACTAGAGGAATAAGGAGAAGGATAGATCTAATTGACCCAACAATGTTTGCACCTTCACATACTGTAGGAGAATCAGATCCTGGCCAGACCTGATTAACCACCAGGCGGCCTGCAATTGATGAGGAAAACCTTGCTAAAATCTTCTTCCATGATGTGAAGTTTGGACATTTTCCCTGTGTCAGCATGGGTTTCCTCTGGATGCTCCAGTTTCCTCCCACAGTCCAAAGATGTACAAGTTTGGTGGAATGGCCATGCTAAATTTCCCACAGTATCCAGGAGTGTGCAGGTTATGTGGGTTAGCTGTGGGAAATGTAGGGTTACAGGGATAGAGTAGAGGAGTAGGTTCTGGTGAGATGCTGTTCAGAGAGTCGGTGTGGGCCGAATAGCCTGCTTACATGCTTCAAAAATTATGATACATTTCTATTATGTTTAGGTTAATGTTTGTTTATGTTTCACTTTTACATGTCCCTGCAGTTTTCTCCCTTTATCCATTTGCCTCCTGGAGATTATCTGGAATTACTTCTCTCACAACTGCTAACAACCCTTTAATTTATTGTCAATGTGGCCAGTTGTCGTAAGTTCAGGAATGTGGGCCATCAAAGTCTTACCTTAAATATAGATATATGGATGGCCCCTTATTTTCTTGTTATGTTGGAAATATGAATTTAAAAAATTGTTATTTCTTTTAAAGGTAAAATGGAGTATTCAAGATTCCTACAAATCTGGTAAGCTTGGTTGCCATAGAGACAGTATGGCCCAGATAGCATAATTGGGAAGAAGATACCAGATATTCACACTTGTAGATGATGGCAAGAGCACCTGTGCTGACTCTGAGTGGATCTTCGAAAGTCACAGACAAGTGCTAGTGAAATTGTACAATGACATGTTTTACAAATAATTAAAAATTAAACTGTTTGTTTATTTTTAAATTATAATGGAGATGGGGTTCGATGTATGGTTAATTGGCATTGTACCTGGATACAAGGAGAAAGGGAGGACTGCAGATGCTGGAGATCAGAGCTGAAAATGTATTGCTGGAAAAGCGCAGCAGATCAGGCAGCATCCAAGGAACAGGAGAATCGACTTTTCGGGCATAGCCCTTCTTCAGGAATGAGGAAAGTGTATCCAGCAGGCTAAGATAAAAGGTAGGGAGGAGGGACTTGGGGGAGGGGCGTTGGAAATGCGATAGGTGGAAGGAGGTCAAGGTGAGGGTGATAGGCCGGAGTGGGGTGGGGGCGGAGAGGTCAGGACGAAGATTGCGGGTTAGGAAGGCGGTGCTGAGTTCGAGGGATTTGACTGAGACAAGGTGGGGGGAGGGGAAATGAGGAAACTGGAGAAATCTGAGTTCATCCCTTGTGGTTGGAGGGTTCCTAGGCGGAAGATGAGGCGCTCTTCCTCTAATCGTCATGTGATATAAGGTCCATGTAATGCATATTGTCATGGTCATGAGTGTTGGTTAGAAGGAGGAATCTTCATATAACTGTTACCATGAAAGTCACTTTTGGGATTAGACGTTCTTGGTCAAAAACAAAGAGGAAGCAAGCCATCAGGAACTTTGTATAGCTGTGGAGATATTCCTGGAGAATGAAGAGGCTGATGTATGCCCATGAGGGGGATTTTTGTTCATGTTAAAAGCTAAAAGGAGAAATCCCTTCTTTACTGTAAAGTATTGTCTACAAAACAAAAATAATGCTTGATAAGTGTTGCGTTTAGTTTGTTAATGTCGAAACATTAAGGCAGGAATTGACTATTTGGCCCCTCAAGCCTGCTCTGCCATTCAACATGATCATGTTTAACCGCTGAGCTCAATACTCTAATTCTGTCCTCCCCCATATCCCTTGTTCCTTTTAGCCACAAGAGCCAAGCCTATCCCTTCTTGAAAAGACGTAATGTTTTTGCCTCAATCATTTTCTGTGGTAATGAATTCCACAGGCTCACCATTCTCAGGCTGAAAAGATGTCTCCTTATCTTAGTCTTAAATGGTTTAGTCCTTATCCATCAACTATGATCCCTCGTTATAGACTCCCCCCATCATCAGACCCATCCTTCCTGCATCTAAACTGTCTAGTTCTGTTAGAATTTTATACGGTTCTAACAGATTCCCCCCTCGTTCTTCTAAACTCTAGGGAACGCAGTCCGAACAGACTCAATCTCTCCTCATGTGTCAGTTCTGACAAACCTGGAATCAATTTGGCAAATTATCGTAGAATTGTCTCTGTAGCAAGAACATTGTTCCTTGCATAATGACACCAAAATAGCACACAATATTCCTGGTGTTGTTTCACTGTATAATTGTAGAAAGCCATCCTTGTTCCTGTACTCGAATCGTCTTGCTATGAAGACCAGACTACAGTTTGCCTTCTTTACTGTCTGTTGCATGTGCACATTAACTTTCAGTGACTGATGCATGAGGACATCCGCGTCTCATTGAACATTCTCCTTTTTCAAACTATAACCATTCAAATTGTAATCTGCTTCTATATTTTTGCTAACAAAGTGGATCATCTCACACTTATCCATGTTATACTGAATCTGCCATGCATTTGTCCACTCAGTCAGCCTTGTAAAGTGCGGCACTGGAAAAGCACAGCAGGTCAGGCAGCATCTGAGGAACAGGAGAATCGACTTTTCGGGCATAGCCCTTCTTCAGGAATGAGGAAAGTGTATCCAGCAGGCTAAGATAAAAGGTAGGGAGGAGGGACTTGGGGGAGGGGCGTTGGAAATGCGATAGGTGGAAGGAGGTCAAGGTGAGGGTTGATAGGCCGGAGTGGGGTGGGGGCGGAGAGGTCAGGACGAAGATTGCAGGTTAGGAAGGCTGTGCTGAGTTCGAGGGATTTAACTGAGACAAGGTGGGGGGAGGGGAAATGAGGAAACTGGAGAAATCTGAGTTCATCCCTTGTGGTTGGAGGGTTCCTAGGCGGAAGATGAGGCGCTCTTCCTCTAACCGTCGTGTGATACAAGGTCCATGTAATGCATATTGTCATGGTCATGAGTGTTGGTTAGAAGGAGGAATCTTCAGATAACTGTTACCATGAAAGTCACTTTTGGTATTAGACGTTCTTGGTCAAAAACAAAGAGGAAGCAAGCCATCAGGAACTTTGTATAGCTTTGGAGATATTCCTGGAGAATGAAGAGGCTGATGTATGCCCATGAGGGGGATTTTTGTTCATGTTAAAAGCTAAAAGGGGAAATCCCTTCTTTACTGTAAAGTATTGTCTACAAAACAAAAATAATGCTTGATAAGTGTTGCTTTTAGTTTGTTAATGTCGAAACATTAAGGCAGGAATTGACTATTTGGCCCCTCAAGCCTGCTCTGCCATTCAACATGATCATGTTTAACCGCTGAGCTTAATACTCTAATTCTGTCCTCCCCCATATCCCTTGTTCCTTTTAGCCACAAGAGCCAAGCCTATCCCTTCTTGAAAAGACGTAATGTTTTTGCCTCAATCATTTTCTGTGGTAATGAATTCCACAGGCTCACCATTCTCAGGCTGAAAAGATGTCTCCTTATCTTAGTCTTAAATGGTTTAGTCCTTATCCATCAACTATGATCCCTCGTTATGGACTCCCCCCATCATCAGACCCATCCTTCCTGCATCTAAACTGTCCAGTTCTGTTAGAATTTTATACGGTTCTAACAGATTCCCCCCTCGTACTTCTAAACTCTAGGGAACACAGTCCGAACAGACTCAATCTCTCCTCATGTGTCAGTTCTGACAAACCAGGAATCAATTTGGCAAATTATCATAGAATTGTCTCTGTAGCAAGAACATCGTTCCTTGCATAATGAAACCAAAATAGCACACAATATTCCTGGTGTTGTTTCACTGTATAATTGTAGAAAGCTATCCTTGTTCCTGTACTCAAATCGTCTTGCTATGAAGACCAGACTACAGTTTGCCTTCTTTACTGTCTGTTGCACGTGCACATTAACTTTCAGTGACTGATGCATGAGGACATCCGCATCTCATTGAACATTCTCCTTTTTCAAACTATAACCATTCAAATTGTAATCTGCTTCTATATTTTTGCTAACAAAGTGGATCATCTCACACTTATCCACGTTATACTGAATCTGCCATGCATTTGTCCACTCAGTCAGCCTTGTAAAGTGCAGCACTGGAAAAGCACAGCAAGTCAGGCAGCATCTGAGGAACAGGAGAATCAAAGTTTCAGGCATAAGCCCTTCATCAGTATGTGGGGTTGGGGGGGGGGGGGGGAAGAGGGGCTGAGAGATAAGAGAGAGGGTAGTGGGATGGAGGCAAGTTAGCTGGGAAGGCGGTAGATGGTTGCAGGCGGGTTATGATGGTGATAGGTTGGAGCGGAGGGTGGAGCAGATAGGTGGGAGGGAAGTTGGACACGTAGGACAGTTCAAGAGGGTGGTGCTGAGTTGGAGGATTGAATCTGGGAGCAGTTGGGGGGAGGGGAGATGAGGAAACAGGTGAAATCTATAGCAAATGAAACCAACAGCAAATCCAAAGCCTCGAGAAATGGTTCTCCCTCCGGATTCTCCGCTCCACACTTGCAGCAATGTGCCACCACCTACTGTCTCAGCCATGCCCAAGGTCAGGGCCACACTTCCCCAGGCCTGCAAAGGACCTCTGATTTCTCCAGTTTCCTCATCTCCCCTCCCTCCACTTCATCCTAGATCCAACCCTCCAATTTGGCACCACCCTCTTGAACTGTTCCACCTGTCCATCTTCCTTCCCACCTATGCGCTCCACCCTCTGCTCTAACCTATCACCATCATTCCCCACATGCATCTACCTATCACCTTCACTGCTACCTTCCCCAGCTCCAGCCTCCACCTATTTATCTCTCAGCTCCACTTGCCCCCTCGCAATCATTTCTGATGAAGGGCTTATGCCCAAAACATCAAATCTCCTGCTCCTTGGATTCTACTTACCATGCTCTGCTTTTTACGCTGCACTTTTTGACTCTGACTCTCCAGCTCAATTTCTCCCACTCACTCAGCCAATCCAAAGCACATTGTGCCATCTTTGCTGTCTCATACCTCACCTTTCAATCCAGCTTTTGTCATCTATAAATTTGAAGTAAATCATCAACCTATATGATGAATACCTGGAGTTCTATTTCCGTCCTCTGCAGGACACCATGGTCACTGCTTGTCATTCAGAAAAAAAATCACTTATTCCTACTCTTCATTTCCTGTCTGCTAACAAACTTTTTATTCATCTCAATAAACTACCTCAAACCTGTATGTTTTAGTTTTACACATTAAACTCTTATATGGGACTTTGTCAAAAACCACATATGATGACTTCTCCAGATTAAATCTACTAGTTACATCCTCAAAGAATTCCTGATTTGGAGATGCCAGTGTTGGACTGGGATGTACAAAGTTAAAAATCATACACTAGGTTATAATCTAACAGGTTTAATTGGAAGCACTAGCTTTTGGAGTGCTGTTCCTTCATCGGGTGGTTGTCGTGTTTCACCACCATTGAAAGAATTCCACTAGATTTGTCACGCATAATTTCCATTCTGAAAATTTATGCTGAATGTATCTGATTCCATGACTGTATTCCTTGTGGTCTGCTAACAAATTATTGATAATGAACTGCTAAATCTTCCACACTACCGATGTCAGACTTACTGGTCTTTAATTCCCTGTTTTCTCTCTATTGCCCTTTTTAAACAGAGCGGTTACATTAGTTACCCTTCAATCTTTTACAGAGTCTAAAGAATCTTGGAAGATGAACAGCAATGCATTCATTATTCTAGGACCACTTCCTTAAATATTCTTAGGCTTAAGCTTAAAACTTGAAATCTTGAACCAGTTCCGTCAGGGTAACCATGAGGAGGAGTTAATTGAGTGTATCTGTGATAGTTTTCTTGAACAGTATGTAATGAAACCGATGAGGGAGCAAGCTAACCTAGGTCTGGCCCTGTGTAATGAGACAGGAAAAACTAATAACCTCATTGTTAGGTATACTCTTGGAAGGAGCGATCACAGTGTGGTTGAATTTAGAATACAGATAGAAAGTGTGAAGGAAAAATCCAATACCAGGGTCCTGTGATTAAACAGGGGAGATTACAATAGGATGAGGGAGGACTTGGTGCTAAAATAGACTGGAAACAAAGATTTATGGTGGTACAGTTGATGAGCAGTGGAGGACTTTCAAAGCAATTTTTCGAAGTGCTCAGCAAAAGTACATTCCAGTGAAAAGGAAGGACTGTAAGAAAAGGGGTAATCTATTATGGATGACTAAGGAAATAAGGGAGGATATCAAATTGAAAGAGAAGGTATACAAAGTGGCCAAGAACAGTAGGAAACTAAAAGATTGGGAAAATTTTAAAAGTCAACAGAAAGCCACAAAAAGAACTATTAAGAAAAGTATGTCAGAACCTAAGAGAAAAACTAGCTGAGAATATGAAGACAGATAGCAAACGTTTCTATAAATATATGAAATGAAAAAGAGTGGCTAAAGCAAATGTTGGTCCCTTAGAGGATGAGAAGGGGCATTTAGTTATGGGATATGATGAAATGGCTGAGGCATTGATTAGGTACTTTATATTGGGGAGGACTCAGGGGAGGACACTAATAACATGCCAGTAAGTGACAAAGAGATGAAGCCAGGTGAAGATCTGGAAACAATAATTATTACAGAAGGATTAGTGTTGGGCAAGCTAATTGTTAAGGATAGACAAATCTCCTGGCCATGACTGAATGCATCCGAGGGTACTAAAAGAGATGGCGGGAGAAATAAAAGGTGCACTTGTGGTAATTTTCCAAAATTCGCTGGACTCTTGGGCAGTTCTAACAGATCGGAAAACAAGAAATGTGATGCCACTGTTTAAAAAGGGAGTTAGATAAGAGGGCGGCATGGTGGCTCAGTGGTTAGCATTGCTGCCTCACAGCACCAGGTTCAATTCCTGCCTTGTGCAACTGTCTGTGTGGAGTTTGCACATTCTCCCCGTGTCTGCATGGATTTCCTCCAGGTGCTCTGGTTTCCTCCCACAGTCCAAAGATGTGCAGTTTGGGTGAATTGGCCATACTAAATTGCATGCTAATAGTGTTAGGTGCATTAGTCAGAGGGA
The DNA here is from genome assembly GCF_047496795.1 of Chiloscyllium punctatum. Taxonomy (NCBI): domain Eukaryota; kingdom Metazoa; phylum Chordata; class Chondrichthyes; order Orectolobiformes; family Hemiscylliidae; genus Chiloscyllium; species Chiloscyllium punctatum. Next base: position 123,213,226 of record NC_092739.1, read on the forward strand.
AATTAGTCTGGGTGGGTTACTGTTCAGAGGATCAGTGTGGACTTGTTGGACCGAAGGGCCTGTTTCCACGCTGTAGGGAATCTAATCTAAAGCAAAAGATGGGGAATTATACACCGGTTAGCTTAACCTCAGTAGTTGGGAAGGTGCTTGAGTCTATTATCAAGAAAGAAATAACAAGCCATCTCGATCGGAATTGTCCCTTTGGGCAGACACAACATGAGTTCATGAGGTCATGCTTAACAAATCTTTTGGAATTCTATTCAGACATTACGAGCAGCGTAGACAACGGGGACCCAGTAGCTGTAGTGTACCTAGATTTCCAAAAGGCCTTTGACAAGGTGCCGCACAAGAGGTTGTTGCATAAGATAAGGATGTATGACATTATGGGTAAATTATTAGCATGGATGGAGGATTGGTTGACTGACAGGAAGCAAAGAGTGGGGATACATGAGTGCTATTCTGGTTGGCAATCAGTAACTAGTAGTGTGCCTCAGGCATCCATGTTGGGACCGCAATTATTCGCAATTTAGTTCAATGATTTAGAGTTGGAGACCATGTGTAGTGCCTTTGCCCAAAATATTGACTCTCCTGCTTCTCGGATGCTACCTGACATGCTATGCTTTTCCAGCACCATACTCTCGACTCTAATCTCCAGTAAAGGAATTAAGGGTTATGGTGAGAGGCCGGGTAAGTGGAGCTGAGGCCATGAAAAGATCAGCCATGATCTTATTGAAAGCCTGAGCAAGCTCAAAGGGCCTAATGGCACCTAGTTCTTATGTTCTTATGAGATCATTTCAATCTTTGGAAGTTTAAATATTTTTCTGAAAGTTGTTGGTCTCAATGTGGGATTGTAACAATAATAACAAATCAATTTGCAGTAATGCTGCATCCTGCTGTCATTCCTGAAGAAGGGCTTATGCCCGAAACGTCGATTCTCCTGCTCCTTGGATGCTGCCTGACCTGCTGCGCTTTTCTAGCAACACATTTTTCAGCACCTGCTGTCATTGTCTGACTTATCAAAGTTTCAGAGGTAGAATCTTGGCTGTTTCTTAAAATTGGCTCAATTACACTGTATACCTTCTACATCACTGTATAACCTCCAAGCATATTTATAAAATGATTCTAACAATTTAACCTGGACTGTATTTCAAGAGGGCAGGTGAAGAGTATTGTTGCAGCTTAAGATTCAGGTGCAGATTACTTGCCGACCTTGTTTAAATACTGCTGGTCTATTTTAAGGCTTAAATTAGGAAAGAAGATGATGCAGAGTATCAGCCAAGAAATGAAGATTAGTTTGTCTTTGGCCATGAAAAGGGTTGGAACTAGTGTCACTTTCCCTATGAGCCTAAAGGAGCATATTTACAAAACCTGTTCAAAAAATTTAACTGTTTGACTTACCCGGGAAGTCACTTCATCCTTCCCATTACCAAACATCCTGCTTCAGTCCAGTCCTAGTGAAGTCCCAATGAAGAAATATTATTCAGGTCACATTAAAATTTAAAAAAAAATCATAATTTGCAGAAATTTATGAAGGTCTGACTTGCAGTGGGCAACAGATTATCTACTTGTAGAACCACACTTGATAAGGGAGTCTTGTTAATGGGAAGGGTTAATTTCCTCATAGATAAATTGCTACTTGTACCTTGCTGTTTCAATACATGACTTCCAACTTTTAACTGTCTCACCCAGTCAACAGCCATTTCTCTCTATCTGTTCCTTTAGAACCAACAAACAAAGTGTTCAAAATTAATTTTAAACACACAGTGGTCCATTGATGCTTCTTCTATGTTGCTCACAATAGTGCCCTAGAGAACAATGTTTAAATGTTGAGGACTGAAGGACAATCCTGGAAGACTGGCAACCTGAAAGTAACAAGCCAGGTTCTTTTCTTGAAGCCAGGCCTCCTGGGTCAGAGATATGGGTACTATCACTACACTTCAAAAACTCTAAGGGAAGTACAGTACTAGTTTTGGATCATAGCTTCGATGTTATCTAGTATTTTGCCACATCATAGGTATTTTTAGTCAGAGTTGTTATTGGCCAGCCTGGGACTTAAATCCAGGCCTTCAAGCTCAGAAATAGTAATAAAACCACTGTGCCGCAAGAGCCCTAAATTCCAGATCTTTATTGAATTCAAATTCCAGTCCACTGAAGTGTAATTTGAACCCTGATCATTAGAATAATCTCTAGATAACTAGATAGCAATCATACAGCTATACTGTCATCTCTCCTCAACCAGTTGGCTTATAGCTATTCAGCTGCCTATACAAGTAACTGTTGTAGTTAAAGTAGACAGGCAGGTGGCTGGAAGAACACAGCAAGCCAGACAGCATCAGGTGGAGAAGTGATGTTTTGGGTGTAACCCTTCTTCAGGACTGGGGGGTAGGTGTAGGGAGAGCTGCAGATAAAGGGGGTGGTGGGGGCAGTGTGGTGAAGTGGGGATAGGTGAAGACAGATGGAAGGTATGACCAGGTTGGTCAATGGGAGGAATGAATCTGGATGGTCGCATGGAGGAGTGGAATGGAAGAAGAGAGGCTGGGAAGGGAGGTGGGGATGGGAAGGGAGGTCATTAGAAATTGGAGAACTCAATGTTGACTCCTCCAGCTGTAAGCTGCCCAGGCAGAAGATGAGGTGTTGTTCCTCCAATTTGCGGTGTGGTTCATTGTGGCAATGGAGGAGGCCAAGGATGGTCATGTTAGAAAGGGAGTGGGAAGGGGAATTAAAATGAATAGTGACTGGGAAGTCTGGTTGGCCCCTGTGGGCATGACAGTGGTGCTCAGCGAACTGTTCCCTAAATTTACGTTCGGCCTCTACGATGTAGAGAAGACCACATTGGGAGCACTGTTTGTAGCAAACTAGGTTGGAAGAGAGGCAGGTGAGCCTCTGTCTCATCTGGAAGGGCCCTGGGTGGAGGTGATGGAGGGTGGTGCGCTGGTAGGTTTTGCATCTTTTCTGGTTTCAGGGGAAGTTACCTGGGAGTTCTGGGGTTAGAGGTGGTGGTGTAGTAGAACAAGCAAGGACTGTCAAAGAGAACGGTCCTTGCAGAAGGCAGAGAGGGGTGGGGAGGAGAAGATGTTCTTGGTGGTGGGGTCTTTAAGGAGTTGGAGTTGGTGGAAGTCTTTAAGGATGATGCGTTGGGTGCAGAAACTAGCAGAGTGGTAGGTGAGGACAAGGAGGTACCTGAGGGCTGGGGGGGGAGGTGTTGGTAGTGAGAGTAGTGCAAACCAAGGACTGTCGAAGGGTAGTTACATGAAGAGCCTGTAGATGTTGCTGTTGTGCCACAACTGATCTCAACAGCATTAAATTCTTTCAACACTTCTTAACATTTTATATACATGCTTTCCTGATTTCAACATATGAATTCTTTTCATAAGATGTTTTTTTTTTATAGATTGGTAAATAATTTTCTGTTGCCTCTATGTTTCCATGGTAGTCTTAACATTCATGAATACACAATGACTCACTGGTCTTCTGTATTGTGTAGGTAATCTGGGATCTGCAGCACAGTACAATATTGATATAAACTTGTCTAACCCAAACCTTAAAGCCAGTGGCCAGATATGTATAAATATACCTCACGGTCAATTGGAAACTGATTACTGTTTTTACTGGAAGCTTTTCTAGACTGCCAGAAGCTTGGCTTCTCTCTACATTATTCTAATAATCTCGACAGTTTACATCAAGGCAAGCAAAAATAGTAGGAAATAATGCAATGTCCTTTTTTTGTTTTACTTTGTTCAGGAGTCACCAGTTATGATTTGTTATTACTTTATGTACAGTGACCTTTAGAATAAATCGTGACAATCTCAGGCATTTTATACAACTGGAAAGGCTAGGTGCTCAGCCTAGATTTCAGAACTTTACTTATAATTTATTTAAAAGTCTGGGCTGAAATGAAGACTTCGGAATGTCCTTTTGAGCATGAGTCATTACAAGAAGCGCAGATATGGGTAAACTGAAAAGGTCTGCTGTTCTTCACAAGAAATGTATAGAAACGTTTGCATGAAGCATGCAATTGGGATTTTTGTTTTAGTCATACCCTGAATCAAACACATCACATCACTTGTGCTCATATATTTACTTCACTCACAGTAGCAGAGCCCCATGATGTTCTGTCAATATAATGATAACAGTCACTCTGGGCTGTAATTAGTTCTTTTTAAACTACTAGCATTTTAAAACTTTTAGCCTTCCCCTGCATGTTCAAGAAGTGGTGCTATTACAGAATGAACATATGAATAAGATCAGAAGTAGATTGTTCAGCCCATCTAGCCTGCTCTGCCATTCAATAAGGTCAGGATTGATCTGATTGTAATCTCAAATCCACATTCTTGCCTACCTCTGGCAACCTTTCAACCCTGCTCAACAAGAATCTACAATTGCCTTAAAATTATTTAAGGTTTCTGCTTCCACTACCTTTTCAGGAAAAGACTTCCAAAGACCCATGATCCTCTGACAGAAAATGAATTACTCTAAGCTCTGTTTTAAATTGGCTACTCTGGTTTTTAAATAGAGACACCTTATTTCAGATGTTCCCTTAGAAGGAAAAATTCTCTTCACATCCAGACTGTCAAGACTTTTCAAAATTTTATACTTTTTAATTAAATCACCTCTTACTCTGCCATACTTCAGCAGGTACAAGCCTAGCCTAACAGTGTGTGTGTGTGTGTGTGTGTGAGTGAGATTCAACTTTGGGATATAGACAGACTCTAACCTCACACCTTTAATGCATTGTGTGAGCTGAGAGGTCACCTTTTTTTTTAAAACCTTAAGTTATCTTGGAAATGTGACTTGAAAAAAGTTCTGAGTTTACATATTAATGAATCGAAACCTGCAACCCATTTAAAGTGATTAAAGACTTAACAGCAATTTACGTTTGTTCAATATATCACAGCAGTTGTGTGACACTTTGATCCTTTCCTATAAATTCTGTGTCCTATGATTCTGCCCCACTACCTACCTGATGAAGGAACAGCACTCCAAAAGCTTGTACTTCCAAATAAACATGTTGGACTATAACTGTGATTTTTAACTTTTTCTAGCCCAATCCAACACCAGCATCTCCACATCATGTCTGGATTGAGTTTGCACATTCTCCCCTTGTCTGTATGCATTTGCTCTGGGTGCTCCAGTTTCCTTCCACAGTCCAAAGATGTGCAGGTTTAGGTGGATTAGCTATGGGAAATGCATGGATAGGGTAGGAGATGGGTCTGGGTGGGATGCCTACCAGAGAGTTGGTATGGACTTGATGGACCAATGACCTGCTTCCACACTCGAGCGATTCTATGATTCTGACCTGTTATTTGTCTTTGTATAGTTATAACGGTTTTTTTGTTTAAACTTAACATGAACTTCAACATTTTCAGTTAACCACAGATAGTGGTTAATTCTTATTCATTGCAATGTACTTATTCTGTATATGCTGAAATATCCCTTTAAATGTCTGCCATTGCATCTCTATTGGTCTGCCCTCTGTTCCAAATTGACAATTCTCCTTAACCAGTTCTGCTTTCATGCTCTGATAATTGGTCTTATTTAAATTAAAACAAAACCACTTATAGACCCATTCTACTCTCACTCAGATTTAATGCAAAATTCAATTTGATTATGAGCTATGCTACTCAGAGGTACCTTAACAATCATTAATTCATCATATCTCATTGCAAAATGCCTTGTCTAGTATGATCTGCTCTCTAATTGACTCCACTATATGCTGTTTTAAGAAGGTATCCTGAAAAAAATCCCTTACATCCCCTCTCAGCCTCCTATCTTCCACATTAAAACTGTGCCCCCTTAATGTTGACAGTTCACCTAAGGAGAACGGCTGCTTCCTGTTTACTCATGTCCATGACTCTCTTAAATTTATATGCCTCTATCAGGTCCCTTCTCAACCTTTTCTGCTCAAATGAAATAAGATGCAAATGCAGAGACTGCTACCCATTGGCGAGATGCTAGAGTTGTCTTTTAAACTGAAAGGGTAAAATCAGAAATGCTTTTCTTGACATCGGGATTGTGATGATTTTCATTATTGCTGTATTTTCTCACTTTTCCTGCCATTTTCACATTGGTCAAGGCAATAGAAATCACAACCTCCATTTGGTAGAATGTGAAATCCGCCACCTCCCCCCACCTCCCCCCCCTCCCCCCACCCCCCACCTCCTTTATGACTTTAATTCCAGCTTTGCAATGTTCCTGATGCAATGACCTCAGTTTAATTTTACTTCTGGAGAAATGGCCTGTAGTAATCTGTTTCTCTCTCTTTGCTTTCTTGATTAGAGATATTACATTCGCTAACATCCAATCCGGTTCTAGAATCAGAAATGTTGGGAAATTATAAGTAATTCATTCATTATCTCAATAGTCACTTCTGTTAGAAGGCGAAATGAGGGCTGCAGATGCTGAAGATTTGAGTCGAGAATGTGGTGCTGGAAAAGCACAGCAGGTCAGGGAACTCTGAGGACCTAGAGCATCAGTGGATTTATTAGTTTTTAGTTCTCTACACTTCTCCAATACTTTCTCTCTGTTGACATTTAAGTTCTTCACTTCATTAGAACTTTAGTTATACTATATGTGTGCTACCTAATCTGTGCCTTTTACTGTTCAATGTCTATCATTTCCTATTATCAAGATGTGCCGTGAAAAGTTTACAATGTCTCCATTCACTGCGCCATTTTAAGTACGAGGTACCTAGGTACAAAATCTTTGGTCAAAACTAGAAAAATAAAGAAGTAAGTTAAAAGTTCAATGATGCAGTTCTTCTTGGTATAAAGTAGTAAATAAGAAAAAGGTGACAGTTCCAAATTACGATCATTCTTTAGCCATGGGCCTGCAGATGGTCCACACTGGGCTTTTCCCACAAGGTCTCGATGTCTCCCCAGTGCCTTATTAAAGGTCCTGTAAACCATTTTTATATTACTGTCTTCTTAACTCCCATAATTAATTTTACCCGACAAATCTTTCGTTAGTTGTTGCTGGTTACTAAAATTCTCGCTATTGTGCACTGTAACATTATTGTTTATAATAATACAATATAATAGTATTCTTAGTGTTGCAAATCAGCCTTCCTGGATCTTTTCCACTGATGGAATAAAAGTTGATAGGAGTCGGATTCCTTTGATTACTGTAAGGAATCCTACTCCACGTTAGTGATTGCCAATCCTGTCTTCTCTTTATTGATATTTTCTTTGCAAAGTTACTGCACTATTGGGTGTTATGTATGTAGTTGGATGGGGGAGGTGCTGGCTCTTTAAGAGAGCTGGTCAGGTGATCCAGAGGGGCAGAGCTTGGGTACAGCCTAGAACTGTCTGCAGAGGTGTGAGGATTGTCAATAGCATGTTCTTGTTCAGATTTCCCATTTGTCTGGTATAAAATTCTTAGTTGCAAAGGAAGCACCAACACAACGTTGGCCTCCTCAACCTTTTCTGTTTATCTTTCTTTTCATAATAACTGTGCCACATATCCAGAATTATCAATCTTTGTTACGACAAAAAAAATTTTGCCTCTTCTCATGCATGGATTACTATGAAAAGAAATAGTATTTGCTCTAAAGAAGACTGACTCACACAGGCTTACAACATTCATTTTTTTTTCCCCATTAAACCTGTTGAGTCTCTCTTTTTATATCAATTAAAATTTTATGTAAACAGAGTTTATTGAAATTTGGCAGCCAGGCTCATTCTCCCTGAGATACTGTTAGAATTGTTGTGCCGTTACAAATGGGTTCCTTTTGTCTAATTGATGAAGCACTGTAGGTGGCAGGCAATGCAATTCCCACCTGCCTCATATAGTGCTTGTATCTTCATTGCTGAGGAAATGTGTTCAGGATCCCCTGAGAGTGGATCACTTTACCTTAGAGTTAGTGCCATGAAAATTCTTTTACAGCCACTGTTTTCCCACGTTAGACACTTCCTGAGATTGCGTTAATTGGGGTCTGAAGCTTCTTTCTTAGACTGACCAGAATTGCTCTGCTCAAATGTGCTAATAGAGAGAAATTTCAAGAATGCTGTGCCTTAGCATTTGGAGTTTGTGGAGGTTCTGTGGTGGGAGAATGGCAGACTACCTGGAGAATAGTGTGAACTATGATTTACACTACCTCTCGTGCTTGCCTTTAATCTTTCCCCCAAATTAGGAAATCCTGTATACATTTTCCACTTTTTTTTTAAAGAATACACAGTCAATAGGAAATAGGTAATTGTACTATGTTAATGGCCTGCCATACAGTCACAGTCTGAAGTAACAGTTCTCAACAATAGGCAACCAGAGCTATTATAAAGTGATATAAACAGTCACCTCATGAATAGAAATTTTCTTCAATAGATTTGTTTGAAATAAATCCAAATTAAGCATTTCTCATATGAAGCATACTTCACAACTTTTAATTGTGCTTTAACATGTTCAGATAGTATATTTCATAATTCTTTGACAATTTTTCTATTAAGCAAGGTGATGGTGATCACCATTTATGTCAACAGACTTCTTTTTAGAATGCTATTATGCCTGAATGTGATGAGGAAAGTGATGATGGAGTAAATACTTGTGTGCTTGAATCTGTAGTAAAAGCAAAATGTTGTCAGTGCTGGAAATCTGAAATAAAATCACACAACAGTAACTCTGTTTTTCTCTCTCCACACATGCTGCCAGACCTTTTTGAGTCTCTCCAGTGTTTTCTGAGATTGTTTCCGTTTGCCCTGGGTTCAGCATTCCACGTTTTCAAGCCTGAGCCAAACTTGTGACGATAAACTTTTAATAGGAATACACGCATGATGAGAGAACAGAAAGAACTGAAACACCATGCTGGATTGTCAGTAGTCAAGCCAAAGATTTTCTATAGTCTTACTTCATGCTTCAACAACCCCAGTTAGAAAGAAATCGACAGCTTTGCTTTTAGAGTTCATTTTCACCATATTCTACATTTGGGAGATCATTACAGCTCTTTGTGAACTGTTTTGCTCTTTGAACTGTTTCAAATTGATCTGTGTGAATCTAATTTTTGGATTAATATCTCCAATTGATTCAGTTCCCTATTCCATAAAATTTTTGAAAAGTTTATATAAATGTGCATTGTACAAATATCACTACCTAACTCTATAAACTACCCTGCTAGACAAAAGTCACACATATATTCTATATTCTTTCACACTAGGTATCACTAGCAACACTAGAATCAACCTAGTGAAGTATGGAAAAGTTTTCTCACGTAGAGATGTTGAGTAGGTTAGGCCTGTACCTATCAGGATTTTAAAGCATCAGAGGTAACCTTTTTGAAACATAAAAGTTTCTTAAAAGGCATGACAGGATAGACATGGAAAAACTTTTCACTTTGTGTGTGAGTCTAGGGCATAATCTCAAAATAAGGGATCGGCCATATAAAACAGAGATGAGGATCACATTCTTCTCTCAGAGGGTAGTGAATATGTAGAATTCTTTACAGAGAGCAGTAGAGAGTGAAGTAGTTAAGATTATTAAGTATATCCAATGCTGAGATAGACATTTTAATCAGTATGAGAAGTATAGGTTACTAGGGGAAGGCAGATGATAAGCAAGATCTCATTGAGCGGTGGAGCAGAGTCAATGGGCTAAATGGCCTATTTCTGTTCCTACATCTTATGATCTTATGGCCTTGGCAGAACCTAAACTGAGTGTCCATGAGCAGAATCTTTACTAAGAACGTGCATCTTATTAGCGCTGTTGATGGCCTGTTGCATAGCTAGCAAAGAATATCTCGTTGACCTGAGTGTTATTTTACTAAATGAATTGGGAGCTGGGATTGTGCTGACTTCATAATTCCACTAAACACAGTGCAACCCAACGCAGAAAACAGGAACAGTGTAATTTGTACCTTAATGTATCGTGATGATAGTTTCAAGTCAGAAATCATGTCAATGTATTTATTTCCTGCCTATGCATATATAATGAAAAAGTATATTTGGAAGGTGACAAACAGGAGTGATGATGGTGACCATTCAGCCTATTGAGTCTGCTCTATTATTCAATGAGATCCTGCCTGATTTGATAATCCTCAGCTCTACTTTCTTGTCTTTTCCCCATAACCCTTACTTGGTAATACCAGTGCAGTAGTAATCCTCAGGCCCAGGTTCATGGTCTGAAAACATGGGCTCAAACACCATCATTACAACTGGTAGAATTTTAATTCCGTTCATAAAATCTGAAATTATAAATTTAATCGAAATGATGGTGACTATGAAACTATAATTAATTGTCTGGCTGACAAAAGTCCAAGAGTGAAAGAATTTGGCCATCCTTACTTGCACTGGGCTTACATGTGACTCCAGGTCATAGAGTCATAGGGTCATAGAGATATACAGCATGGAAACAGACGCTTCGGTCCAACTCACCCATGCCGACCAGATATCCCAACCCAATCTAGTCCCACCTGCCATCATATGCCCCATATCCCTCCAAACCCTTCCTATTCATATATCCATCCAGATCCCTTTTAAATGTTGCAATTATACCAGCCTCCACCATTTCCTCCAGCAGCTCATTCCATACACGTACCACCCTGTGCATGGAAAGGTTGTCCCTTAGGTCTCTTTTATATCACCCTAAACCTATGCCATCTATTTTTGGACACCCCCACTCAGGGAAAAGACTTTGTTTATTTATCCTATCCATGCCCCTCATGATTTTATAAACCTCTATAAAGTCACTCCTCAGCCTCCGACGCTCCAGGGAAAACAGCCCCAGCCTATTCAACCTCTCTGCGGCATTGTTGTTGATTCTCAGTTGTTCTCTGAGATGGTTTAATAAAGGCAATTAAGTATGCATACTAACATGCCAATAACACACATATCCCATGAAAATATAAATTAAAATAGTTTAAAGCAGAGAACAATTCTCAAGCTCGGAACCTGAAGGTATTGGCGAGAAACTTCGTGTGGCACAACTATGGCTATTTCAATGGAACTCTGCCATTGACTCTGTTAAGAAAATCCTTGAGAGATCCATAGGTCAGTGCTGATTATATTCAGCTATTTTATTGCAATATGGGAATTGTTTGTACATCTCTCAAATCCATTTGATAAATATCAGTGCATATGTAAAAGTCATTTGTTGTTTTGAATCAAAGAGTCTGTTTATATTCAGGTAAAACTGTATGTTTCAATTTCTAATATTTTTGGAAAAGATAAAATGGTTGTTCTCTTAAAGGTTAAGAATTGGTTTTAAATATTTAACTTGTTTAAAGATAATACAACTTGGGAGCACTCTGAGTTGAAATGATTCTTCCTGGCAGTCAAAAACTTTAATTTACTTGGCTTGATTAGTTCTTTTGTAACTGTGTTAAAGTAAATGCTAGAAATGCAAAATTAAAACAGAAAACACAAAAACACCAAGAAAATCACCCGGAACCTTCACAAAAAAGACGCGCTTCATGTTTTAGAGTTAAAAACCTCAATTTCAATTTCAAATACTGTATTTCTCAGATACTTTTGCTGTTTTGAAGAAGAATTTGATTTATTGTTTCTTGAGCAATTTGCAAAAGTTTCCCAATGGTCTTTGCTTTCTGAAGCCAAACAGATTTATGGGTTTATACAAGAGATCTGCATGTATTTGGTAATAAAATTAAACCCACTTGGGGCTAAGTGTAGAACACAAGAATAAGATATGTAATATAGATAATGCAGATTGAATGAGGTCAGAAGAACATTTTGTTCATTAGTTTATGGAAAGATGGTCCAATGATACACGAAGTGAAGAAGATAATGATATAAACCTTTGTCTCTTCAGCATTTAATTAAAATGAACATTAAGAAATACAGCAATTAATGGTGCATAGCTAACAGTGCTTCATTTCAAGCATAAAATTAGAATATTTTTATCGGTCAGGCTACTAGTTTGGTTGACCTGCTAGTTTTGAGTTTTAACAACTATAATATGATGATAAATTTGTTTGAAAATGTATGTTGCCCTTGTTACCCAATCATTTTATATAGAATTATTATTGACTCCAGCTGGTGGGTGTGCAGAGGAGAGTTTACTGGCCTTAGGAACTGGCTATTGTGCACATTATCCATAATGATGAAGATGTCAAATAACAAGGGAGGCAGTTGTGAATTATGAGAGATTCTTATACTGGGGAAAGTGTCTAATAGTTGATTGATAGTGTATGATCATTACAGCGACAATGAAGGGAAAATGGTTCAGAGTCGATCCCCAATCCCCATTCTCTACATTGAGTGAGCTGCTAGCAGCTGTCACACTACATATGTAGTTTGATGTAGTCATAGTGAATACCAGTGTGTCGGGAGTGTGGAGCTGGAAAAACACAGCAGATCAGGCAGCATCTGAGGAGCAAGAGAATCAACATTTCGGGCATAAGCCCTTCATCAGGAATGAGGCTTGTGAGTTGGAGTTGAGAGATAAATGAGAGGGGGAGGTGGGGTTGAGGGGAGGTAGCTGGGAAAGCGATAGGTGGATGAAGGTGAGGGAGAAGGTGATAGTTCAGAGGGGGCAGTGATGGACAGGTCCGGAGGGCGATACCGAGTTGGAAGCTTGGGACTAGAATAATGTGAGGGGAGGTGAAATGAGGAAGCTGTTGAAATCCACATTTAACCCGTGGGGTTGCAGGGTCCCGAGGTGGAATATGAGGAGTTGCTCCTCCAGGCGTTGGGTGGTTTGGCGGTGGAGGAGGCCCAGGACCTGCATGTCCTTGGAAGAGTGGGAGGGGGAGTTGAAATTTTCAGCCATGGGGCAGTGGGGTTGGTGGGAGCGGGTGTTCTAGAGATGTTCTCTGAAACGATCCACAAGAAGGTGTCCTGCCTCCTCGATGTAGAGGAGACCAAATCAGGTGCAACGGATGCAGTAGATGACATTGGTAGAGGTATAGGTAAATTTTTGACAGATGTGGAAGGATCTCTTGGGGCCTTGGATGGAGGTGATGGGAATGGTGTGGGCACAGATTTTGCACTTCCTGCAGTGGCAGGGAAAGATGCCAAGAGTGGGGTGTGGGCTGGTGGGGGGTGTGGACCTGACGAGGAAGTTGTGGAGGGAATGGTCTGATCAGAACGCTGATAGGGTTGGGGAGGGAAATATATCTCTGGTGGTGGGCTCCGTTTGGAGGTGGAAGAAGTGGCGGAGGATGATGCATTGTATGCAGAGGTTGGTGGGGTAGAAGGTGAGGTAGAAGGGATCTATCCTTTCTGTGTTGGGAGAGGTGGGGGTTCAAGGGTGGTGGTGGTGCGAGAAGTGCAGGAGAAACGCTGGAGGGCATCATCAACCACGGGGGAATGGAAGTTGCGATCATGGAAGAAGGAAGCCATCTGAGACTTTCTGAGGTGGAATTGGCCTATCTGGGAATAGATGCAGTGGAGGCGGAGGAATTGGGAATATGAGATGGCATTTTTACAGGAGGTAGGGTGGGAGGAGGTGTGGTCTAGGTAGCTGTGGGAGTCGGTGGGCTTGTTGTATATGTCTGTGGTTAGTTGTTCGCCACATACGGTGATGGAGAGGTCCAGGAAAGGGAGGGGGGTTGCTGAGATGGTGAAGATGAATTTGAGGTCAGGGTGGAAGGTGTTGGGAAAGTTGATGAACTGTTCAACCTCCTCATGGGAGTACAAGGCGGCACCGATACAGTCATCGATGTAGCAGAGGAACAGATGGGGGGGGTGGTGCCAGTGTAACTGCGGAAGGTAGACTGTTCCACATATCCGACAAACAGGCAGACATAGCTGGGTCCCATGTGGGTGCCCATGGCTACTACTCCTTTGGTTTGGAGAAAGTGAGATGATTGGAGGGAGAAGTTGTTGAGGGTGATTACCAGTTCAGCCAGGCGGATGAAGGTATCGGTGGAAGGGTACTAGTTGGGAAGGTGTGAAAGGAAGAAACTGAGGGCTTGGAGATGCTGATCATGATGGATGGATGTGTACAGGGACTGGATATCCATGGTGAAGATGAGGCGCTGGGGGCCAGGGAAACGAAAATCTTGGAGGGGGTGAAGGGCGTGGGTGGTGACACAAACATAGGTGGGGAGTTCCTGGACTAAGGAGGACAGGATGGTGTTGAAGTAGGAAGAGATGAGTTCAGTGGGATAGGCGCAGACTGAGACAATGGGTGGACACGGGCAGTCAGGTTTGCGAATCTTAGGAAGGAGGTAGAATCAGGCAGTACGGAGTTTACAGACAATGAAGTTGGAGGCTGTGGATAGTAGATCCCCTGAGGTTGTGAATGGTCTGGGAGATGATGGTTTGGTGATGGGAGATGAGGTCATGATCAAGGGGGCAGTAGGAGGAGGTGTCTGCGAGTTGGCACCTGGCTTCAGCAGTATGGAGGTCAGTGCACCACACAACTACTGAACCCCTTGTCTGCGGGTTTGATGGTGAGGTTGGGGTTGGAGCGGAGGGAGTGGAGGGCTGTGCGTTGTGAGGGCGAGAGGTTGGAGTGGGTGAGGCGGTTGAACAGACTGAGGTGGTCGATATCACTTTCTCATCCCTGAATATCAAGTCTCACAGGTTAGGTGTGTGATGATATTATGGTTTTAAGAGGTATATTTTGTCCTGGTTTCTTTTAAGAAGAAATGTTGAGACAGAGGTGATGAACAGCCTGCTTCAGAGCCAATAAAGTAAGCAGCTAGTGAGGCCTTGGATTTTATTTTTAAGCAGCCTGAATGGTTGTGGTCAAGCTCCCATAGCACCAAGATTTTATTTTAGTTTTCATTTTCAGTAACAGTTGCTAGGGCCTTGAAACTGGATGGAAAAGCATTTTTCTGGCCCCTCTCCCTGTTACAGCTAAAGCTGGGGTTCTCTTCCTGCTGTTAGAATTGCATATGAGACAATCAGTTTTACTGAATTTGCCTTTGCTAAGGGTGTGCTTATGGGATGGTATTATATGAAACCGTTAATAAGAAGTAGTTAATGTACATATTATTTTATTAAGCATTTTGAATGAATTACAGTTAAGCCAATTCTCTTCTTTTTACTTTGTATTTTAATTGTAGTGTATGAATAAAGTATGTTTTGTTTTAAGTCTGATAGTTGGATCAATCGAAGTGCGTCTGGAACACAATGTCTTGCACCTATCTGGAAGATAAGCAAAAGTTAGAATCTAGAATATCTTAGTATTTTCGGGGGTTTGGTCTAGATGAGTTAGATTGTCTATAAGTACAACAGTAATGGGAACACTCTCTTGTTCTTTAGTCACAAAATATATAAATAGACTTTATCTGTGATACATTGATAGTCATCGAATCAGACACCATTGAAAGAGAGCCTTCAGTCCAATTCGTCTGTGCTGATCTTGTTCCCAAACTAAACCTTTCCTATTTGCCTGCATTTGGCCCATGTCCCTCTAAACCTTTCCTATTCATGTACTTATCCAAATGTCTTTTAAATGTTGTAATTATACCTGCATCTACCACTTATTCCACATACAAACCAACCTCTGTGTGAAAATGTTGCCCCTCAGGTCCATTTAAATCTTTCTTCCCTCACCTTTAATATAGCCCTCCTTTGACTTTTGAACTTCCCAACCTTAGGAAAAAGATGTCTTCTATTTATTTTATATATGCCCCTCAATTTGATAAACCTTTGCAAGGTCACCCCTCAACCTCTGACATACCAGTGAAAACAGTCCCAGTATGTCACACAATGGATCAAACAGAGCCAGGGTCCTTGATTTAATTCCACCCTCGGGTGACTGTTTTTGTGAAGATTGCACATTCTCCCCATGACTGTGTGAGTTTTCTCTGGCTGCTCTGGTTTCCTCCTACAGTCCAAAGATGTGAAGGTTAGGTGGATTGGCCATGCTAACTTGCCTATAGTGTCCAAGGATGTGCAGGCTAGGTGGATTAGCGATGGGAAATACAGGACTACAGAGATGAGGTGGGTCTAGGAGGGATGTTCTTCAGACAGTCATTGTAGACTCAATGAGCTGAATGGACTGCTTCCGCCCTGCGGGGATTCTGTTATTCTATGTAATATCTAGTCCATGCTCATAACTTATATCATCCAGTCCCAGCAACATCCTTGTAAATCTTTTCAGAACCCTCTCCAATGTAATAATATCCTTCCTAAAGCAAGGTGACCAGAAATGTACATAGTACTCTAAATATGGCCTACCAATGTCCTGACAACATCAACCTGATGTCCCAACTCCCATACTCAGTGGTCTGAACAAGGAAAGCAAGTACGCTAAACACCTTCTTTACCATCCTGTCTATCTGTGACGCAACTTTCAAAGAATATTTTACCTGGACCCCTTGGTCTCTCTGTTTGACAACACTCCCAGGCCTGTACAATTTACTGTGTTAGTCCTACTCTTGTTTGTTTTACCAAAATGTAACAGCTTGCATTTATCCACTTTAAACTCCATGTGACACTCCTTAGCCCATTAGCCCAATTAATCAATTGACGGGCAGCATGATGACTCAGCGGTTAGCAGTGCCACACAGCGCCAGGGACTTGGGTTCCATTCCCGCCTCAGGCAACTGTCTGTGAGGAGTTTGCACATTCTCCCTGTGTCTGCGTGGGTTTCCTCCGGGTGATCCCATGGTTTCATCCCATATTCCAAATGATGTGCAGGTCAGATGAATTGGCCATGCTAAATTGCCCATAGTGTTGGGTGCGTTAGTCAGGGGTAAATGTAGGGAAATGAGTCTGGGTGAGTTACTCTTCGGAGGGTTGGTGTGGACTTGGATCTAACAGCCTGTTTCCACGCTGTAGGAAATCTAATCTAATCAAGATCCCCTTGTAATCTTCTACAATCTTCTTCACTGTTGATTATACCACCAATTTTGGAGTCATCTGCAAATTTACTAACCATGCCTCCTAAATTCTCATCCCAATCTTTTACATAAATGACAAACAAGAGTGGACCCATTACCAATTCCTGTAGAATATCAAGTACATGAATAGTTACAGGCCCCCAGTCCGAAAAACAACCCTCCCCCACCATCTTTTGTCACCTATTGTCAAATCAATTTTGTATCCAGTTGACAAGCTCATCCTGAAATTCATGTAATTTAACTTTACTAGTTTGTTTAAAATGTGGAACCTTATCAAATGAAGTCCATGTAGACAATGTGTACTGCTCTGTCCTCTTCAATCTTTCTTTTTACATCCTCAGAACACTCTACCAAGGTTGTGAGACATGATTTCCCTTGCACAAAGCCATGCTGATTATCCCGAATTAGTCGTTACCTTTACAGATGTGTGCAAATCCTGTCGTTCAGAATCCCCTCCAACAACTTACCCACCATTGGTGTCTGACTTGCAGATGTATAGTTCCCAGGCTTCTCCTACAGCCTTTCTTAAATTAATACACAACATTAGCCACCCTCTACTCCTCCAGCACCTCACCCTTGGTTGTAGATGATAAAAATATCTCTGCTTAGGGCCCTGCAATTTCTTCCCTAACTTCCCACAACTCCCTGGGATATACTTGATCAGGTCCCAGATGTTTATCCACCTTTACGTTTTTTAAGATCTCCACACCTCCTCTTCTGTGATGTGGACTGTTTTCAAGACATCAATATTTATTTTCATGAGTTCCCGAGCCTCTATGTCGTTCTCTAACTAAATGCTGATGCAAAATATTCATTCAGTTTCTCTCCCATCTCTTGTGATTAGTTACGATTTATAAGTTTGTAAGTTAGCTCACTGAGCTGGAAGATTTGTTTTCAGATGTTTTGTAACATCATCAGTGAGAGTTTCTGGTGAAGTGCTGGTGGTATGTCCTGCCTCTCTATTTATTGGTCTTGGTTTCTTAAGGTGGATGATGTCATTTCCAGGACAAGGGAAGGTAGATAGGATCTAAATCGATGTGTTTACTGATGGAGTTCTGGTTAGAATGCCATGCCTCTAAGAATTCTTGTAAGTGTCTTTATTTCACCTGTTCTAGACCGTGTGTGTTGTCCCAGTCAAAGTGGTGTCCTTCTTTTTCTGTATGTATGGAAATTAGTGATAGTGGGTCGTGTCATTTGGTGGCTAGTTGGTGTTCGTGTATCCTGGTGGCAAGTTTCCTGCTTGTTTGTGCAATGTAGTGTTTTTTACAGTTCTTGCATGGTCTCTTGCATGATTTATTTTTTTGAAAAAAATAGCTAACTTGCCTCTTTGGAAACTGGAGAAATCAATGTTGATGTTATGCATTACATCTCATCTTCCGTCTTGGGGCCCTTCAACTACACAGCATCAACATTGACTTCCCTCCCTCCACCTCATCCCAGATCCAACCCTCCAACTTGGCACCACTCTCTTGACCTGGCCTACCTGTCCATCTTCCTTCTCACCAATGCACTCAAATCTCCCCACTAAACTTTCACAATTCCCTCCCACCTGCATCCACCTATAACCATCCCAACTATATCCGCCCCCCAGTCCTATCATCACCCACAACCATTTCTCTCTCAGCCCTCTTTCTCCACCACTCCTCCCCCTACATTCCTGATGAAGGGGCTTATGCCCAAAATGTCGACACTGCTACTCCTCGGATGCTGCCTGACCTGTTGTATTTTTTCAGTAACACACTTTTTGACTCTGATTCTCCACCATCTGCAGTCCTCACTTTCTCCTATCTGTAGTGCAGTGCTGTATACAGAAAACCAGTACATCTTTTCAGTGTAAAGTTGAAACCTGGAATGCTCACATTTGTACTATAGAACTGGCTACAGCTGCTAACTCTGCAATCCTCTTTTAAATTTGGAGTCTTAGGTGTGACCGTTGTAAAGCCTTTCTTTGGTGAGTCAAAGAGGCCACTTAAAGCCAGTGAGGTTAAGAAATGGTTGCTGCAGGTAAAATTGCCGCCTTTAGTTTAGCAGCTTGTTTGGGCCAAAATTATAAAAACATATGAAAAACAATCTTGACTCTGCAACTTTCTGATTAATTTTGCATCCTGAAGTGAGGCCTTCTTCAGCTTTTCGTCAGGTGGTGGTAGAGAGACCATTTTCAAATTTTTTGAGATGATTTCTGATATATAAATTTAAAATGGTTAATACTTGATTGATTAGAATGAACACCACTGACTGTGATGTTGTCATGAAGATTTGGCATGAGAGAAAAAGTTGGATCTGTGGGAGACAGATATAAATTCAGAATTAAGATTAAGGTGGTGCTGGAAAAGCACAGCAGGTCAGGCAGCATCTGATGAGCAGGAAAATTGACGTTTTGGGCAAAAGCCCTTCATCAGGAATTATGAAGGGCGTTTGCCCGAAACATTGATGTTCCTGCTTCTCAGATGCTGCCTGACCTGCTGTGCTTTTCCAGCACCACTCTAATATCGACTCTGATCTCCAGCATCTGCAGTCCTCACTTTTGCTTAGTAAAATCAGTATTGAAGAGTCTATTCTTACAACCTGTGAATAGTTGCAGACATGTAACTAACTACACCTTGACTACTCTTCAGGACTCTTCTTGTTAAATCAGATGTTTGCACACCAGACTGTAAACTCCAAAAAAAAACACACACTTAGATGATGTTGGTGGTATCACACCCAACAGTTTCAACCTTGTGATTTCGTGCTTCAATTCCTTGGAATTGTGATTAAACAGAGAAAAAAAGTGCCCTGCAGTGGAAGTGGGGAATCTGTTGCTTCTAAGAAAACTAAAAAAACTATCAGTTTAGAATTGAAACCAGAGCTTTTGAAACAATTTAAAGCTGGAGGATAGGTGGTTATTATTATTAGAGTACAACTGTGAGAACAATTTGTGGTAATGTTGACCAAATTGAATTAAATGCGCAAATTGATATGTCTTTAAATGGCACGGAAGAGATGGGCTACAAGCCGCATTAAGAGAAATAAAGAGAGGCTTGGGTAGCCTGCATCGAGGTGCCAACAGTTTGATGGTTATCCAAGCAAAAACTAAAAGCTTTTTCATGACTTAACGAATGAGCAGGGTGAGGGTTTGCAGTCAGAAGGTTTCATTGTTACTCATGGTTGATTGGAGGTTTTCAAGAGCTATTCCTACTTGCAAAACATTAAAATAACCACAATGCAGCTAGCCAAGGCTGAAGTGACTGATGAATTCCCTGCCTATTTAACTAGAATTGCTGAAGCAGGTAGCTCTGCACTGAAATAAGCCTTTAAAGATAATGAAAGCATATCTCCAAAGAGAAGAAAATGACCACAGGACTTAAACCTATCAAAAATTGCTTCATTATTCTGCTTGGTGAGGTTGCTATAGGGGATTTCAAGTGTAAACTTGAGTGATGTACCAGTCAGAGACATCACAGGCTTTGAAGGGTGAGTCCAAGAAATATCTTTGCATCATATGCTATTCAAAGAAGAAAGTCTGGATAATGAGGACACACTGTTTAGGATCGTTCTTTACGAATGCCATCAGTGTCTGCAGGGAATATTGCATCGGAAAAAAATCACCTTAGCATTACGTTATAATTTATCAGGCAAACTGATCAACCTTGATGTATTGACCAAAACCATGACGCTCATTTTTTTCCCTACCAATGAATGTAACTTTATTGCTACAGCCCATGGATTAGGGAGAAATAGCGGTAGTCATGGCCTATTACGAACATCGTAACAGCCCCAAGCTCATCAAGGCAGCAGATATAGGGGACACCATAACAACTCAAGAAATTTGGCATGCCTCCAAACACCATGCTGGGGCAGCACAGTGGGTCAGTAGCCTCACAATGCCAGGGACCCACATTCGATTCTGCCCTCAGGTGACTATCTGTGTGGAGTTTAAACATTGTCCTTGTGTCTCTATGGGTATTCTCTGACAGTCCAAAGACTTGCAGGTTACATGGATTAACTGAGCTAAATTTCCCATAAAGTATCAGAATGGGCAGACATGGTGTATTAGCTTTGGGAGATGCAGGATCACAGGGAAGTGTGGAGATGACTCTGGGTGGGATGCTCTTTGGAGGATTGGGGTGGATCTGATGGGCTACATGACCTGCTTACACACTCTACGGATTCTATGATTATCAAGAATATCATCAACAGCCTAATCCTAGCAAAACTGGAGCAAATGGGAAACTCTGATGGTTGAATTAATACGTAATAAAATGTGAGATGGTTGTGATTGCTAGAGGTCAGTCATCTTAGAGCTGCAACATCATGTAAGAGCTCCTCAGGATCATGCTGTGGATTGAAACAGCATCAGCTGCTTTATTAATGGCTTTTCTTCCATCATCAGATTAGGGGCAGGGCTGATTGCTGATGTTCAGCAATATGATATTAAGCTATATGGGTGGAACTAAGAAACAAGAAGGGTATGATTACCTTGATGGGATTGTACAATAGGCCTTCCACAGTAGTCAGAGGAAAATTGCGGAACAAATTTAGAGAGAGATCTCAGATATATGAAAGTATAATATGGTTGTAATATTTTAACTTTCCAAACATAGACTGGGACTGGATGGTGAGGAATTCGTTAGATGTGCTCAAGAAACATTTATTGATTAATATGTAGATGTACCTAATAGAAAAGGAGCAATGCTTGACCTTATCTTCAGAAATAAGGCAGGGCAAGTGACTGAAGTGTTTATGGGGGAACACTTGAGGACCAGTGATCATAATTCTATTAGTTTTTAAAATAGATATGGAAAAGAATAGACCCTGTATAAAAGTTAAAGTTCTTAATGGGACTATGGCAAATTTTGATGGTATAAGATAGGAACTTTCAAGAGTTGATTAGAGAATAATGTTTGCAGACAAAAGGTCAACAGACAAGTGGGAGGCTTTCAAAAGTGAAATAATGAGGGTTCAAAGGCAGTATGTTCTTGTTGGAGAGAAGAATAAGAGCAGGGAATAATGGATGAAGATAGATATTTAGGCTCTAGTCGAGAATAAGAAGGAGTCATATATTATATGTAGACAATTGAGATCATGTGAATCTGTTGAATGTAAGAGGTGTAGGGGCATTTTTAAGAGGGAAATCAGGAGGGCAAAATGGGGACGCAAGATAGTCTTTCTAGGTAAAGTTAAGGATAATCCAAAGAAATTATCCAAGTACATTAAGAGCAAAAGAGCAACTACGGAGAAAATATAGCCCCTTAAAGATCAACAACGTTGTCTTCATGTGGAACCACAGGATATGGGAGAGATTCTAAATGAATATTTCACTTCAGTTTTTCCTGTGGGAAAAGAAATGGAGGGTAGGGAACTCATGAAAATAAATATTGATGTTTTGAAAACAGTCCACATTACAGAAGAGGAGGGGCTGGAGATCTTAAAACACACAATGGTGGATGAATCTCTGGGACCTGATCAAGTGTATCCCAGGACATTATGGGAAGTTGGGGAAGAAATTGTGGGGCTCCTTGCAAGGATTACCTGTTCCATCTAAAGCCAGGGGTGAGTTGCTGGAGGACTGCAGGGTGGTTAATGTTGTGCTTTTATTTAAGAAAAGCTGTATGGAGAAGCCTAGGAGCTGTAGACCTGTGAGTCTGACATCAGTGATGGGTAGGTTGTTGGAAGGGAATCTGAGAGATAGGATTTACATACATTTGGAGAGGCAAGGACTGATTAGGGATAACCAGCATGGCTTTGTGCATGGGAAATCATGTCTCACTAACTTGATTGAGTTTTTTGAGGATGTAACCAAAAAGATTGATGAGGGTAGAGCAGTAGATGTTGTTTACGTGGATTTCAATAAAGCCTTTGACAAGGTTCTGCATGGTAGACTAATAGTAAAGTTAGATCACATGGGACTCAAGGCAAGCTTGTCAAATGGATACAAAATTGGCTTGACAGTAGGAGACAAAACGTGGTGGTGGAACGTTGTTTTTGGATTGGAGGTCTGTGACCAATGGTATTCCATAGAGATTAGTATCGGGATAACTTTCATTTATAATTCACAATTTGAATGAGAATTTAGGAGGTATGATTAGTAAGTTTGCTGATGACACTGAGATTGGTAGTATAGTCAACGATTGGTTGATATTGTCGAGTTGGATCAAAGGGTCTGCTTTTGTGCTCTGTGACTGTGAATCCATGACTTTATTCATGACTCAGTTGGATGCTGAAGTAATCTGTGTTCATTTGCAGTAAGATCTGGGCTCCATTCAGGCTTGGGCTGATAATTGTCAAATAACATTTCCATCACACGAGTGCCAGGCAAGTTCAATCTTCAGTGTGAGAATCTAACTAGCATGCTTTGGCATTCAATGGCATTACCATTGCTGAATCCACCACTATCAATATCTTTAATTTGGGGGATTACTATTGATCAACAACAGAATCAGACTAGACAGTGGTTACAGAAACAAGTGAATGGCTGATAATTCTGATGTGAGTAACTCAGCACCTGATTCCCCAGTGCCCGTCCACCATCTACAAATTACAAGTCTGGAATGTGATTGAATACTGTTCACTTTTCTAGTGGTTGAAACCATCTGGATGCAAGAATAAGGGAATTAACACATGGCTAAAAAAAGTCGTGCGGGAAAGAGGGGTTCTTTTTAATGGTGCACTGGCATCAGTATTGGAACAGGAAGGATCTGTACCACTGGGACGGTCTCTACCTAAACTGAGCTGGGACCAATGTTATATCAAAAAGGGTACATAGGCTGGTGAACGGTACTCTAAACTAGAAAGTAGGGGAAAAGGGAAGGGTAAAACTCCATGTAGTTTAATGACCAATGGGAAATAAAGCAGCAGGTTAACATCTGTAGGGGTGGATTCAACTGCATGAAAAAATATGAAAAAAAATGAAAGGAAAGGAGAACTCAGGGAAGGTTATTAAATCTCTACCACACAAAATAGGACAGCGTATTTGGAAAGAGTTAGGAATCAAATTTCAAACACACTGGATAAATTAATGACATGAGAAGAGGAATGGTCAATACAGGAGTCAAGGTGTTGTATCTGAATGCATGCGGTATATGAAATAAGGTAAATGACCTTGTGGCATGGATCAAAATTGGCAGTTATGAGGTGTTGGGCATCACAGTGACATGGCTGCAAGGGGATCAGGAAAGAGAACTAAATGTCCAAGGAAAAAACAGGCAGGTGGGCAGAGGGGGTGGCAATGCCTTATGAGTAAGCAATGAAATTAAATCAATAGCAGGAAATGAGGATGATGTACAGTCTGTGTGAGTGGAGACGAGAAATCGTAAAGGTGAAAAAAGCCGTAATGGGTGTTATGTACAGGCCTCCAACTGGGAGTCAGGAGCTGGGGCACAAGATACATCAGGAGAGAGAAAAGATGTGTAAGAAAGGCAAGGTTGCAGTGATCATGGGGGATATCAATATGCAGGTGGGTTGGGAAAATCAGGTTAGTATTGGATTGCAAGAAAGGGGATTTGTGGAATGTCTATTAGATGGCTTTTTGGAGCAGCTTGTGCTGGAGCTTACTAGGGAACAGGCAATATCAGATTTAGTGTTCAATGAGGCAAAGGGAGCTAAAGGTGAAGGAATCCTTAGGAAGCAGTGATGATAATATGATAGAATTTATTCTACCATTTGAGAGGGAGAAGGTGGAATCAGATATAACTGTATTCCAGTTGAATAAGGGCAACTATTGAGGCATGAGGGAGGAGCTGATCAGAATTGACTGGAAGAGAAGCCTAGTAGTGGAACAATGATGGCAGGAGTTTCTGGGATTAATTTGGGAGATGCAGCAAACATTCACATCTGGGAAAAAGTAGCATACTAAAGGGAGAATGAGGCAACCATGGCTGTCCAGGTATATCAGGGACAGCATAAAAGCAAAAGAGAAAGCATATAATTGTGGCAAAGGGCAATGGGAACCCAGAGGATTGGGAAGCCCACAAAGTCGAATAGAAGACAACTAGAAAGGAAATAAGGAGAGAAGATTCAATATAAGGGGAGGCTAGCCAGTAATATAAAAGAAGATTACAAGAGTTTCTTTAGATATATAAAGGGCAAAAGAGAGGTAAAAGTGGGCAGTGGACCATTGGAAAATGACACTGGAGAGGTAGTAATGGGGAACAAAGAAATAGCTGAGGAACTGAATAAGTAATTTGTATCAGTCTTCATGGTGGAGGACACAGTTAATATCCCAAAAATTCAAGAGAGTCGGGATTTAGAGCTGAGTATGGTGGCCATCACAAAGGAGAAGGTGCTATAAAAACTGAAAGGTTTGAAGCTGGCTAAATCACCTAGAGCAGATAGGCTACACTCTTGAATTCAGAAGGAAATAGCTGAAGACTTAGTGGAGGCATTAATGGTGATCTTTCAGGATTTACTGCAGTCAGGGTAGGTCCCAGAGGTCTGGAAAATTGCTATTGTAACCCCTCTGGTTAAGAAATTAGTAAGGTAAAAGATGGGAAATTGTAGACCGATTAGCCTGACCTTGGGCATTTGTAAGATTTTGAAGTTCATTGTGAAGAATGAGATTTCTGAAACTTGGAAGTACGTGGTAAAATATGGCAAGGGGAAGTCATGCCTGACAAATCTGTTAGAATTCTTTGAGGAAGTACCCAAGCTTACTACAGGAAGTGAGGGGAGAGATTGCTGCATCTTTGGTGATGTTCTTTGAGTCCTCACTCTCCACTGGAATAGTATCAACTGATTGGAGGGTGGCAAAAGTTATTCCCTTGTCAAGAAAAGGAATAGGGATAATCCTGGGAATTACAGACCAGTCAGTCTTACGTCGGTAGTGGACAAATTATTGGAGAGGATTTTGAGAGACAGGATTTTTGATTATTTGTAAAAGCATAGCTTCATTAGAGATAGCCAGCATGGTTTTGTGAGGGGCAGGTCATGCCTCACAGGCCTTATTGAATTCTTTAAGGATTTGGCAAAACACATTGATGAAGGTAGAGCAGTGATGTGATGTATATGGATTTTAGCAAGGCATTTGATAAGATTCTCCAAGGCGGGCTTATTCAGAAAGTTATGAGACATGGGATAAAAGGAAATCTGGCTGTCTGGATACAGAATTGGCTGGTCCATAGAAGACAGAGGGTGGTAGTAGATGGAAAGTATTAGCCTGGAGCTCAGTGACCAGTAGTGTTCTGCAGGGATCTGTTCTGGGACCTCTGCTCTTTTATTTTTATAAATTACTTGGATGAGGAAATGGATGGGTGATTTTGTAAGTTTGCCAATGACATGTAGGTTTGTGGAGTTGTGGATCATGAGGAGGGCTGTTGTAAGTTGCAATGGGACATTGACAGGATGCAGACTTGGGCTGAGATTCGGCAGATGGAGTTCAACCTACAAAAATGTGATATGATTCATTTTGGAAGGTCGAATCTGAATGCAGGTTACAGGATTAAAGGCAGGATTCTTGGTAGTGTGGAGGAACAGAGGGATCTTGAGATCCACAACCATAGATCCCTCAAAGTTGACACCCAAGTTGATAGCATTGTTAAGAAGGCTTATGAAGGCTAGAAAGCCCTGGTTAGACCACACTTGGAATATTGTGTTCAGTTCTGGCCTCCTCAAAACGGGAAAGATATGGAAGCTTTAGATAGGGTGCAGAGGAGATTTACCACGATGCTGCCTGGACTGGAGGACATGTCTTATGAAGAAAGGTTGAGGAAGTTAGAAGCAAAGAAGGATGAGAGGTGACTTGATAGAGGTGTACAAGATGATGAGAGGCATAGTTCGAGTGGATACCCAGAGACCTTTTCCCATCGCGGAAATGGTTATCATGAGGGGGTATAATTTTAAGATAATTGGAAGAAGGTTTAGAGGAGATGTCAGAGGTAGGTTCTTTACACAGAGAGTGGTGGGTGCATGGAACACACTGCCGGCAGTGGTCATAGAGTCAGATACATTAGGGACATTTAAGCAACTCTTGGATAGGAACATGGATGATAATAAAATGAATGGTATGTAGGTTAGTCTGATCTTAGAGTAGAAGAAAAGGTTGGCACAATGTCAAGGGGCAAAGGGCCTGTACTGTGCTGTACTGTTCTATGTTCTATGTTCAAAGTAATGGGCAGCTTAGACTACGGACAGCCATTGGATTTTATCTATTGGGAGTTCCAAAATCTTTGACAAAATTCTGCACAGGAGGCTGCTATTGATATAAAGGACCATGGTGTTAGAGGCAAGGTACTATCATGGATAGTAGATTGGCTGTCTTGCAGAAAGCAGAGGGTGGGGATAAAAGTACCCTTCCCAGGATGGAAGTCAGTGACTAGTGATGTTTCACAAGGGTGAGTGTTGGAACCACAGCTTTTCACTTTCTACATTAATGGTCTGGATGAAGGAACTGAGGGCATGCTGGCTAAGTTTGCAGATAATGCAAAGATAGGTAGAGGAATGGACAGTATTTAGGAAACATGGAGACTGCAGAAGGATTTAGACAGGTTCGGAAAGTGGTAAAGAAATGGCAGATGGAATACAAAGTTGGAATGTGTGAGGTTGTGCACCTTTGTAGGAAGAGTAGAGACATAGACTATTTTCTAACTGGGTAGAAAATTCAGAAATCTGAAATGCAGTGGGATTTGGGAGTTCTTGTTCGGGATTCTCTTAAGGTAAACTTGCAGGTTGAGTTGGTAGTTAGGAATTCAATTACAATGTTGTCATTTATTTTGAGAGGACTAGAATATAAAAGTAGAAATGTACTTCTGAGGCTTTGGAGTATTATGAGCAATTTTGGGCCCCATATCTCAGGAAGGATGTATTGGCCCTGGAGCGGGTCCGGAGGAGTTTCATGAGAATAATCACAGAAATGAAAGGCTTAACATATGAAGAATGTTTGAGGACTCTAGGCCTATACATAATGGAGTTCAGAAGGATAAGGGGGTGATGTAACTGAAACTTAAAGAATACTGAATGGCCTGGACAGACTAGACATTGGGAAGACATTAGCAAGAGAGACTAGGACCACAGGGAACAGCCTTAGAGTAAAGGGACGACCGTTTAGAATGAAGCTAAGAAGAAACCTATTCAGCCAGAGAGTGGCAAATCTATGGAATTCATTGCTGCAGAAGGAAGTGAAGGCCAGGTTATTGAGTATATTTAAAACAGAGATAGATAACTTCTTGATTGTTGAGGGGATCAAGGGCTACAGGGAGAAAATGGGAGAATGAGGTTGAGAAACTTATCAGCCATGATTGAATAGCGGAGCAGATTCGATGGGCCGAATGACCTCATTTCTGCTCCTACGTCTTACAGTTTTATCTCGGACAAAACAGCTTGGCATCTATTTAATAGCTTCAATATTCATTCCCTCCACTGCCAATGCAGAGTAACTGTGGTGTGGGCCATCTATAAGATCCAAAAACATACCAAAGCGCTTACGACAACTCCTTCCAAACCTGTGTCCTCGACCATTGAGAAAAAAAAGTCAGGATCAGGTGCTTTGAAACTAATTGCCACTTTAAATGTACTGTACAATGTTTGACTTGCACTTAGTTTTTTTTTCTGTATGAGAATGTCCAAAGGAACCTAGTTCCAGTTTATATACTAATAATTATCTTCTGATTCCCTTAAAGTCCTTTCCCTGAAAGTGATGATATAACTGAATGCAATGCAGGATTTCAAATGAGCAATGAGCAGTATTTCCTCATCCATCCATCATGATTATTTTGGTTTGGCTGCCACCAGCATAATCTATTGGACCCTTTTTGCAAGAGCCTTGTGTCCATTCTACTGACACATCAAAAAGATTATGTGGCTGACTCAAGAAGCTGACTTTTTGCCAGATATTTCGAGGCAGTACATGACTAATAAAATCTTGTTTTTTGGTAGAACATCAGGAAGCTGTGATGGAAATTCTGATGAAAGGTCACTGAACATGAAACATAAACTCTGCTTCTCTTCAAGGATGCTGCCTGACCTCCAGAAGTTTCATTTTCAAATTTCTAAGGTCCACAATATTTTGCTTTTGCATTGTCCTATTTTGTGTCATATGTTAGTTCTTGGAGAGTGTGGGTTCTCCTGTGCAAACTGATTGTTTGAAGTGATAATAAGCAAATTCAACTTGTAGCAAAATATTAACATTTTTGAATTCATGCAAGAAGTGATTGAATTGTGGGATACATTACTAACTGTCAGCTTTGGATAAATTGTCACACTCTCACTTCTATCTAAGAATGTTGTGACCTAAAGACCCCTAAAGTCTCACTCTGTGAGACTCCATGCACTGCAGCAGAGCTATTGAGGGATTCAGTAAAAATTGATCTGAGATGGGGCATAAAAATGATCAGGGCCTGAATTGGGCCACATGGAACGGCAGAATAGCTGATTTTCCGCTACCATGTATGGCGAAGGTTTACCTCAATCCTATGTCTTCTGGTGCAAGCAGTCTGCCAAAAAAAAACAGATTGTGGCATGCCATTACAAAGTGGATTGACGAGAATTTCAAAACAAATGTAGCAGCTCAAAATTGGTCATTGCTGCCCATTCGTGTGGTTTTGGGGACACAGAGAGGCACCAGAATTGTACTGAACCATAATCTGTAAACTCATGATCAAGTATATCCTCGACTCTACCATTAACATCAAACCAGGTACACTGAAGGACATAGAAAAACAAGCTAGAAGGCTTATCCGACTATGAGATGTCTTGATGGGGAAGCTGCGACACAGAACTATGTACTAAATTGCAAAGCAGTTTGCAATAATTTGAAAAGGTTCAGAAAACATTTACAAGGATGTTACCAGGTTTGGAGTATTTGACCTATAAGGAGAGGCTGAATAATCTGGGGCTATTTTCCCTGGTGCATCGGAGGCTGAGGGGTGAGCTTATACAAGTTTATAAAATCTAGTGTCATGGATTGGTTGAATAGCCAAGATGTTTTCCCGGCAGTCCAAAACTAGAGGGCAGAGGTTTAAGGTGAGAGGGGAAATATTTAACAGGGAGCTAAGGGGCAACATTTTTTGGCAGAGGGTGGTGCGTGTATGGAATGAGCTGCCAGAGGAAGTGTTGGGGGCTGGTACAATTACAACATTGAAAAGGCATCTGGATGGGTATATGAATAGAAAGGGTTTAGAGGGATATGGGAGAATGGTGGCAAATGGGACTAGATTAATTTAGGATATCTGGTCGGCATGGATGAGTTGGATCGAAGGGTCCATGTATCCATGTTATACATCTCTACAACTCTATGACTGTAATAGGCAAAGGCAAGCAATATTGTAAACAACAGATGGGATCTAAGCTCTGTAGTCCTGTCACATCCAGCTATGAACCATGTTTGACAATTAGATAATCATCTAGGAGAGGACATTTCACAAAAATCCTCACCCTCAATGGGGGAGCTCAGCATATGAGCTCAAAAGATAAGGATGTAGCATTTGCAGTCATCTTCAGGTAGATGTGTTGAGTGATCTGTGAGGCTAACAGTGCACTTACAGGAAGTGTCATCCTCATTGTATACCTCTGTGGTGTCATTTGAGGGATGTTTGCAAAGGAAATATAGAGGAAGATGCAATGGTTTCTATCAAGATTTGTCCTGTGCTTCTCTGGTAGGTGGGATGCACACTGAGATAAACATCAACTGCACTTGGCGGATCATCAACTCAGTGCAAAACATTCATTGGTCTGCCCGAAATTTGTTGATCTTAGAGTCATAGAGGTGTACAGCATGGAAAAAGACCCTTCGGTCCAACCTGTCCATGCTGACCAGATATTCCAACCCAATCTAGTCCCAACTGCCAACACCCAGCCCATATCCCTCCAAACTCTTCTTATTTGTATACCTATCCAAATGCCTCTTAAATGTTGTAATTGTAACAGCCTCCACCACTTTCTCTGGCAGCTCATTCCATACACGTAGCATCCTCTGTGTGAAAACGTTGCCCCGTAGGTCTCTTTTATATCTTTCCCCTCTCACCCTAAACCTATGCCGTCTAGTTTTGGATTCCCCCACCCCAGGGAAAAGACTTTGTCTATTTATCCTACCCATGCCCCTCATGATTTTGTAAAACTCTCTAAAGTTACCCAACTTATCCGCCGACGCTCTAGGGAAAACAGCCCCAGCCTGCCCAGCCTCTCCTTATAGCTCAAATCCTCCAACCCTGGCAACACCGTTGTAAATCTTTTCTGAACCCAATTGAACTCAATTTTCCAACAGTGGTCTAACCAATGTCCTGTATAGCCACAACATGACCTCCCAACTCCTGTACTCAGTACTCTGACCAATAAAGGAAAGCATACCAAACACTTTCTTCACTTTCCTATGTACCTGTGACTCCACTTTCAAGGAGCTATGAACCTGCACTCCAAGGTCTTTTTGTTCAGCAACACTCCCTAGGACCTTACCATTAAGTGTATAAGTCCTGCTAAGATTTGTTTTCCCAAAATGCAGCACCTCGCATTTATCTGAATTAAACTCCATCTGCCACTTCTCAGTCCATTGGCCCATCCGATCAAGATCCTGTTGTAATCTGAGGTAACCTTCTTTGCTGTCCACTACACCTCCAATTTTGATGTCATCTGCAAACTTACTAACTATACCCCTTATGCTTGCATCCAAATTGTTTGCATAAATAACGAAAAGTAGTGGACCCAGCACCAATCCTTGTGGCACTCCACTGGTCACAGGCCTCCAGTCTGAAAAGCAAATCTTAACCATCACTCTCTGTCTTCTTCCTTTGAGCCAGTTCTGTTTCCAAATGTCCACTTCTCCCTGTATTCCTAACATCTAACCTTGCTAACCAGTCTCATGGGGAACTTTGTCGAATGCCTTACTGAAGCCCATATGGATCACATCTACCACTCTGCCCTCATCAATCCTCTTTGTTACTTCACAAAACTCAGTTAAGTTTGTGAGACATGATTTCCCACGCACAAAGCCATGTTGACTATCCCTAATTAGTCCTTGCCTTTCCAAATATATGTAGATCCTGTCCCTCAGGATTCCTTCCAACAACTTGCCCACCACTGATGTCAAGCTCACTGGTCTATGGTTCCCTGGCTTGTCCTTACCACCTTTCTTAACAGTGGCACCATGTTAGCCAACCTCCAGTCTTCCAGCACCTCACCTGTGACTATCAATGATACCAATATTTCAGTAAGAGGGCCAGCAATCACTTGCCTAGCTTCCCATACAATTCTAGGGGACACACGATCAGGTCATAGAACATAGAACATAGAACAGTGCAGCACAGAGCAGACCCTTCAGCCCATGATGTTGTGCCGACCACTGATCCTCATGTAAGGAAACCTAATGTACGAACCCTCAAATTTCTGTGTCTAGCAGTCTCTTAAATATCCCCAATGACCTTGTTTCCACATCTGCTGCTGGCAACGCATTCCATGCTCTCACAACTCTCTGCGTAAAGAACCCACCTCTGACATCCCTTCTACACTTTTCGCCAAACAGCTTAAAACTATGACCCCCTCATGTTAACAATTTCTGCCCTGGGAAAAGGTTTCTGGCTATCAACTCTCATTATAATGCCTCTCATTATCTTGTACATCTCAATTAGGTCCCCTCTCTTCCTTCTTGTTTCCAATGAAAAAAGTCCGAGCTCAGTCAACCTCACTTCGTTAGATAAGCCCTCCATTCCAGGCAGCATCCTGTTAAACCTCCTCTGAACCCTCTCCAAAGCATCCACAGACTGGACACAGTATTCCAAGTGCGATCTAACCAAAGTTTTATAGAGCTACAACAAGATCTCACAGCTCTTAAATTCAATCCCCCTGTTAATGAAAGCCAAAACACCATATGCTTTCTTAACAACCCTGTCCACTTAGCCATTTTAAGGGATCTATGTACCTGCACACCAAGATCCCGCTGTTCCTCCACACTGCCAACAATCCTATCCTTAATCCTGTACTCAACTTTCAGATTCGACCTTCCAAAATGCATCACCTTACATTTATTCAGGTTGAACTCTATCTGCCACCTCTCAGCCCATCTCTGCATCCTGTCAATGTCACGCTGCAGCCTACAACAGTCCTCTATACCGTCAATGACACCTCCAACCTTTGTGTCATCTGCAAACCTGCTAACCCATCCTTCAATTTCCTCATCCAAGTCATTAATAAAAATTACAAACAGTAGAGGCCCAAGAACAGAGCCCTGTGTGGAACACCACTCACCACTGACTTCAGGCAGAATATTTTCCTTCCACTACCACCCGCTATCTTCTGTAGACCAGCCAATTCTTTATCCAGACAGCTAAATTGCCCTGTATCCCATTCCTCCTGACCTTCTGAACGAGCCTACCATGGGGAACCTTATCAAATGCATGACTGAAGTCCATATACACCACATCCACAGCTCGACCCTCTTCAACTTGTCTAGTAACATCCTCAAAGAACTCAATAAGATTTGTGAGGCATGATCTGCCCCTCACAAAGTCGTGCTGACTGCCTTTAATCAAGCCATGCTGTTGCAGATGATCATAAATCCTATCCTTCAGAATCCTTTCTAGCACCTTGCAGATGACAGACGTGACACTTACTGGTCTGTAATTGCCGGGGATTTCCCTATTTCCTTTCTTGAAGAGAGGAATTACATTTGCCTCCCTCCATTCCTCAGGTACGACTCTGGTGGAGAGCGAGGATGCAAAGATCTTCGCAAGCGGTGAAGCAATCACATTTCTCACTGCCCAAAGCAGCCGAGGACAAATCTGGTCTGGCCCTGGCAACTTGTCAATCTTAATGTTTGTCAAAATTTTCAACACATCAGCTTCATCATTCTCTATCTGTTCCAGCATACTTACCTGCTCCTCAATGGTTTCATTCACTACAAGGTCCTTTTCTTTAGTAAAGACAGAAGCAAAAAACTCATTTAGGGCTTCCCCTATCTACTCAGACTCTATACACAAGTTCCCTATGCTATCCCTGATCGGCCCTACTCTTTCTTTGACCATTCTCTTATTCCTCACATAAATGTAAAATGCCTTTGTGTTCTCCCTAATCCGTCTTGCCAAGCCTTTCTCATGCCCCCTCCTGGCTCTCCTCAGACCATTTTTGAGCATTTTGAGGTCCTGCGGATTTATCCACTTATGGATTTCAAGACATCCAGTACTTCCTCCTCTGTGATATGGACATTTTTCAAGATGTCACTATCTATTTTCCTGCATTCTATATCTTTCATATCCTTTTCCACAGTAAATACTGATGCAAAATACTCATTTAGTATCTCCCGCAGTTTCTGTGGCACCACACAAAGGCAGCCTTACTGATCTTTGAGGGACTCTGTTCTCTCCCTAGTTACCCTTTTGTCCTTACTGTATTTGTAAAAACCCTTTGGATTCTCCTTAACTCTATTTGCCAAAGCTATTTCATATTCTCTTTTTGCCCTCCTGATTTCCCTCATAATATACTCCCACTGCCTTTATACTGTTCTAAGGATTCACTTGATCTGTCTATACCTGACATATGCTTCCTTCTTCTAGAACAAGGAATTGACCTGACCGAGTGTTACAGATTGGCATATTCTAAGGTCCAGGATTAGGTGCTGAGGGATGCACTAAAGCTTGGGGCAGCTGCGACAAAGATGCAGTGAGGAAAGACCCCTGTCTCAGGTCTTCCTGCCGAAGTTAAATGGGGGTCTGTTCAGTTATCAGACCCTTCTAGTGCCTCAAATGTATGTAAGTATAGTCTTGTCTGTGTAAGAAATGCCTTTGGTTTGTTTGGATAGAGTCAAAATCCAATGTTCACTTATTTCCTTGATATGCTACTCTACAGAAATGAACTACCTTTGTGACTATATACACAAAGATATTTTTATAAATAAACTACATTTTTGAACTAAAATATAAGATGTTGGAGTCAGCACCCAGTCTTGCCTGCTGAATTAGTGAGGATCAAGTCTAAGATACATTAGACATAGAATGACAGATGCTAGACATCTAAAACAGAATTTGCCAGTGAACTTCTGCAGGTTTGGCAGCGTCTGTTGGAAGAAAACAGAGTTAATATTTTGAGTCCAGTGACCAATCAGTTCTGATGAAGAGTCACCAAACTCAAAATGCTAAGTCTGCTTTCTTCCCACAGTCAGATCTAAGATATACTAATGATCCCTCACAAATAGTCAACAAGACTGATGCAGATCAACATCCAGAAGGCACCTTTGGATAAGTGGAACTAATGTAAAAATCATAAGCCTCAAAGCCATTATGCCCATCAGTGTGAAGCGGAAATCTCTCCAGAGGAATTATTTGGTGCAGCTTTTCCTGCCTGAGTCATTGTCATTATGGTATGAAGCCTCTGACTCTGCTGGCCTTCAGCCTATCACAGTGGGGCCACCTCCAATGACTTAGTGTTCCCTGCTTGTGCCTTTCCTATTGACAAAATTCCAGTGAGGCAGCATATTCATCCATAATTGGGGACTTAGGGTTGTTAGTTAGCTGCCCATCATATGGTCAGTCAGCCAATCTTAATCCCATGCCTCCTCTGATGATAGGAATATGCTGGGGAGCTGTTCCCATGCTTCTATTGATTTTCCCTGCACCTCCGGCTTTAAATCTGCACCACAAAGCTTGGAAATTCAACCTAATATTCCTCATGGAGATTCAAGTCAGAGAATATACTCGTATCAAGCTGTAAGATTACCTCTACTCCTCGTGTTCTTTCTTCCCAGGTTCCAGCAGCTTATTCTTACAAAATACCGAATGGCCTCAAAAAAGTGGAAGTTGGGAAGATGTTTCCATTAGCAGGAGAGACTAGGACCCGAGGGCACAGCCTTGGAGTAAAGGGAAGACTCTTTAGAATGAAGATGAAGAGAAACTTCTTCAGCCAGAGAGTGGTAAATCTATGGAATTCATTGCCACAGAAGGCTGTGGAGGCCAGGTTATTGAGTATATTTAAAATTGAGAGACATAGGTTCTTGATCAAAAGTTACAGGGAGAAAGGCGGAGAATAGGGTTGAAAAACTTACCCTGATAAAGGGCTCATGCCCAAAACGTCAATTCTCCTGCTCCTCGGGTGGTGCATGACTTGATGTGCTTTACC
This sequence comes from Chiloscyllium punctatum, assembly GCF_047496795.1. Lineage (NCBI taxonomy): Eukaryota > Metazoa > Chordata > Chondrichthyes > Orectolobiformes > Hemiscylliidae > Chiloscyllium > Chiloscyllium punctatum. The sequence continues at coordinate 123,248,972 of NC_092739.1, forward strand.
AGCACCACACTCTTGACTCTGAAAAACTTATCAGCCATGATTGAATGGCAGAGCAGACGCGATGGGCTGAATGGCCTAATTTCTGCTCCTATGTCTTATGATCCCATTCTGTGTGCCTCAGTTCCTTCTCTCTGGCATATTGTATTCCAAAGTGCTTCTGTGCCTGGGCTTGTCCTCTTCGTCCGATTTTTCTTTTACCTTTTTCCCCTTCTTGTTTTCGCACTTTTATTTAAGTTTTGCTCGAACCCACTGATAAAAAGAGCTCTTCGGTAGGAAGGTGGCTTCGCTGGGCTCCAGATCTGCAGCAACATTTTCAGAGGCAGCGTGGCTACAGAGTCGGCCGGCCTGTGAAGCCTGGAGTGGGACTCACGTCTCAGTGTGGAGTGGGCCCCTGGCAGCAGCATGGTGTGGGCTGGTATAGCTCAGAGCGAGACTCTGACAGTGGCTTGGCATGACCTGGGAATCCTAGATGGGGAGAAGAAAAGTTTAAGTTATCTTTTTTTAAAATTTATATTTTATTAATGTGAATGGCATCTGTGCATGGTGATGATAGATACTTGTCACTGTATTTTATTTTGAATACATGTGACAAAAATGATTCAGGAATCAAAAATTCAAATTCAAACTCTGGCACCCATGTCTGCAAAGCAAGTGATTTGTGCAGAATCCTCAAAATCAAAACAAAATCTTTCAACACATGTCACACTAACTCCCTATTGATATCAGCAATTTGAAGTGATTCAAGAAGCAGCTAAACATTCTGACAAACACAGCAACAATCAATTGAAATCAATCAGTGATGAACCTGGAAACAGTTGTCAATGCCAATGGAGGCTGTTCCTACTGCCGAGAAAATTTAACAGGGAGCATTATGTAGAATTTAGAACTTCAATATTGCAGTGTTAGTGTCAAATCACCCAAGTGGGCTCCTCAGCATATACTCCCTTTCAACATGAGAAGGCCCAAAATAGTCTGGCTTAGTGAGTTGGGAACAAGTTTGGAAGCAAAGTTGTACTTGTAGAACTGATAACCCAAACAAAAAGTTAAGAGTTAACCACATTGCTATGGGCCCAAACTCACATTTGTGTCAGATCATATGAAAATTGCTGATTTCCTTGTATAAAAGATATGAGTGAACCAGATGGGTTTATATAGCAATCAATGATAGTTGATATGGTCACCATTACTATGATTATCTTTCAATTCCAGATTTACTAATTGAATGTCAATTCCATTAAGTATTGTGATGCAATTCGAACCCATATCCCTGGAGCATCAGATTGAGCCTTTGAGATATGATTCCAGTGAACTCACCACTAAACTGCAATATTCCCCACGGGAAACAATAGGGAGTAACATATTCTCTTCCAGACAAGTTCAATTTCAAATTCACAACTGGACCTAATTTTACATCTATTATATCTAGAAGAAATCCTCACAGCCAGTGAATATAGAACATAGAACAGTACAGCACAGAACAGGCCCTTCAGCCCATGATGTTGTGCCGACCACTGATCCTCATTATACACCCTCACATTTCTGTGACCATATGCATGTCCAGCAGTCTCTTAAATGTCCCCAATGACCTTACTTCCACAACTGCTGCTGGCAATGCATTCCACGCTCTCACAACTCTCTATGTAAAGAACCCGCCTCTGACATTCCCTCTATACTTTCCTCCAACCAACTTAAACTATGACCCCTCGTGTTAGTCATTTCTGCCCTGGGAAATAGTCTCTGGCTATCGACTCTATCTATGCCTCTCATTATCTTGTATACCTCAATTAGGCCCCCTCTCCTCCTCCTTTTCTCCAATGAAAAAAGTCCGAGCTCAGTCAACCACTCTTCATAAGATAAGCCCTCCAGTCCAGGCAGCATCCTGGTAAACCTCCTCTGAACCCTCTCCAAAGCATCCACATTTTTCCTATAATAGGGCGACCAGAACTGGACGCAGTATTCCAAGTGATCTAACCAAAGTTTTATAGAGCTGCAACAAGGTCTCACGACTCTTAAACTCAATCCCCCTGTTAATGAAAGCCAAAACAACATATGCTTTCTTAACAACCCTGCCCACTTGGGTGGCCATTTTAAGGGATCTATGTACCTGCACACCAAGATCCCTCTGTTCCTCCACACTGCCAAGAATCCTATCCTTAATCCTATACTCAGCTTTCAAATTTGACCTTCCAAAATGCATCACCTCGCATTTATCCAAGTTGAACTCTATCTGCCACCTCTCAGCCCACCTCTGCATCCTGTCAATGTCCCACTGCAGCCTACAACAGTCCTCTGTACTGTAAACGACACCTTCAACCTTTGTGTCATCTGCAAATTTGCTGACCCATCCTTCAATTTCCTCATCCAAGTCATTAATAAAAATTACAAACAGTAGAGGCCCAAGGACAGAGCCCTGTGTGGAACACCACTCACCACAGACTTCCAGGCAGAATATTTTCCTTCTACTACCACTCGCTGTCTTCTGTTGGCCAGTTAATTCTGTATGCAGACAGCTAAGTTCCCCTGTGTCCCATTCCTCCTTACCTTCTGAATGAGCCTACCATGGGGAACCTTATCAAATGCATGACTGAAGTCCATATACACCACATCCACAGCTCGACCCTCATCAACGCTTCTAGTCACATCCTCAAAAAACTCGATTAGATTTGTGAGGCATGACCTGCCCCTCATAAAGCCGTGTTGACTGCATTTAATCAAGCCATGCTGTTGCAGATGATCATAAATCCTATCCCTCAGAATCCTTTCTAGCACTTTGCAGACGACAGACGTGAGACTTACTGGTCTGTAATTGCCAGGGATTTCTCTATTTCCTTTCTTGAAGAGAGGAATTACATTTGGCTCTCTCCAGTTCTGAGGTACGACTCCAGTGGAGAGCGAGGATGCAAAGATCTTCGCAAGTGGCAAAGCAATTGCATTTCTCATTTCCCAAAGCAGCCGAGGACAAATCTGGTCCGGGCCTGGCGACTTGTCAATCTTAATGTTTGACAAAATTTTCAGCACATGAGCTTCCTCCATCCCTATCCATTCCAGCATGCACACCTGCTCTTCAAAGGTTTCATTCACTACAAAGTTTGTTTCTTTTGTAAAGACAGAAGCAAAAAACTCATTTAGGGTTTCCCTACCTCCTCAGACTCCACACACAAATTCCCTATGCTATCCCTGATTGGCCCTACTCTTTCTTTGACCATTCTCTTATTCATCACGTAAGTGTAAAATGCCTTTGTGTTCTCCCTAATCCATTCTGCCAAGCCTTTATCGTGCTCCCTCCTGGCTCTCCTCAGACCATTTTTGAGCTCCTTCCTCGCCTGCCTGTAATCCTGTCGAGCTGAGCTTGACCCTAGCTACCTCCACCTTATGTAAGCTACCTTTTTCCTTTTGACGAGAATCTCCACCACTCTCGTCATCCAAGGTTCCTTTATCTTACCACTTCTTGCCTGTCTCAGAGGGACACACTTGTGCATCACTTGCAACAACTGTTCCTTAAACAGTCTCCACATGTCTATAGTGCCTTTACCATGGAACAATTGCTCCCAATCCATGCTTCCTAACTCGTGTGTAATCGCATCATAGTTTCCTCTCCCCAATTAAATATCCTCCCATTTTGACTAATCCTCTCCTTCTCCATAGCTATGTAGAATGTGAGGCAGTTGTGGTCACTATCACCAAAATGCTCTCCCACCACAAGATCTGATATCTGCCCCGGCTCGTATCCGAGCACCAAGTCTAGAATGGCCTCTCCCCTCGTCGGCCTGTCAACGTACTGAGTTAGGAAACCCTCCAGAACACACCTTACAAAAACAGCTCCATTCAAATCTTCTGCTCAAAGGAGGTTCCAATCAATATTGGGAAAGTTAAAGTCACCCATTACAACAACCATACTACAACCACACTTTTCCAAAATCTGCCGACCAATGCTTTCTTCCATCTCCCTGCTGCTATTGGGGGGCCTGTAGTATACCCCTAACGAGGTGACTGATCCCTTGCTGTTCCTAATTTCCACCCATACTGACTCGGTAGGCAGATCTTCCTCAACAATGGAAGCTTCTGTAGCTGTGTTACCCTCTCTGATTAGTAGTGCTACACCCACTCCTCTTTTTCCCCACTCCCTATTCTTTTCAAATGCTCTAAACCCTGGAACATCCAGCAACCATTCCTGCCCCTGAGAAACCCATGTCTCAGTTATGGCCACAACATCATAGCACCAAGTACTGATCCATGCTCTAAATTCATCACTTTTATTCCTGATACTCCTTGCGTTAAAGCAAACACACTTTAACTGATTCCTTGGTTCCTTCCCAGGAAAATCCTTCCCACTAGCTGGTCTACCTCTTGCTATTGCCTCATCTGCATCAACTCTCATCTCCGGTATACAGCTCAGATTCCCACCCCCCTGCCATACTAGTTTAAACCCTCTCGAACTACTCGAGCAAACCTTCCACCCAGGACATTGGTCCCCTTCCAGTTCAGATGCAACCCATCCTTCTTGTACAGGTCCCACCTTCCCCAGAAGGCATCCCAATTATCTACATATCTGAAGCCCTCCCTCCTACACCAGCTGCGCAGCCACGTGTTAAGCTGCGCCCGCTCCCTGTTCCTCACCTCGCTACCTCGTGGCACCGGTAGTAAACTAGAGAACACAGTTTGTCCTGCTTTGCAGCTTCCATCCTAACTCCCTGAAATCACTTTTTATATCCTTGATCCTTTTCCTGGCTATATGTCGGAATGTTTTGTTTAATATTCAGAGTTTATGTTGAATGTTGAACATTAATATTGAAATTAGTGAATTTTTTTCTCAGAAATATAGATGTTATAAACCGGAAAAAACAATTTTATTTTTCTCTCATTAATTCAGCTGGCAACAGGTCCATGGTATTCAAATCTCCCTTGGATAGCCTGTTTAAAACAATTGCAGATATGACTATAGATTTCCCTCCATAGCACAAGGGCCTTTCACAGATCATGGTTACCAGAGAAGAGGCTTCAGAAATGGTCCTGGTCAAGTGAAAAATCTTAAGACTGATCTTTGCACTGATAAGCATTGCAGGGCTGGAAACAGTCATAAATTTCAAAGTCTGACAGTTCTCCAGCTGTACTCTGACTACTGGCTGTTGCTCTAGCATGGATCTGACATGCTGATTGGCCTTTCTTTAAGTTATCATGATTATTCTTTAGAATAGAAGCCACAAACCCCACAGGCTCAAAAACATGGAATGTGTGTGGATTGGCCATGCTAAATTGCCCATAGAGTGCAGGGATGTGCAGACTAGGTGGATTAGCCATGGGAAATGCAGGTTTACAGACATACGGTAGGGGGTGGATTTTTGGGAGGGTGGTGTGGACTCAATAAGTCAAATGGCCTGCTTCCACACTGATTCTATGATTCTATGTGTGTGGAGTTAAAAACCACTTGTAAAAAATATTCTCAGCCTTTTGTTGGGATAGATGGGTTATTTTTTGCTTCAGGCACTCCACTTCTTTTTCCAGCACAACAATGACTGCATCAGAGCCATTTCTTGTTCTTGACCCAAACTAGAAACATTCATCAACCTTCCTTCCAACTTCCAACCCTCCCTCATCTTTACAGGATCCACCTCCACTGTTCTCCTTTTTGCCCCCAACTTCTGTCTTGACATTTCTGTTGAAGGTCCAGTTTTGCTCAATTTACAAAACGTTCCCCAAAAGTCCAGATCAAAGTGCTGATGTGATATGTTGTCACTGTCTTTTCTTCCTTGAATCAAAAAGAGAACAGGCAATTCCTAGATATAATTAAAAGAATAAAGAAAAATCCCAAAAGTTAGCCAGAAGTATATAAATTTAATAACCGTGGGCGGCACGGTGGCACAGTGGTTAGCACTGCTGCCTCACAGCGCCAGAGACCTGGGTTCAATTCCCGCCTCAGGCGACTGACTGTGTGGAGTTTGCACGTTCTCCCCGTGTCTGCGTGGGTTTCCTCCGGGTGCTCCGGTTTCCTCCCACAGTCCAAAGATGTGCAGGTCAGGTGAATTGGCCATGCTAAATTGCCCGTCGTGTTAGGTAAGGGGTAGAAATAGATGTTGGGGTATGGGTGGGTTACGCTGCGGCGGGGCGGTGTGGACTTGTTGGGCCGAAGGGCCTGTTTCCACACTGTAAGTAATCTAATCTAATATAACCACGCTACACATTGCCAAAAAAACAAAATTATGAAATTAAAAAGCTTTGATACTGTTGAGTTCATTTATTAGTTAATGATGCTGAAAATGTGGATAAAGCTGCAGCTGACTTTACAATCATTTATGTTTGCTCACCTAATCTTCCCTTCTTTTCCACTTCCTTTCGTTTCTGTTGCTTCCTACTCTAACCATTGACAGTAATGGGCATATTCCAAAGCAAATCTTCACTAAACCTGGAGAGAGGATGCATTTTATAACTTCCAATTCTCAATGCCAACATGCACTCTTCTTCCTTGCTCCTCAGGAAGTACATTTCATCCACAATTGGTAGTAATTGTCAAGAAATCATTTCTATTCCTCCCACCACTTTCACTGTGCAGTGGTCTATGTTTGCATAGTTTTCCATCCACACTGAGGGAAAATTGTCAAATATTTAATGGTAGAAGCTACCGTGCATAGTGGATATGTTACTTAGTCAGTAGCCTAATGACGATTAGAATAATACTTACGTGCTCTGGATAAACAGAAAGAGCTAATATCATGGGTGCCTCAGGTAGTTTCTCTGAGAATGATGTGTCTCACAGCTAGCATCTGTTTCTAATTAGTCCCAGTTCAGAGATACCTGTTCTTGGCTGAAAATGTTTTTTGAGTCTTTGAAGGAAATATCCTGTATACTCTGTATCACCAACAAAAAACAAGATTTATTTTTACAATTGCCATCCAAAATAATTTTAAAATTGCTCTTATAAATCCTTGACTTGAGTAAGATTAATCACCATGGTAGGGAGTTGAGCTGAAGAGATTATAAACTTGTCTTCTTCTCTTTGATTAATAATCCTTGTGATGTTGCTTTTCTTGACATCCATATGGGCAGTCATGTTGTTCGAGTGACTTCAGATAGGCTGAGGCAAGAATAATCCAACATCTTGCCAAAGTTGGTCACCAAAATGAGTACTGTTTCTGGATACATTGGCACCATTGATTTAAGCATTTTACATTTTTGAGAATTTCTTTGCCTTATCCTATTACCTGGCAGATTCAGTTTGCTGCTTGTCCAAACCAGCTCCTTGCAAACAAACCACAGTTTGGGGCAAGATACAGAGTCACGAGCCATTCTCACGTTTCCTCCATGACCATTGGCAACCAAATCTGTAAGGAGAAAGTGAGGACTGCAGATGCTGGAGTCCTGAAGAAGGGCTCATGCCCGAAACGTCGATTCTCCTGCTCCTTGGATGCTGCCTGACCTGCTGCGCTTTTCCAGCAGCACATTTTCAGATCCAAATCTGTAAGCCTATCTTGATTATCCTGGCATATCTATTATTTGGTGAAGTGAGATCTGGAAGCACACACTTGTACTGTAGGATGTATTTTAGTTTTAAAAAGCTACAGCAGAGACTCTTTGCGCACAAGGGCTGTCACGCATCTCACAGGCTGAACTATGCTGTAGCTCAGGAATGATTGATTGCTATATCAGTGCACATTCACTTTATGTCTCAGTACCTATGTTTTCTCTGACCATGTAGTCTCTACCTTTGTCCTCCTTTTTAAAATGCCATTGTTTTGAGTCATTTTCCCCCCCAAAGTGCCAAAAGAATGCAACAGCTTATAAAATAGTAATTATGGCTCTTGAAATTTGGGGAAATCACCTCCAACACCTAAAGTACTACAAAGCAGGAGCAGCTCTTACAGCCATAATTTTTTCCCATCCTCCATCTTGAATTACCCAGAATCCAATGCTTTTCTTTATTGGTTAGTGGATTGAGTAGAGGTGTTGGGAGGGGGTGGGAGACAGTGAGGTCTGCAGATGCTGGAGATTAAGTTGAGAGTGTCTTGCTGGAAAAGCATAGCAGATCAGGCAGCATCTGAGGAGTAGGAAAATCGACATTCCAGGCCGGAACCTTCATCAGAAATGATGCTGGGAGCCTCAGGGGTGGAGAGAGAAATGGGAGGGGGGTGAGGCTGGGAAGAAGGTAGCTGAGAGTGCAATAGGTGGATGGAGGTGGGGGTAAAGTTAATAGGCCAGAGAGGAGGGTGGAGCACGTAGGTGGGAAGGAAGATTGACAGGTGGGACAGGTCATGAGGGCAGTGCTGAGCTGGAAGGTTGGAAATGAGAAAAGACGAGAAGAAGGGAAATGAGGAAACTGGTGAAGTCCACATTGATGCCCTGGGGGTGAAGGATTCTGAGGTGGAAGATAAGGCGTTCTTCTTCCAGGCGTCTGGTGGTAAGGGAGTGGCAATAGAGGAGGCTCAGAACCTGCATGTCCTCGGCAGAGTGGGAGGGGAAGTTGAAATGTTCAGCCATGGGGCGGTGGGAGCTGGTTGGTGCAGGTGTCCCAAAGATATTCTCTAAAGCACTCTGCGAGAAGGTGTCCAGTCTCCACAATGTAGAGCAGACCGCATCGGGAGTAACGGAAACAATAAATGACATGTGTGGAAGTGCAGGTGAAATGTTGATGGATGTAGAAAACTTCTTTGGGGCCTTGGACGGAGGTGAAGAGGGGAGGTGTGGGTGCAGATTTTGAGATTCCTGCTGTGGCTGGGGAAGGTGCCAAGGGGGGAGGGTATCTTGTTAGGTGGCATGGACCTGACCAAGTGGTTGCAGAGGGAATGGCGTTTGTGGAAAGCAGATAGGGATGGGAAGTGAAATATATTCCTGGTAGTGGGGTCCATTTGTTGGCGGCGGAAATGGCGGTAAATAATATGATTTTTGCAGAGGTTGGTGAAGTGGAAAGTGAGCACCATGGGGGTTCTGTCCTTGTTGCGGTTGGAGGGCTGGGGTTCAAGGGCAGAGATGCAGGACATGGATGAGATGCATTGGGGGACATCTTCAACCACGTGAGAGGGGAAATTTCAGTCTTTAAAGAGGGAGGCCATCTGGTGTGTTCTGTTGTGGAACTGGTCCTTCTGGGAACAGATGCAGCGAAGGTGGAGGAATTGGGAATACAGGCTAGCATTTTTGCAGAAGGTAGGATGGGCGGAGGTGTAATCCAGGTAGCTGTGAGAGTTGGTGGGTTTGTAAAAACTTTCAGTGTTCAGTCGGTCCTCATGGATGGGGATGGAGAGGTCTAAGAAAGGGAGCGAGGTGTCAGAGATGGTCCAGGTGAATCTAATGTTGTGGTGGAATGTGCTGGTGAAGTTGATGAACTGTTCAACCTCCTTGTGGGAGCACAAGATGGCGCAGATGCAGTCATCAATGTAGCGGAAGAAGAGGTGGGGAATGGTGCTGATGTAACTCCGGAAGATGAACTGTTCTACGTAGCTGACAAAGAGACAGGCACAGCATCTTCCACTGACACTCTTATTCATTTGGCTGAACTAGTCCTCATCCTCAACAATTTCTCTTTCCAATCCTCCCACTTCCTCCAGACGAAAGGGCTAGCCATGAGCCCCAGCTATGCCTGTCTCTTTGTCAGCTACGTAGAACAGTCCATCTTCTGAGTTACACCGGCATCACTCCTCACCTTTTCCTCTGCTACATTGATGACTGCATCGGCACCATCTCGTGCTCCCATGAGGAGTTTGAAAAGTTCATCAACTTCACCAACACATTCCACCCTGACCTTAAATTCACCTGGACCATCTCTGACACCTCCCTCCCTTTCCTAGACTTCTCCATCTTCATCCAAGAGGACCGACTCAACACTGAAATTTTCACAAACCCACCACCTCCCACCGCTACCTGGATTACTCCTTTTCCCACCCTACTTCCTGCAAAGATGCTATCCCCTATTCCCAATGCCTCTGCCTCCACTGCATCTGTCCCCAGGAGGACCAGTTCCACCACAGAACACACCAGATGGCCTCCTTTGTTAAAGACCAAAATTTCCCCTCCCATGTGGTTGAAGATGCCCTCCAATGCATCTCATCCACGTCCTGCATCTCCGCTCTTGAACCCTGCCGCTCCAACCACAACAAGGACAGAGCCCCCCTGGTCCTCACCTTCCACCCCACCAACCTCTGCATAGATTTCATCATCTGCTGACATTTCCACCACCTACAAATAGACCCCAACACCAGGGATATATTTTTCTCCACATCCCTATCCGCTTTCCGCAAACACCATTCTCTCTGCGACCACCTGGTCAGGTCTACACCCCCTAACAAGCCATACTCCCCTCCTGGCACCATTTCCAGCCACTGCAGGAATTGCAAAACCTGCATCCACACCTCCCCCATCACCTCCATCCAAGACCCCAAAGGATCCTTCCACATCCATCAAAGTTTCACCTGCACTTTCACGCATATCGTTTGGTGTACCCATTGCTGCAGATGCGGTCTCCTTTACGTTGTGGAGACTGGATGCCTTCTGGATGCAGAGCACTTTAGAGAACATCTGCAGGATGCTTGCACCAACCAACCCCACCATGCCGTGGCTGAACACTTCAACTCCTCCTCCCACTCTGCAGAGGACATGCAGGTCCTGGGCCTCTTCTATTGCCACTCCCTCACAACTCGATGCCTGGTGGAAGAACGCCTTATCTTCCACCTCAGAACCCTTCAACTTCAGGGCATCAATGTGGACTTCACCAGTTTCCTCACTTCCCATCCATCACCTTCCCTCAGTTCCAACCTTCCAGCTTAGCACTGTTCTCATGATCTGTCTCACCTGTCAATCTTCCTTCCCACCTATGTGCTCCACCTTCCTCTCCAACCTGTCACCTTTACCCCCACCTCCATCCACCTATTGCACTCTCAGCTACCTTCCCCCCAGCCTTGTCCCCCTCCCATTTCTCTCTCTACCTCTGAAGCTCCCAGCCTCATTCCTGGACCGAAATGTCAATTTTCCTGCTCTTCAGATGTTGCCTGACCTGCTGTGCATTTCCAGCAACACACTCTCAACCATAGGAGTTGGGAGGTCATGTTGCAGCTGCATAGAACATTGGTTCGGCCATTTTTGAAATATTGAGTCCAATTGTTTCTCCCTCCTATATGAAGGATGTTGTGAAACTTGAATGAGTTCAGAAAAGATTTCCAAGGATGTTACCAGTGTTGGAGGCTTTGAACTATAGGGAGAGGCTGAATAGGCTGGGGCTGTTATACCTGGAGCATTGGAGGCTGAGGAGTGACCTTATACAGGTTTATAAAATCATGAGGGGCATGGCTAGGTAAATAGACAAGGTCTTTTCCCCGGGGGGTGGGGGAGTCCAGAACTAGGGGTCATCATTCAGGGTGAGAGGGGAAAAATTTAAAAGGGACTTAAGAGGCAACTTTTTCACACAGAGGGGGTACATGTATGGAATGAGCTGCCACAGGAAGTGGTGAAGGTTGGTACAGTTACAACGTTTAAAAGGCATCTGGATGGGTATATGAATAGGAAGGGTTTAGAGGGATGTGGGCCAAGTGCTGACAAGTGGGACTAGATTAATTTAGGATATCTGGTTGGCATGGATGAGTTGGACTAAAGCATTTGTTTCCATGTTGTACATCTCTATAACTCTATGATTCTACTTACTCACAACACCTCTGCTCTGCCTTGCCAAATGTTGCTGCTAAGTGGTACTGAGTCTAGGGGTGACATATCTTGCTTTTCTGACAGTGTACTATGCCAATTTCACATCTGCACCATGTGCTACCAGCTTAAGTGAAAACACACTGTATGTGCAGCAAGTGGACTGCCAGGTATCCAACTCTGAGAGTAGCAGAATCATAGAATCATAGAATTTTACAGTACAGAAGGGGGCCATGCGGTCCATGGTCTCTGTACTGGCTCTCAAAAGAGCTACCCAGCTCGTCCCATTCTCCAACCCTATTTCCATGGCCCATTGAAGTCATCACTTTCAAATATGTATCTAGATTTCTTTTGAAATTTCCCATGGAATCCACCTTTACCCCTCTCCTAGGTAGCACATTCTAAATCCTAACAACTCTGAGTAAAGATGTTATGTTTCACCTCTTCTCACTCCGAACTCACTTGCTGACAATCTTGAACTGATGACCCTTAGTTACTGATGTACCAACTACAGGGACCAGAATATCCTTCTTTATCCTGTCAAAGTTGTTCATGAATTTTAACACCTCAGTAAAGTCACCTCTCAATCTCTGCTCCAAGGAGAATAAGCCAAATCTCTCTCATCTTTCCTTGTACCTAAAATCCCTCATTCCTAGTATGGTTATAGTAAATCTCCATTGAATTTTCTCCAGGGTTTAATATCCTTCCTTAAATAAGATGCCCACAACTGAACACAATACTCCAAATATGGTCTGACCAATGATGTGTAGAGGCGTAGTATCACTTCCCTTTCTTTTATACTGTACACAACAAACTAAAAACCCAAGGATCCTAAATGCCTTCTGAACAATTGTTTCAACTTGGCTGGCCACCTTCAGAGAATCATGTATATGAATCCTGAGGTCCTTTTGCTCCTATACTCTCCTCAAAGTTGCACATCAATAATGGGAAAACTGATGGAGGTCATCATATGGGATTAGGTAAATATATACTTAGAGGAGAAAAGGTAATACTAGACAGTGAACATGGTTTTGTCAAGAGCAGGTCATGTCTGACAAACTTCATTGAATTTTTGATAAGGTGACACAGACAGTGGATGAGGACAGTGTAGATGTTGTCTATTTGGACTTTCGGAAAGCATTTGACATGGTGCCATATGTTACATGTTGTTAGAAAATTAGAAGTATTTGGGATTGATGGGTCCTCACCAGCATGGTTTAGAAGTTGGCTAAAGGATTGGGCGTAGATGGAAATTTCAGATTTATATAAACAATTTGGAGATGGAGTGTTAAAGGCAAAATTACTACATTTGTAGATGTTTCTAAGCTGAGGAAAATAATGAATTGTGAGGATGGTGCTGAAAAACTTCAAAGGGACACTGATAGGTTAGCCAAATGGGCAGACAGCTGGCAGATGACTTTCAAGGCAGAAAAATGTGAGGTAATGCGTTTTGGCAGAAGAAACACAGAGAGACAATACAGGCTCAATTTAGCAATTTTACCCTGAACACTCCATCTCCAAATCATTTATATTAATCAGAAATGCCCGTCTATGCCTACCCTCTGTTTCTTATCTCTAAATCTCTAAAGTTTATATTTATCTAATCCCATACCATGGCTTCCATCAGTTTTCCCACTATTGATGTCAAGCTGGCAGGTCTGCAATTTCCCGGACTATCATTTGCCCCTTTCTTAAACAATGACTTCACATTTTCAATTCTCCAGTCCCCTGGGACTAATCCTGTGTTCAAAGAGACCTGTAAAATTTCTGAGTAGTTCTCACTGAAATCCTTGCAGGCACCTGTCAGTCAGGATAATGACTCAGAAAATCATGAGTAATCTCTCATGTCAATCCAGAGGATTGGGGATGGTTAAGCATCCATGCGTCTGCAGGGAATGTGCCACAATCAGCATGTTGGCATCATAGTGGCCAGTCTGGTTGGGTAGGGCTAATCCAGTCAGAGAGATGTACAGACACAAGTTGGGATATGTGTTCAGTCAAGGACAGGGGCTATGGTCAGCTGGTTGGATCCATCCTCAGTAACTAAGGGGAAAGTTGGTTGTTCACTGGGGTGAAATAGCAGCCGCAGCTGAATCTCAACACTTTGGCCTTTGGGATGGGGATTTGCAGGCTTTGAGTACAATTAGAACAATAGGGCTTTGAAAGGGGCAGAGTCAAGTGATTCTGTAAGTATCAAATCAGACCTGGTGAGGACAGTGCAGGAGAGAGAGAGAGAACCTGCACAGTTACTGCCTTTGCTGTTTTTGAATTCATGTGTCGCTGGACATCGGAGTGCAGATGACACCAAAATTGGAGGTTTAGTGGACAGCGAAGAGGGCTACCTCAGATTACAATAGGATCTGGACTAGATGGGCCAATGGGCTGAGAAGTGGCAGATGGAGTTTAATTCAGATAAATGCAAGGTGCTGCATTTTGGGAAAGCAAATCTTAGCAGGACTTATACACTTAATGGTAAGGTTGTAGGGAGTGTTGCTGAACAAAGAGAACTTGGAGTGCAGGTGCATAGATCCTTGAAAGTGGAGTCGCAGGTAGATAGGATAGTGAAGAAGGCATTTGGTATGCTTTCCTTTATTGGTCAGAGTATTGAGTACAGGAGTTGGGAGGTCATGTTGCGGGTGTATAGGACATTGGTTAGGCCACTGTTGGAATATTGCATGCAATTCTGGTTTCCTTCCTATTGGAAAGATGTTGTGAAACTTGAAAAGGTTCAGAAAAGATTTACAAGGATGTTGCCAGGGTTGGGGGATTTGAGCTATAGGGAGAGGCTGAACAGGCTGGGCCTGTTTTCCCTGGAGCATCGGAGGCTGAGGGGTGACCTTATAGAGGTTTACAAACTTATGAGGGGCATGGATAGGATAAATAGACAAAGACTTTTCCCTGGGGTTGGGGAGTCCAGAACTAGAGGGCATAGGTTTAGGGTGAGAGGGGAAAGATATAAAAGAGACCTAAGGGGCAACTTTTTCACACAGAGGGTGGTATGTGTATGAAATGAGCTGCCAGAGGATGTGGTGGAGGCTGGTACAATTGCAACATTTAAGAGGCATTTGGATGGGGATATGAATAGGAAGGGTTTGGAGGGATATGGGCCGGGTTCTGACAGGCGGGCCTAGATTGGGTTGGGATATCTGGTCGGCATGGATGGGTTGGACCGAAGGATCTGTTTCCATGCTGTACATCTCTATGACTGTATGAATCTATCTTAGTTCCACACTCTGGAATGAAACATAGAAAATAGAGCAGAAATTAGCCATTCAATATGATCAAGGCTGTTTATCCAACTCAATACCCTGTTCCCACTTTCACCTCTTACCCTTTTATATCTTTAGCTTTAAGAACTATATCTAACTCCTGCATGAAAACATTCAAAGTTTGGGCCTCAGATGCTTTCTATGATAGAGAATTCAACAAGAGCTCCCACTCACTGGGTGAAGGCATATCTCCCCATCCTAGTCCTAAATGGTCTACCTTGTATCCTTAAGCTATGACCCCCATGTTCTGGAGCCCCCAGTCATCGAGAACATGTCCAGGTGGATGCAGTGTGATGGAGGTGGGTGAAGGGGTCCTCGGAAGGTGGGTGGGAGTCCTGATTGTGAAAGTAAGCTCGGAGGCGGAGGCGACGGAAGAATTGTTCGACATCACGGCGTGTATTTAATTCATTGATGTGTGGGCAGAGGGGGATGAAGGTGAGTCCTTTACTGAGGACTGATCATTTGTCCTCAGTGAGGGGGAGGTCTGGAGGGATGGTGAAAACTCGGCAGGGCTGGGAGCTGGGATCTGGTGTGGGTGTGGAGCTGGGAGTAGGGGCAGAGCCTGTAACTGGAGTGGGTGTGGTGGTGGGGGGAATGGGAGTGGAGTCATGAGCTGGAGTGGTGTTCCCCTCAAGGTTCTGGGGGGCGGGGATGGTGACAGTGGGATCTGTGGGGGACGTGTCAGCAGAATACAGGTTCGTGGCGTTGGTGGGGGTGGAAGTGGTGGCAAACACGGCAGTAGGGGGCGCGATTGACCAAGACATTTAATTCAATGTATCTGTCCTCAAAGCCTATGAGAACTGGAACATTTGTATGATATTTACTGTGTTAACAAATTTGAACTAAATTGGAATGTGTAGTATTCTATGTAGATACCTTAGTTTTTCATGTTTTAAAATTGTTTGGCCTTATCTATGTTTTAAGATTCAATAGACAATAGACAATAGACAATAGGTGCAGTAGTCGGCCATTCTGCCCTTCGAGCCTGCACCACCATTCATTATGATCATGGCTGATCATCCTCAATCAGTATCCTGTTCCTGCCTTACCTCCATAACCCTTGTTTTCACTATCCTTGAGAGCTCTATCCAACTCTTTCTTAAATGAATCCATAGACTAGGCCTCCACTGCCTTCTGGGGCAGAGCATTCCACACACCCACCACTCTCTGGGTGAAGAAGTTTCTCCTCATCTCTGTCCTAAATGGCCTACCCCTTATTTTTAAGCTGTGTCCACTGGTTTGGGACTCACCCATCAGTGGAAACATGTTTCCTGCTTCCAGAGTGTCCAATCCTTTAATAATCTTATAAGTCTCAATCATATCCCCACTCAGTCTTCTAAACTCAAGGGTATACAAGCTCAGTCTCTCCAATCTTTCAACATAGGATAGTCCCACCATTCCAGGAATTGACCTCGTGAATGTACGCTGCACTCCCCCAATAGCTAGAATATCTTTCCTCAAATCTGGAGACCAGAACTGCACACAACACTCCAGGTGTGGTCTCACCAGGGCCCTGTACAGCTACAGAAGAACCTCTTTGCTTCTATACTCAATCCGTCTTGTTATGAAGGCCAGCATGCTATTAGTTTTCTTCACTACCTGCTGTACTTGCATGCTTGCCTTCATTGACTGGTGTACAAGAACACCCAGATCTTTTTGTACTGCCCCTTTACCTAACTTGACTCCATTTAGGTAGTAATCTGCCTTCCTGTTCTTGACACCAAAGTGGATAACCATACATTTATACACATTAAACTGCATCTGCCATGCATCTGACCACTCACCTAACCTGTCCAGGTCACCCTGTAATCTCCTAACATCCTCCTCACATTTCACCCTGCCACTCAGCTTTGTATCATCAGCAAATTTGCTAATGTTACCATTAATACCATCTTCTATATCATTAATATATATTGTAAAAAGCTGCGGTCCCAGCACTGATCCTTGCGGTATCCCACTGGTCACCGCCTACCATTTCAAAACGGAGCCATTTATCACTGCTCTTTGTTTCCTGTCAGCCAACCAATTTTCAATCCAAGTCAGTACATTGCCCCCAATACCATGCGCCCTAACTTTGCTCACTAACCTCCTATGTGGGACTTTATCAAAGGCTTTCTGAAAGTCCAGGTACACTACATCCACTAGATCTCCCTTGTCCATCTTCAGAGTTATATCCTCAAAAAATTCCAGAAGATTAATCAAGTATGATTTCCCCTTCATAAATCCATGTTGACTCTGACCTATCCTGTTACTGCTATCCAGGTGTGTCGTAATTTCATCCTTTATAATTGATTCCAGCATCTTTCCCACCACTGAGGTCAGACTAACTGGTCTATAATTTCCTGCTTTCTCTCTCACTCCTTTCTTAAATAGTGGTACAACATTAGTCACCCTCCAATCCGCAGGAACTGATCCTGAATCTATCAAACTCTGGAAAGTAATCACCAATGCATCCACGATT
Source organism: Chiloscyllium punctatum (assembly GCF_047496795.1). NCBI lineage: Eukaryota > Metazoa > Chordata > Chondrichthyes > Orectolobiformes > Hemiscylliidae > Chiloscyllium > Chiloscyllium punctatum. The sequence continues at coordinate 123,266,318 of NC_092739.1, forward strand.
TCTAGAGCCACTTCCTGCAGTACCCTGGGATGTAGACCATCAGGTCCTGGGGACTTATCAGCCTTCAGACCTAACAGTCTCGCCAACATGAATTCCTGGCAAATATAAATTCCCTTTAGTTCAGGACCTTCAGCCACTGTTACCTCTGAGAGATTGCTTGTGTCTTCCCCAGTGAACACAGATCTGAAGTACCAATTCAACTCTTCTGCCATTTCTTTGTTCCCTGTAATATATTCCCCTGTTTTAGTTTTCAAGGGCCCAATTTTAGTCTTAACCATTTTTTTCCCTTTCACATACCTATAAAAGCTTTTATTATCCTCCTTTATATTTTTGGCCAGTTTACCTTCGTACCTCATTTTTTCTCTGCGTATTTCCCTCTTAGTAATCCTCTGTTGTTCTTTAAAAGCTTCCCAGTCCTCCGTTTTCCCACTCATCTTTGCTTTGTTATACTTTTTCTCTTTTGACTTTATATGTTTCTTAGCATCCCTCGTCAGCCACGGCCGCCCATGCCTCCTCATAGGATCTTTCTTCATTTTTGGAATGAACTGATCCTACATCTTCTGCATTATACCCAGAAATATCTGCCATTGTTCCTCCACTGTCATCCCTGCTAAGGTATTGCACGATTGAAACTTTGGCCAACTCCTCCCTCATAGCTCCATAGTTCCCTTTATTCTACTGAAATGCTGTCACTACCAATGGTACCCTCTCCCTTTCAAATTGCAGATTGAAGCTTATTGTATTATGGTCACTACCTCACTTCGAGGTCCCTGATCAATTCTGGTTCATTTCACAATACCAGATCCAGAATTGCCTTCTCCTGGTAGGCTCCAGCAACAGCTGCTCTAAGAATCCATCTCTGAGGCACTCAACAAATTCTCTTTCTTGAGGTCCAATACCATCCTGATTCTCCCAGTCTACCTGCATGTTGAAATCCCCCATAACAACTGTAGTAACATCTTTGTGACAGGCCAATTTCAGCTCCTTATTCAACTTACACCCTACATCCATACTACTGTTTTGGGGCCTGTAGATAACTCCCAAGAGGGTCTTTCTACCCTTAGAATTTCTCAGCTCTATCCAAACTGACTCTACATCCCCTGATTCTAGGTCCCTCCGCGCAAGGGACTGAATATCATCCCTTACCAACAGGGCCACCCCACCCCCTCTGCCCGTCAGTCTGTCCTTACAATAGAGCAAGCTTTCGTATTTGGTGACATTAAGGAAATATTAACAGTCTCTTAATTCACTTTATTTTAATCTTAGAGAAGGCAATTGATTTTATTGCGTTTATTGAAAGAATAAAATGACATGAAACAAAATAGTGCCCACTGCTTCATTCGATATGCATTCATCTGGAGTGCGATCTGTCATGGACTGAGACATGGGCTCCACAAGTAAATCAGTCACAGCATGAAAGATCAATTTACCAGAATTTTTCACATTTAGCCAGTTCCAGTTGTCAAAGGACTGAAACAACTGATACTCTTTGCATGTTTCTGTGTGAAATAACTTGGATCATAAAAAATAAGCTCAGTAAGTAGATGACTCCGAAAGGGCTGAAGTATCAATGTGTGAAAGCAATCAGTCAAAGAATAGGTTCTACAAAACCTCACCCATTTCTTTCCTGTACTTGAGTGTGAATTAATTTTGATTGATAGATCAATTCTATTTTAACTTTTTCTCTGCTTTCATTGGTGTAAATAAAATATCAGCTCTAGAAATATCAATTGTGGTTTGTTTGGATGAGATTTTCTTCAAGTTAGTTTTATGAACATTAAGAAATTGGCTTTGTGAAAGGATATTAGCTTTCTACTTAGCCTGAAAAATGTCACAATGGAAAATTGCTGTACATATTCCAGAATAAGATTTGTACAGCAAGCAAGAAGTGTGGTTCCATGTTGGAAAATGCTGATTGCTTATGATTTGGAATGTGTGGATGTGGCATTTGTCATTGACTAAAAATGGAAGAATGTCAGAGGTATTTTTTCATTGTGAGAGCTTGCTAATGACATTGCATTTCCTGACATTTCTGAACCAGAAAATTCTTTAAGGGTTTACTCATTATAAATTGGTCAGAGTAAGCTGCACGGTCACAGTGAGGGAAACTTAATTGCAATAAGGCTGAGAACAAAGTGAGTAACTGGAAATTTGGATCAAAGTAGGCAGTTAAGTCAGAGGGAGAAAGTGGTATTTTAATTTAATTAAAGTCTGCAGAATGAAAGGTGAATGGAAGGCTAACCTGCAGAGACACCAATCGCACCGTGATGTCACAAATGCAGGGCAAGTAGCTGATTCACAAGAAAACCAAACAACTGCTGACACTGAAAATCCAAAATAAAAACTGAAATTGCTGGAGAAACTCAGCAGGTCTGGCAATATCTGTGGAGTGAAAGCAGAGTTAACATTTCAGGTCCAGTATCCTTTCTTCAGAATGGATGTTCATGGAATTCCCTAACGTAGACAGATGTGGAGTTCAGTCTTTGAATAAGTTTAAATTAGAGATTGATAGACTTCTGATGACCAGTGGCAGTCAGGGGTATGGAATGTGGTGAGTAAAAGGTATTGAAGTTTTTGATCAATGGTAATTGAATGACAGAGCAGGCTCAACAGGCTGAGTGACATACTCTTGTTCCTGTGTTCCTTAAAAAAATAATTTTTCAGGTATGCAATGAGAATAATTTCATACCTTAGGAGGGGCAATATGTGACCCATGTGACATATCACAGTGCTATACAATGTGCTGTGCTGTCAGAGGTGTATTTTGTCAGCAGTTTGTGAGTGGATAATGGCTGCTCGCTAGAAGCCAGTCATATTCATATCAATAAGACAAAGTATAAAGCAGCAAAGAGTACCATGAATGTGAGGATGCCAAATAGTAGCAACACTGGTGAGAGTGCACCATGTATTGAGGAAATATTAAGGAATTAATGTGCTGCCAATCCCAAAAGTAATTCCAATATAGAACTTGAATAAAATTTGCATAGTATATAGGTAAATATATAGGGATGGTAGAAATAGCCATTTCAAATCATGCTTTTACAGAGTTAAGGAAAGCGCAATTCATTTACCACCTCTGCTTTGCAGCCATTTCAATGCAATTTAATTTCTGTCATATCCTGAATGCAATATTTGCTGCAATAATTAACATTTCTGATTGAAAATAGATTGCAAAGCTTGCTGCAATTTTCCTTTCTCCTTAAAAGTTTTCCTACATTGCTGCATAATTTTATCGCCAACGTTCTCCTTTGTTAATCTCACATAAAAGTCAACATCGGTTATGCTTTGTAAGAAACATTCAGTTACAATGCTGTTCATTGACCTTGAGTGCAGGAGAAGCTAGCAGGATACATGCAAACAATAAAAAAGCAAAAGCTTCGGTACAAGTTTCTCTGAAGGAGTGCCTAATAATCACATCAAGTATAAGTGAGGCCTCAATAACTGGCTGCTTATGGTGTTTCAGTTGATATATTTTTCCAGTAGTACAGGCAAGATGTTGGGAAAACAGAAAAAAGAATTAGACTCTCTTGAGATTTCCAACATTCACAGAGTCATAGAGAGCTGCAGCACAGAAAAGGCCCATTGGCCCATCGAATTCGTGCTTAACTAAGATGACACAAGAATTGGTGTTCAGTGGACAGTTAAGAAGATCATGTCAGAGTACATTGAGAATTTAATCAGATAGGCCAATGAACCAAGAAGTGGTCAACGCAGTTTAATTTTGATAAATGGGAGGTGTTGCATCTTAATAAGGCAAACCAGGATAGGGCTAATACAGTTAATGCTAGGGCCCTGGAGAGTGTTGCTAATCAAAGAGACCAAGGAGTGCAGATGCATAGTTGCTTGAAAGTGGTGTCACAGGTAGACAGGTTGGTGATGGTGGTGCTTGGCACACTTGCCTTCAATGGTCAGTGCATTATGTATCATTCGAAAATCCTATTGCACCTGTACAGGACATTGGTGAGGCCACTTTTAGAGTACCGCATCCAATTCTGGTCCCCCTGTCGTAGGAAGGATATTGTTAAACTTGAAAGGGTTCATAAAAGCTTTACAAGAATGTTGCCAGGATTGGAGGGTTTGAACCATAGGGAGAGGCTGAATAGGCTGGGGCTATTTTCCCTTAAGTATCAGCGGCTGAGGGTGACCTTTTCGAGGTTTATAAAATCATGGGGGCATGGATAGGTAAATAGCCAAGGCCTTTTCCCTGTATTGGGGAGTCCAAAACTAGAGGGCATTGGTTTAAAAGAATAGAGGGAAAAGATTTAAAAAGGACCTGAGGGGCAACCTTTTCATGCAGAGTGTGGTGTGTGTATGGAATAAGATGCGGTGGAGGCAAGCCTAATTAAAAGCATTTAAAAGGCATCTGGATGAGTACATGAATAGGAAGTGTTGAGAGGGATGTGGGCTAAATGTTGGCAAATGGGATTAGATCAGTTTAGGATATCTTGTCGGTATGGAGGAGTTGGAATGAAGGCTCTGTTTCTGTGCTTTTAACTCTGTGACTCTATTCTAATCTCATTTTCAAGCATTTGGCCCACAGCGTTGTATGCCTTGGTTTTGCAAGTATACATTTAAATACTTTTTGAATAGAATGGTGGTTTCTGCCTCTACAACCCTTGTAGACAGGCAGGAAGCTGGAAGAACACAGTAAGCCAGGCTGCATCAGGAGGTGGGGAAGTCGATGTTTCGGGTGTAACCTTTCTTCAGGACGTCAGCCTGGTTTGCTGTGTTCTTCCAGCCTCCTGCCTGTCTACTTTGGATTCCAGCATCAGCAGTTTTTTTGTCTCTACAACCCGTGCAGGCAATGGAGTTTCAGATTCCCACCAGGATCGGGATAATTGTTTTTCTCATATCTCCTCTAAGCCTTCTGCCCCTTACATTAAATTGATGCCCTTGGCCATTCATTTCACCATCAGGAAGTAATTTTCTTCCTGTCTACCCCATCGATGCCTCTCATAATTTTATTGATCTCAATCTTGTCTCCTCTCAATCGTCTCTGTTCTAAGGAAAACCACCCCAGTCAATTCAGTCTCTCTTCATAACTGAAACTCTCCAGGTCAGGCAACATCCTGGTAAATCTCCTCTACACTGTCCTCAGTACAATCACATCTCTCCTATAATGTGGATTCAGGAACTGTGCACAATATTCTAGCTGTGGCGTAACCAACATTTTATACAGTTACAGCATATACTGTACTCTTAAACTTTATGCTTCAATTAATAAAGGCAAGATTAAGACATACCACCTTAACCACTTTATCGAGCTACCGTGATACCTTAAAGGACATACACACACATGCCAAGGACCTTCTGATCCTTGGTGTTCCCAGGATTTTACCGCTCATTGTGTATTCCCTTCCCTTAGGCAGAAGTGAGGACTGCAGATGCTGGAAACCAGAGTTTAGATTAGAGTGGTGTTGGAAAAGGCACAGCAGGTCAGGCAGCATCTGAGGAGCAGGAAAATCGACGTTTTGAGCAAAAGCCCTTCCCTTGTTTATCTTTCCCAAGTGCATCACCTCACACTTTTTCAGATTGAATTTGCTTGCCACTGGTCAATCCATTTGACCAGCTTGTCTGTATCCTTTTGTTGTCTAATACTATCCTCCTCACCATTTACCACCCATCAATTTTTGTAACATCTGTGAATTTACTGATCAACCTCTTACATTTAAGTGTAAACCATTCATATAAACCACAAACAACATGGACAACTGACTCCTGTGGGACCTCACTGGGCAAAGACTTCTGGTCCGAAATATACCCCTCAACAATCACATTCTGCTTCCTGTCACTCAGCCTATTGTGGATCCAATTTGCTAAATTTCCCGGAATCCCATGGGCTCTTGCCTTTGTTATCGCATTGGGGATATGCATTTGTTATGCATGAGGGACCTTATCAAAAGCTTTACTGAAATCCAAGTAGACTACATCAAAAGCATTGTCCTCACCCAGACACCTGGTCTCCTCTTTGAAAAATTTGATCAAGTTTGTCAGACGTGATCTCCCCAACAAAACTATGCTGACTGTTCTTGATGAATCCCCTGCTTCTTCAAATGCAGATTAATTCTGTCCCTTAGAATTGCTTCCAATAGTTTCCCCACTGCCGAGTTAGACTGGCGAGCCTATAGTTTCCTGGTTCATCCCTTGCTCCCTTACTGAATAATGGTATCACATTGGCTGTTCTCCAGTCCCCCAGCATCTATCCTGTGCCAGAACGTAATCAAAACTTTTAGCAAGCATCCCTGCTATTTCCTCCTTGCCTGGGATACATTTCATCCCAAGCCTTGGAGATTATGTACTTGCAAGCTTGTCAAACCATTCAGAACCTTCGCCCTGTCTATAATAATTTCCCAAATGGTATCACTGACTATCTGTCTGATTTCATACCCATTTGTGAACACTGACCCAAAGTTTCCATTTGGAATCCTACCTATATCCTCTGGCTGAATATACACATTACCACTGTATTCCTTAATGGGCCCTAGTCCTTCCTGATAATGCATGTGTAAAACAATTTAGGATTATCAATTTTTTTCCTTTTATATCCCCTTTTAGTCTCCTAATCTCCCTTTTAAGTTCTCTCATGCACATTTTACATTCCTCTGTGACTCCTGCTGTTTTGACCCCTTGGTACTTGCTGTGAGCTTTCCTTTCTCTCTTCATCCAACGCTGTACTTGATATTCAGGGTTCAGGGAAAACTGAAGTTTCTAAGATTTTCCACATAGCACAACAGGACACATCACGGTTGTGAGCTCTGCAGCCATGATTTTTTGAAGCCCCTTAGTAACTTGCTTTTCTGAAAAAAATATAATCACAAGTGCTGGCAAATGGGACTAGATCAATTTAGGATATCTAGTCGGCGTGGACGAGTTGAATCGAAGGATTTGTTTCCACACTGTACATCTCGATGATTCTATGACTTAAGTAAAAATATTGTCAGTGTTTAGATCAGTGTGGTGCTGGAAAAGGCACAGCAGGTCAGGCAGCATCCGAGGAGCAGGAAAATTGACGTTTTGTGCTCCTTTCCTGATGAAGGACCTTTGCCCGAAATGTCGATTTTCCTGCTCCTCGGATGTTGCCTGACCTGCTGTGCCTTTTCCAGCACCACACTGATCTAAACTTTGGTTTCCAGCATCTGCAGTCCCCACGTTTGCCTAAAAATATTGTCATCTTACTTGCCTTATGCTAACTGTGCTTTCCTTATCCTATTTTTATTACTTATATTCTTTTAGTATATAGGCTCTGATTTTCATTTGTTTCTCAATTATTTTTCAATTAATCTCTTCTTTCAAATGAATTTTTTTTAATAAAGCACAAGCCAATCAATACACAACTGTCCCGTGACATTAAAAGACCTTCTTAATTTTATTAAACAAAAAAAAAGCAAAAAGTACCTCTTCCCCTCAGCACTGAATTCCCACACTGCTCCAAAATCCCAGAAATACATAATCACTTGGGCTGTGCATCACTCCAGATGGGATCTCTCCCTGCATTTTCAAAAAATCAGTGAGATCATGGTTGATCCGTCACTGATCTGCACCTTTGTTCTTTAACCTTTAATATCTCTGGTCAACAACAGCAGCACATTCTGTTAATATGGCATCTTTAATGGAATGAAACACCCAAGTCACCTTACAGGAGCATAGCTGAGCAGGCTTTGACACTGAGTACATAAATGATATTAAAGCAGAGGCATTAAACCTTGGTCTGTGAGGTGTATCATAAAGTACGATGGAGAGATGGAGAGAAGCATGGAGACCATTGCAGATTTAGGAGTTGAAAGCACAAGAACAAATGGTAGTACAATTAAAATCAGGAACTTGTAAGAAAACTTGAGCTAGAAAAGCACAGGTATCTCAGACTTTGTGGCTTGAAAATGTTATCGAAGGTAGGGGCGGGCAAAGCCATTGAGGGATTGTGAGAGGTTTGAAGTAAAGTAGAGGTCAATGTAGGTAAGTGAGTAAAGGGTTGAAAAGTTAACAGGATTATATGTGAGTGAGGACGTGCACAGCAGAGTTTTGAATGGCATCCGTCTTATGGAGTGTAGAAGGTGGTATGATAGCCAGCCATTAGAACAGTGTAATTTAGAGACAATCAACAAGCATCGAGAAGAATTTCAACAACAGGTGAGCTGAGGCAGGCACACAGATGGAGAATGAAATCGGCAATTTGTTATAGTGCAGATATGTGGCTGGAAGCTGTTCTCCTGGTCAAATAAAAATTAAGATTATAGATGTTCTGGTTCAGACTCATTTTCCAGTTGAGGGATGGAGCCAGCCAACAATGTTTGCAGTGAGGGCTAAAGATAATGGCTGTAGTTGCCAATACTGGAGCAACGGAGGCCACAATGTGCATGAGGCTGAAGTTGGAGAACCGCAAAGATCTTGGAGAATTGAAGAACTAGAAGAAGTAGGTTTGGAGGGGACAAATATTTTGAAGTTACTTAACTTTAGAACAAGAACTATTATTAGTCAAAACCAAGAGGATTGCAGATGTTGGTAGTCACAAATAAAAACAGAAATCACTGTAAAAACTCAGCAAGTCTGGCAGCATCCATGGAGAGAAATCAGAGTTAATGTTTCAATTCCAGTGACCCTTCTTCAGAACTGATGGTAGCTAGGAAAAAGTTGTTTTTATGTAGAAATTGGGATGGAGGGAGGGGCTAAGGAGTAAATGATAGGTGGAGAGAGAGAGCAGAAAGAGAGAGAAGAACAGTTGGATAGACAAAGGAGTGGGTAATGATCAGCCTAGGAGAATGATTAGCTGCTAATGAGGACTATTAGTGGCTGACAGTGGGTTGTGTGATAGACCCTGCGAAAGCAAGACCTGGTGTGTGGGGGTTGGGTAAAGACATTGGAGAAAGTGCCTCAGGCCCTAAAATTGTTAAACTCTCTCCCTCGTAGCCCTACACACGGAAGAAAAAAAACCACCATTTCGACTGGGACAATGTATCTATCCTGGGACAGGCTAAGCAAAGACATGCCAGAGAATTCCTAGAGGCCTGGCACTCCAACCACAATGCCATAAACAAACACATAGATCTAGATACCAACTATCAACCCCTCAGAAAATGAACAGGAAATGACATTACCACAAACCCCAGGAACCCCATGCAGGACAAACATATAAATAGAAAGCAGGAGACAACAGCTTCGCTTCACTTGGAAGTCGCCACTGATGATGTTACCAAGCCAGATAATGAAATGTCTGGATATCAAACCTACAGCTTAGCGAGAAAACCTACACCCTAAAATTGTTAAACCCAATATTGAGTCCAGAAGGCTGTAGAGTCCCCAAGCAGAAGATGAGTTGCTGTTCTTCCAGCTTGAGCTTGGCTTTACTGGAACACTGCAGCCATCCTGAGACAGAGATGTTGGCCAGGGTGCAAGGTGGTGTGTTAAAGTGGCAGGTAACTGAAAGCCTAGGGTCTTTTTTGCTGACAGAACGCATGTATTCTGCGAAGTGGTCACCCAGCCTAGACTTTGATGCTCCCAATGTAGAGGAGGTCACATTGCATGCAGCAAATACTGTAGCCTAGATTTAGTGAAGTGCAGGTAAAGTACTGCTTCATCTGGAAAGTGTGTTTGCAGTCTCGGATACTGAGGATGGAGGACGGAGGAAGTAAATGGGGAGGAGTTACACTTTCTGCAGTTGCAGGGGAAGGTGCATATTTATTGCTACTGTTAGTCATCTGGGTTCAATGAATTAAGAGGAATTGGGATCTAGGCAGAAAAGTCTGGAAAAGCACAGCAGGTCAGGCAGCATCTGAGGAGCAGGAAAATCGACGTTTCGGGAAAAAGCCCTTCATCAGGAATGAGGCTGGGAGCCATGGAGGTGGAGAGATCACTTTGCATGAACTGAATTTTATGAGGTCTTAACCAAGACTGTATTAGAAAGGTCAAATTTGGTGTGAACAAAAACATGGATGAGTACTGAGTGGTAGATAGATCGCGATTGAGAAAGAAACAGATGAGATTACAGAGATAAAGTGAAGCAATTTTGGTGATAAGGGAGGAGTATTGGGTCTGATGTTCTGTTTATATTCATCAGGCTGCTGATAATGCATATAATCTGTATTCACCTCAGGTATGGGCTTTGCCTTAAAGAAGAGCTAAACAGTAATTCGCTTTTGTTGCAACTTGTGAGGTTAGGATATAAATTGGATACTTCAAACTCTTAAACTCCCACTTCAGAAGGGATAAACTGGTCTCCACTGCTTATTCACCCACCCTCTCCAGTTGTCTGTAACAAGGTTAATTTCAAAGGGATCCTTGTGGAAAGCTTTCTCCCAGAACCAAATATTTTAAAGCAGCCAATTTAACCAGGCATTCATGAATTAACAAAAAAGGGTGAGTTTTTAAAATTTCATTCACAGAATGAAGGCATTCATTGATGATCCCGAATTGTCCAGAGGAAAATTAAGAATCAACCACGTTGCTTTGGGTCTGGAGTCACAAGTAGGCCAGACTAGGTAAGGATGGCAGTTTCCTTCCCTAAAGGAGTGAACCACATGGGCTTTTCTGACAGTCGACAATAATTTCACTAAACTCTTAATTATAGGTTCTTTTTAAAATGAATTTAAATTCTCCCATTTGCCATGGTGTGAGTCAAACTCAGGTCCCCAGGATAGTCCAACAGTAATACCGCTAGGCCATTCCCTCCCCATTCATTACTAACTTAGTTAATCATTAATTCGCAAATAATTTTTACACCTCACACATATACAAAGATTAGAAAGAAGAAGTGAGTCCAAAAAGATAATTTAAATAAAATCATGGAGATCAGTTTTTGAATTGAATTGAATGGAATGTCACGTGTAACGATTAACAGTGAAAAGCTCTGTCTTATGAGCAATGCAGGCAGATCACAGAGTTAAGTAGCATAGATAAGTAAATAATAGGTAAATAGCGGCAAAAACAAAAACACAGGTACAGGCAAATGTTAAGAGTTTGTGAGTCCGTTAGTATTCTAAGAACAGTAGGGTAGAAACTGTAGGGTGCGTGTGTTCAGGCTTCTGTACCTTCTTGAAGATCAAAGAGGATATTGCTGTTGTTATTGGGTGGTACCAGTATTGTTGATCTTAGCAGTTAAACAGATGAACTTTGAGATTCTTCAATTTGTAGACTGACTGAAGTTCCTTTATTCTGGTTTCTTTTTAAACTATTGTGCAGCACCTGAAATGGGAGAGGATCTTTATCTGCAGCATAGGATAACTAGGAGATTAGATTAGATGATTTACAGTGTGGAAACAGGCCCTTCGCCCCAACAAGTCCACACCGACCCGCCAAAGCGTAACCCACCCAGACCCAGTCCCCTACATTTATCCCTTTACCTAACACTACGGGCAATTTAGCATGGCCAATTTACCTAACATGCACATTTTATTTGGATTGTGGGAGGAAACCCACGCAAACACGGGAGAATGTGCAAACTCCGCACAGTCAGTCGCCTGAGGCGGGAAATGAACCCGGGTCTCTGGCGCTGTGAGGCAGCAGTGCTAACCACTGTGCCACCGTGCTGCCCATAGTTCTTTGACTGTGATCTTCAAGGTATGCAAGCATTCAATTCCAGAATGGACATACAAGAGAATTCCCTCCCAACTAATTGCCTCCAGTAGAACTGAAACTGACATTTTAACACATCTTTATGCAATCCTGAGGATAAATCAGACCTTTTTGCAAGAGGTGACTTGCTGCTGAGAGGGGAGAGATAGTTATCATCCTCATCTTGTCATGTTAAGCCCCTCCTTGTCTGACATTTCTTTGTAATTTATGTGTGTGACATTCTACAGGCCTTACACAGGACATGGTTAAACAATCACTAAATTTAAACTGCAGGCCTTCCACAGCCATTTTAAAACAAATCATTCTTAAATCAAAAGTAAAGAATGTCTGTAAATACTTTGGGGTACTGATCCATCATCACAACACATTTTAAGCAAAAAAAGGGAACAGTCAATTTTATTTTGTGTGTGTTCCAGAACGTTGCATGTGCAATGTTGTTACTGAGCTGATTAATTAGCGTTATGTCCAATATAAACAGAACAATGTGGGGCAACCTCCTGTGGGTCAACGCCTGGACCTGGCCTGACTCCCTACTTGTCTTCTGTGGTTATGTCTAACAGTTTTTGTAAAGGGAAGGCAATGGGATAAATCATTACCTCACAGGCTGTCATTTTAATTGAAGTTTGATGGGATGCCTTTCAAATTTTGATCTTCTTTAAGGGCTGTCAATTGTGATTCATTTTAATTTGGTTAATTGGTTGATTATGAAGTAGCAGAACAGTGTGAATCTTTACAGCTGTGGAATGCTGATATCCATGTGAATTGAAGTGTGAGCATGGTAAGTATACTGCTCATGATACACAGATGTGGCAATATATTCTTCTGAAATCACAGAGTGCCAGTTTGTTGGCAACTACTACAAATTGATGGGCTGCTTTGGTCAAAGACAAGCAAGTTAAAAAAATAAAAACAGAAATTGCTGGAAAATGTCAAACCCGTTCTGGACCCAAAACATTAACTCTGATTCCTGTCCAAAGATGCTGCCAGATCTGCTGAGATTTCCAGAGATCTGGATTTCAGATTTCCAGCACCTGGAGTTCTTTTGTTTTTCTTAATAAAAAAAATCCTGAAGTAAATTGGGATGCCATTAAGGACCAAGATGAGGAGAAATATTGTTACTCAAAGGGTTGTGAATCTTTGAATTCTCTACCCAAGGTCGATGGAAGCTTAGATCATGAGTACATTTAAAGTATTGGAGTATTGTAATCTGTTTTGGTCACCTTGCTATAAGAAGCATGTTATTAAACTGGAAAAAGTACAGAACAAAATTAAATTTTGCCAGGACTCAATGGTCGGAGTTATAGGGAAAGGTTGGACAAACTGGGACATTTTTGTTTACAGTGTAGGAGATTGGAGAAGTGTATAAGATCAGGAGAGGCATAGATAGGGTGAATGCACTCAGTCTTTTTGCCAGGGTTGGGGAACCAAGGACTAGAGCACATCAGTTTAAGGTTAGAGGGGAAAGAATAAAAGGGAACCTGAAGGGTAACTGTTTCACAGAGTGTGGTGCGCATATGGAATGAGCTGCCAGTGGAAGTGGTTGAGGCGGGTAAATTAACAACATTTAAAAAGCATTTGAACAAATATGTAAATTGGAAAGGTTCAGAAGGATATGTGCCAAGTGCAGGAAAATAGTGTTAGCATGCGTGGAGATTTTGGTTGGCATGGACCATTTGGGCCAAACAGTCTGTCTCCATGTTGTAGGACTCAATGACTCTATGACTAGAGATTGATAGATTTTTGAAATCAATGGCATAAAGTGCCGTGGGAATGGTGATGGTAAATGACATAGAAATTTTTGATAAGCCATGTCATAATAAATCATAGTGTAAGCTGTTCTTTGTTCCTATGCAAAGCAAGACAGCAAAGTATGCTGTCAGTGTCGCATTGAGTGAATAAAAAGATCAAGTAAGTTGCCCTGAGTTGCAGTCTGGTGCAATCCATGAGATGGGTGTCCATTCCTGTGAGAAAAGGGTCCTGGCTGCAGCATTACATTGAGAGATGCTGATGTACTTTGAAGTGTGAAGGGCAGAACCATACCACAAATATATCAGTGATGAGCCATGATAATGCAGTGAGGGTGGTACCTGTCAGATGGACCAGGTATTTGGGGTGTGAGTGGTTGCTGCTAAGCAGTGCACCTGAGATTTTGATACTAGCTGTTGAAGACAGACATCCAGAGGAGCAAATGATGACCTGGCATCGCCCAGAAACTAATCTGACTTTCATGTCAGGAATTCTCAATGTATAGTTTCTAACCTGCAGGTAGCGAAATGAGAAAGTGCATGTTAATGGGGTGAATTTATGTTATAATGAGATGATAATACATGTGCATAGGCCTCGTATGAACAAGGATCTCATTTCACCATTCAACATGTGGAAATCTGACTTGACTTTCCCAACTTTCTCACCATGACCATTGTCATTCAGAGAGTTCTGCATTATATATATATATATATATATATATATAAAAGACCACCTCTTATTCTTCTGAGCTCCAATGGATATAAACCCAAACTGGTCAATGCTTCTTTATAAAATAAGCCCTTCATCCTAAGAATAATTGTGTGAACCTTCAGTGAACTGCTGCTAATGCAATCATAATCTTTTAGAAGTTAAAAGGCTAAAATCAGCACAGTACTTCAGATGTGCTCTCAAAAAGCAATGAAACTTCCTTATTGTCACATTCCATTCCCCTTACACTAAATGCCAAATCTATCACAACTCTTCCCTACCCCTACAGTCTCACAACTCCCCCCCACTCTCATGTGACCCCCTCATAAATTTTCAATATCAGAATTGCCCTCACATTTTTAGCAAATCCTACTGTGAAGTGCCAAGGAAACTGTGTTCTCACCAAACAGTGATGGCAATGTGTCTAGCTGCTCTCAGCTGTTGTGCTATCTGATACATCAAAAGATGGGGAACAAAGTTTGCATATTTTGCAACGGAAATCCAGTCTTACTCCCAGAGTGTTGTATTCCATATTTCTGCAATCTGCCTGATTACATCATGGAATGTTGTTGGATGAGGTTTGAAGCCCAGCACATGGATAAAGTTAATAAACATCTGTTTCATATTCCACTTACAAATTTTATTTTATATATCGCACTTGCCTTTAGAATCTGAAAGGAAGCAGTGACTATCATTGTGTCACTATCGTATATGTTTGAGTTAGGTTAATCAATTCATTGTCAACTCTCTTTTTAGCTTGAAGAGGCAAACAATGAACCTTTTATTTTATGTCTGTAATTTTCCTGTTGTTGAGTGTCTGGTAAATAATGCAAGTCAGCACTGAATCTTGATGGTGCAATATTATATTTCAAAAAACATACGATTTAACAGAGGAGCATTAGTTGCCTGTCTATAGAAGTTCCAACACCACCTTACCCTTACCCTTTCCATCATGGATTGGAACCAACCCTCTCTTAATGCAATCAAGAGGTCAGATTGGCAATCCAAGATCAGGAACTCAATTTATGGAATATATTTGGATATGACCCAAGTTGCATAATTGATTGTTCTGGGATGGGCTTGGTGGCCAATCTGCAATAAGACCATAAGATCATAAGACATAGGAGCGGAAGTAAGGCCATTCGGCCCATCGAGTCCACTCCGCCATTCAATCATGGCTGATGGGCATTTCAAATACTGGATTAGTGGTGCTGGAAGAGCACAGCAGTTCAGGCAGCATCCAAGTAGATTCGAAATCGACGTTTCGGGCAAAAGCCCTTCATCAGGAATAAAGGCAGTGAGCCTGAAGCATGGAGAGATAAGCTATAGGAGGGTGGGGGTGGAGAGAGAGTAGCATAGAGTACAATGGGTGAGTGGGGGAGGGGATGAAGGTGATAGGTCAAGGAGGAGAGGGTGGAGTGAATAGGTGGAAAAGAAGATAGGCAGGTAGGATAAGTCCGGGCAAGTCAAGGGGACAGTTACTGAGCTGGAAGTTTAGAACGAGGGTGAGGTGGGGGAAGGGGAAATGAGGAAACTGTTGAAGTCTACATTGATGCCCTGGGGTTGAAGTGTTCCGAGGCAGAAGATGAGGCGTTCTTCCTCCAGGCGTCTGGTGGTGAGGGAGCAGCGGTGAAGGAGGCCCACGACCTCCATGTCCTCGGCAGAGTGGGAGGGGAAGTTGAAAGTAAATTCTGGATTAGTGGTGCTGGAAGAGCACAGCAGTTCAGGCAGCATCCAACGAGCAGCATTCCAGCACCACTAATCCAGAATGGGATTATATTCATTGGAATTTAGAAGAATGAGGGGGATTTTATCGAAACATATAAAATTATGAAGGGAATAAATAGGATAGAAATAGAGTGGATGTTTCCACTGGCAGGTGAAACGAGAACAAGAGGGCATAGCCTCAAAATTAGGGGAAGCAGATTTAGGAGTGAATTGAGAAAGAACTTCTTAACCACAGGATTGTGAATCTATGGAATTCCCTGCCCAGTGAAGTGGTTGAGGCTTCCTCAGTAAATGTTTTAAAGATAAGATAGATTTTTTTTTGAACAATAAAGGAATAAAGGGTTATGGTGAGAGGGTGGGTAAGTGGAGCTGAAGCCACAAAAATATCAGCCATGATCTTATTGAATGTTGGAGCAGCTCGAATGGCCAGATGGTCTACTCCTGCTCTGAGTTCTTATGTTCTTATGACAGAGATTTTGTTCCCTATAAAATTTTAACAGGGCTAGCAGGGTAAATGCAGGAAGGATGTTCCCAATGGCCAGCTAGTGCAAAATTAGGAGCCACAGTCTAAGGATAAAGGGTAGGCCATTTCGGACTCAGATGAGGAGAAATTTCTTTACCCAGAGACTGGAGAATCTGTGTAACTCTCTGCTACAGAAAGCGGTCGAAGCGAATCCATCCAAAGATATCACAAGGGGCTAGATGGAGGTCAGTAGTAATGCAGTAATCAGTATTGTAAATGATTCATTCACTTAATGAGATTTAGAAAGGTGAGTGGCATGCGACATGTAGCTGATAGGACTCTACCTCTACAGAGAGGATATTGATATATACTGATGGGCCTGAGGCCGCATAGTTCCACTAAACATTGTTAGAGCAATCACTAAGAAGTCAGCCATCTTCAGATGTGGGGAGCAGATTAGCAAAGTGCATCACTGAGGAGTGGAATAGTTCATGTGAGTAGATGTCATCCATGTAAAAACACCCTTGAGTGGCAGGTTAGCAATTTTTTTTTAGTGTGCCAGGATCAGGGACCAACACCTGAAATTGGAGGGGTGGACGCTCAAGCGGTCATGTTAGAGCCATTGGGATGGGCTAATGAGGCCAAGTGGGGGTCCTTGATTGGCCATTGAGTCATCTAGAAAGGTAAATACCAGGAGGCCACTGTGTTAGAAACATAGAGAATAGGAGAGGAGTTCAGTCCTTTGTATCTGCTCTGCCATACCATATGATTATAGCTGACCATCCAACTCAGCATCCTGTTCCTGCTTTTACCCCATTCTCTTTGATCTATCTAGCTCTAAAGATTACATCCTGCTCCTTCTTGAAAACATTCAATGTTTTCGCCTCGACCGCTTTCTGTAGCAGAGAGTTACACAGATTCTCCAGTCTCTGGGTAAAGAAATTTCTCTTCATCTGAGTCTGAAATGGCCTACCCTTTATCCTTAGACTGTGGCTCCTAATTTTGCACTAGCTGGCCATTGGGAACATCCTTCCTGCATTTACCCTGCTAGCCCTGTTAAAATTTTATAGAGATCTCCCCTCATTGTTCTGAACTCTAGTGAATAAAGTCCTGATTGATCCAACCGCTCTTCATATGATTGTCCTGCTATCCCAGGAACCAGTCTGGTGAAGATTTTTTGTACTCCCTCCATATCCTGAACATCCTTCCTCAGACAAAGAGAGCAAAACTGCACACAATGCTTCAGGTGTGGTCATACCACAGCTCTGAACCTGGTGGACTTCTCCAGCAGTGGAGGCCATTCCAACATTGGTAAAATGTCATTTGTATGTCAAATGTCAAATGTGATATGATTATCAAGATAGTCGTAGAGTCCCACAGCATGGAGACAGGCCTTTTGGCCCAAACTGGTCCATGCTGACCAAAATGTCCATCTACGGTAACACCCTTTCCCTGCACTTGGCACATATCCTTTTAATCCTTTCCTATCCATGAAATGTCAAAATGCCTTTTAAATGTTGTTAATGTACCTGCCTCAACCACTTCCACTGGCAGCACATTCCATATGAGTACCACCCTCTGTGTAAAACAGTTGCTCCTCAAGTTCACTTTTATTCTTTCCCCTCTAATCTTAAACTGATGCTTTCAATTCCCCAACCCTGGGAAAAAGACTGAGTGTATTCACCGTATCCATGCCTCTCATGATCTTGTACACTTCTTTAAGCCGCCCCGCACCCCCACCCCCTACCCCCGCCTCAGTTTCCTATACTCTCAAGGAAAAAATCCCTAGCTTGACAAATCTCTCCCTATAGCTCAGACTGTTGAATTCAGGCAACATTCTTGTAAATTTCTTCTGCATTCCTTCCGGTTTAATAACATCATTCCTGTAGCAAGGTGACTAAAACTGAACACAACACTCCAAGTGAGACCTCACCAATGTCCTGTCTAAGTGCAACATAATGTCCCAATTTCTAAACTCAGTGCCCTGACTGATAAAGGCCAGTATGTCAAAAGTCTTCCTCACTGCCCTGTCTACCTTCTGACTCCACTTTCAGAGAACCATACACCTGAACTCCAACATTCCTCTGCTCCACTATACTCCTTAAGGCCCTACCATTCACCATGAAGCTCCTACCTTGATTTGACTTTCCAAAATGCAAGACCTCACACTTATCTATATGAAGCTCCATTTGCCATTTTTTGGCTCTCTACCCCAGCCTATTCAGGTACTGCTGATATTTCTGATAACCTTCCTTACTGCCAACGATACTGCCTATTTTAGTGTCATCTGCAAACTTTCTAATCATGCCTTGTACATTCTCATCCAAATCATTGATATAGAAACACTAATGGGCACGGCATCAACCCCTGAGGCACTTGACTAGTCACAGGCCTCCAGTCTGACAGGCACCTATCGACTATTTGTGTAGATTAGAGTAGATTCCCTACAGTGTAGGAACAGGCCTTTCGGCCCAACAAGTCCACACCGACCCTCCGAAGAGTAACCCACCCAGACCCATTTCCCTCTGATGAATGCACTGAACACAATGGGCAACTTGGCATGGCCAATTCACCTGATCTACACATCTTTGGACTGTGAGAGGAAACTGGAGCACCCAGAGGAAACCCATGCAGACACGAGGAGAATGTGCAAACTCCACACAGACAGTCACCCAAGGCTGGAATCGAACCGAGGAACCTGGTGCTGTGAGGCCGCAGTGCTAACCACTGAGCCACCATGCCACTTGTTACCCTCTGCTTCCTACCATCAAGCCAATTTTGTACTCAATTTGTCAGCTCATGCTGGATTCTATGAGATCTAGCCTTCCAGAGCAGCCTGCCATGTGGAACCTTATCAAAGGCTTTACTGAAATCCATATAGACCACATTTACTCCCTTGCCCTTGTTAACATGATTAATCAACTACCCAGCTCCATTCAGGGGTGGATGAATTCCTGTCATAGAGTCATAGAGTCATAGAGATGTACAGCGCAGAAAGAGACCCTTCGATCCAACCTGTCTATGCCGACCAGATATCCCAACCCAATCCAGTCCTATCACTCCTATCTCTTGAAGCATCTTCTCTCTTGACCCCTCTGCCAACATTTAATCATCTATCTGACCTCCCGGAGCATCTTCAGAGGTTGAGTAAAATCCCAACAAGTGTTTTGGATCTTTCATCAAGGGAAATCAGGGCCCAACAAAATCCCGGCTTCCCCTTTCACTGCTTTTCTTGTTCTGGCATTGTCATTCCTCCTCTCCCAAGTGTGTAAAGAAAATAGGCAAAAGCAAGATGAGCATATGATGAAATGGGCATCAATAATGATGAGCCTACTCATGTCACATCAGCTGCAGCTCAGTTGGGAGCACTCTCACCTCCAGATCATAGAGTGATAGGATTATACATCATAGAAAACATGCCCTTCGGCCCACCATGTCGATGATGACCAACAAACACCAAGTCATTCTAATCCCATTTACTGCATTTGATCCATAGCCTGCTATGCCTTTGTATTTTAAATGCTTATTCAGATGCATCTTAAGTATTATGAGAGTACCTGCTTCCACCATCCTCTCAGTCTGCACATTACTGGGTGAAAAAAAATTCTCAGATCTTCTCTAAACCATGCACTCCTTACCTTAAACTAAGGAATGGCATGGTGGCTCAGTGATAAGCACTGCTGCCTTACATCATTGAGGACTGGATTTGATTCCACCCTTGGATAACTGTCTGTGTGGAGTTTGCATGTTCTCCCTGTGTCTGCATGGGTTTCCTGCAGCTGCTATGGTTTCCTCCCACAGTTCAAACATGTGTAGGTTAGGTGGATTAGCCATGCTAAATTGCCCTGTTGTGTACAGGGATGTGCAAACTAGGTGGATTAGCCATGGTAAATGCAGTATTATTAGGGTAGGGGTGTGTGTCTGGGTGGGATGCTCTTCTGAGGGTCAGCATAGACTTGATTAGCCAAATGGCCTGCTACCACACTGTCGGGATTTTATGATTATGCTTTCTGGTCTTCGACACATCTGTCATCGGGAAGAGATTCTCACAATCTACTTTGTTTATGCCTCTGATAATTTTGTAGACTTCATTCAAATCCCTCCTCAGCCTCCCTTGCTCCAGGGAAAACAAACTCAGCCTATCCAATTTTTCCTCATAACTGAGGCTTTTCATCTCAGCAACATCCTTGTGTATCTCCTCTGCATCCTCTCCAGTGTAATTGCATCCTTTCAATAGTGTGGTGACCAAGACCACAATGCTTTATAAAATTATGACAAGAGTTCCTTGTTCCTATATTCCATGCCTCAGCTAATGAAGGCAAGCATCCCCTTTATCTTCTTCATCGTCCTGTGTACTGACTGAATCCCTCAGCCGACATCAGTAATTTATTTATTTGGTTTTTTGTTTGTCATATTATTTATTGATAATGCTGTTTATTGGAGTTTATGCTGCTTATACTAAGCACATGCAGGTTATTGTGGTTCCTGTATTAAAAGTACATGTTTTGATGCAATATGTATATGAAACGTGCTGTATTAATGTGTGGGGTTTATTTGAGTGAGCAAAAATAAGTGATGATTTTGAACAGTGGTTTTCAGTCTCTGTCTCCGCTAACACTTATTAACATTCTAATGGTTCGAAAGGCAAGCACATATTAAGAGAAAAGATAGCAAAGTTTATGCTAGAATGGTGAAATCAACCCCAACGTTTTAATTTTTATTGTGTTAATGTGGCATTTGTAGCACAATAACAATGGTAACACCTGCTTATAGGCCACCAAAGCAAAATATAATCCTGATCTATAAGACCGAGATGTTCCCTCGTTTACCTCCCTTTAACATAATCACTGTGTACTGTTTTAGAAGCTTCTCCTTGCTGAAATTAATTACCCACTGACAAGTGGACAGAATGTATTGATTTCAGAGCATCATTAAAGAACTGGGAAGTTATCACACATTAAAATAATGGTAACACTAAATTACTCAAAGGAGAATATAAAATCTGAGTGTAAAGCCCCAGTCTCATTTACTGATAAGAAATTAATGTCACATTGATTTCAGTTGAAATGTTTTACTGTTGTTTTACGAGCTCCCTGCTAGCAAACTCACACTTGAGGAGAAGTTGGATTTCTCACTTCTATCATGCCCTGTCCCAAATCTGTCTGAAATTTTACAGCAATTGGGGGGTGGGGGTGGGGAGAGGGAGGTTGGAGGGTGGGTTGGCGGAAGGGTAGTAGAGGTGCCCAATGGCATTACAGGCCTTAAGGCTGAAGTATTTGCATCCATCTTCAGCCATAAGTGCTAAATGAGTGATACATCTCACCCTCTTCCCAAGGTCTCTAAGTCACAGATGCCAGGATTCAGCCAAATCCATTCACTGCATATGATCATCAAAATTGCTGCATGTACCATATACTGAAAAGGCTATGGGGTCTGTAAACACTCTGACAATCATGCTGAAGATAAGTACTCCAGAATGGCTGCAAATGGCTATGGCTGTTCCAGTATAAGGTTCACTGGGATGATCCTTGGTATGGACGTATTGTTTTATGAGCAAAGACTAAACAGTTTGGGATTCTACTCATTTGAGTTTAGAAGACTGAGAGGTGATGTCATTGAGACATGTGGAATTCTTAAAGAGCTTGACTGGATAAATGCTGAGAGGATATTTCCCTTCATGGGAGAGTCTGAGATCAGGGGGCACAGTCTCAGAATTAAGCTGTGTCAATCTAATACTGAGATGAGGAAGAATTTCTTCTTTCAGAAAGTTGTCGACTTTTGAAACTCTTTGCCACAGAGAGCTGTGGGGGCAGCCTTGTGTATATTTAAGACCAAGATAGATTCTTGATCAGTAGTGATATGGGTTATGGAGAAAGGGCAGAAAGTGAAAATGAGGTATGTCTGATCAGTATGGTCTTACTGAATTTCAGAGTTGACTTGAGGGACTGAATGGCTTACTCCTGTTGCTATTTTCTTAAAAGAAAGTCACACACCCAAGAAGTTGAAATATTGCCCAAGTATGCCTGTGCACAATAATCAGGGCACATCCAAAAGAGCCAATGATGATTATAACCTGTGAATTAATATTAAAAAGACTAGATCCTCAAGAGAAGTTTCAACAAGACTGAATCTACAGTTGACTGGCCAAAATCATTTCCAACTTGGCCAAAGCCTCACAGTAGCAGAGCTCCTTACACTGTGTTATTAATTAGTCAAAGGCAATTGCAGATTGCAATTGGTGCTGATGGCCTGTTGGGATAATGCGAGTTAATGTTTAGTCAGACTGCAAACAGACATTGGAAATCTTTGAATAAAGTTGAATTTCCTGGTATGTAGATAGAAAATTCTAAAAATGGTGAAGTTCCCAGTCTGAAAAAGCTTGAAGTGAAATACTCAGATCAAGCAGTGACACCCAGACAGCATGGGTATGAAAGACAGGGAAATAAAGTGCCATGGTAGCAATTTAAAACAAAGTTGAGATCAAGGAATTGTGACATCAGAATTAACATGATAAGGGGAGAATTCCAAAGATTAGGCAGACAAATTTTGATAAAAGAAGAAAATTAGCAAACTATTGAGTCCCCAGAACATTTGAGGCATTCATTACTTCAACCAAGATAACAATGAAGGCATTTATAGTAAAACCAAAAATAATAGGATTTGTCCATGATGATACCATGAAAGCAGCAATGATTGTTATTTCGACCCCCAGGTGAGAGAAATAATCCAGGAAACCAAATCATCAAAGGTACAGGAATCATCTTATAAAGTTGCAAACAGTTAGAGTCACTGTAACACTGATTAGAATGTGACTTGTCAATTAAAACCATAGACAACAGGATTCATTCAGTTAAATTGTTAAGGAAGTGGTAATAATTTCTTGAGGCTGTAATTAATGGGCTTCATCCAGAGAAGCTATGATAAAGATGAAACTCATTCATTTACTCACAGAAGACAGAATCCTTCATTCCAAGCGCAGAAAATCCTCCACTGCAGCAGGACAGCATTGCTCTACTGCAGAATTAAGAACATTGAAGCAAGGAAAATAATTAAAGGGAGGTATTGCAAAAAAAAACATTTCTAAGAAGATTTAATTTCAGAGATGGACCAAATAGAATGCATTATTTGATTCTTTCCAAATTGGGAGGCAATATTAATATTGATCCAGATAATATTTTAATGACCCAGGTTCGAATCCCACTACAATGGATGGTGGAATTTGAATTCAGTAAAAGAAATGCAAAATTAATTGTCTAATGATGGCCATGATCCATTGTCGACTGTTGGAAAAGAAAACATCCAGGTCACTATTGTCCTCGAGGGAGGGAAGCTGCCATCCTGACTTGGTATGGCTGACATGTGACTCCAGATCCATAGCAATGTGGACAGTTAGAGATGGCAATAAGTGTTGACCTCGCCAGCTACACTCTCACCCATGAAATGAATAAAATAAAAGGTACTAAATCAGAAACTGAACAAGTAAATATACTTTCTTATAAAATTTGAAAGATGGCTGATAATGTTATAGCTCCCCAAGGTGTCCAAGAAGTAACAGATAATTTTGAGAAAGTTCTGAAATCTTTGACAATACTTCACTCTCAAAAAAAAACTCAAAAGAGCAAGATTCAATGTAAGAATTCAGCACTTAGGGAATCAAAAGATAATTTCATCAATGATCTCTTCATATTGTTATAAAAATCTCTTCATATGGTTATTTAAAATCATAATTCATGATATACAGATTTTTTGCTGTAATTGCTGATGAGTCAGATTTATGACAGTGAAATTATTACAATTTGATTGCAAAGAAAGCCATTCAGATGGTGAGTGAGAAACCAGTCAGCTTCTAGCACAGTTGAATTCTAAGAGGTGATCGCAAGAATCCATTCCAATCTTAACATATAAAACTCCTAAAGACAGATGTAAGAAACCAATGTAATTAGTAGGATAGATGCCACATACCAACTATCATTGTCAGCACTGTGAAGCAAGGAACATACAAACATACATACAGGAAATTCTTCTATAACGTGATGGTTGTATTATATTGCAACTGTTATAGTAAAATCACGGCTTTAGTAACAGCAGGTAAAGTATTGGTGATGTAATTGTGTTACAGCAATACACGTTTTAAAAACAGTGTTTCCAATTCGTCAATTATGTAACAGCAAATTTGCATTCACGAAATGTGCATTGTAGCAGGAGGGAGGGCTTCAGATACCTAGACCATTGGGATACCTTCTGGGGAAGGTGGGACCTGTATGTGAGGAAAGGTTGCACCTGAACTGGAAGGGCACAAATGTCCTGGGTGGGAGATTTGCTTGTGTGATTCGGGGGGTGGGGGGGTTTAAACTAGTTTTGCGGGGTGGCGGGGGGGGAATCAGAGCCACATGTCTGAGAGGGGGACAATTGTATATGGGGCAGTAGCAGGATGGATTGTATCTATTGGGAGGTTTCTCACGTGATGAAACAAAGGGATCGGTTAAAGTGTTCTGCTTTAACGCAAGGAATGTCCGAAATAAAAGTGACGATCTTAGAGCATGGATCAGTACTTGGGGCTAT
This sequence comes from Chiloscyllium punctatum, assembly GCF_047496795.1. Lineage (NCBI taxonomy): Eukaryota > Metazoa > Chordata > Chondrichthyes > Orectolobiformes > Hemiscylliidae > Chiloscyllium > Chiloscyllium punctatum. The sequence continues at coordinate 123,291,090 of NC_092739.1, forward strand.
GATGTTGTGGCCATAACGAAGATGTGGGTTTCATGGGGCAGGAATGGTTGCTTGATGTTCCAGGGTTTAGAATGTTTAAAAAGAACAGGGAGGGTGGAAAAAGAGGAGCGGGGGGGGGGTAGCATTGCTAATCCGAGAGTACATCACAGCTACAGAAACGAAAGGTTGTTGTGGAAGGTTTGTCTACTAGTGGAAGTTAGGAACAGCAAGGAGCTGGGATACAGTCTTGACCAGATGAAGATTGATGAAGTTGATGTGCTGGAAATTTTGGAAAACATTAAGATTGATAAGTCCCCAGGGCCAGACCAGATTTATCCCAGGCTGCTCCAAGAAGCAAGAAAGGAGGTTGCTAAGTTACTGGCAAGGATACTTGCCTCCTCACTCTCCACGGGAGTCATACTGGAGGATTGGAAGAAAGCGAATGTTGTTCCTCTTTTCAAGAAGGGTAAAAGGGAAATCCCTGGCAATTACAGACCAGTCAATCTTATGTCTGTGGTCAGCAAAGTTTTGGAAAGAATTCTGAGGGATAGGATTTATGACTATTTGGCAAGGCATAGTGTGATTAAAGGCAGTCAGCATGGTTTTGTGAGGGGCAGGGCATGCCTCATAAATCTTATTGAGTCCTTTGAGGAGGTGACAAGACAGGTCGATGAAGGTCGAGCAGTGGATGTGGTGTATATGGACTTCAGCAAGGCATTTGATAAGGTTCCCCATAGTAGGCTCATTCATAAAGTCAGGAAGTATGGGGTACAGGGAGATTTGGCTATCTGGATTCAAAATTGGCTGGCTGACAGAAGGCAGACAGTGATTATAGATGGAAAACATTCTGCCTAGATGTCAGTGTTGAGTGGGGTCCCGCAGGGCTCTGTTCTTGGGCCTCTACTCTTTGTAGTTTTTTATAAATGACTTGGATGAGGAGGTTGAGGGGTGGGTTAGTAAATTTGCAGATGACACAAAGGTTGGAGGTGTCGTTGATAGTATAGAGGCCTACTGCAGGATGCAGCGCACCATAAATAGGATGCAGAGCTGGGCTGAGAAATGGCAGATGGAGTTCAACCTGGAAAAATGCAAAGTGATGCATTTTGGAAGGTCGAACTCAAATGCTGAATATAGGATTAAAGACAGGATTCTTGGCAGTGTGGAGGAACAGAGGGATCTGGATGTGCAAGTACATAGATCCCTCAAAGTTGCCAGCCAAGTGGATAGGGGTGTTAAGAAAACATATGGTGTTTTGGCTTTCATTAACAGGGGCATCGAGTTTAAGAGCTGTGAGGTTTTGCCACAGCGCTACAAGTCCCTGTTGAAGCCACACTTGGAATATTGTGTCCTTTCTGGTCACCTTACTTTAGGAAAGATACAGAGGCTTTTGAGAGGATGCAAAGAAAGTTTACCAAGATGCTGCCTGGACTGGAGGGCTTGTCTTATGAAAAAAGGTTGAATAAGACCTTTCTCTCTGATCAAGGTATACAAGTTAATGGAGGAATAGATAGAGACAATAGCCAGAGACTTTTCCCCATGAACATGCACATGGATAGCAGTGAGTTGAGGGGTGCGTAAGTTAAGTTATTATATTTTACATTAGGATTAAACCTCGGCCCAACATCGTGCGCCTAAAGGCCTGTTCTGTGCTGTACTTTTCTATGTTCTATGTTCTAACCTGTACGTACTTACAAATCAGGAGTAGGAGTAGATCATGTGGACCCTTGAGCCTGCTCTGCATTCAATAAGATCAGGGCCAATCCAATTATTACCTAAATCTATATTCCTGCCTACCCCTCATAACAGAGAACACATTGGTTAATAAGAATCTATTACCTCTGCCCTAAAAATATTCACAGACTCTGCTTCCACTATCTTTTCAGGGAGAGAGTTCCAAAGACTCTCAAAAAGCTCTGACAGAAATCATTTTCTATAATCTATGTTTTAAATATGGGACTCCTGATTTTTAAATTTGGCAACCATACATTCCATCCGTTCATCAAATCCACTGATATAAATTTCAAACAGTTGCAGTACCAGCACCTCACTTATAATTTCTTGGCAACTTGAAAAAAAAACCCATTTCCAACCGATCTCTGCTTCCTGTTACCCGCCAATCTGCCATCCATGCCAATTTGCTCCTCCCTTCAAATATAGGCTTTAAATTTCCAATATATCCTTTGATGTAGCAGTTTATCAATTGCTTACTGAAAAACTAACTACAGCAATTAAGCAACGTGCATCCACCAATTTTACTTTATCCACAGTATGTCTTACCTCATCATTGAATGCCAATACATTAGTGAAAAATGATTTCTCTTTTAAAAATCCATCTTGACTTTGTCTGATCCCCTTGAACTTATCCAAGTGCCCTGCTATAATCTCTTTTGTACTAGCTTCTAACATCTTCTCAGGGACAGATATTTATCTAACTGGCTTGGAGCTTTTTGCGTCCCTTCCTTTTTGAATAAAAGAATTCACTCTCTTCCTGTCTATTGGGAACATCCATAAATCAAGACAAATTTGCAAAATTAAAGCCAATGCATCAACAAGCCACTATTTCAAATCTCCTAGACAAAGGCAATTTATCGAATTGATGACTGTGATTTTCCTGAGTTCCTCTTTCCCTTCTATTTCATGATTTCTGAAAAAAACCTTCAGGGCATGTGCAATTCTCAAGTATTTAAAAAAGGATATTTTTCTGAAAAACAAAAGGTCAGTTATGGCAAATGTGATGAAGTAGGACATAACAACTGAGCAACAAACATCAAATAGTTACACTTCAAAAAGATTTAGGAAATAGAACAAGCTATAATCATAAATAAGCCAAAACTATTTCTAGGTGAAATCGGTGATCGAGACTGAACTTTTTTTGCAAGAGGATCTTTATGCCAATGGACATCACATCAGTTCTAAACTTGATATAAAGGCAATTGTCACAATATTGACAGATAATGTCATAGTATAGGCAATTGAACAAAAACTTTTTACAACTTGCAGCAATGAACTGCATGATCCAGGTGATTTTGAACTTAAGATTTAAGGTATGGTTCAAACAACTCTCTTTCAAAAGGTTTATCAGATAGAGGGTGACTTATCTTTTTTTCACAATCAGAAGTTGTCACTCTTGAGCATATTTTGACCCAAATCTCATTCAAATGGAAGAAAGAGTAACATTAGATAAAGTTAAAAAAAAATATTCAAGGAAGAGCCAGTCATGGAGCAACTGCTAGAAATCAGCCATACATGAAATAACTGGTCAAACAATGTTCTGTTAGTGTACAGCCTGTCATATAACAACCAGTCAAAGATAACAGGTGAAACATTTCATTGGGCTTCTTATGAGATCCTAAGCAGAAGACAAATTCTTCAAGGTTAACTATTTTCGTACTAGAAAATTGTTACATATTGACAACAACTTGGAAAAACTTTTACTTTACTAGATGAGCAGAAATATTTTTCTCTGCCATAAACATAGCCGAATATTCAGATTGCCAAAATACACTGACTCATGTAACCAATGAGAAGAACCTTCCAGTTGAGGTCATTGATGAACCTTGAATTGAGATAAATCAGATTTCAACACAGATTTATGAACAAATAGGAATGATAGATTCAAATCTGATATGAGATTATGCAAAGCACAAGTTCAAGAAGAACATTTCCTTTCTTTAGCATTTCAGGAAGAATCATGAGTACCAATGCTGAAGATCATGCTAAAGAAAAGGCAACCTTGAAATAATACAATTGAGAAAGTGAATGTTTGGTTTCACAAATACTACAATCACTAATAGTGAATAAAAGTATCCAAATTAAACAATAAGTTGAGACATAGAATCTGTGCTTGCCAACATGGATTTACCAGCAGAGTGAGAATAAATATTTGTTCTTATGAATCAAAAATGTGGTGCATACAGCTCCATGGAAGCCAATAATGAGAGGGGACAATCAAAATCCAAAGATTCAGGAAATAGTGAGGAAGCAATTGTGTGATTCAAAGATCCAGCATAGCACAAAGAAGAAAGTGTCTGTTTCAACAGAACAGCCAGCCTTCACAGAAGAGATTCCTGAGATTAATGGACAATTTAAAGAGACTTACAGACCTCAAACTGCAAAAAACAAATCAAAACAAATTTAAATCTAGAAACCTACCAGTATTCCAAGTCTCAAGAGAGTACATACTGAGAGAATAGTGAAACCTCCAGACCACCAGAATCTGTGACGTCACAGACTCGGGGAAAAATGGGATAGTTCAAAAGTAATTACATAAACTAGTGTATAAATCTGCATAGTAGGAAAGGCTTGAGTGAAAACGTATAAGATTTTAAGTGACTGGAAGGGTAAATACTGATGAGAGCATTGGAGGCTGAGGTGTGATGCTTATAGATGCTATAAAAACATGAGGGTTATGGATAAGGTAAACAGACAAAATCGTTTTCTCCAAGTTAGGTGAGTCCAAAACTAGAGGGAATTGGTTTAGGGTGAGAAGTGCAAGATTTAATAGGGACCTAAGGGGCAACATTTTAACCCAGAAGGTGGTATGTGTGTATGGAATGAATTGCTAAAAGTAGTGGTGGAGGCTGGTACAATTACATTTAAGAGACATCTGGATGGATATATGAATCAGAAGGGTTTGGAGGGATATGTGCTAAATGCTGGCAAATGGGACTAGGTTTATTTAGGATATTTGGTCAGTATGGACATGTTGGATCAAGGGTCTGATTCCGTCCTGAACATCTCTATGACTCTCTGATTCTTAAACTGAGAAGTTCCATTGTTTCCTTCACTATACTTGAGGTTCCAGTTGTCAAAAACGTAATGATTTCAGCACCTGTTGTTTCTTGTGAAAAATGGGTATGTAATGTCTTGCATGACTTGTGCTTATTACTAATGGATCAGCATCTGTGCAATGTTACTATAAATAACACTGTTACATTAATGCCCAAATTACAGCTGCAACATCAGGTTCCAGGAGGGAAACACATTTTTCAGTTTCACACCCTTCTGTTTTTATTTAAAATTCTTGATGTACTTTTGAAATCTCAGGATCATTCTGTTATTATTTCTTTTTTCCTTCTTCTTCACAAAATTTAGATGTCATGTTTCAATGTTGGTTTCTAAGATTTTAAAATTGAATTTGCAGATTACCTTGAGCAACAACTTTCCCAATCTGAATTGTTTTGGGCTGTTCCATCATTAATTTAATTGTTAATTTTATTACCATCCAATTGGGAAGTGAATTAGGCTCCACTTGGCATTATATGAATTTACTGGAATGATTATGGTAGGAGGCAAGTGGCTATTAAGCGAGGTTGTCGTTTAAACCAATTGGTTTAACCTTCACTTGTTACTCACTCTGACCAATGCATCATTTGTTCTTCATGTGTGCCCACAGGTCATTGGTGGTCAGTGAATATCCTCTAGGTAGTGTATGAGCTCTTTCAAATTCCAAATTGCTGACGCATAACATCAAAGTCAAGGCCATACAAGAGAACAGACCAGAAAACTCATTCTTACCACTTGTGTGGCATCACATGACCACAATGGCTCCTTTCTCTTATTGGCACAAATCATTTGTTTATGAACATCAAGAATATAGTTTCATAAGCAGTGTTTATGTTATTGTTGATTTTGTTTGATAAATAAAGATGCTAAATAAGTATGAAATTCTCAGAAGTAGATGGGCAGGATGATTTTATAACACAAATTAGGGCAGCATGGTGGCCAAGTGGCTAGCACTGCGACCTCATAACACCAGGGACTTGGATTCAATTCCAACCTCAGCTGACTGTGTGGAGTTTGTGCATTCTCCTTGTGGTCTGTTTCCTCCCATAGTGCAATGATATGCAGATTAGGTGGATTGGCCATGTAAAATTGCCCATAGTGTGCAGGAATGTGTAGGCTGGGTGAGTTGGCTGTGATGGAAGCATTGATAGGGGTGTGGGTCTGGGTGGGATGCTCTTTAGAGGAGCAGCATGCACTTGATGGGCCAAATGACCTGTTTCCACACTGTAAGGATGCTACAAATCCAATTTGATGAATAAGGAAGTCACCTTGGTGAACAAGGGAGTCAAATTGTCTCAGGTATAGGTAGGAAAGTGGAGTTGACCCCATTATAATATTAGCAAAGTTCCCTCAGGCGGTTGAATGGTCTACTTCTGTTTCAAATTCATATGTTTATGTGCAAATAAACTGCTCTTCTGTTATAGTAATTATTTTAATACGACAATGTCAAATCTATTGTTTATGAAATGGGTTAATAATTTATATAAATTATATGTAAAACATGTTATATATGAAAAACATCCAAATGCATTATATTTAGTAACAAGAAAAAAACTGCAAAATATTTACAATTTACACTGGCACATACTCAAGCTTATTGGGTGCACGAAAACAGCTCATTCCACATATGGTCTTGCCATGGCTCTGCATGGCTGAATCAGCAGCACTTTCTGCCTAAAAGGTGGAGAAATGAAAATGTTTGAGAATCTCTGTTGTATGTGACTCTAGTCCCCCATCAAACATTGTTAATGGTGTCATGGTGAGGTCTCATAAGCTCCTTTGGCTGTATCAAACTAACCTTGAACAAGCTATCCTTTTTTTAAGTATAGTAAAAGTAAAGCCAGCTGATGACTTTACAAGTCAAATGGGTAAGCCATGTGAAAGACATAACCTTTCAATCAATGGCAAACTCTGCTGTGTCTCCAAGAATGTATAGCGTTGGAATAACTGTGGGCTCACTTCTGCCAGAATCACTGCCTGGAATTATTTTCTCAGGCCAGTTTAGAGAACAGTCAGTGTCAGCCTACGTTCCATAACTGCTGGCCTCACATCAAATTCTATCACCATCATTAGCGCTTGTGGAAAAATAAAGGTAGAATTTCCATGAACGTTCCACAATGTCTTTTGCACTTTGCAAGGAACACCTGTAAATTCCTAACTTTAATTGGAGTAAATTGCTATTTAGTTGTTTAAATTATGTTTTATAATTGAGGCAAATCCATTAAAAGGCAGATATGGATTTACTTCAAATAACTGAAATTAAGTTTCTTTAGAATAATATCAGTATTTTTCTTTTACAAATGGCAGATCATGCATCGCACTAATTCACTGAATACTTTAGGGTAGAAGGGAAAACAAATTTTCTTCACAGACTTTTGCAATTCAATGCCAACTCACGTAATGAAAGTGAAATAAAGAGAAGGAGATAAAGCAAAGGAAAGAAAGATGAAATTAGGAAGAGAGACAAAAGAGTCAGAAAGTAATCATAATATATATATTTAAAATTTACTTTTTCTAAAGATTCCAGTAAGAATTAAATTTTGAAGGAGATTGACCCCACATTTGTTAATTGTTAATTTTCACTTCTAGTGAGCTTGAGGTTTAGTACTTGAGTTTTATTATGCTGTTAACAATTTTTTGCATGGTAATGGACAATCCACAACCTTCTCTGCTGAATCAGATAAATCTTATGCTGTTCCACATACTTGGATACCAAGCATCTAGAGAAGCATTTGAAGGAGCAGGTCACTTCAGAAAGCAATTTCCTGATTTCCCTGTTTAAGACATAGGAGTGGAAGTAAGGCCATTCGGCCCATCGAATCCACTCTGCGATTCAATCATGGCTGATGGGCATTTCAACTCCACTTACCCACATTCTCCCCGTAGCCCTTAATTCCTTGTGACATCAAGAATTTATCAATCTCTGCCTTGAAGACATTTAGCGTCCCAGCCTTCACTGCACTCTGCGGCAATGAATTGCACAGACCCACCACTCTCTGGCTGAAGAAACGTCTCCGCATTTCTGTTCTGAATTGACCCCCTCTAATTCGAAGGCAGTGTCCATGGGTCCTAGTCTCCTCACCTAACGAAAACAATTTCCTAGTGTCCACCCTCTCCAAGCCATGTATTATCAAATAAGTTTATACATGGCTTGGAAAGGGTGGACACTAGGAAATTGTTTCCATTTGACTGTGCATGTCTGGTAATTGGAAATAACTGTGCAATTTATTCTTTAATTCCTGTAAGCTCTTTTTATTCTTTCGTGGGATGTGGGCGTGCCAGCATTTATGGCCCATCCCTAGTTCCCTTGAGAAGGTGGTAGCCATTTGAACCATGTGCTGTAAGGTGACCCATAATGCCTCAGTGAGTGAGTTCTATGATTTTGACCCAGTGACAGTGAAGGAACAATGAAAAAGTTCCAAATCAGCATGTTGAGTGACTTGGAGAAGAATTTGCAGCTGGTGATGTATCATGTACCTGCTGCCCTTGTCCTTCTAGATGAAAGTGGTCATGGGGTTGGAAGGCACTGTCTAAGGTTTTTTGTCATATTTCTGCAGCATATCATGTAAATAGTACGCACTGCTGTTATTGAGTGTTGGTGGTTGTGGAGGGTGTGGATGCTTGTGGATGTGGTGTCAATCAAGCAGGATGCTTTGAACTGGATGTTGTCAAGATTCTTGAGTACTGTAGGAGCTGCACCCATCAGGCAAATGGGAAGCATTCTATCACACTTCTGACTTGTGCTTTGTAGATGATAAACAGACTTTCGGGAGTCAGGAGGTGAATTACTCGCTGCAGTATTCCTAGCCTCTGACCTGCTCTTGTAGGCATTGTCTATGTGGTGAGTCTAGTTGAGCTTCCAGTCAATGGTAACCCCCAGATTCAATGATGGTACTACCATTGAATGATTTTATAACACATATTAGGGTAGTATGATAGCCCACTGGCTAGCAGTGAATGGCAGTGGTTAGGTAGTCTTTTATTGGGAATATTTATAGTCTGGCATTTGTATTGTTTGAATGTTACTTGTCACTTCTTAGCCCAAGCCTGGATATTGTCCAGATCTTGTTGCATTTGAACATTGACTGCTTTGGTATGTAAGAAGTTGCGAATCATGCTAAACATTGTGCAATCATCAGCAAACATCCCCACTTCTGTCCTTACGATGGAGGGAAAGTTACACTCTTTTTCTTGGGAAGTTCTAGCTATTAATCTAAATATTTGGCTTGATTTTCTTATTTTTTAGCTAAATGTTATGATGTGAGAGTTTCATGGCACCTGTTCCATCATGGCTCACGACAACTTTTCTTATGCTCCTGAATTAGGCCCTGCACCTCAGATAGTGCTGATGGAATATTCTCACAGAGAAAATAGACCAAAAGTGAAAGCTCATACTTTGATTTGTAGAAAAGGACTTAATGTGCTGGTAGGTGAGGTTGCTGTGAGAGGAGTTGCTGGTGAAGGGGGCCACACCTCCAGACCCTGCCAGCCTGAACCCAGATAGCGGTTCAGACTATTGACCTGTCTCACATTAACCAAAATTTTCAGCAGTGCAAGAATGTCAATGACATGCTGCACTCCACATGCATCATCAAACTGTTTCCCTTTGTGTTTCCTTTATTCAGAAATGCAAACATGTCTGCAGTCCTCTCAAAGATTTCTCTTGCCAGGAAACTTTGATCATGGTTTCATTTCCCAAATTATTTTCCTCTTTCAATCATTTTACTTGCTTGTGGATCCAAGTTGTGTGACCTTTCACAATTTCATTGAAATAACATTCTTCATGTATGGACACACTCGAACGTTATGAATTCAGGAATGATGGAAAATGATCATTGATTGCATTGCTCCATGGGCTGGGGATACAGGGTCATGGTAGAACCCTGATCCAAAGGGCTTTCATCCCATTTGGTTCAATTGAAATTCCCTGTCACATCATTCATCTCATTGTGAGTGTCTTTGGTCTACTTTGGGAATTTTACCAAGAATAAAACATAATTGGCCCAGCTAAGAACATGCATTGGACTTGAAGTAAGGCTCAAAATTAAGTAGGGCTCCAAATGGATTGATGCTAGTTTAATTCAAAATCTTTTGCTTCATAAGGAACAACACAAAGAACTAGTCTAAATTTGTTCAAGTATTCTGTCTGCTCAGTCAAGTGAAGACACATAGCAGAAATTGGTGACCCTGAATAGCAGTCATTCTCATATCAAGGGATGCCCAATATCAATGATGATAAGGATGATAAACATCCTGCAAACATGTTTGTCTACGGACAGTCAAAGTAAAAGTATTGATTTAACTTGACTTGAGTTGTCACATATCCTGAGATACAATGAAAAGTATTGTTTTATACGCGAATCAGAAAGTCATACCTTGCAGAAGTACATCAAGAACAGAATACAGAATATAGTGTTACAGCTACAGAGAAAGTGCAGAGAAAGATCAACTCCAATATAGGAAAGGTCCATTCATAAGTCTGAAAAAGCAGGGGAGAAGATGTTCTTAAACCTTTGATATGTGTATTCAAACTTTCATATCTTCTGCCCAATGGAAGAAGGTGGAGAGTATAACTGGGATGGAAAGGGGTCTTTGAATATGTTGGCTGCTTTTCCAAGGCAGCCGGACATTTAGATGGAGTCAGTGGAAGGAAGGCCCATTCATGTGATGGATAGGGCTGTGTTCACAACTATCTGTATTTTCTTGGGCAGAGCAGATGCCGTACCAGGCTGTGATGCATTTAGATAGGGTGCTTTCTTTGGTGCATTTATAAAAAATTGGTAAGAGCCATTGTGGACATTCCAAATTTATTTAGCCTTAGCTTTGGTGTGCTTTTTTGATTGTAGCATCGACATGGATGGACTAGGATAGATTATTAGGTAAAAACAATGACTGCAGATTTCCTGATGAAGGGCTTTTGCCTGAAATGTCGATTTTACTGCTCCTCGGATGCTGCCTGAACTGCTGTGCTCTTCCAGCACCACTAATCCAGAAATAGGATAGATTGTTAGTGATATTTATTGCTAGGAACCTGAAGGTCTCAACTACCTCTACCCCAGCACCATGGATACAGAAGCACCATTGATAAAAATTGTTGGCCAGGATAAGGAAATCTTTCTTTCAGAAATGAGATGAAATTTATGACTACACCTTAGGTGCAATAGCATGGAATGCATTTCGAATAAAAACCAAAAAAAACTGTGGTTGCTGGAAATCAGAAACAGAAATTGCATAAATCATCTGTGGAGAGAAATCAGAGTTATTTTTAGTTTTTTTTTCATTATTGCTTGGATTTTTTGTTTTTCCAGAACTCCAATTTGCCTTATTGTTTCTTAATCTGGCAAGAGCGACCATATACCATTTCCAAGTTTTAAAGGAGAAATTCTTTGTCAGTTTTGCCCCTTAATCCAAAATGTTATGAATAAAGCTATTGTTAGAGTTGATGTTTTTTTCAGTCACCAACTGTTACCAGCTTAGAACTGCTCACAATCTGGCAACTTACTTTATGTATTGCTTTCCCTAAACCACCATTGAAATCAGGAACTTTACAACATTACCACATTTTCTAATTTCACATAAAAAAAGCTGAGTGTCAATGGCTAGCATTTCTCAAATATACCTGAAAAGGTGGAGATAATGAGGTAGATTTTAGGTTTCATGACTAAATAAAGAAACTAATAGCAGCAAATCAATTGCTCTTTATATAGCCGAACTAACTTCCTTTTGAAATAGATGGAAAAAATGGATGGGGTATACAATGGCTAAGTGATTCCAAGAACAAAGAAAATTGCAGGTCTTTGGCTCTCCAAGCCTGCACCAATCCAGATCCTCTATCTAGACCTGTCACCTATTTTCTAAGGGTCTGTAACCCTCTGTTCCCTGCCCATTCATGTATCTGTCTAGATATATCTTAAATTACGCTATCTTGCCACCTCTGCCACCTCCGCTGGCAATGCATTCCAGGCACCCACCTTCCTCTGTGTAAAGAGCTTTCCACGCATATCTCCCCTGAACTTTTCCCCTCTCACTTTGAGCTCATGACCCCAAGTAATTGAATCCCCCACTCCAGGAGAAAGCTTCTTTCTATTCACCTTGTCTATACCTCTCATGATTTTGTAGATCCCAATCAGGTCCCCCCTCAACCTCCATCTTGCTAACTAAAATAATCCTAATCTACTCAACCTCTCTTTATAGCTAGCATCTTTCATACCAGGCAACATCCTGGTGGACCACCTCTGCACCCTCTCCAAAGTATCCACATTCTTTTGGTAATGCAACAACCAGGACTTTATCCAGTATTCCAGATTTGGCCAATCTAAAGTCTTCTACAACTGTAACATGACTTGCCAACTCTTGTACTCAATTCCTCGTTCAATTGAAGGAAAGCATGCTGAATGCCTTCTTGACCATTCTATCGACCAGCGTTGCCACCTTCAGGGAACAAACCATCTGAACATCCAGATCTCTCTACACATCGATTTTCCCCAGGACTTTTCCATTTACTGTATAGTTCGCTCTTGAATTGGATCTTCCAAAATGCATCACCTCACATTTGCCTGGATTGAACTCCATCTGCCATTTCTCCACCCAACTCTCTAATCTATCTGATGTATTCTGTGACAGTCCCCTTCAGTATCCGCTACTCCACCAACCTTAGTGTCATTTGTAAATTTTCTAATCAGACCACTTGTACCTTCCTCCAGATTATTCATGTATATCACAAACAACAGTGGTCCCAACACAAGTCCCTGTGGAACACTACTGGTCACAATTTTCCATTTTAAGAAACCCCCTTCCATTATTACTCGCTGTCTCCTGTTGCCCAGCCAGTTCTTTATCCATCTAGTTAGTACACCCTGGACACCATGCGACTTCACCACCTCCATTAGCCTACCATGGGGAACCTTATCAAATTTCTTACTGAAGTCCATGTACATGTATGTGCTGTGCTTTTCCAGCAGCACTCTAATCTAGACACATGACATCTACAGCCCTTCCTTCATCAATTCTTCAAAGAATTCTATTAAGTTGGTAAGACATGAATTTCTCAGCACAAAACCATGTTGCCTATCACTGATAAGCCCATTTTCTTCCAAATGGGAATAGATCCTATCCCTCAGTATCTTCTCCAGCAGCTTTCCTGCTGATGTCAGGCTCACTGGTTTATAATCACCTGAATTTTCCCTGCTTCCCTTCTTAAACAAGGGGACAACATTAGCAATTCTCCAGTCCTCTGGGATCTCACCCGTGTTCAAGGATACAACAAAGATAGCTATTCAGGCCCCAGCTATTTCCTCTCTCGATTCCCTCAGTAACCTGGGAGAGATCCCATCCGGATCTGGGGTCTAGTCCACCTTAATGTCTTTTAGAATACCCAACCCTTCCTCACTCCTTATGCCGACTTGGCCGACAGTAATCAAACATCTATCCCTAACCTCAACATCCGTCACGCCCCTCTCCTCGGTGAATGCCAAAGCAAAATACTTGTTAAGAATCTCACCTATTTCCTCTGACTCCGCACATAACTTTTCTCCTTTGTCCTTGAGTGGGCCAACCCTTTCTCTAGTTACCTACTTGCTCATTATATATGAATAAAAGGCTTTGGGATTTTCCTTAACCCTGTTTGCTAAAGATACCTCATGAACCTTTTCAGCCTTCTTAATTCCTCATTTCAGATAGGTCCTACATTCCCAATATTTTTCCAAAACTTTGCCTGTCTCCAGTTGCCTTGACCTCATGTATACTTCCTTTCTCCTTTTAGCATTTCCACCAGTTTTCTGCTTAAAATCTAGCATAGTACGTAATCTTCAGGGGGTTTTAGATCTCTATTTCTGAAATATTATTTTCTTTTAAATTTTAATGAAACATAATTGCGTTATCAAGTATAATTTGCATCAGATTACCTACAAAAGAAACATGGAAATTTCTGGACATTTCCAAAGATGCATTGAGACACATAGGAAATTCACATCATAATCTAAAAATCTGTGTATTTTCATATATAACCTAATGTCTGGTTTTTATAATGAGTCATCCATTGGCATAAGTCTCAATGTTGAACAACATCATCCTAAGGGCAGTGCTATTAATCACATTGACTGAAATAAAAGCTGTTTTATATATATATATATATATATATATATCTTTTTGCAACAAATTGGAAAAACAATTATTTAGATTACATATAATCATTAATGGAATTAAATATTGTGGAAGTTATTACAAGCCTTTCTTTCACTTTGAGATAAATGTCTTGCTACATATTTTATGTCTGGCAGCATTGACAAAAGCTCCAAATGTCAGGTCCTCTGTTAAAAAAAAACAAGCCAGGCATTTATTCAGTTAGGGATATCCATATAATGAGATTACCACATTGTTCCATTTAGGAACGTTCTGCATTAGTCACAAATTCTCAGTTTCAATAAAGTTTTCACACTTGAATAAAAAACAGACTTATGACAAATGTTAAATGAATAACTGACACCAATTTGAGGGAAGCTAGGGAACTGTCGGTATGGTTAGATTTAATCCATGAAAATTCACCTCTATGTGTGACGGAGGTTAACTAGTGAATATGTCACACCTCATTTAAGTAATACGGACCATTTTGTTTTGATAGGTATGACCGATCACAGCTGAGAGATTATATCAATGGGCTGTCCCACTGTTTCCTGTACCAAGGGTCGACAGCATTATAAATTTCCGGACTTGGAGCAACTTTCATAGGGATTGCATTTAACTGAAGGATAAGACTAGCACATTGCTGCTGTGTCCAACCCTTAGATTATGGCTCTGAAGATTTGTGAACATTGGTCCCTGCTCATTTTCCTCTTCCTTCCCTTTTGTCTAGGTCAGGAAGAATACTCGGAGGTGAGCGTGAAAGATATTGCAAACGTGACAAAAGTTGTTGAAAACCATGAAGGTTCCAGGTATTTAAAGAGCGAACAGACTGAAGCTGCAAACCGTACAGGTGGGGTAAATTTGAAATCAGCTGCAGCTGACAAGACAGGAAAAGTACAAATAAAGCTGAAAAGAAACAAATTTGAAACTAAGGTGATAGAACAGCCAACTTCTAAGGTACTCTGAACTGTTTTTATACACAAAGATGGTAATAGTCCTGAGGCAGTTTGGCTTCAGCTGGTGTAAACTGGAGTAATGTGAATTTTAGGATAACAAAGTTAAGTCGATTTTCAATTAATGTTTAATTTCGGACAAAATTCCAGTGAAGTTTCTTTTGTTCAAGGTAGAAAGAGAAATGTGTTTGCAATGTTTATTTTGGGATTGCTCATGAATTTATTGTGTTGCTGCTAAAATGAAACAATCAAAACAGAAATGGACATTTTTAAAATAGAATAATCAAAGACATTATAATGGAATCATTAAAAAGGAGCAGTGTAATCCATACTTTCAATTAGATTTTTTTAATGAAGTGGCAGTGAAAATGCATAAATGAAGTTTCTCATTATTATTCCTTTTAACTTATTTAAACTGTTGTAACCTTTATTGGGAATGTTAGCTTTGAAATTTCTCCATTTTAATGTTAGAATGTTTTCTTATAACATTCACTGTCCTGTATGGTCAAGTTAGTTTGTAGAGTTTGCAGGCAGTCAGCCAGGACAGGATAATCTATTTTGAAAATATCAAATTAGACAAATCAAATTAACCAGAAGAGTAGCACTGTACTGAATCTGAATGTTTTGGGGTATGCTGTAATCTAGAGGCTGCACTGCACAATTACTTTTACAGCAACTTTTCTCTTATGATTATTCAGTCTGACAAAAAAATACATGGAGCAGTAACAAAAGTATTGTTGTTCACACTTATTAGATATTTAACTCGATATAGTAGAAAATATTTTATGAATTTTGTTGCAACTGTGAAGTGATACTAATGCGTTCCCATATGTTATGGTACTCAATAAACAAGTATAGCAGGAGAAATTGAGGACTGCAGATGCTGGGGATCAGAGCTTAAAATGTGTTGCTGGAAAAGCGCAGCAGGTCAGACAGCCTGATCTGCTGCACTTTTCCAGCAACACATTTTTAAACAAGTATAGCAGTCAAATTCTACAGCAAACCAAAAACGATTTTACATCTGAACCCTCAAATTAAACAATGATTGAATTGTATCTATTATTGTTCTTCAAACTTGTCATATACAGAGCAAATAACATTTTAAAAATTGGTACTTCCACATATCAGTCATAAGAATGTCAATACTTATCTGATGCAAAATAACTTCCCTGTTTTTCCTAACACTTCAATATTTGTGTTCTCAAAGTTTTATTGAATTTCCTTGTTGATGATCTGTCTCATTGATCTTAGCAGCTAAATGTGGCAACAAATTTTCTGTTTTAATATATAATGTACAGAAAAAAGGTACTATTAAGATGATGGAACAGTCAACTCCAAACAGCATCATTATGAAGGCTACCAGTATTATGTCAGGGTAACTGAGATTGAAATAATTGGTGGCATTTCTGATGTTATCTATAATTCAAAAGCATATTTTCAAAACAAATTCTTTGTAAGTAAATAACAGCAGTGTTAAATTTTTTACCAGAAACATGACTTGTGTACAAGATGAAGGTGCAATTGCTATGCACATGATTACACTGTTTAAATGCAATGTTTTATTCTGTGGTTTATTTTTCAAATGTTTGTTATGATACTATGGTAATAAATACATCTTTGCAGTATTAAGTTTGATTGTATTATATTTGCGATTCAAATACTTTTTCATTGTTATCTTTTTAAATTATGTATTTAAACATTCGTTTGATTATCTGCCATGCAATGAAATGTAAGCTAGAGTTTATTCCATTTACCTTAAATGCTGTAATATATGTTAATTATTATATTTGCTTATTTGATGGTTTTGACCTCTATACTTTGGCTTCAGACATGTATATGATCAGTCATTTTACCAGTTAGAAACACAGAAACTATGTTTCCTGAATACAGAAAATAAATGAGAAAATGGGAGATCATTTGCAAACATGCAAAAATCATATGTACTTGACTCAATCCTTACCTAAGCATTAACTCCACCTCATATCAAACTCTGTTGGAAAGCCAAGGGGTTTTTCAATCAGGGGATGTTTAACTGCTGACCATTCATTTCTTGCTTAACTAACACACATGATTTTCTAACAAAGAACAGGTAAATGGGCAAAACTGTGGCAGATGGAGTTCCATAGAAGCAAATGAGAGCTTATCCATTTTGGACTGAAAAAGCATAGATCGGGTACTTGCTAGACGGTTTGAAGTTCAATCCTGGGGATTCAAAGACTCTTGGGGTTCAGGTGTATAGATATTTACAGTCATGAACAGGTACAGAAAATAATTAAGACAACTAATGGAATGCTGCATTTTATATCAGGAAGACTAGGGTATCAGGCTGCAGAAGTTATGCTGCAGCTATACAAACCCTAGTTATATCCCACTTGATGTATTGTGAGCAGACTTGAGCAATGTACAAGGATATATTGCCCTTGGAGAGACTAAAATGTAGGTCTCCAAGAGTGGTACCCGCCCGCACTTCAGAGATTAACAGATTAAGTTATGAGGAGATGTTATGCATATTAAGTCTATTTTCTCAAGAATTGGGAAGGTTATGGGGTGCAAGGGCCTGCAAGGTTAAGGGGTGATCTAATCAAAATCTTCAAGATATTAAGTGAAAAAGTAAGGGCAGATAAAGTTAAATTTCCACTGGATGGAGATGCTAAAACTAGGTGGCATAATTTACAAATTAGCGCCAGACCCTTCAGGACAGAGGTCAAGAAGCATTTCTACACACAAATGGTGGTAAAAGTTTGGAATTCTCAGTTGATGCAAGACCAGCTGCTAATTTTAATATTTAAATATTTGTTAAGCAAAGGTATTAAGGAATATTGATGAAAGGAAGGTATATGGAGCTAGGCTACAGTTCAATTATGATCTAATTGAATGGCTGAAAAGCTTGATGGATTGAATGGAACACTCCTGTTCCTATGTTCTGAACACTTTGTACAGCAGTATACCAGTCAATGAAAGCAGACAGCAGGTGCTGCAAGCAATTATGAAGCAAATTATACATTGGTTTTCATTGTATGAAGATTTGGGTCCAGAGTAAGGATGTCTTACACTAATTAATATGGCCTTGGTATATTACATGCAGTTTTGGACTCCCTACCGAAGAAAGAATATATTTGTCCTTGAGGGAGAGAAGCAGCGATTCA
Source organism: Chiloscyllium punctatum (assembly GCF_047496795.1). Lineage (NCBI taxonomy): Eukaryota > Metazoa > Chordata > Chondrichthyes > Orectolobiformes > Hemiscylliidae > Chiloscyllium > Chiloscyllium punctatum. The sequence goes on from NC_092739.1 coordinate 123,309,073, forward strand.
ATAGACTGATGCCATTGTTGACAAGACTGTGCTATGGTTTGACTGGACATGTATTCACTAGATTTGGAACAATGAGAGGAAATTGATTGAAATGTATGGACAGACTAATGATATTTTCCCTAGTTGCGGAGTTTAGAACCAGTGGACACAGATTCAGGTTGATGGGTAGACCATTTAGGACTGAAATAAGGAAAACTGCATTTATTCAAAGGTTACTGAACCTGTGAAAATGTCTATGATAGAAGGCTGGAGAGGCCAAGTCATTGAATATATTCAAGAAAGCGATAGATTTATTTACATTTAGAAGATAGTAAGGGATATGGGGAGAAAACAGGGACATGCATTGAGATAGAGGATCAGTCATTATCACTTTGAATGGAACAGCAGGTTCAAAGGGCCTACTGATTGACCTGCTTCTCCTAGTCTGTATGTTACTCTGTTAACAGACAGAATTTAATGGAGCACTGTATCTCATAACGGGATTGGTTAGTTCAAATCTGTTTTCCAAGTAAGTTGCTGGAATTATCAAGGTAAAAACAATGACTGCAGATGCTGAAAATCAAATACTGGATTAGTGGTGCTGGAAGAGCACAGCAGTTCAGGCAGCATCCAACGAGCAGCGAAATCAACGTTTCGGGCAAAAGCCCTTCATCAGGCTGGAATTATCAGTTGATAATGGCATGTTGAGGTGAATGGGCAACATGGATATAGGTGAACCACACAACCAGCAATGTAACTCCTTAATCAATGGAATTAAAGGCTTAAATAATGAATGAAAAAAGGACTGAAGGTGATCAGAGTTTGTGGATTCAATGTCAAATCAGACATGACACAAGCAATAAAAGGGGAATATTATGTTGGTAACAGGTCTCCTCTGTCAGCTGGAGATCTAACAGGAGACTCTTGTTGCATCTATTGCTTCTTAATTCTGACAGAAATAAGTGCACATTGAGCCCTTAACTGGTCAGCACAGGGCATCCCTAAGATCAAGGTCTTTGTGGTGTAAGACTTACTCACTGAGGGCTTAAAGCCAATCAGTGACCAGGAGCTCCTTGCTGCTGGTCAGCATTATGGTTGTGTAACATAATCCCTGCAGGTTAGAATCGATGAGGAACCCACACCAGAGGGGAGGGTGAAATAGGTTTGTGGACATGAGGTCACGGTTGCAGGGGGGTGTTTCAGAAGAAAGGGCATGGGTTAGTTCTCAGTGGGCTCTTCCCTTCATGATGCCAGGTCCTTCAGTCAGGCAATGAATGTCTCCAAATAAAGGACTCACTGTCAGAAGGTTGCTGGTGGGATTGGCTTTTCAACTTCCTCGTGTAGTAACTTGCTTATCTGGTTGATTACCAGGGATGAAATGAAGTCCCTGAATGGGCATTAATTATCCACCTAAGGTTCTGAATTATCAGCCTGGCAGAAAGGCTGTTGGCAAGCCTTCCTGCCCTGACCTTAATAACACTAAGGTCGTAATGGGCAGTGCACCCAGCCCACACCATCTGACTTGGTTAAATTTCCTCCTGCCTCCTAACTCACCACCAGTGCAGCAAAACATTAAATTTCACCCAAACAGAAGGTGACAAAGGTTGGATTCAGAGAGAGAGAAAAAAGTACATGAAGTCAGAATAGAAGAAACTTTAAAAATATATATTAAATTATTCAACCTGTCAGAATGAGTCTCTATATTTTTATTGATATATTTTCTGGGTTAGAGAGGTTGATTAATATTAATCAACAAATACCAAATTATTAAAAAGCTCGACTTAACATTCTGTACTGTGTTTCATGAGCAATTAATGACCAAGAGCAGCAACCCCACGAAGTTCTGGGAGTTACTCAGTTTCATTCTTGGAAAACTTGCTGGGAAGTGTCAATCATCCAGAAACTTCTGACAACAAGCAATTTAATCAGAATCTCTTCCTCACCACAATAAGCTGGGCAATTTTCACAATACCAAAATGTGTACTCATATATTGTTACATTTTCAGTAAATTCCAACCTAGCATTATTTATGATAATCAATTATGATATGAACTTGACATCATTCATTTGTCTACTTTAGTAATTATAGGATTTTTTTTATCTAAGAAACTATAAAAAATATTTTAACTTTAAAACTTGTTGTCCTAAAATCAGATGCCTTGAGTGACTTTCTAATCTTATCAATTTAGTTCTTGTTAAATTGTGCTTGCCAATTAAGAATTGTTTTTTGTTTTGAGGAACAACATGAGATTGTGGATAGGCCTGCTCATTTCGAATGTAATCGTTGTTGTTACCGAGCAGAGCCTGGTCCCCGTGGATGGCCTGGTCCTCCTGGCCCAGCTGGTATTCCGGGTGAGTTATTAATTGTGTTTTTTTTAACATTTCTTTTCCAATTTTAACCCATTCTTTATTCCTATAGATAATTGTTGCCATTTAAGAATGAAATGAGGAGCAATTCCTTCACTCAGAGGGTGAGGAGCATTTGGATAAAGCCTGTGAAGGGCAAGCCACTGTCTTGGTTACAGAAAGAGACAGATAGACTTTTAGACACTAAAGGTATCAAGAGATATGGAAAGGGGGCAGGTGTTGATGTAGAGGATCAGCCATAATCATACTGAATGATGAAAAAGGCTCATAGGCTGTTCTCTGCTCCTATTCTCTCTGTTTTTTTGTTTTGTATCATTACACAAAGACCAGCAAAACATTCAGTATGTCATCAAAATTACCATTATTTATCTGAGTCTACACATTAAGGATGGATTTAAGTGCATCAGAACATCCTTATCAGTTTAGAGGAGGGAGTAGAATTCTTTCATCGAATGTAGAGGCTATAGCTTAATTTTCTCGTAGAATCAGGAGTGTGGTGGAATATTGTCCATCTAACTGGATATATCCAGCTTCAAAAATAAATCATTCAAGAAGCTTGACTCCATTCAAGACCAATTGCAAATTAGGCTGCAAACAACCATCATTTTAAGATGCACTTGTGCCATCATTGTGATCAGTGACAGCATCTAAAAGGTGCATTGTGGAAACTTGCTAATGCATTTTATGAATGCAGAAACCAGAAGGTCAAGGCAGCAGAGACATCGAAGCACTACAACAGGGTCATCTGTTTACAGTGTGGAAGATTATACACCACCAAACCAGCTCCCTCCCCATCCCATTCTTCCCAATTTAACCCCTCTGTGAAAAGTCAGTAATAAAACAAGCATGTCCCACAGTCAAAAAGTGCTATGAACAGGCTACATTAATGTAGTGAGATTTCTACTTCTTAATGATAGGATTTCTACCGCAGACCACTCTGATCTCCAGCATCTGCAGTCCTCACTTTCTCCTCATGTGACCTGTGTTCTTGTAACACTCCCTGAGGTGTTGATGCTGAGACATTGAGTGAATTTAAGGAGGAGATAATCAGATATTTAATTAGTAATAGTTTGAAGTGCTATGAATAGCAGACAGAATTTGAGGCTGAGATGAGATCAGCCAAGATCAGGCATTCAATGGCAGATCAGGCTGAATTGCCTAGTCCTTCTCCTGGCTTTATGGTGTCAAACAAAACACCATTCAGAGCAAGCAGTGAGCTGAAGTTGACAAGTACTCGCTTTGTGATTGAGACTTGTCAATGTCTATTTTGCTTGGTCAGTGGAGGATAGAAAGCTTCGTATTAAGGACACAAGATTTGCAGTTAATAAGATCATTAGCAAGCACTAATCCCACTTAATAGGCAACTCAATGCTGCCCAGTACAACAAGTTGGTCTCAGTATTGACAAAGATGTCTTTACTGGATACAACAGATTCTGATAGATTTCTTGACAGCTCATGTTGATCAAGAACTTTCAGAATTTTGCCTAGCATCTGTCTTTCCTTGCAAAGAAGTAAAGGAATTTGAGGATAGCTACCTATACTCTCTCTCCATTTGCTAGAAGCTGCTGCCTTTAAAAGGTGACTGAAAGACTGAACAATCAGTGTGTCAATCACCCTCTATCAACAGTGAAGAAAGGAAAGGACTTGGAAAGAAGAAAATTGAAAATCAGAAGGACTCAAGAAATAAAAGGACACCTCACTAAATCCTATGGCTGGGCACTATTGAACTGTGTTCACCTTAGTTGTTTCTTTTCCCAGCATTAATATTGATTTGTTTGTTTGTCTAATTCTGTCTGCAATTATGTGAGGTGTAAAGAAGAAGTTAAAGATTAATTTAGTAAGTTATAAGTCAATAAATTATATTATATTTGATTGTGGTTAAAATTGATTATCATAATAAAAAGTAGTTCTAGTTAAATGGCACGACGGGGTCCAGTGTACAAATGGTCCACTCCTTTCCTCTCTCCTCTCTTCATATGATTAGCTTCAATGTACTTTTGACATAGAGCTATTTTTCATCAAGCAGCTGGAAGTAATATGAACATAATAAATTGTGTGCAATGATGATATTCCACCCTTGCATTCCAAACAATATCACAAAATATCTGGACCTTTCTTGATTCATGTGGTTTAGTATGACAGTCTGTTCAATCATCATTTAAACTTTTGAGCACCCTGAATTTATTTGAATTTTGGCTTTGAGACACATTTATCTAAGTATCCACTCTATAAAGATGTCAACTGGTAATCGAATACTGATTGACTTCTGGAGCACAAATATCTGCATTTTCTATAGGAAACCATGGAAATAATGGAAATAATGGGCTCCCAGGACATGAAGGTGATAAAGGTGATCAAGGCCGTAAAGGCGACATGGGACCCCGAGGAGAACGCGGAGTTCAAGGCATTAAAGGAGAAAAGGGACAAGCAGGCATCCCATCAGAACTCAAAGTAAGAACAATATTATTCCATTCACCACACAGGATTGTATTGTGTAAAACTAATGGACAAATATTGGTTAATGTTCAGTAAGGTGCATAACATTTAGGTGCATAACAATGACACAGCATAAAAATGAATTTTATTTCTTCTTTTGAGTTATCATTTGGGTTAATCAGGTAAACTTTTACCTGCCCAAGATCACAATCATAGTGGTTTATTATCACTGGTCTGAAAGTAGATTGTTATTAAATACATCAGCGGTTATGTAGCCAAAAACGTTCATGATATTTGCATATTTGTTCAAATAAAGTGATACCTCACTTTTCTCCCTTTAATTAACATAGGTTGCTTTCATGGCTTCTATGGCAACTCATTTCACAAACCAGAACAGTGGCATTATCTTCAGCAGTGTGGAGACCAATGTTGGAAGCTATTTTGATGTTATGACTGGAAGATTTACTGCACCTATAAAAGGTAAATTCATGTCTTTACAGTTGGTTCATTTGCTAAAAAGTACAGAATGTAATTTCTCTGTTTTTTCAAAGAAAGAATAATCAAAATCTGGAACTAACTTCCTCAAAAGACTGTATCTACTCAGAGAATTTGTCCTTTCATGTATATCCTCAGATAAATTGTTAAATAATGATATCAAGGGATATAAAACATATTTATCGCATTGTGATGCAGATCAACTATAATCCAATTGAAGTGTAGAGCAGAATTGAGGGGACAAACTGAAATTTTCTGTCATTATCTCTTTCTAATTTTAGAATAGATTTTAAAGTTAAAAAGCTATGTGCAATTGATTAGTAGTTACCAATAAATATTTACTAATTAGTGGCTATAGCTTTATTAACATTTTGAGTGAATGTTAACAGTCAAAGTGTGGAATGATGTTGCTGTGGCATGTAAAATCAATATTTTTTGACCACATTGAATTCATAAAGCATTCCCAGATCAGGTACATGGTTACAACAATACCAATACTCCAGCTACTCATTAGTAGCAATATAACAGATATGCAAGACCTGAAGAACGCCTCCAATTGCAGCAAGCCATGTCCATAAGATTGGGAATAGTGAAATGGGGAGATGGTAGTGATTCAGTAAGGATGAAATGGAAAGTCTCTTGAAGAGTCATCTTACACTGAATATGATTTTGAATCTTACAACCAGTGTGCTGGTTTCTTAGTTCAGTGAATTATTTCTAATAATTTTTCACTTTAAGAAGTTATTTTGGTTGTTGGCAGATCTTTGCAATAAAAGCATGTGTAATTGCAATTCTAAACCACATTTTAATTTGTCAATTTTTAAATTTTAAATATCAAAAACAGTTAATGACAAATTTTAACCTCTTATTGACTATTACGTTCAAATTAAAGACAATTGGAAAAATTACTATTGGATGACCTTGCAGAAATTAATTTCATGATTTTGAAGCTGCTTTGAATTGCTACAGAATGGCAATGTATTCAAATAGCAGGAGGCACATTTTAAAATAAGTGAAACAGATGCAACTGTCACTAAGAACTGTACTACAATTGAATAAAGGCAACTACAGAAGCATGAGGGAGGAGCTGGGCAGAATTGATTGGGAGAGGAGCCTAGCAAGAAAGACAGTAGAACATCAATGACAGGAATAATTCAGGAGACACAGCAAAAATTTATCCCAAGGGAAAAGAAGCATACCAAAGGGAGGATGAGGCAACCAAGGCTGATCAGGGACAGCATAAAAGCAAAAGAGAAAGCCTACAATGTGCTAAAGAGCAGTGGGAAGCCAGAGAATTGGGAAGCCTACAAAGACCAACAGAGGAAAACAAAAAAAAGGAGAGAAAAAATTAAATATGAGGGTAAGCTAGCCAGTAATATAGAAGATTACAAGACTTTCTTTAGATGTATAAACAGCAAAGGAGAGGCAAAAGTGGACATTGGGCTGCTGGAAAATGACACTGGAGAAATGTAGTGGGGAGCAAAGAAATGGCAGAGGAACTGAATAAGTATTTTGCATCAGTCTTTGCAGTGGAGGACACAAGCAATGTCCTAAAAATTCAAGAGAGTTGGAGGGAGGTATAAATGAGTACAGTGGCCATCACTAAGGAGAGGATGCTAGAAAAGCTGAAAGATTTGAGTGGAAAAGTTACCGGACCAGATGGGCTACCCGCTATAATTCTGAAGGAGAGAGCTGAAGAGAGTGGAGGCATTATTAGTGACCTTTCAGGTATCACTGGAGTCAGAGAGGGTCCCAGAGGACTGGAAAATTGCTCTTGTAACCATCCATTTAAGACGGGAGTATGGCAAGATATGGGAAATTATAGGCGGATTAGCCTGATCACAGTCGTTGGGAGGATTTTGGAGTTCATTGTGAAGGATAGGATTCCTGATTACTTGGAACTGCATTGTAAAATAGGGTCAAATCAGCACGCTATCATCAAGGGGAGACCATGCCTGACAAATCTGTTAGAATTCTTTGAGGAAGTAATGAATAGGTTAGACCAAGGAAAGCCAATAGATGTTATCTATGTGGACTTCCAGAAGGCCTTTGATAAGGTACTACCCAGGAGGCTGCTGAGTGAAATAAAGGCCTATGGAGTTAGAGGCAAGTTACCAACATGGCTGTCTAGCAGGAGGCAGAGAGTGGGGATAAAAGGGTCCTTCTTGGGATGGAAGCCAAATGGTGGTGTTCCATAAGGGTCAGTGTTGAAGCCACAAATCTTTGCTTTATACATTAATGATCTGGACGAAGGATTTGAGGGCATTCTGCTAAGTTTGCAGAAAATAGGGGGAGGGACAAGTAGTATTGAGGAGGCAGGGAGGCTGCAGAAGGATTTGGGCAGGGTAGGGGAATGGGCAAAGAAATGGCAGATGAACTACAATGTGGAAAATTGTGTGGTCATGCACTTTGGTCAGATGAGTAGAGGCTTGGACTATTCTCAAAAGGGGGAGAAAATTCAAAAATCTGGAGTGCAAAGAGATTTGGGAGTTCTAGTCTGAGATTCTCTTAAGGTTAACTTGCAGGTTAAATCAGTAATTAAGAAGACAAATACAATGCTGTTATTCACCTTGAGAGGACTAGAACATAAAAGCAGGGATGTACTTGTGAAACTTTATAAGGCTCTGGTCAGACCACGTTAGAATATTGTGAGCAATTTTAGACCCCATACCTCAGGAAAGATGTATTGGCCTTTGAGCAGGTCCAGAGGAGTTTCACAAGAATGATCCTAGGAATGAAAGAATGAAAAGCTTTAACATATGATGAACATTTGAGGACTCTGGGACTACAACGTATGAAGTTTAGAAGAATGAGGGGGGATTTGATTGAAACTTACAGAATACTGAACGGCCTGGACAGCGTGGACATTGGGAAGAGATTTCCATTGGTAGGAGAGACAAAGACCCAAAGGTACAGCCTTAGGATAAAGGGAAGACCTTTAGAATGGTGGTAAGGAGAAGCATCTTTAGCTGGAGAGTGGTGAATTTGTGGAATTCATTGCCACAGAGGCTGTGGACACCAGATCATTGTGTATATTTAAGACAGAGATAGATAAGCTCTTGATTGCCAAGGGGATCAAGGGTTACAGGGACAAAGTAGGAAAGTGGGGTTGAAAAACCTGTCAGCCATGATTGAATGGTGGAGCAGACTCAATGGGCCAAATGGCTTAATTTCTGCTCCTATGTTCTTATGGTCTAAAGTGTTATAACTGCTTTGATTGATAAATCTAAGTTAGGTTGTGCAACTTTAATAGAACATTTTGTTGACATTTCCATGCAATCCACCATTATGACAGAATGCTTGCTTAATTCAGTTTGAAAAAGCTAAAGTTATCTCAAGCAGAGGGATTCTGAATTCACACTATGACTGGCTGCTTAGAAAGAGTTAAAAAGCACACAACACCAGATTATAGTCCAACAGGTTTATTTGGAAGCACTAGCTTTCGAAGCACTATTTCTTCATTAGGTGGTTGCAGAGCAGGATCATAAGACAAGGAATTTCTGGCAAATGGTTACAGTGTCATGCGCCTGAAATATATTAAACAAACTTTGATTAAGTCTTTCGTCTTTTAGAATAGGTTTACTAGTTTCAGTTTGTTAATACATAAATCCCAAAATGACTTTAAGTCACATCCTCAAGATAACTTTAGGTTTTCCAACAAATGGTTTCACCTCAGCTCAGACAATGCATTAAAGGTGTGAGGTTAAAGTCTGTCTATGTCCCAATCTTGAATCAGACTACTTCTATTTCCAAAGTGGGATTTACAGAATCTTACATGGATTGACTGTAGGTTGTGCATTTTTTTGAGCAAAATAAAATATAATTCTACAAATACAGATTAACCCCATAAACGTGCGTGTGTGTGTGTGTCCCCACCCCGGGTACTGAACTTGGCTATCAGCTTCTGCTCAGCCACTTTATGTTGTTACCTGTCCGAATGTCTATCTTGGCAGATAGTCATCCGAGACTGAATGTCCCGGACCGCTAACATGTTCCCCGACTAGGAGGGAACACCCCTGCCTGGTGATTGCTGTGCAGTGTTCATTCATCCATTGTTGTTGCGTCTGCTCAGTCTCACCAATGTACCGTGCCTCATGGCATCCTTGCTTGCAGTCTATAAGATAGACAACATTGGCCGAGACACATGAGTACCTGCCGCATACATGGTGGGAAGCGTCCCTACATGTAATAGTGGTATCCATGTCGACCATCTTCCACGTCTTGCAGTGGTTACCATGCAGAGTTGTATGGTGTTGGCCTGAAGGCTGGGCAGTTTGCTGCGAATAATGGTTTGTTTAAGGTTTGATGGTTGTTTAAAGGTGAGAAGTGGAGGCAGAGAGGAGGTCTTGATGAGATGCTCATCCTCATTGATAAGGTGTTGCAGGCTGCGAAGAACATGACATAGCTTTCCAGCTTCTGGGAATTACTGGACAACAAAGGGTACCCTATAAGTTGTATTCCATGTCTGTCTCCTGAGGAGGTCATTACAGTTTCTCATTGTTGGCACACAGACAGACTTTAACCTCACATCTTTAATGCATTGTCTGAGCTGAGATGATACCTTTTGTTAGAAAACCTGAAATTGTCTTGAGAATGTGATTTAAAAGGAGTTCTGGGATGTACATTTTAACGAACTGAAACTAGCAAACCCATTCTAAAAGATGACAGATTTAATCTCAGTTTGTTTTATTATATTTCAGCCGCATGAAAATAATCTTTTGCTATAAATTCTGTATCGTATGGTCCTGCTCCACAACCACCTAATGAAGAAGCAATGCTTCAAAAGCTAGTGCTTGCAAATAAACCTGTTGGACTATAATCTGGTGTTGTGATTTTTAACTTTGTCCACCCCAGTCCAACACCAGTTCCTCCAAATCATGCTTAGAAAGGCTATTAAAGGATCATTACCTTTTTATATGGTAATTGAGCAGATGTTTATGTTTTTATCAGAGATTAGTGACTTCAGGAGATTTAAAAGTTTTAAATGGATTTATGGATATTTCCACAATCAGTTGTAAAGGGTGAGAACTCTATTTAGCGTCATAGAGATGTACAGCAGTCCAACCCGTCCACGCCGACCAGATATCCCAACCCAATCTAGTCCCACCTGCCAGCACCCGGCCCATATCCCTCCAAACCCTTCCTATTCATATACCCATCCAAATACCTCTTAAATGTTGCAATTTGAGTATTAGAAATTCCTTTCTCATCGCCAGATTTTATCTTCTATTGTGACATAGAAGATGTGACATAGAGGGTAGGATTTGATATTAAAGGTATGAGGAGCCACAGAGGAGTATAATTTGGCATGGAGTGTACAAAGGGCAAATGTATATGCGTAGCATCATTTAATTTGTATGGAATGTATCAGGACCCATGGAAGTTGGATGGGGTGGAGGTATTGAAGAGATGTGATGGCAAGGTCCTTAAAGCCTAATAACATCAAAACTAAATGGGATGAAGACCCTAAGATGGAAGTAGGCCTTGCTATCCAGCCCACCTCAGCATCTGCCTGCCCTATGGCTGCCAAGGACTTGCTAATGCAATCGATTAATGTGACTTCATCCCTCTCTCAAGTTTTTCTGGATATATTTTAATGAGGTGGATCTGAGAAGTTGAGAGTTCAGAAACTTCCAGACTTGAACTAGAGTTATAGAGTCATAGAGATGTACAGCACCGAAACAGACCCTTTGGTCCAACTCATACCTGCTGACTAGAAATCCTAACCTAATCTAGTCACATTTGCCAGCACTTGGCAATTGCAACATATAAAAGGCATCTGGATGTGTATATGAATAGGAAGGTTTTAGAGGGTCATAGGCCAAATGCTGGCAAATGGGACAAGATTAATTTAGGATATCTAGTTGGCATATCTAGTTTCCATGCTGTACAGCACAATGGCTGTACGGCTCTATGGTGGGAAATGAGCTGCTTTCTTTGTTTCCCTTTGGACAATTCACATTTTCTCTCCCTTTCACTTGGTACTTTGTAAATGTTCTCCAAGAAGTCTAAAGCACACCTTCATTTTGGAAACCCAAAGTTTCTATAACACCAGTTTAGGTATTGATCTGTGATATTCCTATTGTCTGCCAGATTTGCACAATTAATGTGGATTTTGCATAGCTTTGACAGTTACAGACTTGATGGGCAGAAGGGACTCTTCTGTACTGTATGGTTTTGTGAATTGAAACCTTCATGGACGCCACAGGATGTCATGTGTTCAAGTGCAGATTCCACTGAGATCATTGCCGCAGACATTACTCATGTGGGAGATAGCAACACATTTCATTTTCTCACCCAAGCCAAATTTAAGTGTTTCTTCCTCAAGTTCACTAACTGACCTTTAATGTTTGCATCTCTCCTCTTGCCTTCTATAAGTACGTGCTAACGGGGTTGGTATTCAATGATCCTCTCAGGTTTTCCTTGATCCGTCCAGACAGAGAAGCCAAGCAAATGTGAATATAAATTCATCTGAGTATTGCAAGGTTACCAAATATGTAGAGTCATAGAGATGTACAGCATGGAAACAGATTCTTCAGTCCAACTCGTCCATGCCAGCCAGATATCCTAACCTGAACTAGTCCCATTTGCCAGCACTTGGCCCATATCCCTCTCAACTCTTCCTGTTCATATACTCATCCAGATGCCTCTTAAAGACCGCAATTGTACCAGCCTCCACTACTTCCTCTGGCAGCTCGTTCCATACACGAACCACCCTCAGCATAAAAAAGTTGTCGCTAAGGTCCCTTTTATATCTTTCCCCTCTCACCTTAAACCTTATGCCCTCCAGTTCTGGACTTCCCCACCCCAGGAAAGAGACTTTGCCTATTTCTCCTCTCCATGCCTCTTATGATTTTATAAACCTCTATAAGGTCACCCTCAGTCTCCGATGCTCCAGGGAAAACAGCCCCAGCCTATCACTGTAGCTCAGATCCTCCAACCCTGGAAACATCCTTGTAAACATTTTTTGAACCCTTTCAAGTTTCAGAACTTCCTTCCGATAGGAGGGAGACCAGAATTGGGCACAATATTTCAAAAGTGGCCTAACCAATGTTCTGTACAACCACAACATGACCTCCCAACTCCTATACTCAATACTCTGACCGATAAAGAAAAGCATACCAAATGCCGCCTTCACTGTCCTATCTACATGCGACTTTTCTTTCAAGGAACTACGAACCTGCATTCCAAGATCTCTTTGTTCAGCAACACTCCACAGGACCTTACTGTTATGTGTATAAGTCCTACTCTACTTTGCTTTTTCAAATCACAGCTCCTCACATTTATCTAAATTAAACTCCATCTGCCACTCCTCAGCCCATTGGCCCATCCGAACAAGATCCTGTTGTACACTGAGGAAGCTTTCTTCACTGTGCACTACACCTCCAATTTTGGTGTCATCTGCAAACTTACTAACTATATCTGTTACACTCACATCCAAATCATTTATATAAATGATGAAAAGTAGTGGACACAGCATCACTCCTTGTGGCACTCCATTGGTCACAGGCCTCCAGACTGAAAAGCAACCCTTCACCACCACCCTCTGTCCTCTACCTCTGAGCCAGTTCTGTATCCATCATTATGTACTAATGAATTTCATATGTCTAAGTACATGGAAATTGTAGAATATCTCTGTAACAAATATCATATTACAGGTTTGTGCATTCATTTAATCCCCCAGTACTTCCTCACAAACAACCCATTAGTCTGAGATATTTGGGGTTAAGTTTGACTTTGAAGCTGAGTATCTTGAGTTATAATAAAAATAAACACACTAAGTTTTGACAGATGGGAAGTCAAACAGCATGTTCAGAACTGAAGAAGCGTCACTGGATCCGAAGCATAAACTCTGTTTTTTCTCTATACTGCCAGACCTGCTGAGTTTCTTCAGCAATTTCTGTTTTTGTTGCTGATTTCCAACATATGCAGTTCTATTTTTATTCTGTAGGATGTTAATGAAGCCAGTGGGATGACACCAGAAACATATGCAAAAATCAGGAAGGGGTTGACAGGCTGCATAAAACTTTTCTCTTGAAAATAGAAAGGTATGGGGAGACCTAACCTAGATATTTTGCATTCTGAAAGAATTCATTGAAGAGAGAATTATGCCAATTGTGGGGAAGAACATGACTACATCAATACAAGGTAGAAAGAAACCTACCTTGTAGTAACTAAGTCAAAAAGTCTTTATCCAAAGAGTGGTGGAAAAGGGGATGTGATGGATGGCACTTATATGGAGGGTGAAAAGTCACAGCTACAGTCACATAGATGGGTTAACTTTAAGAAGGGTAAGAGAGGTAGGCATGTAGTGAAGCAGTCTTCTGTAGCTATCGAGGAGAAAGTGAGGACTGCAGATGCTTGAGATCAGAGCTGAAAATGTGTTGCTGGAAAAGCGCAGCAGGTCAGGCAGCATCCAAGGAACAGGAGAATCGACGTTTCGGGCATCAGCCCTTCTTCAGGAATGGATTCTTGAAGAAGGGCTGATGCCCAAAACGTCGATTCTCCTGTTCCTTGGATGCTGCCTGACCTGCTGCATTTTTCCAGCAACACATTTTCAGCTCTTCTGTAGCTATCCCCATTTCAAACAAGTATGCTGTTTTGGAAAATGTAGAGGGTGATGAATTCTCAGGGGAATGTAGAACGAACAGCCAAGTTTCTGGTATTGAGACTGGCTGTATTGCAATGAGGGATATGTTGGGTTCCAAGAGATTGATTGTATTCGGGGACTCTCTCGTCCGAGGTACAGATAGATGTTTCTGCAGCCAGCAGCGAAAAATCAGAATGGTGTGTTGCTTCCCTGGTGTCAGGATCAAAGATGTCTCGGAGAGAGTGCAGCATGTTTCCAAGAGGGAGAGGGGCCAGCAGGAGGTCATTGTACACATTGGATATAGGAAAGGAAAAGGTTGAAAATCTGAAGGGAGATTATAGAGAGTTAGGCAGGAATTTAAAAAGGAGGTTCTTGAGAGTAGTAATATCTGGATTACTCCTGGTGCTACAAGCTAGTGAGTACAGGAATAGGAAGATAGAGCAGATGAATGCATGGCTGAGGAGCTGGTGTATCGGAAAAGGGTACACATTTTTGGATCATTGGAATCTCTTTTGGGGTAGAATTGTACATGCAGGACAGATTGCACCTAAATTGGAAGGGGACTAATATACTGGAAGGGAGATTTGCTAGAGCTACTCGGGAGGATATAAACTATTAAGGTGGGACCCAGGGAGATAGTGAGGAAAGAGATCAATCTGAGACTGGTACAGCTGAGAACAGGTGAGTCAAACAGTCAGGGCAGGCAGGGACAAGGTAGGAATAATAAATTAAACTGCATTTATTTCAATGCAAGGAGCCTAACAGGGAAGGTAGAAGAGCTCAGGACATGGTTAGAAACATGGGACTGGGATATCATAGCAATTACGGAAACATGGCTCAGGGATGGGCAGGACTGGCAGCTTAATGTTCCAGGATACAAATGCTACAGGAAGGATAGAAAGAGAGGCAAGAGAGGAGGGGGAGTGGCGTTTTTGATAAGGGATAGCATTATAGCTGTACTGAAGGGAGTTATTCCTGGAAATACAACCAGGGAAGTTAGTTGGGTGAAACTGAGAAATAAGAAAGGGATGATCATCTTATTGGGATTGTATTATAGACCCCCTAATAGTCAGAGGAAAATTGAGAAACAAATTTATAAGGAGATCTCAGTTATCTTTAAGAATAATAGCGTGGTTATAGTAGGGGATTTTAACTTTCCAAACATAGACTGGGACTGCCATTGTGTTAAAGGTTTAGATGGAGAGGAATCTGTTAAGTGTGTACAAAAACATTTTCTGATTCAGTATGTAGATCTACTTAATAGAGAAGGTGCAAAATGTGACTTACTCTTTGTAAATAAGGCTGGGCAGGTGACTGAGGTGTCAGTGGGAGAGCACTTTGGGGCCAGCGACCATAATCCTATTACTTTAAAAATTGTGATAGAAAAAGATAGACCAGATCTAAAAGTTGAAGTTCTAAATTGGAGAAAGACCAGTTTTGATAATATTAGGCAAGAACTTTCAAAAGCTGATTGGGGGCAGATGTTCACAGGTAAAGGGATGGATGGAAAATGGAAATCCTTCAGAAATGAGATAATGAGTGTCCAGAGACAGTATATTCCTGTTGGAAAGGCTGGTAAGTATAGGGAATGGTAGATAACTAAAGAAATTAAGGTTTTGGTTTAGAGAAAAAAGGAAGCAAAAGTCAGGTATAGACTGGGTAGATCGAGTGAATCTTAGAGTATAAAGGCAGTAGGAGTATACTTAAGAGGGAAATCAGGAGGGCAAAAAGGAGACATGAGATAGCTTTGGCAAATAGAATTAAGGAGAATCCAAAGAGTTTTTACAAATACATTAAGGACAAAAGGGTAACTAGGAAGAGAATAGGGCCCCTCAAAGATCAGCAAGGCAGATGATGTGTGGAACCGCAGGAGATGGGAGAGATACTAAATGAGTATTTTGCATCAGTATTTACTGTGGAAAAGGATATGGAAGATATAAAATGTAGGGAAATAGATGGTGACATCTTGAAAAACATCCATATTACAGAGGAGGAAGTACTGGACGTCTTGAAACTTAAATCCCCAGGACCTGATCAGGTGTACCCTTGAACTCTATAGGAAGCTAGGGAAGTGATTGCTGGGCTTATTGCTCAGATATTTGTATCATCGACAGTCACAGGTGAGGTGCTGGAAGACTGGAGGTTGGCTAATGTTGTGCCAACCAAGAAAGGTGGTAAGGACAAGCCAGGGAACTGTAGATCAGTGAGCCTGATGTCGCTGGTGGGCAAGTTTAAATTAGATTACTTAGTGTGAAAACAGGCCCTTCAGCCCAACCTAATGAAGAGTAACCCACCCAGCCTCATTCCCCTTCACCTAACACTACAGGCAATTTAGCATGGCCAATTCACCTAACCTGCACATTTTTGGACTGTGGGAGGAGGCTGGAGCACCCAGAGGAAACCCACACAGATGCAGGGAGAATGTACAAACTTCACATGGACAGTTGTCTGAGATAGGAACTGAACCCAGATCTCTGGCGCTGTGAGGCAACAGTGCTAACCACTGAGCCACTGTGCCGCTCAAGTTAAGCAAATCCTGAGGGACAGGATGTACATGTATTTGGGAAGGCAAGGATTGATTAGGGATAGTCAACATGGCTTTGAGTGGAAAATCATGTCTCACAAACTTGATTGAATTTTTTGAAGTAGTAACAAAAAGGATTGATGAGGGCAGATGTGATCTATATGGACTTCAGTAAGGCATTCAACAAGGTTCCCATTGGGAGATTGGTTAGCAAGGTTAGATCTCATGGTATACAGGGAGAACTAGCCATTTGGATACAGAATTGGCTCAAAGATAGAAGGCAGAGGGTGGTGGTGGAGAGTGACCAGTGGAGTCCCACAAGGATTGGTGCTGGGTGCACTACTTTTCTTCGTTTACATAAATGATTTGGATGTGAGCATAAAGATATATTTTAAAAAGATTTTTTAAAAAAAAATATAGTTAGTAAGTTTGCAGATGACATCAAAATTGGAGGTTAGTGGACAGCGAAGAAGGTTACCTCAGAGTACAATGTGATCTCGCTCAGATGGGCCAATGGGCTGAGGAGTGGCAAATGGAGTTTAGTTTAGATAAGTGCGAGGTGCTGCACTTTGGAAAGCAAATCTTAGCAGGACATATACACTTAATGGTAAGGTCCTAGGGAGTGTTGCTGAACAAAGAGACCTTTGGAGTGCAGGTTTATAGCTCCTTGAAAGTGGAGTCACAGGTAGATAGAATATTGAAGAAGGTGTTTGGTATGCTTTCTTTAATTGGTCAGAGTATTGAGTATAGGAGTTAGGAGGATATGTTGCAGTTGTACAGGACATTGGTTCGGCCACTTTTGGAATTTTGTGTGTAATTCTGGTCTTCGATTGGAAGGGTGTTGTGAAACTTGAAAGGGTTCAGAAGAGATTTACAAGGATGTTGCCAGGATTGAAGGATTTGCGCTTTCGGACGAGGTTAAATAGGCTGGGACTATTTTCCCTGGAGAGTCGGAGGCTGAGGTGTGACCTGATAGGGGTTTATAAAATCATGAAGGGCAAGGATAGGAGAAATAGACAAAGTCTCTTCCCTGGCGTGGGGAGTCCAGAACTAGAGGGCATAGGTTTAGGGTGAAAGGGGGAAGATATAAAAGAGACCTCAGGGGCAACTGTTTCATGCAGAGGGTGGTACGTGTATGGAATGAGCTGCCAGAGGAAGTGGCAACATGTAAAAGGCATCTGGATGGGTATATGACTAGGAAGGGTTTGGAGGGATATCGGCTGGTGCTGGCAGGTGGGACTAGATTGGGTTGGGATATCTGGTCTGCATGGACAAGTTGGACTGAAGGGTCTGCTTCCGTGCTATACATCTCTTTAATTCTATGATTCTGTTATTGTGAATCTTTTGTGCTCCGCACTGCTTTGTTAAATGATAAGCAGATCAGCATTAAATGTGACAAATCATCATATGCTTTTTTCATCACTAACTGAAGAAGTATTGATATTTTCATATCTGAGTCACTTAACTTGATATCTACTTGCTTTCAGTAATGAGACATTTTAACCTTCTGCAGCATATATTAAATTACAGTTTGTAACCAGTCAAAAATTATTCATTTGAGACGAGTCACTGATGCTGAATATTAAATGATCAATGATTTGAATGACACAGAACATTCAGTGAATTTAGAAAGCTGGCAGGCAAACTTTATGCAATACACTTTCAATAAAATGGAGAATCGGGGAATTAATTGACAAAGAAATAAATAAGAAATGGCAGAAATGACAGAAATCATTGATTCTCAGCCCAATGAAGTCAGGTCAAATATGATCAAGGACACTTCCTGCTGATTACCAAATGCCTCCTCATTTCACCTGACTAATCAGTACTCCTCTGTGATGAGGAGGTAAAGCAAATCAAGTGATTGCAGAAGTGTGCTTGGTTTGCTTTTTATGAGGCTTTGTTCG
Source organism: Chiloscyllium punctatum (assembly GCF_047496795.1). Taxonomy (NCBI): domain Eukaryota; kingdom Metazoa; phylum Chordata; class Chondrichthyes; order Orectolobiformes; family Hemiscylliidae; genus Chiloscyllium; species Chiloscyllium punctatum. The sequence continues at coordinate 123,327,372 of NC_092739.1, forward strand.
ACCTGCAGACATGTTGAGTATTTTTCAAACAGCGATTGTAACTCCACCAGATTTGAGATTTTTGTGGAAAAGGACAAGGATGGACCTGAAATCAAAGTTCCAAACTGGGGGAAGGCAGATTTTAATAAAATCAAGTATAATTTGGCCAAAATGGCCTGAAAGCTGATAGGTAAATCTATGTCAGAGCAGTGGGATGCATTCAAGAAGGAAATGGGGAAAGTATAGTACCAGCAAGTTCCAATAAAGACAAAAGGTAGGACCAACAAGTCCTGTGAACCCTGGACATCAAGGGATATTGAATAAAGAGAAAAAAAAAGTATTCACAAGTCATAATTCTTCCTCAACTACAGCCAAACTTTTCTCAGTCCTCAGATTTTAGGTGGGAAGGGATTTTCCTCCTTTATGGGCTGTCTGGAGGAATTTGAGCAAATCTGTCCATGTAAAATCTGGTCTCCCTCCCTCATGTTTCCTGCTGCCACACATTGACACCCTCACCTAGCTTTCCTCCCCACCACCAAATCGACCACAGTATTTATGTGGCTAGTTCATTTAGTTTCTGGTCAACCTCCAGGATGTTGATATTCCAAGGGGAATGGTTAGATGGAGAGAATATTATCGTCTACATCTTGCTGCATATTAATGAAGTGTTTCAATACCAATATCTAGCTAATTTAGAATGATGCTGAAAATTGTGCATTCATCAGAAAACATTCCCTCTTCGGGTCTTACGATGATAGGATAGTCTTAATGAAGTTGTTTGGCCAAGGACCTGAACTTAATCGCTACACAAATAACGTTACGAGAATGGTCAATGTGCATAATTAATTATAAAAGGCAAAGATATTAACAGTACATTTTACGTTATTTCATTCCAGGTGTTTATTTCTTTATTTTTAACATGATGAAACATGAAGATGTGGAAGAAACATCTGTCTACCTAATGCACAATGGAAATGCCATCATAAGCATGTACAGGTATGAACCAAAACTCACAAGACGATTGAATTTTGACATGTTCATATTAAATTTGAGGTTTATAGGTTTCTCAAGTAGTCTGTTGTATTTTCTGTAAAATTGTAATGGTGCATAATTCAATTTAGTTCTAATATTAAAATTTATAGTCTCCAATAAGTGAAGTTCTTTGCTCACATTTGGATTGGGTGGCACGGTGGCTCAGTGGTTAGCACTGCTGCCTCACAGCACAGAGTCCAAGGTTCAGTTCCAGCCTTGTATAACTGCGTGGAGTTTGCACATTCTCCCTGTGCCTGTGTGGGTCTCCTCCCACAGTCCAAAGATTAGTTGAATTGGCCATGGTAAATTACCCATAGTGTTAGGTGTATTGGTCAGAGGGAAGTGGACTGGTTGGGCCGAAGTTCCTGTTTCCACACTGTAGGCAATTTAATTATACACAGAACAATGTACCATAGCATTGATTAATTTTTTTAGATAAAAATATTTATTTAGGTAGAGGAAATTAAGCATGTGATTTTGATACGTCTCTGAACATAAGAACTAGGAGCAGGAGTAGGCCATCTGGGCCCTTCAAGCCTGCTCCACCATTCAATACGATCATGGCTGACCTTTTTGTGGACTCAGCTCCACTTACCCACTCTCTCACCATAACGCTTAATTCCTTTACTTTTCAAAAAATGATCTATCCCAGCTTTCAAAACATTTAATGAGGAAGCCTTAACTACTTCACTGGGCAAGGAGTTCCATAGATTCACAACCGTCTAGGTGAAGAATTTCCTTCTCAATTCAGTCCTAAATCTGTTGCCTCTAATTTGGAGGCTTTGCCCTCTTGTCCTAGTTTCACCTACCATTGGAAACATCCTCTCGACTTCTATCTTATCTATTCCCTTCATCATTTTATATGTTTCTATATGATCTCCCCTCAATATTCCAATGAATATAATCCCAATCTACTCAGTCACTCATTATGAGCTAACCCATCTACTCTGGAATCAACCTAGTGAACCTCCTCTGCACCCTCTGTAATGCTTTCTCAAGTAAGGAGACCAAAACTGCACACAGTACTCCAGATGTAGCCTCACCAGCACCCTGGACAGCTGCATAAGCTCCCAGCTTTTAAATTCAATCCCTTTCGCAATGAAGGGCAAAATTCCATTTGCCTTCTTAATTACCTGGTACTCCTGCAGACCACCCATCTGCCTTATACCTGTTACAGCAGAGAGCAAAACAATTATATACAAACATATCCTGGTGTTTTTCTTTCTTATACATGCATCTGAGTGATAGTTCTTCTTAAATTTAAAAGATTCATTAAAATTTCCTATTCACAGTCCCATTTTATAATGTATTTATCATCTTGTGTTTCAGTTCAGTAATCTGTGTGTAGTGTGGGATATTCCAAATAAAATACATAAATCACAGGCAGTAGTTGTCATGTCAACATTAATACTCAGAGAACTACACTTTATCTGGTTCACAGTATAGCTTACCACAGAAAATCCTTCTGAATTCTGAAGTCTGGAATAATTGGCAAGCTTCTCTTTATATTAATATTTATTGGTTAATAAATTTGTTTGGAGGGTTTATAGTCTAAGCACAGTTTTTAAAAAATGCTTATTCAGTTTTATATGCTAAAGTTTGGGAAGATTACTTGATGGTATGCAATATAACCAATCAGCCAAAGTAAAGTGACAAGTGACAATTAGTTCAATTCCTGGCCGAACAGTCAATTAACTTTGTCAGATAAGGCACAAACAAAATCTGAGAAGTTTCATACAGCCATGACATTGACGAATCCCATTTGCTTTCTTGAAATTAAACTGTCTGTTATGTTGGCTCATTTCAACATTTCCCTCGGCTACTCTCCAAGTTGAACTTTAGTCATGTCACAGTTGCCTGCATATATGTTAAAATGTGCAACTTGTGCATGCAAATCTTGGAGCAGTAACCAATGGGGGCATGTACAGAGGAGTGACAGTCTTAATCATGAGCCCTGAAATGCAGGACTCAGCTATGTCCTTTAAGTGAATCGAGGAGGTCCCATGAAGACCTTGAGAGTTTGGCAATTTATCAATATCTGTGCATGAGGTGTGAGAGCAGCTGATACCCATGGATCATGCCATGCGATGCAGTTGCTTGGAGACCTACACTGACTATTCTTCACAGCATACCAGGTAAGTGCTCTGACTTCCATATCAAGAATTCTTGGCAACTAGTTTACTTGCAGCAGATCGTTAGATCGAATGTTGCTTATTAATGAAATGAGATTTTCAGTATAATTAGGCTAAAGTGGCCTGGGACCTGATATCTTAGGTAAATCTGTGTCAGAGCAGTGGGATACATTCAAGAAGGAAATAGGGAAGGTAAAGTACCAACAAGTTCCAATAAAGACAAAAGGTAGGACCAACAAATCCTGTGAACCCTGGACATCAAGGGATATTGAATGAAGAGAAAAAGGAAATATTGACAAGTCATAATTCTTCCTCAACTACAGCCAAACATAACCACAATAATTCCTGTTAAAGTCAATTTACCATCACCTAATGAGAAACTTGTTTCAACATCCAGATCTTAGTTAAAAGATGCCACAACTTGTTTCCAATATCAAGATGGGCTTTGCTGGTCTTCTCATGGGATCTTGACATTTTTTGCCAAAGCCCACATTATTCATGGCCCTGAAAAATTCCCCAATTCCCTGAAGATGAGATATTCACATGTTAATGAATTGAAACTGTAAAATGGTGCACTGCAGTATAACCAATTTTATGTTATACTATCAGCCTTCTTGCATGTATAACATTGGATCTCTTACATTATTTACAAATCTGGACCTTGAATTAAAAAATGTTTGTAACCAGAATTAGAAACATCCATTTATGCTCCTGTACAATCAATCTTATACATAAATAACAGTTTTGGTGTTGCCAGTGTTGATCAGAATTTACTACCCAGTTTAAAGAGAGTGCATTTGTAACATAAAGTCTCCTGAACATATAATTTCTGCCACAAAATGTCAGATAAGGTAAGAATACTACTCTCTCCATGCAGGCTTCTGTTGATTCACCAGAAATATAAATAATTCACATTGCTTTCAATTAAAATGTATCTTTCCAAGAATATCTTTTAACCTTTTGTATACACTGTTCTCCCTATTATGTTCTCATATATCTTGAATGAGTCTCTAAACTCATTGCAAACATGGAAAATACCTCTTATTTTGTGGACCTTTGTGGATCATCCTATGCTAATGAGCCAATTACTTTCAATGCCACAATTGTCACAGTGTCATTGAATTAATGAGACATTAAATTGATCATTCTTCAACACTTCAGCTGGATGTGAAAGATTCCACACCATTATTTTGAAAATGACGCCAAATCAAATGACCTGCTCACTAGCATATTGTTATTTGTGGAACTTTACTGTGTGCAAATTGGCTATCATTTTTCCTGCATTGCAACTATCACTACTTTGCAAAGTATCTTCATTGGCTCTAAGATGCTTCAAGACATTTTGAGGTTCTGAAAATTACTGTAATAACTTTTTTTTATTTACTTATATTATAAGCTGTCCCCTTTCCTCATACTGAAAAGAATTTATCCTTGATCTGTCTGCAGTAACAAACTGGTATCTTATCTCTGAACATCTTTTTATCTACACTGTCATGACTTCAAAGTCACAAATGACATGTGATTGTGACTATGATTTTCCATCACTCCTATCTGCAAACTTTGACATGCAAAAGCATCTCATATATCTGGGATATGTTTTAGTATCTCATCCAAAATATTTTCCCAATTGTGCCATCATACACAAGCACATATATTTCAATCAATCAATGTTATAAAATCTTATTTGATTATATACTGTTTTCACTGTTTTGTCATTTTGGCAAATGGTATGGATGATGAGGGCTCTTCTTCATGAAAAATATAACACATTTGTTTCTGTTATGTTACCTTTTAGTTCTGAATCCAAGGGAAAACATGATACTTCAGGAAACAGTGGAGTGCTTAAGCTTGAAACAGGAGATGAAGTTTGGCTGCGGATGGGAAATGGAGCATTGCATGGTGACCATCAAAGATATTGTACGTTTTCTGGCTTCCTCCTTTTTGAGGGTAGCTAAAAGCCTCCATTATTAATGTAGCTCAGCAATAATATTCAATGTAGAATCGTGAAACTGTAATTAAACAATCTGATCTAAATCAACTCATTATCCATTATCTTTTCAGAGTGGTGAAAGAAGCTTTGTGAATCATAACAGTCCCATTTCTTCCTTCTTAATTGGTTTTTCACCAAGTATTTTAAGTATTTTCATTCTAACTCTGCTTGCTTCATTTCAACTGTCAGATTACTGGTGTTAGAAAACTTACATATGGTCATGCTTATGTTCATTCTGGTCAAGATGAGGGCATTTTCTTGGTTTTCCGTCTGTACTCAAAATCTCTTCTTGTAGAGGAGATATGATAGTTTCAAACTGAATGCACAATTAAGATATGCTCAAAGGTGATCACAGCTGTTCATTATGGACTGCCCAGTGCCAATGCAGATAATAGCCCAGTATGTTAGTTGTCTTACTCTTCCCAATATTATATCATTTAAGAAGTGGGCAAACCTTGGGGAGAAAAGTTTGAATATCATTTGTCTGCCATTTGTTCTCAGTTTCTATACATAACTCACTGAAATGGGAAGAGTGTGTGGTATAACATATTAGCAAACATTTTGGCTTCTCGCAATAAATAAGAAGATTATAATTTAAACATGTTCACAAGGTCTATACACACATCTGATTAGATTAGATTCCCTACAGTGTGGAAACAGGCCCTTTGGCCCAACCAGTCTACACCAACCCTCTGGTGAGTAACCCACCCAGATCCACTTCTCTGAGTAATACACCTATTTACTATGGGCAATTCACCTGACCTGCACATCTTTGGACTGTGGGAGGAAACTGGAGCAAACCCACACGAACAGTGAGAATGTGCAAACTCCACACAGTCACCCGAGGCTGGGATTGAAGTTGGGACCCTGGTGCTGGGAGGTAGTAGGGCTAACCACTGAGCCACCATGCCACTCCATTTTTTGTGCCTAAGAAATGTAAAGTTGGACTCTGCAATGTTTAATCTTTAAGAATCCATACACATGATAACAAAGACACATTATAAAATTAATAAAATGTATTCAAGCAATAATTTTACGTATACTTAAACATTTAATAAATTCACAGCCTTTATGGCAAGATTGTGTCAATACAGTTGATTGTTTCAGGAATAATTGTTTAAAAATTGGAATGCTACAGTTTAATTAACATATGAAAGTATAGACACTAGTAACAATCAGGATTATTGTCTTTTATGATTGAGATATACAATGTCAACAAATAAATTTATACACAAGATATTATTGGTATTTGATTTATTTTGAATGGCATTACTGATATAATAGTTGAGATTGTGGAATTTGTTACTACATGTCAGATTACATAACATTTTATTTTGGTTTAATTTTGTTTCCTTATGTCTTAATGGCATGGACCAGAGAGAGAGTTGAATTGAATGACCTGTTCTGTCCTCTTGTTCTGGTCTATAATAGAGTGGTTTCAATTTCTTTTCTTTTTTTCCTCAGTTCTCTTTTAAAGCATAATCGGCAGTTGTGTGTTTCCCCAAAATCTGCCTGGGAATTTCAATTTAAAAATGATTTACCCCGATTTCTTAGAGTTAAAACAAAATAGAACCAATAGTGCATTCCAAACACAGCAGGATGATTCACAACATTCATTCACGCACATATGTATCCAAGAAAGAAAAAAGAAAGGAAAGGGGGAGAAGTTGCAATTTAAAAATTACAGTGCTTCACATCAAAGGTATTGGCATTAGGTAACATAATTAGAGTGTCCAATGGACGTCTTTTCATTGGCTGTACGCAGAAGTCTCTTTTGCAGAAGCTCTGATGCATTGAAATTGTAGCAGAAAGTATAACAATTGTAATTTGGGAATTGGTTCATTTTACAGACAAAATACGGAAATCAGACTTTGAGAGCCTAAGCAGTCATTAGCTATGCCTCGAATTGCTTACTCTTCTGTAATTGCAAGCAGACGAGAGAAAGAATTCAAAAATGGTATAATTAAAGATGATTCAGTAGTTAAAATCACGTGACAAGGGCTTCACAGCTTAACCACCCAGTTAAAGATGTTTTGATATCCTTGCCAAAACCTCTTGTTGAATTGGGTTATTTTTCAACACTTAATAATTTTGGCAAGATTAAACAAGATTTTTAGTTTTAGTTTTCTGCAATTGCTGGAGTTTTGAAGCAGATGTGGAAGCTCTTATTGCTCTCTGATACAGCTAAAATCTCGGGTTCTCTTCTTCCTGCTGCAATTGCACGTGAGACAATTTATTTTACTGAATTTGCATTTGGCACGGTTGTGTTTATGGGATGTTACCTTTATTAGAACAGTTAGTTAGTAGTAGATTATACATATAATATATACTTTACTTAAGCATTTCAATGGGTGTACAGTAAAGCTAATTCTTTTCATTTACTTTTATTTTATCTGTATTTTAACTGTAGTATAAAAATAAAGTAAGTTTTGCTTAAAGTCAATGAGTTTAACTAATTAAATTGTATCTGGAATACAATGCCTTACATTTACTTTTAAAATAAGATGAAGTTACTGTCCAGTCTATTTTCTTAATATATTTTGAGGAGGTTTAGTCTAGCCTATAACATAACCAATCACTGGGAGGTGACACCACATATTCGAAGCAGATGTATAGAAGATTTCATTGGTGACATGTTATCTTGGTGAAGATCTTTGAAGTTTGCAAGCTAGGAAGAAAAAGTTGTTATAGAAGAAATGATTATACAAAATGATAAGACTGTGAGACATAAGAGCCAAAGTAGCCCATCTAGTTAGCTCTGCCACTCAATAAACTCATGGCTGATCTGATAATCCTCAACTCCACTTTCCTGTCTTTTCCTCATATCCCTTGATTCCCTGACTGATAAAGAAACTGTCTATCCTTAGCTTTGAATAGATTTAACTGTTCAGCCTTAACGCTCTGTGCGGTGTTGAATTCCACAGCTTTACAATCCTCTGAGAAAACAAATTCCTCTTCATCTCTGATATATATGCTGACTCCTTACTCTGAAATTATGCTGTCTATTCCAAAACTCTGCCACAAGGGGAAACAACATTTTCATCCCTGTCAAGCTAAGAATCTTGTAGGTTTCAAGAAGCTCACTTTCATTCTTCTAAATTCCAATGAGCACTGATACAACTGACTCCACCTGTCCACATAAAACAGTCTCTCCTTGCCTGGTTTCAGTCTATTGAACCATCTCTAAACTGCTTCCAATGGCAATATATCTTTCCTTAGATAAGGCCCGAAAACTGTTCACAGTATTCCAGCTGCACTTTGGCTAGTACCATGTATAGTTTTAGCAAAGCCTCCCTCCTTTTATTCCCCCTTTCCTTTGAAATGGAGGTCACATTCTATTTGACTTCCCTGTTACCTGCTGAACTTGGATGCTAGCTTTTTGTAATTCATTCACAAAGACTGCCAAATCCCTGTGTGCTTTGGCTTTCTGCAGTCTTTCCCTTTCTAAATAACATGCAGCTTCTCTATTGTTCTTGCCAAAGTACATAACCTTGCATTTTCCAATATTACGTTCAATCTGCTGAGTTTCACCCATTTGCTTAACCTATCGATATCCCTCTACAGAATGTCCCTGGTCATGCACAGGGTATAGTGGTGAGTGAGTGTCAGTAAATGGTGATTGTTAATGCTTATTGCACGAGGAAAGACAACTGAAGAGTGAAGGAGAACTTCAGTGAACAAAGCAGAACAAGGTACCTATGTCAGCCATGCAGTGTTGTAAGCAGTATTATAAAGAAGGTTCAAAAGAAGGGATCCCTGGACCTGAAACATACCTCTGCATTTTCTCCACATATGCTGCCAGACCTGCTGAACTTTTCTAGCAATTTCTGTTTTTATTTCTGATTTCCAACATCTGCAGTTCTTTAGTTTCTTTGGTCTTATATTTTATCCTTTTTTCTATGAAAATGTATAAATCCTCTTGATAGCTCTTTTATTGTGGAGAAAGTTGGAGTCATTTTGAGCCCCACATCCCTCATTTAAGTAGAATTGTGAGCTGTGATTGCTAAATGTATGCCTTAAGGATCAGAGTTCACAACATAGGATCCCACTTTACAGGGGACCCAGTGAATAAAACAGATAAGTGATTTAATTGCCTAGTAACTGAGCTCCAGCAGTGAATTCTGAGTGATGGAGTGATCTGCCTCTTCTAGGTGTAGAAATTACTCATCTGGAAAGTTCTGTGGAAAGAGGCTTGTGGAATATTGCAGTGCATCTTGCAAATGGTATACATTGCTGAAAAGAGTGCATTTTGAAGGTGGTGAATGGGTTGACAATCAAGCAGCTGTTTCACTTTGGACAGTGTCTGTGACTCATGAGTGTTGCTGGCACCTATCCGGGCAAATAGAGTATTCCACCACACTCTTGGCCTGTGCCTTGTAGATGGGGGTCAGACTGTGTGGAGTTAGGAGGGGAGCTACTCAGTAGAGAATTCCTTAGTTCTGAACTATTCTTGTAACAACCGTATTTTTGTGACTAGTCCTGATCTTAAACCTAACTCTCTCACAGTTACTGGTCCATTGTAATTGCCAGGTTGTTGATAGTGGTGGGTTCAGTGATGGTAATGTCAGCATTTATAACCCATCCCAAATTGGTTTTGTGAAGATGGTAGTGTAGGTAAACCCACAATGCTGTTGTTCAGGGAATTCCAGGATTTTGACCCAGTGATACTGAAGGAACGGTGATATATTTCCAAGTCAAGACAGTGAGCGGCTTAGAGGGGAAGTTGCAGCTGACAGTATACCCATACATCTTCTGTCCTTGTCTATCTGAATAGCAATGATTTTGGGTTTGAAAGGTGCTGTTGAAGGAGCCTTGGTGAATGTCCTCCCTGCGCTTTGTAGGTGGTGTATACAGTTGCTACTGTGCATCACTGATGGGTGGCTGAATGTTTGTGGATGTGATATCAATGAAGTGGGCTGGTTTGTATTGGAAGGCATCAAATTTCTTGAATGTTGTTGGAGTCGCAATCATTCAGTTAAGTTGGGAGTTTTCCAATCTTCATCTGACTTGTGCTTTGTAGATAGGCTTTGGGGAGTCGGGAGGTGAGTTACTCTCTGCATGGTTCTGAACCTCCAGCCTGCTCTTTTAGCCACTGTACTTTGACTAATCCAGAACAGTTCTTATCAATGATAATCTCCAGAACATTGATAGTGAGTAATAGAATATGGAGAAACCATTGAGCAATGGTTAGATTCTTTCTTGTTGGAGATGGTTATTGTCTGATATTTCTGTGGCTTGAATTTTACTTGCCACCTATCAACCTAAGCCTGGATATTGTCCAGGTTTTGCTGCATTTGGGTATGGACCACTCCAGTAACTGAGGAATAGCAAATGATGTTAAACGTTGTGCAATCATCAGCGAGCATCCCCACTTGTGACCTTACAATGGAAGAAAGGTGAAGCAACTGAAGATGGTTGAGCCTAAGACACGATTATGAACAACTTCTGCAGAGCTGTCCTGGAACTGAGATGACTGAACTGTTTCATTGTTGCACTCATACCTGGCAGAAAGGTTGTGATTGCTGGATGTCAGTTATCTCAGGTCTCTGACATCTCTGCAGGAAGTTCCTCAAGGTAATGTTGCAAAACAATGAGGAGACGGAAAGAGGAAATTTGACTTAGTGAAGGTGTGGGAGACAAAACACATGCCACCAAAATGGAACCAAAAACCACTTCCCAAATTTCTGTATGCCTTGAAGAAATTAAATTTCTCTTGATAACAGGAACCCTAGTTCTATATGGGAGTTCTTTAGGATTCAGTGTGCAGGCCATTTTTATTCCATGTTGTTTATCAAAACTTGGGTTAAAAGGCATAATTTCAAACTTTGTAGATGATATGAATCTTTGAATAGTGGATCATAAGGAGGAAAGAGATGGACTTCACAGGGCACAGACACAGACACAAGTTATATTTGATTGGTCCTCCCTGAGTTTAGTCATGCTCTTAGAACATTCATTCTCGATCATAGCCATTCACTGTTTTCCCACACATCACCATAGGTTATTTACCAATTATCTTGAATCTCCACACTGATTCTTAACACTGCTGCCAATAGAGCTATAGAGTCACAAGCAATCAACAACACAGAAAAAAGGCCCATCGACTCAGTGAGTCTGCACCAGTTAAAAACATGTACCTAACTATCTAATCTAATTTTTCAGCACTTGGCCCATAACCTGTACTTCTACACACTTCTACAAATCTCATCTCAATTGGTTCTTGTTTAAGTGCAGCAACTCCATCTTCTCTATTCTACATCCATCCAGTCCATCCACGTGCTCAGAAATGTTCTCATAAATCATTTTGTACTCACTCTTAAGCATTCACATCTTTTCTAAAATGTGGTACCCAGAATTGGACCCAATACTTCATTTGAGCTAAGTTAATGTTTTAATACGGGTCATGAAGAGACATTTACATTTAAGGGTGGAATCGAGGTGTGTTCAGAGGCAAACAACACTTTTTCATTCAGAAACCTGGTAACCCTCTGTCACACTCCATGATTAAATCTTGCACAGGAAGGCATCTGAATGGCCATCCTGTCTGGACACCATTTAAAGGTTGTCAGGAGGCAACTAATTCTCTTAAGGACCTCATTCCACCTCCACTCATATTCAGATATGCAGGAGACATGCTGTTGTGGAGGCAGACAATCCTGTCCTCTCTTACCACCTTACCAGTTAGTCCTTGCCCATGACTTCTATCTGACCCTCCTCACCTTTCTTTAGGGATCTAACAATCATCCCTGATGAAGGTCCAGCAGCAGCCAGTAACAAGAGCTGACCAGTCATCAGTCTACGGGAGCTATTGAACTACTGCAGGATGTCTAACCATTAAATTTCTCCTGCGGAGTTGTGATCATTAGATGCAGGATTCCTTCTGTCAAAGTAGGATTTAATTCCCTCAGGGCTCACAGAAATTCCAGTTGCAGGAGTGAAACTAGTTTTTGTAACAGATATTGGTTTCCTGTGTTTATATACCTGTGTAAATGTCTTTTAAATGTTGTAACTGTACCTGTCTTTACCACTTCCTCTGGCACTTCATTCCACAAATAAACCAAACTTTATTGAACACATCCTCTATGTGTTCTTCTCCAACTATATTCCAAGTTGTTCTGCGCCAGCAACATCTTTGGAATTGTACCCTTTGTTTTATATAGCCTCTGCTTGTTCTTCCTACCAAAATCTATCACTTCATGTTTCTTTGCAATAGATTTCTGCATATTATTCACCTTCCATTCCATCCACTTGTCTGTGCCCCTTGACGTCTATCACTGTCATCCTCACAATGCATTATTTGAAGGTATGTATACTCTACAAGTATTGAAACTGTGCTTTTTAACCCAGATCTTGATTAATAACCTAAAACAAAGAAAGAAGTGGTCCAAGTTCTGATTGCCAAACAACCCCACTGCATAACTTCCTCCAGTCTGAAAAATAACTGCTCACTACTATTGTGTCAACTTAGTACTGATGCTGTCAGTGTTCCTTTCATTCCATGGGTGTGATTTATTTGGTTATAAAGGTGATGAAATGATTCAATGTTAGAATTAGTTCTTGATTGGCCCTTTCTTCAGGAGAAAACTTTGATTCTTCAGAAAATAACATGGGGGCATGGAGTCTTCTAGTTGTTTCATAGAGCATTAATGAATTAATTGTCCCAGCATTTGTAAGCTTCCACAACAGATGAGGGACACAGTATATGCACTTTTGACTGGAATCTCCTGGAAGGCTATCAGAGAATAATAGTGGCCAGGAAACATATACCCTTTTAACCCATTATCTTTGCCAAGGGACCTTTTGAGACTTATAATGGGAATAAGTTCAGGCACAATTTCATTCTAAATTATTTTTGTAAAATGAAGCGTGTTTTGATGGTTGACTTTATATTCTGCTAGCAAAGTATAATCACACTTCGTTCCAGATTTTTTGTTGTTTTCTAGAAAAATTGATATAAACTTAAAATAAATTAATTTCATATTGAAATGGAACAAAATTCTTTCTGTGGGCTGTAGTTTAAAGTATGCATAGGATGTTATTTTCAGTAAAGCCAAATAACAGGAGTACACTGCACAGTACGATGCATAAATGTCTGGGTCAACTTTTCCAATTTATTCAAACGACATTCTGCATGCTACATATTACCTTCTTCATATTTATAGCAAGTCATTTTAGATGGTCTGAATGAAAAAATACTAGAATCAGCAAAAAATGTCACTGACCACAATCTATTCTTAAAACCCCCACACAGATAGTGGAAGGAAAAAAAAAGTCAATTTCCTGATTATCAGATTAGTAAACAAATAATTGCACCTCGATGTTAACAGAAAGTTTTTGTAAGATGTCATTAAGGGCATATTTAGAGATTTTCCAATCTCAAAGACCCAAATGAAATCAAGTTACTTCTGACTTCAATTCAGTCAATCTTCATCTTGCTAATGAGCCTAATCATCTTACCAAGCACGCAAAAGGAAAAAAAACAGTATGACTAGTGACTGTGACATACTGGTTTGACTCAACATGGAGATCCAGAATGACCAGTCTGTTCATTTCCAAGTATTACTATACTTTCTCCCTCTTTGTTCCAGCTCTGGAATGTTTGGTGACACTGTGTTGCTGTGGTAGTACCCTTATGTCTGGGTTAAGATGTCCTAATTCAAATCACAACTACTATGAAGGTATCTGAACACATCTAAACAGCTTGATTAAAAGCCTTCTGAAATATAAAAGATGTGGAGTAAGTGTTACCATAAGTAATTAAAAGTAAAAATAAAATTTGCATAGCAATTTTCTCAACTCTGTTTTAATTAAAATGCTCAGCCCATCATCTTTCCAAATTAATTCTTTGTGAGAAATGTTTGATGATGCCAGTAGATCCAAGCATCTCATCTGTCTATTTTGCTTGAGAACATTATCACTGTTCTAAGCAAATAGGAAAGGTCTTACACAATAGGTGGCATAACTTTACAATGAGCCTTGGCACAACATTCACAATAAACTATTTACGTTTCTTCTCATTTCTTCACTAATACATTACACAACAACATTATAGGCATTCAGTGAAGCATGTCAGGTGAAGAAAATGCCAGCATATATTACACTTTAAAGAGAGCTATCCTGAGGTAACTTGCTCTTTTCCTCATTACTTCTGTTAATTAAGCTCTACTTCGATTCTAATGACTATCAATTAATTTGTTTAGAAAATGTCTGAATGGTAATCTAATACTTTCATAGTTAAATATTTCAGTTGACTTTGATGTAATCATTTTTATTTCTCAATTCTGTAAAGTTTGCCCTAATTAATTCTTTCAATTCTCTCTGTTCCATTTTTAACTTAGGTTCAAAATAATAGTTTTGCATTCATTAGCAGACATCTCAGAATAGAGATCCAAAATTTTAATCTGGTAAATATGAAGGTACAGCAATGCATCTCCAAGTTATGATGTGTACAGTTTGAAGGTAATGCAGTTCCCACACACTGACGGACATTGCTCTTTCAAGTGCTGTTGAAGATTTGAGAGATTCTACAAAAGACCTTAGAAGTTACTGCAGTATATTCTATAGCTAGTGTCCACTATAAAAGCCATAGATTGCTATTTGAAGAAATATAAACTATCTAGATCATCATGTGCAGGGAACAATTTCAATCTTGCAGATAAAAGCTATACAAGAACAGAGTGAGTGAGCTGGGTAGAACTAACACAGAAAATGCAGGAGAAACTCAACAGTTTGAGCAGTGTCTGTGGGTGAAGCCGAGTTAATGTTATGACTTCAATATACTCTTCTTTAGAACTCTTGAGTGAGCTGTTAATAAAGCATAACGTATTCTAGGCTTCATTAATAGGAACATAGAACACAAGAGCAAAGAGGTTATGCTGAACTTAATGTGACAACACTTTGACTTTAAGAGGTGTGTTTTTTCATTTTTGTTGTGAAGAGAGGTTGCGACAGAGGTATCAAGTGGTCTGCTCAGAGCCAAGAAAGTAAATAGCTTGTGAAGTCTTGGGCTTTTTTTTTTAAGTTGGAACAATAGAAGCAACATGAATGGGTGAGGTCAAGCTCCTGCAGAACCAGGATTTTTAGTTGTAGCTTTCAGCAGTTTCTGGGGTTTTGAAGTTGGATGTGGAAACTCCTTTTCTTCTCTCTGTTACAACTAAAAGCTGAGGTTCCCTTCCTGCTATTGGAATTGCATGTGAGACAACCTATTTTATTGAACTTACCTTTGCCAAGGTTGTGCTTATCAGATTACATTAGATTGGATAACTTACAGTATGGAAACAGGTCCTTCAGCCCAACAAGTCCACACTGACCCTCCAAAGAGTAACCCACCCATTCCCCTCCTCTACATTTACCTCTGACAAATGCACCAAACACTATGGGCAATTTACCTAACCTGCACAACTTTCGACTGTGAAAGGAAACCAAAGCACCCAAAGGAAACCCATGCAGACGGAGGGAGAATGTACAAACTCCATACAGACAGTCACCCGAGGCTGGAATCGAACCCTGGTCCCTGGCACTGTGAGGCAGCAGTGCTAACCACTGAGCCTGCATGCCAACCCCTTTCTGAGTTGATTCCTCCGGGTGGACTGCGCGGACCACATCTGTTTACCTCTTAAGGTTTCACGCCTTAGCAGAAGAAATGCACCCGGCGACAGCCGTGCCCACGCGGGAAGCAGTCTCATTGATGTTACTATTTTGGAACAATTAATGAGTCATTTATTATTTTGTTAAGTATTTTGACAGTGTTACAGTTAATCTAATTCTTTTATTTTTATTTTGTCTGTAGTTTAACAATAGTGTATGAATAAAGAGTGCTTTGCTTCAAGCCTGGTAATTTGACCAATTGAAATCTATCTGGAATGCAATGCCTAACACACACCTTTAAAATAAGAAAACCTTAGAGTCTGGGCTATCTGCTTGATTTGTTTTGAGGGAGCTTGCTCTGGCTCATAAGCTTAAAAAGGACACTGGTGAGACGTCAGACCTCTCTGTTCATATGCTCATACTTGACTTGTGTCTTCAACTCTCCTGACATCAGGGTCATGTGATCAGGTACATGAAGATCGACATGAATCTCATTATAGCACAATTGGGAGTCTTTTATAAAACTTTCTACAGTTAGTGGTAAGTAGTGAAGGTACAAATATCGAACTATGAAATATGAAAATGCCTTTACAATTAATTCAGCATACTCTAGAGAAATAAGGAAAACTATAGATCAATGAAAAATTGATAGGAAAATAAGGAAAGGGCCTAAAGGAAAGAGAAAACTAAAAAGAAAGATTAGCTGCCAAAATAGAAAATTGTTTTAAAAATTTACAAGAGATAGTAAAGAAAGGAATCTTTTTCAGGACATTACCGTTGAGGGGCCTACACATTACTCCCACAAGTGACTTCTTGCCTTTAATCATTGCTTATCTTTACCAAACCATTTCTATATGCTGTTTTCCTGAACTTAAGACATCCCTATCTATGATGTTAATATCATTATGAATTATCACAGCTTCCTGTCCTTCCCAAATGTCCTGTGCACTTCAAAATTCAGGTCCCAATCTATGTCGTCCTGCAAACATGTCTCTATAATTGTTACTACATCGTACATACTTATCTTTATGTGAACTAGTTTGTTTTGAATGTCATTTGCATTTAAATGTTGAACATTCAGTTTTATCCTTTTATTATTTTTGAAACCACCAGCTTTATCAATAGATTCAATCTTAAATTCATACTCTTTTTTTCCTTCCTGTTACAATTTGTTTCCTGCATTATTTCATTTCTGGTTTTAGTCTATTGTATTTTCTTTGCTGTTAGATTTACTGTAGCTTCCCAAATTTGAAACCTTGTCCCAGCACTTAATTCTATTACATCCCTACTTCTCAAGTCACGATTCTTCCTAGAACACTGTTCCAGCTGCAGATCTTTCTCACTGCCCCAAGTATTCCTGCCAGTTCCCAAAAACCAGATCCCACTTCCTGCACACCAGTCTTTCAGCCATGCATTGATTTCCCTAATCTTATTTGGCCTAAGTCAATGTGCATATGGCTCAGATGTTAATCCAGCGATTATTATCTTTGAGGTTCCATCTCTTCATTTGGTGCCTAAATCCTCACATTAGCACAAACTGACACCTCTCATCCACTGACTCAATTTACACTTCTCCTTGTCACGGAAAGGCTGCCTACATCATCAAAGATGCTTCTCTGCCTCGTAAAGCTCTCTTCTAACCTCTTCCATCAAGCAGCAGATACAGAAGCTTGAACACGCGCACACACACACGCACACGTTCAAGAACAGCTTCTTCCCTGCCGGTATTAGACTGCTGAATGGACCTCTCTAACTTCAAATAATGTTTGCTAATGTTGATCCTGCTTTATGCACTGCCCGAACAGTGATAAGATTGTGTGCCTTAGTCTGGCTAAGTATCCTATGTTTGGTATGCCCTTGTTTACTGTGATCTGCCTGTACCAGTCGCAAAACACGATTTTTCACTGTACTTAGATATATGTGACTACAACAAATCAAATCAAATTAAGTCAAAACAAATTCATTCAGATTCACATTAATTTTCCTGTCTCCAATCTCTGGGGAAGATCATTCCAAAAGTTACATAATCTCTCTGAGCAATAGAAAAAAGAATCAGCCTCATCTGTATAAATGGAAGACTCTTCATTTTTAGACTATACTCTCAAGTTTTAGATTTCATCATGAGCAGAAACATTCTCTCAGCATTTAAGCTGCCAAGTTGCCTTGAAGAGTTACATGCTTCAATAAAATACTCTTTCTTTCTTTCTCCACAAATATTGGTTCAAGTCGATTTTCTCACAAAACAACCACTTTTTAAAAATATATTTCTGTTGAAAAAATAGTTTTTGCAACAAATACAAAAGAATACAATTCAAAACAGTACAAAAAACCCCAAGAAAAAAATTAAAAAACCAAACAAGCCCTCATGTACAAATGTATAAATATATATCAAGAAAAATATATAATAAAAAACCCAACTTACTATTTAACTAAATAAATAATAACCAACAATAAACTAATAAATAGTAATAACTCAACTCAGCCAAACAAGACACTCATATGTTCACAGTTCCTCCTCCCTGGATATTAGACTGTGAAAAACACAATCGTTACGGCTATATAAAAGACCTTATTAGTATGGTAGATATATTTGTATCCAGGTTGTCCAAAAAGAGTTGCTATGTCTTATAAAAATTCTCAGTTTTGTGATGTGCCATACTTGTGAGAAAATCCAAGGGGATATGCTCCATAGCAATCTTCTGCCAACCCGGCAGGCCTGGGAGGTTTTTAAATACCCAACCTAGAACGATATGCTTTCTTGCGCAAAGTGTGAGGATATTTCTTATGCGCATATGCAGGGAACACACAGTCCAGGCCCAGAAGAGAGAGATCAGGTACTTCTCCATCCTTACACCCAAAATCCTCTCCATTGCACCCGCCACTGCACTGGAAGGTAAGCGGAGACCAGTTTAAATTAACGTTTTTCTTTTTGCAGTCTGTGTTTTTTTTTCAACTAGGAGTGGGAACCCGGAAGTCGTCAACAGAGGCTTCTGGGAAGGTAAGAAGTTTGATTTAAAAGCGCGTACCTCCAAGGTTTCGACCTCAGTGCTACAGCAGGTGCACAGAGCAGGGTGCCGGAAGGTAAGCGGAGACCAGTTTAGATTAACGTTTTTCTTTTTGCAGTCTGTGTTTTTTTTTCAACTAGGAGTGGGAACCCAGAAGTCGTCAACAGAAGCTTCTGGGAAGGTAAGAAGTTTGATTGGAGAAGGAACCCGAGACACTACACGTGTAGTGTCTCCCACCCTCCCTCCTCCTCTAATCTAAAAAAAAGGACTCAGTTGGCTGAACAGATAAGCTACTTTGTGTTCTTGTTTTGGAGACTAAGTGTAGAGTTATGGCAGTGCAGGCAGTGGAATGTTCCTCCTGCAGGATGTTTGAGGTAGGGGTGGCCACCGATGCTCATGCCGACTTCATCTGCAGGAAGTGCAACCAGCTCCATCTCCTCACAGACCGTGTTAGGGAACTGGAGCTGGAGTTGGATGAACTGAGATTATTCGAGAGGCTGAGAGGGTGATAGATAGAAGCTACAGGGACACCAGAGAACAGAGGTAGCTGGGTAACAGTTAGAGGTGGAAAGGGGAGGAAGCAGGCAGTGCAGGGATCCCCTGTGGTCGTTCCCCTCAATAATAAGTATATTGCTTTGGATATTGTTGGGGGGGACGGCCTAGCAGGGGTAAGCTGCAGTGACTGGGTCTCTGGCATGAGGTCCAGCTCTGAGGCACAGAAGGGAAAGGGGGAGAGGAGGAGAGTGCTAGTTATAGGAGACTCTATAGTTAGAGGGACAGACAGGCGGTTCTGTGGACATGTGCGAGACTCTCGGATGGTTTGTTGCCTCCTGGGTGCCAGGGTGCGAGACGTCTTGGACTGTGTCTTCAGAATCCTTAAAGGGGAGGGTGTGCAGCCAGAAGTCATGGTGCGCATTGGCACCAATAACATAGGGAGGAAGAGGGGTGGGGAGGTCATTCAGGAGCTCAGGGAGTTAGGCTGGAAGCTAAAAGCTAGGACGGACAGAGTCGTCATCTCTGGGTTGTTGCCAGTGCCACATGACGGTGAGGCAAGGAAGAGGGAGAGAGTGCAGTTGAACACGTGGCTGCAAGGATGGGGTAGGAGGGAGGGCTTCAGGTATTTGGACAATTGGGACTGCATTCTGGGGAAGGTGGAACCTGTACAAGTAGGACGGGTTGCACCTGAACCAGAAGGGCACCACTATCGTGGGAGGTAGTCTCCAGGGGGGTTTAAACTAATTTGGCAGGGGAATGGGATCCGGACTTGTAGTCCAGCAAGTAGGTTCGCTGTTTTTCAGGATGTCCAAGAATATAGGGAGGCTGTGGAGAAGGTAGCACTGACAGGGAATACTTGCGGACACAGAGATGGGCTCAAGTGTGTATACTTCAACGCAAGGAGTATCAGAAACAAGGTGGGTGAACTTAAGGTGTGGATCGGTACCTGGGACTATGATGTTGTGGCCATCACAGAAATGTGGATAGAAGAGCCTCAGGAATTGTTGTTGGAGGTTCCTGGTTACAGATGTTTCAGTAAGATTAGAGGGGGTGGTAAAAAAGGAGGGGGGTTGGCGTTGCTAATTAGAAATGGTATAACAGCTGCAGAAAGACAGTTCGAGGGGGATCTGCCTTTGGAGGTAGTATGGGCTGAAGTCAGAAATAGGAAAGGAGCAGTCACCTTGTTGGGTGTTTACTATAGGCCCCCCAATAGCAGCAGAGATGTGGAGAAACAGATTGGGAAACAGATTTTGGAAAGGTGCAGAAGTCACAGGGTATTAGTCATGGGCAATTTCAACTTCCCAAATATTGATTGGAAGCTCTTTACATCAAGTAGATTGGATGGGGCGGTGTTTGTGCAGTGTGTCCAGGAAGCTTTTCTAACTCAGTATGTAGATTGTCCGACCAGAGGGGAGACCATATTGGGTTTGGTACTTGGTAACAAACCGGGACAAGTGATGGGCTTGTTAGTGGGTGAGCATTTTAGTGATGGTGACCACAATTCTGTGAGTTTCACCTTGGTTATGGAGAGAGATAGGTGCATGCAACAGGGCAGGTTTTACAATTGGGGGAAGGGTAAATACGATGCTGCAAGACAGGATCTGAGAGCATAAATTGGGAGCATAGGCTGTCAGGGAAGGATGTCGTTGAAATGTGGAACTTTTTCAAGGAACAGATACGATGTGTCCTTGATATGTATGTACCTGTCAGGCAGGAAAGAGATGGTCGTGTGAGGGAACCTTGGTTGATGAGGGAGGTTGAATGTCTTGTAAGGAGGAAGAAGGAGGCTTACATAAGGTTGAGGAAGCAAGGTTCAGACAGAGCGTTGGAAGAATACAGGATAGCCAGGAGGAAGCTGAAGAAAGGGATTAGGAGAGCTAAGAGAGGGCATGAAAAATCTTTGGTGGGTAGGATCAAGGATAACCCCAAGGCCTTTTATGTGTAAATGAGAAACATGAGAATGACGAGAACGAGGGTAGGTCCGATCAAGGACAGTAGTGGGAGACTGTGTATTGAATCGGAAGAGATAGGAGAGGTCTTGAATGAGTACTTTTCTTCAGTATTTACAAATGTGAAGGACCGTATTGTTGAAGAGGAGAATATGAAACGGACTGGTAAGCCAGAGAAGATACTTGTTAGGAAGGAAGATGTGTTGGGCATTTTGAAAAACTTGAGGATAGACAAGTCCCCTGGGCCTGATGGGATATATCCTAGGATTATGTGGGAAGCAAGAGAGGAAATTGCAGAACTGTTGGCAATGATCTTTTCGTCTTCACTGTCAATGGGGGTGGTGCCAAGGGACTGGAGAGTGGCAAATGTTGTGCCCCTGTTCAAAAAAGGGAATAGGGATAAGCCCAGGAATTACAGGCCAGTTAGTCTTACTTTGGTGGTAGGCAAAGTAATGGAAAGGGTACTGAGGGATAGGATTTATGAGTATCTGGAAAGACACTGCTTGATTAGGGACAGCCAGCATGGATGTGTGAGGGGTAGGTCTTGCCTTACAAGTCTTATTGAATTCTTTGAGGAGGTGACCAAGCATGTGGATGAGGGTAGAGCAGTGGATGTAGTGTACATGGATTTTAGTAAGGCATTTGATAAGGTTCCCCATGGTAGGCTTATGTGGAAAGTCAGGAGGCATGGTATAGTGGGAGGTTTGGCCAGTTGGAAAGAGAACTGGCTAACTGGTCGAAGTCAGAGAGTGGTGGTAGATGGTAAATATTCAGCCTGGACCCCAGTTACAAGTGGAGTTCCACAGGGATCAATTCTGGGTCCTCTGCTGTTTGTAATTTTTATTAATGACTTGGAAGAGGGAGTCAAAGGGTGGGTCAGTAAATTTGCAGATGATACGAAGATTGGTGGAGTTGTGGATAGTGAGGAGGGCTGTTGTCAGCTGCAAAGGGACTTAGATATGATGCAGAGCTGGGCTGAGGAGTGGCAGATGGAGTTCAACCCTGTCAAGTGTGAGGTTGTCCATTTTGGAAGGACAAATAAGAATGCGGAATACAGGTTTAACGGTAGGGTTCTTAGTAAGGTGGAGGAGCAGAGGGATCTTGGGGTCTACGTTCATAGATCTTTGAAAGTTGCCACTCAAGTGGATAGAGCTTGTAAGAAGGCCTATGATGTATTAGCGTTCATTAGCAGAGGGGCTGAATTCAAGACTCATGAGGTGATGTTGCAGCTGTATAGGACCTTGGTAAGGCCACATTTGGAGTACTGTGTGCATTTCTGATCGCCACATTTTAGGAAAGACGTGGAAGCTTTGGAGAGGGTGCAGAGGAGATTTACCAGGATGTTGCCTGGAATGCGGAATAGGCCGTACGAGGATAGGTTGAGAGTGCTAGGCCTTTTCTCATTGGAACAGCGAAGAATTAGGGGTGACTTGATAGAGGTTTATAAGATGATCAGGGGAATAGATAGAGTAGACAGTCAGAGACTTTTTCCCCGGGTACAACAGAGTGTTACAAGGGGACATAAATTTAAGGTGAAGGGTGGAAGGTATAGGGAGGATATCAGAGGTAGGTTCTTTACCCAGAGAGTGGTGGGGGCATGGAATGCATTGCCTGTGGGAGTGGCAGAGTCAGAATCATTGGTGACCTTTAATTGGTGGGCGGCACGGTGGCACAATGGTTAGCACTGCTGCCTCACAGCGCCTGAGACCCGGGTTCAATTCCCGCCTCAGGCGACTGACTGTGTGGAGTTTGCACGTTCTCCCCGTGTCTGCGTGGGTTTCCTCTGGGTGCTCCGGTTTCCTCCCACAGACCAAAGATGTGCAGGTCAGGTGAATTGGCCATGCTAAATTGCCCATAGTGTTAGGTAAGGGGTAAATGTAGATGTAGGGGTATGGGTGGGTTACGCTTCGGCGGGGCGGTGTGGACTTGTTGGGCCGAAGGGCCTGTTTCCACACTGTAAGTAATCTAATCTAATCTAATCTAATCTAATCTTTAAGCAGTAATTGGATAGGTACATGGATAGGTTCTTAAGCTAGGACAAATGTTCGGCACAACATCGTGGGCCGAAGGACCTGTTCTGTGCTGTATTGTTCTATGTTCTACTGCAAATTAATATCTTTCTTGTGTGTTCCCAAGTATCTTCCCATGCCTCTGAGGAGACTTCAACACCTAGCTCTGTCTCCCACACCCTGCAGAGTTGATCAAACACATCTGAGGGGAGTCCCCAATTGATGATATAAAGTGCTAACAAAAAGTGTACTCTTAGCACTAAGCACCCTGCTCTCTATGTCAGATTTTGTAGGGATCAATCAAAAGTGTAGTCTTTTTTTGAATAAAATCTCTAACTTGAAAAAACGAAGGAGGTCCCTGTTAGATAGCTCGTATTTCCATGCTAACTAATTGAAGAACATCATTGTGTCTCCCTCAAATAAATCACCCATGCAAGACACATCCTTAGCTGCCCAACATTTGAATCCTGAATCTACCACCCCCAGTTGAAAACCCAGCATACTTACTATATGTGTCAAAGAAGATGTTTTGCCAATATTGCCCTCCCCCTGCTGAATTACTCTCCATCCTTTAATATTATTGATAACTACTGGGTCAGGGAAGTATTCCCTAAATGTCCTCACTTTTTCCAGAAACAGCAAGCTAGTAATGGAGCGCCTTACCTGGGAAACTTCCAAATTGAACCATATTGAAAGAGGGTCCCCACAGGCCCAATCACTCACATAGGATAAAAGCGAGCTTAGTTGGTAGCTTTTAATATCTGGAAGGTCTGCTCCCCCCAATCTGTGAGGCAGTTGCAGTTTAGGTAATTTAATGAGCGGCCACTTATGATGCCAAATAAAGGAACTGAACTAGCCATTCAGCCTCCTGAGTGTTTGCTTATTGAAAATCAGGGGGAGCATCCGTAAAGGGTATAGCAAACGGGGGATAATATTCAACTTAATAAGCACTATCCAATCCAACCATGAGATCGGAAGCGCCTCCCATCTTTGAAGGTCTTGTTTGATTTTGTCAAATAATTGAACAAAATTTGCTTTGAACAACTGATCCAGAACTGCAGTAATGAATATGCCCAAATACAAAAAACCCCGCTGTGAGCACTTAAGTGGAAATCGATATTCACCCTCAAGACCTGTCACTTTTGTAAGACATAGGCATAGCCTGTGATTTCGCAAGATTAATCTTGTACCTTGAAAAGGTGCCAAATGCACAGATGCATTGAATCAGGCGAGGCACTGAAACTGCTGGATTTGACAAAACAATTCAGACATTGTCTGCATACAACAAAATCTTATGTAATTTTGACCCCACTTCTGGAGCTGATGTATTAGGATCCCTACGAATGACCTCCACTGATGGTTCAATCACCAACGTAAAAAGCAACGGCGAAAGGGGACAGCCCTGCTGGCTGCCCCTAAAAATGTTAAAATTGCTTGATAACACCCAGTTGGTGATGACCGCAGCGAGAGGGTCACTGTACAGAACCTTTACCCATTTATAAAGGCTTCACCCAAACCAAACTGCTCCAGAGTATAGAAAAGGTACAGACATTCAACTCAGTCAAATGCCTTCTCTGCATCGAGAGAAATCACCAATCCCTGTATTGACTGTTGTTGACATGCTTGAATTACATTAAGCAGCCTCCTAACATTATTAGAGGATCTGAGGCCCTTTATGAAGCCCTTCTGGTCCTCTTTAACAATAGCAAGTAACATAGTCTCCAGCCTTAATGTGAGAGTCTTAGGGAGGATTTTAAAGTCCACATTTAAGAGTGAAATGGGCCTATAAGAAGCACAGTCCTCCAGGACCCTCACTTTTTTAAGAATAAGCGACATATTGGTCTCTCCCAGAGATGGTGGGAGGCAATCATAACTACATAAGTCATTCAACATATTAAGCATCAGGCCTGACAGTATGTTTATAAATTCCTTCCAGAATTTGCTTGGAAGTCCTTTCTACTCTGAAGCCGCTTCACAGCTTCCTGCACCTCTTGCTCTGATAAGGGGGTATTGAGAAAGGACTCTTGTTTGGGGGGCACACCCAGGAGCTCCAGATCCTGAAAAAAAAAATCCATTTTGGCCACACCCTCCTCACAATCCTCAGGTTGGTATAACTAAGAGTAAAATCTCTGGAATGCCACATTAATCTTTTTGGAGTCACATGTTAGGTTCCCAGACCCTTCCCTAATCACCATAATGACTTGAGAGGCACTCCTTTTCCTGGTGAGATATGCCAAGTATTTGCCTGCCCTGTCACCATGCTCATATAACCTTTGCTTTGCAAAAGTAATCTCCTTCTTTGCTGTCTGTGTGAGCATGGAATTCAATGCTGACCGCAGCGCCGTAATCCTCTGTAGTTTGACCAATGAGGGTCTGTCTCAGCTGCCTTCAACCGTGCTTCGAGGAGACATTGCTGCTCACCCTTCTGCTGCTTCCTACTGGCAGAGTAGGAAATAATTAACCCCCTGGCATAGGCTTTGGCAGTTTCCCAAAGGATGGATGGGCTACTAACCGAGTTTGAGTTAATGTCTAGGAATGCCCAAAATTCCCGAGAGGAATACTCCACAAACATATTATCCTCGAGAATAAAGGGATCCATTTGTCAGTGCCTAGAACCCATTGTAGCATCCTTATATCTTAACCAACAGGTACACTGGAGTATAATCAGAGATGGTAACATTACCAATCGTACACGATGCCACCAAGTCCAGGGTTGCCACAGGGGTCAGAAAAAAATCAACCCTGGTGTGACATCTGTGCAGATTGGAAAAAAAGGTAAAATCCCTGCCTGGAGACACCTCCAGACATCCACCAACCCTAACTCCACGCACAGATCCACTGATTGTTTAGTCTGTACAGAAGGTTTTGAGAGGCCTTTGGGCAACCTTTCTACTGTGGCATCCGTGAGACAGTTAAAATCTCCCCCTATAATGATGTGCCGAGACTCGAGACTTATCAGTTTAGGAAAAGCACCTACCAAAACTTTGAGGGGATGAGATGGACAGCAATAAACATTTAAAACACCATATTCTTCCCCAATTATCAGGGCTTTAAGAATTACAAACCTCCCATGGGTGTCTTTAACACACTCTAGTAACTTAATTGGGAGATTCCTCCTAACCAATATAGCTACTCCCCTACTCTGGTATTAAATGATGAAAAGTAAACCGATCAAAGCCATTCTACTCAAGTTTCAAATGCTCCCTAACATCCATGTGTGTCTCCTGCAACAAAGCAATATCCACCTTCTCCTTTCTAAGACTCAAAAGTACCTTCTTCCTCTTAATTGGTGAGTGAGTCCCCTTGATATTCCAGGTACACGATTTAATCAAGTCATTAGCCATAATCTTCTGCAGTAACATTTAAATTCCAGAGAGGAGGAACTCGAACCACAAATTGCTAAGCCTCAGTGTTACATGACCAAACGAACAAAAAATCTACATAAACAAAAACCACTGCATTTTACAAAACTATCAAAGATTAAAAACACAAAAAACAAACAAAAAGCACCAACAGTGCTGAGTAGGGGAACTCACTCGCTGCTCAAAGGGGCAACTATCCATCCCAAACTGTCCATAAGTAGGCATCTAGCCATCCCAACCATTTTCCCTTCTTCTAGTTAGAGCTGCACCGCAAGCACAAGCAGAAAAGAAAGTAAATACACCATGGAATAGCAATATGAATAAAGAAATTTTTAAATAAAGAATAAAGGGGCAAATACCCCATCATTCCTTTGTATAACTTAACTTAAAAATTGAAAGTACACATCTCAACCACCGCCAAACATAGTTTAAACCAAATTATTACCAATAGAAAAAAAGGAAAAGAAAGCTCCAAATGGACTTCCTGTTTTTTTTAAGAAAGGACCAAAGACATACCCAAACAACATTACTATTTGCACATACTAAATTTTTCAGATTAGGTTAATTTGTCCACAAAGTCTCTTGCCTTCTCCGATGTTTTAAAGAGATGTACAGATCCATCTAAGGTGATCCGGGCACTGCTGGATACCTCAGAGAGTACTGAATCCCAAGCTCCCTCAGTCTTCTTTTGACACCACCATAGGAGTTTCTCTTCTGGATCACCACTGCTGAGAAATCCTAGAAAAACATGATCTTAAAGCCCTCATAAATTAGGGCCTACAGATCCTTCCTCTGGATTCTGGAAGCTTCCACGATTCTCTCCTTATCTCTATAGTGATGAAACCACACCAAGAGAGGACGTTGACCCAGACCTGATCTCTGTGTCATGAGCCAGTGAGCCTTGGCGATCTTCAAGCCTTTAATGCCAGCCTCCAAGTTAAGGTATTTCAGCAACCAGTCATCAATAAATTCTGCAGGCCACTCGCCTTCCTTACCCTCAGGCAGACTGACAATCTGTATATTTATTCTCCTGCCCCATTCTCAAGATCATCCACTTGGTCACGCAAATTACAGACCTGCATCTCCAGGGTGTAGATCCTATCCTAATCCTTGCAGAAATTGGCATCAGCTTCCACCAATGTGATTCTGTGCTCAAACTCATCTGTCCTCTTTTCCAGGTCTCCGAATTTCTGTTCATGCTTCTATAGTATGATAGAGATTGGGGCCAACCTCTTCTCTATCTGCTTACCCAACAACTTGTGAGATTTTGCAAGCTCTTTCACCAGGGTCTGGTAAGTTATCGAGTCTGAGGATCCTGCAGGCTGGGCTGTGGGCCTGGCCTCGGACGTTCCTCCTCCCTTCTTCGGCATCTTTGGATGTCGAAAATGCAAGTAATGGATTAGTGGTGCTGGAAGAGCACAGCAGTTCAGGCAGCATCCAACGAGCAGCGAAATCGACGTTTCGGGCAAAAGCCCTTCATCAGGAATAAAGGCAGTGAGCCTGAAGCATGGAGAGATAAGCTAGAGGGGGGTGGGGGTGGGGAGAGAGTAACATAGAGTACAATGGGTGAGTGGGGGAGGAGATGAAGGTGATAGGTCAAGGAGGAGAGGGTGGAGTGGATAGGTGGAAAAGAAGATAGGCAGGTCGGACAAGTCAAGGAGACAGTAACTGAGCTGAAAGTTTGAAACTAGGATGAGGTGGGGGAAGGGGAAATGAGGAAGCTGTTGAAGTCCACATTGATGCCCTGGGGTTGAAGTGTTCCGAGGCGAAGATGAGGCGTTCTTCCTCCAGGCGTCTGGTGGTGAGGGAGCGGCGGTGAAGCAGGCCCAGGACCTCCATGTCCTCAGCAGAGTGGGAGGGGGAGTTGAAATGTTGGGCCACGGGGCGGTTTGGTTGATTGGTGCGGGTGTCTCGGAGATGTTCCCTAAAGTGCTCTGCTAGGAGGCGCCCAGTCTCCCCAATGTAGAGGAGACCACATCGGGAGCAACGGATACAATAAATGATATTGGTGGATGTGCAGGTGAAACTTCGATGGATGTGGAAGGCTCCTTTAGGGCATTAGATAGAGGTGAGGGAGGAGGTGTGGGCACAGGTTTTACAGTTCCTGCGGTGGCAGGGGAAAGTGCCAGAATGGGAGGGTGGGTCGTAGGGGGGTGTGGACCTGACCAGGTAGTCACGGAGGGAACGGTCTTTGCGGAAGGCGGAAAGGGGTGGGGAGGGAAATATATCCCTGGTGGTGGGGTCTTTTTGGAGGTGGCGGAAATGTCGGTGGATGATTTGGTTGATGCGAAGGTTTGTAGGGTGGAAGGTGAGCACCAGGGGCGTTCTGTCCTTGATACGGTTGGAGGGGTGGGGTCTGAGGGCGGAGGTGCGTGATGTGGACGAAATGCGTTGGAGGGCATCTTTAACCACGTGGGAAGGGAAATTGCGGTCTCTAAAGAAGGAGGCCATCTGGTGTGTCCTATGGTGGAACTGGTCCTCCTGGGAGCAGATACAGCGGAGGCGGAGAAATTGGGAATACGGGATGGCATTTTTGCAAGAGATAGGGTGGGAAGAGGTGTAATCCAGGTAGCTATGGGAGTCGGTGGGTTTGTAAAAAATGTCAGTGTCAAGTCGGTTGTCACTAATGGAGATGGAGAGGTCCAGGAAGGGGAGCGAGGTGTCAGAGATAGTCCAGGTAAATTTAAGGTCAGGGTGGAATGTGTTGGTGAAGTTGATGAATTGCTCAACCTCCTCGCGGGAGCACGAGGTGGCGCCAATGCAGTCATCAATGTAGCGGAGGAAGAGGTGGGGAGTGGTGCCAGTGTAATTACGGAAGATCAACTGTTCTACATAGCCAACAAAGAGACAGGCATAGCTGGGGCCCATACGTGTGCCCATGGCTACCGCTTTGGTCTGGAGGAAGTGGGAGGATTCAAAGGAGAAATTGTTAAGGGTGAGGTCTAGTTCGGCCAAACGAATGAGAGTGTCAGTGGAAGGGTACTGTTGGGGACGTCTGGAGAGGAAAAAACGGAGGGCTTGGACGCCCTGGTCATGGCGAATGGAGGTGTAGAGGGATTGGATATCCATGGTGAAGATAAGGCATTGAGGGCCGGGGAAATGGAAGTCTTGGAGGAGGTGGAGGGCATGGGTGGTGTCTCGAATGTATGTGGGGAGTTCCTGGACTAGCGGGGATAGGACAGTGTCAAGCTAGGTAGAGATGAGTTCAGTGGGGCAGGAGCATG
Organism: Chiloscyllium punctatum; assembly: GCF_047496795.1. Classification (NCBI taxonomy): domain Eukaryota; kingdom Metazoa; phylum Chordata; class Chondrichthyes; order Orectolobiformes; family Hemiscylliidae; genus Chiloscyllium; species Chiloscyllium punctatum. The sequence goes on from NC_092739.1 coordinate 123,357,136, forward strand.
CTGAGACAATGGGTCGGCCAGGGTGGTCAGGCTTGTGGATCTTGGGAAGGAGGTAGAACCGGGCAGTGCGGGGTTCCCGGACTATGAGGTTGGAAGCTGTGGGTGGGAGATCTCCTGAGGTGATGAGGTTCTGTATGGTCTGGGAGATGATGGTTTGGTGATGGGGGGTGGGGTCATGGTCGAGGGAGCAGTAGGAAGAGGTGTCCTCGAGTTGGCGTTTGGCTTCAGCGGTATAGAGGTCAGTGCGCCAGACTACCACTGCGCCCCCTTTATCCGCTGTCTTGATCGTGAGATTGGGATTGGAGCAGAGGGATTAGAGGGCTGCGCGTTGTGAGGGTGAGAGGTTGGAGTGGGGGAGGGGGGACGACAGGTTGAGGCGGTTAATGTCCCGGCGGCAGTTGGAAATGAAGAGGTCGAGGGCAGGTAATAGGCCAGCGCGGGGTGTCCAGGTGGATGCAGTGTGTTGGAGGTGGGCGAAGGGGTCCTCGGAAGGTGGGCTGGGTGGGAGTCCTGATTGTGAAAGTAAGCTCGGAGGCGGAGGTGACGGAAGAATTGTTCGATGTCACGTCGTGTATTAAATTCATTGATATGTGGACGGAGGGGGATGAAGGTGAGTCCTTTGCTGAGGACTGATCGTTCCTCCTCAGTGAGTGGGAGGTCTGGAGGGATGGTGAAAACTCGGCAGGGCCGGGACCTGGGATCTGGTGTGGGTGTGGAGCTGGGAGTGGGGTCGGAGCCAGTACCTGGAGTGGGTGTGATGGTGGGGGGAATGGGGGTGGAGGCATGAGCAGGGGTAGTGTTCCCCTCGGGGTTCTGGGGTGCGGGGATAGTGACAGTGGGGTCTGTGGGGGGCGTGTCAGCAGAATGCAGGTGAGTGGCGCTGGTGGGGGCGGAAGTGATGGTGATCATGGCAGTAGGGGAAGTCACTGAGCGTGTGGCATCAGCGATGATGTGAGGGCCGTAAGTGGCTGTGGGAGTAGCCATGATGTGGGCGGAAGTGACATCATCACTCAGCGTGGGGGTGGTAGCTGCGTCAGTCGCATGGCTAATGGCGTTTCCGAGGCCAGGGGAATCTTCTGGAATGTTTGAGGAGCGCTGGTTATGGAGGTGGGTGGATCAAAGTTTGTTGTACTTACAGTTTTTGATGTTTGAGATGGAATTGAAATACTGTTTGTTGAGAGTATGAATTCTCCTGAGGATGTAGTACAGAGTGGGTCCTTTGCAATTCTGAGAGAGTGTGGCCCTCAGCTGAGGCAGGGATGACTGGAGAGAGGTTAGGTGACGGCGCATTGCTGCAAGTGTGGAGCGGAGGATCCTGAAGGAAAAATGTTGCTGGTGTTTTTGAATCTGTAGTCTGTACTGTTTGTCCTGTTCGGGTCCAAACTCTGCTGGTTTAAAGGTGGTCTGGAGTCCATGTGGGATGCGTTGGTTACGGAGGCATGCATTGAGGAAGAAAATGTGGCTGTGGTACCGAGTTTGTTTCACAACATGGTTGAAGAGCTTCAGAGCAGAGGAAATGACCTGGGAGTTGCAGTGGGAGAGAAGTCAATTTGTCAGAGTTTCCTGGGACTCCACGACCTTTCTGAAGTCCCAGGCTATCGGGATAGTCTGTGTTGGGTCGGTTAGAAATTCGTCCTATTTGTGCTGTGGTGTGGAGCTCTGCAGTGCAATTGTCTTAGATCGCCTCCATCCTGGATCCTCAAGCCAACCACTTTATCCCAAAATCAGGCTCATGAATAGTCTCTGAACTGCTTTCAATGCAAGTATATCCCTCCTGCAGTAAGGAAATAACAATTGCACACAGTACTCTGATGTAGAGTCACAAAAGTTCTGTACAATTGTAGCAAGACTACATTACTATTACACTCCATCCCTCTCGCAATAAAGCCCAGTATTCAATTTTCCTTCAATTACTTGTGATATCTCCATTCTAATTTATCAATTCATGTCCAATAACCCTTTTGTAATGCAATATACTGTAGACCTTTCCATTAAAATGATATATTGCATTTCCATTTATTTCTTGCCAAATTAAACAACCTCAAAAGTGTTTCATTAATTGTTAATGATTTTGAAGTGCCCAATGATCATGTAAAATGTTATATAAGTCTTTCTTTCTCAATTACAAAAAACTGCAAGTGAAGATGATATGCCACTCATTAAATAGTGTGCCATTAGTAAAAACAAATTAATACCTTTATCCTCTCTTGTGAAAATAAATAGTTTACTAAAGCACTTAATCCCTAACATAAACAAACATGTATCTTATATAACGACTTGGAGCTTTCAAACAGGCAACCCACTGTGATCATGTTAGGTTATAATATCACTCATTCAGCAGAAATCCATACGGATTGGACTTCAGGATCAACTGCATGAAACAGTAGACATGCTTATTTTTCAACTTAAAGCTCAACGGTTTTGACTCTCTTGACAGCTCTGACACTTCCAATGAGTTTTGACAGTTCCAGTGTCATCTTGATTGTTCTCTGACAGGTCTCTGACAGCTTTTATGGTTCTTTTAAGTTCTCACTGTCTATGCATATTCATGTCTAAATTTAGCAATGCAAAAATCCTCCTGAACTCTCCCGGGGGGCATCACACATCTCCAAAAGGTTTCTGACTGTCCTGAAAGACACCTGATACTGCCGCCAACACCCCACAGAGGAGCATATTTCTTCTCCAAAAGGATTCCTTACTAACCAAGCAAATTCTCAAGGATCATTACTACACACACATTACCAAAAATTAACTTAACTGGAGGAAGCTGCCAATTTTTATATGCAATTGTCAATCATCTATTAGGGACAAGTCAGGAATGTGATGGCATACTCTCCACTTTCCTTTACAACTGCATCTCCAATAACATTAAAGACGCCTGGTACCACCCCAGACAAAGCAGCCAGCTCAATTGGCACCACATCCACTACCGCCAACATTCACTTCTCTCATGAAAACACAGGCTGTCAGCAGCATATTCAAGTTGCACTGCAGTAACACAACTACTTGCAAGTTCCCATCCAAACTGAACACCATTTTGATATGGAACTATATCACTATTCCTTTATCATCACTAGGTGAAAGGCTGGGAGGGAACTCCCTCCCTAACAGCATTATGGATTCACCCCCATCACAGGGATTTAATAGGATGGGTCAGCAAGTTTGCAGACAACACAAAGGTTGGAGGTGTTGACAGTATAGAGGGCTGTTGTAGGCTGCAACAGGACATTGACAGGATGCAGAGATGGGCTGAGAGGTGGCAGATGGAGTTCAACCTGGATAAATGCGAGGTGATGCATTTTGGAAGGTCAAATTTGAAAGCTGAGTACAGGATTAAGGATAGGATTCTTGGCAGTGTGGAGGAACAGAGGGATCTTAGTGTGCAGGTACGTAGATCCCTTAAAATGGCCACCCAAGTGGACAGGGTTGTTCAGAAAGCATATGATGTTTTGGCTTTCATTAACAGAGGGATTGAGTTTAAGAGTCATGAGATCTTGTTGCAGCTCTATAAAACTTTAGTTAGACCGCACTTGGAATACTACGTCCAGTTCTGGTCGCCCTATTATAGGAAAGATGTGGATGCTTTGGAGAGGGTTCAGAGGAGGTTTACCAGGATGCTGTCTGGACTGGAGGGTTTATCTTATGAAGAGAGGTTGGCTGAACTTGGACTTTTGTCATTGGAAAAAAGAAGGAGGAGAGGGGACCTAATTGAGGTATACAAGATAATGAGAGGCATAGATAGAGTCGATAGCCATAGACTATTTCCCAGGGCAGAAATGGCTAACACGAGGGGTCATAGTTTTAAGCTGGTTGGAGGAAAAGTATAGAGGGGATGTCAGAGGCGGGTTCTTTACACAGAGAGTTGTGAGAGCATGGAATGCGTTGCCAGCAGCAGTTGTGGAAGCAAGGTCATTGGGGACATTTAAGAGACTACTGGACATGCATATGGTCACAGAAATTTGAGGGTGCATACATGAGGATCAGTGGTCGGCACAACATTGTGGGCTGAAGGGGTGGTTTTGTGCTGTACTGTTCTATGTTCTATGTTCTATGAAGCATCCATGATGGTGAGGTTGTCATAGACAGTGCTGCAGGTAAAGACTGAACAGGCAGAAAGAACTTAGATGACCAACAAGCAGCGTTGAGAAAGACAGAGTTCCCTATGGCCATCCCGCTCTTTAACAGGTATACTTTTTTGGATAGTATCTCCTTCTTAGGGGATAGCAAAAAAGGCAAGTAAATGGCACTATAGTTGACTTTGGTGCACAGGAGTAGAGGAAGAAGAATGGCAGGGCTGGAGTGATCAGGATTCAATAGTAAGGGGAACAGGTAGGTGTTCCTGCAGCTTCAAAAGAGTCTCCAGCATAGTATGTCACATCCCTTGTTCCACGGTCAAGGATGTCTTGGAGTGGCTACATTGTGAAGTGAGAAGGTGACCAGCCAGTGGCTGTGGTATAAGTCAATAACATCAACATAGTTTAAAAGAAGAGGTCCAACGACCAGAAGGTAGGGAGTTAGAACATAAATTAACAAATAGAAGCTCAAATGTCGTAACCTCAAGATTACAACTGGTGCCATGTATTAATGAGAGTAAACATAATAGAAGATACTAGATAACATTGTGATTGGAGAAATTGTATCGGAGGAAGGGGTTTCAGATTCCTGGAACATTGGGACTGATTTTGGGGAATCTAGGACTGGCATAAAAAGGATGAATTTTATCTAAACAGGACCAGGACCAATGGGAAGATGCTGTTTGCACGTCCTGTCAGGAGTTTTGAAATTGAGTAGGGGGTCAGAAGAAGGAGAATCAAGAATAGAGACAAAAGATCAAAAGGTAAGTGGGAAAAGTAGAAGGCAGAAGAAAGCAAGGACAAAAACAAATGTGGCCATAATGCAAAATAAATTTGTGCTGGGAAGGTTAACAACATGTCTAAAAGCTTTGTGTCTTAATGCGCAAAGTTGTGAGAGCATGGAATGCGTTGCCAGCAGCAGTTGTGGAAGCAAGGTCATTGGGGACATTTAAGAGACTACTGGACATGCATATGGTCACAGGAATTTGAGGGTGCATACATGAGGATCAATGGTCGGCACAACATCGTGGGCTGAAGGGCCTGTTCTGTGCTGTACTGTTCTATGTTCTATATGTTTGCTAAGCGCTGTCCTCCTTCTTTGGCTTAAGCACTCCTGCCCAGGTTTTCTCAAATATTTTCAAAACAAACAACGCTTTTCCATTTAACTTTTTCAAACTCTCTTCTCCATACAATTTTCTCTGATGGTATTATTTATCTTCCATGATAGATTCTCTCATTGATTACCAGGTCATTCCACTCTAATGTGTGTTTTGTTCATGTGAATTCTCTGTAACACGATTGATGAATTGGTGGCCCTGGTTCTAATGCACAAACTTTTAAAATGAGTGTTGGCTGTAACATGATTACTTTAAACGCTGTTTCTAAAGTGTGATGTTTCTACAACACAAGATCCCGGAAGGATGCAACATCGCATTAAAGAAGAACTGATTGTATTTACTCCTCTCTTCCTTCCCTTTCCTGTTTTCATCATGCATTCTCTTCTGCTTTCAACTGTATTTTTCTCTAGCTTGTTTTTTAAATTCTCTATTTGTCTCCTGTTGCTGCTGGTTTTTTTGCCACTCATGTCCCTGAATTCTTCAGCATCCGGAGCGGATTTAGAATACAGGTCAGCAGGGCATTTATATTATTTAATGATTTCTCAATAACCTTGTTTTAGTACAGACTTAGCTTCAAATTGCAAATGCAGCTAATTAGCAAAATGGCAAATGTTTTGGTCCTCTGTGAGAAAAAGGAATTAGCTGACAGGATGGTGGTGTAGTGGTGATGTCGCTGTAATCCGGAGCCACAGGTAAGTTCCCTGTCTTAAGGATTTGAATCCCAGCATGGCAGATGATGAAATTTGAATTCAGTAAAAACATGGAATAAAATGCTAGCCCAATGGTGATCCTGTAACCACTGTTGGTTATCATAAAATCTTACCTGGATCATTAATAACCATTCAGAAAGGAAATCAGCCATCCTTACCTGGTCTGGCCTCTAAAACTCCAGACCCCAGCAAGAAGATTGATACATACCATTTAATAACAATTAGAGATAAACAATGTCTCTGTCCCGTGAACAATTCTTTTTTTAAAAGATTAAAATAAAACAAAGAACAGAAATTGCTTGAGAAACTCAGCTGATCTGGCAGCATCTTTGGGGAGAAAGCAGAGTTAACGTTTCAAGTCCGGTGACTCTTGTGATAATACGTGCCTTTAAGAGGGGTTTGTTCTGTCCTGTTCCTGTTGAAGAGGGGTGTTTTCGAGCTGGTGCCGAGGTGTCTGCTCCATTGAGAGCAGAGTAAATAGTTTTGGATTTTTGAAAATTAGACAAAAGCAACATGATTTTCTGGAGTCAAGCTCACACAGAGCCAAGGTTTTAGTGTTTTGATTTCAGACTTTGAAGTTGAGTTTTTGGAATAAAAGCTGCTAGATACTACTGTCTCTTGCTCTCTCTCTCTGTCTCTGTGCTGCTACAAAAAAAGCTTGAGGTCTCTCTCTGTTGCTAAATTCATTCTGTTTATTTTTCTTTCCTTTCTCCTGGACTGGAGGAGACAGCAAGTGAGGAAAGTCTGTTTTGCTGAATTTGCCTTTGCTAAGGGTGTGTTTATGGGATGCTGCTTTATTGGAACAGTTGATGAGTAGTAGTTGAATAATATATCGTCTTGTTAAGCATTTTACAGATGGACATTTTGGTTGGCATGGACCAGTTCGGACCAACGGGCCTTTCTCCATGTTCTAGGATGGTATGACTTTATCTATGACCCTAATTAGAGTATAACAATAAAGTATGTTCTATTTAAAGCCTAGTAGTTTTCCGAATCGTATCTGGAACATAGTGCCTTCCACTTGCCTTTAAGTAAATTAAACGTTAGGGTGTAGACTATCTCCTTGATATTCTTCATCAGAAGACAATTGTTTTCTCTCTCATCTTTCTGGTAAGGAATGTCATATTTTAATGCAAACAGCTTTTCTGGAAGTTTGAGAGATCTATGTCAGATTCCCGCTCCAGACAGTGAGCCAGAATTTTAAAAACAATAAGCAGTTAAATAGTTAGGTGAAAACAATGTTTTAATACTGAGAGACATTCATTAATTTGCTGCTTCAGTAATAAAGCCATTGAAAAAATTATTGTTATGGATGAAAGCACATAACAGCTTTTGCTCTGCTGACATTAATCTGAACTACAGCTGATAAGTTTACTCTCACAGCATCTGACTTAGTAAAATATAATTTAATCTTTTTTTTGGAATTGTCGTTGCAGGAAAATGAACTCAAATGCAATAAATTGTCATTGGTCAATGTTGATATACTGAACCGAAATCTAATTACTGGACTTTTTCAAGCAAATAAATTCATTTTGGAAATCAGATTCATATTGGCTGGTGATGATTGTTTCACAGAGTGCAAAATTTAATTTTTGTGTTCATGGGGTATGAATGTGAACATTTTTTCTTCTTCATTCGGTGTGTAATGAAACATTTCAAACTCATTAATCTTCCAAACGAAGCAAACTTTCTGTTCCTGTTGGAATCAAATGCAATTGCTCATGACACCAGAGCAATGCCACGCCTACTGAGATTATATATTTATATCAGTGGCAAACTGGATTGTTTAGAAACAAAGTACAACCACATATATTTATGTAGGACCTTAAAGAAATAAAAGGAACAATCAAATAATGGATGTTGAATAGAAGAATGGTATCATAGAGTCTTATTTCACAATTGTTTAGCTATGGTATGGTAACTTTTCAGAGAGAAAAAAACTGTTAAAGACCTTTGGTTAAAAAATAACTTAATTTGACTGTAACCTGGCAAGAAGCTAAAAATATGACTGTTACAGGTCACTTGACCATGCTACTGCCAGCTCTACATGGATTACAAAGAAACATGCTGAGGCATGTAAAAACTCTCATCCAGGAGTTAACAAAGCTCCTTGATGACTCGTTGTGAGAATGCAGTGAGAATACAGAACAAAAGCTAAGAGACAGAGCTGGTGGTTGTCAATAACGTCAATGATTAATGCAGAGAAGGACTTAATTTGTCCACACTCAGGAATGGTGGCCATCTTAAGAATTATTCAAATGGTAAACCAGCTAGATTCTATCATGAACCATTCTGGAAGAAACATTTCTCCAGGCATTGTGACAATGAGGAAGAGCAGAAGGGTGAGGAAAAGAACAGGCAAGAGAAAGAAAGAGAGAAAGGAAGATCAAGAGAGAGAGACAGTGAGAAAGAGACAGAGATATGTGGGGAGGGGGGGTGGGGAGAGACAGAGAGACAGAGAGGGACAAAAACAGAGAGACAGACAGAGAGGAAACTGAAAGAGACAGAGACAGAGATAGAGATAGAGATAGAGAGAGAAAGAGAAACAGAGAGACACAGAGACAGAGAAAGAGATAACAATGAGTAGTCTGTTGTAATACAACTGTGCAGCTAAAAGGCCAAGTTTATAGGACAAAATGTTCTCTTTTTCAAAAATCTGTGGTCTTGTTCTACAAGAAACGAGAGTGTGGTGCTGGAAAAGCACAGCAGGTGAGGCAGCATCCAAGGAGCAGGAGAATCGATGTTTCGGGCATAAACTCTTCATCAGGATGCCCTTCCTGGAGCAGCACCAGGATTGGCTAAAAATAAAGTATCCTCCTGGGGAAGTCACAAATAAGGCTACATATGTGCCACACGATATATGACAAATACAACTAAGCAATTCCACAACCAATGGATCTGATCTAAGTCCTGTGGTCCTGCTATGTCTAGTCATGAATACAGAGGGATGATTACACAACTTACGAAAGGAGGAGGCTCCACAAACATCTCCATTCTCAATTACAGGGAGAACTAGCCATTTGGATACAAAACTGGCTCAAAGGTAGAAGACAGAGGGTGGTGGTGGAGGGTTGTGTTTCAGGCTGGACGCCTGTGACCAGTGGAGTGCCACAAGGATCGGTGCTGGGTCCTCTACTTTTTGTCATTTACATAAATGATTTGGATGCGAGCATAAGAGGTACAGTTAGTAAGTTTGTAGATGACACCAATTTTGGAGATGTAGTGGACAGCGAAGAGGGTTACCTCAGATTACAACAGGATCTTGAGCAGTTGGGCCAATGGGCTGAGAAGTGGCAGATGGAGTTTAATTCAGATAAATGTGAGGTGCTGCATTTTGGGAAAGCAAATCTTAGCAGGACTTAAACACTTAATGGTAAAGTCCTAGGGAGTGTTGCTGAGTGCAGGTTCATAGTTCCTTGAAAGTGTAGTCACAGGTTGATAGAATAGTGAAGAAGGCGTTTGGTATGCTTTCCTTTATTGGTCAGAGTATTGAGTACAGGAGTTGGGAGGTCATGTGCAATTCTAATCTCTTTCATATCGGAAAGATGCTGTGAAACGTGAAAGGGTTCAGGAAAAAACTTACAAGGATGTTGCCAGGGTTGGAGGATTTGAGCTATAGGAAGAGGCTTAACAGGCTGGGGCTGTTTTCCCTGGAGCATCAGAGGCAGAGGGGTGACCTTATCGAGGTTTACAAAATTATGAGGGGCATGGATAGGGTAAATAGGCAAAGTCTTTTCCCTTGGGTCAGGGAATCCAGAACTAGAGGGCATAGGTTTAGGGTGAGAGGGAAAAGATATAAAAGAGACCTATGGGGCAACTTTTTCACACAGAGAGTAGTACGTGTATGGAATGAGTTGCCAGAGGAAGTGGTGGAGGCTCGTACAATTGCAACATTTAAGAGGCATCCAGATGGGTATATGAATAGGAAGGGTTTGGAGGGATATGGGCTGGGTGCTGGCAGGTGGGGCTAGATTGGGTTGGGATATCTGGTCGGCATGGACAGGGTTGGACTGAAGGGTCTGCTTCCATGCGTACATCTCTATGACTCTATGACTCTATGACTATGACTACAGGCGGCACGGTGGCACAGTGGTTAGCACCTCTGCCTCACAGTGCCAGAGACCCGGGTTCAATTCCCACCTCAGGCGACAGACTGTGTGGAGTTTGCATGTTCTCCCCGTGTCTGCGTGGGTTTCCTCCGGGTGCTCCGGTTTCCTCCCACAGTCCAAAGATGTGCAGGTCAGGTGAATTGGCCATGCTAAATTGCCCGCAGTGTTAGGTAAGGAGTAAATGTAGGGGTATGGGTGGGTTGCGCTTCGGCGGGTCGGTGTGGACTTGTTGGGCCGAAGGGCCTGTTTCCACACTGTAATGTAATGTAATCTAATCTAATCTAATGAATCTGTAACTCAATATATTAGGGCAAATGGTAAAGCTGAAACATACACAACAAGTTCAGCCAAATGTACCAAGTGTATTATCCATCTTGGCCTCCTCCGGAGGATCCCAGCTTCACAGATGTCAGTTCTAAGTCAATCCAATTGGCTCCATATACTATCAAGAAATGGCTGGATGCACTGGATAGGGGAAAGGCTGTTAGCCTTGACAACATTCCAGCAATACTACTGAAGACTTGTCCTCCAGAACCTGCTGCGCCCAAGTCAAGCTTTTTGATTAATACTACAACACTGACATCTACCCGACAGTGAAAAAAATTTCCAAATATTTCCTGAACACGAAATCCAATTACTACCCCATCAGTCTATTCTCAGTCATCAGTAAAAGTGGTGAAAGGTGTCATCAACAATGTTATCAAGCAGCATCTGCTCAGCAGTAACCTGCTCAGTGACTCCCAGTTTGGGTTCTGCCAGGTACACTCAGCTCCTGACCTTAATCAGACATGGTCAGGAAGGTGAAATTCCAGGGATGATGTGAGAGTGACAGCCCCATACCATCAAGGCCACGATTGACTGAGTGTGGCATCAGGAACCCAAGCAAATCTGGAATCAATGGGAATGAAGGGAAAACTCTCCACTGTTTGGAGCCATAACTGTCACAAAGTAAAATTTTTATAGTTATTGGATGTCAGTCTTCTCAGCTCTAGAACATCTCTGCAAGAGTTCCTCTGGGTAGTGTCATAGGCCCAACCATCTTCAGCTGCTCCAACAATGACCTTCCATCATCATTAGGACAGAAGTGGGGATCCTGGTGAAGGGCTTATGCCCAAAACATCAACTCTCCTGCTTCTCAGATGCTGTCTGACAGGCTATGCTTTTCCAGTGGCGCACTTTTTGACTCTGATCTCCAGCATCTGCAATCCTCGTTTCCTCCTCAGAAGTGAGGGTGTTTGCCAATGATTGCACAATGTTCAGCACTATTTGTGACTCCTCAGATACTGAGACAATCCATTTTTAAATGCAACAAGATCATGACAATATTCAAATTTGGGCTGAGAAGGAGCATGTAAAATTTGGGCCACGCAAAGACCATCCACAACAAGAAAGAATTCATCACTTAATATTCAATGGCATCACTATCACTGAATTCCCTAAAATCAGTATTCTGGGGGCTTTCTTTACCACAAACTCAACTGGACTAATCTTATCAATACTGTGGATACAAGAGTTGGACATAAACTTTGAATCCTGCAGTGAGTAACTCACCTTGTAACCCTCAACACCTGTCCATCAATGGACAAGACACAAATCAGGAATGAGTTGGCATATCACTCAATGACCTGCACGAGTGAAGTGCCAACAACATTCAAGAAGTTTGGAAACTTTAAGGATAAAACAGCCCTTTTGAATGGTACCATATCCATAAGCAATCACTTTCCACCACCACCACCAGTTGCAGCAATGTGTAAAATCAGCAAGATGCAATTCACCAAGGCTCCTTATGATCCCTACCATCTAGAAGACCAAGAGCAGCTGAATAATCGGAACACACCACTTGCAAATTCCTCTCCAAGCCACTCACCATGCTGACTTGGAAGTAAGTTTTCAGTGTCACAGGAACTCCCTCCCTAAAGGCATTGTGGGTCTACCTATAGCGCATGGACTGCATTAAGAAGGAAGCTCACCACCACCTTCTCAAGGGCAACTAGCAAATGGAACTAAATTCTGGACTGGTCAGAGGCATCCACATCCCATGAATGATTAAATACTTATGTGTTGCATTTTAGTATGGACTGCACTGAGACTAAAATTAACGTGCAGGCTTTATGCTAGGGCATGGCCTTCACACAGCTTCCACAATTACACCCAGCTTGTGAGAGTATGAAGCAGTGACATTTGCACTCATCCAAAGATGCTTTAAGTTAGCTTTTTTTTATTAAATGTACTTCGCTGACCTGACAAGGAGGCAATTAGTGTGAACAGTGTAATATTAATGATTGCTTGAGGTCACAATTTATAATATACATTTTTGAACAATGGCAATTTATAATATACATTTTTGAACAATTGCATGGCATTTTGACAGCAGAGAAGTGTCTTTACTGAATCAATGGATGCATTATTAATGCACTTGATTGAACAAATTCAAGCAGTTTTACTCTGCCCAGTTGGATCAAATATGGCAAAGTTTCAAAATGGTGTCCTTGTGAGTGACTTGCAGTGACCTGAGATGCAGAGTGATTATCCCACATCCTTCATGTTCCCTTTATGTTGTTGTCCCTGTGCCCTTGATGACCTCAAGCAGTCATTAACTTAAAAGCCTCTCAATTTCAATTATCTATACATAACAGCTACTACTCACTTTTCGCATTAATCTGACATTGAACTAGCATCAAATGATGATTCCGGTTTGGTAATTATTTTAAGGCTTCAATCAGCATTTGAAATCCATTATCACTCATGACAGGTAGCAGGTTGAGAAGTATCTCACAGCACTTTGTTTTGACCCCTCCATCATTAGTTAGCTTTTAATGTTTCAGAGTGCAAGAAGATTGCTAAAGGACCATGAAAAGCTTGAGCATCATCTATGACAGCATTGAACCTGTGTGAGGCAGCTCTCTGTGCAGCCTTTCCAGCAGACCACTGCAAGATGATTGAACATGTGAATTGTGCATTGTACATCTCCCAGCTTTGAATGACATTGTGCTTGCCTGAAAAGTTAATACAAAGAATACACTTTCTTCCTGTGCATTGTGTCAAAAAATCACTGATTCATACTCTCACAAGGAGGGTGTAATTGTGGTGGTCGTGTGCAGACCATGCCCTAGCAAAATCCCTGCACATAATTTTTTGCCTCAGTGCTGTCTACTTTAAAGTACAGTATATATATTTTCATTTATTGCCCGTTCATCATTGCCTTAGAGAAGCTGGTATTCATCTGCCTCCTTAAACTGTTGCAATCCATTTAGTGTAGGCTAACCCCCAGTGACATCTGGAAGGGAGTTTCAGAATTTTGACCTGATGAAACTGAAGAAACAACAATATATTTCCACATCAGCATGGCGAGTGCCGTGCAATTGGTGATATTCTCATGTATCTGCTGCCCTTGTCCTTGCACAGAGTAATGATCATGGGTTTGAAAAGAACTGTCTCTGAAGACTTGGTGAATTTTTGCAGTGCATCTTGTGCATGGCACATGCTGTTGCAACAGTGCATCAGTAGTGGAGGGGTGGATGTTTATAGATGTAATACCATTCACGTGGGCTGCTTCATCCTTGAAGATGCCAAGCTTTCTGAATGATTTTGGAGCTGCAATCATTTAGCATTGCTGGGGTGTATTCCACCTCACTCCTGACTTGGGCTTTATTGATTGTATATAGGTCTTGAGGAGTCATTCTCTCTAAGGTATTCTCTCCTGACCTGCTCTTGTGGCCACTGTATTTATATGGCTAGCCCAGTTCAGTTGGTAGGAATATAGATAGCTTCAGAATGGTATTTAAAAATGTGAGATTATGCTTGAGGAGATGCAGAGACAGGAGTTTAGGATTATGGTAATGAGATAGTGATGTGTGTCATGGTACAACAATGATATCACCAATCATGTGCTAGAGTTTGAGAAGAGAGGTGAAATAGTCTCTACAGACACCCTAGAAGTGTAGAATGTACATTGATGAAAATAAAGTGATTTGGATTAAACATACTGGAGTGACCAAAGTCACTCATTGATAAAGGGAAACTTTCTCGATCCAAGTCACAATTGACATGAATAAAGGTACAAATAGTATCTAATGAGGAAGCAAAACATAAACCATAACCACATTTGCTGCAGCACCTCTCTGTCTTTCTTTAAGAAGCTCCTTAGAATTGTTTGTTTGATGATGTTTTGTTATCTACTCTAATATTTCCTTATGTGACTTGGTGTCAAAGTCTAGCAAAATATATTTGGACTGCTAAAGGTGTTCTACTACAGGTAATCCACTGATGATGACCACTCTTCAGAAGCTCCTATCATTAATTCTCACATTAACTCCCATGATGAAATCATATTCCCTGTTAAGTCTGTCCAAGGTGCTGCAGTGCTGTAGGAGGCCTTTCTCACTGTTGAATCTCCAATAACTAGCCCTACAACATACTGTATTCACCAGCACTGGCTGGATCACCACAGCCACAACATTTGAAGCCAGCACAAAGGATGTCATAAACATACTTCTTTCAATCTTTTGCAAGTATCAATTTTACGTTATTCATCCCAAGTGTTGCCATTTGCTCATAATTTTATTTTGCTACTCCAAACTGCAGAAAGCATTGAAAAAAAAATCAAAGATTTTTGTTCTAATATTTGCTTTAGTATTCCTGTTGTTTGCGCAAGTCTACCTTTCATATTTTTCTGCCTGGTTAATAGACTTGAAATAAATATAGCATAAAATTATTTGATTCAGCATGTACATGTTATGTTACGTGTTCACCCAAAACATCTGGGATGCCTTGGGTAGACTCAATATTGTGTCCTAAACTCAGAATTGAGACAGGGGCTTTTAGATCTTCAGTCACATTCCTGATGAAGGGCTTATGCGTGAAACATCAACTCTCCTGCTCCTCGGATACTGCTGACCTGCTGCGCTTTTCCAGCACTACACTTTTCGACTCTAAACTCCAGCATCTGCAGTCCTCACTTTTTTTGTAGACTCAATGCTACCCATTATTCTTATTGATATTAGTGGAAATCATTGGTATATGTTATGGCATTGGTAAAAGTTACTAATATCCTGTGGGTCCAGATGACCGCATGAATTCTTCAACAAAAAAAGTTCAATTTAGATAAACAGTGAATGTTTATGACATAGTACTTCATAGCTATTAATATCACATCTGAGATACATCAGGTTCAACCTAAGAGTCAGTACATATTATTGTTAGTTGCAAATACTCACACAAAACAGCTAGTTAGCTCTTCCATCAGTCCTTTCTGTCCTGATGGGCAGAGTCTGTGTCATGATGCCAGTTAATCCTTTCAGGCATCAGTTCACACTTTTAAAGACAATCACATTGTAGATCAGATATGGTTATTTCACACAGGTACGTTGAGAAACATAAAGTGCTTGAGGTATCTCTCTGACTCTTCCAAGTTTGGTGTGGTGCATTCTTAGTTTCTGAGTGCACAGAAACAGGATAAATAACTACAAGTTCTATGAGGCGTTATTCACCGAAACACTTAGAGCTGCATTCTTTTTTGTAGCACCTGCCTGAATTGCACCAGACAAGTTTTAAAAAGGACTTGAAAATGGAGCTGAAATCCTCAACCCCATTTAGGGTATTGACTATTTTGATTGACATGGGCAATGAAGAGGATCAGGATCGAGAACTCTGATGTTGTCCTCTGTTGACACTATTACAGAGCTGGGCATTTCCAAACTTCAGTTAGACAGGCTTTGGTGAGCAAATGTAAATTTCTCCAGTGTCATGAATTATGGGTGAACCCCTTTCTTACTTGATTTCTTACTCTCTATTTCCATTCAGGGCAAAAATCTGTCAATCTCAAACTTAATTATATTCAATGACTGAGAATTCACAATCCTGTGGAATAAAGTATTTCAAAGTTTCACAATCTTTGGAATGAGCACATTTCTCATCACCTTAGTCCTAAACTGTAAAGCTCCTATTCTGAGACTATGACCTATATATTCTATATATTCATATATTCATATATATATTCATATATATTCTATATATGAATGCACATTGTCAGAAATTCATTAAGTAAGCTGCAGGCACAAATTCAAATAGGAGTTTGCAACATAGCAGCAATTAATGTGTTGTGGTTGCAGAATGTTCAACATTGGTATGCTTGCCGTTATTGGTCAATACATTGAGTCTCAGAGTTGGGAGGTCATATTGTGGCTGTACAGGACATTAATTAGGTCACTTTTGGAATATTGTGTGCAATTCTGATCTCCCTCCTATAGGAAGGGTGTTGTGAAACTTGAAAAGGTTCAGGAAAGATTTACAAGGATGTTGCCAGGGTTGGAAGGTTTGTTTTTCCTGGAGCATAGGAGGCTGAGGGGTGACCTTATAGATATTTGCAAAATCATGAGGGGCATGGATAGGACAGGTAAACAAAGTTTTTTCCTCAGGATGGGGGAGTCCAGAACCAGAGGGCATATGTTTAAGGTGAGAGGGGAAAGATATAAAAAGAATCTAAGAGCAAAATTTTACACGTGTATGGAATAAATTGCCAAAGGAAGTGGTGGAGGCTGGTACGATTACAACATTTAATTGGGTATGTGAAAGGGAAGAGTTGAGATGGGTATGGGCCAAATGCTGCCAAATGAGACTAGGTTAATTTAGGATATCTGGTCGGCATGGACTAGTGGGACTGATTCTGTGCTGTACATCTCGATGATTCTATGATTCCAAATATAGCAGGTGATAAGGTTTATAGAATTGACAGGGAAAATAGTAAAGGAGGTAGAGTAGCCTTATTGATTAGACACAAAATTACTTGAATGATGAGGGAGGATGTAACAAAGGCAAATCTTTCAGTGGAGACTGTATGGATGGAACTGAGGATCAGTAAACAATCTAAAACTGTCTTCAGAGTTGTGTACAGACATCTTGCTAGTAACTCTGAAGTGTTAGAGAATATAATTAAATGGCAGAATAGGCTTGAGGAGATGAATGGTCTCCTCCTGTTCCTATAATCCTATGGTACTAGTTCTTCCAGCCAGTGAAGGCAGAGTCTCCACATCTACCCATGAAAATTTGATAAAATATTTGTTTACACAGATATATTAGAATCATAGAATCCCTACAGTGACAAAACAGGCTATATGTATGATTTTAATTTAAATAGTCTGTGATTAACAAGTTATGAAGAAGTAATACTCGATATTTTTATATTACACAGTTTTGGTGTCTTGTTGCAGCTTTGGAAAATAATGGTAAAACTAACTGTCATATTTTGACAGAGCTAGTTCATAACTTAATCACTTGATAGATTTTGCCTTTGAATGCTGATCAGCTTTTTGTTCGATCACAAGTTAGACACAAGTTTTAGACTTCCATCAAGTCACAAAAATATTCTTGTATAAGCCTACATTTTGACGTGCTTTGTAGTAAATCTCGCTTAACTTCCTGAAAATTTACAATAATCTCAACCTATGATAATCGTTTATTTAAATACAGATTGACTAACCTGTCATGTAGACCTAAATCAAGCTAGGAATTGATATAAATGGTTATTGACAGACATACAATGCTATCTTCCTGGGGACAACCTTCTCCTGAACCAGAACAGGACAAGGCAGTAAAGATAAATAGGGAGGTTGTAAAGTCATTAAACTAGTAAGATAACATAAGGACTCAACAAGAAATCAAACAGTTCTAAAAGTAAACAGACAAAGAGAACATAAGATGGATCACAGAATTGTTACAAAAAGGAAGCCATTCAGCCTAATATATCTGCGCCACCTTTTCAAATGAGTATCTACCTGAGTATCATTCTTCTGCCCTTTCCTTGAAATGATATATACTGTTCCCTTTCAAGTTAAAAATCACACAACATCAGGTTATAGTCCAACAGGTTTAATTGGAACCACACTCGCTTTCGGAGTGCCGCTCCTTCATCAGGTGATTGTCCCTTTCAAGTAGCCATCTAATTCAGTTTGAATGCCTTAACAACACTTGCCCATTATATTCTGAAACAGTGATCAGTATCAGATCCAATTCACTAGTTGTAATAAAAAGCCTTTCATCTCAAAGATTAGATACCCCACAGTGAGAAAACAGGCCATTTGACCCAGCAAGGCCCCACTGACCCTCTGAAGAGTAACCTACCCAGACCTATTTCCATCTGACTAATGCGCCTAACACTATGGGCAATTTAGCATGGCCAATTCACCTGAATTGCGCATCGGTGGATTGTGGGAGGAAACTAGAGCACCTGGAGGAAACTCACGCAGACACAGAGAGAATGTGCAAACGCCACACCGACAGTCACCTGAGACTGGAATTGAATCCGGGTGCCTGGTGCTGTGAGGCTGCAATGCTAACCGCTGAGCCACCATGCCCCCCCTGATTCTCCTTCTCTTGCTGATTAGTTTAAATCTGTGTCCTTTTAATTCTCATCCTTCCATGAGTGGGAATAGCCTTGCCTTATATACTCAAGGTTTTACAATACTTAAATCAGATTTCCTTTTAGCCTTCTATTCTGCCCCATCTTCTTCAATTTATCTTCATACCTGCAATTTCTTATCCCAAGAACCAATCTTATACACCTATTCTGCACTCTCCCTCCTGCATTCACATCTTCCCTGAGGTGTAGTGCCCAGAACAAGATATCTCCAGATGAGAATGAACAAGTGCCATTGACAAGTTCAACCTAACCTCTTTACGCCTCTATTAATGAAGCCTCAGATACTATACACTTTATTAAATGTTCTTTCAATCTGTTCCATTAATTTTAAGACTCATGCAGATGTTTGTCCTGGTCCCTCTAATCTTGCATCTCCCTTTTAGAATGGTAAACTTAGTTTTATATTGTCTCTACATGTTCTTCTACCAAAATGCATCATCACATATTTGTCTGCATTGAACTCCATTTGCCACCAGTTGCCCACTCCACCAACATGTCTATGTCTTTTTGAAGGTCTACACACTCCCCCTCACTATTTAAGATATTTTCATCATCTACTCATTTTAAAATTGTCCACAACATACCAAGATCTAGATTATTATCATGTATCAGGAAAAGCTAGAGTTCTCATGCTGACGCCTAATGGATTCAACTACAAACCTTTCTCTAGCCTGAAAAACATCCTTTGACTATCACTCTCTGTTTCCTACCTCTCATCTAATTTTGTATCCATGTTGCATCTGCCCTTGTTATTCCATACACACTAACCTTTCTTATACAGGTCTGTTGTGTGACACTGTATCAAAGTGTCTTCTGGAAGTCCCAGTACATCACATCAATCACATTGCCCTGAATGATCTTTTTGGTCAAATTGCCAAGAAACTCCAGCAATTTAGCTAAACGTGTTTTTTTTTCTTAAAGATCCAAGTTATTTCTCCTTAACTAACATGCATATATTCTAGTGACTATTCATTTTGTTCCAAATTACTATTTCTAGAAGTTTCCTAACAGCAAAGTTCAACTGATCAACCACAAGAGGCTTAGCCTTCCAACCTATTTGAATAAAGATGTTACATTTGCTGTTTTCCAGTTCGGTTGGTGCCACTGCTGAGCCGAAAGAAGGTTGAAAAATTATTGTTCATGACCCTGTAATTTACATTCTCACTTCCTTGTTAACGTTAAGTATCGACAGCCTATCCGGCAACACCTCCTTATCAATTTTAAACACTTTTAGTGATTGAACCTCCTCCTCTTTCATCATGGTCTCGGTAGAATCAGATAGAAAGCATTTATTTAGTACTTCAGCCAAGCCCTCTGCCTCCATGTGTAAATCTCCCTTTTCATTCCTAGCTGGTCCCAGTCTTCCTTTTACCATACTTTCACTGTTTGTATTCTTATGGAAGAGCTTCGCATTTCTTTTTTGTTAATTCCAGTCACTTTTCACAATCTCTCTTTGCTTTGCTTGCTCGCCTTTTCACAATCATTCAAAACTATCTATATTCAATCATATTCACAATTCTATTTTGTACCTGACGTCTTTCATAAGTACACTTTGTTCTTTACCTTTCTTACTTCTTTTCTCTTTCAGAGAGCGGTGAATTTGTTTGCATTATGTTCTCCTTTTCAGGGAATATACTTTGACTGTGCCAGAACTTTGAAAGTATTCATGCTATAATTTTTCACTGCAATTTATTCAACACAGATCCATTCTTATGCTGATTAAAGTTGACTTTCTCCGCATTAATTAATCTTAATCTGGATGCTCATTATCTTTATTCAGTAGTTACCATAGATATTATAAGATAGTGATCACTATCTCCTGAATGTTCTTCCATTGACACATGATCTATTTTGCCAACCTGATTCCCAAAAGCCACATCAAACAGTACTTTCTTTCTTACTGAAACTAGAAATGCAACTGCTTTAGAAAAATCTCCTGAAAGCATTGTAGGATCTCTTGCATCTTTTGCTCTTTACACTACCGCTATCCCAGTCAATTTTGGATAATAAAAGTTTTTTTATTTAACTACTTATCATTTTTGCACCTTTCTGTAATTCACTTGCAAATTTATTCCTCTACATCTTTTCCAACTGTTGGTAGCCTATAGACTACACTGATCAATGTAAATGTACATTTGTTTTGTTACTTAACAAATTGATATGTTTTCTTTCCCCAACATTGTAGTACTCTGATAAAAAGAGAAAGTGAGGACTGCAAATGCTGGAGATCAGAGTTGAGAGTGTGGTGCTGGAAAAGCACAGCAGGTCAGGCAGCATCCGAGGAGCAGGAGAATCGACATTTCAAGCATAAGCCCTTCATCAGGAATCCTTTCCTGTTTCCTTTGAACCAGATCTTTGTTATAGCCACAGCATTATATTTCCAATTGGTAATCTGCATCTGCAAGAGACTAAAGTTATTTACCACATTCTGTGCATACATATGCATACACAAGAAATCTGATTTAGATTATGCAGTCAGTTCTGCTATAACGCAGTAGTTTCATTCTCTTGCAATCCTGTGATATAAGAAAATTGCATAGTAACAGCACCATTTAAACTAATGGGGCCGGAATCACCTTATCACCAGTACATGCGTTAAAACTTCGTCAAACGGGTGTCCCCAATTCATCAATCGTATTATAGTGAATTTGTGTTAATGAAACGCAAGTCATACCTGTATTACTTTTTCCAAAACGCTAATCCGACCTATGAGTATTTTTTATTCTAGTGTTAGTTATCTATCCTAATATTCTGTACACTTTGATATATTAATCTGGAAAAACTGTTCAGGGATCTAAATGACCATTGACTAATTAGTTATAGAAAAAGAATGTGAGAAAACGTTTAACAATAATTTGAAATGGCTAGTATTAAAATGTGTTAATTTATTCAAACAGAAATGCTCATGATAAAACTGAGGAACTGAAGGCAATAAAAATTGGGAGAAACCAATGTAATAAGAATTACTGATGTAGAACTGTAGGAAAATCAAAACTGTGACAGAAACATTCCAAGATATCACATAATTAAAAATGACAGATTAGGAAAAAAGATAGAGTATCTGCACTTATTAAAGATAACATAATTGCAATATACAAACATACTATAACAAACATTTAGGCAGAAACAGAATTCATTAAGACTGTGAAGGATTAGTTTATAGATTAACAAATAATGGAAGGGAAGATAAGGAAGAAATATAAAAACAAACTAGGAAGCTGATGTCAAATATAGAGCAGTATTCATGTGGGATTTCAAATGTTTTGAAAATAATTAGCCAGAAGAGTTATTTATAGGGGATAAGAGAATGGAGTTCTTATGAAGTGCAGGGGGAGTCCTTTCTAAATACGTACACAAGAAGTGAAAAACAGTATTCATTACAAGTTCAGTAAATACATTCCAATGTTACAGAGTGAATAGTGGATAACCAACATCATATCTATATTCAAGAAGTGCAAAAATACACCCAGTAATATATATCTATAAAAGTAAACATAATATTGGTAGTTAGAAAAATAATGTAACTTGTGTTACAGGAAAGAAAAATAACAATCAAACTATAATAATGAATAAGCAATATGGATTTCAACAGGGAAACTTTTGTTTGACCAACATCATTGATTTTTTAAAAAAATAGCAGTGTTTATATGACATCAATGCAAAAGATGTAATAATTGAGAATTCGAAAAGGTTTTCGGTAAAGTAATGTGTAATACATAGAACATAGAACATAGAACAATACAGCACAGAACAGGTCCTTCGGCCCACGTTGTTGTGCCGAACTTCTATCCTAGATTAAGCACCCATCCATGTACCTATCCAAATGCCACTTAAAGGTCGCCAATGAATCTGACTCTACCACTCCCTCGGGCAGCACATTCCATGCCCCCACCACTCTCTGGGTAAAGAACCCACCCCTGACATCTCCCCTATACCTTCCACCCTTCACCTTAAATTTATGTCCCCTTGTAACACTCTGTTGTACCCGGGGAAAAAGTTTCTGACTGTCTACTCTATCTATTCCTCTGATCATCTTATAAACCTCTATCAAGTCACCCCTCATCCTT
Organism: Chiloscyllium punctatum; assembly: GCF_047496795.1. NCBI lineage: Eukaryota > Metazoa > Chordata > Chondrichthyes > Orectolobiformes > Hemiscylliidae > Chiloscyllium > Chiloscyllium punctatum. The sequence continues at coordinate 123,379,629 of NC_092739.1, forward strand.
CGCCGTTCCAACGAGAAAAGGCCGAGAACTCTCAACCTATCCTCGTACGACCTACTCTCCATTCCAGGCAACATCCTGGTAAATCTTCTCTGCACCCTCTCCAAAGCTTCCACATCTTTCCTAAAGTGAGGCGACCAGAACTGCACACAGTACTCCAAATGTGGCCTAACCAAAGTCCTGTACAGCTGCAACATCACCTCACGACTCTTGAATTCAATCCCTCTGCTAATGAACGATAATACTCCATCCACCTGAGTGGCAACCTTCAAAGATCTATGTACATAGACCCCAAGATCCCTCTGTTCCTCCACCTGACCAAGAACCCTACCATTAACCCTGTATTCCGCATTCTGATTTGTTCTTCCAAAATGGACAACCTCACACTTGGCAGGGTTGAACTCCATCTGCCACTCCTCAGCCCAGCTCTGCATCATATCTAAGTCCCTCTGCAGCCGACAACAGCCCTCCTCACTGTCCACAACTCCACCTATCTTTGTATCATCTGCAAATTTACTGACCCACCCTTCGACTCCCTCCTCTAAGTCATTAATAAAAATTACAAACAGCAGAGGACCCAGAACTGATCCCTGCGGAACTCCACTTGTAACTGGACTCCATGCTGAATATTTACCATCTACCACCACTCTCTGACTTCGACCGGTTAGCCAGTTTTCTATCCAATTGGCCAAATTTCCCTCTATCCCATGCCTCCTGACTTTCCGCATAAGCCTACCATGGGGAACCTTATCAAATGCCTTACTAAAATCCATGTACACTACATCCACTGCTCTACCCTCATCCACATGCTTGGTCACCTCCTCGAAGAATTCAATAAGACTTGTAAGGCAAGACCTACCCTTCACAAATCCATGCTGGCTGTCCCTAATCAAGCAGTAATAGATTAATGAATAAGATTAGATCCCATAGAATCAAGGGACTCAAGGATAACTGGTTGGCTCCAATATGAGAAGCAGAAATAAGAGGCAAATGACAGCTATACAGATTATTTGAAAGTGCTAAATGCAGTGTGACAAGAATGGCATGCGAGGAGTATTGTTGTTTACAGTTTATATTAATAATTTAGCAGTTGGGTTCACCAAACAGTTGTTAAATTTGTGCACATCACAGAACTGGGAAGGTAGCCAATTCTGAAGAGAACAGCAACAAATTACAATAAATCATAAATAAAAGCACAGAATTGGTCTTTTGCAAATGAATTTAACGTAGCAGTATTTTTGTAAGAAAATTCATGAAGTCAAATATTATGAAGAAAATGGAAATATAATTGAGTTAAGGAGCAAAGGGATCTGGGAGTATAAATGCACAAAGCACTAAAGTTATAATAAATAAGGCCATAACAAAAGCAAATTAAGCATTTGAATTTATTTTAAGAGGGATAGAGTTGGTAGTCTCCCCTATATGTTAGCAATGTTTGCAATGAGAACTTTGCAAGATTGGCATGATTGCATTTTCCATTGTGGTGTCTGGTGTCTAGTCTGGTATCAGGCTGCTCATACAGCTTCGTTCTTTTTTTGAGACTTCTAAAAATTCAAATTCATCAACTGTCACAGTGGGAATAAAAGGAACATACAATCAGGAGTAGGCCATTCAGCCCCTCAAGACTGCTCCACCATTCAACAAGATCATGGCTTGTTTGTGGCCTAACTCCACGTGCCTGCCTTGGTTCCCTTGCTTAAAAAACTTTTACCAATACAAATCTAAATTTAACAATTGAATTTGCATTAACCACCATTTGAGGAAGAGAGTTCCAAACCTCCACTGTTCTTTCCATGTAGAAGTATTTTCTAACATCTCTCCTGAATGACCTGGTCCTAATTCTTAGGCTAAAATTTTCAACCAGTGGAAATAGCTTACTTTTATCTATGTTGTTTTTCCTTGTTAATATCCTGAAGACCTTGGTTAGATCACCCCTTTACCTTCTAAATTCTAAAGAATAAAGGCCTAATTTGTCTAATCTCTCCAAAAAACTTAATCTCTAAAGTCCAGGTATCATTTTTGTAAACCTGAGTTGAACTCCCTGCAGGGTGAAAACATCTTTCCTAAGGTGTCATGCCTGGATCTCCTCACAAGAGAGATTATGCTTAACTAGGAACTTGTACATTGTGCAGTAAATGGAATTACCAGGTTATGGCTCCGATTTCAGCAGTGAATCCATGTAAAAGGCCCTCATGAGAACATGGACGAGGTTAAATAAATCCCTGAGGGTTTCTGAGATTTGGTATTAAAAGGAAAACTAGCCACTTTTTCCCAGGGTGAGGCAAGCCAGCCTGTAGTGATTCTGAGGGATACCAGAGCCAGGCAAACTGTACTGCTGGGAAAAGGCATGATTTTCCCACCAGAGAGTGCAGCAAGTGGCAAGATGATGGTAAATAGGATTGAAAGTTGGTACATGCACATCCCCCATTATCATGTATGTGAGAAACATGAGTTTGTGTTGGGAACAGTGACCATGGGGGTCATCCCTAGTGTTTTTCTCTGGTTCAATGCCAACAGCATGCACACTGACCTCTGAGAAGTCCATTGAGGTCAGGCAGACTGAACTGGCGCAGGAGAAAGTGCTTGGCATTGTCCTATGGTCAGATAAGCTCAGCCAGCATACACCGAGGTGACATTACAAGCAGACAGCCCTTCTGGTCTGATTATGTGAAACCTTTTCTCAACAACCCAAAAGACCCCAAAGAGGTAAAAAAAAACTTCATTGGAAGCAACTGAACAAGTTGAGCTAACACTAAAACCGCTCACTCAGACTGAAGTTGACGCAGAAGCAGTCCCTGAATATTTCTAAAAAATAAGATGCTGAGCACAGCTTGCAGACAATGAGTGGAGAGTGATCCATCAGGTAGTGGTATCACCAAGCTACATGGGGAAATATTATAACTCACACATAATTCCAATGATTGAGCATTTCAGCATCTGCAAATTCTAAGCCAGCATTAGCCAGCACTCTATTGACCTCTACTGCACAGGATATAGTAAGGTTATGCAGAACCTGGCACAGTCTATGTTAAATGTGCTTGAAAGATTTTTGTGTTAGATTAGACACAGCATCAAATGGTGCAGCAGAAAGAAATGTTCTGATTGTGAAGAGATCTTAGCCGAACTCAGTACCAGACGACAAGCTGGGCAATAATTCATATACTCTCTTTAGCACAACTGGATAATTTTCTGTTCTCTGACAAAGTCTACAAAATGTTGATCACCTTGGGAGTTAGTGTTTAATTACGTGTCAAAGATAATGCTTAGTTCATTTACGTTTGACGTCAATAACAAATAGAAAACAAGACAAAGTTAAAAATCACACAACACCAAGTTATAGTCCAACAGCTTTATTTGGAAGGTAAAAACAATGACTGCAGATGCTGGAAACCAGAGTCTGGATTAGTGGTGCTGGAAGAGCTCAGCAGTTCAGGCAGCATCCAACGAGCAGCGAAATCGACGTTTCGGGCAAAAGCCCTTCATCAGGAATAAAGGCAGTGAGCCTGAAGCGTGGAGAGATAAGCTAGAGGAGGGTGGGGGTGGGGAGAAAGTAGCATAGAGTACAATGGGCGAGTAGGGGAGGGGATGAAGGTGATAGGTCAGGGAGGAGAGGGTGGAGTGGATAGGTGGAAAAGGAAATAGGCAGATAAGACAAGTCCGGACAAGTCATGGGGACAGTGCTGAGCTGGAAGTTTAGACCTAGGGTGAGGTGGGGGAAGGGAAAATAAGGAAACTGTTGAAGTCCACATTGATGTCCTGGGGTTGAAGTGTTCCGAGGCGGAAGATGAGGCGTTCTTCCTCCAGGCATCTGGTAGTGAGGGAGCAGTGGTGAAGGAGGCCCTTTCGGAGTGCTGCTTCTTCATCAGGTGGTTGAAGGCATTCTGAAAGCTCATGCTTCCAAATAAACCTGTTGGACTATTACATTGTGTTGTGTGATTTTTAACTTTGGCTCCTCCAAATCAAGACAAAGTGAAGATCAGTCATGCAGCATGAAAAAATGAGTGATATGTGAGACACGAAAATTACAAAATCGAATGCTGGTCTGGAGGTCACGGTGAAAATCCACTGAGGTGATAATGAGGAAATTGTGTTTCAAATTATTACAAAAAGACTAGATATACAAGATGGATGTCCAGACTGGCCTTTACCCTGCTCACGTTTCGGAACTCTCTCTGAATCAGGGTGGACAGGAGAGTGAGTGTAGAGTGAAATGGGTAGCTGCAATGAAGAGACATGGCAGACGATTGCTGATAAAGAGAGCTTCACAAACCAACTGAATGAATTTCTAAGTGTAAACCAATGTGCACACCTGAATAAGTGGTTAAGTAACACTGCAGATGGTTGCTTTGAATTTTTGCTCTTATCAAAACTGACAGATATAAGTACAGGGAAATTACATTTCCTGCGCTTTGGCAGGAGATAGCTGATTTAAATGTATGTTGGGGCAGAGATGCAGTTTCATTAAATCCTCTGTCACTGGGAATATGGAGTTTGGTTGAAACCTTAGTGGCTTATAACTGTCACACATTGTGTTTTATACTCAATCTAAAGCATTAGGCACTTGTCATAAAACTTGGCCCCATGTTGGGAGCAGTGCAGTTCCACACTCATGTGACCTTCCTATCTTGTAATTGGAATCAATGTAATTTTAATGCCGAATTTTGCCTCAATGAATCCACATGTAACTACAGCTTTTAGGACAATAAATATTCTTTTAGTTTGTTTGAAATATTCAGCTTATAATCGAATGTTTATTTGATTTATTTCATACTAAAATCAATGATGTCAAGGCACATATAGGGAAACTTAGAATTGACATTGCTTTAATCACTAATGCTATATTAACTACTTCACGGCCAATCAGCTGGAGTGTCTCCAATGCAGTAATAGACTGGTGACACTACTTTAAAAGTACTTGAAAAACACAGGTTTAAATATTTACATTGTGTAGTTATAGATATGCTGTGTGAACTTTATTAGTTACATACTGAATGCTACTTTATTATTGTTTTGTTTTATTGGTATCTGGGCTCATTCAGGTGTTAAAATGGTGTCATAGTTGAAATTGGTTTCTGAACCACTGATCTAAAAATAGGGGTCTTAGTATATGAAGTCACGAGTAAGAATTTGACCATTAGGACTGAGGTGCGGAAAATAAGAGGCTTGAAGTTGTACAGATATATTAATTATCGCCAAAAGTCTCAAAGAACTTGACAACCAATTAAAGTGTAGTCTTTAAACCAATTAAACCAACCAGAAGTGTAGTCACTTCTGTAATTTAGGAAACAAGAGCAGCTAACTTTCACACAGCAAACCTCCACAAACAGCAATATGATAATAGAACAAAGAACAATGAACATTACAGCACAGGAACAGGCCCTTCGGCCCTCCAAGCCTCTGCCCATCCAGATCCTCTATATAAACCTGTCACCTATTTACCAGGGATCAGTATCCCTCTACTCCCTGCCCATTCATTCTTGTGTCTGTCTAGATACATCTTAAATGATGCTATCTTGCCTGCCTATACCACCTCCACTTTGCAACGCATTCCAGGCACCCACCACCCTCTGCATAAAGAACTATCCATGTATATCTCCACTAAACTTTTCCCCTCTCACCTTGAACTTGTGACCCTTAGTCACTGAGTCCCCCACTCTGGGAAAAAGCTTCTTACTATCCACCCTGTCTATATCTCTCATGATTTTCTAGACCTCAGTCAGGTCCCCCTTCAACCTCCGTCTCTCTAATGAAAATAATCCTAATCTAGTGAACCTTTCTTTATAGCTAGCACCCTCCATACAAGGCAACATCTGGGTGAACCTCCTCTGCATCCTCACCAAAGCATTCACATCCTTTTAGTAATGTGGCAACCAGAACTATACGCAGTATTTCAAATGCGGCCGAACCAAAGTCCTATACAACTGTGAAATGACCTGCTAACCTTTGTACTCAATACCTCGTCCGATTAAGGAAAGCAGGCTGGATGCCTTCATGACCACTCTATTGACCCACATTGCCATCTTCAGGGTACAATGGACTTGAACACCCAGATCCCTCTGTACATCAATTTTCCCCAGGTCTTTTCCATTTACCATATAGTTCGCACTTGAATTTGACTTCCAAAATGCATCACCTTATATTTGCCTGGATTGAACTCCGTTCGCCATTTCTCCACCCAACTCTCCAATCTAGCTATTTTCTGCTGCATTCTCTGACAGTCCCCTTCACTATCTGCTACTCCACCAAACTTGCAGATCAGTCCACCTATACCTTCCTCCACATCATTTATATATATCACAAACAACAGTGGTCCCAACACAGATCTCTGTGGAACACCATGGTCACAGTTCTCCATTTTGAGAAACTCCCTTCCACTAATATTCTCTGCCTCCTGCTGCCCAGCCAGTTCTCTATCCATCTAGCTAGTACAAGCTGGATCCCATGCAACTTCACTTTCTCCATCAGCCTACCATGGGGAACCTTATCAAACACCTTACTGAAGTTAATAATAATAAAGATGAGGAGAAATTTCTTCATACAGAGGGGTAAACTATTTGCAGGCACATTTATTAGCAAGGTACATTGGAGACTAAAATTGATTGCCTTTTGGTGGGAAGGGAATTAAACAAAACTGGTATTTGTAGATAGAATGTAAGTCAAATTAATGTAGAGGTTCAATCATTACATTACTGAAGGTCGAACAAACTGAACAGGCCTTATGTCTTCCTCTTACTTTTATGAACTGAGGGGAATTCTTCACCCACCATTGGTGTATTTGGTCCTGGGTCAACACATAAAAAAGCCCACTGCCTTTTCACCCAGCCCCCATGCTTTCATGTTTAAAAAAAAACTTTACACTGAAAGGGGAGTGGCCAGTTCTCCAAGCTCAGCTTTTCTCTAATTTGGCTTGGTTTTAGCAGTCTGGCTGTTCACTGAAAGCAGGCAGCCAGGGGTGAAGCTGCTGGACCCAAACAAGCAGGTCCAAGCTGATCCTCCCTCTCTCTGACATCTCTCCTGATTTTACCTTTTGTGCCAAAATGCATTTATGGGGATTGTTGTAAGTAGTTGGAATAGTATCTTTAAGTTGGAGTAATCTGTTGGGTTTTTGGATAGGTTAAGTTATTCTATATTCTGTTCTCTTTTGTTTGTGTTTCATTTGGTGATATTGAAAATCAATTCTGTTTGTTTAAAACTAAGTGGTTGGGCCTGCTGCATCACTCTTGTAATGTCCACTTACACCTGCTTAAACCATCGAGAAAAGGTAGGATCTGGGCTACTTTCTTGACATGTTTTGAGGGTGTCTGGTCTGGTCCATAAAAAAAACCAATCAGCAAGTTCTGGAAATTAGAGTCAAGATCAACAAAGCTGAAAAATGTGTTGCTGGAAAAGCGCAGCAGGTCAGGCAGCATCCAAGGAGCAGGAGAATCGACATTTCGGGCAGAAGCCTATGCCCAAAACGTCGATTCTCCTGGTCCTTGGATGCTGCCTTTCCTGCTGCGCTTTTCCAGCAACACATTTTTCGGCTCTGATCTCCAGCATCTGCAGTCCTCACTTCCTCAAGATCAACAAAGCCAAAATTGTCTTTGCTCTTTCGGCAAAGGTACCTGTCAGTATTCTCTGAGCAAGTCCAACTTAGAAATATAAGTTGCTTGCCCCACCTTTTCAACACAGTGTTCTAAATGTGGAATCGGATATGCATCAGCCTTTGTAAATGCATTGACTTTGTGAGTGTACTATACAAAATTGCGAGTTTTTGATTTGTTGTCCGCTTCCTGTTTCATTGTATGCTGTGATACTTTTAAATGCTATCTAGCCAACTCACCCACTCTATTTAATCATTCCCCAAAATTTGACACTTAGTCCAAATATGTTGCCTCTGAATTGTGACTTACCAATTTCTTCTTAATCAATTTTAGCAGTCCTCTCACTTCATGCCCAAAAACTAATTCAAATGGACTGAAGTTAGTCAACTCATTTGGTGCATCTCTGATTTCAAAAAGTACAAACAGAATTCCCTTATCCTAATCATCTGGATAGTCTTGATTTTAAGCCCTCAACATTCCACCTTTCTAATGCTCACTGCGACTCTGGATGGTACACAGTAAATTTGAATTGTTTTATTCCTAAGCTGTCCAGACTTCCTTGAATAATTTTGATGTGAAGTTTAACCCTTGATCTGATTGTACCTCTGTGGGAAGTCTGTATCTAGCAAAAAAATTAAGTAACTCCTTGTTTTCCTACATCTAGCTTCCCAGTGCTTTTCCTAACCCACAAACACTGTGATTTCATGTGGCCTACTTTATTGCAGTGAAAACACTGGAGATTTTTAACTTCTCTTTCCCCTTCAAGAATTTCCTTTTTAACCTATGGTAAGTTATTCTTATGATCTTCACCAAGATCTATCTTTCCCTTTCCACGTGAGGACTTCTCTTTTCCACAATTTTGGAAGCCAAATCATAATCATCAGCCATTTTAGCTGCTAATCTTGCCATTTGAACTCTTTGTTCTTCCACATGAGTTCTCACTACTTTGGGAAGTGAATTTTTGAACTCCTTCAATATAATTGTCTCTCTAAAAGTATCATAGATTTGCTCTATTTTTAATGCCCTTATCCACCTGTTTAATCCTTTAAACTCAATGTAAGTTTGACCAACTTACCTCCTTAGATTCCTGAAGCATTGTCTGTAGGCTTCTGGCAAAAGTTAATGTGCACTTAAAATGGCTTTCTTACCTCCTCATACGCCCCAGATACCTCCTCTGATATTGATGCAAATACCTCACTAGGTCTACCTACACGTTTTGTTTGGATCAACAAAACTCACATGCTCACTGGCCACTGTATTTGTTTAGCCACTATTCAAATGAGATGAAAAAGGTTTCCAATTCTTATCATCAAATTTAGGCCTTGCTTGAATATATTTAAATAGCTTTTCATGAGGCCTTTGGCTACGATCGGTTGGCCATCCTCACTCTCTTCGCACTAAGATTATCTTCAGCCTTCATCTTCATCCTTTTAAGATGACTTTCCTGTCTAAGGTTAAAATAACACAACACCAGGTTATAGTTCAATAGGTTTATTTGGAAGCACTAGCTTTCAGAGTGCTGCCCCTTCATTATGTGATTGTGGAGTATAAGATCGTAAGACACAGAATTTATATCAAAAGTTTACAGTGTGATGTAACTGAAATTATATTTTTTTGTTAAGTCTCATCTTTTAAAGTGACCATGTAAGATTCTGTAAATCCCTTTTTAGAAATAGAATCAGTCCGATTATTGGGGCACAGCCAGCCTCACACAAGGCACCTCACACCTGCCTTTCATTATCTGGGCCAACATGATACCTATTGTTAAAGTTCAGTTGAGAACGTAACTTTAAAACAGTTCAGGGATTTACATTTGAAAGAACTGAAACCAACATGGTCATTCTAAAAGATGAGAAACTTAGCAAACAATCCAGGTCTTCTTCAATACACAATTTCAGTTACATCACACTGTAAACGTTTACTATAAATTCTGTGTCTTATGATCTTATACGCCACAACCAGCTGATGAAGCAGCAGCACTCCGAAAGCTAGTGCTTCCAAATAAACCTGTTGCACTATAACCTTGTGTCGTGTGATTTTAACTTTGTATACACAAGTCCAACACCGGCACCTCCAAATCAATCCTGTCTAATTACCAATTTCTGAAGTTCAAACTTCCTCTCTTTCTTCCTTTCCTCTCTCTCCTTCTCTCTCTTTTTTTTTCTTTTTATTCTGCTAAAGTGATTCATTCTTTTTCTCTTTTCTCTGCGTTTAATCATAATTCAAACTGTTGCATTTCTGTTGCTCTTTCCTTGTCTTTTACCTTGAACTCAGGGTGCTTCATTTTCAATTGAATCATAGTTTTCTGTAAAGATTTTGATGTGAAGATGTAAATGTTGAGCTATTGCTTTAATTATCTCTCCTTTTCTCATGGAAGGAGATAGCTCCAACTCCAGATTGCCTGCTAATTCCAGCAGCTTGGCCTTAAGCACCTTTTGCAAAGCCCCCAAAGTCACTTCTTCCAACCCCAGAAAGCTCCTAGTGACTGAAAAAGCCATTGCTATCTCAAGCACTGTTTAAACCAACAGCTTTCAACACCCAGAACAAAACACACTAACACCTACACTTGCTGCCTTTGAGTCCAGCAAACCTAATCTCAAATCGGAATTTAGAACAAATCCCACAAAGAGCTCCCAATCTGTTATGGACCAGGCCAGACTCCCTCAAAACTTTTTAAGAAAGTAACCCTGATCCTAACTTTTCTACTGGTTTTAAGCAGGTGTAAATTGGGTATTCCAAGAGTGATGCAGCTGGCTCAACCACTGAGTTTGAAACAAAACAGAGTTTATTTGGAAGATTACAGAATGAAGCACAAACTAAAGAGAACAGAATACTGAGTAACTTAATTTATCTGAAAACCCGACAGTTTATCCCAGCTTAATGATGCTGTTCCAAATACTTGCGACAATCCCCATAAACACCCCTTGGCACAAAAGATAAAATCAAACCCAGGAGAGATGGCAAAGAGAGGGCGGATCAGCATGGACCTGTTTCTTTGGGTCCAGCAGCTTCAGAACTGACTGCCTGTTTTCAATGAAGAGTCAGACTGCTAAAAGCCAAACCAAACCAGAGAAGAACTGAGATGGGCAAGCTGGCCACTCCCCTTTCATTATACATTTTTTAAAAAAATCTTGAAAGCATTCTCAAGAAGTTAAACCCAAACTCAGAATTGCTGCTTTTACGCCCTTTCTGGAAAAAAGTCAAGACACCATAACCTTGTTAAAGAAGCAGCATTGTCACACTTTACATTTGCTTTATGCAATTTACTTCTCAATCTTAGCCTTCTTACAAGCTTAGACCTTCCTAAATTAGCAGTCCCTGTGGTCTGACACCCACAGTACTTTCGGTTTTCTGAAGAACCCACAGTGCTCTGTGCTCATTGCTGCGCCAAAGTAAACCTTTTCAATAAGTCAGTTACCAAATGATCTTCATTTTCTACAAACAGCAGATTCAAGCAAAGTCATTGCCTCGGTCATGAGGTCATGGTGTACATACGCCCAGTTTGAACTTGCACAAATCCGAGGAATCCTGAGCAACATAATGCCTGCAATTCTGACAAAGAAACTGAAACTGAATTGTACTATCAGATAAGAGATCATCCATGTTCTCTAAAATAACCAATTTACATCTCATGTTATATTGTACGGAGCGACATATGATGGCTGCAGCCTGCCCAGAAGTGAAATCATCGTGTGTCGATACCCCTTTTCTTAGTGCAGAGCCATCTGTTGCCAAGAAGGCAGATCTCTGTTTGTTAAAGAATTAGCACCTGGTTCTCCCTCCTCAGCACAGATCACAAAATCTTCACTAGGGTGCTTTCTTCTCTCTTTGGCACTGTGCTGGACCACATGATTCATGCAAACCAGTCAGAGACAGTCCTGGACTGTATGGCAACATCCACCTGGTCGAGAACATGATCCATCATTCCCAGAAGGCTGGTCTGTCAAGTGTCATTCTCTTCTTTGATCAGGAAAAGACATTCAACCAAGTGGATCACATGGAATTAGCAAACCTTCAGTTCAGGATGCATTTTGTCACTTGGATTCGATGTCTGTATGCCACCACGGAGTGTCAAGTGAAGGTTAGTGAGTCCCAGATGGTGCCCCTGCAATTTGGAAGGGCAGTGTTTCAATGCTGTCCCCTGTTTGGTCAGCTATATTCTGTCTGTGTGGAACTGTTCCTATGCCTCATGCGGAAGTGGCTGTTGAGTCTGGCTCTGCACAGGCCAGAGCTTGGGGCTGTCCTTTCAATGTAAGCCAACAACATACTTCTTATGTTCACAGACCCAAGTGACTTGCAGAGGATGTGTGAGTGCCAGGAGGTCTACTCTGCGAAGTCCTACACAAGGATCAACTGAAGTAAATGTTTGGGAGTTTGGGACAGTCTGGGACAGGTGGACCACCTGCCGGATGAGCTTTACGTGGAGAATCACTCATATCCTGTACCTGGGAGTCCATCTTTACCATGCTGAGGAATCTTGGCTGATGAATTTGCACAAGTTAGAAACCAAGGTGACCACTCGCCTCACACAGGTTGGACATGACTGCTCCAAGTGTTGTCTTACAGGTTGGTCATAAACCAACTGGTCATTGCCATGCTGTGGTAACAACTGGTCACCTTGGTTCCTCTGTCATGATTCGTCACAAACATCCAGAAAAGCTTGTTGAGTTTTTCTTGAATGAAAGGAAACACTGGGTCACTGTTGTGGTCTGATTCTCCCACTCAATGAGGATGGTCAGGCACTGGTGTGCCTCCGCATCCAGGTAGTGACCCTCCACCTTCAGACCCTGCAGGGATACCTTTACATTGAGCCTCCTCCATGATAACATCTTACTTTCGTCAGGTGCATGGCCTATGGTACAACATGCAGTACCTGTTCAAAGAGTGGCTCTGGCCTCAGATCTTCTTCCAGGAATTACTTATGTTTTACTTGGACCTGATCACAATCTGGGAGGTAGTCAGCTCACGTCCAAGCACAATGTCTACAGGAATAGTGGCTGTCGTAATGGAGTCGCTGCTCAGGAACATGTTCCTCTGCCAGTGCTGCCTCTGTTGGAGGGGAGGGTCAGAGACGGGTTGGATGGTGAAGTGGACTGGATGACTGTTGCGGTTGGCTGAGAGAGCATCAGTTAACATTTGGTTTGCAGCCTTAACCGTGCAGAGCCTGAGGGACAAGGTGGTTAGCCCCAATATCTCACGTGAAATTGAGGGGCATCTCTCCACAGATGCTGCCAGACCTGCTGAGATTTTCCAACATTTTCTGTTTATGTTTCAGGTTTCCAGCATCAGTTCTTTTGGTTTTTTTGCCTGAACATAGGAAGCTGTTTGTTGGAAGTCACTTGCCTGGGTGAGTGCAGCTCTAACAAGACTTAAAAAATTTAATACCATCCAGTTCTTTGATTGTGGCTGCATTCACAAACATCCACCTCCTGCTCCACCAACACTCAGTCACAGCTGCGTGTACTATCTACAAGACGCGCTGCAGAATGTCTCCAAAGTTCCTTTGATAGCACCTTCCAAACATATGAGGACTGCCATCAATAAGGACTAGGGGAGTAGATATTTGGAAACATCACCACCAGCAATCCAAGCGACGCAGCAGCCAGTCTCAGAAATATATCACCATTTCAAAACCAAGTTTACGCAAATGTTGAAAACAAACCGGTGTTTGGATGCTCAGAACATTTCTAGTTTCTATGAGACCTTTTATAGGGATATTTTATATTAATTCATCTTTGTGATGGCAATCCAAGTTTTTGGCACATACTAGCATTGGTCTCATCAAAATGCACAAATGCTACAGGGAGATGGATGTTAATCCAATTATCTTCAGTTTGCAGAATGTAAGCAATCTGGAAGAGAATAAATGAAATAGAGCAATGTATAAATGTCAAGAGCTATAACTATTCCATAAATATTACTATGATGATAATCATAAGTTATCTACATTTCTTAAAGGGAAGCCATATTGTGATTGAAGAGAGTAGCAAAACAACTCTGCTTGAAGAAAGGTTGAAGTAAGCATGTAGAAGGCACCTATATGTTGAATCAGGGGGGAGGGACATCCTGATCCTCTAGAAAACAGAAAGCCTACATGATTCACTGACTGAGAGCTAGGAAGATTGAAGATTGCTCAACCTAATGATAGGCTTCCAGTTATGGAGTTCCTAGCCCATCTATGAGTGGCGCAGTCTGATGGGGCATGGTGATCAGAAACATTTCCTGTTTGATCATGGCATTCCTGAGCTTTGATCAATACTTTGATTAATACTTAGACTGCAAGCGTTGCAGCTCAAGTTGATACTAGAGCCATGGACATCACAAATGCGTGAGCCATAGGATGTAGCAAACACAAACACATTGACTTGACTGTCTTGATGTCAACTTCATCAGAGGAAAGAGAACACAGTGCAGAAGGAAAGCAGCTATTCCAGTGGTGGAGTGACACTACTCACTGTACTGATTGCCAAAGGAAATGAGGCCTTTGAACTTGCCAGAGTGGTAGTTTAACAGAAAGTTGGCAGAAGTTCAGAAAAAGAGGAGACTGTGGAATGGTAGTAATGTCACTGGGTTCGTAAACCAGAAATCAGCAACTTTATGTCCTGGGGACATGGGTTTGAAATCTCCCATGGTAAATGGTGTAATTCAAATTCAATAAAAAATCCAGAATAACAAAAGCTGAGGAATGGTAAATATTCCTTTTTTCTCAAGTCTTAGGTTCACTAATATCCTTCAGGGGTGGAATCCACCATTATTACACACCAACACAGGTGTGTTTAAACTTAGTAGTGGGAGGGAAGGGGACAAACTGGAAACTCAAGAAGGAATTCTGGATTAGTGGTGCTGGAAGAGCACAGCAGTTCAGGCAGCATCCAAGTAGCTTCGAAATCGACGTTTCGGGCAAAAGCCCTTCATCAGGAATCAGGGCAGAGGAAATGACCTGGGAGTTGCAGTGGAAGAGGGACTCCCTGAGATTCTTGTAGAGAGAGGAGGAAAACTTCTCCAAGGCAGGCATCCTTGCAAGAGGATTCGCAGTAGGGTTAAAATCAACAAGGTAAAAACAATGACTGCAGATGCTGGAAACCAGATTCTGGATTAATGGTGCTGGAAGAGCACAGCAGTTCAGGCAGCATCCAAGTAGCTTCGAAATCAACATTTCGGGCAAAAGCCCTTCATCAGGAATCAGAATTCAAGAAGGAAGTTGAAGGGAAAGTGAGAATAAGACAAGTTAAAAAAGACAACAGAATCAATGGAGCAAAAAACTCAAGAGGGGATCATACAGTATGATCAAATGAAATAGGGATTGAGAGGAAGGGTGAGGGGAGTAACAAATTAAAAATATTATATATGCGTAGGTTTAGGGTGAGAGGGGAAAGATATAAAAGAGACCTAAGGGGCAACTTTTTCACACAGAGGATGGTACTTGCATAGAATGAGCTACCAGAGGAAGTGGTGGAGGCTGGTACAATTGCAACATTTAAAAGGCATTTGGATGGGTATATGAATAGGAAGGGTTTGGAGGGATATGAACTGGGTGCTGGCAGGTGGGACTAGATTGGGTTGGGATATCTGGTCGGCATGGACGGCTTGAACCAAAGGGTCTGTTTCCATGCTATACATCTCTATGACTCGATAAATAAGGTGGATGAGCTTGAGGCTCAGTTGGAAATTGGCAGGTACGATGTTGTGGGGATAACTGAGACATGGCTTCAAGAGGACAGGGCCTGGGAAATGAATATTCAAGGCTATACGTGCTATCAAAAGGACAGACTGACAGGCGGGGGTGTGGGATGGCCCTGTCGGTGAGGAATGATATTCAGTCCTTTGCGCAGGGGGGGACATAGAACCAGGAAATGTAGAGTCAGTATGGATAGAGCTGAGAAATTCTAAGGCTAGAAAGACCTTAATGGGAGTTATCTACAGGCCCCCAAACAGTAGTCTGGATGTCGGGTGGGAGCTGAATAAGGAGTTGAAATTGGCCTGTCGCAAAGGTATTACTACAGTTTTACACTGGGAGAATCAGGATGGTACTGGACCCCAAGAAAGGGAGTTTGTGGAGTGCCTCCGAGATGGATTTTTAGAACAGCTTGTGTTAGAGCCTACCAAGGAGAAGGCAATTCTGGATGTGGTGTTGTGCAATGAACTGGATTTGATCAAGGACCTCAAAGTAAATGAGCCATTAGGAGGTAGTGACCATAAAATTTTATTCCTGATGAAGGGCTTTTGCCCGAAATGTTGATTTCGTAGCTACTTGGATGCTGCCTGAACTGCTGTGCTCTTCCAGCACCACTAATTCAGAATCTGGTTTCCAGCATCTGCAGTCATTGTTTTTACCTCATAAATTTTAATCTGCAATTTGAGAGGGAGGAGGGAGAATTGGAAGAGTCAGTTTTGCAGTTGAACAAAGGGCACTATGGAGCTATGGGGGAGGAGCTGGCCAAAGTTCAATGGCTCAATACCCTAGCAGGAATGGCTGTGGATATAATGCAGAAGGTGCAGGATCGGTTCATTCCAAAGAGGAAGAAAGATCCTAAGGGAAGGCGGGGGCGGCCATGGCTGAAGAGGATAGTTAAGGACTGTATAAGGATAAAAGAGAAGTACAACATAGCAAAGACGAGCGGGAAGCCGGAGGACTGGGAAACTTTTAAAGAACAACAGAGGATAACTAAAAAGGCAATACATGGTAAAAAAAAGGTATGAAGGCAAACTGGCCAAAAATATAAAGGAGGATAGTAAAAGCTTTTTTAGGTATGTGAAAAGAAAAAAAGTTGTGAAGACTAAAATTGGGCCCTTGAAGACAGAAACGGGTGAATTTATTATGGGGAACAAGGAAATGGCAGAGGAGTTGAATAGGTACTTTGGATCTGTCTTCACTGGGAAAGACACAAGCAATCACCCAGATGTAATAGTGGCTGAAGGAACTAGGGCAATGGATGAACTGAAAGGAAGTTATGTTAGGTAGGAAATGGTGTTGAATAGACTGTTGGGTCTGAAGGCTGATACGTCCCTGGGACCTGATGGTCGGCATCGTGGACACATTGGTAATCATTTACCAATGCTCCATTGATTCAGGATCAGTTCCTGCAGATTTGAGGGTGGTTAATGTTGTCCCACTTTTCAAGAAAGGAAGGAGAGAGAAAAGAGGGAATTATGGACCAGTTAGCTTGACACCAGTAGTGGGAAAGATGCTGGAGTTAATTATAAAAGACGAAATTACGACTCCTTTGGATAGCAGTTGCAGATCAGAGTTAGCATGGATTTACGAAGGGGAAATTGTGCTTGACTAATCTTCTGGAATTTTTTTGAGGATGTAACTATGAAGATGAACAAGGAAGAACCAGTGGATGTAGTGTACCTGGACTTTCAGAAAGCCTTTGGTAGTGTCCCACATAGGAGGTTTGTGAGCAAAATTAGGGCACATGGTATTGGGGGCAAAATAGTAACTTGGATTGAAAATTTGCTGCCTGACAGGAAGCAAAGAGTAGTGATAAACGGTCCCCTTTTGGAATGGCAGGCGGTGACCAGTGGGGTGCCACAAGGTTCAGTGCTGGAACCGCATCTATTTACAATATACATTAATGATATAGATGAAGGTATTGAAAGTAGTATTACCAAATTTGCTGATGAAACAAAGCTGGGTGGCAGGGTGAAATGTGAGGAGGATGTTATGAGAATACAGGGTGACTTGGACAGGCTGGATGCATGGCAAATGCAGTTTAATGTGGATAAATATGTGGTTATCCACTTTGGTGGCAAGAACAGGAAGGCAGATTGCTATCTAAATGGAGTCAAGTTAGGTAAAGGGGAAGTACAATGAGACCTAGGTGTTCTTGTACATCAGTCAATGAAAGCAAGCATGCAGGTACAGCAGGCAGCGAAGAAAGCTAATGGCATGCTGGCCTTCATAACAAGGGGAATTGAGTATAGAAGCAAAGAGGTCCTTCTGCAGCTGTACAGGGCCCTGGTGAGACCACACCTGGAGTGTTGTGTGCAGTTTTGGTCTCCAAATTTGAGGAAGGAATTCTGGCTATTGAGAGAGCGAAGTGTATGTTCACGAGGTCAATTCCTGGAATGGTGGGATTATCATATGTTGAAAGATTGGAGTGACTGGGCTTGTATACACTTGAGTTTAGAAGGATGAGAGGGGATCTGATTGAGACGTATAAAATTATTAAAGGATTGGACACTCTGGAGGCAGGAAGCATGTTTCCGCTGATGGGTGAGTCTAGAACTAGAGGACACAGCTTAAAAATAAGGGGTAAGCTATTTAGAACAGAGATGAAGAGAAGCTTCTTCACCCAGAGAGTGGTGGATATATGGAATGTTCTGACCCAGAAGGCAGTGGAGGCCAACTCTCTGGATACTTTCAAGAAAGGGATGGATAGAGCTTTTAAAGATAGTGGAATCAAGGGTTATGGGGATAAGGCAGGAACAGGATAGTGATTGTGGATGATCAGCCATGATCATAATGAATGGTGGTGCAGGCTTGAAGGGCCGAATGGCCTACCCCTGCACCTATTGTCTATTGTCTATTGCCTACTGTCTGGCCTACATGTAATTCCAGATCATACAGTAATATAGTTGGTTCTTAGTTGCTGTCTGAGCAATTAAAGATGTGTAAATCATTACTGGCTCAGCCAGTGATATCCACATCCCATGAAAGAATAATAAAAAATTTGCAAGCTAAAATCTGTACCAGAATGTGACTTGGAAAGACAAGTGAGGGTAAAAGCATGTAATCACTTCTATGTATGGGTAATTGAGCTTTGTTCTTGTTTCATTATTCATGGCCAATATATAAGTTGTCCAGCTCCTGGCAGAGGAGAGCTTCTCTACTATCTCAGATCACCCACATTCTTGGCAGTTTCCTCAGCTTTACACAGTGACACAGAAGCTGCTTCAAAGAGGAAGATGAGTCTGAAGCTGCAACAATGCACACTCTCCAGCAGTGCGAATAAACTGACCTCAGTAAGACTTCAAATAAATGTAGACCAGCTGCCATGTGGTGACCAGCACTCCTTATGTGAGCAGAGGAAGGTTTGGACAGTATCCCTTACAGGATGGAGGATAATTGCAACAGAGTTGTGCAGGAATACAGACTCACAGGCCACACACAAAATAGATTATTCTGGATTAGCAACAACAGATATTTGCTAAAATGTTGGATTCGATTTATTACAGTCACGTGCACTGAGGTACAGTGAAAAGTGTTGTTTTACATGCATTACAGGCAGATCATACAACATAACTGCATCAGGGTAACAGGGTAGAGTGCAGGATACAATGTTCCAGCAGCTGAGGAGGTGCAGGGAGAGATCAACATTAACATGATAGATATCCATTCAAAAGTCTGATAACTTTTACTGACGGATGAGGGTGAAGAGAGCATAACTGGGTTGGGAGGTGCCTTTGATTATGTTAATTGCTGTTTCAATGCAGTGGGAAATATAGATGAAGAGAATGAGGAAATTTGGGCAGAGAATGGATGAATCCTGGGATCAATTCAACTATATTTCAGGTGTGGGGAAGTGGTTGTAGCAGCATGTGCAGACATGCACAGAATCCATACCACTTCTGTATTATCACCCAGTCAGTTGCGCCAATATCATAAAGAAGCATAGCCAGGCATTCTGATGCATTTCATTGCCCACCTTTTTCAGACAGGTCATCCTGAGTGGATGCCACTACTAAGACTGCTGGGGAGTGAGATAAAGTTGGGAAACTAGGCTGGCACTCAGTGATGTGATTTTTATCAACATTCCAGCCTTCAAACCTATTATCTTGAGGTTAAAGCTCAGCCCCATGGTTTCAGGTCTCTGAAGCAACCGAATATTCTGCTTTCACTGCTGGTGAGCACAGAAGTGGGAAGATAAGGCTCCTTCCTGTCACTGTCAGAATTAAGTTCTCTACAGGAAGATACATGGTCAACCTTCCTGCCTTCATGCCCAGTTGTTGACCACTTGAGGGTTTCGTCCCACCACTGCTGGGATTAGTGAGCTGAAGGCAAGCCTGGTATCATATGGTGTGCACTACAGGTCAAACTGTGAGAGCTATTTGTTATCTCAGTCAAACCATGATTCACAAACCTGACTGCCCCAGTCGACCCATTGTCTCAGCCTGTGCCTGTCCCACTGAACTCATCTCTTCCTAACTCGACACCATACTGTCCCCCATAATCCAGGACCTCCTCACCTACATTTGTGATATCACCCACACCCTTCACCTCCTCCAAGTCAACCTTCACTGCCCTTGAACACCAGCCCTCCCAACACAATAAGGACAGAGCCCCCCTGGTCATCTCGCCACTTCCAAATGGATCTAACTACTGAAGATATATTCCTCTCCTTACCCCTATGAACATTCTGGAGAGACCATTCCTTCTGGGACTCACTCGTCAGGTCCACCCTCCACCTCCGCTCCCCCACCCCACCACCAGCCCACACCCCACTCCTGGCACCTTTCCCTACCACCTCAGGAAGTGCAAAACTTGCGTCCACACCATCCCCTCACCTCCGTCCAAGGTCCCAAGGGATCCTTCTACATCCATCAGAGATTTACCTGTACCACTACCAATGTCATCTACTACATCTGTTGTACCTGATGTGATCTTCTCTACATTGGGGAGACAGGAAGCCTTCTTGCGAATCATTTCAGAGAACATCTGTGGGACATCCGCACCCACCAACACCACTGCCCCATGGCTGAACACTTCAACTCCCCCTCCCACAACATCAAGGACATGCAGGTCTTGGGCCTTCTCCACCACCAAGCCATTACTGCCCGATGCCTGGAGAAAGAATGCCTCATATTCTGCCTTGGGACCCTGCAACCGCATGTGATAAATATGAATTTCAACAGCTTCCTCATTTCCCCTCCCGCCACATTATTCCAGTTCCAAGCCTCCAACTCAGCACTGCCGGACCAATCCATCACTACCCCCCTCTGACCTTTCACTTTCTCCCTCACCTTCATCCACCTATTGCTTTCTCAGCTTCCTTCCTCCCAACCCCAACACCCTCCTCCCATTTATGTCTCAGCCCTGGCCAACCAGCCTCATTCCTGATGAAGGGCTCATGCCTGAAACATTGATTCTCCTGTACCTCAGATGCTGCCTTGACTTGCTGTGCTTTCCCAGCAACACACTCATGATCTGCGTCATTTCAAGCAATGGCAACTAGTGCAGGCACATGGGCTTTTCTGTTTGTTTCCCTTGGAGTTTGTTGAGAAAGGAGGATCAATGAAAAGCCATCCTCCTGCCTTGCTGCTAACTAACCAGGATACCTCACCCCCAACTACAACCCCAAAACCATCCCCAGCACCATCTACAACCCATTCATTACAGCCTACATCCTCCATGAATCTGGAACTGTGAGCAGTGTCCTTTCAGCAGCAGCCATTGACTGTCTAGTGGCAAACAGCTCTCAGTGGGCAAAGCTTCAGATTTCATGGTCTCAATTCCAGGGAAAGGGCCAACTCTGGCTGATTGATTGCATTGTGAGACAGTTAGCTTTCCTGACATGAGGTGCCATAGATCCCACCCTGCACTGCAGCCAGTAGATAAGATTCCTATTGTCACACAGTTCCGCCTTTTAGCTCTGGTTTTCTCTGATCACAGATATTTCCAAGCATACTGAGTGTTGCAAGCCTTTCTCGTTTCAATTTTATTGCTATTTATATTCTGGCTCAAGGCGAGAATTCAGCTAATTCATCAGGAAACCCTCCTTAGTGAAGCCTAAACAAAGTTTGTGTAGTAGTCATTTAGGACTAAGATGAGGAGAACTGTCTTCGCCCATAGAGTGGGGAGCCTGTGGAAATCTCCTTCTCAATAAGCAGCTGAGGCCTAAACACTTAAATGTTTTCAAGGAGAAGTTGGATATAGTTCTTAGGGCTAAAGGGGTCAAAGGGTATGGAGACAAAGCAGGACATTGTGTTGAATGATCATCCATGATCATATAGAATGGCAGAGCAAGATAAAGGATCAAATGGCAGACTCTATTATTTCAATGTTTCATGCAGATTGTATATGGTCTGTTTCACAATGTACCCCTTCTCCTCGTCTCTTGTACCACCAGCTTGTGTTTTCTATTATTTTCTGTCCTTTGACCTCAACTCTAACTCACCATCATCAACAACTCTTCATGACAAGGATGATTTGTTCTTAAGGGTATCTAACTTTGAGTGAGATGGCAGTAATGGTTGTGAGTTTCTGTGCAGTCTATACATTTCATATCCTGTCCCACCGTGAGAACATCAGTGAAGGTGAAGGCAGATTATCAGCTTAAGCAGCTGCACTTCTTTTTTGTCTCTCCTTGAATTCTCTTTTGGTGGCTGCTCCAGTAGTCTCATGTGCAGCTTTAGCAAATAATCTAGACAAACTATTTCTGAGGCTGCCAAGAAATACATAAGACCAGCAAAAATATTCCACGTTTAGACAAAGTGAACTTTCCAGATTGACAAACCACACCAAAATCAATCCTGAAGTGAATAATCCAGCAACTAATTGTACATTCCCTTCAAATATAATTGATGAGGGATACTTCCTGTTGAGTAACACCAGTTGTGCTGTGTGGGTTTTGTATGTGGCAAATGAATGATTTGGTGCATTAAGAAATGAAGAGCAGATCTTTGGATCATTATGATTTTTTAGAAACATTTCTGTCTTAAATTCTTGGCACCAGCCAACAATCTTTAGACAAACTGCTCAAACTGGATGATGGTAGAATGCAGTGTTCCATTGTCTGTATTTGGTTTAAACAGAAATGACTTGGATCTTAGGATACAGAGTAGCATTCAAAATTTCAAAGATATTATGAGCTCTTTTCTTTATAGTAACCATATGGCAGCTTATCAATTGCCTTTGGACAATTCAAATATACATCCACTGGTTTGCCTTTGTCTACCCTGTTGGTTACCTCATCAAAGAACTCTGAAAAATTAGCAAATATGATTACATATTCATTAAATCATGTTGACTCTCTTTGTTGACAGTACATTTTGTCAAGGTCCTTCTATTATTTCCTAAACAAAGCATGATCTTGTATCTATTTGTATTCATATATGACCAATATTTTTAAAGTCTTTCAATTCTAATTCCACAACACTGTTCATAAAAGTAAGGAGAGAAGAAGCCAACAAAGAACTCACAACTAGCCTCCTTTGGTTTCCTTTGCAGGAGTACTACTAGACATCGAACAGAAAGAGAATTGATGAACGGGGGAAGAAATAAATGCTTAGCTTTGTCTCAAGAGACATTGACCCAGTAAAGTCTTCCAGCATTTACAGTTGTGATCTTGATAGAGCCTCATTTTGATCCCACTTAGTTGGATGCCAAATAAACCTAATGACCTTCTTCGATCTTGAGTGGCATCTTGAATTCGTTGAAGGATCTGTCACTCATCAGTTGTTTGATCAAAGATTAAACTAGCAGAAGTGGTGGTGTTTGGTGGTGATGTCACTGGACTAGTATTTCAATGTCTGAGATGAATATTCTGGGGGAATGGGTTTGAATCCCACTATAGCAGATGGTGAAATTTGAATTCGATAAAGGTTTGGTATCTTTTTTAAAACATCCCAAATGACACTCATGTAGTGATGGTTGATTGTTATAAAAATCCATCTGGTTCATTATCATTATTTAAGGATCATTAAGAGAGTTTCATGAAATGGTCTGCTCTGCATGCAACTCCAGACCCCATGGTTTCATGATTATTATTTGGTACTTAATTCCAGATTTAGAAAAAAATTGAATTCAAATTCCACCACTGAACCCAGGTCTCAGGTCGTTCCTTGGGTCTCTGGATGAATAATCTACCACCAATATCACTAGGTCATCATCTACCTATATTTGGTGCCAGTTCTATTGAGAACAAGATCAAAAGCATTGACCTGATTTCTCTTTTCAACAAAGGTCAAATATATTTTGTTTAGGGCTATTCCTTATGTACTGGAGAGCTTTTATTAGCCAAAAAACATTTGACTCACTAATGATATCTGTAGCTTCATAATATTTAACTTTTATTTAACTTGCAACAATTTTAATTGTCTGAGAAGACATCAAATTCCAATTTAATGGTACTCTGCTTTCTTTCTTAGTCCCCTTCAAAGATTTCTGCTTAGTTCCTTTCACCATTTTCTCAAAGGAACTTTGAATATGAACATAGCATCCTGTAAATAATAATTCACATCATTATTATATTTTAAACAGCTCTTCTCATCATCACACCCTGTGATGTACAAGGATGAAAGCTGAATAAGAAATTACAATACTCAGATGTCATGTAAGCAGAAAAACTTGGAAAATGTGCATTTGATCTTCACAGTATGCTATGTATGTAACAGTTGACTTTCTTTCTTCATTGTAACAATTGTTACAGTGTTGTTCAAATGTCTTGGAAATACACTTATTACAATCAGGAAGGAAGGAGTTTATTAGCTCCCTGTTATTCCCCTCTGCTTGTTAGTCTCCAAAAGATTGCGTTTGTTTTTCAATTTCATTAAAGTTTAACTGTTTTCATGCAGTGATCATAAAAGATTCAACCAGGCAAGTGTTCTCAAGCTGTAACAAAGAAGAGGATTGCTTTTACTGTACTTGGTCTAAATTAAATAACAAAATACATTCTTTCGCAGTCACATACATACTAAGTTTGGATGCGCACAAATAGATTACAGAGTGGGGAATGATAGAGTAAGTGTGTTGGAGTTTACTAAAAGTATAAGTGTATACTACTCATGGAGCTTGATGTTGTGGCTGGCTTAAGGTGAATTTAGTTGTCTATCACTTTTGAAACTTTTCACTTTTGATCCTGATGTTTCAAGCCTCAAACAATTTAAAGATGTGAACAGGCAGTTTACTTGTTCATTTAGTAGAAAGGCTTCTAAATCTTGTTGGTTGTGTGGAAGAAGAGAAAGAAGATTAAACTCCTTTGGATCAAGTTTCTTCAGTGTTTCATCTAGTTGCCTTGTTCTACAGAAAAAAATAGGTGTTTAAAGCACACATTGGCTTGACTTGTCCCATGACCACTGCCCAGGGGTCCATATAAATTCATGGCCAGTATACTCCAATTGTAACTTTGTTGGATCATGTCTGGGACTTTCTTTCTTGGCCAGAGTTTCATTTACCAAGTAATTATTTCTCGATACAATATCAAGGTAAATGAATTGTTTCCATTAAGATGAGCACCGAAATGAGTATCTGGACCCTGAGATTATTGTCTTTGATTGCTTTTTCCAGAAAGAAAGACTTTAAATCAGTGTAGGAGGTACAATGATGCAAATTGTGTAGCCATATTTCTTTGCAGGCTGAAGATACTGGAAGATGGCTATAATCAACTATTTTTATATTTTGAAAAAAAACAGAATTTTGAGAATTTCCAAGAGTAATATTTTATTTAAAGGAGTTTTTAATAACTTATGGAGTTTAATGTGGACATGTGTGAGGTGATACACTTTGGACAGAGTAATCAGAATGCAAAGTACTGGGCTAATGGTAAAATTCTTGGGAGTGCAGATGAGCAGAGAGATCTCGGTGTCCATGTACACAGATCCCTGAAAGTTGCCACCCAGATTGATAGGGTTGTTAAGAAGGCATACAGTGTTTTGACCTTTATTAATAGAGGGATTGAGTTCTGGAACCAGGAGGTTATGCTGCAGCTGTACAAAGCTCTGGTGCGGCCGCACTTGGAGTATTGTGTACAGTTCTGGTCACCACATTATAACAAGGATGTGGAAGCTTTGGAAAGGGTGCAGAGGAGATTTACTAGCCTGTTGCCTGATATGGAAGGAATGTCTTACGAGGAAAGGCTGAGGGCCTTGAGGCTGTTCTCGTTAGAGAGAAGAAGGTTGAGAGGTGACTTAATAGAGATGTACAAGATAATCAGAGGGTTAAATAGGGTGGACAGGGAGAGCCTTTTTCCAACTATGGGGATGGCAAACACGAGGGGACACAACTTTAAAGTGAGGGGAAATAGGTATAAGACAGACGTCAGAGGTAGTTGCTTTTCTCAGAGAGTAATAAGGGTATGGAATGCTTTGCCTGCAACAGTAATAGATTCACCAAGTTTAAGTACATTTAAGATGTCATTGGACAGGCATATGGACGTACATGGAATAGTGTAGGTGGGATGGGCTTCAGATTGGTATGACAGGGCGGTGCAATATCGAGGGCCGAAGAGCCTGTACTGCGCTGAAATGTTCTATGTTCTATGTTCTATTAATGTTTAAACAAACCAGCACTTTTTTATGATTTTTTAAATAGATTTTCTGTTATTAAATCTTGCTGCCGAACATCCTTAGTTAGAATGTATTTCTAGGGCAACTTATTTTAATCAAGCAATTGCAACACTTCTGTTGTGCAAAATCCATGAAGATGATCATTTTACTCTTTTTATTTTGGATATTCTAAAGACTTTTAAGATATTTGAATTAACTTGAAATAGACATGGATATGTTTGGTTATTCTGGATTAGTGGTGCTGGAAGAGCACAACACTTCAGGCAGCATCCAAGTAGCTTCGAAATCGACGTTTCGGGCAAAAGCCCTTCATCAGGAATAAAGGAATTATTCCTGATGAAAGGCTTTTGCCCAAAACGTCGATTTCGAAGCTACTTGGATGCTGCCTGAACTGCTGTGCTCTTCCAGCACCACTAATCCAGAATCTGGTTTCCAGCATCTGCAGTCATTGTTTTTACCTATGTTTGGTTATTACAGTACTCTAGGCTTTGTTAATATTAGCATAGAATTGTTGTTATTATTGTTAAACTTGTATAAAACACTGTTTCAGACTATACTGGAGGATTGCATTCATTTCTATGATAAATGCATTAGAGTACAGAAAAGATTCAGAAGAATGATTCCAGTAAAGATGACCACCAATTTTGTTAAAACTCACACAACACCAGGTTATAGTCCAACAGGTTTATTTGAAAGCACTAGCTTTCGGAGTGCAGCTCCTTCACCAGGTGGTTGACAAATAAACCTATTGGACTATAACCTGGTGTCGTGTGATTTTTAATTTTGTACACCCCAGTCCAACACCAGCTTCTCCAAATCAGTTTTGTTGGTAGGTTAGAGAAATCAGAACTGTTTTCTTTGGAGAATGGAAGATTGAGAGGGAATTTGATAGAAACACATTTTTAAAAATGAGGAATCTGGTTAAAGTAGCCAGGAAAAGTATGTCTGATGGTGCGGGTTCATGTTTAAATAATGACCGAAATTGGAGAGTGGTGAAAATGGCCTCTTTATTCAATAACCGCAGTAGTACAGGTTCAAGGTGGCAAAAGAATCCCGAAATACAGTTCTGACAGTAGCCTCTTTATACACAGATCTTACATATATTAAAATTCTATCACTCTGGTATTTACATTGTTTTATCTACAGAACACAAAGGTTTGAGGAAAGAGGAAATGGCCTCAACATTTGCTAAGTGTTAGCTGTTACTCCTGATAGGAGTAATTATGAGGTCTGTCCAGTCTGCTTGCATCATCTTTTTGTATTTAAAGTTAGCAAATGTGAGTAAAAATATGAGGCCTACATAATCTAAGTAATTAGACTTGTACTTAATAAAAGAATAAAGGATATTAAACTAATTACCGCAATTGGGTTGCGAGATTTGTTTACTATTTGGCAATGTGAGTTTCAATCATTCATGCAGTTACATGGAAGTAACTGGAAGCTGTTTTGTTAGTTCAACAAGTACGTATTAATTGAGAAAACTGTTTGGTGTTCAGTAATCTATTCAGGTCCGAGAGACGGTTGGCAAGAGCTGATTAATATTATGATGTCGTGTGAAGACTTGATGGGAATGGTAGTGTTTATGTTCAGAGGTAGCTGAACATAAACAATAAACCATTAACCCAGACATCTGGATTACTAGGCCAGGGACATGCACCTCTACGTTGCCACCTTGTTCAAATGGTCATGCTGTTTTGCTAATTTGTCATTTACTCCTATCACCAGATCTTCCATTTTGTTTAACCTTTTCTTCTCACTTTTCTCTGTCTATACTCATTTAAAACTGCTACGTAAAGTCATAGAGGTCCTCAGCACAGAAACAGGCCCTTCAGCTCATTTCAGTCTGCACTGGACAAAAGCACCACATAACTATTCAAATTCCATTTTTCAGCACTTGAACCTTCTTCCAGCTCTCATGAATGGTTGGCTGTATTTCTCCCTCCATGGTGTCTGCCAGACTCACTGAGTGTTTCCAGCAGTTATTGCCAATTCCAAAAGATGGCAATCACTTTCAGACATCAGTTTTAGAATCAGTTCATTGTTTTCCAATGTAGCAATAGATAGGGGAGCAACACATAGCTGCTCCATGAGAGACCCTAGAGGCCTTCTCTTCCTCATAGAGAAAAACACATCCAACTTTTGAAGAGGGAAGCTGCACAGGCAGTTAGATTTAACTATAATATGCAGAGGTTACAGTAGAGACAGATAGTGTGAAAAGCCGAAGGGTGAGTTGGACATATACTTAGAGTCACAGAGATGTACAGCACAGAAGAAGACCCTTCGGTCTAACTCACCCATGCTGACCTGGTCTCCTACCCTAATCTAATCCCATTTGCCAGCACCCTTCCTATTCATATACCCACCCAATTACCAATATTGTAACTGTACCAGCCTCCACCATTTCATCTGGCAGCTCATTCCATACACCCTTTGTGTGAAAAAGTTGCCCCTTAGGTTTCTTTTAAATTTTCTTCCCTCTCACCCTAAAGCTATGCCCTCTTGTTCTGGACTCTCCCAATCCAGCAAAAGACCTTGCCTATTTATCCTATCCCCCATGCCCCTCATGATTTTATAAACTTCTATAAGGTCACCCTCAGCCTTTGACGCTCCAAGGAAAACAATCCTATGTTCAGTCTCTCCCTATAGCTCAAACCCTCTGACCTTGGCAATATTCTTGTAAATCTCTTCTGAACCCTTTCATAGAATTCTGGTCACCACGTTATAGAAGAATGTGGAAGCATTGGAAAGGGTGCACAGGAGATTTACCAAGATGTTGCCTGCTACAGAGGGAAGGTCGTATGACAAAATCTTATAAGGTCTTATAACCAGATCATGATATCCTTCCTATAGAAGGGAGATCAGAATTACACACAATATACCAAAAGTGGCCTAACCAATGTCCTTTACAGCTGCAACATGACCTCCCAACTGAATGCTCTGACCAAGAAAGGAAAGCATACTAAATGCCTTCTTCACTATCCTACCTACCTGAGACTCCACTTTCAAGGAACTATGAACCTGCACTCCAAGGTTTCTTTGTTCAGCAACACTTCTCAGGACCTTAGCATTAAGTGTATAAGTGCTGCCCTGACTTGTCTTTCCAAAATGCAGCACCTCACATTTTTCTAAACTAAATTCCATCTGTCACTTCTCGGCTCATTGGTCCATCTGATCAAGATCCCGTTGTAATCTGAGGTGACTTTCATGGCTGTCCACGACACCTCCAATTTTGGTGTTCTCTGCAAATTTACTTACCATATGTCCTATGTTCATCCCCAAATCATTTATATAAATGATAAAAAGCAGTGGAGCCAGCACCGATCCTTGACTTGAAGGACTGGCTGATTATATAACTGTGTGGACTGCACAACCTTTCCATTTTCTTTAAGCTCTTGCTCAACAACTAATCAGCTGATAACTTCACTACATAAATGGCATCTTTGAATTTCTTCCTCGCAACTAATTAATGTTACACAAAGTGAAATCAGTTACACCTTGATGATAACTATTAGTAAACAGTGATAAGTATTGATGACATTTAGTTCTCTAAATGACGAAACTTCCAACAGATTTTGCTTTGCAAATCTGAGATAAATTATACAGTTTAAAGAGGTCAGTTCAATACACCTTAAAAAAAATCAGCAATTTTGTTTGTGAAACAAAACACATGTAGATTAAGAAAGTATCAAAGGGTGGCAGTATAACAACATTATTGAAACTGAGACAAGAAATGATTTTATAGTCAACTCAAAAATGCTAATTTACATGGATGAATTCCGAGACAAAGAATTCCCACCAGTTAAAATAGTTACAAAATTATCAGAAATGGCCACAATTATTTGGAATCTCACCAATGAAACAATAGTTTTATTATTAACTTCATGGATTTGGAACTTTTTCTGATTTCAACAAAAATGTTTATTCAAAGATATTAACTCCATTAACACTAAATGCTGCGAATTAGCTAAGAGGCCAGTAGATGTTGAAAGCACATTTTCAAGCAGATCCTGCCTTTGCAGATGGCTGAAAGCAGTAATCTTTTGTAGATAACGTAGCTCTCCTGGTTTCATAAACACAATTTGGTCCTGGGCTTATGCTAACACAAGAGATTCTTCAAGCAATGTTTGGTTCTTTTGCAACTTCTTACTTTGTGCAGATCAATAGACACTCTTACCTACAAACAAGTATTGCAAGGTAAAAGGGATTCATTGGTTGTGAGGCATTTTGGAGCATTATGAAACTAAGCAAGTTCATTTTTTTTCACATCTCAGCTCATGATGTCATTCATTTACCTGTTTGATATTTCGAGTATCTTCAGTTTCTATCTCTCATTCCCTGCATTCATTATGTTTGTTTCCAGTTGATTGATAAATCAAATCCCAAAGTGAAACCTGGCTTGCTAGGTCATAAATTTTACTTCTGAAATTGGTTTTCATGGTGGTTAGTACATATACACACAAAGCCACAAAGGTGATTTCACAAAGATCCCAAATGCATAATACAAAAGACAACAAAAACAAATAAAGCTACATAGCAGTTTAGAATTATCTTAGCACAAACAGCAAAACAAAGTTTCAACTTACTTCCCCAGTATTGTCTTCCATGGTTACAAAATCTCACATAAATAACACTCCTGCACTCACTGTAATTTTTTTTACTGAACTGACACTTCAGAGTTCTCCTTTTTGGATTGCTGATACAGTTTTATGACCACTTTCCAAATTTACTGATGGTAATTTTTCTCAATTTTCATGTTTTTGAACTGATTTCAGTTCAAGCAACTTGAAGACTTTGGTATGAACTTTCATAAACTAAAACCACATCTGGTTTCCCTGAACTGAAAAATTGAGATTGTCACAGGTGA
Organism: Chiloscyllium punctatum; assembly: GCF_047496795.1. Taxonomy (NCBI): domain Eukaryota; kingdom Metazoa; phylum Chordata; class Chondrichthyes; order Orectolobiformes; family Hemiscylliidae; genus Chiloscyllium; species Chiloscyllium punctatum. Next base: position 123,410,301 of record NC_092739.1, read on the forward strand.
GGTGCCAGAAGACTGGAGGTTGGCTAATGTGGTGCCACTGTTTAAGAAAGGTGGTAAGGACAAGCCAGGGAACTATAGACCAGTGAGTCTGATGTAGGTGGTGGGCAGGTTGTTGGAGGGAATCCTGAGGGACAGGATGTACATGTATTTGGAAAGGCAAGGACTGATTAGGGATAGTCAACATGGCTTAGTACGTGGGAAATCATGTCTCACAAACTTGATTGAGTTTTTTTGAAGAATTAACAAAAAGGATTAATGAGGGCAGAGCGGTAGATGTGATATATATGGACTTCAGTCAGGAGTTCGACAAGGTTTCCCATGGGAGACTGGTTAAAAAGGTTAGATCTCACAGAATACATGAAGAACTAGCCATTTGGATACAGAACTGGCTCAAAGGTGGTGGTGGAGGGGTGTTTTTCAGACTGGAGGCCTGTGATCAGTGGAGTGCCACAAGGATCGGTGCTGGGTGCTATACTTTTTTGTCATTTACATAAATGATTTGGATGTGAGCATAAGAGGTACAGTTAGTAAGTTTGCAGATTACACCAAAATTGGAGGTGTAGTGGACAGCAAAGTGGGTTACCTCAGATTACAACAGTATCTTGACCAGATAAGCCAATGGGCTGAGAAGTGGCAGATGGAGTTTAATTCAGATAAATGCGAGGTGATGGGAAAGCAAATCTTAGCAGGACTTATACACTTAATGGTAAGGTTCTAGGGAGGGTTGCTGGACAAAGAGACCTTGGAGTGCAGATTCATAGCTCCTTGAAGGTGGAGTCTCAGGTAGATAGGATAGTGAAGAAGGCGTTTGGTATGCTTTCTTTTATTAGTCAGAGTATTGAGTACAGGAGTTGGATGGTCATGTTGCAGCTATACAGGACATTGGTTAGGCCACTGTTGGAATATTGCATGCAATTCTGGTCTCCCTCCTATTGGAAGGATATTGTGAAACTTGAAAAGTTTCAGAAAAGATTTACAGGGATGTAGCCAAGGTTGGAGGATTTGAGCTATAGGGAAAAATTGAATAGGCTAGCACTGTTTTCCCTGGAGCATCAGAGGCTGAGGGGTAACCTTACAGAGATTTATAAAATCATGAGGGGCATGGATAGGATAAATAGGCAAAGTCTCTTCCGTGGGGTGGGGGAGTTAAGAACTAGTGGGCATAGGTTTAGGGTGAGAGGGGAAAGATATAAAAGTGACTTATGTGGCAATGCTTTCATGCAGAGAGTGGCACATGTAGGAATGAGCTGCCAGAGGAAGTGGTGGAGACTGGTATGATCACAAGATTTAAAAGGTATCTGGATGAGTATATGAACAGAAAGGGTTTGGAGGGATATGGGCCAGATACTGGCAGGTAGGACTAGATTGGGTTGGGATATCTGGTCAGCATGGACGAGTTGGACTGAAGGATCTGTTTCCATTCTGTACATCTCTATGACTCTATCTATGACAAAAGAAAAAGGAACTATAGACATGCAGTTGTGACAGTGGAATTCAAGAGCTATAGACAGGTACTTCTGTAACTACAAATTTGATTCCTCAATGATGTGTTGCCTCCCTCGTGCAAGAGTTAAAAACAATCACCAAATGGTTACAGCCAGAAGTTATGGTCCATTTTGAAAAGTATTGGCCTGTCTTTGAAGCATAGTTTCCAGAGCTAGGAAGAGAGATTTTAAAACAAGAGCTCTCATGTAGTAATCCCCATGATCAATGTTCTCATTTAAAGGTTTACTAGCACTGTTGGGAATGCTATAAAACTAGCTTGAAAAAGGGAGGAAAAATCAGAAACTGACAATAAGAAACAGAAATGATATTAGAAAGCAGGGATGCGAAACAGCATTCATAATAGAATTATCCCCAAAATTGCAGAGGCCAAACTGAAGGAAATAACAAAAATGACAAAGAGGATATTAAATTTTGTGCATCAATGTATTCAAGTTGAGCTAAATGCTCCTTGAGATCAATAACATGGTTCCATTTTGACTCATGGCTGAAAGGTGACCAGGAATGTATTCTTAATATTTCTGTTTTATCAGATGGTCAGGAATGATAGAGAAAGGAAAACAGAGGATAGGAGAATGGCAGTGTTGAGTATGAATGATGCTAAAATTCCAAATGGAAAGGATATACTGAATGATTTTCAGACTGAATTTATTCGATGTGCTGCTGAGTCTAGAGGTCCAATCAGAGGCCTGAACTGGGCCAGGCCAACAGCCTCACCAAGAAAGCCACAATGAAGCTGGAAGGCAAGCATGTGGGCATGTCAACACGATTGGCGCTTGTATTAAAATCAGCACTGAAAGAGGTCAAAAATCAGCATGGCCATTGGCATGGAGGGGGAAATCTTTCTTCCATTCAGAAATGGTGACAGATGCGATTACAGCCTTTCATCCCATAATAAGATTGCTGGGGCTTGGAGCCTCTGGCTTCAATGGATATCCACTCAATTACTGACAGACTTTCTTGACTGAGTTGTAGACTCTGCACACAGTAATACTTAATTTCAAAGATAGTTTACTACCAGCACAGTCACAAAATGGCCCTTAAGTTGAATCTCAGTTGTCCCAATTGGCTCCCCTTCTTGTGAAATGAATAGTTAATCCAGTTCTCAATCTGCCTCAGGAATGTCTCTGCAGAGCCCTCCTGGTGCAGCTCTCACCTATTTCCTAGCTTCCACCCACCCATTCCTACCTTAATTATGCAAATTGTTCAGAATATGTAGACTATAAAAATAGTTAACTGGGTAAGAGCTAATACAAGAAGTTAGATTTAAAAAGTGACTGAAGAGGTTTGCATTAGTGGAGCAAGAGAAGGCATATAGACATGAAAACATAAGAAATATTAGCAGGAGTAGAGCAAACAGCTGTTATTTACAGTTATGCCATTCAAAACACTAATGGTTGATCTACTATCACACAAAGGGAGGAGTGGCATAGTATTAATGTCACTGAGATAGACTATTGTTCTGAAACATAGGTTCAAAATCCAATGCAGCAGATGGTGAAATCTAAATTCAATAAAATCTGGAATTACAAGTTATCTTAGTAGTGACAACATAATTATTGCTGCAGTTATTAAAAACCCATCTGGTTCACTAATCCCGTTTAGGGAAGGAAATATGGCTGATATGTGACTCCGAATCTACAGTACTGTGGTTGACTGTTACTTGTCCTCTGAAATGACCTAACCCGAACCCTAACCCTATGACCTAGATAGCCAATTAGTTTGTGGGAAATTAGGGATACAGAGCAATTGGTGACTCTGGCAGTCATGGATATAAGATAGGATTTTTGAAAAAAAAAATTTCTTCCCACACATCATAGCCCTTTATTCCCCGAGAGATCTGTCTCATTGCTTTAAACATATCCAGTGATGGAATATTCACAACTCAGAGGCAGGAAATTCAAATATTTCTAAACTCATTGAGTGAGGAGATGTCTCCTCATCTCAGGTACAACAAAAAAACTGTATCTTGAGGCTCTGCTTTCAGGTTCTTGGTTCCCCAGGCATTTAACAAAGGCAAAGTTCAGGTACAAGGGAAAATAGAGTTCATTCTAAATTACTGTAGGGGAATGGGTTTGGATGGGTTGCTCTTCGGAGGGTCGGTGTGGACTTGTTGGGCCGAAGGGCCCGTTTCCACACTGTAAGTAATCGAATCTAATCTACTCGACTAATAGTTGGTCTTTTGACTACTTTTTAAGGTTAAATTTATGGGGTTGACTATACTATTTTTGAAATTCATGCCCGTCAAAATTCATACCATATCATTAGCAGAACCCAATTGATCTCAAAATGAATAATGAAAAATAAGAATTATGGTAATTCTGAAAACTGAGAGTGGAACACAACAGCCAGTGGACTGGAAGACTGGAGCAGAGTGAAGCAATCGGCAGACTGGAAAGCTGGAGTGGGACGTGACGGCCGGCACACTGACTCATAAATGTTGATCTGTTACCTGTGAAGGACTAGGGTTGAATTTTACATGAGATGTATGAAAATTCCAGGTTATTTGGCCAAAAATAGGGGGTTGACTTTTACATGAGATCAACGATTACTCGAGTATATATGGTAATCAGTCTTTGATGGCAAAGGAATTTATGTTATTTTGTTCTGAAATGTAGACATCACTAACAAGACCAATGTTTGTTGCTCATTCTGAAATGGCCTCATAAAAATGGTAAGTTTTTGAATCGTTATGTGGTTTAGGTGCATCTACAGTATTGCTAGGAAGGGAGTCCAAGGATTTTTATCCATTAACAGCAAAGAATGGTGATACAACTTCATGTCGAGTTGGTGTGTGATTTACAGGGTAACTTTCACATGGTGGTGTTTTCAATGTGCATGTAACCCTTCTAGTTGGTATAAGTCACAGTTTTATGTGTTGCTATGTTGCATCTTGTCAATGGTACACACTGCTCCCACTGTTCCTCAGTAATTGAAGGAATGAATGTTTAACATAATAGATAGGGTGCTGATCAAGAGGGTTGCTTTATCCTCCTCCAGCTTAAAAAATATTCAATGACCCCACCTCCACCACTATCTTCAGAGGCAGTGTTTCAATGTCACATAATGCTTTGAGTGAAAATATCTTCCCTTATTTCCACCCTAAAAGGGTAGCCCCTAATCTTGAAACAGGATCTTTGATTCTGAACTCACCAACAAGAGGAAACATCCTTTCCCAATGTACCCAAATCATTCCAAGATTTGACATGGTCCTACAAATCCTCAGTGAATGATTTTTATTCCTGAATGTCCAACCAATTGCATATTCTATTGCCTCATGGTCCTTAGGACTCAAAATTTATTCCCAATGTACGCCTAAAGAAATCAATCTTGAGTGTCAGGTACTGCCACAAGTGCTAGGCATGAAATTACCAAGTGTCATTATGGGCTATGTTTAGCATTAGCATCTGTTGCCTAGCTGCTGCAGTTATTGGTATTCATGGTACATGTATAGTATGAGTGGAGATGTCATCATTTTTCTCTTCTGTTAGCTAGTGACTTTCTGGTGTAATAATCAATGTTTAGGTCCTTCTTGTCATGTTTGAAAACAACACTGAAGGGAACCTTTACACATCATACTGGAAGTCTGGCTGCAGATAGCTTACTGCACACAAAGTACTTGGACATGCAACAATTTTCTATCCCAATGATGTTTGGAAGACAATATAGCTGTCTCTGTTTGCCGAGTGCTAACACTTTGGGAATCTCAATAATTTTCTCCCATTACTATTTTAAGCAATCTAACTTGATTACTTAGAGCAAAATAAAATCATTTCTCAGCCATTTAAACTGAGAAACTTGGACCAAAACCTGGATTTTGATCCTTGTGATGTCTAGTGAGGTTAGGACATTGCCTAGTTCAGCTTGCCAAACTTTGGAGCAAGTGCCTGCAACATTAGGTTTTTGAGTTTAGGGCTTGGGTCTTGGTTGGGCTTGGTCAGTTGATTCTGGAAAATGTTCAAAGGCAGCCACAGGACCTGCTGGTGAGCTGTTTAATTAGCCTACTTCAGTCTTATGAAGAAGGTGAGGACTGCAGATGCTGGAGATCAGGGCTGATGAAGGGCTTATGCCCAAAACATCGATTCCCCTGCTCCTCGGATGCTGCCTGACCTGCTGTGCTATTCCAGCATCACACTTTTGACTACATCAGTCCAGTGGGACATCATCAAAGTTAAATCAAAAACAGAAAAGCATCCAACCATCAGCTCTAACATTCCCTCAAAAGAAATGCACTCCCCAAGCTTCATCCATGCCACCTCATGATGTTCACCCACTGCCACTATGGCCCCTCAGGCCACGCCAGCCTTCTAAGGCTCATCATGGTGCCCGTACCAGCCTACGCTGCATCCATGCCCATGCACTGATCACAAAAGAGAAGCAATAAATTCCATAATGACAGTAGGATGCATTTTTAAAAAAAATATCACATACTATGTTAAAACCTGATTTCCACTACAAGCCAATAAAAATGTCAATTGTCCAGATCCCGTAAAGAATCAATAGCTGAGACTTCAAGCCAGTGCCACCACCTAACCTTACACAAATAACAAAAAATAAAATGTGAAATTGACAGCAGAGGTCTGAAAGTCAGTGTTTTCAATCAGGTATGAACTCAGAACAAATATGGGGAGCAGGTTAGGTGGTGTTGGCTGAGAGGCTAGACATTCATTACTGTATTGAAACCTTTGAGGCCCTACTTCATTGGGGGGAGGATGCAGCCTCGATGCAGAGGTGATGGGCCATAGGGGTCTAATTTTAAGGCCATAGCCAGGTACTGCAGGCATGAGGGTCCACAAGGTGTGGATGGTGTCATAATCTAGCATGGTGGAATGAGGAACCATAGGGGATGAGAGGACAGTATAGAGGTACAAAGACCCATGGCTGGGTTGGATGGAGGAGCAATGCCTGGCATGAGATGCCTGAGGAGCCAGGGTCATGGGTGGGTGGCTTACCCTACCATGGGGCATGAGAAAGACCTTTCAAACTTCCTAAGTATTCCCTCATGGAAAACATGCTATGAAGCATATCTGAGGGGCTGTGTGCAATGGCCCTTTACAAAGCAAGACCAACATTATAAAAACTCTGGAGGAGCAGGTCATGCTGTACTCCACAATGGAGCCATTCAGGTAGGGAATACCAAATGCACGCTTTCAACATTTGGTGACAATTGCTATATGATAGCCTACAGCTAGAGTCAGGCCAAAGTCTGTATTATTGAACCATCACTTCTCCAGTTTGGTGTTTCAGTCCTCTTAAGATAATAACCAATCCTCTATTTGCATTTTTGATTAACTTTGGACATGTGAACAAGCTTCAAATGACATGTGTACCCCCACACTATTCCTTTATGAGATATGAATTATTGTTAATTTTCATCCCCTTGTTCAAACTCAGAGCAGGAATATGCCATTTGACCCTTTAAGCCTTCTCCACCATTCAATACAATCATGGCTGATCCTCTATATCACTGCCATATTCTGTTTTCTCCATACTCTCGATGCCTTTAAAATCCAAAATGTTTTATATATCTCTTACCTGAATACATTCAGTGTTTTGACCTCCACTGCCTTTTATGGTAGAGAATTCCACAGGCTCATTGGCCTTTTTGTGAAGAAATGTTCACTTCTTTCAGTCCTAAATCATCTATCCCATGTCCTGAGACTGTGTTCCCTGGTTCTAGATTCCAAACCCAGGGAAAACATCCACCTTACATCAAGTCTGGCAATACTCTGGCAAGTATTAGAAATCCATACATTTCAAACATATCCCCTCTCATCCTTTTAAAATCCAGTGAATGATCCAGTCAAGCCAATGTCTCCTCAAAGGACAGTCCTGCCCTAATCCAGTGTCAGCCCAGAAAAACACCTCACTTCCTTTATAACAGGTATATCCTTTCTTAGGTAGGGAGACCAAAACTGCACACAGTGTGTGGTCTTGCCAGGGCCCTATATAATTGACATCAATTATCTTGATTTCTACTGAAATCCTCTTGCAATGAAGGCCAATATACCATTTGCCTTCTTAGTTGCTTGCTACATCTGTCTGTCTTTCAACTGACTGATGCGCAAGAATGCTCAGATCCCTTTGAACATCCACTTCCCAATATTTTACTATTTAAATAATACTCTTCCTTTTTCACACTGAAGTGTATAAGTTTACATTCAGCCACTCTGTACTGCATCAACCATGTGTTTGCCCATTCACTTTACATGTCTAAATCACCTTGAAGACCTCCTTGCATTCTCCTTACAACGCACAATTCAACCTAATTTTGTATCAAAGCAAATTTGAAATTGTAGCATTTGGTTCCCTCATCTAGGTTAGTCATGTAGAATGTGAATATCTGGGGCTCCAAGAACTGATCCTTGCGTTACCCCACAAACCACTTCCTGCCACATAGAAAAAGGGTTCATTTATTCCCACCCATTGACCTGTCTAACAATTCTTAATCCATGACAATATATTACCCCCTATCCCGTGTGCTTCACGTTTGCCCACTAATCTCTTGTGACAGAGTTTAGTAAAAGCCTTCTAGGAATCCAAATACATCACATCCACTGGTTCTGAATTGAACTAAATTTATTGTCACATGTACCAAGCCACAAGGAAAAGCTTTGCCTTGTGAGCAATGCAGGCAGACCACAGAGTTAAGTAACATAGATAGTAAATAATAGGTAAACAGTGGCAAAGACAAAAACATAGGTATAGGTGAATGTTAAGAGTTTGTGAGTCCATTCAGTATTCTAACAACAGTAAGGTAGAAACTGTGTCGAAACTGGATGGCGTGTGTTCAGGCTTCTGTACCTTCTCCCCGATGGTAGATGTTGTAGAAAAACATTGCCAGGGTGGGATAGATGTTTGAGAATGTTGGCGGCCTTTCCTTGACAGCAGGCCTGGTAGGTGGATTCTATAGATGGGAGGTTGGCCTTTGTGATTGTCCGTGTAACCGTCTCCAATCTTGAATGGTAAAGTTGCTGTTACCAGGTAGTGATACATACAGACAGAATGCTCTCAATTGCGCATCTATAAAAATTTACAAGGTTATTTGCCATCATGCCAAAGTTCCTCAGCTGCCTGAGGAAGATGAGGCATTGTTGGGCCTTTGTAACCAGTGCGTCCACATGAAGAGTCCAAGAAAGCTTGTTGTGGATAATCACTCCTAGGAGCTTGACCCTCTTCACTCATTCCACCTCTGTGCTGTTAATGTGTAGGGGGGCATGAGTAACATCCCGCCAAAAGTCAATAATGAGTTGCTTGGTTTTGCCAGTATTGAGAGTTAGGTTGTTCGCAGTACACCATTTTTCCATGTCTTCCACCTCCCATCTGTACTCTGTTTCATTGCCATCTGAGATTCAACTGACTAGGGTGGTTCATCAGCGAACTTGTAAATGGCGTTAGTTTCGTATTTGATGATGCAATCATGGGTATACAGCGAGTACAGTAGGGGCTGAGTACACATCCCTGGGGGGCTCCAGTGTTGAGTGTTAGTGATGAGTGTTAGGTTCTTCATTACCAACTAAGGCCATAAGACGGAAAGAAATGAATAAAGGACTTGGCCCATGGAGCTTGCTCCACCTTTGAATAAGATCTTGGCTGATAAGACATTCACTTTCCTGCATTTTCCCCATAACCATTGATTCTCACACTGATCAAGATTAAATTCCCTACAGAATGGAAACAGGCCCTTCAGCCCAACAAGTCCACACTAAGCTTCCAGAGAGTAACCTATTCTATTACATTTACACCTGACTAGTGTACCTAACATGATGGGCAATTTGGCATGGCCAATTCACCTGACCTGCACATCTTTGGATTGTAAGAGGAAACCGGAGCACCTGGAGGAAACCCACACAAAAGATGTGCAGGCCAGGTGAATTGGCCATGCTAAATTGCCCATAGTGTTAGGTAAGGGGTAAATGTAGATGTAGGGGTATGGGTGGGTTACGCTTCGGCGGGGCGGTGTGGACTTGTTGGGCCGAAGGGCCTGTTTCCACACTGTAAGTAATCTAATCTAATCAAAAAATACGGGGAGAATGTGCAAACTCCACACAGTTACCCACGGTGGGAATCAAACCCAGATGCCTGCTGTTGTGAGGCACCAGTGCTAACCACTGATCCATTGTGCCACCCCAGGAATCTATCTCAGTCTCTTGTCACACAATGGTCATGTTATCCCTCATCCCTCAACAGCACCAGTGGCAAGAACAGAAGAGATCACTGTTCAAACATACAAGGGGGAGGCAGAGGTGATCTAGGTAAAAAACACTTTGGAGGCTATAAAATCACTATATTTGGGTCCAGATCATAATATGAATGTGGTCATGAATATTGCCTTCACTTTTCAGTGATCTGTAACAGATCACTTCTCGAATGATTCAACGAATAGCATTTAAGTAGATTTTTGCAATGCAAATATTATTGAAATATTTCATGATTTGGTGAAGTTGATCGCTCACCCATTACATGCTCCCCCTATGTTATGTGGGAAGTCATGACTTCCAAGGTCCCTTGTGATCATGTGTGTAGGAACAGTGCTCAGCTGTAGCTACTTGCTCACTGTATTTCAGAGCTGAAGTGGTGGGTGGACTCACTGTGAAGCATCCATGATGCTGAGGTTGTCGTTGACAGTGCTGCAGATAAAGACTGAACAGGCAGAAAGAGCATAGATGACCAACAGGCAATGTAGAGAAAGGCAGGAGTGTTCACTTCATCAATTTTATTGCAAATAGGCTGCGCATTAAGACACAAAGCTTTTAGACATATTGTTAACCTTCCCAGCACAATTTTATTTTGCATTATGGCCACATTTGTTTTTGTCCTTGCTTTCTTCTGCCTTCTACTTTTCCCACTTACCTTTTGATCTTTTGTCTCTATTCTTGATTCTCCCTCTTCTGACCCCCTACTCAATTTCAAAACTCCTGACAGGACGTGCAAACAGCATCTTCCCATTGGTCATGGTCCTGTTTAGATAAAATTCATCCTTCTTATACCAGTCCTAGCTTCCCCAAAATCAGTCCCAATGTTCCAGGAATCTGAAACCCCTTCCTCCGATACAATTTCTCCAATCACAATGTTATCTAGTATCTTCTATTATGTTTACTCTCATTAATACATGGCACTAGTCGTAATCTTGAGGTTACGACATTTGAGCTTCTATTTGTTAATTTATGTTCTAACTCCCTACCTTCTGGTCGTTGGACCTCTTCTTTTAAACTATGTTGATGTTATTGACTTATACCACAACCACTGGCTGGTCACCTTCCCACTTCACAATGTAGCCACTCCAAGACATCCTTGACCGTGGAACAAGGGAGGCAACATACTATGCTGGAGACTCTTTTGAAGCTGCAGGAAAACCTACCTGTTCCCCTTACTATTGAATCCTGATCACTCCAGCCCTGCCATTCTTCTTCCTCTACTCCTGTGCACCAAAGTCAACTATAGTGCCATTTACTTGCCTTTTTTGCTATCCCCTAAGAAGGAGATAGTATCTAAAACAGTATACCTGTTAAAAAGCGGGATGGTCATAGGAAACTCTGTCTTTCTCAACGCTGCTTGTTGGTCATCTGTGTTCTTTCTGCCTGTTCAGTCTTTACCTGCAGCACTGTCTATGACAACTTCACCATCACGAATGCTTCATAGAACATAGAACATAGAACATAGAACAGTACAGCACAGAACAAGCCCTTCAGCCCACGATGTTGTGCCGACCACTGATCCTCATGTATGCACCCTCAAATTTCCGTGACCATATGCATGTCCAGTAGTCTCTTAAATGTCCCCAATGACCTTGCTTCCACAACTGCTGCTGGCAACGCATTCCATGCTCTCACAACTCTCTGTGTAAAGAACCCACCTCTGACATCCCCTCTATACTTTTCCTCCAACCAGCTTAAAACTATGACCTCTCGTGTTAGCCATTTCTGCCCTGGGAAATAGTCTCTGGCTATCGACTCTATCTATGCCTCTCATTATCTTGTATACCTCAATTAGGTCCCCTCTCCTCCTCCTATTTCCAATGAAAAAAGTCCGAGCTCAGTGATAGTGAGTCTATCACTTCAGCTTTGACATGCAGTTAGCTAGTAGCTGCAACTGGATACTTATCCTACACACATGATCACTAGGGTCATTGAAAGTCATAACTTCCCACATAACATAGGAGGAGCATATAATGGGTGAGAGATCCACAAGTATAACTTCCCTTTTGATTAAGTTGTTAGTTACTCCTTTTAAAAAATTGTAATTCTGCTAGGGATCACATTTCACTCCATATATGCTGGGGCAGCATGGTGGCTCAGTGGTTAGCACTGCTGCCTCACAGCACCAGGGACCCAGGCTTGATTCCAGCCTCGGGCGACTATCTGTGTGGAGTTTGCACATTCTCCCCGTATCTGCATGGGTTTCCTCTGGGTGCCCTGGCTTCCTCCCATGATCCAAAGATATGCAAGTCAGGTGAATTAACCATGCCAAATTGCTCATAGTATTAGGTGCATTAGTCAGAGGGAAATGGGTCTGGGTGGGTTACTCTGCAGAGGGTTGGTGTGAACTTGTTGGGCCGAAGGGCATGTTTCCACTTCATAGGGAATCTAATCTAAAAATATTCCTACTGCAATGCAAAGACCTTGCCTTGGCTCTCTGGAGACCTTTAACATTTCATCTTACTTCCCTTATGTTACTTCCATTACCTTATTTCAGTGTACTTTCATTCATTGATCATGCTCTCATTTGTTAACTCATATTGAATTTCTTCTGGAAATCCAAAGACGCAACATCCATCAAAACTCTCCAATTGCTGCACTTGGGGGTCAGTTGGTTGAAAGGTTGATTTGCAATGTAGAGTGACACCAAAAGTGCAGACACAAGTCCCTTACCAGGTGAGATTTTGCATGAACGTCCTGCCTTCTCAACCTTGTCCCTGCCTGAGGTGTGGTGACCCTAAGGTTCAACTCACCACCGGTCATCTCTCTCCAATGAGAGAGGAATAGGGCAACTTTGCCTTTTACCACATTAGTGGTTATCAGAAGGAATGTGACTTATTAGCTCAGGTACTCAGAACAAGAACTTTTCTTTGAAAATCTGTGCTGAATTTTCAACTCACTCATACTTTTCAAAGTGAAAGGAATGAAATTGTCTGAATAATTACCTTGTACTATGTATTCTTCTTTCCCCTCAGTCTCAAAATGCCTTCTGTAGCCTAATCAATATTTTTCTTCTAAAGAATGCATAGGAAGACCATTTAATACATTTGAAAGCTCGAACTTCAAACACATTGGCCTCCTCGAATTTCCCTCTTTTTCCAACTAAGATAAAAAATTGCTTTAAATAAAACTTTTGAAACTATTATAAATATTGATATGTATGATTCACCTTATCCTAAGCCTTCACAACACATTAAGTGTGATTCAAAGAAAAGTTAAAAGATTTATTTTTACTACTTGCAATTAAGAATGATCTTACTTCAAAAGATCTAATTGATAAATTATTTAACTTGCTAAATTATTTAAAGACAACTAACATTGAGCGTTTTTTTGAAATTTTGTACACATAGATCAGAAGCAAATGAAAAACAAACATATAGTTTCTTTACAACAAATATAAATTTAAATACTTTATCCAAAATCTTTTACCTTGGAATTAACACATACCTGAAATCAAAATCTTTTCAGTTTATAAATAGAAAGATGTACAGAAATGTTTGCATCTGTCATTAGAATCTCTGGTTTAAAACAAGTTAGCAACGATGTAAAGAAGGCAGTTTTCAACTTTTTCAAGTGATGTTGGCCTCTCAGCTGGATTGTTCCTCGCCAGAGTCAATGCTTTGAATTTTGGGCAGTCTAAAAATATTGCAGCAAAAGCAAAATAAAGTATATATAGTGACTAATTGTGTTCTCGAATTTGCAACCACTGAATTACTCTGTATTTTCTGGTCGTTTTGATAAGTAGTTAAAGTTTGATCATCCAAATCACTGGTTGATATATGGTTCACTAATCAATACATTTGGAGATCTTGTGACACAGAAGTAGCTTCCTTGCTGCTGGGAGGCAAAGCTCAGTTTGATCCCCACTCCATAAAGTGACTGGCTACAGAATGTGCACTTTTAATAAACAGGCTATCAACTTGTAAATCCTTCCAATATGTACACGGCAGGAAGGAAGAGCAGGAGAATCTTCTACTCAGCCATGCTTGATCAAAATGACATTCACCAAGCTATTGCGTGCAGTTCTGGAATCCACTTTATAGAAGGAATGTAATTGTGCTGGAGAGGGAGTAGAGGACACTTACCAGATGTTAGTTTGGTTATAGAGAGAGGTTGGACAGATTTGAGTAGTATTCAGTGGAGCAGAGGAAACTGAGTAGGAATATGATTGTGAAGTACAAAATTAAGAGGAGCATAGATAGGCTAGACAAGAAGGATTGTTCCTCTTGGTAGAGAGATCATGTTTGCCAAAGTAAACACTTCACAAATTTGACAGTCTAAACTCTCCTGATTTAGAAGTTTCACAAACTAAATCAGTCTTCTTTTTTAGATTACTTACTGCATGGAAACAGGCCCTTCGGCCCAACAAGTCCACACCGACCCGTCGAAGAGCAACCCACCCAGACCCATTCCCCTACACCTAACACTACGGGTAATTTAGCATGGCCAATTCACCTGACCTGCACATCTTTGGACTGTGGGAGGAAACCAGAGCACCCAGACACGGGGAGAACGTGCAATCTCCACACTGACAGTTGCCTGAGGCGGGAATTGAACCCGGGTCTCTGGCGTTATGAGGCAGCAGTGCTAACCACTGTGTCACTGTGTTACCCACTTCGCTGAATTGCCCTGATTTCTTAAAAACTGTTCACTTACGGGATGTGGGCACTGCTGGCTCATAAATTGTCCTGAAGTCAGTTAAGAGTCAACTACATTGCTGTGCATTTGGATTCACATGAAGGCTAGACTAGGTGAACATGACAGATTTTCTTCCCTGAAGCACTTTAGAGAACCAGATGAATATTTATGACAATCAACAGTGGTTAATGGTTGCCGTAAGGTTAGCTTTTTATTCTAGATTTTATTGAATTCAAACTTCATAACCTGTTATGGTGAGATTTGAATCCTGTTACAATCCATTGTATAGCACACCATTAATCAAATCCTGCTATTTCCAGAGTTGTACAAAATATTGAAGGTCTTTTGACGATAATCAGAGTACTCCAAACTACCTGACTGTCAGACCAAGATTGATAGAAAGGACAGGCCAGGGTTTCTGTGCTAACCAAGTATCATTATTTGTTATAAGCAATTAGACTATAACTATAATTACACAGATACAAATCATTGGTTTATAACACTACTCGGTAAAACTCTAATCTCCTCAGAACATTTTCTCTTTTGCTCTCTCTCTCTCTCTCTCACACACACACACACACATGCACACACACGGAAAATAGATTATTGGCAGAGGTTGAGAAAAAAAATTTGCAAGTCAGTTCAGTGGTCTTTCCTTCTCAATTCAAATGTCGAGACATTCATTCCTCTTCTAGCCAGGTCCTTGGTGTTTAGTTGTCTTTCTCTGGAAGTTTTCATTGGTTTGTTATAAAGACAGAGTGATTGATTCACTTGAAAAATACCTCTGATTTACCAATTTAAAAGTCACATCTTACAGCACCTGTTGTTGGAAGGGTAATTAGCTTTTTTTCAGGTTTCCACAAAGTTATGTTTTTACTGCAGATAACAAGCAGCTTCTGCTAGGGAGAACAACAGCACACACTTCTATATCTTTCTCTCTCACCATGGACCCTGGTTCTATACAGTATATTGGAGGTCAATGAACATGGAAGTGCCATAGGTTGGAAAGGATGTTTGGGAGCCATGGAGGTGGGTGAAGAAGCATAATTCGGAATAGGGACCCTGAAGGGCCATGGGATTAGGTGGCACACCTGGCGTAGCAGGGGGGAATGAGGTGATATTGAAGGACTATGGGGATAATTTTGGGGTGAGTTGGTGTGAGGGCTGAGGGCTAGAATGCCTTACTTTTTTTTCATTTTAACGGGGATAATGTCCAGCAATGAAACAGACTTTAAGCTGTCTTTCTTGGCCCCTGAGAGGCCCTGAAGCTACATTTGAGTTCTTTTGCAGGTTAGCTGGCCCCAACACAAACCCAACCCAAGCCTATATCTCAAACATTGAAGATCTTAAGATGGTGGAGAAAAGGCGTGAATTTTTCAGACTCTCACAACCCTCTTTGTGCTGATGTGTAAGTGATCCATTTTTACCATTAACCATTGTCTAACATTTTGAACTCTTCAACATAAGAACAGAATTTGTATGTTTCAAGAAGACTAAAATATTCTAGCCAGATTCCCTGTTGCCACTTGGATAGCTTAACATTGTACAATGCATGCCATGACAGCTTAATTACGTATTCGCACAGGAGTAATATTTTACCTAAGTCCTATAAAAATGGTTAAAATGCAAACGTTCATCTGGTCATAAAAAAATACAAAGATAGTTATATATGAGAAAGTCAATTCAGTTCATCTAACTCATGTTTCATAGTCAACATCACTTAATTAAACTGCACCTAAAAATAATTTTGAACAATTCCACACATCAAATACTATTTTTTCCTGGCATCAATTCTTTTAATAGCTTGTGCCTACACTCTTCCAGTCCTGGAATCATGGTTTACAATAAAGTAATGCTCAGAATTAACTTTTTTACTCCGTATTGCTAGTTATAAACTTCTTATAAGCCTGTATCAATTTTTATACAGAAATAAAATGAGGAACTGTAGACTCTGGAAATCTGAAACTAAGATAGAAATTTCAGAAGAAATTCAGTAAGTCTAGCAGCATCTGTGTGTAAAGAGTTAACATTTTGAGTCTGGTGACTCTTCATCAGAATTTTTGTTTGTTAGAGTTTGGAATCTGTTATTTTTTAATAACCTTTCATCATACCTGAGGTAAAATGAATCAAGGCTTACAGGCTTTCTCTGTGCCATTCGAGGGATCGGTTACAGAACAGAATACACTACTCAAGGCACAGTCACTGCAAGCTGACTTTAATGACTGTCACTGCACTGATTTGGCAATATAGCTCAGTAATCCATCTGCATTGTTCATTGCTACTTCAGAATTGAAATGGGTTTACAACCTGATATAATGTTAGCATTTCATAGAATCATAGATCCTCTACAGTGTGGAAGCAAGCCATTCAGCTCATTGAGTTATCACCGCCCCTCTGAAGAGTTTCCCACCCAGACCCACAATGCTTAACTCAACATACCTTTTACTGCACAATATTCTTCCCTTTAATGCTTTCTTGTGATTACAGACTGAATGATAAGGAATTTAATGTCTTGAAATTTGAAAAACCTGAAATTCTGTTCTTAAATATGTGTGCTGCAAACAAAAGAAAATCATTTTCTTATCTTATTATTAGTACAGGAATGTAGTTATCAAAAGGTTACATGGTATTTTATTGTAGTTTCTGTAAAATGTTGACTAACTTAGTTGCTTAGTTACAGGAAGAAATTGAAAGAAAGGGTACGCAAGAAAGAATATAAACCAATTTCACAATATCAATCCAGTATTTTAATCTATAATATGAATTTATTTGCTCTGTGCTTTGTACAGGTAACATTTAGATATCTTAATTAGAACAATAATAATGTTAGATTGCATATTTAATTATCTATGTTGGGACCTGCCAAGCCACAAAATTCAATCCATTAACTCAAACTATGTACACTTCAGTGATCTGATGAGAGCAGGAGCCGAGACCATCAACAGTAAAGATTGAAAAATGACACAGTGACCCTATCTAGGTAAGATAGTCATGTATTGACGAAGATTCAGAGAAGAACAGTAAGGTTGATTTTGTTCTGAAGTTAAAAGACAAGCTCATATATATGTGCAGCTAATGAGTGGCATGGTGGCTCAGTGGTTAGCGCTGCTACTTCATAGTGCCAGAGACCTGGGTTCAATTCCCACTTCAGTTGACTATCTGTGTGGGTTTCTTCTGGGTGCTCTGGTTTCCTCCCACAATTCAAGGATGTGCTGGTTAGATGAATTGACTGCTAAATTGCCCATAGTATTAGTGCATTAGTTAGGGAAATGGGTCTGGGTGGGTTATGTTTTGGAGGGGCGGTGTGGACTTGTTGGACCGAAGGTCCTGTTTCCATACTGTAGGGAATCTAATCTAATCTAATTAACTCAGCTAGCTGGATGTCTGGCAGAGTAATAATGAGAGAACAGCCTGTTGGCCTGATAAGACAATGGTGACATTGCCTAAGTTTATGCAACCTTTTAGGTGCTATCAGCCAATTCCATGTCAAGTGCTGGTGCCATGTTTAAAGGGCTATCAGAGCTGCATTCGCTGCTGATGGCATGCCATCTAAAGCCAACATCCATTTATTGGTGACTACCTGCACCACTGCTTTCTTATACCACAGTAGTAGTGCTTCAAAATTATGAGTTTGCCTTTACCTTATGTTTGGCTGTTTTCTGGTTGGGTGAGGAAGACACAATCACCAATTTACATTAACTTAGTAATTCGTGCAAAAGTGCAGTGTTGGAAACTGAGCTATTTCATGATGGTATACACCATGATTTATTGTAGTCAGATTGAGGACTGAACTTTAAGCAGGTGTATCAGTGTAAAAGGCAGCCTGGGCACAAACAGTAATGCTGGGGAGCAATTTGTGCAATGCAGAGTCTTAGTGAGATAAGATACTAAGGGGAGTTGACAGGATAGATGTGTATGTATTTCTTCTTGTGGCAGAGTTTAAAACTAAGAACTCTTCAAAAATAAAAATCACACAACACCAGGTTATAGTCCAACAGGTTTAATTGGACGCACACTAGCTTTCGGAGCGTCGCTCCTTCATCAGGTGGCAGTGGAGGGCTCAATCCTAACACACAGAATTAATAGCAAAAATTTACAGTGTGATGTAACTGAAGTTATACATTGAAAAATTGATTGTCTGTTAAGTCTTTCATCTGTTAGAATACCGTGATAATTTCACTTCTTTCATGTGTAAATCACAAAACTTTTTTTTAAACGTTGCATTCTCGGGTTAGCTGTTAACAATGGTGATAGCTAGACAATATGTTGAAGGTGTTAGCCCCCTGTGTTCTCTGTCTATGCCATGATGTTTAGATTGATTCTAATCTAAAAAGTGAGATAATGGAGTTTTACATGAATTCATGCGGTTTTTGAGCTCAGAGTACTACATGAATGCATGCAGTTTTTAAGCAAAGTACAATGTAACCCTGCAAGTACATATTCATCCAACAAAATTTATGTGTGCATGTGGGTCTTTGTGTGTGTGTGTGTGTGTGTGTGTCTGTCTGTCTGTCTGTCTCTCTGGGTTGGGGGTCCAGGACATTCGACCTCAGACCTTCGGGTGACCATCTGCAAGGCGGACTCCAGGACAGGCAGCAGAGAAAAGTGGCCGAGCAGAGGCTGATAGCTAAGTTCAGTACCTATAGGGAGGGCCTCAACCGGGACCTTGGGTTCATGTCACATTACAGGTGACCACCATTGCACTATACACACAAACAGAGACTCCTACACACACACTTTCACACACACACACAGGCATTCCTATACACACATACACACGGACACATATATACACAGACGGGCACACAGACACTCACACACCCCCTTACAGACACACACACTCCCACACTCCCACATTCCCACATGCACACCCTCACAGACTTAAGATACTCTGCACTCACTACACACACACACACACACACACTTTCTCACACTCACAACCCCCAATCCAGACAGACAGACACACACACACAGACAGGCAAAGACCCAGGTCAAGTTTCCACCAGGTCCACCCCATTTCAGGTTAGCAGGGAAGTACAGGTGTTCTCTGCAAGGGAGGAGGAGCAACAACAGCCTTCTGCTTCTGATGCCTCCTCTCAGGGCATTCTTGGTGTAGATAGTAGCCTATCTGACACAATTCCAGCAATACCAAAACCTCAGGCTGCTGAGATAATATATACCTGTGCAAATGTTCTTCAGCATGGGCACAGATTCTAGGGACCTGGTCAGCCAGAGGACACTCAACAAGATCAGCTCAAGCCATGCGCCCGCATGTTCAGCAGTCTGTACCCATAACCGCTGCAAATGAGTACTACAGTGCTTTACAGTGTGTAAAGGATTTAAGGAGAAATCAGAGCTGTATTTAGCATTCACAGATGAATAAAATATGTAGATGTTAAATGTCACATTTGCACTTTCTACTTAATAAATAGTTCATGCACCGTTGGTACATTTCACTCCAAATCTTACTGTCTTTTGAATTTTCTGTTTAAAGCTTCCTTGTGAGCTGCCTTGATGGCATGCAGTTGATCCCACCCAGCATCTGGGGCAATCCAAGATGACCTTCCTCAGTTTGACTGCATGGATCAGTGAGATGGTGCACACAGTTACTTTCCCTCTGGAAAGGAACAATGATCACCACCGTGATGCATCAATATTCCTGAGGCTGAGAAGTATCATGTATATGACCAATGAATGACGAGAAAGATCCAGATTGTGATGATCCAAGAAGGACGAGGAGGCCAAAGTACTAAACAGCTGGAGCTTTATTATGGACATATTTACTCTCCTGGCAGCATGAATAGACTAAGTTGCTTCCTATTCAAAATGGCTGATGTCATTAATCAAACCACTATACCTACATAAATACACAACACAGATATCAGAAATTCAGAATTATGGTGATCTTCATGCACCAAATACCATTAGATTCAGCTCATCTAGCAGCATGGTGTACGGAGCATGCCCTACCTGGAGATTCCCTTACTTCAAAGCTACGATCAATCTGATAGTTGTTGAGCTTCTGATCATGGGCCTTCTTAAGGGCAGCCTCTTCTGTGCCCTAGAAGCTGTTCATGTGCCCATCTATTCCCTTTTCTGGCTACCCCACCATGTGGCAGAATCTCCTGTTGCCACTAAGTTGCGGATCTGTCATGCCGGTGTCTAAACTTTCCATTCCTTTCTGCTGCTCTGCTTCTTAGAGACAAGTCCCAAAGCCTGAGTGAATGACAGTAGTGCCAGATGGGATTCTCTCTCCAACTTGCATGTCCTCTATGCAAATATTCCACTAATTTCCCCAATTTTGTTTTGATGAAATATTACTACATTGATGGTGCACTAGTGGTAGGTTCTTCAGTGTTGGCAACTTTAACCACCTCCACCCCCCCACCCCGCCTTTATTTGCTGCTGCCACATTGTTCCACTCACACTGAGCTCTTGTTTGTCTCCTGCGTTTATAACCAAAGCACCCTTGGTTACTGTTCGTAAAACCCATAAAGCCTTGTAAAAGTCCTGTCAATTTGTCTTAATTACCTAACCAGTACATCATCCACTTTAAGTCTATTCTCCATCAGTATAATGTAAAACCCACTAACATTTCAACCTGATTAATCTTCAGTTATATTTGCAGAAGATTTCATTCTAGTCTCCACCAATATTGAGCTTAATAAAGCAAATGTATTGATTCAAACACATTTATTTTTGAATGACAAGCAGCTGACATCCACCTCCTCACCATGGGGGCAAAACAAAGATTAGATCTTTGAAATGGAATTACTTCTTTGTAAATATCAAATTAATTACAATATTTATCTTAACACCATTTCTAGAACATGCAATCTTGGGAAAAAGAACCACAATAAATCTTTTTGGTAAGTACTTCACAAATATTTATATTTCACAAATGGACATGCCTGTCCATATTTTCTGGTAAACATTTTTGTTTACTATTTAACAACAGCTTATTGTCTCCACACTTAAACTTAAAACTTGGTTTTCCAGTGGGCATTCGGGCTCTAATGCAGGGTCCATGTGCAAATCTCTAGCTGTCTCAAATCAAGATTACATTAACATCCTCAAATGAAAAGCTGGCCATCATTGAAGTGGAGGGGAAATCCCTCAGCAGGGTATTGAGAAATGTAATCACTATCTTTTTTCACCGTGAACCTTCCTTGAAGCAGGTGAGCGTCTGACTCTGTTGGGTACTGGGAGGTTACACCCAATAAGATAGAAATCTCTGCACTCCTTTGCTGAGCTAGGCTATATGGAGGGGGGTAATATTGGTGGAATCACAAAATGTTCCCACAGCTGGGCTTTTTTGTCCTTTTGGCTAGCGAATCTTCATGGAGGTGGCAATTAGAGTCATAATGTTATAGAGATGTACAGTACAGAAACAGACCCTTCGGTCCATGCTGACCAGATATCCCAACACAATCTAGTTCCACCTGCCAGCACCCGGCCCATATCCTCCCAAACCTTTCCTATTCATATACCCATGCAAATGCATTTTAAATGTTGCAATTGTACCAGCCTCCACCACTTTCTCTGGCAGCTTATTCCATACATGTACCATCCTCTGCGTGAAAAGGTTGCCCCTTATGTCTCTTTTATATCTTTCCCCTCTCACCCTAAACCAATGTACTCTAGTTCTGGAATCCCCAACCCCAGGGAAAAGGCTTTGTCTATTTATCCTATCCATGCCCCTCAAAATTTTGTAAACCTCTATGAAGTCACCCCTCAGCCTCTGATGCTCCAGGGAAAACAGCCCCAGCCTGTTCAGCCTGTCCTTATAACTCAAATCCCTCAACCCTGGCAACATCCCTGTAAATCTTTTCTGAACCCTTTCAAGTTTCACAACATCTTTCCGATAGGTAGGAGACCAGAATTGCATGTAATATTCCAACAGTGGCCTAATCAATTTCCTGTACAGCCGCAACATGACCTCCCAACTCCTGTACTCAATACTCTGACCAATAAAGGAAAGCATACCAAGAGCCTTCTTCACTATCCTATCTACCTGCGACTCCACTTTCAAGGAGCTATGAACCTGCACTCCAAGGTCTCTTTATTCAGCAACACTCCCTAGGACCTTACCATTAAGTGTATAAGTCCTGCTAAGATTTGCTTTCCCAAAATGCAGCACCTCACATTTATCTGAATTAAACTCCATCTGCCACTTCTCAGCCCATTGGCTCATCTGGTCAAGATTCCGTTGTTATCTGAGGACACCCTCTTCGCTGTCCACTACAC
This sequence comes from Chiloscyllium punctatum, assembly GCF_047496795.1. NCBI lineage: Eukaryota > Metazoa > Chordata > Chondrichthyes > Orectolobiformes > Hemiscylliidae > Chiloscyllium > Chiloscyllium punctatum. Next base: position 123,432,887 of record NC_092739.1, read on the forward strand.
CTCCAATTTTGGTGTCATCTGTAAACTTACTAACTGTACTTCTTATGTTCACATCCAAATCATTTATAAAAATGATGAAAGGTAGAGGACCCTGCACCAATCCTTGTGGCACCCACTTGTCGCAGGCCTCCAGTCTGAAAAACAACCCTCCACCACCACCCTCTGTCTTCTACCTTTGAGCCAGTTCTATACCTAAATGGCGAGTTCTCCCTTTATCCCGTGAGATCTAACCTTGCTAATAAGTCTCCCATTGACCCAGTTTCCGATCATACCCTGGAAAAGAAACCCTGAGGTAAGAATGCATGATGGAACCATCTCAATGCAGCTCACTTCTATTTCCCCAGCCCCACATCCCACAAGCTTCTGTTTTCCATCAGGATGGGCAAACACAGCCTTTAAAGTTGAGAAAGAAAGTGAACCATGCCAAAACCAATCTAATGTAACATGGTAACCACAACACTGCATACTGACAAGAGTGGGCAATACATTTCCAAGCAGAAGTGTAGAATAGTCAAAATTATCTTCTGTTTCCTGTCAGAAAATAATGCAGTGAGCTGTGAATCAGATTTGATAATACAATTTAGAGGTTTTTCTCTTACTTAGTGTCAAGAAAGATAGTCATGCACTATAAAGCAATGAAGCAACAAAGAAGGGAAGGTCTTTTGTGAAATTTCCATTACAGGATTTATTAAAAATGCAATTAGAAAACATCTTGAAAATTAAGATTTGCATTTAACCTTTAATTGTCAAATGTTATCGACAACAATGAATCTTGTTAGGAAGGGATTGATTTTTATTTATTTATGGGATGTGGGCATCACTGGCTGGCCAGTATTTATTACCTGCTCCTAATTGCCCTTGAGATGGTGGTGATGAACTGAAAACCTGTGCTCCAGAACTTGCCACTCCCCTAGCCAAGTCTTTGAACTGTCGGTTGACCCACACAATTTTGGGGACTAATTACAGGATTTTGATTTAGTGGCAGTGATTAGATTCCCTACAGTATGGAAACAGGCCCTTTGGCCCAACAAGAGCAACCCACCCAAAAGCATTCCCCTACCCTATATTTAACCCACCTAATACTATGGGCAATTTATCATGGCCAATTTACCTAACCTACACCACATCTTTGGATTATGGGAGGAAACCAGAGCAGCCAGAAGAAACCCATACAGACAGTGTGCAAACTCCATACAGTCACCCAAGGCTGGAATCGAACCCAGCTCCGCAGCATTGTGAGACAGCAGTGCTAACCACTGAGCCACCATGACACCCAGTGAAGGAATGGTGATATGTTTCCAAGTCAGGATGATAAGTGACTTGGAGGGGAACTTGAAAGTGGTGACGTTACCAGGTATCTGCTACCCCTGTCATCTAGGTCAAATGCAGCCTTAATGTCAAGGGCTGTCACTCTCACCCCACCTCTGGAATTCAGCTCTTTTTTCCATGTTTGAACTAAGGTTATAATAAGGTCAGGAGCTGAGTGACCCTAGTGGAACACAAACTGCTCGTCACTGAGCAGGTTATTGCTGAGCAGGTACTGCTTGATAGCACTGTTTATGACAAGTTCCATCACTTCATTGATGATTGAGAGCTTACTGATGGGACGGTAATTGGATGAGTTGGATTTGTCCTTCGTTTTGCATTCTGGACATACCTGGACAATTTTTCATATTTTTGGTAGATAGCAGTCTTGCAACTGTACTAGAAGAGCTTGGCTAGGGGAGTGGCAAGTTCTGGAGCACAAGTTTTCAGTACATTTGCTGGAATGTTGTCAGGTTCCACAGCCTATCTAATTTCCAGTGCTTCCAACTGTATCTTGTGGGGTGAATTGAATTAGTTGAAGACTGATATCTGTGATGCGGGGCGAATGTTTCACCCTTATCTTATTAACAAACAATGCCATAAAACAAGTATCAGTACTCTATTTCAATCAGTTTGAACAGTTAGTGATTCATAATCTGAAATGCTTTATCAAAATGTTCACTGAAAGAACGAGTTGAATGATAGTGTGATATAGACGTTATCTAATCAACCAGTTTCAGGGATGATGGTATGCACTCTGAAATACAGGCCATTGTTCTAAAACATGCATTTCATCAATGCAAATTGGCTGTAACATGATGACAAATAGGAGATAGGTAAAAACAATGACTGCAGATGCTGGAAACCGGATTCTGGATTAATGGTGCTGGAAGAGCACAGTAGTTCAGGCAGCATCTGAGGAGCAGTAAAATCGACATTTCGGGCAAAAGCCCTTCATTAGGAATATAGGCAGAGAGCCTGAAGGGTGGAGAAATAAGTGAGAGGAGGGTGGGGGTGGGGAGAAAGTAGAAAGTAGCTATGCCACTTTCTCCCCACCCCCACCCTCCTCTCGCTTATCTTTCCACTCTTCAGGCTCTCTGCCTGTATTCCTGATGAAGGGCTTTTGCCCGAAACATCGATTTTACTGCTCCTCGGATGCTGCCTGAACTGCTGTGCTCTTCCAGCACCACTAATCCAGACAAATAGGAGATGCTGTTTCTAAAGTGCAAACCTTTAAAATATGTGATGGCTATAATGTGATGACACTGTAAACACTTTAAGTGCTATTTGTATTGCACGATTCTTGCATAACACAGGGTTGCACAAGAACTGAAGTATCGTGCTATGCTATAAATGACTGTAGGTGACTTGAATCCCAGCATCCTAGCTCAAAGATAGCCACCATGCAACAAGAACTGCCCAGAATAAATTCCACTCACTTCTACCAACAAGTGGGGACAGCACACCTTGCCTGTATAATAAGGCAGCATCAATGTTTCTCCTTCAGTAATCCCCATATTACTTTCAGGTTTCTATACAAACTGGATGCATCAAGTTAAAACCTGAACAACTACAGCATCAAATCCCTTGGGAGAGTCTACAGCAACCACTAATAGCTCAGCTTCAAAGGCCAAATTGTCTTACACCTTCTGTCCTTTATTAATGAAGAGTGCAGGAGGGCCTGCCAGGAGCATACAAACATTTAAAATTGGAGCTGAAGTCAACTATTCTGTCCCCCATGCCTAATCGGCCTTTCAAGAAGATCATGCTTCTCTGCTTGTTTATCGAATTTCACATTTCCAAAAACCTTTGATTTCTTTGTCAATTTTCTTTTCTGCACTGTCTTGAAAGTATTCAACAACCCTGCTTTTATCGTGTGCACAGAGATTAAGAGTTCCCAAGTCACACAACTCTCAGAGAGGAAAAAAAACTCCTCTTTATTTTGAAAGAGAGATGCCTAATTTAAAAACAATTGCCCCTAGTTCAAAAATGATCCAAAAGAGGGACATTAATCTGGTAAAACTCCTCTGAATCTTCGCCAGTGCACTTACATCCATCCTTAAATAGAGTCATAGATAAGGAGATCAAAAGACATAACATACACATTGTGGTCTCACCAATGCCCTGTATATCTGGAAAAATAACATCTTTACTTTTAGGCTCAACTTATCTAAAATTAAAGTACATCTTTCATATTCCATGGCAGGTTGTTCCAACATAGAGCTACAACATTTGCAACGGACTGACAAAGTGGAAAATTGTCTAAAATGGTTTTTGGGGATGACTGAGACCTGCTGGAATGAGGGAATAGGTGTTGTTAGCATAAATTAAGGATTAATTCGTGATGAATTGTTTGTATAATTGTGGGGCACTGCTAATCAATAATATGTGAGTTTAATGGAATATAGTGAACTGAAATAAAGCTTGCAACTGTGCATGTGTTCAAAACCATTTATCATCACTTATACAGATATGTCCTATACACAAAAAGCAGGAACAAACCTACACAGCTAATTACCATTCCATGAGTCTACTTTTGATCATCAATAAAGTGATGAAAGAACAACAGAGCTATCAAACAGCTCCTACTCAGCAATAATCTGCTCACTGATGCCCCACCAAGTCCACTCAGATCCAAGTCACTCATTACAGCCTGATTCAAACATGGACAAAAGAGCTGGATTCGAAAAGAGAGATGAGAGTGACGGTCCTTGACATAAAGGTCACATTTAACTGAGTATGACAACAAGGAGCACCAGCAAGGCTGGTATCAAGGGGCTAACTCTTCACTGGTCTCACACATTGGAAGCTGATTGTTTCAGAGCTGAAAATGTGCTGCTGGAGAAGCGCAGCAGGTCAGGCAGCATCTAAGGAGCAGGAGAATCGATGTTTCGGACATGAGCTCTTCTTCAGGAATGAGGAAAGAGACACTTTCCTCATTCCTGAAGAAGGGCTCATGCCCGAAACGTCGATTCTCCTGTTCCTTGGATGCTGCCTGACTTGCTGCGCTTTTCCAGCAATACATTTTCAGCTCTGACCTCCAGCATCTGCAGACCTCACTTTCTCCTAGCTGATTGAATCAGTCATGTCAGCTCCAGAACATCTCTGCAGGTGTCCCTCAGGATAATATCCTAGGCCCAACCATCTTCAGTCGCTTCATCAATGACCTTCCTTCCACCATAAAGTCAGATGTAGGGATGTTCGACAATGGTTGCACAATGTTCAGCATAAATCACAACTCCTTATATACTGAAGCAGTCCATGTTCAAGTGCAACTCGACCTGGGCAATACTGAGGCTTAGACTGACAAGTGGCAAGTAGCATTCATACCACACATATGCCAGGCAAAAGTGAGGACTGCAGATGCTGGAAACCAGAGTTTAGATTAGAGTGGTGCTGGAAAAGCACAGCAGTTCAGGCAGCATCCAAGGACCAGGAAAATCAATGTTTTGGGCAAATGTCCTTCATCATGAATGGACAAATGCCAGACATTGACTATCTAAATAAGAGATGATCTAACCATCGCCCCTTGATATTCAATGGTGTTACTATCACTCAATCCCCCACTATGAACATCCTAGGGGTTACCATCGACCCAGAAGCTCAACTGCACGCCCTGTATAATCACAATGGTTATAGGATCAGGTCAGAAGCGAAGAATACTGAAGCGAATAACTCATCTCCTGACATTCCAAACGGCAACTGATCCCACATGGACTTCAACCTGCCATGTCAGCACTATCCTCATGACCTGTCCTACTTGCCAATCTTCCTTCCCACCTATCTGCTGCAATCTTCTCTCTGACCTATCACTTTCATCCCCACCTCCATTCACCTATTGCATTCTTAGCTACCTTCTCCCCATCCCCATCCCCTCCCATTTATCTCTCCACCCCAGAGGCTCCCTACCTTATTCCTGATGAAGGGCTTTTGCCCGAAACACTGATTTTCCTGCTCCTCGGATGCTGCCTGACCTGCTGTGCTTTTCCAGCACCACTCCAGTCTTGACTCTAAACCTTGTCAACCACATACAAGGCACAAGTCAGGAGTATGATGGAACACTCCCCATTTGCATGGATGAGTGCAGCTCCAACAACACTCAAGAAGATGGACGAAGCAGTCTACTTGATTGTGTATAAGGTGGCAAATGGAATTCAATGTAGCTAAGTGTGAAGTCATTCACTTTGGTAGGAGTAACAAGAAGATGGATTACTGGGCTAATGGTAGACTACTTGGTAGTGTGGATGAGCAGAGGGATCTTGGTGTCCATGTACACAGATCTTTGAAAGTTACCACCCAGGTAAATAGTGCTGTGAAGAAGGCATATGGTGTGCTGGGCTTTATTGGTAGAGGAATTGAGTTCCGGAGTCCTGAGGTCATGTTGCAGTTGTATAAGACTCTGGTGCAGCCTCATCTGGAGTATTGTGTGCACTTTTGGTCGCCATATTATAGGAAGGCTGTGGAGGCATTGGAACGAGTGCAGAGGAGGTTTACCAGGATGTTGCCTGGTATGGTAGGACGATCGTTTGAGGAAAGGCTGAGGCACTTGGGGCTTTTCTCATTGGAGAAAAGAAGGATTAGGGGAGATTTGATAGAGGTGTACAAGATGATTAGGGGTTTAGATAGGGTTGACAGTGAGAACCTTTTTCCGCTAATGAAGTCAGCTGTTACTAGGGGACACAGCTTTAAATTAAGGGGTGGTAGGTATAGGACAGATGTTAGGGGTAGATTTTTTACTCAGCGGGTTGTGAGTTCATGGAATGCCCTGCCAGTAGCAGTGGTGGACTCTCCCTCTTTATGGTCATTTAAGTGGGCATTGGACAAGCATATGGAGGTTATTGGGCTAGTGTAGGTTAGGTAGGCTTCGGTCGGCGCAACATCGAGTGCCGAAGGGCCTGTACTGCGCTGTATTTTTCTATGTTCTATGTTCTATGTATACATATACATTCATTCCCTTGACCACTTATGCTCAGCAACAGCAGTGTGTTGCAAGATGTACTGCATGGATTCACCAAAGATGCTTATTTAGCACCTTCCAAACCTATGACCATTTCCATCTAGAAGCACAGGGGCAGCAAATACATGGGAACACCACCACTTGCAATTTCCCCTTCAAGCCACTTACCATCCTGTCTTGGAAATATATCACTATTCCTTTACTGTTGCTGGGTCAAAATCCTGGAATCCCCTCCCTCGGGATATTGTGGGTCAACCTCCAGCGCATGGACTGGTGATTCAAGAAGACAGCTCGCCATCCCCTTCTCAAGGGCAACCATGAATGGGCAATAAATGCTAGCCAGCCAGTGGTGGCCAAATCCCAATATAAAATGAACTAGAGGTGATCTTATTGAGACATATAGGATTCTTAAGTAGTTTGATAGGGATTATGGACCCACTCAAAATATATTAAGAAGATAGCCTTGACCCTAATTTTTTCTTAGTTTTACAGGCAAGTGTAGTGTATTGTGTTCCTGGTGCAATTCAATTGGTCAAACTACCAGGCTTGAAGCAAAACACACTTATTTTTACTAGAATTAAAATACAAACAAAAGAAAGAAGAATTGGAACTTTGAACTGGGCAATTGTTTTTAAATTAGGCATCTCTTTCAAAATAAAGATGAGAAGTTTTTTCTCTCTGAGAGTTGTGTGACTTGGAAACTCTTAACGTCTGAGCACACAATAAAAGCAGAGTTGTTCTTTGTTGGAAAACTTAATAGATTATTTAACTACTTAGCAACAATGGTTTCAATATAGTAATATCCCATAAGTACACTCGCGGCAAAGGAAAATTCAGTAAAGTAGATTGTCTCACATATAATTCTAGCAGCAGGAAGAGAATCCAAGCCCCTAGCTGTAACAGAGAAAGAAATAACAGCTTACACATCCAGATTCAAGCTCCCAGTGACTGCTGAAAGCTAAAATTAAAATCCTGGTTCTATTGGAGCTGACCCCACCCTTCATGCTATTTCTATTGTTCCAATTTTGAACAAAATCAAAGCTAGCTAGGTTCTGAGCAGACAGCTCAGCTCCAAGTTTACTGCACTAGCTTTCAAAGGAAACATGACAGAACAAATTCTTTGTTAAAGGCATATCTTGTAACAATAGAATAAATACTGAAAGTAAGTTCCCCTCATCAGAGAGCATAATTTCAGAATAAAGGGTTGCCAATTTAAAACTGTGATGAGGAGATATCTTGTTCCAGGATTGTGAGACTTTGGAACTCTGTCTCACAGCGAACAGTATGAATGGAGTCTTTGTGTATATTTAAAGTTGGGATAAACAGATTCTTGATGAATAGATGAATCAAGGGTGACAGGAATAGGCAGGAAAGTGGATGTGAGGAATGTTGGATGAACTATTATCCTATTGAATGGCAGAGCAGATACGAGAGGCTGAATGGCACGATCCCATTCCTATATCTTATGGTCTCATTGTCTTAACATTAAGGCCATGCTTGATTGAGAGTGGCATGAGGGCACCCTTGTTAAAATTAGAGTCAATGGAAATTGGGGACAAATCTCCACTATTTGGAGTCATACCTACCACAAGGAAGATGGTTAGAGTCATTGGATGCTGATCATCTCAGCTCCAGGACATCTCTTCATGGGTTCCTCTTGTAGTGTCCTAGGTCCAACTATCTTTGACTTCTTCCTCAATGAATATCTGTCTATCATAAGGTTAGAAGTGGGGATGTTCACTGATTATTACATAATGTTGAGCCTCACTTGTGGTTCCTCAGATATTGAATCAGTCTATGTCCAAATGCAGCAAGACCTGGACAATATCCACATTTGGGCTGACAAGTGCCAAGCAACATTTATGCCACACGGGTGCCAGGCAGTGACCATCTGCCTTAAGAGAACATAGAACATAGAACAAAGAATAATACAGTGCAGAATAGGCCATTCGGCCCTCGATGTTGCACCAACCTGTGAACTATTCTCAGCTCGCCCCCCCGCCCCCCACACTATCCCAAAATCATCCATGAGCTTATCTAAGGATTGTTTAAATCTCCCTAATGTGACTGAGTTGACTACCTTAGCAGGTAGGGCATTCCACGCTCTTACCACTCTCTGCGTAAAGAACCTGCCTCTGACATCTATCTTAAATCTATCACCCCTCAATTTGTAGTTATGCCCCCTCGTACAAGCTGACATCATCATCCTAGGAAAAAGATTTTCACTGTCTACCCTATCTAATCCTCTGATCATCTTGTATGTCTCTATCAAATCCCCCCTTAGCCTTCTTCTTTCCAATGAGAACAGACCCAAGTCTCTCAGCCTTTCCTCATAAGACCTTCTCTCCAGACCAGGCAATATCCTGATAAATCTCCTCTGCACATTTTCCAAGGCTTCCACATCCTTCCCGAAATATGGGGACCAGAACTGTACACAATATTCCAAGTGTGGCCGCATCAGTGTTTTGTATAGTTGCAGCATGATATTGCAGCTCCGGAACTCAATCCCTCCACGAATGAAACCTAACACACTGTATGCCTTCTTAACAGCACTATCCACCTGAGTGGCAACTTTCAGGGATCTATGTACATGGACTCCAAAATCCCTCTGCACATCCACATTACCAAGAATCTTTCCATTGACCCAGTACTCTGCCTTCCTGTTTTTCTTCCCAGAGTGCATCACCTCTCATTTAGCTGCATTGAACTCCATTTGTCACTTCTCACCCAATTCTGCAGTTTATCAAAGTCTCCCTGCAACCTGTAACATTCTTCCAAACTGTCCACTACTCCAACAACTTTAGTATCATCTGCAATCCATCCACCTATGTCTGCGTCTAAGTCATTTACAAAAATGACAAACAGTAGTGGTCCCAAAACAGATCCTTGTGACACACCACTAGTAACCGGACTCCAGGCCGAATATTTTCCATCAACCACCACTCACCCCCTTCTTTCAGAAAGCCAGTTTCTAATCCAAACTGCTAAATCACCCTCAATCCCATGCCTTTGCATTTTCTCCAACAGCCTACCATGTGGAACCCTATCTAAGGCTTTACTGAAGTCCATGTATTCCACGTCAACTGCCCTACCCTCATCTACATGCTTGGTCACCTTCTCAAAAAACTCAGTGAGGTTTGTGAGTCATATCCTGCCCTTGACAAAACCATGTTGACTATCTGAAATCAAATTGTTGCTTGCTAGATGATTATAAATCTTATCTCTTATAATCCTTTCCAAAACCTTTCCTACAACAGAAGTAGGGCTCACTGGTCTATAATTACCTGGGTCATTTCTGCTGCCCTTCTTGAACATTTGCAAACCTCCATCATTGTCTAAACCTGTAGACAATGATGACTCAAATACCAAAGCCAAAGGCTCTGCTATCTCCTCCCTACCTTTCCAGAGAATCCTTGGATAAATCCCAGCCAGCCCAGGAGACTTGTCTACTTTCACTCCTTCTAGAATTGACAAGACCTATGCGTAACTAACCTCAATCCTTTCTAGTCATTCTTCTCCTCGACAATTTTCTCTTTTTCCTGAGTGAAAACCGATGAGAAATGTTCATTTAGCACCTCTCCAATCTCCACAGGGTCCACACTCAGCATCCCACTTCTGCCTTTGATTGGCCCTATTCCTACTCTAATCATCCATTTATTCCTCACATACCTATAGAAAGCTTTAGAGTTCTCTTTTAATCTATTTGCTAAAGACTGCTCATGTCCTCTCATTGCTCTTCTTAAATCTCCTTCCTAGCTGATCTGTAACTCTCCATCACCTCATCTGAACCATCTTGCCTTATCAATACATAAGTCTCCTTCTTCTTCTCAACAAGAGATGCAATTTCTGTAGTAAACTACAGTTTCCTTACCTTATCACTCCCTCCCTGCCTGACAGGGACATACCTATCAAGGACACACGATATTTGTTCCTTAAACCAGCTCCACATTTCTACTGCCTGCATCCTCTGCATTTTGCTACCCCAGTCTATGCATCCTAATTCTTGCCTAATTGCATTATAATTGCCCTTGCCCCATCGATAACTCTTGACCTGTGGCATGTACCTATCCTTTTCCATCGCAAGACTAAACGTAAATGAATTATGGTCACTCTCTCCAAAGTGCACACTTATAACTAAATCAAACACCTGGTCTGGTTCATTATCAAGCACCAGATCCAGTGTGGCCTCCCCTCTTGTTGGCTCTTCGACATACTATGTCAGGAAACCCTCCTGTACACATTGGACAAAAAACCGATCCATCCGACGTATTAGAGTTACAGCATTTCCAGTCAGTGTTGGGGAAGTTAAAGTCCCTCATAATGACCACCCTGTTCCTTTCACTCTTACCTAGAATAATTTTGCTAATCCTCTCTTCCACCTCCCTAGAACTCTGCAGAGGCCTATTAAAAACTCGAAGCAGCATGAACTCTCCTCTCATGTTTCTAACCTCAGCCCACACTACCTCAGTAGACGAGTCCTCATCAAAAATTCTCTCAGCCACCATTATACCATCCTTGACAAACAAAGCCACGCCTCCCCCTCTTTTACTGCCTTGCTTGTTCTTAATGAAAGACCTAAACCCTGGAACCTGCAATATCCATTCCTCATCCTGCTCTATTCATGTCTCCGAAATGGCCACAACATCGAAATCCCAGGTATCTATCCATGCTGCAAGCTCACCTACCTTATTTCGGATACTTCTGGCGTTGAAGTAGACACACTTCAAACTACTTCACTGCCTGCCAGCACATTCCAGTGACTCTGAAATCCTGTCCCTGTCCTACCTACTCTCATCCTCCTGGGCAGTGCAACTACACCTCCGGTTCCCATCCCCCTGCTGAGGTAGTTTAAACCCACCCAAATAGCACCAGAAAATTTTCCACCCAGGATATTAGTACCCCTCTGGTTCAAGTGATGACCACCCTGTTTGTACAAGTCCCACCTTCCCCAGAAAGAGCCCCAATTATCCAAGAATCTGAAATCCTCCCTCCTGCACCATCCTTGCAGCCACGTGTTCAGCTGATATCTCTCAGTATTCCTTGCCTAGCTATCATTTGGCAAGGGTAACAAACCAGAGATAACAACTCTGTTTGTTCTAGCTCTCAGCCTCCACCCTAGCTCCCTGAAATCCTGCCTTACATCCCTATCCCTCTTTGTACCTATGTCGTTGGTACCTACATGGACAACGACTTGAGGCTGGTCACCCTCTCCCTTCAGGACCCCAAAGATACGATCCGAGACATTACGGACCCTGGCACCTGGGAGGCAACACACCAACCATGAGTCTCATTCGTTCTCAACAGATCTATCTGAGCCTCTAACTATTGAGTCCCCAAATGACTAACTCTCTCCTCCTTTCCCTCCTTCTCTTCTGTGCAACAGGGACAGGCTCTGTGCCAGAGACCTGGGGCCCCACTGCATACCCCTGGTAAGTTTCCCGCCCCCCCCCCCCCCCCACCAATAGTATCCAAAATGATATACATGTTTTTCAGGGAACAACCACAGGGGTTCCATCCACTGACTGTTTCTTTTTTCTTAGATTAGATTACTTACAGTGTGGAAACAGGCCCTTTGGCCCAACAAGTCCACACCGACCCGCCGAAGCGCAACCCACCCATTCCCCTACATTTACCCCTTACCTAACACTACGGGCAATTTAGCATGGCCAATTCACCTGACCTGCACATCTTTGGACTGTGGGAGGAAACCGGAGCACCCGGAGGAAACCCACGCAGACACGGGGAGAATGTGCAAACTCTTCCCCCTTCAAACAGTCACCCAGCTTTCTTCGTGCCTAGGAGTAACTACTGCCCTGTAACTCTTATCTATCACAGCCTCTGTCTCCCAAATGATCCGAAGTTCATCCAGCTCCCGCTCCAGTTCTCTAATACGGTCTTGCAGGAGCGAGAGTTGGGTGCACTTCCCACAGATGTACTTGGATAGGACACTAATGGCATCCCCAACCTCAAACATCATGCAGGAGGAATATTGCTCTCCCTGAACTGCCATCCCTACTAGCCCCCTTATCACAAAGTAAAAAAGAAGAGATGCTTACCTGATATGTCCCTGGTCTTTAAGGTTAGAGGAGGTGGTTGGATGGGAGGCCCTACAAATGTAGGGTCTCAGGTTGAGAAAACACTGACTTATATAGCTGGATGAAAATAAAACTAAGAAGTCCCTCCTTTCCCAGAAGCCTCTGCTCTCTGACTTCAAATTTAAAAGCACAAATCAGTGACTCACTGCTCCTGGCAGGCCCCTGGTGCAAGCTCCCACCCTTCGAGTTGCTGCTGCCGCTGAGAAACAGAAATGGAGGACTCCCGCACTTGTGGTAAGTTTTTAAAGGTTCAAATCAGTGACTCACCGCTCCTGGCAGGTCCCTGGTGGAAGCTCCCACCCTTCGACCTGATGCTACCGCTGAAAAACAGAAATGGAGGACTCCCACGTTGGTGGTAAGATTTTAGTCATCACTAAATCCCACTGTATCAACATTCTAGTTGCTATGTTTAATCAGACACTCAACCGGACTAGTCATATAAATACCAAGATCAGCTAGAAATCCTGCAGAGAATTACTCACCACCTTGACTCCCCAAAACCTGTCGACACAAATCAGAAGTGCCGTTGAATAGTTCCCAGTTGACTTTATGAAAGCAACTCCAACGAATTAGTCATACAGCATAGAATCAGATCCATGGGTCCAATCCATCCAACATCCCAATCTGACAGAGTCCCATTGCCAGCATTTGGTCCATATCCACCTAAACCCTTCCTATTCATACACCCATTCAGATGTTTTTCAAATGTTCCAATTGTACTTGCCTCCACCACTTCCTGTGGCTGTTTATTCCTGACACGCACCACATGTGAAAAAGTAATCCCTCAGGTACTTTTTAAATTTTTCCCTTCCCTTGTACCTATGCCCTCTATTTTTGGACTCTCCTACCCTGTGAAAAAGGTCAAGGCTATTCACCCTATCCATGCCCCTCATGATTTCATAAACCTGTATAAGGTCACTCCTCAGTCTCCAATGTTCCAAGGAATTATAGTCCCAAACAATTCAGTCTCTCCCTATGACTCAAACCCTTCAGTCCTGGCAACACCCTTGTAAGTCAAACTTGACGCTATCCACAATGATGTAGCTCACTTTGAGACTAAACTTAGTGCCATACAAGTTAAATAAACTGTCCATAAATCAACAAAATTTAATTTTATTGTATCTACCATTCAGAGCATAATTACTAAGATACTCACGCTGCAAATCTGGCAGCATCTGTTCAGGGAAAGCAGAATTAACATTTCAGGTCCAGTGACTCTTCTTCAGAGTATCAGGAATAAAAGTGATGAATTTAGAGCATGGATCAGTACCTGGTGCTATGATGTTGTGGCCATAACAGAGACATGGGTTTCTCTGGGGCAGGAACAGTTGCTGGATGCTCCAGGGTTTAGAGCATTTAAAAGAATAGGAAGAGGGGAAAAAGAGGAGTGGGTGTAGCACTACTAATCAAAGAGGGTATCACAGCTACAGAAGCTTCCATTGTCGAGGAAGATCTGCCTACCAAGTCAGTATGGGTGGAAATTAGGAACAGCAAGGGAGCAGTCACCTCGTTAGGGGTATACTACAGGCCCCCCAATAGCAGCAGGGAGATGGAAGAAAGCATAGCTCGGCAGATTTTGGAAAAGTGTGGACGTAGTAGGGTTGTTGTAATGGGTGACTTTAACTTTCCCAATATTGATTGGAACCTCCTTTGAGCAGAAGATTTGAATGGAGCTGTTTTTGTAAGGTGTGTTCAGGAGGGTTTCCTAACTCAGTACGTTGACAGGCCGATGAGGGGAGAGGCCATTATAGACTTGATGCTCAGAAATGAGCCGGGGCAGGTATCGGATCTTGTGGTGGGAGAGCATTTTGGTGATAGTGACCACAACTACCTCACATTCTACATAGCTATGGAGAAGGAGAGGATGAGGCAAAATGGGAGGATATTTAATTGGGGAAGAGGAAACTATGATGCGATTAGACATGAGTTAGGAAGCATGGACTGGGAGCAATTGTTCCATGGTAAAGGCACTATAGACATGTGGAGACTGTTTAAGGAACAGTTGTTGCAAGTGATGAATAAATATGTCCCTCTGAGACAGTCTAGAAGGGGTAAGAAAAAGGAACCTTGGATGACGAGAGCAGTGGAGCTTCTCGTCAAAAGGAAGAAGGCAGCTTACGTAAGGTGGAGGAAGCTAGGGTCAAGCTCACCTCCACACCTCCTCCCTCACCTCTATCCAAGGCCCGAAAGGAGCCTTCCACATCCATCGAAGGTTTACTTGCACATCCACTAATATCATTTATTGTATCCGTTGCTCCCGATGCGGTCTCCTCTACATTGGGGAGACTGGGCGCCTCCTAGCAGAGCGCTTTAGGGAACATCTCCGGGACACCCGCATCAATCAACCACACCACCCCGTGGTCCAACTTTTCAACTCCCCCTCCCACTCTGCCGAGGACATGGAGGTCCTGGGCCTCCTTAACCGCCGCTCCCTCACCACCAGACGCCTGGAGGAAGAACGCCTCATCATCTGCCTCGGAACACTTCAACCCCAGGGCATCAATGTGGACTTCAACAGTTTCCTCATGTCCCCTTCCCCCACCTCACCCTAGTTCTAAACTTCCAGCTCAGCACTGTCCCATGACTTGTCCGGATTTGTCCTACCTGCCTATCTCCTTTTCCACCGATCCACTCCACCCTCCCCATTCCTGACCTATCACCTTCATCCACTCCCCCACTCACCCATTGTACTCTATGCTACTTTCTCACCACCCCCACCCTCCTCTAGCTTATCTCCAAGCGGAAAAAACAATGACTGCAGATGCTGGAAAGCAAATACTGGATTAGTGGTTCTGGAAGAGCACAGCAGTTCAGGCAGAGGGAACCAGCTACTAGATGGTTCGATTAGTCTTTCGCCCCTATACCAAGGTCGGACGACCGATTTGCACGTCAGGACCGCTACGGACCTCCACCAGAGTTTCCTCTGGCTTCGCCCTGCCCAGGCATAGTTCACCATCTTTCGGGTCCTAACACGTGCGCTCATGCTCCACCTCCCAGACGGTGCGGGTGAGATGGGCCGGTAGTGTGCCCACTGCATGGGGCGGCGGGCTCCCACCTCGGCCGACCCTCGCCGACCTTCACCTTCATTTTGCCATGGGGTTTCAGGTATGACCCATTGACTTGCGCACGTGTTAGACTCCATGGTCCGTGTTTCAAGAAGGGTCGGGTGGGTTACCGACATCGCCGCAGATCTCTGGCGCCAGCTCGGCGTGGCTCGACCCGACTCGGCGGCAGGATGTGGTTGGGGCGCACTGAGGACAGTACACCCCGGTCGACAGACCCACCGGGAGCACGGCGAGCCCGCTCGCCACACGCAACTCCACGCACACCCCGAGGGGGGGCGGGAGGGCGCGGTAGCGGTCGCTTCCCTCGACTCCGGGGGTACGGCGAAGGATATTGCCAGGAGGCTATAACACTCGCCGCACGGAGCGGCGAGCCACCTTCCAAAGCCACCGGCCTTCCCAGCCGACCCGAAGCCGGTCGCGGCGCACCACCACTGGAGGAAATGCGCCCGGCAACAGCCCTGCCCGCGCGGGGAGCGGTCCCAGCAGAGGAGATCCGCCAGACCCCAACGCGACCGACCGGAGCCGCCGAGTTGAATCCTCTGGGCAGACTGCGCGGACCACACCCGTTTACCTCTTAATGGTTTCACGCCCTCTTGAACTCTCTCTTCAAAAGCGAATGATTAGAGGCCTTGGGGCCGAAACGATGTCAACCTATTCTCAAACTTTAAATGGGTAAGAAGCCCGGCTCGCTGGCTTGGAGCTGGGCGTGGAATGCGAGTGCCCAGTGGGCCACTTTTGGTAAGCAGAACTGGCGCTGCGGGATGAACCGAATGCTGGGTTAAGGCGCCCGATGCCGACGCTCATCAGACCCCACAAAAGGTGTTGGTTGATATAGACAGCAGGACGGTGGCCATGGAAGTCGGAATCTGCTAAGGAGTGTGTACCAACTCACCTGCCGAATCAACTAGCCCTGAAAATGGATGGTGCTGGAGCGTCGGGCCCATACCCGGCCATCGCTGGCAATGCAGAGCCTGCGGGGGCTAAGCCGCGACGAGTAGGAGGGCCACTGTGGTGAGCACTGAAGCCTAGGACGTGAGCCCGGGTGGAGCCGTTGGATGCTGCCTGAACTGCTGTGCTCTTCCAGCACCACTAATCCAGTATTATCTCTCCACGCTTCAGGCTCACTGCCTTTATTCCTGATGAAGGGCTTTTGCCCGAAATGTCGATTTCGAAGCTCCTTGGATGCTGCCTGAACTGCTGTGCTCTTCCAGCACCACTAATCCAGAATCAGCTCTAGAGGATTACAGGCAGGCCAGGAAGGAGCTCAAAAATGGTTTGAGGAGAGCTAGGAGGGGTACGAGAAAGGCTTGGCAGAACGGATTAGGGAGGACATAAAGGCATTTTACACTTATGTGAGGAACAAGAGGATAGTCAAAGAAACAGTAGGGCCGATCAGGGATAGCATAGGGAACTTGTGTGTGGAGTCTGAGGAGGTAGGGGAAGCCCTAAATGAGTTTTTTGTTTCTGTCTTTAAGAAAGAAACAAACTTTGTAGTGAATAAAACCTTTGAAGAGCAGGTGTGCATGCTGGAATGGATACAGATAGAGGAAGCTGATGTGCTGAAAATTTTGTCAAACATTAAGATAAACAAGTTGCCAGGCCCGGACCAGATTTGTCCTCGGCTGCTTTGGGAAACGAAAAATGCAATTGCTTCGCCACTTGCGAAGATCTTTGCATCCTCGCTCTCCACTGGAGTCGTACCTGAGGACTGGAGAGAGGCAAATGTAATTCCTCTCTTCAAGAAAGGAAATAGGGAAATCCCCGGCAACTACAGACCAGTAAGTCTCACGTCTGTCTTCTGCAAGGTATTAGAAAGGATTCTGAGGGATCAGATTTATGACCATCTGGAACAGCATGGCTTAATTAAATGAAGTCAACATGGCTTTGTGAGGGGCAGGTCATACCTCACAAATCTTATCGAGTTCTTTGAGGATGTGACTAGAAAAGTTGATGAGGGTCGAGCTGTGGATGTGGTGTATATGGACTTCAGCAAGGCATTTGATAAGGTTCCCCATGGTAGGCTCATTCAGAAGGTCATGAGGAATGGGATACAGGGGAACATAGCTGTCTGGATACAGAATTGGCTGGCCAACAGAAGACAGCGAATGGTAGTAGAAGGAAAATATTCTGCCTGGAAGTCAGTGGTGAGTGGTGTTTCACAGGGCTCTGTCCTTGGGCCTCAACTGTTTGTAATTTTTATTAATGACTTGGATGAGGGATTGAAGGATGGGTCAGCAAGTTTGCAGACGACACAAAGGTTGGAGGTGTCGTTGATAGTATAGAGGGCTATTGTAGGCTGCAGCGGGACATTGACAGGAGGCAGAGATGGGCTGAGAGCGGGCAGATGGAGTTCAACCTGGATAAATGCGAGATGATGCATTTTGGAAGGTCAAATTTGAAAGCTGAGTATAGGATTAAGGATAGGATTCATGATAGTGTGGAGGAACAGAGGGATCTTGGTGTGCAGGTACATAGATTCCTTAAAATGGCCACCCAAGTGGACAGGGTTGTTAGGAAAGCATATGGTATTTTGGCTTTCATTAACAGGGGGATTGAGTTTAAGAGCCGTGAGATCTTGTTGCAGCTCTATAAAACTTTGGTTAGACCGCACTTGGAATACTGCATCCAGTTCTGGTCGCCCTATTACAGGAAAGATGTGGATGCTTTGGAGAGGGTTCAGAGGAGGTTTACCAGGATGCTGCCTGGACTGGAGGGCTTATCTTATGAAGAGAGGTTGACTGAGCTCGGACTTTTCTTATTGGAGAAAAGGAGGAGGAGAGGGGACCTAATTGAGGTATACAAGATAATGAGAGGCATAGATAGAGACGATAGCCAGAGACTATTTCCCAGGGCAGAAATGGCTAACACGAGGGGTCATAGTTTAGAGGGGATGTCAGAGGCGGGTTCTTTACACAGAGAGTTGTGAGGGCATGGAATGCGTTGCCAGCAGCAGTTGTGGAAGCAAGGTCATTGGGGACATTTAAGAGACTGCTGGACATGCATATGGCCATGGAAATTTGAGCGTGCATACATGAGGATCAGTGGTTGGCACAACATCGTGGGCTGAAGGGCCTGTTCTGTGCTGTACTGTTCTATGTTCTATGTTCTAGAAAAATGCCAGTTTTCCCAATAATTCTGTATTTGTTCCTGATTTCCAGCATCGGCAGTTCTTTTGTTTTTCTGGCCTGAAATCTGTTTGTTAATTTGTTTAATTTATGTTGGGTTCATTTTGGTTGTTAAAAGTTATTTGAAGTGAAATGTTGTTCATTAATTTCTTTAATGCTGTTGTTCGATAAATTATTTTCCCTGTCTTCCTTTTTACCCATTTACTGACTCTGAAAGTATTCTCCATAATTGCCTTTCTAGTTGCCTTTGCATTTCATGTGACCTGTTTGCACATTGCTACTATCAATTGACAGCAAGACACAGCAGAAATAAAGAAGATTAATTTCCAAGTAGCCATCTTTGTGTTTACTCTCGATCATCAGAGAGAGCCAAATGATTTCTAACCTTAGAAGAAAGGGAATATTACAATTAAGGGAAAAAAGATCAAAGCTTGGAATTAGAAAGTATTTCCATAAATTATGATTACATGTTCCAAGACAGAATTATTTCACTCAGTTACTGAGCATGAGTATATTTAGTCAGGAGCTTGCTTTCTTCCCCCCCTAAATGTCTGAGCAGAATTCATAAATATGTCATTAGGAGTTCCAATTGATTTTGTACTTTCATTATTCACGTGGGATGAATTGTTCAATAGTCACATATTTACTGCCTCTGGCACATGTGTAGTTAGATCCGGGATTAATTCAGATGTGAGTAAACCGCATCTGATGCAGATGAGAGGATGTTTGAAGAATGCACAATGTTTAGGAGTAGCTACCGTTTTCTAGCATCAAAATGATACATTATGTGGCATACATTATCAATTTTTGCAACATAGAATGAATATAGAGAGTTATGTATTAGAAATCTTAAATCTTAATGTAACCTAAATTCTCTGTCAAGTCACACAAGTTGCCAGTTAACAAGATGACATTTAAATGTGAAACTTAGGCAAGAGCTTTCTGGCAGCAGATGTTCACAGGTAGAGGGATGGCTGGAAAACCAGAAGCATTCAAAAATAAGATAACAGGAGTCCCGAAACAATATGTTCTGTTAGGGTGAAGGGCAAGGCAGGTAGGTGTACAGAATGCTGGATGACTAGCAAAATTGAGATTTTGTTCAAGAAAAAGAAGGAAGCAGAGATCGTCTGAATCCTTAGAAGAGTATAAAGGCAATAGGAATATACTTAAAAGAAAAATCAGGAGTGCAAAAAAGGGGACATGAAATACCTTTGACAAATAGGATTTAGGAGAATCCAAAGGGATTCTACAAGTACATTAAGGACAGAGGTGTAACTAGGAAGAGAGTAGGGCCCCTTAAAGATCAGGAATGTTGCTTACGTGTGTAACAGTGGGAAATGGGGGAGATACTAAACAAGTATTTTGCTTCAGTGTTTACTATAAAGAAGGATATGGAAGATTTAGAACTTGGGGAAATATGTGCCGCCATTTTGAAACATGTCCATGTTACAAAGGAGGTGTTGCTAGACGTCTTAAAATGCATAAAGGTGGACAAATCCTCAGGACCTGATCAGATGTATCCGAGAGCTCTGTGGGAAGCAAGGGAAGAGATTGTTGGACCCCTAGCCACAGGTGAGGTGCTGAAAGACTGTATGTTGGCTAATGTTGTGCCACTATATAAGAAAGGTTAAGTTAAGTTAAGGAGAAACCAGGGAACTATAGTCCTTCAGTTTGACATCAATGGTGGGCAAGTTGTTGAAGGGAATCCTGAGTGACAGGATTTATATGTATTTCTAAGGGAAAAGATTGATTAGGAGTAGTCAACATGGCTTTGTGCATGGGAAATTGTGTCTCATTAACTTGAGTCTTTTGAAGAAGAAACAAAGATAATTGATGAGGGCAGAGCGATGGATGTGATCTATATGGACTTTAGTAAGGCATTCGACAACATTCTTCATGTTAGACTGGTTAGCAAGGTTAGGTCACACAGAATACAGAGAGAAATACTTATTTGGATACAAAATTGGCTTAAGGTAGAAGACGTGGTGGTGGAGGGTTGCTTTTCAGACTGGAGGCCTGTGACCAGCTGTGTGCCACAAGGATCAGCGTTCAGTCCACTGCTTTTCATCATTTCTATCAATTATTTGGATGTGAACATAGAAGATATAGTTAGTAAGTTTGCAAATGAGACTAAAATTGGAGGCGTAGTGGACAGCGAAAAAGCTTACCTCAGAACACAATTGAATCTTGATCGCCACAAGGATCGGTGCTGGGCCCTCTACTTTTTGTCATTTACATAAATGATTTGGATGCGAGCATAAGAGGTACAGTTAGTAAGTTTTCAGATGACACCAAAATTGGAGGTGTAGCGGACAGCGAAGAGGGTTATCTCAGATTATAACAGGATCTGGACCAGATGAGCCAATGGCCTGAGAAGTGGCAGACGGAGTTCAATTCAGATAAATGTGAGGTGCTGCATTTTGGGAAAGCAAATCTTAGCAGGACTTATACACTTAATGGGAGTGTTGCTGAACAAAGAGACCTTGGTGTGCAGATTCATAGCTCCTTGAAAGTGGAGTCACAGATAGATAGGATAGTGAAGAAGGCGTTTGATCAGAGTATTGGTCAGAGTATTGAGTACAGGAGTTGGGAGGTCATGTTACAGCTGTACAGGACATTAGTTATGTCATTGTTGGAATATTGCATGCAATTCTGGTGTCCTTCCTATCGGAAAGATGTTGTGAAACTTGAAAGGGTTCAGAAAAGATTTACAAGGATGCTGCCAGGGTTGGAGTATCTGAGCTACAGGGAGAGGCTGAACAGGCTGGGGCTGTTTTCCCTGGAGCGTCGAAGGCTGAGGGGTGACCTTATAGAGATTTACAAAATTATGAGGGACATGGATAGGACAAATAGACAAAGTATTTTCCCTGGGGTGGGGGAGTCCAGAACTAGAGGGCATAGGTTTAGAGTGAGAGGGGAAAGATATAAAAGAGACCTAAGGGGCAACTTTTTCACATAGAGGGTGGTACGTATATGGAATGAGCTGCCAGAGGATGTGGTGGAGGCTGGTACAATTGCAACATTTAAGAGGCATTTGGATGGGTATATGCATAGGAAGGGTTTGGAGGGATATAGGCCGGGTGCTGACAGGTAGGACTAGATTGGGTTGGGATATCTGTTCGGCATGGACGGGTTGGACTGAAGCGTCTGTTTCCATGCTGTACATCTCTATGACTCTATGAAATGGGTCACTGGGCAGACGAAGTTTGATTTACGTTAATGTGAGGTGCTGCATTTTGGAAAGGCAAATCAGAGCAGAGCTTATATACTTCAGAGTAAGTTCCTGGGAAGTGTTGCTGAATAAAGACACCTTGCAGTGCAAGTTCATAATTCCTTGAAAATACAGTCGCAAGTAGATAGCATAGTGAAGAAGCATCTGGTATGCTTGCCTTTATTGATCAGTGCATTGAGTCCATTGGTGTGGCCACTTTTGGAGTACTGTGTGCATTTTGGGTCTCCCTCCTACAGAAAGATGTTGTGCAACTTGAAAGGATTTAGAAAAGATTTACAAGGATGTGGTCAGGGTTGGAGGATGTGAGCTATAGGGAGAGATTGAATTGGCTGGGGGTATTTTTCCTGGAGCAGCAGAGGCTGAGGGGTGACATTACAGATTTTAAAAAATCATGAAGGCCATGGATAGGGTAAATAGGCAACGTCTTTTCCCTGGGGTCGGGAATCCAAAACTAGAGGGCATAGACTCAAGGTGAGAGGGGAAAGATATAAAAGGGGCCTAAGGGACAACTTTTTCATGCAGAAAGTGGTGTGTCTATGGAATGAACTGCCAGAGGAAGTGTTGGAGGCTGGTACAATTATAACATTTAAAGGGCATTTGGATGGGTATATGAATAGGAAGGGTTTAGAGGAATATGGGGCAAAATGCTGGCGAATGGTACTAGATTTATATAGGATATCTTGTTGGGCGTGGATGGTTGGTTCGAAGGGTCTGTTTCTGCGCTGTACATCTCTATTTCTCTAACTGAACAGATGCTGATGGACCTGATTTCAAATAGTAACTTATCGTGGCACTGTGCAGGTCTCCCTAGCTTGGGGTTGACATTGCAACCATCCAGTTCCCTGCAGGATTGGAATTCAGATATTCCATCCACCGTCTTCAGGCTTTGGATCTGAATGTTTCCCTTATCTTCACATTGCTAAAAATCACACAACATCAGTTTGTAGTCCAACAGAAGTTTGTAGTCCAACGGAAGTACAAGCTTTCAGACCTGATGAAAGAACAATGCTCCAAAAGCTAGTACTTCCAAATAAACTTGTTGGACTACAAATTGGTGTTGTGTGATTTTTAACTTTGTCCACCCCAGTCCAACACTGGCACCCCCACATCTTTTTGTATTGTCTTTCCTCATTTCTAACATATATTAATAAAATGCAGAATATAGTTAAAGTATAACACCAAGTTATTTGGTCCTTGTTAGCTGTGCTACACAGGAGCCTTTTAAAGTGCAGTCCTCCAGCTGTGACAGAGCCTTACTCTGAAATAGAAAGTAACCCCAATGCTTGGCTGTTTTTGACACATATTTGACTTATGAAAGAAAGGATTTATTTAGCTGCACCCCTGAGCCATTGTCCTTCTCCACCCCACCCTCTCCCTCCACACTGGCATCCACTCTCCAAATTCTCCTTCCTCCGGGAGTTTCCAAAGGGGGAGGGCCCAGAATCGTGGGGTTGGGGCCGTGATCACGAGTGGGCGGGACCAAGTGTGTCAGGGGTGGGATCAAGAGCTGGGGTTCGGAGCCAAGTCTCGAGGGGCGGGGTCGGGACCGAGGAGGCGGGTCGGGGGTGGGGTTTGTTCTCGGGGAGACGGGGCTGGGGGCGGGGTTAGGGGGGGTGGAGCCGTGAGCGCAAGTGGGCGGGGCCACAATCGCGGGGGGGGGGGAAGGTGAAGCCAAGAGCGCTGGAGGAGGGAAAGGGGGATGCCGGGGTTGCGAATTCGTCTCGAGGGGCGGGGCCATGACCATTGGGGGTGGAGCGGGAGTTTTGCAGTTGGGGGGCGGGGCCTGGAGCCGACCGTTGGCGGAGGGGGCGGGTGGGGGCGGGTCGTTCAGCTGGTGTTTCCGTGAGGCCTCATCCGCAGCTCGTGCTGGGTATGTAGAGTCGGCAGCTGGAGGGTCAGGGTGAGTGAGTGAGTGAGTGAGTTCCTGGATAGCTGCGGTTCGATGTTGGAACAGTGAATCTTCCCTTAATGTTGGAAATGTCAGATAGCAGAATCACCATAAACCAGGGTTCATAACGCCTCTCAGGAAAAATAAGAAGCACCAACTACATGGCGGTACGATGAAGAGGTGCCAGTGTTGGACTGGGGTGCACAAAGTTAAAAATCATCCAACACCAGGTTGTAGTCCAACAGTTTATTTGGAAGTATTTATGATCCTGCCCCACTAACTACCTGATGAAGGAGCAGCGCTTCAAAGATAGCCTTGCAAATAAACCTCTTGGACGATAACCTGGTATTGTGTGATTTTTAACTACATGGTGTTAAACACTTGGAATGTGAATTAGGTCTCCCTTATGTTTCTCTTCCCAAAGTCTTAGATTTTCCGTTTTCAGATTCAGCAGCGAACTGATCAGTTTTATAGCTTACTTCCATAGTCCTCTACTTAAGCCATGGTTTGTAACATTGAATTTTAGGCGATCCTGCAAGAAATTGCATCAAGCATGTTTTATTTTTTTTTGGAAACCATATTTTACCCTTCACATCAGAGGGTGATTTGGTGTAAGAAAAAATGTGCTGTGTCCAGAGGAGATTCATCAGGATGATCTCAGGATTTAAGTGTTTGTTATATAAAGAACAGTTGAGGATTCTGCATCTATGCTGAATGGAGTTTAGATGGATGAGTGGAGGGGAATCTCATTGAAACTTATAGAATTCTGAGAGGCCTGGATGGAATGCATGTGAAGAAGGTGTTTCCACTAGTAGGAGAGACTAGGTTCCAAGAACACAGCCTTGAGGTGAAGAGACAACCCTTTAGAACTAAGATGAGGAGGGGTTTCCACAGCCAGAGGGTGATGAATCTGTGGAACTCATTGCCACAAAAGGTTGTGGAGGCCAAATCATTGAGTGTATTTAAGACAGAGATAGGTTCTTGATTAGCATAGGCATCAAGGGTTATCATAGAGGCATAGAATCGCTACAGTGTGGAACCAGAACCAGACCCACCCCGAACCCTCTTCTCATAATGCTTCATTTACCAGGGCTAGTCCACCTAGCCTGCACATTCTTGGACACCATATTTACCATGGCCAATCCAGGAAACCGGAGCGCCCAGAAGAAACCCATGCAGACATGGGAAAAATGTGCAAACTCGACAAAGACACATGAGGCTGGAATGGAAACCAGGTCCCTGGTGCTGTGAGGCAGCAGTGCTAACCACTGAATCACCAAGGTTATGAGGAGAAGGCAGGAGAATATGGTTGAGAACATATTAGCCACAATCAAATGGGGAGACTCTACTGGCCATGTGGTCTAATTCTGCACTGATATCTTATAGTCTTACAGTATTGAACAGGTGAAGATACAAAAGATACTTGGCAGTTGTTCATGAAGGGTACCATGATCTGATGTCCTATGTCAATGTTTAGAGCTTTTTTTATTCATTCATGGATGTTGGCATCACTGACAGGGCCACCATTTATTGTCCATTGCTAATTGTATTCGAGATGGTGGGAATGAACTGCCTTTTTAATTTTTGCAGTCTATTTGGTGTAAGTAGACCCACAATGTTGTTAAGAAAGGAGTTCCAGGATTTTAATCTGTCAACATGAAGGAATGGTGAATGGGTTGAAGGAGAACTTGTAGGTGGTGATTTTCCCAACTATGTTTTGCTATCTCAGTGGTATTGCTCATGGGTTTGTTTGAAGATCCTTGGTGAATTTTTGCAGTGCATCTTTCAGCTAGTACACGTAAATCCAGTTCTGAGGAAGACTTAGGCTAGACTTGAAACATTAACCCTTTCTCTTCACAGAGGCTCCCACTCTGCTGAGTTTCTCCAATATTCACTGTATTTGTTGTTTATGACACATACTGCTGCTGAGTGTTAGTAATGGTGGTACTGAACGCTTGTGGATGTGGTGCCAGTTAAGTGAGCTGCTTTGTCCTGGATGTATGAAATCTTTTGAAGGTTGTTGGAGCTGCACTCACACAGATAAATGGTGGGTTTTTCATCACACTCTTGTACTGTGCCTTGTAGATGAAGAACACATGGCCCAGCCATGAAACATTCAGGCATGCATCTTTAACTCAAAATACCATCTTTTTTTTACTTCATGTGACTACTACAACTTAACCCTGATGTGGAAATCTGGCAAAATTGTATGTCTAAAGACATGACAGTACAATGAATTGGTATATATATTTATTTATATGCCATGAACAGAGCAACAGAAGTAGCAGCTGGAATGAACGTTGAACCAAAATTCCGAGAATGTGTGAAACAAAAGAGAAATGACTGAGTTGGAGAAATCATCCAAGAAAGGTTTTGAGACTTTCTAGTCATTGTACATCAGACTGTTAAGTCATTGATCACATGATTTGAACAAATGCAAGGATATGTGACAATTTCAGTTATTGATATGATGTGACGAAACTCCCAGAAAAAACATAAACAATCAGTGCAGTGTCTGGCAGAGAATCTCACAATATCAATGGTGCAGTCATTTCCTCTGAGCTTTGGGCACGATGAAAATCTGTAAAGGAACACTTCAAGCCCTTCAGTTCCTTAAAACATTAACAGTTCCTTCTGAAACATACCAATAGCTCACAAGATTTTGCACCATTTACAGTGGCTTCAGAAGAGCAAAGATTTTCCAAATAAAAAATGATAAAGAACAACCTGAGGACAATTATGTCTCAGAATAGGCTGGGTGGAATTGCAGTTGTGTCGATTGAGAAGGAAACCTCAAGTTGGCATAGAGGAGTTGGACCGTACAGTCTGTTTCCGTGTTGTACATCTCTATGACTCCAAGTAGCATCCAGCTCAGTTTTCCATAATTTGGTATCAGAGTTTGCTGCAAGTATATCTAGAAAGATGGACTTCAGGAAGTAGGTGGCATGGCACTGATCATAATTGGCGATTTACTTTTTAAATTCTAAGACCTTCATAATAATTACACATAAGAATTAAATAGCAGATATATAGAAGACAGTGGTAAATGGTAATTACAACAAAGTTAAATCTGCTGACCCAGAGACCATGATCTACCATTAGAATGTAAAGTTGGAAATCCGTGAAATCCCTAAGTGTTTCTGACATCACCAATAGCTGCAAGAATGCTTTCTTATTTGAACTAGTAGTTACATATTTAACTTTTATTGTCTTTGCTGTTAAGGTGATAGGACTCCTGTCTTGTCAGGTCTGCTGAGAAATCTGCAAACAATTTTCTGATTCTGTTTAATATTTCCTCATTTTCATATTTACTTATTCAGTATGATTACTGGTCAGCGAAATTACCGGAGATGGCGAAATGAATGGCCATGAGAGATGTGTACTTCAATTGTCATCAGTTTTATTGAGGAACATACTCAATACAGCTATCAAAATTTACTTATGTTATGCTAAGCAAACTTTACAATCCTGAGCAAGAATAAGCTTCCTACTTTGATTCAGATATTTTTCTGAACCCACTTATTGTATAAAATTATACTTTGTTCATAGGATGTGCAAACATATCAGAGGAGATAAGTGAACATCGATGTTTCATTATTGATAAAATTATTATAACTTAAACAGGTTGTAAAATATGCATAGCTAGAAGGTAACATGCGATTATAAACAAAGTTAAAATACAGCAAAGAGAAACAACAAAAATTGATTAGGTTGTTAGAGTTGAAGTATAGTAACAAGGTTGTAAAGTAAATAATTAAATTGTAAAAATACTGTAATTAGATGATAAATCATTTAAATTGGATACAGTAAATTTAAAATTTGTTACTTGAAAAGGGTTTGGAACAAAATAATTGATAATATGTCAACCTCCAACACAATGTTAACAAATGACTAATGAATTTCTGGCCGAATCAATGTTTTCTATACATTAATAATACCTACCTTACTTATATGTTTTTGCCCCAGTTTATTAAGCCCACGAACCCATATGCTTTAAAAATGTAAGAAATAGGGGCAGGAATAGGCTATTTAGTCCGTTGTGCCCATTCTGCCATATAACAAGATCCTGATTGATCTTGTATTTCAGGACCATACCAGTTGATGTTTATAATATCCAGAAACCTGTTAATCTCAGCTTGAACATACCTGATAACTGAGCATCCCCAGTTCACTGGAGTGGGGTATTCTAAAGATTGACCACTTCTGAGTGAATAAATCTCTTCTCAGGCCGAAATAAACTGCCCCATGTTCTGCTTTAATAACTGCTCTCTCAGCCTGGCCTGTTACCAACAATGATATTTAAATGTATACTGCCAGGTATTTCTGCCCACTATCTGTTTGAAATATGTACCCAAGTTTAATGCAATTCCCCTGTTCTTCCTGCCAAAATAAATCACTTCAGTTCATTCAGTTTCATCTGTTACTTATCCATCCATTCTACCAGGATGCTTCTAACTTCTTGAAGTTTAATACCATCATCACGTTCGTTCTGTTGTGAAGATTTTATGTTAAAAGTTGCATATTGAAGGAGCAGTGTTATTTAAAATTACCTTAAATATTTTATAAGAATCAATGTTTACATGTCAGAATCGAAGTGTTGCCTTGACAGGAAGGAAAGTCTGTAGCTTAATACTTTTGTCCATGTTTGAACCAAGACTGTAATGAGACTGGGAGCTGAGAGGCCCTCATGGAACCCAAACTGAGCAGCAGAGAGCATATTATTCTATTGCAAGTACTTATGCACAACTTCTTCCATCACTTTGATAATCAAAAGTAGACTGATGCGACATTAATTATTTGAACGGGATGTGATTGCTTTTTTGTGCTCCAGGCATACCTGCTTAATTTTCAAAATTGTTGAGTAGATACCAGTGTTGGAACTGTACTGGATCAGCTTGGCTGGGAATGAGGCTAGTCCTGTAACAGGAATCTTCAGTACAAATGCCAGATTTTCATCAGTACCTATAACCTTTGAAGTGTTCAGCCATTTCTTGATATCACAGGGCATGAATCAAATTTGCTGAAAACAAGTATCTGTGATGTTGGGGATCTCGGGGAGGTTGTGATGAGTTGTTCCTTTGGGAAGTTGGATATTTTTGTATATTTCAATGTTGGCTTTTGGGCTTTTTTTAACTTTCCTGCTCTTATTTATTTGGTAACTGATTTCCGAAGTAATTTTGCTTCATTGCCTCAAGATCTGCTAATTCAATGCTCTGTCCTGGCATCATAATATTTTCTTTATTCCTCTTGGCTTTGACATTTCTAATGTCAGTGTCTAATGCTGTATAACATGGTGTCTCTTTGCAAGTTTGTTTCTTTGCTTTGTTCTGGTGAGTGCAACGCAAAAAGTTTTGATTTCTGGTCTCCTTTTAGCAAAGTTTAATTCTCAGACTATCATTTTCATGAGAACTCGTTGAGGTGATCGTGTGGATGAACTGCTGAACATTAATCCAACGTTATCTCTCCGTTCAAACCAGCTTCAGTTGTGTAAGGAAACCATCTCTGGCCTTCTGTGTGTTTATATTACCTAGTCTTTTGCTGGGCTTCTTCATTGTTGACGAATGGGTTATTTATGGAACCCCTCCAGCCCTTGTTAGTCTTTTAAATATCCACCACTTTTCCTGACTGGATGTGACAGGATTATAAAATTTAGACCTGATCCATTGGTTTTGGGATTACTCAGTGCTGTCAATTGCGAGCTGCTTCTGCTGTTCTGCATGCAAGTAGTCCTGGGTTATAGCTTCAGCAGATTGATGCCAAATTTTCAGCTAAGCCCTGTGCTGTTCATGGCGTGCCATCTTGCATTCTTCATTGAACCAGGTTTGATTTCCCAGTTTCATTTTAATGGTAGAATTGGGCATATGCTGAGCCATGAGATTAAAGATTGTGGATGAAAACATTCTGTTGATTTACAATAGTGTCTCATGGATTCCTAGTTTTGGTGTGCTAGAACTTTTTGACTTGCGACATCTCTTTGACCTCTATCCAATTTTGCAGTGTTGCTGCTGTAAAACAAATGGAGGGTATTCTCAATTTGAAGATAGGACGTTGTCTCCAAAAAGATTGCGTAGTGATTATTTGTACTGATTCAGTCATGCATGGATTTATCAGTGTTGGATGGTTTGGTGAGGACAAGATAAAATAGATTTTTCCCACTTGTTTTTCCTCACCACTTTCTGCAGACCCAGACTAGGATTGCGTCCTTTTAAGACCCAGCCAGCTTGATCATCAGTGGTGTTGCTCACCCACTGAGCATTGAAGTCTCCCAGTCAGAGCATATTTTAGGTCCTTGTCATTTTCTGTGTTTCCTCCAAGTGGTGTTCAACATGCAGGTGTACTAATCTATCAGCTTGAGGGGTTGTGGTAGATGGTACTTAGCAGGCAGGATGGCTGATTTGTTTCCTTAAATATGTTGTTGTCGATCCTTTGTTTTATTTCATAGCTTTGTCGCATTTTTACTTCATAACCTTCGATAATAATTGTACAATAAGCTAACCTTTGATCTTATTTCAAGCTAAACTTTGAAAAATCACAAACTAAAAGAGTGTAAGTGAACTGTGTTAATTTACAGTTCACTAACCACTTTGCAAATACACTGTATGATTGCAACAGTTGTCATAATATGGAATTTTTCCTCAGCTACACTATATGATAAATAGCATAATTGCTTTTAAGGGGAGGTTAGGTAGGTAACATGAGGAATCAAAAAAATTATGGTTGTGCTGATACAATTAGTTGAAGAGAGGTGGGAGAAGGATTGAGTAGTGCGTTAAAAAAAGTGCATAAAACCATTTGTACAGACTTACCTTTTTGCTGTAAACTCTATGCTGTATTTTCTAATCCATTACTACCTCATATGAGTGAATATCCACCATCAAATTGGGTTTTGGACTATAATGATGCATTATTATGTACTGGTGATCCATTACCCTGGTCATTACTTTTTCTAATAAAATGATATTCTATCTTAACAGGCATTTTATGCTGAAAAGCTATACAATTGACAATTTAATTAGCTGATATTATCATATGATGAGACAAACGTTTGGTAATCACCAATAATAACTTCCACACTTTGTTCTTGACATGAATTTTGTAATTCAGTAATTGCTACGTAGCTTTCTTGCCTTATAATCCTATGAACATACAAAACTATTGTCGAGAAAGATCTGCCTGCCCATCAGGTCTACCCAATACCACGTTTGCTAGATCATAACCATTATGATGGCTACAGACTACTTCCCTAACCTGAGCACTGCTCTTCCACAAACCTTACTCTCCCAGAGTGGGTAATTGATCTAGATCCCTCTTTAAGGATACTGTGTACTCAGTACCAACTGACAATGTGTTCCCAAAGTATCTCAATTGTCTGGGACAAGAATTGCATAGTATTCAATTTATTTCAACTCTTAGACAATTTAAACTCCTTTTCCTGATTCTGCCCACATTATTAAGATCTTTTAATCATCCAGCTCTTTAATTATTTTTACTGACATCTTTTCATTCATCTCCCTGTACTGATCTAAAGTAAATAGATCACATTCTGGAGCCTATTTGACATTACAACAGAGACTGCATTTCAAACAATACCTCTTTGTAAAGTGCTTTAAAACATTCATGGATCATGAACAGCAATATATATAAATGACTGCTTTATTGCTAATATTATCTTGATATGTGATGCTGTCTTCTGTTTGTGAACCTAAAATCTTTTGTATCATAATGAAAAATTCATAGACTCAGTACAGCCTTGATCACTGCTTCAAAAAATTGGAAATGCTATTCCTTCTAAAAATTAAATTGCAGGACTCCCCTCCACTCTATCTAAGCCTGTAGTATTGATTTTATGAGAACTTAACAGATTCTATGAGTAAGTGGCTGTTCTGAAGATGTGTTTTATGGAATATTAAATCCTAATTTTAATAGCTGTTTTGTATACAAATGGACATTTCAGAAAGGCAGCTTTTAACTGAAACCAAGAGCTCTGACTAAAACTTAAAATGGCTGAAAATAATTTGCATCATAGTTCCCTCTATAGTGGGACAACACTACTATTATAGGACAAGCTAAACAGAGAACAGCCAGGGAATTCCTAGAGGCATAGCATTCATCCACAGATTCAATCAATAAGCACATCGACCTTGACCCAATATACCGGCCACTGCAACGGAATTGACAACCGGAAGCGGCAGAACTGCTATGCTCTTCCAGCTCCACTAATCCAAAATCGGGTTTCCAGCATCTGCAGTCATTGTTTTTACCTAGTTGATTTTAACCCTACTGCGAATCCTCTTGCAAGGATGCCTGCCTTGAAGAAGTTTTCCTCCTCTCTCTACAAGAATCTCAGGGAGTCCCTCTCCCACTGCACCATGCTACTTTCTCCCCACCCCCACCCTCCTCTAGCTTATCTCTCCACGCTTCAGGCTCTCTGCCTTTATTCCTGATGAAGGGCTTTTGCCTGAAACGTCGATTTTGCTGCTCCTCAGATGCTGCCTGAACTGCTGTGCTCTTCCAGCACCACTAATCCAAAACCGGAAGCGGCAGATTCAAACCACTACAAATGCCAGAGGAAAGATCACAGAAGCACTTCACAGGAGGCTCCCAAGCACTGAGGATGTCACCTAGACAGGGGACGAAACATCTGCAACACAAATTCCCAGCTTGGCAAACAGAACCACAACAACGAGCACCCGAGCTACAAATCTTTTCACAAACTTTGAATGAATAGAAGGGTTAGAAGAACCAGTGGCAAGGAAGTAAGTGGGAAGATTGCATTGAATACCAAAATAAGTCTTCACATTGCCTTCCAAGCCATTCACTACCCTGTCTTGAAAACGTATTGGTGTTCCTTCAGAGTTGTTGGGTCAAAATCCTGAAATTCCCTCCCCATCAGCACTGTGGTTTACCAACAGTATGTGGACTGCATTTTAAATTGCTGATGCAGTCAAGCCAGATCCCACTCAGACAATGGCGACACTGTTGGTCTTGTTAAATCTCATTAGAATGCTTGCAGAATGTTTCCTTCTTTGCAGGGGGTTCCAGTTCTTCACTTGTGAGGATCTAACCCTTGGAGTGTTTAGTGCGCTTTTCTGACTCAGAATGCCTCAACAACTGCTCACATGTTCATAGTTAAATCTCTTCTCCTGAGTTGGTTACTCATATAAATTTGTCAGTTCATACCTTTGGAATTTTTTTCCTTGAAATTGAATTTGCTTTATTTAGCAAACTTTATTATTCCTAAATTTGTTCATCAGCCCCCAGAGTAAAGGAAAATCTGAAATGAGACCCC
The DNA here is from genome assembly GCF_047496795.1 of Chiloscyllium punctatum. NCBI lineage: Eukaryota > Metazoa > Chordata > Chondrichthyes > Orectolobiformes > Hemiscylliidae > Chiloscyllium > Chiloscyllium punctatum. The sequence continues at coordinate 123,465,843 of NC_092739.1, forward strand.
TGCCCCAGCCCAGCACCCACTGTCTTCAAGGATAATGAAGAGGTAAGACAACTCCGTCATAAGGCTACATGACCTCAGCCTTTTAAAATAATGCTTTCACATGCTTCTGTTGCATTAAAACTAAGTTACATTCTAACTAGATTTCATGGATTATGAGTTAGATATTCATAACAAAGTTAATAGCTGAGGTATTAATATTTAGTCACCTTGACTATCACATTGGTTAACACAATACAAGAGACTAATTGATGATATCTCTCAGTAACCAATTTTGATCTATAGAATGTTTAACAGCCAGTGAGGAAACCCAACAACCTGATGCAATAACGATAATTCCTTATTTGGAGTCATGGTTTTACAGGTTTGACAGCTAATCATTTGAGTGTCAAGAGTAGAAAAGGCGGGACCAGGCGCTACCAGGCAGAACCAACAAGGCTGTCTTCGCAGAACGAGTGACAAACTGGTTTTTACTGCAAGGTGTCAATTTAACACCACTGTGTCCTGGAGAACAACCCTAAATAAGCATTTGCATCTTCAAACCAGCGCACTAGATCAGCAAAGGAATTTCTGATTGTATGTTTCTTTTACTTATGAAGTTTAATTTCTATTAATCTATCCCTGTGCAACCTTGCAACTTGCGTTTATGTCTGCTTGTGTGTGCGTGACATAGAAAATGGGATGTGTTGAAATTTCAATAATTTTCTATATCTTTGCCTGAGTGTGATTTAGCAATAAAACTAACTCCTTATTTGTTCATTCAAAGAATCTGGCTGACTTATTTTTTATATACTGAGCTATGTGTAGTTAAGTAGATAATTGAATTGACAATATCTCATTCTTTTAACAGTTAAACTCTGCTATAATCAATGTAAGTTTGAGACAGAGAGAGGAGTCATCTTACTGCTCCTCATCTGGCCATAACTTGTCTATCCATTGAATTTTAATATGAATAGGCCTGGGGGCATCAATTTAGGACCCCCACTGCATTTAACAAACGGCATTTAACGATGCAAAATCCAAGATTCAAAGAGTTTATGAATTACTGCTGCTGTTAATTCTTTTAAAATGTTTTGTATTCAGGTGCTTAGTAAGTGGTAAACAATACCTACTGTCAATGTGAGAATATCAGTTTCAGTATTGTCAGCACTGGATTGCAAACAGTTTTGTGGTCTGGACATACAAGGATCAGGAGCTGTTTTTAGATTAATTAAATTCAGTTCATTTATTGCTGAACCTGATTGGATTTACATTTATCCTCTTCTAATTTTCAAGTCCTTCTTGTTCTACTAATGTAGGCATCCTTCATTTTGATTGGTTAAAGAGATACATGGTTGTTTGCCCTATTGATTTAACTTGCAGGTAACTGCTGAATGAACAACTTTTAAACCTAAATCTGTATGGGTAGGCAAGTAGTATGAAATGCACTGTTCATGCAAAATGTAATCTAATCATGGTTGATTGTAATGATATGAACCCAAACAGACAGGTATGTACACTCATATAACTAGCTGTACATCAGTGAAAATGCAGTGGGTTATGGGTATACTTACATCTTAAATTATGGTTAAAATTTGAGGTGATGTTCTTAGGTTGTAGGTGAAGAAATTGCAAGTTGCTTTGTATGCTAGGTCATAGAGTCATACAGCATAGAAACTGGCCCTTTGGGCCACTGTGTCTATGATGACCAACAAACACCAAATTAATGTTAATCCCATTTACCTGCACTTGGTCCATAGCCTACTGTGCCCTGGCATATTAAGTGCCCATCCAGGTGCTTCTTTAATGTTGCAAGAGTACATGCCTCCACTACCCCTCAGGAGAGCATTCCGTTTTTCTTCTACCCTTTGGGTTAAAAAAAATCCTCAGACCTCATCTGAACCTCTTACCCCTCACCTTAAACTTATGCCCTCTGGTCTTAGACATGTCTGGCATGGAAAAAGATCCTTGCGATATACCCAATAAATGTCTAAGTTTTGTATACCTCAACCAGATTTCTGCTCAGCCTCCTGTGCTTCTCCTCTGGTAATCAACCCAAGTCTCTTCATCCCAGGCAACATCCTGGAGAGTAGCATTCACTTTCTCTCCACATTATGCTTCTATGATATTCATGTTGTTGCCATCAACTGCCACATGATGCTTTTCAAAAGATGGAATGCTAATGTGAATTGAGATTAATTATCTCTCAAAACTATTGTGCAAGTTCCTGCCCACTGGAGAACTTAGATTAGCAATATAACTAGCTGGGAGACGGGGTCAGAGAATTGGACAGGGAACTTAAAGCATTACCATTTAGCAATGCCAAACATTTGGGCATTTTCCAGGATACTTAACTTATCCTTCACATTAACTCAAAATAAGTTACTAGAAGAAGAAGTGGACTTTAATTCCCAAGCAATATGTTGCCTGAGGGACTGAATTTTGCAATTTTGAAAGAGATGGCTTTGTTGAGAACAGAATTTTGATTGCTCCAAATAATTGCAACTATAGATACTGTAAAATTTCAACCTCCAAAATCAGAGACAAATTTACAAAATAATGGAATCTCTTAGTGGACCAAAATATGGAACAGATGACTAAATATTCAGTACATTTAGTTTCATCCATTTTTGATACTGTTGTGTTGTGGTACTAGGCTTTTCCTAATTAGACATTTGACATTTGTGTAAACAAAGTACTTATTAAAAATCATTGGCATTGTTAGAAGTTTGTGGGGGAAAAAAAAGTGACAAAAGTATAAAACTAGAGCTGCTAAAATTCTGAATCAAATGCCATGCTACGTGGTGGCTTAGTCGCCAGCACTGCTGCCTTACAGCACCAGGGCCCTGGGTTCAATTCCAATCTCAGGTGACTGTGTGGAGTTTGCATGTTCTCCCCCTGTCTGCATGGTTTTCTGTTAAGTGCTCTGGTTTCCTCTCACAGTCCAAAGATGTGCAAGTTAGGTGGATTGGCTGTAGTGTTCAGGGATGTATAGGTAGGTGGATTAACCATGGGAAATACAGGATGAAAGGGAGAGAATAGGGGATGGATCTGGGTGGGATGCTCTTCAGGGGGTTGGTGTGGACCTGTTTGGTTGAATGGCCTGTTTCCACACTGTTGAAATTCTATAATTCTGATAGCAATGAGCAGGGAAGTTAGCATTGCTGTTGAGAATAAAAGTCAACATGTCAGGTTTTTACTCTTATCAGAATTTTTAAAAGTGGTATCTGAGAGGAAAGGGTAAGTGTACTTATTGAGGCTTTGTTGGATTAGTTTTTGGTAGAAGTTGTAAATGGTGGAAAAGTCTGGAATTGCAAGTCTTAGAGAAGCCGGATACTCTGCAATCATACTTAATTTGGGCTCCTGCAGCGCAGTGAAGAGTTTGATTTGAATTTAAATCTTAGATCCAGTCTGTTGAAGAAAGCCTATGATTTCTTTATTGCTCGTCCTATCAGTCAGAAGAAAGACAAAATTATAATGAGGCATTGTCATTAAATGCAAAATGGGTTGTTCATATTTCCTGCAACTCTCCCCCCCCCCCCCCCCCCCCCCCCCGACACACACACACACATATCCTCACTTGGCATTGTCCAACTACCTACTGGCCCCTCCTTTTACAGTTTCTGTCAACATTTGGACTTAAGTGTTGATACCAGAAATTCAACTAATAAGAAACACAGAAGACAAGTTCTTTATATTATAATGGATAAATTGCTGTTCTTACACATTTTTGTATAATTATTATTGTTTAATTAACATAGAAGAGTTTTCCTTTCACAGTGAAACAAAATGGCTCTAGCAGGAATCCGTGTAATCGAGCTTGCAGGTTTAGCACCTGTTCCCTTGTGTGGAATGATTTTGGCTGATTTTGGTGCCACAGTTGTACGCATAGATCGAACAAGGATGGCTACAACTGACGTGTTAGGTCGAGGTAAACGCTCAGTGGCCTTGAATCTGAAGAAACCAGAAGGAGTCAAAGTGTTGAAGCAGCTTTGTAATCAGTCTGATGTTCTCATTGAACCTTTCCGTAAAGGTAAGACATGAAACAAAATTACTTTGTTGTTCTTGAATCTCCAGTATTTATGTTTTTAAAAATGCTTAGTTGAAAAGAACAAATATTTGAAATACTATTTAAAATATATACCCATATACATAACCTGAAAAATAGTAGGAAAACCACAGCAGCACTGGCAGTATCTGTGACAAGAAATCAAAGTCAACGTTTTGAGTCAAGTGTCCTTTCATCAGACACTGTTGGTAGCTATGAAAGTTATAGAGTCATAGATCATAGAGGATAGGGTGAGGGGAGGGTTGAGGAGTAAACATTAAGTGGAGACAGAGCCCATAGAGAGAGAAAAACAGTTGGACAGACGAAAGAGTGGATAAAGCTTAGTCTAGGAGAATGAATAGTTGCTAATGGGGGATTTTAGCAGCTGACAATGGGTTGTGTGTAGCAGCAGCCCATGTGATGATGAGGCCTGATGCGTGGGGATGAGGGAAGGACATGGAGAAATGGGAAAGGTACTCAAGCTCTAAAAATTGTTGAACTTGATATTGAGTCCTGAAGGCTGCAATGTTGGTTTTTGTTTCTGATTTCCAGCATCTGCAGTTCTTTGAATTTTTTGAAAAATATGAAATTGGCAGTACAGAACCTCGATACAAACATTTGTTGAAGCTTTTCAACAAGTACTCATTTCACAAGATTACTAATTTAAACAAAAGCAAACATTTACATTGCATTAGAGGAGCATGTTGATTATCTTGTAAGTGGACTCCAATTGTTAGAAATCTGACTGTGGAGATGTGGAGAATATATCATTATGCTAATTGACACTTAATTGTCAGGCTACACTTTCATTTTGAACTCAATAGGTTGACTCTAAGTAGTCAGGTCATCACTGTCACCTATTTTGTTGGAAGGGATGCCATCTGTGTATATGTTCTTTCTTTATTGCTGCAAGGTCTTGTGTGTTAAATATATATAGCTTCCAGTGCACACAACTGTGTCAAATTATGAGCCTGACAGATGATCTGAATGAAGATTCCTGATGAAGGGCTCTTGCCCGAAATTTCGATTCTTCTGGTCCTCGGATGCTGCCTGACCTGCTGTGCTTTTCCAGCACTACACTCTTGACTCTAATCTCCACATCTTCAGTCCTCACGTTCGCCTAGGCGGTTAACTACAGCAGACTGTTGAAGCCAAATCATTGAGCTCGTTTAAGTCAGAGATAGGTCGATAGGTTCTTGATTGGAAGGGGATCAAGGGTTACACGAGAAGGCAGCAGTACAGGGTTGATAAACATATTAACCATGATTAACTGGAGGAGCAATCTCTATTTGCTGAATGATGTATTTCTACTTCTATATCTTCTGGTCTTATGGTTTTACTGGCAAACTTGAGATCGTTTCTTCCTTTATACTCTGCCCCTAGCATGTGGTTACTGTTAGGGAGCTTGTACACCACTCCCGCAAGTGGCTTCTTGCTATTATCATTGCTCATTTCAGCTCAAATATCAGAAGTGAAATGTTTGTTTTTATAAAAGGATTGTTCAAGCAAATTGTTCAAGCATCTATTGGATGTACCACTAGTAGACTGGTAACTTTATTTCCTCTCTTGATGTCTCATGATTAATGCCCATGGTGGACAATAAGTGAGTTGGCAAGAAGAAGGAAGGTATTGGCAAGGAGGTGGAGCAGCAACTATAAAGGCCCATTGGGAATGATTTGAAGTATGGGGTTGAGTGAGGATCCATGAGTTTGTGGAAGAGGTTGGCATGGAAGGGGCATAGAGAGTGAAGAGAATAAGTGGAATGTTTTCTGTTTTAATCTTTTATTTTTGAACTTTGAGTACAGTGCCAGCATCCAGGCAGGCTTTCCAGCATGACCTGTTTGGAAGCCAGTAGCATCTTTGGCTCTTTCCAGGTTGCCTGGCCTGATTCCCAATCTAGTCTGCACTCCAGATCAAAATATAGATATGCAGGCAGCCATTTTTAAAGGTCAATGAACCAGCATTTGTTGCAATTCTGCACCTCCGACCTGAGAACAAAAATCAGAATCATAGCGTTCATAAGTATGTAAGGTATAGGAGTAGAATTAGGCCAGTCGGCCCATCAAGTCTCCTTCACCATTCGATCATGGCTGAGATGCTTCTCATCCCCATTTTCCTACCTTGTCTCCCTTTAGCAGTTTTAAAAAGTCTGTTTGACTCCTTAAATTTACTCACTGCCCCAGCATCCACTACACTTTGGGTTAGCAAATTCCACAGATTCAAAAGTTAAATTTGTTACTCCTTATCCTAAGACTATGACCTCTCATCCGAGAATGTCCACAAGAGGAAACATCCACTCCACGTCTATTTTATCCACACCTTTATCATACCTTTGAAAACCTGAATTTGATCTCCCTTCATTTTTCTAAATTCAATCTCTTATTATGAGGGGGATAAACCCCTCATCCCTGGGATCAATCAAGTGAATCTCCTCTGAATTGCTTCCAATACAACTGTCTTTTCAAACCTGTAACAATATTCTAGGCACAGTCTCACCAATATATTGTATCGTTGCAATAATACTGCCTTACCTTTATTTTCTGTTACTTTAAAACTATAAAAACCAACATTCCATTTGCTTTCTTTACTTTCTGCTTTACCTGCATGCTAGTTTTTTGTGATTCATGAGCGAGGACACCCAGATCCCTCTGCACTGGAACACTGTAAAGTTCTCCGCATTAAGATAATAGGTCATCTTCCCATTTTTTAACCCAAATGCATGACTTCACATTTATCCATGTTAAACTCCATGTGCCACATTTTGGCTCACTCTCTTAACCTATCTAAAATCCATTTGTAAGGGTCTTCTCGTCAACTTTAAGGGCATTTACATGGTCATTGGATAGACTTATGGATGAAAATGGAATAGTAGGTTAGATGGGCTTCAGATTGGTTCTACAGGTGGCACAACATCAAAGGCTGAAGCGCCTGTGCTGCGTGTATTGTTCCAAGTTATTTGTCATTGCAATTTACCATCCTGCCTATTTTTGTGTCATGTGCAAATTTAGCTATATAGCCTTCTATCCCTGTATCCAAGTCATTAACGTAGGTTGTAAACAGCTGAGGTCCAAGGACCGAACCCTATGGCACCCCACTAGTTAGATCTTGCCATCCAGAAAAAAAACTCACTTATCTTGACTCTCTGTCTTATGTTCATCAGCCAGTCATCTATCCAAGCTAATAAATTACCCCATATCCCATATGATTCAACCTTGTGAATTCACCTTTTGTGTGGCACCTTATCAAATGCCTTCTGGAAGTCCAGATAAATTACATCTACAGCATCCCATTATTCACTTTGCTTGTTACATCTTCAAAGAACTCTAGCAAATTAGTCAAACATGATTTGCCCTTCATAAAACCATGCTGACTCTGATGGATAGCGTTTTAACTTTCCAAATGTCCTGCTATTGCTTCCTTGAAAATTGATTCTAACACTTTCCCAACAATAGATGTTAAATTAACGGTCTGTAATTTTTTACATTTTGCCACCTTCCTTTTTTGAATGAGGGTGTTATATTTTCTAATCCACTGGAACCTTTCTCGTGTCTAGGGAATTTTGGAATATTGTAACCAATGGATCTACTAATGTTAGGTGCATTAGTCAGAGGGAAATCAGTCTGCGTGGGTTACTCTTCGGAGGGTCGGTGTGGACTGGTTGGGCCGAAAAGCCTGTTTCCACACTAGGGAATCTAATCTAAATCTAATCTACTATTTTCACTGCCACTTCTGTTAATACCCTAGGATGTAGGAGGAATTTGTCTGTCCTTAATCCTAATAGTTTACTTTGTACCTTTTCCCTATCGATGTTGATATTCTAAGTTCTACTTTATCTATTGCCTCTGACTTGCCTGTTCCAATAGGAATGATACTGTTGTTCTCCATCGTGAAAACTGAGGCAAACATTGATTTAGCATCTCTGCCATCTCAGTGTTCCCCACTATTAACTTTCTGGTTTCATCTTCCAAGGGACCAACATTCACATTTGCGGCTTAGTATAGAAGCTTTTGCTATCCTTTTTGATATTTTGTACTAGGTATCTTTTGTAGTTTACCAGCTTTTGTTTATATTTGAAAGTTTCCTAATCTTACAACCTGCCACTGGCATTTGTAAAATGGTACACCTTAGTTTTTGACTTAATATTGTCCTTGACCTTTTTTAACCATGGATAGCTCTTTTTACCCCCCCCCCCCCCCCCGCCCCCATCTTTTTTCTTTCTCACTAGGATATATTTTAGTTGTGAGGAATTGAGTAGCTCCTTAAATATCTGACATTGCTCATCCGCTGTTTTACCATTTAGCCTTCCTGCCTACTACTGGGTCAAATCTGTCCTCATGCCTCTGTAATTTCCTTTGTTTAACACTACTTTCTCAGCCCCAAACTGAATTTTGAATTCTGTCATACTGTGATCACTACACCCTCGAGGATCCTTAACTATGATGTCATCAATTAACACAATTCCAAATCCAGAACTGCCTGCTCCCTGGTTGGTTTGACAACATACTGCTCCAAGAAACAATCTCTAATACATTCAATGAACTCTGCCTCCAGGCAACCTTTGCCAATTTGATTCTTCCAATCTACGTGTATGTTAAAAATCACCCATGAAAATTGCTGTACCTTTCTTGTAAGCCTCTGATATTTCCTGCCCCACAGCAAAACTACTGTTTAGGGGCCTCCAGATTACTTCTACCAAGTACTTCTTCCCTTTCCTATTTCTTGTTTCTACGCAGATTGATTCCACATCTTGATCTCCTATGCATATGTCATTTCTCATTACAGTTCTGATTCCTTTCTTCACCAGCAAGACCACACCACTTCCTTTTCCTTTACGTGTATCTTTCCAAAGTGCTGCAATTCAATTCCCAGACCAGGTCTCATTGTAACCATGTTTCCGTAATCACCACCAAATCATATCCTTTATTTCCATTTGTGCTATTAACTCATCAATTTTGTTTCAAATGTTTTGTGCATTTATATACAAAGGTTTGAAATTTGTTGTACTGTTAATTTTCACTACTTTTATACAATTCCTTGGCGCTTAAAGATAGTCACCTGCACTGTCCCTCACCTTTATTGTCTGGTAACCATCTGTCTGAGGCTCCTGCAACTCTACCTCCTGGATCCCTCTACTTAGCACACTCACAGATACACCCTCCTGTCTTTGACCACTGGCCGAATTCACATTAGTTAGTTTAAGAGTTGTGATTGTCTCCTGAAACAGTGTGTCCAGGTAACTTGCCCCTTCCCTGATGTGTTGCACTGTTTGAAGCTCATCGACTCTGAGCCAGAGTTCCTTAGAAAGCAACATTTACTATAGACAGCGTCACTGGGAACCACAATGTGGTCTACCAACTCCCACACCATGCAGGAACACCTGACCTGACCTCACAGCACCAGGGTCCCAGGTTTGATTCGAGCCTTGGGCGAATGTCTGTGTGGAGTTTGCACATTCTCTCCATGTCTGCGTGGGTTTCCTCCAGGTGCTCCGGTTTCCTCCCACAGTCCAAAGATGTGCAGATCAGGTGAATTGGCCATGCTAAATTGCCCATAGTGTTAGGTGCATTCGTCAGAGGGGGGTGGATTACTCTTCGGAGGGTCACTGTGGACTTGTTGGGCCAAAGGGCCTGTTTCACACTGTAGGGAATCTAATCTAATCTATCCTTATTTTGTTGAATTGGTTTTGAATTTTTTTTAAACTGTTGTTGAGATTAAGGAAAGAGTGAGGGAGGAGAGCGCGAGCAGGGAGAGTGAGGGGGGAGAGGGTGGAGCAAGGAGAGATGCGAGGGAGGAATGAGGAGAGGTGCGAGGGAGGAGCGAAGGACTTCTGGGAAGGTGAGTCTAACCGTTTAAAAGACTTACCTCAGGCATTGGGGCCTCCATTTACCAAGAGGTGCAAGGGAGGAGTGAAGGATTTCTGGGAAGGTTTTAAGTGGGTGAGAAAGGGCACAGCAGACATGTGGAGACTGTTTAAGGAGCAGTTGTTGTGAGTGATGCACAAATTTGTTCCTCTGAGACAGGTAAGAGGGGGTAAGATTAAGGAACCTTGGATGACGAGAACAGAAGAGCTTCTCGTCAAAAGGAAGAAGGCAGCTTACGTAAGGTGGAGGAAGCAAGGATCTAGCATGGCTTTAAAGAATTACAGGCTTGCTAGAAAGGAGCTCAGAAATGGACTGAGGAGAGCCAGGAGGAGGCACGAGAAAAGCTTGACAAGATAGATTGGGGAGAACCCAAAGGCGTTTTACTCATACGTGAGGAATAAGAGATTGCTCAGGGAGAAGATAGAGCCAATCAGGGTTAGCAGAGGGAACTTGTGCATGGAGTCTGAGCAGATAGGGGAAGCCCTAAATTAGTTTTTTGCTTCGGTTTTCACCAAGGAAAGGGAGCTTGTTGTAATTGAAAACTTAGAGGAGCTGGGATACAGTCTTGACCAGATCAAGATTGATGAAGTTTATGTGCTGGAAACTTTGGAAAACATTAAGATTGATAAGTCCCCAGGGCCAGACCAGATTTATCCTAGGCTGCTCCGAGAAGCGAGAAAGGAGGTTGTTAAGCCGCTGGCGAGGATTTCCCTATTACCCTTGAAAAGTGGAACTACATTTGGCTCCTTCCAATCCTCTGGTACGATTCCTGTGGAGAGTGAGGAGGCAAATATCCTTGCCAGCGGCTTAGCAACCTCCTTTCTCGCTTATAGTTGTCATGGATTTTAATTATATTGCGTTTATATAGCTGTGCCGAAAATCCTGGGTCACTGTAGGATTACAGTATTTTCAGACACTTGAATTAGATAAAGTTCTATTTCTTTTAACGTTTTCCTCCTCAATGTAATTTATGTTTCTTGCTCGTAGTGGGAGTTACTTGCTCTGTAGGGGACTCTTCACCTGCCTGTGAATGGGCCATAATGAAGCATAGTAGCTACTTTTGTTTAGGCTCCTTAATTAACTAGCTTCAGTTTTTAATTCTCACAAATTCTCTGTAAATTGAGTTTGTTTCTTTGAATAAAGTAAACCAATTTTTGTTCTTAAATAATTGTTGCATTGGCATACTTGCTATAACTTGAATAGAAATTTATTGTCACATGTACTTTTACATCGAAAATGTAGTGAAAAGTTTCATAAGTTATCCCACCATGGAGCCTACATGAATACAGAAGTCGTATGTAATATTTAAAAAAAAATAAAATTAAGACAAAGTTCATCACAATTCAACTCCTGGGCTTGGGAAAAGACAATTTAGGAACGATGGTGTACCCTGAACTCGCAGCTGGGACAAAAAACACAATGTTCGGCTGCTAGATACTCAACCAGAAGCCTCTACTGAAGAAGGCTGTCATGCCTGGCTGACACAGTCACCACCTGCTGGGCTGCTGGAATATCTAGTCACCAAAGACGAATAAGACTGCCACACCAGGACAATGCTGCCACACCAGAAGACTAACACAGCAGGAGGCTGCATCACTAGGAGACTGCCATCCAGGGCCGAGACCACATTTCCCTTCCTCCATGCAACTGGGTCTGGCTGCAGACCTGGAGTTTTGGCCTACCCTGTGAGTCCAGGCTGGGGGAATCAGCCCAGGACCTGGTCTAGTATTCGCATGAATTAGATATGGGTTCTTCTGCTGTAACGTGGCAGTTGTATACTTCTACAACCTCGCGCTATGGAAAACTGCTATAGGAAATCGTACTGTTGAAGATCGCTACTAGAAAATCGCTACACCCGTTCAGTAGAAAGTTCGCATTATCCCAAACAATGTCCACTATTCGACAATCATGTTATAGCCAATTCATGCTGACGAAAAGCAAGTTTTAGCAGAATGACCTGTAGTTCGAAAAGAACTTGGTTCTGTTGCTATATTGTAGGTGTTACTTAATGTGCAGAAAATCCATCAAAGCTCACTTCAAAGTAATAGAGATTGCTGACTGGTGCAGCAGTCCATTTCATGCAATTTTACGGTTGACAGCTTTCTGAAAATGTCAGGAAATTGAAATGCCACTTCCTCAGCTTTTGAACACAGTGAAAAATACTTGTCAGCTTCAGAGAACTTTACTGACAGCAAGCAACAGATGAACAAATGAAAATGAATCCAATAAAAGGTGCCATGGAATGAATGTGTAACTCATTAACTAATCTCTGTGTTCCTGACAACTTGGTCGTTGTGAAAACCTCAAACATATCGAGGCTAATTTAGGAAATATTGAAAAAAACATTGAAATTCAATATTGGAATCTAGTCCACAAAATACCAAAATCTAAAACTAAAACCTGCCCTCCTGACAGGTAGGAAAGAGTAAGTTGGGGATGTGTTACCATTAAAACAAGGCATACGATCCTAACCCACTGATAGGACCATTGCTATGTTTACCACAGCAGATATTAACACATACAAGTCTTCTGCTCAGGAAAGGCAGGTACATCATTAATATATTTAAATTGGTTTTCTGAAGTGCAATTGTGAACAAACCATTAAGATCATCATTGAAGAGGAATCTTTAGGAAACCATATTGGATTAAATGCTTTCTAAAAGATAACCCTAAATCTCCCAAAAAAGTTAGGAAGTAAGACTGTACTTTAACGCTAGGAGTATTAGAAGGAATACAGACGAATTAAGGGTATAGATTGACAATGGAACTGTGATGTTGCCATTACAACGACATGGTTCAAGGAGAGAGACAAGACTGGCATCTTAATATTCTAGGATACAGCATCTTAAGGTAAAACAGAGAGTGAAAAGTGAAGTTGGTGTTATATTATTAGTTAGTTAGTCAGTCAGTCAGTCAGTGCAGTAAGGAGCGATGATAGCTTCGAAGTGCCTGGAAGGATACAGGTTGGGAAGAGCACTGCAGTGTGGAGTCGAGCTGATTGCAATGTTTCTGTGGGTTAAGTGGAGAGGGGCTATAACATTGGAATATTGAGTGCTTGGGTGAAACCTACATTAGACCATAAAATAATATATTTGCAACCTGTTATAAAAACTTCAGCTTTTCATATTTATGGTATGTTATACATTAATCTACACTACACAAAATTTAATATCATAGTAAATGCTGTTTTTATTGTTTTGATTTTGGCGATAAAGGATACCTGGAGTCATATTAATTTATCAATCTGACTGGAATATGAGAAGTTGGCAACAGTGACTAGAATTCTTTGGAGTATGAAATATATAGAGAAATTGGATTGGTTAGAAAAATATTTACTGGGGTTTAGAAGAACGAGGTGGGTTCTCACAAGATGCCTAAACATTTTTAAAATGATAAGATTAGGTAAATGCAGGAAGAACATTCTGATGACTGGGGAGTCTAGAACCAGGGATCACAGTCTAAGGAAATGGGATAAGCTATTTAGGACTGGGATGAGAATAAATTGCTTCACTCAGAGTGAAGCTGTCACAGAAAGGTGTTGAGGTTAAAACATTGAATGTCTTCAAGATGGAGACAAATACTGTTCATCGGGCTAAGGGGATTAAAGGATATGGAGCACATGTGGGAACAGGATGCTCCATAGGATGATCAGCCACGATCATGTTGAATAGCAGAGCAATCTTAAAGGGCTGAATAATCACTCCTTTCCTATTTTCTGTGTTTCTGGGATATATATAAGGTCAAACAACACAGTTCCAGAGGTTGTATCATCACTTGAATTGATATGCAAATTGATAGGTTTTAAATGTAGTGGTAGAAGCATGTAAGCCTGAAGCTCTTGCTAGTAGCAAGCTCTTCTATCTCTGGCCAAATGATTTCCAAAGAAACGTGTCCAAAAACTTCATTGCATAATTAATGAGGTGAAAAGCAGAAGATCACTTGAAAAAAACTGTTACGAGCCATGAGGACTGGATGCCTTGAAACTTAATCCCTTTCAGACTTCAGATAAAAATGGGAAAACTCCGCCTGAATTTTACTGAGGCAGATCCTGGAAGGTCTTGCTCGGAAGAACAAGTGTTTTCTACTTTCAATATTCCTCATGCTGATTATGGGAAATTTTTACTTTAACTTGTTAATGCAAAGTTATCTGTACTGTTTTGTCTCATCTCTTTTAGGAGTGGTCATGCTTGTTAACTCTTACTTATTGAAATATGACCAAATATTAGACAATTTCAGCTTTTTCCAGTATCAAGCTTTACTACATTGTAGGTTAATATTAACATTTGCAGAACTGTATTTCTTAATTATTAGAATTAGTAAAGAAAATGTCCAAGTTAGAATTTTTTTACAGTATTTAACTTTTATTAATCTGTATTATAATGACTTCATTTAACTTCAAGGCAAAGAAAGCTTGTAGAAAACTAAAACAAAATTGGGGCTACATGACTGAATCTATACATGTTGGATCTACATTAGATAGAAGAGGGGGTATGGACAATGCACAACAATTGACTTTTTGCGCAATTTAATGAATTTAAGTGGCATAGACACTTGAGCTGAGTGTGAAACTGGGTATCTGAAACAAAGTCATCAATTTTTCAAAGATTAATATCAGTTATTCTTTTTAAACTATTGTCCAAACACTGTTTGTAAAAAGTATTGTTTGTACTTAAATAAAAATCGTAATGTTGTGTAGTCATTGTGGACTATTGGACAAACAGTCTTAAGATGTATTAAATTTATTGCATGTCCTAAAGTATCTGCAGATTGCAGTTAAAAAGCCTGCCTGTCTCTATATTTCTAATGATCCTGTAAATTTTTCCTGTTATCTTTATGGGAGGCAAACATCTGGGGGAGTGATTCATTTTAGACTAATTCAGCATGTTACCAGATTTACTTGCTGGAATAAAATAATCATACTCTGATTTCAGGAGGGCCAAATTTTTAGTCTTGAGAAGGATTTGAAAAATTTCCTTAGGATTACATTATAAGGCAATGCTAACTGACAGAACAATTTAAAGAAATTTAGGGTGGTTTAGCACACTTGTCTTTATTGCTCAGACTATTGTTATGTTGAGGTTGTACAGGATGTTGGTGAGGCCACTTTCAGTGGAATATAGGATATAGTTCTGGTCACTCTGCTATAGGAAGGATGTTATTAAATTGGACAAGGTTTAGAAAAATAATTATCTGGATATTGCCAGGACTGGAGGGTTTGAATTATAAGCAAAGGTTGAGACTTTTTTTCACTGGAGCATAGGTAGTTGAGGAATTGAGTTTTATAAAATCATGAAGGGCAAAGATAAGCTGAATAGTAAAGGTCTTTTCCCAAAGGTAGGGGAGTTCAAAACTATTTTTAAGGTAAGAGAAGAAAGATTTAAAATGGCTGAGGGACACTTTTTCACACAGGGTGGTTCGTGTGCGGAATGGAGAGAAAGTGCTGATGCAGGTACAGTTCGAGCATTTAAAAGACATTAGGATAGGTCCATGATTAGCAAAGGTTTAGAAGGATTTGGGCTAAATGCAGGGAAGTGAAACTACTTTAGTTTGGGAAACTAAGGAGGCATGGACCAGATGGACAGAAGAGTCTGTTTCTGTGCTGTATGACTTAATGATTCGATAAAAGGATGTGTATTCCAGTATATGGAAAATTGCAGGAAGAATTGAAAAATTAGCTAAAATAACTAAGTAAGAGTGTTCATCTAGAAATGCTCAGAGAACTAGCAGTAGTAACATGAATAGTAGAATAATAAAAAAATTAGGAACAGGTGTAGGCCACTTGGCCTTTTCAGCCTGCTCAGCCATGGCTAATCAGCCAGCTCATTACCCCATTCTCACTTTCGACCCATACGCTTTGAACCCTTTAGCCCCAGGAACTATGTCTGACACCCTGTCGAAAACAAAATGATAAAATCGCATTTTAGCAAAGGATTTGGAATTACAGCATCACACAATTATTACAGGTGCATGAGGAGGCCATTCAGCTCATTGTGCCTCCA
Organism: Chiloscyllium punctatum; assembly: GCF_047496795.1. Taxonomy (NCBI): domain Eukaryota; kingdom Metazoa; phylum Chordata; class Chondrichthyes; order Orectolobiformes; family Hemiscylliidae; genus Chiloscyllium; species Chiloscyllium punctatum. The sequence goes on from NC_092739.1 coordinate 123,481,727, forward strand.
CTGGTTCTATTACCTAATACCAATCTCCTGCCTTTTCCCCATATCCCTGCACACAAGTTCTGTCCAAATAAACATTAAATGAATGCCTCAATTGAACCACATTTCCAGGCAATGCTTTCCACATCCTAAATACTTGCTGTGTGATGGAAGATTTTTCTCATATCACTCTTGCGTCATTTGTATTTGACTAAGTCTATGCTGTCTTGTTAATTTTTTTTACTTTTATAACCAGGAACAGCTGCTTCATATTTATTCTTTCTGGTCTATTCATAATTTTGAAAAGTTCTATCAAATCTCCTCTTCATTTCTTTTGTCTTGCAGAGAACAGTGCCTGTTCTCAATCTGTTCTTATAACTGAAGTTTCTCATTGCTAGCATCTTTCAGGGCCACTAAGCTCCTGACCCCAATTCAGCCTTTGTTCAACGTCGATAAAAGCACTGAATTCCAGAGGTGCGGTGAGACAACCCTTGACATCAAAGCTGCATCAAGGAGCCCTAGCAAAACTGGATCAACAGGAATCATGTGTCAAACTCTCCACTAGTTGAAGTAATGGGAAAATCAACATGGTTGGGGGTCAGTCATCTCAGCCCCAGAATGTCTCTGCAGGAGTCCCTCAGGGTAGTGTCCTAACCCAAATATGCCCAACATAAGGTCAGAAATGGGAAGGTTCATCAATGCTTGCACAATGTTCAGTACCATTCGCGATTCCTCAGATACTGAAACAGTCCATGTTCAAATGCAACAAGAGCTGGACATTATCCCGGCTTGGACTGACAAGCGGCAAGTAAGATTCACATCATACAAATACTAGGAAATGACCATCTCCATTACGACACAATTTAACAACCTCTTCTTGATATTCAATGGTATTAATCATCATCAGATCCCCCATATTGACCAGAAATTCAGCTGTACTTGCCATATAAATACACTGGTTAAAAGTCAAAGACTAGGCATGCAATGACGAGTAACTGAGTTCCTAATTCCCCAAAACCCGTCCACCACCTTCAAGGCACAAGTCAGGAGTGTGATAGAATGCTTTTCACTTACCTGAATGAATGCTGCTCCAATAACACTCAAAAAGTTTGACATCATCCAGGTCAAAGTAGTCTGCTTGATTGGCACCACATCCACAGGTGTCCACTCCCTTCACTGCCAATGCTCAGTAGCAACAGTATAAAGATGCTATTGCAGAAAATCACCAAAGAAACTCAGACAGCACCTTCCAACGCAGAAGCACTTCCATCTCAAAGAACAAGGGCAGCAAATACATGGGAACATCACCACCTACAAGTTCCCCTCCAACTTGGAAATATATCATCATTCATTTACTGTTACTGGGTCAAAATCCTAGAATTCCCTCCTTAATGGCATTGTGAATCAACCCACAGCAGATAGACTGCACTGTTCAAGAGGACAGGTCACTACCTATCATCTTCTAAAGGGCAGCAAGGGACAGGCTGCAATACTGGCCAGCCAGCAATGCCCACATCCATAACTGAATAAAAAAAAAGACTGACTGTCTCTTTTGCTTTTTATGCTAGTTATCAATGAGTTGCCAGTTGACTAAGTGCGTTGCTCCTGATGTCCTGACTTTGATGGACTTCTCGTCTGATGCAAGCACATATCTCACCATTGTTCTTGTCACTGAGAACCCTGTAAGATTCTGCCCACAGTGTTCATTTTTTTTCTACTACTGCCAACACTGTACACCTCAACATTTCAATATTCAGTGCACTTCATGGATGAAATGCAGGGTGAAGTACATACTAACAAGACAACATGGCCCTGCTGAGTTATTTATATGCAGAATGGAGCAAAGGACTATGGCAGATCTTCAATATAACTCTTTCACAAGAACAAATCATAGAGATCTAGAGGTCAGAAAATGGCCCTACGTCCCATCGAATATATGCCAGTCAAAACAATCATCTAGTCATTCTAATCCCATTTCCACTTGAACTATAGCATTGGCCTCTCAACTGCACATCAACATATTAAATTTTACAAATGTTTCTGCTTCTGTCCCCCTTAGATGCAGTGAGTAACAGCTGCCACGCATCCCTTCTAAACATCCTGCCCCTTATCCTGGTCACTGGTCCCTCCACCAAGGGAAAAAAATGCTTCTTCCTATCCATGCCCTCAATTTTAAACATTTCAATCATGTCCCTCCTTAGTTTCTCCTGTGCAAAGGAAAACAACCTAATCTGTCCAATTTCCCTTCCTAACTAACACTCTCCAGCTCAAGTAACACCCTGGTAAATTTTCTCTGCATTCCCTTCAGTGCAATCATATCCCACCTATCATGTGGATTCATATTAATTTGTCTGTGGGATGTCAGCATCGTTGATCAGGCCAACAGGTAATGCCCATCCCCAACTTTTCAGAGGTCATTTAAGATTGAAATAAACCACTGCAGCTCTGGAGTCATGTCTAGAACAGACCAAGTAATGCCTTGCCTGATAAATCGATTTATTTGAGCAAATTTTCTTCCCCAAAAGGACATCAGTGAATCAAACATAAGGAAAGGCAACAAAACCTAGCCCTGACAATCACAAACACAAACAGATCAACCATGTTTTTATTGCACACTTGAGGAGCTAAATAGTCCGCGTCTGCTCCATTTTATATGCTCCATTGCTTGTACACCTTGGAATGAAGAATTAAGCTTTCTTCCACTGTTCTGGGAAACCAGAATATGTCAACTGATCCAGTGAGTAATCGCAATATTTTTTAAACAGTCACTTGTTAATACAGAATAGAAAATTGCTGAAAGGAAAGTCGTATTGCAAAACCTTTTCATCTTGCACTCAGTAAGATAAATTCAAGAATGCTAAACTTCAAAAAATTCAACATAATTTATACATTAAAGGAAAAGGGCACTGATTAATTGGCAAGGTTGGCAATACATTTTACTTTTTGGGACTACTATTTTGCATCATTGCTATTGTAGTAATTAAAGTTAGATTGTGCGCTGGCTGATATAAGTAACTAAAACCTGTGTGTCTTCATAGGTGTCATGGAGAAGTTGGGTCTGGGCCCTGAAGATTTATTTAGCCAGAATCCAAAGCTTATCTATGCCAGGTTGACTGGGTTTGGACAAAGCGGACTATATTCCCGAAATGCTGGGCATGATATCAACTACATTGCAGTATCAGGTGACTTGAATCAATTTATTGTGATCAAGTACAGCAGTAAAGAAATCCGTGTTACTGTGTCCATTTTAATGAATCACCTAACTAGATTTTGAATGCGAAGAAGATTTAATGAATACACTTTTCTGATTAATCAGCGTAAGTTTGCTTTTTACTGAATTTTTAAAAAATAATTGTTTTCCTTGCATTAAATCTTGCATGGCTAAAATATTTCTATTATCAATAAATAATGTTCAAATTGTAAAACTGAGATGTACTTGCAGCTTCAGTTAATACTGTCATGCAATGTAGTTTGTAATTATTTCGTGTATGTTAGCCTGTGGGTTGAATAATGTAACCATAATCTCAAATACTTCCTATCTCAGGTGGAAGAGGCAGGTATCCTCAAGATACCTCTTACTTCAGTCTTCTCTGTACCATGATATCACAACAACATTTAATTTAATGTTGGCTATGCTATTGCCAGCCCGAGCTGTGGAACATTTCACTGTTGTGCTATGGTGCCATCATTCAGAAGTAAATGTTTACTTAAATTACTCTCACTTTAGATTAGATTCCCTACAGTGTGGAAACAAGCCCTTCGGCCCACAAGTCCACACTGACCCTCCGAAGAGTAACCCACCCAGACCCATTTCCCTTTGACTGATGTACCTAACACTATAGATAATTTAGCATGGCCAATTCACCTGCCCTGCACATCTTTGGACTGTGGGAGGAAACCGGAGCACCCGGACGAAATCCACGCAGACACGGGGAGAATGTGCAAGCTCCACACAGTCGCCAAAGGCTGGAACAGAACCTGGGTCCTTTGCGTTGTGCTAATCACTGAGCCACCATGCCGCCCTTTGCCCTTGTCAGAATAGAAAGGTCACCTCTGTTATCACATATTGGGGGGAAGTGATAACCCAGTGGTATTATCACTAACCTTTTAATCTAGAGACCCAAATAAAGCTTTGGGAACCCAGGTCCAAATCCTTTCATTGCCATGGTGGAATATGAATTCAATAAAAATCTGGAATTAAGACTCTAATGATGACCATGAAACTGTTTTGGATTAGTGAACTAGATAGGTTTTTCCAAAAATGTCCTTTAGGGAAGGAAATCTGCTACCCATACTTTGTCTTTTCTACATGTGACTCAAGCCTCTCAGCAATGTTGTTGACTCTAACCTACCTGTGAGCAACTGAGGAGGGGCAGTAAATGCTGGCCTAGCCAGCGATGCCCACATACTGTGAATGAATTTTTAAAGAATGCAGGTTAGGAGTATTGGGGTCAATTTACACATATTCTCCCAGGCACAAGCATGATGATAGCACAATTAATATAGTACCACAGTAGTTATTGCTCCATTTCTGCTGATGTTTTAAATGGTAATGCCTCTGCCAGGTATGTTTTTAGCAGTGGTGTGTAGAATAGAGTAGGTGTGCTGCCATGTATAAGACCATAAGACATAGGAGCGGAAGTAAGGCCATTCAGCCCGTCGAGTCCACTCCGCCATTCAATCATGGCTGATGGGCATTTCAACTCCACTTGCCCGCATTCTCCCCGTAGCCCTTAATTCCTTGTGATATCAAGAATTTATCAATCTCTGCCTTGAAGACATTTAGCGTCCTGGCCTCCACTGCACTCTGCGGCAATGAATTCCACAGGCCCACCACTCTCTGGCTGAAGAAATGTCTCCGCATTTCTGTTCTGAATTTACCCCTCTAATTCTAAGGCTGTGTCCACGGGTCCTAGTCTCCTCACCTAACGGAAACAATTTCCTAGCGTCCACCCTTTCCAAGCCATGTATTATCTTGTAAGTTTCTATTAGATCTCCCCTTAATCTTCTAAACTCCAATGAATACAATCCCAGGATCCTCAGCCGTTCCTCGTATGTTAGACCTACCATTCCAGGGATCATCCATGTGAATCTCCGCTGGACACGCTCCAGTGCCAGTATGTCCTTCCTGAGGTTGGGGACCAAACCTGGACACAGTACTCCAAATGGGGCTTAACCAGAGCTTTATAAAGTCTCAGTAGCACAACGGTGCTTTTATCTTCCAACCCTCTTGAGATAAATGACAATATAACCTTCCTGATGCCAAAATATGGCTGACCTGGACAGAAATGGGCAACGTATTTTATACAGTTGTCAAATGGCAGAATGAAAATGGGTTACTGTTTTGGTGAATGCTCTTTACATATCAGGAGCACTTTCCAAAAGAAGCATCTTCCTTCCTCCCTTTGTTAACCATACTTCTCAAATACCTTATTTTCTTGCTAAGGTTGCCAAACCATCTCTAGCCCTTTGCTTACCTGAATCCAAGGTTCTGCTGGGCCTGTACTTACAATGCCCACTAACTAGTTCTGACATGCTTGGGATTGCTGGAGTTGCTGGGCACTCAGATTAGCCAGCAATTCTAGAGGTTGGGACTTCTTCCCAATGAAGGGTGGAATTTAAGCTCTGATTAATTTAGTTGCTGGAACTGAAGGAAAAAATCATAGTTGTGGCTATGTTCGTCAAGCTGGGAAGTTAATTTGCAGGTGTTTTGTCTCCTGTCTAGGTGGCATCTTCAGAGCTTTGGAGCCTCATGTGAAGCACTGCTAAACTGTGTCTTCTGGACTCTATTTGGTTCCATTCCTGCTAGTTCTGGTTGTTCATTTGTCCACCAACAAATAAGTAGACCTAGATTCAATTAACTGGCCACTACAGTGAACAAATGGAAGCAGCAGGAGTGGAACTAAATAACTTCCAGAAGACACAGTACAGCAGCGCTTCACAGGAGGCTCCAAAGCACTGAAGATGTCACCTAGACATGGGACGAAACGTTTGCAAATCAACTTCCCAGCTCGGCGGACATACTCACAGCTACAACAACCAACACCCGAGCAACAAATTTTTATGCAAACCTTGAATGAGTGAAAATCTCATAGCTGTGAAGTCTTTGGAGATTTATAATCCTAAGAGGAACCCAATGCAATTTTGAGGTCCCAAATAGGAGGACTATTCTCCTGATTGGTGCTGATGATGACTGGCATCCAGAACAGTAATTAAAGCAATTGCTGCATGTCTCTCTAAAAGGTTTTTACCATTATGTAATTGACGTTTTTAAGTTATCTTGGAACTCCCAACCAATCAGCACTCCAGAATTACCTTCACCACAAGATTGCAGCAATCTCAGATGAAGCTCCACCACTATTTGCCCAAGGGAGAATAGGGATACCAACAAAACAATCTTTGCCAGTGATGCTCATAACTGAAAGAATTAATAAAAATACTTAAATGTTAAAATGTCTTTCTTTGTAAGAAAGTTTATACAACTGTGTTTTTGTAATGCAGTTTACTAACAATATTTATTTGGAACTTAGGCCTTCTGTCAAAATTTGGCAGGAAAGGTGAGAAACCTTATGCACCACTAAATGTTATCGCTGACTTTGCTGGAGGTGGCATTATGTGTGCCATGGGTATAATGCTAGCTCTGTATGAGAGAATACGATCTGGAAAAGGACAGCTCATCGATGCAAGCATGGTGAGCTAATACTTTGACTACAGAAATCTTAAAATCTCTGTCTGATACTGATGGGGAAGAGGGAAAGGTATTGAAGAGCCTGATAATAGGCAATTAACCTTGTAGATCTAGGGAGTTTGAGGCCTTAGTGACTTTGATAACAAACTTCACTTAAATAAACTTGATCCCAGCTGGAAGGAGCATGGGGCAGACCGAGAGCCAGAAGGGCTTTGGGGCGGGCTGCCTTAGAATGGCCGGAAGGTGGGAGGGAAGGGTGGCTTGCTGGGTGGCTGAATGGTGTGGGGGGGGGGGGGGTCTGATTTCTCTGCACTGTTTCTCATTTGATTGGACTATCTTGTCTGTATTTGTTACTGTGACTTTTGTGATGACTGAATGTGGGATTTGAGCTTTGTCCTCATTTACCTGAAAACTGGTTGAACGGTGGGTTTGGGGTGTGGCTTGGCCACCCCTTTCCCCTGTAAATTGTTGCTTCTTGCATATGGCTATTCATGTTAATTGTTCATTTGTATTTTGTACTGGTTAATAAAATTTTTTAAAACTTGATCCCACATCTGTCTAGTGGCCAACCAGGTTATAGCCTTGGTTTGCTGGTGGGGTTGAAGGGTTGCAACTGAAACCCAAGCAATGGCAGTCATTAGGGAAACTAAGCCTCATCATTTCAGTGATTGTCATGCAACAGATACTAAAATCACCTTTTAATGGATTTGTGGATAAACAAGGTAGGCTATGTTAAACATATCTGGCATAATATTAAAGGTAAACTCTAAAAATACATTAAGAGATATAACTAGCTGTATTCAAGATGAATAAAACAAAAAATGAGAGAAATGTATATTATTAGATTAGACACATCTGTATATTCTGTTGGTTTTCCTCCCAGATGTTTAAGAAAAAGGTGAACAAATTGTTGATGCATTAGTCATAATATTCCAAAACATCCTCAATTTGCATGATAGCAAAATTGGCGATCTCTCTCCATGGTTAATAAAGCTCAGAAAGCTGAAGTAGGAACTTATTGACCTTGTATTCAAGTATCACTTGTGAATAAGTACTGTTATTGGAGAACAAGTGACTGAAGTAAACTGAAAACAAAAAGTGCTGGAGTTCACAGCATAAAGAGAGAGCAAGCTAACATTTTGAATCCAGATGACTCTTCATCAGCCCCCGCAGTAATTTGTTCCTGTGTCGTGTTTAAGTGACTGAAGTATTTGGTCAAATATGTGTTCATCAGAGGAAGAGTGGACTTTTAAAGGCTAAGTCATATCTAACATAAGACTATAAAACATTCAGCTCATTGATTCCGCTGTACCATTTAATGAGATCATGCCTGATCTTGTAATTCTAACCTCCACTTTCCTATCTTTTCCCCACAATCTTTGTTTCCCTCAATGATTAGAATGTGTCTCTCTCAGCTTTGAATATACTTAATGACTCAGCCTTCACAGCCCTCTGCGATGAAGAATTCCAAGGATACACGATCCTCTGAAAAGAAATTCCTTCTCTGTTTTAAATGGGCAATCGTCTTATTCTGAGATTACGCCCACTGGTCCTAGCCTCTCATCCAAGGGGAAGCAACCTCTCCACATCTATTCTGTCAAGCCCCTTAATCTTGTAGGTTCTTCTTTCATTCTTCAAAATGCCAGTGAGTACAAGCCCAATCTACTGAACCTCTCTCCGTAAGAAAATTTTTACATACCCTGAATCAGCTTAGTGAATCAACTTATTTGACCTACCTCCAATGCCAAAGTAATATATTTCCTTTGATAAGGGACTAAAACTGGTCAGTATGCCTGATTTGGCCTTGTGTAGTTTTATTAAAACCTCCCTTTTACACGCCATCCTTTTGAAATACAGGTCGATATTCCATTTGCCTTCCCTAACTGAAATTCAATGCTAGGTTTTTGTGAGTAATGCACAAGGACCTCTAAGTCCCTCTGTGCTGCAGCTTTTGGAGTCTTTCCCATTTAAATAGTTTGCATCTATTCTTCCTGCTGAAATGCATCATCTCACATTTTCCCACTCTGTATTCTATTTGCCAGGTTTTTGTTCACGGACTTAACCTATCTATAATCCTTCTATGGACTCCTTATGTCATCTTCATTACATGCCTTACCACCTATTTTTGTTTTATCTGTAAATCTGATGATAGTACATTCACTCTATCTTCCAAGTCATTAATGTACATTTTAAATAATTGTGGCTGTAGCGCTGATTCCCTCTACTAATTACGGTTTGCCATCCTGAAAATGCCCGTTATTCCAACTCTGTCTTCTATTAGTTAGTCAAATCTTGTAGTCAAATAACAATTAGTTCGTCAAATAACAGCTCATATCTTACTGAGTAGTCTTATGTGTGGTTCGTTAATGAAGACATGATTTGGAGATGCCGGTGTTGGACTGGGGTGTACAAAGTTAAAAATCATACAACACCAGGTTATAGTCCAACAGGTTTAATTGGAAGCACACTAGCTTTTGGAGTGTCGCTCCTTCATCACCTAAGCAGAGGCCGAGCAGAGGCTGATAGCTAAGTTCGGTACCCATAGGGAGGGCCTCAACTGGGACCTTGGGTTCATGTCACATTACAGGTGAACACCATTGCACTGTACACACACACAGATACTCTTACACACGGACACACATACGCGCACACAGACACCCACACACACTCCCATACTCACACATGCACCCCCTCACAGACGTAAGACACTCTGCACCCACTAAACACACACACATACACTTTCTCACACTCACATCCCCCAACCCAGACAGACAGACAGACAGACAGACACACACACACACACACACACACACACACACACACACACACACACACACACACACACACACACACACACACACACACACACACACAAAGACCCACATGCACACATATATTATGTGGGGTGAATTTGTACTTCCAGGGTTACATTGTACTTTGCTCAAAAACTGCATGCATTCATGTCGTACTCTGAGCTCAAAAACTGCATGAATTCATGTAAAACTCCATTATCTCACTTTTTAGATTAGAATCAATCTAAACATCATGGCACAGACAGAGAACACAGGGGGGCTAACACCTTCAACATATTGTCTAGCTATCATGATTGTTAACAGCTAACCTAAGAATGCAACTTTTTAAAAAAAGGTTTTGTGATTTACACATGAAAGAAGTGAAACTATCATGGTATTCTAACAGATGAAAGGCTTAACAGACAATCAATTTTTCAATGTATAATTTCAGTTACATCACCTGTAAATTTTTGTTATAAATTCTGTGTGTTAGGATTGAGCCCTCCACTGCCACCTGATGAAGGAGTGATGCTCCAAAAGCTAGTGTGCTTCCAATTAAACCTGTTGGACTATAACCTGGTGTTGTGTGATTTTTAACTTTGTACACCCCAGTCCAACACCGTCATCTCCAAATCGCAACCAAAATTGACCTCATTCCAATAGAATTACACTTGTTCAAGTTTAGCACAGCTTTTTTTCTAGTCCAAGTTACCCAATCTCAGAGCTGAATTCTACCATGTTTTATGTTAACTATTCCTTGGAGATCTTTTACGCTGAGATCAATTATTTATGTCTGATGAGATGGGTTTATCAGATCCAAAATAGTCTGAGATCCCTATGGAGTCATAACATATTAAACATAGAACACAGAACAGTACAGCACAGTACAGACCCTTTGGCCGTTGATGTTGCTGACCTTTTATCCTATTCTAAGATCAAACTAACTTAGATGCCCTACATTTGGCAATCATTTATATGCCTATCCAAGAGTCACTTAAATGTCCCTAATGTATCAGACTCTAGTACTACTGCTGGCAGAGCAGGAAAATCGATGAGCTTTTGCCCGAAACGTCGATCTTCCTGCTCCTGCCTGACCTACTGTGCGTTTCAAGCACCACTCTAATCTAGACTCTGGTTTCCAGCATCTGCAGTCCTTGTTCTTACCTACTACTGCTGGCAGTGTATTCTTTTCACCCACCACTCTCTGTGTAAAGAACCGACCTCTGACATATCTCTTAAACCTTTCTCCAATCATCTTAAAATTATGCCTCCTTATGATAGCCATTTCTGCCCTGGGGAAAAGTCTCTGACTCTTCACTCTATCTATGCCTTTTGTCATCTTGTACACTTCTATCAAGTCGCCTCTTGCCCTTCTTTGCTCCACTAAGAAAAGTCATAAGACATGCCCTCCAGCCCAGGCAGCATCATGGTAAATCTCCTTTTCACCCTCTCTAAAACTTCTACATCCTTCCGATAATGAGGCAACTAAAACTGAACACAATATTTCAAGTGTGAGCTTATCAGGGCACTATTGAGCCGCAGCATAACCTCATGGCTGTTAAACTCAAACCCCTGTTAATGAAAGCCAGGAGAAAGTGAGGACTGCAGATGCTGGAGTACCAGAGTTGAAATTGTGGTGCTGGAAAAACACAGCAGGCCAGGCAGCATCCGAGGAGCAGGAGAATCGACGTTTCGGGCATAACCCCTTCTTCAGGAATGAGGAAACTCAGCCAGAATACTATATGCCTTCTTAACAGGCCTATCAAACTTGGGTGGCAAATTTGAGAGTTTTATGGACATTGACCCCCAAGATCCCACTGTTTCTTCACACTGCCAGGAATCCTGTCTTTAACCCTGTATTCTGCATTCAAGTTTGACCTTCCAAAATGAATCACTTCATACTTTTCCAGGTTGAACTCCATCCATCACTTATCAGCCCAGTTCTGCATCCTGTCAATGTCCCATTGCAACCTAGAACAGCCCTCCACACTATTCACCACTCCACCTTTATGTCATTGGTAAACTTACTAACTTACCCTTTCACTTCCTCTTCCAAGTCATTATAAAAATAACAAAGAGTAAAGGTCTCAGAACAGATCCCTGCAGAATGCCACTGGTCACTGAGCTCCAGGCTGAATACTTTCCATTTACTATCCACCCTCTGTCTTCTATGGGCCATTCAATTCTCTATCCAGACAGCCAAATTTACCTGTATCCCATGCCTCCTTACTTTCTGAATGAGCCTACCATGGGGAACCTTAAACAACGATTTAAAATCAATGTACACCACATCCATTGCTCTGCCTTCATCAATGTGTTTTGTCACACCCGCAAAGAATTCAATAAGGCTTGTGAGGCATGACCTGCCCCTCTCAAAGTCATGCTGTTACAACACATGGTAAATCCTCCTGCTAAATTTAAAACCAGCAACACAGCAAAGATTTATCCCATGCAGTAATCTGTAAACATTTGAGTGCCAAGAAGTATTTAAAGTAAAAATTAACAACTTTATTTCTTAAAGTATAATGGAGTATAATTAACTAACCACTATTTATGATTTCTTCCACCTGTAATACTAGTCCAATAAAACTCCCAATTAGGATTTACAAAACCACACTACTTATCTCAAATCCAGGCAGTTTTCGTTCTTCCATTCGGATCTACTGTGTCTTCTTTTCTTCTTCTTAGGAATTTCTGCATCACCGATTACTGATCGAAAAGGTTCTTTTAAGAGAGTTATTTTTCAGGCAGTCTGTTTACATGCTTTGCTTGTCATTTCTCCTCTCAACTGTTCGATTTTCCCCAGTCTTATACCCCCAACGCATTGGATTGTGTCACTGGCTTTTAAGATTGTCAGTGTACTAAATTCAAACTGGATTGGAGTTTGATATTTTTCTGGGTATAGTTTAAATTGATTGGCCAAATTCAAATTTATTTTTGTCTCCAGGGCAACGAGCTAATTGAGTTGTTTGACCAAGTGTTACATTGTTGCCTTATTGAGAACACTCGGTGCTCTGTCTGGTAGTTCTGCTGCTTTTAACTCTTTTAAGTATACCCACAACTTCATAACTGGTTTTCCACCTAACAGTAAATCCTGTCTCTCAGAATCCTCTCCAATAATATGCCCACCACTGATATAAAACTGTAATTTCCAGGATTATCCCTCTTCCCTTTCTTGAATAAGGGAAGAACATTTGCCACCCTCCAATCATCTGGCACTATTCCAATGAGGACACAAAGATCATTGCCAAAGGCTCAGTAATCTCTTCCCTCAGTTTTCCTTAATCCTCTCAGCTGAAGCTTTTCCATCTTACAGTAGTGTCCTACATTAGATGTGATTCAATAATTGGATATTCTTGCAAATTATAATAAAACTGAATCTTGCATACATTTTGAGGGTGTAGGTGACTATTTTGAACTTAAACAAGGGCATTTATGGACAGGAAAGTAGAGTTTGTGAAATAAACTGTAATTTAGCTTAATGGATTGGTCAATAGAGATAAATTAGATTTAACAGATTATTCCACAAAGCCCAGAATAGATGCATTTAAGTAATAAGGAAAGTTCTATGAGGTGGTCCCACCAGCCATGGTTAATTTTTAAAAAGTAAGAAATTTTCACTGTTTCCTGGTATATGTGACAACAATAAATCAAATGAAACTCAAAAGATGTATAATTCTGCAAAGATAGGTGGCTGAACAGAATATTTTAAAAATACCCCCCAGAAGCGGGCTGGGGTGTTGGAATTAGAGTATGAAAGAATGTTAGCGAAAAATAGAAAAATGGATAGAAAAGATTTAAGATATTTTAAAGAAAAGGGAGTTAACAAAGTGTTGGTTCGATAGAAAATGAGTCTGGTGAATTAGTAATGGAGAATAAGGACATGGCAGATGAATTGAACAGACATTTTGCATCAGTCTTTGTCAGAGATTATGTAAGCAACATCCTGCAAATAGCTCTATTATCACGAATTGAAAGGGAGGGAAGAACTCAAGAAAATGACAGCTCCCTGAGAAATAGTGCTGAGTAAATCATTGTAACTGCAAGTTAACAAGTCCCCATGTCTTAATGAATTTCATCCTAGAGTTTTAACAGAAATAGTTCATGAAATAGTTCATGCATTGGTTTAATTTCCCACAGCTCATTAGATTTAGAGGAAGTTCCTTTAGCATGGAAAATAGCTAATGTATCTCCATTATTTAAAGAGGAAGGTATTAGAAAACAGGAAATTATAGGTCAGTTAGCTTAATATCTGTCATACAGAAAATGTTAGAGGTTGTTATTAAAACCATTATAACAAGCTTTGGAACCATTGCTGATTTCTCTTTTTATCAATTTTCAAATGAGCTGGAAATGACATATGGACTTTGGGACAGCTTATGAAGAAAGGAAAAGACAGACTAAACAAGCATTGTTTATTCATGAGGCCAAGCTTGGAGGCTATTTGTAGGCTGATTATTGATTAAAGGGGTTCCAACATATATAGCAACCTCAGGAAGAGCATCATGTTGAAACATTTCAGACATTGGCTATTAACAAGGTTGGTACCTGGGAATTGATTCCGACAAGAGAGCCAAAGTTCAAGAAGATGGCACTTGTTGAATGGGTAATTGAGGTCTCAGGACTCCAGAAGATACTTCATAAGGTAGCACATCAAAGGCTGTTGCAGAAAATAAAAGCTCATGGTGTTGGTGACATATCGGGATGGATACAAGATTTGCTGGCTAGCAGAAATTAGAGAGTAAGAGTGTATGAATCTTTTTAGTCTGGGATGTCATGAGGGAAAAATGCTGGAGCCTCAAAGCTTTACAATTTATGTAAGTGATTTGAATGAAGGGTCAGAAAGTATACATATTTCTAGAGGTATATCTAATAATAAATGCTGGCCAGTGATGCTCAGGTCCCATGAGTGAGTAAAGGAAGTATCTAACTTAGCTGTTGTCACAAAAATAGGTAGGAAAGTGAGTTGTGATGAAGATATAAAGGGCCTAAAGTGGGATATAGATAACTGAGTGGGCAGAGAACTAGCAAATAGAGTACAATGTGGGAATTGTAAACATGTCCATTTTGGCAGAAAGAATAAAAAATTAAGCATTTTATTGAAATGGTGAAAGCTTGCGGAGCTCCGAGTTGCAGAGAGATCTGGGTGACCTAATGCATGTATTATAGAAGGTTAGTGTGCAAGTGCAGCAAATCATCAGGAAAGCTAATCTTTACCTATTTCTTTACCTACACAAAAAGTGATATTGTTGGCATTAAGGTCACAGGCACCGTACAAAAGTGTATGCCCCACAAATGTTACCATAGCAAGACTGTAACAATTTATAATGCTATAAAGCATGCTGTTGGTCTTATTATCAACAAAAACGTCAAAAGCATGGTCCTTGCCAAATAATTAATACCTGTATTATGCATATTCATCGGAAAAGTTGAGACAGCTTTCTACAGTGAGTGAAGAGGCCAAGAGCGTGGTGAAGGAGAAGGGGACTTCAGTTGAGTTGAAACGCCAGCCTGCTCAACCCAAAAAGGCAAACAAGCTACAGCTGCTGGAACCAATTCAACACAAGTTCATAGTATAATTATGTTAATGACTTGGATATATATTTTCTGTATAAAAAAAAAGTTGTATTTTAATGAGAGGGAAACTCAATGCAAGAGTAGGGAATTCAGTTATGTTAGGCCGTAGTCAGACTACATTTGGAGTACTGCAGTTAAGCTAAAAGACTAATACTTGGAATGAGTAGATTGCCTTTTGAGAAAAGGCCAAACAGATCCATTCAAGAAGTTTTGAAAGTTGCAAACTTTCCACTTGCCTTAAAAAAAAGATTCCTCCCACCTGGAATGTGCTGCTAGAAATCTCATATTGCAGACCTCTCCCTGATTTGCTATTCAGTTCAAGTTGTGTGTGAATGACTTGAATGCTAAGATCTGCTGTTTTGTGATTATCTTACAGATGATCTGATTTGTTTTTTTTAAATATTTAAACTGATGGAAATGAGGTTCATTGCTCAATTCCAATATGTTCAGAAACGTCGTCATCGGATGGTGATGAGGTTAAAATTCAGACATTTCTTTATTAAACATTAAATAAAACTAATGTATTTTTTTCCTTCAAATTGGAATTGCCTCAAAGTATTTTTTATGTCTGTCTTAATCAGCTAATTAAAAAATATACACAGTCTTTTTTGAAGTCCTTGAAGTTTAGTATTTCTTTGGGAAATCATTTGTGTTGTAAAGTAATTTCCCAGAATTATCAGTTGGATATTTATAAATTTTGAAGTTCAGTTAGAGTGATTTTACAAAAGACATATTTAACTTTTTTTTAAAGCCTGCTTAGTGTTATCATTAGATCTGAGGAGATGATATAATATCATTTTAAAAAATATATAGCTGGAAGTTGCATTGAAGTTTTTTTGTATTCATGACAGGGCAGGCAGAAGTGGTTAGTAGCAATGTCACTGGGCTAGTAATCCAGAGCCCCAGGCTAATGTTCTGGGGACATGGTTCAAATCCCACTGTGGCAGATCAGATTTGAATTCGCTAAAAATAAAAACTGGTTCTATTCTCTTTTGTTCAGTGGTGGTAATAGCCTAGTGGTATTGTCATTTGCTGTCTAAAAATCCAGGGAAGGTTCTGGGGGGTGGGTGTGGGGGTGGGAGGTTGGGTGGGGCTGTGGGGGGGGGGAGGTGGGGGGGGGCTGTGGGGCAAGGGCGAGGTCCAAATCCCACCATAGTAGAATGCAAAGTCAATCTATCCAGGTATGCTGGCTAGATGGATACAGAACTTGGTTGGTTATAGAAAACAGAGGGTAGGGGTGGAAGGGTGCTTTGCGGGATAGAGATCAGTAACTAGTGGTGTTCTGCAGGGATCAGTGCTGGGACCTTTGTTCGTAACATATATAATGATCTGGAGGAAAATGTAGATGGTTGATTAATAGGTTTACAAATGACACCAAAATTGGTGGAGTTGCAGATGGTTAGGATTACCAAAGGATAGAACGGGATAATAGATTGTAGATTTAGACAGAGAAATGGCAGATGGAGTTTAAGCTGGGCAAATAGAAGGTGATGCATTTTGGAGATCAAATTCAGTTGCGAATTATACAATAAATAGCAGAACCCTGAGGACACAGAGGGATCAAGGTGCACTGAAAGTGGCAACACAGGTGGTCATGAAGGCATGCAGCACACTTGCCTTCATCAGCCATGGCATTAAATATAAAAGTTGGCAGGTTGCACTACAATAGTATAAAACCTTAGTTCAGCCATATTTGCAATTTGTCTGCAGTTCTGGTCACCACACTACCAGAAGGATGTGAATGCTTTGGAGAGTGTGCAGAGAAGATTTACCAGAATGTCGTCTGGACTGGAGGGTTTCAGTTATGAAGAGTGGTTGGATAAACTTAGATTATTTTCACTGGAAAGATGAGGCTGAAGGGCGACTTGATAGAGGTTTACAAAATAATGAGAAGAATGGATAGGATGAATGGTCAGAGGCTTTTTCCCAGGGTGCAAAGGTCAGCTACAAGAGAGCACAGGTTCAAGGTGAGAGAGGGAAGGGTTAGAGGAGAAGTGCAGGGAAAATATTTCACATAGAAGGTGATGAATGCCTGGTATGCACTGCCAGTGGAGGTGATGGAGACAGGCACATTAGCAATGTTTAAGGGACCACTTTGACTGGAACAACACATCCATCCTAGGACAAGCCAATCAGAGACACGCACGAGAATTCCTAGAAACATGGCAGTCCAACCAGAACTCTTATCAACAAACACATCAAATTGGACCCCCACTTACCACCCTCTGAGAAAAAAAAAGGAAATGGCATCACCATGGAAACCTAAACACATAAATAGAAAGCGGGTTATAACACCAGCTTCATTGATGATGTTACCTAGTATGGTGACGAAATGTCTGAAAATGAACCTTTCACCTCAGCGAGCAAACTTACATCCACATCCTAATAATCTTATATGTTTCAATAAAGACAGATTTTGTTTATGTGATTTTAATTCTTCTATTTTTAAAATTCTGCTTGGTGTGTGTCAGATCGAAGGAGCAGCTTACTGTGGCTCTTGGTTTTGGAAATCACAGCAGTTGGGCATTTGGGATCAGCAAAGAGGTGAAAACCTACTGGACACTGGAGCACCATTCTATGAAACCTACAAGACATCGGATGGAAAGTACATGGCTGTGGGTGCATTGGAGCCTCAGTTTTATGAGCAACTGATAGAAGGCAAGTGTGTTTCTTTTCTTTATGACTACTCTATCTGTTGTTCAGAAGTAACAGGTGTAAAACGTTGTCTCTGTTGGGTAGTTATGGCCCCAGAATCCAATCAACTGTTCATAAGTAATTTTAAGTTGGTTTATTAAGGAACAACAGTTTAGTTTTAATAGGTTAACTAAACAGACAAGAAAAGTATACAATCAATGATGGTTGAGTGTCTTAGACTAGTACCAGAGAATGAATGATTAAGACAGAGTATTGATCTCAGCAAATTGTGAAGGCAGTGTCCTGCTCTCCAGCAACAATGTTAGGGAACTCTTTCTTCCATCCTTCCTGGTCCATCTTTTTGTATAAAATAGGCATTTGCCTGACTAGTACTGCCACCTGAACAAGACCAAGCCCTAAATGAGGACTTGTTAATATAGTTTTTTCTCGAGACTGGGCATTTGTCCGACATCAATTATAGAGTCATAGAGATGTACAGCATGGAAACAGACCCTTTGGTTCAGCCCGTCCATGTCGACCAGATATCCCAACCCAATCTAGTCCCACCTGCCAGCACCCGGCCCATATCCCACCAAACCTTCCTATTCACATACCCATCCAAATGTCTCTTAAATGTTGCAATTGTACCAGCCTCCACCACTTCCTCTGGCAGCTCATTCCATACATGTACCACCCTCTGCGTGAAAAAGTTGCCCCTTAGGTCTCTTTTATATCTTTCCCCTCTCACCCTAAACCTATGCCCTCTAGTTCTGGACTCCCCAACCCCAGGGAAAAGACTTTGCCTATTTATCCTATCCATGCCCCTCATAATTTTGTAAACCTGTATAAGGTCACCCCTCAACCTCCGACGCTCCAGGGAAAACAGCCCCAGCCTGTTCAGCCTCTCCCTGTAGCTCAGACCTCCAACCCTGGCAACATCCTTGTAAATCTTTTCTGAACCCTTTCAAATTTCACAACATCCAATAGGAAGGAGGCCAGAATTGCACGCAATATTCCAACAGTGGCCTAAGCAATGTCCTGTACAGCCGCAACATTACCTCCCAACTCCTGTACTCAGTACTCTGACCAATAAAGGAAAGCATACCAAACGCCTTCTTCACTATCCTATCTACCTGCGACTCCGCTTTCAAGGAGCTATGAACCTACACCCCAAGGTCTCTTTGTTCAGCAACACTCCCTAGGACCTTACCATTAAGTGTATAAGTCCTGCTAAGATTTGCTTTCCGAAAATGCAGCATTTATCTGAATTAAACTCCGTCTGCCACTTCTCAGCCCATTAGCCCTTCTGGTTCAGATCCTGTTGTAATCTGAGGTAACTCTCTTTGCTGTCCACTGCACCTCCAATTTTGGTATCATCTGCAAACTTGCTAACTGTACCTCTTATGCTCGCATCCAAATCGTTTATGTAAGTGACAAAGAGTAGAGGACCCAGCACCGATCCTTGTGCCACTCCACTGGTCACAGGCCTCCAGTCTGAAAAACACCCCTCTACCACCACCCTCTGTCTTCTACCTTTGAGCCAGTTCTGTATCCAAATGGCTAATTCTCCCTGTATTCCATGAGATCTAATCTTGCTAATCAGTCTCCCATGGGGAACCTTGTTGAACGCCTTACTGAAGTTCATATAGATCACATCGACTGCTCTGCCCTCATCAATCTTCTTTGTTACTTCTTCAAAAAACTCAATCAAGTTTGTGAGACATGATTTCCCACGCACAAAGCCATGTTGACTATCCTGAATCAGTCCTTGCCTTTCCAAATACATGTACATCCTGTCCCTCAGGATTCCCTCCAACAACTTGCTCACCACTGAGGTCAGGCTCACTGGTCAGTAGTTGCCTGGCTTGTCTTTACCACCCTTCTTAAACAGTGACACCATGTTTGCCAACCTCCAGTCTTCCGGCACCTCACCTATGACTATCGATGATACAATTATCTCAGCAAGAGGCCCAGCAATCACTTCGCTAGCTTCCCACAGAGTTCTCGGATACACCTGATCAGCTCCTGGGGATTTATACACTTTTAACCGTTTCAAGACATCCAGCACTTCCTCCTCTCTAATCTGGACATTTTGCAAGATGTCACCATCTTTTTCCCTACAGTCTATATCTTCCATATCCTTTTCCACAGTAAGTACTGATGCAAAATATTCATTTAGTATCTCCCCCATTTTCTGTGGCTCCACACAAAGGCCGCCTTGCTGATCTTTGAGGGGCCCTATTCTCTCCCTAGTTACCCTTTTGTCCTTAATATATTTGTAAAAACCCTTTGGATTCTCCTTAATTCTATTTGCCAAAGCTATCTCATGTCCCTGTTTTGCCCTCCTGATTTCCCTCTTAAGTATACTTCTACTTTCTTTATACTCTTCTAAGGATTCACTCGATCTATCCTGTCCATACCTGACATATGCTTCCTTATTTTTCTTATCCAAACCCTGAATTTCTTTAGTCATCCAGCATTCCCTTTCACCCTGACAGGAATATACTTTCTCAGGATTCTTGTTATCTCATTTCTGAAGCCTTCCCATTTTCCAGCCGTCCCTTTTACCTGCAAACATCTGCCTCCAATCAGCTTTCGAAAGTTCTTGCCTAATTTAGAACTTCAACTTTTAGATCTGGTCTATCCTTTTCCATCACTATTTTAAAACGAATAGAATTATGGTCGCTGGCCCCAAAGTGCTCCCCCACTGACACCTCAGTCACCTGTCCTGCCTTATTTCCCAAGAGTAGGTCAAGTTTTGCAACTTCTCTTCTAGGTACATCCACATACTGAATCAGAAAATTGTCTTTTCTGAAATTATCTTTCTAAATAACGAATACAGAACAGATATCTAAAATATCAGGATTATCACCTCTCTCTGTCCAACTCCTAGTTTGAGAATTTTTTTAATGTTGTGCGAAGGATAAAGTCCTGGCCATCTCTAAATGCTTACATAGATAAGGGGGAGCATGGGATGCCATCTGACCAATTTGGAAATGTCAACATAGAAGCCTGACCCAGCTGACCCTGTATTTCCACGGACTGTTTATAATGCTTGTTTGTTTCGAATTGGCCTTTCCAATGAGGGAAAACCATTTCTGTTGCAGCTGTTTTATAAGAATTTATGCAATACAAAAAGTACTATTTTATTGAGGGCACCAATTTCTTACACAGGTAAAAAGTAGCATGCAAATTATCTGTTCATTAAATCCTAAACTACTGATTGCCTTTCAAAATCTGCCACTGCTGTTAATCCGTCTAGCTGGCTTGTGGAGCTAGATATATTGTAGCTCTGTATTGAGTTGTGAATGCATGGAATGCATTCCCAGCTGTGGCGGTGGAAGCAGAGTCATTGGGGACATTTAAGCGACTGCTGGACATGCACATGGAAAGCAGTGAGTTGAGGGGTGCATAAGTTAAGTTACTATATTTTACATTAGGATTAAATCTCGGCACAACATCATGGGCCAAAGGGCCTGTTCTGTGCTGTACTTTTCTTTGTTCTATGTTGTATTGACTTTTGGAGTTTACATTGCCAGTTTATTTGCTCATTCTAAAAAAAAAGGGCTAATGCATGATCCAGATGAAAAATTACAAAGATTTAGGTGACAAACTCCAATTCTATTTAAGATGAGAGTGTACATCTGACCCACGTAGTTCCTTTCTGCTCTCCCCACCTCCACCTCAATCTGAGTGGATCAAATAATGAGGAACAATTACAAGAATAGTAATTACAAGAATAATACTCAGACTAGTTGGGGTGATTAGTTTCAACCTATTTAAAGGGAAACTAGATCTGTAGACGAGGGAGAAAGAGTTGAAAGGATATATCGATAAAGTTGTGGAACTAAATAGAATGGACCTTTGTGGAGCATGAACAGTGGCTGTAAATTCTCTGTAAACAAATTTCTTACCACTGGGTGGCACTGCAGAACTGCCTCATTTCCCCTGCAGAATTGCTCAGCTTCCACCTGAACATAGTCAGTTTATCTGGAGAATCAGTCAGCTCAGTTGCTGGATTACAGATTGCAGAGTGATGCCAACACCAGTTGAGGTTACCATGAAGGGCTCTCCTTCTCAACCTGTGCTTTCTTGCAAAGTGTGGTGGCCCTCAAACCACCATTTCTCTGTAATGAGAGAGCAACCCTATGGCCCAGTAGAATTATGGCATCTTATTCTGTTTTTCTACCTGTTGCATCTTTCAGAACTTTAAGTTAGCATTTCTCTCTTTGTTTTAAGTTTTAGTAAATGCTCATTACAAGTTTTAACTGTCCTCATCTCATTTTCTAATACTTCATAGGCCTGTTGTCCTACTCCTTTAATCTGGTTGGTCTCATACTCAGCATAAGGAAACATGATTGTGGTTGTTGGAGGTCAGTCATCTCTGCCTCAGGATATGAACATAGAACATAGAACATAGAACAATACAGCACAGAACAGGCCCTTCGGCCCACGATGTTGTGCCGAACTTCTATCCTAGATTAAGCACCCATCCATGTACCTATCCAAATGCCGCTTAAAGGTCGCCAATAATTCTGACTCTACCACTCCCACGGGCAGTGCATTCCATGCCCCCACCACTCTCTGGGTAAAGAACCCACCCCTGACATCTCCCCTATACCTTCCACCCTTCACCTTAAATTTATGCCCCCTTGTAACACTCTGTTGTACCCGGGGAAAAAGTTTCTGACTGTCTACTCTATCTATTCCTCTGATCATCTTATAAACCTCTATCAAGTCACCCCTCATCCTTCGCCGTTCCAACGAGAAAAGGCCGAGAACTCTCAACCTATCCTCGTACGACCTACTCTCCATTCCAGGCAACATCCTGGTAAATCTTCTCTGCACCCTCTCCAAAGCTTCCACATCTTTCCTAAAGTGAGGCGACCAGAACTGCACACAGTACTCCAAATGTGGCTTAACCAAAGTCCTGTACAGCTGCAACATCACTTCACGACTCTTGAATTCAATCCCTCTGCTAATGAACGATAATACTCCATAGGCCTTCTTACAAACTCTATCCACCTGAGTGGCAACCTTCAAAGATCTATGTACATAGACCCCAAGATCCCTCTGTTCCTCCACCTGACCAAGAACCCTACCATTAACCCTGTATTCCGTATTCTTATTTGTTCTTCCAAAATGGACAACCTCACACTTGGCAGGGTTGAACTCCATCTGCCACTCCTCAGCCCAGCTCTGCATCATATCTAAGTCCCTCTGCAGCCGACAACAGCCCTCCTCACTGTCCACAACTCCACCTATGAGACCAACCAGATTAAAGGAGTAGGACAACAGGCCTATGAAGTATCAGAAAATGAGATGAGGACAGTTAAAACTTGTAATGAGCATTTACTAAAACTTAAAACAAAGAGAGAAATGCTAACTTAAAGTTCTGAAAGATGCAACAGGTAGAAAAACAGAATAAGATGCCATAATTCTACTGGGCCATAGGGTTGCTCTCTCATTACAGAGAAATGGTGGTTTGAGGGCCACCACACTTTGCAAGAAAGCATAGGTTGAGATGTATTTCTTGGGCAGTCCCCTAGGCTCTGGTGGTTTCAGTTATTACATCAATGATACTTTCTGTTATTTGCAGCAGAGAAGTCCCTTGATCCCAGGATGATGTCAATTGAGAATTGTCAATTGAGAATAAGATATAAAAGCAGAATTAGGGAATTCAGTCCATTGAGAGTCTGCTCCATTATTCAATCATGGCTGATATATTTTTCAAGCCCAATCTCCTGCTCTCTTGCTGTAACTTTTGATCTCCTTCTTAATCAAGAACCTATCTGTCTCAGTCTTAAATACTTCAACTACTTGGCCTTCACAACCTTCTGCAGCAACCAGTCCCACAGATTTGATGCTCTGACTGAAGAAATTCCTCCATACTTCAGATCTAAAGATTCATCACTTCGTTCTGAGGCTGTGTTAATGTCAGTGCTACATTGCATTTCAGGGAGAGCTTCAGACTGCATTAGCAGCATTTTCTTTGTATTTCCTTGAAACATTTTCTATAAGCAACCTGACAAGGAGATGCTTTTTAAACATCCAGACATGGGCAAGTGACAGATTAGTGCAGTTATTGCAAAAAATCTGGAATTTCAAGTCTAATGATGAACATAAGACCATTGCCAAATATCAGAAAATAGATCTGGTAAACAAATGTTCTTCAGTGAAGGAAATCTGCTCCCTTACCTGATCTGGCCTACATATTACTCAAGATGTGGTTGCCTCTAATTGGCCCCTGACTAGCCACTCAGTTAGGTAAAAACAATGAACTACTGAACTGCTGTGCTTTTCCAGCACCACTCTACTCCAGAATCTGGTTTCCAGCATCTGCAGTCATTGTTTTTACCTAGTTGATTTTAATCCTACTGCGAATCCTCTTGCAAGGATGCCTGCCTTGAAGAAGTTTCCTCCTTTCTCTACAAGAATCTCAGGGAGTCCCTCCCCCACAGCAACTCCCAGGTCATTTCCTCTGCCCTGAAGCTCTTCAACCATGTCCTGAAACAGACTCACTACTACAGCCACATTTGCTTCCTCAGTGTCTGCCTCCGTAACCAATTCATCCCACACAGACTCGGACCATCTTTCAACCAGCAGAGTTCGGATCGAACAGGACAAACAGTACAGACTACAGATTCAAAAACACCAGCAACAGTTCTCCTTTAAGATCCTCCGCTCCACGCTCGCAGCAATGCGCCGGCACCTAACCTCTCTACAGTCTGCCCTGCCTCAGCTGAAGGCCACACTCTCTAAGAATTGCAAAGGACCCCTCCTTTACTATATTCTCAGGAGAATTCATACTCTCAACGAACAATATTTCAACACCGTCTCAAACATCAAAAACTGTAAGTACAACACACTTTTATCTACCTACCTTCATAATCAGCGCTCCTCAAACATTCCAGTAGATTCCCCCGGCCTGTGGAACTGCTCGGACCCATTAGCCATGAGGCTGGTGCAGCCACCACCCCCACGCTGATTGATGACGTCACTTCCGCCCTCATCATAGCCTCTTCCACAGCCACTTCCATCCCTCACAATTCCTCATGCACCACACATGACATCACTTCCGCCCCTCACATCATCGCTGATGTCACATGCTCAGTGACTTCCGCCACCCCCCCCCCCCCCCAGCCGTGTTTGCCACCACTTCCACCCCCACCAACGCCACTAACCTGCATTCTGATGACATGTTCCCCGCAGATCCCACTGTCACCATCCCTGCCCCTCAGAACCCTGAGGGGAACACCACCCCTGCTCATGACTCCACCCTCATTCCCCCTAACATCACAACCACTCCAGTTACAGGCTCCACTCCCAGCTCCACACCCACACTCTGGTTTTTACAGCACTGACATGTCTGCAATCGGTGAAGGAAGTTGTGCCCAGGTCACTTAACTAGGAGGACTGTTTGAGTCCATGCATCTGCTCAGCCTCAGATGGAAGACATACCCCTGAGCTCTGTGTTAAAAAAATGATAAACCTGCACAGACAGACATAGGAACATCAGTGAACTGAAGTGAAATGCGTTGAAGTCTTTCCACATTTTACTATTATGGTGGCTGCAGCTTGCAAGTGCCTGACTGCCCAATTCCTGCTTTTGAGACACAGAACCAGCAGAGCACTTAGTGGCTCCTCCATATTTGCCTGGTCTGTCACGTTTAGTCAATTACAAGGGAAGAAAGTCACGGGGCATTGATCTCAATCCAAACCCCTTCTTCTCAAGGACACAGAATGGGGCCAACAGACAAAAGAAGGAGGAACATTGGACATGTACCTCAGCAGATTTTTCTCAAGACACTCCAAAGATGCCCTGCCTTCATCCCTCTTGTACCTGTAATCCCAAGGCCTACAACAAGTCAAGCTGAGGAATGCAAGAGACTCCTAAACGGTTGAAAGCTGCTCGGGGATGCCTACCCAAATCTTCAGAATAGGCTGTAATAACATGCAGCAAGCTCCTCCAAGCCAGCTGCTGAAGTTGGGCCTTCACCTGTTTGTATTGGGAGGGAGAAGAAGAAAAGATATTTTTGAGGGCAGTTTTGTGGTAGAGGTGTTCAAGCATTGTATCAAGTCAACATTATTGTCAATAATTATTCATTTTTACTGTTACATTATCTGTTGTAGTCTTATTGGCACAATAATACCAGGTTCATGAGTGGAAATGGGCTCACCAAGATCACGAGGGGACAGGATAGAGTAAATAGGTAGAAGGTAAAAACAATGACTGCAGATGCTGGAAACCAGATTCTGGATTAGTGGTGCTGGAAGAGCACAGCAGTTCAGGCAGCATCCAAGGAGCAGCGAAATCGACGTTTCGGGCAAAAGCCCAGAAGCTTTACCTGCTTGTAAAAAAAAACTGAATGAGAGGGTGAAGTGAAATGAAGTGCAACTGAAGCAAGGGTGATGCGATTTAATTTTATCTACAGCGAATAGTTAGTGTATGGAAAGTACTCTTTGAAATATAGTGAAGGCAGGCTCAATTGAGGCATTCAAGAGACTTTGGATGATTATTTGAAATGGAGTTTAGGGTAAAGGCAGGAACTTAGCATTAGGTAGTAGGCCCAGGCACCATGTTCCTAATGACTACCTCCTCCGCTGAGAAGTGAAACAATGTGGAGCATCTTCCACCTACAAATGGATTTGCTGTATTACGATCGCCAAACTTTGATACCTTGCTCTTTCATAATCAATAAGCCGCTGACTGTGGTTATCCTCATCTGTCAGGGAATCATAAATTGTAGTTTGCTGCCAAGGTGCTACAGAAGAACCTCGGGGACTGAGTTGAAAAGCACATTTTATGGAGGAACCAAGACCTGAGATATCAAAATGATACCGACCCTATGGGAAAGATGGCAGAGTTGGCGATGCATTCCCGCATTTCAGGAAGGAAAGTTTTATCCTTTGTCTGTACTTTGCAAAGTAACAGTGTAACATTTAAGACTGTGAGATGACAAATCGGTTAATGGTAAGGTCCTGGGGAGTGTCACTGAACAAAGAGACCTTGGAGTTCAGGTTCATAGTTCCTTGAAATAGATAGGATTATGAAGAAGGTGCTTGGTATGCTTTCTTTTATTAGTCAGTGCATTGAGTAAAGGGAGGTCATGTAGGACACTGGTTAGGCCACTTTTGGAATACTGTGCGCAGTTCTGGTGTTGAAAGAGTTCAGAAAGGATTTATAAGGATGTTGTCAGGGTTGGAGGATTTGAGTCATACGGAGAGGCTGAATAGGCTGGGAGGGTAATTTCCCTGGAGCATCGGAGGCTGAGGGATCCTTTGTAGAGATTTATAAAACCATAAGAGGCTTGGATAGGGTGAAAGACAAGGTCTTTTCCCTGGGGTGGGGGAGTCCAGAACTAGAGGACACAGGTTTAAGATGAGAGGGGAAAGATTTAAAAGAGACTTATGGGGCAACTTTTTCAAGCAAAGGATAGTGAGTGTATGGAATGAGCTGCCAGAGGAAGTGTTGGAGGCTGATACAATACAACATTTAAAAGGCATCTGGATAGGTATATGAATTGGAGGGGTTTGGAGAGATATGGGCAAGTGCTAGCAAATGGGACTAGATTAATTTAGGATATCTGGTCAGCATGGACAAGTTGGACTGAAAGGTCTATTTCCATGCTGTATATATCTATGACTCTAATGGGCAAATCAGCAGGGTGGCATAAATGTGACAAATGGCTCAGGACATCCAGAGTTATCTTTAGTTCTGCTCTTCAGTCATTTCCCTTGAAGTCTGTGAGTATGATTTCAGAACTGCCAGAACTCTTGTCCTGATGCCTCTCCCTTTGAATGCTGTATGGCAGTCAATGACAGTTGTTGTTTGTGGTGGAGTTGGAAAAGATGGTCTCTGTGCTTTCTTCTACATTTTTCTCTCGAACAAAAGTTTTCCATCATTCTATGAATTCCCTGTCTGTATCAAAAGTCATGTCTCAGCCGTGTTATGAAGAGCGCCATGTTCCATTGAGGCTTGTTGACCTCAGATTATAAAGTGGCAATCAGTACAATTTAGAATTAGATGCTCTGACACATGTTGATTTCCAGACTAGTTCTGAATTGAATGCAGATGAATGTTTAATCAGAATACCTATGAGTTTTTACTCTTTATCATGGAATGTGAACATCACTAGCAAGGACAACAGTTTTTTTTTAGATTAGATTACTTACAGTGTGGAAACAGGCCCTTTGGGCCAACAAGTCCACACTGCCCCGCCGAAGCGCAACCCTCCCATACCCCTACATCTACCCCTTACCTAACGCTACACAGGCAATTTAGCATGGCCAATTCACCTGACCTGCACATCTTTGGACTGTGGGAGGAAACCGGAGCACCGGGAGGAAACCCATGCAGACACGGGGAGAATGTGCAAACTCCACACAGGCAGTCGCCTGAGGTGGGAATTGAACCCGGGTCTCTGGCGCTGTGAGGCAGCAGTGCTAACCACCGTGCCGCCCACTAATTTGTTGTCCCTAATTGACCTTAAAGTAGTGTGGCTTGCTTTATTACTTCAGCAAGTTATTGACTGGTATTCCTGTTATGGTACTTTACAAACGTGCTTTTTTTCTTTAAATATTACAAATTTAGCAAGTTTTTGCAGTTAAAACCACTTATTTACATTGTTGCTCTGTTTTGTGGCTCCTTTTAATGTCTTAATTTTGCCTACTAAAATGAGAAGATCAGTAATTATAATGTTAATGCTAGATGCCTTTTTTAAACAAAATCTGTGTAGTCTACATACATTAGGAGATTTTTCACACTGAGGGAAATTATGTATTTGGAAATACTGATGATTCAAAGAATATTGGACAGCATGGTTAGCATGCTGCCTCACAGCGCCAGAGTCCTGGGTTCAATTCCCGCCTCAGGCAACTGTCTGTTTGCGTATTCTCCCCGTGTCTGTGTGGGTTTCCTCCGGGTGCTCCGGTTTTCTCCCGCAGTCCAAAAATGTGCAGGTTAGGTGCATTGGCCTTGCTAAATTGCCTGTAATGTTAGGTGAAGGGGTAAATTTAGAGGAATGGGTCTGGATAGGTTGCTCTTCGGAGGATTGGTGTGGACTTGCTGGGCTGAAGGGCCTGTTTCCACACTGTAAGGAATCTAATCTAATATTACTTTATTTGACCACTGTCTATTTGTGATTCTAATAATCTTTCTCGATTAGCCAAAGCCAAAGCATGGGTGGTACATTGGGAAGGTTTGTGATATTTGGATTCCAGACTTGTTACACTGATGTAATTTGAGTTTCCCCGTCTCTTGTTACAAGAAACTGGACGGACGATCTGGCATATACCAGATCACCAAGAGAGATGGGAGAGTACAGTTTTGTCAGTTAAGAAACATTTGGGCTTGTACATGGATGGCTTTGAGAAATGAAGCAGTTTCGATAAGGGAGCTTAAGATGAAGGAACCCTTAGTGATCTGCAGTTGGAGAGGGAGAAGAGGTAACATTCTTACAATTGAATAAAGGCAACTACAGAAGCATGAGGGAGGAGAGGGGAGAATTGACTGGGAGAGGAGCCTAGTAGAAAAGACAATGGAACAGCAATGTCAGAGGTTTTTCAGAGTAATTCAGGAGACACAACAGAGATTCATCCTGAGGAAAAAGAAGCATGGTACGGGGAGGATGAGGCAACCATGGCTGACCACGGATGTCAGGGATAGTACAAAAGCAAAAAGAGAAAGCATATAATGTGGCGAAATGCTGTGGGAAATCAGAGGATTGGGAAGCTGACAAAGACAAACTGAGGGCAACAAAAAAGAAATAAGGAGGGAAAAGATTAAATATGAGGTTAAGTTAGCCAGTAATATAAAGGAAGACAGTAAGAGTTTCTTTAGATATATAAAGGGCAAAAGCAAGGTAAATGTAGACATTGGGCTGCTGGAAAATGACACTGGAGAGATAGTAGTGAGGAGCAAGGAGATGGCTAAGGAACTGAATAATTCCTTTGCGTAAGTCTTCATGGAGGAAGACACAATATCAAAAATTCAAGAGTGTGAGGAGGCAGAGCTGAGTATGATGGCCATCACCAAGGACAAGGTGCTAGAAAAACTGAATGGCCTGAAGGTGGATGAATCGCCTGGACCAGATGGACTACACCTCAGAGTTCTAAGGGAGATAGCTGACGAGATAGTGAAGGCATTAGTGGTGATCTTTCAGGAATCGCTTGAATCAGGAAGTAGGCAAAGATGGAAAATTACAGACTGATTAATCTAACCTTGGAAGTGTATGGTAAAATAGGGCAAAGTCAGCATGGCTTCATCAAGGGGAGGTCTTGCTTGACAAATCTGCTAGAATTCTTTGAGGAAGTAATGAGCAGGTTAGACCAAGGAGAACCAATAGGTATTATTAACTTGGTCTTCAAGAAGGCCTTTGACAAAGTACCACACACGAGACTACTGAGTAAGTTAAGGGCCCATGGTGTTAGAGGCAAGGTGCTAGCATGGATAGAAGGTGGCTGTCTGACAGAAAGCAGAGAGTGGGGATAAAAGGGTCCTTCTCAGGATGGCAGCCAGTGACAAGTGGTGTTCAGCCAGTGACAAGTGGTGTTGGGACCTCAACTTTTCATTTTCTACATTAACAATCTAGATGAAGGAACTGAGGGCATTCTGACTAAGTTTGCAGATGATACAAAGATAAGTAGAGGGACAGGTAGCATTGAGGAGATGGTGAGGCTACAGAAGGATTTGGACAGATTAGGTTGCGGGCAAAGAAGTGGCAGATGCGCTACATTGTGGGAAAGTGTGAGGTCATATATTTTGGTAGGAAGAACAGAGGCATGACTATTTTCTAAATGGGAAGACAATTCAGAATCTGAAGTGCAAAGAGATTTTGGAGTTCTAGTCCAGGATTCCCTCAAGATAAACTTACAGGTTGAGTCAGTTGTTAGGAAGGCACATACAATGATGTATTTATTTTGAGAGGACTTGGATATAAAAACAGGGATGTACTCTTATCTTATTACCTTATTAACCAAGGCTGACCTAATATTCCTTCTCTGTGATGCACCTTGAGATGCTAAACAGTGCAGTCTTTGCAATAAAATCCAAATATTAAAAACATTTACTTTTAATAAGGCTCTAGTCAGACCACATTTGGAGTATTGTGCGCAGTTTTGGGCCCCATATCTCAAGAAGTGTGTTCAGAGGAGGTTCATGAGAATGATCCCAGGATTGAAAATCTTAACACGTGAGGAATGTTTGAAGACTCTGGGTTTATATTCGATTGAGTTTAGAAGAATGAGGGGGGATCTAATTGAAATGTACAGAATACTGAATGACCTAGACAGAGGAAGTTGGGAAGATGCTTCCGTTAGTAAACAGTTTAGGGCCTGAGGGCACAGCCTTAGAATAAAGGGAAGACCTTTTAGAATGGAGATAAGGAGGAACTTCTTTAGCCAAAGAGTGGTGAATCTATGGAATTCATTGCCACAGCAGGCTCTGGAGGCCAGGTCATTGAGTATATTTAAGACTGAGATAGATAGGTTCTTGAGTATTAAGGGTTACAGGGAAAAGACAGAATGGGGTTGAGAATCTCATCAGCCATGATTGAATGGCTAAGCAGACTTGATGGGCTGAATGTCTTAATTTCTGCTCCTGTGTCCAATGGTCTTATGGTTAGCTGTGGAGGGTTATGGACCAAACACAGGCAAATGGGACAAGATTAATTGTGAAAACTGGACGACATGGACAAGTTGGGCTGAAGGGTCTGTTTCTGTGCTATAAACCTCTGACTGTATGACTGATTGCCCTACTTCTGTTCTTATATCTTATGATCTTGTTAATGTAGATGCTAGCTTTTTGTGATTCATGGATGAGGATTCCCAAATCTCTCCAATGTCCTCATACTTCTTACTGACACATATCTCACTCCCTGCTGCATCATTGTCAACCATGCTATCATCCATCAGAGCTCTGATTTCTGAATTTTCTTGCTTAAACCTCTCCACCTCCTCTCTCTGCCCTTTAAGGCTCTGTCTGAAACTTGTCTTATTAACGAAGGCTGACCTAATATTCCTTCTCTGTGATGCATCTTGAGATGCTATACAGTGCAGTCTTTGCTATAAAATCCAAATATTAAAAACAACATTTACTTTTAATAAATATTTATGATCTGGAGATTGCAAACCCAATTTGTCATATGCAAAAATAAGTTTATTTATGGAGTCAAGTTCTAAATGCCCTCTTTATTTAGACCCTCATCCTATCCCAGGACAACAATCCCATTCAGACTTACTTTGCTCTTCCTTGATCAGTTAGCTTCTTTTTCTATTTTCTTTACAGCCTTGGACACCCTATTTCAGTACTTCCTAAACTATTTTCACCATGTCTCCAATGCAAGGCTTGTTGTGACCTGTCTGAAGGGGTGCTGGGAGGTGTGTGGAGGGATGATAAGGAGATCCTTGAGAGTAGAGAACTGCATGTTAGAGTGGGAGTGCAGCTGTTATAACTGAAGTCAGTGTTCCATGACAACCATGCTGTGTACCTAAGATTCTGGACCTAGGTACCTTTGTACCTGAGATGGCACTGTATGTGGTGACTTAAACTTTTCACTGTATTCATCTGAGTACATGTGACAAGAAAGCCAATTTAATTCCAACTTTCAGAAGTCCTGGCAACTCCATTGTGTTAAGTCAAGGTGGCCCAAAGCTCTCAAATCAGATACTCTTTCAGTTTCTTTAAATTTCCTAGAATTGAAAGCTATACCGTGATTGATGTCAATTTTTTTTTAAGTTAACCTGTTTTTCTAATTAATTGATACCAGGAGATTTGAATGGCTCAGTATGCACAAGATGAAACAGTTGTGGGCTGGATTGAAAGAACTTGCAGACTTCATTTGTTAAATCAATCATAACTTGACATCACTACTATAATTAAACTGAGAGTACTGAACAAAGTTTGTGAGAAGATTTGTTGCTCGGGTGCTCGTTGTGGTGGTTCTGTTCGCCGAGCTGAGAATTTGTGTTGCAGACGTTTCATCCCCTGTCTAGGTGGCATCCTCAGTGCTTGGGAGCCTGCCGGAGGAAACATCACCAAAGCGCTTCACAGGAGGCTCTCAAGCACTAAGGATGTCACCTAGACAGGGGACAAAACGTCTGCAACACAAATTCCCTGCTGAGAGTACTGAAGGCTGGCACTGTTGGAACAATGCTCAAAGCTCTATTTGGCAAGGTATGGTAACTGCAGATCTCCCTAGTTAATTACTGAAAGGTCAAAATTATGACTCCAGTAAAGGCAAGTTAACGACAACAACGTTCTGAAGTTTTCTCATCAATTAATGTGTTTTCTTGTCATGAAAATTGGCAGACCTCAACAAATTTGATGTTAACTTTAATGTAGCAATGTCCAGTATCTCAGATGTATAATCTGAATTGCAACAGTATATTTCCATGGTTTCAACTGTTTCAATTAATATGTTAATAAGGATGCAATTTAGGGAGTGATGGTTTATGTAAAAAGTACAATTAGTTGTATAATTTGAGCACTTCAACATAAATGTTAGTAGCAGACAAAACTAAATGCCGGCAATGTCACATCATACTAATGTTTTATAAACAATTTTCATGAATATTCCCAAGAACTGACTCATCTGTCTGTGCTTAGTTATATTCATTACAAATATTAACTGCTCAGTTCCAAAGGTATCAATTTATTCATAAGCAATGAATTAATGAACTTTCTATGCTTGGTCAAAGGATCAGCATTAAAAATGAAATCCCTTTAAAGGTAAACCAAACACCTGCTGAGTCAACTGAGAACACTTGATGCTCAGTGGCCTTCCAAGCCAGGAGGCAAATGTTCAAGTGCCAACTGCTCCAAGGTTTATCATTACATCTCTGAAGAGGTTAGTTCGAAAATACCCTATTTTATAAACTTTCAAACTCAGTAACAGTGGGGCGAGAAGGTGTTGACAATGAAGCAGCATCCATTTCACATTCTGAGCAGTCATGCAATTTGGAGCCAGAGGGGCAGGACACTTCAGGAAATTGAGACTGGTACACATACTGATTGAGAAGAACATGAAAAGACTATCTCATGAGAATCACTTGCCCAAAGTATTTCCTAACAATCTGAGTCAGATGACTGGAGGTTGGCCATGATAGGCAAAATTCCTGAAAATATATAAATTAGCTGAATTTCTGGGATGAGGTACAAGGAGTAAAAATCATGGATTGACAATGGGGAAAGAAAATCGGCAGCTGGAAAAGTCAGCATTGGTACTGGCTTGGAGAATACATTTAGGTGGAAAAGGTCATATACAGTAGAGAGGATTTTTAACAGGCAATCTGATAGGAGAAATCCAGAAAGATCTCAACATGGGAAAAGATGTTGATGCTGAACAAAATGACCAGGTAGCATTTGTAATGTAGAGCTTTCTTGGACAATGGACAGAGGTCCTACGATTGGCAGGTGTTTGAGGCTACTAGTAGATTGGAAGGTAGGTTGATGAAGAAGGCTAAACAAAGACATTTACAGATCTGGAAGAATTTCAAATATATTTTGAAGTTGACAATGGAGAGCTGTCTGCTTTGTCACACAGTTAGATTTGTACAGAAAGGTTCCAATGGATGGGATCCATAACACCGAGGCTAGGTTTTTAGCTAGATGTTTTAATGCATATTTGGAGGTAAGAGAATTTAGGGTAAACCCCTACAGATTGAAAGGTGATTTTGAAACTCTTTTTAGCTATTTTAATAACTTTTTCTTGGAGGTGTAACTCTAAAAAATATCAAACAGTATTCTTCAGATTAGTCTACTCATGTCGAATGTATTCATACAACCCCCAAAGAAAGCACCAGGAAGAGAGAGGAAGTTCTGATGATTGTGTATGTATGTTTATGGCCTAAATGGCACTTCTCAGCTACTTTTCAGTAAAGATAGCTTTGATTTCATGTTCTTGGGGCATTGTGAGAAGGGCTACTGGAATTGCAATGTTAACTCTGTTGTCTATTCACAGCTCCTGCCAGATCTGCTGAGTTTCTCCAGCAATTTCTGCTTTTGTTTGTTTCTTAAGGGCATTAGCTTGGGTTCCAGATTACCGGTCCACTGACCTTCCCATTATACCGCCAGCTCATCATTAGATTAGATTCTGAACACACTTCAAAAACTCTTTCTTCATTCACCATCATATGTCCTTTATATGATTACAATCCCAGTCTATAGTAAATACTTAAAGTCACACATTACAACTACTCCATATTATAATTTCTGCACCTTTCTATAATTTCCTTGCAAATATTTTCCTCTGTGTTGACTACTAGATGATGACCTGTGAAATTCATTGAGGGGTGGACAAAGTTAAAAATCACACAATACCAGGTTATAGTCCAACAGATTATTTGGAAGTGCTAGCTTTCAAGGTGCTGCCTCTTCATCAGGTGTTTGTGCACAAGTAACTGTTGAAAAAGCAGCATGTCAAAACCTGTTGGACTATAACATGGTGTTGTGTGATTTTTAACTTTGTCCACCCCAGTACAACACCAGCACCTCCAAATCATTGAGGGGTGTAATTGTACTCAGCATTTCTTTCTTGTAGCGAAATATCTTTTGTCCATGACCCAACTAAGATATCGTCCTCCGTTCAGTGCTCCAATATCTCTTTAATCAATGCCTCACCCTCCTCCTTTCTTCCAGGTTTTTCTTGATCATGTTGTATCTCAAAATATTTAGTATCTTCCATTTTTTAAACCAGGTCTCTCTTTCCATCCAAACCGGAGCTCAGTGACCTTATTTGCCAGTCTATCCTTTCATATTCATTGACTGTCAGTCGAATTTCGATTTTATTACATTCCCCTCTTACTTTGAACCTGCTTAATGCCTCACTATTTCTTATTTGGTGCTATTTTTGTCTTCCAATTTGCAGTGCACTTTATTTTTCCTCCTTTGTGTTGCTCCTTGGCTACTATTTAGGCTATATTAGTTGAACCCTCCCTCACCTCCACTAGCAAATTGCATGACAAGGACATGATAATAACCCAACATTATCCTGTGCAGAAGTAGTTCATATTGAAGCTGTGCCAGCAATCTGACAAAATTGAATAATTTGCTGCAGCTAAGAAGTGCATCTACTGAAGTTATGTTGTACAGTTTGATAATTTGCTCATTTCATGTTTATAAAAGAAGAGCTCCTCAAATAATGATGGGCATTTCAACTGAAATGAGAACAGGTGATGTCCTATCCAAGTTCAGTAATTCTGAACTGAGCATAAGCCCGATGGTGGCATTTTGATTTATCAAACGGGGTTGACCTTTGTATTACAATAAATAGCACTGTTTATACTCACCCTAAAGGTGGTCTACATGTATCCCTTCTTTTCCAAATTCCCCAATTTCTAACCATAAGCTTCCTATTAAAATAATAGAAGAGAAACCAGAAGATTGAAAGGCAAATGGTATCACATTCCCATTTCAGCTACTGCCTAGGGATACTGTCATTTGCACATGAAATTCTAAATTTTTGCTCAGCTTTATGATTTTATTTTTCTGAACCACCAATTCTCAATCTTTTGCTCCTTTTCTGTATTCCAACTCCTTTATTTCTCATTTGTGTTAATACATGCAATAGGAGTACATGTTAAAGCACTTTTTTGGACTTATGAGGATTATTAGCATGAGGATTATTCCAGTCAGCTGCTTTGTATCTCCTGTGCAAGCAGACTCATACAGCAGCTACTGCTTGCATGAAATAAGCTTTCAAATTTGTCAGAGTCCTGTTCTCGACTTACCAAGCATGGTGAAAAAGATGTCAAATAATTTACCCGCCTGTGCAAGATAAGGCATTTTGGTGAAGGTGTGTATGTTCATATCTTTGACAAATATAGTTTAGAAAGTTGAGGATGTAATCTAAAGACAATTTTTACTGCGTGCGATGTAATTGATCCACGATTGACCTAACCTGCACTTTGTGGTAAAACTAAACTTAGTAAGATTGTTATTAGAAATGTTAGCACAGTCAATTTTCATTGCATTCCACTGTTGTGACAATGGAAGGTACAGAGGTGTATTGAAGTTATTTTGTTTAAATAAGAGTTCAAAGGGAATTGCAGGATCATGAAGTGCATAAACTATTTTGTGATTTAAAACTCCACATTCCTCTGCTTAAAACAAAAGACTTTAGGACAGGTTGTAATAAACAGATAAGAGTTTTTACAATGTCAAAAGGTTTTATAGCTTAAACTTTTCAAGCTCAGGGAGTTATTGATATCATTGGAGTGAGAGAATTAAACAATATACAGGGTTATTTAGAGAACATGGAAGAATGCCATGAGGTGAAATGCTTATTTGGAGAGCTAACACAGACACGATGAGCCTGTAACGTTTCTGTGATTTTGTTTAAAGCCTTCCCTTTCAACATCCATAAAGCCAACTTAAAGCAAAGCAAGACTCCCAGGTTAATCCTGAACACTGCCACAAGGCTTCCCACAGATCAACTTGGGTTTTTATTGAACAAACAATTGGTTTCCTGAAGATATACTTCCATTACCTGGGCTGCTTCAGAGGAGCACTGCAATATTTGCTGGACAGTCTCTCCAGAATAATGTTTATTTTTTGTTCACTACACAACCTAACACAGTGACGGGGTGAGTATTTAGAAGAAGAGATGATGAATAAGCCACCTGCCTCCTCAGACATGAAAGATGGGAAATCTGATGGATAAGCTTGGAAGTTAAAATCAATGCTGAAGAAACCATGGGAGTTGTGAGATGAGACAGACAAGCCCAAGAGAACCTCGTAGTAGCCAGATTAGAGAGTTAATGACTTTGCATAATTAGTTTTGGAGGCACACAAGTAGAATAAAGTGATGATGCATAAATTTTCCATCCTCAAGGGAATGCTGGAAAAGCACAGCAGGAAGGGCCCTGATGAAGGGCTTATGCCCAAAAATGCGATTCTCCTCCTTGGAACCTGCCTAACCTGTTATGCTTCTCTGGCACTACACTCTCGACTCTAATCTCTAGCATCTGCAGTCCTTACTTCCTCCCCACCCTCGAGGGAATATGTGTTCATGATGCTCTGCTAATCATATCGTTTACATTTATTTGTTCTCTTTGCACCAATAAGTTCCTAATCAGTTGATAAGCAAAGCATCATGATGGAATTCTTTAGGCTTATATGGGGGCTGTACTTGTACCAAACAAATATTTGGTTGCAAGGAATACTCATCTGTCATAGGTATGGAGGAGGTCCCTGTATTATAGCCATGTATCTCTCATTCTCTTTCCCAGAGGTTTTCCTCTTCCCAGACGAGACCTGTCATGAGGGTGTCAACAATCTTTGTAACCCTGCACCTCAAGCACATGTAGCATCTAGTGTGTTCATCTCTCCTCATGTTATCTGAGAAGAAAGTGCAGAGCTTTTAGAAGTACAAACTGATTGGCTCAGTGAGAGGGAGCAATGGATGGAAGCATCCATGACTCGGGGATGCGATGATAGCCAAGTACATAACTGGCAAATACAAATAGGTCCACTCAAACAACTTCTCCACAGCAACCACCAGCTGATCCACGGAGGCAGCTTTGTCCTCTTCCACTTGATGTCACCACATCAGACAAAACTTGAACATACCCATCCGCCATACACTCAACTCTGTGGGTGATCTCTGCCACATCTTCCACTGCTTGCCTCATCATCTCAGTTATTCATAAATGACAAGATAAGAGGCTTATCATCTGTACTACACTGGGCTTCGCAGACTCCAGCAGTCTTCCATGTTAGAGAGTCAGTCATTTCTTCCTCTGCCAGGTTTGGACCCATACCAATGTTGTGTTCACCAGAGTGTGACCCTGAGCCTATTCCAGAAGCATTCCACTCCTCCCCCGTCAATCCCCAAGGTGAATGATGGTTCAGGGTGTGATGGAATGCTTTGACAGTGTTTCTTCTGAGAGTTCTGGCTGTTCCTCAGGAATGATCTGTGGGACTGGGAGAGATGGGCCCGGGTGTTTGGACTCTTTCTTTTGTGGCCTTGGATTGCAAATGGGATCCAGAGGCTGCAGAGAATAGCATAAAACTTTATAAGCATTGCAAGGTACCCCTTACCCAAGTTTTATTAAGTTTTCGGTGGTTAAAATGTGGCTGGTAATTATTGCCTGGAGGATTTCTCACAAGATGGCTGTTTCTCTTGTTGTCCTGTCAGCTCAGCAGCCTGCTCCACAAATGGCATGAGCACCCTGATTTTTGGCACGTCACTCTCAGTCCATTCATCCTGTTTGTGCCCCTTTGTCTCCTGCGGTAGAGTACAGGCATCAAGAGACCTTAGAAGGGGTACATGAGCAATTTTTCCTGTATTGAAAGCAACTGATAGAGATGTGAATCTCCAGAGCTGTGATTGTTCTTGTGTGACACTTGAGAAAAAAATGTGGTATGGGGAAGCTATGAATGGGAGTAAAATGTGTTTGAGTGTTGAAAGATTAAAATCAACCATTTTTTATATGATATCTGTCTGATATTCAAGTGAGGTCCTCATCTTGATATCAGCTTTTCTCATGGTATCTTTGTCTTGTGCAAGCCTTTGATGAGAAACTACATGATGTATGGATATCCCTAGTGCTGATGACAGATGAGTGACATGATGGTATATGAGTTGCTGAGCACTTCGCTCCTTTTCTGTTTCAAGTGTGCCGCTTAAAAATGGGAGAGAGACAATAGTACTGTGGTGCATGGGTATGTGCAACAACAAACATTAATTGCGCAAGGTATGCCACAGTACCTGGCAGTTAATCACGCTCGTTCTAACTCATAGGAGCATAAAGACATGAGTAGTCAGTGGCATTTTCCCCAGCAGACTGTAAAAAAAAAACATTCATTCTTTTGAGGCACCACATCCGATCATGCCTTGGGCTCCACTGACACTAACCACCACAGCCACCATCAGCCAGGCTGCCTTGGTGTCATAGACCAGCCTCCTGTTCTTATCTTTTCATAAGGAGAATCTCCTTTCATTTGCAAACACCATGTGTATCACGACTCCAGACAAGTATCCCTAAACCAAAGCACTGCTGTCTTACCAACTCAATGACATATCGAGAGGGTGATAAGAAAAAGTTGGTCCATGGCCCTGGGTTGCAGAGATTTGAGTGTTGTCTGGATGTTTTTTAGATGTGTTGTCTGGATCCTGAAAGGTGCTGGAGAGGCAGAACCTTCTGCCTACCCAGCAACAGAATTTGACATTTAAATGAGCACTTGCAGGTAATGAGCTCAAAACATTATAATCTCATTGGAGAACCTACCTCCCAAGCAGAAGCCCCTCTTTTGGGCTAATGTCCCCATTTAACTTCTAAAATGAAAATTCCATCCATTGACTTATATCTCCACCTCCTGCAATGAAACTTCCTGAGTCATTCTATGAAACAGTTCATGCATTGTATGTTTAAGACTACAAACCTGTACCTGTTACTAAAGATGAATAGATTTTAGATTCTGTTGAGCCATTTTCCTTTCCAGAATTGCTGTTTTTAGCTGAGAGCGCTGACCATGCTAATTTGCATGTATGTGTAAGGAAAACTTTTAAACAGTGAAGTTAGTATTGTTATTTTTATGACATTTTTCCTGCGGTAATGCTTGACCAAATACTGTCTCAGCAGATAACCACATGATTTTGCAGCTGATACCAATTCTTGGTAGAATTGACCTT
This sequence comes from Chiloscyllium punctatum, assembly GCF_047496795.1. Taxonomy (NCBI): domain Eukaryota; kingdom Metazoa; phylum Chordata; class Chondrichthyes; order Orectolobiformes; family Hemiscylliidae; genus Chiloscyllium; species Chiloscyllium punctatum. The sequence goes on from NC_092739.1 coordinate 123,522,028, forward strand.
TATAGTTAAACAGTCTTGTGTATTCTCTAGAAATGAAATGTGTTTGAGCTCCTTAGGAGGAAGAGCCACAATACTGAGTTTGCTGAACTATCTGAGTTTGATAGTCATTCTAGTATTTGAATTTGCCATGTCTAGTTTTGTGCTGTTAATAGAAACAACACTAATGTGAAGCCAAAATTGTGCAAGACTTGTTGAGGTGTTTTTCTTTTTTCTCTCAGTTTTGATATAACTAGTAATGTCCAGATACTGCAAAAGGATTCTTAAGAAGTGAATGTTGCTGGAAATGCCAGAATTGATTGCCCTTAGTTATCCTTGAGAAAGCAGTGATCAATCATTATCTTGAACTGCTGCCGTCCATATGCTAAAAACACTCCTACAAGTATTGGATGTTCAAGCTCAATACTTCTAAGCTTAAAGAGCAGCGAAGGATAAGAGTTTCTCGGGTTGTAAATTCCAGGAGGTGGTCACCCCACAAGTAATGAGAGTTCCAATGGACAGATAGGTGACCATTTGGAAGTCAACAAGTAGGCACGGATATTTGTGAAAGTGCTACTGAGCATTGGAGATAATTGGGAACAATGTCATCTTCAAATAGTGCCAGGGTAAAATAAATCATGCAGAGGGTACAAGTAATCTTCAGAGAAAAGGGAGTGAGCCAGAGGGTGTGGTACCTGTCAGTACCAATGACATAAACAAACATTGAATTTGTCAAGACAGATTTTCAGGAACTAGGGGTAACTTTGAATGTTCAGACTTGAAGGAGGTAATGAGTGTATTACTTCAAGTGTTACTCTACTGAGAATAGAAACCTACACTAGTGGGAAACAGTTCAAAAGGCAGCTTACAACACATCCCAAGGGCAATTAGGGATGAACAATAGATGTTGGTCTTGCCAGAGGTGCTACACTTAGGAAAATTATTTTTTTTAAATGAAGATGGGGAGAATAAATATGTGGCACGAGCTATGGTGCAGGAGGAAGTCCTTCAGATTCCCAAAGCATTAAGAAAACTTCTGGGATAGGAAGCATCTCCTTAAAAGAGGTTTCATCACAACATGACTGGGTCCAACATACAGCAAAGTTCACCGTTGTGATTGGGAATAATTTGGAATTAATTGACCAGGGAATGGTACCATTGTTTTTTTTAATAAAAAGGGTTGCCCTATTTAAATATAGAAATAGGATGATTTGTTTGTTTCCCACAAAGTAGTGGTGAGTCTTGGTAACTCGTAGAGACATGGAGATCTACAGCATGGAAACAGGTCCTTCAACCTCACTTGCCCTTGCCACCTAGTTTTCACAATTAAATTAGTTCCATTTGTCTGCATTTGGACCAGATCCCTCTGTACCTGACTTATCCATGTACCTGTCTAAATATTTCTCAAATGACAAAATTGTACTCGCTTCCGCCACTACCTCTGGCAGCCCATTCCAGACACTTGCTACCCTCTGTGTGAAAAAACTGTACCTCTCCCCTCTTACCTTGAACCGATGCCCTCTAGATTTAGACTTTCCTACCATGGGGAAAAGCTATCAGTTACCTACCTTATCTATGCCTCTTATGATTTTATAGACTTTTATAAGGTCACACCTCATTCTGCTATGCTCCAGGGAACATAGCCCTGGCCTATCCAAACATAGAACAATACAGCACAGAACAGGCCCTTCGGCCCACGATGTTGTGCCGAACATTTGTCCTAGTTTAAGCGCCTATCCATGTACCTATCCAATTGCTGCTTAAAGGTCACCAATGATTCTGACTCTGCCACTCCCACAGGCAGCGCATTCCATGCCCCCACCACTCTCTGGGTAAAGAACCTACTCCTGACATCCCCCCTATACCTTCCACCCTTCACCTTAAATTTATGTCCCCTTGTAACACTCTGTTGTACCCGGGGAAAAAGTCTCTGACTGTCTACTCTATCTATTCCCCTGATCATCTTGTAAACCTCTATCAAGTCACCCCTCATCCTTCGCTGTTCCAATGAGAAAAGGCCTAGCACTCTCAACCTATCCTCATACGACCTATTCTCCATTCCAGGCAACATCCTGGTAAATCTCCTCTGCACCCTCTCCAAAGCTTCCACATCTTTCCTAAAATGTGGCGACCAGAACTGCACACAGTACTCCAAATGTGGCCTTACCAAGGTCCTACACAGCTGCAACATCACCTCACAAGTCTTGAATTCAATCCCTCTACTAATGAACGCTTATACACCGTAGGCCTTCTTACAAGCTCTATCCACCTGAGTGGCAACTTTCAAAGATCTATGAATGTAGACCACAAGATCCCTCTGCTCCTCCACCTTACGAAGAACCATACCATTAACCCTGTATTCCGCATTCTTATTTGTCCTTCCAAAATGGACAACCACACACTTGACAGGGTTGAACTCCATTTGCCACTCCTCAGCCCAACTCTGCATCATATCTAAGTCCCTTTGCAGCCGACAACAGCCCTCCTCACTATCCACAACTCCACCAATCTTCGTATCGTCTGCAAATTTACTGACCCACCCTTCGACTCCCTCTTCCAAGTCATTAATAAAAATTACAAACAGCAGAGGACCCAGAACTGATCCCTGCGGAACTCCACTTGTAACTGGGCTCCAGGCTGAATATTTACCATCTACCACCACTCTCTGACTTTGATCCAACTGGCCAAACTTCCCACTATCACATGCCTCCTGACTTTCCGCATAAGCCTGACATGGGGAACCTTATCAAATGCCTTACTAAAATCCATGTACACTACATCCACTGCTCTACTCTCATCCACATGCTTGGTCACCTCCTCAAAGAATTCAATAAGACTTGTAAGGCAAGACCTACCCCTCACAAATCCGTGCTGGTTGTCCCTAATCAAGCAGTGTCTTTCCAGATACGCATAAATCCTATCCCTCAGTACCCTTTCCATTTCTTTGCCTACCACAGAAGTAAGACTAACTGGCCTGTATTTCCCGGGGTTATCCCTATTCCCTTTTTTGAACAGGGGCACAACATTCACCACTCTCCAATCCCTTGGCACCACCCCCATTGACAGTGAAGACGAAAAGATCGTTGCCAACGGTTCTGCAATTTCCTCTCTTGCTTCCCACATAATCCTAGGATATATCGCGTCTATCCTCAAGTTTTTCAAAATGCCCAACACATCTTCCTTCCTAACAAGTATCTCCTCTAGCTTACCAGTACGTTTCATATTCTCCTCTTCAACAATATGGTCCCTCTCATTTGTAAATACTGAAGAAAAGTACTCATTCAAGACCTCTCCTTTCTCTTCCAACTAAATACAGTCTCCCCCTACTGTCCTTAATCGGACCTACCCTCGTTCTCATCATTCTCATGTTTCTCACATACGCATAAAAGGCCTTGAGGTTATCCTTGATCCTACCCACCAAAGATTTTTCATGCCCTCTTTTAGCTCTCCTAATCCCTTTCTTCAGCACCCTCCTGGCTATCCTGTATCCCTCCAACGCTCTGTCTGAACCTTGTTTCCTCAACCTTATGTACGCCTCCTTCTTCCTCCTTACAAGACATTCAACCTCCCTCATCAACCAAGGTTCCCTCACACGACCATCTCTTTCCTGCCTGACAGGTACATACATATCAAGGACACGTCGTATCTGTTCCTTGAAAAAGTTCCAAATTTCAACAACATCCTTCCCTGACAGCCTGTGCTCCCAATTTATGCTCCTCAGATCCTGTCTTGCAGCATCGTATTTACCCTTCCCCCAATTGTATAACCTGCCCTGTTGCACGCACCTATCTCTCTCCATAACCAAGGTGAAAGTCACAGAATTGTGGTCACCATCACTAAAATGCTCACCCACTAACAAGCCCATCATTTGTCCTGGTCAGTTACCAAATGCCAAATCCAATATGGCCTCCCCTCTGATCGGACAATCTACATACTGAGTTAGAAAAGCTTCCTGGACACACTGCACAAACACCGCCCCATCCAATCTACTTGATCTAAAGAGCTTCCAATCAATATTTGGGAAGTTGAAATCGCCCATGACTAATACCCTGTGACTTCTGCACCTTTCCAAAATCTGTTTCCCAATCTGTTTCTCCACATCTCTGCTGCTATTGGGGGGGCCTATAGTAAACACCCAACAAGGTGACTGCTCCTTTCCTATTTCTGACTTCAGCCCATACTACCTCCAAAGGCAGATCCCCCTCAAACTGCCTTTCTGCAGCTGTTATACCATTTCTAATTAGCAACGCCACCCCCCCCTCCTTTTTTACCACCCCCATTAATCTTCCTAAAACATCTGTAACCAGGAACCTCCAACAACCATTCATGTCCCTCTTCTATCCACATTTTCGTGATGGCCATAACATCGTAGTCCCAAGTACCGATCCACGCCTTAAGTTCACCCACCTTATTTCTGATACTCCTTGCGTTGAAGTATTTTCACTTGAGCCCATCTGTGTCCGCAAGTATTCCCTGTCAGTGCTACCTTCTCCACAGCCTCCCTATATTCTTGGACATCCTGAAAAACAGCTAACCTACTTGCTGGACTACAAGTCTGGATCCCATCCCCCTGCCAAATTAGTTTAAACCCCACCGAAGAGTGCTAGCAAACCTACCTCCCAGGATACTGGTGCCCTTCTGGTTCAGGTGCAACCTGTCCTGCTTGTACAGGTCCCACCTTCCCCAGAATGCAGTCCAATTGTCCAAATACCTGAAGCCCTCCCTCCTACACCATCCTTGCAGCCACGTGTTCAACTGCACTCTCTCCCTATTCCTTGCCTCACTGTCACATGGCACCGGCAACAACCCAGAGATGACAACTCTGTCCATCCTAGCTTTTAGCTTCCAGCCTAACTCCCTGAGCTTCTGAATGACCTCCCCACCACTCTTCCTACCTATGTCGTTGGTGCCGACGTGCACCACGACTTCTGGCTGCACACCCTCCCCCTTAAGGATTCTGAAGACACGGTCCAAGACGTCTCGGACCCTGGCACCCGGGAGGCAACAAACCATCCGAGAGTCTCGCCCTTCCAGCTGAAGTAGCATCCTAGTAATTCTTTTCTTCACTCTTACTAGTTTAATAATATCCTTTCTATAACAGGGCACCCAGAGCTACATGCAGAGCCCCAACATCTTGTACAGCTGCAATAAGGCATCCCAACGCCTCTACTTAGTGCTCTGATTGATGAAAGCAAGCAAGCAAAAGACTTTCTTCACCAGCCCGTCTCCATGTGACTCCACTTTAAAAAAGCTAAGAACCTGTGCCCTTAGATCTCTTTGTTCTATAGCATTCCTCAGGGCCCCACCATTGACTGTGTAAGTGCTGCTGTGGTTTGACCCATCAAAGTGCACCACATTGTATTTATCTAAATTAAATTCCATCCGCTATTCCTCAGCCCATAAGCTCAGTTGATCAAGATCTCATTGCATTCCCATATAACCTACTTTACTGTCCACTCTTCCACCAATTTTGGTGTTATCTACAAGCTTACTAACCATACCTTCTAAATTCTCATCCAAATTGTTTGTATAAATGACAAATAACAGTGGACCCAGTACCGATCTCTGTTGCACACCACTGGACACAGGCCTGAAGAACAACCCTCTACCACCATCCTCTGTTTTCTACCATCAAGCCATTTTTGTGTCCAATTCGCTGGCTGTCTCTGGATCCCATGAGATTTAACCTTACTCAACAACCCACTATGTGGTACTTTGTCAAAGGCCTTGCTAACATCATGTAAACAATATCTACTACACTGCCCTCATCAACTTTCTTGGTCACCCCTTCAAAAAACTCAATCAACTCAATACATTTATTCAACATTTCTGAAAAGACAATGGAAGCTGTGCCTTTGAATATTTTAAGGCAAAGGTGGATTGATTCTTGATAACAAAGGTATGAAAAGTCATTTGGTAGGTGAAAATATGGATTATAGGTTACAATTAGTCATAATGGTCTTAAATGGTAGAGCAAGCTTCAGGGACTGAATGATCTATTCTTGCTCCTCGTTTGAACGTTCAAAGAAAAGTAGAAAAGATGAATAAGGTCCTTCCTGGAGAAGAAAGGAGTGTCATAATTTGTGGGCGGCACGGTAGCACAGTGGTTAGCAGTGCTGCCTCACAGCACCAGAGACCCGGGTTCAATTCCCGCCTCAGGCGACTGTGTGGAGTTTCACATTCTCCCCGTGTCTGTGTGGGTTTCCTCCGGGTGCTCCGGTTTCCTCCCACAGTCCAAAAATGTGCAGTTTAGGTGAATTGGCCATGCTAAATTGTCCGTAGTGTTAGGGGCAGAGGTAAATGTAGGGGAATGGGTTTGGGTGGGTTGCGCTTCGGCAGGTCGGTGTGGACTTGTTGGTCCAAAGGGCCTGTTTCCACACTGTAAGAAATCTAATCTAATCTAATCTAATCAAGTAAAAGCCCGACTAAGAAAGTCACTATTAACAATTCTCAAAACTCACTCAGACTAAGAAAGACTATAAGGAGTACATACACAAGTTTACAAGGTCTGTCAATACATTGTAGATATTGTAAATGTATTGAATTAATTGTCTTGAGCTCCAAGTACAAAGGCATGTGGGATAATGATATTATAAGAATGAAAATGTGGCCTGAAAATGCTGAGGACTGTGTGCTTAATATTCAAGTGTATTCAGAAAAGGGAGTCAAATGTAGAGTTGGACTAAATAACAAAGAGATTATTGCAAAGGAAAGATGTACTGAAGGATAAAAGACAAACTTAATTTGGTTAGAGTTAAAAAGGTATGTGACTAAGCTGCTGGGCATCTTCTGTAGATCTTCAAAATAGTGTGACAGGGCTGCAGGGAAAGCTATAAGATGTGCAATAATTATAGAATGATAATATTAATTACTTAATATTAATAGAGATATTGTTACAGTAAGGATAGGAGGATGATGAAATTTCTGAAGAATTGTAAAGACCACATCTTTTCATTTTCTTTTTTTTTAATTGTGGACTAAAGTGGGGGCAAGAGCAAGAAATGTGAAAGGAATTGCTGTACTTTTTAAAGGCAAGTTCCAGTTATTCCATGTGTTATTTGCTCTGCTGTTTGTTCAACTGATGGTGTTGAAGTTTAATGCAGACGAGCTGGCACCAGGGTGTATATAAAATAGGATTCAGCCAGCAACAAGTAGCTGATTTAGTCTGTGGGGTGGTGACCACTTGTCTTCTGCCTGCAAGCAACTATGTGGTTGCCTCCCAGGTACAGGGTCATTCTGCTATAACATGCATTTTGTCCGTATGGATTGGTGAATTGTGGAAGTTGTTTGGATAATGCGAACTGGGTATAGCAATTTTCTACTAACGATCTTCTGCAGTGTGATTTTCTGCAGTTGTTTTCTATAGTGTGAGGTTGCAGAAGAACACAACTGTCGCATTATAGTAGAACAACTGTAATTGATCAGCTTATGGGTGTGAATGAGACAGCTATAAACCTTTGGACCATCAAAAGATGAAGCAATGCCCTTTACTTAAGTGCTTTTATTACCTAAAGACTGAAGAAAGCTAGTTTATTTTCCATCACCACTTGCTGTAAACTTGCTTTTAACCAAAGGTCAGAGACTTCCTAAGGTGTGAACCAGTCACTCTGTCCCTCCAACAAAGTAGTGAAAGTATTTGGAGAAGAGCAAGATCAAGGAGCACCAAGCTCTGACAAGGCAAAAGGATCATCTCAACTACACCTGGGGACAAGTCTTCCCAGCTTTTTCTTTCCTTCTACCCACAAAACCATTGCAAGGATGCCTACCTTGAAGAAGTTCTCCTCCTCTCTCCACAAGAATCTCAGTGAGTCTGTCTCTCTCACTGCAACTCTTTGCTACCTTCTCCCCAGCCCCACCCCCCTCTCATTTATCTCTCCATCGTGGAGGCTCCCTCCTTCAGTTCTGTTGAAGGGCTTTTGCCCGAAATGTCAATTTTCATGCTCCTCAGATGCTGCCTGCCCTGTTGTGCTTTTCTAGCACCACTCTAATCAGGACTCTGATTTCAATAATCTGCAGTCCTCACTTTTGCCCATTTTTTTTCCCCTGTCAGCATCTCTGTATAGGGGAGTTTAAAAAGGGAGTTAAGAGTTTGAACTAGTATAGTAAGTTCAGTTGATTACCAATAGTTATTATTTATTATAAATAGATTCTATTAAGTACAAAAACCTGCTAATCCAGAGACCCAGGTAATATTCTGGGGACCTGAGTTTGCTATGGCATATTATGGAATCTATAGTTAAGAGATTAATGATAACCATGAATCTATTGTCAATTATTGGAAAGTTCCATATGGTTCATCAATATTCTTTAGGGAATGAAACTTTCATCTTTACCTGGTCTGGTCTGTGACTCCAGACCTATTGTCATGTGGCTGATTCTTAACTGCCTTCTGGGCAATTAAGTATGAGCGATAAATGCTGACCTAGGCAGTAACACCGTCACCAGGTGAATGAATAATAAATAAAAGAAAGCCTGGTCCATGCTTCCTGCTAATATGAGTCATAAATTTCAGGTAACTCGAGGATTTTATGTAATTTGATAACAGTCTTTAGCTTTTGTGATGATTCTGAAAACAGTGAGGCTGAATTTACAGGGAGGCATGGCAGTACATTCAAGAGACTTTCCTGTACATTATTGGACCAACAATGAAGGAAGCATTGTTATTAGTCAGGAAATGGTATTGGGGAAATTGATGGGATCAAACCCAGCTAAGTCCCCAGGGCTTGTTGCTTTGCATCTGAGAATACTTAAGGAAGTGGCCCTAGAAATAATGGATATATCGGTAATCGTTTTGCAGCATTCTGTAGATTCTGGAAGAGTTCCAGTGGGCTGGAGGGTAGCTAATGTAACTCCACTCCCTTTAAAACAAAAGGCGGGAGAGAGAAAGTAGGGAATTATAGGGCAGTTCACCTGACATCAGTGGTAGGAAAAATGCTGAAGTCAATCATTAAGGATGTTATAACTGAGCATTTGGAAAGCAGTGACAAATATCAGTCCAAGTCAACATGGATTCACTAAAGGGAAATCATGCTTGACAAACCTTCGGGAATTCTTTGGGTATGTGACCAGTAAAGTAGTCAATAGTGAATCAGTTGATGTTGTTTATTTGGACCATCAAAACGCTTTTGACAAGGTTCCACACAAGAGATTAATAAGCAAAAGCAAAGCTCATGTTATTGGAAGTAATGTGTTTACATGTTTAAAGAGCAAGACAGGAAGCAGAGAGTTGGAATAAATGGGTCCTTTTCAGAGTGGTAGGCAGTGATGAATGGGGTGCCCCAGGGTTCAGTGCTGGGACCTCAGTTGTTCACAATATATATTAATGATTTGGACAAAGGAATTTAATGCATTATCTCAATTTCCAAATGACACTAAGCTGACTGGAGGATGCTAAGTTTATGGTGACTTGGACAGACTGGTTGATTGGGCAAATACTTGGCAAGTACAGTATGATGCGGATAAGTGTGAGGTTATCCACTTTGTTCGCAAAAACAAGAAAACAGCTTATTATCTGAATGGTGGCAGTTTAAGAAAAGGTGAGGTGCTATGAAACCTGGATGTCATGGTGGAACACTCATTGAGGGTTGGCAGGTACAGCAGGTGGTGAGGAAAGGTAATGGCATGCTCTCTTTCACAGCGAGGGGACTTGAGTATAGGAATAACAATGTCTTGGATACCTTAAGTATTGTGTGCAGGTTTTGACCCCTAGTCTGAGGAAGGACATTCTTGCTATTGAGGGAGTCCCAGTTCGCCAGACTGATGCCTGGGATGGCTGGACTGACAAATGAGGAAAGACTGGAATGTCTAGGCTTGTACTCACTGGAATTTAGAAGAATGAGGGGGATTCTCAAAGAAACATGAAATCCTGATGGGTCTGGACCGATTAGATGCCAGAAGAATGTTTCTAATGTTGGGGAAATCTAGAACTAGGAATCACAGTCTAAGAATAAGGGTTGAGCCATTCAGGATTGAAATAAAGAAGAAATTCTTCATTTAGAGATGTGAACCTGTGGAATTCTCTCCCACAGAAACCTGTTGGAGCCAGTTCATTAGATATATTCAAGAGGGAGTTTGACATGGCCCTTGCAATTAAAAAGATCAAGGAGTATGGGGCGAGGGCTTGAATGAGATACTGAGATTGCATGACCAGTCATGATCATATTGAATGCTGGTGTAGGCTCGAAGGGCCGAATGGCTTACTCCTGCACATATTTTCTGTGTTTCTATTCCTGGATCTGTTCCTGGAGAAAGCAGGACCAATTAGAACAAGTGCATGTGTGGGAACACTTGATCAAAAGTGGTCTTAACCCATTTTGAAGAATGGTCACTGGACCCGAACCATTAACTCTGATTTCTCTTCTGCTGAGATTTCCCAGCAATTTCTGCTTTTGTTTCAGATTTCCAGCATCCACAGTTCTTTCAGTTTTTTAACATAATCAGGATGGGAAGGGTCTACCATCAGGTAGAAGATACAAAAGTTTGAAAACGAATATGAATAGATTTAAGAGCAGCTTCTTTCCCACTGTTATCAGACTTACGAATGGACCTGTCATATATTAGAGTTGATCTTTCACTTACCCTCTCAATAGCTGTAACACTATATATTGCATTCTGTTCTATTACTCTGATGTCGATTAAGTAGTGTATGATTTGCATGGATAGCACATAAAACAATACTTTTCACTGTATCTCAGTACATGTGACAATAATAAATCAAATAAAATCAATAGATTTATAAAAACATGAGAGGCATAAATAAGGTGAATAGCAAAGATCTTTTGCCTCAGGTCAGGGTGTTCAAAACTAGACTGCATATTTTTAAGGTGAGAGGAGAAAGATTTAAAAGGTACCTGAGGGGCAACATTTTCGCACAAAGGATCGTACATATGTGAAATGAACTGTCAAAGGAAGTGGTAGATGCAAGTACAATTACAACATTTAGAAGATATTTGAACACCTAGATGAATAGGAAAGATTTAGAGCGATATGGGCCAAACACTGGTAAAGGACTAGTTTAGTTTGGAAGACTTGGTCAACATGGACGAGTTGGACGAAGGGTCTGTTTCCATGCTATATGACTGTATGACTCCTGAGCTCAGCTTGCTTAGTAACCTTCTTTTACTTAATCTTTATATGATCTCTGCCTCTGGGACTACCCTTTAGTGACATCTTCCTTATATAAAGCAGGTGAAGATTCTTCCCTTTACAAGGATTAACAGGATATCCTAAAGGTTTGGAGCATCCAGTTCTTGTCATTTCTGTGATTTCAGTAGGAATTAGGACAAATCTACAACAGTTCTATCCTGAACTCAGCTTTTAATACTTTTAGTTATATGCTCTAATTGTTTTCGGAAATGGCTATTATGCTTTTCTGAGCCAAAATCTTTCTGAATAATAATATTGAATAAATTAGCTACATATATTGATGTTCTGAAGAAGGGTCTTTCAGACTGGAGGCCTATGACTAGCAGTGTGCCTCAGCGATTGGTGCTGCGTTCACTGCTTCTTGTCATTTAGATAAATGATTTAGAAGTGAATATAGGATGTATGGTTAGTAGAGTCGCAGATGGACATGGTAGTGAAGAAGGTATGCTTGCCTTTATTGGTCAGTGCATTGGTTATATGAGTGGGGATGTCATGTTGTGGCTATACAGAACATTGATTAGGCCATTTTTGGTCGACTGTGTGCAATTCTGGTCCTCTGCTACAGGAAAGATGTTAAACTTGAAAGAGTTCAGAAAAGATTTATAAGGATGTTGCCAGGTTTGGAACATTTGAGCTATGAGGAGAAGGTGAATAGGCTGGGTCTGCTTTTCTGGAGTGTTCGAGGCTGAGAGGTGAACTTACAGAGGTTTATAAAATCATAAAGGGCATGGATAGAGTGAATAACCAAAGTCTTTTCCCAGGGTAGGGGAGTCAAAAACTGGAGGGCACAGATTTAAGGTGAGTGGGAAAGGTTTAAAATGAACCTAAAGGGCAACCTTTTCATGAAGCGGGTGGTATGTGCATGGAGTGAGCTGCCAGAGAAAGTGGTGAAAACTGGTACAATTCAATGTTTAAAAGGTATCCCTTATTGGGATCGTATTATAGACCCCCTAATAGTCAGAGGGAAATTCACAAAACAAACTTGTAAGGGGATCTCAGCTATCTGTAAGAATAATAGCGTGGTTATAGTAGGGGCTTTTAAATTTTCAAACATTGACTGGGACTACCATTGTGTTAAAGGTTTAGATGGAGAGGAATTTCTTAAGTGCGTACAAGACAACATTCTGATTCAGTATGTGGATGTACCTACAAGAGAAGGTGCAAAACTTGACCTACTCTTGGGAAATAAGGCAGGGCAGGTGACTGAGCTGTCAGTGGGGAAGCACTTTGGGGCCAGCGAACATAATTCTATTTGTTTTAAAATAGTAATGAAAAAGGATAGACCAGATCTAACAGTTGAAGTTCTAAATTGGAGAAAGGCCAATTTTGACAGTATTAGGCAAGAACTTTCAAAAGCTCATTGGAGGCAGATGTGCGCTGGAAAATGGGAAGCCTTCAGAAATGAGATAACAAAAATCCAAAGAAAGTATATTCCTGTCAGGGTAAAAGGAAAGACTGGTAGGTATAGGGAATGCTGGATGACGAAAGAAATTGAGGATGTGGTTAAGAAAAAGAAAGAAGCATATGTCAGGTATAGACAGGATAGATCGAGTGAATTCTTAGAAGACTATAAAGGAAGTAGGAGTATACTTAAAAGGGAAATCAAGAGGGCAAAAAGGGGACATGAGATAGCTTTGACAAATAGAATTAAGGAGAATCCAAAGGGTTTTTACAAATATATTAAGGACAAAAGGGTAACGAGGGAGAGAATAGGGCCCCTCAAAGATCAGCGAGGCGGCCTTTGCGTGGAGCCACAGAAAATGGGGGAGATACTAAATGAATATTTTGCATCAGCATTTACTGTGGAAAAGGATATGGAAGATATAGACTGTAGGGAAACAGATGGTGATATCTTGCAAAATGTCCAGGTTACAGAGGAGGAAGTGCTGGGTGTCTTGAAACGGGTAAAAGTGGATAAATCCCTAGGACCTGATCAGGTGTACCCGAGAACTCTGTGGGAAGCCAGAGAAGTGATTGCTGGGCCTCTTGCTGAGATATTTGTATCATCAATAGTCGCAGGTGAGATGCCAGAAGACTGGAGTTGGCATATGTGGTGCCACTGTTTAAGAACGGTGGGCCTGACCTCGGTGGTGGGCAAGTTATTGGAGGGAATCCTGAGGGACAGGATGTACATGTATTTGGAAAGGCAAGGATTGATTCAGGATAGTCAACATAGCTTTGTGCGTGGGAAATCATGTCTCACAAACTTGATTGAGTTTCTTGAAGAAGTGACAAAGAAGATTGATGAGGGCAGAGCAGTCGATGTGATCTATATGGACTGTAAGGCGTTCGACAAGGTTCCCCATGGGAGACAGATTAGCAAGGTTAGATCTCATGGAATACAGGGAGAACTAGCCATTTGGATACAAAACTGGCTCAAAGGTAGAAGACGGAGGGTGGTGGTGGAAGGTTGTTTTTCAGACTGGAGGCTTGTGACCAGTGGAGTGCCACAAGGATCGGCGCTGGGCCCTCTACTTTTTGTCATTTACATAAATGATTTGGATGCGAGCATAAGAGGTACAGTTAGTAAGTTTGCAGATGACACCAACATTGGAGGTGTAGTGGACAGCGAAGAGGGTTTACCTCAGATTACAACAGGATCTGGACCAGATGGGCCAATGGGCTGAGAAGTGGCAGATGGAGTTTAATTCAGATAAATGCAAGGTGCTGCATTTTTGGAATGCAAATCTTAGCAGGACGTACACACTTAATGGTAAGATCCTAGGGAGTGTTGCTGAACAAAGAGACCTTGGAGTGCAGGTTCATAGCTCCTTGAAAGTGGAGTCGCAGGTAGATAGGATAGTGAAGAAGGCATTTGGTATGCTTTCCTTTATTGGTCAAGAGTATTGAGAACAGGAGTTGGGAGGTCATGTTGCGGCTGTACAGGACATTGGTTAGGCCACTGTTGGAATATTGTGTGCAATTCTGGCCTCCTTCCTACCGGAAAGATGTTGTGAAACTTGAAAAGGTTCAGAAAAGATTTACAAAGATGTTGTCAGGGTTGGAGGATCTGAGCTATAAGGAGAGGCTAAACAGGCTGGGGCTGTTTTCCCTAGCCTGTCGGAGGATGAGGGGTGACCTTATAGTGGTTTACAAAATTATGAGGGGCATGGATAGAATAAATAGGCAAAGTCTTTTCCATGGGGTCGGGAAATCCAGAACTAGAAGGCATAGGTTTAGGTTGGGAGGGGAAAGATATAAAAGAGACCTAAGGGGCAACTTTATCACGCAGAGGGTGGTACATGTATGGAATGACCTGCCAGAGGAAGTGGTGGAGGATGGTACAATTGCAACATTTAAAAGGCATCTGGATGGGTATATGAATAGGAAGGGTTTGGAGGGATATGGGCCGGGTGCTGACAGGTGGGACTAGATTGTGTTGGGATATCTGGTCAGCATGGACGGGTTGGACTGAAGGGTGTGTTTCCATACTGTATATCTGTATGAGTCTATGACTGTATGCGGTATCTGGATGGGTGCATGAATAGGAAGAGTTTGGAAGGATATGAACCAAATGCTAACAAATGGGACTAGATCAATTTAGGATATCTGATTGGCATGGATGAGTTAGACTGAAGGTTCTGTTTCCATACTCTACAATTCTATGACTCAAGTGTCGCTGGACCTGAAACGTTAACTCTGATTTCTCTTCACAGATGCTGCCAGACCTGCTGAGATTTTCCAGCAGTTTCTGTTTTTGTTTTATATGTTGATGATATTTTGCCAATTGTCAGGTTGTAAGATCTACTTAAAAGTTGTAGCCATCTTTGAAAAATATATTTTTTTGTTACAAATTATTTCATTTCTAGAGGTAAGATTTAATAAAAACAACCAGCATTCACCCAGCCCCATTACAGCAAACGAACTGCCCAAGACACTTGGCAGAAATACAGACTCAAAAATTGACACCAAGCTGAAGAATTAAACTATTGGGAGATGTCTAAGAACTGAATTAAAAAGGTCAGATTTAAGGAGGTTTTCAAGAACGAAAGATAGGTGGAAATGGCAGAGGGCATTAGGGAGGGAATTCTCTTTAATAGAAAATAAACTTAATGAAATCTGTCACCATTCATGAGAATATCAGCCAAAGTTACTAAGAAATCCATGTCAATAGAGTTTGAATCTGAATAATGTGGAAAGTATGATTTCATAATTCCTAACAAACCTTAGTTACAAATCGGGAAGAGCAAAGGCTTAGGGCCTAGTTATCAATGCAAAGCACTGTGCTTTACGCTTGACCAGCACTGATTGTCCTTTGCATCTTGACTCATTAATTAGCACTCTCAACTGAGTTAAAATTTGGTGTTATTCAAGAATCTCTATAGACTTTAGTCCATAATCTTGACAGACATTTTAACATACCCTACTGAAGGAATCTCATCACTGCAGTACTCCCACAATACTGCATGTACGTATCACCCTCAGTTTTGAAATTTAAACAGAAACCTGAAATGTCTGCTCAGCGCAAGGAGTTCGAATACTAAATGTTGTTGTTTTTAATCAGAATCTTTCAAAGTCAGTTCATTCTGAATTATAGGTCGGTTTTTTTTTATCAGTCAGATTTTGTGGTTTCCGTGTACAAGTTGACCTTATGATTAGATGCTCCTTTCTGTACATTGTTGTAGGTCTTGGCTTGGATTCCACCAAACTCCCCCCTCAGAACAGCCAATCTGACTGGCCTGAGTTAAAAAGAATTTTTACAGAAGCATTTGCTGCAAAGAGCCAAGAACACTGGACCAAGATCTTTGATGGAACTGATGCTTGTGTTACTCCTGTTTTGTCTTTCCAAGAAGCTTTCAGTCATCCACACAATCGAGAAAGGGGATCTTTTATTACTGCTCAGGATGGACAAGTCAGCCCGAGACCAGCTCCGGTCCTGTCCCGGACCCCAGCCATTGTCAGCTTGGAAAGGGATCCACGAGTGGGAGAGCACACACAACTTGTGTTGGCCGAGCATGGTTTCACAACAAAGCAGATAAATAAACTCGAGTCTGCTGGTGTTATTGAATGCAATAGATCAAAATCTAATTTGTAACAGAAAATATTATGTATTATTTCACAATATTATAATAATCGAATTTTGTGCCTGAGTGATATTTGAATTATTTCATTTTCAAACAAATGAATTTTATTTTTCTCATTAAATTTTAAAAATTGAATCAACTGCTATCAAACATAAGCATTTACACAAAGCAAATTAATTTTTTACATTTTCAATAAGTATTGAAATTAAACGAACATGAGACTCATTTCAGCATGCCTCGACGTAGAATTTCTTTCAAATAGCTGCAATTTTTCCATGCCAAACAGCCAACAATTGTAAGTAGAAAGCACACAGTTGTTGCCACTCAGCCCAGTGCCGTATGACCTGCTGTATCTTCAAAGAGGAGACCAAAGAGTTATTTGGAGACGGCATTGCTGATACAGCCGTACTTCAGGAAACCAGGTCCGCGTGAAACTTGAACCTGCTGAATTGATCACAAACCAACAGGATGTGGTGATAAAAAATATGGACCTGAATAGAGAACCCAGGAACAGCCGTATCCCATTTATCCCTCAAGCATTGCTCTCCTTTTAGACCTGATCACGCCACATTCCTTTCCTGATCCGATAGAAAATGGATCAAAGGCTCAATACTGGCGTAGCCTAAGTGTCACCATTTAGATGACTGGATCCTTGATATTTGCCCACATTTGGATGTAAAGTAACACTTTTAAATAATCTAACTCTTATGTAATAACCAGCTTCTAAAATTGTACCTTTTTTGGTGGAACTTTCTTTAAGAAGTTTGATCGTGGGATGTGGGCATCCCTAAACCACCACCATTGGTTTCTCTCTCTCTCTCTCTCTCTCTCTCTCTCTCTCTCTCTCTCAAAGAGACTGTGAAGCAAACTGGTCATGTCGAGGAAATAGATGCTGGAGGAAACATTGCTCAGGTCAGCTGACAGACTGGAGAGGATTCCGTGGTTTCAGCAATCAGCAACTTCATACACGTGTATGGGGAGAAACAGAAGCGAAGACATTGCCCAGAGGCTGCAGTGCAGTGAGTCATGTGACCATCTGGCTGCCTCTTTGGGCAAGTTGGCAGGGAGAGTCAGGGTCACCTGGAGAGGTGTGCTCTCCATCGTCCTAGACATTGGTCCTCAGGGCTGAAAGCATGGCGTTAGGGTAATAGAGAACCTGGTGTGCACTGCAGGAGTCCTGTCCTCACAAGGAGACAAAGAGGTGCCAGGAAGAATCCAGTTGGAGGAGAAACCACATATATGTCCTCAAATATCTCCATTCAGGACACTCCAGAGGCAGCCACGTCCTCCATCTCTAACCTGTCTGCATCCCACTGGCAGACGTGACAAACCTCCAAGGCTGACATACTCTATTGCCAGCTGTGGAACTATGGATTACACTAGGATGTAGTGTAAGGCACTAACTTATGAATGGCAAAACATGCTTAACAAATATACTGGAGCTTAAAAAAATTACCCCTCCCTAACTCCCTGCCAAATATTCCAAACTTGAGCCTTTGGAGTCAATAGGCCTTCCTGGCACTGGTTGCATTCCCATTCCACGACCAGGTTATAGAGCTGTCAGAACTTTTGGAGGCACTAGCCTATCAGCAGTTCCACATAATGTATCTTCTTCCCACTCAATCAGAAATTTCACACTGCACAAACTCATTGAACTGTCTTGCTGTGTGTTCTGATGATGCAGCAGGCTTCTAGGCCTGTGGGCTCATGTCTGACATTCTTTCTGCCCTTATGTGGCAATAAAACTGTTTTAAAAACGGAGGTAAAAACAATGACTGCAGATGCTGGAAACCAGATTCTGGATTAGTGGTGCTGGAAGAGCACAGCAGTTCAGGCAGCATCCAAGGAGCAGCGAAATCTGTTTAAAAACGTAGACAAATGAATACTCATCTCTCCCAGCTATGACAAATATGTACAGCATATGCCATTCCTAACCCTAACCCCATGCTTTTTCATCTGCTCTTTCATAACGTTATATTTTAATATATCACCATGAAAAGATATGCATGATTTTCTATGAAGAAGATAAACTCCAGAAGATAAACTTGTGATTTCATAAGGTTGGCAACTGTGATGAGGAGATTAGGTGAATTTGGAACCTTTTGTCAACGACACGAAATTTAAATGGGATTTGTGCCTCACATAGAGTCATAGAGGTGTACAGTATGGAAACAGACCCTTCGATCCAACATGTCCACGCCGACCAGATATCCCAACCCAATCTAGTCCCACCTGCCAGCACCCGGCCCATATCCCTCCAAACCCTTCCTATTCATATACCCATCCAAATGCCTCTTAAATGTTGCAATTGTACCAGCCTCCACCACATCCTCTGGCAGCTCATTCTATACACATACCACCCTCTGCGTGAAAAAGTTGCCCCTTAGGTCTCTTTTATATCTTTCCCCTCTCACCCTAAACCTATGCCCTCCAGTTCTGGACTCCCCGACCCCAGGGAAAACACTTTGTTTATTTATCCTATCCATGCCCCTCATAATTTTGTAAACCTCTATAAGGTCACCCCTCAGCCTTCGACGCTCCAGGGAAAACAGCCCCAGCCTGTTTAGGCTCTCCTTGTAGGTCAGCTCCTCCAACCCTAGCAACATCCTTGTAAATATTTTCTGAACCCTTTCAAGTTTCACAACAAATTTCCGGTAGGAAGGAGACCAGAATTGCATGCAATATTCCAACAGTGGCCTAACCAATGTCCTGTACAACTGCAACATGACCTCCCAACTCCTGTACTCAATACTCTGACCAATAAAGGAAAGCATACCAAACGCCTTCTTCAGTATCCTATCTGCCTGCAACTCCACTTTCAAGGAGCTATGAACCTGTACTCCAAGGTCTCTTTGTTCAGCAACATTCCCTAGGATCTTACCATTAAGTGTATAAATCCTGCTAAGATTTGCTTTCTCAAAATGCAGCACCTTGCATTTATCTGAATTAAACTCCATCTGCCACTTCTCAGCCCATTGGCCCATCTGGTCCAGATCCTGTTGTAATCTGACGTAACCCTTTTCGCTGTCCACTACACACTCCAATGTTGGGTGTCATCTGCAAACTTACGAACTGTACCTCTTATGCTCGCATCCAAATCATTTGTGTAAATGACAAAAAGTAGAGGGCCCAGCACCGATCCTTGTGGCACTCCACTGGTCACAGGCCTCCAGTCTGAAAAACAACCCTTCACCACCACCCTCTGTCTTCTACCTTTGAGCCAGTTCTGTATCTAAGTGGCTAGTTCTCCCTATATTCCATGAGATCTAATCTTGCTAATTAGTCTCCCATGGGGAACCTTGTTGAACACCTTACTGAAGTCCATATCAATCACATCGACTGCTCTGTCTTCATCAATCTTCTTTGTCACTTCTTCAAAAAACTCAATCAAGTTTGTGAGACATGATTTCCCACGCACAAAGCCATGTTGACTATCCCGAATCAGTCCTTGCCTTTCCAAATACATGTACATCCTGTCCCTCAGGATTCCCTCCAACAATTTGCCCACTACTGAGGTCAGGCTCACCGGTCTATAGTTCCCTGGCTTGTCGTTACCTCCCTTCTTAAACAGTGGCACCATGTTTGCCAACCTCCAGTCCTTCGGCACCTTACCTGTGACTATTGACGATACAAATATCTCAGCAAGAGGCCCAGCAATCACTTCTCTGGCTTCCCACAGAGTTCTCGGGTACATCTGATCAGGTCCTGGGGATGTATCCACTTTTAACCGTTTCAAGACATCCAGCACTTCCTCCTCTGTAATCTGGACATTTTGCAAGATATCACCATCTATTTCCCTACAGTCTATAATCTTCCATATCCTTTTCCACAGTAAATGCTGATGCAAAATATTCATTTAGTATCTCCCCCATTTTCTGTGGCTCCACACAAAGACCGCCTTACTAATCTTTTCTCTCCTGGAAAATGTGTTGCTGGAAGAGCGCAGCAGGTCAGGTAGCATCCAAGGAGCAGGAGATTTGACGTTTCGGGCATAAGCCCTTCTTCAGGCCTATTCTCTCCCTGGTTACCCATTTGTCCTTAATATATTTGTAAAAACCCTTTGGATTCTCCTTAATTCTATTTGCCAAAGCTATCTCATGTCCCTGTTTTGCCCTCCTGATTTCCCTCTTAAGTGTACTCCTACTTTCTTTATACTCTTCTAAGGATTCACTCGATCTATCCTGTCTATACCTGACATATGCTTCCTTCTTTTTCTTAACCAAAACCTCAATTTCTTTAGTCATCCAGCATTCCCTATACCTACCAGCCTTCCCTTTCACCCTGACAGGAATATACTTTCTCAGGTTTCTTGTTATCACATTTCTGAAGGCTTCCCTATTTCCAGCCGTCCCTTTACCTGCGAACATCTGCCTCCAATTAGTTCTTGCCTAATATCATCAAAATTGGCCTTTCTCCAATTTAGCACTTCAACTTTTAGATCTGGTCTATCCTTTTCCATCACTATTATAAAACAAATAGAATTATGGTCGCTGACCCCAAAGTGATCCCCCACTGACACCTCAGTCACCTGCCCTGCCTTATTTCCCAAGAGTAGGTCAAGTTTTGCACCTTCTCTAGTATGTACATCCACATACTGAATCAGAAAATTATCTTGTATACACTTAAGAAATTCCTCTCCATCTAAACCTTTAACACTGTGGAAGTCCCAGTCGATGTTTGGAAAGTTAAAATCCGCTACCATAACTGTCCTATTATTCTTACAGATAGCTGAGATCTCCTTACAAATTTGTTTCTCAATTTCCCTCTGACTATTGGGGGGTCTATAATACAATCCCAATAAGGTGATCATCCCTTTCTTATTTCTCAGTTCCACCCAAATAACTTCTCGGGATGTATTTCCAGGAATGTCCTCCCTCAGCACAGCTGTAATGCTATCCCTTCTCAAAAATGTCACTCCCCCTCCTCTCTTGCCTCCCTTTCTATCCTTCCTGTAGCATTTGTATCCTGGAACATTAAGCTGCCAGTCCTGCCCATCCCTGAGCCATGTTTCCCTCATTGCTATGATATCCCAGTCCCATGTTCCTAACCATGCCCTGAGTTCATCTGCCTTCCCTGTTAGGCTCCTTGCATTGAAATAAATGCAGTCTAATTTATTAGTCCTACCTTGTCCCTGCCTGCCCAGACTATTTGACTCACTTCTGTTCTCAGCTGTACCCATCTCAGATCGATCTATAAGATGTTTATGCAATTTTCCTTCCATTGCATTGAAATATAGTCATTAACTCTCCCTTCCACTTAGTTAAATATTCCCTGCACCATGAAGTTGTATAATTGTTTTTTGAAGAGAATCAGACAGCAGCCACAGTAATCTGTCAGTAACAATGACACCATCCAGTGTTCAATTTGAAATTCAGTCAGTGGCCATTGATTATAATGTCAGCATTCAAAAGTCTTCCTTGGATTTTGCAACCTCACCCAAGGTTCCTTGCTGTTTATATTTTTTTGAGACCGACCTAGCTGGTCTACTTCTGAATTTTAGAGTTGGAGTTGAATGGCTGGACCATGTGCTGGAGCTGTGCTCTGCATTAATGGCTGCACAGGCTTGTACTGGTGTGGCTTTTTCCCACTACATCACACAAGGGACAGGTGATGAATGTTGGCCCAGCCAGTGGTGCCCACATCCCACAAGTAAATAAATGCAAAAAAGTGAGGTCAACACTTTAAAGTGTGCTGTGATCAGTCTATTAAAAAGTCAACTTACTTGGAGAGATAAGCAAATCTTTTAGGGAGATGTGAGATGAGGTTTATGGTCTTTAATTTCTGAAAAGCCTTGGTTTGGAAAAGACTATTGTGGGTTCCGTTCCGAGAGGTGACTACCAATCCTTCTGATTAATGATTTTCTGTTTCTCATGAACCTATATGGTCAGTGAAGATACCAGAGAGGTTGCAAGTCCCTCTCCGTTTCTCATTAGACATACTGGAAAGCTTTATAGAGATTTACAAAATCATGAGGGGTACGGATAGGATAAATAGACAAAGTCTCTTCCCTGGAGTTGGTGAGTCCAGAAGTAGAGTGCATAGGTATAGGGTGAAAGAGGAAAGATATAAAAGAGACCTAAGGGTCAACTTTTTCATGCAGAGGGTAGTACGTGTAATGGAATGAGCTGCCAGAGGAAGTGGTGGAAGCAAGTACGATTGCAACATTTAAAAGAATAGGAAGGATTTGAGGGGAAATGGGCCAGGTGCTGGCAGGTGGGACTAAATTAATTTAGGATATCTGGTCAGCATGGACGGGTTGGACTGAAGGGTCTGTTTCCGTGCTATACATCTCTGTGACTCTATGACTTTACTCCTCTGACTAATCAGAAAGGAAGAGGCAGTGCTGCCCATCTCATAAAGTGGTACTCTAACCTGATCCTTACCGAGCTCCTGATTGAGGTGGTTTTGTACACGCTGAAGTGGTGGCAACAACTGATCTTGTGCATTGTTTGGTCAGGGCTGTCCATGTTGTTTAAGGGTTCAGGTGGAAATAAGATTTCTACCACTGGTCTGTTCAGTTCTGTTGGTTGCCATCGGATTTGAGTGTGTGACTGCTCCGATTTCATTATGTGTGTTTTATCTGTATCACCTGGGATCTTTCATAACCAGTTCACAAACTACACGCCACCATTTGCTTGTGCAATTAGCAGGTTTTTGGAGCCTGTACATGCTAGACACCACACAAATATAAATTGTTGACATTTATTAATTATTTCCATTGAGCTCGACCTGATTGGAACCTTTCTCCATGAGATCCCAGTCCAATGAGATCCAACATCATCTGGCTTAATGAGTCACAGAATCGTACAGCATGGAAACTGACCATTGTGTCCAACTTGTCCATGTTGACCAGGTTTCCCAAACTGAACTAGTCCCATTTGCCTGTGCTTGGCCCATATCCCTCTCAACCTTTCCTATTCATGTACTTGTAACTATACTTTGATCTACCACTTTCTCTGGCAGTTTATTCCATTGGCACACCACCCTCCATGAAACAGTTGCCTCAAAGGTCCTTTAAAACTTTTCCCCCTGACTTTAAAATTATGCTGTTTAGTTTTGAACTCTCCTACCCTATGGAAAAGACCTTTACTATTTACCTTAACTATGCCCGTCATGATTTTATAAGCTTTTATAAGTTCATCCCCCAATCTCCTATGCTCCTGGGAAAAAAGTCCCAACCTATCCAGTCTCTCCTTATAACACAAACCCTCTAGTCCCAGTAATATCCTTATAAATCTTTTCTGCCCTTTACAATTTAATAATATCCTTTTTATAGCAGCGTGACCAGAATTGTCCATAGTATTCCAAAAGTGATATCACCAACATCCTGTACAGCTGCAACATGACAATTTTTCTACTCAATATACTGACCAATGAAGGCAAGCATGCCAAACACCTTCTTTACCACCCTGCCCACCTGCACCTCCACTTTGACGGAACTATTAACCTGAACCCTTAGGTCTCTCTGTATAACAACGCTCCCCACTTAGCATTAACTGTGTGAGTCCTGCCCATGTTTATCATACCAAAATGCAACATCTCGCATTTATCCAAATTAAACTACATCTGCCGCTCCTTGACCCAATGGCCCAGCTGATACAGATCCCATTGTACTCTCTTTTCACTTCAGTCTAGCTGGTAGCATAAAGTTATTAATCCCCGTATTACAAAGGATAAAGGCTGAAGTCATGCATCTCACCTGAAATATATAGAATACTGGTTACTGGCAGTCAACTGCTGCTCAGTTGGACAATTAGCTCTTTCAAAAGTAAAATTAATTGGGCTGTCCAATTAATATTTTCCAATGATTTTTTAAAACGTACAGTAATAAGTCCCCAGTGATAAATTTGGGCCAGTTTCCTGCAGGCGGCAATGTGAGTCAGAAAGAATTGCTGCTCCAGGAATGAGGTTTCACAGATATTAAAGCATGAAGCTCATTTGGATCCCTCACACAGGAAAGTGTCCCAGTAGTACTGGGTAACTGGTGAAATTGGCTGCCGTAGCCATCACTTAGAGAACTTCATAATTAGGAGGTGAAGCGGGTCTGTGGAAGAAGTCTAAACTTTTTTTGTGAGGTCTGCTCAAGAAACCTACTCTGTAAAGACTTTAAGTGGGAGGGTTATTGTTTTAATGACAAGACATTCTTGCTTTCCTGTGGCCAGCATCATTTACTACTTTAACAGAGTACTATAGCAGGGCCTAAATTAAAACGTTTACTCAAAAGGGTAATGGATGAAGTTTGCATCTTTGGCCAGCTGTAAAACTGGGGATAATGGATTGGCCACACATTATACACCCCGGAGAAAGTGCAGATGCTGGAGATCAGAGTCGAGAGTGTAATGCTGGAAAAGCACAACAGGTCAGGCAGCATCCGAGGAGCAGAAGAATTGACGTCTCGGGCATAGCCCTTCTGCCTGAAACGTCGATTCTCCTGGTTCTCGGATGCTGCCTGACCTGCTGTGCTTTTCCAGCACTACACTCTCGACATTATATACCCCATCTGATCTTCAAAGGAAATGAGTCAGAGTGCCTGTCAGGTGGCTTGTCCAAAATCACTCCCTGTTAAAGTTGAGTGTTCTGGCAGTTTTCTCTTGATAATGGAATATTCTAATCCATGTCAAATAATGTTAGTGGTGTCACTTGCTGAACAAACTGTTGTAGGAGGTAATTGGTTCAACCTCACCCATCGTCTCCTGCAGTTCATATACCTCTATTGGTGTCTAAAACATAGGAGGAACTACAATTGGTAGTTGGATGAATCCTTGTTTTTGCTGTGCACAATGTCGTCTCCTCATTACTACTAGAATAATGTGTTGTCAACAATTATGCACATGTTTACAAGCATGACAAATAATTATTTTATCATTTAGACAGTATGTTAATATAATTTTCGTTGGTGCTGGTCACAATAGGTCTATGGACATGATGTTTTATGAAAGCCATACCATAATGTTCAATACAGAACATGGTGGAATCTGTGTTTGGTGCAAAATTGCAGATTTTATTTATATATTGCAAGAAAATAAGCCTTTTGGAAGTAAGAGTCCAACTGTTAGGAAAACAAAAATCCGAATAGATGGCAGCACAGGGTATGGTGATTAATGAGTTTTTTGGTCTTAAATGAATTAATAGCCTAACCAATATAAAAGAAGTGAGACAGAATCCCATTGAATGTGCATTCCTATGCCATGTGGGATCTCCTGAGCTGAAGAGCTTGATCACCAGTTAGCATCATTGCATGCATCTGTGAGGCCGAGTGTAACATTATGAACAGCATGATTGTGGCTGTGGAAAGAGCATGTAGGCAGTGAAGTAACTATGAACCTGAATCCCTAGGTCTCTCTGTACAACAACAGTCAGGGAGCACCAGGCAGGTAATGCAAGAGTCCCTTGCGTACATCTCATTCTTTAACCAGGATACAACTTCCGCAAATTGGTGAGGGTGATGATTCATCTCAGGAGTGCAGCCAGAGCTGTTCAGTTGTGCAGGGAAAGAGGACTGAGTGGTGCTGGAAAAGCACAGTAGGTCAGGCAGCATCTGAGGAGCAGAAAAATTGATGTTTCAGGCAAAAGCACCACTCTAATCTTGACTCTAATCTCCAGCATCTGCAGTACCCACTTCTGCCAGGGAGAGAGGACAGTCAGGCATACTATGATGTTAGGAGGTTCAATAGTTAGGGGAACAGACAGACAGTTCTGTAACCACAGGTGTGAATTCAGAGCATAATGTTGTCTCCCTACAGCCAGGGTCAAAATATGTCACTGAGAGGTGCAGAGCACTCTAAAGGGAGAGGCTGAACTGAGAGAGGTTATGATCTATATTAGTACCAAAAATGTAGGCTGTTTTTATTCACTCATGGGATGTGGGTGTCACTGGCTGGCTAGCCCTTATTGCCCATTGCTAGTGGCCCTTGAACTGAATGGTCAGGGCCAGTTGAGAGTCAACCATATTGCTGTGGGTCTGGAGTCATATGTAGGCCAGATCAGATGAGGATGGTAGATTTCCATCCCTGAAGGACATTAGTGAGCCAGATGAGTTTTTCCCAACAATCAACATAATTTCAGACTTTTTTATTATTGAATTCAAATTCTGTTATATGGCATTCAAACCCAGATATCAGAACATTAGCTGAGCCTGCTATAACAATATAGCAATAATACCACTAGGCCACTGGCTTCCCCGGGATTCAATGCTGAGGCAGTAGCCTTCTCCACCAGCCTTTTATCCTGAGACTATGACACCTCAGCTCAAAATCTGCTCTGTAAACCCTCTCACAACTGTATATGTTGCAGTGTGATAATTTCTTTTTGTTTCAAAAGCTAGAGAGAATTTGTCACTTCAATCTCTCATCAGGTGAATCCTCTCATCATTCCACTGCATTCTCACTATGACAAGAGCATTTTCCTTGTGTAGGGCTCCAAAGCAGTACTTCATCAAAACTCTGTACAATTTCAGCAAGACTTCCTTACTTTGCACTCCAATCCCTCTGCAATAAAAGAAAACATGCCTTTTGCCTTCTTAAATGCTTAACTTTCTAAGTATGTATACAAGGAAAACTCAATCCCTTTGTATACCATAAGACCATAAAAAAGAGGAACAGGAATGGGCAGTTCAGTCATTGAATCATAAAGTCGTTCAGCATGGAAACAAGTCCTTCGGCCCAACTCATTCATGCTGACCAGGTTTCCTAAACAGTACTAGTCCTATTTACCTACGTTTGGCCCAATTCCTCTAAACTTTTCCTATCCATGTACTTGTACAAATGTCTTTTAAATGTTGGAATAATACCTGCCTCCATCACTTCCTCTAGCAGCTCATTCCATATACGCGCCTCCCTCTGTGCAAAAAGGTTACGTCTTCAATCCTTTTTAAATCTTATCCTTCTCACCTTCAATCTATACCCTCTAGTTTTGAACTCCCTTACCATGGGGAAAAGACCTTGGCAGTTCAGCTTATCAATGCCCCTCATGATTTTATAAATCTCTTTAAGGCTACCCCTCAGCCTCCTACATTCCAGAGGAGATAGTCCCAGCCTATCAAGTCTCTCCTCACAATTCAAATCCTGTCCCAATAGCATCCTTGTAAATTGTTTCTGCACCCTCACCAATTTAATAATATCCTTTCTATAGCAGGATGACCAGAACTGTATACAGTACTCAAAACATGACCTCAACAACATCCTGTACAACATCCTAACACCGCTATGACTGATGAAATGGGGGTGCTGGCATTGGATTGGGGTGGACAACGTTAAAAATCACACAGCACCAGGTTATAGTCCAACAGGGCTATTTGGAAGCACTAGCTTTCGGAGCGCTGCTCCTTCGTCAGATAGCTGATGAACAGCTACCTGATGAAGGAGCAATGCTCGGAAAGCTATTCCTTCCAAATAAACTTGTTGGACTTCTGTTGTTTGATTTTTAACTATGACTATGAAAGCAGGCATGCTAAATGCCTTCTTCACCACCCTGTCTACCTGTGATACCACTTTTAAGGAACTACGTACCTGCACTCCTAGGTCTCTGTTCAACAACACTCCCGCGGGCTCTGCCATTAACTATGTGTATCCTGCGCTGGTTTGTCTTTCCAAAATGCAACACTTTACAGCTACCTAAATTAAACTCCATCTGCCACTTCCCTGAAGCCTGCTCTGCCACTCAACAGGATGGTGGCTGATCCAACATTCATTACGTCCACTTTCCTGCCATTAGCCCATAACATGGATTCTTGATCAGTAAGGAATTAGTGTATCTCAGCCTTAAATATACAGAAGGACACTGGCCCCGCAGCTCTCTATGGCAAGGAATTCCAAAGATTCTCAACGCTCTAAGAGAGGAAATTCCTCCTCGGCTCATTCTTCAATTAATGTCACGTTATTCTGATACTATGCTCTCCAGTCCCCAACTATTCCATAAGTCCCATGACTCTCCCAAACCCTCTCTGCATTTACCCTATCAAGCCCCTTAAGAACCAATATATTTCAATGAGATCACCTCTCATTTTTATAAACTGAGGTGAGCAGGGTCCCAACCTGTTTAGCCTTTGCTCATAAGACAATCCCTCCATACCTAGGGAACATCCTGGTGAACCTTCTCTGAAATCCCTCCAATGAAATAATAATTTCCTTAAAAACGGGGACTGAAACACTTCATAGTGTTCCAGACGTGTTCTCAGACATGTACCTTGACTTCTGCACTCTTATACTCCAATCTCCTCGAAATAAAGGCCAACATTCATTACTGAGCTGAAAATGTGTTGCTGGAAAAGCGCAGCAGGTCAGGCAGCATCCAAGGAACAGGAGAATCGACGTTTCGGGCATCAGCCGTTGGATGCTGCCTGACCTGCTGTGCTTTTCCAGCAACACATTTTCAGTGCTGATCTCCAGCATCTGCAGTCCTCACTTTCTCCTCCAACATTCATTAGCCTTCCTGATAACCTGATGTACCTGTGTTTTCTGCACAAGTACCACCAAGTCCCTTTGTGTTGCAGATTTCTGCAGCTTTCTCCATTTAAGTAATATTTGGTTCTTCTGTTCTCCATTCCAAAATGAATAACTTCATATTTCTCCATACTATGTTCCATTTGGCAACTTTTTGCCCACTTACATAATCTGTCCCTGCCCCTTTCAGATACTCTGGGAAGATTTTAAACTGAGTAAAAGGCACCTTTTGATTATGTGGCAGCAGTTAATCTACTTCCTGGCCCAGACTTGCTTCCAAACCACCCCTGACAGCCATTAATATGCTTTCAGAGTATCCCTCCCTCAGGACCAGATGGTCTAAGTTTAATTGGCACCTCCCCTAGATTCTGACGTACCATGCCTGAACAGTCAATCATCCCATGATGATGTGGGTTGCATTTTTAAATATGATAATGAAGCTCACAGCCTCGTTGTCATTCACCTTTGAACTTTTCCGGTTACTGACCTAGTTTTCCATGTCCCTTATGATCTTAGAGCTAGTGTGAGCATTTTAGGCTGAATGGACTGTTTATGTGAAGCAAAATTCTAGCAGGAAATAACAATGTGTATTGCAGATTAATAAGCTAAACATTTTTATCAACATGGACCATGGATATGTCTCCATTGCTGGTAGAACATCTCTAAAAATATCAGTGAAATTTATAAAAGACACCTTAAATACTGAGCCCCACCCCTGGTGCTCACCTTCCACTCTACCAACCTTTGCATAACCCACATCATCAGACAACATTTCGGCCACCTCCAAACGGACCCCACCACCAGGGATATATTTCCCTCCCCACCTATTTCCACTTTCCGCAAAGACCGTTCCATCCATGACTACCTGGTCAGGTCCACGCCCCCCAACAACCCACCCTCCCTTCCTGCCACCCTCCCCTGCCACTGCGGGAATTGCACACCCTCCCCTGCCACTGCGGGAATTGCAAAACCTGTGCCCACACCTTCTCCCTCACCTCCATCCAAGGCCCCAAAGGAGCCTTCCACATTCATCAAAGTTTTACCTGCACATCCACCAATATCATTTATTGTATCTGTTGCTCCTGATGCGGTCTCCTCTACATTGGGGAGACTGGACGCCTCCTAGCAGAGCGCTTTAGGGAACATCTCTGGTACACCTGCACCAATCAACCACACTGCCATGAGGCCCAACATTTCAACTCCCCCTCCCACTCTGCCGAGGACAGGGAGGTCCTGGGCCTCCTCAACCGCCACTCCCTCACTACCCGATGCCTGGAGGAAGAACGCCTCATCTTTTGCCTCGGAACACTTCAACCCCATGGCATCAACGTGAATTTCGCCAGTTTCCTCATTCCCCCTTCCCCCACCTCACCCCAGTTCCAACCTTCCATCTTAGCACTTTTCTCATGATCTCTCCTACCTGCCTGTCTTCCTTTCCACCTATCCACTCCACCCTCCTCTCTGACCTATCACTTCCATCCCCACCCTATTCACCTATTGTACTCTATGCTACTTTCTCCCCACCCCCACCCCCACCCCCCCTCTCATTTATCTCTCCACTCTGCAGGCACCCTGCCTCTATTCCTGATGAAGGGCTTTTGCCCGAAACGCCGATTTTCCTGCTCCTCGGATACTGCCTGACCTGCTCTGCTTAACCAGCACGACTCTAATCTCAACCTTAAATCAATTGGCAGCATGTGCCAATGCCATGATTTCCAGTCCCAGTCCTCCCAAGATGTAAGCATGTCATCTGATTCTAACTGAGAGAATGCTCTACAATTGGAGACACCATCTCTTAGATCATAGTATCACAGAATTGGTACGGCATGGAAGGAGGTCATTTGGCCCAGTGTGTCTACACCAGGTTATTAAACAAGTATCAGCCGGCCAATCTCTTTATTCCTCCCAATACCATTGCATATTATTTTTATTCAAATAATCATTCAATGCCCTCTTGACTACTTCAATTGAACCTGCCTCCACCACATTTCCAGGCAGTTCATTCCATTGCCTAACTACTTGCTGAGTGAATAACTTTTTCTCTGCTTCACCCTTAATTCTTTTGCCAATTAATTTAAATTAATGTTCTCCTGTTCTTGTTCGTTTTATGAGTGGGGAAAAAATTTCCCTATCTGCCTTATCCAGCCTGCTCACGACTTTGAAAAACTATGTCTGCTCTCCTTCCAGCCTTCCTACCTCGAAGTAAAAAAGTGCCAATTTTATCAATCTATCCCTGTAACTGAAGTTCATCATTCCTTGAACTATTCTTGTAAACCTAGATGGGATATTAAGCTAGGACCTTTTAAAAAGTCAAAAATCCTAGAGCACCACTGATTAGAAGTGAATTTTAAGTGCATAAGTTAGCTCACTGATCTTGAAGGTTTGTTTTCAGACATTTCATCACCATACTATGTAACATCATCAATGAGAGTCTCCAGTGAAGTGCTGGTGGTATGTCCTGCCTCTCTATTTATAGGCCTTGGTTTCTTAAAGTGGGTGATGTCATTTCCAGTTCTTTCTTTCAAGGCAAGGTAGATAGGATCGAAATTGATGTGTTTGTTGCTGGAGGTCTGGCTAAAATTTTCTTAGAATTCCATTCAAAACAGCACCACCAAAACACCGTTGTTGGCAATGCTGCCTTACACTTATAAAAGCAATGCAGCAATTCCAAGTACTTGGAGATGTCCTTAGGATGTGATGCACAATATTGCTGCAAGTTTTTTTCAGAGTTATACGCTCATTTAGAATGCAAGGATGTCATTTGCATACCATAGCTGAGCTGCCGTGCTGTCCAGTTAGTCCTAAATCTATATTCTTCCCCCACAGTCTCACAATAAATGCTCACCCTCATTATGATGATGTTGCCCCTTTAACAAAGTTATGTTATCCTTAGTTTCTTTTTCAGTAGGTCATAGCAACACAGCTTCTGAAATGTCTGGGTTTGGATGGGTTTTAGGGTCAATTTGATGATAGTTAACAGATACTGGCTCCGGATAAAGGTTTTCAAGTGTTGTTTTTTAAAAAACTGTACAATGAAAGGGGAGTGGCCAGTTCTCCCAGCTCAGATTTTCTCTGGTTTGATTGGGTTTTTAGCAGTCTGGCTATTCACTGATAGCAGTCAGGCAGTTGTAAAAGCTGCTGGATGTAAAGAAGCAGGTCCATGCTGAACCTTTCTCTTTGACTTCTCTCCTGTAAGACCCTATGTTTAATTTTATCTTTTGTGATAAGGGGTGTTTGTGGGGATTGTTGCAAGTATTAGGAACAGCATCACTAAGTTGGGATGATCTGTTGGGTTTTCAGATGAATTAAGTTATTCAGTATTCTGTTCTCTTTAGTTTGTGTTTCATTCGGTAATCTTGTAAATAAAGTCTGTTTTGTTTAAAACTAAGTGGTTTGACCAACTGCATCCCTCCTGGAACATCCACATATACCTGCTTAAAACAACTAGCAAGGTTAGGGCCTGTGCTACTTTCTTGAAATGATTTGAGGGGATCTGGGCTGGTCCATAACACCATCCAACGCATCCCTCCTTCAAATGCATATCTTCTTCTGTGAAAATTATTTTAAATTCTCCTTCCACTTCCCTTTCAGGTAAAGCATTTAAGTTTCTCATGGCTTGTAAACATTATGATTTTGTATTGACTTTTGCAAAGACATCAGGGATGCCAACAGACAACACCAGACTAAACTATAGTCCCAAACTAATCACATGACCACAGAGCAACAGTGGCAAGGCTTTCACCATATGACAGGCTACAAAGTGAAGTTGATTAAAGTCACTGACAACAATGCATCTCTCCCCATGCCCTTAATGCATGTTATGCTCATTTTGAACATAAGTTCGATGAAATGAGATTACCTGCCCGGACAGCCTCAGGTGCACCTGTACCCATAGACACTGCTGTAGACAACAGATGTCAGACTTCTGAGGGTGAACCTGCAGAAAGCGAGTGGCCCAGATGGAGTCCCTGACCGTGCACTCGGCTCCTGCGTGGATCAGCTAGCAGGAGTATCTTTAACCTCTCCCAGGTCCGATGTCAGCTTCCCACCTGCTTAAAGAAGACCACTGTCATCATTTATCATGCTGAAGGAAAGTCAGGCAATGTGCCTTTATGACTCCCACTCAGTGGCTCTGACATCCATCATTATTAAGTGCTTCAAGTGCACACATTAACTCCAGCCTCCCAGCTTGCCTAGATCCACTACAATTCACCTACTGTCTCAACAGATCGACAGCAGTCATCATCTTCTTGACCCTACACTCACCCTCGAGCATTTTTTAAATTCATTCCTGGGATGATGGCATCACTGGCCAGGCCAGCATTTATTGCCCATTCCTAATTGCCCAGAGGGCAGTTAAATGCCAACCACATTGCTGTGGGTCTAGAATCACATGTAGGCTAGACCAGGTAAGGATAGCAGTTTCCTTCCCTAAAGGACGTTAGTGATCCAGATGGGTTTTTCCAACAATCCACAATGGATTCATGGTCACCATTAGACTCTTAGTTCCAGATATTTATTGAATTCAAATTCTACCATCTGCCATGGCAGAATTCTAACCCACGCCCCCAGAAAATTATCTGAGTCTCTGGATTAACAGTCCAGCAATAATATCACTAGGCCA
This sequence comes from Chiloscyllium punctatum, assembly GCF_047496795.1. NCBI lineage: Eukaryota > Metazoa > Chordata > Chondrichthyes > Orectolobiformes > Hemiscylliidae > Chiloscyllium > Chiloscyllium punctatum. The sequence continues at coordinate 123,555,237 of NC_092739.1, forward strand.
TTGCCTCTTGACATCTGGATAACAAGGACACCTAGCTCAGATTAGACCATAAGACCATAAGACATAGGAGCGGAAGTAAGGCCATTCAGCCCATCAAGTCCACTCCGCCATTCAATCATGGCTGATGGGCATTTCAACTCCACTTACCCGCATTCTCCCCGTAGCCCTTAATTCCTTGTGACATCAAGAATTTATCAATCTCTCCCTTGAAGCCATTTAGCGTCCCGGCCTCCACTGCACTCTGCGGCATTGAATTCCACAGGCCCACCACTCTCTGGCTGAAGAAATGTCTCCGCATTTCTGTTCTGAATTTACCCCCTCTAATTCTAAGGCTGTGTCCACGGGTCCTAGTCTCCTCACCTAACGGAAACAATTTCCTAGCGTCCACCCTTTCCAAGCCATCTATTATCTTGTAAGTTTCTAATAGATCTCCCCTTAATCTACTAAACTCCAATGAATACAATCCCAGGATCCTCAGCCGTTCCTCGTATGTTAGACCTACCATTCCAGGGATCATCCATGTGAATCTCCGCTGGACACGCTCCAGTGCCAGTATGTCCTTCCTGAGGAATGAGGACCAAAACTGGACACAGTACTCCAAATGGGGCCTAACCAGAGCTTTATAAAGTCTCAGTAGCACAACGGTGCTTTTATATTCCAACCCTCTTGAGATAAATGACAACATTGCATTCGCTTTCTTAATCACTGACTCAACCTGCATGTTTACCTTTAGAGAATCCTCGACTAGCACTCCCAAATCCCTTTGTACTTTGAGTCATAAAGTCATAGAGATGCACAACATGGAAATAGACACTTCGGTTCAACTTATCTATGCCAACCATGTTAGGTTCTTTTCCTGAGGTCTCACACACAAGGTGCAATTTGCACACATCAACTTCTGCAAATAGTTAAAGTTTACTAAAGCTTGTACAAACTAGGTGACCCCCTTTGACACTCTTTGCAGGTGTGTAATGTCAAGTATCTTTGCAGTTCCTCTCTCATTCCTTCCTTGCCAAGGTGGTCATCGGTTATGAAGACAGTCACACATTTAACTGCACTAAATTGTGTTTGCCTATTTCAACATTCTTCAAATTTGCAATATGAAGGGGGCCAATGAAGTCTTAACAATAATTGAAAGATCTTAAACCGCTCAGCCTCAAGTTCTAATATTCTCTAAAATCTTAACAAAACATCACACTTAAAATGCACTCTTCTTTTTTGTGAACACTCTGCATTAAAAACACAGCAACAAAGACATTTTAATACAGTACTCTCATTAAAGCATGACCACTGACACAATAGTGTTTTTAAAACAGGCGTTATAGAATTTGAAATGAATCAGGGACTCAAGGCACTCTTTCAATTTGTTTTAAGGATGCAAGGCTTATAATTTTAAAAAGGATATAATGTTGTATAATTTCAATGTAAAAAAAGAATCTGTCCCATTATATAGCCCACAAAACACATTGAATTGAGATCCTGATTCAAACAAGGCAAAACGGTTAAAAGGATTTTCTGAACAGGTATTTTAACAAATCAAAATATTTAAATATCAAACACTCACAGCATGGCACAATTTACATTGAAACTCCCCCCTTCAACCCAAGTATTAGTACAGCCCTTAATTTCATCCTTTCTTGGGTTTTTTTTGAAGAGCTTCTGGTCAGACTTCTTCTCATTTTAATACAGGGGCAAAACACGCACATTTGAGACCCCCCTCAGTTCACCCAGTGATGATCCATGAAATGGAAATGAGGAGTCAAAAAGATGGAGGAGATGGCCCCAGAAGATTCACACCAGAGTTGGACAAAAATAAATCAAGTCGATGGAGTCCCAATCAACCACCACAGCACAGAGAAAGAAAAAACACAAGAAATAAAAACTCTGCTAATCCTACAGTGCCTGCCATCTGCACAAGAAAAGATCACTAAAACATCCTCACCTCGGTGGAAACCAGACTGAGGAACGCCATCCCACCACCAGATGAATCGCAAGGGTAAGAAAGACCAGCCGTATCCTACCGATGAAATCACACCCACAAAAAGAGAAAAGCCTCGCAGTGGACTACATGGCGCCACTGACCATGTCACTCCCTTCCCCCAGAAGACGGACTCTCAGAGTCGAGTCCACAGCACAAAAACCTGGAAAAAACTTCCCTGGCAGTTAATGCACTTTACTGTCAGGACCCGAGCAGACCAGCTCCACTTTCTCCCCCTTTTCCCAGTGACACCATGCCGTCCTAAATGTACACCTGAGGGGAGGTGTGGGGGATGAAGGCAGTGACTCTAAGAAGTACCAAACTCTAACTTTTTTTTCTGCACCCAAGCCTCAAACCTCGTGTCTGCAGAGGACTTCAAACTTCTTTTCCCTAGAGAACTTTAACCCCTTTTCCACTTCTCATAGGGACTCAAACCCCTTTTTTGACTCGATATGTCTGGGGACTCTAACACCGATTTAAGACCCTGGGGACTCTAACCCCGATTTAACCCTTGGACTCTAAGCCCGGTTTAAAACCATTTTTTTCTTTCATGCAAAGTGACTCGTTGGTGTGCAAGAGTACAAGTTGCCTCAAAGATTCCATCACCACTGAGTCCCAGGAGATGAGGGGTTAGCTGAGTGTTAAGTTTAGAGAGAGAGATTGAGGTGAAGCTTACTTTGTGGGCCCATCTGTCTCATGCAACCAACACCCAGACGATCACGTATTCAGTCCACCTGGAAGCTCTGTGTATGTTGGAATCCCACCACTCACCAAATGTTAGGTTCTTTTCCTGAGTTTCACACACGAGATGCAATTCACACACACCAACTTCTGCAGACAGTTAAAGTTTATTTAAACCTGTACAAGCTAGTAATCCCTTTGACCCTCTTCGCAGGCGTGCGAAGTCGAGTCAAAGTGAGGCACTGAACAAAGAAAACACATCCCCTTTATATAGGTCAGTTGGTAATGCTTTCAGATACTGTGGCCACTCCTGCATAGTCACATGCCACTAAAGACAACCCCAGCCAGTCCCTCACAATCACATATTACCCCAGGTACAATGGCATACTCAATGGTCTGACCAGTAGGAAAGCATACATCACTGTCCTATCTACCTGAGACTCCAGTTTCAAGGAACTATGAACCAGCACTCCAAGGTCTCTTCATTCAGCAACATTCCCTCGTAGATAAAAACAATGACTGCAGATGCTGGAAACCAGATTCTGGATTAGTGGTGCTGGAAGAGCATAGCCGAAGCTCCTTGGATGCTGCCTGAACTGCTGTGCTCTTCCAGCACCACTAATCCAGAACATTCCCTCGTACCTTACCATTAAATCTAAACGTTCTGCCGTGATTTGCCTTTCCAAAAAGGCAGCACTTCACATTTATCTAAATTAAACTCCACCTGTCATTCCTCGGCCCATTGGCCTATCCAATCAAGATCCCATTGTACTCTGAGGTAATCTTCTTTGTTGTCTGCTACATCTCCAATTTTGGTGTCATCTGCAAACTTACTAACTATACCTCCAATGTTCTCATCTAAATCATTTATATAAATGACAAAAAGCAGTGGACCCAACACTGATCCTTGTGACACACCACTGGTCACAGGCCTCCAGTCTGAAAAGCAACCCTCTACCACCACCCTCTGTCTTCTACCTTTAATCCAGATCTGTAGCCAAATAGCTCATTCTCCCCATATTACATGTTATCTAAACTTGCTAACAGTCTACCATGAGGAACCTTGTCAATTACTGAACTTTACTGAAGTCCACATATATCACATCCATCGCTCTGCCCTCATCAATCCTCTTTGTTATTTCTCCAAAAAACTCAATCAAGTTTGTGAGACACAATTTCCCAAGCACAAAGCCATGTTGACTATCCTTAATCAGTCCCTGACTTTCCAAAAACATATAAGTCCTGTCCCTGTCCCTCAGGATTCCCTCCAAGAACTTGGAATAAGCTGCCAGAGGAAGTTGTGGAGGCTGGTACAATTGCAACATTTAAAAGTCATCTGGATGAGTATATGAGTAGGAAGGCTTTGGAGGGATATGGGCCGGGTGCTGGCAAGTGGGACTAGATTGGGCTGGGTTATCTGGTTGGCATGGACAAGTAGAACCGAAGAGATTGTTTCCTTGCTGTACATCTCTATGACTGTATGACTTGCTCACTACCAATGTCAGGCTCACCAGTCTCTCGTTTTCTGGCTTTTCTTTACCATCTTTCTTAAATAATGGCACCACATTAGCCAAACTCCAGTCTCTGGCACCTCACACTGTGACTATCGATGAACCAAATATGTCAGTAAGGGGCCCAGCAATCACTTCCCTAGCTACTTACAGAGTTCTAGGGTACACCTGATCAGGTCCTGGGGATTTATCCACTTTTCTATTTATTGAATTTAGCTCCACCTTCAACCCCATAATTCCAACCAAATTCATCTCCAAACTCCGAGGCCCAAAGTCCAAACTCTGCTCCCCCCTCTGCAACTGGGTCTTGTAGTTCCTGGCCCACAGACCACAATCAATAAGAATAGGTGACAACACCTCCTCCACAATAGTCCTCAACAGTGGTGCCCTGCAAGGCTGCATACTCAGCCCCTTACAATATCCTTATACAGTCATGAATTTGTGGCCAAATTCTACTCTACTACCATTTACAAATTTGCCGATGACACCACGATAAGACAGAGTACAGGAAGAAGATAGACAGCTTAGTGGCATGGTGTAACGACAACAATCAATGTCAGCAAAACAAAGGAGCTGACCATCGACTTCAGGAAGCGAGAGGAGGACATACCCCTGTCTGTATCAGTGGTGCTGAGGTTCAAGTTCCTAGGAGTAAATATTACAAAGATCTGTCCTGCTCCGTCAATGTCAACACTACAGTCAAGAAAACACACCAATACCTCTACTTCCTCACAAGGCTAAGGAAATTTGCATGTCCATGATGACGCTTATCAACTTTTACAGAAAACAACCTACCCGGATGCTTCAGAGCTTGGTATGGCATTTGCTCTGCCCAACACCACAATACATTACAGAGAGTTGTGAACGCAGCCCCGTCCATCACGCAAACCAGCCTTCCTTCCATCGACTCTGTCTACATTTCCCACTGCCTTGGGAAAGCAGCTAACATAATCAAAGACCCTTCCCTCTCCTGTTACACTCTCTTTCAGCCTTTTCCATCCAGAAGAAGATGCAAAAGTTTGAAAACGCATACAGATTTAAGAATAGTCTCTTCCCCACTGTTATCAGATTTGTGAACCTCTCATATATTTGGAGTTGCTCTTTCTCTGGACCTTCTCTGTAGCTGTAACACTACATTCTATATTCTGTTCTATTACCCTGATGTACTTATTCAAGATCTCCATGATTTGTAAGGCACACACCTATTTTCACTCTTGGTAAGAGTCATCGTGGACAATAATAAATCACATCAAATCAAATCAAAGGTTGAGGAGAAAGCTGTAGTGACACAAATGCATTGTCCAACTAACACACCCCTCCTTAAGCCCGTATCCTCTTCTGTGAAAATTAATATTGATGCTCCTTCCAGTCCCCTTTAAGATAAAACGTTTCAGTTTGTAGGAGCGTGTAAATATTACGCTTTTGTATTGAAAGTTGAGGGGCAAATATGTAGAGGTACAACTACATTGTCCATGGGTACCAGAACTGCAACATCCATTGCGTTATATTTCAAAACGAACGATAAATATCATAACAGAGGTTGCTTCAGAGTGTACATAAGGAGCGTTTAGTGGAACTTCCACAGATCACTGTGCGGTCGATTTGCAGACGTTTACGCAACTTTAACAAACTGCTGATTGCTCAGATGCTGAAGGGGTTGTGTTCTCCTCAGTCCAACCTGCCTGGGGTTTTCCTGCGTCATTTGGGAGTTGCTCCTCTCTCTGCTGCTAGCCCCGATGAGTGAACCTCCGGCCAGAGGGTGAAGTAGTCAGCGATGACCCGTTCAGCAGCAGTGCACACGGACACTGGCAGCCCGCTCCCTGAAGCGGAGGTGAGGAGCAGCAGCAGCAGCAGCAACCCAACAGAAGTGCCCCCCAATGAACCGGCCGAGCCTCCCAGGAGGTCCCTGCTCAGGCTGCTCATGCACAGCGGCCTGATGTTTGGCAGGGAGTTCTGCTACGCTGCAGAGGGAGCGTTCGCCACGCCGGTGCTGCTCAGTGTCGGGCTCCCTCGCAGCCTTTACAGTCTGGTGTGGCTCCTCAGCCCCTGCCTGGGCTTCATCCTCCAACCCATCGTCGGCTCCGCCAGCGACTACTGCCGCTCGAAATGGGGCAGGAGGAGACCTTACATCTTGGCGCTGGGGATCCTGATGGTGCTCGGAATGACTCTGTTCCTCAACGGAGACGCGTTGGTAACAGGCAAGTGTCTAACTGCACTCACCCAGGGACGCCTAGTTCACTGGAAGGTGCTGGAGAATTAAACAAGTGCAGCCTTGTCTCAGACATTCTTATACAACTTTTCAATCATTCATTTTCCGCATTAGATGCTCATAGTTCACACACCTCAATAGCGTAAACATCTGAACGGTGATGTCTGAGCTCACAAAATCGCTACACCTGAGTCACCTGCATGCTAAGTTACATTCCGAAAGTAGTTTGTGACTAACTATAACTATTGTACTGTAGTTAGACTTTCTTCAAAGGGATCAGCCGGAGAGAAAACGCACATAGCGAATTTACACAAATAACTTTAAACTCAAATCTTTCGGGATGAATGATTTTTAATTGAAAAAAAATGTTTTAGCCACCATCAAAAACAGGAAACAAAGGCATATTTGGGGTGTCCTGATTACTGTCTTCGGCGTGGTCGTCTTTGACTTCTCGGCTGACTTCATCGACAGTCCTATCAAGGCTTATTTGTTTGATGTGTGCTCCCATGAGGATAAGGAGAAAGCCTTACACTTCCACGCACTGTTAACTGGTGAGTGCATTCCTCTCAATCCTGGCAGCTGGCATTGTGCGATTATCACGAGTCTCTATTTGGCGTCAGCAGGACGCAACTCGTGAGCCACCAGCCAGAGACATAAGAAGTTAACTTCCACATGTAAAAGGATTCCATCGATTTATTCTTTATGAAATAATTTGGCGAACAATTGGCTGAATTTAGTCTTACTCCAAGCGTAGATTTATCAACAATCTGAACTTTACAGAAGAATTGGGGAATAGTTAATCTTTCTGTAATATCTTATGTTTTTATTTCTCACACTGTCAAGTCTGTTTCATCTTTGCTAGTTCTTTCTCTTCTCCGATCTGAGTATTTTTTCTTTATGTTTAGATAGGTCACAGTGCCTACTATGGGAAACTGTGATAGGGAAAACTGCTAAGAACCCAGGAAAATGTGATTCTCATTGATTCCCATTGCATTCCTCCTCAGCCACTTGTGTTTCCCTCTAAATCCTTGCCTAAGCTTGAATTTCGCTCGTATTTATTCTGATTGATCCATTATCTTTGTTGTTGCCTCTATCTTTCCCGGATAGAACAATAAATTGGAATCCTACATCACCTTTATCTTCTCTGCTGTAGTTGCTCACTTCAGTCTTAATCCACCATTCATCATCCCACCCTCACAGTCTCAACAAAGAAGGATGATGGACGTTCCCTCTGTCACCCCCCCCCCCCCCCACACACACACACACACAGACACCTTGAACTTCTTCCTTCCTGATTGTTTCTTTTATATTTTCATACTTACAAAATTCAATTTTTAAAAAGACGTATCAAACTAGAATTGGTAAAAGGAACAGCATTCCTGTCTGTTGTTGACCATCTGACTCCCATTCTTCCTCCCGTTGTTTTCATATACTCCTTTGGCAACACCGACTGGGCCAACATTTATTGCCCGAACTGAATTGCCATTGAGAAATTGGTGGTGAGCTGCCACCTTCAACCACCATATGTCCTGGTAATGCCACCTTTATTATACAGTTTAGTATTTTCACAACTGTTGTTAGACTAACTGGTTTGTACTTCCTTCTTTTCGCTTGCCCTCCTTTTTTAAATTATGTTTGCCACTTTCCTATTGGAAGGAAATATGCCAGAGTCAGTAGAATTTTGAATGATAACCATCAATGTATCGGATATACTGACGGTGATACCCTCGGTGCTGTGGCTTGTAGATCATCAGGTTCACAGAGTTTATCTAGTACAGAGAAATTCTTAGACACTGGAGAGGAGCTGGTTTTTGAGTAAAAGCAAAAAATGCCTACTTTCTACAATCTCAAGTTTATAATTAATAGCACAAAAGTAAGGTTAAAGTAAATAAAGGTAAGCCAACTTAAAAGTTAGCTTAAACATATGACAGAGCACCTTGGCCAAGTAGAATGGCCATCTTGTTGTGTCAGGGGAGTCACAGACCTGTCATTTGACCCAGATAACCCATGTTTAGGAAGGGTCACTAGCTTCACAAGCTTAACAAATGGGTGTCAGAATTCAAATGGCAGCTGGAGTCACTGAGGTGCACCCGCAAGGCTGAGAACTGTGTGGATAGCACATTCAGCAAAGCGGACACCACACAAGTTAAAGACAAACACTCAGATAAGGAATGGGTGACTGGCAGGTAGCCCCAAGGAAAATAGCAAGGTAGTTCAGGAATCTTCTGGGGATTCATTCACTAACCATTTTGTCATTCTGGATGTTGGCAACGGCAATGGTTTCGCAAAGGGACACTGCATGAGCCAGATTAGCAGCACCATGGGTGGCCCAGATGATGGTGAGCTGGTTTTCTGAATTGCTGCAGTCCCTGTAACTGTTGATAGACCTACAATGCTCTGAGAGAGGAAATTTTGACCCAGTTACAGTGAAGGAACAGCAATATATTTTCACATCTGGATGGTGAGTGGCTTGGAAGGGAACTTGCAGGTGGTGCTGTTCCCATGTCATTATGGTTTTGGAAGATGAATTTCTGCAGTGCATCTTGTAGATCATATACACTGCTGCCATTGAGCATCAGCAATAAAAGGAATGGATGCTTGTGCATGTAGAATCAATCAAGAGGATTGCTTTGGCCTGGCTGGTGACAAGCTGTTGTTGGAGCTGCTCTTATCCAGGCAAGTGGGAAATCTTCCATCACACTCCTGACGTATGCCTTGATTATGGTGAACAGGCTGTGGGAGGCAAGAGGTAAATTACTTGCTGCAGTATTCCTAGCTTCTGATTTGCTCTTGTAGCAACTGAATTTATATGGTGAGTCCAAATGAGTTTCTGGTCAATGGTAACCCCCAGAATGTTGATAGATAAGGGGATCCAAGATGGTAACACCACTGAATGTCAAGGGGCAGTGGTTAGATTTTCTCTTATTTCAAATGTTTGTTACCTGCCATAAATAGGAAGACAAGAAAGATGAATGTATGGCTGGAAATATTGAGCAGGAGGGAGTGCATTTGCTTGCAGGGATATTGGGATGGCTCGGTGGGGAGAATCACAATCATTCCCACTCCTGTGAGAGTTGAGAACCAGAGGATTTAAATTCAAAGTGTTCTATAACATAAACAAAGATGAGATGAATAAACATTTTCACATGATAATTGGTTCAGCTCTGAAATGCAGAGGATGCTGGAGGCAATTTCAGTTGAGGCAGTCAAGACAGAATTGAATTGAATTAGAATTACAATTGAGTTTGTTGTCACATGTACTCACATGAATGCAGTGATAAATTTACAAGTCGCACTTATGGTACCATCTCAGGTACAAAGGTACCTAGGTACAGAATCTTGGTACAAAGCAGAAGAATAAAGAAAACAAAGTTAAAAAGTTAACTCACAGCCTTTCTTACAAAAAAACCCAAAGAAATGCAGTTAAAAGTGAAATACTGCATAAGTGCGTGGCCATGCAGAGCTCACACTCCTCACAAGGGCCTGTCCTCCTCCTCTTTGGGCTTGATCTCGCACCCACAGCCGCCTCCAACTGCCTGCTCTCTCTGCCTCACTGCCTCTTGCTCCTACCACTAGCCACTCTGGGCTGCATATTCTTGCTCTCTCCCCTGGCTGCTCCGGGCTGCATATTCCCGCTCTCCCTGCTCCGGGCTGCATATTCCCATTCTATCCCCTGGCCACTCTGGGCTGCATATTCCCGCTCTCCCTGCTCCGGGCTGCATATTCCCATTCTATCCCCTGGCCACTCCGGGCTGCATATCCCCACTCTCCCTGCTCCGGGCTGCATATTCCCGTTCTATCCCCTGGCCACTCCGGGCTGCATATTCCCGTTCTCTCCCCTGGCCACTCCGGGCTGCATATTCCCACACTCTCCCTTGACCACTGTGGGCTGCATATTCCCGCTGTCTCCCCTGACCACTCGGGGCTGCATATTTCCGCGCTCTCCCCCAGCCACTCCGGGCTGTGTGTTCCCACTATTTCCCTCCCCTGGCTGCTCCGGGCTGCACGTTCCCACTGTGCCCCCACCCCGCCTCCCCCCACCGGCCTCTCCCCCGGCTGCTCTGGGCTGCATATTCCGACTCTATCCTCTAGCCATTCCGGCTGCATATTCCCGCTCTTCCTGCTCCGGGCTGCATATTCCTGCTCTCCCCTGGCTGCTCTGGGCTGCATATTCCCACTCTCTCCCCTGGCCACTCCGGGCTGCATATTCCCACTCTCTCTGCTCCGAGTTGCATATTCCCGCTCTCTCCCCCTGGCCACTCCGAGCTGCATGTTCCCGCTCTCTCCCCCCAGCCACTCCAAGCTGCATGTTCCCGCTCTCTCCCCCCGGCCACTCCAAGCTGCATGTTCCTGCTCTCTCCCCCCGGCCATTCCGAGCTGCATGTTCATGTTCTCTCCCCCGGCCACTCCGAGCTGCATATTCCCGTTCTCTCCCCTGGCCACTCCGAGCTGCATGTTCCCGCACTCACCCCCGGCCACTCCGAGCTGCATATTCCTGCTCTCTCCCCCGGCCACTCTGAGCTGCATGTTCCCGCTCTCTCCCCCCGGCCACACCAAGCTGCATATTCCCGCACCCTCCCCTGACCACTCCAGGCTGCATATTCCCATTCTCTCCCCTGGCCACTCCGGGCTGCATATTCCTGTTCTTTCCCCCCGGCCACTCCAAGCTGCATGTTCCCGCTCTCTCCCCCCCGGCCACTCTGGGCTGCATATTCCCGCTCTCTCCCCTGGCCACTCCGGGCTGCATATTCCTGCTCTCTCCTCCGGCCACCAAGCTAAACAAAAACATGCACAGGAATTCCTAGAGGCCTGGCATTCAACCCGGAACTCCATCAATAAACACATCGATTTGTACCCCATTTACCAACCTTTGAGAAAAAGAACCGGAAATGATATCACCCACAACAGACCAAGACACATAAACAGAAAGTAGGACAGAACCCCAGTGATTCACCGGAGGCTCACTGATGATGTTACCCAGCATGGTCAGAAAACTTCTGAGAACAAACCTGCCAGCTAAGCGAGTAAACTTACAATCTAAAAAAGGATAGTGAAGGAAGGAGAAAACCTGTGGCGGATGGAGCAGACGAGTACTGAGCCAGAGCCCACAAGCTGTGCTGCTACTCTGCCACCATCTTGTTTGATTACTTAAATAGAAACACCATGCTGGTTTGCAGAGAAAAGAGCAGAGAAAATGCTCAGAGCCAATACAAATATGATGGGATGAATGATCTCCTTCTGCACTGTAACAATGGTTGTGACCCCTGGAAATCCCCTTATTTCACAAGTTTTTTTTATATATTAATAACATCATGAAGTTCCTTGTCCCCAGAAACTATGCATAAAGCAAAGCCTCCATAGCACTAAAGACATAGGAACAGAAGTAGACCATTCAGCCCATCAAGTCTGCTGCACCATTCAGTGAGGTCATGGATAATTTGATAATCCTCAACTCCACTTTCCTGCTTTTTCCCATAGCCCTTTGTTCCCTTACTGATGAAACATCTGTCTTTCTCAGCCTTGAATATGCTTAATTCCCAGTCTCAACAGCCCTTGCGGTGAAGAATTCCACAGATTTACAACCCAGTAAGAGTGTAAATTCCTCCTCATCTGTGTCCTAAATGGGTGACCATTTTTTCTCAGGTTATATCTTTTGGTTCTAGACTATCTCACAAAGGAGAAATGACTTTGTCATCAGAACGTCTTCATCAGAGTCACCAGACTTGAAAAGTTGACTCTGATTTCTTCCCAAAGATGATGCCAGACGTGTTGAATTTTGCCAATAATTTCTGTTTTTGTTTCAGATCTTCAGCATCCATGGTTCTTTGTTTTACTTTACTCCCTAAGAATTGTGTATATTTCAATAACGTCACATCTCATTATTCTATACTCAAATTAGTACCAGCCTTGCAAATCTGTTTGGACTGTATCCAATACTAGTACATCTTTCCTTAGATATGGGCCCAAAACTGTCCACAGTCTTCTTACTGTGGTCTGACTAGTGCCTTGCATAGTTTTTACAAAATCTCCATACTTTTATATTCCATTCCCCTTGAAATAAAAGCCAACATGCCCTGTGGCTGAACTTGACTGCTAACTTTTTGTGATTCATAGACACGGACTCCCAAAAACCTTTGTTTTGTAACTTTTTGCAGTCCTCCTCTATTTAAATAATATTCAGCTCCTCTGTTCTTCTTGCCAAAACGAGTGGTGTTTGATGGAAAATATTCAGCCTGGAGTCCGGTTACTAGTGGTGTGCCACAAGGATCTGTTTTGGTACCATTGTTGTTTGTCATTTTTATAGACACTTGGACGCAGGCATAAGTCGATCGGTTAGTAAGTTTGCAGATAGTACTAAAGTCGGTGGAGCGGTGGACAATGGAGAAGAATGTTGCAGGTTGCAGGGAGACTTGGATAAACTACAGAACTGGGCTGAAAGGTGGCAAATGGAGTTCAATGCAGATAAATGTGAGGTGATTCACTTTGGGAAGAATAACAGGAAGGCAGAATACTGGGTCAATGGAAAGATTCTTGGTAGTGTGGATGTGCAGAGGGATCTTGGTGTGCATGTACATAGAAAGTACATAGAAAGTTGTCACCCAGGTTGACAGTGCTGTTAAGAAGGCATACAGTATGTTAGGTTTTATTGGTAGAGGGATTAAGTTCTGGAGCCATGATGTCATGCTGCAACTATACAAAACATTAATACGGCCGCACTTGGAATATTGTGTACATTTCTAGTCACTATATTTCGGGAAGGATGTGGAAGCATTGGAAAAGGTGCAGAGGAAATTTACCAGGATGTTGCCTGGTCTGGAGGGAAGCTCATATGAGGAAAGGCTGAGAGACTTGTGTCTGTTCTCATTGAAAAGAAGAAGGCTAAGAGGGGATTTGATGGAGAGATACAAGACGATCAGAGGGTTAGATAGGCTGGGCAGTGAGAGTCTTTTTCCTAGGATGATGACATCTGCTTGTACAAAGGGACATAGCTGCAAATTGAGGGATGATAGATTTAAGACAAATGGTAGAGGCAGGTTTTTCACTTAGAGAGTGGTACGGGCATGGAATGCCCAGCCTGCCAATGTAGTTAACTCAGCCATATTAGGGGCATTTAAACAGTCCTTGGATAAGCACATGGACGATGATGGAATAGTGTAGGGTGATGGGCTTAGATTAGTTCACAGGTCAGCACAACATTGAGGACCAAAGGGCCTGTTCTGCACTGAATTGTTCTGTGTTCTAAAATGCATAACCTCCCATTTTTCCCACATTACATTCCATCTGCCAGGTTTTTGCCCATTCACTTATTGTCCAAGGAGCCTAAGTTGACTTTGGCTTCTCTCTTCCTTTTTATAAGCTCTTCCTGTCTGTCTTGAAATTACTTGCAAATTTACCCTCAAAGTTTATTTTCTTTCTTGTTTCGGTTGCCTTTTGTTGGTCTTTTAAACTTTCTCAATCCTCTGACTTACCACAAAACTTTTCCACAGATTGTCTTTCAAGCTGATGCTATCCTTAATTTGGAGGAGATGAGGACTGCGGATGCTGTCCAGTCAGAGTCGAAAAGTGTGGTGCTGGAAAAGCACAGCAGATTAGGCAGCATCCAAGGAGCAGGACAGTCAATGTTTCAGGTATAAGCTCTTCATCAGGAATATTGTGCGGGGGAAAGGGGGACGACCCACCCTCATTCCCCTATTTATCTCTCATACCCCTTCCCCCTTCCACATTCCTGATGAAGAGCTTATGCCCGAAACGTTGACTGTCCTGCCCCATGGATAAGACTATAAGACATAGGAGTGCAAGTGAGGCCATTTGGCCCTTCGAGTCACTCCGACATTCAATCACGGCTGATGGGCATTTCAATGCCACTTACCCGCACTCTCCCCATATCCCTTAAATCCTTCCGAGATTAAGAATTTATCAATCTCTGCCTTGAAGACATTTAACGTCCCAGCCTCCACTGCACTCCATGGCAATGAATTCTACGGGCCCACCACTCTCTGGCTGAAGAAATGACTCCTCATTGACCCCCTCTAATTCTAAGGCTGTGCCCATGGGTCCTAGTATCCCCACCTGATGGAAACAAATTCCCACCGTCCACCCTTTCTAAGCCATGCATTATCTTGTAAGTTTCTATTAGATCTCCCCTCAAACTTCTGAACTCTAATGAATAAAATCCCTGGCTACTCAGTCAGGATGCTACCTGATCTGCTGTGATTTCCCAGCGCCACACTTTTCGACTCTATCCTTAACTTCCCTGGTGACCATAGTTGTCTTTTCTCCTTCCCAGAATTCTTCTTCCTCACTGTAACATATCTTTACTATGGACTACGCATTACTTTCTTAAATGTCTGCCATTTATCCTCAACTGTTTTTGCTGCTACTTCAAGAAAAACGTTTAGGTCAGAATAAAGAAGAGGCCTTCTGGTACAGTAGAGAGTATTCCTGCTTCTGAAGCAGAAGCCCTGGGATACATTCCAACTCCAGGAGGTTGATTACCAATCTCCAGTTGGCAGTGATAAGAGAGAGTCTCTTGCTCTGCTGTGCATGATGTAGCTTGTGACTGATTTCAGGAAAAAAGAACAATGGAAACAAATCGATGCACGTGCTTCATCTGCCTCCTGTGTTTCTCTATGTGAGAAGAGTGAAGGAGAGATAAATCAACTCATTCAGCCTATTTAGGCTAGTATATTATTCAAAACCTACTTAAGCATACAAAAAAGAATTAAAAGCAAAACATTGCTGTAAATATAAATCAGGTCAGAGAGACTTAAGACGAGGGAAGATTATCAAACATTTTTGGTCTGTTTCTCTCTCCACAGATACTGCTGAACCGCAAAGTGTTTAAAGCATTTTTCTGTTTCATTTTACATATATATAAAAAAGGAGAGTAGCCAGGGAAAGGTTTGGCCCACTCATGGACAAAGGAGGGAATCAATGTGTGGAGCCAGGCGAGGTAGGTGAGGTCCTAAACGAAACTTTGTGTTGGTATTCACCAAAGAGAAGGAATTGGTGGAGGATGATCTCAGGGAAGGGAGTGTTGAATTTCTAAGCCAAGCTGCTATCAAAAAGGAAGAGGTGTTATTCGTCTTAAAAAGTATTAAGATAGAAAGTCCCCAGGTCCTGATGGGATGTAACCAAGAATATTGAGGGAGGCAAGAGAACAAATTGCTGGAGCATTGACAAACATATTTATATTCTCTTTAGCTACAGGTGAAGTCCCAGAGGACTGGAGAATAGCCAATGTTGTCCTATTGTTTAAGAAGGGTAGTAGAGATAATCAATGAAATTACAGGCCTGTGAGTCTCCTGTTGATGATAGGGAAAATATTGGAAAAGATTCTTGGGGCAAGATCTATACACATTTCAAAGAAAATAGACTTATTAGCGATAGACAGTACGGATTTATGTGCCTCACTAACTTGATCGAGTTTTTTGAGGAGGTGTTGAAGATATTTGATGTGGGAAAAGTGGTTGACGTTGTCTACGTGGACTTCAGTAATGCCTTTGACAAGGTCCCTCATGGCAGACTGGTACAAAAATTGAAGTCACATGGTATCGGGCTGAGCTGGCAAAATGGATACAGAGGGAAAAAAGGAGAAAGTGAGGACTGCAGATGCTGGAGATCAGAGCTGAAAAATGTGTTGCTGGAAAAGCGCAGCAGATCAGGCCACATCCAAGGAGCAGGAGAATTGACGTTTCGGGCATAAGCCCTTCCTGAACGTTGATTCTCCTGCTCCTTGGGTGCTGCCTGACCTGCTGCACTTTTCCAGCAACACATTTTTCAGCTCAAAATGGATACAGAACTGGCTTGATTATAAGAGACACAGGGTGGTGATGGAAAGATGCATTTTGGAATGGAGGGTTGTAATTAGTGGTATCCCACACGGATCAGTGCTAAGACTCTTCTCTTTGTGGTCTATATAAATGATTTGGAGGAAAATGTGGCTTGTCTAATTAGTAGGTTTGCGGACGATAGAAAGACAGGTAGAGTTGCAAATAGTGAGGAGGATTGTCAGAGGATACAGCAGGATATAAATCAGTTGAAGGCAAGGGCAGAAAAATGGCAGGTGGAGTTTAACCTGGACAAATTTGAAGTAATGTATTTTGGAAGGGCAAGTACAGATGGAAATTATACAGTGAATGGCAGAGCCCAAAGAAGTATTGACATGCAGAGGGATCTGGTTATGCAGGTCCACAGATCACTGAAGGTGACAGCACAGGTCAATAAGGTAGTAACAAAGGCCTATGGCATGCTTGCCTTCATTGGAAGGGGCTTTAAGTATAAGGATAGGCAAGTTAGGCTGCAGTTTTATAGAACGTTTGTTGCATCATACTTAGAATATTGCATACAATTCTGGTCACCACACTGCCAGAAGGATGTGGATGCATTGGAGAGAGTACAGAAAAGTTTTACCAGGATGTTGCCTGGTATAGAGGATTTTAGCTGTGGAGAAAGGTTGAATAAACTGGGGTTGGTTTCACTGAAGCTCTTGATAGAAGTTTATAAGATTGTAAATGGCAAGGATAGAGTGGAAAGTATGAGGATTTTTTCCTAGGGTGCAGGGGTCAATTACAAGGGGACACAGATTCAACGTGTGATTGCGGGGGGAGTGGGGGGGGGGGGGGAAATGAATGTTTAAAAGAGATGTTTGAGGCAAGTTTTTCAAACAAATTCTGGTGAGTGCCTGGAATGCACTGCCAAAGGAGGTGGTGAAAGTAGACACTATAGCAGTGTTGAAGAAACACCTGGATGAATACATGAATAGGAAGGGAATAGAGGAATATGGATCCTGTAAGTGAAGACAGTTTTAGCACAAAACGGTGAAATGTGTCAGTGCAAGTTTGGAGGGCCAAAGAGCCTGGTCCTTTTGCTCCTAACTTGTATGTTATATGTACCCAGCAACAGCACTGTGCCAGTCAGGGGCAGGAATGGCTGGATATTGTTAATGGATGAGGAGCAGGTCTTTGATATTATAGAATATAGGACATTAGAGCGCAGTACAGGCCTTTCAACCCTTGATGTTGCACCGACCTGTGAAACCAATCTGAAGCCCATCAAACCTACACTATGCCATTTTTAATCCATTTGTCTATCCAGTGACCATTTAACTGCTCTTAAAGTTGGTGAGTCTACGACTGTAGCACGCAGGCCGTTCCACATCCCTGCTATTCTTTGAGTAAAGAAATTAACTCTGACATCTGTCCTATATCTATCACCCGTCAATTTAAAGCTATGTGCTCTCGTGCTAGCCATTACCATCCGAGGAAAAAGGCTCTCATTGTCCACCCTATATAACCCTACAATTATCTTATATGTCTCAATTAAGTCACCTCTCAACCTTCTTCTCTCTAACAAAAACAGCTTCAAGACCCTCAGCATCTCCTCGTAAGACCTTCCCTCCATACTAGGCACCATCCCAATAAATCTCCTCTGAATACTTCCAAAAGCTTTCACATTCTTCCGATAATGCAGTGACCAGAACATACAGTCATAAAGTCATGCAGCATGGAAACAGACCCTTCAATCCACCAATCTATATTGACCATAATCCCAAACTAAAGTAGTCCCACCTGCCTGCTCCTGGCCAATGTCCCTCCAACCTTTCCTATTCATGTGCTTATTCAAATGTCTTTTCGACATTGTAATTGTACCCACATCGACCACTTCCTCTGCAAGCTTAATCCACACACAAACCACCCTTTTTTTAAAAAATTGTCCCTCATGTCTTTTTTAAATTTCTCTCCCCTCACTTTAAAAATATGCTCTCTAGTCTTGAGATTCTCCATCTTGGGGAAAAGACAACTACCATTAACTCTATCTATATCCCTCATTATTTTATCAACTTTACTATAAAGTCCCCTGAGAACCTCCCATGCTCCAATGAGATAAGTCCCAGTCTATCCAGCCTTTCTTTATAACTCAAACCTTCCATACCTGGCAACATATTGACAAATCTCTTCTGAACCCTCTCCAGCTTGGTAATATCCTTCCTACAACTGGGTGACCAGAACTGGACACAGTACTCCAGAAGAGGCCTCACTAATGCCTTATACGACTCAACATTGTATACTAATGGTATATTAACATCTTCACAGTCAATAATCTGATTGCAGCTGATGCATCAATAGCCAGCACTACGGGTTCCTTCAACACAGGAGTGTGGCAAGTCTGGATGCTGTCCTCATTCCTTTTCCTCTTGATCAGTACTTTTATCATAAAAATTGCGGGTGTAGACTTTGGCATCAACACCACCGGATGGCCTCTCTTCACCCTCCTAATTTTCTTTTTAAACAATCTACTACATTCTCTATACTACAAAGAGGTGAAAGAGTGCAGGCAAAAATATGGAGTAAAAGATTTGGACTTCACAGACTACATCATCTTGCTGACCAAGATAATTGTACATCCTTCAAGATAGGACCAATAGTCTTGAGTGTAGTGGCACTAAAGTTGGTCTATTCATCATCTGCAAGAACACCAAGGCAATAATGACTAAGCATCATCAAGGTTCACCCATCAGTATTGGGCAACAGAACCTTGAAGATTTGAAATGTCTTCATGGAAAGCACAAATTCCAGGGAGGATCATGTGGAGATTGACCTCCACACAAGAATTGGTGAAATAGTATCAGTTTTCCAGCAACTCCATGCAATGTGAGCATCCAACCATACCAACATAACCATAAAGCTGTGACCTGACATGTTTATTGTAGTACTAATTGCAATCTATGTTACTGAGAGGAGGTTGAGGGGTAAGTTATAAAGGTTTATAAAATCACAAGGGGCATAGATAAGGTGAATTGCCAAGGTCTTTTTCCCAGGGCAGGGGAGTTGAAAACTAGCGGGCATAGGGCATAAGGTGAGAGGGGGGTGATATAAAAGGGACCTAAGAGGTAACTTTTTCAAGCAGAGGTTCATGCGTATATGGAACAAGCTGCCAAAGAAAGTAGTAGAGGTGAGTACAATTGCAACATTTCAAAGACATTTGGACAGCCACATGAATAGGAAGGATTTAGAGGGATATGGGTCAAATACAGGCAAGTGGGCCTAGTTCAGTTTAGGAAACCTGATCAGAATGGACAAAGCTGGGCAAAAGGATCTGTTTCTGTGCTGTATAATTTTATGATTCTGTGACTGTAAGAGATATGAAAGAGAAGTAGAAAGGTAACACTTAAATTGGATGTCTTTCACAACATTGCTGATATAAAATTCCTAACGTCATCTAAAGAGACAGCTTCACCAATGAAGTGTGCTACAGCAAAACCTACAGGACATCAAGACAGAGAAAAGGCTGAGACTGGAAAGATTTACATCTCACCGTCCAGATTTCCAACCCTCCAGACAGGCAATAGAATGGATACTACCAGATGGAGAAAGAATATGGTGCCAACAATACAAACACCTAGTGAAAGTATACTTCCGGAGGGCCTTTAAGACCAGTATAATATCCGAGCTGAAGCTAAAGAGATTGCGATGGATTTGGGATTTTGAGGAGTTGTAGAGTACAAACAGCACTTGGTGGCAGATGAGTTAAAATGTTGAGCTTATATTCCACATATCCTTGATATCCTAGACACCTGTTAATTCAGAAATAGAAACAGAAATTGCTGCAAAAACTCTGCAGTTCTGGCAGCATCGGTGGAGACACGGCAAAGTTAATATTTCTGGTCCAGTGATCTTTCTTCAGAATTGTTAATTTAGGTTCCTTAGGCTGTCAGATTTAGAAATTTCCCTAAGACAGTTGCTTATGTATTACCAGCATCTACTATTTCAAAAAGTGCAGGAAAGAAATAATTGTTGTCTAAACTATTTGAAAGGGATATTGGTGGTGACACAATAGGGTTAAAGAGCAGTAAGTTGCTTTCAGTAAAATTGCTTAAATATTAATCATTATGCTTTCTCTTTCTATAGGCCTTGGAGGTGCTGCAGGCTATCTAATTGGTGCCATTGAATGGAGAAATACTTCCCTGGGTCAGATATTAGGATCTGAATATCAAGTCATTTACATTTTTGCTGCAATTATTTTCATTGTACTTCTAATAATACACATGTTCAGTATTCCAGAAATTCCATTTGGTCAAGATATAGGTTGTCAGCAGTTATATTTATTAGAACATAATACTCCTACCTATGGAACCATCGAGAGTCCTGCAAGTGGTCAATATAATCAAAATTCTTATAATTCACGATCTTTGTCAGGGATAGGAAAATTGGAAGATAATTCGCAAACCACTTGCATAAAACCATCAGAAGAAAAGGTAATTTTCTTTAATAAGCTTTATTTTAAATTAGGCATTGCTATGAGGAGGAAGTTTTTTTAAACTTAGTTTATCAAACGATGATTGTTTGTTAAACGATTTATTTTCATCATACCTTGCTTGCCATGGTGGAAACAACTTACCTGTGTGCAGACAAGGCAGAACTGTCATTTCAATATGAAATATACTCTTAAATTTTTATGTATTTGGTAGTTAACAATAATACAAATAATTCCTTTGAAATAGCATAGAAACCTTCAAAGCAAACGGATTTCTTATTGCAAATTTTCATTTGGCATTTTGTAATCATGTTCTGACACAATCTCATTGAGACTATAAACTCAGAAAATGTTTATGTACACCACAGAACAGGTGAGCATGCATGAAGATAAGGAATGATTCATTAGCGTTCTATAACAAGTATATCTTCTAGCTCCACAAAATAGAACATCAATTGAACCTCTTCTTAATTGTGTAGTTAGATTTTCTAAGTATCCATGAAAGTGAACATCTACAGCATTTGGTTAGTGGTTAAAGTGAATCTAGCTACACTAATATATTTTTATATTTGATTTCAGGGATCAAAACATGTAACCCTAAAGTCACTAATTAAAGCTCTGCTCAGTATGCCTTCTCATTACCGTTCCTTGTGTGTAAGTCACCTCATAGGATGGACAGCATTTCTCTCAACTATGCTATTCTTCACTGACTTTGCGGGGCAGGTAAGAACAAATAATATTTATTTTGAATTTACTTACAAATTTTTTGACACCTATTATGTATTGCATTTTTAACAAGAAATCAAACAAAGACTAATTTGTGCATTCCATTCTCATGGATACCCATATGACATAGGTTTTTCTGGCCAAATTTTCTGGGTAAATACATTTATTTGGTGCCTTATCACATCCTCAGAATCTCCAAAGTATTCTACTTCTATTGAATTAAGAGCAGCATTATTTATGCAAAGTGCAGGCTCACAAACAGTTTCTGTTTTTATTCCCTCTTATTCCTTCATGAGATGTAAGCATGGATAGTAAGGTGTACATTTATTGCTCATCACTAATTCCCCTTGACAAGAGGATGGTGAATCACCTTCTTAGACTATAATCGTACCATAGTAAACAGGAACGGGGGTAAGCCATTCAGCCCTTCAAGCATACACTGACATTCAATGTTTTCCCGTTGTTTCCCCACACTACCTCCTAACAGCTGTAGTGCTTATTTTTTACCCCAGCACACATGTTGTGATTGTGCAGATGTGAGACACAGTGAAAAACACCAAGTGCACAAATCTTTATTCATGTTCCATCACGAGGAAGAAAGGAAACACCTGAGTGGCCAGTGACAAGCAGTGCCTGACTCCTCAAAGGGCAATGCTACATGATCAAAAAGTGAAAGGGGGATAGAATCAGATGAGGAAATAACACCCAATGGTGCCTACCTGTCCTGAAAACCTTGAGGGTGTTGGTAGACACTACACACTCCTTCTCCAAGGATATCCGGCATGGAAGAGGGGCAGGCAATGCACTGCCATTCAATAAGATCAGGCACCAAACAAGAAGACTGATTATCACTTTGAATCTATGATCAGGGGTGGATTGAAGGTGGAATATTGACTGAGCAACTCACTGCTGATCTTTGGATGAGCTCAAGTTGAGTAGATAGATGTGATCATATAAACTAGGTAAAAGTGAGGACTGCAGATGCTGTAAACCAGATTCTAGATCAGAGTGGTGCTGGAAAAGCACAGCAGGTCGGGCAGCATCCGAGCAGCAGGAAAATCAATGTCTCAGGCAAAAGCCCTTCATCAGGAATCCAGGCAGGAAGCCTACAGGGTAGAGAAATAAATGGCGGGGGGGTGGGGGGGGGGGGGGGGGGAGGAGGTGGAGTGGGGGGGGTTGGGGGGTGGAGGCGTCTGGGGAGCAGTGGTGTAGAGGTCAGTACCCAAACTGAGTTGATAAGATAGAGGGAAGACTAGAGACAATTCAACCAATGGCAAAAACATTAAAGTTTTACAGTTTCTATGCCTAACTTTGCTCAGATGAACTTCAAACACTAAATAATTGCATATTTGAATTAATACTGACTGAATTTAAGAGAATTTTGTTGGCTGACATCAAGAAAAATTCAAAAGATTTTAAATAAATCAATGAGCAATGTAAACTCAGTATAGAAATCTTCTACAGTGCAATGCAATGAGAGACACCAGCAATGCAGTAATGTAAATGCAAAGAAGATTGTCAAATCCAAGATAGTTTACGAAATCACAAAATGTACATGACATTCAACTGCCAGCAGATCGAAGTCAAGTCAGAGTTAGCAGTATCCAACCTGCACCTAATCTGGATAGATACCCTGCAGACAACACATCACTGAGATTGGAATAGAAAGCAAAGCATAATACCTCCCTAGAGTTCCAACATTTGGTGCACAGACTAAATTATTCCCGGGAAATTAACTATGTTCGATGTTAACATTTCAAAAACAATTTTCTAACTTTCACTGGGCAAAAATGCACTCAATTAAATTTAGTTCTGTAAATCCAATCTGTGACAACTGCTTAAGTATTAATTAGGTTAAAAAAATCAGTGAAGTCAAAGATTTAAACCTACAGATCGCAAGCAGAACAGTGTACAGTTAAAAAAAAACGAAATTAAATATTTCCAATATCATATGATTACTTCATCTGAAATATTGCAGTTGTAAGAACAGAGTGCTCTCTGAGTTCCTTGTATTCAAGCTGCCTAAATTATGTGCTAAGGATCTTAATGAGGCTTAAGAGAGCATTTCCCACTCAGCCAAGTTGACAAGATTGGTTAAGGTTACCTGGGTGTAGCCAAGTGGTGACCTAGAGTACAAAAAACATTTTAATATCTTACTGCCAAGAACAATTAGAGGAAACATTCCCTAATCTTGATCAAATTTATATAATTTAAAGGGACAAAAGACTAATAATATATGTTTCAAACTGATGTGCTGTGATCTGTTATGGAGGTTGGATCATTGGAAGTATTTAAAGAGGAGGTAGAGAGGGCTTTGAAATACCAACTATTTGATAACTATGAGGAGCGAGTGTAAACATTGAGGCCTATGCAAATCAGCCATGATCTTATAATGGAAGGGCATGTACAAAGAATAAATCGCAGTATAAATTGAGATGAGAAGCAGTTATTTTAGAGAACACAGATGATCACTTTACCCAGATGTACAATTTAATTCCAGCTTCTTTGTCAGTCTTCACGTTAGAGTCATAGAGAGAGATGTATAACATGGACACAGACTCTTTGGTCCAACTCATCCATGCTGACCAGATGTCATAAATTAATTTAGTCCCATTTGCCAACATTTGGCCCATATCCCTCTTAATGCTTCCTATTCATGTACCCATCCAGATGCCTTTTAAATGTTGTAATTGTACCACCCTCCACCACTTCCTCTGGCAGCTCATTCCATATATGCACCACCCTCTGCATGAAACAGTTGCCCCTTAGGTCCCCTCTCACCTTAAACCAAGTCCTCTTGTTTTGGATCTAATTTTGCTCATGATTTTTCCGTCTTGTGCAAATGCAAAATGGGCAATAACTTTACTTGGTCCAGTTATGCTGCTGTCTGTAGAAGATGATCATTTGGAAACTGACCCAGTCAAATTAACTTAGCTGGCCCAACAAGAAAAATTATTTGGGACAATGCACACAGAACACTCTGGATTTTTTGTAAGAGGCTGTCAAACCTGACAATGCAGCATTGGTAATACCTTTAAGTAGCATCGCATGTCCTGAACACTATATTTTTTCAAAACTTTCAGGAGGCATAAAATTCAGACACATGGTGAACAGCAAGGATGGTAATAGCTGACTTCAGAAGGATGTCAATGGCTAAATAGGCAGGCACAAAGCAGATTGTGTTAATGCAAGGAAGAATGAAATGATGTCTTTTCAGTGGAAGACTGAGGAGAGTCAATACCAATCAAATTTTACTCGGGATTCATGGTCATAAAAACTTGGGTTACAGATTCAAATCTGTAAAAGTTGGCAAGTTGACTTAGCTGTTTAAAAAGATACTTGGTTTTATAAATAGAGGCATATGCCATAAAGTTCCGATGGATGTGTGAGGCCCTAAACGGTCCAAAGTAGTGTTTATGTTGTACCCATAAGATATAGGAACAGAATTAGGCCATTTGGCCCATCAAGACTGCTTCTCCATTCAATTATGACTGATATGTTTTCACAACCCCATTCCCCTGCCTTCTCCATGTACCTTTGATCCCTTTACTAATCGAGACCTCACAGTCTCTTTCTTAAAGACGCTTAATGGCTTGGTCTCCACAGGCTTCTGGGACAATGGGTTCCACAGATTCACTGCCCTCTGGCTGAAGAAATTCCTTCTCATCTCAATTCTAAAGGGTTGACCCATCACTCTGATGCTGTACCCTTGGGTCCTAGTCTCTCCTATTCATGCTGCTCCTTCATTCACAGGCTGTTTCTCTCTCAGAAACAAATTTTGTACTCAAGACAGAGGTTAGTAGCTTTTTGAGTTGATGTAGAAGATCCAGACTAGCAGAGTGGGTCAAAGGGTCTATACCAATTCCTATTCTTTATGTTCTTGTCTTCATTAATCCTAGGTGGATGCGATAATCATGACTTTTATGAGTTTAGTAAAGTAGTTCCTTCAACTTCACTTTCTATTTAGCTCAAGAAGAGGACAGTTTTTCTTATGTAAAAGTATATTATATTCATATTTCTTCTATAATAATTTGACTTTATTTATTTTAATCTCTCAGGTAATGTATAAAGGAAATCCATATGCAGAACACAACTCTACCTCATACCTTACTTACGAGCGAGGTGTTGAAATAGGAAGTTGGGGCTTGTGTATTAATGCTATTTTTTCAGCAATTTACTCATGTAAGTGCTTCAATCCGTTTTCTACACACTACGTGTCTCATTGCTTTTATAATATTAACAATATTGAAAATATTTGGAGTTTAACTTGGATAGTTACGAGATATTGCGTTTTGGCAAAGCAAAGAAGGACAGGACTGACACAGTTAATGGTAGGGCCCTGGGGAGTGCTGTCGAACAGAGAGACCTAGGGTTTCAGGTGCATAGTTCTTTGAAACTTGTGTCACAGGTAAACATGGTGGCTAAGAAGACATTTTGGCATGCTTGCTTTCATTGCTCAGACCACTGAGTATAGGGGTTGAGTTGCCATATTTGCAGGATGTCAGTGAGGCCACTTTTGGAGTACTATGTGCAGTTCCGGTCACCCTGCTATAGGAAGAAGGTTCAGGAAAGATTTAACAGGATGTTTCTGGGACTAGAGGGTTTGAGTTATTAGGAGGGGCTAGATAGGCTAGGACTTTTTCAGTGGAGCACAAGAAGTTGAGGGGTGACCTTATGGAGGTTTATAAACTCATGAGGGAACATTGATAGGATGAATAGCGAAGGTCTTTACCCAAGGTGGGGGTGTTCAAAACTAGGAGGTATATTTTTTAAGGTGAGAGGAGAGAGATTAAGAAGGGACCTGAGTGACGACCTTTTCACACAGAAGGTGCTTCATATGTGGAATGAACTGCCAAAGGAAGTGGTAGATGTGGGTAAAGTTACAACATTTAAAAGACATTTGGATAGGTGCATGAATAGGAAAGAGTTAGAGGGAAATGGGCCAAATGTAGTCAAGTGGAAGTAGTTTAGTTTGGGAAACTTGGTTGGTATCAACGAATTGGATTGAAAGGTCTGTTTCCCTGCTGTGTGACAGTAGACTGTTGGGAATCCTTCCTCCTTAAAACAAACTCTTTTTTTGGATATGACAGTCTGTAGAGTAGGCACAATAGCACATAAATCACAATTTGTCTTGAAAAATGTAATCAATGGTGTTATAAATAGTCATTTGGTTCTTGGGAGCTGTTGAAAAATGAATATTGCTCTTTTAGCTCAAGGTATTTTCACACTGGTTTTTCTATGTTAATTTTGATTCATAATGATTATATACATTCTTGGTCATTTGAATAAACTCCAATCCAAGTATCTGCAATACGTTTGAATGTTGTGCCACTAACCAATATAAATTAAAATAACAAATGGAAATTTATTTTAAGTCTGATATAATTATTTCATCTGGGAGAATTTGCATTTATAATATATGACTAAATTGCATCATTTACATTGCATTTCCACTGTTGTGCTTGGGGCACTATTTATTCCATTGTTAAAAGAAGAGGAGGAAGCAGAACAAGATACAATATACATTATTGAGTTATTTTGTTCAGGTTTCCATGATGTTTTCTGTAAACAAACATAAATATGTATTTCTATAGTATTTGGCAAACCCAGAAATATCTCAGGGGAAGGTCCGAATGGGAGGAAGATATCACAAGAAACAAAAAAACGTTGTCAAAGTGGAAAATATTGAAGGCAGGTAGGGGTTAAGAATGGAAAAGATAGGATTCCCAGAAGATGATGGCAAGGCAAGTGAAGGTGGTTTAGAGAGAATAGTAAATAAGAGAAGGCCACTGCTGACAGACTGGAAGTTCAACCCATTAAAACGTGCTTAGAGAAGGATGGATAAGGTTGCAGAGAGACTGAAAACTCCAGATGAGAATATTCTAGGAGGTTTTACTAGAGATGGTGCAAAGAATGATGATAGACTAGTACACAAAATGAATTAATGTCTTCTGAATAATAGTGACACTGTGGAGGAATTTCTAGCTTCTACCCTGATGTAGCAAGAACAAGAGAGTTTGTGAGGGAGTAGGAAGCACAGAGAAAAGGAAGAGAGTATGTTGACAGTCAATAATGCATACAGTTCTGAGAGTGGAATCTGAATGATGTAGACTTTGGTGAGACAAGTCAGGAATGAAAATGTCAATATTGAGAGCAAAATATCTGATTCAATAGCCAGGTTTTGAATGGTGAGGCAAGAATCTCGCTAGTGAGTAGAGAGCAACCTATTTGCATCCATTAGAATGCTATTGTTACCTAAACTTGCTCCTCTGGGTCTCCTCCTTCAACAAAAGTCACCAGTATTTCAGGTACCCTTTCCAGACTGCAATGGCTCACACCCCTTCTTTCCATGGGCATTGACATTGGGCATATACTGGCCTCATTGCTGTTGCTTTTGGAACGTTCATGATTACGGTTACCTAATATAGGCAATCGACTATTTGTAAGTAATTTTCAAATAGTTTATTCAATTTGTTGAAAAGCAGCACTTTAGATATGATGCAGCATTCAGTTAGATAAAGAAAGGAAATCTATGACCAAAAGAGAAAATGCTGGAAAATCTCAGCAGGTCTGGCAGCATCTGTAAGGAGAGAAAAGAGCTGACGTTTTGAGTCTAACTGACCCTTTGTCAAAGGAAATCTATGACCTGTGACAGATGAGAAAACTTTAGCAATCCCATTTTTGTAGAATGGAGTGGTTTTCCAGTAAGAGACTGTCATCTTTGGAGGTAATAGTCTTTGATCTGCCCTCGAGCTTTTGAAGGATAACTTCTGACTTTCTCCTAAGAAGGTAGTAGCTTGTTCTTCTCAGTCTTTCCATTTGCTCCTTTTGAGGAGGCTGGCATTTTATGTCAATCACTTGTCTAAACCCTCTCAGCCAACACTTGATACATCAGGACAACTGTTGTCCCCTTGGCTGCCTTCGTCTGCAAGTTAGTTGACCTTCTAAGACTAAAACAATCTATTTTCCCAAACAGTGTGAAAATAGGGTGCACATAGTGCCTAAAACCAGGTAAAACCTTTGTGTCAGGTATGACACTATCCAATGGAGAGTTTTCCTCCATGATTCCCATTGACTTCAGAGTTTGATGCAACACTTGGTTAAATATAGCCTTGATGTCAATAACTGTCATTCTCACCTCACATCTGGATTCAGTTCTTTTGTCCATGTTTGAACCAAGGCTCTCTTGAGGTCAGGAGCTGAGAGACCCTGGCGGAACCCAAACTGGGCATCACTGAAAAGGTTATTGCTGAACAGGTGCTGCTTGATAGCACTGTTGATGACACCTACCATCACTTTACTGATGATCGAGAGTAGATTGATGAGGTGGTAATTGGCCGGGTTGGTTTGTCTTGCTTTGCATGCACGGAACATACATGGAAATGAGAAGGAGAAAATAAAGCTCCATGTTACTATTAAAGCCAGCTTAGTTAGGTGAGGCAGGTGTGATAATGTTACAGGCCTTAGCATTTCATGATATTCTTTGAATTACTCATAAGTTCTGTCTGATGGAATTTGGGAGAAGTTTTGCAAAATTCAGCCACTGGAGACGAGACTTTTTAAATTAATTTTCAGTCTTTGTGAAGTTTACAGATGAACATTTTTTCTAATTGTTTAAGTTGCATCATTAAATTGATGTAACCATTCCCACTCTTCAATCATTCTGAATAAGGAAATATTATACATAAATCAGACATTCGTCAAGCTAAAACAGTTACTTAACATCCGTTACAGAATTGGATAGAGTTATAAATTATACTGAATTGCTGCAGTACTGGATTAGAGTTGATATTTATAAATATGCTGCTGGTTGATGCTTTTAGCACCCTCTCCATTATTTAAAACCATTTCTTGGAATTAAAACAAAGCTCAGCATTAACAATATTGAATGCAAAATTTCAGTCCTTGGTAACAAAATATTTTCTCAAAATGTATAACCTTGAAGAATATTTGAGTAAATACGTGAGCCTCAAATTAACAGATCTCTTTTCACATAATAACCAATCCAACTTGTATGAGGACAGCTATCCATGCGATGTTAGTATATTTTCAGAGACATTTTAAGCTATGTCAATTTCATCATGGAATTGTTTCTTTTTCGATTACTCAATTGGCACTACTCCTCCTAAAAGTTTATTCTGATCAGTTTTTTGATGTTGAATTTCCTTATCTCAGTCCTAAATTTAACTTTTCCTTATTTGAACCAAATCCCTTATCCTCCTGTAGAATTTATTCTAGATTTACCTGTGTCTAATTGCATAAATATTTCATATATTTTTTATGGACCAATCGCTCAAGCACTAACATTTCAGGATGTTCATGTGCAGGTCTAGCCTATAGAGATAGGAGAGCTTCCAACTTAACAATGGCCACCATTTTGGGTCCTGGAGCTGGTTAAATTGAAATTCAGCATGGATGATCCATGAAGTGCCGAAGAGATTGCCAATGACCATACTAGATTGCGTGGATAGCCTATTTTTGCCTCGGCATTATGTCCCAAAATTAAAACAGAAAAACAAAGAAATCCTTCCTGGCCTTAACCCTCATTTCTCCCTCATCTCCCCCATTCCCCACCCACCCCATCCATACCACATAATGTCGAGGAATTGCCATTATTCCTCATCCTAATGCCACTCCATGCCTCTCACCAATCCCCTACAGTGTCTTGAACCTTCTCTGCTAACTTAGTGCAACTCATTCCAAACTGTAATTTCACCTTTTCTCCTTCATCTACCATGCCAATTCACTTTGTATCCATTAGTACCCAGAAACAGGAGAAAACAATAAGATGGTTTCCTTATAGTTATCTATTGCAGACTACAATTCATTGAAAATAAACACTTACTTTCATTAAAATAAATTTGACAATTGTAGACAGGTTTGGCAGTTCCAAGAGTTTTAGGCAATTTTTAAGTAGATTTTTCTCTACCGTTAACAAGCCCAAGAGTTCACTAAACCCCAAATTTCAACATCTCTAAGGCTACCTGATTCCCACCTCAGCCTCAAGTGTACTTAACCCCTCTAAAGGTGTCCCTGGAGCATATCTTAGTACCCAAAACTTGTATCTCATAAAGTCCTTCAAACTGGAAAGCCATCTTCAGAATCCAGTCAATTGACAAAGAAGCTCTGCATGGGGACAGAGCTACAGCTCAATTGCAGCCATAATAGAAAAACAAGATCAGCTAGTTAAACAACTGTGACAAAATCATCTTTGTGTATGGGATTAAAGAATGAGGAAATTTGTCAAAACAATTCCTGACTTTGCATTCAATGTCTGAAACTAAGTGACCAGAGTCATTTTCTAACAAAACTTGGATATAATATCCTTTAGGCTGATCATCCTGATTCACAGGAATAAAGGCAACAAATCTTTCTTAGTATAGTTACCATTCCAACTCTTGCTGGGAATAATACTGCTGGTGCTTTATTAGACAGAAGCCACACACATTTGATTGCCACTGGATAATTGTCAAACACAAGATACTCTGCAGGCAGAATCCAATCTTGTTAGCCATGGTGGTTTTAAGTGGTGGAGTTGCAGGGAAATTTTGAAAACCATTCTAACTGATATGGACAAGTTATTTGAGCAAAGAGAAAGGAAGTTACAAGAAAGAAGCTTCTTAAATAGTAATTGAAGAAAATAAACCTAAAATGCAGAATGAAAGAACTAGAAATTTAAGAAGGGAATAAGAACTACAGACTTCTCAAAATAGAGGTATAATTATTGACTGGTATAAATGAGATGGAATTGTAGAATAAAACAAAAAATCTTCAAAATGAAGGAATTCCTAGTGATATGTGATAGTTATTGCAGAGTACTAAGAGAGAATCAAGGAAAATATTATCTTGTCTGATGGATTTGCAAGCAAGAAAATAAAGGCTCAGGTTTATAATATGTCTCATCAAGAAGGCTAAAAGGGAGATCCTTCATGTCATAGACTGGCTGGTGATGAAAGGTGGGAGAGGTCTGGGCATTCTGGTTAGGGAAAAAGAACTTCTGGGAGTTGATCTTAGATAATTATATAATAGTTGTGGATGAAAAAGAAAAATCCTTAATATTGATTAACTTAAAGCAAAGAGTAGGATAAAGAGAGAAAGCATTGGGTAACTTTAAGACTGATGTCTGAAATTTCTTCCTCCAAAAAAGCAATGGAGATAAAGATCTGGGAAGTATTTTAGATCAAACCTATGGTCACTACCAAGTAGAAGGACAAGGATAGCAGATAGATGGGAACATCACCCCTTCAAGCTCCACTACAAGACCACCATCATCCTGACTTGGAAATATATTGCTGATCCTTTACTATCGCTGGATCAAAAATCCTGGAATTCTTTCCGTAAAGGCATTATGGGTGTACCTACAGTAAATTCATTACTGCTCTCTAAAAAGACTGTTCACAAACCCCTCTCTCTGGAATCAATCTAGTCACCCACCTGTAAAGGGCAGTTAGGCATTCGCAGTAAATTATGGCCAGCCAGTGACGCCTATATCCCATGGATTAATTAAAAACAATGAATTGCTTGATGAAATGTACAAGTGAATAAATCAATTGGCTTTCCTGGCTTCAAAGTATCTTGTTCAAGAACGAAAGATATTTTGAGTAAACAAAATTGACAAGCTGTGTCAGCTGTGAAATGTTTCCTTTGCGCCATTTCTTTCCACTTGAACATTTTAGCAAAACCCACAGGCTGATCTTTTCTAACAGACTGGCTCAGTATCAATTCCAGGCAGTCCCATGGAGAGGTTCTCTCCACAAACTCCAGTAGTTCAAAAGAACAAAAAAGCTAGGAGCGGGAGTAGGTAGTTCAGTCCCTTGAGCCTGTTCCACCATTTAATATGATCATGACTGATCTCATCTTGTCCTCAACTCCATTTTTCTACATGCTCTCCATGATTCTTCAACTCATTATTAGTGAAATATTCCCATATATTCAATGTCCTGCATTCAGTGCATTCTGGGGGAAGGAATTCCAGCCTTTGAGAGAAGTCATTTTTCCTCATCTCCATTTTAAAATTGCGACCCTTTATTTTAAAACTGTAACCTCTCATTCTAGATTACCCCTCAAAAGCACACATAATGTCTACGTCTACTTTGTTATTCCCTTTTAGCATCTTATATACCTCAGTTATATCTCTCATTCTTCTAAACTCCACAGAGTATCAGCCAAATCTGTTCAGTATTTCTTCATAAGTTCAACCCCTCAACTCTGGAACCAATCTTGTAAACCTCCACTGAACTGTCTCCAGTGCCACAATATCCCTCCTCAGAAAAAGGGACAAAGGTGATATGTTATTATTCCAGGTACAGTCTCACTAATGCCACAGCTCACCTCATTACATATGCACTAAGCATTTTTGTGCCTCACTCGCACTTTCTTGCTCTTACCACCAGTGGACATATTTGCCACTGCTGGGATGTTCTGGGATTCCTGCTGTTGGCACCATATTTAAAGTTGTCAGCCATGAATAGACAGTCACAGTACACAAAGTAAGAGAGAAATAAAAGAATAAGAGCTTTGGAGAGATGTAATTAGTATTAGTGAAATAGAATCATTTGAAATAGAACCACACATTTGTAATTGTGTTGCTTCTTTACATCAGCATCTTGTTATATCAACTGTTGTTGTAACTGCAGCTACCAAGCGACACATTCTTAACATTGTCCTATTTTAGAGCTCTGACTTTCCCTAACACCAAGCACTAGCATAATACTTTGTCATTGTTTAGGGCTGACCATGGCCTTTCCCAGTGACCAATTTGAAAGCACAGCCCTGACAGATGAACGACTAAACCCCTGATTGACCTCTGTACAATACCCCAACTGACTTACCAGTCATCCCCTGTTAGTTGTCCTGGACCTGCAGGACTGACCATGTCTGACTCCCTGGACTGAAATGTTATGGAACCTCTGATGATCACCACCCCAAGCACCCGCCTGGCTGTATCCAAGCCCTTGGACTGATATCAGATGATGCTGTTGACTTACTTTGTCATTACCGTCTGTCTGACTTTAGTCATCCTTGACCCGACTGAGGACTATTCTCCTTAGACTTTGTTACATAGCCATTTAGTTCAAGTAGATTGTGTATGTGCCATGTAAGTTGCTGGCACATGCCGTAGAGGGTGACATTAGTGCAGCAGCAATGCCATGCAGCAACATATACCCCCCACCCACTACTGGCAATTGCAACAAGTTGCCCAGTTTTGTGTTTGTCTTAAAAGGCAAGGCAAGGTGGAGACACTATGAACATCCAAGTAGATGCAAAGTGTGTAAACAGTAAAAGTGTGGGTAAATACCTTGTGAAACACCTTGCACCAGCCATGAGATGGTTCCCCGTCCCAGCACTCAAGTGGCAAGGCAGCAGCATCACAATGTAAGGTGTTGGTGAACTCTAGCGGTCAGTGTTAAAGTGGAGAATTATAGTGAGTTGGAGCTTTGCCATAATGATGTGGTGAGGGTACAGGGAGTTACTGCCCATGGAGTATCTCCAGAGGCTGCTGGGGACTGTGGACTGAGATGGAGGTCAGAAGGAGCAAGGAGTGAGCTGCAGATTATGGATACCCACTCTGACTTCCTTATCAGGAATTGTCACTGACCAATTTCTCTCTGCTGTGTGGGCGAATAGCAAACTGGATATATATAAGACAAGAGCACATAATAACAAGATAGGATTTTATGCAACTGGCCCCTCTCTGTTCATTCGCAAGATTCTTGTCTCAAACTGTCAAAGCTTGGGTACAAAATCAGACTTGTTGAAAATCTCAGTTTTCAAATTCACGATATTTTTGCAGCTTACTCATCATTTTCCACATCAATGGGGGCTGGAACAATTCAACTCAGTGCCTTACCGCTGTGGGGTCACATTTTTATGAGATCGAAAATCTAGCACTTAAGCTTAGTGGCAATAGGCAAGTCTTCAAATTCAATTTACATTCTGGATTAGTGGTGTTGGAAGAGCACAGCAGTTCAGGCAGCATCCAAGTAGCTTCGAAATCGACGTTTCGGGCAAAAGCCCTTGATCAGAATTTGGTTTCCAGCATCTGCAGTCATTGTTTTTACCTCGTAAATTCAATTTACACCCAATTAAAATTATATCATGCATTCAGTTAATTTATTTGGAAAGTTTATGATATAAGATGGGCAGCTGGCAATACTGGATAGGATCCAAACCTACTTTATTGGCTTTTCTGCCTGTAGCAACACGATCTGGCATGTATCACTTTTCTTAAAACTCTGTGCAAGATTACCAATAGAAAACATATCTGCTAAGTATGCCCATCAGTGTGTAAAAGAGAAAACTGGTTCCTGTTTCAGGTCTGACATACAATCAAATTTAAAATTTCTCATATAATCTGAAGATTTTTAATATCTAAAATATTAGTCCATCATTATTTCTAGAATTAAAACAGGAAGTGCTATAGAAACTCAGTAGGTCTGGCACCATCTGTAGAAAGAAACACAGAGTTAAGAATCTGTTCTGAAGAAGTGTTATATCCAATTCGAAATGTTAACTTTGTTTCTCTCTGCACAGATACTGCCAGACATGCTGAGTTTGTAAGCGTTTCCTGTTTTTATTTCAGATTTCCAGCATCTGCGCAATTTTGCTTTTATTGTTCTAACACTGATTGAGAAGTTGTGATATTTCCAAACTTTACTTTATTTAAAATTCCAACATTTGTAGCTTTACATTATTGTCAATATTTTGTTTAGGCAATAAATTAAATTGTAATTTTTTTTTACCGCTGATTCTCTTACAGATTTACAAAAGATCATTTTGCCTGTAATAGGATTGAAAGGAATGTACTTTGTTGGATATTTCCTGTTTGGCCTTGGAACTGGATTAATTGGTCTCTTTCCTAATGTTCTGTCCACACTGCTCCTCTGTACAGCTTTTGGGGTGATGTCCAGCACTCTTTACACTGTGCCCTTTAACTTGATGGCTGAATACCACAGAAAAGAAAAGGTAAGTCTACAGGCCTGAAATATGAGAGTGAGTGGATAATAAGATAGAAACCACCTCCTTATCTTGGAAGGAAGTGTTATAACAAAGACAAAATTTATGTTCTTTAGGTCTTACTCTTTAAATTAAACTGAAGGAATAAAGGGGGTCATGTGAGTTGCTCTGACATCTGCTCAACAACAGGCCTAGGGGGCTTTCTTGTTAAAAACTAAAAGAGGACAGAGATTGGTTCCCTGGAGGAAGATACAAGATATTTATACCTATTGACAATGGTTACAGCATCTGTACTAGACTCTGTCACGGAAAAAAGGAGAATGTGCTCAATTTAAATTATGATTGCTTTCACTCTCTAAAGCCTGAAACAGTGAGGTATTGTTTGATTTTTTCAATTTCTTTTTTTTTATTCCCATCGCTTTCTGAGGTAGGCAGAAAACTGTTTCCCTAGCCCATTTTTAAAATTATAATTCTTCAATCTACCCACAGCATAAGCCTTGAAGGTTTAATTATAGATCGGGGTCATGAATAAAACACCCAGACCCATTCCCCTAACCTATATTTATTCCCCTGACTAATGCACCTAACCTACACATTCCTGAGCACTATGGACAATTTAGCCCAGGCAATTCATCTAACCTGCACATCTTTGGACTGTGGAAGGAACCCAGAGGAAATCCATGCAGATACGGGGAGAATGTACAAACTCCACACAAACAGTTGCCCGAGGCTGGAATCGAACTCGGGTCCGTGATGTTGTGAGACAGCAGTGCTGATCACTGATCCACAAGTGTTGATAAATTGAAATATTTTAAAAAGCAGCTCATATGGCATACATATTTCTAGAGGTCAGTGTGTCCAGTAATAGTTTCCTCAGTGAGATGGGCGCAGTGATTTTCATTCTTGCAAGCTATGCGTAAGCTTCTGGGAGTCAGAGAGACTTTGGAAATGCAAGGGCCAACTCAGAACTGTAAATGTATGGGTGGGTCTTGGGGCTGACACTACTTAACATGGAGTCAGAGAGGCATCAGATCTTCAAGGGACCAACTCAGGGTGAGAGGGATGACTTGTGGGCAAGTCTCAATCACTGCACTGCTACCTGAGAGTTGGTGAGGTACAGCATTCAGATGTTCAGAACTCACCCATTCGAACAGAGAACGAGAAAAATTGATGATGTTACAGAAAATCTGTAAAGGTGGTAAGAAATTGCTATTAGGACTGTCTTTAAATTTCAGCATTAGAAAAGCAAATTATTTTTAAAGAAATAGCTGTACTTTGATTTAACTGAGGAACACCATCTATAAGGGAAAGTTAGGGCCACTGTAATATTGTAATAAAAGTAATCCAAATTAATGCAATGGGAAAGCAATTGTTATGGACCAAGCCAGACCCTCTCAAAACGTTTCAAGAAATAGCTCAGACACTAACTTTGCTAGTTGTTTTAAGCAGGTGTAACGTGGATATTCCAGATTGGATGTGGTTGGTCAAACCACTTAGTTTTAAACAAATCTGAATTTACTTACAAGATCACCGAATGAAACACAAACAAAAGAGAATAGAATACTGAATGGCATAACTTATGTGGAAACCCAACAGATCATCCCAGCTTAATGATGCTGTTCCCAGTACTTGCAACAATCCCCATAAACACCCCTTAGCACAAAAGGTAAAATCAAACACAGGGTCTTACATGAGAGATGACAGAGAGAGGGAGGATCAGCTTGGACCTGCTTCTTTGGGTCCAGCAGCTTCACCACTGGCTGCCTGCTTTCAGTGAATAGCCAGACTGCTAAAAATCCAATCAAACCAGCAAAAAGCTGAGCTGGGAGAACTGGCCACTCCGCTTTCAAGTGTTTTTTTTATTATTCTTCCACTTGATTTTCTGAGATGCCTATTATTCAACCTTTTGTTGAAATCACAAAATTGCTTACCCCCATCTGAGTTTGTACTGTCCATTACAATGAGAGTAATGACTTCATTAGCACAAGTTTTTGTGCAGACACAAAGAATTGATGGTGATTTTAAGTCACAATGGTGCTTGAATGTCGCAAAGACTGACTTTTGAAAAACAGTTTTCTCCGTTATATAATTCTAACAAACCATCTAATTGCTCAGAATGTGAGCAAAAGTAACATCAATGGTAGAGGATGTGATCTCCTCTGCCTATCCTTAAGATATCTTTGAATATTTTCCCTGGGATGAGGGACTCCAGAACTAGAAGGCATAGGTTTAGGGTGAGAGGGACAGATATAAAAGAGACCTAATAGGCAACTTTTTCACACAGAGCCTGATACGTGTATGGAATGAGCTGCCAGAGGAAGTGGTGGAGACTGGTACAATTGCAACATTTAAAAGGCATCTGGATGGATATATGAATAGGAAAGCATTGGAGGGATATGGGCCGTGTGCTGGCAGGCGGGACTAGCTTGGGTTGGGATATCTGGTCGGCATGGACGAGTTGGACTGAAGGGTTTGTTTCCGTGCTGTACATCTCTGTGCCTCTATGGGTCTATGACAATCACCCTCTATTTACATATGGACAGTCTTTGATTCTGATCCAACTTCTCAGAGCCAGCTTTCAGAGTGAACAGAATCTCTGACACTCCTGTTTATATCTGTCAGCCAGGACTCCCTGATTGAACCAGATTAACAGCCCCAATCAGGAAACTCATATTCTATGAAGTCCACCTGGTTAACATCAGTACAGTTATCACTTGCCTCCGCCAGCTCCAGGAAGATCAGATTTAACCTGGTGCAGAATCTTTTCCCCATTAGAAATTCTGGAACCATCCCTGTAGTTGCATGAGGAGTGGTCCAATAATCAAATAGGAACTGGGACAGTGTTGTATCTATTGAAGCTGTAGGTTTTTTTTAAGCCTGGTTTCAAAGTTTGGATTGCTCTTTCTGCTAGACCATTGCATTATGGATGGTATGGAGCCATTCTTATATCTTGAATACCATTTGCCTGCAGAAATGCTCAAATTCCCTGCTGGTAAACAATTATCTGTGACCAATACTTCCAGGAGTCCATATATTGCAAAGGATGTGCACAGTTTTCCTATCATCATCCCTGTGTTTGGTGAATGAACTTTATGAACATTCAGCCATACTGGGTATCCATAATGAATAAGAACATTGACCCCATGGAAGGACCTTCATAGATAACGTGTAACCAAGTCCAGTGTTAAACGAGCTATTTCCACAAATGTAGCAAGCTGCTGATGCTACTTCTTCTCCTTGTGGGCATTCTGGGTACTGCCCCAACAACACAGGTATATCTACATCTAATCCTGATTACCAGACATAACTTCTCACCAATAACTTCATTTTGGAAACCTCTAGATGACCCTGGTGGTGTTCAGCTAGTATCTGGTGGTGATCTTTGCTAGGGACAATCATTCTTACTCCCCACAATAATATCCTGTCCTTTACTGTGATCTGTTCTCTGTGGGTCCAAAAGGTTTCAATTCTGGGAAGCCTGTTAGCTTCCCCTATCACCACCAGCTCTTTCAGTTTTGTCAGGACCAGATCTTTGTGCTCCAAAGTCTCATATTTTTGTCAGCTGTGACTTGAAGTGTGTCCAGAAAATTTAAAACCATTACGGACTCTTCCAGTGGTAGTATCAAAGGTGATGTGTCTCCTAGGGGGAGGTGGCTCAATGCAACAATATTTGTTACTTGGCTTCCCAGACGGTGTGTGCCAACTTGCAATTGTATGCACTTATATTACAGCCCACTGCTGAATTCATTCTGAACTATGGGTGACCCCGCCTTGTCCACTTTAAGGAGACCTAGCTGGGGTTTTGTGATCTATTCTTAAAAAATTATGAATGTAAAGGTATTGGTGGAACTTCCTGACTACAAATATACTGCCAAAACGTTTTTCTCTATCTCGACGAATTTTGCTTTGCATTAACCAAAGTCCTGGATGAACACCCAATTAGGTGTTCCTCTCCATTTGGCCACCTATGAGCTAATATTACCCCAATGCCACATGGGTAGACAGTGCCTATCAATACCAGATCTCACTTGGCATCATAGTGGGCCAACATCTTAGAGGAAGATAACTGTAAGCTATGGCTTAGCTATGTGACCATTTCAATGGCTGACCCTTTTTAAAGAGTTGATGCAAAGGTGCCAGGATCAAGGCTAGGTTTTGTATGAACTTTCCATAATAATTCACCAACTCAAGGAAAGACCTAAGCTTCGGTACAGATGTGGGAGCTGGGGTACTTTTGATCGTCCTCACTTTATCTTTCAACAGACGTTATCTAATCTTGTCAACTCTGTAGCCCAAATGGATCACTTGGGGGGCCTGAAACACATTTTACCCTTCTCAGGCAAACACCCACCAAGAGAAACATTTAAGGACTATGAGAAAGTGAGGACTGTGGATGCTAGAGAGTCAGAGTTGAAAAGTGTCATGCTGGAAAAGCGCAGCAGATCAGGCAGCATCCTAGAGGAACAGAAGAGTCAACGTTCTGGGCCATTGACTCTCCCATCTAAGGACTATGTCTAAGTTCTCTAAGTGCTCT
The DNA here is from genome assembly GCF_047496795.1 of Chiloscyllium punctatum. Classification (NCBI taxonomy): domain Eukaryota; kingdom Metazoa; phylum Chordata; class Chondrichthyes; order Orectolobiformes; family Hemiscylliidae; genus Chiloscyllium; species Chiloscyllium punctatum. Next base: position 123,595,088 of record NC_092739.1, read on the forward strand.
TTATTGGTCTTCCCTGTTACTAGCACTTCATCCAGATAAATGTTGACCTGGGGTAAGCCTTGTAAAATGTATGCATTGTCTGCTAAAACATTGCACAGGCTGACAATACCCCAAATGGTAGTGTCATATAAGTATAATTATTTATGGGTATTAAATGGAGCATACTTCTGAGAATCCCCATCTAACCACAATTGTAAGTATGCATTACTCATGTCCAGCATTGTGAAGGACAACCTCCTTCTAGCTTTGGGTACAAATCCTCAATGCAAGGGATTAAGTATTTATCCAGCTGTGAAAAGTGGTATTCTGTGTGTTCAAAATCCCCACAAAGACAAACCGGAGGGGCATGGATAGGATAAAGAGACAAAGTCTCTTCCCTGGGGTGGGGAGTCCAGAACTAGAGGGCACAGGTTTAGGGTGAGAGGGGAAAGATATAAAAGAGACCTAAGGGGCGATGTTTTCACGCAGAGGGTAGTACATGTATGGAATGAGCTGCCAGAGGAAGTGGTGGAGGCTGGTACAATTACAATTTTTAAAAGGCACTTGGATGAGTATATGAATAGGAAGGGTTTGGAGGGATATGGGCCAGGTGCTGGCAGTTGGGACTAAATTGGGTTGGGATATCTGGTCGCCCTGAACAAGTTGGACTGAAGGGTCTGTTTCCGTGCAGCACATCTCTATGACTCTATGACTCATTAGGCTTCACAACTGGTAAGACCAGTGTTGCCCATTCCGCAAACTCTACTGGTTTGATGCTTCCTTCGCTTTCCGGCCTTCTTATTTCTACTGCTACTTTTGCCTGTTGGGTACATGGCACTGGGCAGGCCTTGTAGAATTATGGAATTGCTTCCTAGTCAACATGCAAGGTACCCTTGGCCCCTTTTAATATTCTGTAGACCTTTCTGAAAAATGTCTGGGTACTGAATTAGGATTTCACTCAGGCAACCATTTTATAATCGAAAAATTTTGAGCCAATCTAGGTGCAGCTTTCTCAATCAAATTCACCTCATCAGTTTTGGACCCGAGCCTTTTACTACAGTCAGTGGTAACTGAACCAGCTGTTTCTCATAAGAGACTGAAATCAAAGTTGCACCTATAATCTGTAAAGGTTCCCTGGGATAGATTCTCAGGGTGTGGTGCTGGAAAAGCACAGCTGGTCAGGCAGCATCCGAGGATCAGGAGAGTCGACGTTTTGAGCATAAGCCCTTCATCAGGAATGAAGGGATGGCCAAAGGGGGCTGAGAGATTAATGGGGGTGGAGTTGGGGGAGGGGAGGGGGTTGCAGGGAGAAGGTAGCTGGAAATGCAATAGGTATATGGAGGTAATAGGTCGGAAAGGAGTGTGGAGCAAATAGGTGGGAAGAAAGGTGGACAGGTAGAACAAAAGGGTGGTGCCGAGTTGGAAGGTTGGATCTGGGATAAGATGGTGAGAGGGGAGATGAGGCAACTGGTGACATCCACATTGATCCTGTGATTGGAGGGTCCCAAGGCAGAGATGAGGCATTCTTCCTCCAGGTGTCGTGTGGCAAGGGTTTGGCCGTGGAGGAGGCCTAGGACTCACATGTCCTTGGCGGAATGGGGGAGGTGTTAAAGTGTTCAGCCACAGGAAGGTAAGATCGTTTAATGCATGGCAGTCCCACCCCCCACCCCCCACCCCCTCCCATTTATCTCTCAGCCCCCTTGGGACACCCCCTCATTCCTGATCGAGAGCTTATGCTTGAAATGTTGACTCTGTTGCTCCTTGATGCTGCCTGACCTGCTGTGCTTTTCCAACACCATACCCTTTGACTCTAATGTTTAGCATTTGCAGTCCTCACTTTCTCCTGGTATAGCTTCTCAGTCTAGCTGAGGTCTTGCACAAACCTAAGGATTGGAATCCAGTGTAAATTATTTGTTGAAGACTGATTCTGCAATCGTTGAAACAACCACACTGGTACTGAACTCCATTAGAAGCAGAATCCAAAGATGTGCAGGTCAGGTGAATTGACCATGCTAAATTTCCCATAGTGTTAAGTGCATTAGTCAGGGGTAAATATAGGTTAGGGCAATGGGTCTGGGGATGGGTTACTGTTTGGAGGGTCAGTGTGGACTTGTTGGGCCAAATAGCCTGTTTCCATACTGTAGGGAATCTAATCGAAACCATATAACCAGACCTTTATTTTGATTGGTTAAACTGTTCCATACTAGATGTTGGTGGTTTTTCTAGGGTGTGCATTCTCCAGGATATCGGCCTAAGAATTCTCTTACTCAGTTCAGGTCTGGTGGGACTCTTTTGCTGTCTCAAGTCTGCATACCAGCTGCAACTGCAATGGCTTGCCAACCTAATCCCTGAAGAAAATTTTAACCATTTGACTGAGGCTTGGCTTTGTTTGGGGGTTTTGCTGTGGGCTGCTCTAGAGTCCCTCTGTTCGGGATATGTCCTGTGTGAGGCTATGCAATTGCCTTTGCTCAAGTGGTATTTTCCCAAACTTAGTCGGACTGGCGAGCATATCCACTTCCACTGGAATAACCTGCACCTTCACGTGCCACATTTTCTAATGGTGAAGCTAGTGTAGTGCTGGTTTGAAGTTCAGTTGGACTTTAGCTGTAGGTGTTTTTGCATGGTTGCAACATTATTCCATCATACCAAATGGTCTCTCAGTTTTTCATTAATGGTTCAACCAAAAACACATGCCTCTACCAGTTGTCTTAACCTAGTTAAAAACTCCCGTATGAATTCCTCTGGTTCTCGAACTGCCAAGTAAATCTAATACCCTCTCAGAATTAGAGGAGGCTTGGTTCTTAATATTCCTTAACAAAATCCATCAAGTTTTTTGTATCTGGTGCTTCAGAGAAGGTTAGGCTCCTATTAACAGAAAACGTTGCAGATCCACAAGCTGTCAGAAGAATTACTTGTTGCTTTTCATCTGCCCCAATGTCATTTGCCTGGAAAAATTAAAGCATTCTTTCCACATACTGGGACAGTCTTCAATGCAGGATTGAACAAGACAAACTTCCCAAATAACAGAATGATGCCAGAAATGTTTATCCCAACTCAAAGATGACTGTTGCGAGCGAATTTCTTCAGGAAGATACTTTGCTCTCATTGCCACTGAAATAACTCGACAGAGGCTGGTTTTCTGTCACCAAGCCAGCCTTTATTCATACATGGAGAGTCTTTGACAATGATCCACCTCCCTCAGAGCCAGCTCTCAGAGTGAACAAAATGTCTGACAGTCTTGTTCCTCCTTTTTTCTTTTTTTCTTTTTTAAAAATTTTTTTTCAACCCCCACACTACCGCCTAACCGCGGTAGTGCTTATTTTTTTCCCAGCACCCATGGTGTGTGTGTGCAGGTGTGAGACACAGTGAAAAGACACAAAGTGCATGAATCTTTATTCAATTTCCACCACCAGGAAGATAGGAAAAACACCCGAGTGGCCAGTGACAAGCACTGCCCTTACAATCCTGTTCTTTTTTTTTCAAGGTGCATGAATCTTCATTCAATTTCCATCACCAGGAAGATAGGAAAACACCCGAGTGGCCAGTGACAAGCACTGCCCTTCACATCAAAATCCCCTGATTACATTTTTTTAATATGAAAAACACCCGAGTGGCCAGTGACAAGCACTGCCCTTACAGTCCTGTTCTTTTTTTTTGTTCTTTTTTTTTCTTTATTTTTTTTTCTTCTTCTTTTCTCTTACACCCGAGTGGCCAGTGACAAGCACTGCCCTTCAAACCACAGGGCAATGCTGTGTGATGGATACCATTTTTTTTCTTTTTTTTCCCCAGCACCCATGGTGTGTGTGTGTAGATGTGAGACACACTGAAAGACACAAAATGCACAAATCTTTATTCAATTTCCACCACCAGGAAGATAGGAAAAACACCCGAGTGGCCAGTGGCAAGCACTGCCCTTACAGTCCTGTTCTTATCTGTCAACTAGGGCTCCCTCATTGGACCAGTTTAACAATTTCAATCAGGGATTTCATAATCTATGAGATCAACCTGGCTGACCTCATTACAATCACTACAATTTCAAACGTTTCTGGCATTTCCTGCCACACAGCTGACATTACCCTTTAACAGGGCTTATCTGTCCAACACAATGATATCCATGGATGATCCTGACATTGACATCCAAAGGTACTCATCACCTTGATATTTATCTGGTTGTCTCCTTCTCTGCTGTGGCTACAGAATATTTCTCCTCTTTTCTACCTCATCCATTTAGGCACACTAATGATCTTACATTGCTGTTGGTGTAACTTTTATCAAAATCAGGATTGAAATGTCAAAATGCACAATCGTATCAGATGTTGAAATCAGAACATCATGCAGGCTGCAGTATGCAAGCTTATTTAGGCATGCCAAAAGAAAACATGCGCAGAAAATCACAGCATTATTATTGTGCAGAAGGAGCTCATTCAGCCCATTATACATGCATCAGTTCTATTATCTAGTCTGGTTCTATTCCCCAGTGCCTTTTTGCCATGTCCCTGCACACAAAAAAAAATTACTATCACAAAAAACCATCCAATATCCTCTTGAATGTCTCAATTGAATCTGCTTCCACATTTCCAGGCAGTGCATTCTATACTCCTTGCTGTATTAGAAAGCTTTTCCTCACTTCACATCATGCTTTGTCCACACATCACTTTAAATTTTTCCCTCTTGGTCTTTTTTTCTACAACAAATGGAAACAGCTTCTTCCTACCTAGTTTGTCAGTCCACTCATGACTTTGAAAATCCTCAATCAGATCTTCTCCTGGGAGAACTGTCCTTACTGTTCAATCTATCCTCATAGCCAAAGTTTCTCATGTCTGGAACAATTCTAGTAAATTGCTTCTGAAATCTCTCGAATCTTTTTTATAAAGTGGTGCGCAGAAGCATTATTGGACTTTGGGATTACTGATCCAATAACATCACCACCCTGCCCTTGCCTCCCTCAGAACTCTGAAGAAAAAGAACTTGTCCATGTGTTGTGCTTTTTTTCAACTGGACAAAAGCTTGGGTCAATCTTTTCCAATGACAATGGCTTATTAATCTGAACTAATTTATCAAGTTTAATTTAAACAAAAGCCTGGCAGTTAATTGCTGGCAGTGCATTCACGCTAGCAATGCCTCTACCAGACTTGGCCTGCCAACAAATCAGTACTTTCTACTGAGGAAATATAAATTATTGTTTCCTTTGAGATTTAGCATTTTTGTGATTATATTCAGATGAGTGCAAGTAAAACGTTTTACTAGTCAGGGCTGGATTTTATGTCTTTTTGGCTATATCCAAGTTGTGTCAATTTTTTTTAGAAAGATTCCTCTAGTAAGGCCAAGTGGGATTTCTTGTTGTATCTGAACAAACTCACCTCATTAACTAACTATTTGGCCCTAAGGCATGCCTCAAATCTGATTCTGGCAGCATCTTAATCTCACACTGCTCTGGAACAACTGCTGACTCACTGGAGAGCCTGGAATTCATTGCCATCTCTTGTATGCACACCATCTTTAGAAGGCTGATTTAGACCCTGACAAACAAAGGTCAGTCCAGAGCTACTCTGCACAGTTCCTGATATAGGCTTCGGGTATGGTCGGCAGAGGAATTTGATTAGATTAGATTAGATTACTTACAGTGTGGAAACAGGCCCTTCGGCCCAACAAGTCCACACCGCCCCGCCGAAGCGTAACCCACCCATACCCCTACATCTACATCTACATCTACCCCTTACCTAACACTACGGACAATTTAGCACGGCCAATTCACCTGACCTGCACATCTTTGGACTGTGGGAGGAAACCGGAGCACCCGGAGGAAACCCACGCAGACACGGGGAGAATGTGCAAACTCCACACAGTCAGTCGCCTGAGGCGGGAATTGAACCCGGGTCTCCGGCGCTGCGAGGCAGCAGTGCTAACCACTGTGCCACCGTGCCGCCGGTGTTCCACATTACAGGCAGAGACTCGGAAATCAAGCTTGAAGGGTTGGTACAGTGATAGGGTGACCTCTACCCTAAGAATTAAGAATGGAACCTATGACACCAGGCCATGTCAGTTTGGTCTGCAATTGCCACTGTCTCAGCCATCTGTGGAAAAGCCCAACATTGCAAAAAATAAAGGATAAAGACCTTCTCTACTCTGCCGGCTGATGTGCCACAATCTTCTCTCCAATAACTCACACTCAATCTTTCTCAGCTACTGTACCACCTCCCATCAAGGCTCATGTTCATCCACTCTCACCAGTGCCTGCAAAATCTACCGAGAAAGGATCACTCAACCTCAAACATTAACTCTGATTTCTCTCCACAGATGCCGTCAGCCCCGCTGAGCTTTTCCAGTAATTTCTAATATTGTCCCTGCAACATCTACCCTCACTCACTATTCCCCCAGTGTCTTTGCTGCAGCCTTGTAATGATCATTGCCAGTGCAGCCTGAGGTGCAACATTAAAATGTGGAGGGATCCTATGAGTGGACTGGAGCGTTCCTAAAGACTGGCACATGTTGGATGCCAGTGAGTGTGGTCATGGGGTGTGTGTAGTTCGTGACCTTGGAGAATGCCCTGAAATTATGGTGCCCTTTGTCCACCACGGACGTCTTTCAGAGCAAGCAGCAGGCTGAAGTCACTAAGTACCAGCTTTAGGTTCCAGGCTAATTCTTGCTCAATGTCTAGCTTGTTTGGGGAGTTTGATAAGGAAGAAAGCTGATTATTAATGAGGTGATTTAAATTGCTGCAGATGTTTGAATCTGTACAGAAAACAAAAAAATGCTGGAAATCACAGCTGGGTAGGCAGTATCTGTAGCAAGCAAGGAAGCTAATGTCATCGTCAACTGGCAACTCACTGCTCCCTAATGAGAATTTCACCATGCTACTTGTGAAAAACATAAAGGATGGAGGGAAATGATCTGGACATCAAGCCTCATCAGACCTCTGGTCTGATTCTGCAAAACATCTCTCCACTGCCAAGGTTATTCAGATCCTTATTACATTCTGTCCAATATTTTGAAGACTAAACATGATGGGACTTTTCTGTACGAAAATATCATTGAAGTATAATCTTTAGAGAAATTTGAAGTCATAAAAGAGATGTTTCCATTTCCAGGGAAGACCAGAACTAGGGGCCATAAATGTAAATAAGTTATTCCTGAAATGAGTAGAAAATACAAAGAATATAATTACACAGAGAGTGATTAGAACTTGGAAGTCACTACCACAATAAGTGTTTGTTGCAAATAGTTCAGGTATATTTAAAAGGTAGCCAGATAAATACATGAGGAAAAAAAATGAATAGGTTGAAAGGATTAGATGAAGAAGGCTGAGAAGAGCTTCATAAGGAACATAAACCACTAACATGGACTTACAAGTCGGGTCAAATTCTTGTTTTTCTGCTATAAATGCAATGCAATATTTTTCATGCTTTAACTCACAAAGTTGAGATACAGGAAAATAAATCACTGCTTTCTTTCATTTATTGTTATTTTTGTGACAAAATTTATCTGTGGCTCTTTTAGTTATTTGCTTTCTCTGAATACAAATTATTTTGTCAATTCAAATGACTTTCTTGAAGGTCAAAGCACTGCACTATAAAATGAAATTAAACTGTTCTAGTTACACATTGTTCCGGCCTTCCTCTGTTTTCAGATTGAAAGAACAAACAGTGGAACACCTTTGAATGAAAGCAGGGGTAAAGGCATTGACTGTGCTGCACTCAGTGCTATGGTGCAGCTGGCACAAATCTTGGTCGGAGTGGGTGTTGGAGCCTTAGTAAATTTGGCTGGCACTGTGAAGGTTGTTGTAATTACTTCATCTGCCATCTCATTATTTGGTTGTTGCTTTGTTGGATTGTTTGTCCAATATAGTCAGTGAGAACATTATCAAAACAATGTAAATACAGCAATAATCTTTTTTTTGTAACTTTGTGAATTAATATATTCTGAATATTCTGAATTTTTAAGCATGCCTTACATTGAATTTCCCCCAATACTTCCAGCAGACGATGTTTCTGATAATGGTGAGGTGATCCTGTAAGGTCTGAGTCCTTACTAATGGTTTCTGTGGGACTTATTTGTTTGTTGATGTGTGTGTGGCAAAGGCCACTTAAGGAAATGTGACAGAGTAGTGAGTATTAAACTGAGCTGTACTGGCCAGGAAAGCAATAGGAAAGGCAAATTGCCTAGATTCATGATCCTGATAACATCCTGCACACTTTTACTGAAAAACAAGTGGTCAGGTGTCATGATCACCCTCTCAGACTGATTCCCTGGTATGGTACTCTGGGCATGAGTAATACTGTTTATTCATTCATAATATGTCGAGTTCACTGACTAAGACAGTCTTTATTGCTCATCCCTAATTGTCTTGCGAAGGTGATGGGAAGAGATTACAGAGCTTTGGGAAGCAGAGGGATCTTAATTTCCTAGTGCATGAACTTCATTAGGCTAGCATACAAGGACAGTGAGGAATTTGGAAAGCTAACAGTATGTTATTATTTATTGCAAGGGGAATTGGCAAGAAAAGTCAGGAGGTTTAATGTAATTGTCCAAGATATCTGGAGCACTCTGAGTACTAACTGATCTGTTTGAAATGGGTTAGAAATAATTGAGAAAAGGAGAATAGCTTGCTGGAAATCCTGAGGAATTTAATAGTAGGTCAGGGACAGGGACTGAATAAAATTAGCATAAGCCAAAACATTGCCAGTAGGGAAATTAATGGAATTAGAGAGAGAAGGCCCCAGAGTGATGGTTTCCATCTAAAAGGGTTAAAGGAAGTAGGGGAAGATATTGTCCATGCACTTACTACGATCTTTCAGTGTTCCATAGATACAGCAGTCATCTCTCTAGGTTCAAAAATTGCATGTCATTCCACTGTTCTAGAAGCACAGAAGAGAAAACCCAAGGGAATTTCAGACCAGTCAGCTTAATATCTGTATTGGGGGATTTGTTTAATTTTACATCTGAGAAAGATAAATATTTGTTAAGCAAAGATATTAAAAGATATGGGCAATAGTGTTAAACCACAGGTTTTAAAGCAAAGATATTAAAGGTACTAAGAGATATGGGCATGATGTTAGCCCAAAAATCAGCCATGATCTCATTGAATGGTAGCACGGGTGCAAGGTGCTGAATGGCCTGCTCCTGTTCCCATACCCCTACATCTACACCTGAACTGCATAGAAAGTCAAGTTTAACAGGTGGTGCCTGTAATTTTCCCTCCATGTTACATAACCTCCTGCCGTGAAAATTCTTCATCAGCACTGATTCAAAATCCTGGAACACTCTACCTTACAGTCTAGATGTATCTACACCATCAGACTGTCAGTAGCTCAAGAAGGGAGCTTAACACACTTTCACAAGGGCAGCTTATGCTCAATAAATGGGCAATAAATACTGGTCTTACCAAAAAACACATTTCTCAGAAATTTATAACATCTCCCATAATTTACTTTGAACTTTAGGAGAACACCTTCAGGCCCAGAGTTTGACACAAAACCACATGCAATCATTCTATACAGTATTTTAGAAACATACATTACTGAAACAAAATTTTGCAAAGGGAAACATACAGTCAAAATATTTGACCATGCTTAATTTCTATTGTCGCTTATAAACATGTCACAGGATTGACATGTTCAATTTACATACAAAATAGTACACTCACCCATCCTCGCACCACTTTTCAAAAACTAAAACTAAACAAGTTATTTTCGAAAGAAATATTTTTATTAAAAAATGAGCAAAAAGTATTATTTTCAAATTTAGGCTTTTGCTAAGCTGCTTAACAAATAATGCATCTAGCCTTATCGATGAGCAGTTCTGATAATGTATGCAATTATATTTAACCCACAATATATGTATCTGCAAATATTATGTAACTCATTGAATCTTCAATTCTATCGTAGCATAATCTGAGAATTATTTTTAATGTTGAACAATTTAATAAAAGAAAGGACTTTTAAACCAAAGACTCGAGTACATTATAATGTCAGTCAGAACCTTATTAAGCAGGTTTCATTTCTCAATGATTTCTTTTGGGCAATTTTCTACTCCCTGCTGAAGCCCGATTCCTTGCTGAAGTATGGTCTCATGATATTGCTATGTTCCTGAACCTTGTCAAAGTGGCTGCTGAACAACTATGAGCCGCATCAGCTAGTACCAGCTAGCTGTAACCAAGCCAACTAGATGTCAAAACTAGGCTCCATCCTTCTTACACACAAGATTTAGATGTAAATAATTTGAACAGGAAGATTCTTTAAAAAAAGTTGTTTCTAGGATAGAGTCACTGCAAGTTCAGACAGAATTTATTGCCAATGTCTAACTGTCCTCGAAAAGATAGTGGGTGCTACATTCTTGAACTGCTGCAGTCCTTAGCATGTTGGTACGCCTGCAATACTGCCAGAATTTTGCCCCAGCAGCAATGAAGGAATGGTGGTATAGTTCCAAGTCAAGACTGTGTGTGGTCTGGATGATAACTTGCAGATGACAGTATTCATATGTATCTGCTGCTTTTGTCCTTCTGAGGAATAGAGGTCTTGGATTGGAAAGGTGCTGTCTAAGGAACCTTAGTGAGTTACTGCAATGCAAGTGGTAGTTGTTTGGGAATAATAAGGAATAAAGGCTTGAGTAGATTGAGCCTCCTCTAACTAAGGAGTCTTAGGCCAACTGAAATATCCTGGCTGCAGATTAGCCCAAGATCATATTCCCACAAGATTTAAATTTGATTGATGTGCTCTTGACTGGTCAAACACTTTAATCACAATTAGAAAATTGGGTTAAGAATCAGTTGAAAAAGTTACCTTCTACTTGAATGTAATTTATTGTACATAGAAGTTACAAAGTGAAACAAACCATTCAGTCCAAACAATCTAAATTTACTCTCCATGCAAAACATATTCCTAATCAGAAATAGCTACCTTTTTTCTCCCTTTTCTTGAATCTATCTGATCTCATCTTAAATTTTGACATGGGTTTTGCCTTAATCACTAACACCAAAGTAAAGTCCACAGTTCCTGTGTAAAGATGTGACTGGTGCCCACTCCTAAATCTTTACCTCTTTGCTCCTCATTCTGGATTCTTAAAATAACTATTTCTGACCATCCAGTTCAATTTTTAAAATAACTTTCAACACTTCCATTACATTTTCCAGCCTTTCTAAATTTAATATCAAATATTGTTTTATGCTTAATTTGTCTTTGTTATGCCTGAATACCTTCATATCAGGAACATGGCCTGTTTCCTTTGATATAAAGTTGTGGTTTCTCAGGTCCCCTAGTCAGGAAAAGTGTCTCATATTTGAAACTGATTTTAAAAATGTATTTGTCGATGTTACAGTAAAAAGGCTCATAGTAGCAGAAACTCATGCAAACGTATCATAACTACTACTTCTAATGTCCAGCAGGAAAAGTCACTATGGCATGCACTAAGTGATTATTAACAATTACTGGTTGCACATCAATTGTTACTTCTACTGTATTCCTGTAGCTGCATAGCAACATATATGAGACATTGTCTTGTGTTTCAACATTGTTTCATTTTTAGTGATGTTATGAAAATAAAAGCTATGTAATTAAAATCACAGAATGCTGCAGAAGAGAAATATCCTACTCAGCTCACGAGTCACAAGACAGATAAACTCATTCACACTTCCATTATTCTGCTCCACCTTCAGGGGCCATTTTCAGTTAGTTCAATCGCCTAGGCTGCTGACTCCCTTTCACTCATTTCATACTGTCTCATAACATCAAATGCCTCCATACTATTTAATGTCCCTGTGTTTTTCCAAGTATTGCATATTTGCATGTAAACCAGTTTAGATGGATGCTGCTTCAACAAACAGAATCATTGGGTGGATTGTTAATGAGGTTTGAGTGACATGGGTTATGCTGAGATGTGTGACAGAATGGATGAGAAATTCCTTGACACCAATCTCGATGTCAAGATCATCTTGCTCTATTGAATGCTTCTCACAAATGGTGTGGAAAGATTCTCACCAGCATTGGCAAGTGGTCAATGGATGGCAAGTAACATTTGTTAAACGCCTCATTGATAGCCTATCTGGTCCTGCTAATATTCTGCTTCCAATCTTACCAAACTCACCCAACAAGCTGGTCATTGACAAACCTGGAAACCAGAGTGAGTACCTGGTACATTCAGCCCACTGGTCTATTTGAATGATCTTCATGTTGCTCACAACCAAATTCCAGGCCAGGGCACAATCCACAGGCACCAGCCACACATACCATTCCTCTGTGTTCATTAACAATAAGCATTCAGTGAACCCTCACAGTTATCCTCTCCGATGCTAAAACACCACAGCACCAACTGAACTGTTATGTGCCATTGTACCATTGTAAACTGTGAGGACCACAATGTAGAAGTTCCAAAGGACATAGAAAGGTTGATTGAGTTGCCACATATGTGGCAAATGAAGTTCAATGCAGAGAAGTTTGAGGTGATACGTTTTGGTAGGAAGAACATGGGAAGACAATATAAAGCAAAAAGTACACTCTTAAAGGGTTGCCTGAACAAAGAAATTGAGTATGTGCACATAACTCACTAATGGCAACAGGATAGATTAGTTAATAATACAATATTATTGATTTTATCAGTAGGAGAATACAATACAAGAGCAAGGAAGCTGAACTTGTAAGCGATATTAGTTTGGTTTCAGCTGGTCTAGTTTGATCATCTAGTCAATGTCCAGTTCTGAGTACTGCACATTTGAAAGGATGTGAAGACATTGGGGTTTACAAAAATGATTCCACAGCTGAGGGATTTCAGTAATGAGAATTTGCTCAAAGTATTTAAATTGATGAGTTACCTAGACTGAGTAATTTTTTAAAAAATGTTCCCACTTACAAAAAACATGCGAAGACCCAAATTTAACATAGAAGAAGCAAAAGGTAATGAAGAAAGTCTTCTTCACATAATGAGATCTGGAATGAACTGCCAGGAAGTGAGGCAGAGTCAGTTTCAATCAGGTATTCAAAAGAATTTTGAAACTATTTGAAAAGGAAAATGCACAGTCACAGGAAGAAGCTGGCATGTCACAAAATGACCTGCCCATTTGGAACTGACAGATGGCAAAGTCATTATGGGCCAAATAGCCTCCTTTTGTGCTGTAATAATTCTGAGATTCTGTGGGGGACTGATATTTCAATGAATACAGTTGGAAAGAGTTTTTTTTAATATAATGAATCACAGTTCTTTTGGTTAATGACAGAATATTACAAGGATGTTTTCTCCCAGAAGAATGTTGTCTAAGTCTGAGGAACTTTAATCAAGAACAGCTTCTTTCCTGCTGTTATGAGATTGCTGAATGGACCTTTCTGATTTCAAATAATGTTGATCTTACTAATATCAATCTTGTTTTTGTGCCTCCTGTGCAGTCATAATCTTGTATGTCTCACTCTGTCTAAACCCCTATGACCTGTATGTCCTTATTTGCTATGATCTGGCTGTATTGCTTGCAAAACAAACCTTTTCACTTTACTTAATTACATGCGACAGCAATAAATTAAATCAAAATGAATCAAATCAAATTATAGCAATACAATACATTGGTATGTGGATTATGCACACTCTGAAGGCCCAACATGTCTGGTGCCTAACTTGAATGATCAAAACATCAATCTTGGTCATACAGCACATCAATATCTATAAGAAGCCCTGGCATACTGGCAGAAGGTCAGTAAGTAATGGGAGTAGGAGGTGAGACTGAATGTAGTGGACATCAAGACCACTTTGACTGAGTGTGGCATCAATGATCAAAGCAAAACTAGAAACAATGAAAATCAGAGGCTATAACCTCCACTAGTTGGAGTCATAGTTGGCGTTGCTGGATGTAAGTTATTTCTACTTCAGGACATCTCTGCAGAGTCATTCAGGGTGGTGTCATAAGCCTAATCATCTTCAGCTGCTTCATCAATTACCTTCAGTCCATCACAAAGTCAGAAGAGGAAATGTTTGTTGATGACTGCACAATGTTCAGCACCATTTGCAACTCCAGATACTAAAGCAGTCCATATCTAAATGCAACAAGATCTTGATAATGGCTAGAGTTGGGCTGACAAGCAATACATAACATACGTGTCATACAAATGCCAGGCAATGACCATCTCCAAACAGGAGAGAATCTAACCATCATCCTTAACATTCAGTGCCATTGACATTGCCAAATGCTCTAATTCCTGGAGCATTACCATTGACCAGAAACTGAACTGATCTAGCCATATGAGTATTATGGCTACAAGGGTAGTTCAGAAGCTAGGAATCCTGTAGCAAGTAACTCACCTCTTTACTCCCAGTATCTGTCCACCATCTACAGGTTCAAGTCAGGGGTGTGATGGAAAATTTCCCACTTTCCTGGATGAATACAAAGTCCTTCAACAAAGTCTGAGTTTGACACCATCCAGGAAAAGCAAGCTCACTTCACTGGCAGTTCACTAGGTCAAAATTCCAGAATTTCTTCCTTATAAGTGCTCTGGATGGTCTTCCACTAAATGGACTGCAGTGGTTCAAAGAGACAGTTCACTAGCACCTTCTGAAGGTCAGCTAGAAATGGGCAATAAATGTTGGCTCAGACAGCAAAGTACACAGCCCATTAATGTGTAAGGTAAAGTATGACTGGTCTGTGGCAGAAATGATAACTGCTTGGTGATACAGTTATGGCTGAAAGACTTGAAGTTTACATTCAAAATTAGACAGTAAGTCCAAAATATATTTGATATATTCAATGATTTTAAAATATGTAATTGGACTAAATCAAGTGTTTAGAGAGTAAATCAGCAAATCTAATTTATTTACATTCAAATAATACACAGAAGCAAATAGGCAGATACTAGAATGTCAGGTGCTATTTTAAAATATATACATCTTACAGGATTCAAAAGAGAATATTGTTCTCTTAGCTTTTTTATAATTCTCTCTAGATTAAATTACTCAAAATAAAAAAAAAGTGAATATCCAACTTGAACACTGCTCTTTGTCAACTTCTTTCCTTACAAATCCAGAAAGAAAGAATATCTCATCCAAATATAATTGCCCATAACAATGTAGCCCTCCCTCAGTACAGAAATGAATGTAGTGGTTGTAACGAGGTCAGGCAGGTGGACCTTATTGAATATGAGTTCCCTGATTGAGGCTATTAATCTGCTCCAATCAAGGAGACTTGGCTGACAGATAAGAACAGGAGTGTCAAAGGTTCTGTTCACTCTGACAGCTGTCTCTGATGGAACTGGATCAGTGACAAGAGCTCTCCACGTGTAACTGAATGGTGATTTGGTGATGGGATACCAGCTTCTGTGGAGTTATTTAACTTATATTATGTAGTCATCATGGAATGAATTTTAAACCATATCAGCTAGAATTAATAGGCAGAATACCACCTTGAGCTACACACCTGATAGCTATGAGAAAAAAAGGCAGAAATAAGTTGTCTTTTGTTTGCTTTCATTTTGTTTTTGATGTAGAAAATAATTTTATTGATGCAAAAACACATATTCTATAATAGAGAAACATTTATTGTTAATAAGGATACATTATACAGGGCTTTTAACAATAACCGTAACATTTTTGTAAACATGACAATAATTGGTACTAATCTTCTGAGAGTCTGACATAAAACTATAATAAACCTCTCAATATAAACCCCAGCCACAATCAGTTCACTATGACATGATACTGATATCTGCAATGCTTTAGTTCCAAAAGGTATGTTTAAGCTGTGAAAGATCAACATTTTCAAGTACGAACCATATTTTGCTGAAGAATTAATGGCCATGAACAATTCAGACCATTATTAAAGTATAATGTGTTGTGTATTGAGGGGGTGACATTTATGAATTTAGGGTAGATAAAGGAGGGCAATATAAGCTGCTCTAGCCAGCAATGCCCACACACCATCAACAAATTTTAAAAAAGATGATTTCCACAAGTTGATGGACAATTAGCAATATTCCATTGATAGATTTGTGTAAATACCATTTCATCCTTAATCACCCTATGAGTTTTATGAAATTGCTATATTTGCACATTGATTTCCCACAAAACATGCCACAGAAAATTCACCCAGTAATTAATACCATAAGCAGCTTTTTTTTTAATAATAGGATAATGAAGGAAGATTACCAATCCGACTCTCCAGCCCAGAAAATGAATAATTAAAAGAATAATTAAAATGAAATCTTTTGGAGTTTTATGAGAATTGTTGTTGGAGATTTTAAAAATTTTGTGTTACTTGCCCTTTGTCTCTTTTAATAATTATCTTTTTATTCAGTCTTTTGTTCTCTCTCTTTACTTCGGTTTCTATTTCTACATTGAATTCAACTTCTTAAATTCACTCTTAGATATTCATTTCCTCAATATTTAAATCTCATTAGCAAAGGAATGTGTGCCCCATTGTTCACCAAGGTCCCAGATGCCTTAAGGTCATAACAGGTCATCACCAACTTCAAATATGTGGGCGCAAAAGTTAAAGCTAAATAGTCATGAAGAAGTTTTGATTTGCACATGCAAACAACATTTGGCCAAGACATTCTCTTGGATTATTGCAAACTGAGACAAGTTATCTCAACGAATTAAGACTAACCAATCTATCCTTTGAAAATAAACTGGTAAAAATGTGATTACTTGAAGTTGCTATATTTACATAAGGGAAATACTTAGACTTGAAGATTGTTTTCACCAAAAATGCTGAAACAACCTCAGCATCTCAATTGCTTCACAGATCCACTTTTGTGGATTATTAATGGATTAGCTGTGTCTTGTGCAATACTGATAAATTCACAGACAATTCAACATGTCAGCATGCTAGTCGTACCAGATGATAAATATAAATCAGGGAGAATCATGCGTGGTGATCATTACAGTGTCACTCTCTTGAGACTGAAACCCACAAGGTCTGCAAAGTTAAAAAGGTTTTTTTTTCTATACTTGCCTTTTTTGCTGTTATGTGATTACATGCTCCATTCAATAAATGACAATCAGTGCAGCATTAACAACAAATTGTAATTGACAAATTGTGTGACTTTTCTCTCTATCTGTTCATTGTTACAAAAGGTAAAGCAAGCAATAATGATGACCACAGCGCAATATGCAGTTTATAGTATAAACCTGGAAACATGCTGAAGAATATACTGGTTCTCTTTCAGTTTTTAGCTCATGATAGCACCAGGACACTTAAAGGAAAGATCATTTTAGCTAACTTGCGATCCAATGGTGTCTGTGCAGCAGTAGTTTGCTCCCAACAATACGTTAAACTTCATTTGCCCTAATTGATAGAAACCCAGAAATCCACCTGATCCCATAGGATTCCCAAAGGGAAAACTAAATTAATATTGATCCCCAAGAGTGTTCCATTATTTTATTCCCCAATACCATGAATCACAGATGCTTGTGTATTATACTTCCATAGGTGCTTACCACTCTTTGGTATGTCAAGCAGGTGGTAATTTTTCATATGTTAATATGAATAGTGAATGCAGCATGCAACCTAATAATGAAAGATACCAATCTTCACTCAATATCCATGAGCGCACCTTTCAGTAAGGAACACAGAAGTCATAAGACTGTTTTTTTTTTCCTGAATGTCATTCAAAAGTAATATGATTATTTATAATACCCAAACAGCATTTCTGCAATTGCATGTTACCTTCTGAACATCCCTAATATTTAGGTTGTCTTGTCTTTGTAGGATTAGAAACATCTTTGCTCACATTTATATTTGTAAACTGCTTGTTTTTTGGCTTGCACGGAAGAACGTTTATTGAGTAAATGATTTCTTACTGGCAAACAATTTTTAAATTTTACTTAACCTCCGACACTCCAGGGAAAACGGTCTCAGCCTAGTCAGTCTCTCCCTTTGGCTCAAATCCTCCAACCTTGGCAAAATCCTTGTAAATCTTTTCTGAACCATTTCGAGTTTCCAACTCCTTTCCGATAAGAAGGAGACCAGAATTGCATGCAGTATTCCAACAGTGGCCTAACTAACATCCTATATAGCCGCAAAATGACCTCCCAACTCCTGTACTCAACACTCTGACCAATAAAAGAAAACATACCAAATGCCTTCTTCAATTTTTGATAAGGGTTGATTTCTGGTAATCATATGACATTGTCTAATTATATTTTTTGTCAAGCACATGACTCCAATCTCTGTGGAGAATAAAGAAAGCCCCTATGAAAGACAGGATTGGCCTTTCAAAATGACTGACATCCCAGGAACCAATCAGGACATAATAAGAAGGACAATCAATAAGATGACTATAATCTTTAAAACAAAAAACAAATTGACCACACACCACCTTGACAATTTAAGACTGATCATATACTGTTTGTGCACTAACAAGTCAGAGCTCAGGGATTCTACTGACTTTGGACAGATTTGAAATAATATAAATATTTCTGTTCTGACTGCTTCAAAATAGATCTGATATTTAATTTAAAATTTAATTTGTCTGTTAATTCATACGTAATAGTGTTGGTTCTGGTCCATATTGAGGTAAAGAATAGCTATAAAAATTAGCGTCCTGTAGGTAACTTCTTCCATTATGGTTTATGGATTCCCCAAAAAGATCACCATAACTCTAAGGTCTGAGGTTTCCTCACTAAACCTTTTTATTTTACTTTTCTATGTTTCTTTCTCCTTTACTGCATTCCACAAAATGTCTTCATTTTAAATTCATTGTGTCAAACTTTGTCTTCTAACACTTCTGTTAAGTGCCTTGGGAGGATTTACTAAAAGATGCTATACAAAAGCAACTTACTATGATTGTTTTAAACACTTGCTTTGTCTGCAGTTATACTAGAGAGAAACTCAGGTGATTGAAAGATAATGTTTTGAAGAGTTGCACACCAGAAAAAGTTCTCACTATGCATTTAAAAGTCTTTCTCACTGGTAACATTTTGTTTTGAACTGAAGTGGTGCAGAAGGGAACGTCTATGTGTCTGTACTCTTTACAATGATTCAATTTTTTAATTATTATGCAACAATGAAGATGAATAGAAAATATGAGCCCACTTTTTAATGATCTCCTTTAGCCTGCTCCAAAGGTTTTTTTTAATCTGGTGTTACTCCCGAGATATGTGAGCCAGGTTTTACACTGCTTGACATGGTGCATTCTGAAGTTAGGCTGGCTCCAGACTCTGAAGTTACATTGGCACTAGCAACTTTGCCATGTACCCAAAAACTATTTACAACAGTACAAAAGTAGCAGTTTAATCCAAGTTGCAATAGGTCTCACTGTCATACATAATGCATCAAGGAACCTGGGACTTCAAATTGAAAGTCCAGATATTTGAAAAGGAGACATAATCAAAACTATAGGTAAGAAACAGGGGAGTGGGACTAAATAGATAGATTTGAAAGAGATACTAGTGAACAAACTTCCTCTTTCTGCATTGTATCATTTGATGATTTAGTATAATGCCATTTTTGGCCACAGTTCTACTTGAACTACTCTGAAACCCAAACAATGCAGGAGTACATTTGGGAGGAGCTCATGCACTTCAGTCAAATTACCAACCCAACTCTTTAATTAATTCTGATATGTGTCAATGCATATCTGAAACTGTTTTACATCAATGCAAATGAATAGTATAATAATGCTCAACTAATAAACTTTTTTTAGCACTCTAATTTCTAGTTAGCAAAAATAGTTAATACTTCCAATACCATTTCGGTTCATAACTTTAATTTTCAAATTATGAGCCAAAATTGGTGAATATGAAAATAATTAAATTGTACAATCTTTGAATCATGAATCTTTGTTGTCGACACTATTATCATGGAGGAACATAAACATGCAGATTCCGAGTATAAAAGCTAACCTCTAACAAATAATGTCATCCGCAAAAGAGTTTTAGAAGATCGAAATTTCGGTGTGTTCTACAGTAACCTCAGTTACTGTACCGGACCCAATTAACACTGTTGTGAAAGTTGAATCCCGAAACACAAATATAGTTATGTACCAGAATCTCCACAGATCGATGGTTTGGATCATTCCTCCGTCATATAGAATGCAAATGGCGAATTATGTGAAGACGGAGAATTTTACAATAAATGTCTCGGACCGGAAAATGAAAGAAGAATGTAAAGGACAGAGATACACTGTAATTTGGAGAGCACATTGATTGCAATTTGAATTGAAAACGACTGTGTCTCTCAGGGCCTTACGGAGATATGGCAACCTGTCTCACAGTTGCTGGGATTTCATCTGACGCCTTTTACAGAATGAAATTGATTTATTTTCTGCTCAATTTGTCACTTTGATTAAATGAAACATACAGCTTGAGTCTGTGTCACGATATTTACTATCATTCATAGTATTTCTTTGTTTAAGAAGGCTACAAACTATTGTAAGAGATCGAACTCAATGTTTCCTACGTAGACATGGTAAGTATTTTCGTTCGGAAAAGTGCGAGTGCCCTATTTGGTGGTTTTTGATGCTGTACACTAAAATGAGCTGTACTTGGTTCCAATCCGATTATTATTTCACAACAATCTCGTGGGATCCATACGTGTTTAATTGCAGGGACTGTTGCCTGGCGGTTCTGCCAGTGACTCAGTCCCGATGCGCTGACATCCACTGTAGCGATTTCGGAAAGGGAATTTCGCCGTTCAGGGCAACGCGTATAAACGTTACAACAAAAAGTGACGGAGAAACTCGGCGGGTGTATCTGTACAGAGAGAAAACAGTTAATGTTTGGAGTCCGATGTGACTCTATGTTCGCACCGCTGGTGTTGGGTTTGGCACTGTTGCGGTTTCAGCTGTCCAACCGATTAACCCAGAGCAACTCGGGCTGGAGACACGATCGAACTGGAATGGCAAAGTGAGAATCGTTCAGGAGTTGACTAAACCTAGGCAGACTTGGACTACATGTACCATTTGGAAAGGATTTAGAGAGAAATTATATTGTTCTTCTAAAAAGAGGAACAACCTATCCCGTTCCCCAAGCCAGGGACTCCTTAATAGCGGGGCTCCACAGAGTTGGCAGGCAAGATGTCGTATCGCCCATTGCACATCACAGCCCCCGGGGGGTAATACAAAACTTCCGGCGGCTGTACGGGGTTTTTCGGAATGATGACATGCCTCTGCTCATCCTGCTCTGGCTTGGTGCTGGCTGTGAAGGGCCGCATGTGTATAATGGTGGGGGAGGAGATCCTCCAGAACATGCCCTTCAGCGCCTTGCGGAACTCTCTTCTCATCAGGCAGTACAGGATGGGGTTCAGGCAGCTGTTAGTGTGAGCCAGGCAGACGGTGATGGGGAAAACGTAGGACTGGGCGGTGTAGTACTCGGAGCTGAACTGAACGGCGTTGAGTTTGACCAGGACCCCCCAGAAGGTCAGCGCCTGGTTGGGCAGCCAGCACAGAAAGAAGGACAGTACCACGATGGTGACAGACTTGGTGACTCGGGACCTCCGGCTGGCGCTGGAGCTGCTGATATTCCTGTTGGTCACGTAGCGCAGCAAGAGCAGGTAGCAGACCGTGATGAGGACTAGCGGGATGAGGAAGCCCAACAGTACCTTCTGGATCTGATAGAGACCCAGCCAGAACTGGTTGGAGCCGTTGTGGTCCGGGAACTTGAGCACGCACAACTCCTCGTTGGAGACGTTGGTGGTGGTGGAGAAGACGGCGTGCGGGATGCTGGCCAGAGCCGCGGAGATCCAGATCACCATGCTGACCCACATGGCCGAGCAGCCGCTCAGCTTGCCCCTGGGCTTCAGGGCGGACGCCACCGACCAGTAGCGGGCGATGCTCATCGCGGTCAGGAAGAAGACGCTGGCGTACATGTTCATGACGGTCACCAGGGAGACCAGCTTGCACATGAGGCGGCCGAAGGGCCAGCTGAAGTCCAGCGCCGTGTCCACCGCCCAGAAGGGCAGGGTCAGCACGAACTGGAAGTCGGTGGCCGCCAGTCCAGTGACGAACAGGTTGATGGAGGATTTCTTCCAGCTCCGCCTGCTCTTCATCAGGTAGAGCACCAGCAGGTTCCCGAGCAGCCCCAGGGCGCACACCACCGAGTACACCACCGACATGATAATGCGGGCGGCGGCCGAAGAGCCTCCCCCCGCCTCCAAGTCACCGCTCAGCGGCTCCCCCGCCCGGGACTCGTTGCTCCGGTTGAAGGCGGAGAGCCAGGCGAGGGTGACGGCCCGGAGCCGGTAGCCGTGCTCCGCAGCCGCCGTCCGGTTGCTGCTGGCGATGAGGTCGAAGTCCATCCCATGGTCTGTCTGTTGTGTCCCGGCTCCAACTCCCTCCCCACGCTCACTCCGACAGCTTCAGGCGGCAAATGTCCATCCTGGAGCCGAGAGCAGGCAGCTTTATACCAACCTCCGCCAACCCCTCACACACACACACCATCAGCCCCCTCCCACCGACACAGCTCCGCGCTTGCGTCCGCCCAGCCCAGCCTGGGATCTTGCCCCACCTCCCCTCCCTCCGTCCGAGTGACTCCTTTCCCCTCCCGTTTCGACTTGAGGTGAAGGGAGATTAAATCAAAGGCACACACAGCTTCCCTGCAAACTTCCCTCTCTCACCAACATCTCCATCGGACTGACCGCCCAGAGAGAGAGAGAGCGGACACACCGCCCCGAATATCGACTCGTTCTCCCAAACAGAAATACTTACAACTAATCCCCCACTCTCCCTGCTGCCCGGTTGGACAGTTGCTCTTTCCCCCGCCCCCGGTCGATCCCAATCCAGTGTTTACCGCACTGACAGAGAGAGAGTTCACTCGCTCTTCGCGCGCTTCTTAAAATTAAGGCGCGTCCAATCTCTCCCAGTCACCTGGAGAGGTACCAGGAGAGGGAATGGGTGTTAGAAATGACCATTTATCAAGGTCTGTTCCCTCCCCCCGCCACCCTCCAAGAAACGACAACGGGATCCTTTCAGGGTAGTGCCGCCTCATAGACTGAAGGGGTTTTGGAAGTTAAAAACAATCGCTGAAAAAAAAGCTGTGCAGCTCCGGCAGCTTCTGTGGAGAGAAATCTGAGTAAATGTTCCGGGTCGAGTGACCCTTCCTCAGAACTGTCACTGATGCTGCCAGACCTGCTGAGCGTTTCCAGCAATTTGTGTGTTTTGATGCTGTTTTACAGTTCTGATTGACAGCATCCGCAGTTCTTTCAGGTTTTGGAAGTTGTTCGGTTACAGGCATCGACAGCGCTGACCGCTGCCTTGTCTTCCCACATTATTTATTGAAGTCATTAACTTGGGGTGGGTGACAAACAATACACAGCATTCGGCTGGAAACGCACGCCACTGCCTTTTCTGGAGTTCCCCGTTGCTTCGTTTCGGGGCTTTTGCTTTCTCATCTGGACAATCAATAAATTGGCACGATACCATAACAGAAATGCGGGAGAATCTCAGCAGGTCTAGCAGCACCTTTGCAGAGAAAGCAGGATTAGCATTTCGAGTCCAGTGACACTTCTTCAGAAATTTCCCTAAGTGCTGCCGAGCTTTGTCAGCGATTTCTGCTTTTGTTTGACATTTCGACCACCCGCATTCCTTGTTATTAGTTGGTCCCTATTCTGTTTTGTGACCTGCAAGTTACCGATTTCAGCTTATACACAGTTTCGGACTGGATTTTATCACTCCGCATCCAGACATTTTTAAAATGTCTGTTCATTCTGACTTGACGCTTATCCTAACCCCCTTCCAATCCTCATTTTATTCCCTTCGCGTCAATAAAACCTTTCCTGACATTGATGAGGAACTTTGACAAAGTGGTGGGGAAGGCAGAGGGAGAATGCAGTGGAAATCCGGTCAACACAAGGTCAGCAAGTTAGCGTCTGGGTCGACGGTGAGAGCGTCTCATTTTGGGATTGAGCAGCTCTGGATCCGACTGACCACTCCCCAACATCTGGACTGACGACGCTAGAGTGAATGTGCAGACAATATTCCGATGGCCGGCCGGTCAGCCTCGGAGCATTGCAGGCAGGAATCGCGCGTCAGGACCCTGCAGAATCCCAAACGCTGCAGTCTCCTTGGGAATCGCTAGGGTAATGCAAAGATCCTAGGTCAATTAATCTGTGCCTGACACCCCCTAAACAAAAGCCTCTCCAGAGAGCTCTGACTCAGTTAACCTTAACAACTACCCAGGAAACGTTAGAGGATCACAGAATTTTACTGAACAAGGCCGTTCAGCCCAATATGTCCAGGCTAGCATCTTGACATAAAGACCTCCTCCAAATCACGTTTAACCATTAATCTGATACCCATTCTCTAAATGCAACACCCTCAACCTGTTACAACTCCTAGACCCCTGCAAACCAGCACTGTCCCACAGACTGAAAATGATTTCATCCTGCCCAATTAACTCTTAACGTCCTACCCTCTCCCCGAACTCACAACTGGTTAGACCTCAACCACCATCCCCCCCTCGATGCATCATCACGATCAGCCCTTTCCCAGGGCTGGGAATCTCTCACCCTGCTTTACCCATTGCATCCACCTCCAGGGTCTAGATTACACCTCCTCCCACCCTGCCCCCTGTAAAAACACCATCCCATATTCCCAATTCCTTCGCCTCCGCCGCATCTGCCCCCAGGAGGACCAATTCCGATACCGAACAACCCAGATGGCCTCCTTCAAAGACCGCAACTTCCCCCCAGACGTGATCGACGATGCTCTCCACCGCATCTCGTCCACTTCCCGCTCCTCCGCCCTTGAGCCCCGCCCCTCCAATCGCCACCAGGACAGAACACCACTGGTCCTCACCTACCACCCCACCAACCTCCATATACATCGTATTATCCTTCGTCATTTCCGCCACCTCCAAACAGACCCCACCACCAAGGATATATTTCCCTCCCCTCCCCTACCAGCATTCCGGAAAGACCACTCCCTCTGCGACTCCCTCGTCAGGTCCACACCCCCCACCAACCCAACTTCCACTCCCAGCATCTTCCCCTGCAACCGCAAGAAATGCAAAACTTTCACCCACACCTCCCCCCTCACTTCCCTCCAAGACCCCAAGGTCACAAATTCACCTGCACCTCCACACACATCATTTACTGCATCCGCTGCACCCGATGTAGCCTCCTCTACATTGGGGAGACAGGCCGCCTACTTGCAGAACATTACAAAGACACCCAGACCAACCAACCCAACCACCCCATGGCTCAACACTTCAACTCCCCCTCCCACTCCACCAAGGACATGCAGGTCCTTGGCCTCCTCCATCGCCAGACCATGGCAACACGACGCCTGGAGGAAGAGCACCTCATCTTCCGCTTAGGAACCCTCCAACCACAAGGGATGAATGCAGATTTCTCCAGCTTCCTCATTTCTCCTCCCCCCACCTTATCTCAGTCCCAACCCTCGGACTCAGCACCGTCTTCTTGTCCTGCAATCTTCTTCCCAACCTCTCCGCCCCCACCCCCTCTCCAGCCTATCACCCTCACTTTGACCTCCTTCCACCTATCGTATTCCCAACGCCCCTCCCCCAAGTTCCTCCTCCCTACCTTTTATCTTAGCCTGCTTGGCACACCCTCCTCATTCCTGAAGAAGGGCTTATGCCCGAAACGTCGATTCTCCTGCTGCCTGACCTGCTGCGCTTTTCCAGCAACACATTTTTCAGCATCCACCTCCAC
This sequence comes from Chiloscyllium punctatum, assembly GCF_047496795.1. Lineage (NCBI taxonomy): Eukaryota > Metazoa > Chordata > Chondrichthyes > Orectolobiformes > Hemiscylliidae > Chiloscyllium > Chiloscyllium punctatum. The sequence goes on from NC_092739.1 coordinate 123,620,640, forward strand.
CCCCAATTGTACATTCCCCTAACCACCACTACAAATGGACCTCAGTTTCGATAAGTGTGAAGCTGGAAAAACACGGCCTGAAACATTGACTTTGCTGCTCCCCTGGTGCTGTCTGACCTGCTCTGCTTCTCCAGCCTCACATCTACTTACTTTGGTTTCCAGTATCTGCAGTCTTTACTGTCTCCGATGGACCTCAGTTTATCCTTGAAATCGTTCTCAAAACTTTGAGAAATATGTGAATCTAGTTGCTAAACCACTACTATGCTGTAGCAACTTCAGTGGTGTTAACCACAAATTGGATGCTGCTATAAAGCTAAAAAGACACTCTGCTTATCATCTTAATGAATGTATTTTGGTGCCAGTGTGATGCTACAATAGAAAGACTGGCAGAACACACCAAGCTGCATATTATGTCCAGACATTCACAACAAGCATGGTAGTGACCAAAGCCAGCTAAATATAAACACCATATCCAAACATCGATGTGAATGGCGACTACAAAATATTTGCTAAACAATTTGGAGTGCGATAAGACTTACACTGAGAACCAATCAAAGATTATTAGCAGAGCTTGCAGGGTGGTACACTTGCTCATACTGAATTAAAATCATAAGACCATAAGATGCAAGTGCAGAAGTAGACTATTCAGCCTATCTAGTTCTGGATTAGTGGTGCTGGAAGAGCACAGCAGTTCAGGCAGCATCCAACGAGCAGCGAAATCGACGTTTCGGGCAAAAGCCCTTCATCAGGAATAAAGGCAGTGAGCCTGAAGCATGGAGAGATAAGCTAGAGGAGGGTGGGGGTGGGGAGAGAGTAGCATAGAGTACAATGGGTGAGTGGGGGAGGAGATGAAGGTGATAGGTCAGGGAGGGGAGGGTGGAGTGGATAGGTGGAAAAGGAGATAGGCAGGTAGGACAAGTCCGGACAAGTCAAGGGGACAGGGCTGAACTGGAAGTTTGAAACTAGGATGAGGTGGGGGAAGGGGAAATGAGGAAGCTGTTGAAGTCCACATTGATGCCCTGGGGTTGAAGTGTTCCGAGGCGGAAGATGAGGCGTTCTTCCTCCAGGCATCTGGTGGTGAGGGAGCGGTGGTGAAGGAGGCCCAGGACCTCCATGTCCTCGGCAGAGTGGGAGGGGGAGTTGAAATGTTGGGCCACAGGACGGTGTGGTTGATTGGTGCGGGTGTCCCGGAGATGTTCCCTAAAGCGCTCTGCTAGGAGCCGCCCAATCTCCCCAATGTAGAGGAGACCGCATCGGGAGCAACGGATACAATAAATGATATTAGTGGATGTGCAAGTAAAACTTTGATGGATGTGGAAGGCTCCTTTAGGGCCTTGGATAGAGGTGAGGGAGGAGGTGTGGGCGCAGGTTTTACAGTTCCTGCGGTGGCAGGGGAAAGTGCCAGAATGGGAGGGTGGGTCGTAGGGGGGTGTGGACCTGACCAGGTAGTCACGGAGGGAATGGTCTTTGCGGAAGGCGGAAAGGGGTGGGGAGGGAAATATATCCCTGGTGGTGGGGTCTTTTTGGAGGTGGCGGAAATGTCGGTGGATGATTTGGTTTATGCGAAGGTTTGTAGGGTGGAAGGTGAGCACCAGGGGCGTTCTGTCCTTGTTACGGTTGGAGGGGTGGGGTCTGAGGGCAGACATGCGGGATGTGGACGAGATGCGTTGGAGGGCATCTTTAACCACGTGGGAAGGGAAATTACGGTCTCTAAAGAAGGAGACCATCTGGTGTATTCTATGGTGGAACTGGTCCTCCTGGGAGCAGATCCGGCAGAGGCGGAGAAATTGGGAATACGGGATGGTATTTTTGCAAGAGATAGGGTGGGAAGAGGTGTAATCCAGGTAGCTGTGGGAGTCGGTGGGTTTGTAAAAAATGTCAGTGTCAAGTCGGTCGTCACTAATGGAGATGGAGAGGTCCAGGAAGGGGAGGGAGGCGTCAGAGATGGTGCAGGTAAATTTAAGGTCAGGGTCGAATGTGTTGGTGAAGTTGATGAATTGCTCAACCTCCTCACGGGAGCATGAGGTGGCGCCAATGTAGTCATCAATGTAGCGGAGGAAGAGGTGGGGAGTGGTGCCGGTGTAATTACGGAAGATAAACTGTTCTACATAGCCAACAAAGAGACAGGCATAGCTGGGGCCCATACGTGTGCCCATGGCTACCCCTTTGGTCTGGAGGAAGTGGGAGGATTCAAAGGAGAAATTGTTAAGGGTGAGGACCAGTTCGGCCAAACGAATGAGAGTGTCGGTGGAAGGGTACTGTTATATCTAGTCTGCTCCACCATTCAATGAGTCCGTGACTGATCTGACAATCCTCAACTCAACTTTCCTGCCTTTTCTCCATAGAACTTGACTGCTAATTAAAAGTCTTTCTCAGTCTTTAATGTGATAAATAAAACCACCTCTGCAGCACTCTGTGGTAAAGAATTCTCCACATTCCTTAGCCTCTGAGAGAAGAAATGCCTCCTCATCTGTCTTAATTGGATGACCCCATCTCTGGATGTTTCTGGAGTCTCTGCCTTGCATTAGCTTGCCTTGCGTTTTTGAGCTTTGCCACCTCTGCCAGAGCTACCATTTTACTTCAGTCTTGTGTTGCCATGGAGCACAGACAAAAAAAAAGAAGCTTGTCTTGGTTGTCAGCAGCCCTCAGTCAAGTTAAGGAGGGAAGCTGGCATGGAAAATCAAGGGCAGCTTTCAGTGCTAACCCTGGGGCTTGAAACAGTCAGTCAGCACTCAAGTCAGGATGCTGAGAAACTCAACATATCAATCAGCCTTTCACCTATCCTGACCATTTCTGCCATCAGGTTGTAAGTTTGCCAGCTGAGCTGGTAGATTTGTTCTCAGATGTTTGGTCACCATACAGGGTAACATCATCAGTGAGCCTCTGGTGAAGCGCTGGTTTTCTGTCCCGTTCACTACTGTCTTGGTCTGTTGTGGTGAGTGATATCACTTCCAGTTCTTTTTCTGAGAGCTTGGTAAATGGGATCCAAATCAATGTGTTTGTTAATTGAGTTCTGGTTCGAATGGCAGGCCTCTAGGAATTCTCATGTGTGTCTTTGTCCAGGATGGATGCATTGTCCCAGTTGAACTTGTGTCCCTCTTTGTTTGTATATATGGATACTAGTGATAGTTAGTCATGTCTTTCAGTGGCTAGTTGGGACTCGTGTGTCCTTGTGGCTAGTTTCCTGCCCGTCTGTCCAAAATAATATTTGTTGCAGATAAAGAGTTTGTTGCAAACACACAGATGAAGAGGCACACCGGTTTGATTGGGACAATACATTCATCCTGGGCTAAACAAAGACACACAGGGGATTTCTAGAGGCCTGGCATTCAAACCAGAACTCCGTTAATGAAATATTGATTTACACCCCATTTACCATCCTCTCAGAAAAAGAACTGGAAGTGATGTCGCCCATCACAACAGACCAAAACACATAAATAACAAGTGGGAGGAAACACCAGCATTTCATCAGAGGCTTACTTAATGATGTTACTTAGCATGGTGATGAAATGTCTGAGAACAAATTACTAGCTCAGTCAGCAAACTTACAAACTGATCCACAACCTGAGCTACAAATCTTCTCCAAAATCACAAATTTATGCCTTATTGGAAGCTGTGTTCCTCCTGGAATGAGAGAGGAGGCAGGTACTCAGAGAGACAAAAGCAGGTGTCACAGCTACTACTTATGATATGGGTGGAGAGGTGTCTCAACTGCGGGGTGTGGATAGGGGGAAATAGGCATGGTCTTTTTCCTGGGGTGGGGGTGTTAGAAACTGGAGGGCATAGGTTTATGGTGAGAAGGGAAAGAATTAAAAGGGACCTAAGGGGCAGCCTTTTCACACAGAGGGTGGTACGTGTATGGAATGAGCTGCCAGAGGAAGTGGTGGAGGATGGTATGATTACAACATTTAAAAGGCATCTGGATGGGTATACAAAAAGGAAGGGTTTAGAGGGATATGAGCCAAATGCTGGCAAATATATAGGATACCTGGTTAGCAGGGCCAAGTTGGACTGAATTGTCTGTTTCCTTGCTATATATCTCTATGACTCAATGAGTCTAAGTGAATGCAGCTAGCACAAAGGGCATGCAGGATTTATAGTGTCTGGATTCCTGGGATGACAGCAAGTGAGAAAAGATGTTGCATCCAATAGCGAGAGTGGTAGAGCATGAGTCTTGGTAGGAGAAGAGTAGAGTACTAGAGATATAGTATGTGAGGTATCAAAGAAAAGATGGTGGTACTCATGCTAGCAGATTGAAGAAGGTCATTGACCTCCTCCTTACATTACTGCACATTCTTCCTGATGGCTGAGACCTATGTAACCTAGGGGGCATAGACTGGTGTAATGACCTCCACTGCTAGTCCCAGGCAAGAGAAAGCCCTGTGTCTGCATCACTCCAACTAACAGGGCACTCATGTCTCTGCCTAAAAAGTTATGTGTCAGTTTCCTCTATCTGCTAAGTCTTGGGTAAATCTCAGAAACCATGCAAAGCAGCTCTGATTAGCAGTGCTTGTCCAGCTGCACAATGGACTTTTAAATATGCTGCGGTTGTGAATAAGGCGTGTGAATTCTGGGCTATCTGCTGAATGGCAAGTTGCTCTGAGAATGGAGCATGGGAAGATGCACCTGGAATTGGACTTGAAGGGTATCATGAGCCAGGGTTGTTCGTAAATGAGACAAGTGGCGGTTGGCCTCGCAGTGGATATCCTTCCGAAAAAACATTGTTGCAACTCTAACCTAGCCAAAATTCATCAAATTCAGCCCTTGGTGATTGCACATTAATTTCCCTCATCCAAGTCATGAATGTATGTTATATATAATTGCGCCCCCTAACCAATCTGGTACACCTGTGGTATTTCATTAGTTAGTTTCCCACATTGTAAATGCCTCCTTTATCCCTGATGTTTTCTATCAGTTAGCCAATTCACCATGCTCACACACTACTACTAGCACCGTGGGCTCTTAATATATTACGTGCTGTATCTTATGAAACATGTTTTGGAAATTGCATTAGATTAGATACCGAGATTGCTTCCTTCTGTGGGAGAGTCTCGGACTTTAGGGCGTAATCTCAGGATTGATTGCCTATTTAACACTGAGGTGAAGAAGATCTTCTCTCGTAAGCAAGTGAATCTGTGGAATTCTTTATTACACAGGACTGTACAGGATGTATCATTAAGTATATTCAAGGCTGAGGTAGACACATAGGATGCAGTACTTTGCAAACTGAAAAAATATGTACACATACAATATTGTCAAATTCAACCCAACAAAACCGTGGGCGGCACGGTGGCACAGTGGTTAGCACTGCTGCCTCACAGCGCCAGAGACCCGGGTTCAATTCCCGCCTCAGGCGACTGACTGTGTGGAGTTTGCACGTTCTCCCCGTGTCTGCGTGGGTTTCCTCCGGGTGCTCCGGTTTCCTCCCACACTCCAAAGATGTGCAGGTCAGGTGAATTGGCCATGCTAAATTGCCCGTAGTGTTAGGTAAGGGGTAGATGTAGATGTAGGGGTATGGGTGGGTTACGCTTCGGCGGGGCGGTGTGGACTTGTTGGACCGAAGGGCCTGTTTCCACACTGTAAGTAATCTAATCTAAAACAAGTGACAGTAATTTTCTGATTCCTTCCACAAGGCAATGCCTTGACTAATGTCAGCCAATTTGCGGTTTAACTTCAAATAAAGTTTTGATGAAATTGGATTCAAAACATTAACTCTCTCTTCACAGAGGCTGTGAGACCAGCTGAATTTCCTCAGCATTTTCTGTTTTTATTAATTTTAAACAAAGCTTTGTAGCTAACTGTCAATCATCATCTAACTGTGCATTATTCATGGTAGTGCCTATGCCAGTTTGAATCCATTCATCAACGATTCAGCACTTTTTCTCTGTTAGTATAAAAAGGTTGTGTTTTATTTCCCCCTCCAACTCTATTTTGATTTAGTCCCTGCCCTCCCCTTCACTGTTTTGATCACACAGCATTGCCCTTTGATGTGAAGGGCAGTGCTTGTCACTGGCCACTCGGGTGTTTTCCTATCTTCCTGGTGGTGGAAATTGAATAAAGATTCGCACACCTTGTGTCTCTCACTGTGTCTCACACCTGCACACACACCATGGGTGCTGGGGAAGGGTTAATTTAAGAAAAAATAAATAAACAGGAGATTTCACACAGCATTAAAAAAAACAGGAGTGTTCATAGGTGCTGGGGAAAAAATAAGCACTAAAAAAAACAAAAAAACTAAAAAAAATAAAAATGTTGTTTTCTCCCTCCATTGACATTTCCCATGAATTTTCCTGATAAGTACAAGACAAAGGGCATCAAAAAAATGTCTCTTATCCAGTTATACAAGTTAGATTAAATTGAAGCTGATTTGCTGCCAATTACGTTTTAAATTAAGTACTCTGTTGAAATCTTTTTGGTTGGGTTGTTTATGTATACCCTGAATTATCTATCATCCACCCTGCCATTTGTCCTGCCATCAAGAGCTGGCAAGGATCCTTTTGAGAATCCCTCTAATCTGCAGACATCATTTTTTAACCATGTAAGATTTGCCAAGAAAGGTGTTGTGTACGGCAGCAATTTTCTGCAGTTGTTGGTTGAGGTAGGTTCACAGACTCATAGAGCACCTGCTATTTCATTGAATTTTGAGCATTCCACATTCCATGTGGAAATGGGTTACGTGAGGTTGCAGACTACACTCTGCTATTTGAAGGGCCTGCTTCTCATGTTTAGTTTGCGGTTCACACTCTTGATTGACTGCCTGATGTGGAGGGAATGGATCAATTGGAGGAACTCCTGAAAAGTCTACACCTGGGGCTTGGCAAGGTGTCCATTAATAAATCTAAGTAGAGTTCTGTGAAGGGGGTCATTAAACCAGTCTGCCTACCTCTTATACATGGTTATGTACATGTCTGGTTGTCAGTGGAAAGGGATCATTCAATGTCCATTGCAACATTTGGGGCTTTCGGTGAATGATGAGTAGGATGGGTCTGGAGTAGCATCAACCTTGGGAATGACATTTCAATATGTGGACCTACAATTTTATTTACTGCCCTGTTTTAAGCATGACTTTTTAAATTTAAGGAACAGTGGATGTTGAAATGATGCTTCTGGCTGACTGAACTAACGTGAACTGTAAAGATTTTCTCATTGCTAATTATTTTTTAATATGTCACAATTGCTTATGTAGGTCCTGTGATGCAATGTCTGTCCTCTGATCCAGAAGCTCTCAGAGCAAGTCTCACTCCAGACTCTTATATGGAAGATGAATTCATAATGTGGGCCAAACAGATTTATCATCAACTTTTGAATTGTTCCAATAGACCTATGGCAGGTGATCAGGGGCAGCTGGGGGTTTTGGAGGGGGGAGGTATAGGTGGGCGGGGGGGGGGGGGGGGGGGGGAGGGTGAGCAGTCTCCTGGTCTTTCATGATTAATGCAGAGTTGCACCCCTCAAAGCTGTAGCATCTGGCAGTATATTCCAGGAAAAACTAACTATGGAAAAAAGTGTAACTGTAAAAGAAAGATTGTGCTTACTAATAGAGGTCCTGTTGCACAATGGTATTGTCCCTTCCTCTGATCCAGAAGGGTTGTACTTAGTTCAAGATCCCTGAGCATGAATGTACCTCATTCTCAAGTATATCTCCAATTTCTTATTTTAAAATTATATCTGCAATCAGCTTCCAACACCCTCTTGGATAATGTTCCAAATCCAGAGAATTGAGTGAAAAATTCTGCAGTCCCTTCGGATCTTTTGCTAATGATTTTGAATGTATGGCTTTTGTGTCCCCACATTCAGTAGGTCCTCCACATGTTTGCTTACCAAGATACAGGAGACAGGACACAGAAGATGGACATAGCTGTACTGTCCTCTCAAAGCATAGCTGATGTTCATGCCAAAGATTGAGCACAGATTTGAATAGAGTTTGATTTCAATATGAAAGAGCTTGAGAAGAAAAGGATTTCAATTTTGTGAGGTGAAGACAGATTCTTTACAACCACATTCTTGGTATTTTTGTGCTGCATGTTATATCTGTGATGGAGAAGCAGAGGTGCCTGATTGGAGGTGGTGTTAAACTGTAAGGGAGCCTGAACAAATATATTTTATCACTTATATCAAGCTTGAGCTTCCTTCCTTTCTTAAACCCAACCTCCACCACACCCCATATTGTCCCTCCCTCCCCCAACGATGGATTTGCTGGCCTGAGTATTTATCCATTTCAGTCTTAAAAATACTGATCAACTTGCCGTCAATAGTTGTGATGAAGCATTCCAAACCCTAATAACTAGTTGCATTGAGAGGTTGTTTCTCTTTAACTTACTTTATAATGCTTCTACTACCATACATATATTAACACCCTCCATCACATGATCAAAAGATTCTTATTAATAAAGAAAACATTTTCGATCATCCATTCAGAATGATACTCACATCCTGCTATGAAACACTCAATTGGTTCTTAAATGATTCCAAGATTTTCTTTTCACTATTTGATCTATGAGACCTTTTTTATTTTGTGCTGATCATCCTTGGGGGTTAATTTAACATTTTATTGTGGAATGAAAAAACAGGTAGCAGCATATTGACAATACTGAGCAATGCTGAGGCAGGCTTTTGCCTGACAAAGCAGAAAATCGATGAGCTATAAAACAGGCTCTCAACTTGCTATCACCTTTTTTGCTGCCAACAATAACATTAGATTGACCCTCTAAAGAACTTCTCTCACAGTTTAAGATTGTTCGCCGAACTTACCTTTATTAATTTGAACTGAACCATTTAAACAATTTGATTATTTTTTGCCTCATCCGATGACCTCTCAAACATTTTGTTTCAAAGTAGCAGGGTCCAAATTTCTCCAGTGTTTCATCAAAAATTATGAACTCAACTTAAATACCAGGGAATCAGCCTTATAAATATATGTACATTTCCAATTACTGAGTATCTCAGTGATCAGAAATGCATATATAATTCAAATTCAAATTGTAGTTGACCAAAGCAGTGTGAAGTTTGAAAATGATTTTTGTGCACTTGCATTTTGTGGTTGTAGCTGTGGACTTTAATATTCCACTGGCTCTGTTGTTTGCTTTTCTACAGTGGCTGCATTTTTTCCAAATTTATTTACCATTCTCCTGTAATTTTGTTGCTGTTAACCAAATAAAATTGAGTAGTTTGTCTAGCTCTCACTACAATTTCTGAGTTGTCTCTTCTGATTCACTGTCCAGTGGAATCAATCCATCGCCATTAACCCTTCCAAGCATTTTTTTTTACATTTAATTGAGTTCCCCTTACCATGCATAGCTTTAAATGAAGATCACTGTATTTTATCAGAATACAGTTTCCTCCCACAGGCCAAAAAGGTGCAGGTTAAGTGAATTGGCCATGCTAAATTGCCCATAGTGTTAGGTGAAGGGGTAAATGTAGGGGAATGGGTCTGGGTGGATTGCGCTTCGGCGGGTCAGTGTGGACTTGTAGGGCCGAAGGGCCTGTTTCCACACTGTAAGTAATCTAATCTAATCTCACAAAGTATGCTGTCTCAAAGTAAAATAAAAATGTTCTTAGAATGTAGATGACAGCATCTAGCAAACCTGATTGACGTGATCTACTACGTATTTCTGGCAGTTTCTTACATTTATTTAAAATCTACAATAATTTGATCTTCGATTACTTTCTCCAATCTGGACATTTATAAATGCGGTTATTTTAAATATGAAATGCTAAGATATTTATCATTCAATGCAATGGATATTTTTCTGTTGCAAAACCCTCGTCCTTTAAATGTTGTTGCCCAGACCTTGAATAGGGGCGGGTTCAATGAAATGCAGCTGGTCGCACAATATAATAAACCTGTATGTAATCATTTCTGAATGCTGTGTTTGCAAAGTGAAACGTGAGCTTTCATTGAGTTTTAAATAAAATATTTGAGTACAAAAGTCACGAGGTTTTGCTAAACTGACATCAAACCGTTCAATCGATTGCGACCATGCTTTCCAATTCTGGGAAATGAAAGGTTGGAGAATGTCACGAAGGGTCATCAAACGGGAGAAGCCCCAAGACCCCACATTTTTCTCCCTTGTCCTGCTTACTACAAGATATTTTTTAACTAATGAGATTACTAGTCAAGTACCATAACCTAGAACTAGGTCACCCTAACCTACTTAAACGACGATTCTCCTGTCTCTGGCATTGTTTTCCAACAAGCTAACACTTCTCCGCACTACATTGCAGCATCCCTAATTGAATGACTTGTGCTCTACTTTCACAAGACAGTCAGAAAATGTGGGCTGTCTATCAGTAGAGGTCGCTGTTGTTGCGGTAGAAGCAGTGACTGAGCATTTAATGTAAAAGTCCCGACGATCAGGAAATTGATTTCCTTGTGGATATCGACAGAGGGCGAGGTCTACACAGACTGGTTACTGGATGCCAGAATGGAATGACAGCATACTCCCACGAAACCCTATCCCACATTATAGGCATGATGTAGAGGTGCCTGGGGTGGACAAAGTTAAAAACCAGAGCTGAAAAATGTGTTGCTGGAAAAGCGCAGCATCCAAGGAGCAGGAAAGTCGACGTTTCGGGCATAAGCCCTTCTTCAGGAAGAAGGGCTTATGCTCGAAACGTCGATTCTCCTGCTCCTTGGATGCTGCCTGACCTGCTGCGCTTTTCCAGCATCACATTTTTCAGCTCTGATCTCCAACATCTGCAGTCCTCACTTTCTCAAAGTTGAAAACCACGCAACCACCACGTTATAGTCCAACAGGTTGATTTGGAAGTCCTGTAAAAGCTTTCTGAGCGCTGCTCCTTCGTCAGGTCGCCCTTAGTCAGGTAGCCAGTGGGGCAGGATCATTTGATCCTATCCCACCAGCTACCGAACGAAGCAGCAGCTCTCTGAAAATTTGTTCTCCCAAATAAACCTGTTGGATTATAATCTGGTATTGTGTGATGCCTTTCGGAATGGAAATCTGCTCTTCTGGTCTGGGTGATATGTGACTCAAGCTCCAGATTCTTAACTGTTCTCTGAACTAGCTTAGAAATCTATTCAATTACTGCAGGGAACATAGCTCACCACTACCCATACAGGGAAACGGGGTTGGACATTAAATTTTGGACAATTATCTCATGAACAATGGCTTTGCATTCTGGGCCCTGATGCCCTGATTACTACATTGTAATCCTGAACACTGACAATACTATTGATGGACACCAGCAAAATGTCACCATAAACTGGGTCCCAACTAACCCATTCCCATTTTCATTTGGTGATTGGAGAAGAAGTAACTGCTGGCGAGCTTGAACAAAGTGGTTGACTGAATTTGAGAGCATCATGGTGAGATGATGGAAGGTTATAATTCTAACTTGTTTCTCCTTTACTGTAAGTTTTTCCAGACTGGATAGTGGAGGAAAGTGTGTCCACTGGTATCAGTCCTGTGGATATCTATTGCAAATTTTTGCACTATCCTTTCAGGAATGCAAGTGTGGCTACAGCATTTATTGCCTTTCCCTAATTATCATTGAGAAGGTGGGAAGCCACTGTTGCCATATAGTTTAGTTATAGTATTGTTTGGAAAGGAGTTTTGGTGATGGCAAAGAAACAGCTACATAGTTCCAAGTTTAGATGGTGTATGGTTATTGGGCAGGTGCTTTGTGGTGTTCCCATGCACCTGCTGCCCTTGTTTGTCTCTGTGGTAGAAGTCACAACTTTCAAATATCTTGTTGAAAGAGCCATTGCTCTGACATGCATTCTATAATGGGATACCCGAAACTATGTAATACAGTTATGTTATCTCAGAATTATGTTGAAACTGTCAGACTGACAGAGTCAATGGAAAATCAACACACTATCAAATTTACCTCAATTGGCCCCACTGTGTGTTGGTTGGCAACACTTTTCACGATTAGAACAACTGTGTTAACACTGATCAGGAAGCAGGTCAGCATGACTTTGCATAAGGCCAGAAGCTGTCTTGTATTTTATTCGTGGATAAAACAGTTTGTCTGAAGGCATTTACCAGGAAGAAAGGGGTCAGCAGAAAGGCTCAGAATACAAAGCCTCACTGCCATTTTTGTTTAATCATAATTTCTTTTGTCTGTCAGGCTGCTATTGGTAATGATGAGAAGAAGTCTTTTATCAGAAATGTTCTGTGTAATCTAGAAATCGCCTTTATGAGTCTGACCAAATGACACAGAAAAGATGTTCTAACTGATAAAGGTGAAGAGCTTGATACGTGAATAATTACAATAAGAGATGTGTACACAAAATAACTGGAAATTCACAACATATTTGTCAGCTTCCAGTACAAACATCTACATTTCAGAACAATGGCCTTCTCCACTAGGAGGGAACTCTGTGAAATAAATGCTGCATGAAGGTGGATACACCATCTGAGGCAGAACTATCTGCCAGGGTGTTTAGTTGCAAGAAAAACAGTAATGTCTATGAAATTTGTAACTGTGCATGTGTTTGACTGTGGATAGAATGGTTTTGATGGAATACATCTCTCATTTGAAGTAAGAAAAAATCAAAAGTTCATGCTGGCTTGTTGGTCAGCCATTGCTTTAGGTGACATACCCAATAAACTGTAAGGGAAGGAGGCCAATGAGGAAAAAAAGTGCTGGTTAATTAAAGAAAGGGGATACTTGAAACCATGCCGGTGTAATAAAATATTATTTTCAAAACTGCAATATAATACAATAAGTCATCAGGTCAATGTGGTTATTAATTAAATTAATCTCTAATCTATTGAATTTCCTCCTCATCCCACCACCTCACTCCCTTCACCTTTAAGATTCCCTTAACATGACTGATATATTTAAAACAACATTTGATCATCTACTTTAGCATCACCTGTGTGACTTACTGTCGAATGCTGTTTGACCATTTTCCTCTGAACACCTTGTGATGTTTTATTGAGTCAAGGAGCAATATAAATGTAATTTATTATGATGCAGGTAGTTTATTGGTTCAGCTGTCAATTACTCAAAAGTTTTCCTAAATTAATTGCTTCTCTTGGTTACTTTGTGCCATCAACTTTTGTCAAGCAGATATATTTGGTCTAATACAAATGCCTAATGAGTCGAGTGGTCTGTAAGGAAAGACTATAATGGATGTTTTTGGACAAGAAGAAAGTGTTAAATTTGTTATCTGTATATCTATATTGTAACAGGTACTTAGGTAAAAATGTGGAAGCTGTTGCACAGATAGTTCATTTCAGTGTACAAATTGAGTGAGAGGAAATATTATCTGAATAATGGCAAGCAGAAGTGGCAAGGGATAAACAGTGATCTTGAAGAAAAAGATCAGGAACTACCAACTTTGATCAAGTCCCACATAGGAGGTTAGTGAGCAAAGTTAGGCCGCATGGTATTGGGGGCAAAGTACTGACTTGGATTGAAAATTGGTTGGCTGACAGGAAACAAAGAGTAGTGATAAACAGCTCCCTTTCGGAATGGCAGGCAGTGACCAGTGGGGTACCACAGGGATCAGTGCTGGGACCGCAGCTTTTTACAATATATATTAATGATATAGAAGATGGTATTAATAGTAACATTATCAAATTTGCTGATGATACAAAGCTGGGTGGCAGGGTGAAATGTGAGGAGGATGTTAGGAGATTACAGGGTGACCTGGACAGGTTAGGTGAGTGGACAGATGCATGGCCGATGCAGTTTAATGTGGATAAACGTATGGTTATCCACTTTGGTGGCAAGAACAGGAAGGCAGATTACTACCGAAATGGAGTCAAGTTAGGTAAAGGGCAGTACAAAGAGATCTGGGTGTTCTTGTACACCAGTCAATGAAGGCAAGCATGCAGGTACAGCAGGTAGTGAAGAAGGCTAATAGCATGCTGGCCTTCATAACAAGAGGGATTGAGTATAGAAGCAAAGAGGTTCTTCTGCAGCTGTACAGGGCCCTGGGGAGACCACACCTGGAATATTGTGTGCATTTCTGGTCTCCAAATTTGAGGAAAGACAATCTGGCTATTGAGGGAAAGCAGCATAGGTTCACGAGGTCAATTCCTGGAATGGCGGGACTATCTTATGTTGAAAGATTGAAGCAACTGGGCTTGTACACCCTTGAGTTTAAAAGACTGAGAGGGGATCTGATTGAGACGTATAAGATTATTAAAGGATTGGACACTCTGGAAGCAGAAAACATGTTTCCGCTGATGGGTGAGTCCCTGAACCAGAGGACACAGCTTAAAAATAAGGAGTAGGCCATTTAGGACAGAGATGAGGAGAAACTTCTTCACTCAGAGAGTGGTGGGTGTGTGGAATGCTCTGCCCCAGAAGGCAGTGGAGGCCCAGTCTCAGGATTCGTTTAAGAAAGAGTTGGATAGAGCTCTCAAGGATAGTGGAATCATGGGTTATGGAGATAAGGCAGGAACAGGATACTGATTGAGGATGATCAGCCATGATCATAATGAATGGTGGTGCAAGCTTGAAGGGCAGAATGGCCTACTCCTGCACTTATTGTCTATTGTCTATTAACTTACTTTCGAGTTTCACTTTAGGGTGAGTGAATTTGGTTCTATTTGAGTGTATGTATTATCAATGTTCTAAACTACACAGTGGCATTCCACATGTACAAAGCACCATTTTGAATGTCCTTCTTGATCTGACCTTATTTGACACAAGGAGCATTGGGAACCTGTTCCACTTATGCTCATAAAGTTTCATAATCAGCCAATCACTGCTTGAAGCCCTCAGAAAGAAATGTATGAGAGTATGTGGTCAAATTTTAGATTTGGAGTTTATTCAATTTATGCCCTTCACTTTTCAAATTGACCAAGATTCATTTGAAAAATGAATTTGGCGATGTGAAAACTTAACATGCTTGATGTCTTCATTAATTATACATTAAACAGTATTCTTTGCATTTGGAAGGCATGGCGGTGCTGCTAGTTGAAATTGATTGCTTAAGCTACTTGGTGTTGTTCCACCTGGGTCCCATTTTATCTCTCACTGCATTTTACCCTGCTGTTCTGAAGAGGTGACAAAGGTAAAACCTTGACATGTTCCTTTCTTCGATATGCAAATTGGATATCCAATGAAATAACGTTGACATCAATTTATAGCCTGGGTTGGGAGCCCTGGCAACATTCCTAACAGCTGAAAGCAGGGGGAATGGGAGGTGAAACAAATCAAGATGAATGTAAGGAAGGGTTACTTTCATGTTCCGTTGGGGTGAGTTGGAGCTGGAGTCCTCCTTTCAGACTCCACGAAGAATGGCCAGACTTTGTTGCCCTGAACAGCTCCCTTTCGAAATCCCTCCCCTCATTCCTAAGACCCTCTCCAAACCCATTCTCTGTTGTTGCTGAAGTGTGACTTTAAAACTGATGAATGCTGAAGGTGTAAATGCAATAAAGAAACAAAGGGATAGACGCAGAGATGTTAGTGAGAGATTAGATAAACAAGGAGAAAACCAGCAAAGATTGATATTACTAAATTTATCACATTGCATAGAATTTGCAGCACATAAACAGGCCACTTGTTCTAACTAATCGATGTAAATGTTGAGTTTCATATCAGCCTTCCTCCACCCATCTTAACCTACTTTACCAACACAATCTTCTCTTCCAAAACCAAATAAAGCAGACTCCAGCAGTCTGACACTTAAAACAAAATTGCTGGATAGGTTCAGTCGGTCTGGTCGAGTCTGTGGAGAGAAAAACAGAAGTAATGCTTCAGATCATGTACTTTTACCGGAACAGTCTCTCATTGTTGCTTTCTATGTTATCTTGCATCCCATTAAATATATCTGTGCTATTTGTCTCAATCACTTCATACTAAAACCATTGTTTTGGAAAAAAATGTCCTCCCTCCTGAGCTCCTAATCGGTTTATTAATGACTGTCTTATATTTATAATTTCTCTGTCAGAGTTCTAGTTTTGGCATCCCCCATAAATGGAGAATTCTCCCCCACATCTTTTGGATATTTGAACCATATTCAAAAGGCTCCATTGATGATTTATTTCATGAAATCTCAGTGTTAATCATCTGTCTCAGTGGATTATCTGCTTATTTAATTCAGAATAGTAGACACCAAAGACCACAAAGCTGGTTTGGAAGCAGGAGAGCACAGTCAAGTGGCCAACCACATGGAGATCAGTTGGCTGGATGACTGCCTTGTGATGCAAAATAATGCCAACAGTGTGGCTTCAATTCCTGCAGCAACTGAGGCTACCAAGAAGGACTCTTCTCTTTCAACCCTCCTCCTCAGCTGATGCGTGGTGACCCTCAGGTTAAATCACCACCAATTGTCTCTCTCTAATGATAATTGGTGGTGATTTAATAGCCCTATGGTGTGGTAGGACGATGTCCAATTTAACTTTAGTGACTTGACTAGAGTACTAACTTAAAATGAACAATAGTAGAGCGGAGTTGACTCGGTAAAACACAAACAATATAAAAACAATGTAAAATGCGGCAACACTACATGCAGTTGTCATAGCATGGAAAGCTTTGGAGTTTCCTAAGTGTGTGAGTTAAAGATTGGAAAGTTTTGAAGTTTTCTAAGATGTGGGTTTTCAGAAGTTATTTTTTGCAATGCGATCTCTCCTTTATAACTGACATTACTTTGTTTTTAACATTTAACTAATATTTGTTGTTTAAGTTAAGAACATAAGAACTATGAGCAGATGGAGATAATTCAGCCCCTTGATTCTGCTCTACCATTTGATATGGTCATGGTTAATCTCATCTCAGTCTCAACTTCACTTTTTTGATCACTCTCTGTCACCATTCAACCCATTACTAATTTAAAAAATTATCTGTCTCCTCCTTAAATTTCCTCAACATTACAGGATTACACTCTGGGATAGTCAATTCCACCCTTTGAGAGAAGTAATTTCTCCTCCTCTCTTTAAATCTGCTATACCTTGTCCTAAAGCTATCACCTGTCATTCTCGATTGCCTCACATGAAAGAAACACCTGATCTATATCTATATTGTCAATCCCCTTCAGCATTTTATAAACCTCAATCAGATCTCCTCTCATTCTTTTAAACTCCAGAGACTACAAGCCAAAACTGCCCAGTCTTCAACATAAGACAATGCTTCATCTATGGAGTCAATCTATTGAACCTTTCTGAACTATCTTCAATATAAGTTCCTTCTCAACTAAGGGGACCAAAATTGTATACGTTACTCCAGCTGCAGTCTCAATATTGCTTTGTACAGTCGAAGTAACACTTCTTACTTTCATATTCTCTATACACTTTTCTTTTAGCAATAGATGCCATAATTCCATTTGCCTTCATTATTACCTGATGCATCTACATACTACAAATTTGAATCTTAAGTTTATTTCAGCGTAAACAGAGAAGCTGTCTATTGATAGTATCTATAGTGCACTTAGTTAATTAGACAGCTAGGTTAAACTAGTTCTTGAACAATATGAGAGCAGAGCTGACTCAACTAGGTCACAAACACAGGGCCTGTAGAATGAAGCCAACATTAAGCATTGCTGGCATAGAGTGAAAAGCTTGAGAGTTTTGTAAGTGTGGGAGTTTAACTCTGCTTTCCCTCCACAGGTCATAGCGTCATAGAGATGTGCAGCATGGAGACAGACCCTTCAGCCCAACCCGCCCATGCCAACCAGATATCCCAGCCCAATCTAGTCCCACCCGGCCCATATCGTTCCAAACCCTTCCTATTCATATACCCATCCAGATGGCTTTTAAATGTTGCAATTGTATCAACCTCCACCACTTCCTCTGGCAGCTCATTCCATACATGTACCACCCTCTGTGTGAAAAAGTTGCCCCTTAGGTCTCTTTTATATCTTTCCCCACTCACCCTAAACCTATGCCCTCTAGTTCTGGACTCCCTGACCCAAGGGAAAAGACTTTGTCTGTTTATCCTATCCATGCCCATAATTTTGTAAACCTCCATAAGGTCACCCCTCAACCTCCAATGTTCCAGCGAAAACAGCCCCAGCCTGTTCAGCCTCTCCCTATAGCTCAAATAGTTCCAACCCTGGCAACATCCTTATAAATCTTTTCTGAACACTTTCAAGTTTCACAACATCTTTCCGATAGGAAGGAGTCCAGAATTGCATGCAATATTCCAATAGTGGCCTAACCAATGTCCTGTACAGCCGCAACATGACCTCCCAACTCCTGTACTCAGTACTCTGACCAATAAAGGAAAGCATACCAAATGCGTTCTTCACTATCCTAGCTACCTGCGACTCCACTTTCAAGGAGCTATGAACCTGCACTCAAAGGTCTCTTTGTTCAGCAATACTCCCTAGGACCTTACCATTAAGTGTATAAGTCCTGCTAAGATTTGCTTCCCCAAAATGCAGCACCTCACATTTATCTGAATAAAACTCCATCTGCCACTTCTCAGGCCTTTGGCTCATCTGGTCAAGATCCTGTTGTAATCTGAGATAACCCTCTTTGCTGTCCACTACAAGTCCAATTTTGGTGTCATTTGCAAACTTACTGACTGTACTAACATCCAAATCATTTATGGAGTAGCAGACCCAGCACCAATCCTTGTGGCACTCCACTGGTCACAGGCCTCCAGTCTGAAAAACAAGCCTCCACCACTACCCTCTGTCTTCTACCTTTGAACCAGTTCTGTATCCAAATGGCTAGTTCTCCATGTATTCTGTGAGAAGTGTTGTCAGACCTGCAGAGTTTCGCCAGCAATTTCAATTTTTGTTCCAGATCTCCAGCATCTGAGTAAACTAGGAACTTGTGGGGTTGGAGATAACATATTAGTATCAATAAAGGATTCACAAAAGCAGGTTTCTTTTATTTATTCCTGGGTTGTGGTATCGCTGGCTGGGTCTGCATTTATTGCCCATCACTAGATATCCTTAAGACTATAGTGGTGAACGACTGCAGTCCATTTGGTGTAGGTACTCCCACCAGTATTCCAAACCAGGAACACTGAAGGAGGTCATTATGTTTCAATGTGGTGAATGTCTTGAAGGGAAATTTACAGGTGGTGGTATTCTTGTGTGTCTGCTGCTTTTGTCCTTCTTGATGGTTGTGATTGTGGGTTTGAAAGGTGCTATCTAAGAAGTCTTGTTGAATTTTTGGAGTGGATCCTGTAGATGGTACACACTGCTGCTGCTGAGAGTTGGTGGTGTTTGTGGTGACTGTTGAGTTATGGATGCAGTGCCAATCAAGTGGGCTGCTTTGTCTTGAATGGTGTCAAGCTTCTTGAGTTGCACTCAGCTAGGCATAAGAGGTGAATGCATAATGGATCTTTTATTTCCGATTTTCAGGAATGGGATGAATGGAGTCTTGCAGGGGACTGTATTGAAGCATTCACTTTTTATTATATAAATGACCTAGATGAAAGGAGGGAAGGCACAATAGTTAAATTTGCAACTGACACAAATATAGATTGAGTGACTGGGGAAAAAAGAAACTCACAAGTGGATTATAACATGGGAAAATGTGGTGTGTTCACTTTGTCAGGAAGAATAAGAAAAACATATTATTTGAATAGCAACAACATTATAATTCAGAGGTGCAAAGAGATCTAAGTGTTCTATTGTGTGAATCACAAAATATTTCTATGGAAGTCCAGAAAGTAATTAAGAATGCTAATGGGATCTCTTTAATGTGAGAAAAATTGGACTTAAAAGTAATCATATAATGCTTCAGTTATTAGAGTATTGCTGAGACCGCATATTGTATACAGCTTGCAATTTTGGTCTCCTTATTTAGGGAAACATGCAAATGCTTTGGAGGTTGTTTCAAGGCAGTTTGTTAAACTGATTTCCAGAGTGGATTTTTCTGTGACAATAACTTGGAAAAATTGTTAAAAATCACACAACACCAGGTTATAGTCCAACAGGTTTAATTAGAAGCACACTAGCTTTCGGAGCGACGCTCCTTCATCAGGTGATACTATCACCCGATGAAGGAGCGTTGCTCCGAAAGCTAGTGTGCTTCCAATTAAACCTGTTGGACTATAACCTGGTGTTGTGTGATTTTTAAGTTTGTACACCCCAGTCCAACACCGGCATCTCCAAATCTTGGAAAAATTGAGTTTCTTTGCTCTGGAGTAAAAGAATGAAGGCTAACTTAATTGAATTATATGAGATCCTCAGTAGTCTTGACAAAGTGGGCATGGAGAGCATGTTACTTCTTGTGGGTGAGTGAGGGGCATTGTTTTCAAATTACGAGTTGCCCCTTTAGGACAGAGATGAGGAGTTTTTTTTATTTCTTTCAGAGACTTATGTGACTCTAGAACTCTACCTCAGAATGTGGTGGAGATGGGGTTGTTGAATGCTTTTATGCCAGATGCAGATAGATTCTTGCAAGGTAATAGAATCAAAGGTGATCAGGGAATATGGAACTTAAAACACACACAAATCTGTCTTGACTTTGTTGATTGGCAAAGCAGGATTGAAGAGCTGGTTGAGGAGAGTTATGTGTTCTCATTACTCAATCTTTAATTGATCAATTTTAAATCACTATTGTCTTTCAGGGGAAAAAAACCTGCCATTCTTACCTGGTCTGACCTACGTGTGATTCCTGACTCACAGTAATGTGGATGGCTCTTAACTGTCTTTCAAGAAAGAGATGGATAGAGCTCTTAAAGATAGTGGATTCAAGGGTTTTGGGGATAAGGCAGGAACAGGATACTGATTGTGGATGATCAGCCATGATCATAATGAATGGTGGTGCTGTCTCGAAGGGCCGAATGGCCTACTCCTGCACCTATTGTTTATTGTCTATTGTCTATTCTGACATGGTCAAGCAAGCCACTCAGTTCAAGGGCAATTGGAAATGGGGCAAAAATGCTGACCTTGCCATCAATGTCCACAACCAATATAAAGAATAATAAAACATGTCTGAAACAGCTCTCTGTTAAGTAATTTCATCAGTCCCATTTCCCTTCGCTGTGCTTGGAGCTACTCACATTTATTTATTTCAAGTGTTCACCCAGTTTCCTTTCAAAGTAATTTCAAGTTGTCTTTGATTTCACCAGAAACAATTTCTCCTTTCTAATGTATGTTGATCAGAACTGAGTTTTTCTCTTGTTGTGGCTTAACTATCACTTTACAAATGTTTAACATAATTTCTTTCTGTTTGAGGTTAATGTCTCTATTTATGAAGACCAAGGCCTCATATGCTATGCCACCTTCTTTCTCATACGGGTAATATCTTGTCATCTTTAAAACTTGATGCACATGCACCCCAGGGGCCTCTGTTCTTGCTCAATGTACAAGCTGTAGAATTGTGCCTTTAATCTATGTTGCCCCTCCCGCTGCCAACATTCTTCTGTGAATATCTCTTTGTCTTCAGTTCCAACTGCCATTTGCCTGCCAATACTGTCGGCCTATCTACATCCTGTTATAGCATACTGGTATCAGCCCACTATTTTACATAGAACCATGGAACCATAGAAATGATACAGCACAGAAGGGTGTGACTCAGCCCATCTTGGCCATGTCAACTCAAAGACACCCAGTTGCCCTTTCTCATCCCATCTTCCTGCAAACAGCCCATAGCCATGCAGCTTACAGCATTTAAGGTGCAGATTTGGGTAGCTTTTGAAAGATTTTTGGATCTCTGCCTCCATTACCAACTCAGGCAACAAGTTCCAAACACCCACAACCCTCTGCATAAAACGTTTCTCCTCACATCTCTAATCCTTCCGCCACTTAGCTTGAATCTATGACTCCTGGGTTTTGAACTCTCAGCCGAGTGAATCAGGCTCCTCTTCTCTACCTCTACCCCTCACAATTTTGTAGACTTCAATCTCATCAGTCCTCAGTCTTCTTTGTTCCGAGGAAAACAACCCCAACCTCTCCAACCTCTCCTTTAGCTACAATTCTCCTGACCTAGCAACATTCTAGTCAATCTTGTCTACACTGTCTCCAGACCAATTATGTCCTTCCTGTAATGTGGTGACACAGAACTGCACAAAATACTGCAGTCATGGCCTCACCAGTGTCTTGTACAATTTCATCATCAAATCTCTATAATTTCATACTATACCTCTGCCAATGAAGGAAAGCATTCCATATGCCTTCTTTACAACCTTATCTACTGGCATTGCTACCTTTAGGGACCTGTGCAAATGCACACCAAGATCTCTCAGTTCATCTACCCCTCTCATTATATATTCACATTTACTGTTTGACCTCCCTAAATGCAATATTTCACATGGCTTTATGTTTGATATCACCAGCAGATTTTGAAAATTTACTCTGCAATCCACATCCAAGTCTTTCACAAATCAATGATTATCCTTAATTAATACAAATCTCTCCAATTGTCTGCTAATTCTTTTGCTAGTTCTTATTTCTAAAATGTGGCTTACCAATGGTGTCTCATTGCCAGAATTGTTTTCAAACCCTTCCTGGAATAAGGATTAGACATTTGTGACATTCCCATTGTTGGCACCTCTGCCGTGCCTTGGGCAGATTGGAAAATGATTCACTGTCACCATCTCCATTTCCTCTAGCAACCTGGATACAATCCAATTGGTTAAGCAGAGTCATATCTTTTCATAACGAATAAATTCCCCTGCAGTATAATTCTATACTTTGAGCTGCACTTCGAAGATGCTGAATGTCTCTACTGTGTAATGATGGTATAGATATGCAAATTTGCTTTTTAAACTTTTTTTTCTCTAATCTTGGCCTTCTAGATAGTCCCATAAACACTTGCTTTTTGTTTTCTAGCTTCTGGCCATTTAACACAGGGTGGATTAACAACCTGTCCAGGGTCTCTGTAAATCTCACCATAATGTGGAAGAAGTGCATATATCTGTGAAACAGTTTCATTTCAGGAAAGTATATTTTGATTCCATCTGATGTTTTTTGGACCAGAAGCAATGCAGTCAAAAAGGTAATTTATTTAATATTTCTTCAGAACTTATGATTGTTTGTAAGAATGTTTGAAAGATCTTTTAGTGTTTTATCAATTTAAAAAGCATCAACTCCAATTCTCTTGAAAAATAAGAAATACGTGCCAATTTGTGTTCTAGAAGCATTACCCAAAGGAAGGAGATTTAACATCTTAAGTTCATATGGATATTCATGAAGAGGAGCAGCAGGTGACAGAGCTGCAGCTGAGACAGAGACTTCAGAAAGCTTATTTACAAGAAGATGAGCATACAATAGAGTTAAACAGCATATTGCCATAGATAAGTAATGCCATAATGCCCATGGACACAGCCTTAGAATTAGAAGGGGTCAATTTGGAACAGAAATGCGGCGACATTTCTTCAGCCAGAGAGTGGTGGGCCTGTGGAATTCTTTGCCGCAGAGTGCAGTGGAGGCTGGGATGCTGAATGTCTTCAAGGCAGAGATTGATAGATTCTTGTTGTCTCGAGGAATTAAGGGCTACGGGGAGAATGCAGGTAAGTGGGGTTGAAATGCCAATCAGCCATGATTGAATGGCGGAGTGGACTCGATGGGCCGAATGGCCTTACTTCCACTCCTATGTCTTATGGTCTTATATTTTTTTTTCTTTCCTTTTTTTTTTCTTTTTTCCTGAATGACTCCAGGGTGGGGAGTTGAGATTTATGTATTTATTTATTTATTTATTTTTCTTTTTTTTTTGGTGTGTGTGTGTGCAGGTGTGACTCCTCTGTTATTTTTTTTTTCCTTAACCCCGACACTACCGCCTAACTGTGGTAGTGCTTATTTTGTCCCCAGCACCCATGGTGTGTGTGTGCAGGTGTGAGACGCAGTGAAACTTATGGTCTTATAAGGAAAGAGCAGGAATTGTGTAATTGGATAATTTTGCTGCCATGACTTGATTAGATTGAATTGAGTATCTTGTGATGAAGATTGTCATGAATCTTGCTAAGCAGCTTCTGCAGAAGTGAGCTGTGCAATTAACAATCATCCATGGGCACCACAGCGAGAAAACTGGTGCCAGTGATTATGACTGGACAGCTGAATCAATTGAGTAGGAAAAGAGATCCTATATACCAAATGCTGAGGTGGAAAATTTTGGCACTGAGTTAGGAAGAATGGGATTTAACTCCTTCGTATCATACTTTAGCAAAGGGCCACTTCAATCAGTTGAAGTGGAAGGTGTACAGTAGTATCTACAGAATGTCCACCAACACACCAAGGTTCTTCTGACATCACCTTCCAAACTGCAACTTTTACCATCTAGAATGTTTAACTGAAACTTCGGTGCCCAGTGACAATTGCATGTAATATCTTGTGCCTGTTCAGAAGCATTCAATCTTCCTCATAAAGCCTGGTTCCATGAATTGGTTTTGATATGTTTGCTGATGACCTTTGATGTAACTGTATCAGCCTGATGCTGTGATAAGACCTCAGCTGGAACACCAAATATCACAAAATCATTAGTCTGCACCTACGCTGCTTCCAGGCCAAGATAAATACATAAAAAAACAATATTTTTGCACAGTACCCCAACAACAGATTTCCATATTTCTATGGTATGTTCATGTATCCTGTGGGAACTTTAATAACTATTTGCTTAGTGTTTCCATGCTGCTTTACTACTGGTTTGCTTTGTTGGCATCTGGGCTCACATCAGAGTGCTAACATTAGCTTTGACAAGGGGTCAGTTAGTCTCAAAACGTCAGCTCTTTTCTCTCCTTACAGATTCTGCCAGACCTGCTGAGATTTTCCAGCATTTCTCTTTTGGTTTCAAATTCCAGCATCTGCAGTAATTTGCTTTATCTTGCTAAGATTAGGTCTCGGAAAATACTTTGGGGAGCTTTGGCTTTAGGACTGAACAATTGTCAAGTAAAACTGTTATGGAAAATTCAGCACCGTTGACTTTAGTAGATGGATTGGGATGGTGGGAGAATAAAAATCAGATCACAGCGGTCCAGTCTTTTGATCCACGTGCTCTGAATTAAAGGCTTAACATCACAGAGAAGTGGAAGATCTTCTTCCGTGGCTCTTTAACCCATTGCTTTGCTACTTGCCCTTCACTGCACTTAGAGTCATAGAGACGTACAGCATGGAAACAGACCCTTGGGCCCAACCCAATCTAGTCCCACCTGCCAGCACCTGGCCCAAACCCTTCCTATTCATATACCCATCCAGATGCCTTTTAAATGTTGCAACTGTACGGGCGTTAAACGTGTTTCTCCTACTTGCCGCTAGGCGACTCTCATGACCAATTGTACACTTGGAAAAACTGCAAGGATTCACACTCAGATTAAGCCATTTTAAGATACACTACGAACGTTCACTGGTGGCTTTCAAATGAGGGCGGACTGGGGGTTTTGTTAATGTAACGTCCTCGCTCGTAGTTTTGTTAAATTATTTTAAAGACTACGTGATATTGTTATATCCTAGGTGTAGATTGTCAGCATTAATTATTCAGATAAACATCGCGTGTATGTAAAACTGCAAAGTCTTTAGACTACTGATGTAAAATATCCTGGATATTGATTGAAAGAGAAACTCAAAGGCTTTAATTGGTGCATCGCTGTTTGATTTTTTTTAAACTTAAGGTTTTCTAAATGGAACTTATTAAATTGAGGTGCAAAGAATATCTAACGCCACTTCCATTTTGGAGCACTAACGTTTATTCTGTTTCTAATGAAGGCAATGTATGCAGATAATGGAAATCTGGAGCAAACACCAAGAATGCTGGAGAAACTCAGTTGACCTTGTCGCAAAAACAGAAACTGCTGGAATATCTCGGCAGACCTGGCAACATCTGTGGCGAGAGATCAGAGTTCACGTTTCGGCTTGACCCGAAAGCTGAGCTTTTCCTGCAATTTATATTTTTGTTTCTGACTTACAGCATCCGCAGGTTTTTCGTTTTTTCAAAAAAACTTAGGTCTTGTAGTATTTGTGGAGAGAGGGAAACAGTTAACGTTTCAAGTTCAATTCGAGCCCAGTTCTGAGGAAATCACTCTGGCCTCGAAACGTTAACGCTGTTTTTCTCTCTCCACGGATGCTGCCAGACCTACTAAGTTTCTGGAGCAGTGTTTTTGTTGTAAAGCTGAACTGATCGTTCCGAGGCTTGGTTATGAGAAATTCAGCAGCTCTGCCAATGTATACCTTTCAGTGAAGGAGGGCGAGTGTGTCTCTTTAATTTGGTGTTTCGGCAGTCTTATGGCTGCTGAAAGATTTCCAACTTAACCAACTAAATGGGGGTAAATTAGTGCAGATGCTGGAATCTGTATGAAAACGACAAATGCTGGAGGTCCCAGCCGGTCAGGTAGCATCGATGGAGACTCGAAATGTTAGATTGTGCTCGGTCTCCAGGGACGCTGCCTGACCCGCTATATTCTCCAGCATTTGTTGTTTTAACCAGCTGAGTCCTCGTTAGGATGATTTTTGATAGGGTTAAAATGGTTGGATCAATGTCAGTAGTATTCTGCTGAGTGGTTGCCTGACTCCCTCAAAGCACTGCTAATGTCAAACAAACACACTTTAAGAACGTTGCAGTTCGATTTCTAATACAAAACCAAGAAGCATGTTGTAGAAACAGAAACGAATTGAAAGGGCAACGGGGAAACCATGGCTGTGAGGTGCGATCACAGTTATCAGCCTCTCCCCGGAGATGTGACCAAATAGCTGAAGTGAATTTTGATCATCTAAACTGTCTCTCCCCTGCAGCAACTAGATTTGGAGGTCAGACTCCTGATTCATTGGAGCCACAGGAGCTGAAACTGCCTCTGCCACTGACCAATCCTCTTTACTGGGAGGAGGTTGCAATCGGCTCCCAGTTTGTGCCGGGACAGAGAGTGAGAGGGCGGTTTAATTTAAAGAATCAATGGCTAATCACTCAGATCCAGGTCGCATGACGATACACAAACACTTGGCAGATTCTGCTCATTAAAGCTGATGATTCTGTCCTCTCTCACTGACGCCAAGTGCATTTGGAACCCAGAGAAGGGAGGGCTGGAATTCCTTTAAGTATTCCCATTTCCCTCAATCTTGTCAACACAACTGCAACGTGTGAAGAAATCCTGTTATGAACTAATACTGCATTCCTTGGCCAGATTGTCCATTTTCTGAATGAACGAGCGAGGAAATATTTAAATATCAGAAGGCCAACTCAGTGAGGGGGGACGAGGCTTTGATATTTTGCGTTAGTACCTCTGCACACTGTCACTACATGCGATAACATGCATGTTTCGGCACAGGGCTGCACATATTTCCATGTAACTCGAAGTGATCTGCAGGATTAAAAAAAAGTTGGAAACCGCCAAAGGCAGTTATCGAACCCTCCCTCTTCTCTTAAGAAATATTACGCCGAAGTTTTCGATTACTCCTCCTCTGGCCATCGCCTTCCCTTCTTTGTGTCCGACCTCTGTGCTCTGTGTATTCTGTGTGTGTGTGCTGGGGGGAGCCGATCCATGGCCGGGGCCCGCGCTTCGTCCAGTCTGCTTGCAAAACCTCCTTTCAACCGATGCAACTTTTAATGGAACCATGCCTCTTCTGGGCGGACGTTTGATCACGGGTGTCCCTTTCCTCTTCAACGTCTTCAGCTTTGTGGCTGCTTCCCACAGTGACCGTAAGGTGAACAGTTTGCTGTTTGCAGATGAGAAACAAGGTTTGTGTTGGTTTCTCCAACCCCCCCCCCCAATGATTGTTGCTGCACGGAGTGGGTGGATTCGGTCAGGGTTTGAGATTTGGGGATGAGGGGGAGGTGGTGGTAAGGGTCACTCCGGCTAACCGGAATAATCCCATAGTAACGCTCGCGACGTCCTCTGGAGGATCATGCGCTCATGGTTTGTGCCCTTTCATTTTAACTTTCAGAGAAGTTTGTAAGGAGTTTGCAAGGTTATGAAATCGTGCACCCCATCAAAGTGGACGAAAGTGGAGCTATACTGTCCCCGGATGTCACACATTATGTCAACCACGTTAGAAGGCGGGAGCTTGGCAAAAGAGAGGAGCATGTTTATTACCAACTTGTCCACCGAGGGCAAAAGCTGCTATTCAACCTGACACTCAATCGCCCTTTCCTTTCGCCAGGCTATGTCCTGGAGAAAAGATACGGAAATGTAACTGGGACCATCGTTGAGAGTCCTACAGGGAACACGTGTCACTTCCTGGGCAGAGTGGAGCATCCAGATCTGGGGAGTGGCAGTGCTGCTATCAGTACCTGCAGAGGACTGGTAAGTGAGGAAGAGAGCCTGTGCGACCAGCAGAAGATTATGTAAGGACTCAGTTGACTTTAATCTTGGAGGATCTCTGAAGAGAAAGCTTTGGGTCCAGTGGCCCTTCCTCACCTGATTACAGCTAGGAAAAGGTTGGTATGTGTGCCAAAGATGGGATGAAGGGAGAAATAAATAGTATGTGGAGATGGAGCCCTGGGAGTGATAACAATTGGACAAAGTATTCAGTAAAGGTCAGTTTGGGACAATGAATAGCTGCTAATGGGGACTGTTGGTGGCTGACAGTTGTGTTGGTTGTGACAGCAGCCCACATGATGATGGTGCCATGTGGGGTTTGGGGTAAGGACATAGGAGAAGGTGCTCAGGCTCTAAAATTATTGAACTCAATGTCAAATCCAGAAGGCTGCAAGGTCCCCAAATGGATGAGATGCTGGTCTTCTAGCTTGCTGTGAGCTTTGCTGGAACACTGCAGCTAACCTGAGACAGAAATGTTGGCCAGGGAACACAGTGGTGCATCAAAATAGCAGACAACAGGAAGGTCAGGTTCACCTTTGCCAAACAGCTAAGAACAAAAGCACTAGGAGCAGGAATCTGCCACCTAGGCCCTTCAAACCTGCTCCACCATTCAGTAAGATCATGGCTGATTTTTTTTTTTCGTGGCCTCAGCTCCACTTACCTGCCCTCTGGGTTCCTTCTCAATTCACTCCTAAATCTGCTACCCCTAAGTTTGAGGCTATGCCTTCCTATCCTAGTTTCACCCATCAGTGGAAACATTCTCTCTACTTCCTATCTTATCTATTCCCTTCATAATTTTATATGCTTCTGTAAGATCTCCCTCATTCTTCTAAATTCCAATGAATATAATCCCAGTCTACTCAGTCTTTCCTCATCAGTCAACCTCCTCAAATCCAGAATCAACTCCTTTGCAGTCCCTCTAGTGCCAGTATATCCCTTCTCCATTAAGGAGACCAAAACTGCATGCAGTACTCCAGTTGTGGCCTTCCTTTTTGCTTTTAAACTCAATCCCTGTAGCAATGAAGGACAAAATTCCATTTGTCTTAATTACCTATTGCACCTGCAAATCAACCTTCTGTGATTTATGCATAAGGACACCCAGGTCCCTCTGCACAGCAGCAATTTTTTACCATTCAAGTAATAGTCATTTTTAAAGTTATTCCTACAAAAATGGATGACTTCATATTTATTAACATTGTAGTCCATCTGCCAGACCTTTGCACACTCACTTAAACTATCTATTTCCCTTCGCAAAGTTTCATAGTCCTCTGCACACTTTGCTCTGCCACTCATCTTAGTGTCATCTGCAAACTTTAACACATGGTCCCCAATCCAAATCGTATATATAAATTGTGAGTAGTTGTGGTCCCAACACTGATGCCTGAGGCACACTACTAGTTACTGATTGCCAACCAGAATAGCACTTATTTATCCTCACGTTTTGCGCCCTGTTAGTTAACCAATCCTCTATCCATGCTAATACTTTACCCATAATGCCATAGATTTTTATCTTACGCAGCAGCCTTTTATGCGGCACCTTGTCAAAGGCCTTTTGGAAATCTGGATGCACCACATCTACTGGGTCCCCATTGCCCACCGTATTCACAATAATTCATAGAATTCCAGTACATTAGTTAAGCATGACCTGCCCTTCATGAATCCATGCTGTATTTGCCCAATGGGACAATTTCTATCGAGATGCCTTGCTATTTCTTCCTTGATGATAGACTCAAGCATTTTTTTCGACTGCAGAAGTTAAGCTAACTGGTCTATAATTCTCCATCTTTTGTCTACCCCCTTTTTTAAACAGTGGCATCACATTTGCTGTTTTCCAATCTGCTGGAACTGCCCCAGAGTCCAGTGAATTTTGGAAAATTACTGGACGTGCATTTGCTATTTTAATACCCTGGGATGCATTTCTTCAGTGCTAGGAGACTTGTCTGCCCTTAGCTCCTTTAGCTTGCCCAGTACTACTGCTTTTGTGATAATGAGTGTTTCCAGGTCCTCACCTACCTTCGTCTCTTTGTCAATTACTGGCATGTTATTCTATCCTCCACTTGGAAGACTAACACAAAATACCTGTGCAATGCCTCGGCCATTTCCTCATATCCCATAACTAAATCGTCCTTCTTATCCTCTAAAGAACCAATGTTTACCTTAGCCACTCATTTTCTTTTTTTGTATTTCTAAAAATATTTGCTATTTGTCTTTATATTCTGAGCTAATTTATTCTCATAATCCATCTTGCATATCTTTAAAGCTTTTTTTGTGGCTTTTTGTTGACCTTTAAAGTTTTCCCAATCTTTTATTTTCCTGCTGCTCTTGGCAACTTTATATGCCTTCTCTTTCAATTTGATAGCTACCCTTATTTCCTTTGACACCCATGGCAGATTTCCTACAGTCCTTCCTTTTCATTGGTATATACTTTTGCTGAGCACTTTGAAAAATTTGTTTTGAGAACCCTCCATTGTTCATCAACTGCCCCACCATAAAGTCTTTGCTTCCAGTATACTTTAGCCAACTCCTCCCTCATCCTATTGCAGTCTCCTTTTTTTAAGCACAGAACCCTGATATTGGTATGATCTTTACAATTGCCATCTGTATTCTAAATTCAACCAGACTGTGATCACTAAGTTCTGTCTGCAAAGTGTTTATTCACTCTTCCCAGTGTAGAGGAGGCCGCACTGTGAGCAGTGATTGCAGTCTGCTAGATACTGCTCGTATAATGCAGATAAATCACTGCTTCACCACACACCAGGTCTTGTCATCACATAGGCTGCTTCCACAACCATCCCATTCTCAGCTACTAATGGTCCCAGTTAGCAGGTATTGATTCTGCCAGGTTAACTTTTACCCATTCCTTTGTTTGTCCCACTGTTTTTCTTTCCCCCGGGCTCCATCTCCAACTCTGGGTCACTCCTTCACGCACCACATTATCAGCATATTATTACCGACCTTTTCCTAGCTACTTAAAAAAAACTTTAAAGTTCTGCAGATGCTATAAGTCAGGAAAAAAAACACAGAAATTGCTGGAAATCTCAGCAAGTCTGGCAGCATCTGTAGAGAGGAGTCAGAGTTCACGTTTTGCCTCCGGTGACCCTTCCTCAGAACTCCGAACCTGCTGAATTTTTCCAGCAATTTCTGTTTTTTTTTCCCGAGTTGCTGTCAGTTCTAGAGAAAGTTGACTGGATCTGAAACATTAACTCTGATTTCTCTCCACAGATGCTGCCTGACCTGCTGGGTTTTCCCAGCAATTTCTATTCTTGTTCTCATTTTCGATTCCCAGTATCCGTAGTTCTTTGAGTTGTTTTGGCTTTAATCTTATTGGTAGGAGGCAAATTAGCTGTTCTTTCTCACCAGTCAATTCCAAAACAAAGCTCTACTGATTGATTGATTGGCTTCCCAAGACGTGAAGGAACACATCACAGCACACACCAGAAATGTGATTAGACGTGTCAAGGTTTGCCAGTAGAGCTTTGCAGTCATTCATACAGAACAAAGCTGCTAATGCTGGAGGTCTGAAATCAAACTAGAAAATATTAGAAATGATTAGTGAACTAAAATCAGTTTCTATGGAGAGAAATTAGTAATTTGTTTCAAGCACAACCCCGTGTTAATTCGATTGGCTCCTCCTCTCCACAACTACTTTTCCTGAATTGTTGAGTGATATATCGATAAATGTGAGGTTATCCAGTTTGGTAGCAAAATCAGGTAGGCAGACATTACTTGAATGGGGATAGTTTGAGAAAGGGAGAGGTGAAATGAGACCCGGGTACCTGTGCGCATCAGTCACCCAAAGTAAGCATGCAGGTACAGCACTGAAAATGTGTTGCTGGAAAAGCGCAGCAAGTCAGGCAGCATCCAAGGAACAGGAGAATCGACATTTCGGGCATGAGCCCTTCTTCAGGAATCTGCCTGCTGTTCCTATGCAGGTACAGCAGGCAGTGAAGAAGGCAACTGGAACATTGGCCTTTATAGCAACAAGATTTAAATACAAGAGCAGGAATGTTTGTTACAAAATTGTACATGGTCATAGTGAGATCACACCTGCAGTATTATGTGCAGATCTGGTCTCTGTACCTGCAGAAAGATGTTCTGGCTATGGAGTGATTGCAGCAAAGGTGTACCAAAACTGATTCCTGGCATGGCATCACTGACTTTTGAAGAAAGACTGGAGTATTTAAGATTATATTCACTGGAGTTTAGGAAAATGATGGGAGTTGTCTCATGGAAAGCTATAAATATCTAACAGATCTAGACAGGGTAGATGCAGGAAGGATATTCCCATTAGCGAGGAAGTCCAGAAGCAAGGGTCAGAGGATATGGTGTGGGCCACTCAGGACTGAGGGGAAGAAATTCCTTCACACAGAAAGTGGTGAATCTCTGACATTCTCTGCCACAGAAAGCGGTTGAGGCTAGTTTCAAGGAGTTGGATGTAGATTTTAGGACTGAAGGGATCAAATGGTATGGGAAGGAACATGATACTGAATTGGATGGTAAGCCATGACTACATTGATTGATGAAGTAGATTCAATGGACCAAATAGCTCCTGTTTTCTATGTTTCAATGTCATGTTTAATTCTCAACACAATTACCCCGTATTAACACTGTATTCTCCTTGCTCCTCAGCTATATGGTTTCCGTACCACAGAAGTGCAAGATAAGGCAGTGTTTTAACTTTTTCTGAAGATAGCATTGTTCTAGCTCAAGACTAGATCAGTACATTACTCTGTTGGTGAAAAGAGATAAGTTGACAAATTCGCTGATGAATAAGACCAGAAGAAAGAGGAGCAAAAAATAGTTCATTGACGCAAAGGAGTTGGCTTTGCCTTTTTAATGGATAATAGCTGATCTGACAACCCTCTACTCGACTTTGCTGCCTTATCCTTTGATTCCCTTACTGATTAAACATCTGTCTATCTCAGATTTCAATACATTTAATGACTGAGCCTTGGCAGCTTTCTGTGGAAAAGAATTTCAAAGATGACTATCTTTTTGAATCCTCCCCATCTTTGTTTTAAACAGGAGACCACTTTGGGATTATATCCAGGCCCTGTTCTTTCTTACAAACCATCTCTCTACATCTACCCTGTCAAGCTAGCTATGAACCTCAGATGTTTCACTAAGGATTCTTCTCAACTCCTGTGAGTGCAGCCCCACCCTATCCAGTCTCTCCTCATACAAATATCCTGCTGTACCTGGAATCAATGGAACATTTTCCAGACTGCCTCTGATGCCAGTATGTCTTTCATTTAGATAATGGGTGGAAAACTCTTCACATTGTTCGAGGTGTGGTCTGACTATTGCATTGTGTAATTTTAGCCAGATCTCATTCTTATACTCTAGTCCCTTACAAATATAAACTTATGTTCCAGTTTCCTTCCCCACGTGCATGTCATCCTTTTATTGCGATTTGTGCACAAGGATGGCCAGTTCTGTGTGCTGCAGCTTTCTGCAGTCTTTCTCTATTTAAATAGTACTCCCTATTTAATAATAATAGGAATTCTCCATCTTTTTGATAAAAGTTTATATGATGGGTGGAGAGTCGCAGGACAGGAAGGTTCCTGGATAATCTCGGATGCCATGAGCTAATTGCAGTTTGCTTAGATTTAGCTCATTGTAATTGGTGTCACCTATAACATCTATCAAACCATATATGTATGCATGTGAAAAAAAAAGTGAAGCCTATGCTGCTGAATAGCCATGTGGTACTCACTGCTGAAATGCTGAGCAATAACTATATGTACAAAGTATAGAGGTGCCGGTGGAATTGTGATCTGGTAAGGAGCACAGTATTGAGGAAACAGGGAAACGAGATGAAAATGGATCTTTCTTGAAAAAGTAAAACATTAATTTTATCAAATCTCTTTTAGATGATGAATCTCAACAACAGTTTGACATTGAGGAAAACTCTGTGGACATTGAAGTGCTTTTTTCATTGTACTGTGTTTTCTCTTTTAAAGTGTGTCAAATGGACCTTAATGTTACTCTTTGCACTGCTCTTAAAAATTGTATTTGTGTCAAATCTACAGAGGCATTTTAACTCTAACCATGAAACTATATTCTAACAAATCTTAAACTTTCATTGCTTTGACATTATTTACCACCTGCACGTTTTGTAGTTCAAGAGAGCAGTGTGGTGCTGTGAGGAGAGAAACATTTTCTAGCCTTGTTCATTCTACATTTCAGGTCAATATAATTCTTTTGAGCCAAGTTATTTTAAATTGTATTTGTCAAAGGATGCAGTCATTGTCAAATCAAATATATTGTTGATCCCTTATCATAGTGAAGAAGATGCAATGAGCTGCCTTCTTGAATTGCTGCAAATCTTGGGGTACATGCTGTTAGGAAGGACTCTTAAAATTGTGAACCAGTGATAGTGAAGGAACAGTAATATAATTCCATATTCAGTTGGTGTGTGGCTTGAGGCTACATGAATGTGGTGGTGTTCCTATATATTTGTTGCACTAGACCTTCAAGAGCTTGAAGGTTTGGGAGATGCTGTCAAAAGAAACTTGATGAGTTACTGCAGTGAAACTTGTAGATAGTACACAATGCTGTGCCTGTGAATTACAAGTGAAGGGACTGAATGATAAAGGTGGTGGATGCAGTGCTAGTCAAGTGAACTTTTGTCCCATATGATGTCAAGTTGACTGTTGGAGCTGTACTCATCAAGGCAAGTAAGGTATTCCATCACATTGTTGACTTGAGCCTTCTAGAGAGTGGACAGGCATTGAGGGAACTGGAGATGAATGACCTCCTGTTGAATTCCTAGAATCATACAGTTTTAACATCATTGAAAGAGATCCTTTGATCCATCCTATTCATGTTGGTCATCAAGTATCTGACCATTTTCCAATACTTGACTTCTAGCCTCACATGCAATTTCAAGTGCTCCCCTAAATACTTAGAGTCATAGAGACGTATAACACGGAAACAGACTCTTTGGCCCATATATCCACCTCTTCCTCAGGAAGTTCACTCCACACCCGAACCACCTTGTGTGTTCTTAAAAAAAAAGCCTCCCATGTTTTTTTTCTTAGATGTGTTGAGGGTTCCCACCTTTTGTATATTTGTATACCTCCTGCCGAAGGTATTATGAGCAGAACTCTATGGAAACAAAGAAAATAACAGCAGAAGTAGGCCATTCAGCCCTTCAATCCTGACAGTCATTCAATACGGTCTTGGCTGATCATCAAACTCTGCATCCTGTTCCCACTTTCACCCCATACCCTCTGATCCTTTTAGCCCTAAGAACTATATCTAACTCCTCCATGAAAATATTCACTGTTATGGCTTCAAGTGCGTTTTGCAGTAGGGATTGCCACAGGCTCATCACTCTCTGAGTGAAGACATTCGTCCTCATCCCTGAACTAAATGGCCTCTCCCAAATCCTTAGACAATGAAACTTGGTTCTAAACTCCCTGGGTCATTTTTGCATTTGTCCTGTTGCATCTGTTGGAATTTTAAAAGTTCCTATCAGGTATAATTCCATTAGTATGATTAGGTCAGGCTGATGTTTGATTAGATTATGGGGTGTGTGATGTAAGATGCATGATTTATTTACTTCAATATTTATTTTTGCATTTTTGAATTTTGAGCTAGTAGCATATTGGTTTTCAGTGTGTCCGGAGGGATTTATTGATTAACTTCCTGGCAAGCCATGGCATTTTGTTTTCATTTCAAAGAGTTTGTGAGTGAACAAAGTAAGTCACATATTGCATTAGGGCTTTCAGGTCAAAGATTCTGGATTCATTTTGGGAGGCTCAGGAGAACCACTGATAGCTTGGGGAAAGAACACTATTGTTTCAGTTTTAGGGCAGTTTGTTCAATTCTTTGCTGAAGCTGGATGTGTAAAACAGCTTCTTGGGAAAGGGAGTTCAAGGAAGAGATTACCTCAGTGTGAGGGTTGGTTTAAGCATTTCAGACCAGAAATGCTTGGTTAAAACCCTGAAGGGGGATATTTGAAGCTGAGAGAGTTGTAATTCAGTTGATTGAAGACTCCAGGAAGAGGTATCAGTTTCTCATGGCTAGGACTTGAAGCTACAACTAAGTCAAATTCTATGTGGAATAGAGAAGTGCAGTCTCTATGAAGGCTGAGTATTGGAATGTTGTTGGGATTAATGGGATTGTTTCAAAGTTGTTAAATGTGTGTTACATCTAAATAGTTTTGTTTATTCTACTTTATTTCTTTTGTATAATAAACATCTGTTGTATTCTTAAAACCAAAAATGCAGTATAATGTGTTTGTGTTTTTAAAACCAATACAAATATGAACTATCAAGTCAGGTTTCAATCTGGGAGCTGATTTGTTCAGTAACAGCATCAACTGGGATCATTACAGAGAGTTTTGGTACAAGTCCCCAGTTGTTGGTCAGGAGGTCTTCGCAGGCCGAAAGGGACTGACTTTGCCATTGTTTTCTCCTGTGCCTAGACTGGTGTTTTTTTTTAGGTTTTGTAGCAGTTTGATACTGAGTGGTTTGCAAGGCAGTGTACAAGGTCTGGGATTGTTTGTAGGCCAGACCAAATAAGGACAGCAGATTTCTGTACCTTAACAACATTCATGAACCAATTTTAGGGACACTCAGTAATGTTTGTTTGCCATGCGGCAAGGTTTGAATTCCAGACTTCAGTAAATTCAAATTTCACCATTTGCTGGAGCAGGATTGGGACTGTAAGAAACTATAGAGAGATGTGAATGCAGCCCAGGCCATCACACAAGCCAACTCCCATCCATTGACTCCATCGTGGAAAACCAGCCAACATAATTGAAGACCCCTCCCATGCCAGCCATAATTTCTTCTAACCTCTCTCGTTAGGCAGAAGATACAAAAACTTAAACACACATAACGGCATCATCATCCCCCCCCCCCCCGTGATTAAATTGCTGAATGGACCTTTCAAATTTCAAATCTAATGTTGGTCTTTTACAGCTGCACAGGAGGTGTACCTTTTGTATGCCTTGCTCTGTTCAATTTCCCTATGATCTGTATGTCCTTCCATATTATGATATACCTGTACAGCGTGCAAAACAAAAATTTTCAGTGTGCATAGGTACATGTGAAAAAAACAAATCAAATCAAACCATACCTCCAGATCATTAGCCTTGAACTCAGAACTGTTAATGTAGTGACATTAACACTGTGCCACTGCCTCTCTCTGAATTTTTGTCACTATTTACCCAATAACCAAATGCTAACTTTTAATAGGGCACTGGTCTAAAGATTTAGTGACTTGAAAGTCAGGTATACAAGGGCAACAAGTCATTCTGTCAGCGATTGGTGGTTGGAGAGTAAGAATGGAGTGCTGTCATGAAGAAATAAATTCTCTCCAGCAGTAACAGTAGATTTTAAGCACCGTGCTCAAGAAAAGTTTATAGCACCAGGAAATTTAAGGTTTGCTTGCACAAAACCGATTCCTCAAATCATGTGTCTCACTCTTATGTCGATGGGATCAAATAAACACTTAAATTGAAGCGTTTAAATTTTAAACAAAGTACGCAGCAATTGTCATGCTTCATGCAGCTGTGTTAAGCTGCATTTAGTTTTGATAGCTTTTAATATTTTTTCTAAAACCTATGATGAAATGCTAAAATCCCTGGCCAGGAGCTGAGATTTCAGTCATTTGTGGTGCACTCTTTGGACAAATGCTTTTCCAAATAATGTAATGGAAATGGCCATGTACAATTGTAAAATTACATTCACTAGACTTAGATCTTGTCCTTTCCACTTCTTTGTGTTACTTGTTGGTGCTGTCAGTGTCAATAAATCTTGTATTAAAAACTGGACACTCATCTATGGAGCCATAATTTTGAGTGACATTTCACGTTACAACCAGTAGGTGACACATATCTGCCTAAAAGGACGCACAGAAATTTCTGTCTGTGTTGATCTTGGGGTTAATGTTGAATTTGTCTGTGAACTTTCTGCTTCATTACAGAGACTGCATACCCAATGAATCACTTTATCAGCCCAATTTTCCAATAAGTCTAGGATATTCGTCAGGATGTATTGTTTATTTAAAAAATATAAATCATGGTGGACAGAGAAGAGGGTTACCTCAGATTACAAAAGGATCTGGACCAGATGGGCCAATGGGCTGAGAAGTGGCAGATGGAGTTTAATTCAGATAAATGCGAGGTACTGCATTTTGGGAAAGCAAATCTTAGCAGGATTTATACACTTAATGGCAAGGTCTGAGGGAGTGTTGCTGAACAAAGAGACCTTGGGGTGCAGGTTCATAGCTTCTTGAAAGTGGAGTCGCAGGTAGATACGATAGTGAAGAAGGCATTTGGTATGCTTTCCTTTATTGGTCAGAGTATTGAGTACAGGAGTTGGGAGGTCATGTTGCAGCTGTACAGGACATTGGTTAGGCCACTGTTGGAATTATGCGTGCAATTCTGGTCTCCTTCTTATTGGAAAGATGTTGTGAAACTTGAAAGCGTTCAGAAAAGATTTACAAGGATGTTGCCAGGGTTGGAGGATTTGAGATACAGGGAGAGGCTGAACAGGCTGGGTTGTTTTCCCTGGAGTGTCGGAAGCTGAGGGGTGACCTTATAGAGGTTTACAAAATTATGAGGGGCATGGATAGGATAAGTGGACAAAGTCTTTGCCCTGGGGTCGGGGAGTCCAGAACTAGAGGGCATAGGTTTAGGGTGAGAGGGGAATGATATAAAAGAGACCTAAGGGGCAATGTTTTCACACAGAGGGTGGTACGTGTATGGAATGAACTGCCAGAGGATGTGGTGGAGGCTGGTACAATTGCAACATTTAAGAGGCATTTGGATGGGTATATGAATAAGAAGGGTTTGGAGGGATATAGGCTGGGTGCTGGCAGGTGGGACTAGATTGGGTTGGGATATCTGGTTGGCGTAGACTGGTTGGACTGAAGGGTCTGTTTCCATGCTGTACATCTCTATGACCCTATGACTCTACTGAAATTAAATGCCTCTATTTAGCTAATTTACCATTGAAGAAGTTCACTGGCCACCTCACAATACAAGTTGACCATTGAAGCTATACCTAAAGCATTGGGTGCTTTTATTCAACAAAATTGGGATGTGTTTTTTGCTCAAAGTTTCACTCCCCCAAGCTCCCACCCCCCACCATCCATTTGACCATAATTACAGTGTTAGTTTGGTGATCTGTCGCTTTGTAATTATTCCAGTAACTTTAGCCAAGTGGAGAAATTGTTTGCATCTCTTCATAGTCCCTTTCCTTTTGGGATGGAGGATGGGGGTGCTGGTCAATGAGGCATTGTAATCATTAACCATTTATGATATCTTAGCAATTACCCTTGGTATTTCTGTTTTAGGAAATAGTTGAAGAGTATTAGTGTTGAATTTGAGTTCACAAATCTCTTACATTTTTAACTTATTTTCTTATTTGGCTATGCTAATTTTTATATGTGTGCGTATCTGCTAGCATCTCTGTAGGACAGCATGTTCAAAGTGGTGTGTATAACGCCTGATACCTAGTGTTTTAGAACTTGTTTATTTGTGGCCATAGTCCAACACACATTGCACAATGATGTAGCTTTAAAACATACCTTCCACTTGCTTGGCAGATGCAGGGATAGCCCTGCTTCCGAAAGCATTTCCCTGCGGATGAGCATGAAAAAGAGATGAACAATATTGTACCTTAGTACTGATAAGAACCTACAGCCAAGTAAATCATAATTGGAAACAGATGGAGTAGTATATCTGCCAAGGGACACAGATGGTCTGGCAAAAAAAAAATCACAAGTGGTTCATGAGCTGTGCTATGTGTACAGTTTTCTTATTGCATACTTTGTTTAACTTGTTTGGATTAGGATTGGTCTGTCCTGGGACTGAAATATGTGGAAAACCTATCTGTGGTAGTGATCACATATGCTACAGCTGTTTCACTGTGAGCTTTATGAATTGGTGCATTATTGACGATACTGTCTATTGGTTTCTTTCAGAACATATGTCTAAATTTGCTCTCAGAAAATGCCTCCACTTTTTTTACTCTGTAAGAACAAACCTCACAATCATTGTTTTGTGGTCTTTTACCCTCAGAACTTTCTCTCTTTTGTGCAGTTTGAAAATTATTTACATTATGATTGACTGGACGTTTCAGCTGACAATGACATGTCAAGGGCAACAGGTCATCTTCTTAATCAAAAAGATTTAAGCATTGAGAAATACATAGTTAGGGAGGAAAAGTGAATTGGAGTCAAAAAAGAAGAGAAGAACGATGCGATTAAGAGAAACAAAAAAAAATCACAAAGGAAACATGAAAAAATTGTAAACATAATTTTTTTTTCAAATCTGTTAGGATGAGTTGACATTCAGGAATCATATACTCTCAAGATCAGAAAGTTTGATGAGCAATTACATTAACCATTATTGCATCGCTAACAGTCTTCTTATATTGTTAACTATATGCTGTACCTTTTGACAATGAATTGAAAGTGCAATTGATGGGTAAAGTTCTGGATGTATCAGAAAAGTCATGGGTGAAATGCCATGTGTATGAGACAAATCACTTTGACTGCATGGAATATACAGCAGAGTTCTGAAAGAAATAGTGGAGGAGATTGTCGAGTTAGTGGTGGTAGTCTTTCAGGACTCACTGGAGTCAGAGAGGTTCATAGAGGACTGGAAAATAGCCAGTGGAATACCCCTGGTTCAAGAAAGGAGGGAGAGAGGTAGAAGACAGGAAACATAATGTTCATCAGCCTGACCTTGGTCGTTGGTAAGATTTTCAAGTCCATTATTTATGATGAGATTGCGGATACTTGGTAGTGCATGGTAAAAAAAATAGAGTGGAGTCAGCACGGTTTCATCAAGTGGAAGTCATGTTCACAAATCTGTTAGAATTCTTTGAAGAGAAAGTTAGACAAAGGAGAGCTAATGGATATGATCTATTTTGATTTCTTTTGACAAAGGGCCACAGGAGGCTGCTAAATTAGGGGCAAGGCACTGGCATGGATAGAGGATTGGCTGACTGGCAGAGATGAGAATAGGAATAAGATGGCAGCTGGTGAATAGTAGACTTCCATACGGGTAAGCGTTGGGACGTTATACACTAATTATCTGGATGAAGGAACTGAGGGCACTGTTTGCAGGTGGCACAAAGATAGGTTGAGGGTCAAGTAGTGTTGAGGAAGCATGGAGGCTGCAGAATGACTTGGAAATGCTCAAGAGTGGGCAAAGAAGTGGCTGATGGAATATAATGTGGGAAAGTGTGAGGTTCATGTTTTAGTAGGAGGAATAGAGACATAGCCTATTCTCTGAAGAGGGGAATGGCTTTGGAAATCTGAAGCATAAAGGCACTGGGGGTTATAGTTGAGGATTCTCTTAAGGTTAGCATTCAGGTTCAGTTGGCGTCAGAAAGTAAATGAAATGTTGGTATTCACTTTGAGAGCTAGCAAACAAGAGTAGAGAAGTATAGCTGAGGCTGTATAAAGCTCTAGTCAGACCACATTTGGAATATATGGAGCAGTTTTGGACACCAGTGAGCAACAGCTGAGCATGCTGGGTCTGTACTCGAAGGATGTTTAGAAGGATGAGGAGGGATCTGATTGAAACTTACAGAATACTGAGATGTCTAGATAAAGTGGACTTGGAGAAGATGTTTTTATTAGTACGAGGGACTAGGACCTTGGGATACAGCCTCAGGGTGAAGGGAACTGGGGTAAGGAGGAATTTCTTCAGCCAGAGTGCAGGAACTCCATGGAACTCATTGCTGCAGTGGGCTGTAGAAGTCAAGTCATTGAGTGCATTTAAGACAAAGATAGACAGGCTCTTGGTTAGTAAGAGGATCAAGGGTTATGGGGGAAAGGTGGGAGGATGGGCTTGAGAAATATTTCAGCCATGATTGAATGGCAGAGCAGATTCAATGGGCTAAATGGTCTAATTCTGCTTTTATATCTTTTGGTCTTATGGTCTAAATGGAGGAAGAATGTAACTTAAGCAGCATGTTCTAAACATTTGCAGGTCACTGCCCAACATTTCAATCCCTGACCTTGCTTGCTGGTCTAATTTTCACATTAATAACGGCATGCATCAGGAACTTTTCATTTCTTTTTCCAGGAAGATTTGGACTGTTAGGCCCTCTGTGACTATTGGAGGAAGAATACATCCCTGCTTGAATGAAGAACAGCACAAGATATTTCTAAAAATGAGTTGTCAGCCTGGTGAAAAAGAAAATCAGGTTATTTGCATGACAGATAGTGTAAATATCAAGTGATTGACAGAACTAAGTGATCTCACCCCCAATGGATCAGATCCAAACTCTGCAGGCCTGTCACATCTAGTCGTGAATGATGGTGGACAATTTAACAGCTCATTGGAGGAGGAGGTTCCATAAACATCTCACCCTTGATAATAAAGGAACCCAGCTCATTGATGCAAAAGATGTGACTGAAGCATTCGCAACAAAGCTCCATCTTAGCCTCCTCCAGTGGTCCCCACCATCACAGATGTGAGATTCCCAGCCAGTTTAATTCACTCCACTTAGTACCAAGAAATGGTTAGAGGCACCGGACAACATTCTGACAATAGTACTAAACACGTGTGCTCCAGGACATTCTGCACCCCTGGCCAAACTATTCCAGTATTACTGCAACACTGACAAAATGTAAACTTGCCCAGATATGTCCTATACACACAAATTAGGACAGATTGAACTTAGCTAATTACCGCTTTATCAGTCTGCTCTTGATCATCAGTAAAGTGATGGAAGGTGTCATCAACAGTGCTATCAAGCAGCACCTGCTCAGCAATAACCTATTCAGTGACGCCCCGTTTGGGTTCCACCAGGGTCACTCAGCTCCTGACCTCATTACAACCTTGATTCAAACATGGACAAAAGAGCTGAATTCCAGAAGTGAGGTGAGAGTGACAGTTCTTCACATAAAATTCATATTGACAGAGTGGGGCATCAATGACCTCCAGTAAAATTGGAGTCAGTGAGTATTGGAGCCAAACAGTCTGCTGGTTGGAGTCATATCTGACACATAGGTGATTGTGTCAAATAGCTCCAGGATATCCCTGCATGAGTTCCTCAGGATAGTGTCCTAGGCCCAACCATCTTCAGCTAACTCCTTAGATACTGAAGCAATCCATGTCCATGCAGCATGATGTGGACAAAATCAAGGCTTGGGTTGACAAATGGCAAGTAACAAATGTCTGGCATTGGTCAGTTCCATCATGAGAGATCGTATCTGACAATCTGTCCTGGACCTCCAATGTAGATGCGATGGTCAAGAATGCACAAAAATGTCTCTTACTCATGCTTTGGAGATGCTGGTGTTGAACAAAGTTGGCATGTCCATAAGGATCTTCACTATGGTGTCCAGACGCACCATTGAAAGTATTCTATCTGGGTGCATTATGGCCAGGTATGGCAAACAGTTCTGCCCAAGACTGTAAGAAAGTATGGAAAGTTGTGTGCACAGCCCAGACCATCATGGAAGCCAACTTTCCATCCATGGACTCTATTCACACTTCATGTTGCTGCAGAAAGGCAGCTAACATCATTGAAGACCATTCCCATCCTGATAATGCTCTCTTCACATCTCTTCCATCAGGCAGAGATACAGAAGCTTGAAGACCGGCACCAACAGGTTCAAGAACAGCATTTTTCCTGCCCTCATTAGACTGCTGAATGGACCTCTCTCACTTCAAATAATGTTGATGTTGCTAATGGTGATCTTGCTTTGTGCACCTGCTGTACAGGCGTAACCTTGTATTCCTCACTTTGTCTAAGTACCTTATGATCTGCATGTCCTTGTTTGCTATGATCAATCTGTACTGCTCACAAAACAAAACTTTTCATTGTACTTAGGTACCTGTGACTACAATAAATCAAACCAACAGTCAACCATCCACCCTAG
The DNA here is from genome assembly GCF_047496795.1 of Chiloscyllium punctatum. Classification (NCBI taxonomy): domain Eukaryota; kingdom Metazoa; phylum Chordata; class Chondrichthyes; order Orectolobiformes; family Hemiscylliidae; genus Chiloscyllium; species Chiloscyllium punctatum. The sequence continues at coordinate 123,664,566 of NC_092739.1, forward strand.
ACACTCAATGGCATTACCATCTCTGAATTCCCCATAACCAAAATCCTGGGGTTACCTTGGACCAGAAACTGAACTGACCTAGCCATTATAAATACTGTGGCTACATTAGCAATTCAGATGCTGGGTGTATGCAGCAAGTATCTTTTCTACGGGACAACATTCCTTGAAGGCGTGTGCATACAGGGCTCCAACACTCCTCACATGGCAACTGGCATTCAGAGGTTACGCCTATCCTGAGCTCCCTGCTTTGCACAGATCTTGTAGGCCTATGCAGTTGGAAAGAGAATTAGAATGAATATTGCTTCTGATACCCAATGCCTAGCCGCCATCTGCAAGACACACAAGTGTGATGGAATACTGTCCATTTGCTTGCATACTGTAGCTCCAGCAGCCTTTAGAGAGACACAACCTTGTTAAAACCAAGCACACAATATGCTTAATGGAGCACAATCTTTGTTTGAGATCTTACTTGTCCAGTCATCACATAACCTGGGATCATAACAAAGCAGACTTCTCCATGAAGTTCAAAATTAATGGAGCTTGATTAAAGTTTACTTTACCTTGTGGTTTGTGAGAAGGACTAACCAGGCTTACAACACTCTGAAGTTATACTGTACAATTATTACTTGTCCATTTATTCAATTTGTTCAACAGTTTATAGTTGAACAGTTTATAGTATGGTTTATTGTTCTACTTTGAGAATTTGGAGAAGGTATCATGAGGTTGTGTATACGTCAGTTAAACTACAGTCATGAGTTTTCTGTTTTACTCTTGACCTTGCAACAATTATTTTGACATTCAATACAACTGACAAAAATATCTAATGTGGGGTCACAAAGACCTTAATTTAAAATATTTAGCTCACATATGTTTTCTTTTGGAGATATAGATATGATATAATGCCATTAACCACCTTTTGCCTTTGTGATCATTATTCAATCATCAACCTTGATAGCGAGTGCTAGATTTTCCTTTGTGACCACCAATTTTTCTTGTATTTTTCATTTTCTGGAATGTCTTGTTAACACAGTTGTTGGAATGACATCGCCGTAAAGACTTTATTGTTACGACAGCAATGTCCACCAGCACTAGAAATTGACAATAACTGCAATTGTGCCTGTGTGGTTCACACATAGAGAACAAACATTTATGACATGTTTCCTCATGGTTGACCCCTCATTCTGATACTGTGACCTAGACTCCTCAATCAGGAGAAATAGCCAACCAGCATCTACCCTGTCAACTTATGAACTTTAGACATTATAATTAGATTGATTTAAAGACTGCAAGCCCATTCTGTAACAGCAGAATCCTAAAGATTGTGTTCCTTATTTACACTGTCCAAGGTGCTACTTTATAGAGTGGGAAGAGGGATGAAGGTTGAATTTAGGGGCTACAGGTTGGTAGTTTGAATGTGCAAGAATTGTATTTCCTGTGGTGTAGGGTTATAACCATAGAGAGAATTATTCTGTAGTCACTCAGCTCCTAGTAATCTACTCACCTTCTAAACCCAGGAACATTTCCATCTTGGACAAGGGCAGCAGATACATGGGAAGACACCACCTGCAAGTTCCCCATTCACTGCCCTGACTTGGAAAAACGTCACCATTCCTTCAGTATTGCTGGGTCAAAATTCTGGAATTCTCTTGTTAATGGTGTTGTGGGTTAACTTCCAGCATGTGGAATGCAGTGGTTCACGAACTTAGCTCACCACCGCCTTCTCAAGGGGCAACTGGAGCAATGAATGATGACCAACCAGTGACACTTATGATCAATGTTCCATAAGTGAATACAAAGAGGAACATTGATCATAGTTGAATTGACCTGTTAACCATTGCATGGCTTAAAGATTTGACTGTAACTTTGAAACTAAGGCTGTGTGATCTAAGACCGATTTTATAAGTTCTGATATTAATAAGCAGATAATATATTGTGCGTCCAGTGAGTTTTGAGAAGATTTATAGCTCACATTGAAGTTCTGGATATAGGTTTGGTCACTGAGCTGGAGGGTTCATTTTCAGACAGTTCATCACCATACTAGGTAACATCTTCAGTGAGCCTCCGGACGAAACCAAGGGCATGTTTTGTGCCAGGCAGTATTGCTAGAGGAAATCTTTCTACTTAGAGTAGCGTGATGCTATTGCTATGTTGTGATGAAAAGTTAATATTAGCAGCAACCAGTGCATCATATGATTCATGAAATAAAAAGGAGTTGGAGGAAATAACAATTGCAACCTAAATGACCCACTTTATTATTTCAAATTCCATAAAGTTTATGCTGGGGTGGCATGGTGGCTTAGTGGTTAGCACTGCTGTCTCCCCGCGCCAGGGACCTGCATTTGATTCCAGCCTTTGGTGACTGTCTGTGTGGAGTTTGCGCATTCTCCATGTCTGTGTGAATTTCCTTCAGGTGCTCTGGTTTCCTCCCACAATCCAAAGATGTGTAGATTAGGTGAATTGGCCATAATAAATTCCCCATAGTGTTCAGGGATGTGTAGATTAAGTGCATTAGTTAGGGGTAAATGTAGAGTGGTACGGGAAATGGGTCTGCATGGGTTGGTCTTTACAGTGTCACTGTGAACTTGTTGGGCCAAATGGCCTGTTTCCATTTTGTAGGGATTCTAACTAAGAAAAAAGTTATTTTGCCCATTAGTGTTTATGCATCATGAGTGCAAGCTTTCCCCCCCCCCCCCCATTTTATTATTGGAAATGTTGATGCTTAGACAGATATGGATGTATTTGGACAAGGAAGACAGTATGTTGGCATTTATTGCGAGGATTTGGAATACAATAGAATACACTTCCATTACAGTTGCACAGGGACTTTGACTATGTCTGGAGTTTTACATGAACTTCTGGTCTCCATATCCAAGGAAGGGTATTTTTGCTTTTGAGTAAAAGTTTACAATGATGGTTTCAAGGATTAAGGTATCACCTATTACAAGGATAAGTAAATTGAGCTTGTATTTTCTGGAACTTGGGACAATGAAAGCTGATCTCATTGAAATGTACAAAGATTTGGATAGACTTAGCAGGGTAAATGCTGAAAGGTTGTTTCCACTGGCTGGGGAAATGGTTGTGAAATTTTGAAATGCTCTACCTAAGAGAGTTGTGAATGCTGAATCATTGAATATATTTGAGGTTGGGATAGACATTCTCTCAGGGAATCAAGGGATCTGCCATGTTAATTATTAGGAGCATAGGAACGTAAGAGCTGGAGCAGGTCATTCAGATTGATGAGCCTGTCCTGCCATTCAGTATCTTTGACTACAATCTCTACTTCAAAAATATTCAATGACTGAAGCTCCACTGTCCTCTGAGATAGAGAAAGCTAATATTCACAACCTTTCCGTAAAATAAAAGATCCTACTTTCCTCAATTCAGTCCTAAGGGGCTTCTGTCTGCTCTTGAAATCTTGTCCCCTGGGTCTAAGCTCTAAAATAGATGAAATATCTTGTCTGGGTGCATGCATCCTGTTGTCCCTTTAACTATTTTGTAGGTTTCAATGAGACCACCTCTCTTTCTCCAAAACCTTACAACACAGATGCAGTTTACTAAATCTCTCATCACAGGACAATCCTGCCATCCCAGAAACAAATCTGGTGGACTTTTCGTTGCATTCCAGCTATGGTAGTAATATCTTTTCAAAAGTAAGGAGTTAAAATTGTACACAATACCTGGCATTTATTGAATCCCTACAGTGTGGAAACAGAACCTCTAAAAGAGAACCACGTAAACCTGCTCCGCCTGCCCTAGCAATATAACCCCAGCATCACCCATAGCTAATCCACCTAGCCTACACACCCCCGGACAGTATGGGTAATTTGGCATGGCCACTTTACATCTTTGGACAATAGGAGGAAACTGGAGCACCCAGAGGAAACCCACGCAGACACTGAGCAGAATGTGCAAACTCCACACAAGTCATCCAAAGCTCGAATCAAACCCAGATCCCTGATGCTGTGAGGCAGTAGTGCTAACCCCTGAGCCACCATGCTATCCCTCAATTATAATATAACCAATGTTCTATTTGATTGAATCAAGATTTTGTAACTCAACTCCTGTTCTGAAATCCTCTTGCAATCAGGCTCTGACATAACCATACAATTAACCCTCTTTATATTTACAGGTATTGAAAGCAATTGAAAGGCTTCAATGGGCATATGGCCCACTCCTGCTCATATTCGGTTAATGATGCTCTTATACTTAATGTGCAGTTGATCAATGAACAGAACCTTTGTTTCACTGGACAGAACTTTCAGGAGAGGATATTTGAAGCCATTTACAACCTCACAATGGTTCCTTGTTTGTTATGATCTGACTATATTGCTCGGAAAACAAAACTTTACACTATACTTAGGTACATATGACAACAACAAATCAAATCAAATCAGTACTTTGTAAGTAATTTTTGCCCGAAGTTATGGCATGCCAATGGCTCATTCTTCCCTATCTCTCTAGTATTAGTTACTCTGTTACTGACATTTACATTATAAAGTTAAGTGTATCTGTCAGCATGATCAGTTTATCTCTTTTGCTACTGAAGATGTCCATTTGGTGCACTTTACAAAGTTTATATTTTCCAAATTGCTGTGATGGGTCTGACCTGAAGTTCTTAGGTCAGGATGTGATAGACGTTCTTGGAGCTTATCTGCTGAGAAATAGGAATGCTTAAGTTTCAGTAAAAGACAAATACAGTTTTGAGAAAGCTTAAAATGTGTGAGCAGAGGATACAACAACAGGTTTGATGAGCTGCATATTGTGGAATGGGTAATCTATCTCGCCCACAATTCTGCTGGTTATTCAAACCTTGCCAGATTCCGTAAAGTGCACTGTCTTCTTTCTATTTGTTTCCAGCTGCTATGAATATTGTAGATAGTGTTCAGTCTGGCCTCTTGCTATTGATGGTGCACTGGATCGGTTCCCAGGGAGATTAGCAGGCATACATCAAACTCACAGCAGAATGTTTCTGAAATCTTTGATCAAACCAGAACAGAGAAAGCACCATTTTGATATTTGCACACAGGGTTCTTTTATTAGTCTCTAGATAATATTGTCTATCCTTTTAATTTCACAGACCAGTTCTTCTTACCTTCTTGCCAATTAATCTTCATTGTGCTCCTGTTGCAAGGAGTATTTCAGATAATTAAATCACTTGATTTTGCCATATCTGCTAAGATCTGCTCCTTTCATGTTAGTGTGATATATGTATATATTTAGCTGTAAGTATAATACTATTTGTATAGGTTTTTTTTTTGTTTTGGTAAATGTGTGGATTTTCCCTGGCATTCAGCAGTAGTTTTTGACTCATGGAGTGGAATTTAATTGAATCTGTTTGACTATGCATGATATTGGTGGGACTGAGATTTAGGAGGGTCCTCAATGATGGGGATAAGGGAGAGGTTTCTCATTTGCAGGCACTCAGTGGCTTGAAGGTGGTGGGTTTGGAAGGCGGATTAGTGGAGATCGGCTAGCCTCTTATTTCCTGGCTTTCAGAGCCTGATTGAGAAATCTGACACCCTTCCCTTGAAATTGTCTGTCATATGCTTTTGTGTCTGGGGATCTGGAAGTGACAGTAAGGGTGGTGTGGTGGCTCAGTGATTAGTACTGTTGCCTCACAGCACTAGAGACCTGGGTTCAATTCCAGCCTCGGGCAACTGTCTTTATGGAGTTTGCACATTCTCCCCGTGTCTGTGCTGGTTTCCTCCCACAATCAAAAGCTGTGCAGGTCAGGTGAATTGGCCATGCTCAATTGCCCATAGTGTTCAGGAATCTGTAGGTTAGATGCATTAGTCATGGGAAATGTAAAGTAATAGGGTAGGGGAATGGGTCTGGGTGGGTCGGTGTGGACTTGTTGGGCCGAATGGCTTGTTTCCACACTGTAGGGATTCTATGACTCAATACCAGTGGCAAACATCACTGCAGGCAATGGAAATTTCATTGGGTTAGCAGCTCCTTGGTTTGGATGTTGAGTGAATTTCCACCCTTACTATTGTTTTTCCCACACTCTGCTGCAGGCTCCATCTGGTATCCATTCCTCCAGGATGTGGCCAGCTCAGTCAGTAGTGGTGTCACAAAATCATTTTTGTGGTGATGGACGTGAAGTTCTACACCTGAAGTACATATTGTGTCCTTTCTAAACCTCTGTCATCTTAACATGTGGCGACAGCAGCTGTACTTACCAGGACCGTAATGTTGAGGGAAAGGATGTGTGAAACATATGATCATAAAATTAACAATTTCAGCTAATTATTTTAACTTATTGCACCAGACAATACCAGTGCACATTTAAATAGATTGAAGTAAGCTTTGAATTGTTGAAAGGTAAAGTCTTTGCTAGTTGAAAATAGAACAATTATTTCCTTTGCAAAGATAAATATAATTTTGGATTATAGGGGATTACAGAGCCTGTGGCTTCCTCTGATTACCAGCACCAGCAGGACCATATGCAATGGATCAGAAGGCACGGCCAGTTTAATACTTAACTTCCCATCATGCTCCACAGGGCTACTGAGCATCTGAGACATTGGTGGATGGGGACGTGCAACTCCTCAAATAATAGAAGATGAACTTTCTGGTTTTCACAATCATGGCAAATGTGAACTTTTCTCAATTATCAGAATTAGAACTGAAACGGTCTAATATACATGAAGATGTTCACCTGTTGGCTTAGTTTTATGGAATTCATTCCCCGAAGTGTAAGATGACTCTGAAAGGATACAGAAGCATGATAATTATTTTAGCAGTGCTTTTCTGATAATCGGGGCAGAACGTTCTACAGTCAACCAGAGTAATTATCCCTCATGATTCTAAAGATTTAAAATATTAACACAAAATATTCCATTCAGATGTCACCACAGAGAATGGGGAAGACAAAAGAATAAATCACTATTGCATGGAGGACAGGGAATGTGACTTTGCAAAATCTTCTTTTCCCCGATTGAAGTGTTTCCATGTTATCTACAACTTCCTGGCTGAAAGAATCTGCAGGTGTTCTGACAGTCTGCCTGCACGAATGCTGTGTTACTGATAATGACTATGTGCATAAGCTTGGGATGACTTGCCACTTCATGTCTTTTTTCGCTGCGTGAAAATAATGACATGATCTCTGCTGTGCTCTCTCAGTTGTACAGCAGCGATAGTGCAACTTTGTACCACTGAGACATTTGTTTGTTTGAATCAGATGCAAATATACATGGACATATATCGTTGCCATGCAGTAACTCGTATAAGCACAAGATCCAGCTTTTCATTTTACTGCAAATTGTTTGAGGCACCAAATCCTTGCATCTAGGCTTATATTCATTTCTTGTTTTCTTTAGTTTAGAAGTAGTGTTATGAAATTAACTAGTAAGAGTTTGAACTGTGGTTTTACTTCTATCCCACAAAACGGCTTGCAGAAGAGGGAGGAAAGCAGCAGCAGTTCACTTTGTGGGTTATAGACAGTAGCAGATTTCCATTGAGTAACACTGAATTAACACCAAACAGCTGAAGCTGTTGAGTTATGTAGCAATGTCTGTGAAACATAATATAAGAGGTTGGCTGGCCAACTTGTCAATAAATAATAGGTTGCATGGAAATTTGCTGTTTCACCTTTCCACATGAACATTTAGGTAAAACAGCAGATGGTGCAGCTTTTTATTTTTAAGCTTCATTCCAGTGTAAGAATTGAGTGTATTATTTTACAGCACTAATAGAAGTTCAATGAAGGGCATCAGTTTGTAACAATAAAATTATGAAAATAATCACTTTTCACAGATGTGAGTCTCTATTCACAATTGCTTATTAACATTCATGTGATGAGTTTTGTGAGCTAAAATACAAAGGATGTAGTTGCTTCAAATATGCAAAGCAACTTGAATAGGAATATAGTGAAATTGAAGTATTGAAAATTGTTTAAAGCTTTTTGAATGCATAATCTCAAGGATCTGTTTTTCAACATTGTATTTCATAGTGAGTGTTATTAAAAGTGGCATTGAACGAGGAAGAATAAGCTAGAGTGAGGCATTTTACAATGAGTCCTGATTGCCTCATGCTCAACAAAGGGGAGATGGGGTTCAGTACAACATCCTTTTGAGGAAAGGTATACACATATAAGCTGCTGTTAATTGAAAATCTCATGGTATAAAGTAAATGAGAGACAGCTGCTTTAGTAATGGAATAGAGAGGCTACATGTCAAGGAGGACATGATTTGGATGGGTTGGTTTTGAACTGGGGTCACCTGATAAAGAGACAACGCCTCGAAAGCTACTGCTTCCAAATAAACCTGTTGTGTTGATTTTTAAATTTGGCAAGGAAGAAGGTGAGATATAAGAGGAAATTAGGAGCCAATGGGAGATGGAGAAGAAAGGAGAACAGGCAGATAGTTTCATTGAGGTGAATGCCAGTTCAAGCAATGGTGCCTTGAGAAACTGGAATGATTCAAACCTGGCCATTCCTTTCTTTTGGCTGGTTGAACATGCACGGCTGGTAGTGGAGAGTCTAGTGGTTGTGCCTCCACAAAAACAAGTTGGAAGTTTGGCTTTTTTTTTTCTTAGAGTCATACAGCATGAAAGCAGGCATTTCTGCCAAACTCATCCATGCCAATCATGCTTCTTAAATTGAACCAGTCCCATTTTCCTATGTTTGGCCCATATTCCCCCTCAGCCGCTAAGCCATGTACCTGTCCAAATGTTGTAATTATACTTGCCTCCATCACTTCCTCTGGCAGCTTGTTCAATATGTGTACCCACCCTTCATGTGAAAATGTTGCTCCTCAGGTCCCTTTTAAATCTTTGCCCTTTCACCTCAAACCTATGTCCTCTAGTTTTAGACTCCTCTACCCTGGGAAAGAACTTTGGCTATTCACCTTATCTATGCCCCTCATGATTTTGTCAATCTCTATAATGTCAGCTTCCTACGCTGAGGGGAAATTGTCCCAGCCTACTCAGTCTCTGCTTTAGAATTCTTCTAAATATAAACTGCTCAAGTCTTGGATGTGCAGTTGGAACTTGAACAAAGTATTGTTCAGTCCAACCCAAAATGAATGGAAACTTATTTTGATATTGTTTGTGGCTGGTTGAGGTTGACTTAAAAAGATGATTTGGAGATGCCGGTGTTGGACTGGGGTGTACAAAGTTAAAAATCACACAACACCAGGTTATAGTCCAACGGGTTTAATTGAAAGAAGTAAAATTATCATGGTATTCAAACAGATGAAAGACTCAACAGACAATCAAGGTATTTTTCAATGTATAATTTCATTTACATCACACTGTAAATTTTTGCTATAAATTCTGTGCCTTACAATTGTGTCCTCCACAATCACCTGATGAAGGAGCGGCGCTCCGAAAGCTAGTGCTTCTAATTAAACCTGTTGGACTACAACCTGGTGTTGTGTGACTTAAAAAGAGTTTGACCAAGTTACCAATAGCCCTAATGCCGATGTGCCTTCTGTAGTTAGAACATAGAACATAGAACATAGAACAATACAGCGCAGTACAGGCCCTTCGGCCCTCGATGTTGCGCCGATCAAAGCCCACCTAACCTACACTAACCCACTATCCTCCATATACCTATCCAATGCCCGCTTAAATACCCATAAAGAGGGAGAGTCCACTACTGCTACTGGCAGGGCATTCCATGATCTTACGACTCGCTGAGTGAAGAACCTACCCCTAACATCAGTCCTATATCTACCCCCCCTTAATTTAAAGCTATGCCCCCTTGTAATAGCTGACTCCATACGCGGAAAAAGGTTCTCACTGTCAACCCTATCTAACCCCCTAATCATCTTGTACACCTCTATCAAATCACCCCTAAACCTTCTTTTCTCCAAAGAAAACAACCCCAAGTGCCTCAGCCTTTCCTCATAGGATCTTCCTACCATACCAGGCAACATCCTGGTAAACCTCCTCTGCACCCGTTCCAGTGCCTCCACATCCTTCCTATAGTATGGCGACCAAAACTGCACACAATATTCCAGAAGCGGCCGCACCAGAGTCTTATACAACTGCAGCATGACCTCAGGACTCCGGAACTCAATTCCTCTACCAATAAAAGCCAGTACGCCATATGCCTTCTTCACTGCACTATTTACCTGGGTGGCAACTTTCAGAGATCTGTGTACATGGACACCAAGATCCCTCTGCTCTTCCACACTACCAAGTAGTCTACCATTAGCCCAGTAATCCATCTTTTTATTACTCTTACCAAAGTGAATCACTTCACACTTAGCTACATTGAACTCCATTTGCCACCTTTCTGCCCAGCTCTGCAGCTTCTCTATATCCCGCTGTAACCTGCCATATCCTTCCTCACTGTCTACAACTCCTCCGACTTTCGTATCATCCGCAAACTTGCTCACCCAACCTTCTAACCCTTCCTCCAGGTCATTTATAAAAATGACAAACAGCAATGGTCCCAAAACAGATCCTTGCGGAACACCACTAGTGACGGCACTCCAAGATGAATCTTTGCCATCAACTACTACCCTCTGTCTTCTTCCAGAGAGCCAATTCCTAATCCAAACCTCCAACTCACCCTCAATGCCATATCTCTGTATTTTCTGCAGTAGCCTACCATGGGGGACCTTATCAAACGCCTTACTAAAATCCATATATACTACATCTACCGCTTTCCCCTCATCTACCTCCTTCGTCACCTTCTCAAAGAATTCAATAAGGTTTGTGAGGCACGACCTGCCCTTCACAAAACCATGCTGACTATCCTTGATCACATCATTCTTATCCAGATGTGCATAAATCCTATCCCTTATAATTCTCTCTAAGACTTTGCCCACAACAGAAGTGAGACTCACTGGCCTATAGTTACTAGGATTATCCCTACTCCCCTTCTTGAACAAGGGAACCACGTTTGCTAGCCTCCAGTCCTCTGGCACTACTCCTGTAGACAAAGAGGACACAAAAATCAAGGCCAATGGCTCTGCAATCTCCTCCCTTGCTTCCCAGAGAATCCTAGGATAAATGCAATCAGGCCCAGGGGACTTATCTATTTTCACCCTTGCCAGAATTTCCAACACCTCTTCTCTACATATCTCAAAGCCATCCATTCTACTTATTCGTGCCTCAGTATTCATATCGACAACAATGTCCTGTTCCTGAGTGAATACTGACGAAAAGTATTCATTCAGCGCCTCCCCAATCTCTTCAGCCTCCACACGCAACTTCCCATTACTATCCTTGATTGGACCTATTCCTTCCCTAGTCATTCTTTTATTCCTAACATACCTATAGAAAGCCTTAGGGTTTTCCCTAATCCTACCAACTAAGGACCTTTCATGTCCCCTCCTTGCTGCTCTTAGCTCTCTCTTCAGGTCCTTCCGGGCTACCTTAGATGACTACTGAAAACAGTCATGTAGGACTGAATCCTATGTTTTTATCTTATCAAAGTCCAAGTTGTATACAGTTTTTGGAAGGTTTCTCGTCACAAACCCACCACGTTTTCTTGACATGCCTTACCAAACTCATCTCATTCATTACCTGTCTGTCTCTAATGGCATCTGCCTTTGTTTGTCCCATCTTAAAATATGCCGGTCCCAAAACAATTCACAACTCATTATGGCCTCTTACACTTAAACCCCAAATTCATTGGCATCACTTGCAAGATGCCATCTTTAAAAGCCCATTATGCACCTGAACAAGCACTGTCAGTCTGGAGCTGTCCCCCACAGCTCACTATATTTGCCCTGAATAGGCAGATAGGAGAAAATCGGTACCCTCCTTTACATACATTGTCCTGGAGGTCCTGCTGAATGGGGTGGTGTCAATGAGGCATTTCCTTCTCTATTTGATCATGCCACCCTGCATCCGAGTTTGTTCCCTGGGTTAAAGCAGTGTCAGCCATCTGGAGGAATGCCCAGCATTAATGGAAAAACAGTCAATGTCCTTTTTCACTCCATTAACGTAAGTGCCACCATCTTCTCTTCAATACCTACCTCTCACTCTGGCTCTGCTGTTGTGCCCACCTCCAACCAAGGATCATTTCTCTACCATTCTTGCAATACTTTATTCACTCACTAACCCCCAACCCCTGACACCACCTACCCTTTGTGCTGCTGTGCAGCCTAATCAATCACTCATTTGAGATATCTGTCCACCTGTGCCAACTGTAACAGCTGTGGCACCAACTTTCAACTGCCCTAATAACTATCTCCCTGTCTCATTTCAGGAGGAAAGCATCCCTCAGTAGGGCAGAAGGAGTAATTGTGGGGGTGTGCTGCCCATTATTTGGTTCCTCACCCCTTATGATGTGAGGATCTTGACTCTGACTGCCCAAGTGGTTGGCTGAATGTGTCCAAGCCCCTGGACTGGTATGGGATGCTGCCCTTACTGTGCTGGGAATTTTTAAGTGGAAGCTATTCCCTTACTGAACTAAGACAGCCTTCTTGGCTTGTGTCAGTGCCAAACAGCACTGCATGACAGAAATAAATTGAGCCTAGTGTCTCTGGCTGAGGGGGCAATGCGGGGATGGGGTGAGCGGGGATGGACTAGCCCTCAAATGCAGCCTGGTCGAGTCCGTGAGCTGGGTGTGTGCCCCTGAACTTACAATGTCTTTGCTCAGTTTGACAGTGATAGTTGCTGGTGCAGCATTAAAGTGCAGAAGCGTCCTGTAAGTGGATTGGAGATGAGGGTGGTTAGAGGCTGGACCATGTTGGATGCATATGTCCAGTGCCCATGGAGCCTGAGATGTTAGTCCCTGGTTTCAACATGGAGGTCAATCATTGCGAGTCGCAAGCTCAATCTGCCAGGTTGAGTTTTCCTGGCACCAAGCTTTTTTGGTAAATTGGGAGGTGAGTTGTGACATTAACTAGACTTTTTAACAAGTATTAATCCTAATCATTGGCATCTCACCACTGCCTAGCTAGAATCTCACTGTGCTGTTGTGAACAGCCTAAAAGATGTAGAGAGATGATTATGTGGCAGCAAGATGGGCCTCACCAACATCACTTTTTTTCTGAAACACATCTCAGCATAGCTGATGACACTCCGATCCCTATAGGATTCTAATTGTAATCTAATGGCTGAGCTCAGTGATCCAGAAACATAAATTCAAATCTCAGCACAGGTTACAGGCTCTGGGTGGATAAAAGGTATTGAAGTATTCTATCGACTGTGACCGTGTTGAATGATAGGACAAACTCAATGCATTGAACGGACTACTCTTGTTCCTTGTTCCTACAGCTTGGTAATATAGTTAATTAAGTAAACCTGGAATGAAAAGCTAGTGCCATTAATGGTGACTAAATAAATATTGAATTGTTGTAAACATACATCTGGAACACAAATGTCTTTTCAGGAAAGGAAAAGTCTGTTACATTGATCTGAGTTGGACTATACGTGACTCCAGATTCACAGCAACATGGTTGACCCTTAACTTCCTTCTGGTCTAGTAATCCAGTCAGTTGTTAAGGTGACAGCTCACTTGCACATCCTTAAGGGCAATTACTGATGGATAAGAAATGCTGGCTTCACTATGAATGAATTAATGAGAATATTGTTGGATAAATTTTAGATGATTGGATTGTGCTGTTTTCCAGTTGATGTTGTTTGATTATATTTTATCAGAGAAAAACCTTGTCAAAAGGAAACTCTGGTGAATCTTAAATCTTGATAATTAAAAGTTTGTTCCATTTGGGACAAAAGCTCTTTTACATTTTCTGATGCAATTAATCTTATCTAATTAGCTGAGTCTTAGCTTATTGATGAACTTAATGATATAATAAATTAAATCTGCATATGGATAGCAATTCGAATGCTGATTGGTTTCCTTGGTAAATTTGAATCATTATGCCTTCTAAAGTGCATTAAAAGTTAATCAAATTGCAAAGCATTTAAAAAGCAAAAATATCATACTTGCATAACTTAATGCTTCTAATATATCCAAATACATTAAGTCAGATATCTGTCTAAATTTATTCTTTTAATACTTGTAAAAGAGAAAAACATCAAAGATATGATGTTTGCTTGACTGCTCTTACTAGCTCATGGAATTAGTGTAATAGCAAATGTATGCCACCTCCGCTGTTTTGATTTTCTTAATTCTAGTCAATTAAAATATTGAAATGAAAGCAGTTTGGTAGATGGAGTTCACCATCTACAAGGTTTTTATAAGATGAAACATGACTAAACAGAATCAATTTCAACTTACCTGCATCATAAGGATATGGGAGGGGAGCAAGTATTTTTGCTCCAACCATTGAACTATCCACACAGATTATGCTTTACTCTGCAGTGCTGTACTCCCACTCACCTTTTCTTTGCAGGAATTATTTTCCTTTGAATAGAAAATGGGAAACTTTTTTCAAATACTTTAAGGTACATCAGTACATTAATGAATGACTCAAGCATCACAAAGTTATCTAGTGTTATGAAGCAGTCAGTGATTATATAACCGCTATCAGAAGGACTTTTGTGACACATTAAAAATGTTCCTGTTTCTGAGCTAGAAGACCTGGGTTGAAGTCCCACCTGCTCCAGAGTTTTGTAATAGCATCTCTGAACAGGTTGACCCATCTGTTTACTGCTATTATAAAAGGATATTAGCTTGAGGTGATATATGCCTACTGCTACATGGAACCATTGTACTAAAGTGATATGACTTCCTGTCACACTCTCCTTCATTTGTATTCAAGCATTCACTCATACTCATACAGTCATAGAGTCATAGAGATGTACAGCATGGAAACAGACCCTTCGGTCCAACCCATCCATGCTGGCCAGATATCCCAACCCAATCTAGTCCCACCTGCTAGAACCTGGCCCATATCCCTCCAAACCCTTCCTATTCATACACCCATCCAAATGTCTCTTAAATTTGCAATTGTACCAGCCTCCACCACTTCCTCTGGCAGCTCATTCCATACACGTACCACCCTCTGTGTGAAAAAGTTGTCCCTTAGGTCTCTTTTATATCTTTTCCCCTCTCACCTTAAACCTATGCCCTCTAGTTCTGGACTCCCCGACCCCAGGGAAAAGACTTTGTTTATTTAACCTATCCATGCCCCTCATAATTTTGTAAACCTCTATAAGGTCACCCCTCAGCCTCCAGCTCCAGGAAAAACAGCCCCAGCCTGTTTAGCCTCTCTCTATAGCTCAAATCCTCCAGCCCTCTGTGTTCTACCACCAGCCAAGTAAACTTCACTCTTTATTCTCTAATCCAGCAGTCAATGTCATTCATTACTTACCATTCCTAACCACCGTTGTGTCCTGCAGTGGGATGTCCACAGACTCAGTGCAGAATAAGTCTTTCCCCATCACAAATCAGCTCCTCAGTCGCCAAAATGAAGAATACTGGGGCCTCCTTCAGCCCCGAAGCTGACATCTTGGTTAGAATGGTGGCTTTGGAGAGGTGGGCAGCTTCCAGTGACAGCTTCACAGCTGGCAAAGGGAGAAATGCCCCAAGCCACAGGCATTTCAGGACTGGAAGAGACCAGGCAGCTGCTCAGTCCGAGGCAGGAAAGGATCCTGTGGTTAAGGCAACCCGGGACTTGGTGTATATGTACAGGGAGGAAAAGAAGCAGTATGCAGGGCTGTGAGATGCAATGGCTCTCTTTGCCCAGAAGCTACAGGAATACAGCAACAAGTGCAACCATCTGAATGCCTCCTTGGGCAGGTTGGAGCAATGTTGGGGTGGCATAGTGGCTCGGTGGGTAGCAGTGCTGCCTCACAGCATCAGGGACCTGGGTTCAAATCCACACATACAGTCACCCAAGCGTGGAATTTGCCCATTCTCCCCATGTCTGTGTGGTTTCCACTGGGTACTTTGGTTTCCTTCCATATTCCAAAGATGTGCAGGTTAGGTGGGTTGGTCATGCTAAATTGCCTATCCTGTGCAGGCTACGTGGATTAGCCATGGGAAAAGCAGAGGTACAGAGATAGCATAGGAGGTGGGTCTAGGTGGGATATTCTACAGGAGGGTAGTATGGACTCAATGGGCCAAATAGTCTGCTTCGACGCTGTGAGGATTCTATGATGATTGCGGCAATGGGGCCCATGGGAACCTGACCTCACTCCAGGTGCCCACACTTCACAAGGAGATAGGACAGTGCCAAGAGATTCCCAACTTGAGGCACAGAGGCCTCAGAAGCCTCCTCTCATCACTCTCCAAAGGTGCACTCTTCTTGGAATTAAACCCACACCCCTGTCCACAACCTGATCCTTGGAAATTCTATCTGAGGAAATTACTACAGACACTTCTTGTAACATTGGTAAGATTGCCAAAATGCAAAAGATAAATCTGAATGCAGTAAGGTACATTGCTAGAATGGAATAAATCAGTCATTTCTTTGCAGTTGAATATTAATGCAAAAAAAACTTGATGCAGATGCTAGGAGTTGGATCTTCCCATTCTGATGCAGGGAGGTAAGGGCTTGGAACAGGTGGGCACTGAGGGAATGTGGGTTAGCAGGGAGTAAATTCATCGTCAGATCAAGGCCAGTACATCACCATACACAAGTAGACCTTTTACCAGGTCATCTCTGCATCGGCTCAGCTCTGTCTCCATGTCAGGCCCAGCTCCATCTCCGCACCCGGCCTGCTGCTCAGCATTCCAGCTCATCCTGCCAACCCATGATAAAGATACTATCAGCAGGTGCTGACATGTGGAAGACAAATTGCTTTTTTTTTCGACTAGATTCCCTACAGTGTGAAAACAGGCACTTCGGCCCAACAAGTCCACATTCCCTCCGAAGAGTAACCCACCCAGAACCAATTCCCTCTGACTTAAAGCATCTAACACTATGGGCAATTTAGCATGGCCAGTTCACCTCAAACCTGCACGTCTTTGGACTTTGGGAGGAAACCAGAGCACCTGGAGGAAACCCACGCAGATACTGGGAGAACGTGCAAACTCCACCCAGATAGTCACCTGAGGCCGGAATAGCACTGGGACCCTAGTGCTGTGAGGCAGCAGTGCTAACCATTGAGCCACCATGCCACCCCACGTACTGTTTCAAGAAATCTGCTATCCCCTCATTTCCATTAAAAAGGATGAAAATCTGCCCCCAAGAGTGCAAAACAAAGGAATATCATTCTTTATATCAATGAACTGCAGAAACGTTTCAGACTGTTACTCAAACAGATGGTGCTAATACTGTCTCTCCACAAGATAGTCTGTAAAATCTTTCCTAAGAATGTATGAAGTATAGGTCCAATGAATCTCATTTCACTTCACAGTATTATTCTGAAATACAGTAAATCCTTAACTCATTTACCTTCCATTTTATGATTCTAGCGCTTCTAGTGAATTGACGTCAGTTACAAGTGCCACTTACTGTTCTTTAAAGGTATTAGCAATCTCTCAGCACAACGTGCCTTCAAACACAGTGCTTCAGCACTGAATTCTATATGCGAAGGTCTCAAACCAAAGAATTATCTACTCAATTTTATTCTAAAGTTAGCAGAAAAATCAGCAGATGGATATCGCTGGGTTGAACTCAGTGAGTGAATGGCAGATATAATCCGCAATAACCCTTAAACTCTCTTTAAACTTCCACATCTGACAAGATGCACATATCACTCTACTAAAGGCCAATTTTGCTCCTTCACAATCTGCAGACCCAGAAAATATCACCGTCTTATTCCTTTACAAACACTGCCCCAGGTTAAATCAATAGTTATGGCTTATATTTTAAGTTTAATCAAGAGACATATCTCCAAAACCATATAATCAGGAAAAAGCCCACTCAACTCACTACTGCGGACTTTCTGTAGTCCACTTAAATAATGACCTTATCTGATTCTGTGCTGTGAACTTTGCTCAAACAGTTCCTCCGAGATCAGTTGTGAATTTCACTGTTTGTTAATTTTCCCAGGCTCACTCCGATGTCCAGTGATACACGAATTCAAACATCAAAGGCAACGTCAGTTTCTTTCTTTCTCTCTCTCCTGCACTGACCTCACCATGTGCTTCCTTTGTCTATTCTTCTCCCTTTTAAAACTGCTGTTGTTTTGACTTTTATTTTCCAAAATTCCAAAACAATGCAACAGCATACAACACAGTAATTGCTGCTCCTGGAATTCGAGGAAATCACCTCCAACAATTAAATTGAACTGAGTTGAAATGAATTTATTGTCACCTTTGGATGACTGTGTGGATTTGAACCAGGTCCCTGATGCTGAGGCAGCAGTGCTATCCACTGAGCCACTATGCCACCCCAACGTTGCTCCAACCTGCCCATGGAGGCATTCAGATGATTGCACTTGTTGCTGTATTCCTGTAGCTTCTGGGCAAAGAGAGCCATTGTATCTCGTATCCCTGTATACTGCTTTTCCTCCCTGTGCATATGCATGAAGTCCCGGGTTGCCTAAACCACAGGATCCTTTCCTGCCTCAGACTGAGCAGCTGTCTGGTCTCTTCCAGTCCTGAAATGCCTATGGCTTGGGGGTATCGGGGCTGAAGGAGGCCTCAGTATTCTTCATTTTGGCGACTGAGGAGCTGATTTGTGATGGGGAAAGACTTATTCTGCACTGAGGCTGTGGACATCCCACTGCAGGACACAAGGGTGGTTAGCAGTGGTGAGTAATGAATGACATTGACTGCAGGATTAGTGGAATAATGAGTGAAGTTTACTTGGTTGGTGGTACATGCATATTTCAACATCCCCTCAGTAGTGGTCCCAGTCTTCTCCTGAGACAGCCAGGATTATCTCCTCCTACTTAGGGAGGAGCCTAATATTGTTCACCCTTCTTGGATTTTCTTTCCCTGCTCTGGGCTGACTTCTCCTGCAAGGAAGTAAAGGGAGGAATTCAGTATGGTGAAATTGGCACAGCTGGTGAAGGTGGCAAGGTGTCCTGAGTGATTGACTAGGCAGTGTTGAGGGCATGGTGTGGGAGGTTGACAGGGAAGTGAGAACGAGTGAGGGAAGATGTTGCTTGCAATAATCAGAGAATTATAGAATCCCAAAGTGCAGATAGAGGTTGTTTGGCCCATGCAGTCTGCACCAACCCTCCCCCCACCCTATGCCCACATTTAGCATGACCTATCCATCTAACCTACATATCTTTGAACTGCGGGAGGAAATTGGAATGCCCAGAGAAAACCCACGGAGACATGGGGAGAATCTGCAAACTCCACACAGTCATTAGCCTGAGGCCAGAATTGCATCCAGGTCCCTGGTGCTGTGAGGCAGCTATGCTAACCACTGAGGCCCCTGTATGGCAGAGCATGAGCTTTGGTGGACGTTGGGTGCAGTAGCAGAGTTAGTGTGAATTTGAGAGGCAGGAAGAAGAGTGTGGCACATACGTTGACAGAGCAGAGAAGGTCATTGGCCACAGCACTGCTGACTGCCACTTCAGACCAAGGAGACTGCATCGACCTGGTTGGTGATCTCAGGCCAAGCTGCCAGGGTCTGATGCTGTGCCTCCAAGTGTCAGTCCTTGTGGAAAAGGAGGCCCACCTTCCTGTTTACAACCCTTCCAGGACCTTGTCAGAGAATCGTGGCACCATCTTCCCCTTGTTTGAAATTGTCACTCTGTTGCTGACCATAAGTAGGACAACATTGGAACTGTGGCTTAATTGTATGAGATGCTGTAGGGGAAGAGTTGATAGTTCATGAGGCAAGTTAGGTAAGATGTGGCAAGAAGTCTTGCTTGGATTCATGATGGAAATCCTTGAAAGGAAATTTGACACAACTCACACTTGGCCAAAAAAAGAAAGATTCCCCCTATAAGCTTTGCCACCCTGGATCACAACTTGCACCAATTGCTATAGAGGTGTTTTACTTCCACATAAATGATGCTGCTATTGCTGCTTGTGACAGTCTAACTTCTGGCAAAACCAATCAAGTCACAAGGGTCAAAAGGTAGAAGCCAGATGAATAGAAAATTAGCAGCTCATTAAGAGGAAATCCATTAATCCCCCTTCTGTGTATTTATGGTCTAAACTAAGAACATCTCCGTCATAAAATGGCTTTTAGAATCACAGAATCTCTAGTGTGAAAACAGGCCCTATGGTCCAACAAGTCCACACTGATCCTCTGAAGAGTAACCCACCCATACCCATGCCCCTACTGTTCTATATTTACCCCAGACTAATGTATCTAAGCTACACATCCCTGAACACTATGGGCAATTTAGCACAGCCAATTCACCTAACTTGCACATTTTAGGTTGTGGGAAGAAACCCACACAGACAGAGAGAAAATGTGCAAACTCCACACAGACAGTTGCCCAAGGTGGGAATTGAACTTGGATTCCTGACACTGTGACACAACAGTGCTCACCACTGAGCCATCATGCCACCCCAAACTGAAGCAACCTAGAGCCAAACTAAACCTATTACAATATGTAAATATAAAGACCAATTAAGGAGAACCATGAATAAAAATAGTGCTGGAAATGCTGAGCAGGTCTGACATCCGTCTGCCCCCATCTGTGGAGGGAGGAATAGAGTTCATGTTTTAAATCAGATATGACTGTTTCTCAGAACTGAGGAAAACCACAGTTTGTTGGGTGAGAAAGTACTTGAGAGGCATCAATCTTGCTTCGAAGACACAACCGTGGGAGATAAAACATGCTCCATATGCAGTTTGACAAGGGAATTTCTAATTAACTAACCAACCTGTCTGCCAGCTTTCTTATGCTGATGAGCAGTCTTTCAGACAATCTTAATGCTCCAGTGCCTTTCCAAAGTCTCATACATCAGCGGTCACCATTGAGTGTGAGCAGCCTGTTCCAACATGGAGTTTTAGCAATCTACTCAATGCTATTTGTAAGAGAGCTGAGAAACTATCAGCCAATTACAGTATGCTGCATGCATCTCTGTGAACATGAATTTCATTTTTAGTTGGATGTTGGAATAAATAAATCTATGCTGGAGATGGGGATGATTTAAACTATTGATTCTTTTGGCTGAAAGGAATTCCCAATGTTTGTAGTGGTAAATGGGAGCTATTTTACCTTAATTTATGAATACAAATCAGATATTCAATACAAGTCCGACAATCTTTTGGAATAGGCATGTAGGGTTCAGCTTCATGTGGGGGCAGCACAGTGGCTCAATGGTTAGCACTGCTGTCTCACAGCAATTCCAATCTCGGGTGACTGGCTGTGTGGAGTTGGCACATTCTCCCTCTGTCTGTGTGAATTTCCTTTGGATGGTCTGGTTTCCTCCCACTGTCCAAAGATATGCAAGATAAGTGGAAGGGCCATGTTAAATTGCCCATGGTGTTCTGGAATGTGCAGGCTAGGTGGGTTAGCCATGGGAAATGCAGGATTACAGGGATAGGGTAAGGGGGCTGGATCTGGGTGAGATGCTGTTTGGAAGGGCAGTGTGGACCCGATGGGTTGAATGGCCTGCTTCCACACTGTAGGGATTCTATATGAGGTAGATGTCTACTCCTGTGCTGTCACATGCTCCTTTGGACAGCTTAGTCCCTGTTTTATCAATGGAGAAAGGCATCAGTTGATGAAACATTTTGAAGGCTTGAGTGTAGTATTTCAGAAACCAATAGTGAACAAGGTTTGATGAGTATGAGAATGCCTGCCACTGCTTTTGATCTATATTGTAATTTTAACAGCAAAAA
Source organism: Chiloscyllium punctatum (assembly GCF_047496795.1). Classification (NCBI taxonomy): domain Eukaryota; kingdom Metazoa; phylum Chordata; class Chondrichthyes; order Orectolobiformes; family Hemiscylliidae; genus Chiloscyllium; species Chiloscyllium punctatum. The sequence continues at coordinate 123,686,090 of NC_092739.1, forward strand.
GGTGCATACCATAGTGCAGCCAGCACATTACCGGGGAGAGTATGCCTGTTGAGACAGAAACACAGAGAGAGAAATGATCTGTTCAGGACCAGCTGGTTAACATAATGCTCCTATTTATTAGCTGCCCAAATTCCAAGCAATTAACTAAATTAGATGTTAATCAACTTAAACAAAATGACACAACGTGGCATAAACATTATGCCTTTAAGACACTTTCTGCAGATGTATATTGTATGGATAATAGAACTGTACTCACAAAACCAGGGGAATTGTCAAATTAAATACACTACTGAATGTGAAACTTGGCCAATACAGAGCATGAAGACATCAACATTTATCTTTAGTTTATATTGAATTATCTAGTTGCAGCAGAGTATTGGTAATGATGCTGTGATGGGGGTCCAGGGTGCCCGCTCTTTGCTTAGGAGAAGATAAAAAGGGCCACACTCCTGTGGTTATCCAATAGTCCCCACTGGAAAATTACACCAGGTAAGGGGTGACGTGGACCTCTGAGTTGCATCCTATAAAATCAAAAGCAAAAACCAAGGGCATACAATGCAGTCATACAGTACGGAAACAGACCTTTCGGCCCAATACGTCCATGCTGACCAGATTTCCTAAACTGAATTAGAGCAATTTGCCTGCATTTGGCCTATATCCTTCTAAACCTTTCCTATCTATGTATCCGTCCAAATGCCTATTTAAATGTGGTAATTGTACCCATCTCTACCACTTCCTCTGGCAGCTTATTCCATACATACATCACCCACTGTGTAAAAAGTTGCACCTCAGGTTCCTTTGTAATTCTTTCCGCTCTCATCTTCAACCTGTGCCTTCTTGGTGCCTCCCCTACCCTGGGAAAACATCTTGGCTATTCACCTTATCATGATTTGATAAACCTCTATAAAGTCACCTCTCAACCTCCTACATTCCAGGGAAAAAGTCTCATCTACTTAGTCTGTTGTTATAACTCAAATCCTCCCGTCTCAGTAACATCTTTGTAAATCTTTTTTGCACCTTTGCCAGTTTAATAACCTCCTACAGCAAGGTGACCAGAATCGTATGTAATACTCCAAATGAGGCCTTACCAATGTCTTGTACAGCTGTAACATGATGTCCCAACTCCTGTACCCAATTACCAATGAAGGCCAGACTGCCCTCACCAAACCTGTCTACTTGTGGCCATACTTTCAAGGAACTATGATCCCTCTGTTTGACAACACTCCCCAGGTCCCTGCCATTAACTGTGCAAGTCTTGCCCTGTTTTGCCTTACCAAATCCAACACCTCACTTTTAATAAATTAATCTCCATTTGCGATTCCTTGACCCATTGACCCAGTTGATCAAGATCCTGTTGTCCTCTTAGAAAACCTTCTTCTTCACTGTCCATTCTTCCATCCATTTTGGTGGCATCCTCAAACGTATTACGCATGCCTCCTGTATCCACTTCCAAATTATTTATACAATGATGACAAAATGTAAAATCTCGGGTTCATTATTGTGGATTAATTTGCATTTACTTTCGGTACTTTAAGAAGGAGAGAACTTTTGTTTCTGATGTTTTGAATAGACAAAGTATTGAAAATAGTTTCCCTTTCATTCTGTTAAACTGCAATACGTTACAGGGTTTTCTGTTAAAGATTAACGTTAACCAAACGATAGAATGCAATGTTAGAATATTATTGCCATGTTAGTATGATGATATGGAGGATGATGCAGTTTCTGGCGTACTATTGACTCCTCTGTGCTTGTATTTTAGTCTGACGTGTCACCTTTGAAATAGATCTTAGAAGGCGAGATTATTATGTACGTTATCTTGCAGGATTGCACTCGATGTATTTGAAAGAGATAAAGGATACAAACGATAATAGCCACTATCTCAGCAACTGCCTGAGACTTAAACAGAGAATTTCCAATGGAGATCTACTTAACTCCCCCACCCCACCCCCCACCTCATTCCACTGCTCGATGTTATAACACCAAAAATCCCCACAGTTCAAAGCAATGACTCAAGATACCATGCTTGTGGCTCTCATTTTGTCTCTCACTCTTCACACATTCAACTGAAATCAGATGAAGGAGACATACATGGAAAACTGGAACCTGAAATAAAAACAGAAAATTCAGGAAATACTCAGCAGACTTGGAAACATCTGCAGTGACAGAAGCAGATAGAAATGTAATAGATATTTAAGGGGAAAAGGAGGAGGCAGATGAAAGATGAACAAAGTGAAGGTCAGTGGTAGGGTGGCAGGCAGGAGAGATCAACTGACAAACAATTTACAGTAATGGGATTGGTAATACTAATGGCTGAATGTGTTCTTTCATTGAACAATTTTTCATTTACTTCATCACACGTCTTTCAAATAAAAGGTGTTGCTGTTGGTGCCCTTTTGTACCCAGCTATCCCATCATTTGTGTAGGATGTGTTGAATTTTTCTTGTGCCATCCCTAATTCAGATTCCTTCCCTTGACACTTTTCCCAGTGCATCAATGACTGTAATTGTATCATTTCCTGCACTTGACTTGAACTCAAAAAAACTTCCTCAACTTTGCTTTCGATTTTCATCCTTCTCTCATTTTCACCTGATCCATTTTGCTTCTTCCCTCAACTTCTCTGTTTCTATTTCTGGGGGCAGGTTATCAAGTAGTATTGGTTGTAAGCCCCAGCTACCTTTTACTCCACTTCCTTGTATCTTATGACCTAAAAGAACACCACTCAATTTTTCCAATTTCTCAGATGATGCAGTCCTCTACAGCAGCACTTCAGAAATACTTTCCTTTTTCCTCGACCAAGGATTTCCATTAACATGGTTGACAGGGCCTTCAGCCATGTCTGACCCATTTCCCGCACATCTGCTTTGACCCCTTCCCTTTTCAACACTGAGAGATTTTTAGTCAGTAAGGGAGTCAAAAGTAATGGAGTAAAGTGGAGAATTGTCAGATCAGCCATGGTCTCTTGGAATGATAGGCTGAATGATTGACATCTTTACCGATGTCCTATGGTATTATAGTTTCTCTCCTAGAACTGAGAAAATGGTCCACCTTCTGCTTCAGAGTTTCTCTCCAAGTTATACATCATCTTGATTTATAAACATAGCACTTCTTCATTGCTGAGTCTAAGATCATTGAACTTCCTACCAATAAATTTGTGGGGATACCTTTCACCTTACCGCCCTCCCCATTCAACAGATCATCCTCTGCCATTCCCACCATTTCCAGTACGTTGAATAATAAGCAGTTAATTCGAACTGTGTTATGCTAATGAGACACAGCATACACCATGATACAGAAAGTCATACATAGCCTTACTTGCAGACTGCATAGTTAAGTGAGTTTTACTGTTGTCAGCTTTTTTTTTAGAACTTGTTTGTTAGCATTAGCAATGGACCACAGGGCAAATATGTTGCTATGGCAATAATATATGCAGTGAAACTGTGAGCATGGATGTGCACTTTTTAAGTTTATGAACTGTTTCCACAATACTGTGTACCTTCCTGTTGTTGCTAACAAGATATGGGATGATGGTTACTGGACCCTAGTCATCCAGAGGCCCAGACTAATACTCATAACAGCTGGTGGAACTTACATTTATTTAATTAATAAATTTGGAATAAAATGCTGGTCTCATTTGTAACCACTGCAACAATGCTTATTCATCCCAAAGTAATCCTGGTTTGGCACTGCATTCATGACCATAAATATTCACTACCAGTATTGCTAATGACTCAATTAACCATATCCACTACAGCAACTTTCCCAAAGTTTTATGTGGTGGCAGAGTGATCATTTGACTGGACTGTAATCCACCAACCCCAGGCTAATGATCAGGGGTTGTAAATACAAATCTCACCACAGTATACAGAGGAATTTCAATTCAGTTAACTAAGTCTGGAATTGAAAGCTAGCCTTAGTAATGGTGACAAGGGAGCATTTTTTTAAAAAAAACCTTGTCCTTACTTGGTCTAGCCTATATATTGTCCTGCCCCTATCCAAACCCAAAGCAAGTTGGTTGACTTTTAACTGCCCTCTGAAGTGGTTTAGCAAATTGAAGGGATGGGGAGCAAATGTTGGCTTTATTAATAGCACCCATATCCCATGAAAGAATAAAGAAAACATGTTAGCAGAATTAGTTAATTTATTTTATGGAGTTATTTTTGCCCCAGCTTTTGAGTTTAACTGGGTTTGAAGATAAGGTGTAAAATTTGATCAAAGTTACTGCAGCTTGTGACTTGAATCCTTTTGGTAAAGGATGCACCTTCAATGGCTACATACATAGAACAGGGCATGGAATCAACAGGAGATTCTTTTGCTTTACTCTACTGGGAGACATGATTTGACAAACACATTTAAGATCTGCAACTGCTGTTTCTTATGGTTGAGAATTTTCATACTCTGGTGCTCAATGCAGTCCTGTGTAAAGTGGAGTGAGCTCACTCTTGGAATTGCCAGTTAAATAAAGTATTTCAAAAAAATACAATTGTGTTGTGTAAAATTTTACAGTAATGTCAAAATATAATTTATTGAAGACCATGAAAACAAATGATGAGGATAAAGAGAGTTTTGAAACAATGGTAGCCAGGAAAAAAGCAGGTCATGGGTGTTAAGTGTCAGACGTGCCTGAGAGTTGAAGAAGGTGAAAAATGGCACAATACCTATTCTTTGTTTGACATCTTTGTTAAAAAAGCCAAATATTATTCAAGGTAAATGCAGGTATATTACAGACAAACAGATGTTAGAAATGAGAAGGATTTAGTTTGGTTTGCTGGATGAAAATATTAAATAGGTGCATGTGGAAACATAGTTAATTTAGTTAGAGATTTCAGTCAGTTGAAATACAAATTGGGAATACTCAAATGGTTTGCATCCTCATTTGGTACTTGTGATAACATGATTTCTACATGATCTAAGAGTGTAATGGGATTTTGATCAACTGGGCCAGTGCACAAGGAACAGTGCAGATGGTGTTTACTTCAGGTAAATGTGAGGTGTTGCATTTTGGTAAGATAAACCAGGGCAGAACATACATAGCTAATGGCAGGGCTCTGGCGAATGTTGTCGAATGGAGAACCTGGGGTGCAGCTACATAGTTCCATGAATGTGGTATCACAGATAGACAGGGTGGTGAAGAAGGCTTGCCTTTGTTGGTCAGAGCATGGATTACAGGAATTGGGATGTCAGGGTCTGAGTTATAAAAAGAGGCTGAATAGGCTGGAACTTCTTTCCTTGAGGCATCAGAGGGTGACCTTATAGAGTTTTATAAAATCATAAGGGGCAGAGATAAGGTAAATAACAAAGTTTTTTTTTCCTCAGGGTAGGGGAGTCCAAAACTAGATGACATAGGTTTGAGGTGAGAGGGTTTAAAAGGAACGTGAGGGGCAACGTCTTCCACACAGAAGGTGGTGCGTAAATGGAACAAGCTGTCAGAGGGGGTTGTAACAAGATGTATAGTTACAACATTTAAAAGACATTTAGACAGGTACATGGATAAGGGTTTAAAGGCATATGGGCCAAGCAGACAAATGGGACTAGTTCAGTTTAGGAAACTTGGTTGGCATGAATGAGATGGGCTGAAAAGCCCATATAACTCTATAATTTAGAGGAGCTAGTGTTGAACTGGGGTGGACAAAGTTAAAAATCACACAACACCAGGTTATAGTCCAACAGGTTTATTTGGAAGCACAGGTTTTTGGAGTGCTGATGTAGACCTGTTGAAGGAGTAGCGGTCCAAAAGCTAGTGCTTCAAATAAATCTGTTGGACTATAACCTGGTGTTGTATAATTCTATGACTCTATGATACAGTGTTGCCAGGAGTACAGTAAAGGTAGCTCATGCCTTGAGTCGATAACAATAAGTGATCCAGATTACATAGGAAGCATGGAAATTATAGTGTATCTTATGGATAATATCCATATCAGGGAATGAAATTCAGAATTCAGAAATATAATAGTCTAAGGACCAGAGGTAAGAAACTTGAGGACTTACTTGACTGCAAACATTGGGGCAGAGTCATTAATAATGTCAGTAAAGAATAAACAAATCCCCATGAAAGACATATACTGGTCATGCAGTTAATGGGATCTGAAAAGATAGATTGAGCAAAATTATTTTTAACGAGTTATTAAATTAGAGATAAAATGTGTACTGAACAAACTGGCTTTAGTGGTGTGCCTAGTAATCTGGGAACAATTTAAGAGACTATTAAAAATGTTTATAGCGTGAGTTTTTTTTCTGAATGGACAAATTGACTTCATTAATGTTTATCTTTTTGCATTAAAAGCTTTTTGAACTTATGAATGTACCTCAGTTACATTTATAAACTCATTAAAAATAAATTGTACATTCTGATTGGTTTGCCTATGAAAGGACAAACTGTATCTTCAGCTTGCTGGTTACAGAACAAATGTTTGTGATGGGATGTTCACTTGAAGTATTGGCGAATGTATGAAAAAGAGAAAAACACTAGGATCGGTTCACTACTACCTTTAACGTGTTGTCAGTGGAGATGTACTGGACCTTAGATGCAAAATTCTATACTAAATCATTATGGTGGGGGGGTGGTGGAGGTAGTGTCATCAGTAACCCACAATCCCAGGCTAATATTCTGAGTGTGAGACTCAAAATGTTAATTCTGTTTTTCTGTCTCAAAAGCTGCTGCCAGACCAGCTGCATTTCTGCAGTACATTTTCTTTTCATCTAATATTCTGTGGATATGGGGTTGAATTCAATCATGGCAGATGGCGAAATAAAAAGAAACAGAATGAAATGCAAACCCAGCCATATATCGATTGTCACACAAAAAAACTGTTTTACAAATGTCATTTAGGGAAGGACATCTGCCATCTTTATGCTATCTGGCCTACATGTGACTTCAGATACATAATACTTCGGTTGACTCTAACCTGTTCTATGGGCATCAGATTCTGGTTGAGCCAATAATGCCCTATTCCCACAAACAAATAAAAAAATAAGCAAAGCATTGCAGATGCTGAAAATCTGGAATATAATTTTAAAATGCTGGAAACACACAGCAAGTCCGGCACTATCTGTGTAGACTTAAACAGAGTTAACATTTCAGGTCAATAATATTTTATCAGCTTTAATAGAAGACCACAGATGTGAAACATTAAAACTTGTATGTGATCACATGAACTGGATCCTGCAAGTTTGTGCCTTGGTTCTGAATAGTTGTCACAATTAATTCATGTTTCAGAATAATATATGAATATTCTAAACAAACAAGAATGTCCTGAACCAGCAATACTCAACCAAGGCTTTTTATCATGGCTCATAATCTCATGACACATGAGCAGGTCAGGTACGGTGAGAGACATGGTATGACAAAGAGGATCATTGAAACTTACTGTTTGCCTTTAAATCAAAGGGTACAACAAGCTTTACTGTTTTCACTTGACACATTTAAATGTTGCTATCATTTCGTAATCATGCTGTCACTTGGATGCAGCATTGCAATCTCTGAAACACTTAAAGTTGATTGTATGTTGACAAGCAGCTTAAATGCATAAAGTTACCATCCATTAGATCAAGGAAGCCTTGGCACAGAATCTTTTGGAAGCAATGGGTTGGGGGAAAGGGTGATTGGGGAGAGGGGGTGGGTCTTGGCTACTGGCTGGACAGCATGTTAAAACGCACTACCTTTATACTCCTCATCTTGTTCCACTTATAGACCAGGAACAGTCCTTTGGCCACAATCAAAGACACTGAAGTTCGGCCACCTTAGCCATTCTGATGCCAGCAACTCAATTGAGAAACATACCTCCTGCCCATTTCCAGGTTAATAGCAGCAGTGGTTAGATTACTTGTCCACTCAATGAGCAGGAGCATCATCCATGGCCTTCCTGCTATGGAGTTAATCTGAGTAGAGACCGGAGATGGTGGTCCCCATCTAGCGTGCTTCTGCTGAAATAAATATAACCCTCATCACCAAATGTGCCACCGGGGAGGGCACAGGATTCTTCCCTTTGTGTAATTTGATTTCAGTTGAAAGACAGTTGTTTTAAAAAAAGCGCAAACGAACTCTGAATAATCTACGAAGAATTTTTAAACTCTATTAATACTTCCAGGTAAGATTGTTGAAAACACATGTTTACTGAAAATGAAATGATACAGAGAAGATTGGCATGGTCCTTGTGCAAGGATGACAGACACACTTGTGAGGCATTCCATATAAAATAAAAGGGCATCATGATGTTCATATTAATTATATATTATTGTGGTAACACGGATAGGGTAATACAATGTAAATGTCTCCAGTTTAGTCTTCATGGTTATTCCTCATTTGTAGACTTCACATTTTAAAATTCTAATTGCTTCAGAAGTTAAAGATAAATAATGTTGTATAAGTGCTAATTCTTAGACATTCCAAACACAAAGTAAAAATAGACTATTTTTGTATACTTAATGCTACAGTAGGGTACAATTTGACAGCTTTGTGTTATTTCACCTAGTCATTTGTCATTATTTTGCATTTGTGAATTCAGACTGTGAGCAGTGAAATGAGGCAGACATCATTGCCAAGCCTAAGATATTCTCCACTGAAATTCATGCACTTTTACTGAAAGTGTGCTTCACTCATTTTTATGTGCTAAGGCCAATTTTTCTGCCATTGTTGCTATTATCCAAGTCTAACCTGGGACTTCCTTGATTTCTGGTCTGTGTAAAACTGACATCAGTTCAAGAATAAATTATTGTTGGCAGTTTGGTGCCACCTAGGCAATTTTACCATTCAATGTCGTGTGTTGTGGTGCCCAACTACTGAGCTTGTAATTTGCAGGGAGCGCTGCCAGCAATTCTTATTCTGAATTTAAGAACCCATCTAAATCACATTGTTTGAGGATAAGCCTCTGTAGAGGTTTAATCCAAAGAGGCACATGTCTTACACAGGTTTGTTATATAATAGCAATTGCTAAAAGTTACATTGACCAGTTAGACACAAACCAACGTCTATCAGATGACATGTCTGTCTTCATTGGGATCTCATACATTGTGTGAAGCAGAAACATTGTCGTTCGTCAGGCTATGTGGAGCTTATTGCAGCATCAACATTTACATCAGGTGGTGAGGGAACAAACATAGAGGGAAAAAAAATGTACTCGATCTTATCCTTACCCATCTGCCAGCTGCAGATGCATTGTTCATTACAGTTTTGGTAAGCATGACCATCGCACAGTCCTTATGGAGGTGAAGTCCTGCCTTCACATTGAGAATACTGTGCTAAATGGCAGCCATGGTGTGGAAGAGCCAGTATTGGACTGGGGTGGACAAGTCCCATAAAAATCACATAACACCAGGTTATAGTTCAACAGGTTTATTTGGAAGCACTAGCTTTCAGAGGCGCTGTGGGGGCCATCAACAGGAGCAGAATTGTACTCCAGCACAATCTGCAAACCCATAGCCTGGCATACCTCCCATTTAACCATCATTATCAAGCCAGGGGTTCAACCCTGGTTCAATGGAGAGTGCAGGAGGGTATGCCAGGAGCAGCATCAGGCATAGCTGAAAATGACGTGTAAACCTGGTGAAGCCACCAAATAGAACCACTAGCTTGCCAACTAGTATAAAAGCCAGTGGATAGACAGAGCGAAGTGATCCCACAGCCAGCAGATTAGATCTAAGCTCTGCAGTCCTGCCATATCCTGTCATGAATGGTGATGGACAATTAAACAAACTCACTGCAGGAGGATGCTCCACAAATATCCCAACCCTCATTTACAGAAAAACCCAACATAATGGTACAAAATATAAGTCTGAAATATTTGCAGCAAAATTCAGCCAGAAGTGTGGAGTGGATGATCTATCTCAGCTTTCTCTAGTGGTCCCCAGCATCTCAGATACCAGTCTTCAACCAATTCTATCTCATTTAATCTCAAAATATTGCTCAGTGCCCTGGATAGCAGATAGCCCATGACAGTATGTCAGCAGAAGTACTGAAGACTTAAGATCCTGAACTTGCTGCATCCCTAGCCAAGCTCTTCCAGTAAAAGTTACAACCTGGCATCTGTTGACAATGTGCAAAATTGTCCAGATATGTGTGTGCAACAAAACTTGAACAAATTCAACCCAGCCAATTACTACTTCATTAGTCTACTCTCAAACATTAGTAAAGTGATGGAAAGTGTCATCAACAGTGCTATCAAATAGCACCTGTTCAGCAATAACCTGCTCAGTGACGTCCAGTTTGTGTTCTGCCATGGCCACTCAGCTTCTGACCTCATTACAACCTTGGTTCAAACATGGACAAAACACTTGAATTTCAGAGATGAGGTGAGAGTGATAGCCCTTGACATCAGGCTACATTCAACCGAGTATGACATCAAGGAAATCTAGAAAAACTGGAATCAATAGGTATCGATGCAAACCTTTTGCTAGTTGGAGTCATACCTGGGACATAGGAAGATGATTGTGGTCGTTGGGGGTCAGTCATTTCAGCTCAAGGACATCTCTGCACGAGTTTCTCTGGGAAGTGTCCTAGACCTAACCATCTTCAACTGCCTTATCAATAATCCTCCCTCCATAATAAGGTCAGAAATGAGAATGTTTGTTGATGATAGCACAATGTTCAGCAGCATAAGCTACTCCTCAGATACTGAAGCAGTCTATGTTCAAATTCAACAAGATCTGGACAATATCCAGATTGGGCTGACAAGTGCTTAGAAACATTCATGCCACACAAATTCCAGACAATGGCCATCTTCAAGGTCTTAGCACTGTCCCTTGCAACTTAGTGGTGTTGAAATAATATTCACCTCCTCTATTCTTCCTGCCGAAGTGCATAACCTCACATTTTCCCACTTTATATCACATCTTTTTGTCCACTCGTTTAACCAGTCTACATTCCTCTGCAGACTTTTTGTTTCATCCTCACCAGTTGCCCTCCCTTCCAGTTTTAAGTCATGCACAAATGTGCCTGAAATACATTCAGTTTCCCCATTCAAGTCATTAATATATATTGCAAATAATTGTGACCCAAGTGCTGTTTTCTGTGACAACCATTAGTTACAGTTTGCTATCCTGAAAGTGCCCCCTGTATTAGTAACCTATTAGTAAACCTTTCCTCAGTCTATGCTAATATACTGCCTCCATCACCATAGGCTCTTATTAAGTAGCCGAATGTGCAGTACCTTATCAGGTACCTTTGAAAATCCAAACATATTACATTCACTGTTACCCTTTATCTCTCCTACTCTTTTCCTCCTCAAAGAATTCTAGTAAAATATTCAGGCTTGATTACTCCTTTTTAAAGCCAAAGGATCTAAGAATTCCTGAAAGCTGGTACATTGGTAGTAATTTATCTATGTATCTACTTCCTTTCATATCCAAGGATGCATCCTATCAATTCCAGGGCATTTAACGGTCTTTAGGCCCATTAGTTTACCTAACGTATTTTCTCCAGAGAAAGTTAGGTATTTATTTCCTCTCCATTTTTCCCCTTGAATTAGTAATTATTCTATCTTCTACTGTGAAAGCAGATGCAAAGTATTTATTAAATCCTCCTCTATTTCCTGGTCCTATTATTATTCCCCCAGCCTCATTCTCTAAAGGACTGATGTTCAGTTTGGCTTCTCGCTTCCTTTTTGTATATTTAAAAACCCTCTTGTTGTCCACCTTGAAATTACTTACATGTTTACCCCCAAAGCGTATTTTCTTCCTGTTCATTATTTGATTTGGTTGCCTTTTATTATCTGTTTTAAACTTTCCCAATCCACTCGTTTACCACTAAGCTTTAGCGCGTTGTATGTTTTATTTTCAATCTGATGTTATCCTTAATCTCTCACCAAAGTTGGCTTATCCCCTTCTGACAATCCTTCTTCACAGAGATATATCTTTGCTTTGAGTCATGAACTATTTTGTTAAATGACTGTCATTTTATCCTCATCTGTCTTTGCTGCTAAACGTCTTTCCCAGCCCACTCCAGCCAGCTCTGCCCACAATCTTTTGTAATTATCCTTTTTTTAAACTGAGCACCATTTTGTAATTACCCTTATTTAAACTGAGTCCAGCCCATTTTCCTTCATCTCAAACTGAATGCTAAATTCCACCATGTTATGGCCACTGTTCCCAAGGGGATCTTTTACTCTGACTTTATTAACCCTGCCGCATTACACATCACAAGATCTAGATAACCTGATCCCTGGTTGGATCCCACACCTCTCCACTCACCTCTGCTAAAGGCCCCAAAGGAGCCTTCCACAAGCATCAGAGTTTTACCTGCATTTCCACACATGTCATTTACTGCATCTATTGCTCCCAAAGCGGTTCTCTCTACATTGGGAGACAGGGCGCCTACTTGCAGAGTGCTTCAGAGAACATCTCTGGGACATCCACACCAACCAACCCCAACGCCCTGTGGCTGAACACTTCAACTCCCCCTCCCACTCCGCCAAGGACACGCAGGTCCTGGGCCTCCTCCATCGCCACTCCCTAACCACCTGACGCCTGGAGGAAGAACGCCTCATCTTCCACCACGGGACCCTGCCCACATGGGATCAATGTGGATTTCACCAATTCCCTCACTTGCCCTCCCTCCACCTTATCTCAGTTCCGACCTTCCAATTCGGCACCGCCCTCATGACCTGTCCTGCCTGTCCATCTTCCTTCCCACCTATCCCCTCCACCCTCCTTTCCGACCTATCACCATTACCCCCACCTTCATCTACCTATCGCATTCTCAGCTAACTTTCCCCCAACCCCACCCCCTCTCATTTATCTCAACACCCCCTTGGCTCACAAGCTTCATTCCTGGTGAAGGACGTTTGCCCGAAATGTTGATTCTCCTGCTCCTTGGATTCTGCCTGATCTGCTGTGCTTTTCCAGCACCGCACTCTTGACTCTGGATTCACCATATGGCTTCCTCTGCAAATTTGACTGTCTACATTTATATGAATGTGGATGGATTCATCTGGATCATTAGGACCTCTTGCAGGGCAGGAATAACTTGTACACGAAGGACAAGCTTCACCCTAAACTGGAGGAAGAGGAATATCCTTGCAGGGAAGTTTGCTACTGCCACTTGGGAGGGTATTAAACCAATGTGACATGGGGTAGGAACTAGAATATTACACTAGAGTCAACTTGTGGACTGATTGAGATGTCCAATGTTAAGACAAGTAAGTCGAATAGAATGAACTGGAGGGGCCAGATCTATAGGCCACCTACCAGTGTGACATTAATATAATTCTTTTAGAGTTTAGATTTTAATCTAGTGGTATATAGTGTTTTATTATTGTGAAGTGTTCAAAAATTGACAAGGTCAGTCTTTCCAGAGTTATTATTTTAAATGGGTACATGCCTCCTGACATGTTAATGGAAGCTTGCTTGGACCATGGGGGTTTATAGCTGAAAATGTGTTGCTGGAAAAGCGCAGCAGGTCAGGCAGCATCCAAGGAGCAGGAGAATCGACGTTTCAGGCATGAGCCCTTCTTCTTGCTGCGCTTTTCCAACAACACATTTTCAGCTCTGATCTCCAGCATCTGCAGTCCTCACTTTCTCCTATGGGGGTTGAGAACATGACAGAGAAAACTAACTAAAATTAAGTCATTAGCTTAGCAGATGCCAGATCAACAAGTTGTTCTTAAATTTGCTTCAAAAACATTTTGGCTTTTCAAAGATGCCTGACTGAAATCACATGCAGGTATAGTCTCTCAGAAAATAAGTTAGCTCACAGCAGTTACGGAATAAATTACCTTGATTAAATATCTGGAATGTATTATGATCCCAGCTGATGTTATTACTGGACAAGTTACATCCCAGAGTGAAATTTTGCTTGATTGATCATCTGATTTTTTAAAACTTGTTTTTCATTGAAAATGCTGCAAAGATTCAGATTCAACACAATATTAGAAACCTGTTACGCAAAAGAAACTTAGTTTTTTTGTGATTCTGTGAAGATAAAATAGAATAAACTAAACCATTTACATGTAAACCAAATTTAAAGATTGCAAATCATGGTAAAACTCAATCCCATTAATCCCAAAATACTCCTTTACATTCCTCACACCAGAGAGCGAGATACCTGGACTATCATCTCTATTGGGCTTGACCTAACTGTGGCATCCATTTCCAGTCTTGATGATCTCATTGTCTCTTTCTCGAGTCTTTACACAACTGACTGTAAGCGAAGAGAGAGAGCAGTGAGACTATGGCTGATCTGATCATCCTCAACTCCACCTTTCTGCCTTATGCCCATAACCCCAGATTCCCTTACTGATTAAAAAGCTGTCTACCTCAGCCTGGAGTAGACTTAATGATAAGATTAGAAGACATAGAAGTAGAATTAGGCCATTCAAATTATTAAGCCTGCTCTAATTTACACTTTCTCAGCTTCAAAAATCCCATTTAGTATCTTAACCAAGCCCTTTTGTTCTGACCTTTAAATTCCTTACACTAAAGTAATATATTTAACAGTTGTATGCACTCTCACTTCTTTCAGAACTTTACATTTCTAGCTCCAGCTAAGACTTCTAAATTGAAAAACCTTTCCAGTTCAAGGCTGATGCCCCTCAGCCAAATATTTTTCAAATATCTTCGAACTGAAACACAATATACGACACTGTTACTTTTCTCACTCATAAAATCTCTCCCAATGCAAACAAATTCTCATTAGCCTCCAAGAAAAATTTATCTCATACCGAGTTGTAAAAGAAATCACCATGGCTACAGAAACACTTACAAGTTAATATTTGCACCCCATCATATGTGCAGACCACCCTATAGTTCAAATTAGAAACTCAAAAATATATGACATTAAAGTAGATACAAATAATGCTCCTTAAATCAAATTGGTTATCCAAAACTGAAAAAGTCTGAAGTCTCAGTTTTGAGCGGTCAGAGAAAAATATCTCAGCTCCTGTGCTATGTGTGACAAGAAGCAGTTAAATCCAACCAACACATTTGCTTGGGAAGGAAATTAACTGTAAATTGATGGTGTTGAAGTATAAGTATGTCGATTTTTTAAAGATTATGTTATGTTTAGATAGCTGATTTTTAAAAAAATAAAATGTTCTACTGTTAAAACCAACTCTGCAGCTTATGTTTACAGAATAGCAGATTTGTTACGTTGCATAAGGAGGCCATTCAGCCCATCATGCTTGCATTGGTTCTATTACCTAGTGCCAATCTCCTGCTTATTACCCATATCTCTGCATACTATTCCTTTCCAAATAATCATCCAATGCTTTCTTGAATACCTCAACAAGTCTCCATCACATTTCTAAGTTTGTCCACTCCTGTCCAACACCAGCACCTCCACATCATCACATTTCCAGGCAGCACATTCCATTCCTTAACTACTCGCTGTGTCAAAAAGTTTTTCTGACATCTCCCTTGCTTCATTTGCACATCACTTTACAGCTGTGTCCTCATATTCTTTTTTTCTTGTACAAATAGTAACAGCTTCTCCCTACCTACTCTGTTCACCCACTCACGATTTTGAAAACTTCTATCAACTATCCTCTCTGTCTTCTCTCCAAGGAGGACAGTCCCAACTTCTTCAATCTGAGGATTCTCATTCCTGGAACCATTCTTGTAAACCATTTTGAAGTCTACCTAATGCATTCACATAATTCCTGTAATGTGGTGATGTTTATCAAGTGTCTTGTACAAATTCAACATCACCTCCTTGCTCATGCACTAGAACTTTGGTTTGGTGGAAGATCGCCATGTTAAATGAAAGAAAATAATCTGTTAAACCAGTCAGTGACTGTTTTTTGAAACTTCCCTGCTTAGGAAATGCTGTTGAAATTCAAGTGAAAAAGGATCAAAGTAAGCCTAAAGCAATCAATTTTCATGCACTGCTCATCTTGGTTTGATATTTTTCTGTTGGCTTTTGAATACATATAAGTGCAATAACTGCAATGTTCAAACATGAGCCAGGTAAATTTTGATTGCAACTTAAGTCAATCTGCTTATTCAAAATTAATATGGTTTTCACATTTACTTCAGTAAATTTATATATTTGTAGCACTTTCAGTTGAGTCCATTTTGGCTAAATTTAAAGCATTTAATGTAACTTATAATTAAAAGCAAAGCTGAGAATACAACTTTATTCTGAGAATATAACTTAAGTTTACTTTTGACTATTTTCCACATTGAAATGTTTGTTTTTTTCAGTTGCAGTATAGGTATTTGTCCTAACTTCAGCATCTCAGACTAACACCAGAGATGAGCCCAATCTTTCAATGAGAATGTGCCTTTACCTGTTTATAATTTAAGTAATTTGTATTGAGCCTCAGGATTCAACAGAAGAGCTTTGTAAATATATCTTGGTGATTGATTATTTTGAGCTATGAAGCAATCTCCCTCAAACTTACAAAGCAGTAGCATAGTTGTTTTCGTATACTGTGGATTTGGCAAAGAAAAGTTTCAGTAAATAGTAAATGGATAGGTGAACATTAAGCTTCAATTGACCTTAAGCTTAAGCTTCAATTGACCTTGATCGAAATATTATTTGCATCTGCTAAGCAGTGCTATATGACTAATCCCTACAAATTACATGGCCTGCAAAATGTAGGTAAACTAAAGTGTAGCACATATCCTGGGTCTTGAGCTTGACAGTTGATAAGCAATGGTTCATCTTTAAAAAACATGTGAATGAATCACAACAATTATTCATTTATGTTTGGAGCAGATGTGCTTACAAAAGAAGTTAGGAAGAGGTTTAGATCCAAAGAAGAGACAATTTGTCAGAAAAAGCAACGAATGTTGACAGCGTTTTAGAAGTTGGCAATAGAGGACAAAAAGTTTGATCAAAGGAGGCGAAAATAGAATAAGAGAGTGAAATATCCAATGAGTGGTAAAGACAGAAATGCTCATAATAGTTAAGAAATATTTAGATGTACATTTGCAATGTCAAGGTTATGGGCCAAGTTCTGGAAAATGGAAATAGTGACGGTGTTGTTTCTTGACTGACTCAGACTTGATGGACTGATGGGCCAAAGGGTCTTTTTAAATGCTGTAGATATCTATGACTATAGAAACAGACCATAAATGCTTCTATAAATATGTGAAGAGAAAAAGATTAATGGCGACAAATAGAGGTCCCTTACAGTCAAAAACTGAGGAAGTCAGAATGGGGAACAAAGGAATGGCAGAAAAGCTTATACAAATAACCTGTCAGAAGTGTTAGGGAACCAATGGCCTGATGAGAGGGAAGAATTGAAAGAAACGTATTTGAAAGTATCTGTCAGAAAATAGCGCTGGAGACATTAATGGGGTCTAAGAGTGACACATTGCCAGAGCCTGATGATCTACATAAGAGTACTAAAGGCAGTGGCCCAAAAAACATTTGATATGTTGTTTGTCTTCCAAACCTTGAGAGACTCTGGAGCTGTTTTGATGGATTGAAGGGTGGTAAATGCAACCTCACTATTTAAAAGGGAGAGAGAGAAAAACAAAGAATTACAGACCAGTTAGCTTAACATTGATAGTCCATTATAAAAGGTGATTAGAGAAAATTTAGAAAGCATTAATGGGACTGAACAAACCTGCAATGGCTTGTGAAAGGCAAATCATGCTTGATCATAGAATCCCCACTGTGTGCAAACAGGCCTTTCAGCCCAACAAGTCCACACAAACTGTCTGATGAGCATTCCACCTGGATTGCCCCCACCCCCCCATACCCTATCCCTGTAATCCTGCATTTCCCATAGCTAATCTACACATCCCTCGACACTATGGGCAATTTACCATGGCCAATGCACCCAATCTGCACATCTTTGGACAGTGAAAGGAAACCCTTGCAGACATGGGGAGAACATGCAAACTCCACGCAGACAGTCACCCAAGGCTGGAATCGAACACAGGTCCCTGGTGCTGTGAGGCAGCAGGGCTAACCACTGAAGCACTCTGTGGGGTAGAACTTTTTGCAGATGTAACCAGTGGAGTAAGTAAGGGAGAACCAGTAGATATGATGCATTTAGATGTGCAGAAGACGTTTGATAAGGTTCCTCAGAAGTTAGGGGAAAAATTAAAACTCACAAGACAGTGGCAATATATTGGCATAGATTGGGAATTGATTGACAGAGAGGAACAGAAAGGGGGAAGAAATGGATCTCTTTCAGAATGGTGGGCAATGACTAGTTTGGTATAGCAAAGATCAGAGCTATTCATGATATAAGACCTGGATGAGGTAACCAAATGCATAATTTCCAGGTTTGCTGTTGACTCAAAACTGGATGGGATTGAGGGTTGGGAGGAGGATCAAAGGAGCCATCGTGGTGATTTAGAGAAGTTGAGTGAGTGGCTGAATACATAGTAGATGCAGTTAATGTGGGTAAACGTGAGAATCAGAAAGGAGGATTGTTATTTAAATGGTGATATATCGGTGCCATTCAGTCAGCCGGTCTTTGCTGATATTCTTCCTCACTTTTCCACTTACTTCCCACACCCCTTGATTTTGCGAGAAACGAGAAATCTGCTGAACTTAGCTTTAATTATATTTAATGATGGAACATTCACAACCTTCTGGGGTATATAATTCCAAAGATTTACAACACTTTGAGCAAAGAAAAGTCTCCTCATCTCAGTCCTAAATCTGTCCCTTTTTCTGGGGTTGTGTTCCTGTATTTAGCCAGATGATTCAACCTCTCAGTGTCTACCATTTCAAACCCATTTGGAATCTGGTGTGCTTGATTTACATCATCTCTCTTATTCATCTCAACTCCAGAAAATACCAATCCCAAATAGAATCCCACAAGAGGCAATGGTTTCAATCCATCATTTAACTTTCTTCAATACATCAGACAGTGAACTTAGTTCATCCTTTAAGATTTTCTTGAGGGGATGTAAGCCTTGTATATCAACACCTCATTGTTGAAAAGTAGAATACAGCAGATGATGGGAATCTGAATGAGAAACAGAAGGTGTAGGAAATACTCAGCAGGTTATGGCCAACATCTGCCAAGAGAAACAGCTTCAGTGTTTGTGGCTGATCTGAAATTCCAAGCTTCCTCTCCCAGGTGCTGCTGAATGTTTCTAGCATTTTCTGATTTTCTTTCTCATTATGAAGCCCTTTTGACACCCAGTATTATTCCAGTGATCTTGCATTGCTCAGCTTCTAGGGTAGCTATTGCCTTTGTGAGGTGCAGCGCCTACAATTGATTGCTGTTCTCCTCATGTAGTCTGTCTGGAGCTCTTGTAGAGTTGTACCATGACTTCCACTGCTTTGTATTTCCTGATTATAGCACAGATTCTTGGCTGGCTTTGTATTACCAGTGTATTTAATGGAAACTTTTATGTTATAGCTACAGTGTAAATTAGTTTCTTTCTGCTGAGATTTACCGAATTGACAACAGTTTAAAGATCTGGAAGAACCAAGGTGTACAGAAAATAAACAATCTGGCTCTAATCTGTATGTTCCACAGGAACAATCCATTTGAACCTTCTGACCTTTTCTGACATTTTGCTCCCTCTGAAGCAGCTATAATGCTTTAATTCTAATATCCTGCCTAGTCTCCAGATCCCTTAAGACCTTTTAAATAACAAATTAATTTGGTTGCTGTGACCTGTTGTGACAATTTAAAAGCCCTCAAAGTGGAGAGAGATCTCCTGGACTGACTTGAAAATTGTTCAGCTTTAGTTGTAAGATTATGGCCCCAGGTTCCGGGATTTCCTTCATCATAAAGATTTTTTCAGCTGCCTACCCTGTCAAATCACAGTCATTTAAAACAAATCTCAGACAGATATACTTTTAGCCATCTCATATATATGGAATGCAACTAAAATTTGTTGCCAGAGTAAATCCTTAATTATAAATTTTGCATTACATTTCCTATTTATATCATTAGATTTTAACACCACAAGAACCAGGAACAGGAGATCATTCAACATGGTCATGGCTGATCCAACAATCCTCATTTCCCCTTCTTGTGTTTTCTTTGATTTTCCTATAGATCAAAACTCTACTTTAGCCTTAATTTTACATGAGGACTAGGCCCTCACAGCTATATGTGGCAAAAAGTTCCAAAACACTCAACTCTGAGAGAAGAAATTCCTCCTCAGCTCAGTCTTAAATTAGCACCCTTTTATTCTGAGACTATGGCTCTGGTCCTCGATTCTCCAATGAGGGGAAACATCCTTTCAGCAGTTATCCTGTCAAGCCCCTTAAGAAGCCTATGTTTCAATGAGATCACCTCTCATTCTTCCAAACTCCAGTGAGTAGAGTCCCAACCTGTTGATCATAACACAGTTTCTGTGTAGCAGGGGTCATCCTTGTGATCCTTCTTGGAACTACCTCCAATTAAATAATAACTTTCCACAAAGTGCCTTTGTGCTGCGGCTTTCTGCAGTTATTCTGCCTGCAAGTAATGTCCTTTTGTTCCAAAAAGAAACACTTCACACTTTTCCATATTACGCTCCATTTGCCAACTTCTTGCTCACTGAGTCTATCAATATTTCTCTGTAAACAGTATCCCTTTTGCAACTTGTCTTTCAATCTATTTTTGTGTTGTTTTCAAATTTGGCTACAGTACATTCACTTCATTCCTCTGAATCATTAATATTTATTGTAAACAATTGTGGTTGCAGCTAATCCCTGTGGAACTCTAATGGTCACAGGTTGCCAGCGTGAAAGAAAGCCCCTCACTCCATTTCACTATTTCCTGTTTATTAGCCAATTCTCTATCCATGCCAATATACTACCTCCAACAGCATGGGCTCTTATCGAATGACTTAACCCTTTGTGAGGTACTTTGTTGAATGCCTTTGGGAATACAACAATGACATCATTTTCACACACTACTACACATTCTAATATGATGGAAATTTAACATCATGAATCCAAGTTTTGATTTCCATATTTAAGGACTTTCTATTATGACTTAATATCTAAAATGTTACATATATTGTTTAGTCAAAAGTATATAATGAAAGAAAGATAACAAGAGGACATATTGGCCCATGTCCTCTCATCAAGGAGGTGGATCTCCAGAGGTGGTAAACTGTTGGGAGAGTGTATTAGAATCTTCCAGGAATCCTGATGGATGGGCATACTTGGAAATTAATCAGGAAGTTTAAACTGGAAATAAGCTGATTCACTACAGCTCAGGAGCCTACGCAGCCTTGGGCTTGACACAAAAGATACCTACACTACATCTTCCCCTGACCATCCGAATCTACCTTTATCTACATCTCTGACCTGACCATACCCCAAACAACTGAGTAAGTGTACCCAACATGACAATCCACCTCACTCATCTGTCCATTCAGATTCTGGATCCCAAAGAGTTTCAAAACATCAAGTCAGACATGGACATTTCTGCTGATTATCATGCACTGTCCTCTCCTCTTTAGCTGATGAATCAATGCTCCACAATCTTGAACATCACTTGGAGCAACAGCTGAGGATTGCAAGGATACAGAATGTACAGAAGGGACTTCAATGTCCACCACCAACAGTGGCTTAGTGCAGCACCATTACTGACTGAACAGATCGAAACCTAAAGGACATAATTACAAGGTTTGGTCTGTTGAAGGTGTTAAAAGGAATCAGTAAGTGAGAAAACATTCTTGACCTCACCTTCACCCAAGATGTCTGCTGCAAAATGCAACTATGTATATGACAGTATTGGTAGGAATGGCCACTGCACAATTCTTATTTAGACAAAGTCCTGTGTTCACATTGAGGATGTTATATCAGAACATAGAACATGGAATGTTATAGGCCCTTTGGCCCTGAAGTTGCGCCAACCTGAGAAATTTATCTGATGCCCATCTAACTTACACCGTTCCATTATTATCCATATGTATGTCCAATGCCCACTTAAATGCCCTTAACGTCGGCAGGTCTACAACTGTTGTAGGCAGGCTGTTCCACGCCCCTACTACTCTCTGAGTAAAGAAACTACTCCTGATATCTGTCCTAAATCTATCACCCCTCAATTTAAAGCTATGTCTCCTCATGTTAACCTTCCCCATCCAAGGAAAAAGGCTCTCACTGTCCACCCTACTAACCTTCTGATTATCTTATACGTCTTGATTAAGTCGCCTCTCAACCTTCTTCACTCCAACAAAAACAGCCTCAGCTCCCTCAGCCTTTCCTCGTAAGTCCTTCCTTCCATACCAGGCAACATCCTAGTAAATCACCTCTGAACCCTTTCCAAAGCTTCCATATCCTTCCTATAATGCGGTGACCAGAACTGCACGCAATACTCTAGGTGCAGCCGCACCAGAGTCTTGCACAGCTGAAGCATGACTTCATGGCTCCGAAACTCAATCCCCCTACCAATAAACACCAACACACAGTATGCCTTCTTAACAACCCTATCAACCTGGGTGGCAAATTTCAGGAATTTATGTACCTGGACACTGAGTCTCTCTGTTCATCTACACTGCCAAGAATCTTAACATTAGCCCAGTACTCTTTCGTCCTGTAACTTCTTCCAAAGTGAACTACCTCACACTTTTCTGTATTAAACTCCATTTGCCACTTCTCAGCCCAACTCTGCATCTTACCTATGTCCCTCTGTAACCCACAACATTCTTCGGCACTATCCAAAACTCTGCCTACCTTAGTGGCATCTGCAAATTTACTAACCCATCCCTCTATGCCCACATCCAAATCATTTATAAAAATGACAAACAGCAGTAGCCCCAAAACAGATCCTTGTGGCACACCGTTATTAACTGAGCTCCAGGATGAACATTTCCCATCAACCACCACCCTCTGTCTTCTTTCAGCTAGCCAACTTCTGATCCAAACCACTTCATCACGTTCAATCCTGAAACTCTGTATTTTGTGCAATCGCCTACTGTGTGGAACCTTATCAAACACCTTACTGAAGTCTATATACACCACATCAACTGCTTTACCTTCATCCACCTGTTTGGTGACCTTCTCAAAGAACTCAATAAGGTTAATGAGGCACAACCTATCCTTCACAAAATCATGTTGGCTAACCGTAATCAAATTATTCATTTCCAGATGATTATAAATCCTATCTCTTAGAAACTTTTCCAACATCTTACCCACAACCGAAGTAAGGTTCACTGGCCTATAATTACCAGGGTTATCCCGACTCCCTTTCTTAAACAAGGGAACAACATTTGCTATCCTCCAGTCTTCTGACATTACTCCTGTCGACACTGATGACATAAAGATTGAAGCTAAAGGCTCTGCAGTCTCCTCCCTTGCTTCCCAGACAATCAGGATAAATCCCATCCGGTCCAGGAGTCTTACCTATTTTCAGATCTTCCAAAATTGCTGAAACCACCTCTTTGTCCACCTCAATTCCATCCAATCTTGTAGCCTATATTGCCATATTCTCAATAACATTGCCCTTTCCCAATGTGAATACTGATGAAAAGTATTCATTAAGCATTTCCCCATGTTCTCAGATTCAACACACAATATTTCACTGCTATCTTTGATTGGCCCTAATCTTACTGTATTCATTCTTTTATTCCTGATATACCTATAAAAGGCCTTAAGGTTTTCCTTGATTCTATCCACCAACAACTTCTCATGTCCCCTCCTGGCTCTTCTTAGCCCTCTCTTTAGATCTTTTCTGGCTAACTTGTAATTCTCAAGTCCCCTAACCGAGCCTTCATGCCTCATCCTCACATAACATAGAACATAGAACATTACAGCGCAGTACAGGCCCTTTGGCCCTCGATGTTGCGCTGACCTGTCATAACAATCTGAAGCCCATTTTACCTACACTATTCCATGTATGTCCATATGCTTGTCCAATGATGACTTAAGTGTACTTAAAGTTGGCGAATCTACTACCGTTGCAGGCAAAGCATTCCATACCCTTACTACTGTCTGAGTAAAGAAACTACCTTTGATATCTGTCCTATATCTATCACCCCTCAATTTAAAGCTATGTCCCCTCATGCTCACCGTCACCATACTTGCAAAAAGGTTCTCCCTGTCCACCCTATCTAACCCTCTGATTATCTTATACATAAGCCTTCTTCTTCCTCTTGACAAGAGCTTCAACTTCTTTAGAAACCATGCCTCCTTCTCTCAACAAATACCTCCCTAAATGATTATTATATACTTATCAAGGACCTGCAGTAGCTGTTCCTTGAATAAATTCCACATTTCAAGTGTGTCCATCCCCTGCAGTTCCCTTTCCCATCCTATGGATCACAAATCTTGCCTAATGGCATCATAATTGCCTTTCCCCCAGTTATATCTCTTTCCCTGTGGTATATACCTATCTCTGCCCATTGCTATTGGAAACATAACCGAATTATGCTCTCTATCGCCAAAGTGCTCACCTACTTCCAAATCTAACACCCATCATTCCCCAGTAGCAAATACAATATGGCATTGCACCTTGTTGGCCTGTCTACATACTGTGTCAGAAAACCCTCCTGCACACATTGAACAAAAACTGACCCATCTAAACTATGTGAACTACAGTAGTCCTTGTCAATATTGGGGAAGTTAAAGTCCCCTATAACAACTACCCTATTACTCTCGCTCCTATCGAGAATCACCTTTGCTATCCTTTCCTCTACATCCCTGGAACAATTCAGAGGCCTATAGAAAACTCCCAACCAGGTGACCTCTCCTCTCCTGTTTCTAACCTCAGCCCAAACTACCTCAGTGGATGAGTCCTCAAACCTTATCTCAGCTGTTGTAATACTACCCTTGATTAACAATGCCACACCTCTGCCTCTTTTACCATTTTCTCTGTTCTTGCTGAAACATCTAAATCCCAGAATCTGCAACAACCATTCCTATTCCTCTTCTAGCCATGTCTCTGAAATGGCCACAATCTCTGTGCTAAATGGAATTAGACTTTCAAGAGAAAAGCATCTCAAGACTGAGCGTACATAAGGCACTGTGGTCACTCAGCAGCCGCAGAGTTGTTCTTAAACTCCAACTACAACCTCATGACCCTAGAGGTTCCCCATTCAATCATTATTGTCAAACCAGGGGATCAATCCTGGCTCAGTTAAGAACTCAGGAGGGAATTCCAGACATAACTGAAAATCTTGTGTTAGCCTAGTGTAATGCAGAAATTCACTCCGATTCTGAGATAGCATCTTCCACCCTCAAAACCACTAGCATCTAGAAGTAGAACAACATCAGGTATGTGGAATCATCAGCAGCTGCAAGTTCCTCTCCAAGCCACTCATCAGCCTAACCTGGAACTATGTTGCCGTTCTTTTACCCTCACAGGCTCAATGTTCTGGAACTCCCTCCCTAACAGCAGTCATTGTGGACTCAATGCACTGCAGTGGCAGCAAAGTCCACATCCCATGAACGAACAAGGAAATTCTCACACGCTCACCTACCTTGGTTGATCTCATCTAGTGGCAGTATTATTGTTTGCATCATAATAATAATATAATATACTGGATTTGGAGGAGCAGGAACTGTTTCATCAAAATTCATTTCTCATAATTTTACATTGATCCACAGAGAAAAGTGCATACTTATAATGTAGAAAAATAGCTTCAGGCTAGGTTATGATGCTTTCAGGGGTCAAATGGTTTTACCATGTACTGAGCTCACACAGGAAGCATGGGCTATTTGGAGACATGTCAACAAACCGGCTTTAGGTGCACAGGTGATAAAACTGAGGCGTGTAGAATAGTGATCATTCCCAAGAGACACTTCTGCAGATTTTGGCAACATTGGAAATATTTTCCTTGGAAGCAGTGATCTGCAGCCGTAAATGGTCTTGCCCATGTCACAAAAGACAATACATCAATCCCTCGGTGAAAGTGAGGACTGCAGATGCTGGATGTTAGAGTCGAGAGTGTGGTGCTGGAAAAGCATGGCATGTTAGGTATCATCTGAGGAGCAGGAGAATTGACATTTTGGGCAAATGCCCTTCATCAGCAATGAGGTTGTGAGCCGAGGGAGTGGAGAGATAAATGGGAGGGGGGTGGGGCTGGGGGGGGAGGGCGGGGAAGGTAGCTAAGAGTGCGAGAGGTAGATGGAGGTGGGGATAATGGTGATTGTTCAGAGAGGAGGGTGGAGTGGATAGGTGGAAAGGACAATGGACAGGTAGGACAGGTCATGAGGGCGGTGCCGAGTTGGAAGATTGGAATTGGGATAAGGTGGTGGGATGTTTCTTGTGCACTTCCACACATGTCATTTACTATATCCGTTGCTCCCAGTGTGATCTCCTCTACATAGGGGAGACAGATGGACACCTGCACCAACCAACCCCACCACCCTGTGGCTGAACACTTCAACTCCCCCTCCCATTTTGCCAAGGACAAGCAGTTCCTGGGCCTCCTCCATCGCTACTCCATAACCATCCGACACCTGGAGGAAGAACACCTCATCTTCCGCCTCTGGACCCTCCAACCACACAGGATCAATACGGATTTCACCAGTTTCCTCATTTTCCCTTCCCCCATGTTATCCCAGGTCCAACTTTCCAACTCGGCACCAGGCTCATGGCCTGTCCATGTTCTTTCCCACCAATCCACTCCACCCTCCTCTCTGATCTATCACTATTACCCCCACCTCCATCGACCTATCACACTCTCAGCTTCCTTCTCCCCCCCCCCCCCCCCCCCCCCGCATCTCCACCCCCCTCCCATTTATCTCTCCACCTCCTCGGCTCACAACCTCATTCTTGATGAACGACATTTGGCCAAAATGCCAATTCTCCTGCTCCTTGGTTGCTGCCTGACCTGCTGTGCTTTTTCAGCACCACACTCTTGACAATACTCCAATCCCTTGTGTGAAGTGCTTGGACCTCAGGCATAAAATAGCTGGCATCTGATTCAGCATAGATCCGTTCCCGAAAGGCTTCCGTGCAATTTCTACACCCACGGAACCAGTTCTGTTGATGGACACAAGCTTGTGACAACAGGCTTTTTTTCGTCTGCAGAGACTTGTCAAGTTGATGGAATGTTAAATTGCTCTGCTGCAATTTTCAACTTGAACTTTTTAATTATTACAGGGAAGAATCAAATTTAATGTATTTATTTAAATATTTATTTCTGTGTTGGAGGGGAGCCAATTATCTTCTTATTTGGAGTAATGTTTTGTTTTGAGATTTTTTTAACTCATTTGTTGGATTTGCGCTTTCCTGGCTGGGTCAGTTTTATTGCCCATCCCTAGTTACCCTTTTGAAGGTGGTGGTGAGCTGCCTCCTGCTGTCCACTTGCTGTGAGTAGATCCACGATGCCATTAGAGAGGGACTTCCAGAATTTTGTCTGTTGGGCCTGTCCTGCAGGTGGGACAGGGCATATGCAGCAATGGTGCTGATGGTGTCTGGTTAGTTTTGTAAAGTATAGTTCAGTGATTGTGACTATGTCAGACTGTTGCTTGACTTGTCTGTGAGTTCTCCCACACTAGCACTAGCCCCCAAGATGTTGATAAGGAGAAGTTTGCATGGTCAACGGGACTGTATTTGCTGTTGTCATTTCTGGTCTATTTCCCAGGTGGTTTACCAGTTTCACTTCTTTTTTGAGACTTTATATTGATTGTTAAACCGAATTGCTTGCTAGGAGAAAGTGAGGACTGCAGATGCTGGAGATTGGAGTCGAGAGTGTAGTTCTGGAAAAGCACAGCAGGTTAGGCAGCATCTGAGGAGCAGGAGAATCGACGTTTCATGCAAAAGCCCTTCATCAGGAACGAGGCTTGTGAGTCATGGGGGTGGAATGATAAATGAGAGGTGGGGGGGTGGTGCTGGGGGAAGGTAACTGAGAGTGTGATAGATGGATGAAGGTGGGGGTAATGGTGATAGGTCAGAGAGAGGGTGGAGCAGATAGGTGGGAAGGAAGATGGACAGGTAGGACAGGTCATGAGGGCACTGCCGGGTTGGATCTGGGATAAGGTGGGGGGAGGGGAAATGAGGAAACTGGTGAAATTCACATTGATCCTGTGTGGTGAAGGTCCTAAGGTGGAAGATGAGGCTTGCTTGCTAGTCCATTTCAGAGGGCAGTTAGGAGTCAACTGCAGTGCTGTAGCTCTGGACTCACATGTAGACTAGACCAGAAGTCAGCAGTTTCCTTTCCTGTAGAGTATTAGTGAACCAGATGGATATTTACAATAATCGACAATTAGTTTCATGGTCACCAATGTATTATTATTGAATACAAATTTCATCAGTGGTTGGATCTCAACCTTGGTCCCCAGAACATTACCTGGATCTCTCATTATTATTCCTGTGACAATACCACTAGGCTAATTGCAATTATGTACTGCCTTGTCAGATAATATTGGAGATCCATTTTAGTTTCCACAAATATCACATGTAGATCCCTGGAAAGAATCAAAGGTAAAGAAATTAGGAGTTGTGTTGACTTCCTTGCAAGGCCACCTGGCTCAATTGGCAAGAGGCCTTCTTTGAGGAGGTTGCGAATGTTTGTGAATGATTAGGTGCAAAACCCTGGAGATACCAATGCAAAGTGATGCCTATGAAGCTTATACTCAGTACAGGGTTTACAGGGAGAGCATTTTATCAACTACAAGCTGTAGGTCTGTGATTATCCTTCCCATTCCTATAGATTGGTAATTGCATGAACAGACAGCTATTGTTCTTCCCACTGATGCTATTGTTGCATCTTGTGATGTAGATTTACCTCCAACCTAAGACCAGTAAGTTGTTTCTAGCACTTAGAAAGCTGGGAAGCGTAGATAATTTAAATACAGTTGAAGGTATTAGATTTCATTTCCAAATTACTGGAAACAACCTTCAAAACAGTGAAAGCTTCATCTCAGAGAATTGAACAAAAGCAAGGCAAGTGCTAGTTGTTGAACCTTCAAAATCCCCTTTTCTTTTACTTTCCTGATGAGTTCTGCAAAACCCCAGAAATTCCGTTTGCATGGTTAAGTTCCGATATGCTTGTTCAGATTACTGATCATTAGCATTTGACATTGCAAAAGATATAATCCACTCCAGTCATTCCAGACACAGACTCACACCCCCCACCCCACTAATATGGAGACAAGTAACTAATGTCCTGTTCTGAATCTCCTTTTTTTGAATGGACTGGGTGTACAGGGATGGCTAGGGATAATAAAGAATGAGTTTAGATCAGAGTGGTGCTGGAAAAGCACAGCAGGTCAGGCAGCATCCGAGGAGCAGGAAAATCGACGTCTCGGGCAAAAGCCCTTCATCAGGAATAGAGGCAGGAAGCCTCCAGGGTGGAGAGATAAATGGGGGTGGGGGGTGGGGCTAGGGAGCAGGTTGCAAAGAGTACAATAGATGAATGGGGGTGGGGATGGAGGTGGTAGGTCGGGGAGAGGGTAGAGCGGATAGGTGGGAAGGGAGATTGGCAGGAAGGACAGGTCAGGAGGACAGTGCTGAGCTGGAAGGTTGGAACTGAGGTTAGGTGGGGGGAGTCCACCAGTTTCCTAATTTCCCCTCCCCCTACCTTACCTCAGTTCCAACCTTCCAGCTCAGCACTGTCCTCATGACCTGTCCTACCTGCCAATCCCCCCTACCATCTATCCATTCTACCCTCCCCTCTGATCTATCACCTTCATCCCCACCCCCATTCACCTATTGTACTCTTTGCTACCTTCTCCCTAGCCCAACACCCCCACCCCCATTTATCTCTCCACCCTGGAGGCTTCCTGCCTCTATTCCTGATGATGGGCTTTTGCCTGAAACATCGATTTTCCTGGTCCTTGGATGCTGCCTGACCTGCTGTGCTTTTCCAGCACCATTCTGATCTAAACTCTAGTTTCCAGCATCTGCATTCCTCACTTTTTCCCATAATAAAGAATGAGCAAGGTATTAATGGTCATGATTGTCATGAAGCATAACATGAGAATTCCAAATCAGAAGTGTTCAATGTTCAACTCGACAGTGTTAAGAATGATAGGTTTGTGAGACAGGTAGTATGGAACAATATCATTATTTATGTTTTGAAAAATAATTTGCTTTTAAATTTCCAATTTTTGTTTTAACAATCAAAATTGAATAGCTTTATCAGTTTGATTACAATTTTCAAGATATCAATATTGATATTTATTGAATCATTTAAATCCTTAATTATTTAGCTGTTATAATCAGAAGGAGAGTGGTGCAGGGATTGTATAGTAAGGGAACATGGTCAGTTGATCCACTAACATAGTACAGACTCAATTCTGGAAAATGCATCAGTAGTGTCATAAATGTCAGTTTGCTGAGAGAGTATAATTTAGATCTTCTTGGTAAATAAATCTTGTGGCCATTAACTGATATTTCCCTCCAGAATTCAGGCGCATACAAATCCTAATTTTACAGCTTGATGCTAAATCAAGGATTATATGCATATGAATTATAGCAATACATGATAAGAATGTTACTTATAATATTGAAGTCCTTTCTTCTGATGTTTATTCTTGTGTCCATGTCTGGATGATGGGCTAGGGTTAGGGTTAGGGCTAAGATGAGATCCAAAGCTGAGTGATTCTGAGGGAACATTGATGAGCAGATTATTGGCATTTATATGCTGCCAGACTTGCTGAAATTTCCGGCACTTTCTGTTTTTCCTAGCACTTAATTGTTACCAAGCTTCTTTTGTGGCATCTCTCACATGCACAATTCTCGCTGTCTAGATATATAGATTAGATTAGATTAGATTAGATTACTTACAGTGTGGAAACAGGCCCTTCGGCCCAACAAGTCCACACCGCCCCGCCGAAGCGCAACCCACCCATACCCCTACATCAACATCTACCCCTTACCTAACACTACGGGCAATTTAGCATGGCCAATTCACCTGACCTGCACATCTTTTGGACTGTGGGAGGAAACCGGAGCACCTGGAGGAAACCCACGCAGACACGGGGAGAACGTGCAAACTCCACACAGTCAGTCGCCTATATAGGGGAAACAAATGCATGAGAACCCCACTGTCTTCAATGTTCCCTTCAAGTTACACACCTGGTAGCCATAGCTTCTTTAATGTGTCTTTAATACCGCTGGATCAAAACTGTGGAAATTCTGAGATCCTATTCTGGTAGTGGCTTCACTACATGGATTGCAATATTTACATACGAACATATGAATACATGAATGAGCAGCAGCAGTAGGTCTTTTGGCCCCTCGAGGTTATTTAAACATTCAACAAGACCATGGCTGGTCTGATAAAAACAAAATACTGTGGATGCTGGAAATCTGAAGCAAACACAGAGTGCTGGAGAAAATCAGGTCTGGCAGCATCTGTGAAGAGAGGAACAGAGTTTTGAGTCTGATATAGAGTCAGAATCATATGAACAGACTCTGCGAACCAACTTGTCTGTGCTGACCAGACATCGCAATCTGACCAAGTCCCATTTACCAGTATTTGGCCAAGATCCCTTTAAACCCTTTCTGTTCAAATACCCATCCAGATGACTTTTAAGAACAAACAGCAAAGAAAATTACAGCACAGGAACAGGTCCTTTGGCCCTCCAAGTCTGCGCCGATCCAGATCGTCTATCTAAACATGTCACATATTTTCTGAGGATCTGTATCCCTCTGCTCATTCATGCATCTGTCTAGATATATCTTAAATGACACTATCGTGTCTGCCTCTACCACCTCCGCTGGCAATGTGTTCCAAGCACCCACCACCATCTGTGGGAAGAACTTTCCACGCATAGCTCCTGTAAATTTTTCCCAGCTCACCTTGAACTCATGATCCTTCACTCTGGGAAAAAAGCTTCTTGCTATTCACTCTGTCTATAACTTTCGTGATTTTGTAGACCCCAATCAGGTCCCCACTCAACTTCCATCTTTCTAATGAAAATAATCCTAATCTATTCAACCTCTCTTCATAGCTAGCACCCTCCATACCAGGCAACATCCTGGACAATCTCCTCTGCACCCTTTCCAAAGCATGTCATGATTCCTAAACATTAAATGTTATAATTCCTTACATATGGAATTGGTGAGGCTTCACCTGGAATCTTGTGTGTAGTTTTGGTCTCTTTATTTGAGGAAGGATGTTCTTGACGCAGTGGGTACAGTGAAGATTTACCAAATTGATTCCTGAGGTGGCAGGACTGACACATGAGGACAGATTGAGTTGGTTAGGATTTTTTCAGAAGAATTGTGTGGGGTGGAATCTCATAGAAATCTATAACATTCCAATAGGACTAGCCAGGTTAGATGCAGGAAGAATGCTCCAGAGTCCAGAGTCAGGAATCTATTTTAAGGATAAGGGCCTCTTAGGGCTGAGATGAGGAGAATTTTCTTTTCACCCAGAGAACAGTGAGCCTGTGGAATTCACTGCCACACGAAGTGTTTGATGTCAAAACATTATCAGTTTTCAAAGAGGAAGAAGAGGTAGCTCTTGTGGCTAAAGGGATCAGTGCACAGTGCCATACAGCACCATGCCTATGCCCTCCACCCCTGCTAATCATGGGAACCATAACAAACTGTTTGTCTTTGAACATGCACAAAAAAGCAGCACAAGGGCAGAAGTACAGTGGAGTTGCAAAATCTGAATGAGGCAGTAATACATAAAAAGGCCAAGCAACGCAGAGGGACTGGGAATATCCAATTAGGTGCAAAGTGATTGTGTGCCAAGAGACCAAATTAAGAGCCCCAAGATGTACCCTGTTTCAATGCATGAGATGGATGTCTGTGCAAAGTGGCCTTGCAGCAGCATTATAATGCACAGAATTGGTGTGTTTCAACATGCAGTACTGTGGTATATGATTCTTCTTCAGAACTGATTGTGGTCTCAACTCCAGGTTCCAGTTTACCCCGATAAACATTGACTCCCTTGTTTGTCAAGTATCTGTCTACTTCTGCCTTAAAAATATGCAATGTTCCTGCCTCCACAGCCCTCTGAGGGAGAAACCTCCAAAGATTCACCACTTTGGACCGGTGAGCCTGACCTCGGTGGTGGGCAAGCTGTTGAAGGGAATCCTGAGGGGCAGGATGTACATGTATTTTGAAAGGCAAGGACTCATTTGGGATAGTCAACATGGCTTTGTGTGTGGGAAATCATGCCTCTCAAACTTGATTGAGTTTTTTGAAGAAGTAACAAAGGTGATTGATGAGGGCAGAGCAGTAGATGTGATCTATATGGATTTCAGTAAGGCGTTCGACAAGGTTCCCCATGGGAGACTGATGAGCAAGGCTGGATCTCATGGAATACAGGGAGAACTAGCCATTTGGATACAGAACTGGCTCAAAGGTAGAAGACAGAGGGTGGTGGCGGAGGGTTGTTTTTCAGACTGGAGGCCTGTGACCAGTGCTGTGCCACAAGGATCAATGCTGGGTCCTCTACTTTTTGTCATTTAAATAAATGATTTGGATGCGAGCATAAGAGGTACAATTAGTAAGTTTGCAGATGACACCAAAATTGGAGGTGTAGTGGACAGCGGGAGGGTTACCTCAGATTACAACAAGATCTTGACCAAATGGGCCAAAGGGCTGAGAAGTGGCAGATGGAGTTTAATTCAGATAAATGTGAGGTGCTGCATTTTAGGAAAGCAAATCTTAGCAAGACTTATACACTTAATGGCAAGGTCCTAGGGAGTGTGGCTGAACAAAGAGACCTTGGAGTGCAGGTTCATAGCTCCTTGAAAGTGGAGTCGCAGGTAGATAAATAGTGAAGAAGGCGTTTGGTATGCTTTCCTTTATTGGTCAGAGTATTGAGTACAGGAGTTGGGAGGTCATGTTGCAGCTGTACAGGACATTGGTTAGGCCACTGTTGGAATATTGCGTGCAATTCTGGTCTCCTTCCTTGGAACAATGTTGTGAAACTTGAAAGGGTTCAGAAAAGATTTACAAGGATGTTGCCAGGTTTGGAGGATCTGAGCTACAGGGAGAGGCTGAACAAGGCTGGGGCTGTTTTCCCTGGAGTGTTGGAGGCTGAGGGGTGACCTTCTAGAGGTTTACAAAATTATGAGGGGCATGGATAGGATAAATTGACAAAGTGTTTTCCCTGGGGTAGGGGAGTCCATAACTAGAGGGCATATGTTTAGGGTGAGAGGGGAAAGATATAAAAGAGACTTAAGGGGCAACTTTTTCACGCAGAGGGTAGTATGCATATGGAGTGAGCTGCTAGAGGATGTGGTGGAGGCTGGTACAATTGCAATATTTAAGAGGCATTTGGGTGGGTGTATGAATAGGAAAGGTTTGAAGGGATATGGGCCGGGTGCTAGCAGGTGGGACTAGATTATGTTGGGATATCTGGTCGGCATGGACAGGTTGGATTGAAGGGTCTGTTTCCATGCTGTACATCTCTATGACTCTATGACTTTCTGAGAGAAAGAAATTCTCATCTTATCCTTAAATATGAGATCCCACATTGATAGTCATTTGGTAGTACAGAATTGCATCACATGATCAAAGTGGTGACGGACATTCTTGGATTCATTGGTCAATGCCTTGGTCAATTAGAGAACTAAACTGCCTCGTTTAAAGTTTAGATAAAGCTTGGACGTTCAACTATGAGCTGTTTAATTGATGCATTCGATATGGCAACACCATGACCAATTAGTGTCCACTTGTCAACCAATCAGAATCCACTTGTAATCATAGCGATATACAGCATGGGAACAGACCATTTGGTCCAAAACATCAGCGCTGACCAGATATCCTAACCTAATCTAGTCCCATTTGTCAGCACTAGGCCCATTTCCCTCTAAACGCTTGCTATTCATATACCTATCCAGATGCCTTTTAAATATTGTAATTGTACCAGCCTCCACCACTTCCTCTGGCAGCTCATTTAATACATGCACCACTCTCTGGGTGGAAAGGTTGCCCTTTACATCCCTTTTAAATCTGTCTTCTCTCACTCTAAACCTATACCCTCTAGTTCTGGGCGCCCCCTCCCCAGGAAAAAGACCTTGGCTATTTATCCTATCCATGCCCTCCATGATTTGCCAATCAATGAGAGCCTTTCTGTGGTTGGAAGCCAAACACTGATATTTCAGGTTATGCTCCTTGAGTGCCAGCCATGTGCACTTAATTCCACAGATATTGGCATTGGACATGTGCCACCCTCTAAGAAACCTCATGGCACATCTCTGATCCACTTACAAGCTTGCCATCATGGTCAGCAGGCCTCAGTTGAGTCACAGGGGACAGCCTTTGCTCATGGGGTTCCCAGCACAGTGGATCAGGGCAGTCTGTGATATCAGTCCAGACCTAGCTTGGTCCATTCAGAGTCAGGGTGCTTCCCTTCATCTTAAGAGGTGAGGAGCCAAATGAATAGGCCACACACCACTGTTGTTGGCACCACCCTATCCAGCACGACCTCCAAAACCCTGCCAACAATGCGGGGCACCGATTTAACCCTGTCAGCCATGGCTAAAAGTCAGCAATCAAACAGGACTGACAGCACTTGTCCATGTGCAGAAGGAGCTGTTTAAAGATGGCTTGGGTGCAAGGGATGCTGGTGAATTCCAGAATATCTGCTCAGGGCTGAGTTGTTTGGTGGACAGCATGTGCTGAGATGGAGAGGAAATCAGAGGTGAGAGAAGCCACAAGGTGTGGCAGGTAACTAGCAAGTGGAGGTTGATGTGATTTGCTGAGAAAACCAACTGGGCCTCATTGTGAGAATTATTCCACACAACTCGACATGACTCGCACTCCACTGAAAACAATATAAGGTTCACCCCGTCCCATTTACATTGGTATTTCTTGAGAATTATCCTGATGAGAACAGGATGAAACACATCAATGAAATTTGTCTTATTTTTCTGGAGTGCTCAAGACTTTATTTTCAAACTGTGTTCCCTCGTTCTAGTCTCTCACACAAGGGGAAATGTTCTTCGCCTATTCAACACTGGCTCAAGGATAGGAGTCAGAGAGTGGGAGTGGAGGGTTGCTTTTCAGACTGGAGGCCTGTGATCAGCAGTCTGCCAGTAGGATCAGTGTTGAGTCCACTGGTTTTCTTCATTTACGGAAATAATTTGGATGTGAACATAGGAGGTATAGTTAGTAAGTTTGTAGGTGACACCAAAATTGGAGGTGTAGTGGACAGTGAAGAAGGTTTCCTCAGATTACAATGGGATCTTGATCAGATGGGCCAATGGATCGAGGAGTGGCAGATGGAGTTTAGTTTAGATAAATGTGAGGTGTTGCATTTTGGAAAGGCAAATCAGAGCAAGGCTTATGCACTTAATGGTCAGGTCCTGGGGACTGATGCTGAAGAAAGAGATCTTGGAGTGCAGGTTCACAGCTCCTTGAAGGTGGAGTTACATGTAGATAGGATAGTGAAGAATGTGTTTGGTATGCTTTATTGGATAGAGTATTGAGTATAGGAGTCGAGAGTCGTGTTGTGGCTGTACAGGAGATTCGTTAGGCCACTTTTGGAATATGTGTGAAATTCTGGTCTCCCTGCTGTGCAAAGGATGTTGTGAAACTTGAAAGGATTCACGAAAGATTTACAAGGTCTTTGCCAGTGCTGGAGGGTTTGAGCTATTGGGGGAGGCTGAATAGACTAGGGTTGTTTCCCTGGAGCATTTTCAGGCTAAGAGGTGACCTTGTAGAGGTTAATAAAATCCTGAGGTGCATGAATAGGGTAGCTAGACAAGGTCTTTTCCCCAGGCTGGGGAAGTCCAAAGTAGAGGGCATATGTTTAAGGTGAGAGGGGAAAAATTTAAAAGGGACCTAAGGAGCAACTTTTTCATGCAGAGGGTGGTGTGTGTATGGAATGAGCTGCCAGAGGAAGTGGTAGAGGCTAGTATAATTACAACATTTGAGAGGCATCTGGATGAGTATATGAATAGGAAGCGTTTAGAGGAATATGGGCCAAATTCTGGCAAATGGGATTAGATTAATTTAGGTTATCTGGTTGGCATGAACGAGTTGGACTGAAGGGTGTGTTTCCATGCTGTACAGCTCTCTGACTCAATGACCTGTCAAATTCTCTCAGGATCCTAAACATTAAAAAGTAAGTCCAAGACTACTACTACCACCTCAGTTCAACTGTGAATAAAAAGAAAAGAAACTTACTTAGCAATTTATACAATCTTAGGATTTCCTAAAGTTCTTCACATTAAATGAAGTATTTTTGAATGTAGGTACCATTGTAATGTAAACGTGCTAGTCAAAGCAGTACACAGTAAAATTCCGGAAGAAAAAACAATTGATAATTGATGGAGGCATAAACCTTATCCAAAGGACTGGGGAAATGTATGTAAAATTCTTCAGTGCTAGAGAATCTTTTGTGATGCCACCTTCAGTTGTACAGCCTTCCCTCAGTACTGCAGAGGAGTGTCAGTCTAGATTATGTGCTCAGATTTCTGGGATGGGAATTGAGCCACGAGCAGCATGGTCTCAGTGGTTAGCAGTGTTGTCTCATTGTGCCAGAGACCTAGTTTAATTTCCAGCCTTGGGTGACTCTCAATGTGGATTTTGCTCATTCTCCCTTTGTTTGAGGGGGTGCTTTCTCCCAAAGTCCAAAAATGTGTAGATTAGGTGGATTGATCATGCTAAAATTGCCAAGGCATTTCTGTGCAGTTAGCCATGAGCCAGGGTAGGGGTGTGGGTCTGGGTGGGATGAACTTGATGGGCCGAATGGAACTGACAAATTATGACCTTGAATGTTAATGAGTGTTAGACAAGGAATAGAGGATTGACTTTACGAAAATAGCTTGAAGCTATTTTTCTGGTGCTCTTCCATGTAATCCCAGATTTAGTTTCATAACTAAAATTTGAGGCCAGAACTGCTGGCTTGCTCATGCAATACAGTAAGTTTCTGTAACTCAGTTTACCATTATTGCAAATTTGGGAGCGTGCCTTTGCCTGTTGTTTCATCCTGGCTATATTATAAACTCGATGACCTGGAGGTGTAGATAAACCCTGTTGCCAAAAAAAGCCTGTTCTTCTTGTTGGGACGTGTCTCCAATTTTGAAAATGAGCAGCTAATTACCATCAAGATTCCTTTTCTTACTGTTTTTCACAGTCTGAAATACAGTTTTCAATTTTAAGGGACAGCACAGGATTCTAGTTAAATGCCTATAAATCAGTGACTGGGAATCAACCTGCAACAAAATCTGCCTAATTCCAGTTTAGATTAGATTACTTACAGTGTGGAAACAGGCCCTTCGGCCCAACAAGTCCACACCGCCCCGCCGAAGCGCAACCCACCCATACCCCTACATCTACCCCTTACCTAACACTACGGGTAATTTAGCATGGCTAATTCGCCTGACCTGCACATCTTTTGAAGTGTGGGAGGAAACCGGAGCACCCGGAGGAAACCCACGCAGACACGGGGAGAATGTGCAAACTCCACACAGAGAGTCGCCTGAGGTGGGAATTGAACCCGGGTCTCTGGCGCTGTGAGGCAGCAGTGCTAACCACTGTGCCACCGTGCCGCCCCTTGTTTAATGAGCCCTTGTGGGGGGAACTGTGTATTCTGCTCCAGGAAAGCAAGTCCGAAGTTTAAGATGTGCTAACCAGGCCACATGCCTCAGATTACAGCACCTTTTCAAATTTAAAACCTATAGATGGTTTTTTTCCCACGTCTGGGGGCAATCTCACCGTTGAAGAGAAGTGAGGATCCAGGAGACTTCTCCGGGAATTTTGTTGGGCCAGGTAGCGGTTGACTGTTCAGTGCAAGTTGGAGAGACACAATCATGTGAGGTCCGATTGTGAAATTTGACAGCACCTTTGCAGTCTCCCAGCTGCTACAGGATCCACCTCCCTCTCATGCACCATGGTGAGAGATACACGAAAGCTGAATTAGACTATTTGCTTTTTGGCAGTGCAGGGTAGGTTGGGTTTGGGGATCCTAGGGGTCGAGATGATTAAAAATGAATAAAGTTGCAATCCCATCATTTTTATAAAAAGCACAATTAAGGAATTGATGACAGTTGCCTTGTGTCTATTTTCACTGTAAAAATTGTTCTGAATTTCTGTCAACCAAGCTAGTATAACCATCTTAATTGATGACTTCCAACGAATGCCCTCCTTAATCTTTGTAGGTGATGAGACAAGTTAGCCACAGAGTTGGGAGTCAGTGTGATGAGGGACAATCTGTTCGGGTATGAACCATCAGAGTATTTCTTTAAATGAAAAGAAGACAAGGCATTAAAGGAATACAGAATTCAGAACTCTGACTTCAGGAAGGGGGAGTTGGATGCAAACAGTTGAAGTTGCAAAACATAACCATGAGAAATAATCCCAGTTTTTAGTAATTAAAAGTAAACAGCTGAGATTTTCTTTCAATAATGGTTTCAAGGTATTTTTTTAATCATGTTACTGCCCTACTTGCTTTGATTACTGCTGAGGTGTCACTTGAATTTGAGAGCTGTACAATGCACTGTTTGATGTAAATGATAGCTGACACAATGAATTACTTCCCAATTTAAGGGTTCATTACTTATTGGATTGTCATACTAAATAAAGTCAAAGAACTATTAGATGTCACACCGTGGTCCAAGTTATTGCTTTTCTATTAGTGAGTGTCGTATTGTGTTCTGCCCCAATTACATTATCAGCAGGAAGATAACAAAAAAAAAGCCATTCGGTTTCCATCCACCCTCAGGTTGAGAGAACAGAAAATCAGCAAGTGGGACATTTCAAACAACTTTACACCTTTGGATGATGAATGTTTGACAGGAGCCAAGGGCTGATTACCCCCTCCTTCTCCATGAAGTAGTGTATGGAGGAACTTCAAAGCAAAGGATTCGTTGCAATGAGATAAATTCTTCTGGAACACTGCTTTTTTTTGGTCATTTTCTGTGCGTTATTGCACAAATTCAAAGAGTGTGCTTCTGAGTGTATGAACGGACTTATGATATTAGTTGATCCTTGGAGTTATAAGGCTGTGCATTCAAACTCAAGACTTGTGGATAGAATCTAGTTGAATGAGTCAACTCTGAGGGTGTGCTGTGCTGGGGTGATGCTAAGTCTCTTTGTATATGGTACTATTTAAAATGAGCAAGAATTCTACTATTTCAGAAGTGAAACTATGAGGTTAGCATGTTTTGTGCTTTAGCTTACATATCATTTTGCAATATTCAGTTGAATGCTATGATTTATAACTCCACTCTGCATGTCTACATCACATCCTGCAACACAGAGAAACCAAATATATGTCAGTAAGGGAAAGGAATTGCTAACCAACCAGCATAAGTGAAGTGAGCAGTCAGCTGTTTGACAGGCCAAACAGTAGTTTTGCATTATCTCAAGCACTACTACTTTTGCAGAGAGTAGGGACTTGGTGCTCTCAGTGTAAAATCAGTATAACAGCCTCCCTTCAGCAGGAATATAAAAGTCAGAATTACTATTTTTTTGCAGTTGTTCAAAAGCAATTCTGTGGAAAGAGCTCTGCTTCCCTTTTGTGGAGAGGACAGACTTGAAACTATATATAATTGATCTGATGGGTATAAATCACTTGTTAAGAAGTACTCCCCTGCCCCCTGGACCTGCCCCTCTATTCCCATTTGACCTTGTCGTCTTGTGCTTTGGCATTCCACATCCTGATACCTACCCACCTGGCATCCTACCACCACACCCCAACCCAGGACCCTAACCACTGATCACATGACTTAGATGGCACGCCAGTCAGAATTCCTCTCAGAATTAAGTGACATCGATTTAAGAGTGAGATGAGGAGGAATTTCTTATCTGAGGGTTGTGAGTCTTTGGAATTCTTGTCACAAAGCTATGGGGATAGAGTCCTTGTGTATGTTTAAGACTGAGCCAGATAAATTCATGATAAGTCGGGAATCAAGGGTGATGGAGAAAGGACAGGAAAGTGGATGTGAGAATTATCCATGATCATGTTGAATGGTGGAGCAGGCTGGAGAAGCCTATTCCTATTTCTTATGTGATCTTATGGACTACTGCTGTCGACCTGGTGCTTAAACAGTTGGCACCTGCCATCTACTTATTGACATTGTATCAATCTGATGCTCACATACCTGTTGCCATTCTCCTTTTAGACAATTTAGATTTCTGGTTTGAGAGGAACCAGATCTTAGTTCATTAATGGGGGGGATCCTTGTATATGAGCTGCGTCAGTGGTGGAAAGAGTGAACTTAATGGTAGTGAATGGGATGCTGATCAAGCAGGATGCTCTATTGTTCTTGATGTCAGTGTGCTTGAATATTAGAGTTGAACTCATCTAGACGTACAGTTTATCACATTCAACATATTCCTTTTAAATGGTGCACAGGCTTTGAAGAGTCTGCAGATGAGTTACTCATTGCAGAATGCATAGCCTTTGTCCTACTTTTTAAATCACAGAATTTATATGGTTGGCCTAATTCAATTTTTGGTCAATAATAGCCTTTAGGATGTAGGCAGTGGGTATTTTAGTATTAGCAATTCGAGTGAATGTCAATAGGAGCTGATCAGATTTTTATTGAAAATGTTCATTGTTTGGCATGCGAGTGGTGTGAATGTTACTTATCATTTACCGACCTAAGATTGTATATTATTCATATCTTGCTGCGTATAGATCATGGACTGCTTCAGTATTTGTGGAGAGTGGAACTGAGTTCTGCAATCATGTGAGGTTACTTCACAGAACGTGCAGTCTGAACTAGTAGGCTTGTGCTTTTTTTCTTTAGACACCTGTGTTTGAATCTAAGCTTGGATTGTCTTTTAAGTGTTATTGCTCCCCTTACTGGGCAAGATTTCTGTGTTATGCTGGCAAATTTGAAGGCAGGGAGCTTGAAAGACCAGCCCAGCCCATGCCTACCTACCCGCCATTGACCTGCCTGAAATCCTGTCATTGTGTGGGCGATGTCAGGTAGTCTGCCTATCCTGGAACTATTGAACCCTTTGAATTAAATGATTAATGACTACTTGCTCCTGGCAGTAAAGGGGTGAGGGTGATGGAAATAGGAAGGATTTAGCTGGTTGCGAGGTGGGGTGGCACCTTCTTTGATAGCTAACTGGACTTGCTGTAGACACTGTTACACCAGGTCATCAAACCTTCCCCATCTCCTTACCGTAACCTGTGCCTAACTTCTTTAACCCAGAACCTCTCTTGCAGAGATGCCTGGCCCTTGGCCCGGTGACATGGCATAATGGCTTAACATCTAATCAGTGGGCAGTAACTGCTGGCATTTCAGAGTTGCTGGACATCTGTTTGGATGTCAGTGTTGGAAGGTGAGATAAGGGTTAAAATCTCATCTTAAAGCAATAAGTGAAACTCCAGGCTGTAAATTGTTGCAAGCGAGCTGTTGGGATTTTCTGAGGGCTCCTCCTCCTGACATTTTAGTTGCTGAGGGGTGGGAGTGGAGGGAGTGGGAAATGCGATGCCACATAAAATCCGGCCCAGTAATGTTGTGCATTTGTTCCTCATATTGATTCTTAAAGTGCTTTCTTAAAGGTTGTAGAAAATGTCAGAGTCTGACAGCACTTTTTAAGAGCATTTTGTTTTCTTCTGTCAGCCAGTTATGGGAATGTGTGAGTGTTCAGGTGGTCACCAGTAATCTACAGTGATGAAGATTATGG
Organism: Chiloscyllium punctatum; assembly: GCF_047496795.1. Classification (NCBI taxonomy): domain Eukaryota; kingdom Metazoa; phylum Chordata; class Chondrichthyes; order Orectolobiformes; family Hemiscylliidae; genus Chiloscyllium; species Chiloscyllium punctatum. Next base: position 123,728,389 of record NC_092739.1, read on the forward strand.
GCAAGGAATAAAGCAGAAGAAATTCAGTTGAGATAAGTTATCAAACAACCATTTTTTTCAGCACTTTTAAATAGACAAATATAAAGTTTGGAAAGACACTTTCTTCTTGACTTAAAAAAGTAATCAAATTCCTAAATGGACCAGTGAGGTCTGTCAGTAGCTAAGGGTTTATTTTCTAGTCTTAGCTTTTATGAAATTTTGTAATTGACATCATTGTGAAATGTAGCGTTTTTGTACCTTTTAAAATCTCCAACTGCACAGCTTTTTATTGTGCCATTGAGTTCCTGTGCAATTAAGGAAATTCACTATCTACACACAGAACTGAAAACTGTTCACTTAATGGAAGAAAAGCTTATCATTTGATTGGAAGTGGGGCTTCAGTAAGTCGGGGTGGGGAGAAAAAAACTCCAGGTGCAATTTAGTGTTAGAATTCAATCTTTGTAAACATATTATTTTGTCACTGCTCTTCCAATTTTCTTTTCTTTGTCTTCTGAAAAAAGTTGAGTATGATTCATAGAATCCCAGAATTTTACAAAGCAGAAGGAGATCACTCAATCCGTTGAGTTTGTGCTTACTGTTTTGAAAGTCATTCCAGTAAGTCAATCTGCTTTGGTCCTTCCTTCAGATATTTGTCCAAAACCTGTTTGGATCTGTATTTGCCAACCTACAAGATCATAAGACCATAAGAAATCGGAACAGGAGTAGGCTGTTTAGTCCCTTGAGGTAAAAACAATAACTGCAGATGCTGGCAACCAGATTCTGGATTAGTGGTGCTGGAAGAGCACAGCAGTTCAGGCAGCATCCAAGGAGCAGCAAAATCGACGTTTCGGGCAAAAGCCGAAAATCAGGAATAAAGGCAGTGAGCCTGAAGCATGGAGAGTTGAGTCTGTTCTGCCATTCAATAGGATCATGGCTGATTTGACATTCCTCACATTCACTTTCCTGTATTTTCCCTGTAACCCTTGATTCCTGTACCAGCCTAGATTCTAACAATCTCAGCCTTAAGCATACACAAAGACTCAACCCCACAGCTCTCTGTGGCAAGAAGTTCAACAGACTCAGAACCCTGTCAGAGAAGAAATTCCTCCTCATCTCAGGCTTAAATTAATCCCTCTTTATTCTGACACTTTTCCCTCTGGTCCTCAACTCTGCCATGAGAGGAACCATCCTCTGAGCCTTTGCTTTGTCAGACCTTTAAGAATCCTACATGATTCAATGTGATCACCTCTCATTCTTCCAAACTCCAGTGAGTAGTCTTAACCTGTTTATCCTTTACTTAGGAGACATTCCCTCCATACCAGGGATTATTCTAGTGAACCTTCTCTGAACTGACTGCAATGAAACAATACTTTTCCTTAAATAAGGGCTAAAAACTGCTCATAGTACTCCAGATGTGTTCTCACCAGTACCCCGTACAGTTGCAGTGAGACTTGCCTACTCTTAGACTCCAACCATGTTGAAATAAGGACCAGCATTCCAATAGCAAGTAACTGCTTTTCAGTCATCGGAATGTTTTCTTAATATTGCATTCTTTTTTAACCAGTTACTTCAAATCTGTGCCCTGTTTATCCAAGCTTGAGCTATTGGAAAGAGTTTGGCCTCAATTTTCATTGCTGATAGAAATGTACAGAGTCGGGAGAAATCCTTGTCTACATTAAAAAGGACACCCTACACTTTGGATTTTTGGTCTGGGATGAGGCGGGCTCGATTAGGGGTCAGAACAGGTGATCTTTGAAGAGCCTAATCACCAACCTATTTTTACCCCTTCTCTTCATTGAATAGGCTCAAGAAAAACGTTCCTCAGCCTTCACCCACCACTGCTCCCCATCACCACTGACGCTCTCCATTACTCACCCATGAAGCCATGCAATAAAATGCTGTTTGGCTATACCATATTTGTCTTTATGCCAACCTAGTGCCAACTCCCACCCACCACCATTTCCACCTTCACCTACCCAACCAACCCATTGAATGTTCTTGATTCAAAAAGCTCAGCAGGATGCAGGACAAAGCTGCCATCCTGATTGGCATCAGTTATGATTCAAATTATCAGATTAACCATGATCTCATTGCATTGAAGAGCAGACTTAATGGGTTCAATACCATACTAGTCTTGTAAATAGACAGTCTGATACTTGCATTCCTGATGAAGGGCTTTTGCCCAAAAAGCCAATTTTCCTGCTCCTTGGATGCTGCTTGACCTGCTGTGCTTTTCCAGCACCATGCTCATGATTCTAATCTCCAGCATCTGCAGTACTCAATTTTGCGTATTCTGATCCTTGCAGTTATGTGTAGACACGTAGATACTCATTGATATTTTTTGAGAGGTCAAACCTTCTTGATGAGTCATTGTGATTGGGATACTTCAAGAGATTCATGCGTGTACAATCTTCTCCATAGAAAATAATCCCAAAATATACTTACTCCATTGCCCAATCGTTTATTCTTGACACACAAACCACAAGATTGTCTATATCCATGCCCAAAGCATACTTGATCCTTAACTTGTATGAGGATGATATTTGCAGTGATATGTCAACTCTCCGAAGGGGAATCCTCACATACCCATTCAAAACGCACTGAGAGCAGACCTGCTCTTACCTGGATAAACACCATACTTTGTGTTCCACACTGCAGAATGCCATTGTAATGGAGGTAGCAGAACATATAGATAGCTAGCTGCCTCCAGGAACCAGGCATGGATGAATGACTGCCTCAATCCTGTTCCCTCAGACAGGAGAGATGTTGCATCCAGGTGCAGAACTTGCAATTCCTGACAAACCTTCTCCAATGCTGAGACACTGCTTCATGGCAAAAATTGGGACATTTTTCTTTATGGGACATTCTCATAACTTAACTCAATTCTGTCATCTCTCCTTTGCTCTAAGACAAAGAAATCCAGCCTCTCAGGTCCATCCACATAACCGTACTTCCTCATCATTGGAACAAGATCTCACCTTTACCAACTCCAAATACCTCATATCCTCCCTGAAGAGTGGTGCTGAAATTGAATGCAACATTACAATTGTAGCTGAACTAATGCCTTTTGTTCTGTGAACCTAACCTTTTGGCATTTACTTTGTGTGAGATTCTAACTTCTTTGAAAGAGATCCCCTGACACAGAGATCGTAGGAGACCCTAACCTTCAATTATCAACACTAGGATCTCATATGTTTTATTTTTCCCTTGTTCGCCTGTTCTGCCGTCTTCAAAGACTTGCGCATAAACATCCTTAGGTCTGTATCTGAACTCCATTTAAAATTTAAATTGAATTAAAATTTTAAAATTAGGCATGTAATCCTTCCAGTGAAAATGTGTTATCTCAAACATTTTTGCTCAGTTGTTCAACTGTTCGTCCTACCAGCATGTCTGTTGCTGACTGAAAACTGTTGCTAAAGTTCGCACTGCTCTGTGCACTTCCAAGATTTGTCTCATCTACTGACTTCTAATTGCATTTTGCACCCTGAATGCAAATCATTAATGCTGATGAAAATCACAACACAAAATCAACCACTGTGCTGCTGCATTTACAGTTTTAGGCAAGCATGTTCTTTAAAAACATTTTGCCCTCAGCAATTGCATGCTTGTCCTAATGGGTGTCAATTTTCTCTTGAATTATTGTGTCATGACCATCCATAATGCGTTACCTCAAGGAATCTCCACATACGTTGTGTGAATAATCTATTTGTAAGTGGTCTAATTTTTTTTAAAAGTCCAGCAGCAGAGCTTCAGATAAAGATTAGTTTATTACAAAATACTGCTGTAAGTTACTGGTATTAAAGTTACAAACCAAGTATATATAAAGCATTGATCAGATGGACTAATGGGCCAAGAAGTGGCAGATGGAGTTTCATTTAGATAAATGTGAGGTGTTGTATTTTGGTAAGACAAGTCAGTTTCCTGAAGAAGGGCTTATGCCCGAAACGTCGATTCTCCTGCTCCTTTGATGCTGCCTGACCTGTTGCGCTTTTCCAGCAACACATTTTAAAGCTCTGATCTCCAGCATCTGCAGTCCTCACTTTGTCCAAGTAAGACAAATCAGGGCAAGACTTACACAGTTAATGGTGGGGCTCTGGGGAGCACTGCTGAACAAGGAGACTGAGGGGTGCAGATACATTTCTTCCTTGAAAGTGGAGTCAGATGTAGACAGGGTGGTGAAGAAGGCATTTGGCATGCTTGCCTTCATTGGTCAGCTCATTGAGTATCGGAGTTGGGACATCTAACTTTCCAAACATTGACTGGGACTGCCATAGTGTTAAATGTTTAGATGGAGAGGAATTTCTTTAGTGCGTACAAGACAATTTTCTGATTCAGTATGTGGATGTACCTACTAGAGAAGGTGCAAAACTTGACCTACTCTTGAGAAATAAGGCAGGGCAGGTGACTGAGGTTTCAGTGGGGGAGCACTTTGGGGCCAGTGACCATAATTCTATTCATTTTAAAATAGTGATGGAAAAGGATAGACCAGATCTAAAAGTTGAAGTTCTAAATTGGAGAAAGGCCAATTTTGACGGTATTAGGCAAGAACTTTCGAAAGCTGATTGGAGGCAGATGTTCGCAGGTAAAGGGTCTGCTGGAAAATGGGAAGCCTTCAGAAATGAGATAACAAGAATCCAGAGAAAGTATATTCCTGTCAGGGTGAAAGGGAAGGCTGGTAGGTATAGGGAATGCTGGATGACTAAAGAAATTGAGGGTTTGGTTAAGAAAAAGAAGGAAGCATATGTTAGGTATAGACAGGATAGATCGAGTGAATCCTTAGAAGAGTATAAAGAAAATAGGAGTATACTTAAGAGGGAAATCAGGAGGGCAAAAAGGGGACATGAGGTAGCTTTGGCAAATAGAATTAAGGAGAATCCAAAGGGTTTTTACAAATATATTAAGGACAAAGAGTAACTAGGGAGAGACTAGGGCCCCTCAAAGATCAGCAAGGTGGCCTTTGTGTGGAGCCACAGAAAATGGGGGAGATACTAAACGAATATTTTGCATCAGTATTTACTGTGGAAAAGGATATGGAAGATTATTGACTGTAGGGAAATAGATGGTGACATCTTGCAAAATGTCCAGATTACAGAGGAGGAAGTGCAGGGTGTCTTGAAATGGTTAAAGGTGGATAAATCCCCAAGACCTGATCAGGTGTACCCGAGAACTCTGTGGGAAGCTAGAGAAGTGATTGCTGGGCCTCTTGCTGAGATATCTGTATCATCGATAGTCACAGGTGAGCTGCTGGAAGACTGGAGATTGGCAAGCGTGGTTTAAGAAGGGCGGTATAGACAAGCCAGGGAACTATACACCAATGAGCCTGATCTCAGTGGTGGGCAAGTTGTTGGAGGAAATCCTGAGGGATAGGATGTACATGTATTTGGAAAAGCAAGGACTGATTAGGGATAGTCAACATGGCTTTGTGCATGGGAAATCATGTCTCACAAACTTGATTGATATTTTTGAGTAAGTAACAAAGAAGATTGATGAGGGCAGAGCAGTAGATGTGATCTACATGGACTTCAGTAAGGCGTTCGACAAGGTTCCCTATGGAAGACTGATAAGCAAGGTTAGATCTCACGGAATACAGGGAGAACTAGCCATTTGAATACAGAACTGGCTCAAAGGTAGAAGACAGAGGGTGGTGGTCGAGGACTGTTTTTCAGGTTGCAGGCCTGTGGCCAGTGGAGTGACACAAGGATCGGTGCTGGGTCATTTACATAAATGATTTGGATGCGAGCATAAGAGGTACAGTTAGTAAGTTTGCAGATGACACCAAAATTGGAGGTGTGGTGGACAGCGAAGAGGTTACCTCAGATTACAACAGGATCTGGACCAGATGGACCATGGGCTGAGAAGTGGCAGATGGAGTTTAATTCAGATAAATGCGAGGTGCTGCATTTTGGGAAAACAAATCTTAGCAGGACTTATACACTTAATAGTAAGGTCCTAGGGAGTGTTGCTGAACAAAGAGACCTTTGAGTGCAGGTTCATAGCTCCTTGAAGGTGGAGTCACAGGTAGATAGGATAGTGAAGAAGGCGTTTGGTATGCTTTCCTTTATTGGTCAGAGGAGTTGGGAGGACATGTTGCTGCTGTACTGGATATTGGTTAGGCCACTGTTGGAATATTGCGTGCAATTCTGTTCTCCTTCCTATCGGAAAGATGTTGTGAAACTTGAAAGCGTTCAGAAAAAGTTTATAAGGATGTTGCCAGGATTGGAGGAATTGAGCTGTAGGGAAATGCTGGGGCTGTTTTCCCTGGAGCGTTGGAGGCTGAGGAGTGACCTCATAGAGGTTTACAAAATTATGAGGGGCATGGATAGGATAAATAGGCAAAGTCTTTTCCTTGGGGTGGGGGAGTCCAGAACTAGAGGGCATAGGTTTAGGGTCAGGGGGAAAGATATAAAAGAGACCTAAGGGCCAACTTTTCCATGCAGAGGGTGGTACATGTATGGAATGAGCTGCCAGAGGATGTGGTGGAGGCTGGTACAATTGCAACGTTTAAGTGGCATTTGGATGGGTGTATGAACAGGAGGGGTTTGGAGGGATATGGGCCAGGTGCTGGCAGGTGGGACTAGATTGGGCTGGGATATCTGGTCGGCATGGATGGGTTGGACCAAAGGGTTTGTTTCCATGCTGTACACCTCTATGACCCTATGACTCTATCTGTTGTGGCTGTACAGGTTAGGCCTGTTTTGGAATACTGCATTCACTTCTGATCCCTTGCTGTAGGAAAGATGTTGTGAAACTTGAAAGGATTCAGAAAATATTTACAAGGATTTTGCCAGGGTTGGAGGGTTTGAGCTATAGGGAGAGGCTGATCAGTCTGGGGCTATTTTTCCTGGAGCGTCGGACGCTGAATGGTGACTTTATAGAGGTTTATGAAAGGCTTATAAAAGTGTAAATAGCCAAGATCTTTTTCCCAGCGTCGGGGAATCCAAACCTATAGGGCATAGCTTTAATGTGAGAGGGAAAATATTTAAAAAGGTGCCTGAGCAGAACTGTTTCATGCAGAGGTGGTGAGTGTTTACAATGAGGACGTATTGGAGGCTGATACAATTATGACATTTAAAAAGCATCAGGATGGGTACATGGCTTGGAAGTGTTTGAGGGATATGGGCCAAATACTAGCAAATGGGACTAGATTAATTTGGAATATCTGGTCAGCACTGCAGAGTCCAACCGAAGAGTCTATTTGCTATAAATTCTGTGTTTTATGATCCTGTTCCACAGTTACCTGATGAAGGCACAGTGCTCCGAAAGCTCATGCTTCTAAATGAACCTGTCGGACTGTAACCTGATGTTGTGCACTTCCTAGCTTTGAGAAGGTAGTGCTAGTTATGTGAGATAATAGCTCAAAATGTAATGCTGAAATTGCATTAAGCGTCAAATTGACAATGTCAAACAATCCTTCAAACAATCATAGAGAGTTGCACAGGTTGGCACAAGGCCCTGAGGTCTAGTGTCTCATAGATTTGTGTCTGTGCCTAAATAGTCAATGAAACTTGTACCTCTTGTCATTAGTTGTCTCTTGTTATATAAAACAAATATCTATTTTTGTTAAGGTAAAGTCACCGTTGTCCAAGAGGACCATAGGGCTTCTCTGTCATTGGAGAGAGAGGTGACTGGTGGTGACTTTAACCTGATAGTCACCAACCTCAGGTGAGAGATGAGGTTGAAAAGGCAGGACCTTTAGCTGATATGGGAACCTTGGTAAGATTCAACACTTATTAGATAGGTCCGTGGACTCAGCATGGAAAGGAGGATTCCCCATCAGGAGCTGTTCAACCTTTTCTTATGACTGTTTAGAAGAGTTCGAAAGGATATTCAATGGTAACACTATACACCAACAGCAAGCTGCCTGCTTTTAGTAATCCAGAGATCAACATGATATGGTTATCAGTGATAAGCTCTTTTGTTGAAATACCTCAGGCAAAAACAGTAGAGAGATTCAATTCAACCTTTCAGAAAATGGAAACATTCTGAGGTCCAGTGGGTTTTCCACTATAAGAACATTACTGTTTTAAGAAAACAGAGACTATCAGACAGCAGCTGAATACAGAATCCAACTAGCAGTCAGTAGCATTTATGGGAGCAGCAGCAGGGCAAAAGCAGAAGTCCAGAAGGAAACCTTGTTCTGCAGAGATAGTCAATAATGCAGGAAAAACTGTGTGGATTAAGAAGATCAGTTTTGGATATCTTTCTGAATTTTATTTAAAGGGACAACAGGTAAATTTAATGAGGCTAGATTGACTGGCTCATCTCTTGAATAATGGTACAATATTGACTGTTCTCCAATCCTCTGGTATCTCTCCTATTGCCAAAGGGCAATTGAAAATTATTGCCAACGCCCTGCTATTATCTCCCTTGTCTCACTCAACAGCCTTGAATAGTTTTCACTTATCAAGGATTTATGAGATTTATCTCATTTTTAGCTTGCCAGATCTCTCAGAACCACCTTGTCTGTGTTAATTTATATAGTTATATCACAATCTTCCCTGATTTCTATACCCACATAGCCCTCTCATTAGTGAACAACAACACCAAGTATTCATTTACAACCCTGCCTACATCCTCCACTCTACATATGAATTACCATTCTAGCCCTAGTTATTGTTTTACCCTTAGTTTATTTGCAAAATAACTGAGCATTTTACTTTATTTTACTTATCATTATTCTTTCACACTGCCTTTTTGCTCTCCTATTTTCCTTTTTTAAGTGTCTCCTTGCCCTTTCCGTACTCCTCAAGGGTTTCTGCTGTTCTGAGCCCACAGTACCTGCAATAAGCCTCCCATTTACTCTTTACCTAAACCTGTACATCCCTTGATATCCAACGTTCACAGAATTTGTTGGTCCCCACCTTTTGTCTTTATTGGAACATTTTGACCCTGTACTCTCCTTATTTTCTTCTTGAATGTGTTCCACCATTCTGACACAGATTTTCTTAAATGTACCTGTCCCAGTTCACTCTGGCTAAGTCATATCTGATCTTATGGAAATCGTCTTCCTCATTTTAGAGCTTGGATTTCAGTCCTATCCTTCTCTTTTAACATGACAATCTTTAATCAAACTTGATTGCTGTTGGCAAATTGCCCCATCACTGATACTTAAACCAGTTGCCTTCAATATCTAAAATGCTTGTGTGTTTGGAAGGTGCTGTCTAAGGACCTTTAGTGAATTTCTTCTGTGGATCTTGTAGATAGTACACACTGCTACTATCGAGCGTTAACAGTGGAGGGAGTGATGCCAGTCAGGTGGGCTGCTTTTTCCTGGAAGATGTCAAGCTTCTTGAATGTTGTTGGAGTTACGCTCATCCAATCAAATGAGGTATTCGGTCACACTGTTGACTTCTGTCCTGTTGATGATGGACAAGCGAGTCAGGAGGTGAGTTACTTGCTGCAGGATTTCAAGCCTTTAGCCTGCTCTTGTAGTCACTGTGTTTATGTGGTGAGTCCAGTTGAGTTTCTGGTAACTCCCAGGATCAATAGTAACTCCTAGGATATTGATAGTGGGGAATTCAACGATGGTGATACAAATGGAAGTTATGGGGCAATGGTTACATTTTGTCTTGTTGGAAATGAATTTCGCCTGGCATTTGTGTCATTAGAATGCTACTTGCCACTTGTTAGCCCTAAGCTGGCTATTGTCCAGATCTTATCACATTTGGGCATGGACTAATTGTGAATGATGCTGAATATTATGCAGTCACCACTTAGGTGGATGTAAAAGAACTAGCCAACATTTATCACTGAATAAACATTAGTGATGAGTCCTGGTAATCTCAGGATCTGCTCTTTCCATGCACCAGTTGAAAATAAACTGGATGAAAGTACATAACTACAGAAGTTGAAGTCCTGAGATTTTCAAAAATTAAAGTGTTAGATAAATTATTACCCAACAAATGCACACTATGATTCCATACCAATTTTTCTTTGTACTACTACCCAGAGTTAAAGAAAAACTCCCCAGGCTTCTTTAATGAACATAAAATAATTTGTTCATTGCAAACAAAAACATTTTAAAACAGGTGGTAAACACTGGTTAACACCTAGGCTGATCTAGAGTTAAACTATATCCTCTTAATCCCAAACACAGGCACATTCACACAATACAAAAAGATATGTCTCTGCGGAGATGATGATTTTAATAAAGATAGCAAAATTAATAAGAGCTCTTGTTGATCCTCTAACCTGCGCCCTGATGTTCTGTGCATTGTGATTGCTGTTGGTGCACAAAACAGCATTGACTTCTTGTTCCAGAAGTTGCTATCATGCATGGGCCTTGCAGCCTGTTCAGCTGGTAAAACAATTAGAGGGAACATTGCTTCCAGACCCCTTGCCAACAGCAAAGCATAGAATGTGATGATTTCTCCTGTGTATTGAATTTCCTGCAATATAACCAAACTGATGACAGCTATGGGCTGATGGTAGATGTCCAGCTCTGTTTGGAGTCAACCTAGATTTGGGTCTTTAGAGCATGGTCACAGTACAACTTTTCAGGTTTCATAAGTGAGTCAGAAATACTGGTATTTGGAAAGTGTGTCAAGTTCCTAATAACTTTAGCTGAGAAAAGGATTTTGGAGAAGGTTTTGCAGCTTGTGGTCTTCTTTATTCATTGCTTGCTGGACTTGTAAAACAGAATTCCAAATCCAGGAAGGTTTGTGAGTCACTTATTGCCTTGAAAGTTGTGTATTCCTGCTTTCTCAAGTCATCTAATTTTGTGTTTGCAGTACATATTAAACTGTTGGACTCACTCCTTGATGAAACCCTGTTCAATACAGATATTGTATCCAAACCATTCAGATCTTCCAATTTTTCCCTAAGCCCATCAATGTCGTGCTGCTGCTTGAAGGTCTTTGAAGATTTTGTTAACCATTTTATTGGTTGATAGGGCTTCCTTCTAAAAGCTATCCATAAAGATGGAAGCTGTAATGAGCTGAAAGATCAAAGTCAACAGGTCTTTGAAGCTGGGCAAGTTCTACTGAAGAGAAATCCCAATGATTGACCTCAACAGGAGGAACTGTGGTCAGATAACAAGCCAAAATTGTCCTTGGTCAGGGAGGGTTGTGTGACCAAAGTAAATTAACAGTGAAAAGGAATTAATGGCAAAAAGAAAGGGAATAGTTTGGTTTAGGTTTAACTGCTCATTCAGGTCATTTTTTTTGTGCAAAATGTAGCAGTGATATTTGTGAACAGAAAATGCATTTACCTTTCAAAGCAGGAGAGTGGAGGTTTGAATTCAAGGGAATATGTTAAAAGTAATGCAGCACATGTTGTTTCTAGTCATAGTGAGACAGTTGGAAGATTTTACAAGCATGATTCTACACGTCTTATGCACTGTCAGGAAATCAAGGCTAAATTCGGGTTACTTGGGGATTTTAATTTTCCTAACTAGACCATTAAAGACTTAGAATGGGTGGAATTTAAGTACGTTCAGGAAAGTTCCCTTAAACAGTGTAAAGAGGGTCCTACTCGGGAAGGGCCAAACCTCGAACTACTCTTGGGAATTAGGGCAAGACAAGTGACTGAGGTGATAGTAGGGAGCACTTTACGACCACAGTTCTATTAATTTTAAAACAGTTATGGAGAGGGACAAAACTGGTCCACGGGTTCAAGTTCTAAATTGGGCCAAGACAAATTTTGATGGATTAATTCAGGAGCTTTCAGGGATTGATTGGAGTAGTTTGTTTGCACGGCAGAAGGGACCTTTGGCAAGTGGGAGGCCTTTAAAAGGGAGATAGATAGAGTTCAAGGTCTACATGTTCCAGTGAGGGTGAAAGGCAAGATTGACAGGAGTAGAGAATCCTGGATGACAAGAGATATTGAGGCTTTGACCAGAAAAAGGAGGTATGGCTCAGGTACATGCAGCTGGGATCAAGGGAATCCCTGGAGGTATGTAGGGGATATAGGAGTTTACTGAAGAAGGACATCAGGAGGGCAAGAAGGGGTCACGAAATAGCTTTGGCAGTAATGATTGGGGTGAATCCAAAGAGGTTCATTAACTATATTAAAGGAAAAAGAATAACTACAGAGAAAATGTGTAGAACCTCCGGAGATGGATGAGGTCCTCAATGAATATTTCTCCTCTGTGTTTACTATGGAGAAAGACATGAAGACTTGGGAAGTTGGTGGTCAGTCCATATCAAGTAGCAGAGATATTAGATGTATTAGAATGTACCAAGGTGGATAAATCTCTTAGTCCTGACTAGATATATCCAAGAGCATGGTAAGAGGATAGAAAAGAAATTGTAGGGGCCTTGGCTGATATGTTTACACCATTATTAGCCATAGATGAGTTCTCAGAAGATTGGAGGGTGGCAAATGTTGTGCCCTTATTCAACAAAGCATCCTTGGATGCTTCCTGACTGGCTGTGCTTTTCCAGTACCACACTCTTCAACTCTGCTCTCTAGCATCTGCAGTCCTCTGTTTCTCCATGAGAATATACAAGGCATGATTAGTAAGTTCACAGATGACAATATTGTGGACAGTTAGGAAGATTATCAGAAATTGCAGCAGCACCTTGATCAGCTGGGGAAGTGGGCTGAGAAATGGCACATGGAGTTTAATATAGATCAGTGTGAGGTCTTGCATTTTGGAAAGTCAAATCAAGATAGAATTGGTGAATGGTGGGGCCTTAAGGAGTGGACTGGAATAAGAGATCTCAGAGTTCTGGTGCACAGTTCTCTGAAGGTGGAATCACAGGTAGACAGGGTAGTGAAGAAGACTTTTTATACACTGGCCTTCATCAGTCGGGTATAGAGTAGAGAAGTTGGGAATTAATGTTGCAGTTGTACAGGATGTTGATGAGGCTGCAGTTGGAGTATTTTGTTCAGTTTTGGTCACCTTGCTATAGGAAGGATATTATTAAGTTGGGAAGAGTGCAGAAGAAATTTACATAGGTGTTGGTTGAACTCAATGGTCTGAGTTATAGGGAGAGGTTAGACAAGCTAGGACTATTTTCTTTAGAGCATAGAAGACTGAGGGGGGATCTTATAGAAATATATGAAACTGTGAGAGGCATGGATAGGGTGAACACACTCAGTCTTTTTCGCATTGTTGGGGAATCAAGAACTAGAGGACATCTGTTTAAGGTTAGAGGGGAAAGAATAAAAGGGAACCTGAGGAGCAAAGTTTTTACACAGAAGATGGCACGCATATGGAATGAGCTGCCAGCAGAAGTGGCTGAAGCGGGTACATTAACAATATTTAAAAGACATTTGGACAAATACACGGATAGGATATGGGCCAGGTGTGCAGAAATGGGGTTAGATTGGCATGGACCAGTTTGGGCCATAGGCCCTGTCTCCATGCTGTAGGACTCTATGGCTGTACCTCTATCACAGAGCCTGCAGTGGTTCAAGAAGGCAGCTTATTCACCACTTTCCCAATGGAAACTAAGGATAGGCAATAAATACTGGCCAGCCAGCGACATCCACATCCCACAGATGAATAAGAAAACAAATGAAGGGTGGACAAAGACTGACATGCAGATGTAAGGTCCATGTAAATATGTATGCAGAAATTGAAATTTTATTTCTAAAGTTTTGCGAACCCTGGAACATGTGGCTGTCTAGCATTAACTTTAACCCTTGTTAAACTGTGGGAGCTGGATTTAAATATTTGATTAATGTGTGCTTCACCCCCACGCCACACCAAACCTCTGAAGAGGATCTCACCCCCTACCCTGTCTTTGTAACCCTGCATTTCCCTTGGCTAATCCACCTATCCTGCACATCCCTGGACTCTATCGGCAATTTAGCATGGCCAATTCACCTAACCTGCACATCTTTGTACTGTCGGAGGAAACCAGAGCACCTGGATGAAACTCATACAGACACCGCGAGAATGTGCAAACTCCACACAGACAGTTGCCCGAGGCTGGAATCAAGCCCAGATGTCTGGCACTGCAAGGCAGCAGTGCAAACCAGTAAGCTGCTGTGCCCCCCTCTTGTTGTAAATGTGGGGTCCAAATTTGAGAGCGAATACCAGGGAACTAAGAAAGGATGACATGTCAAACTCCTTAAATAAGAAACAGCAAGTCCTTGTAAATCAAAAATTAGCCAAAATTAAGTGCAGTAACTTCTTTTCTCAAGAATATCCTATTTGTGAACAATCAATTTAAACAGCTGTTGTCCATCAATTATCTGGTTTACAATATCTTGTGGCAAAATTGAATAATTCCTGGATACTTCACCTATACATGGCAAATTTCAAATGTAGGTAAACTTACTATCAAGTCTTAGCTCCTATCAGAAACAACTATTGGTTTGCCTCTCTATTTCTTTAAGTCACTGAGAAAAGCCAGGCTGCATTTCATCTTGTCCATTCACAACTGTGCAGCAATCTTATCTCTGTAATCATGTCAAGTCGGATAAATCCCAGACTCTGTTCCAGCGATTACCCTCCTTTGGATCCTCCCCAGCAATCTCCTGTTTGTTATGGGTCATGCCGTCATGTGCCTTGGCACCACATGCAGGACGTCTTTCCCCATATCCTAATAACTCTCCTCCATTATTGCTCACTTTTCAACAAGCTTTGTTCATCTCCTAATTTCACTTGCTTTAACTCCACATTTTTTTTCACTTGATCTTGTGAAGTATTTTGGGATGATCCGATGCAAAAGAGGCCATTTTAAATTAATCTTGTTGATATCACAAAGTAGAAAATGTGTTGTTGGAAAAGCGCAGCAGGTCAGGCAGCATCCAAGGAGCAGGAGAATCGACGTTTCGGGCATGAGCCCTTCTTCAGGAACACATTTTTCAGCTCGGATCTCCAGCATCTGCAGTCCTCACTTTCTCCCATAAAAATTGTTAGGCAAGGCAAAATGGCTACAAATTTGTACAATACTTTTGTAGCCATTTTTCTATTTTTCAGGATGCCCTCAAAAAAAGGTGCAAAGTTGAAGGAAATTAAAGAAATAAAAAAAAATTTTTATATTAATATTGAGATCCTCAGCATTTCTTCCTTTCCATAAAGAGAATTTCTACCTGACGTGAATCTTCATTTTCCTTTTTAATATTGCCACAGAGATAAGTTTTAGATCTTTTGATAATTGTTTTACAGTATTATGAATCCTCTGTAACTGATCACCTTTGGTATGCTTTGTGAATATAAATGCTTGTCTGCATTGTACCTTTGGCAAAAACAGTTTGATTTCTTTAAACTGTTGAATCCATGTCGTACATTTTAATGACATTGGTTTTCATATGGAAACTCTAAGAGCATGGAGGCTTTGGAGCAAAGTTGAGAGTGTGGTGCTGGAAAAGCACAACAGGTCAGGCAGCATCCAAGGAGCAGGAGATCGACATTTCGGGCATAAGCCCTTCATCAGGAATGAGGCTTGTAGGTCGGGCTGAGAGATAAGTGGGAGGGGAGGTGGGGTGGGGTTGGGGCAAGGTGGCTGAGAAAGCAATAGGTGGATGAAGGTGAGGGAGAAGGTGATAGGTCAGAGGGGAGAGTGATGATGGGTGTGGAAGGTGGTGCCAAGTTGGAAGTTTGGCATTGGGATAATGTGGGGGGAGGGGAAATGAGGAAGCTGTTGAAATCCACATTTAGCCCATGGGGTTGCAGGGTCCCAAGGCGGAATATGAGACGTTCTTCCTCCAGGCGTTGGGTGGTAACGGTTTGGTGGTAGAGGAGGTCCAGGACCTGCATGTCCTTGACAGAGTGGGAGGGGGAAGTGAAGTGGTCAGCCATGGGGCAGTGGGGTTGGTGGGTGCAGGTGTACCAGAGATATTCTCTGAAACGATCCTGTCTCCCCGATGTAGAGGAGACCAAATCGGGTGCAACGGATGCAGTAAATGACCGGTAGAGATACAGGTAAATTTCTGATGGATGTGGAAGGATCCCCTGGGGCCTTGGTCAGAGGTGAGGGAAGTGGTGTGGGTACAGGTTTTGCATTTCCTGCAGTGGCAAGAAAAGGTACCTGGAGTGGGTTGTGGGCTAGTGGGGGTGTGGACCTGATGAGGGAGTCACGGAAGGAATGGTCTTTTTGGAATGCTGATAGGAGTGGGTAGGCAAATATATCTCTG
The DNA here is from genome assembly GCF_047496795.1 of Chiloscyllium punctatum. Taxonomy (NCBI): domain Eukaryota; kingdom Metazoa; phylum Chordata; class Chondrichthyes; order Orectolobiformes; family Hemiscylliidae; genus Chiloscyllium; species Chiloscyllium punctatum. Next base: position 123,744,400 of record NC_092739.1, read on the forward strand.
GTGGTGGGGTCCATTTGGAGTTGGTGGAAGTGGCAGAGGATGATGTGTTGTGTGGGGAGGTTGGTGGGGTGGAAGGTGAGGACCAGGGCCGTTCTATTCTTGTTGCATTGGGAGGCGTGAGGTTCAAGGGTGGTGATGCGTGAAGTGCAGGAGATGTGCTGGATGGCATCATTAACCACGTGGGAAGGGAAGTTGTGATCATGGAAGGCCATCTGGGAATTTCTGAGGTGGAATTGGTCATCCTGGGAACAGATGCGGCAGAGGCAGAGGAATTAGAAATGATGGCATTTTTACAGCAGGTAGTGTGGGAGGAGGTGTAGTCTACTTGGCTGTGGGTGTCAGTGGGTTTGTAGTGTATGTGGTTAGTCAGTTGCCAGAGACGGTGATGGAGAGGTCCAGGAAGGGGAGGGAGGTTGCCAAGATGGTACAGATGAATCTGACGTTGGGGTGGGCGGTGTTGGTAAAGTTGATGAACTGTTCAACCTCCTTGTGGGAGCATGAGGCAGTGCTGAAACAGCCATCGATGTAGTGGAGGAACAGTTGGAAGGTGGTGCTGGTGTAACTGCTGAAGATGGACTGTTCCATATATCCGACAAACAGGCAATTAGAGCAAATCTGCACACATGAAAAATGGATGCATTTTGATCTGGAGATAGGATGTGGAATTTCAACTCCCATCATAAGAACATAGAACATAGAACATTACAGTGCAGTACAGGCCCTTCGACTGTCCATGTTGCGCTGACCTGTAAAACTAAACTAAAGCCCATCAAACCTACACTATTCCATTATCATCTGTATGTTTATCCAATGACCATTTAAATGCCCTTTATATTGACGAGTCTGCTACTGTTGCAGGCAGGCATTCCACACCCCTAGTAGAGGTACCTACCTCTGACACCTGTCCTATATCTATCACCCCTCAATTTAAAGCTATGTCCTCTCATGCTAGCTATCACCATCCGAGGAAAAAGGCTCTCACTGTTCACCCTATCTAATCTTCTGATCATCTGGTATGCCTCTATTAAGTAACCTCATAACCTTTTTCTCTCTAATGAAAACAATCTCAAATCCCTCAGCCTTTCCTCATAAGCCCTTCCAGGCTACATTCTGGTAAATCTCCTCTGCACCCTTTCCAATGCTTCCACATCCTTCCTATAATGCGGTGACCAGAACTGTATGGCATTAACTAACTAGCCCAAGGTCAGTGGGACCATGCCACTGCTCTAGCAGCAGCAGCAGTCTGGAATGGGAGGGTACAGTTGTGGTTTTGAAAGGTTGACCGTGATAAAGTCAGAGATTTTTTTGTCAAACTATCTCTGCATTTTATGGATTTGCCAATCAGGAATGGTTGATAATTCCAATGGAGCCTGCCAGCTTCAAGCTGGGGTTTTGTGTCTCCTTCCAGTAAGAGACCATTAGTTTGTTAGCTGATGGAAAGCCCTACCAATATTTATTGAGCTTCAAGAAACTAAGTTTGAACTTCCACTGGGTGTCTTATCCACTGACTTCCACTGACTTACAGATCAACTGATGGATTCCTAGGTTCGCCCATCCCTTTCTGCTTGCTAACTTACATTGACACATAGTTGAACAAAGCCTCACTTTTAAAATTACCATGTTGTTTTCAACTCCCTCCATGACTTCCTCTATTTCTCTATATTCTTCTCTATTTCTACAGCCTCACTGAGTCTGAACAAAACTAAAGGGAGATGGCTGCTGATTATCAAATAACCTTCTGACAAGTATTGCTTTTTGCTGCAAGACTTGCTTTTCCAGCAAGTCTTGCAGCAAAATTCAAGTAGTTTCAGTGGTGGCGTGGGATCTTTAATTTTCACTGAAATGACCAGTCTTGATTTAACATTGATGTGAAAAATAGCATTTGTTTTTTGAAACTTCAGCACTCCATTGAAATTATGAACAGATGCGAGCCTAGATTTCATCTCATGTAGGACTCTTTGGTTACCCATTTCTGTGGAGGTCAGCACACATTTGATAATGTATTTGCACCTTGAGCTGTTAACATGATTCAATGAAATGAACTTAAGGTGTGATGTGGCATGTTGTACCATTAGACCATAAGATAAAAGAATGAATTAGGTCACTTGGCCTATTGGGTTTGCTCCACTATTCAATCGCAGATGATGTGGTTCTCAAATCTATTCTTCAGCCTTCTCCCCGTACCCTTTGTTCCCTTTTACTTTCATGAACCTATTTATCTCTATCTTAAATACATTGAATGACCTGGCCCCCACAGGCTTCTGTTGTAATAGGTTCCATAGATTCACCACCCTCTGGCTGAAGAAATTTCTCCACATCTTGGTTCTAAAGGGTCGTCCCGTCATTCTGAGGCTGTGCCCTCAGGTCCTCGTTCTCTGACTAGTGGGAACACCTTCTCCACATCCACTTCAAACAGGCCTCTCATTATTCTGCAAGTTTCAATTAGATCTCCCTCATGCTTCTAAACTCTACTGAGTACAGATTCAGAGTCCTCAACTACTCTTCATATGCCAAGGATCATTTTTGTGAACCTCCTCTGGACCTCCTCCAAGGTCACACATCCTTCCTTAGACACTGGATGCAAAACTGCTCGCAATATTCTAAATGCAGTCTGGCCAATGCCTTATATAGCTTCAGCAGTATATAACTGCTCTTGTATTCCAGCCCTCTTGAAATAAATGCTAACATTGCACTTGCCTTCCTAACTGCGAACTGAACCTGCATGTTAATCCTAAGGGAATCCTGAACAAATACTAAACCTTTCCCTAGTTAGAAAATTGCCTATGTCTCTTTTCTTCCAACCAAAGTACATAACTTCACACCTTCACTTTCTATCGGCCACTTCTTTGCTCACTCTCCTAGCCTTTAAAGGCTTTCCAAACCTTTGCCATGATTCTTGGATGCCTGACATTCTTGGATGCCTGCAACAAAAACATGAAGCAAATGTTTGCAAAGCTCAGTTATATGTAATTTTCAATCATTGCATTGCCTGTTTGCCATGCAGGCCAAGTAAGGGTCTTTAAGGGTCAGGTCTAGTAATTAGAATTAGGTTTTGTACTGAAGTACTGTACTGTGATACAGGAGTACAGTGAAATGTATGTAATGTTGGCATTCCCAGTCCCACCTTAGATACAAAGGTACCTAGGTACAAAAACTTAGGAACAAAACAGTAAAAGGAAATAAAGTTAGAAGTTCAACTTTAAAGTCCTTCTGAGTATAAAGTAAAAACTTAAAAATTCAACATTGCAGTCATCTTTAAGTGCTTAGCCATGTTGGGCTGGCACTCCCCACAAAGGTTCCATCTCCGTTGTGCTTGCAAATTCAACTTGGCATCTCAATATTGTGCAAATTAGCAACAAAAGGTCACTGCTGGCTGAAATGAAGCCACTATTGCTGCAACTTGCAAGGGTCCTGTATGAGCTACACAACATCACTTCATCATCCATCTTGTAAGTGTAATGTTGGTCTGGACTGAATGCAGTGAGGAACTGTGCTTCAATGTGGTGCTGCAGTTGATATTGCATCGGAGTGCTGCATGCACTCTCTTCTCAATGACATTAGATGGCCACTCAGCTTGAGTGGCACCTTCTGGATTAGTGGTGCTGGAAGAGCACAGCAGTTCAGGCAGCGTCCAAGTAGCTTCGTGGATGCTGCCTGAACTGCTGTGCTCTTCCAGTAACACTAATCCAGAATCTGGTTTCCAGGATCTGCAGTCATTGTTTTTACCACCTTGAGTGGCACCTTCGCCAAGTTGGTGCACATGCTGAGCATGAATGTGGTTGGATGATGGGCGCATAAATAATGTGGGACATGTGGTGAAATGTGTTCTGCTCTTCTGCAGCAGATTCTGTTGATGACTGGCCTGAAGCCACTTTTGGAATACTGTGTACAATTCTGGTCGCCCTTCTGTAGGAAAGATTTTGTTAAACATGAGAGGGTGCAGAAAAGATTTACAAGAATATTGCCAGGGTTGGAGAGTTTGAGCTGTAGGGAGAGACTGAATACGCTCAGGCTTTTTTTCCCTGGAGTGTTGGAAGTTGAGGGGGTCTGAGGGATGTAGGAATGTAAGGCTATCCTTTCCCATTGCCTGTGAAGATCACTCTGAGGCTGAATGTCTATGCTATTGGCTCCTTGCTGGGGCCAGTGAGTGACCTGTGTGGATTCTCTCAGTCATGCACCCACAAAGACATGAGGACAGTGACCCATGCCATCTGTGCAAGACCATACTAGGAAATTTTGATCCTGTAGTAAGGTCAGTGCTGCAGCTTGGGATACCAATGACTATAAATATGTGGTACTGACAGGGCTGTATGCAACATTGTGGAATTCATTGACAAGAAGGGGTTCTATTCTATTCATGTTTAGATGGGCTGTGATCACCTGGAACTGTGTGCCTGCTATCCTGGCAGCTGCCAACACTTGAGTGTGAGCAGGTTGTGATTTTGTGGTTGCGGTGCCATGACATTGAGGGTAAGGCGCAAAGCAGGATTGCCAACCCTTGTCCAGATGATTAGATTTGATTTCCTACAGTATGGACACAGAACCTTCAGCCCAACAAGTACACACCAACCCTCTGAAGTGTAAGCCACCCAGACCCATTACCTACACGATATTTATCCCTGACTAATGCACCTAACATTATGGGCAATTTAGCATGGCCAATCCACCTGGGAGGAAACTAGAGCACCCAGAGGAAACCCATGCAGACACAGGGAGAATGTGCAAACTCTACACAGACAGTCACCTAAGGCAGGAATCGAACACGGGTTCCTAGTGCTGTGAGGCAGCAGTGCTAACCACTGAGCCACCATGCTGCCCCAACGCCTTTAAAAGGTATCCAGATGGGTATATAAAACGGAAAGGTTTAGAGGGATATGGGCCAAATGCTGGCAAATGGGCGTAGGTCAGATTTGGATATCTGGTCAACATGGACAAAGGATAGAGGAGGAACAGGGTAGAGCAGCGTTTCAGACCTGGCATTGATATGAGACTTGATGCTGAGTTGTTCTGGAAATAAGGGTGTAAAGGTGGTGTTGGATTATGAAAGTTACTAAGGTGGAGCAACTTGTTAATGAGACACATTTGATGGGGTACAGCAAAAAAAATCTCACTCCACCTGGTGGTAAAAAACGCTCCAAAAAGTAACATCGCAATTCAGAGTTAACCAAAAAAATTGAAGATTCAGCCAAATGACAGTGAAATATCACACTGATATTCTGAGAAGTGTATTTATTAGATGCCTTCTGTCAGTAGCTGTCAATCAATGAGGATTTTTTTCCTGTGCATGGCCTGATTACATGATGCAGGAATGGAAAAAGGCTTGAGAAAAGATCTGCCCTGAGGTTAGGGAGGAAAAAAATCTCACTCTTGATTGCTATCAGAAGATTTCTGCTAGAAAATACATTTTGTGGATGTTGTTTAAGACTAGGATTAAGGTTTTGACTGTAATTTATCAAATTGCCTCTCAACACTCAAAGTTATGACAAATCGCCATTTTGTGAATATTGGAATGCAGCCAGTAAATGCAATCCAGCAAGAATCAATACCTTTAAGATATGTGGATGATTTCACAGGGAATAATAAATACCTGACAAAGTCCCTCCGTCCGCAAGCTTTGACTTGATTGTACTAACATTGTGACCTCTTTGAGGTTTCTGTTGTTTTCCACTAGTGGTGTGCTTTGGGGAAGGTTGAAAATTCTGGTTGTCATCGCTGTTGAGCAAACCATAAAAGATGTAGACAGTTCAGTGCTTAGTCTTGCTACCTCACAGTGCCAGGGATCTGGGTTCGATTCCACGCTCTGGCAACTGTCTGTGTGAAGTTTGCACATTCTCCCCATATTTGCATCTTTCCTCCGGGTTCTCCAGTTTCCTCCCACAATCCAAAGATGTGCAAGTTAGGTGACTTGCCATGCTAAATTGTCCATAGTGTCCCAGGATATGCAGGCTAGGTGGATTCGCCATGGGAAATGCAGGGTTGTAGGGAAAGGTTACAGTGGTGGGTGTGAGTGAGTCAGTGTGGACTTTGGGCCAAATGGCCTACTTCCATACTGTAGGGATTCTAAGTGGTCATAATCTGCACTTTGCCACATCATTATCACATTTTCCTTTCAAGTGTGTGTTATTTGAAAACCCATTTGTAAAGTCTGTAAGAGGAATACTGTTAAAACAAGTGGAATATATTTCTACCTCTCTACCTGAAATACATTTGGATGGAATTTGCATCCATCCATCAGCCCTTTGGCCTTTGGCCTTGCTCCAATTAAGCGGAGAGGCTAATTTGTTTAAAGTGTGAAGATATTCATGGCACTACTAGGGTACCTGCCTTCCCTACACTTTCTATCTGATTAGTACAGAGTCATCTGGACTCAGTGCCTGACAACGATGTGCCAAGTTTTGGGAGGTTGTGGACAGCTCAGAAACGCATTCCCACCCCCACCCTGACACCCTATCTGCTGAGGGGGAATTAGCGGCCTGGACTATTTTAGTGCAGATTGGGAATTATGCCCCCTGAGTGGCAAGAGTATTCAATTAGCTGGCACCTAGGTTTGACCGTGCTAGAGCTCAGTGGTGTGTATTGCATTGGGTGGGGAAGGTTTGGCCATCGTGGAGAGTGGTTGGCGAAGGTGGGTGGGGGACAAGGTGGGTAGTGAAGTTGGGATAATGTTGGTGAAAGACTTGGGGGGGGGGGGGGGAGGTGTGAGGTGGGTAATGGCTGAGGTGGGTGGAAGGATGGGTTTTAAAGTTCAGATGGACAGGCAGGAAGAGGGAACCATCTCCCAGTAATGACCCTCTGAAGATAAAAACTCATCTCCTTCCCGGCCTTGAAAAACTTAAAAAAAAACACTTGACCTGTTCCTGCCCATACCAAAGCATATTATAGCTTGGGCAGGATAATATTGGCATCTGCTTTTAACAAGCTCAATGGAGCATTCGGTATTCATTTACGTGCAGGCTGCAGATTTTGGCAGCCTGTCTTATGACTCTCTATGTAGCTGGGGAGATGGTGGATGGTTCCAGTTTGTGGACCTCCCCTCCACCCTTGCCCGACTGCTAAAAGACACACGTGGTGGGACCATTGCCCAGCTTTTACTCCAATTCTGCTTTTGTCCAAATTATGCATGTGATGAAAGCTGTTTGGTGGAAATGATTGCAGAACAGCAATAACTGGGCTTAGAATTTCAAAGTTTCTCAAAATTCATGCTTTCAGCAAAAGTGATATTCCACCTCTCTGCCCCCCGCCCCCCACCCACCCCCCAGCCCCTACTCCCCACCACACCTTGCTCAGGTGGATTCACTGGTCACAACACAGATATTTTCCTGCCACATGTTAATTCATAGTAATCTCCCTGACCCGAGGGTTTGAGATAGAGTCAGGAATGCTTCCATTTAGTGGGCAGAATTTCTAACCAATGTCAGTACGTGAACTGAGAGAGAATGAACCACTGTTTTATTAAGGTTTGCTTGATGCAACACATGAAATAAATTGGGTTCTGTGGAAAGTTGGAAAGATAGCAAGGACCCCATTAGAAAGATTATCAATATCTCACTTTCAACACTGGCATGCTCCTTCAGAAATTTCTACATTCCCAATGGCTGCAAAACGTTTTCTGTTTCACATCATTTCCAATTGCGCCACAAAGCCTTTCATCTGCTACCATCGCTCCGCCCTCCCCCCACCAAACCAGTTTGCTGCAAGTAATGGAGAGCAACCAGATAAGTGCACAAGAAGCATTTACTTAAAGAATAAAAGGTGTTAAAATGCATGTTATTATTCTAGTAAAGAAGAATATTGCAATGTTCTGGAGAGTGCTGTCAACTTTGCTAAGACCTTTCTCCCTTTTATGTTGAAGCATTTGATTTTGGTGTCAAAAGAAAAAACGTGAATACATGATGTGAAGCCCATTTGTATTTCATGCTTGGGCTAATTTAATGTACCAGCAAGAGACATGTCTCAAATGGAATTTAAGTTGCATGCAAGATTATTCATCATATATTGCATTCATCTAAATCATGCGCATTAGTGACTCACAAAGGCGATGTGAATCATAAAGAAGTCAGTGAGTTACTTAGATCATTACACCGAAGTAAAATCAAACATGGAAAACACAGATCTATTTAATTAAAATAAACTAAATAAAACTCATGTCAACTTTTAAAACCATAAAATCCCACTACTGCAATGACAGGAGTGTTCAAAGTTGATTGTAATCATAGAATCCTGACAGTGTGGAAGTCATTTGGCCTATCGAATCCACACTGACCCTCTAAAGACCATCCCACCCAAACCAACCCTGTGCTTCTAATCCAATGTTTCCCCTGGCTAATTCACCTAACCTATACATCCCTGGATACTATGAGCAATTTAGCATGGGCAATCCACCCGAACTGCACATCTTAGGACTGTGGGAGGAAACCAGAGCACCCGGAGGAAGCCCACACAGACATGGGGACACTGTGCAAACTCCACACAGACAGTTGCCTGAGGATGGAATCAAACCCAGATCCCTAGTGTTGTGAGGCAGGAGTGCTATTGAGCCACTGTGTCAATTAGTTCATTGATTCTATAGGACAATTGGCAAAGATATAAAAGTGGGTAAAACACGTGTGGAAATTACTGAGATGTGCAAAAACAGAGTAGCTTAATTGGTGACTTTAGCTATCTTGGATTGGAATAGTAATACAAATGAATTAGAAGCAAAAGGCAGCTACTTGGCCCCTTGAGCTTATTCCTGTAAAGAATTGAGAGGGGAAGGGAAGTGTGACACCACTCATTAAGAAGAGAGAGAGAGAGAGGCAGAAGACAGGAAACTATAGGCCGGTGAGCCTGACCTCAGTCGTTTGTAAGATTTTACAACCCATTATTAAGAACAAGATTATGGAGTACTTGCAAGAACATGGTAAACTAGGGATGAGTCTGCACATCTTCCTCAAAGAGGAGATGCATTTGACATGCCTGACAAATTTGTTAGAATTCTTTGAGATGGTAACAAGCAAGGACCTCAAAGGAGAGCCAGTGGACATGGTCTATTTCAATTTCCAAAAGGCCTTTGACAAGGTGCTACACAAGAAGTTGTTAAATAGATAAGAGACCATAGTGTTGGCGGCAGGGTATTGATATGGATAGAGGATTAGCTGACTGGCAGGAAACGGAGTGAGGATAAAGGGGTCTTTTTCATGATGGCAGTCACTGACTAGTGGACTTCCACAGGAGTCACTGTTGGGACTGCAGCTACTCACATTATACATTAACCATCTGGATGAAGGAATTGAGGGCATTGTTCCTCAGTCTGTAGATGGCAAAAAGACAGGTGACAGGACATGGGGAAGTTGCAGAAGGATGTTGACAGTTTAGGTGCATGGGTGACAAGTGGCAGCTGGAATACAAAGTGGGAAAGTGTGATGTTGTGGTCACTATTACTAAAATGTACTCCCACTGCCACCTTGAACACATGTTTGGCTTCGTTCCCCAGAATTAGGCCTAGCACTGCCCTGTTGCTTGTTGACCCTTCTAGGTATTTATTTTAAAAGTTCTTCTGAATTCATTTCAAGAAATCTGATGCCTGAAATCCTTTACATGATGACTGTCTTAACTAATGTTGGGCAAACTCCTTCACATAATTACCCTATTATTCCATTAACACAATCAGAAAATTGTCTACATATCTACTCCTCTATTGCCTGCTGACTGTTTGGCAGTCTACAGTGTACTCCCAGTGGTGTAACTGCCCTTTTTTTATTCATAAACTGTACCCACAAAGCCTTATTTAAAGATGCTTACAAGGTATCATCCCTCCTTAATGCAGTAGCTGACTCCTTAATAGTATGAGCCTGTAGTTTCCAAGGAAGAATAGCTGCCAAAGACATCTCCTGTTTTTCACCCTCTCATATCCTGCCTGAAGATTGTAGACTCTGGAATGGGGAGCACAGACCTGCCCCTCCCTCAATCACCTCTCTATGGCAACAACAATTCCATGTGTCAGTCCATCCTCTTAACTTATTTGTTTTATATAAAATACTTCTGCCATTAAAGTTGAGGCCATGCAGCCCCACCTTACTTCCTTGAAGCTCAACATAGCTGAACGTCCTCTGGTTCCTTTACTGAAATACACTATGCCCCTGTTGTACTAACACTCTGCCCCACCCCTGCAAAACTGGTTTTAAATTCATCTCAACAGCACTAGCAAACCCACCCTGAAGGATGGTGGTCCCATTCTCCTTCAGGTGCAGACTGTTCCACTTGTACAGGTCCCAGCTTCTCCAGAAATGGCCGCAGGGATCCAGAAATCGAAAACACTCTTTCATGTACAATTTTAGAGCTATATATTGTACTGCTCTATCTTCCTATTTCTCTGTGCACAAGCAAGTGGCACCAGGAGTAATGCAGAGATTGCTTTTTTTTATTCTGCTGTCTAGCTCTCTGGATTCATGTTGCAGGATCTCATTCTTCTTCCTGTCTCTATCTATGTGTACCAAGTTAAAAATCACACAACACCAGGTTATAGTCCAACTGTTTGTTTGGAAGCACTAGCTTTCGTAGTGCTGCTCCTTCATCAGGAGCTTTGTACACCCCAGTCCAACACTGGCGTCTCCAAATAATTTATGCTAAACCTCCATCTTACCATCCTCCCTGTTCAGGATGCCTTGCAGCTATTTAGTGACATCTCTGACTGTAGCACCGAGGAGACAACATACGTTATCTTCAGTCACAGAAACACCTGTCTGTTTCCAAAACTAATGAATTCCTATCATTATCACTTCTGCTTTCTTCTTCCATTCTTTCCAGTCAGGCATAGTGTAGTGCCAGAAGTTATCAGCTTCGAACATTTTGTTTCAGAAACTGTTTTAAATCAGATTAAATGTTAGCCCCAGGTAACTATTCAGGCTGCTGCAGACCCACTCAGAGAGATTGTAGTTACTCTCCTTGGCCCTAAAAAAGAATTGACAGTCCACCTTTTTGTCTTAAACTCTACTAAACAGCTGATCTTATCAGTACGAGCAGGAACTGGTACTGAATTGTAAACTAGAGATTAACTCTCAAACTCCCACACTTACCAAACTTTCATACTGCACTGTCTCCAAGTTGTACTCTGAGGGAAAGAGAACAGACTAGAGGAAAACTAATTACTTGTTGGTGAGCTAGTTTCAGTGGTGGTATAAACAAACCTGGCCCAGCTAAAATTGAATTAAACATTGACATTCTAAACTTGAACAGAATAATGGGGTTCCTTTAGAGAGGTTATCGTTTGACTGTGGTTGAGGAACATTCCCAAAAAAGGAAAAGATAGGACAAACAAAACCAGAGTTCCCTGGTTGACATAAGAAGTAGAGAGTAAGATAAAACAGAAGAAAGGTATTTGAAATATGTCAAGTTGATAATACACATGAGAACTGAGCTGAATGTAGAAATTTCTGATGAAGTTTAAAAAAAATAAGGAAATTAATTTATGAGATGAGGTTGACAGCCAACATAAAAGAAAATCCAGAGATTTGTGCAGGCACATAAATTGTAAACATGTGGTGAAGGGAGGTTGGGACCAATCAGAGTTCAAAACAAGGAATTGACTGACATGTGGATGTGTTCATTGAGATGTCACCAGGATAAGATGAGCTGTATATTAGGATGCTGAGGAAAGTTAAGGTGAAAATTGCAAAATATTGGCAATAATTTTCCAAACTTCCTTAGATTTGGCAATGCTAAAAGATCAGCAACATTGTTCCCTTATTCAAAAAAGGTGTCTGATAAGTCAATAAACCCTAGGCCAGCTAGTTAATCTTAGTGGTGGGAAAGCTTTTGCAAATGATAACCTGGGAGAAAATTAACAGTCACTTTCACAAATGTACATTAAGTAAGAAAAAATGCCCAAATCTTGAAGTCAAATGTTGTTTAATTGACTTATTTGATATGTTTTGAATGAAATAACAGTAGGGGTTAATGAGGATAATGCAGCTGATGTGGTGCATATGGACTTCTAAAAGGTGTTTGCTGAATTGCTGGACAACAGGCTTGTCAGCAAGATCATGCACATGCTCTAAAAGGGGAAGTAGTTGGATGGATATGAAATTGGCTCAATGACAGGAAACTGAGTAATAATTGAGTTATAAACTGAGTAATAAACTGATACTCTCCTAAACAGCTGATCTTATCAGTACGAGCAGGAACTGGTACTGAATTGTAAACTAGAGATTAACTCTTAAACTCCCACACTTACTAAATGATATACAGTATGATGACATACAGTAGGAACATATACATTGGCTTTCCATGGGGTTCAATACAAGGGCCAGTGTTTTATTTGGACCACAGTAATGATCAAAGCTTAGGTATGTAGGGCACTCTAACACATTTTACAAATGGCACAAACTTGAAAGCATTGTGAACTATAAATAGGGTAGTGATAGAGATCAAGATAACTTGGGTTGGTGAAATGGGCCTAATTTCCTTCATACCAGCAGATCAGATTGATCCATTTTTGACAACCTCCAATTCCAGTGTAAGCTATACATGCTTTTCTTGTACAAATGCTGAAAAATAAGATATGGGTCGAAAGCTAACAGTTCAAGTCTAAAAAGATTTTGGATAACTATCAGAGCTGAGCTTTCGTCTGTCTTTAACTGATGTCCAATCATAAAGATCTTGCCTCAGACATGCCAGCCTGGTTTTAATTGCTGTATTTCAGTCGTTGATCAGCTGATTACACACACTAAGGATAGAATCTTTCAGTTTGATAAGTTTGACATGATGTGAGGTGATATTATATTCACTTGGCTGTTCAGAAGCTTTGCCGTTTCTCAGTTGCCCAATGGCAGCCATCATTTAATCAGTTGTTATTTCTTGTGGTTTTTGTGGTTCAGGAACAGTCATGACCTATGTCATAATAATCTTGTATTTAACTGAGGTATGATCACTGATACTTCAATGACTTGCCCAAATCTAGGAAGATCCCCTCGCTTGGAGGAACTTCTACATACTGACTTAAGAAGTTGTCCTGGATAAATTTTAAGAGTTCGACTTCCTGTAAACTGTTCACAAAAGCTGATTGTCTTGGGTGATTTTAATTTTCCCAATATTGACTGGAGCGTCTTTACTGTCATGGGCTTTGATAGGGCAAAATTTTGTTAGGTACATCCAGGAGTGTTTCTTGCAACAATATGTAGATAGTGCAGTAAAGTCGGGCCTCCATTTTGACAGAGCGGCAAGGAGAGAAAGTGGAGTGAAGTGAGGGCTGCCGGGAAGGGTCAGTTTCCCACTTAAAAAGGTACTTACCTCGGGAGTCAGGCCTTCATTTTTACAGAGCTGCGAGGAGAGAAGGTGGAGCATCCACGATGCTGAGGAGGTCGTGGATAGCACGTTTAGTGAACTGGTCACACCGCAGGTTAGAATTGCTGAGGGAGACAGTGAATGGGGTGACCAAAAGACAGAAAAAGAGTAGGAAGGCACTGCAGATGTCCCCTGCAGATCTCCCTCCAAAACAGGGAACCGTTTTGGATACTGTTGGGGGAGATGGCTCACCAGGAGAGGGCAGCTGTTGCCAAGATCATGGCACCATGGTGGGCACGGCTGTTCAGAAGGGCAGGAGAAAGACTTGTAGGGCCATCGTCATAGGGGATTCTTTTGTAAGGGGAGTAGATAGTGGCCAAAAACGGGACTCCTGGATGGTATGTTGCCTCCCAGGTGCTCGGGTCAGGGATGTCACCAATCGGCTTCACAGCATTCTAAAAGGGGAGGGTGAACAGCCAGTTGCATATAGGCATCAACGATATAAGTAGAAAACGAGATAAGGTCCTGAAAGAAGAATTCAGGAGCTAGGAGAGAAGTTAAAGAGGAGGACCTCAAAGGTAGTGATAAATAGGTAAACAGATTATGGGAAGATGTAGAGGCAATAGGGTAGAGGTGATGGGAGATTTTAATTTTTCCATTACTATCAGTGCCATGTGCTAGCCAGCGTAGAAATGAAAAAATAGGCAGGATGAACACGTGGCTTGAGGGATGGTGTAGGAGGGAGGGGTTCAGATTTGTTGGACATTGGGACTGGTTCTGGGGAAGGTGGGACTATTACAAAATGGACAGTCTACATCTGAATCAGACCGGAACCAATGTCCCAAGCAGTAGTTTTTGCTACTGCTGCTGGGGAGGTTTTAAACTAATGTGCCAGGGGACTGGGAACCAGAAGAGAAAACAAATAGCCAGCGAGATGAAGACTGGAGACTAAGAATCATGAAGATAGCATTATTAAGGGGAGGAGGAGGCAGAGAGCAGATGAGCACAAAAGAACTGGTGGCCTGAAATGCATCTACTTTAATGCAAGGAGTATAGTGTGTAAGGCAGATGAACTTAGGGCTTGGATTGGTGCCTGGGGGTATCAAATTATTGCAATCACAGAGACTTGGTTGAAGGAAGGGCATGATGATTGGCAACTAAATGTTCCAGGATATAGACACTTCAGACAGGACAGGGAGGGAAGTAAAAGGGGGGTGGCGGGGTGGGGTGGAGTTGCATTGCTGGTCAGGGATGCTATCACGGCTGTGCTAAAGGAGGACACTATGGAGGTCTTGGGTAGTGAGGCATTATGGGCGGAGATGAGAAATATAAAAGATGCAGTTACATTGTTGGGGCTGTATTAAAGGCCTCCCAACAGTGAGCATGAGGTAGAAAAATAAATAGGTAAACAGATTATGGGAAGATGTAGAGGCAATAGGGTAGAGGTGATGGGAGATTTTAATTTTTCCAACATTGACTGGGATACACTTAGCGTCAGAGGTCTGGATGGGGTAGAATTTGTAAGAAGCCTCCAGGAGAATTTTCTAGAGCATTATGTCAATAGTTCGATGAGGGAAGGGACCATACTGGACCTGGTACTGGAGAACAAGCCAGAACGGGTGGTTGAAGTTGCGGTGGGGGATTTCTTTGGGAACAGTGACCACAATTCTGTAAGTTTTAGAATACTTGTAGACAACAATGAAAGTGGTCCTAAGGGAAGAGTACTAAACTGGGCCAAGGCCAGCTAGCTAGAACACTCTGCACACCATGTGACTTCACTTTCTCCATTAGTCTACCATGGGGGACCTTATCAAATCCTTACTAAAGTCCATGTAATATCGAAATTAGGCAGGAGCTCAGAAATGTGGATTGCACACAGCTATTTGAAGGGAAGTCCACATTTGATATGTGGGAGGCTTTCAAAAATAGGTTAAAGATAGTGCAGGATAGGCATTTCCCAGTGAATGCAAAGTTTAGGAAAGGCAAGATTCGTGAACCGTGGATACCAAGAGAAATTGTATGACTGGCCAAGAGGAAAAGGGAAGCATACATAAGGTCTAGGCAGCTAAGAACAGAATGGGCCCTGGAAGAATATTGGAAGAATAGGGCCAGTCTTAACAAGGAATCAAGCGGGCTAAAAGAGGTCATGAAATAGTTTTAGTGAGTAGAATTAAGGAGAATCCCAAAGCATTTTATTCTTATATAAGAAGCAAGCGGGTAACTAGAGAAAGGATTGGTCCACTAAAGGATAACGAAGGAAGGCTGTGTGTCGAACCTGAGCGAATGGGTGAGCTTCTGAATGATTACTTTGCATCAGTGTTCACGGAGGAGAGGAACATGATGAATATTGAGATTAGAGATAGAAGTTTGATTAGGCTGGATCACGTTGACATAAGTAGGGAAGATGTGTTGGGTAGGCTAGAGGTTATTGAGGTGGACAAATCCCCAGGACTGGATGGTATCTATCCCAAGTTGCTGAGGGAGACAAGAGAGGAAATAGCTGGGGCCTTGACAGATATCTCTGTGGCATCCTTAAATACAGGTGAGCTGCCGAAGGACTGGAAGGTTGCTCATGTTGTCCTCCTGTACAAGAAGGGTAGTAGGGATATTCTGGGTAACTGTAGACCAGTGAGCCTGACGTCGGTGGTGGGAAAGTTGCTGGAGAAGGTACCAAGTGATAGGATCTATTTATATTTAGAAAAGAATGAGCTTATTAGTGATAGTGGTTTTGTGTGGGGGAGATTGTGCTTTACCAACTTAATAGAGTTCTTTTAGGAAGTGACCAAGTTGATAGATGAAGGAAGGGCTGTTGATGTCATATACATGGACTTTAGTAAGGATTTGATAAGGTCCCCCATGGTAGACTAATGGAGAAAGTGAAGTCACATGGTGTGCAGGGTGTTCTAGCTAGGTGGATAAAGAACTGGTTGAGCAACAGGAGACAGAGAGTAGTGGTTGAAGGGAGTTTCTCGAAATGGAGAAAGGTGACCAGTGGTGTTCCACAGGGGTCAGTGTTGGGGCCACTGTTGTTTGTAATATACATAAATGATCTGGAAGAGGGCACTGTTGGTATGATCAACAAGTTTGCAGATGACACGAAGATTGGTGGAGTAGCAGAAAGTATAAGGGACTGTCAAATAATACAGGAGGATATAGATAGACTGGAGAGTTCGGCGGAAAAGTGGCAGATCGTTTTCAATCCAGGCAAATGTGAGGTGATGCATTTAGACAAGTCTAATTCTAGAGTGAATTATACAATAAACAGTAGAGCCTTGGGAAAAGTGGATGAGCAGAGAGATCTGGGAGTTCAGGTCCATTGTACACTGAAGGTTGCTATGCAGGTGGATAGAGTGGTCAAGAAGGCATATGGTATGCTTGCCTTCATTGGACGGGGCATTGAGTATGAGAGCTTGCAGGTCATGTTAAAATTATATAAGCCATTGGTTTGGCCGCATTTAGAATACTGTGTACAGTACTGGTTGCCACATTATCAAAAGGATGTGGACGCTTTGGAGAGGGTGCAGGGGAAGTTTACGAAGATATTGCCTGGTATGGAAGCAGATAGCTATGAAGAGAGGTTGAGCAGGTTAGGTTTGTTTTCATTAGATTCATTTAAGATGCGTCTGGACAGATGCATGAGTAGGTGGGGAAGCAGAGGGGTACAGATGCTTAGGAATTGGGCGACAAGTTTAGACAGTAGATTTTGATCAACTCAGGCTTGGAGGGCCGAAGGGCCTGTTTCTGGGCTGTAAATCCTGTTTAAAAGAGGGTGCCATACTGGATCTTGTATTAGGGAATGGGTCTAGCCAGGTGATCAGTGCTTCAGTGGATGAGCATTTTGGGAATAGTGATCATAGTTCAATAAGTTTTATAATAGTTATGCATAAGAATAAGATTGATTCTCAGATGAAAGTGCTAAATGGGGGGAAGGCTAATTACAAAAGTATTAGACAAGAACTGGAGAAATTAGATTGGGGCGGCTGTCTTTCAAAGGCCTGTTGATTATGTTCCGGTGAGGATGAAAGGTAAGCATGGCAAGATTTGGGATATCTGGTTGGCAGGAGATATTGAAAGTTTTATCAAAAAGAAAAAGGAAGCACATGCAAGGTTTTGGGAACTAAAATCAGGCAAGGCCCTTGAGGAATATAAAGGAAGCAGACAAGAACTTAAACAAGTAATTAGGAGGGCTAAAAGGGGCCATGAAATATCCTTGGCAAGTAAAATTAAGGAGAATCCCAAGGCATTTTACATCTTAGGAGCAAGAGGGTAGCTAAGAAAGGGTAGGTCCACTCAAGGAAAAAGGAGGGAATTTATGTGTAGAGGCAGAGGATGTGGCTGAGGTCCTTCATGAGTACTTTGCATTGGTATTCAACAAAGAAAAGGACATAGATGATGGTAAGACCTGATATGGGTATTTTGATATTCTAGGGCATATCTATATAAAGAATGAGAAGGTATTGGGTGTCTTGAAAAAAAATTAAGGTAGATAAGTCCCCAGGGTCTGATGGGATCTATCCCAGGATATTGAAAGAGGCAACAGAGGAGACTGCTAAGGCTTTGACAGAGTTCTTCGAATACTGTAGCCACAAGTGAAGTCCCTGTGACTGGAAAACAGCAAATGTTGTCTCTTTGCTCAGGATAATCTAGGAAATTGTGGGCTGGTGAGCCTTATGCTAGTGATAGGTAAATTATTGGAGAAGATTCTTAGGGGTAGCATGTACTTGCATTTGGAAAAGAATGAATGTATTAGTGATAGTCAGTATGGGTTTGTGTGGGTGAGGTCTTGTCTCACAAATTTGATTGAGTTTTTTAAGGAAGTGACAAAGTTGATTGATGAGGGTAGGGCAGTGGATGTTGTCTGCATGGACTTTACTAAAATATTTGACAAGGTCCCTCATGGTACGCTGGTCCAGAAGATTAAGTCACATGGGTCACATAGATCCATGGTGAGTTTGTTAGTTCAATACAAATTTAGCTTGATTTTGGAAAACAGAGGATAGTTGTGTAGGGTTATTTTTCTGACAGAAGGTCTGTGACAAATCATGTTTTGCAAGGATCAGTACTGGACCTCTGTTGTTTTTTTGTTTATACAATGATTTGGGTGAAAATGCTGTCGGTCTGGTTAGTAAATTTGCAACCAACATGCCCATTCTAAAAGATGAGAGACTTAACAAACAATCCAGGTCTTTTTCAATATATAATTTCAGTTACATCACACTGTAAATGTTTGCTATAAATTCTGTGCCCTATGATCTTATACTCCACAACCACTTGATGAAGGAGCAGCACTCCGAAAGCTAGTGCTTCCAAATAAACCTGTTGGACTATAACCTGGTGTTGTGTGATTTTTAACTTTGTACACCCCAGTCCAACACCAGCACCTCCAAATCATGACACAAAAATTGGTGGAGTAGTGGATAATGAGGAAGGTTGTCAAAGGATACAGCAGTTCGAAAGTTCGGTAGAGAATTGGCAGATGATGTTTAATCTGGACGAGCATGAGTTTATGCATTTTAGGAGGTCAAATGCAAGAGGAAAGTATGCAGTAAATGACAATACATGAGGAGCTTTCATATTCAGATGGATCTTGGGGTGCAAGTCCATAGCTCCTTGAAAATGGCAACACAAGTGGATAAAGTGGTAAAGAAGCCATACTACATGGTTGCCTTCTTCAGTAAGGTATTGATAATAAAAGTTGGCAAGTCATGTTACAGTTGAATGAAACTTTAGTCAAGCCAAGTTTGGAATATTGTGTGTAGTTCTGGTTGCCACATTATAGAAAGGATGTGAATGATTTGGAGAGGGTGTGAAAGAGGCTTACCAGGATGTTGCATCGATTGGAGCATATTAGCTATAAGGAGAGTTCGGGACAAACTTGGATTGTTTTTGCTAGAGCATTGCAGGCTGATTGGTGACCTAATAGAAGTATATACAATTATGACAGGCATGGATCAGATGGATAGTTTGAGTCTTCTCCCCACAGTGAAAAAAATAAATATTAGGATGCAAAAGATTAAGGTGAGAGGGGGAATGTTTAAAGTAGTTGTGTGAGGCATGTATTTTACACAGTGGGGGATACGTGCCTGGTACATGTTGCCAGGGAAGGTGGTAGAAGCAGATACAATAGCAATGCTTAAAAGGTGAACAGACAGTGAATATAGGGACATGGGCCACATGGAGGCAGATAGGATTTAGTTTACAATAGCGATGTGGTGGGCTGAATAGCCTGTTCCTGTGCTGTACTGTTCTATGTTCTACGATATAATATTTATGGTTGAAATCAAAACAATAAAGTAAATGTGCAATTAAATTTAAATTCCCCCTGTCCTTCTCTGCAGCATGGTTTGTTCCGGTTACGCAGTGGTGACTATCTTATTGAACCTGTCAATGGCCATCCAAGGCAAAGAGGGGAACAACAACCACATATTATTTATAAGAGGGACGCTATCCAGCATTCTCAGAGGAAGCATCGTGAGTTCACTCCAACAGACACAAGAGTTTGTGGAATACAAGGTATGGTTAATGACGAATTAACGCAATTTCATGAACATAATATTTCCTGTAAGTAAAACTGGGTGGCATGGTGGCTCAGTGGTTAGCACTACTGCCTCACAGTGATTGGGACCTGGGTTCAATTCCTATCTCGGGCAACTGTCTGTGTGGGTTTCCACTGGGTGCACTGGTTTCCTCCTCCAATCCAACGATGCACAGGTCAGGTGAATTGGCCATGCTAAATTGCCCATCGTGTGAGGTGCATTAGTAAGGGGTAAATGCAGGGGGGTGGGTTACTCTTTGGAGGGTTGGTGTGGACTTGTTAGGCTGAAGGGCCTGCTTCATACTGTAGGGGATCTAATCTGGAATATGATAATCATATTTTGAAATCACAGGGAATTTTCTGAAAAACAATATGTTTCGATTGACTGACAAAAGAAGCTGATATTGATAAATATTTTACAAGATCAATCATGTGACAGGAGTAGAAGTAGATCATTCAGTCAATTGAGATTGCTCTGTCAGCCAATGAGATCCTGGATGATCCTGGAATCCTCAGCTCCATATTTTTGCCTTTTCCCTATCACCCTTGATTCCCTTATTGAGTAAAAATCTGTCGACCTCACCCTTGAATGTACTTAACCTCGATGGTGCTCTCTGAAAAAGAACTCCATATACTCACTTCCCTTTGAAAGAAGAAATTCCTCCCAATCTCTGTTTCAAAAGGGCGACCCCTTATTCCAAGATTATACCGTCTGCTCGTAGACTACCCCAACAGGGGAAGCAATCTTTCCATATCTGCATTGTCAAGTCCCTGAAAAAATTTCCATGTTTCAATAAGGTCACTTCTTATTCCTTTGTGCTCCAAAGCATACAGGCCCAACTTACACAACTTCACCTCATAAAACATTCCCTCAATAGCTGGGATCAACCTAGTGAAATTTCTCTGAAATCCTCCAATGATAATGTGTTTATCATTAGATAAGGGATCCAAATCTGTTCACCATATGTGATCTGATTAGGACCTTTAACAGGTTTAGCAAAATAGAACGTCCTCCCTCCCTCCAAACTAACCTCTTCAGAGCTCCACTGCTTCCAAATTTTCACCACTTAAAAAAGGGATATTCTAGGTTAGAGTAAGGGTAATATTAGTTTATTGTTGTTATACAAAGAACAAAGAAAATTATAGCACAGGAACAGGCCCTTTGGCCTTCCAAGCCTGTGCCAATCTAGGTCCTCCATCTAAACCTGCTGCCTATTTTCTAAAGATCTGTATCCCGTTGCTTCCTGCCCATTCATGTATCTGTCCAGATACATCTTAAATGATGCTGTAGTGCCACCTCTGCCACCTCCACTGGCAACCCTTTCCAGGCACCCACCACCCTCTGCATAAAGAACTTTTCACACATATCTGCCCTAATCTAGACCTTTCCCTTCTCACTTTGAACTTGTGATCCCTAGTAATTGAGTCCCCCACTCTGGGAAAAGGCTTCTTGCTATCCACCCTATCTATACCTCTCATGATTTTGTAGACCTCAATCAGGACCCCCCTCAACTTCCATCTTTCTAATGAAAATAATCCTAATCAATTCAACTTCTCTTCATAGCTAGCGCCCTCCATACCAAGCAACATCCCGGTGAACCTCCTTTGCACCCTCTCCAAAGCATCCACTTCCTTTTGGTAATGTGGCGACTAGAACTATATGTAGTATTCCAAATGCGATGAAACCAAAGTCTTTTTTAACTGCAACATGACGTGCCAATTCTTCTACTCAGTACCCCATCCAATGAAGGAAAGCATGCCATATGCCTTCTTGACTACTTTACTAACCTATGTTGCCTCCTTCAGGGAACAATGGACCTGAACAGCCAAATCTCTCTGTATGTCAATTTTCCCCAGGAGATTTCCATTTATTGGGTAGTTCGCTCTTGAATTGGATCTTCCAAAATGCATCATCTCGCATTTGCCTGGATTGAACTCCACCTGCCATTTCTCTGCCCATCTTTCCAATCTATCTGTATTCTGCTGTATTAGACTAGATTAGATTACTTACAGTGTGGAAACAGGCCCTTCGGCCCAACAAGTCCACATTGACCCGAAGAAGCGCAACCCACCCATTCCCCTACATTTACCCCTTTACCTAACACTATGGGCAATTTAGCATGGCCAATTCACCTAACCTGCACATTTTTGGACTGTGGGAGGAAACCGGAACACCTGGAGGAAACCCATGCAGACATGGGGAGTATGTGCAAACTCCACACAGTCAGTCGCCTGAGGCGGGAATTGAATCCAGGTCTCTGGCACTGTGAGGCAGCAGTGCTAACCACTGTACCATTGTGCCGCTCACTTCCTCCAAATCATTTATATATATCACAAACAACAGTGCTCCCAGCACAGATCTCCGTGGAACACCACTGGTCACAGTTTTCCATTTTGAGAAACTCCCTTCTACTACTATCTCTGTCTTCTGTTGCCCATCCTGTTCTCTATCTATCTAGCTACAACACCCTGGACCTCATGCGACTTCACCTTCGCCATGAGCCTACCATGGGGAACCTTAACAAATACCTTACCAAAGTCCATGTATATAACATCTACAGCCCTTCCCCCTTCAATCAACTTTGTCACCTCCTCAATGAATTTTATTAAGTTTGCAAGACATGATCTTCCATACACAAAACTATGATTCCCATTACTGATAAACCCATTTTCTTCCAAATGGGAATAGATCCTATCCCTCAGCATCTTCTCCAGCAGCTTCCCTATCACTGATGTCAGGCTCACTGGTCTATAATCACCTGGATTATCCTTGCTGCCCTTCTTAAACAAGGGGACTAAATTAGCAACTTTCCAGTACTCCGGGACCTCACCCGTGTTCATGAAT
The DNA here is from genome assembly GCF_047496795.1 of Chiloscyllium punctatum. NCBI lineage: Eukaryota > Metazoa > Chordata > Chondrichthyes > Orectolobiformes > Hemiscylliidae > Chiloscyllium > Chiloscyllium punctatum. The sequence continues at coordinate 123,767,040 of NC_092739.1, forward strand.
GCTGCAAAGATATCTGTTAAAGCCCCAGCTATTTCCTCTCTCACTTCCCTCAGTAACCGGGGGTAGATCCCATCCAGACCAGGGGACTTGTCTACCTTAATGCCTTTTCGAATACCCCAAACCTCCTCACTCCTTATGCTGACTTGACCTCGAGTAGTCAAACATCTATCCCTAGCCTCAACATCCGTCATGCCCCTCTCCTTGGTGAATGCCAATGTAAAGTACTCATTAAAATCTCACCATTTTCTCTGACTCCATGCATAGCTTTCCGCCTTTGTACTTGAGTTAGCCAACCCTTTCTATAGTTACCTCTTGTTCCTTATATATAAAAAAAAGGCTTTGGGATTTTCCTTAACCCTGTTTGCTAAAGATATCTCATGACCCCTTTAGCCCTCTTAATTCCTCATTTCAGATTGGTCCTATATTCCCGATATTCTTCCAAAGCGTGCCTGTCTTCAGTCACCTAGACCTTTAGTATGTATACTTCTTTCTCTTAGCTCGTCTCACAATTTCACCTGTCATCCATAGTTCCCTAACCTTGTCATTTCGATCCCTCATTTTCTCAGGAACATTCCTCTCCTGAACTGTAATCAACCTGTCTTTAAAAGCCTACCACATATCAAATGTGGATTTACCTTCAAACAGCTGCTCCCAATCCACATTCCCCAGCTCCTGCTGAACTTTGGTATAGTTGGTCTTCCCCCTGTCTAGCACTCTTCCTTTAGGGCCACTCTCGTCTTTTTCCATGACTATTCTAAAACTTATGGAATTGTGATCACTATTCCCAAAGTAATCCCCTACTGAAACTTCAGCCACCTGGCCGGGCTCATTCCTCAGCACCAGATCCAATATGGCCCCTTTCCGAGTTGGACCATTTACATACTGCTCTGGAAAACCCTCCTGGATGCTCCTTACAAATTCTGCTTCATCTAGACCTCTCACACTAAGTGAATCCCAGTCAGTGTTGGGAAAATTAAAATCTCCCATCACCACCACCCTATTGCTCCTACATCTTTCCATAAGCTGTTTATATATTTGCACCTCTATTTCATGCTCGCTGTTGGGGGTCCTGTCGTACAGCCCCAACACTGTTACCCCACCCTTCCTTTTTCTGAGCTTTGTCCATTTTGCCTCACTACTTGAGTCTTCTATAGTGCCCTCCTTCAGCACAGCTGTGATATTTTCTTTGACCAGTAATGCAATTTCTCCACCCCCCCTTTACCTCCTACTCTATCCCACCTGAAGCATCGATGTCCTGAGATGGTTAGCTGCCAATCATGCCCTCCCCTCAACCAAGTCTCAGTAATAGCTCAGTAATTGTTATGTCTGAATTCCAAGGGTTAAATTATGTAATAAAGTTGTTATAATATACAAACTGGGATTATATGCCCTGAAATGTGGAAGATAAAAGGTGATGAGAGTAAAGAGTTTAGATACAAAAAGGAAGCAAGTTAGGGTAATTAGAGAGAAGCTGTTTTCCACATACAAAGTGCGCTGATTCATCCTTTTCTAGATCCAAAATGGATGATCGCATAACTGCCTATCATGAAATTCATGTGCCAAGTTTGCCCATTTACTTGTCTCTTTGTAATCACTTCTTTCTGTATATTTTATAAGATTATAGCAAACTTAGATGTGCATTCTATCCATCATTTAAATCCCTGATAAGAACAGTGAATATCGGGATTAGTGGTGCTGGAAGAGCACAGCAGTTCAGGCAGCATCCAAGGAGCAGCGAAATCGACGTTTTGGGCAAAAGCCCTTCATCAGGAATAATGAAGGGCTTTTGCCCGAAATGTCAATTTCACTGCTCCTTGGATGCTCCTTGGATGCTGCCTGAACTGCTGTGCTCTTCCAGCACCACTAATCCAGAATCTGGTTTCCAGCATCTACAGTCATTGTTTTTACCACCAAGAACAGTGAATAGTTGAGAGCCCTAAAATGGATTTCAGTGTAGTTGGACGATTAGAGTATTAATTCTAATCTCCATCTCCATTCTATGTTTTATTTATTTCTGATCATCTTTATTTCAGCTGTTATATGTCATCATTATGTAAGGCCAGACTCAAGCATTGGTCAAGCTAAAATATGTTTTTCAATTAACTCATAGTAGCTTTTATCTGCAAAGATTTAGAAAACAGAGGGACCAGTTGAAGGGACTCCTCTTTTAGTGATTTGCACTCCTGTTTGCTGCTCTGTACTCGGAGTGACCCCTGACCCAGGAAAATGGCTTATGGTCAGAAGCTCTGCACCAACTGGCCTGGCCTCCATCCTGCTAGCTTTTCAAATCACACACTTGTGTGTCATACTTTAACAATGCCTCTCCCAGCAATCATGTTTTTAGCTTCTTCCTGTTGTCTAACTTATTTTCTGAAGTGTTTTTTGTCTTATTGCTGATAAAATAAAGGCAGAAAAAAAATTACAATTAAAAAAAAATACGACTAAGGGAAATAACCACCCATATGGTCATTCTGCCTAAATCTTCCTATGCTGAGCTCAAAATATGACAATAAAACCCTCTATATAAAACATTTTAGGTATAATACTGTGTCCTAGATTAATTGCATGTGGTATCCAGGGCTATATTGATAGCAGCACAGAGAACAACAGGAAGAGGGTTGTGCTGAGTGTGTATAAACCAGGCAGCAGACAATTCTGCCCTGTGCCTCTATTTTTGTATAATAGATTTTCAAAATGTATGTCCCATGTTTATGGGGTTAGCTTTATTATCGTCATAACAAAAGAGTGATTTTCATATGGACAGAGATGAATGCTGATTAGTTTTCTTTTTGAAGTTATAATTGGAAACAATTTTGCTTTGCATTAATTACACAGGTGTGTTATTTAAAGGGCAGTTTTCCCTTGATAGATTTAATGCTGGAGAATCTCTGATCTCTATTGTCAAGCTGGGGCCATAAGCTGCAACACTGATTAAACCTGATATTGTCCCACAATTCCATTTTGTTCAAAGTAATAATGTGAACTATGAAAAGCTGTTGGGGGACCCTTAAAGGGCTGATTGACAGGCAAATTGTCTGTGAGTGCTCATTAAAAAGACTGCATACCATTTTGGAGGCTTCTGCTTGACCATATACCTTCCCCTAACAGCAGCCAGCTAATTGGGTATAAAGTAGTTGCAGAATATTTTAAAGGTTTATCATAGCTTACTGTCAATTCCTGCTGGGAATTGAAAGAGTTTTGAAACACAATAGGAAATCTTCTCGGGCATTTTCTCAAGGCTTCACTCTCAATATTTATTCTGAAGATTTTCTGAGGACCTCATCTCTGAGGAACGAGTGCTGTGGAAACATACCTTCATGGATCCCTTGTAGGAGACAAAAGAATGAAGTAAATCATTGCTCCCAGCAGATTTACTGGGGGACGGGCCATCAGACCCAAAACGTTAACTTTGAATTCTCTTCACAGATGCTACGAGACCTACTGAGCTTTTAGAGCAGCTTTTGTTCTTGTTTCTGATTTACAGATCCACAGTTCTTTTTTTTAAATTGGGGACTCTGCTTGGTCTACAGAATGAATGAGAGAAATATATGAGGTCAGGTAGAGCAGCACTCGATACTGGAAGAAAAAGGCCTGCGTGGGTAAAGAGAACCTTTCTTTCTCTGACCCTTTTCTAGCAGAATCTCAAAGGCTGCATCCAAGCATCTATAAAGCCTCACAGTCATCCCTGAGCCATCTTATTACCAATCTGTCAGTCAGCCAACCAACCTACTCCTCCTCCCAAACTCGAAAGATGTGATTGCAGGCTTTATATACAGCTTCGGGATAAATGAGGGGAGTGTATATAACTACTATATTTTAGATGTGAAGGAGATGGCTAATGTGGAGTCTTAACTGAAATGGTGATTTAATTCCTATGCAGTGCAAGAAACCACATTGATAAGGAGGCTGAATGGTTGCCTGGAGCTTTATTGCACAACTGAATGTCAGAGGAAATGCCAGATAGTCCTCATTAAACACCTCATGGTGCTTTGATGGATAACTTCAACTTACTAAGTTCCTTCTTTATTGGGGTAAGGAATTGAAAACTGACGTAAGGCTAGTAAAGTTGAATCAGCCACTGCAGCAGAGTGAGTGACTGGAAGGCAAGCTGAGCCCATTGCTTCATTCAGTACAGGTCATCCATCCTTCTCTGGAGCTTCTCCACCATCTAAAAGCCTGACCATCCGCATTCCCAATCTCTGAACCATCCTGGGACTTGGATTGCGTGTGAGCCAGAGAACTCCACACCTTTAGTGGAAGTAGGGTGCAACTGACACATATACCTGAGCCCAGGGAACTTGCTCCATATCAACAGTGGAGTTCTGATTGTGTCTATGAGCTTTGTCTAACACTCAGATGATAGTAGTCAACATTAGTATCAAAATTTTAAAAAAAATTTCAAACAGGTACAACACTCATTTCATGCCATTAGCTAATAATGAGCTCTCTCCCAACGTATTAATACTTTCCTTTTAAAACGACAGTGTTTTGTTATAACAGATTGTTGACAGAAAGTGCAAAAGCTTCTGTTACTTTAACATGGCATCGCAGTATTTATGTTGCTGCATATGGGAATGATTCAGATGGCAAGTTTACCATTTAAGACTGTGGTGCTAGCAAGGTTTGTGAAGGTTTGTAGCTCAGGTTGAGGTTTAGGGTGTAGGTTTACTCCCTGAGCTGTAGATTTGATATCCAGACGTTTCACTACCTGGCTAGGTAACATCATCAATGGCGACCTCCAAGTGAAGCGAAGCTGTTGTCTCCTGCTTTCTATTTATATCTTTCTCCTGCGGTTTGTGGTGATGTCATTTCCTGTTTGTTTTCTGAGGGGTTGATAGATGGCATCTAGATCTATGCGTTTGTTTATGGCGTTGTGGTTGGAGTGCCAGGCCTCTAGGAATTCTCTGGCATGTCTTTGCTTAGCCTGTCCCAGGATAGATGTGTTGCTAGCTGTGATATGGAAGTCTCTGGATGTGGACCATCTCTCGTCATGAAGGGTGGCTCATGGATCGTTGGCCAAAGCAAATGAATACCACATCCAGGTATTTAGCACCAATGCCTGAGGTTTTATAGCTGACTGTGCTTATCCCCACAGTTGTCGGGTAGAAGTTGTTGGAGGCTGGCCATTATCCCACTGAAGATGCAAAGTTCAGCAGAGTACTGCGCTACTGTGCGGCTTATTGAATAATTTATCAGGAAGCTCTCCTTCTGAAAAGATGGTAGAAGCAGGGTTCTTGAATATTTTTAAGGCAGAGATGGATAGATTCTTGTTAAGCAAGGCAGAGAAAGTTTATCAGGATTAGGCGAAAACATGGATTTGAGGTTGCAATCACCCATGACCTTACTGAATGGTACAAATGGCCGAAGGGCCTTTTCCTGCTCCAATTTCATATGTTTGGATAGAAGTTTGGTGAAGCTGACCATATAAATGGGCCAATGAGACAAATGGAAAGGTTTCTGACTGGAGAATAGGCATCACTGATAGTGAGTGTAGTTACTGAGGTGAGGTATGAGAGATATTTGGGTGAGCCTAAGAGTTTTTGTCTGTTTCTCAAAGTGCATTATTCAGTTTAACCAGCAATTAACCAAAAACATAATGGTCCTTACTATTTTTGCAGCTTGTTATAGTTAAGGATATCAGAGTCTGTAAAGTGATCTAATTAGTATGTTATAATTAACATTCCATTTTGTCCAGTGGAACAGCAGACAGTAGATTCATTTATAGGGGTTAAATATATTCATACAATAAATTGTATCACCTTCAGTATTTGACAGTATGCACAATTAAAACAGATTGCACAGAAAATATGAAACAGTTAATCCCAGTAATATTTTTTCTTTACTACAGTTCTTTTAAAAATGTGCCATTAACATTAACTGAAGTGGCTTACTGAAGTTTAAAAACATCTGACTAGCTCCTTTGGGGAAAAAAAACTCCTTTAAGGAATGAGAATGAGTGTTCTGACATGTTACTGTTCATACTGTTGCCTGCAAAATGAATCATTGCTTGCCTGATGCTTAATCTCCAATGATTTCATCCCCTCTGATGAATGATGATTAAAAGTGGTTTTTGAAAAGAAAGTTGGCATCCTTCAAAACCAATGAAGAAAAACATGAGGTCCATCTAAAAGTCTGCGGGTGGATGTGTGCAGTTAGCACCTGTTCCATTTATGGTGCTGAGTAAATTGAAGTGCTCTGCAATATATTAGGATTTCCAGTGCTGTGGCATTTACTTTTTACACTGCAGGGCAAAGTTCCACCCTTTATGGTAATGCTGCAATTTTGACAAGTTTCCTTGCTGCATAACTTCCTTGTCTACTGGAAAAGACTGTGTAGACCAGCACTGTAAGGAGATCAGCCCTGGAGTGGATTTTTTGCATTTCAATTCTATAATCGATCTCTGCAGAATGTTAGGCATCTGATTCTTGACTTGTCTGTCGGGAACACAGAAACAAAACTAGGCCACAAATACACAGAATGCTGGACAAACTTAACAGGTCTGGCAGCGTGTGTGCAGATGCAAACAATCAGCATTTCAAGACTGGTGTGACATCAGAACCCTGAAGAATTCATACCAGACACGAAATGTTAACCCTGTTTCCATCTTCACAAATGCTTTTCAGACCTCCAGCACTCTCTGTGTTTGTTTCAAATTCCTAGCATCCAGTGTACAGGCCATTCAGCCCCTCCACTCAACTCTCCCACTTTAGCTTCATATACTCTTATTAACCTTACTTAACAAGTATTGCAACGGCACTTATCCAAAAATCCACACCAACGTTCCCTCTAAGCTGTGCAGCCACCTCTCTGAGTGTCCACGTGCTCCCATTGATGTCCTGACACATTGATTTTTAGTTTCAGACGTTGTTGCTGCACACAGCTCGCAGAGGTCCGCACAGAAGGAAACTAAATTAGGGAAAACTTAGACCCACATCTTCCTGAGGAAGAGAATTCCAGATTGATAGTTCCCTTTGTGTGAAAACATACCCTCTAGTTATTTTTCTAAACGTCCCAACTCTTATTTTATCTTCTACATTCTATATAAAAGAAGTATTGAGTTTCTATCTACCCTGTCAAATTATTTTAATACCTTTATCAGATCACCCTCAATTCTTTATGATCAAAAGATTCTCTTTTTTTCTGTGAAAGCAAAATACTTAATATATCTTGCAGTGATGGGAGCACTGTAATATGAAAGTGCGATCATTGGATCGCTAGTTTTCTTAACTGCGACTGTAATAGAATGGAATTCTGTAAAGTCTCAGAGTCAGCGGAGGCAGTTAATGACTGATAGGTACAGATGGAGAGTTAATATATAGGGGATGGGGGAGGTGTATTGAATAAGGTTTACTGCAAGGAGTAAAATGTGCTGAGTGGAGAATTTGTTGAAGGAGAGAGGAGGTGTTCCTGTACCCTTTTACATGAAATTAATCGGTAAGAAACTTTCACCAGGGATTTCTTTAAGTTGCTGTAATTAAGGAAAGTGTTCTTTTTAGAAAAATGGCTATACTTGGATTTAACTGAGAAAAATCAGGAATAAGGCTGAGAAGTGTGTGTCAGTTATAGAGGTGACCATGCCGTGGTTTAAAGGCCTGGGGACAGATAGGAAATATGTGACTGTCTGAGGGAAAAAGGCAGGTAGTGTAGGAATCTGCTGGGATATTGCTCACAAAGAAGTTTCCCACTTTGGAAGCTGGTGGGGCACTGTCTTATCCAAGGAGTGCAGTCAGAGCCGTGTCTCTGGCACCACAAATGGCCTGACCCCACTAGGGGAGGAAGAAGGAAGGATGAGGAGTGTTGATGGAGAATTCATGAGTTAGACAAATAGACAGGTCTTTCTGTGGTGTCAGTGTGACTCCAGGATGGTATGTTGCCTTCCTGGTGCCAGGAAAAAGTGAGGCCTGCAGATGCTGGAGATCAGAGCTGAAAATGTGTTGCTGGAAAAGGTGAGGGTGCGAAGGTGAGGGTGAAAGGCCAGAGTGGGGGTGGGGGTGGAGAGGTCAGGAAGAAGATTGCAGGTTAGGAAGGTGGTGCTGAGTTTGAAGGTTGGGACTGAGATAAGATGGGGGGAGGGGAAATGAGGAAACTGGAGAAATCTCAGTTCATCCCTTGCGGTTGGAGGGTTCCTAGGCGGAAAATGAGGCGCTCTTCCTCCAGCCGTCGTGTTGCTATGGTCTGGCGATGGAGGAGTCCGAGGACCTGCATGTCCTTGGTGGAGTGGGAGGGGGAGTTGAAGTGTTGAGCCACGGGGTGGTTGGCACCACCACCCACCTTTTCCTCCGCTACATCGATGATTGTATCGACGCTGCCTCGTGCTCCCACGAGGAGGTTGAACAGTTCATCCACTTTACTAACACCTTCCATCCCGACCTCAAATTTACCATGGACCGTCTCAGACTCCTCCCTCCCCTTCCTAGACCTCTCCATTTCTATCTCAGGCGACCGAATCAACACGGACATTTACTATAAACCGACCGACTCCCACAGCTACCTAGACTACACCTCCTCCCACCCTGCCCCCTGTAAAACCGCCATCCCACATTCCCAATTCCTTCGTCTCCGCCGCATCTGCTCCCAGGAGGACCGGTTCCAATACCGAACAACCCAGATGGCCTCCTTCGTCAAAAACCGCAAACTCCCCCCAGACGTGGTCGACGATGCTCTCCACCGCAGCTCCTCCGTTTCCCGCTCCTCCACCCTTGAGCCCTGCCCCTCCAATCACCACCAGGACAGAACCCCACTGGTCCTCACCTACCACCCCACCAACCTCCATATACATTGTATCATCTGTCGTCATTTCCACCACCTCCAAACGGACCCCACCACCAGGGATATATTTCCCTCCCCTCCCCTATCAGCGTTCTGAAAAGACCACTCCCTCCATGACTCCCTCGTCAGGTCCACACCCCCCCACCAACCCAACGTCCACTCCTGGCACCTTCCCCTGCAACCGCAAGCAATGCAAAACTTGCTGCCCCTTACGTCCCTCCAAGGCCCCAAGGGATCCTTCCATATCCGCCACAAATTCACCTGCACCTCCACACACATCATTTACTGCATCCGCTGCACCCGATGTGGCCTCCTCTATATTGGGGAGACAGGCCGCCTACTTGCTGAACGTTTCAGAGAACACTTCTGGGACACCCGGACCAACCAACCCAACCATCCCATGGCTCAACACTTCAACTCCCCTTCCCACTCCACCAAGGACATGTAGGTCCTTGGACTCCTCCATCACCAGACCATAGCAACACGACGGCTGGAGGAAGAGCACCTCATCTTCCGCCTAGGAACCCTCCAACCACAAGGGATGAACTCAGATTTCTCCAGTTTCCTCGTTTCCCCTCCCCCCACCTTGTCTCAGTCCCAACCCTTGAACTCAGCACCACCTTCCTAACCTGCAATCTTCTTCCTGACCTCTCCGCCCCCACCCTCACTCCGGCCTATCACTCTCACCTTAGCACCCTCACCTTAACCTCCTTCCACCTATCGCATTTCCAACGCCCCTCCCCCAAGTCCCTCCTCCCTTCCTTTTATCTTAGCCTGCTTGGCACACTTTTCACATTCCTGAAGAAGGGCTCATGCCCGAAACGTCGATTCTCCTGCTCCTTGGATTCTGCCTGACCTGCTGCCCTTTTCCAGCAACACATTTTCAGCTTCCTGGTGCCAGGGTCAAGGATGTCACAGTGACTGCAGGTCATTCTTCCAGGAGTGGGTGAACAGTGGGTAGAGGTCACGGTCCATATTAGCATCAATGACTTGGTAGGAAGAGGGATGTGGTCCAGTTTGGGAGCTAGGTAGAAAATAAGAAAGCAGTACCTCAAAAGTAGTAATTTCTGGATTACTCCCAATGCCACGTGCAAACACAAGTAAATACAGAAATAGAAGAATAAGACAGAAGTACAGGTGGCAGGAAAGATGGTGTAGGAGGGAGGGCTTTAGATTCCTGGGAATGGCTGTAGGGAAAATGACACCCGGCTTTAAACTACATTGGGAGGGTTGTGGGAATCAAGAAAGAATGTTACAGAAGAATTTCAGCGTTCACAAAATACTCAGAGAGACAGAGAGCACTAGCATAAAGAAGGGCAAGATAACAGGTGAAGTCAGAGGAAGGGAGAAAGTAATGAAAGCGTGAATCATGCTTCACTGCGTGTTTGTTAATAATGAAATCTAGCTAGTAAGATTTGGTAATCTCAGGCTGAATGATAGAAATATGTTGCAGTGTTAATGCAGACCAAGCTCAAGGAAGGGCTGGACTGGTATTGAATATTCCCAGGTACAAGGTGTTCAGAACGAAATAGAAAAGGAGGACCAGAGGGCGGGTAATACTAAAAGCCAACAAGAACCTTACATTTTTTTATTATTCATTTATTCGCATGGTGTGGGTTGCTGGCAAGGCCTCCATTTATTGCCCATCCCTAATTATCCAGAGGGCAGTCAAGAGTAAGCCACATTGCTGTGGGTCTGTGTTGTCGGCCAGACCAGATAAGGATGGCAGTTTCCTTCCCTAAAGGACTTTGTGAACCAGATGGGATTTTCCTGATAGTCGGTAAAGGTCACTGTTAGACACTTAATTCCAGATTTTTGTTGAATTCAAATTTCAGCATTGCTAGAAAAAAAGAACATAAGATCATAAGACCATAAGAAGGAGTGGAAGTAAGGCCATTTGGCCCATCGAGTCCATTCTGCCATTCAATCATGGCTGATGGGCATTTCAACTCCACTTACCTGCACTCTCCCCATATCCCTTAATTCCTTGCAAAATTAAGAATTTATCAATCTCTGCCTTGAAGAGATTAAGGTGGACAAATCCCCAGGACCGGATGGGATCTATCCCAGGTTGCTGAGGGAAATGAGAGAGGAAATAGCTAGGGCCCTGATAGATATCTTTGTGGCATCCTTAAATACAGGTGAGGTGCCGGAGGACTGGAGGGTTGCTCATGTTGTTCCCCTGTACAAGAAGGATAGTAGGGATATTCCAGGTAATTACAGACCAGTGAGCCTGATGTCAGTGGTGGGAATGTTGCTGGAGAAGGTACTGATGGATAGGATCTACTTATATTTAGAAAAGAATGGGCTTATCAGTGATAAGAAACATGTTTTTTTTATGGGGTAGATCATGCCTTACCAACTTAATGGAGTTCTTCGAGGAAGTGAACAAGTTGAAGGAAGAGCTGTTGATGTCATATACATGGACTTTAGTAAGGCATTTGATAAGGTTCCCCATGGTAGACTAATGGAGAAAGTAAAGTCACATGGTGTGCAGGGTGTTCTAGCTAGGTGGATAAAGAACTGGTTGAGCAACAGGAGACAGAGAGTAGAAGTTGAAGGAAGTTTCTCGAAATGGAGAAAGGTGACCAGTGGTGTTCCACAGGGGTCAGTATTAGGGCCACTGTTGTTTGTAATATACATAAGTGATCTGGAAGAGGGCACTGTTGGTATGATCAGCACGTTTGCAGATGACACGAAGATTGGTGGAGTAGCAGAAAGCATAAGAGACTGTCAGAGAATACAGGAGAATTTAAATAGACTGGAGAGTTGGGCGGAAAAGTGGCAGATGGATTTCAATCCAGGCAAATATGAGATGATGCATTTAGGCAAGACTAATTCTAGAGTAAATTATACAACAAACGGAAGACCCTTGGGAAAAGTTGATATGCAGAGAGATCTGGGAGTGCAGGTCCATTGTACCCTGATGTTTGCTGCACAGGTGGATAGAGTGGTCAAGAAGGTATATGGTATGTTTGTCTTCATTGGACGGGATATTGAGTATAAGAGCTGGCAGGTTATGTTAAAATTGTACAAGACATTGGTTTGGCCGCATTTAGAATACTGTGTACAGTTCTGGTCGCCACATTACCGAAAGGATATGGATGCTTTGGAGAGGGTGCAGAGGAGGTTTACGAGGATGTTGCCTGGTATGGAAGGTGCTAGCTATGAAGAGAGGTTGAGTAGGTTAGGTTTATTTTCATTAGAAAAGAGGAGATTGAGGGGGTACCTGATTGAGGTTTACAAAATCATGAAGGGTATAGACAGGGTAGATAGAGGCAAGCTTTTTCCCAGGGTGAGGGATTCAAAAAGGAGAGGTCACGCTTTCAAGGCAAGAGGTGGATCTTTTAAGGGGGATACACGCGGCAAGTACTTTACACAGAGGGGGGTGGGTGTTTGGAACGCGTTGTGCAGAAGTGGTAGATTCATTGAAGATGCGTGAGTAAGTGGAGACCAGAGGGATACAGGTGCTTAGGAATTGGGCGACAGGTTTAGACAGTACATTTGGATCGGCTCAGACTAGGAGAGCTGAAGGGCCTGTTCCTGGGCTGTAAATTTTCTTTGTTCTTTCCTTTGTTCCTATCTTTGTTCTAAGACATTTAATATCCTGGCCTCCACTGTGCTCCGTGGCAGTGAATTCCACAGGGTAAAAACAATGACTGCAGATGCTGGAAACCAGATTCTAGATTAGAGTGGTGCTGGAAAAGATGCATCTCTCCACCCTTCAGGCTCTCTGCCTGTATTCCTGATGAAGGGCTTTTGCCCGAAATGTCGATTTTGCTGCTCCTCGGATGCTGCCTGAACTGCTGTGCTTTTCCAGCACCACTCTAATCAATGAATTCCAAGGGCACACCATTCTCTGGCTAAAAAAATCTTTCCTCATTTCCATTCTAAATTGACACCCCTCTAATTCTAAGGCTGTGCCCAAGGGTCCTAATATCCCGCCTGGCGGAAACAATTTCCCAGCGTCCACCCTTTCTAAGCTTCTATTAGATCTCCCTTTAAACTTCTAAACTCTAATCAATACAATCTTAGCATCCTCAGCCGTTCATCGTATGTTAGGCTTACCATTCCAGGGATCATCCATGTGAATCTCCACATGCCAGTGCCAGTGTGTCCTTCCTGAGGTATGGGACCCAAAACTGGACGCAGTATTTTAAATGGGGCCTAACCAGAGCTTTGCAAAGTCTCAGTAGCACACCACTGCTCTTGAGATAAATGGCATCATTACATTTGCTTTCTTAACCACGGACTCAACCTGCAAGTCAACCTTTAGAGAATCCTGGACTAGCACTCTCAGATCCCTTTGTACTTTGGCTTTATGAATTTTCTCACCATTTAGAAAATAGTCCATGCTTGTGTTCTTTTTTCCAAAGTGCAAGACCTCGCATTTGCTCACATTGAATTTCATCAGTCATTTCTTGGACCACTCTCCTAATCTGTCTAAATCTTTCTGTACTTTCCTCACCTCCTCAGTACACCTAACTTTGTATCATCGATGAACTTTGCCAGAATGCTACCAGTCCCTTCGTCCAGATCATTAATATATAAAGTGAACAGGTACGACCCCAACACTGAACCCTGCAGGACACCACTTGTCACTAGCTGCCATTCTGAAGAAGAACCTTTTATCCCAACTCTCTGCCTTCTGTTAGATAGCCAATCCTCAATCCATGACAAGAGCTCCCTCGAACACCATGGGCCCTCACCTTACTTAGCAGCCTCCCGTGAGGCATGTTAAAGGACAGAATCAATTTGGTTCAAGCAAAGGAGCAGAAAGATGTGCAGTTACATTGCTCAGTATAGGCTCTACACCACCAACTAGTGGGAAGGTTATACAGCAACATATCTGTGCCTTGACAACCAATTAATGTATTCTTATGCATTGTTCGCATTGAAATTTAGAATTCTTGCATCCATAGCATGTACCTTTTCTCAGCATAAATAAATATACTGAACAGGTAACTAACTGAACTTAAGTAAAGGTACTTTCAACTTAACTAACAGAAATGAAAGACATAGAGTCATAGAGATGTACAACATGGAAACAGACCCTTTGGTCCAACTCGACAATGCCGACTAAATATCCTAACCTAATCTAGTCCCATTTGCCCATTTCCCTCTCAATGCTCCCTATTCATATACCCATCCAGATGCCTTTTAAATGTTGTAGTTGTACCAGCCTCCGCCACTTCCTCTGGCAGCTCATTCCAGACATCTTACAATTTTGTTCACTACGCATTGCATTGTGGAAGGTATTTGGCTTTTTAAGTTATTCCCAAGTTGTTTCCAGTGCTTACTTTGCATGTCATTGCCAGGTTGGAACTTTCAGGGTCCTTTAATAGTCAATCCAATCAGCCTGAGTCTGCCAGGCTGACCTCGAGTCCCACCTTGGTGCTTTACTGTTCCTGAAATTTCCAAAAATCCCAACAGTACTGCCTGCTTTCATAGGTACATTGTTTCTTCCTCTCTATATCACTGTACCTAGCTCCAAAAAACAGCTTTCCATTTATATGCCAGGGAGTGTAAGTTGATGCTTCATATTTAATAGGTTTTGATTTGGGTTTCTTTCTCCATGAAATCCAGATCATATGGCCCTCTCCACTAGCAAACATTTAGTATGACGGCCATCTCCCCTATCCATACTATTATGCTTCATCTTATGTTGAATGGGGCATTTTAAAACTTGTAAAGTCTCATTCTCACATCACTTCACGTCCACCCCCTGATCTTTGTCATAATTATACGTTCAATGACACTTCTGGGTACCACAAACTACAATATTGTAAATATCTTAACAAATAATATAGTGCCTACAGTCCAGGTCACATTTTCCACTTCTGTCTTTCTCACAATTAAACATTCAGTCTTGGCAGCATAAGGTTAAATCATAGCAGCAATTAAAATTTAAAGTTATAGAATCTCAATTCTCTGGGAAACCAGAGTTTATTTTATTACTGGTCAATTTGCTTCCTTTTAATTTGTGCAAAAGATCTCTATTTTCATTTTGCATATTCTGCCACAACCTTATTTAAAAGATTGTACGATGGTCTACAAACCTCAGTGCATTTGAGATGTTTCACTAAGTTGTGTTCATGGAAGCCATACTTCAGTAAAGAAAGATAAAACCAACTTCATGTTCTGCTGCAGACTTACTTGCAACTTTTTCTTGTATGAGGACTGTGTTGTTGGTCTATATTTTTCTGGAATGGTTTCATTTTCAGTTGTAGCTGGGGACTTCACTGACATGGAGCAATTTCTTATGTATTCCTTCCATCAAGTGGTGACCTTTTCAACGTTATTGTAACTCATCTAAGTTAGAATTTATGCTTAGGAAAGACGTTGGAGGTGATTTGAAAATTTAACAACTTTCCAAAACTTTCAAGGTGTTGAGAAAAAACTTTTATTTCATTTTTTTTACAAAAGGTTCAAGATGTAGCAAAAACAAAGTTGACTTGATGTGAGAGAGGGTTTTGAATTGCATGATATTTTCCCTTTGTTCTCAATTGTGCAAAATAATATTTCTTTCCTTGCTGATGCTCCAGCTTCCAGTTCTTTGGTAGATTTACCCTCTGATACATCAACAGAGGCCTGATCACTTAAATGACTGTCTCCCTGGGACAGGTCAATGACAGGCCATATCTGAAAACAAACCTCCAGATCCACAAAAAAATCTAGCTCAGTGTTTAATTTCCAAATGTTGATGCTGTGTTTTCTTGAGACATTCAGCAGTTCCTGAGTTTGTTACTCTGGGAGGTGTTTTTGATGTTTACTGTTGATAGGCTTGTGATGTATCTCTGTAAATTGTAATCTGATCTCCTTCACATGCAAGTCAGTATTTCTTTGCAGCTGGTGTGAATGTGAGTGACAATCCCTCAGGGACTATATCGTGGTGGTGATGTTACTGGAGCACATTAATGATTTTGGACATATGAGTTCCAATTCTGCCATCTGAGGAAGTTGAGTTCAATTGATATATCTCGAATTAAAAAGCTAGTATGGGTGACAGTGACTGGCTGTGAAATTCCAATCCGCAGCACTGCTGGTGGTGATGTAATGGACACTGGAGTCCCTCTGTGTGAATGCAGAATGTCCTTAGCTGCTTCTGGGACAGCCCATGGAGCTCCCCATATGGGAATGTTTTTGCAGGGTCATCCCTTATGCATGCTAGAAACCTCTGAACTGGTGTTGGCACCATAGCAAACTTGCAGTCAAGGTAATTTAGTTGGAATTCTGGAATTGTCTCCAGAATTACTGTGTTTGAAAGTGTTGTCGTGAGTTGTTACATTTGGCAATGAGTGTCGCTGATTTGGTGATCTGTTCACACATAGACTGTAAGCGATATCAGAGTTGCAGTTGAAGTAACTTGCTGTCTGCAACAGGACAGAAAGGCTGGAGCAAAGAGTGGGGAATATTTACCCAATGATGTCCAAAGAAATGCAGTTTAGGTGGATTGGTAATGCTAAATTGCCAGTAGTGTCCAGGAATGTGCAGGCTAGGTGAATTATCCATGGTAAATGCAGGTTGGAGGGAAGGAGTGGGGGATTTGGGTCAGTGGTGGAAGGTCTTTGGAGGGTCAGTGCAGACTCAATGGGTCCAATGACCTCCATATGCACTGCAGGGATTCTATGGCATCAGAGAACTTGTTCTATTACAATGCTCTCTGTCATACTGAGCTGGATTATTCCAGGTTCCTGGAATGTGAGAGGAAGCTGTAGATGGTCAATGCAGTGTGTGAATCCCCACCAGTGTTCTCCTGAATGCTGCCTGATCAGAGTCCCCAGTAAAAGGACCTGTCTATGACCTCCACCTGGAGTAGCCAGCGCACTGACATTTCCCTCCTCCTGGCCTGGCTACAGCACAATCATGCCTGATGACTCACCAATTGTAGATTGCAACTGTAAACATATCTCGAAGATACGTAGAATGTCAATACCTAATCTGGGGACTGGGAGTGTCAGATCAAGTGATGGGGCTACTATGTGCTATACTGCTGCTCTTTCTACCCCATCTGGCTCCGCTGTGGCAGAGAAGTGCCAGTTCTTTGGTGTCTTTAAAAGAAGTAATCAGAAAAGGGTTGCTTTTTAAAATTAATTTGTGGGGTGTGGGTATCACTGGCTGACCAGCATTTATTGCCTGTCCCTAGTTGCCCTTGAGGAGGAGGTGGTGAGCTGCCTTCTGAATGGCTGCAGTCCACCTGCTGAGCGTTGGCCCACAATGCTATTAAGGAGACAATTCCAGGATTTTGATTCAGTGACAGTGAAGGAATGGCGATATATTTCTAAGTCAACATAGAAAGTGGCTTGGAGGGGTTCTAGAAGGTGATGTGGTTAAGATCAGAAAAGTGGGATTGAAAGCCAACTTGGTCATTATACTGAAGGACACACAAGGTAGGAACAATCTCAATACTATCAGCTATGCCAGATATCTGGGCCTGGTCACAGCTGGTTATTGATTTGGAAAACTATATCCTTCACAGACATACTTGTTATTTGCCAGTTATACCTTTCTACTTTCTACTGTGGGCTACCTTGTCCTGTAAGACAGATGTTTGTAAGAGAGCTTGAGTAGGAGACAGCAGCTCTGAGTGCCTGAATCATTGTGCAGCTGCTGCATGTACCAAGAGTCAGAACAACTAGCAGCAGCTCCGAGCACTGTACGTTACTTCCCTTTGAGAGAGAGAGAGAGGGAGATGGAGAGAGAGACGGGTTGGGGATGGGGGCACGAGAGAGAGAGAGAGAGAGAGAGACAGGGGTGGTGAGAGAGAGAGAGAGAGAGAGAGCTTTTAACGTGTGCAGGCTGGCTGCAGCACAGTCTGTCAGTGAATGCTGCTTTTTTCCTGCTGTCTGCATATGCAATAAGCAATGTGCGATCTACTACAACAATGCTGCAATCAAAAACAAATCTATGTGTATCCTACCTCCATGCCTTATGGTGTATACAGGCTGAATATTGCTAAGTGCATGCTCACAAAATGATGGGGACCAAGTTTTATTCCCAAATTGCTGCTGGATTATATTAAAATCCCACCTAGTTCATCAATGTCTTTCAGGAAAGAAAATTTATTGTCCTTGACTGGTCTTGCCTCGATTCAAGATCCATGGCCGAGACAATGACTCATACTGGCTCTGTGAAATGATCTAGGACACCACTCATTGAAGGGAATTTGGGGACAAGCAATAACTGCTGAACTCCCCAGTACACCCACATCCTGCTGAGGAATGATAACAAAAGAACAACTCCGTTTAGACATTAAAAGAATCTTGGAAAATTGACAAAAATTGATTAAGCAAACCTAAAATTAGTTTAATAACTACTGCACTGTGTTACTATTGATAGTAAGAAATATAATTGAGGACCATAACTTCAAATGCTTAAATTGTGCTGCAATTCACCTTCACTTCGTCTCTAACAATAAGCTTTCAATTAATTTAATGGCCCTTGTCAGTTTCACAATTTGATACACTTGATCAAAGATGAACACAGTGAGACAACATTTGAGCTAACCTTGTATAATTAAAATGATGGAAATTATGTTAGACCTGACTCAAGAGTGTGTGAAAAAAAATCACCATTATCTCAGCTAAACCTTGAGGCTTGAAATTATCACATTAATTTTATTGTGAAGAGAAAAATTCTTTTGGTCAGCCATTACAGTGGTTATGATTGTTATGTGGAATATTTTGGGAGTTCAGCCAGATTTCTGCTTTTAGAATTCCCAAATGATGCTGCTCCTCAATAGAAAGCATAGTTGTTGTTTAACAAACTTTCAAAACTGTTTTGAAAGATTTACCCTGCAGTATGCTAGTTGGTCATTGTGTGATTTCTTTATATTCGCGAGACAACAGAAGCAATTTTGTTTGTCCTGCATTTTCAAACCCGAACTTGTAAATATGATTCGACTTCAACGTTATGTACAGAAAAGTCTGACTTTATGCAGCTGTTGTACATTTTAAAGCATTTCAAACATGAACTCTGTATGGTCTCATGCTCATTGTCAGCTGTGAGCCTGAGCTGAATAGACTGGAATGGAAGTGTGTTTCATCATGTTTTTGACAGAAAAATTACATCTGGGTTCCATCATCTGAAAGAGTGCAGGAGGCTGTGGTTCTTGTTTAATTTAATAATAAAATGTACTCCATTCCAGAATATAATTTTACCCATGACAACAGTGATAATTGTTATGACTGAGATGGAAGGAGACATTGCCTTTCTATACTCCATGGGTCACAATGTAAATTCTATTGTTTAATTAGTTTCTGATATGGTCACTTGTTGGCGTTTTTTCCCAAAGCAGACATTTTAAAAAATCCACCAATCAGGTTTTTTTTAATAAATCAACACAAAGTGATTCATTTATTCTAAAATAGAGCCTATTCAATGAAGATGTAGAATTAGTTAATATATGCAATTTATAAAATGAAAACAGAAATATAAATATAATCCTTATAATTCCTTAAAAATTGCCTGAAAATGCATAGACAAACACACGCTTCAAATAAAAAGAGAAAATGTTCCGCAGAAATTCAGTTTGGGAAACAAACTACTTATGGCTAATGATTCTTAGCTTTCAAAAACAACAATGATTATTGGATGGCTGTCATTGTGAGCTTTTGGTGCCACCAAAGGCTTCTTGACTCTTTGCAAATGCAGTATCTCTGGAACATACAGTATTGAGGATTCTTTCAGCTGCAGTTTGTGAGGACATGCAGGTTTCATACTGCTTTCACAACAAGGGTTTTTCTTTTGAAAAATAAGATAGGTGAACTGGGAAGCTTCCTTCTTTCAGCAAGCTTCATTTCAACTGAAAATCCAAAGCCATTTGTTCAATTAGAACAGCCATATAACCCAGCCAGAAAAACAGTCAGGTGTTTTCCCTGAAGTGAGTTCAAGCAACCCAACATCAGCAAATTATCTGCAACCATGTCACACCCCAAAAAAGCCTTGTCAAAAAAAAGAATTCCTAATTGTCTTTTCATTGTCCTTCTGGGAAAAAAAAAATCCAGGTATCCGCAGAATCCATAACAATGAAACCGTCATAACACATTAGGCCTATTCAGAAAAATCATTTTATATTTAAGCACTTGGTCCTACTTGGTTCTGCGTCAAATCACTCAGAGGTGACGTCTGGAGACTGAGTTCAATCAGACCAAATGCGAAAAGTCAGAAATTTGGTAAATGAAAGAATTAATTTAATGAGGAAGGAGGTCATAGAACATAGAACAATACAGAACAGAACAGGCCATTCGGCCCTCGATGTTGCGCCGAAAGGTGAACGATTCTCAGCTTGTCCCCCTACACTATCCCAAAATCATCCATGTGCTTATCCAAGGATTGTTTAAATCTCCCTAATGTGGCTGAGTTGACTACATTGGCAGGTAGGGCATTCCATGCCCTTACCACTCTCTGAGTAAAGAACCTGCCTCTGATGTCTGTCTTAAATCTATCACCCCTCAATTTGTAGTTATGCCCCCTCATACCAACTGATGTCATAATCCTCAGAAAAAGACTTTCACTGTGTACCCTATCTAATCCTCTGACCATCTTGTATGTCTCTATAAAATCCCCTCTTAGCCTTCTCCTTTCCAATGAGAACAGACCCCAGTCTCTCAGCCTTTCCTAAGACCTTCCCTCCAGACCAGGTAACATCCAGGTAAATCTCCTCTGCATCTTTTCTAATGCTTCCACATCCTTCCCGAAATATGGTGACCAGAACTGTACACAATATTCCAAGTGTGGCAGCAATCGCGTTTTGTATAGTTGCAGCATGATGTTGCGGCTCTGGAATTCAATCCCTCTACGAATGAACCTAACACACCGTATGCCTTCATAACAGCACTATCCACCTGGGTGGCAACTTTCAGGGATCTATGTAGATGGACTCCAAGATCCCTCTGCACATCCACACTAACAGGAATCTTTCCATTGACCCAGTGCTCTGTCTTCCTGTTATTCTTAAGCATTTTGCAAAAGGAAAAAGGTCCAAGGGAGGAACCTGATGACAGCAAGACCTTCAAGATTAAGCCTGAAGGCAATAATTAGGTGAGAAGGTACTTAGAGTCATAGAGTCACAGAAATGTACAGCATGGAAACAGACCCTTCAGTCTAACTCGCCCATGCCAACCAGATATCTCAGTGCAACTTAGACCCATTTGTCAACACTTTACTCTAAACTCTTCCTATTCATATATACATCCTGATGCCTTTTAAATGCTGTAATTGTACCAGCCTTCACCACTTCCTCTGGCAGCTCATTCGATACATGCACCAACTTCTGTGTGAAAAAGTTGCCCCTTAGGTGCCTTTTATATTTTTCCCCCTTCACCCTAAACTTACGCCCTCTAGTTCTGGACTCCCCCATTCCAGCGAAAAGACAGTGTCTATTTATTTTATCAATGCTCCGCATGATTTTATAAACCTGAATAAGGTCACCCCTCAGCCTCTGATGCTCCAGGAAAAACAGCCCCAGCCTATTCATCCTCTCCCTACAAATCCTCTAACCCTGGCAACATCCTTGTTAATCTTTACTGAACCCTTTCAAGTTTCACAACATTCTTCTGATAGGAAGGAGACCAGAATTGCATGCAATATTCCAAAAGAGGCCGAGCCAATGTCCTGTACAGCCACAATATGATCTCCCAGGTCCTATACACAATACTCTGACCAATAAAGAAAAGCATACGAAACACTATCTTCACTATTCTGTCTACCTGCGACTTTACTTACAAGGAGCTATGAACCTACACTCCAAGGTCTCTTTGTTCAGCAACCCTCCCCAGGACCTTGCCATTGGGTGTATACATCTTGCTCTGATTTGCTTTTCCAACACCTTGCATTTATCTAAATTAAACTCCATCTGCCACTTCTCAGCCCATTGGCCCATCTGGTCAAGATCCTGTTATACTCTGAGGTAACCTTCTTTGCTATCTAGTGCACCTCCAATTTTGGTGTCATCTACAAAATTAATAACTATACCTCCTATGTTCACATCCAAATCATTTATACAAATGATGAAAAGCAGTGGACCCAGCAGTGATCCTTGTGGCACACCACTGGTCACAGGCCTCCAGTCTGAAAAGCAACCCTCCACCACCACCCTCTGTCTTCTACCTTTGAGGCAGTTCTGTATACAACTGGTTGGTTCTCCCTGTATTCCATGAGATCTAACCTTGCTAACCAGTCTCCCATGAGAAACCTTGTTGAACGCCTTACAAGTCTACCACTCTACCTTCATTAACCCTCTTTGTTACTTCTTCAAAAAATTCAATCAAGTTCATAAGACATGATTTCCCACGCACAAAGCCATGCTGATGATCCCAAATCAATCCTTTTCTATCCAAATACATGAGATTGGTGAGTTTCACTTTCTCCCAGTACCCAGTTTACAAGTGGATAATATAGGAATTACAGTAAAGTGAAATAACTAATTAAACAGGATAGTAATTATTATTAATTGATAGTCCAAAGTTGAAACCTGATTAGTTAAATAAAAACAAAATAATGGTGGCAAGGCAAGCAACATGTTGTAGCAGTAGCATGTGCGAGCTGATAGATTCCACTCTGATCCATTGCCCTCATCTCCTTTAAGTTTCTGCAGCTTGAGGCACTTTAGCTCAGAACTGATGAGCTGGTATCTTGAGTTCTACTACAACGCATCAGGAGGGGGTATATTACATGGACATTGTGTTTTAAGAGATATTCAAGTCCCTTAGGCTAGTGTCTTCTGATTCATTCTGTTGATGGCAACAGAAAGGTGCAACTGGAAGAGAAACGGGTGTTGAGAATGCAGAAGATGGCAGTGGAGGTGCCTCAGCCCTTGCAATTATCCAACAGGTTAAATGTTCTTGCAGGTTGTGTGAATAAAACAGAGGCAGTAAGAAAGATGAGCAAATTGACCATAGCATCATGTCACAGGGGGGCATTCAATTTGGGGGGGCAGGGGAAGTAAAACTATTGTAAATGTAACATGGCATTGTACAGTTAAGTGAATAGATATTGCTCAAGTGACCAGTAATAGGTCTTAAAAGCTGTCCATTAAAAGTTGCCTGTCCATTGTCATG
Organism: Chiloscyllium punctatum; assembly: GCF_047496795.1. Taxonomy (NCBI): domain Eukaryota; kingdom Metazoa; phylum Chordata; class Chondrichthyes; order Orectolobiformes; family Hemiscylliidae; genus Chiloscyllium; species Chiloscyllium punctatum. Next base: position 123,789,869 of record NC_092739.1, read on the forward strand.
ATGAAGGATATCTTCTCAGGGGTGGGTGGGGAGGGTGCAGGTGGAACTAAGAACGAGATGTAGCTATGTGCCGACAAGCAGTTGAGGCTAAATTAAAAAGCAAAACTGCAGAGGTAGTCATTTCTGAAATATTGCCAAAACTACAGGCAAATTGGCACAGGGTAAATAAGACTGGAAAAGTGGATGCGTGGTTCAGAGTTTGGTGTGGGAGCAGTGGGTGATGCAACACTGGCACTAGAGGGCAGAACGGAACAGTACAGTTGGGAAAGCCTTCATATGAACTGCGCTGGACCCAATATATTGGTGAATTGTAGAGAGGGCATTATTTAAAAAGCATGTGGAAGGGAAGACAAATAGGAAAGGTTTAGAGGGATATGGGCCAAATGCTGGCAACACGGACTAAATCAGTTAAGGGTATTCAGTCAGCATGGATGAGTTGGACCATAGGGTCTGTTTCTGTGCTATATGACTCTATGACTGTCAGTAAATAGTGGGGTGGAAGGTTCATGTGAGGAGAAATTTTGAAAGTTTAAGACAAAAACCAAGGTAATAGTGCAAGATAGCAGTGGGGTATGGATTGCCAGAGTATGACAGGAAGGGACAAAACATACAGTTGCACTTTAAGAATGCAGAGCTGGGCTGAAAGATGCAGAGCAGGTCTGAGAAGTGGCAGATGGAGTTTAACCTGGATAAATGCAAAGTGATTCATTTTGGAAGGCTGAATTTGAATGCTGGATACAAGGTTAAATGCAGGATTCTTGACAGTGGGGAGGAACAGTGGGATCTTGTAAGCCCACGTATGTAGTTCCCTCAAAGTTGCCACACAAATGGATAGGGTTGTTAAGAAGGCATATGGTGTTTTGGCTTTCATTAACAGGGGGATTGAGTTTAAGAGCCATGAGATTTTACTGCAGCTGTATAAAACCCTGGTTAGACCACACTTGGAATATTGTCTCCAATTCTGGTTGCTTCATTATGGGAAGAATGTAGATGCTTTAGACTGGGTACCGAGGAGATTTACTAGGATACTGCCTGGATTGGAGGGCTTGTCTTATGAAGAGAGGCTGAGTGAGTGAGGGCTTTTCACAACTGGAGAGAAGAAGGAATAGAGGTGACTTGATAGAGATGTACAAGGTAATGAGAGTCTTTACAAGGTGTACAAGGGAATGATAGAGTAGATGGCCAAAGGCTTCTCCCCAGAGCACAAATGGCTGTCACAAAGAGTCATAATTTAAAGGTAATTGGAGAAAGGTATAGGGGAGATGTCAGAGGTAGGTTCTTTATGCAGAGAGTGGTGGGTGCATGGAATGCACTGCCAGCACCGGTAGTGGAGTCAGAGGCATTAGGGACATTTAAGCGACTGCTGGATAAGCACATGATCAGCAGTAAAATGAGGGGTGTGTAGGTTAGTTTGATTTTAGATGAAGATAAATATGCAGAAAACATTGTGGGCCGAAGAGCCTGTACTGTGGGATGGAAAACGTCTTGACTAATCCTCGTTTTAAATGGTCAACTTCTGATTTTTGAATCACTAGTTCTAACTTCTCTCAAAGTGAATATTGTCTCCGCATCTACCCTGCCAAATCGCTTCAGGATTTTATACATTTCAAGTCACCACTTCATGTCCTAAACTCCAGCAGATACAAGCCTAGCCTACCCAATCTTTCCTCTAAGACAACCTCAGAATTCCGGGTAGTAGGTCAGTGAATGTTCTTTGGACTGCCTGAACTGCATTTACTTCCTTCCTTAAATATGCTGACCAGTATGGTGCACCATACTTCAGATGTGGTGTAACCAGTACCCAGTATAAATAAAGCATAGCTGAAAATGTGTTGCTGGAAAAGCGCAGCAGGTCAGGCAGCATCCAAGGAACAGGAGAATCGACGTTTCAGGCATAAGCCCTTCTTCAGGAAGGGCTTCTTCGGGCTTATGCCTGAAACGTCGATTCTCCTGTTTCTTGGATGCTGCCTGACCTGCTGCGCTTTTCCAGCAACACATTTTCAGCTCTGATCTCCAGCATCTGCAGTCCTCACTTTCTCCATAAATAAAGCATAACCTCACTAGTTTTATGTTTAGTGTCCTTCATGATAAGTAGCAACATTTTAATAGCTTTTCCAATTACTTGCAATACATGCATATTAACCTTTTTCAATTATTGCATGAGAATACCCTATACATTTTGGGTATCGCTCACCATTGAGACAACATGTTTCTTTTCCATTATCCCTGCTAAAATGGACAATTTTACTTTTTCCATTTGCCTACCTATCTGCGTGACATCACCAAATACCTTCGATCAATATTACAATGCCATTTATATAAATTGTCTGCAATCAAGGTCCCAGCATCAATCCCTGCAGGACAACATTCACAACATCATATCAACTTGAACAAGACCCAATTATAACTACTTCATGTTTCCTTTTAGCTAGCCAATCTTTTATCCATACCCAAATGCACCTCGTACAGTTTTATTTTATTTTTCATAATGATCTTAGATGTGGTACCTTATCAATTGCATTCTGAAAATCTAAAAACAGTACATCCATGGGCTTCCCTTTATTTAATAGAACATAGAACATAGAAGAATACAGCGCAGTACAGGCCCTTCGGCCCTCGATGTTGCGCCGATCAAAGCCCACCTAACCTACACTAACCCACTATCCTCCATATACCTATCCAATGCCCGCTTAAATACCCATAAAGAGGGAGAGTCCACTACTGCTACTGGCAGGGCATTCCATGAACTTACGACTCGCTGAGTGAAGAACCTACCCCTAACATCAGTCCTATATCTACCCCCCCTTAATTTAAAGCTATGCCCCCTTGTAATAGCTGACTCCATACGTGGAAAAAGGTTCTTACTGTCAACCCTATCTAACCCCCTAATCATCTTGTACACCTCTATCAAGTCACCCCTAAACCTTCTTTTCTCCAACGTATTACTTTCTTAAAGAACTCCATTAGATTGATCAAACTTGATTTCACTTTCACAAAACTATGTTGACTTCTCTGATCACCTTGCCACAAGGATTGGTGCTGGGTCCTCTACTTTTTGTCATTTACATAAATGATTTGGATGCAAGCATAAGAGGTACAGTTAGTAAGTTTGCAGATGACACCAAAATTGGAGGTGTAATGGACAGCGAAGAGGGTTACCTCAGATTAGAACAGGATCTGGACCAGATGGGCCAATGGGCTGAGAAGTGGCAGATGGAGTTTAATTCAGATAAATGCAAGGTGCTGCATATTGAGAAAGCAAATCTTAGCAGGACTTATACACTTAATGGTAAGATCCTAGGGAGTGTTGTTGAACAGAGAGACCTTGGAGTGCAGGTTCATAGCTCCTTGAAAGTGGAGTTGCAGGTAGATAGGATAATGAAGAAGGCATTTGATTTGCTTTCCTTTATTGGTCTGAGTTTTGAGTACAGGAGTTGGGAGGTCATGTTACGGCTATACAGGACATTGGTTAGGCCACTGTTGGAATATTGTGTGCAATTCTGGTTTCCTTCCTATTGGAAAGATGTTGTGAAACTTGAAAGGGTTCAGAAAAGATTTACAAGGATGTTGCCAGGGTTGGAGGATTTGAGCTACAGGAAGAGGCTGAACAGCCTGGGGCTGTTTTCCCTGGAGCTGAGGTGTGACCTTATCGAGGTTTACAAAATTATGAGGGGCATGGATAGGATAAATAGGCAAAGTCTCTTCCCTGGGGTAGGGGAGTCTAGAACTAGAGAGCATAGGTTTAGAGTGAGAGGGAATAGATATTAAAGAGACCTAAGGGGCAACTTTTCCACGCAGAGGATGGTACATGTATGGAATGAGCTGCCAGAGGAAGTGGTGAAGGCTGGTGCAATTGCAACATTTAAGACGCATTTGGATGGGTATATGAATAGGAAGGGTTTGAAGGGATATGGGCTGGGTGTGGCAGGTGGGACTCGATTATGCTGGGATATCTGATCGGCATGGATGGGTTGGACTGAAGGGTCTGTTTCCATGCATCTCTATGACGAGCCTGTCATATGAGGAATGGCTGAGGACTCTGGGTCTGTACTCAATAGAGTTTAGATGGATGAGGAGTATCTGACTGAAACATACAGGATACCGAGAGGCCGGATAGAGTGGATGTGGAGGAGATGTTTCCAACACTAGGATTCAGGGGAACAACCTCAGGCTGAAGTGATGATCCTTTAGAACTGAGATGTGGAGGAATTACTTCAGCCAGAGATTATTTTCAGTGTCGAAACAGGCCCTTCAGCCCAACAAGTCCACACCGACGCTCCAAAGAGCAACCCACCCAGACCCATTCCCATTCCCCTACATTTACCCCTTCACCTAACACTACGGGCGATTTAGCATGGCCAATTCACCTAACCTGCACATTTTTGGACTGTGGGAGCAAACCCACGCAGACACAGGGAGAATGTGCAAACTCCACACAGACAGCTGCCTGAGGCAGGAATTGGACCCAGGCCTCTGGCTCTGTGAGGCAGCAGTACTAACCACTGTGCCACCGTGCCTGCCCACTAAGAGTGGAACATATTGCCGCACAGGATTGTGGAGGCTGGTTATTGAGCGTATTTAAGACAGCGATAAGTAGATTCTTGATTAGTAGGTGAATCACGGATTACAGGGAGAAGGCAGGAAATGGAGTTGGGAAACATATTGAATGGTGGAGAAGACTTGATGGGCTGAGTGGCCTAATTCGACTCCTATTGTCATATGGTCTTATGGTCTATTATTGTTGCACAATACCGGTTTAGTTGAGCCTGTTCTCAGATTAGCTTCAAAATGTATTGTTCTAAGAAACTATCCTGAAGATATTCTAATGCTATGAATGAATTATTCATTAGATATTCAATGAAAGATATTGTAATGTTTAATACTCGCACAATGGTTCAGTAGTCAGCACTGCTGCCTCACAACTCCAGGGACCTGGGTTCAATTCTAGCTTCGGGTGACTCTCTCTGTGGAGTTTGCATGTTCTCACCATGTCCTCTGTGTGGGTTTCAGCCAGATACTTCGGTTTTCTCCCACAGTCCGACAATGTGTATGTTAGGTGCATTAGCCATGGGAAATGCAGGGTTATAGGGATAAGGTAGGGGATGGGTCTGGATGGGATGCTTATCAGAGGGTCAGTGTGGGCTTATTGGGCCAAATGGCCTGTTTCTACACTGCAGGCATTATATGGATATCAGTGAAAAGAAGCATCTTAAATGTTCTGGAAATGTATACCACTTAAATGGCAACTGACACAATAAGGGAGGAGGCAATGGGGACATGGAAATGTCAGAAGAGAGTGTGGGAATGGGGCACGAGGGGTTGTGGGGTCTTACTCCCGTCTTGCATCCTTACTCTTCGGTAGGGCTTCCTGAAGAAGGGCTTATGCCCGAAACGTTGATTCTCCTGCTCCTTTGATGTTGCCTGACCTGCTGCGCTTTTCCAGCAACACATTTTTCAGCTCTTCGGTAGGGAAATGTTTCACTTAAAGTCATGGTTTTCAAGACTGCAATTATAATGTTAAGTTCGAACTTGCTGTGGAATTCCAAGAAGCAGTGAAAAGGTTCTCTGCCTTTTACTCTGTACCATGATTTCTTGGAAAATTTGCAGCAATATTTTTGCCAGAACTGTGCAACAGTTCTTAATCTAAGCCAGTTTTCACACCCAGACATTTATACTGCTACTTAACTGCATAGCTTAGGTCTGTAAATGATTCAGTTAAAAATAGTTGATCAAAATAGAAAGTATTGATCTTCAATGAAACTTTTAATTCTTAAAGTTAATCAAAAATATTTATTTGTCATTGTGTGTTATATTTATTGCATATTAGCTTTGAAATGGAAACCTGTGCACATCTTATGAGGATAAATGGATGTCATAAGTCACAGAAAATAAGGTCACGCCATACCTAAAGCAGACTTCTCCCTTTGCATAGTCTAATGTGGAGTGAACAATTCATCTTGTAAATCCTCTGGCCAATTTGACTTCCCTGAGTGAAGCAGGGGTCAGGGATGTGAGTTAATGATTTGGACCATACTTGGGAACCTGTCTTCTCTCGGATCTCCATATCAACCTTATAGCAATCATTGACATTATTTCCATGTTTCAACCTTTTTGTCAGATGAAGTTGAATGAGACATTTTAGAGGTCAAATTCTGATGTAAATGTCAATAATTGTTGTCTTTCAGAAGTGCATTTTGATCATAATGGGAACATATTAATTTCTTGTGTTTTCTGCTTGTTGTGAAAGGGTGCCAAGTGAAATTTTAGTCTATCCTTCCCTTTGATTTACTAAGCATTTCTAGCAACATCTGTTCTTGCTACAGTTCAATTCATATTGCATTATAACCTGTCCTTCTGTCTATTAAGTTCATAGAGTAGCTGCTTGATGACAAAGCAACATTGATTTCGGAGGCATTTAGACTGTAATTTACTGCTACTGCTGAAAGTGAATCCACGAATCTGTACCATATTTGCAGTCAGATCCTGTGTTAATAAATGACATTATTCATTCACTTGTGCTCAATAACTGAAATCATTGACAATTTCAAAAAGTATTATTAATTTGGTCTTTGAAAACATTGCAGTAAATGCAATGTTATTTGAATTAGATTTTTCTAGAATGCCATTTGAAAGCTTGGTTATTGTTTATGCACAATAAGAAGAAAAGGTCATGTTTGATTTATCAAATGTGCAGAGAGGGAACTAAGACTGTTTGCATGAGAAACTTATTCATATACAATTTCCCTAAGATATGCAGAGTTGATTTATATGAGGCACCTTGACAGGATGTCCTGCTGTGGAGAGCAGGCAGTTATCAAGAATGAAACCTGGTTTACTAATTTTCTTTAAGAAAGGAAATCTGTCATCCTGATGTGGTCTGGATGACTCCACACTCATGGCAATGTGATTTGACTTTTTAATGGCCCTCTGAACTGACTGAAGATGCCACAGGGGCTGCTGGGTACCAAGCCATGCTGTTTAAAAGTGCTGTGGAAGTGTTTCTCAACATGTTAATGTCAACCACCCCCAACACTCCCAAGTGCTTATCCATACCATCTCATGCCCTCAGTCTGTCACTCGTGGCTCCTCATATCGTCTGTGCCAAGCTATGTCTCCATCTGCCCTCCATGGTAACTTGTGCCCTCAATCCAAGCTACGTCCTCTATCCTTTCTCACTCCCCATACCCTCTACTGGCATTCACACATGGTGCTTTATATTTGCATTCATGGGATGTGGGCATTGTTGGCAGGCCAGTATTTATTTACCATCTCTCATTTCTCTTAAGAAGATAGTGGTGAGTTTCCTTTTAGAACCGCTGCAGTCATTTGATGTAGAATCAATAAATGCTATAGTGACAGTAGAACCTCCCATTTGCTGAAAATAAACTTGTTTCACAACTAGCCAATAAAATGTCAATCATCCACATTTACTAAAGTATCAATAGTGGAAAAGAAATAGCATTTGCTGGAATGACTCAGCAGGTCTGACAGCAACCTTGGGGAGAAAGCAGAGTTAATTTTTTGGGTCCAGTGAGTCTTCCTCAGAAGTGATTGTAATTCGGAAAAGGTTGGTATTTATGCAGAAGATGGGGTGGGGGAGGGGGAGGAGTAAATTATAGGCAGAGATGGAGCCCAGAGAGAGAGGAAACATGGTGTGCAATCATGGCTGTTTTGCCAATCAAATCTTACTCTGAACTTACAAGTTAAATAAACATGGTGACGGAGTTTGAGCCTTGGAAACCTACATAAACTGCATGAGTAGCATGTAAGATATCTTGAGATAAACTGGAACTTGGCTCTAGAAGTTGCATGCAGTAGTCGAGTAATGGCATGAGAATTGCATTCAGTGACTGAGTGATGTCCAATGTATTCAGTGGTAGTGCAAGTATTTGTAGAAACAATGAACTTGCCTGAGAAACTGGCACAGATTGAAGAACAGAGAAGTTGGGGAAAGTGAAGCACGGAATTATTAAAATCATTTAATTAATGTTATAAAATTTAGATTGGTAACATTAAACTTTTGTCCTACTTTAATTTTGGCAGCAGTAAGAACAGATTGTGATGAATTATATATCTTTTAAAAACTCTTAATAGTAAGTCAGCAGTCAGCATTGGAAAATGTGAAGATGCACTGTGGTTACAAGCAACTCTGGCTATATAACTGTTTGTTGTGCTTCATAGGAAACATTTGAAATGTATGAAAAGAATTATCTCAATAATTGATTCTAACAAAACCTAAAGCTGTGTGGTGAAGATGCATTTATCATTCAAATTATGGTGCAATTTGGATGCAGTGGATCAGTAATTATTTCACAAGAAAAATCTCAGCAAACTCTTGGCTGCCTCCTGTCTCTCCTATAAATCGTGTCAGAAGTGAGAGCAGATATGTACTGCTAAGGCTGTATAAGACTCTGGTCAGACCACATTTAGGATATTGTGAGTAGTTTTGGCACCATATCTAAAGAAAGATCTGCTGGTGGTGGAGGGGATCCAGATCAGGTTGACAGGAATGATCCCGAGGATGAAGAGCTTGTCATGAGAGGACTGATTGAGAACTTGTGGGCCTGTGCTCGATGAAGAGAGGCATTTGATTGAAAATTAAAGAATACTAAGAGGCTTAATAGAGTGGACATAGAGCAGATATTTCCACCAGTAGGAGAGACTAGGACTCAAACCTCAGAGTGAAGGGACAACGCTTTAGAACTGAAATGAAGAGGAATTTTGTCACCCAGGGGACAGTGAATCTGTGGAACTCTGCCATAGAAGACTGTGGGGTGAAGCCATTGAGTGTATTTAAAGCAGAGTTAGAAATATTCTTGATTAATGAGGGAATCAAGGGAGATGGTAGGAGCATGGGGTTGAGAAACATATAAGACATGACTGAATGCAGAGCAGATTTGATGGGTCTAATGGCCTAATTCTGCTCCTATGTCTTAGAATCCCTACATTGTGGAAGCAAGCCATTTGACCCATCAAGTATACCCTCTGAAGATCATCCCCTCCATGCTAATCCCTGTAATCCTGCATTTCCCATTTCCAATCCACCTAACCTGCACATTGAGGAAACTGGAGCACGTGGAGGAAACCCATGCAGACACGGAGTCTTATGGTAGGTGACACAGGGCACATCTAATCAAATGTGGATTTGTGCATGTAAATTTCATTTGCATGAGAAACAGCAGACTTTCATTGGTTTATGTAAATTTTTTAAAAAGATGTGGCTGAGTATTTTGATAAGGTTTCCCAGGTGGGGGGGGGGTTCAGGACCCCAAGTGGGGCTGCAAGCCAGACCTTTAGGGTCATGAGCTCTGAGGCAGCAATGGCCAGTCAACTCTACCATTGTCTGTTGTCATGAACTTTCTCTACTCACCACCCATTGCTCAGTGAGGGGTTACGACAATATCAAACCTTGAAATGAGATCATAGTGGGAAGACCAAGAAAACACTGACAGCTTGATTTGAGATTAAAATCCAGGCAGTGACTTCAGCTGATACAACACAAAAGGTTGCAATACCACCAGGAATGGGTCTCACAGCAGAAATTTGGGGCAGCACGGTGGCTCAGTGGTTAGCCCTGTTGCCTCAAAGCACCAGGGATCTGGGTTTGATTCCAACCTCGGCAATTGTCTGTGTGGAGTTTGCATGTTCTCCCTGTGTCTGTGTGGCTTTCTACCCACTGGATGTTCCAGTTTCCTCCCACAGTCCAAAGATTGGCCATGCTAAATTACCCATAATGTTCAGGGATGTGTAGGTTAGGTGCATTAGCCATGGGAAATGCACAGTTACAGGGATAGAGTAGAGGGATGGGTCTGAATGGGATGCTGTTTGGAGAGTCAGTGTGGACTTGCTGAGCTCCACCCCTTCCCACTTATCTCTCCATTCCAAGGCTTCCAGCCTCATTCCTGATGAAGGGCTTTTGCCCAAAACATTGATTTTTCTGCTCCTCGGATGCTGCCTCTCCTGCTGTGCATCTCCAGCACCACTCTAATCTCCAGCATCTGCAGTCCTCACTTCTGCCTTGTTGAATGGCCTACTTCCACACTGTAGGGATTATATGATGATGAAATTCAGGCTTGGGACCATATTCTGACTTGGATGGCCACAGTCACAACTTAGAATCCCTACAATGCAGAAAGATGTCAAATGACCCATCAAATCTACACTGATCCTTAAAGGACATCCCACTCAGTCCACTACCCTATCCCCATTACTCCACATTTATCATTGCCAATTCACCTAAGCTCCATAACTTTTGACTGTGGGAAAAGAAACCAGAGCACCCAGTGGAAACCCATGTAGACACAGAAAGAACATGGAAACTCCACATAGACAGTTGTCCGAGGCTAAAATTGAACCTGGATCCCCAGTGATGTGAGGCAGCAGTGCCAACCACTGGGCCACCATGAGCTGTTCCTCATGGCCAACCTGTGCAGAAAGTGGTCACATCTCCCCTGGCCCATCCTCCATGCAGTTGAGAGTTGTCCACATTTTCTGTGGAAAGTTAAAACCATGGACTTAACCATTTGAATCAGTTACCTGGTTGTAGTTGTCACCATGTCTAGTGACTCAGTAGGTATACTATTGAGGGGCAGAATTGTCTTCATTTTGTAGGGTGTGGTATGTGATCCAGTTGACAGAATAGGATTTAAGGCTAAGTGTAGATTTGTTTCAGCTCCTTTCTTATTGAACTTGTAAGAGTTGAAAAACAAAAACTCCTCAGGCAACATAGACCATGTTTGATTATGGAAAACCTTCAAAGATATTTACCACAATGGCCATTCTCGTTCATGGGTGTAGTGATTCTACTTAAATTATGAGAGAGAGGTCTGACTTACCCCAAATTGGCCTATTTTTGGGAGCTTTGTTTGCATGATGTGGTGCACCGAGATTCTGTGAAAATTGAAGCACCCAGCATATGTTAAAAAAATTGAGATCCTGGTTTATCATAGAAATAATTATTCATGACATTGAAAATAGTGAACTTGAACCTTATTAAAAGATAACAATCCGAGAGCTTGAGCAATTGGGTACACTGCCTTGGGCTAAATGTAGGTATAATTTCTACAATGGTATATTGCAGTCTGTGGTTTATGTTTCCACTGCAGCAGCGATACACTGTCTTTGCCCCTGGCCTTCAGTTTCTCCTGAAGACAGTAAACCTGGTGAGAATATAATTATACAGCGGTTGGCAATTCTCCAGAATCTTGTCAATTTTCATGTACACATCCAACTAGGAGTATTGGAGAGCTATTAAGTCGGACAAAGTGTCCCAGCCAAGCCTCATGGTGTCCTCCCATAAGATTTTTAACAAAGACAAGGGTGAGAAAAAAAGACCTCTTTGAAGCTTCTCCTTAATAGAACAAAATTCCACACTGAGGGAATCTAATCTAATCTAAATGTTATATTATAGCATTCAGTTACATATTTATTAATATATTGTTTGAGTCTTTGCTAATCTCCAAGATTGATCTCAACTTTTATCACCTTTTAAATTAGAATAAAATTCTTTCAATTTACTTTTCATCTAAAATGAATATCAACCCTCAGCTCCTACCCTTAGTTTACTACATACGTATGTCTTTGGATTGTGTGAACTTTAATGAGCTTCACTTTCTGACTTTTAATATCTTTGAAGACAGCAGGTCTTTAGCCCCCATTAGCTTCTCTCAATGTTAATCCCATTTGCAATCGTGAACAATTTTGTTCCTCTACTCATTATCCCTTCTAATCTTATTTAATCTTTTTTAATATATTCAATCAGGAGAAGTGGGCGTCATTATCTAAGCCAGCAGTTATTGCTCAACCTTAACTGCCCTGGAACTGGATGTTTTATTAGGCCATTTCAGAGGAAAGTTATGAGTCGATCACACTGCACTGTGCTTGGAGTCACATGTAGGTGGAATCAGGCACAGACAGGAGATTCCCTTTCAGAAAGGACAATATGGAACAATTTTAAAAGGAACTCATTGGTGGTTATGTGGTTACCACTAAATTAGCTTTTAATTCTAGGTGTTTTTCTTGATTTCAAATTTCATGAGCTGCCAGAATGGAGTTTGAAACAATGTCCTTTAAATATTACAGTCCAGTGTTCTGGAAGGATATTTACTCTTTGAAAGAGTCTCAAACTTGTGGATATATTTTAAGAATAAGAAGTTTCACTGAAAAGAATTATTTTTCTTTCAGAGGCTAGTCTATCAAATTCACTTCCATGGACGCCAAGTCATTAAGTTTATTCAGGGCTGAATTAGATAGTTTTTATGTTGAAAGGTAAGAGAATCAAGGATTACATTAGAACCTAGAGTATAGATGAGGAGTAGGCTGTTCAACCCTTCGAGCCTCCCCCACCATTCAGTATGATCAAACAGCAGAGCAGGAGGCCCTTTGTCTCATCAAGGCTGCACTGGTCAAAAGCAACCACATATCTATCCAAAAATCATTTACAGCACTTGCTCCAATGTCTTGTATGCCTTGACATCATAAGAACACATCTAAACATTTCTCAAATGTTATGAGGGCACCTGCCTCGACTGTCTTTACAGGCAGTGAGCTCCAGATTCCTACCATGCTGCTCTTTAACAAAATGTATACCCCAGTCATTGATCCTTCTTCTAAGGGGGAAAGTTTCTTCCTTTCTATCCTGACTATGCTCCTCTTAACCTTATAGATCACAATCATGTCTCCCCACTCCACTGCTCCACTGGTTTTCAAGAGGCATAGGATGACTGTTTCACTAACAAAGATCTCTGATTTATCCAATTCAAAGTCATAGCTTGCTGTGGCTGCTGAAAGGAAGGTGGGCTGGTTTGCTCAGGCTTCAAGTGGCTTACTGCACAGAAATGAGAGAAAGAGAGAGGGGGGAGAGGTTTTGGCTGGTGCAGACTAGCTGCTTTCTCTTCTGATCTGGCAAGTATCTTACATCTCAAGCTCTTTAGCTACCTGACAACCAATCACCTTGATTTTGGCAGGCAACGTTTGTCTTTGGTAATTGGTCCATCGTGCATAACCCATTCAGCTTCACTTTGAAACAACTCTTTGGTTTCAGTTTTCACCTGCACATTGCTGGAATTCTCAACAAGGTTCAGAGAGGTATCTTTTTTTACTTAAAAAATATGCAGCTGTTCTTGTACATCCCTGGGTTTCAAATGGTGATTTTTTCATTTCAGTCTGAAGTTTTAAAAAGCACAAGGATAAAACCACAGTCTTTACGCCATGTTAGACTTCAGCCTGCCCTCTGGGTCTGGAGCAGTCAGAAAGGGAGTTTGCATCTGCTTCATTCTGATTTTCTCTGCTCTAGGAGAGTTCAATCACCATTTGAGAGAAATGTGGTTAGAGGCCAGAAATGTAACCTGAGTAACATCCAAATGCCAGGCCTCCACCTTTGACAAGCCCAAGCTCACCTGAACATTGAAGAAGCTCCAAGTAATTTTGTGTCTGTGATAGATCTGGGGAATGAGATATCTCCATCTCGTCACCGTTATTCTGGGAATGTCAACTTAAAGCAGGAAAATGCGGATAACGTGTATTCTTGAAGACTCATTATTTCAACTAAAATAAAAACTTTGATGTCAACCCTAAATATGACATTGTCAAATTGTATTACTCAAAGAGAGCAGAAGAGTCAGGCAATTGAAGAAAAATTAAGATAAAAGTCCATCCTTATGTCATTTTATGATAAGGGGATTTAGATTTGAAATTAGTTACTGCCATTGCATCTTAAAACTTTGACAATATCTCTGTAGTGTCTACTTAATTATTCTCCCTATTCCAAAAGTATGTTAAAATTTATTAGCCTTGTTACAGGGCATTGAAGGTCATGTACCACTAATATCACAAGGTTGCTTATGAAGGCTATTTGGATTAATTCAACTTAATTAACTGTGTATTGTTGATGCATTACCTTCAATCAAGTTGCAATATTTTAATGCACTTTGTATTAAACTAAACTGAAATTGTTAACTGTATAGTGATACCAAATGCAGTGAGGTTGCATTTCCAGTATAGAGCCTTGTGAATGTAGATTGGCAAATCATATTGCTCTGGAGGAAGGCTTTTGTTTGTTTTTAATCTCACTGATTTTACTGGATAATAAGTATAGGGCCATCCTTATAAGAGCGATCCAATGTTAATGGCATCCTTTAGAAAAGGTATTGCATCTGATTAGGGAGTCAAGACATTCTGCTACCAAAGCAAGAAGTGCTAGAGAAACTCAATGAGTCCAGCAGCATCAATGGAGAGAAAGTAGAGTCAACATTTCGGGCCCAGTGACCCTTCTTCAGAAAGTAGTTGTTAACAAGGAATGTTCTCGCGAACCTCACAAAGATACAGATATAACTGGGGCATATGTGGGTACTCATGGCAACATCTTTGATCTAGGTAAAAACAAGGACTGCAGATGCTGAAACCAGATTCTAGATGAGAGTGGCGCTGGAAAAGCACAGCAGTTCAGGAAGCATCCAAGGAGCACGAAAATCGACGTTTCGGGCAAAAGCCCTTCATCAGGAACACAGGCAGAGTGCCTGCAGGATGGAGAGATAAATGAGAGGGGGGTGGGGGTGGGGAGAAAGTAGCATAGAGTACAATAGGTGAATGGGGGTGGGGATGGAGGTGATAGGATGCTGCTTGAACTGCTGTGCTTTTCCAGCACCAATCTAATCTTTGATCTGAAGAAAGTGAGATGAGTTAAAGAAGGAGTTGTTCAAAAGGATGAGCTTAGCCAGGCAGAGGAGGGTGGGGGACAATTCGGACATTTTTTCCAGGAAGTACTGAGATCCCTCAGACCATCCTGAGGGTGTGGGGGGGGAGGGAAGTGGTGCTAGACGTATAAAGCCATTTGGTAAAAACAAGCACTGCAGATACTGGAAACCAGAGTCTAGATTAGAGTGGTGCTGGAAATGTTACACCAGCACCACTCCCCACCTCTTCCTCCGCTACATTGATGACTGCATTGGCGCCACCTCATGTTACCGCGAGGAGGTTAAGCAATTCACCAACTTCACCAATACATTCCACCCCGATCTTAAATTCATCTGGACCATCTCTGACACCTCGCTCCCCTTCCTGGCCCTCTCCATCTCCATTAATGATGACCAACTTGACACTGACATTTTTTATAAACCCACTGACTCCCACAGCTACCTAGATTACACCTCTTCCCACCCTACCTCCTGCAAAAATGCCATCCCGTATTCCCAAATCCTCCGCCTTCGCCATATCAGCTCCCAGGAGGACCAGTTCCACCACATAACACACCAGATGGCCTCCTTCTTTAGAGATTGCAATTTCCCTTCCAACGTGGTTAAAGATGCCCTCCAACGCATCTCATCCACATCCCACACCTCCACCCTCAGACCTCACGCCTCCATCCGTAACAAGGACAGATCCCCCTTGGTGCTCACCTTCCACCCTACCAACCTTCGCATAAACGACATCATCCAAAGACATTTCTGTCATCTCCAAACGGACTACACCACCAGGGATATATTTCCCTCCCCACCCATTTCCACTTTCCACAAAGACCATTCCCTCCGTGACTGCCTGGTCAGGACCAAGCCCCCCAACAACCAACCGTCCCATCCTGGTACGTTCCCCTGCTACCGCAGGAATTGCAAAACCTGCGCCCACACCTCCTCCCTCACCACCATCCAAGGCCCTAAAGGAGCCTTCCACATCCATCAAAATTTTACCTGCACATCCACTAATATCATTTATTGTATCTAATGCTCCCGATGCATTGGGGAGACTGGACACCTCCTAGCAGAGCGCTTTAGGGAACATCTCTGGTACACCTGCACCAATCAACCACACCGCCCTGTGGCCCAACATTTCAACTCCCCCTCCCACTCTGCCGAGGACAGGGAGGTCCTGAGCCTCCTCCACCGTCGCTCCCTCACCACCCGACGCCTGGAGAAAGAATGCCTCATCTTCTGCCTCAGAACACTTCAACCCCAGCGCATCAATGTGGATTTCACCAGCTTCCTCATTTACCCTTCCCCCACCTCACCCCAGTTCCAACCTTCCAGCTCAGCACCGCTCTCATGAATTGTCCTACCTGCCTATCTTCCTTTCCACCTATCCACTGTACCCTCCTCTCTGACCTATCACCTCCATCCCCACCCCCATTCACCTATTGTACTCTATACTACTTTCTCCCCTCCCCCACCCCCCCCTTTCATTTATCTCTCCACTCTGCAGGCACCCTGCCTCTATTCCTGATGAAGGGTTTTTGCCCGAAACGTCGATTTTCTTGCTCCTCGGATGCTGCCTGACCTGATGTGCTTTTCCAGCACTGCTCTAATCTAGTATAAAGCCATTACACTTCCAGGGTGAAGAGGAGGTGGCTGGAGCCCATGAGCTGGAATTCTGAAAATGACACATAGCATGAGAAGAAAATGCTGAAATAAGTGTCATGATTTGGAGATGCCAGTGTTGGACTGGGGTGTACAAAGTTAAAAATAACACACAACACCAGGTTATAGTGCAACAGGTTTAATTGGAAGCACACTAGCTTTTGGAGCGACGCTCCTTCATCAGTTGATTGTGACTATCACCTGATGAAGGAGCATCGCTCCGAAAGCTAGTGTGCTTCCAATTGAACCTGTTGGACTATAACCTGGTGTTGTGTGATTTTTAACTGAAATAAGTGGAAAGTGACTGCTCAAGAGGAGGAAAAAGTTGAATTGGAGCAGGAAGAGATGATTTCTGTAAAACAGGAGCAGCTAGCCCTGTTTCTGAGCTTTGGGGGGGAGATCAGATAAGATAAGATTAGTGACTATCAAGGGCACAATAGCGTGATGTTGATGGTAGTGTCATGATCCGGGGGAAATGGAAGTTTTCCAAGAGCTAGCACAGAGCCTTTGCAATGTAGAGATCAGTCCTCTAGATAACAACGGCACCACTCTTGTCAGTAGGCTTGATTACAAAATCAGGATTGGATCTAAGAGTACGGAGTGCAAGTCAATACAGAGAGAGATAGATTTGAGTAGATGAGGAGTCAGAGAAATTAAGATGTCACATTGACAGTTCTCAATGAACAGGTGAAGTGTAGGTAAAAGGCCAGAGTGAGGGGTCCATGGCAATGGAGCTTATTCAAGGTGGGTGAAGGGGTCAGTGGGACAAGGAGAGGATTCCTGTTCAAATAAATAGGCACAGAGATGAAAAAGACTGAAGAAGAGCTCAACATCATGCCATGCCTGAAATTCATTAAGGTAGGGACACAGAGGAATTAAACTAAGATCCTAACTAAGAGTATAGAATGCTTAGCATCAGAAAGTGGAAGGTCAGAAGGAATAGTAAATGCCCAACATGATGTAGAGTTAGGAGAAGAGATGGAGACAGTGAGAAAAGGAGTGGAGAAAGTTTCCAGAGAGGCATGGTGCCACTGAGTTGTTGCAGCTTCCGAACCTTAATTCTTGAAAGGGAAAGAAAGGTTTCTTGTTAGAATGCTGAATGAGGCAGAGGATAAAGTGGAACTGTTTTGGGGGGGGGGGGGGGAGAGGGGGCTTTGTTAGGGGGTGTTGGGGAACAGGGCAGGGCATATTTCAGCCAGTGTGAAGCAATGCAATTGGAGACAGAGTTTAACAATGTGCACCTGGCGATACGTAACACTGAATGTGGATCTCGGGGTGTGATGAGAACAGCTCTCTGAGGAACATTATACTTCACAGTGATCCTGGGTGGATTCAAAACACGAAGGATAAAACTTCAGTTGGAATCCACATGGAATCAGTCTAACCAGGAGGCAGTCACTGAGGAATGAGGTGTATCTGTGGAAGCGAATTTTGACAAGTAAGCGTCTGCAGTGACAATGAAAGTAATGACAGTGAACAAGTGAAAGGATTAGAACAGCAATCCTGTCAGAGAGAGGGGCACAACTTCTTCAAGGTGGGCTGGAAGAGATGTTACAATGGGTCAAACTAAAAACAAAGAACTGCAGATGCTGGAGATCTGAAAAAAAACCCAAAAATTGGTGATGAGGTTTAGACCATAAGACCATAAGACATAGGAGTGGAAGTAAGGCCATTCGGCCCATCGAGTCCACTCCGCCATTCAATCATGGCTGATGCGCATTTCAGCTCCACTTGCCAGCGTTCTCCCCGTAGGCATGTATGGAGATAAAGCAGATTTAACATTTGGGTCCAGTGGTCATCCTTCAAAACTGCTATCGTTCTGCTTTTTGCGATCAAGTTATTGATGTGTCACATTGCACTGGTGTGACATTATGCAGAAGGTGAGACAGAATTGTCATTTTCCCTGTGTTTAGTCTGTGTTTAGGTTCTACACAGTTGATTTTGAAGTGACAAATGTTCATTTGGTTGAGACAGCAAAAAAACCCAGCTGCACCTCTGACAATTCACCTGTGTGAGATTTATAGCTGTGAAGGGAAGAAGGAAAATAGACACTACAGTGCTGGACTCTCCTGGATATCACCAATCATTTCTCTGGGTGCATCTGTAGATCTTCACAGAAATTCAAACCTCATGAATTAGTTTCATGAACATCTTTTATAATCAGCTGGTGCAAGCTGGCACAATTTTTTATATCTTTCAACGTCAGTGTTAGCCTCATTCATCTCCTTATGTCCATTGATAATCTCACTGAGGCAGCTTGACTCATTCACTTATGTCGTCAAGATGATTCAGTTTCTGTCTTCAAACAGCCCCCGGTTTCCTTCATCTCATTCCTTCCAAACACTGCAGTAGTCCAACTGGTTTCCTCACAGTATTAGTCACACATCCATCAAGAAGTTCACTTTTGTCTGTTGAACAGTTGGCAGCTTGCTCACAGATGATTTAAATGATCTTTTTGACTATTAAGTGTATTTGAATATATTACACAGTAATGGAAATGTGGTGTTGTTATTGGCTTGGATATTGCCAACAAAGGTGTTAAATTTTGCTTTTTTGCTTTATAAGAGGCTCTTATGGTTTCAGTACTTGCAGGGCTGTTAGTTTTGTATTTAGTGCTATGCTGCCCCCCCCTCCCCCCCACTCTCCCCCTTCCTCATTGTGATGCAGCTTACTCAGAAGCAGTTGGAGATTTCAGTCACATATCTGTCTGACAGAAGCAATGGTTGGAACAATACTTCTTGCCCTCTGCTAAACCAGAATAAACTGTTTAATTTCTACACAATTCTCATGTTTCCCGGTAAAATTGTTCTTCGTCCTCTGAAGAAACTGAAGTACACCTTTCTTCTTTTCCCAGACATCATTCTTCGTATGCGCATTTCTGCTCCAAATAACAATGATGCTTTGTATTTATCTAGTGCATTTAAAGTGATAACATGTTTCAAGGTGCTTCACAGGCATCAGGAGCATTAAAGCAAACATTTAAGAGCCCTCTTGTGGCACAGTTGTAGTTTTCCTACCTCTTGACTGGGAGGCCAGCATTCAAGCCCCATCTGCTCTAGAGGTACATAACAACAACTCTGAAGAGGTTGATTAGAAAAATAGGTTAATTTGAAAAAACAAAAAAAATTAACTGGTCAGGCTAATAAATGTTGTCTATCTCTAATTGCTAAGTAGGCAATTAGAGTCAACCCTGAGCTGAAAATGTATTGCTGGAAAAGCGCAGCAGGTCAGGCAGCATCCAAGGAACAGGAGAATTGACGCTTCAGGCATCGATGCCCGAAACATCGATTCTTCTGTTCCTTGGACGCTGCCTGACTGCTGCGCTTTTCCAGCAACACATTTTCAGCTCTGATCGCCAGCATCTGCAGTCCTCAATTTGTCCTCCAATTAGAGTCAACCACATTACAATATATGCAGAGTCACATATAGACCAGACTAGATTCCCTACAATGTGGAAACAGGCCCTTCAGCCCAACCAGTCCACACTGACCCTCCAAAGAGTAACCCAGTCAGACCCATTTCCCTTTGATTAATGCACCTAACACTATAGGCAATTTAGCATGATCAATTCATCTGACCTGCACATCTTTGGACTGTGGGAGGAAACCCACCCAGACACAGGGAGAATATGCCAACTCCACACAGACAGTTGCCTGAGGCTGGAATCAAACCTGGGACCTCAGTGTAGTGAGGCAACAATGCTAACCACTGAGCCATCATGCCACCCAGTTAAGTAAAGCAGATTCCTTTTCTAAAGGACATTAGTGAATGATAATCAATCGTGGTTTCATGTGTGCAAATTGAGGCATTGTTTGGTTTTAATGCCAGATTTTTATTGTATTCAATTTTCATTATCCATCATGATAGGGTTAAAACTCATGTCCCCAGGTACTGAATCCCTAGCTCAGTGATTCTGTGCCACCACCATCCTCAGTTGGCTTAAAGGAGGAAGGGGAGGAAATTTCAGAGTTTAGGGTTAAAGTTGAGAAGGCGCGGTTAACAGTATGGAGCATTTAAATTGTAGATGCTCGAGAGCTCAGAAAAAGTCAGCACAGACATGTCAGGATTGTAGGGCTGGAGAACATGAGAGATTTAGGGAGGAGAAAGTCCTGGAGGGATTTGAAAATAAGGATGAGAATTTTAAAATCAAGTCTTTGCCTAATCAGGAGTCATTGTTGGTTAGCAGGCACAGAGAGTTTGATACAAGTTTACGAAGGGTAAAATGTTGAAGGTTGGCCAGGAGTTCATTGGAAAAGGAGTAAGTGAGGATTGCGGATGCTGGAGACTCAGAGTCTCAAAGTGGGGTGCTGGAAGAGCACAGCAAGTCAGCAGCATCCGAGGAGCAAGAGAATCAACATTTTGGGCATAAGCCCTTCGTCATTGGAAAAACCAAATGCAAAACCAGTAAATGCATGGTTTCAGCCCCAGGGAAACCAAGGCAAGAGAGCAGTCAGGTAATGTTACAGATGCGAAAATATAGGCTAATTGCAATGATGCAGATTTCTACTTGGAAGTTAAGCTCAGGATCAACTGTGATATGAAGATTGTGATGGAGTCCAGTTTGGACTGTGTGATAAGCTAGGAATGAGGGTATCTTAAGCCTCAATCTCTTTCTAAAAGTGTAGGTTTGTCTGTATTTGGCTCTTAACTGAAGTTCACCTTTAATATCGATGAGTGTGGTGCAGCTTTAGGCATGGATAAATGAGCTCTCTATCGGGTGGCAGCTATAATGTGATCCTTAATTTAATCTGGGTTCTGTAGCTGCAGATAGGTAACTGTTTTTGGAATCTATTGTAATGAAAATACACGACTCTGTGCGCAATTTGTATGAGTGAGAAACTTGATGGGTAAGTGAGGGAGTTTGGTGCGCGTTCTTTTTTCTTCCTTTGGTAAGTGAGGGAGTTTGGTGCGCGTTCTTTTTTCTTCCTTTTTTACCTTCCAGTATTTGGTTCAGGGAAGAAGCTGATTGATGAGTAACATTTTTATTCATTTGTGGAATGTGAGTGTTGCTGGCTGGGCAAGAATTTATTGCTGCATCCTAAATGCCCTGGACAAGATGATGGTGAGTTTCTTGAATTGGTGCCAACCTTGGGATCTCTCTAATGCAGTAAGGAAGGGAATTCCAGGATTTTGAACCATGAAGTTTGAACAAAAAAAGCAACAGTGAGATGAGAGCTTCAATTCAAGATAGTGTGTAACTTGGAGGGAAACTTGCAGATAGCTGTGTCATTTGTCTGCTCCACTTATTCTTCTAGGTGGTTGACATTATAGGTTTGGAAAGTGCTGTTCTAAGAGTCTGGGAGTCATTGCAGTATTATCTTGTAGGTGGGTACATGCTGCTGTCACTGTGAGTTGACGGTGAATAGGGTGAATATTGAAAGTGGGTAAAAACAATGACTGCAGATGCTGGAAACCAGAGTCTAGATTAGAGTGGTGCTGGAAAAGCACAGCAGGTCAGGCAGCATCCGAGGAGCAGTAAAATCGACGTTTCGGGCAAAAGCCTATTGAAAGTGGTCAATGCGATATCAATCAAGCTCTGCTTTGTCCTTTATGGCATTGAACTTCCCCATTATCGAAGCTGCATTCAATCAGGCAAGTGGAGCCTGTTCAATCATATTCCTGACTTGAGCCTTATAGGTAGTGGACAGGCTTTGATAAGAGCAGATGAGTTACTATGTGGCAGATTATTCTTGCCTATTACCTGCTCTAGTTGCCACAGTATTTATAAGGCTAGACTAGGTCAGTTTCTGGTCAATCATGACCCTAGTAATTTGGTGATTCAGCAATGGCATTGATGGTGGTTGTCAACAGTAGATGATTTAATTCTCTTTTGTTGGAGATGGTCATTGCCTGGCACTTGCATGGCATGAATGTTATGTGTCACATACCAGTCTTGGCCTGGATGTTATTCTAGCCTTGATGCATTTGAAGCTGGGCTCCTTGATGCCATGCTGATTTGAATGCTGCCTTGATATCAAA
This sequence comes from Chiloscyllium punctatum, assembly GCF_047496795.1. Taxonomy (NCBI): domain Eukaryota; kingdom Metazoa; phylum Chordata; class Chondrichthyes; order Orectolobiformes; family Hemiscylliidae; genus Chiloscyllium; species Chiloscyllium punctatum. Next base: position 123,812,194 of record NC_092739.1, read on the forward strand.
AACAGTCACTCTGACCTTGCCTTTGGAGTTCATCACTTCTTTTCCATGTTTGAGTTAGGCTGTACTGGAATCAAGAGCTGAGTGGCCCTGGTGGAACCCAATTCTGCTAATGAATGCCAACAGAGGCCCATGACACAAATTCCTCCCTGGGCAGCTCACACTTCAGATGCATTGCAGAATAAATTAATCTTACCTGATAACCTAAACTGATGAATAGTAGACCCAAAGTGTATTTTACCTCCCATTTGTTTTTTTTTCTCAGAAAATGAATTCAGGTCAGTGTAGTACATACGAGTCTAGAAGGTCTGAAAGGGCCAATACTAAGAAGAGTTAGAAGCACCATGCAGTATGATGATTTCAAATGGACTTGGGCTGTGCTCACCCTGAATGAGGCCAGGCTCCCCCTGCACTCCCCACTGCTCTGCACCACCTCACACTGACCTGATTAGCTACATCCATCAGGCTTTCTGTCATGGGTGTCCGGGTCTCTGTGTACTAGCTTTTAGCAAATTATGCACCTGAAACCCCCTTTTTTTTTGCTCCTCCATATTTAATGAAAGTTGGAAGCCACGGTAAAATCTCCGAATGAACACCAGTATTAGTCATATCTGACAAAACCGAGAAAGTAACTTTTATCTTTACTGTCTGTCTCCTAACTCTTAACCAATTGCCAACCCATGTCATAAGCTTATGTCTAAATCTTTGTACTCTCATCTTTGATAATCCCCTGTTCTAAACCTTATAAAATTTCTTCTGAAAGGTCAACGTCCAGGCATTCACTTATCTACCATGTTAGTGGCCTTCTTGAAAAATTCAATGAGATTAGCCAGATATGATGTCTTGTCAAAACCCCATGCTGATGTGCCTAAATGCTTAGTCACTTGGCTCTGATAATACTTTCCCATAAATTTCTCCCTTCTGTGTCACCTTGACGTTCATATTTTTCTTTAGCTCGCTGTGAGAAAACAAAGACAGTGCTGAGGTTGAGTTCAGACATTCTCTTATACCATTAACTGGCAGTAACTGCAAATCTTTTTAGAAGGGAAAAAATCAGAGCACTAATGTTGCATTTCCCAGATGTACCCATATAATATTTACTCTTGTGGTTCAGTTAAGAATAAATAAATCTGCACATATTACAGTTAATTTAAGAAATGGCAGAGGTAATGGAATGTTGGTCTAACTCCAATTGAATATCAGAAATTCATGACTGTAAAATAGTGTGCTTCCAGGCTTTTCTGCTGTGGGACTTAATCAAGAAAAAAGAGAAAAGGTTGACAAAGATATTATTCCTCATATATTCTGTCTGAGGCAATCCACAAACATCGTTGTTTGAGGGAAATTTTAACCTAATTCATTGGGCAGGAAACCCATAAGATCAGGTTTTACATCGTGCCCAATGATATTTACTGACTTTAGTGGGGAATAATATCAGCCAGGTTGTGAAACCATCATTACTCTGAACATGCCAGTTCTATGATGTTTAGGAACAGATTAAAATTACCTCCATTGTCTCACAGATTTACAGGTGTGATTAAAATGAAGAAATTGCAGCATGCTGCTGTGCAGAGGGACCTGGGTGTCCTTGTGCATGAATCACAGAAGGTTGGTCTGCAGATGCAACAGGTAATGAAGAAGGCAAATGGAATATTGTCCTTCACTGCTAAAGGGATTGAGTTTAAAAGCAGGGAGGTTATGTTGCAGCTGTGTAGGGTGCTGGTGAGGCCACACCTGAAGTACTGTGTGCAGTTTTGGTCTCCTTACTTGAGAAAGGAGTTTTGGTCTCCTTACTAGAGGGCGAGCAGAGGAGGTTCACTAGGTTGATTCCAGAATTGAAGTGTTTGTTTTATGAGGAGAGACTGAGTAGACTGAGATTATATTCATTAGAATTTAGTAGAATGGGGAGGGACATCTTGTTAACATATAAAATTATGAAGGGAATAGATAAAATAGGAATAGAGAGAATGATTCCACTGGCAGGTGAAACGAGGACAAGAGGGCATAGCCTCAAAATTAGGGGGAGTAGATTTAGGACTGAATTGAGAATTGAGAAGAAAATTCGTCACCCAGAGGCTTGTAAATCTTTGAAATTCCCTGCCTAGTGAGGTATTTGAGGCTTTCTCAGTAAATGTCTTTAAAGCTATGACAGATAATTTTTTGATCAGTAAAGGAATTAAGGGATATGGTGAGAGGTTAGGTAAGTGGAGCTGAGGCCACAAAAGGATTAGGCATAATCTTATTGAATGACAGTGCATGCTCAAAGGGCCAGATGGCCTACTCCTGCTCCTAGTCTTATGTTCTTATGCTCTAAATATGCATCTGTGTCATTACACATACCCTGTGCTAATCTTGCAACTTCAAGTCTATCTCCAGGTGTGGCTGCATGGTGGGGGTGAGGACGGTGTAATATTTGGTGGGATGATGGAGAATGCCTTGCCCATTACCAATCTCTCCACTGGTATTGGCAAGCCATCCTTAAGTCAGTTAAGAGTTATAGTTAATGCCCATTTGCTGGTATTTAATGCCACTGCTGCTATTTTATGGGCAGCAGGGAGGGGCACCTTCTACCACATGGCAGGGTCATGAGGTGTACTGTGGCAATCTGCCTGTAAGCATAAAGGAGAAAGGTTCACATGATCTGGCAGATTGTTGTTTAAGGCTCCCCTTGAAAACTGACAATCTGTCCTGGACTTCCCAAGTTGATGCGGTGGTCAAAAGGACACAACAACACCTCTTCTTCCTCAGACAGTTCAGGAGATTCGGCATGACTATAAGAACCCTCATCAACTTGTACAGATGCACCATTGACAGCATATTGTCTGGGTGCATAACAGCCTCCCATGGCAACTGCTCTGCCCAGGATGGTACGAAACTACACAAGGTGGTACGCACAGCCCAGACCATCACGGAAGCCAACCTTACATCCATGGACTCCATTTTTATGGCTTGCTGCTGTGGAAAGGCTGCCAATATCAACACAGACTTATTGCATTTGTAATGATCTCCTACAAACTCTTTTGTCAGGCAGAAGATACAGAAGCCTGAACACACACACATACACACCAACAGGTTCAGGAACAGCTTCTTCCAGGCTGGTATTAGATTGATGAATGAACTCTTTTGCCTCAAATAATGCTGACCTTGTTAATGATGCTCTTGCCTAGTGCACGTTCTGTGCAATGTAACCTGTATACCTCTGTTTACGTCTTTCTGATCTGTACATCATTACTTACTATGATGAGCCGGGATTGCTCGTAAACAAAGCTTTTCACTGTACTTCAATGTGACAATCAATCAATCATTTCCTTTTGACCTCTTGTTGTTCCCTCCCTCCCCCTTCATTAACACCTCATTCCCTCTACCAGGGCCTTTCTGTCTCCTGTCAGTCAGCCTCATTCACCTTGACTTTGCAACTCTGGTGCTGATCCTGATTCAGAGTCGACACCAGTCTCAGCAGTGACCACTAGTCTCAGTGGCACTGCTGAGACCAAAGGTCTGTTGGACATCTGATTGGCCAATGGCTCATTAAGACAGAGCTTCTTGCCTCCTCAGACAGTTTAGTGACTTAAGACAACTAACTCCATGCCTGACTTTCCACCTTAAATCCTGACCAACGTATTAGTGATTCCATATGAAATCCAAAGTCTTTTCCAGCTGTTTTTGATGATTAGAAAATCTAGGTGTGATCATCCAAATCATAGAAGTTCACATGAATCCATGTCAGTTTAAATGTGTCCATGTGAGATGCATATTGAAAATGTTTTTCATCTGACTTGTGGTAACAATTTTTGTATTCAAAACTCTTTGATTGAGCTAATAGTTTTTTTGTTGCCTTCTCATGTATGGTAATGCTAACCTTTTACCAGCTGACAAAAAAGTAAATGATAACTGGATTGCTATTGGTGTGACCGGGGGGCCCCAGGTAATCGAGGGCTCGCAGTGGTGAAAGTCAAGGCATTTGTTTAGTCAAGTCAGGAGTCAAGGATGGGGCTGGAGTGCTGTGGAAGCAGAGCAGTGATGGTAGGTAAAGATGGCTGACTTTAGAGGCATGCAAGAAGGACAATATAGGGAACTAGCAGGAAAATCAATGCTATCAGAGCAAGATCAGAAGCATGCCACTGATCAGGAGCATTCCTGCTCCTCCATTATTGAGAAGTAGATTTCCAAAGCTTACTGATCAGGCAACACACAATCTCAGATCTGGTTTTGCTGATGACGTGGAGATGACAAGGGGGCATAGCTTTAAATTAAGGGGGGGTAGATATAGGACTGATGTTAGGGGTAGGTTCTTCACTCAGCGAGTCGTAAGTTCATGGAATGCCCTGCCAGTAGCAGTAGTGGACTCTCCCTCTTTATGGGTATTTAAGCGGGCATTGGATAGGTATATGGAGGATAGTGGGTTAGTGTAGGTTAGGTGGGCTTTGATCGGCGCAACATCGAGGGCTGAAGGGCCTGTACTGCGCTGTATTCTTCTATGTTCTATGTTCTATGTTCTATGTCAGTGTTGGACTAGGGTGGTCAAGGTCAGAAGTCACATGACACCAGGTTACAAACTTTTGGATCTCTGCTCCTTCATGAGGGGAAGTGAAGAGAAGCACACAGGAACAGAATTTATAGACAGAGAAATCAAGAGATTGTACAAATGGTGTGAGTGGAGTGTCAACAGGTTTATTAACAAGTCTGTACAGATTATCGAAAGTGTCAGACAGTGTGAGTAAGTGCCAACAACTGAATAGCATGTGAAAGGATGACTGATGATCCAATTAATTGATGTACAGAGTTAATTACAAGAAAACTAAAAATACAATGGTGTCATGTGACTTGTGACCTGGTTTTGCTGAGTTAGCCAAACTAGCACCAGCTTACACAGATCAAGCTTTGGCAAAGGGTCAGTTAGACTCGAAACGTCAGCTCTTTTCTCTCCTTACAGATGCTGCCAGACCTGCTGAGATTTTCCAGCATTTTCTCTCTTTGGGTACACAGATCAAGCCACTCTTTTAGTGAGGACTGTATCACATTCCTCAGTTGCATGTTTGAAGAAAATAGTATCTGTTCCAGCTGTCATTGTTCTCTGCATTTACTTTTCTCTTGTCATTTCCAGCTGGAATTATGTGCGTACTTTCTACTTGTATTGAGAGTGCAGTTGGTAACTTGGGACTGGAAACTGTTTGGTCAAGTTTATAGCTCAATCCTTTTGTTGATGATGGTGTTCAAAGGATAAATATTGATCAGGCCACCATGGAGAACTCCTCTGCACTTTTTCAAAACTGTGCAATTGGATTTTTGGTCGGTGATTGAAAGGGCAAGCAGGATTTTACTTTGATATCTAAGCTGAAACATGAAAACTCCCTTAAAATGAGATGGTGATCTGGTGGTAATGTCAGTGGATTACAAATCCAGCTGCCTCGACTGATGTCTGGGAACATAACATCCAAATCCCACCCTGGCAACTGGTAGAATTTAAATTCAATAAATAATCTGGAGGTAGAGACTAGTCTGTTCATGATTGTTGCAAAGTTCCCATTTGGTTCCCTCATGGTCTTTAGGAAAAGGAAAACTGCTGTCTGACTTACATGTAACTCCAGATCCACAGCAATGTGGTTGATTCCTAACTGACCTCTGAAATTAATCAGCATGTCAATCAATTCAAGGGTGATTAGAAATAGGCAATAAATACTAGCCTTGTCAATGGCACTCACATCCCATGAAAGAATAAAGAAAACATCCATTTTTACTCCCATAGAACTGAAGATTCTGTGCTCATGACTCAGGAGTGAACTTGACCCCCACAACCTTCTGCTCTGAGTGAAATAATAAGCCACGAACCCAAGGCAAATACCCAGATCATTTCATAATGGCTAAAAATGATTGAAACATTGTGCTTGAAATAATTGCATTCAGTTGTTTCATTTTGTGGAATGTACTGAAAGCTTTAATGTCATCTACTTCAATTATTTACTGACACTTTTCAATTTCAGTGACAGAAAAGAATGAAGGACACTTTATTTTCAATCGTAATAATATCTGAGCTGATTTTATTCAAAGTTCAACATTGAAGTGGATGAGTAACTTTTTCCCACAAAAGCCTTTTAATTAACAGAAACTTTTCCACTCAAAGAAAAAGATATTTCCATCCCCAAAATGAAAACTAGTTTATGAGTGGACATTAAGCATTCTTATCTGCATTTCACAAGCATGAGAGAGGACCACTGAGTCACATGTATGTAGCAGGACAGAGGCTTGAGTCTGTGATCCCACCTTCTGGTCCTTACCTTGTAATCCTAAAATGTTGGGGATTTCCGAGCATGTTTTAAATGTTATGGCGTTTCTGATTCCACCATCCTTTCAGGCAGAGAAATTCAGAGCTTCATCACTCTCTGGGTGAAAAGAAAGTCCCCTAAATCCCTGTTTAGATTCCCTACAGTATGGAAACAGCCCAACAAGTACATACACTCCAACGCTCCAAAGACTAACCCACCCAGACCCATTCCCGTATCCTTTATCTACCCCTGACACTATGGGCAATTTATCATGGCCAGTTCACCTGACCTGCACATCTTTGGATTGTGGGAGGAAACCGAAGCACCCAGAGGAAACCCACACAGACACGGGGAGAATGTGCAAACTCCACACAGACAGTCACCCGAGGGAGGAATCAAACCAAGGTCCCTGGTGCTGTTAGGCTGCTTTGCTAACCCCTGAGTCACTGTGCCAGCCCAAGTTTACAACATCTTTCCCTAAATCTATCCACCTTTCCTTCCCCATGCCTGCTTGTAGAACTTTCAACCTATGGGAGTAAGATAATTAGCTGGAATCCACTAAGGACCACCTTCTTATTCACTCATTCAATGTGGGCATCAATGGTGGGGCCAGTATTTATTGCCCATCTCTAAATTCCCTTTGAGAAAGTGGTGATGAACTGCATTGAACTACTACAGTACATGTGCTTCTAGTAGACCCACGATTTTGTTTCTTTCTTTATTTGTTCATGGGATGAGGACATTGCTGGCTAGGCCAGCATTTATTGCCCATTCCTAATTGCCCAGAAGGCAGTTGAGTCAACCATGTTGGTGTGAAGTCACATGTAGGCCAGACCAGGTAAGGATGGCAGTTTCCTTCCCTGAAGGACATTAGTAAGATGGGTCTTTCCAATAATCAACAATGGATTCATGGTCATCATTAGACTCTTAATTCCAGATTTTTGTTGAATTCAGATTCCATTCTCTACCTTTATGGTCCTCAGAATATTATCAGGGTCTCTGGATTAACAGTTCAGTAATATTACCACAAGGCCATTGCCTTGCCTTTGGAGTTAGGAGTGGAGTTCTAAGATTTTGACTGAGTAACAGTCAGACTTGTGAATAGCTTGAGGGGAAACATGGTGTTCTCTTGTGTCTGCTGCCCTTATTTTTCTCATTGGAAATGGTCATGAATGTGGAAGGTGCTGTCTATTTATCTTTGGCAAATTCAGCACTGCTGCTACTGAGCATTAGTGGTGGAGACAGTGGAAGTCTGTGGTGAGGAATTGAATGTTTTTGGCTTCTCTCTTCCCATTAGAGAAAGACAAGTGTTTATATATAGTCTGAAACCCACCTATGCAAGTTTAGGGCAAGGTGACAAGGCTGGCCTCCAGAATAGGGCTTTTCAAAACAAACAGTTGTTATGTTCCCAGCCCATGGTAATGCTGGACAAGTCAGGTCCCAAAGTGAAAGCTGGCTTGATACACCGTAAGTTTTCTGTTTAATAGTTTGGTTACTCCGTGGTCAGTTGCTGAACATAGTCACAGGAGTCTGACAATCTACTTTTATCAAAAGGACAATAAAGTTTATTAAATGCAAACAGAGACAAACTATTTTGCACTATATAAAAAGTAATCACAACAGCCTTATTATAAGTATCAGAAATAACGATTTAACATATTTTCATCCAACAACAAACCCACAAATACGCACACCTCAGTGAGAGGACACCAGTTTTCACTTTAAAGTTCCTCATTCAGTTGGTATGGTTATACTGTGTTTCTTTCTGGCAAATATCTGCATTCACTCAATTCTAACTTCTTTAATTAAAATGTCCTCATGTGGCTAACACAGCTCACTTACCTCTTACTGTGGTAAGTTCCTTAGCTCTTAAACTCTTATTTCAAAGTCTTCCTTTTTCTAGAGTTTCCTTCTGCAGAGGTGAAACTGCACAAATTTTATTTTCTACTGCCCCGACTGCTCTGGAGGCTGCTAAACTGCACTATTGGCTTTAAAAGCATTTTAACCCTAAATGACCTGCTTCTATCTGAAAGCAATCTGCATGCTCACTAACCCCCTGGATGGTTCCATCTTTCTAAAAGGAAACTGTCTCTGTCTCCCCGTGAAATACTTTGATTATTTGCCCTTCTTGACAACTTCACCCATATATCTTAGGAGGGAAAATGGAGTTCTAGGAGTCAGAATTTCAAGATAAGACATCTTGCTTATGACGGACATAAGGATGACTTTCTTCTCTGAGGATTGATAGTCTTTACAGAAGCTACACCCTTCTCTTAGATGTTTCATCTCAGGACACCCCAGATGTGACCAAGCCGTCCATCTCCACCCTGTCTGTCCCCTGGAGGTTCAAGCCAAGGATGGTCGAGTTACATCTGGCAAGAAGACCTTCAGCTTGTCTGGGTCTTGCAGACACAAATGCCCCCAGAGACACCCAACCAAACCTTCCAAGGCCAATGGGCTCCACTACCAAGCAGGCTGTCTACACTCTATGTGTTGAGTCAGGGACTTCTCTAAGATGTAGTGGGAAGGAGAAGGAGTACAGTTATTGAGGGCATTTTGGTGTGTACATACGCTGAACATTATTGGGCCCATTTTTCACAAATGACACTGTTTTGACTTTGCACCTACTTGTTTAAGTATTCCAGCATAAGGCCCAACTGCATGGTTGCTCAAGATGTGCCGTGGATTGATGCTGTGTTGAGAGCCTGGTGCAGCACCTGTACACAAGACAATACATCTTGATGTATTGGTCGTGGAGTGGTGGTGTGAATGGGTTGGTACAGGGAGGGGCCAATGCCCAGAGATTAGGGATCCTGCTGTCCTGTGTAATACATGGGTTTGTTGTTTCCCTTTAAATGCCCTCATATTGGTGGGTGTTGCAACCCATTTTCTCAAAGTTCAAAGCCCTTATCCTTTCCACTCTGAATGTGATTCCAGCTATTTTATTTCGCATTGTGCCTTTCTCATTTACAGCACGATGAAAGGCAAAAGTGAGCACTTTTTGGCCAGTGGCTTCCAGCCTCCATCTGTATGTGTCGGTGAGCTCCCGAGTCTTCAGGCCCATAGTTTACAGAAGCTACACCCTTCTCTTAGATGTTTCATCTCAGGACACCCCAGATGTGACCAAGCCGTCAATCTCCACCCTGTCTGAACCCCATAGACTCTGCGCCTTCCCATATCCTCACCCATCTCATTTAAATGCCCACCTTCTGCCCTGTTTATGGGGTGACAATGTCAAGACATGAGTCAGCGAGTCATAGAATTGTACAGCATAGAAACAAGCCGTTCTGCCCATAATATCTATGCCAACTAACAAACACCAAACAACATCAATTCCATTTACCTGAACTTGGTCCAGAGCCTACTATACCCTGATATTTTAAGTGTGAATCCTGATGCTTCTTAAGTATTGTGAGAGTACCTGCCTCCACCATTCTCTCAGGCAGCATGTCCTATATTTCTCAGTTTTCTCAGATCTCCTCTAAACTATTTACTCTCCATCTTAAACTTGTGTCCTCTGCTCTGAGACACGTCTGCTATGAGGAGGAGTTTCTCAAGATCTACTCTTGTTTATATCTCTTATAATTTTGTATACCTCAATTAGATCTCCCCCCTCCCCACCCACCCCAACCTCAGCCTCCTCTGTTCCAAGGATAACAAACCCAGCCTATCCGGTCTCTGCTCATAACTGAGACTTTCCATCCCAGGCAGCATCCTGATGAATCTCCTCTGCACCTTCTCCAATGCAATCGTGTTCTTCGAATAGCGTGGCGACCAGAACTGTACACAGTATTCCATCTGTGGCCTAACCAATGTTTTATAACTTTGTAACAAGACTTCCTTGCTCCTGTTTTCTAATGAAGACAAACATCTAATATGCCTTCTTCACGACCCTGTCTCAATGTGCTGATGCCTTCAGGGATCAGTGGTCTTTTACACCAACATTCCTTTCTTACTCAGCTTTCCGCAGGGTCCTACCATTCATTGTGTATATCATTCCCTTACTAACCCTCCAAAAATGCAACACCTCATCATTAGCAGGATTAAATCCCATCTCCTATTGCTATGCCCAGTTTATCAGATGATCAATATCAGACTGTAGCCTCAGACCATTCTCCTTACTATCAACAATACTGCTAACGTTTGTTACATCTGCAACTTGATTAGTTGTACCTCCCACAGGTCATTAATATACAAAATGTAAAGCAAGGGCCCAAGCACTAATGGCTATGGTACATTGCTGGTCACTCTTTCAATCAAAAGAACAACCTTCCACCATCACCCTTTGCCTGTTATTCGCGAATGATAGAATGGGGGATATCTTGGGAAGATTGTGTTGGACTATGATTCTGCTGCTGCTGATAGTCCCCAGCACCACTTGGATGCCCAGTCAGGAGTTGCTCGATCTGTTCAAAGTTTCTTCCATTCGCATAGTGATCGTACCACACAACACTAAGAACTATGTTTTACTCACTTTTACCAATACTGTCATGGATAGATACAGGCAAATTGGTGAAGATGATGTCGAGTATGCTCTACAAAAGGATTGTAAAGTTGAACATTTTTCTTTATTTCTTTACTTTTCTGCCTTTGTATTCTAAGTTTTGGTTTATTTTTCTGGGTTTTAAGATGGCATACAAGGTGTGGCAACACTGTACAGCACACTTCTCATTGTATTTTGTAACAACATTTACATGACAATAAATAAATCAAATAAATCATCTGTCACTGATCCAGCCCAACAACAATATCCTTTAGGACTGGACCAGCTCAGTCATTACTGGCGATATTGAACTGCTCTGGGTGATGAACATTGAAGTCCCTATCCTGAGTATGTTCTGCGCCCTTGCCACTCTCAGTGCTTTATTCAAGTGCTATTCAACATTGTGGAGCATTGATTCATCAGCCAAGGGGTTGGTGGTGGGAGGGTTAGAGGTGGGGGTGCAGTCAATGGTAATTGGCAGGTAGTTTCCTTGTCCATGTTTGACCTGACGCCCTGAGACATCATGTGGTTTGGAGCCACAGTTGAGGAGCCTCAGACCAGCTGCTTCCCATCTATTTATCACTGTGTTGTCTAGGATGTTTTGTGAAAGGTATGATTTGGTGAGTGTGCTTGCCTAGTCTGAGAGACAGCTCTCCCAATTTTAGTTCAAGCACATAGATGTTAGTCAGGGGGACATTGCATATCCTCAGTTTGCTGTTGCCATTTCCAGTGCTACAGGTTGAAGCCATTTCCTTTAATTTCTTTTTAGAGACTTTTTAGATGTTAATATATCTGAGTGGCTTGCCAGCCCACTCCACAGTGCTATGACCTAGTTTTAGATACTTTAGATATTCAGATATTTTAGGATAAGTTTATTGCCTTTTTGGGTTATTTATTCGATATTCCACAGTGACTCCACAATGGTATAATTTTTATTCAAGCATAAGTAATGCTTCCTTACATTCAACATTTAGTCAATAGTTTATAGAGTCCAAGAGTCATGAGGCACGGAAACGGACCCTTCGGTTCAACTTGGGCATGCTGACTAAGTTTCCCAACTAAACCTAACATGTGTTTGACCATATCCCTCTAACCCTTTCCCCTTCAGGTGCATGTCCAAATGTATTATTTACATAAATGATTTGGATGCGAGCATAAGAGATACAGCTAGTAAGTTTGCAGATGACACCAAAATTGGAGGTGTAGTGGACAGCGAAGAGGGTTACCTCAGATTCCAACAGGATCTTGACCAGATCGGCCAATGGGCTGAGAGGTGGCAGCTGGAGTTTAATTCAGATAAATGCGAGATGCTGCATTTTGGGAAAGCAAATCTTAGCAGGACTTATACACTTAATGGTAAGGTTGTAGGGAGTGTTGCTGAACAAAGAGAACTTGGAGTGCAAGTTCATAGCTCCTTGAAAGTGCAGTCGCAGGTAGATAGGATAGTGAAGACAGCATTTGGTATGCTTTCCTTTATTGATCAGAGTATTGAGTACAGGAGTCGGGACGTCATGTTGCAGCTGTACAGGACATTGGTTAGGCCACTGTTGGAACATTGCGTGCAATTCTGTTCTCCTTCCTATTGGAAAGATGTTGTGAAACTTGAAAGGGTTCAGAAAAGATCGACAAGGATGTTGCCAGGGTTGGAGGATTTGAGCTACAGGGAGAGACTGAATAGGCTGGGGCTGTTTCCCCTGGAGCATCGGAGGCTGAGGGGTGATTCAATCAGCCATGATTGAATGGCAGAGTGGACTCGATGGGCCGAATGGCCTTACTTCCTCTCCTATGTCTTATGGTCTTATGGTGACCTTATAGAGGTTTACAAAATTATGAGGGGCATGGAATAGGGTAAATAGACAAAGTCTTTTCACTGGGGTTGGGGAGTCCAGAACTAGAGGGCATAGGTTTAGGGTGAGTGGGGATAGATATAAAAGAGACCTAAGGGGCAACCTTTTTACACAGAGGGTGGTGCGTGTATGGAATAAGCTGCCATAGGAAGTGGTGGAAGCTGGTACAATTGCAACATTTAAGAGGCATTTGGATGGGTATCTGAATAGGAAGGGTTTGGAGGGATATGGGCTGGGTGCTGGCAGGTGGGATTAGATTGGGTTGGGATATCTGGTCGGCATAGACAGGTTGGACTGAAGGGTCTGTTTCTGTGCTGTACATCTCTATGACTCTATGACTCTACCTGCACCTCCCACTTCCTCTGGCAGTTTATTCCTTGTATGAAATAATTGGGTGAAATAATTGTTTGGGAGAAAGTGAGGACTGCAGATGCTAGAGATCAGAGTCACAAAGTGTGGCGCTGGGAAAGCGCAGCAGGTCAGGTAGCATCCGAGGAGCAGCAGGGTCGACACTCCGGACATAAGCCCTTCGGGACTCTCTTGCTCCTTGGATGTTGTCTGACCTGCTGTGCTTTTCCAGCTCCACACGTTTTGACTTAATTAATTGCCCCTCACGTTACTTTTCAATCTTTCTCCTCTCACCTTAAAAATATGCCCCCTAGTTTTGAACTCCCCCACCCTAGTGAAAAAAATCTTTGCTATTAACTTTATCCATGCCCCTCAAGATTTTATAAACCTCTATAAGGACACCCCTCAACCTCCTATGCTTCAATGAAAAAGATTACAGCCTATCCAGCCTCTCCTTATAATTCAAACCCTGCAGTGTTAACCTTCAACAATAAAAACAACAAAAACAGAAATTGGTGGAAAACCTCAGCAGGTCTGGCAGCCTCTGTTGAGACAAAGCGGACTTAAAATTTCAGATCCAGTGACCCATCTTCAGCACTACGAATTAATTTTTGATAGCAGATTTTGTTTGACATACCCATTCTTCACACCTTCTGTTCTTTTTATCTGCTCACGGATGTGGGTATCACTAGCTGGCCAGCTTTAAGTGTCCATCCCTAATGATTAATAGTTAATCACATTGCTGTGGTTCTGGAGTCACATGTAGGTTAGAACTGTAAGGATGGCAGCTTACCTTCCCTAATAGGCCAAACATTTTCTTTTTAAAAAGCAACAGTTGACAGTAGATCCAAGAGCAGTATTTAACTTTTGATTCCAGATTATTATGGAATCCAAATTACTTCTGCTGTGGTGTGAGTTGAACCTGGTTTTCCAGAATATTACCTGGGTCTTGGGATTAGTAGTCCAGTCACAACAGCACTACACCATCACCTCTCCCTGAGAAAAGAACAAAACATAGTCATCTGTTTCTTCCTTTTCATCTGATTAACCACATTTTTAATTGAAGTGCTATAACTGTGCTAAAAATACATTTTTTAAAAAGTTGTTGCAACCATCTGAGGGGTAATTAAAACATTTCAAGCCGAATTACCCTATATGAAGGGATAAGGCTGAAGTGAAATTTTCTCTGAAATGTAGTTTTAAAATATAGTTTCAAAAGAACTAATACTTGCTGTCTTGGTATTGTTGCAGAAGTGAATTCTCTGTGGAACTAAACTGAACAAAGAGAAAGATAATTGAAATGAAATGAAATCCTGTTGGAGGCTGTCAAAGTGCTTTAAATTGATGATGAGTTGAAGCTGCTCCTGTAGGAGGCCAAGGGCCAGAGTGCTTTAATTGTTGGTGCTGAATACAATTCAGTGTTGTTTTGTTATTGGCAGTATTTCAGAATTTCAGCCTCCTTACTCTTTAGAGCTGGTAGCTCTGTTTGATGTCACATTCCCAGAACTCAGCCGTGGCACACAAATTGAACCAAACATTTTGTGTTATCCAATTTTCTTTCACTGACTACTAAACTTTGAGAAGTTGTCCAACCAAGCTTGAAAGCTTTGATACATCCAAACCTGCTGGCAAGCTTTGGTGTCAATGCTTTACAGTGAAGACAATGTCATCAAATATCACTTGAACGTGTTGTCCTGTGTTCTTGGAGACTGGGAGTAGGGAGGTGGTGAAATTGTTAAAATGTTTCAAGATGGATTTGCATTTGTTTAGAACCTTACAAGGTAATTGGAAGTGCCAATGCACTTAAAATTCAATTGAGCACTTTGGAATGATAACAACGTATGAAAATTGTGGTAACCAAATTGATATACAGCAATATAAAATGACCAGAAAAGCTGTTATTTGTGATATTAATTGACAGAATACATTGACCAGGACACAAGGAATAAGTGCCCTGTGGTGCAGTGAGATGTTTTACCTCCTTGAAAGGTGGCACCTTTAAGAAGGCAGTGTTCCTCCACTTAGTGTCAGCGTAGATTTTTTTTTGCTCAAGTTTCTGTATTAACTCATGGTGCCTTCATTGCACTACTTGTCTGACTAAAGGAGTAGAAGTATCTCCCCCAGATCAAACAATCTTAAATCATGCTGCCATGTCCCTGTTATAGATAATCTCAACCTGATCTCTTATTAATGTTGGTTTTTCTCTCATTGCCCTGTGTCTGATTTGATGTCTGATGTGCTCCCTGGTTGCTTTCTTTGTCAAGCTAAACAAAATGAAAGAAAACCAGCTGGTTTGTTCCAATGAAATAAGCTTGTCCAAATAAAAGACATCATTTAGTTAATTTTTTAAAGATTGTAGGGATAATCTTATATTTCCTGTTTCCTGTCTAAATGTCCTTCTAGGTGTAAAATTTCTGCCTCAAGGAAATATTGCAGCCAAAGTGTGAAACATGAGTGGTTTCGCCAATTTGACTTAACAGCTTTACATAATAAAAAATAACATATTGAACATTAAGATAATATTATATATGTCTCAGGCTGAATTTTATTTTCCAGTTGATGAAATCATAGAACTATACAGTGCAGAAGGAAGCTTGCCTGTGGTACTAGTACATTGTCTTTGATAAGCTAAACATATAGGCTTCCTTTGTGCTTGTTCCCCATAATGGGAATGAGGAATTGTTTTTAAAGTATTTACTCAATTTCATTTTCATTGTTTCTATTAGAAAAAGCATGAATACAGAAATACAAGTGTGCTGTTTCACCTCTTAAGCCAATACTTTCATTAAATTAGATGATTATTTGAACACCATATACTTATCTTAGATCTGGAATCTTTAATACCTGTGAGTTTAGAAAATCTATCTGTCTTAATTTTGCAATTTGAATTCATCCAATTGCGTTTTAGTTACAAAAGAGTTCTAGATATTCTTGAAGCTTAGTGTGGTGACATATTTCCTAACACTACCTTAAAATGTCCTTATTCTGGACTCCGTCATACTAACTTCTCTCTATCTAACTCTCCAATTTCTTTAATTATCTTAAATACCATAATTAGATCAGTGATTAATCTTCTATGCTCATTGGAATACAAGTCTAGCCTTCAAACTGTCCTAAAGCTTACTGTTTTGTTCAAATATAACTTGCTGACCATGCTGTACCATCTCCAAGGATGGTATATCACCCTAATGTATGCTGCCAAGTCAGATTTCTCTCAATGTAGTTGATCAGAGCTGTAGTATATTCACTGTAGCGTATCTTCCATGTGTCCTACTTGGACACCTAAATCTCTCTGGACTTCATAATTTGTCAACATTTGGAAAATACACTAATCTATCTTAAGTGAATGATTTGATTCTATTCCACTTAGAAATCCATCTGCGATGTTTTGTGGTCACTTATTTTATTCAATGTGACAGTGACTACCCTTGACATCAATTAATTGAATCTGATAACAAGGAGCTCAAGAGAAAAATGGAATTAATGGGAATCAAGTGGAATACTTTATGCTGGTTGGAGTTATACCAGGCAGAAAGGAATCTAGTTATGGTTGTTGGACGTTCATTTGAACCTCAGGTCATCCACACTGCATCCCATAGTGGTAAACCTGACTCAACCATCTTCAGCTGTTTCATCAATGGCCTTGCCTCCATCCTAAGGTCAGAAGTGGGGATGTTCACTGAGGATTACACAATGGTCAACACCATTCATGTTTACTCGGCTGCTAATACAGTAGAGCATGATATGGACAACATTCAGGTTTGGGCTGACAAGTGCTAAGTAGAATTTGAGCCACACAAGTGTCAGAGTAAAGCAAATCAACTCCTATTGATAGTCAGCTGTATTGCCATCATTACATTTCTCACCATCAGCCTTCTGGCCCAGCCATGCAAATACTCAGCGACGGAAAAGGCAGAAAATTGGCACTAGGTAATAGAAGCTAGATTAGAGTGGTGTTGGAAAAGCACAGCAGGTCAGGCAGCATCCAAGGAGCAGGAAAATTGACATTTTGGGCAAAAGCCCTTCATCAAGAATGCATCTGCAGTCCTCACTTTTGACTAGGTAATAGGAGCAGTGCAGGCATGATGGACAGAATCACCTTCTTCTGTGCTGTAACAATTTTGTGATAGATAACAAACTATTATGTAGCCACCTGGGGACTGATGTGTGGAGTTGTCTATTGCATGATTTGTGTTGGGCGTTAAATGTATGGTTCAGAAAATGAATAACTGTTTGGAAAAGAACAACAGAAAGCCAACACAACTTCAGACGAGAGATTTGAATTGAACATTGTTGTGCTCACTGATTGTGGAAAATGCGAAATAAGCATAACACCTGCTTAGAGAAGTATGTGGAGATGAGATGAACACAGGCAGAGCTGATACAAATGATGAGTTAATTCAGTGATTTTATTTATTCACTCGTGGAATATGGGCATAGATGGCTGGGCCAACATTTACTACTGTCCCTAGTTGCCCTTGAGAACGTGGTGGGGTGAGCTGTCTTCTTGAACTTCCACAGTCCACGTGCTGTAGGTTGACCCACAATGCCATTAGGGAAGGAATTACAGGATTTTGACCCAGCAGCAGTGAAGGAACAGTGATATAGTTCTAAGTTAGGATGGTGAGTGACTTGGAGGGAAACTTTCAGGTGGTGATGTTCTGGTGTATCTGCTGTTCTTGTCCTTTTTAGGTGGAAGTGTTTGTGGCTCTGGAAGGTGCTGTCTCCTGCAGTATATCCTGAAGATACAACACACTACTGTTACTGAGTCTTGCTGGTGAAGGGAATGGAATGTGGATTCAATCAAGTGGGCTGCTTTGTCCTGAATGGTGTCCAGCTTCTTGATTGTTGTTGGAACTGCACCAATCCAGGCAAATGGGGAGTATTCCATCACATTCCTAACTTGTGACTTGTAGACCAAGGAATGGAGAGTCAGGACATGAGTTACTCACTGTAATATTCTGAGGCTCTGACCTGCTGCTGTAGCCACTGTATTTAAGTGGTCAGTCCAGTTGAGTTTCTGGTCAGTGGTAACACAAAGGATGTTGATAGTGTGGGATTCAGAGATTGTAACACTGCTGAATGACAAAAGGCAGGTGGTTAGATTGTCTGTTATTGCAGATAGTCATTGCCTGGCTTTTGTGTAGCACAAATGTTGCTTGCCAATTGTCAGCTCAAGCCTGGATATTGTCCAGATCTTGTTGGTTTTGAACATGGACTATTTCAGGATCTGAGGAGTCGTGATTGGTGGTGAACATTGTACAGCCATCGGCAAACATCCCCACTTTTGATCTTTGATGGAGGAAAGGCCATTGACGTAGCAGATGAAGGTGGTTGGGCCTAGGACACTACCATAAGGTACCCCAGTTTTGCTCGGGCTCTTTGATGCCACACTTGGTCAATGCAACCTTGATGTTAAGGGCCGTCACTCTCACCTCTGGAACGTAGCTCTTTTGTCCATTTTTGAACCAAGGCTGTAATTTGAAGCAAAAACAGAAATTATTGGATAAGCTCAGCAAGTCTGGCAACATCTATGAAGAGAAAATAAAGTTAACATTTTGGGTCCTTCTGCCTTTCCTCAGAAAGGCTGTAATGAGATCAGGAGCTGAGTGGTCCAGGAGTAACCCAAACTGGGCATCACTGAGCAGGTTATTGCTGAGAAGGTGCTGCTTAATAGCAATGTGATGACACCTTCCATCACTTTACGGATGATCGAGATTCGATGGATGGGGTGGTAATTGGCCGGGTTGGATTTGGTCTGTTTTTATGTACAGGATATACTTAGGCAATTTTCCACATTGATGGATAGATGCCACTGATGTAGCTCTATCTGATGAGCTTGGCTTGGGGAATGGCAAGTTCTGGAACATAAATCTACAATACTATTGCCAGAATGTTTTCAGGACCTGTAACCTTTGCAGTATCCAGTGTCTCCAATCATTTCTTGCTATCACGTGGAGTGAATTGAATTGGCTGAATATTGGTATCTGTGATTTTGGGGACCACTAGAGGAGGCTGAGATCAATCATAAAATCCCTATAGCATGGACGCAATGTCTTCAGCCATCGAGCCTACACTGACCCTCCAAAGAGTATCCACCCCAGACCCACCCTATTCCTGAAACCCTGCAGCTCACATGACTAATCCCTGGACGGTACAGGTAATTTTGCATGTTTAATTCACCTAAACTACACATATTTGGACTGTGGGAGGAAATTGGAGCACCCGGAGGAAACCAGCACAGATGTGGGGAGAATGTACAAACTCCACACAGATAGTTGCCCAAGGCTGGAATTGAACCCAGGTCCCTGGTGCTGTGAGGCAGCAATGCTAACGATTGAGACAGTGCACTGCGAATGCTTCAGCTGTATCTTTTACACTGATGTGCTGAGTTCTTCCATTACTGCGAATTGGGATATTTGTGGACCTCCTCCCAGTGAGTTGTTTAATTGTTCACCACCATTCACCACTGGATGTGACAGGACTGCAGAGCTTGGATCTGATTTCTTGGTTGTGGGATTACTTAGCTCTGACTGTTACTTGCTGTTTCTGCTGTTTAGCATGCCAGTTATCCTGTTTAGTAGCTTCACTAGGTTGACACTCATTCTTAGTTATGCTTGGTGCTGCTCCTGGTGTGCCCTCCTTCACTCTCCACAGAACCAGGGTTGATCCCCTGGTTCGGTGGTAATAGTTGAGTGGGGGAATATGCCAGCCATAATGTTACAGATACATGCTGAGTACAATTCTGCTACTGTTGATGG
Source organism: Chiloscyllium punctatum (assembly GCF_047496795.1). NCBI lineage: Eukaryota > Metazoa > Chordata > Chondrichthyes > Orectolobiformes > Hemiscylliidae > Chiloscyllium > Chiloscyllium punctatum. The sequence goes on from NC_092739.1 coordinate 123,831,893, forward strand.
CCTCATTCATGCCCGGAATTGTGTTTCTAGATCTGTTTGAAGTCTGTCCCATTTAGCACAGTGATAGTGCCACACAACATGATGTTGAGTACTCTCAATGTGAGCATGGGCTTTCACCTTCACAGGGTCTGTGCTGTGGTCACTCTCACTGATACTGTCATGGAAATGCATCTGCAGCTGACAGATCAGTAAGGATGAGGTCAGGTATGTTTTTCCCTCTTGTTAATTCTGTTACCACCTGCCACAGACCCTGTCTAGCAGCTATCTCCTTTCGGACTGGACCAGCTCGATCAGTAGTGATGCTGCTGAGCCACTCTTGCTGGCGGACATTAAAGTCCCCCATCCTCACACAGTATATTTTGCTGAAAATGTGTTGCTGGAAAAGTGCAGCAGGTCAGGCAGCATCCAAGGAGCAGGAGAATCGACATTTCGGGCATGACCCCTGCTTCAGGAAACAGCAGATCTCCAGCATCTGCAGTCCTCACTTTCTCCTAGAGAATATTTTGCGCCCTGGCTACCCTCATTGCTACTCCAACCGTTGTTCAACATGGTGGAGTACTAATTCATCAGCTGAGGGAGGACATTGTGTGGTATCCAGCAGGAGGTTTCCTTGCCCATATTTAACCTGAAGCCATGAGACTTCATGAGATTCACAGTCAATGTTGAGGACTCCCATTGCAACACCTACCCGACTATATAACACAGTGCTGCCACCTCTGCTGGGTCTGTCCTGCAGGTGGATCAGGACATATCCAGGGATGGTGATGGTGGTGTGTGGGACATTGCCTTTAAGGTATGTATTTGTGAATATGACTATGTCAGGCTATTGCTTGACTAGTCAGTGAGACAGCTTTCCCAATTTTGGCACTAGCCCTTAGATGTTAGTAAGGAGGACTTTGCAGGGTCCACAGAGCTGTTCCCGTTGTTGTCTTTTCTGGTGCCTATGTCGATGACGGGTGATCCATCTGGTTTCATTTTTTTGTTGTGACTTTGCAGTGATTGATATAACTGATTGATACAGCTATGCAATTCATACAAAGGCTTGGAGAAAGTGAGGACTGAAAATGCTGGAGATCAGAGTGGAAGAGTGTGGTGCTGGAATAGCACAGATAGTCAGGCAGCATCTGAGGAGCAGGAGAGTCGATGTTTTGGGCATAAGTCCTTCATCAGGAGTGGCTCCTTCTGCAGGCTTTAGATTTGTTGTAGGTACTGGTTGGCCTGTTTCTGGATTAGTGGTGCTGGAAGAGCACAGTAGTTCAGGCAGCATCCAACGAGTAGCTGGTTGGCCGGTTCAGATCCAAATGTGATGGGCTGAATGTAGTCCGGAGTCCATGTAAGATCAGTCAGTTCTGTAGGCAGGCACTGAAGAAGGAGATGTGGCTGTGGTAGCGAGTCTGCTTCAGGACGTAACTGAAGAGCTTCAGGGCAGAGGAGATGACCTGGGGGGTGCAGTGAGAGAAGGACTCAGTAAGATCGTTGTACAGAGAGGATGAGAACTTCTGCAAGATAGGCATCCTCAGAAGAGGCTTCGCAGTAAGGTTATAGAATATATAACATTACAGTGCAGTGCAGGTCCTTCGGCCGTCCATGTTGGGCTGACCCATGGAACCAATCTGAAGCATATCTATCCTACACCATTCTATTTTCATCCATCTGTTTATCCAATGACCATTTAAATACCCTTAAAGTTGGCACGTCTGCTACTATTGCGGGCAGTACGTTCCATTCCCCTAGTACTCTCTGAGTAAAGAAACTACCTCTGACATCTGTGCTATATCTATCACCCCTCAATTTAAAGCTATGTCCCCTCATGCTAGCCATTGCCATCCGAGGACAAAGATTCTCACTGGCCAAACTATCTAACCTTCTGATTATCGTACATGTCTCGATTAAGTCACCTCTCAACCTTCTTCTCTCTAAAGAAAACAGCCTCAAGTCCCCCAGCCATTCCTCATAAGACTTTCTCTCCATACCAGGCAACATCCTTGTAAATCTCCTTCGAACCCTTTCCAAAGCTTCTACATCCTTCCCATAATGTGGCAACCAGAACTGTACGCAATACTCCAAGTGCAGCTGCACCAGAGTTTTGTATAGCTGCAACATGACCTTGTGGCTCCGAAACTCAATCCCTCTACCAGTAAAAGCTAACACACCATTTGCCTTCTTAACAACCCTATCAACCTGGGTAGCAACTTTCAAGGATCTATGTACATGAAGACCAAGATCTCTCTGCTCATCCACGCAACCATGAATCTTACCATTAGCCCAGTACTATTTATTTCTGTTGCTCCTTCCAAAGTGAATCACCTCACACTTCTCCACATTAAACTCCATTTTCCACCTCTCAGCCCAGCTCTGCAGCTTATCTATGTCCTCTGTAACTTGCAACATCCTTCAGTTCTGTTCACAACTCCATCGACCTTAGTATAATCCGCAAATTTACTAATCCATCCTTCTGCGCCCTCATCCAGGTCATTTATAAAAATGACAAACAGCAGTAGCCCCAAAGCAGATCCACTAGTAACTGAACTCCAGGATGTACATTTCCATCAACCACTATCCTCTGTCTTCTTTCAGCTAGCCAATTTCTGATCCAAAGTGCTAAACCACACTCAATCCCATGTCTTCATATTTTGTGCTACCGTGGGGAACCTTATCAAACGCCTTATTGAAATCCATACACACCACATCAACCATTTTACCATCATCCACTTGTTTGGTCACCATCTCAAAGAACTCAATAATGTTTGTGAGGCACGACCTACCCTTCACACAACTGTGTTGGCTATCCTTAATCAACTTATTTGTCTCTCTTATCTCTTATAACCTTTTCCAATATTTCACCCACAACTGAATTAAGGCTCACTGGTCTATAATTACCAGGCTGGTCTCTACTCCCCTTCTTGAAAAAGGGAGCAACATTTGCTATCCTCCTGTCTTCTGGCAGTATTTCTGTGGACAATGATGACATAAAGATCAAAGCCAAAGAGATCGGCAATCTCCTCCCTGGCTTCCCAGAGAGTCCCATCTGGCCAGGGGACTTATCTATTTTCACACTTTCCAGAATAGCTAGCACCTCCTCCTTATGAACCTCAACCCTGTCTAGTCTAGTAGCCTGTTTATCAGTGTTCCTCTCGACAACATTGTCTTTCTCCAGTGTGAAGACTGACAAATAATATTCATTTAGCGCATCGCCATCTCCTCGGACTTCATGCACAACTTCCCACAACTGTCTTTGATTGGCCCTAATCTTTCTTTAGTCATTCTTTTATTCCTGATATACCAATAAAAAACTTTAGGGCTTTCCTTGATCCTACCTGCCAATGACTTTTCATGTGCTCTCCTGGCTCTTTTGAGCTCTCTCTTTATGTCTTTCCTGGCTAACTTGTCACTCTCAAGCACCCTAACTGAGCCTCATCCTAACATAAGCCTTCTTCTTCCTCTTGACAAGAGATTCAACTTCTTTAGTAAACCACGGCTCCCTCACTCGACTACTTCCTCTCTGCCTGACCGGTACATACTTATCAAGGACCTGCGGTAGCTGGTCTTTGAATTAGCTCCACATTTCAATTGTGTCCATCCCCTGCAGTTTCCTTCTCCATCCTATGCATCCTAAATCTTGCCCAGTTGCATCATAATTGCCTTTCCCCCAGCAATAACTCTTGCCCTGCAGTATTTAACTATCCCTTTCCATCACCAATGTAAACATAACTGAATTATGGTCACTATCACCAAAGTGCTCACCTACCTCCAAATCTAACACCTTGTCAGATTCATTATGCAATACCAAATCTAATGTGGCATCATCCCTTGTTGGCCTCTCTGCATACTATGCCAGGAAACTATCCTGCGCACATTGGATAAAAACTGACCCATCTAAAGTACTCGAATTGTACTCGAACTGTAGTATTTCCAGTCAATATTTGGAAAAGTTAAAATCCCCTAAAAACAACTATTCTGTTACTCTCGCTCCTACCCAGAATTAGCTTTCCTGTCCTTTCCCCTACATCACTGGAACTATTCAGAGTCCTATAGAAAACTCCCAACAGGGTGACCTTTTATTTCCTGTTTCTAACCTCAGGCCATACTACCTCAGTAGACAAGTCGTCAAAAGTCCTTTCTGCCACAGTAAAACTGTCCTTGACCAACAATGCCACACCTCCCCATCTTTTACCATCTTCTCTGTTCTTACTGAGACATCTAAATCCCAGAATCTGCAACAACCATTCCTGTCCCTGCTCTATCCATGTCTCCAAAATGGCCACAACATCAAAGTCCCAGGTACCAACCCGTGCTGCAAGTTCACCCACCTTATTGTGAATTCTCCTGGTGTTGGACATGCTTCAAACCACTTTTCTGCTTGCTGATGAACTCTTACGACCTTGAAACCTCATTTCTGACCTCACAACTCTCAAACTCCTGAACCCTGGAACTACACATTAGGTTGCCATCCCCCTGATTAATTAGTTTAAACCCTCCTGAAGAGCATTAGCAAATCACCCCCCTGGTTCAGGTGAAGACCACCCTTTTTGTAGAGGTCCCACCTACCCCAGAATGAGCCCAATTATCCAGGTATCTGAAACCCTCTCTTCTGCACCATCCCCATTGCCACATGTTCAACTCCTCTCTCTCCCTATTTCTGGCCTCGCTAGCATGGCCTCGCAGCAAACCAGAGATAACAACTCTGTTTGTTCTAGCACTAAGCTTCCACCCTGCTCCCTGAATTTCTGCCTTAAATCCCCTTCCCTTTTCCTACCTACGTCATTCGTGCCTATGTGGACTATAACTTAGGGCTGCTCTCCTCCTTCAAAGATCCCGAAAACATGATCTGAGACATCATGAACCCAGGCACCTGGGAGGCAACACACCAACTGTGAGTCTCTACCATTACTACAGAATAAACTAGGAGAAAGTGAGGACTGCAGATGCTGGAGATCAGAGTCAAAGAGTGTGGTGCTGTAAAAGAACAGCAGGTCAGGCAGCTGCCAAAGAGCTTGGAGAGTCAATGTTTCAGGCATAAGCCCTTCATCAGGAATGAGGACTTGCTCAGCTATTTTAGAGAGCAGTTGAGAGTCAACCATATTGTTGTGGAATTGAGTTACATGTAGGTCAGACCAGGTGAGAATGCCGGATTTCCTACCCTGAAGGTTCCATGGTCATCAGTCATTTCTGAATTTCAGCTATTCAAATGCCCCCCGTCTGCTGTAGTGGGATTAGAACCCAGAGCTTCAGAGCATTAGCTGAGTTTCTGATGTGGGAATATATGGAACAGCCTGTCACCTGCATCACCTCTGTAACTTTCTGATGTAAAAAGAAACTCTTACACCTCTGCTTTTCAATCTGCAACATTGCCCTCTTGCCAAAAATTACATTGTATAAACACAGAAGCCAAGATTTTCCAGCTGGACCCGCCTGGCTTACAAACGTAAGTGATGGCATCTGGCCCACTTTCTGACACTGCTGTCTCAAATTTGATGACTTGTTGCTCCTACTGCATAAAACCACCACCAAGGTTGCTTTGTACTCTGGAAGAGAGGGCAGAAGTTTTGCGAGTTTAGATTCACAGTGTTTCTGATTAGAATTTGATCTGTCCTGACAGCATTGGCTGTGGAGCTTTGTTGTTCTTGCAGTTAGTATACCCAGAGCAGAATGGGGGCGATCAGTAGCTCCTCTTTTGGGTGCCTCATGTACAAACTATACTTACTTCAGCAATTGGATCAGTTGCCAAACAACTCCACCTTTTAACCTGCACATTGGACTTAGATTCCCTGCAGTTTTTTAAATTTAGTTTCTTCGTTGTCACTGGCACAGGCTGCTATTGGGTTGGATTGCCCTTTTAAAGAACTTTTGCCACCCTCTTGTGATCCTTTTCATTTTGTTTTCTCTCTTTTACTTGTTTCTATCACTATGTTTCTCACTGCTTATGTCTGCACCTAGATCTATAATTAGAATAATGAGCGGTCTTTGCACAGTTCAACACAAATTGCACATTTTAGCTTGTGACCATGCACAACATATTTCTAACGACTTTAATGGATCCTGCACAGATCTCGATTTTGATGTCTTTTCTTTTCTAGAACAGAAAACTGTGTCATACTTGGCATCAAGTGTGGCATCAAGGAGTGTTTTGGATTAAGCCAGACAACTCAAAACATTCTTAAGCAGCCAGCCCAGACTATAGCTTTGCAATTTGTTTCGGTAAGTGTACAGTGAGAATTACCCAGAGTAAGTTAGCTAGGTTGACTACCAGGTTTTAAAACAGTCAAAGATTTATTCACACAATTACACAATGAAACACAAAGAACAGAATAAAGAACCCCTATAGAATTCAGTCTATCCAAACTAGACTTAATTATGCTGTTCCAAATGTTGTAATGCCAACACCAAACTTCAAGTCTCTTTCTCCACCATTGAATATTTCTGTTGATGAACGTTCAACTTCCGAGAAAAATACCCGATGGGTCTTTCTATTCCCTCGTCAGCCACTGATATCCTTATCACTAGCATCGATAGCCATCTTGAAAGGCTTCATGTAATCCGGTGTGGCTAATACTGGGGCAGTAGTTAACACAGTTTTTAGGCTGCCAAATACCTTTTGACAATCCACTGTCCATGAAACATTTTGCCCTTTTTTTAACAATTCGGTGAGTGAGCAGCCACACTGCTAAAGGTCGGCACAAACTTTGAATAAAATCCACTCAATTCCAGGAACCGTAGTACTGCTTTTTTCATCGATTGTGTGGGAAATTCCCCAATTCATCTGCTTGAATGTATGATGGTCTCCATTTTTTCATTAAGACATCATTTATGGATGTATTCACTTGCCTCTGTATATGCCTTTTGATTCAACTGTTTTAACATCTCATCTTTCTGCTGTAATTCAATAAGCATAACAGAGCTAAAGATACTTGCATGTTTATTTATTTGCTCCTGCCCTGTCTCACTTAGCTGATCAAAAAATGTCTCAGATAAAGCTATGTCAGCTTCCTTATCTGTGCCTTTTCAACTCTCCTGCTTCAGCTTGTGCCTCTGTGATCTTGTGATCACAAAATCTGGCAAAATTCCTCAATAAACTTCCTTAATTTCTTCAGTTGCCTGCGTCTCCACTGGCTTTTCAACTAGAGTAGGCAGCCTGCCTATCAGTGAATCAGCTATATCATTTGCAAGGACAAATTGTATTCCTGGAGTTGAGGGTTTGTCCAGTACTCCTACCACAAATTCTCCATTCTTCTCTGTACTCTTGAGCCATAACTGAGCACTTTTTGTCTCACCATGAGTTTCTGGCAATAGTCCCTCAGGAATACATATCTCCACATCCTTCAGCATTACAGACTGAGAGGATCCTCTGTCCCTTAATATTGTAACCTCATTACCTGCTGCTCCTGGCTTATGTGAATAAACTTTACCCTTGCATGTATATTTTTAAGCAGATCTGGCACTTCCTCCTTAACCAATCTCTGATCATCTTGTACACTCTGAGGCAGTGGTCTAACTTCCCTTGTGGTTTTTGATTCTAGTCCAACAAAACTTCCAGGCACGTCTGGTTTCTTACATCTAGCTTTCTCCTAGCCCACCAACACTGTGATTTCGTATGGTCCACTTTATTACAATGAAAACACCGGAGCTTTTTAACTTCTTTGTACCCGTCAAGTGTTTTTTTTCCCCTGTGGTAAGTTATCCTTATGATCTTCACTGAGATCTACCTTTCCCTTTCCACATGAGGATTTCTCTTTGTCCCAGTTTCTATCTCTCATGGACTCAAATTGATTCTGAAAGCTAAACCGAGTTTTACGGACCAGCTCATAATCATCAGCCACTTCAGCTGCTAACCTTGCCATTTTAACTCTCTGCTCTTCCACATGAATTTGCACTATTTCCTCACTATGGTTACCTTCAGCCTTTATCTCCAGCCTTTTAAGCTGACTTTCCTTTTTAAATAGGAAAAAGTGAGGACTGCAGATGCTGGAAACCAGAGTCTAGATTAGAGTGGTGCTGGAAAACCACAGCAGGTCAGGCAGCATCCGAGGAGCTGGAAAATCGACTTTTCTTTCTAATGCCCTTCATCATCGTCAGTTTCTGAAGTTTAAAACATTTTTTCTTTTTCTCTCTGTTCTGCTTCCCTCATTTTTTCCCTCTGTTCTGTTTTTGACCATAACTCAAACTGTTTCATTTCTGCTGCCCTTTCCTTATCTCTCACATCTAACTCAAGCTGCTATATTTGCAATTGAATACTTGCCATCTCTATACATTCTGATGGTTTCGACAGCAAGTTTAACTGCTAAGCTACTGCTGTATTTATTTCTCCTTTCCTCACAGAAGCAGGCAGGTCCAATCCCAACTGGTCTGCTAATGCCTGCAACTTGATCTTATTCAACTCCTGCAAAACTTCCAAAGTCATCGCATCCACTTCCAGAAAATGTTTGGCAACTGAAAGAGCCATTGCTATTCCAAGCTTTGTCGACCCAACCAAACCAACACCCGAAATAAAGACACTCTCACCGACCACTCGCTGTTTAAAATCCCGCAAATAGCCCCCAATCTGTTATGGACTAGGCCAAACCACTCAAAACATTCTTCAGCAGGCAGCCCTGACCATAACTTTGCAACTTTGCCATTTGGATACAGAACTGGCTCAAAGGCAGAAGACAGAAGGTGGTGATGGAGGGTTGATTTTCAGACTGGAGGCCTGTGACCAGTGGAGTACCACAAGGATCGGTGCTGGCTCTTCTACTTTTTGTCATTTATATAAATGATTTGGATACGAGCATAAGAGGTACAGTTAGTAAGTTTGCAGATGACACCAAAATTGGAGCTGTACTGGACAGTGAAGAAGGTTACCTCAGATTACAACAAGATCTGGACCAGATGGGCCAATGGGCTGAGAAGTGGCAGCTGGAGTTTAATTCAGATAAATGCGAGGTGCTGCATTTTGGGAAAGTAAATCTTAGCAGGACTTATACACTTAATGGTAAGGTCCTAGGGTCATATGAACCTGCACTTGAAAGTGGAGTCGCAGGTAGATAGGATAGTGAAGAAGGCGTTTGGTACGCGTTTCTTTATTGGTCAGAGTATTGAGTACAGGAGTTGGGAGGTCATGTTGCGGCTATACAGGACATTGGTTAGGCCACTGTTAGAATATTGAGTGCAATTCTGGTCTCCTTCCTATCGGAAAGATGTTGTGAAACTTGAAAAGGTTCAGAAAAAATTTACAAGGATGTTGCCAGGGTTGGAGGATTTGAGCTATAGGGAGAGACTGAACAGGCTGGGGCTGTTTTCCCTGGAGCTTCGGAGGCTGAGGGGTGACCTTATACAGGTTTACAAAATTATAAGGGTCATGGATAGGATAATTAGACAAAGTCTTTTTCCTGGGGTCAGGGAGTCCAGAACTAGCGGGCATAGGTTTAGGGTGAGAGGGGAAAGATATAAAAGAGACCGAAGGGGCAACCTTTCCACGCAGAGGGTGGTACATGTATGGAATGAGCTGCCAGAGGATGTGGTGGAGGCTAGTACAATTGCAACATTTAAGAGGCATTTGGATGGGTATCTTAATAGGGAGGGTTTGGAGGGATATGGGCCGGGTGCTGGCAGGTGGGACTAGATTGGGTTGGGATATCTGATCGGCATGGACGGCTTGAAGGAGAACTTGGAAACAGTGATGTTTTCATGTGGCTGATGCCCTTCTAGAAAGTGATAGGTTCTACAAGTTTGGAAAGGGTGCTGAAGGACTTTTAAGCCATATTGGGAGTGTTGTCTAGGTCACTGCATACAGGTATGGACTGTTTCAGAAGGGTCATAGGTTGGTACAGCACAGAAACAGACCTTTTGGTCCAATCGTCCATGCTGACCAGATATCCTAAAATAATATAGTCCCATTTGCCAGCATTTGGCCCATATGACTCTAAACCTTTTCTGTTCATGAAACCATCTAGATGCCTTTTAAATGTTGTAATGAGACCAGTCTCTGCCACTTCCTCTGGCAGTTCATTCCATACACACACCACCCAACACTTACACATTCCTGAATACTATGGACAATTTAGCATGGCTAATTCACCTGACCTACACATCTTTGAATTGTGGGAGGAAACCCATGCAGACACAGGGAGAATGTGCAAACTCCACACAGATAGTTGTCCGAGGCTGGAATTGACAGGTCACTGGCACTGTAGGGCAGCAGTGCTAACCACTGAGCCACCGTACTGCCCCAATAAGTAATGTAGATGCTAGACTGGATAAGTAACATGGTATTTTTATGACTACCTATCTTCAAAATCTCTCTATTACCTACCAGATAGATGTCAGGGCTATGATGGAATATTTCTAATTTACTGGATGGTTGTAGCATGTAAGAGCTATAGCACCTCCAAATTTTTCTTTTGATTCACGTACATCCTTCTTGGAAATGTATTATCAATCCATAGACTTCAATGGAACAATGTGCTGCATTGTGAGAGTACCTTCACTTCACAGAGTGCAGTGGTTCAGGAAAAAAGCCCATGATCACTAGCTAGAGATAGACAGTAAATATCAATATCTGTCACTGATCCCCTTATCATGCAAGTATATGAACTGACAGGAAAATATCAGCGTGTTCAATAAGCCTGCTCGAAGTGATATTTCCTCAAATGTTGTCCCAGATTGAATTTAGAAAAAAAACATTGCTGATTGATGCTTCGAGTTGCTCATTCAATGATTGACTGTGAATTGAGAAATAACCAAATTCATTAACTGGTTTAGTTGTCCAATCCTTCATTTATCATGATGCGCAAAAAATATTACTGCCATGTCCTGAGGAACTATAATTACGTATTTCAAGAAATCTAATTATATTTTTCAACTATTCAATTTTAGATTTGCAGTCATGCAGATCTCCCACGACTGTCCTCTGAATGGACGATGAGGCTATTGCAGAATATATATTTGATTGGAATTAAAGGTCCATGATGCTGACAGAGTTGTTGGGAAGGAAGTGGATTAGAGGTTGGAAGAATGGCAGATGGTTAATTTAAACACTTAACAACTTTATTATGACCAGTGTGTACCATGGTGTCGTGGCCCCAGTATTACAAGAGGCCATCAGCTCTGTGGAGGCGACTGGTGAGTGATCTTTAAAAATTTACTTGTGGGACAAAGGCGTCACAGGATGGGCCTGCATTTATTGTCCAACCATAGTAGCCGTTGAGAAAGTGGTGCTGAGCTGCCTTCTTCAATTGCTTCCGTCCATTTGCTGTAGCTACACGCACAATGGCATTAGGGAGGGAGTTCCAGGATTTTGATCCAGTGATAGTGAAGGAACAGTGACATATTTCCAAGTCAGCTGATGATTGGCTTGGAGGGGGACTTGCTGGTATTGATGTTCTCATGTATCTGCTTTGTACTTCAAGATGATAATTGTAAATTGTTTGAAAGGTGCTCTCTAAGGATCTTTGATACATTTCTGCAGTATATCTTGCAGATGGTATACATTTTGCTACTGAGCGTTGGCGGTGAAGGATGTGGTTGTTTGTGGATGCGTTGCCAATCAAATAGGTTGTTTTATCCAGGATAGTGTCAAGTTTCTTATGAGTTATTGGAACTCAACTTCTATATGTTGGACAGGCTTCAGGGAATCAGGAGGTGAGTTAATTGCTATAGGATTCCTTGCCTCTGACCTGCTTTTGTAGCCACAGTATTAATATGCTAGTCTAATTCAGCTTCTGGTCAATGATAATCCCCAAGACAACTGAAGATTCTTTGATGGTAACACCATTGAATGTTAAGAGTTGATGGTGAGATGGTATCTTATTGGAAATGGATTAGTGGTGATGGAAGAGCACAGCAGTTCAGGGATCATCTAAGGAGCTTCGAAATCGACGTTTCGGGCAAAAGCCCTTCATTAGGGTTAAGGGCTTTTGCCCGAAACGTCGATTTTGAAGCTCCTTTGATGCTGCCTGAACTGCTGTGCTCTTCCAGCACCACTAATCCAGAATCTGGTTTCCAGCATCTGCAGTCATTGTTTTTACCTCTTATTGGAAATGGTCATTTCCTGTCACTTTTGTGGCACAAATGGAAAGCCTGAATATCATCCAGGTCTTAATCTACTTGGATATGGAAATAACCAGATTTTCAATTCTTAAAGAAGTCTTTTGTAGTGAAAAAGCATAAAAGTGGAGTTGAGAATCACTAGATCAGCCAAGATTTCATTGAATGGTGGAGTGGAAACAGTGGACCAAACAGCCAAGCTCTGTTCTGGCATTTTATGGTCAATGCTGGATCTGTCTATGCTTCATGTTGGGACATTTAGTATAAGAGTGTAAGGCTCTGGGAAAAGGGAATGGGGGTAGGCCATTTGGCTGCTCGATTCTGCTCCACCATACAATGGGATCGTGTCTGATCTGGCATTTTTTGTATCTGCTTTGTTTTCCTCCCCTCTGAACAAGTGTCTATCTATCATGCCCTTAAGTATACATAAGGAGTTTGCTGTACAACTCCCCGTGGCAATAAGTTCCAAATACTCATAACTCTGAGAGAAGAAATTCCTCCTCACCTCAGTCATAAATGAATGGTAGGGAGAGTTTGGGGCACATTAAAGACCTCTTGCTTCTCTAGAGTTTAGGCTTGATTGAATAGGTATTTATTTCTGAAGCTATCCTTACTTTAATTCAGCTTCCTTCCTCAAGGCCTTGGAAACCAGATGTAGATAGGCTCACTTAGATTTTGAAGCCTACGTTGTGAAAATCTGTGACCTCTGTAGTTATGTTATTTTTGGTTTAAAAGGTCAGAAGTAGTACAGCTGAGAAAATAGAGCCTTGCAGCCTTAACATCATGTACATTTTGTTCTTAAACACGGAGTAAAAACTTGGAGGTCTGGGCTGATGCCCCATGAAGAAGTGAAGAACCCATACAAAGATATCTGCCTCCCCGTTGTGAACCTGCAAAAACAATTAAACAAGGGCTGCCAACCTCATTAAGATATCTACCAGCCCGTAACCTGTGAGGAGTTGGCTGTTCTGCTTCTTTTCCTGTCTCCATCAAACTGGGAAAAGGCAGATGAGAGCTAACATCCTGACAGGATTGGAATATTTCTGAAAAATGTGTTGCTGGAAAAGCGCAGCAGGTCAGGCAGCATCCAAGGAGCAGGAGAATTGACGTTTCGGGCATAAGCCCTTCTTCAGGAATGAGGAGGGTGTGCCAAGCAGGCTAAGATAAAAGGTAGGGAAGAGGGACTTGGGGGAGGGGCGTTGGGAATGCGATAGGTGGAAGGAGGATAAGGTGAAGGTGATAGGCCGGAGAGGGGGTGGGAGCGGAGAGGTCGGGAAGAAGATTGCAGGTCAAGAAGGCAGCGCTGAGTCTGAGGGTTGGGACTGAAATAAGGTGGGGGTGGGGGGGGAAATGAGAAAGCTGGAGAAATCTGCATTCATTCCTTGTGGTTGGAGGGTTCCGAGGCAGAAGATGAGGTGCTCTTCCTCAATACTTCCCAACTTAACCCTCCACCCATGCCCAATGTAAACTGCTCACTTATATTCAAGTTGCCTCCCTCCCATTCCATTCTGTTTTACTAATTTCACCACTTTCTTTCTCCAGTGTTGCTGAGTGATTCCAATGTGCTGTATTTTTCATTCCCTGCAGCAGTCCTTTGCTTGCATTAATTTTCATATATATTTGCAAAATCATATTTGACCGACTTGGCAGCGTCTGTTCAACTTAATCATATGATGGAGGGGGAAAGGATTCTAAGACCCTCTGAGTTTGTGCATTAGTAATTTCCAGAAGAAGAATGGTCGAAAGAACCTTTATGTGCACAGTCCTTTAGGAATGTCAAGTGCTCTAAGATAGTGATGTAGAAATGCTCTGGATCTTTCAATTGATATATTATACATGAAAAATGATTTCAATAAATTGATGGAGTTGAACTTGAATCGTACTTGAACCTCAAGATCAAACACTGTAGTTTGCCCTAATGGAAACAGCTCTCAATGTGAATGAGCTTTCAGCTTCTGCAGAGTGTAAGGTTTCCCAAGAGAGCAAAAGGCTGCGTCTTGCAATCACTTTAACAATGAAGTTGGCATTGTTTCATCCACTAGCAGAAAAGGATTCTGCACTCTCAGTATTTAGCTGATTAGTGAGCACAGGAAGTGGAACTTGCACTATAATTGTAGAGTTGCATTGAAGCCCTCATTATGAGGCGTCACCTGTGAGAGCTCTATGTTTGTGGATCAAAGGCAAATAAATCAATTGTTGCTTGAACGTATGGGGTACCATTCAGAGACTTTGCTGATAACTTTTTATTTTACTAATTTCATGGCTTTATTTACTTGTGAATTTCTTGTATGTGCTTGTCTGCCTGAGGGCCTGGCATTCAAAATGATTTTCGGCAGTACATATCTTTGTTAGCTATTAGCCTGGCAAAACACGTTGTAGGTTGCATCTCTAAACGCTTGAAAGTGCAGGTTCATAGCAGCATAAAGAATCATTTCTGTTGAATGCCTCCTGTAAGACATCCATCTTTGATTTATTTAAGTTAGAAGCTTCTCTCCGTGCATGTTTCTGGTTGCCATGGCACTTCACCTTCTCTCTATTGCCGTGAATGCTGCCATTTCCAATTTAAGGACACAAGATGAAGGAACTGGGATCAGGAGACTACATGCCCCCTAAGCCTGCTCTGCCATTTGATATGATGATAGCTTTAAAGATACTGTACATCTTTAAGTCATAATTTGGAGATGCCGGTGTTGGACTGAGGTGTACAAAGTTAAAAATCACACAACACCAGGTTAAAGTTCAACAGGTTTAATTGGAAGCACTAGCTCTCGGAGCGACGCTCCTTCATCAGGTGATTGATCAGGTCACAACCACCTGATGAAGGAGCATCACTCCGAAAGCTAGTGCTTCCAATTAAACCTGTTGGACTATAACCTGGTGTTGTGTGATTTTTAACTTTGTACACCTTTAAATTAACTTGCATCCAATTGATGGCAGCTATCCTGCATTGGTTGCCAATTTATATTCAAATTATCTGATTACAGGAAATTTGCCATTTCAAAGGCAACTGAAAATTGTGCTCCTCTATACAATCCTCATTAAGGAATAGAACCAGGCTGCCTCTACACTTGTTTACATTGGCAGAAGTACAGCAAATGTTCTTGATCAGAGGCACAATCAATGGGCAAATCTGATACATTCTACAAGCAAATTTCGAGGCAGCCAGAATCTTTTCCACAATGAATGTGACAGAATTTAAATGCCTGTCATTGAGGACATGAGGTCAATAAATTGCGCAGAAAAGAAACAAGGAACAGCACCCCAGATGAGATCAGAGCTGAAAATGATTTGCTGGAAAAGCGCAGCAGGTCAGGCAGCATCCAAGGAGCAGGAGAATCGATGTTTCGGGCATGAGCCCTCCAGATGAGATTAGTCAAGTAGGCTCCATCTTTCGGTAACAGGCATGTGAGTTCACATATCATAGAATCATACAGTACAGAGGAGGCCCTTCGGCTCATCGAAACTACACCAAAAAAAGCTACTGTCAATCTACACTGGTTCCATTTTCCAATATTTAGCCCATAGTCTTAAGCGTAATGACATTTCAGGTGCTTTTTAAAAGTTGTGAGGTGTCTTGCCACATTTACCCACCCAGACAGTGCACTCCAGATTCCTGCCACCCTCTGGGCTGAATAACATTTTCCTCAAAACTCCGGAAAACATCCTGCCTTTCACCTTGCAATTCTGCCTCCTTTTTATTGATCTTCCAACTGAAAGAAGTAGCTGCTTTCTATCCATCCTTTCCATGTTCCTCATAATCTTATACACCTCAACCAGGTCCCCTTCTTGCCTTCTCTGCTCCAAAGAAAACGACTTGAAATTTTCCAGCCTCTTCCAAAGCTGAAATGCTCCATCCCAAGCAACATCCCGGTGAATCTCCTATGCACCCCCTCCAGTGCAGTCACTTCCTTCCTATTTTTGTAGTGATCAGAACTGCACACAGCACTCCAGCTGTAGCCTAATCAAATGTCTGCACAGGTTCAACATAACATCCCTGCTCTTATAATCTAAACTATGCCTTTTTAAGGCAAGTGCCCCATATGCCTTCTTATCTACCCTATTCATCTGTCCTACTGTCTTCAGGGATCTGTGGACAAGCCTCTGTACAGAGATACATATCCCACTGTATCTCTGAGTTTCTAAGTATCATTCATTGACTATTCATTGCCGTTCATTTACCACTCCCTTGTCTTGTTCCTTCTTCCACAATGTATTACCTCACATTTTTCAGGGTTAAATTCCACCTGCCATTGATCTGCCCACCTGACCAATCTGTCTGTATCTTCCTGTAACCTTAGACCTCTTTGTCACTGTCAACTACCTGGTCATATCTATGCTATTTGTAGGAAATAGCTGCAGAAAGAATTTTACAGTTTCTTTTCTTTAAAAAAAAAGTATTCCAGGGTTGCAACACTCACAAGCAAGTCTCTCATTTATTGCCCTGTTCTCTATTTCAGAAGGTGGTGGTGAGTCACCTTCTTGAACCCTTGCAGTTGATATGATTGAAGTATGTTGCAGGGCTTTAGGGAGCAAGTTCCATTGTTTAGTTCCAGTGACAGTGAGGAGTGTATGAATATATTGGTCTCAGGATGTCAAGGGATATGGGGAGCAGATGTGAAACTAACCCGTAGTTCAAAGACCAACCCCTGATCATGTCCAATGGTAAGAGCAGGTGTGAGGGGCAAGCTGGCCTTCTTTCTTTTGTTTTTATAAGAATTTGTTTTTGAAGTATGAACCCCTACTTTGAGTGACTGACAATAAACTACATAAACTTAGATGAATAGGCCATATCCTGGTCATTTATTAAGATACACATTGTGCCAGATAATATTAAAGCTTTTGAAAATAATCCAGTACTGATAAATCTGACCAAGAGCCAATATCTAGAGACAAGGAGATCACCTGCACGATATTCTTCTCAAAATCTATGCAGTGATGACAGAAAACAGTTCACTTTTATGTCTTGCCTTTCTCATAGGAAAGTGAATTCTAACCCATTAACAAACATGTCATTGAACAGCACACATGTCTCCTTAATAGTTATGAGATAAGGATAAAAAGAATCTGTTCCAGCCCTCTGCACAGTTTGATGAGGCTGGAGTTTAATGTCTCATCAAAGAGATGCACCTCATTTAATTTATTAACTTCCTCAGTGGTACATTAAATTGTCACACCAGCTTATGGGCTCAAATCATCTTTATCATGTAACTTGAACCCAATGCCTTCTGACAGAGAGGTAGGAATGCTAAAGCTGAGCCAGACTATCACATCATAGTGGGTCACAGAGGGTTTACAGTATGCTTTATAAATTTTAAAGTATACATGTATGAGAATTAATCAGAAGAATAAGAAGAACAAAGGGCAAGGCTGAATGACTTAATCCTGTTCCAATCGAACACTTCAATACCTTTTACCCTATCCTGTACATCATTAATAATAATAAATCTATTAACCTCCACTTCAAATATGCTCAAAAACTGAACTTGCTCAGTTGTCTGTTGCAGAGAAATCCAAAGGTTCACCATCCTTTAAATAAAAAAAACTCCTCATCTTGGACCTAAATGACATTTCTCTTATTTTTAAATTGCGCCCCCTGGTTTTAGATTCCTCAACCATAGGAAACAACTTTCCTGAATGGACCCTGTCTATTCTTTTAAGTTGTTTTTGTAAGTTTCAATGAGATCACCTTCCATTCTTTGAAATTCTAACAAGTACCATTCTAGTTTGTCCAATTTCTCTTCATAAGACAGACCCATCATCACCAAAATATGTCTTTTGAACATTCATTGAAATCCCTCAATGGCAATAATATTTTTTCGGAGATGAGGAGACCAAAACTGTATACAGTACTCCAGGTGTGGTTGAACCAAGTTCCTAGATAATTGAAACTTGACCTTCACAATGCCTGTACTTAAATCCTTCTGCAATAAAGGCTAATATTCTATTAGCCTTCCTCATAGCTTGTAATCATGTTTGCTAAAAAGAATTGATAGAATGCAATTAAATTTCCATGGAGAGAGTTGTAGAAGAGGATGAAATAATGGTAGGAAAATGAGGGTCATGTCAATTTAACTAAAATATTTCAAGTAAGACCATACAACATAGGAGCAGAATTAGGCGATTCAGTCCATTGAATCTGCTCCTCATTCTCCTGCCATCTCACTGTAACCCTTGATCCAGTTACCAATCGAGGACATATCTATCTCGAGCTTAAATCTCTCGGCCTTCACAGTCCTCTGCAGAAGTGAATTCTACGGATTAAACATTCTCTGGCTGAAGAGGTTCCTTCTCACCTTGTTTCTAAATGGCTGTTTGTTCACTCTTAGGCTGTGCCCTCAGGTCCTAGTCTGTCCTACTGTTGGAAACATCTTCTCCATGTCCACTCTATCCTGGGTTCTCAGTATTCTGTACATTTCAAACAGAGCCCCCTCGTCCTTCTGAACTCAGTCAAGTAGTGACCCTCATATGACAAGCCTTCCACTTCCAAGATCATTGTTGTAAACCTCCACTGGACCCTCTACAATGCCGGCATGTCCTTCTTTCGATACGGGTCCAAAACTGCTCACAATATTCCAAATGCGATCTGACCAGAGTCTTATACAGCCTCAGCAGTATATTGCTGCTCTTGTATTCTTGCCCTCTTGAAATGACACTGCATTTGCCTTCCTAATGACAAACTGAACCTGTATGTTATCTTTAAGAGAAACCTGAACTCGGACTCTCAAGTCCTTTTGTATTTCCAATTCCTGAAGACTTTCCCAATTAGAAAATAGTCTATGCCTCCATTCTTCTCACATAAATGCATAACCTCACACTTTCCCACATTGTTTTCCACCTTCCCCTTTTTTGCCTATTCTCCTAGCCTTTTCAAGTCCTCCTGCATCTCCCCCCCCCCCCACCACTTCCTTAACGCTATCTGCCCCTTCACCTATCTTTATGTCATCTCAAACTTAACAACAATGCCCATAGTTCCATCGTTCAGATCCTTAATATATAATATGAATTGTTATGGTCCTAACATGGACCTCTGCATAACTCCAGTAGTCACTGGCTGCAATCCTGAACAAAAAAAAACCTTTGTCCTCTCTACCTTCTGTCAGTTAACCAAACCTTTATTAATGCCAGTACCTTTCCCCTAACACCTTGGGCTCTTATTTATTTAGCAGCCTCCAGTGCAGAATCTTGTCAAAAACCCTCTGCAAATCCAAATAAATCACCTCCACTGGCTTGCTTCTGTTTAATTTGCTCGTTGCCAGGTTATGCTGTCCTTGTTTTTTTTTCACAGAGGTCATAAATGACACAGACTCTGAAAAGTCTGGAGGTGAAGTATTTTAGAGCCAAGTTGATAATAGCTAACAGTGACTACCCCAGGCAGAAGGATTTCAAGTTTAAAAAAAAACACTTGTACAATGAAAGGGGTGTAAATCAACTAGGTGAAAGTGAGGACTGCAGATGTTGGAAATTAGAGTCGAGAGCATGGTGCTGGAAAAGTGCAACAGGTCAGGCAGCATCCGAGGAGCAGGAGAATCAACTTTTCGGGCAAAAACCCTTCATCAGTAATGAGGCTGTGAGCCGAGATGGAGAGAGATAAATGGGGGTGGGTGGGGCTGGGGAGATGGTAGCTGAGAGTGCAATAGGTGGATGGAGGTAGTGGTAATGGTGATAGGTCAGAGAAGAGGAGGAAGCAGATACCAGTTCTCCCAGCTCAGCTTTTCTCTGATTTGGGTTTTTTTTAGCAGTAGTGTGAAAAGGACTGCTGGACCCAAAGAAGCAGGACCAGACTGGTACTCTCTCTCTGACTTCTATCCTGTAAGAACCTGTGTTTGGTTTGACCTTTTGTGCCAAGGGGTGTTTATGGGGATTGTTTCATGCACTGGGAACAGCATCATTAAGTTGGGATAGTGTGCTAGATTTTTCAGATAGGATAAGTTATTCAGTATTCTGTTTTCTGTTCTTTGTGTTTCATTCAGTAATCTTGTAAATAAATTCAGTTTAGTTTAAAACTAAGTGGTTTGACCGCCTAATGCTCTTCTGGAATATCCACTTTACACCTGCTTAAAACAACTAGCAAAACGAATTTTGAGAAGATTTGTAGCTCAAGTTGGGGTTCTGGAAGTAAGTTTGCTCATTGAGATGGAAGGTTCATTTTCAACGAGCAAAGTTAGGGTCTGGGCTATCTTCTTGAATTGTTTTGAGGAGTCTGGCCTGGTCCATAACAATATCAAAAGAAAAACTCTTGAAATCTTCTTTTGTATTATTAACTAGCTTATATCTTCTGACCCTTTATTGCTATTTTAGTTATCCTCTGGCCTCCCACTAAAAGCACATTTTCTTTAGCTTTTACACTCTTCCTGACTTCCCTTGTCAGCCATAGCTGTCTCATCTGTCGTATGCTTCATCTGCCTCAGGATGAATTTCTGCTGCTCTGCTTCCTGAATTACTTGCAAAAACTCCTCCGATTGCTTCTCCACTATGTTCCCTGCTGGGCTCCCCTTCCAATGAACTCTGGCCAACTCCTCCCTCATGTCTTTGTAGTTACTGTTAGACAATTATAATACTGTTACATCTGATGCCAGAATTAAACTGTAGGGTGAATTCTATTGTCTTATAGTCACTGACCCCTTGGGGTTCCTTCACCTTAAGCTCCCTAGTCATGTGTGCCTGAATACACATCACCAAATCCAACATTGTGTGTCCCCAGGGCTCTATCATAAGCTGCTCCAAAAAAAACCCTCATAGGCATTCCACAAATTTGTTTATTTGAGATTCGCTGTCAACTCGATTTACCCAGTCCACGTGCATATTGAAGTCCTCCATGATTATTGTAATAGTGCCTATTACTATTGTATAGTATTGTACCATTCCTACATGCCTTTTACCTATGTCCTGATTTATTTTCTTCCTCACATCCTGGCTACTGCTTACAGGTCTGTACAAACTCCCATTAGGGTCTTTGTTCCTTTGCGATTCCTCAACTCTACCCACACCGATTCTATGCTTTCTGGCTGTATATCACTTCCTATCAATTTAATTTCATTTCTTATGAACAAGGTAATCCAGATCCTTTGCCCATCTGCCCACACTTTTGATTTGATGTGTACTCTTGGATATTTAGTTCACAGTCCTGATCCCCTTGCAGCCACATCTCTGTGATGCCCAAATGATTATACCTACCATTTTCAATCTGTGCTCTGAGCTCATTTACCTTATTTTGCATGCATTTAATTACAACACCCTCAGCCCTGTATTGCTTACCCCACTCTCACAATTGTCCCCTCATCTGCTGTGCCTGAAGTTATATTCCTTACCTTCTCCATACTCTCTGACCTATTGCTTGTTCTGGTCTATTTAATAATCTTGGTTGAGCCCTCCCTCACCTCTTAAAACTTTCCATAATTTTCTATGCAACTGAAAGCAGCCCCACTATTTAGTTTGAACCTCTGTCCACAGCCCTAGTTATGGTGATCCTCCAGGACTCTTGTTCCAGCTTGATTCACGTGGAGGTCATCCCTTCAGAACAGCTCCCTTCTTCCCCAGTACTGGTGCCAATGTCCCACAGTTTTGAACTTGCTTCTCCCACACCAATCTTGGAGCCACACATTTACCTCTTTAATCTTGTTGAACCTGTGCCAATTTGTTCATGGTTCAGCTAGTAATCTGGAGATTACTACCTTTTTGGTCTTGCTTATTAATTTAGCTCCTGGCTGCTCATACTCCCTCAGCAAAACCTCTTTCCTCTTTCTCCCTCTATTGTTGGTACCTACATAATGCATAAATGCATAACTGCAATTAGAACAAAACCTGTTATACTTCACACTTGCTGGGTTCATTTCCAAATATTTAGACTAGAACCACTCCATCCCTTGTTGAATTTCTGGATACATGGTAAAAAAATGTTTTCCTGGATGCAGTTTCAGAATTTTGCTCCCTCCCTTGCATATGAATATTATTTCAGTTCATATTTGGTAGTTTAAATCCCCCATTGTTCTTGCCTTAATATGTTTTACACTTCTCTGAAATTTGATTGCATACTTGATTTTCTACTACTCCCTGACTAGTACATATCCAAGAGCAATTTTGCCCTTTTTGTGCTAATTATTTCTACCCATTTCACTTGCAACTAAGACATGGTAGCCGATTCCAACAGTATGCATACTATCATTACCAATTGAAAAATCATATTGAAGAAATAAAGTGTTTTTGTGAGTGTCGTTTTCTATAACCAAATGTCATTATTTTTAAGAGTGGCATGCAAGACTATATGTCATTATTAAACTGATGCCCAAACAGTTTTATCGGCAATAATGTCAAATCTGCTCTATATCCCATCCTTTGACACTTGATTTATAAAATGTGGCTTAATTTCCAACTGAGTTATTTATTTCTTGTGTTATATTTTAATCCTCTCAAATGTGAAATTTTCATATTTATTTAATAGCAAAAACAAAATACTATGGATACTAGAAATCTGCAATAAAAACATGAAGTGCTGAAGAAATTCAGCAGTCATATCTGGCAGCATCTGTGGAGAGGAAAGCAAAGTCAACATTTTGAATTTGATTTGACTCTCCCTCAGAACTTCAGAACTGAAGAGTCATATTGAGGAGCAGGAAAATCGACGTTTCGGACATAAGGTGAGCCATAGGGTGGCTCGGTGATTATCACTGCTGCCTCACAGCGCCAGAGAGCTAGGTTCGATTCCAGCTTTGGGTGACTGTCTGTGTGGAATTTGCACATTCTCCCCATGTCTGCGTGGGTTTTCTCTGGGTGCTCTGGTTTCCTCTGACAGTCCAAAGATGTGCTGGTTAGGTGAACTGGCTGTGCTAAATTCCCAGAGTGTTCAGGGATGTGTAGGTTAGGGGTAAAATGTAGAGTAATGCGGAATGGGTTTGAGTGGGATACTCTTCAGAGGGTCAGTCTAGACTTCTGGGCCAAAGAGCATGTTTCCACACTGTGAGGATTCTATAAAATAAATGTCATTTCTCCTGCGCCTCAGATGCTGCCTAAAGCTGTATGTGCCATTTTAAAGAATAGCTAGCATAATCATTTTAGTAATGATTGCTTCATGTGACATTTGAATAAGTAAAAATAAACATAAAGCCTGTCATAAAATTAGCTTGAAGGCTGGAGACAGAGGGTGGTGGAGGGTTGCTTTTCAGACTGCAGGCCTGTGATCAGTGGTGTGCAGCAAGGAGTGGTGCTGGGTCCACTGCTTTTCGTCATTTATATAAATGATTTGGATGTGAACATAGGAGGTATAGTTTGCAGATGACAGCAAAGTAGGTGGAGTAGTGGACAGTGACGAAGATAATGTCAGAGTACAATGGGACCTTGATTAGGTGGGCCAATGGGCCAAAAAGTGGCAGATAGAGTTTAATTTAGATAAATGTGAGATGCTGCATTTTAGAAAAGCAAATCAGAGCAGGACATATACGTTTAATGGTAAGGCCCTGGGGAGTATTGCTGAATAAAAGGACGTAGGGATGCAGGCGCATAGTTCTTTGAAAGTGGAGCTGCAGGTAGATAGGGTGGTGAAAACATTGTTTAGCATGCTTGGCTTCATTGGTCAGTGCATTGAGTATAGTCATTGGAACGTCATGTTGCACCTGTACAGGACATTGTTGAGGCCACGTTTAGAGTGCTGCAACCAATTTTGGTCTCCATTCTATAGGAACAATGTTTGAGCCATAAGGAGAGGCTGAAGGGGCTGGCACCTTTTTCCACTGGAGCATTGGAGACTGAGGGGTAACCTTATAGAGGTTTATAAAATCAAGAGGGACATGGGTAGGATAAATAGCCAAAGTCTTTTTCCCAGGGTAGGGGAGTCCAAAACTAAAGGGCATAGGTTTAACATGAGAGAGAAAAGATTGAAAAATGACCTGATAGGCAACTTTTTCCCACAGAGGGTGGTGTGTGTATGGAATAAGCTGCCAGAGAAAGCAATTACAGCATTTAAAGGGCATTTAGATGGGTACATGAATAGGAAGGGTTTTGAGGAAAAAAGGCCAAACGCTGGGAAATGGGACTAGAAACAGTTTAGGATATCAGATCATAGAATCATGGAGATGTAAAGCACAGATACAGACGCTTCAGCCAAACTCGTCCATGTCAACCAGATATCCTAAATAAATCTAGTCCCATTTGCCAGCATTTAGCCCATATGCCTCTAAAACCTTCCTATTCATATGCCCATCCAGATGCCTTTTAAATGTTGTAATTGTATTAGCCTCCACCACTTCCTCTGGCAGCTCATTTCATTGGTTGGCACGGATGTGTTGGACTGAATGGTCTGTTTCCATGCTTATAACTCTATGACTCCAAATAAGCATGCTTTCTAGCGTTTTACAGATTTTCTTCTGACTGATCTCAAAGAGAACAGTGCAGTCAGCTGGAAAGAGATTGTCATAACATCAGGCAGGATTTAATCAAATCCCAAGAAGCTGATCTTATGAAAGTACATAAGATTATTAAAAGTTAAAAAAAAAGTTGAGAATGAAAATGGTTTCAGTTAAACTGTGGGAGTACAATTTGGAAACATAGGTTCACTTTTGGACTGATGTCAGGACATTTCCCTTGGAGTCATAGAGATATACAGCACAGAAACAGAGCCTTCGATCCAACCCGTCTATGCTGACCAAATATCCTAATCTAATCGAGTTCCAGCACTTGGCCCATATCCCTCTAAACTCTTCCTATTCATATATCCATCCAGATGGCTTTTCAATGCTGTACTTGTATCAGTCTCCACCATTTCCTCTGGCAGATCATTCCACGCACCACCCTCTACCCCTTAGGTTTCTTTCATATCTTTCCCCTCTCACCCTGAACCTATACCCTTCAGTTCTGGACTAGCCCATCCCAGGGAAAAGACCTTGACTGTTTATCCTATCCATGCCCCTCATAATTTTATAAAGTTCTGTAAGGTCACCCCTCAGCTTCAGACTCTCCGGGGAAAACAGCCCCACCCTAATCAGCATCTCCCTATAGCTCAAATCCTCCAACCCTGGCAACATCCTTGTAAATCTTTTCTGAACCCTTTCAAGTTTCACAACATCCTTCCAATAAGCTGAGCTAGGACTATATTCAAATGAATTTACAATATAAATTATGATATGACTTAAATATTTCATACCAATATTATATTTTTAAAATGAATTAACAAAGGGGGAAATTCATGTGAAGATATAATAACAGTTCAGAAAATGTGAATTAGGAGAAATTGCTGAAGTAGTCTGGGTAGAAATGAATAAGGTGACAAAGTGATACGCAGTAATTGCTTTCATTTAGCATTATACTGTTTTAAGGTATAAAAATCTGAAGTTAATTTATAGGATATGACAAAAATGAATACTGAGACATGATTAAGGGGAGGTGACCAACCCTTGGTCAAGGAGTGAGTTTTAATGAGAGACTTATTAAAAGAACAGGGAAGTGAAGAGCTTGAACACAGGGATTATAGGTTCGGAGGACGGGATGGCTGAATGGTGGGAGTGGAGTGGGGGGGAGTAGAAGGAATAGAGGATATTGCAATCAGAGATAACTTAGGTATAATGAGAAGCAGGACATATATGTTCAAATCTTTGAGAGCAAGTCATGAGTATTTTGCATCAGCGTTCACTGTGGACAAAGACATGGGAATTATAGAGTGTGGGGAAATAGATGCTGATATCTTGAAAAATGTTTATATTACAGTGGAAGAGGTGCTGGATGTCTTGGAACACACAAAAGTGGATAAATCCCCAGACTGGGAAGTTAGGGAAGTGATTGCTGGGCCCCTTGCTGAGATATTTGTATCATCAATAGTCACAGGTGAGGTGCTGGAAGACTGGAGGTTGGCTAACGTGGTGCCACTATTTAGGAAAGGTGGTAAGGAAAAGCCAGGGAACTATAGACCGGTGAGCCTGATACTAGTGGTGGGCAAGTTGCAGGAGGGAACCCTGAAGGACAGAATTTACATATATTTGGAAAAACAAGGACTCATTAGGGATAGTCAACATGGTTTTGTGCATGGGAGGTCATGCCTCATGAACTTCATTGAGTTTTTTGAAGAAGTAACAAAGAGGATTGATAAGGGCAGAGCAGTAGACATTGGAAAGAATGAACAATGCACAAACCAAATCTTCAATCAGATTTACAAACCCTTAAGAATCAATTGAAAACTATATTAGGGATAATTAAAATGCCTTTTGGATGCAGTTTATGGTCCTATGTTGACCTTAACACCTTAATTGTATGTATGTCTCACCTTAATGACCTTGGGATATTCCAAAGCACCTTATGATCAATTACACAGGTTTTAAGCAAAGTCACTGTTCTGTAGAAAATGTGATAGCCAATTTGGACACAGAAGACTCCCAAAATCTAAATCCCCAAGGTGATTATAATCACTTTTTTAGGGATGTTGTGGAAGATGAACATTAGCCAAGACACTGGGTATAACTTCCATGCTCTTGCAATAATGTCATATAATCTTTTATAACACCTGAGAGAGCAGAGGGTTAATGTGTTATCTGAAAGGTGGGACCCCCACTCGTTGGTATTTTATCAGGCACTGTGCTTGAGTATCAGATAGTTTATGCTGAAGTCTCTGGAATGAGCCTTGAACTCTCAAACTTTTTGTTTGTCTAGATCAGAGTGCTACCAATTTTCTCAAAACCTAAGTATCGCAGATGCTGGAAATGCAAAATATAAAGAGAAAATCCTGGAATTATGCAGCAGACTGGGTAGCATTAGTGAAGAGAAACAAAGTTCAGATTTGAGGTTGAATGGAATTCACAGCAGGAAGAGGAGGTTTAGAACTGAACTTTGAAGGATTGGGTAGATCTGTAACTGGATAAAGTGAGGACTGCAGATGCTGGAGAGTCAGAGCCGAAGACTGTGGCACTGGAAAAGCACAGCAGGTCAGGCAACATCCAGGGAGCAGGAGAGGCGACATTTCAGGCATAAACCCCTCATCAGGAATTTGGAAGGGGAATGGAGCTGAGAGATAAATAAGGGGGTGGGGCTGGGGGTAAATAGCTGGGAAGGCGATAGGTAGATAAAGGTGGGAGGTGATTGTGATAGGTAGGTGGGGAGGGGGGAGCAGATAAGTAGGAAGGAAGATGGCCAGGTGGGACAGGTCAAGGGGACAGTGCTGAGCTGGAAGGTTGGATCTGGGGTGAGGTCGAGGGGAGGAGAGATTGAAAACAGGTGAAATCGATGTTGATGCTGTGTGGTTGGAGGGTCCCAAGGCAGAAGATGAGGTCTTCTTCTCCAGGCGTCAGGTGGCTAGGATTTGGCAGTGGAGGAGGCCCAGGACTTGCATGTCCTTGGTGGAGTGGGAGGGAGAGTAATGTCATTGGCCACAGGGTGGTGAGGTTGTTTGGTGTGTGTGTGTCCCAGAGATGTTCTCTGAAACATTCTGCATTCTGTCTCCCCAATGTTTATTAGATTAGATTCCCTACAGTATGGAAATAGGCCCTTTGGCCTAACAAGTCCACACTGACCCTCCGAATAGTAACCCACCCAGACCCATTCCCCTAACCTATACTTACCCCTGAATACTGCACCTAACACTATGGGCAATTTAGCATGGCCAATTCACCTGACCTGCACACCTTTGGATTGTGGGAGGAAACCAGAGCCCCTGGAGGAAACCCACACAGAGACGGGGAGAATGTGCAAACTCGACACAGACAGTCACCCGAGGGTGGAATCAAACCTGGGTCCCTGGCATTGTGAGGCAGCAGTGCTAACCAGTGAGCCACCATGCCACCCTATGTGTCGGAGACAACATCGAGAGCAATGGATGCAGTAGATGAGGTGGGTGGATGTGTAGGAATGTCTCCACTGGATTTGAAATGATCCATTAGGGTCTTAGACAGAGGTGAGGGGGGAGATGTGGGTGCAGGTTTTACACCTCCTGCAAAGGAAGGTGCCGGGTGTGGAGGGTATATTGGAGAGGGGCATGGACCTCACAAGGGAATCATGGAGGGAATGGTCTCTTTGGACACAGGCAGGGCTAGGGAGTGAAATATATCTCTAGGGAGTGAAATATATCTCTGATGGTGAGATCTGACTGAAGGTGTGGAAATGGCAGAGGATAATGTACTATATCCAAAGTTTCATGGGGAGAAAGGTGAGGACCAGGGAGTTCTATCCTTGTTGCAGTTTGAACTGTGGGATTTGAAGGTGGCAGTGTGGGAAATGGAGGAGATGTGCTGGAGAGCATTGTTGATCATGTGGGAGGGGAATTTGCGGTTCTTGAAATAGGAGGATGTCTGTGATGTCCTGGAGTGGAATTGCTCCTCCTGGGAGCAGATACAGGGAAGTTCAAGGAATTGGGTGTAAGAGATCATGTTTTTACTGGATGGGAGATTGGGAGGAGGTATAGTCAAGGTCGCTGCCACTTTAGATCTGTAACAGGTCATGTTGGTACAGCAGAGTGGAATCATTTGCTGAGGATAAAAAATGACACGTGAAATGCTCTTATGTGGAATACAAAGTTCTGAGAGTGGAACACTGGATTTTTGGTTAATTAGGATGATTTGGATTCCTGACCCCATTTCTGGACTTGCAATTTTCACCAGGGCCCCTGTTGAAATGCACTGCCTGGCGGGAGCAAAGATGAAAAAAACTCATGACTTTCAAAAAGTACATGGATAAGCACTTGAAATGTCATATGTCTTGTTCTGCCCACAAGCCCAGACCCTGCACTCTTAAACTGGCTGCCTCAATAGCAAGGATAGGCATGTCTTTCTCCACCACAATTTTCCATGGCGTCAAACCAGTGTTAAAGGACTTGTGCTTCACAGCAGCATAGAGGCATCATGAACCATAGTCTGCACGAGGGAACATCTTTTCAAATGTTAGGTTCAAAAGGTTCTATTCATAACTCTTATTGCTAAGTTATGCCCATCTACCTAGTCCCATGTCTCCTCCTTCCCCCATGTCAAAGCACTTTATATTCAATTAAAGAAGTTTAAAGATTAGTCACTTTTTTTAAAAGATGTGTGGAAGCTAGTTTGCACAAAACAGACACCCAAAAAGGCCAAGTTGATTGTAACTGCATATTTTTTAGTGATTTTATGCAAGACGAATATTAATCAGGACACTGGGTATAACTTCCCTACACTTGAAATAATGTCATCAAATCTTGACATACACATTTATATTCATTTGTTGCTTTCCATATACTACAATAAAAGTTTCCAGATCATTTTAAAATAGCAATCGCAGAAACTACAAGTAATTGAACACCTTTAGCCTTGTCTAAGTAAACATCATTCAATTAACTGAACAGATCAGAAAGCACCAATTCAAACAATGTTTTCTCTCAGCATCTCAGCCAAGCTTCTTCATATACTATTATTATCAACAAGGTATGTTGCTTCTAAAGAGTTTACATTTGTGACAATTGGATATGGAAGTGGCATAGCTTGGCATGTGAAGTCATGAGAGACTTTTGGCCATGGGTGGGGCATTCCCTGGCATCTGGGACTTAAAGAACCATCCATTTCATGTGAAGGAGGATAGCCTGGCAGAGGTGGCACAAAGGGCCTCACTTTCAGTGGGTGGAAGGAGATGGAGCATGAGGAGATGAGCAACCCACTCAGACCCATTCCCCTACATTCACCCCCTCACCTAACACTACAGGCAATTTAGCATAGCCAATTCACCTAACCTGCACATTTTTGGACTGTGGGAGGAAACCACAGCATCCAGAGGAAACCCACGCAGACACGGGAAGAATGTGCAAACTCCACACAGACAGTTGCCTGAGGTGGGAATTGAACCCAGGTCCCTGGTGCTGTGAGGCAGCAGTGCTAACCACTGTGCCGCCATGGTCTATTTTGCTTTCTATAGAAGCAATGGGACTTGCTTAATACCACCTGTAATTTCTGTTTTTAATTTCAGATTTCCTGGATCCAAAGAAATGTTATTTTGTCTCTCTATAAAATGGCAAGGTATATTAAGATTGTTCAGCCTAATCATAATCTCTGTTAAAGATAGATAGTTGCAATCATTTAGGGCATATCAAGATGCTAGGACATTCTGAAGTGATTTGCAACACTTCATACAATAACACAGCACACAAGGCATCCACTTGCTGTGACATGACTGTGTCAGCTCTTTGAAAGAGTTATTCCCAATTCCCCCTCTTTCCCTATAGCCATGTAAATTTTTTTTCCCTTTCAAGTATTTATCTGATTCCCTATTGAAAGTTGGTATGCTTTCACCTGATTTTCAGACATTCTACTTCATTAGCAAACTGTTACACAGCAGTGAAACTCGTCATGGGTTTAACCCTATTAATACTAAATGACAGTTTGAACTTGCAACTGTATTAACTGACAGAAAGATGTTTTCTTCGGCATTATCTCTGAGTCTTTAGACAATTATTTAAGTCTGTGTCCCTTCTGCTACTAGCAAAAACAGTTCCTCATTATTTACTTCACAAAATCTTTAATAATTTTGATTGTCTGTTAGAATCATACATTGTTTACAAAAGGAGACCATTTCATCATGTTTGTGCAAGCGGAATTCATTTGGTCTAACTGTCTTGCCTTTCCCCAAGTTCTCCAAATTATCTAATTCCCTTTTCAAATCCTCAATTTAATTATATCTTATATTAAAAACCATGATTTGAGGGATGTGCTGGAAAAGTCAGCATTTGCGGCTCCTCCCTCATTGCCATTGAACTGGGTAGCTTGCAATGTTAGCTGTCATTTAGAATTAACCATATTGTGGTCAGTCTGGACTCACATGTGGACATAAGGATGGCTGTTTTCCTTACCTAAAGGACATTAGTGAATCAGATGACTTTTTACAACAATGAATCATGATCTTATGGTGAACATTACTGCAACTATTCCAGAATAGAACTTGGTCTGGATTGTTAGTCCAATGATATTGCTACCATGCTCCAGCCTCCCTGCACCATAATTCCAGGCAATGCATTCCTGATCTGAACCGTGCACTTTTAAAAGAAATCTGTTGCTGTTGTTTCTTTTAGCAATCATTTAAATTGGTACCTTCTGGTTATTGATCATTCTGCCAATGGAAACAGTTTCTCCTTGTCTTCTTTTCCGATAGTCCTCATGACTTTGACTACCTCCATCAAAACTTCTCTGAAACTTCTCAAAGTAGAACAGTATCACTTTCTGTAATCCATCAATGTAGCTCAATTTCCTCACCACTGGAACCTTCCCCATGAACCATTTCCTCTCTAATATGTTTGCATCTTCCACAAAGTGTGGTACCTGCAACAGGACACAGAACTTAATTTGAGGCTAAACCAGTGACTTACACAGTGTTAACATACTATTCTTGCTTTTCCCAGGATCTCACATGTTGTATGACATGCTATCTCAACTTGAGTGGGAACCGTCAATTATTTGTGCTCTTATACCTTTAGGTCCCTCTGTTCCTGCAACCTCTTTTGAAAATTAACACCCACATCTTCAATTAAGGCCCCAGACTGAAGCATACTGAGGCAACATGCCAGATATAGTTGTCCAATGGTGCCCCTTTGAAGCTCGGGTGTTGCTGACTACCCTCATCATCACCAGCATTATCCTTTTCCTTTGATGCTCTACCATCTACTTCTAACTGCATTCCGGCATGCTGTCTCCAATTCCCACAATTAAGTTCCTCAGCCTCTCTCCGGCAGCAGTGACCCCAGATAACACCTGTTTGACCTTTAGTGGATGGTCCCCACGACTAATTTTTTTAAACTTTGATTTGACTTGTTATTGTCACATGAACCTCGATACACTGAGGAGTTTTATTTGTTTGCAGTACAGGCAGATCATGCGAGACAACGTGCATAAAGGTAATAGAACATTTAATGTTACAGCTGCAGAGAATGTGCATAAAGAATGAGGTCAACATTAAATTGAAATTTGAGAGGTCCATTCAGCAGTCAAATAACAGTGGTGAAGAAGCTGTTCTTGAATCATTTGGTACCCTCTGACTGAAGGGCATCTCCCTTGACTGAGGACTACTCCCCATGGAATTGAGACAGGGTCATTTGGCTGAAGCAGATGTAGTGTGTTATCCACATTAGCTGCGGACACATTGGGACGTGTGATTGTGACATTGCTGTACATCACAGTGTAATGTGTTCATTCCTGGACCAAGAGGCCTGTGTTCAAGTCCCACCTGCTCCAGAGGTGTGTAATAACATCTCTGAACAGATTGATAAGAAAAATAGGTCACATACAAGAAAAATAAGTGACATATCTTAGGAGTCCTGTGATGTAGTGAACGTGTCCCTGACAGGTTCAAGACCCATCTGCTGAAGAGGCGTTTAATAATGTCTCTGTTTGAGTTGAATAGAAAATATCTAAGCAAAGTTTCTTGAACCTGGAACCATTCTCATGCTCCATGGAGCCTCCTTAATGCCTTCAGATCTTTCCCATAGTGTGGTGTGCGCATCAGTGAAGGACAAAACATTGTCTTATAATCCTTGACAATAATTACCTGGTTTTTGTACACTGTGGTGTGAATTTTGTTCTGGGCTTCAGGATGCCAGTGGTGCACCCTACAACTGGTGGGACTGACAAGTGTCCAAATCCTACCCAGCATTATTCCTCGAATGGTGAGCTCAGAAACTTCCCCATTACCGAGAGAGGGATCAAGTTAATGAAACAACGTGGCGGCTTAGTGGTTAACACTACTGCTTCACAGCACCAGGGATCTGGGTTCAAATCTCAGGTGCTTGTGCAGCGGGACATGGGTGTCCTTGTGTATTAATAACAAAAAGCTGGTTTACAAAAGCAGCAGGTAATCAAGTAGGCAAATGGAATATTGTCCTTTGTTGCTAGAGGGATAAAGTTTAAAAATAGGGAGATTATGCTGCAGCTGTATAGGGTGCTGGTGAGGGCACACCTGGAGTACTACATGAGATATGTGTGGAGTTTATGCATTCTCCCTGTGTCTTTGTGGGTTTTCTCTGGGTGTTCCAGTTTCCTCCCACACTCCAAAGATGTTCAGGTTAGTTGGATTGGCCATGCTAAATTATCCATAGTGTCCAAAAATGCGTAGATTAGGTGTGTGTGGGATAGGGTAAGGAGTGGGTCTGGGTGAGATACTGCTCGGAGGGTCAGTGTGGACTTGGTGCATCGCAAGGTCTGCTTCCACACTGTAGGGATTCTAATTAGCACACAGTGATCAACCTCTAATCTGAATTATTTAATATAGCTATAACTGCTTGTTCCTGAAAGCATAAAAGACATGTAAATATTGAAATTTGATCACCTCTATGATCAGTTTAAACCTCTTTCTTTGTAAATTCTTCATAATATTGTAAGAGAACATTTCTAATGACAGTCAGATTGAGGAACACCTTTTGAATAATAGTACAAGTTTAGAGTGTGCCCTTCAGTTTTATAGCCGAACAAAGCTGAAAGTTAGTCTTCCATGTGAATCCCATGTGCGGCAAAAAAGCATCAGCATAAATGAGCTATTACTTTGAAGCATTCAAGCTACTGGGAATGCAGCCCATGAATTTTAAAGGGTGAATAGAAATTTAAACAGATATGATAGCCCAAAGGATGATAAATGCTTGCAATAATCTGAAGACAAGGTAGAAATAAATGCATTAGAATTCATTTGCTATTAGTCTGCAGAGTGCGCTTTGATGGGCTAGCTGGCTTTTTATAAGCTTTGACTGTTGTCGTTTTCTTTGCACCAAATTAAATGTTATTAAACAATATATTTTTTTATAATCAAATCTTCAGACACTACTTTCTTCCTCTGAAAGGAAGTTAAAATCACGAGTAAGCAGATTCCATAATTGTGCAATGTTTACAGCATTGTTTAAAGAAGTTAATAGTCTCAAAATGTACAGATCTTGGAAAGTTCAGTACATCACAAGGAGAAAAATTGGTTTAAAGAAAAAATATATTTGTAATATAACAATCATCACTGAGAAAGCATCAAACTTCTAATGTTTCCACCATGGATATGGATTCACTTATAATTCCAATACTTGCCTTCTTACAGGATTGTTGGATGCCTTAGTAATAATAAAACAGAAACATCATGGCTTTCCCTGCTCTGCTAGAGCAATTCTAAGAGAAACTCAGCAAAAAAACCTCCCATTCATTTAAATGAAGGATGAGAAATTAGACCAGGCCCATATTTCAGGCACAAAAGATATGCCTAAACTTCCAATAGGGTGGAGGTGGCATGAGTGCTCCTTACACATCAGAAGTGCACTGTCCAAACCAGCAAAAGAAGCATCCAGTATCTGTCTCTTAAGTGGTACATTTTCTAATTTGCTATGGGACATGGGAATTGTTGACTGGCCAACAATGATTTACCCATCCCTACTTGCCAGAGGGAAGGTGGTGGTGAACTGCCTTCTTGTACTGCTGCAGTCCATGTATTATTCACTGACCCATCATATCCTTAGGGAGGGAATTCCAAGATTTTGACCCAATGACAATGAAGGAACAGCGCTATGGTTCCAAGTCAAGATGGTGAGTGACTTGGAGAATAACTTGCAGGTGGCGATGTTCCCATACATCTCCAACCCTCATCCTTTGATATAGTTGTGAACATGGGTTTGGAAGGTGTTGTCTAAGGATCTTTTGTGAATTTCTGCAGTGCATCTTTCAGACAAATTGCTACTACTGAGTGTCAGTGGTAGAGTGAGTGCATGTTTGTGGATGTGATGCCAATCAAACAGGCTACTTTGTCCTACATGGTGCCCAGCTTCTTAAGTGCTATTAGAGCTGCACACATCCAGGCAAGTGGGGAGTATTCCATCACAGTCTTGACATGTCCCTTGTACATAGCCTTTAAGGAGCCAGGAAGTGTGTTACTCGCTGCACTATTCCAAGCCACTGACCTGCTGTTGTAGCCATGGTATTTATATGGTTAGTTTAGTTCAGTACCTGGTCAATGGTAACCACAAAGGTTTTGATAATATGGAAAATTAGTGTGGCAATATCATTGAATGTCAAAAATTGATGCTGAGATTGTCTCCTGTTGGAGAGGGCCATTGCCATAGATTCATGAGCCGTGAATGTGACTTGTTAATTATAAACCAAAAAATCTGGATATTGTCCAGGTTTGGTTGCATTTGATCATGGAATGCTTCATGTTTCTGAGGAGTTATGAACTGAATGTTGTGCAAACATCAGCGAATATCCCCCTTCTGACCATATGCTGGAAGGAAGATCAATGAAGAAGTAGCTGAAGATGGTTGTGCCCAAGACACTACTCTGAGGAACTCCTGAAGTGGTGTCCTGGAACTGAGATGACTGACAACAACCACAGCCATCTTTCTATATGCCAAGCAAGACTCCAACAAGTGGAGAGTTTGCCCCCTTGACTATCCACTGGCTAACCAACTGGAGTGCCCATTGATTCCAGTTTTGCTTGGGCTTCTTGATGCCCCATTGGGTCAAGTGCAGACTTAACGTTAAGGGCTGTCATTCCCAACTGTCCTCTGGACTTTAGCTGTTTTGTCCATGTTTGAACCAAGGCTGTAATGATTGACCCTGGTTCTAGATTAGAGTGGTGCTGTAAAAGCACAGCAGTTCAGGCAGCATCCGAGGAGCAGTAAAATTGACGTCTCGGGCAAAAGCCCTTCATCAGGAATACCTAATCTATAATCTGGTTTCCAGCATCTGCAGTCCTTGTTTTTACCTGATTGACCCTGGTGGAACACAAACTGAGCACCATTGAGCAGGTTATTGCTGAGCAGGAGCTGTTTGATAGCACTGTTGATGATACCTTCCATCACTTCACTGATAGCCAAGAGTAGACTGATTGGGAGAAATTGACTGGGTTTAATTTGTCTTGTGTTTTGATTACAGGACATACCTGGGCAATTTTCCACATTGTCAGGCAGATGCCAGTATGTTTGCTAAACTGGAACAGTTTGGCTAGGTGTGCAGCAAATTCTGGAGCATGTAACTTATCCAGAATATTGACAGGCCCCATAGCTTTTGCAGTGTCTAGTGCCTCCAGCTATTTCTTGAGTAATATTGAATTATGTGGAGTAACTTTGAATTGACTGGAGACTGTTATCTATGATGCTGGAGACCTCCGGAGGAGGTCAAGATGGATCAGCCACTCGACACTTCTGGTCGAAGATTGTTGCAGATGCTTTAGTCTTATCTTTTGCACTAATTTGCTGGGATTTCCAGTCATTGAGGATAAGGGCATTTATGGAGCCTCTTCTTCAAGTGAGTTGCTGGATTGTCCATCACCAGTCACCACTGGATGTGGAAGGACTGCTGAAGTTAAATCTGATCTGTTAGTTGTGCTTAGCTCTGTCTATCATTTGCTGCTTATGCTGTTTGACATGCCTAAAGTCCACGTTTATAGCTTTACCCAGTCAGCACCTCATTTTCAAGTATGCCTAGTGTATTCTTGACATGCCTTCAGACTCTTTAATGTACCAAGGTTAATCCCGTGCTTGATGGTAATGGTTGAATGGAGATATGCTGAGCAATGTGGTTGTTGGTTGTGTTGGAGTACAATGTTGACACTCCTGATGGTCCATTGGGCATCTTGAGTTCCTAGATCTGTTCAAATTTAGTTTTCAGGATGATGATTATTCCTCAGTACACAATACACAGTTCTTCCTCCCCCTCCGCTCTGGAGAAAATCGTTGAGGGTCGAAAGAGGTCGAGCAAAGATTATAGTTTGTAAAGAAAAAGCACACAGACCTGACTATTTAATACAGTGATATAGCAGTGTGAGTTTTATTATGATGACTTGGAGGTATTGCCGTTCCCATTATATATCCTCATTCAAAGGCACAGCAGCCCTTTGTCAGATATCACCTTACATGTCTTGGGCAGACTGAAAATATTAGTATTTATTAAATAGAATTTTCACAGAGGTAGTTAAAGTATTTTCCTTCTTTGCTTTCTGTTGAGTGTTGGGTTAAAGTAAGGAATTTACTTAGTATCAGGAGCACCCTCTAATGAAAGCCAATTTAACACAACTTGAAGTGCAGTCAAAGTCATCTATAAATTATCTAAATGTATCAAATAAGCAGAGGATTGCTTACGTGTGTTTCCTTTTGTGTGATTTTTTTTCTTTGTACAGATTCTGATAATAATATCCTGCAGCCAGAGAGACAAAGAGAGAGATGGGAAGAGAGTCATAGGAAAGGCCGCAGAATCTCCCAGAGATCGATCAGCAAGGAGCGATGGGTTGAAACGTTAGTAGTTGCTGACACCAAAATGATAGAGTATCATGGCAGTGAAAATGTGCAGTCATACATCTTTACCATTATAAATATGGTAAGATTAATTCAATTTTATATCCTTTTCTGAATAAAAATTACTGAATGTACTGATAACATTGAATGCAACATTCCATTAAGCAGTAATTATTCAGGCCCATTCTGACATTTATTTCTGATACTGACCTCCTTGAATTGTCTAGTATTTGTATTTTTCTGATGGGTGGCCATGTCAATAGAAATACAATTTGATGTTTATGGCTTCTCAAAGGTAAGTTAGCATTTTGTTGTAAAACCTCCCAAAAGTGTAGGTAATAGTCCCTAATTTAAAAGGTGAAAACAAAACAAAATGCTGGAAATCAAGACCAAGAGTCATCTGGTCTCGAAATGTAGTTTGCTCTCTCCCCATGGATGCTGCCTCACCCGCTGTGGTTTTCAGTACAGATTCCAGCATCTGTAGTAATTTGTTCCTCAATTTACAAGGTATTGCCCTGTTTATATGTCCAGAATTCTGAGAGCTCAGTAGCAGGAGCAATGAGAAGTTATTTTAGTAAGGTCCTTAGCTTGTCTTTAGATCTCCAGTTTTTTTTCTTCTCTTGTCTTTTTTTAATATTGGTGTCTCAGTATAAGATCGGTCTGGTAATTTAAAAAAAAAATTTAATAAAATGTAAAAAGCAGGGATTCCAGACTTGTTACTTTATAAATTAAATCCGATATGGTAGTGATCATACTATGGGTGATGTGTTGCTGCTACAATACATGGAAGGTGCTGTCCAGACCATATACTGTATATCCATAGTCAATGTTTGCAGATCAAGCAACTTCAGATCAGAATTGAGGAGCTGGGGTCTGAACTGCGGACATGGTCCCACATCAAGGAAGGGACATATTGCCTGGGAACTTGCCTCCAGAGGGCAGGTTACACAGCTTATATGAGGCAATTCACAACTGGTCTGTCGTCAGGGAGAGGAGAGTGTCAGTGAAGGTGAACTTGACTGAGAGGATAAGATTGAGGAAACGTGGATCCTGAAATTGTTCCAACATTTACAAAGTTCTTGCAAGCTGTATGGATGAGAGTGGGGACTGCAGGGAGGGTGAGCGAACTTACCTCTGTCCTGTGGTCAGTTCAAGTTGGGAGAGGAAATATGCATGGAGAAGTGGGAGGGGTCATGACAAATGGAGGAGGAAATACTGTACTGTGCAATGGAACGCTGAACGTTGTGATGCCTGTCTGTGCCAGAGTTAAGGACATTTCCTCAAGGTTAGAAAAGAACTAGAAAAGAAAAGGTAGAAGACAGAGGATGGTGGTGGAGGGTTGTTTTTCAGACTGGAGGCCTGTGACCAGTGGAGTGCCGCAAGGATCGGTGCTGGGTCCTCTACTTTTTGTCGTTTACATAAATGTTTGGATGCGAGAATAAGAGGTATGGTTAGTAAGTTTGCAGATGACACCAAAATTGGAGGTGGAATCGAGAGCGAAGAAGGTTACCTCAGATTACAACAGGATCTCGACCAGATGGGCCAATGGGCTGAGAAGTAGCAGATGGAGTTTAATTCAGATAAATGCAAGG
Source organism: Chiloscyllium punctatum (assembly GCF_047496795.1). Lineage (NCBI taxonomy): Eukaryota > Metazoa > Chordata > Chondrichthyes > Orectolobiformes > Hemiscylliidae > Chiloscyllium > Chiloscyllium punctatum. The sequence continues at coordinate 123,870,674 of NC_092739.1, forward strand.
TGCTGCATTTTGGGAAAGCGAATCTTAACAGAACTTATAAACTTTATTGTAATGTCCTAGGGGAGTGTTGCTGAACAAAGAGAACTTGGAGTGTAGGCTCATAGCTCTTTGAAAGTGGAGTCACAGGTAGATAGGATAGTGAAGAAGGCATTTGGCATGCTTTCCATTATTGGTCAGAGTATTGAGTACAGGAGTTGGCAGGTTATGTTTCAGCTGTACAGGACATTGGTTAGGCCGCTGTTGGAATATTGCATGCAATTCTGGTCTCCTTCCGATTGGAAAGATGTTGTGAAACTTGAAAGGATTCAGAAAAGATTTACAAGGATGTTACCAGGCTTGGAAAATTTGAGCTATACGGAGAGGCTGAACAGGCTGGGGCTGTTTTCCCTGGAGCATAGGCGGCTGAGGGGTGACCTTGTAGAGGTTTACAACATTATGAGGGGCATGCATAAGGTAAATAGACAAAGTCTTTTCGCTGGGGTCCAGAAGTAGAGGGCATAGGTTTAGGGTGAGAGGGAAAATATATAAAAGACACCTAAGGGGCAACGTTTTCACACAGAGGGTGGTACGTGTATGGAATGAGCTGCCAGAGGAAGTGGTGGAGGCAGGTTCAAAAAATTATGAATCTATGACTCTATAGAGTCATTGAGATGTACAGCATGGAAACAGACCCTTTGGTCCAACCCATCCATGCCAACCACACATCCCAACCCAAAGTAGTCCCACTTGCCAGCACCAAACCCTTCCTATTCATATACCCATGTATAACTCGAGGAGAGAGAGGAGAGGAATCCAGTTGTCATCCATGTGGGTACTAATAACTCAGGAAGGTGGTCCTGCTGAAAGATTTTGAATAGTTTGGAGATAAATTAGAAAGCTGAACGTCCAAGGATAGTAATCTCTGGATTACCACTTGATCCATGGACAAATTGGCACAGGGAAAATAAAGTCAAGGAATTCAATGCATGGTTTAAGAATTGGTCTGGATGGCATTGGTTTCAGTTCATGGGGCATTGGTACCAGCTCTGGGATAGAAAGGAGTTGTTCTGCTGGATTGGCTTCACTTAAACTGTTCCAAAGAAGGTAAAAACAATGACTGCAGATGCTGGAAACCAGAATCTGGATTAGTGATGCTGGAAGAGCACAGCAGTTCAGACAGCATCCAAGTAGCTTCGAAATCGACATTTCAGGCAAAAGCTTTTGCCCGAAACGTCGATTTCGAAGCTACTTGGATGCTGCCTGAACTGCTGTGCTGTTCCAAAGAAGGGTCACTGGACCCGAAACATTAACTCCTCAGTTACTTATTTCTGTCCAAGATTAATTAATTGAATTGAAATCCCAACAACTGCAAGAGTGGCATTTAAACCAATGACCCAACCCAATGATATTACTATTGTACCACCCACAGTAACCTGCACTAATGGATGGCACCATGGCACAGGGTGGCTTAGCACTGCTGCCTCTCAACACCAGGAACCGAGGTTCAATTCCACCCTTGGGTGACTGTCTATGTTGAGGTTGCAAATTCTCCCTGTTTTTGTGTGTGTATCCTCTGCGTACTCTGGTTTCCTCACACAATCCAAAAAACAAGGATGTTGCCAGGCTTGGAGGATTTGAGCTTTAGGGAGAGGCTGAATAGGCTGGGGCTGTTTTCCCTGGAGCACGGATGCTGAGGGGTGGGCCTTGTAAAATCATGAGGGGCATGGATAGGATAAATAGACCAGGTCTTTTCCCTGGTGTCGGGGTGTCCAGAACTGGAGGACATAGATTTAGGGAGGGAGGACAAAGATGTAAAAGGGACCTAAAGGGCAACTTTTTCACATACAAGGTGGTGCATGTATGGAATGAACTGCCAGTGGAGGTTAGTACAATTGCAGTATTTAAAAGGTATCTGGATGAGTATATGAATAGGAAGGGTTTTGAGGAATATGGACCACATACTGGCCAATGGGACTAGATTAGGTTAGGACACCTGGTTGGCATGGACGGGTTGGACCGAAGGGTCTGTTTCTCTGCTGTAAATCTCTATGACTCTAAGACTCTTGATTTCTCTTCACGGATGCTGCCAGGGTTGCTGAGCTTTTCCAGCAATTTCTATTTTTGTTTCGGATTTCCAGCTTCCGCAGTTCTTTCAGTTTTCACTTGAACAGTGTTCTGGTGAATCAAATGAGTATGGCTGTGGAAAGGTATTTAGAGTGCTAAGAGGGGCAAGGTTTTGGGAGAGGGTAAATATAGGCTTACAAAGCAAGAGGAGCTGTTTGGAACCAGAGTGGGGCAGAAAGGGGCAAAGTGTACAAAGTGAAAGAAAATGCCCTAAATGGAGTCAAAAAAAGAAAAAAAAGTGGTAACAAGCAAAATTGCTGGCTCTTTTTTTAAATGCATCTAATATTTAAGACAAAAGAATTGAATTAATGGAACAAGTACGGGTAAATATGTTTGATCTTATATCCTTTACAGATACATGATTACATGGAGATCAAAGCTGGGAACTAAATACTCAGGCATATGTTACGTTTTGAAAGGCCAGGGAGGAAGGAAAAAATAGTGGGGTAGCATTGTCAGTACAGGATGGAATAAGTATGAGAGCAAGAAATAATTTTGGTTTGAAATCAATATGGGTGGAGATAAGAAATAACAAGAGGAAGGAGATACTAATGGGCCCCCTAATAGCAGCTATGAAGTACAACTAATATTAAATCTGGAGATAATAGAGGTATGTCATACAAGCAGTAAGTTAATGATGGGTGACTTTAATCTTTATGCAGACTGACAAAGTCAAATTGGCAGAGTTAGCCATGAAGTTGAATTCAGAGTGCATTTGGGTCAATTTCCTAGAACAATGCGGTGTAGATCTAACCAAGGATCAGATTATTTTAGATCTGTTAATGTACAATGAGGCTGTTGTAATAAATGATGTCAAAATTTTTTAAAATCCCTCAGAAAGAACAGCCAGAAAATAATAGAATTTGGTATTCAGTGTACTCAATACTCCAAGTGCGGCTGCACCAGAGTTTTGTACAGCTGCAGCATAACCTCATGGTTCCGGAACTCGAACCCTCTATTAATAAAGGCTAAAACACTGTATGCCTTCTTAACAACCCTGTCAACCTGGGTGGCAACTTTTAAGGATAATACATAATGTGATCAAGCAGAGTCAGCACTGCATCATGAAAAGATAATCAGGCCTGACAAATTTATTATAACTTTGGAGGAAGTAACAAGCAAGATAGACAAAGGGGAAGCAGTGAATGAAATATATTTGGATTTTCAGAAGGCATTTGATATGGTACCACACATAGGTTTCTTATTTCATTGAAGCCCGTGCTATTGGAGGTGGTATATTAGCTTGAATAGAAGAATGGCTAATGAATAGAAAACAGAAAGTTGGGTAAGGGGACAATTTTAGGATAGCATCTGGTAATTAGTGAAGTGCCACAAGAATTAATGCTGGGCCACAATTGTTTACAAAATATATCAATAATTTTGATGAAGGTAAATATACAATAGCTAACTTTGTGGATGGCACAAAAATAGGACAGTAAGGCAAGGGCTGAGGATAACTGAGGAATATAATGTGGGAAATTGTGAGGTTATGCCCTTTGGCAGGAAGAATAGAGGAGCTGAATATTATTTAATTGGTGAAATGCTGCAGAAATCTACAGCACCGAGGGAGTTATTGTGCTTAAATCTCAAAAAATCTACAATACAACTTCAGCAGATAAGAGGGAAGGTAAATGGAACGTTGGCCTCTGTTTCCAAGAAAATAGAGCATTAAAGTAAGGAACTCTTCCTAAAACTGTACATGGCACTAGTCAGATTAAAGCTAGAACATTGTGACTGGTTTGGGACTTTTGTCAAAGGAAATATATTGATTTGGAAGCAGTCCAGAGAAAGAATAAGGAGAGGAAAGGTTGATGAAGTTGGGCCTGTACGCATTGGAGTTTAGAAGAATGAGTAGTGATCCTGTTAAGGATCTTGTATGTTTCAAAAGAGACTTGACAGGGTAGATGCGAAAAGGTTATTTTCCCTCATGGGACAGTTGAGGACCAGAGAATATAATCTCAGCATGAGAAGTTGCTCTTTTAAGATGGAAAAAAGGAGAAAGTTCTCTTCTCAGCAGGCAGTGAATTTGTGTAATTCTTTACCATGGAGGGTTGTTGAGCTTCGATCTTTAAGTATATTCAAGGCTGAGGCGGACAGAGTTTTAATCAATGTAGGAATCAAGGATTATAGTGAAAAGGGGACTTCAGGATTATCAGATTTGTTAAGCTCTCATTGAATGACAAAGCAGACTTGATGGACTGAATGGCCTATTTCTGCTTGTACATCTTATGATATCGGTCCACCTTCATCTGATTTATGAGGTCTTCAATAGGGTAAAAAGCACAATGTGTGGTGGGAAATCTCTGCCTATTCTGGAGCAGTTTTTGGAGCTGATCTGCTTTACCTTTTCAGCATTTCCTTTTGGTCAAATCATGTTTGTATTCTATCTAGCCTCAATTTAAAGTATTCAGCTAATGCTGACCTTGGCGATCCATCCTCCTTTATTTAGTCTGAATTAGCAGATGCTTCCCACTCCATTTCAGTGTGCATAATCATTTCCTTCTTTCTTTACAATGCTGCCCACATATCTAGCAGCCCAAATACTCTAATGCTGATGACTCAATCCTATTTCATTTATTGAGCCTTTTTTTGCTGTCACTATCCCCTCTGAACATAACTGAAATTACAGCATCTACCCAAACATCTACCTCACAAAACAAAGTTAATTGGAATATAAAAAAGTCTTCTGATCATAGTGTGCTGCCTTCTTCAATCCCTGCAGCCTTTATGAAGTTATTTCCACATGGTATTATGTCAAGATTGCTGAAATATTGAAAACTGAACCATTTTTGAGTGGGATGGATAGGTAACACCACCCATATCATACTGGCACATTTTTAAAAGGCCATATAAATGGATGGAAATTCTAGCCCAAAAGGGTGAAAGGCTTTTCATTAAATGAGAAAGGGAAAGGGATTGAGAGAAAAGATATGCTCATCATTTTCACAGAGACAAGGCCATGCACTTAGGAGTTCATTAATAGATGTTACTTGCTAGAAAGGACTGTTGGAATGAAGATTTGTGGACAAAGTGTTGGATATATCTTATTAGAATTTAGGTAAACCATGGTCTGTCATTTTGTCCTGTGTCCACTATCAATCTAATGTATTTTTCACTCTTTAAACTAATAAAAATAATTATGTCAGTTCATGCATAGCCTGGCTGTTTGGCTGAGTTGATAACCCATTTACTTGGATTTGAGTAGGTAAAATGATTGGACAAACATTTGTGAGATGAATGATAATGTGAGTAAATGTGAAGTTGTCTACTTTTACAGGGAAAAAAATTCTATTTGAAGGGAAAGAATTTACAGACCTCTTCAGTGCAGAAGAGCTGGGTTCCTAGTAAATAAATCACAAAAGGTTAGCAAGTGATTAAGAAGACAAATAGAATGCTGTAATTTATTGTAAAGAGAATGGAATGTACAAATAAGGAGGTTTTGCTGCAGTTACCCAGAATGTTGGTGATATCTCATCTGAAGTACTCTGTAAAGTACCTGTATTAGAAGCAGCTCAAAGAATGTTCACTCAACTAATTCCTAGCATGTAGAGGTTATCCATTGAGGAAAGGTTGGGTAAATTAGGCTTGCAGATAGTTGGACTTTAGAAGAATAGATAGTGATCTTGTGAAGCACAGAGGATCCTGAGGGATCTTGACAGAGTGAATGCTGAGTGAATGTTTCCCTGTATTGGATACATTATAACCAGGGGACAGTTTAAAAAGTAAGGGATTTCCTGTTTAAGACAGACTTGAAGAGTTTGCTTTTACCTCTGTGTCTGTGTCATTAATCTGAACTTTATCTTACCAGGGTACAGTGGAAGATAGGTCATTGGCTATTTTTAAGATTGAGTTTGACAGATTATTAATTTACATTGTAATAAAAGATTATAGGGGATGGATAAGAAAAAAGTTTAGGGTGCTGTCCGAAACTACTTATTCTTGGTTCTATATTTTACTCTGAATATCAAAATGGTGCACAACAACCCTGATTTGATTAATGAATCATCTTTTTGTTGACAATCAACAAATGATATCATTTTCCCCACCATCTCCCAGAAGTTAGTTGCTTATGATTTCTGCGCACTAGGGTCCATTTCTGTATTTGATATCTTGGTGCGTCTTTGTAATAGTTGATCAGGCTACTGTTGCTGTGTTAGAGAACACTGTTTCCTGGCTTGCAAAACTGATCTGATCCATTCAAGACCTTGCTTCATGTCCCTTTCTGATCCTGGCTTTTATCATGTAGGAAATACCCTAAATCAGGTTATGTGGTTGGGTTATTAACCCCACCCTGTTCATCCAAGACTACCACCTCATAGTCATAAATCTACTTCAGCAGGGTTTGTCTCCATATGTATGCCAACAAAGATGTGATTCTGTATCTCAGGTGGATAGGAAGAAATCACTCACACATTCGAACCATTTGGCCATTTCATAGGCTGCCTGCTTTAGAAAGTGCCCGAATGTGTGTGTGTGTGTATGTGTGTCTTTCTATACGGGTTACAATGATCCCAGCTGGCTCAATGACAATGTCTTCAGTCAAAATCTTCCCTTCATAATCCCATCTTGTTACCAGCAAGAGACTGATTTTTGCCCACACGACAGCGTCACGGATAGTTTACACTTGACAACATCCACAAAAGAATAAAAGCATGACTTTCATCACCAGTTCAACCTGTAAAAATGATTTGAGTAATCACACATGATGTTCCATAGAAAAATCCATAAGATCATGATCACAGCTGATGATACTCCTATCACAGACTGAAATTTGGCTTGACTGCTCAAATTAATTTTTCTAACTTAATGTGGTGTTCTTTCACTGAAACGTAAGCACAGAGTGCTGCAGATTTGGCTTTAACAATTGAACAAAATGTTCTGGTCGGCATGGACGGGTTGGACTGAGAACTTGGGTCAGCAACAACTGTGCTAAATGGGGTAATTACAATGGAATGAGGGCAGAATTGATTCGACTGGTCTGGAAGATATTTAGCAGAAAAGATGGTTGATGAACAATGTGAGATTAACAAAATATGTTATGACTATAATAGTTATATTTTAATCCTGGATAAAAAGGTTAATTATTTGTGATGATGAAAGTATTCGTCTGTGGATAGTCTATCTTTCCAATATGCTAAATGTTTTCCATAGAAATATGTCTGTAAATGATTTCTTAATTCATTGTTTTCATCTTTACTCCATTTGATGAAGCATTTAAGCAAATAATTTTGAAATCATTGCTTAAAAAAGAGAAGAAGTAATGTTATAAAGCTGCTTAAGTCATAGCTAATCTCTGACCTCAACCACAGTTTCCTTCCTGGTGTCCATAATCCCTTGATTCTCTAAATATGAGTCACAGATATACACAGCAATTGAGCAGTCATTGTCCTGTCTCAGGGAATTGCAAAAATTAATTTAAAAAATAACTCTTTGTCTCAGTCTTGAGCAGCTGATTCTGTATTCCAAGAATTTACCTGATTTTCATTCCTTGGTTTAAGTGCATTGAAGTGGGTGAACTTCTGATTCCATGAAGCTGACATTTAAAAATGACCACCTACACTTAGCACTTATTGTCCAGTGGGGGCAGGCTGGATTGGGAACCTGGTTGGATGACCCAAGAACAGTGGAGGAGATTGCTCGCTCCTGAGGCAGGCTAGGTGGAAAGACTGCCTGAGGGTTCCAGCACTGTTTTCAAATTTCAAAAATAAAGATTGAAATGTCAACAGCCTACTTGCTCTCACCCTGTCCCTTCCCTCACTGTTCAAACATCATCCATGTCCACCTATTTTACTCACCCTAGAGATCTCCATACACTTGTGCCAACCTTTGCCACCTACATATGGCTCCTTATACCCCCATGACATCCTGTGCTTTCGCAGCCCCTGTTCCCTCAATACCAATGTACCCATTCCGCATAGACTCTCATACCCTACATGCCCTCAGTCAATCCCATGACTCTTTTTGACTCCTATGCCAGCATTGCTAACTCATCTCACTCACCCAGCACCTTTTGCCCTTCCCTTTTTATACTGCAAAACTTATTCTCTGGCTTGGGCATAACTCATGACACTTCCTGATTAATGATACTTTTATTGAGTTGAAAAATGCAAATTGATACAAAAATGCATTGAAGTTGAAATTACAATGAAATTAACTCAACTGATCATTTTTGAGAGGCATCATATATTAGGTGAAGGCGGATTGAGGCCATACGATTTAGAAGCATAAATAGACCATTCAGCCTATAGCATTGCTCTGCTGTTCAGTAATATAATGACTATTCTGATAATTAGATTACCTACAGTGTGGAAACAGGCCCTTCGGCCCAACAAGTCCACACCGACCCTCCGAAGAGCAACCCACCCAGACCCATTCATTTACACCTTCACCTAACACTATGGGCAATATAGCATGGCCAATTCACCTAACTTGCACATCTTTGGACTGTGGGAGGAAACCAGAGCACCTGCAGGAAACCCACACAGACACAGAAAGAATTTGCAAACTCCACACAGACAGTTGCCTGAGGTGAGAATTGAACCTCCTTCACCGCCGCTCCCTCACCACCAGACGCCTGGAGGAAGAACGCCTCATCTTCCGCCTTGGAACACTTCAACCCCAGAGCATCAATGTGGACTTCAACAGTTTCCTCATTTCCCCTTCCCCCACCTCACCCTAGTTCTAAACTTCCAGCTCAGCACTGTCCCCATGACTTGTCCGGACTTGTTCTACCTGCCTATCTCCTTTTCCACCTATCCACTCCACCCTCTCCTCCCTGACCTATCACCTTCATTCCCTCCCCCACTCACCCATTGTACCCTATGCTACTTTCTCCCTACCCCCACCCTCCTCTAGCTTATCTCTCCACGCTTCAGGCTCACTGCTTTTAATCCTGATGAAGGGCTTTTGCCTGAAACGTCGATTTCGAAGCTCCTTGGATGCTACCTGAACTGCTGTGCTCTTCCAGCACCACTAATCCAGAACCATGACTGAGAAGGCAGGTCAGGCCAGCATAAAAGCAGAAGAAATAGCATGCAATGTATTCAATATTAACGGGAAGCCAGAGGACTGGGAAACCTTTGAAAATAAGCAGGGAATAACTAAAAAAGCAATAAGGGGAGAGAAGATGAAATCTGAGGATAAGCAAGCTTGGGATATAAAAGAAGTTTGCTAGTGTTTTTTCTTAGAAATATGAAAAGTAAGAGAGAGGCAAGAGTAAACATTGGACTGCTGGACAATTAGGCTAGAGAAGTAGTAATGTGGATTTTAAAAATGGTGGAGGAACTGAATAGGTACTTTGCATCAGTCTTCGCAGCAGCACACCAGAACTTCCAAAAGAGTCGGGGGTGGAGCTGAAAATAGTGGCTATCACTAAAGGGAAGGTAGAGGGGAAGATGAAAGGCCTGAAGGGGGATAAATAACTTGGACCAGATAGACTGCACCCCAGATTTCAGAAGGAGACAGCGGAGGAGATTGTAGATGTAGTAGTGATGATCTTTCAGGAATCACTAGGGTTAGGTAAGATACCAAAATGGTTAATATCCATGTTTAAAGTGGAGAAGCACAAGACAGGAATCTACAGGCTAGTTAGCCTGATCTCAGTTGTTAGTAACTTTTTAAAGTCCATTTATAAGGATGGAATGGCAGAGTAGTTGTAAGTACATGGGAAATTAGGGATAAGTCAGCAAGGCTTTGTCAAGGGGAAGAATTTGAGGAGGTAGAATTCTTAAAGAGGTAATGAAAAAATTAGACAAAGGAGAACCAGTGGACATAATCCACTTGGATTTCCAGAAGGCTTTTGACAATATACTGCACAAGAAGCTGCTAAATAAACTAAAGACCCCAAGGTGTTCAAGGTAAGTTACTGGCACATACAGAGAACTGGCTGACTGGCAGAAGGCAGAGAAGGGGGGTAAAAAGGCTTTTTTTCAGGATGGCAGCGAGTGACTAGTGGAATTCTGCAGAGGTTAGTGTTGGCACCACAACTATTCATATTATACATTACGGATCTGGACAAAGGAAATAAGGGCATTGCTGCTAAGTGTGCAGATACCACAGAGGTAGGTGGAGGGGCAGGTAGTGTTGAGGGAGCAAGGAGGATGCAGAAAGATTTGGACAGGCTAAGAAAGTGGGCAAAGAAGTGGCAGATGGAATACAATGAGAGGAAGAATAGAGGTGTAGACTATTTTCTCAATAGGGAAAGATTTCTGAAATCTGAAGCACAAATGGACTTGGGAGTCCTAGTTCATAACTCTCTTAAGATTAACATGAAGATTCATGTAGTGGTTTGGAATCAAATGCAATGTTAGCATTCATTTCAAGAAGTGTAGAATCCAAGAGCAGAGCTATACTGCTGAGGCTATATAAGGTTCTCATCAGATCACATTTGGAATATTGTGAGCAGTATTGAACAATGTACCTAAAGATGTGTTGATGTGGGAGAGAGTCCAGAGAAGGTTTAGAAGAATTATCCCAGTGATGAAGAGCTTGTCAAGAAGAGGCATGGTTGAGGTGTCTAGGTCTATACTCAGTGGAGTTTAGAAAGGGGAGTTCTGTTTGAAACTTAGAGAATTCTGAAAGGGCTGGATAGAATGGACATAGCAAAGATGGTTCCAGTACAAGGACACACACAACCTGAGGAGACAACCTCCGGGTGAAAGGACAACCCTTGAAACCTGTGATGAAGAGGAATTTCTTCAGCTAGAAGGTGGTGAATTTGTGGAGTTCAATGAGGCAGAAGGCTGTGAATGCTAAGGAACTGAGTGTACTGCCTGAACTGCTGTGCGCTTCCAACACCACTAATCCAGAATCTGGTTTCCAGCATCTGCAGTCATTGTTTTTACCTTGTCAGTCATGGTTGCCTCATCCTCCCCTTTGTATGTTTCTTCTTTCTTGGATGTATGTCCCACTAGAATTGCCCCCTGGAACCTCCTGCCTTTGCTGCTGCACCATGTTCCCTGCTCAGTTCCCCTTTTAATCAACTCTAGCCAGCATCCCTCATGCCTTTGTAGTTACCTTTCCGTTCCATCTGATTCAATCATCTTCCTCTAAAAGCGCATAGTGAATTCTATCATATCACAATCACTGCCCCGAGGGGTTCTTTCACTTAAGCTCCCTAATCGATTCTACCTCATTACCAAATCTAGAATTGCCTTTTTCCAAGAGGGCTCTATCCCAAGCTGTTACAAAACAAAAAATTCTCATAGACATTCCACAAATTCCTTTTCTTGAAATCGGCTGCCAACCTGATTTTCTCAGTCCACCTGCATACTGAAGTCCCTCATGATTATTTCATCTGACAAGCTACCTTTCAGTACTCAGTCTTAATAGAAGTCAACCACATCAATGACAGTGACTACTTTAGTCATGTGACTTATGTGTCAATATAAGTTATATTTGTGAAATAAAATTGGAAATGTTTTATACATGATCTAATTTTCCTGTAGTTATATTTTGCGTATGAGTTAAGTGCTTTGCATATAGCTCTGATGGCCTTCTGAGGCCAAAACAAGGTCACAGAAAATAATCAAGTTATTTGAAAAGAAAACCAAAGAACTGTGGATGATGGAAATCAGAAACAAAAGCAGAAATTGCTGGAAAACTCAGTAGGTCTGGTAGGATCTGTGGAGAGGAAGCAAACTTGACATTTCAGATTCAGTGACCTTCAGAACAGGAGTATATGAATACTTCACATTGAAGTGATTGATTCTGAGGTGCGTTTTCAACCACATAATGATATCATCACTAAAACTACACCTTTTCATCTGTAACAGTCCCTACTACAGCTCACCTGTTAGCAGGAACACTATCTGTATCGTTATTACCTCCAGGTTTGACCATTGCAATGCATTCTGGCTGATCAGCCACTTTTACCCTCTATAAACTTGACGCAGTTCAAAAGTCTACTGCCCGTGATCCAAGTTACATCAAGTTCTGTTCGCCAATTACCTAAGGACTTGCCAACCAAATTATTGGATCCCATTTAAGCAATGCCTCAATTTAAAAACACCTCCTGAAATCTCATTGCCTTTTTACTTCTGTTTCCTCCTTTCATATACTTCTAAAAGCCTTTTTTTTGAAATTTTTAAAATCTTCAGCCCTCGTACCACCTCATGAAGTTTGGTAGCAAAGTTTATTAATAATAGTTGTGTGAAGTGCTTTGGGATGTTTTAAGCTGTTAGCATTGTTATTATAATGCAGGTTTGTTGCTCCAATATACTGAATCTTTCATAATGTTTTATAGATAGTGTAATAAATGACAATTCTGTAACCAGAAGATATATCAAATCATTTATTTACAAGCATAATGTGAGGATATGTTGTTTAAATAACAACTCTTTAATAAGAAATCTGTTTTGGTATATGTTATATGTTTTCTGGCTTGAAGGATCCATTAATTTCTCTCTTCTGACGTTGGCACAGGTTGCAAGCTTGTTCCATGAGCCAAGTATTGGCAATGCTATCCACATCGTAATGGTGCGACTCATTTTACTGGAGGAAGAGGAGGTATTATTTGAGTTGTATATTAAAAATAGAAGTATGAGATTTGTGATTGCCAGTGTAGTGTATTTTTTAATCAAAGTTACTAAATAATTAAACATAATTTTTATATAGAGGAGACTGACAACTACTATTCACCAAAATCTGAACATTAATTGTCCCTCTTTAAATTTAAGTGTCTTTGATCATTTGTTTGATTCAGTGATATTAATGTTATACTGATGGCTGATTCTTCAACCAATATCTTGCTGAGGTGATCCTGTCAATAATTAGATTAGATTACTTACAGTGTGGAAACAGGCCCTTCGGCCCAACAAGTCCACACCGCCCTGCCGAAGCGTAACCCACCCATACCCCTACATCTACATCTACCCCTTACCTAACACTACGGGCAATTTAGCATGACCAATTCACCTGACCTGCACATCTTTGGAGTGTGGAAGGAAACCGGAGCACCCGGAGGAAACCCACGCAGACACGGGGAGAACGTGCAAACTCCACATAGTCAGTCGCCTGAGGCGGGAATTGAACCCGGGTCTCTGGCGCTGTGAGGCAGCAGTGCTAACCACTGTGCCACCGTGTCGCCCCATGTTGCAGCTTGTTAGACTATAGAATTTTAATAACCCAGATGTTCTGCTCAGAGTTGGAAATTTTGATCGAATTAAAACTAACCCAATAATTAGATGTCTTCTGTGCTGGAGAGTCCTGGATAGAGGAGATGACATGGTGGTGTTATTGCTCGATGATTAATCCAGAAGTTCAGCTCAGGTTCTGGAATCTGACCATGACAGATAGTGGAATTTGAATTCAACAAAAAAAAATCTCGAATTAAGCATCTACTGACGAGCATGAAAGCATTATTATTGAAAAAAACTCATCTGGCTCACTCATGCTCTTCAGGGAAGGAACTCTGCCATCCTCCCTGGCCTACATGTGACTCCAGATCCACAGCAATGTGGTTAACTCTCAACTGACCTCTGCAATGGCTCAAGCAAGACACTCAGTTCCAAGGTTGGCTCGGGGTGGGTAATAAATGCTGACCAGCCCATGATGCCCAGGCCTCATAAGTGATTAAAAAAAAATGCCAGGCAGGAAATCAACAAATTCAGTGTGGCAGTGTGTCACATTTTGTGATTTAAATGTCTGTAAGCAGAGCAGGCACTTGGACAGCTGCTGTGAAAGGGTAAGGATATATCAAAGAATCCCGGAAGTGTGGAACCTGGCAATTTGGCCTATCAAGTTCATTCCGTCCCTCGGAACAGTGTCCCACCCAGACCTAACCCCCTACCATAGCCCTGTAACCCTGCATTTCCTATGGCTAATCTACCTTACCTGCACTTCCCTGGACATTTCAGGACAATTTAACAAAGCCAATCCACAACTTTGGACTGTAGGAGGACGCCAGAGCACCTGATGGAAATCCACGCAGACAGGGAGAGAATGTGCCAACTCCACACAGACAGCTGCCTGAGGGTGGAATCGAACCTAGGTCCTTGGCACTGATAGCTGTATGTGCTAGAGGGGTTAGAGTAGCAGTTGGTTGAAGGGATCTGTGCCAGCTGGATGAGGGTGGCCAGTGGATAGGTTGGTATGATGCCGGTGGGGTAGCCTGCCAGGCGGATGAAGTCAGTGGTGTGCCAGATGGGTCAGATGCCAAGAGGTCCAATAGGTGAATGAGTGGTTCAGATGGGTTGGGAAAAATGGGGATTCCCTTGTGGAGTTTTTGTATCAGGCATGGGCTGTCTGTACAGACAGATGGGCAAGAGCATGTCAAGTTGGATTCTGTTATGGGGAGGGGTTGTAGAAGGATGTTGGGTTTAGTTGAGCTATGGTCTGGTTGAGGTGGGTTGGTGTTCAGTAAGAGGTGTCAGGCCATTGGGTTGGATGTGTTGTGGGTAAGATGTGCTGGTCTGGGAGGGATGAGGTGGATGTCAGAACTTTGGCATGGGTTAGGGTTTTCTGAATGGGTGCTGGTTTTGGGGAAGTGCTAGCAAATGGATGGGGATTAACATTGAACATAAGTTTTGGCTGCAACAGTTTGGGGTTTGAGGTGGGAGGGAGGGTGGAATGGGTGGAAATTGAGGGCATGGGAGTGGGGTTTGGCTGTCAGAAATCTGGGGTGTAAGGGGTCAGGGGAGGTTTAGTTGGAATGGTGAGTTGAGAGTTCAGTTTAATAGGTACCCAGAAGTTGGAATAGGATTTTAATATTCAAAATTTTACATTTCCTGTTTATCTATTAAGCCAGGTCAATTGGAACCCTCTAAAATCTCCACCTTTAAGGAGTTTTTTCAGAGCGTATCAATACATGGGAATTCTCCATCTGAAGTTTCAACTTCCTGCACAATTCCTAGGGACATGCAACGTCAGGACGAGCAGTGGTGGAGGGAATGAATGTTGGCGGATGCGGTCTATTTTTCTGCATTTTTAATTGTGGACTAAAAGAAGAAACAAACTGTTTTAGAAAGCACGGGTTGGTCAAGGATCATTGCAGTTTTTAAAAGCAAGTAATCTGGCAATCATTGACACTGAATCATAGAGTCCTACAGCACAGATCAAGCCTTTCAGCCCAAACTGGTCCATGCCGACCAAAATGTCCATCCATTCTCACCCTATTTCCCTGCACTTGGTCCATATCCTTCTAAACCTTTCCTATCCATGTATTTGTACAAATGCCTTTTAAATGTTGCTAATGTATCCACCTCAACCACTTCTGCTGGCAGCTCATTCCACATGTGTACCACCCTCTGTGTAAAAGCTTTGCTCCTCAGGTTCCCTTCTATTCTTTCCCCTCTAACCTTAAACTGATACCCTCTAGTCCTCGATTCCCCAACCCTGGGAAAATGACTGAGTGCATTCACCCTATCCATGCCTCTCATGATCTTATACATTTCTATAAGATTCCCCCTCAGTCTTCTACGATCTAAAGAAAAAAGTTGTAGCATGTCCAACTTCTCCCTATGACTCAGACCATTGAGTCCTGGCAACATTCTTGTAGATTTCTTCTGCACCCTTTGCAGTTTAATAATATCCTTCCTATAGCAAGGTGACCAAAAGTGAATACAATGGTCCAAGTGCGGCCTCATCAACATCCTGTACAACTGCAACATAACTTTCCAAATTCTATATGCAGTGCTCTGACTGATGAAGGTCAGTGTGCCAAAAGCCTTCTTCACTGCTCTGTTTACCTGTGCTTCCACTTTCAGAGAACCATGCATCCAAACTCTGAGGTTCCTCTGTCCCACTCCACTCCTTAAGGCCCTACCATTCACCACGAAACTCCTACCTTCATTTGACTTTCCAAAATGCAAGATGTCACACTTATCTATATTAAACCATTTGCCATTTCTCGGCCCACTTCCCCAGCTGATTCAGGTCCTGCTAATATTTCTGATAACCTTCTTAACTGTCCACAATACTGCCTGTTTTAGTGTCATCTGCAAACTTATTAATCATGCCTTGGACATTCTCTTCCAAGAGGAGAAAGTGAGGACTGCAGATGCTGGAGATCAGAGCTGAAAAATGTTTTGCTGGAAAAGCACAGCAGGTCAGGCAGCATCCAAGGAGCAGGAGAATCGATGTTTTGGGCATAAGCCCTTCTTCAGGAATCTGATTCTCTTCCAAATCATTGATATCGATAACAAACATCAATGGGCCCAGTACTGTCCCTGAGGCACACCCCTAGTCACAGGCCTCCAGTCCGATAAGCATCCTTCCATTATTACCCTTTGCTACCTACCATCAAGCCAACTGTGTATTCAATTTATCAGCTCCCTCTGGATTCCACGCAATCCAACCTACCAGAGCAGCCTACCAGGTGGAACCTTATCAAAGGCTTTACTGAAATCCATATGGGAGCCATTTATGTCTACCACCTCATCAACCTTCCTGCTGACTTCATCAAAGAACTGTAAACAAATTTGTGAGGCATGATCTCCCATTCAAAAGCCATGCTAACTGTCTTTCCCCTGTCAAACCCTGTCTTTCCAAATGCATGTACATCTTATCCCTCAGAATCTTCTCAAGTAACTTACCCTCCACAGATGTTAAGCTTACTGGCCCATAGGTCCCAAGGTTTTCTTTACAACCCTTCTTGAATAGTAACACAACATTCACCTCCCTCCAGTCTTCGAGGATTTCACCTGTGGCTAATGGGTCCTATTCTGTCCCTAGTTATTCTTTTTCCTTTAATATAGTTAAAGAACATCTTTGGATTCATCCTAATCTTTTTCAGCCAAGGCTATATCATGCCCTCTTTTCACCTCCTTATTTCCTTCTTCAGTAAACTCCTGTATCCCCTATATACTCCAGGAATTCCCTTGATCCTAGCTGCCTATACCTAAGCCATTCCTCCTTTGTTCTGGTCAAAGACTCAATATTTCTTGTCATCAAAGGCTCCCTATTCCTGCTAACCTTGCCTTTCACCCTCTGAGGAACATATAGATCTTGAACTCCAGCTATCTCCCTTTTTAAAGGCCTCCCACTTGCCTAAAAACAAACTACTCCAATCAATTGCTGCAAGCTCATCTAATTCCACAGAAATTCTCCTTGCCCCAGTTTAGAACTTGAACCTGTGGACCAGCTTTGTTCGTCTCCAGAACTATTTTAAAATTAATGGAACTATGGTCACAGATCCCAAAGTGCTCCTGTATTGTCACCTCAGTCACCTATCCTGCCCTATTTCTCAAGAGAAGGTTGGATTTTGCCCCTTCCCGGATAGGACCCTCTATATACTGCTTGACCAAATTTTCTTGAACACACTTAACAAATGCCACCCCATCTGAGCCTTTAAAGCTCTGGCAGTCTCAGTATATGTTAGGAAAATTGAAATCCCCGACTATGACAACCCTATTGCTCCTGCAAGTCTCCCCAACCTCCCTGGATATTTGTTCTTTTAATTCCCGTTGACTATTTGGGGGCCTATAGTACATCCTCAACAGCATCACCATCCCCTTCTTATTTCTTAGCTCCACCCACAAAGCCTCACTGGATAATCCTTCAGTTATTTCATCACAATTTACATGGTTGGTAGTTTGAGAAGTAGTTGAAATGTGGTTTGCAAATGAACTGGAGCAAAGGAGTTTGCACAAACGGAGATGCAGCTGTCAAAAATCGCTGATTAGTTTGTCGATGAGTGTCAGTTGTGGACGGCAAAGGCCTTTTGCCTGCCAACAACTGAGTGATTGGTTAAAAGTCTTGAGGCTGTGAAGTTAGGGAAATGTCATCCTATGTCCACCAGCTCCGAAACACACACTTCTGTGCAGTAACACTTACATTAACCATGAAGAAAATTATCCCTTAAGATCCTTAGTTGTTTTACACACAAGTGCTTTTGCCTTCATCAGATTGGGTGGAGATGAATGTACCGTTAAATGTTTCAGCACTGTTACCTTATGCAATAAAATCTAACTGAGGCAACATTACCTGGGTTGGCAGGACTTCAACAGCACTCCAGAATTATGTGAAAGTGAAAGGCAACCAGGGCATACATTAAAAGAAATGGCCTTACACTAAATTAAAACTGATTTGGTCATTGATATTATTGCTTATTATTCACAGGACTACTGATCAGGAAAATGTAGTCAGCAAAAATATCAATATAATTTAAATGATCATGTACAAAGCAGATCTAGCTCAGTCTTAATAAATATATACTATCATTGGAGAATGATTAGCTTGTTAAAAGCTACTAATTAATTAAGTTCAACCAAAATGCCAAAAGAATGATCTTAGCCTAAATCTACTCCCCCTATTCAGTGATTAATTGTAAGTAAAGGACTTATGCAACAACTATCAAATTATATCAAGCTTTCTCGACTGGAGATGTGCCAGGCATTAGGGATTTTAAATATTCCTGTCTGGAAGCAAAATTGTGTACCATGGAAACCTTTGAAGTCCAAACATACATGCTGCATGGATTAATGCTGAGCCAGCAACTGTGTACTATATATATAAATTCATGACTAGGAGGCAGGAAGCAAGTATATTGCAGTCAGATTTGCAAATGACAAAACAATGGATAGAAAGGCCAGTTGCGAGAGGGATATAAGCATTGCATTATAGAGTGATAGAATCCCTTCAGTCTGGAAGCAGGCCATTTGGTTGTTGACTCCACACCGACCCCCTGAATGCATCCCACCCAGATCCACCCCCTACTCTGTCCCTGTCACCAAGCATTTCCCGTAGCTAATCTAGAGCATAAAAATATAGTTTGATTGAGTGAGCAAAAAGTTGGCAAATGGAGTACAGTGTAGGAAAATGTGAAGTTGCTTATTTTGGAAGGGAAACCAAGGCAATAAGGAATTATTTAAATGGAGAAAATAGAATGCTGCAACACAAAAGGACTTGGGGGTACTTGTGCATGAAACACAGAAATGTCAGCACACAGATGCAGCAGGTTACAGGAAGGTGAATGGAATTTTGGCACTTATTTCAAGCGATTTGGAGTATAAGAAGAGGGAAATCTTACTACAACTGTGCCAGGTGCTGGTGAGACTAAATCTGGAGTCCTATGAGCAGCTTTGGCCCACTTATTTAGGGAAAGATATCATTTCATTTGTGTCAGTTCCAAGCAGGTTCATTAGGATGATCCCTGGTATGGAGGGATTGTCTTGTGAGAAAACACTTGGGACTCTACTAACTGGAATTTTGAGGAATGATTGAAACATAAAAGATTTGTAAGGAGATTGACAGAGTAAATACTGAATGTTTCACCTTATGAGAGAGCTGAGGACCTGAGGGCATATTCTCATAATAAAAGGGCACAAATTTAAAACAGATATAAAGAATTTCTTCTCTCAGAGGGTTGAGAGTCCTTGGAACTCCTTGCTACTGAGAGCTGTAGGAGCAGAGCCTTTGTGTATATTTATGCTGAGATAGATTCTTGAACAGTGCACGTGTCAAGGGTTAATGGGAAAGGGCAGGAGAGTAGATCTGGGGCATGTCAGATCAGCCATGATTCTACTGAATGACAGACAGGCTCCAGGGGCTGAAGACCTACTGCTGTGTATCTAATTCTTATGCTCTTATCTTCCTTACCCTACACTGTTGTTGCTGACAGGGGCTGAGGTTTTTCTATGGTTCCAGTGCTGCAAGCAGCTTTCTGATACCTCACCCAGTTGTCAGAGTTATTATTCAGATGAATAATTTTGAAACTGAATTATCTATTCAAACTGAAATGAAACAAAAAATATATCAGATCCAAAGAAACAAAAGATAAGACTGTCTTTTTGGTTAGAAGACTTCTGTTAGAATTATATTGGTCTCTTGTCAAGTCTAATTCTGCCATAGAAATTTTCTCTTAATTGATCGATTACGGCCTTAAATTTTGTAAAGGTTGAGAGAGTCTCTGGCTTAGCAAAAGAGATGTTGGAGACCAATTCTGGAAAATCCTATCCTTGAATTCTACAGCCATTATTCTTGCTGAAGGAATGGTGGAGAATGGAGGTAGGTTATAGTTTGTACAGCCTTGGTTTAGGAAGGCAGCTGTAGGTATTAAAATGTAGCTTCTATCAAACAGATCAAATTTTTGTAAGTAGGATATAAAAAATGTGACTTTTGAGCTTTAGAACTTTGAGGATAAACTCGAAAGTGGCTACAGTTCTTAAGAAGGACAGGATACCGTTTTGAAGGTGCAAGGTGTCCCACTGGTTAGGTTCAAGGTAATCTCTGGAAGAGGCCAAGTTCTTTTAAGTTTGTAAAACTGGACATGAATATATGTTAAAAAGTGAATGAACTCATTGACACAGTCAAACTTATTGGAGTTTTCAAGCTGTCAAGGGAATTATATATCCTGAAAGTATTGAATAAAGAATTGTCTACAGTGTAAAATAAAGTTAGTATAAACTGTTTCACTGTGTATGTTGGTAGAGCCTGCAGGCTGACTTCATAGGATTTGCATTGCATGATTATTTCCATAACCTTCCATTATCTCAATGAGATGTTTATTGGTTTACAGTTTGATTGACAGCCCTAATTCATAAAAGGTGCCTGAATTAGGGTTATAAATAAAATTGCTAAAATATATTGAGCCAGGTTTTTATCAACAAAGGAGCATATTTTTAAAACAAAACAGCGAATTCATTGACATACATGTAAAAATATGATTTTATTTTGTCTCAGCATGGGTTTTGCGGTCTTCCCTTGCGTGAGTTAGCATTGGCTAGGGTAAGGGCAAAGATTGGTAGGTAGGATCATAGGTTGGATTGAGTTGACATTACGTTGGCACAGAGACAAGATGTATGGAGCAGATAAAGGGGCGGTTGATATGATGACAGGTGGGTAGACATGCATAGATTGGCCTGGAGGTTATGATGGGTCATGGGAGTTGGGGGCATCAGGTGACCAGGCAATGGGATAGGGAGGTGTGGGCTGGACAACGGTTTTGTTTTGCTCTTTATTTCGTTGCTGAGAGAAATGGTCAAATCACTGAGGCAGGCCTTCCCCACAGCTTGTCTCCCCTCTCTGGTTGTAATGAACTTTTTGCATTGCAGTGGACTTGACCTCAGTTGCTAACCTTCATTTCCCACTGAGATGAAGATCTTACAGTCCAGAGACCTTTCTTCCTCATTGTGCTAGAGAATGTGAGCGTTTTCCCAACTATGCATCCTTGAATGGGAATGCAAATTCATCCCCATATTTTTTCTTCAATCTCCTGTGTTTCTCTGGAATTATCTGGAATTTCCCAGATTGCTATCATTTGTAGACTATTGTTTTCATCCCTATTTATAAAGAGCGTTTACATCTCAATGTGCATTTTGAAGAAAAGCACCAACCTCAGTCCCTGTAAAGTTCTTGTCTCTATGTATCTGCACTTGTATTATCCCCATATTGGCTTCTTACAAGAAAAGCTTGACTATCAGAAATCCTAGTTTGAGCTCGATTGTGTGAAACATTGGCCCTCATTTTTATTCTCTCAGTGTACTGAGCAGAACTATTGCAACAACTGCCCAATGTTGTGGATGGGATGACAAAGCATTTTATTGATCAAATTCAGTTGGCAAGTTGTGTGTTTGAGTACCAACAACGCTGTCACTTTTTAGACTGAATTTGAAATCTGTCAGGCCAGCTATAAAGCATGATCCAGCAGTAGAGGGCTAAAGAGGACAGCAGGATTCATCAGGGATTGGATGTAAATCATTAACAAAGGGCAATAAGGTTATGAACTTGAAGCAGGGACAATGAATAAGGTCCCTAAAACTGCAAATTAAATTAAATTTTGTTCTTGTTGGATCTCTTAAAGTGATACCTGTTTGTTGCTTATGTAGTGTTTTACCCCATGTTAAAGCCTAGCAAACAGGTCAGGAAATGCAAAATAAAGATATCAAGTTTTTTATATGATCTCCAATGAAGTGATGGGAGCTCCCAGAGGAAACATCCAGGAGTCTCACGAAGCTATGTCATTCAAGTGATTTATTTTGCATTTCCTGACCTGTTTGCTAGGCTTTAACATGGGATAAAACACTACATAAGCAACAAAACATGTATCACTTTAAGAGATCCGACAAGAACAAAATTTAATTTACTTCACAGTTTTAGGACTACCTTCTTCACGAATGCATGAACAAGAAGGGAACAGAAGGATACAGATCCTATAAGTGAAGACAGTTTTAGTATGGAAGGGCAAAACGTGTCAGCACAGGCTTGGAGGGCCAAAGAGCTTGTTCCTGTGCAGTACTGTTCTGTGGTCTTTGAAGGCATTGAATGCAATATCTCCAGATTTGCAGACGACACTAAGCTGGGTGGCAATGTGTGCTGTGAGGAGGATGCTAAGAGGCTGCAGGGTGACTTGGACTGACTGGCTGAGTGGGCAAATACTTGGCGCATGCAATAGTGGATAATTGTGTGGTTATCCACTTTGGTCACAAAAACAGGAAGGCAGATTTTTGCCTGAATGTTGGCAGTTTAGGACAAAGTGAGGCGCAACAAGACCTGAGTATCATGGTGGAACGGTCACTGAAGGTTGGCATGCAGGT
Organism: Chiloscyllium punctatum; assembly: GCF_047496795.1. Lineage (NCBI taxonomy): Eukaryota > Metazoa > Chordata > Chondrichthyes > Orectolobiformes > Hemiscylliidae > Chiloscyllium > Chiloscyllium punctatum. The sequence continues at coordinate 123,893,248 of NC_092739.1, forward strand.
GCAGCGGGTAGTGAGGAAAGCTAATGGCATGCACTCCTTTAGAGTGAGAGGATTTGAGTATCGGAGTAAGGATGTCTTGCTGCACTTATACAGGGCCTTGGTGAGGCCTCACCTTGAGTATTGTGTGCAGTTTTGGTCGCCTAATCTGAGGAAGGACATTGAGGGAATCCCGCAAAGGTTCACCAGACTGATTCCCGAGATGGCAGGACTGACATATGAGGAAAAACTAGACCAACTGAGCTTGTACTCAGTGGAATTTAGAAGAATGGGGGGATCTCATCGAAACATATGAAATCCTGATTGGACTGGACAGGCTAGATGCGGGAAGAATATTCCCAATGTTGGAGAAGTCCAGAACTAGGGGCGACAGTCTAAGAATAAGGGGTAAGCCATTCAGGACTGAGATGAGGAAGAATTTCTTCACTCAGAGAGTTGTAAACCTGTGGAATTCTCTTCATTAGATATACTCAAGAGGGCACTGGTCATGGCCCTTGCAGCTAAAGGGATCAAGGAGTATGGAGAGAAAATGAATGGGAGACTGACATTGCATGATCAGCTATGGTCATATTGAATGGTGGTGCAGGCTTGAAGGGCTGAATGGCCTACTCCTGCATCTATTTTCTGTGCTTCTATGTTTCTCTGGTCATAGTCCATCCTATGGAGTTCATTTAAATATATTGTAATATGTGGCAAAACAATGTCTTGACTAACAGTTTTGCTTCTGATATAATGTTGTTTAAACCTTTTTCAGAAAGAATTAAAAATCATTCATCACGCTGACCATACTCTTTCCAGTTTCTGCAAGTGGCAAAGAAATGTGAATCCTAAAAGCGACTCCACTCCACATCACCATGACATTGCTGTATTGTTGACTAGGTCAGTTTGATTTTAAAAATGTGAATAATGAGCATTTGGATATATTCTAAGAAAATATGAAGTAACACAGAAGACTGATCTTTAAAAGACAAATAGTTTTTTATGATGGTCTGAGAATTGGCATGATTGACTATGGATACAGATTATAGGGCATTCATCACAATGCATACTTGCTACCTGCAGGTTGTCTTGATAGATGTAAACTCTTGGAAATTGATTCCATTATCTTAACTGCCTTAAGGCTGAGATAGCTAATGGTCTTAAAGATGTGATGAGCATGAAATCTTTTCCCAGAAGGTGGGTTAGCATTTTGTATGAGTTAATCAGGCTTGGTTTTCACCTGCTCTGTAGGCTGGGCAATGTTTGGCCAGCATTTCCAGACTAGAGGAAACCTGAGAAGTGCAACAAGGTCAGATCAGCCTCGGGACAAGGTAAGGGTTGGCAGATTTAAAACAGAGAAGAGGAGGAATTACTTCTCTCAAAGAATCACTATCCCAGACTGTGATGGACACTGTGGCAATTAATTCACTTCAGGAGGAAATGGACCAACGTTTAATTAATAACAGTGGAAAGGTGTAGAACACAGGCAGGAGATTTTGAGGCAGCATGAGATTAGCCATGATCGTATTAAATGGTGGAGTAGGCTAGAGGGGCTGAATTTCCTACACTTGTGCCTAGTTCATATGTTCTTATGTTCTAAATGCCTTCACTGCATTCCTTGTAGACCAGGAAGAGGGGGAGTTTTTTTTTCTTCTTCTGGATACCCACCACAAACCTCTCTCACATCAATACTGCCCCCTAATGCACTCATTGTTGCCTGCTTCTTGATCCTCTGTGGAGACTGAATTCCCAGTTTGAAATCAAACTCATTCATTTCTGTGGCTTGTTGAAAAGTGCTTCTTGCCCAGTCAGGAACACATCGCACTATTTTCTGGGCAAGGAACCTGTCAATAATGAAACATACTGTTTGAAAATAAAATTCCATACAGGGAACATGTAGAGTCTGAGTCCCATATACTATCTTGCACCCTCACCCCACACATTGTCCCTAACACCAAGTTCCCTTTGAAATAACTCCACACATGTCGCTATCCTGTCACCAAATTACCCATTATTTGTATGCAGAGAGTACTTGCTTCCTCAAAGCCAGCTTCCTCAGAGCTAGCTCTCAGAGTGAACAGGGGCATTTTAGTTTATCTATGTCAGCCAGGGATCCCAGATTAACAGCCCCAGACAGGGAATTTATATTCTATGAGGTCCACCTGGCTGATCTCGTTAGAATCCAGCATGTCTGAATGTTTATAAGAAGAATCCTCCTTCCCATGCTTTACTTAAATGTAAGTAATTACTTTGGATAAAAATATTTCTATTCTTGTGCAATGGGGATCCAGAGTCAACTGTTATGGAGTTTTGCAGCAGTGTTTGTTTGGCATATGTGTCTTTTGTTTACTGAGATGCACATTCTTTGATAACTTTAATAAAGCATCAGAAAGTGTTCCTTTAAGATTAAAATGTTTTTGCAATTGTTTTGAACATGCTGTACCTGCTGCTAATAAAAATATTTGGGCGGCTTCAAACTTTATCATGCAAATGGTAGATTTAAAAAAGGATTAAGTTTTTCACATTTCAATAGGCACCTGTTTAAGATGATTTCTGCTAGAGTATGTTTTGTAAGTGTTTTTGCTAGTTACTAATGATATTGGCTGGATATTATATAACATTCATGTAGAAAGTGGCATTAATAGCAGCATGCCTCTTAATCTCTGTCAACCCAGCAATCTCAGGATGCTTTATGTTAAAATGACTAAATTAATCTAAATGCTGTTTAATTGCAGGATGGATCTCTGTGCTGGAATGAATCGTCCCTGTGAGACACTAGGTCTGTCACATGTGTCAGGAATGTGTCAACCGCTTCGAAATTGCAACATTAATGAGGATTCTGGCTTACCAGTGGCATTTACCATTGCACATGAGATTGGTCACAGGTACCTCAGCCTTTATAAGCAGAGAGAATAGTTCATTTCCACAGGTTGGGAAACTGCTTGCTATTAACCGATCTCATTACGGCAGTGATTGAGATGCTACACTTGACCTCTGTGGCCAAGAAGAATTAAAATCCAAGGTTTTCACACGTGTTTGTCAGCCAGTGATTTGCTGTTGGAAAACAGAAACGCACTAGACTGAAACAATTCTGGTACATAAATAATTTTCCAACAACCTTGCATAAGATAGAAGTAGAGAGAATGTTTTCACTGGCAGGTGAAACTAGGACAAGAGGGCATAGCCTCAAGATTAGGGGGGAGTAGATTTAGGAGTGAATTGAGAAGGGACTTCTTCACCCAGAGAGTTGTATATCTCAGGAATTCCTTGTCCAGTGAAGTAGTTGACACTACTTCAGTAAATGTTTTTAAAGCTAAGATAGATTTTTTTGAACAATAAAGGAATTAAGTGATACGGTGAGAGTGCAGGTAAGTGGAGCTGAGTCCACAAAAAGATCAGCCATGATCTTATTGATTGGCAGAGCAGGCTCAAAGGGCTTGATGGCCTACTCCTGCTCCGAGTTCTTATGTTCTTATGAATGAGAATTGGAAATCAATCTCTACCTGTGAAACCATGCTCCAGTCAGAGAGCATGTAAAGGAGAGAAAAGCGTGTGAAATATGCGAAAGCCAGGTTAATTAATTTCAATTGTTGTGGGCTAATATTTTTTAGATTGCCATTTGGGCGATATATTATGAATCAGAAAACTGATAGATCAAGTAAACTTAAGACCAAAGTAAAATATAAATTCATGAAATCAGGTGTTCTCTCTGACAGAATGTGATGTATCAGTGGGCTGCAGGTTCACTTTCAAAAGTTCTGCATTTGAATCCTTTACATGGCGTTGCCTTCACATACTTTCCTGTGTGAACATTATATTGTGAGACCCTTTCAGTAGTAAATAATTTTGCAATAATAGCAATGACTCCATTGGAATTAGCAGTTTTATGAAGGCTAAAATGTATTTGACTAATTTGCTAGTCATTAAAGGTGTAACATGCAATGTGGATAATGGAACACCTGTAGATGTAGTATATCTGGACTTTCTGAAGGCATTTGATAGATTGCTGCACTAATAATTAATACACAAGGTAAGATCACATGAGGTCAAGGGTAACAAATTGGCTTGGATGGAGAGTTTGCTCACCAACAGAAAGCAGAGAATTGAGATAAATGCATCTGTCTGTAATTGGCAAGCTGTAAGTAGTGGGGTACCACAGGGTTCGGTCCCCAAGCCCAACTGTTAACAATCCGTATTAATAACTTAAATGAGGGATAGAATGTGGTATAGCTAAATTTGCAGATGAGACTAAAATAGCTATCAAAGTAAGTAGACGTCGAGCATATATATCCTTTTGTGGGGCAGTCTAGAACAAGAGGTCATATTTTAGGCTGAGAGGTGGCAGACTTAAAGCAGACACAGAGAATTACTTCTCAAAGGGTCATGAAGCTGTGGAATTCACTATCCAGAGTGCGGTGGATGCTCAGACATTGCATAAGGAGGAGATAGATTTATCATTAATAATGTGTTAAAGAACGGAGTTGAGGCTGAGATGGTATCTGCCATGATTGTATTACATGGTGGAGCAGGCTCAAGGGGCAGCATTGCTTTCGCCTGCTCCTAGTTCTTATTTTTTTCGGTTCTTATAATCATTAAGTACTCACAATCTTACATTTTTTGAAGTGTCATCTCAGGCAGTTCTGTCACTGTCCCTTCGTCAGAAAACAAAATGCTGTTTTTTAAATATTTTCTTCTCTTTGTGGTACTTATTTTGTAACACTTTCAAATCTTTCTTGGGTTCTAACAGGTCCTTGCAGTGCTCCTTGAGATGGGATGGACAAATGATTTGTTCTTAGGTGTCACAATGTCCCTCCTCTTAATCTGAATTTATATAGGCAAAAACATCACCGTAGTATGTGAGTTATAAATCCATTCATTGCACACAGTTTTCACAATGATATTTCAATCGTGATTTTCTAAATGAAATTTTGCAGCTGGCCGAGGGATTACAGTTTTGATAACGCTGTAACCTTTGGATATATGCCTCTTAAACTATTCATCAGAATTGAAATGTGTAACATTTATTTCAAAAATTATGCATAAAATGTGAAGTATAATAGAATAGAAATGCACTGCTTCCTAGTGATGTGGCTGATGATGTACAATTATTATTGTTATTACAGTTTTGGCATCCAGCATGATGGACAGGGTAATGATTGTGAACCCTTTGAGAAGAATCACTTTATCATGTCTCGGCAGTTACAATATGATCAGTCTCCTCTCATATGGTCTCACTGCAGCAAAGATTACATCACACGTTTTCTGGAGTGAGTCATTTATTTAATTTATGCCGTTGTGTAGTCTGAATTGAATCATTTTCATTTTCAGTTCACTTTGCAAATGGCCTTATTTGAAAATTGTTCTGTGTTGTGGCATGACATTGGATGGTTGTACAGGGTGAAAACAAGGAGGATGAAGTAATAAAGTCACAGAATTTCTTAGAATTGTTTGACTAAATCAGATGGTTTGTACATGGAAGGACCAGAGCATGATGAGTTAATTGATGCTGACTCTTGAGGATGGTGCAAGTTAGGACAATTAATCAGTTAACAGTGATTCATGTTCCATTTCGATTGTAGCTCAAGAAATCCATCATAGGTGATGCTAGGAATAGCATATGTTTACAGGATTTAATTTTTAAAAACAAGTGGCTAACTATTTTGGAGGGATGAAATTTGGTGCAGCCCTCACAAGGAGATTAAATATTTTAACGTTAGTTTTAGATTTTACAAAGATTGCTTGGCAAACAAAATGGAAAGAAATGAAGAGGCACAGAATGGAATAGATGCAGTAAAATGGGTACGAACAAGGTATTTCTCACTGTGCTGCACAAGAGGTTCTTCTTGACACTTATGTCAAACAAAATAAGAAATTAACTAGGAAGGACTGGATATATTACCAGAACAAGGGAGTGAGGCAATTCACAGTCAAGAGATGCTAATTGGAAGTATTACCTTTGTGAATAAGGATTCTCCAGGGGGCTGTGACGAATGTTGGGTGGTTCTTGCAGAAGGATATAACTTTAAGAATGATGTTTTGCTATGGGAAAAATTCTAGTGAGTGTAAGGTTACCTCAGATTACAACGGGATCTTGATCAGATGGGCCAATGGGCTGAGGAGTGGTAGATGGAGTTGAATTCAGATAAATGTGAGGTGTTGCATTTTGGGAAAGCAAACCTTAGCATGACTTATATACTTAATGGTAAGGTCCTAGGAAGTGTTGTTGAGCAAAGGGACCTCGGAGTGCAGGTTCATAGCTCCTTCAAAGTGGAGTCACAGGTAGATAGGATAGTGAAGAAGACGTTTGGTATGCTTTCCTTTATTGGTCAGAGTATTGAGTATAGGAGTTGGGATGTCATGTAGCAGCTGTACAGGACATTGGTTGGGCCAGTTTTGGTATATTGTGTGGAATTCTGGTCTCCTTCCTACCAGAAGGATGTTGTGAAACTTGGAAAGGTTCAGAAAAGATCTACAAAGATGTTGCCAGGGTTGGAGGATTTGAGCTATACGAAAAGGTTGGATAAGTTAGGGCTGTTTTCCCTGGAGCATTGGAGGCTGAGGGTGACCTTATAGAGGTTTATAAAATCACAAGAGGCATGGATAGGGTAAATAGACAAGGTATTTTCCCTGGAATGGGGGAGACCAGAACTAGAGGGGCATGGGTTTAGGGTGAGAGGGGGAAACGTTTTCACACAAGAGGGTGATGTGTGTATGGAATGAGCTGCCAGAGGAAGTGTTGGAGGCTGGTACAATTACAGCATTTAAAACTCATCTGGATGGGTATATGAATAGGAAGGGTTGAGAGGGATATGGGCTGGGTGCTGGCAGGGGACTAGATTGGGTTGGGATATCTGGTCGGCATGGACAAGTTAGACCGAAGGGTCTGTTTCCGTGCTGTACATCCCTGTGACTGTATGACTCTATAACATACCCAAATATATGACATATTGTTAAAGCCAAAAATAACACTCAAGAAACTTGGCATCATCCAGACCAAAACGGCAACTTGAATGTTACCCCATCTACCACACGTCTCCACTATTATCAAAAAGATGAACTGCAGCAACTCATCAAAACTTGTTCTACAGCACCTTTTAAATCTGCAAACTCTACCACCTCGAAGGACAAGGATAGCGGATGCTTGGGCGCACCAGTGCTTACAAGTTCCACTCCAAGCTGCACACCATATTGACTTGGAACTAAAACACTGAGTCAATGTCACAATGGGAAAATCCTGGAACTCCCTTCTAAACAGCCTTGTTGGTCTATCCACACCCCACTGACTGCAGTGGTTCAAGAAGGCACTTGCTTGCCAGCTTTTCGAGGGCAATTAGGGATAAACAAGAAAGACTGGCCTAGCCAGTGATGGCCACATCCCCAAATTAATTGAAGTGGCAGTGGTTCCAGAAGGTAGCTCCCACCTTCAGAAGGGCAATGAGTGACTGACAATTAATGTTGATTCTGCCAGCAATGCTTACATCCCATGTCTGAATTTCAACAATATGTTTGGAGGCACATTGAGCACATTGGTCCCCATTCCACTATGACTTCAGCTTCCTTAAGCCCTCTTATATACGATGAAAATCTCAAATTGCAATGAAGATGTTGAAATATTTTCGTAAGGTTACAGACAAGATGTGCTGAACAGAATTTTACACTGTTGGATTAGAATCAGCAAAGACTCAGAAGGATAAATCAACTGTGTATTAGAAGTGATAAATACTGGATAGCCTCAAGGTGGATAACGACCTCTGCAGCAGGTAGTGTTAAAGATTGAGACTTTGATGGATAATTGAATACAAATATCACGGTAAATTGAGAAATCAGGAAATGAGAGATATGGCAAATTGCATCTTTGTACCAGTCTTCATGTGTGAAGGTTGCACACATTGTCAAACTTGTTTTGTAATCCGCAGCACATGTACACGATTAGGGCATGTGTGACAGAGATATTACATAATTTGTAAAGTCGAAAATCACAAAACACTATATTATAGTCCAACAGGTTTATTTGAATCTGCAAGCTTTCAGAGCCCCTGCTCCTTCCTCAGGCAGCTAGTGAGAGACAATAAGTTGGACACAGAATTCACCGTAAAATATTAAAAGGTCATACATATTATGTGAATGTATTGAACAAATATAGATGGCTATTAAATCTTTAATCAGTTAGAATGGAGGTGCAGATTTTGATTGATTAATATGTAAATCCCTGCCCAAGGTAACTTCAGGTTTTATCAGAATAAAGGTCAGACAAAGCATTTTACGTGTGAGGCCATGTTTCAAGTCTGTTTTTATCTCATCCTGGAGCCAGACTGGTTTTATTTCCAAAGCAGGAACTTATAAAATGCTACATTGACTGGCTGTCTTCAGATTGTGTTTTTTTTTAACAAAATAGAATGTACCTGCTAATTCAAATCTGCAAAAGCAATATCACTTCATAGATTTATATGTGTGTGTGTGTGTGTGTGTGTGTGTGAGTGAAGAGGATCTGTGTGAATGTGTGAGAGAGTGTATAATGTGGTGGGGTCATCTGTAATGTCATATAAACCCAAGATCCCACTTGAGGCCGTCCTCATTGGTATCAAACATGGCTATCAGCCTCTGTTCAGCAACTCTGTGTTGTTGCTTGTCCTGAAGTCCACCTTGGAGGATGGTTACCCAAATATCTGAGGCTGAATGTTCTTGACTGCTCTCATACACACACTGTCTCTCACATACATACACACACACTCACACTCTCTCTCATGCATATATTCCCTCACTCTCACACACACTCTCTTACAGGCATATACTCCTTAACATACACACACTGTCTCTCAAGCATACACACACTCTCACACACATGCATGCTGTCACACACATATACTCCCTCACACTCACACACACACCCCTCAAGCACATACATATACTCTCTCAAGAGCACACACACATACACTCTCTCTCAAGAGCATACACACACACACAGAAGTCTATGAGGTGAAATTGCATTTGCAGGTTTGTATTTGCAGATGCATTCTACTTTGTTTAAAGAAAATACACAGTAGATAGCCAGTCAATGTGGCATTTTATAAATTCCTACTTTGGAATAAAACCAGTCTGGCTCCAGGATGAGATACTAACAGACTTGAAACATAGCCTCACACCTAAGATGCATTGTATGACCTAAGGTGTCACTTTTATTTGGTTAAAAATCACACAAAACCAGATTATAGTCCAACAGGTTTTTTGGAAGCACTAGCGTTTGGAGCGCTGCTCCTTCATCAGGGAGCTGACAGTTTGTGTGATTTTTAACTTTATCCACTTCAGTTCAACACCAGCATCTCCACAGCATGACCGTTATTCTGATAAAGCCTGAAGTTATCTTGGGGCAGGGATTTACATATTAATCACTTGAAACCTGCACCTCAATTCTAACTGATTAGAGACGTAATAGCCATCTAGGTTTGTTCAATACATTCGCATAAACCTTTTGCATTATCTTTTACGATAAATTCTGTTTCTGATATATTCTCTCTCACTAGCTGCCTGAGGATGGAGCGGAGCTCTAAACGCTTGCAATTTCAACTAAACCTGTTGGACTATAATCTGGTGTCATATGATTTTTGACTTTGTCTACCCCAGTCCACCACGGGCTCCTACACAACTTTATTTGTAGGAACACCTGAGTGTAGGTATTACACTGTTGGCTTCTGACAGAAACATCTCAGTGTTTTCAAGAGCTTAATGGTTTCAGTGGTAATATTTAAATGTCATGGTAAATTGAAAAATTGGGAAAGTAGAGATGTGTCAAATAACATTTTTGTATCAGTCTTGACGCCTGAAGGTTGCACAAATTGTCAAATTTATTTGGTAATCCACAGCACATGTGCAGGATTAGTGAAGGTGCTACAGAGAAATTCAAGATATTAAATTATTTGTAAGAAGACCTGAGAGTATGTGCTACAGTATTGATTCTTTATGGAAAATGTCAATATTTTCAAGATCTTAATGATTGCATTGGCAATATCTAGAAACCTTGAGATCAGAGCCAGGAAATTGCAGTTCAATTGGTTCAATCCTGGTTTATTCATTCTTTTGAAAATTATAGATATTATAAGGTGACTTGAATAGTTCAAGTATCATATCTGAATTCTTTGAAGTGTGAACTAAATTAAAGCATTTGATTGAATTCAACATCTGAGGGTTTTATAAAAAGATGTGAGAACTGAGTAGTCGTTTTGGTGGATTGAAAATTGCACTAACAATTTAAAAACAAAAGATGGAGACTCTAGTATTGCAGTGAGTTGACACTTACCCTTTGGCTCATAATCAGTTCTAAATTTGGCAGTCTTGCAAAATGGAGTGACATAACAGTTGCTGTGAGAAACCCTGAAGTATGGCTATCTCGGACAGCTTAACATGGATTTTAATGAGGTCAAAATGATCACCTTGTATTTTTAAGATTCTGATGTCTTTTGAAATATGCATTGTGAATGATAAAATGGATTTCTTATCAAACACTACTAAAATACATAAGGTTTGATAAAACAGACTGTCATGGTTTCCTGACTCACCTGAGAGTGGAGAACAATTATCTACTGCAGCATCTGACAAAGTAGTGGCGTAGTGTAAAAACTGGACCACGCTCATCTGAATGAGATGTTTCAGTGCCTGCTAATCATTCAGATTTTTCTCCCCATTGCCAGGCTTGTAAAGTTCCTGTTTGGCCTAGAAAGATTAAAAGTATTATTTATTAGGTTCACGAGAAATAAATTGTAATCAACCACTTCAGTATAAAATATAATGAGAGAGTGATAATTGACATGTTGGAATATTGTGTGTAATTCTGGTCTCCTTCCTATCGGAAGGATGTTGTGAAACTTGAAAGGGTTCAGAAAAGATTTACAAGGATGTTGCCAGGGTTGGAGGATTTGAGCTATAGGGTGAGGTTGAATATACTGGGGCAATTTTCCCTGGAGCGTCGAATGCTGAGGGATGACCATCATGAGGGGCATGGTTAGGATAAATAGACAAAGTCTTTTCCCTGGGGTGGGGGAGTCCAGAACTAGGGGGCCTAAGTTTAGGGTGACAGGAGAAAGATATAAAAGAGACCTAAGGGGCAGTGGTTTCATGCAGAGGGTGGTGCGTGTACAGAATGAGCTGCCAGAGGAAGTGGTGGAGGCTGGTACAATTATAACATTTAAAAGGCATTTGGACATTATATGAATAGGAAAGGTTAGAGGGAGATGGACCAAGTACTGGCAAATGGGACTAAACTAGGTTAGGATATCTGGTCAGCATGGACGAGTTGGAATGAAGAGCTGTTTCCAGCTGTACACTTCTATGACTCTATGAATCTATTATAGGGAGAATTGAAATAATCTCCACCCTCTGCTAAAAGTTTTTGTTTTGCTGGAAGCACATATTGTGAATTTGGGCATGAGACCAGACAATCTTTCAGCTGCAAAATTTACTCCTGGTAATAAGCTTCTTCTCTTTTTCTATCTGTAGTCGAGGCTGGGGTTTCTGTCTCAATGATCCACCAACTCAACAGGAATTAGTGGTTCCCACCATTGCTCCAGGTGTGCTATATGATGTCCATCATCAATGTCAGCTCCAGTATGGACCCAACTCAACATTCTGTGAGGAAATGGATGTAAGTTACTGGCTTGCTTATTTGTGAATTAAAACAAGTATGTGACATTTACATGGATAAACTTGTCACATCTGATCTGTATGTGAGCGTAAGAGGTACAAGTTAGTAAGTTTGCAAATGACACCAAAATTGGAGGTGTAGCAGACAGCAAAGAAGGTTACCTCAAATTACAACGGAATCTTGATTAGATGGACCAATGGACTGAGAAAGGGCAGATGGTGATTAATTTAGATAAATGTGAGGTGTTGCATTTCGGGAAAGCAAATTTTAGCAGGACTTATACACTTAATGGTAAGGTCATAGGGAGTGTTGCTAAACAAAGTGACCTTGGATGCAGGTTCATAACTCCTTGACAGTAGAGTTGCAGGTAGATAGGATAGTGAAGAAGGCATTTGGTATGCTTTCCTTTATTGGTCAGAGTATTGAGTACAGTAGTTGGGAAGTCATGTTGCGGCTGTACAGGACATTGGTTAGTCCTCTGTTGGAATATTGCATGTAATTCTGGTCTCCTCCCTAGCAGAAGGATATTGTGAAACTTGAAAGGGTTCAGAAAAGATTTACAAGGATTTTGGCAGGGTTGGAGAATTTGAGCTATAGGGAGAGGTTTAATAGGCTGGGGCTGTTTTCCCTGGAGCGTCGGAGGCTGAGGAGCGACCTTATAGAGGTTTATAAAATTATGAGGGGCATAGATAGGATAAATAGACAACGTTTTAGATTCCTTACAGTGTGGAAACAGGCCCTCCGGCCCAACAAGTCCACATCACCCCGCCGAAGCGCAACCCACCTATTCCCCTACATTTACCCCTTACCTAACACTACGGGCAATTTAGCATGGCCAATTCACCTAACCTGCACATCTTTGGACTGTGGGAGGAAACCGGAGCACCCGGAGGAAACCCACGTAGACACGGGGAGAATGTGCAAACTCCACACAGTCAGTCGCCTGAGTCGGGAATTGAACCTGGGTCTCTGGCGCTGTGAGGTAGCAGTGCTAACCACTGTGCCACCGTGCCGCCCAAAGTCTCTTTACTGAGGTGGGGGAGGCCAGAACTGGAGAGCATAGGTTTAGGGTGAGAGGGGAAAGATATGAAAAAGACCTAAGGGGCAACTTTTTCACGCAGAGGGTGATACGTGAATGGAATGAGCTGCCAGCGGAAGTGGTGGAGGCTGGTACAATTGCAGCATTTAAAAGCATCTGAATTGGTATATGAATAGGAAGGGTTTGGAGGGATATGGGCCAGGTGCAGGGAGGGAGGACTAGATTGGGTTGGGATATCTGGTTGGCATGGATGAGTTGGATGAAGGGTCTGTTTTCGTGCTATACATCTCTATGACTCTATAATAAACAGCTTCATCATTGTTCAACTGTTAAATCTAGGCACTAACATCATTTTAAATTTCTTGAAAGTTACTCACAATAGTCTCTATTAGAGAAATGAGTTCTGCCTTCTCCTGTGATGTCCTGATAAATATTTCATTTCAAGATAAATATTTCAGCAACAAGACATTTTTTTAACACATTACCTTTACACATGCTAATTTGCAGACATTTTAATTGCTCCTGTTAGTATGAGCGAAATCAAAACCAATTGGGGCAAGGGTGATGCATTTTATTGCTGCAATGCAGGTAGATCCAGGTAAAGTTGCAGTTTTCTCCAAACCTCTATGACACTTTAAATTGAATTTAATCATTTCTGCTACACAAGCTACATACTTCTAGAAGAAAATATTTCTAACCTGGTTCAAGAGAAAGAGAGACTCATGGAAGCAAGCTTCAAGCCAAGCATTTGATAAAATTTCAATGATGTGCGGACATAAATACATATAATCTACAATAAGAAAGGCAAGAGAAGACCATCTGGTCCATCAAGCCAATCTTGTGGGCAACCTGCATACCTGCTCAATGTCATCCTGCATCAATAATTCAATCTGCTATAAATGATAAAATGATCATTGCTGTACATTTTCCACCAGGGGAAAAGAAAGGAATAGCGAGATTCTGATAAACATCAGTACTTCATCTTCAGTGTTACTTTTCTATGTACTATGGAGAGAAGGAGGAAGAGAGATGACTTGATCAAGGTATGCAAGGTAATAAGAGGCATGGATAGAGTCAATGGCCAGAGACTTTTCCTCAGAGCAGGATTGACTGACATGAGGGTTCATAGTTTTAAGATATTAGAAGGAAAGTACAGAGAAGACGTCAGAGGTGGGTTCTTTCCACAGAGAGTTGTGAATACCTGGAATACGTTGCCAGCTGTGGTGGTGGAAGCAGTCATTAGGGACATTTAAGCGACTGCTGGACATGCACATGGACAGCAGTGAATTGATGGGTGTGATGGTTCAGTTATTTTATTTGCGATTAGGAATAATTCTCGCCACAACATCGTGGGCCGAAGGATTTGTTCAGTGCTGTATTTTTTCTATGTTACAATATCAATTTTAGCCTCTTTCCAATTTGTCCTTTTTTTCCCATTTCAAATCTCACTATGTCAAAATTCTTTATCAGAAACATTGGGATACAAATTGTCCTTTGGTAATACAGATCTTTGAGTATTGATGAGAAAAAAAAATTTCATTGAAGTTTTTCAGATTGCACTCATCAGGACAATTTGCAAGAAGTGTCTCTGGAAAAGGAAACAAATTTTTATGTTTTTTTCTTAGGCCCCAAGCAGCAACAGGGACAGTCCTTGCATGTGTTCACACACACAGAGTCATAGTCCCACACTGATCCAATTCTCCACACAATGGGGGAAAACACCCGAGTGGCCAGTGACAAGCACTGCCCTTCACATCAAAGGGCAGATAGTCTAGCTTTAATTTTTTTTTTGTGCAGTAGTGCTTATTTTTATTCCCCAGCACCCATGGTGTGGGTGTGTGCAGGTGTAAAACACAGTGAAGGACACAAAGTGCACGAATCTTTATTCAATTTCCACCACCAGGAAGATATGAAAAACACCCAAGTGGCCAGTGACAAGCACTGCCCTTCAAACCAAAGGGCAATGCTGTGTGATCAAAACAGTGAAGGGGAGGGTAAGGACTAAATCAAAATAGAGTTGGACGGGGAAAAACAAATTTTTAAACTGTCTGACAGGATGTACTAATTGGTTGGAAAGTTAGCACATAGGTGTCAGGTAATGAAAGTCTAAAGCAAGAGAGAATTTAGACATCACCTCTTGCTATTCAATTGCATGGACAGGGCTGAATCCCCCACTATCAACATTCTTGGCTTTCCCATTGGCCAGAAACTGAACTGGACTAGCCATATAAATACTGTCACTACAAAATCAGGTCAGAAGCTAAGAATCTTGTGATGAGTACCTCACCCCCTGATTTCCCAAAGACTATCCATCATGTATAAGGCATAAGTAAGGAGTGTAATAAGATACTCTTCACTTTCCTGAGTGGGTGCAGCTCCAATAATGTTCAAGAAGCTTGACATCATCTGAGACATTCACTTGGTTAGCACCCAATCACAATCTTCAACATTTACTCCCTTCACCACTGACATACAGTGGCAGCAGTGTGCACAATCTACAACAAGCACTGCAGAACTCACGAAGCTCTTCTATACCACCTTCCAAGCCTACAACCTGTACTACTTAGAATGAGAATGACAGCAGATGCATGGGAACATTACCGCCTACAAGTTCCCCTCCAAGCCAGTCACCATCTTCACTTGGAAATACATCACTGTTCCTTCAGTGTCAAATGGGTCAACATCCTGGAAGTCCTGCCTAATGACATTGTGGGTGCCTCTAAACAAAATAGACGACAGCAATTCAAGAAGGCAGCTCACTACCACCTTCTTGAGGACATCTGGAGATGTGATAGCCAGGGACATTCATGACCCATTATTGAATAAAAAGAATGATGTAAAAAGAGCAAGAGTCACTGGGAAACCAGTTGGATGTCCCAAATGAAAATCAAAGTATGGTGTCACTGAAAACTAGATAACTTGACTTGTTGGTGACTGTTCTTGCCTTTTAGCTCAAAATTTAGGGACCTGTTTAACAGGGGCTAGGAAATTGTGTATAAGTTACATACTATATTAGTAGATTAAGTTAATGATTTAATAGTAGTAGTAAGGATTATCAGAAATAGTAAAGTTATTCTCAGTGATAATGTGCATTGTAGCTGACAGTTTTTTGGGTCTGTACATGATATTTCAGTTCTATTGAACACGGATGCTCTAGTTCAAGACAGATTATCCATTTCAGGAGAGTCTGACACACGAAGGTTTGGTCAACAAAAATATTGGGGAGATTGAGGATGTAACTGCATCTCCTTGTCTCCATAAGTATTAGAAAGTTGTAATATGTGGCTTTTGATAATATTTTTAATGCATTCAGCATTTACCATTGTAGTTTGAATGCTCACAGTCTAACCAGAGTCTTGTGTAGAATCACAGAATGGTTACAGCACAAAAGACGGCCATTCAGTTGTTGAGATGGTACCCAGGTCACCTCTGCAGTAACTTAACTAGTCCCAATCCCCCACCTTCTCTCTGCAGCCCTGCACTATTTTTTCAAGTGCTTATTTAATTGTCTGTCACATGCCGTGACTGAATCTGTCTCCAACTCACTTGCAGCCATTGCATTCCAGACTCCATCGCACTCTATGTGAAAATGTTTATTTCTCATATTCACCACCGACTCTTCTGTTACTCACTTTGACTGATGTCACTTATCCCTTGAACCATTCTCTTCTTTAATTTCTGCAGCTTCTTTGAAGCCTTCATATCCTTCACCTGAATTGGTACGCTGAATTGGAAGAAATGCTCCAATTGAGGCTGAAAGTTTAACTATATCTTCCTTAATTTTAAACTCCATAAATGCTTCTGTTTCAAAGTTCACAATCCTGTTAGCCATTTAACCACGTTCTCCCATCAATAATCTATGCACATAAACCAGCAGATCCCTCTGCTCGTGCAAGCCTTTTACAATATTATCATTCATTTATGTTGCCTCTCATCATTCTTCCCACCAGTATGTATTAATTCAAATGTGTCATCTCTGTCAACTTGTGTTCTCCTCATAATTCACACACTTACAAGTTTTATGTTTTAAAATTTTACCCTTTAAACCTAATTCAAAGTTATTTATGATGAAAATCTGTGGCCCTAATATTTACTAGGTCTACAGTAAATCCAAAGCAAAACATCCTCCTATTTGATGGTGGAAAAAAGCATGTTCAGAGTTACATGAGAGAATATATGGATGTCAGGAAAAAAAACAGGAGAGACTGAAGGGTCCACAGCAGTAGTATCCCAACCCTGAGTCAGGAGGCCCAAGCTCAAGTCCCATGTACTCCAGAGTTCTGAAGTAACATCCCTGAACAGGTCAATGAGGAAAATATCTAAAACATTTTTTTTCACAGCTTAAAAATATGGGGGTAGACCATTTAGGACAGAGATGAGGAGAAACTTCTTCACCCAGAGAGTGGTGGCTATGTGGAATGCTCTGCCCCAGAGGACAGTGGAGGCCCAGTCTCTGGATTCATTTAAGAAAGAGTTGGATAGAGCTCTCAAAGATAGTGGAATCAAGGGTTATGGAGATAAGGCAGGAAGAGGATACTGATTAGGAATGATCAGCCATGATCATATTGAATGGCGGTGCAGGCTCGAAGGGCTGAATGGCCTACTCCTGCACCTATTGTCTATTGTCTATTGTCTATTATCTTCTGAGAAACAACTGTTTATCACTATTCTGTTTCTTGTTATTCAGACAACTCATTATCCAGGCTGTTCATGTTCCATTTATTTAAGAGGATGTAATATTGCTGGAAAATCTGTAAAGCTGATCTTTTGGAAGTCCAGTGTCAGGAATAAGAGAGTGACTAGACTAAGATTCGGACCAGTCAAGGACAGTAGTGGTAAGTTGTGTGTGGAGTCCGAGAAGATAGGAAAGGCACTAAATAAATATTTTTTGTCAGTATTCACACTGGAAAAAGACAATTTTGTTGAGAAGAATACTGAGATACAGGCTACTAGACTAGGCAGGATTCATATGGAGGAGGTGTTAGCAATTCTGGAAAGTGTGAAAATAGATAAGTCCCCTGGGCTGGAAGGGATTTACCCTAAGGTTCTCTGGGAAGCTAGGGAGGAGATTGCAGAGCCTTCGGCTTTGATTTTTTTGTCATCATTGTCTACAGGAATAGTGCCAGAAGACTGGAGGATAGCAAATATTGTTCCATTGTTCAAGAAGGGGAGTAGAGATAATCCTGGTAATTATAGACCAGTGAGCCTTACTTCTCTTGTGGGTAAAATGTTGTATAAAGTTATAAAGGTTATAATCATCCAGAAAGGAATAATTTGATTAGGGATAGTCAACGTGGTTTTGTGAAGGGTAGGTCGTGCCTCATAAACCTTATTGAGTTCTTTGAGATGGTGACCAAACAGGTTGATGAGGGTATAGCAGTTGATGTGGTGTGTATGGATTTCAGTAAGATGTTTGATAAGGTTTCCAGCAGTAGGCTATTACTGAAATTACAGAGGCATGGGATTGAGGGTGATTTAGTGGTTTGGATCAAAAATTTGCTAGGTAAAAGAAGACAGAGGGTGGTGTTTGATGGAAAATGTTCATCCTGGAGTTCGGTTGTTCGTGATGTACCAGAAGAATCTGTTTTAGTGCATTGCTGTTTGTCAGTTTTATAAATGACCTGGATGAGGGCGTAGAAGGATGAGTTAGTAAATTTGCGATGACACTAAGGTCGGTAGAGTTGTGGATAGTGCCGAAGGATGTTGCAGATTACGGAGGGATATAGATAAGCTACAGAGCTGGGCTGAGTGGTGGCAAATGGAGTTTAATGCAGAAAAGTGTGAGGTGATTCGCTTTGGAAGGATAAGCAGGAATAAAGAGTACTGGGCTAATGGTAAGATTCTTGGTAGTATGGATGAGCAGAGAGATCTCAGTGTCCATGTGCATAGATCCCTGAAAATTGCCACCCAGCTCGACAGGGTTGTTAAGAAGACATCTGGTGTGTTAGCTTTTATTGGTAGAGGGATTGAGTTTCAGAGCCATGGGTACTTGGAGTATTGCATACAGTTCTGGTCACCGCATGATAGGAAGGAATTGGAAGCTTTGGAAAGGCTGCAGAAGAGATTTACCAGGTGGTTTCCTGGTATGGAGGCTCTTAGGAGGAAAGGCTGAGGGACTTGAGACTGTTTTTGTTAGAGAGAAGAAGGTTGAGAGGTGACTTAATAGAGACATATAAGATAATCAGAGGGTTAGATAGGGTGGACAGTGAGAGCCTTTTTCCTCAGATAGTGATGGCTAGCACGAGAGGACATAGCTTTAAATTGAAGGGTGATATAGGACAGATATCAGTGATTGATCTTTTTACTCAGAGAGTAGCAAGGGCATGGAACACCCTGCCTGAAACAGTAGTAGACTTGCCAACTTTAAGGGCACTTAAATGGTCATTGGATAAACATATGGATGATAATGCAATAGTGTAGGTTAGCTTCAGATTGGCTTCACAGGTTGACACAATATTGAGGGCCCGAAAGGCCTATATTGTACAATGTCCTAAATATGGCACATCAAGTACATTATTCTCATTGACTCTTTGTTATCTCATGAAAAACCTAACCAAGCTAATTAAACTTGCTTTGTCTTTGCCAAAATAATCTGAATTTCTGTAAATAATCCTCATTTGTATAAGTTCCTTTTGTCATAAATTATTATTTCTCACAGCTTTCAACAAGTGATTTTAAACTGTAGTTGCTAGTTTATACTTAGACTGTTTTTGTACAATCATATTTTATGACTTGACTTCAAGGATGGTTGGAAGATTGTTGCCTCAAGTTATTTTAATAATTAATTATGAATTCAATACTATTATGGGAATGCATTTAGTTTGACTGGAAGGTCTTAATATTATATTCAATTTAATTACAGTCAATAAAAGACACTGGTGCCATATGATCCTTTGAATATATGTCTGCATAGAGTTAGGGTTAGGGACAGTCAGATTGCATCAGGTCAAAATAAAAATGCTGGAAGTTGTGCTTCATATGACCTATGCTAATGTAAGCTCAGACTAACAACTGTGAAGATGCTTTGAGGGAAAAAGCTGTTATTCAAGGATAGAATTTTGGTTTTAAAATTAGTTTATTTTGGGTGACTGGTACTTCGGAATTAACTTCTCAATTAGTTTTATACCATGATCATTTAAAAACTCTAAGATGTACAGTTTCAGTGCAGTGATAAGTTTTGATTTTTGACAACATGACATTGTCTCTGAATTACAAGGGACGGTGTTCTGAAGTGATTTATTAGTTAACCCATTTCGGACAGAAAGAAAAATCAGTGAATCCAGTGGAGAAATATTATATCTGCCTGCACTTGAACCAGAAGTACTGACTTGTAGTGGGAGTAACTCAAAGAACTGGTAAAATTAACCAGACGCAACATTGCATCTGTAAATATCAACAGATCTAAGCAGTGACCAGTTGTGATTTACCAGAGCTAGGTTGCGTGAATTGGGGACTGACTGCGTGGCTACCACCTCACTGTCGGTCACTTATCGAGTTGAGCTCTTCGCCTGTCTATCTTCCCCACTTACCCTCCTGCATTCATTCATCCACACTTACTCAGCCACCCACTATTAATCACTCAGTCTATCACATTCCCTAAAATAACAGGAGCCAGGAGAAGGGTGCTACACAGTGCAGGCTGACTCAAGGTAAGTGGAGTGCTGATGAGGGAGATATGTCTGCGCAAAGTCACTAGCCCAAGGTTGCAAGGGGAGAGACTGGGAGGCATGTGAGAATGGCCTGGAGAGCCAAGAGAAATAAGAATGGATGATAACAATAGGTATTGTGAAGTCAGACATGGACAAATCATTCTTCTAGCCAAACTATATATTGATAAGTTTGGAATTCTCTATACTTAGATGAATCAGTTTGACATTTGAGATGATGTTAATCATTGGGTGAGATATTACATTTTCTCTTAGCAGTCAGAAAGTATTTTGATGTTGCCATCTTACATTTATGATTCTGCACTAACAAGTAAATACTGTCAGGAAAAGTGAAGGACATCTTAGGGAAACAGCCAGGATATAGTATGAAGCATTACTGGTGAGATGATTATCACCCTAAAGAAACCATTAATTAATTGGGTACAGCACAAGGACTGCAGTGGTTCAAGAAGGTAACTCTTTACCATCTTCCTGAGGCCAATCAACAGTGGGCAATAAATGCTGGCCCAACCATATCCCATGAATGAATAAGAAAAAGTGCTAAGCCAATCCAAAATTGATTATGTGTTGTTTGTACACTTGTAGTTAAAAATCGCACAACACCAGGTTGTTGTCCAACAGGTTTATTTAGAAGTATTAGCTTTTGGAGCACTGCTCCTTCATCAGGTAGCTATGAAGCAGGATCATAAGACACAGAACTTATAGCAAAAGATCATCCCTACCTGCCCTTAAAGCTCAGCCATTGCAGTTGAAGGGCAACCATATTGCTGTGGGTCTAGAGTCATACACAGGTGAGGATAGTAAATTTTCTTCCCTGAAGGACATTAGTGGGCCAAATGAGTTTTTTTGATAATCAACAATGGTTTCATGGGTCATCAATAGATTCTTAACTCCAGACTTTTAAAGTTGCATTTAAATGCCATGTCGGGATTTGAACCTGGGTCCCCAGAACATTAGCTGAGTTTTTAGATTCATAGTCTCATGACAATACAACTAAGCCATTGCTTCCCCATTAATGTCTAGCATAAGCTTAGATTTGTTTTCCTTATCTAACATTGTACAACATCCAAAGTTCTCTAGTCTTGTTGCTCATATCCTTCACCTTTACAGGAATATGCTAACCCTATTTTTGCATTAGGGTTAACCCTAACTCTCACTATTTCCCTTTTTAAATTACTTCCTCTGCTCTGATCTAGATTTTCCTACAAGTAGTTGCACCCAGTCCACTTTACCTTATCATATTAAGGTTGACCCAGTCAAAGCATACTTATGTTGTAGTTAAAAATCACACAACACCAGGTTATGGTCCAACAGGTTTATTTGGATCACTAGCTTTGGGTGCGCTGCTCCTTCATCAGGTGGTTGTGGAATATAAGATTGTAAGACACAGAATTTATAGCAAATGTTTACAGTGTGATGTAACTGAAATTATATATTGAGAAAGACCTGGGTTGTTTGTTAAGTCTCTCATCTTTTAGAATGACCATGTTGGTTTCAGTTCTTTCATATGTAAATCCCAGAACTTTTATAAAGTTATATTCTCAAATGAACTTTAACAGTAGGTGCCACATTGGCCCAGATACTGCAAGGAAAGTGTGAGGTGCCTTGTGTGAGGCTGTCTGTGCCTGAATGCTCAGACTGATTCTATTTCTAAAAAAAGGATTTACAGAATTTTACATGGATTCATGCAGTTTTTGAGCAAAATGAAATGTCTTTCTGCAAGTACAAATTCACCCGACAAACTTATATGTGTGTGTGTGTATGTGTGTGAGTGTATAGGGGTATAAATCTGTGTGTGAGTGTAAAGGGGTATAACAGCTATAATACCTATAAATACTCTTGTGCACAGCTTGCTTTTCACTTGTATTATCCAGTAAATGTTACAAACACACCATTCTCTTTCGTCCTATACTTGTTTTTTGTGTCAAGATTTCCTGACCGGTCCTGTTTGTAAGAATATAAAAGCAGAGCTGAAAATGTGTTGCTGGAAAAGCGCAGCAGGTCAGGCAGCATCCAAGGAACAGGAGAATCGACGTTTCGGGCATCAGCCCTTCATTCTTGAAGAAGGGCTGATGCCTGAAACGTCGATTCTCCTGTTCCTTGAATGCTGCCTGACCTGCTGCGCTTTTCCAGCAACACATTTTCAGCTCTGATCTCTAGCATCTGCAGTCCTCACTTTCTCCTCTTTAAAAGCAGTCCAATATGACTTCACAATTTAGCTTGTCAGTCTTTGACTGCACTTTACCTGATCTGCTTTCAACCCTTATGGCCGTCTGATAAATTAACAATCTAGACTGCAGTTTGTTCTTTTCCATACCTATTCTATAATCACTGCACCCTAAGTGTTCCACCGAGTGGATAATTGATCCATTTCATATTTCACTTTCCTTAGAACCAAATCTAGCAAGTCCTCCTTCCATATTTGGCCTGATGAATACTGCACAAATTTGACTTTTGATTTTTATTTAGATTGTTCCATGTATATGTGTTCATATCCAAATTAATATCGGCGTAGATTCTTGTGATTAAGCATGAATGTTTAGAAAATTCCAAACAGTTGTGCCAATACTTGTCTCACACAGCTGATTTCTGTTTGGTGTTATGTCATGTGTATACACACAGGTCTTGGCCTTATTTCACTGCATTTCTGTAGGTAAAGGAAATCAGGCTTATTTTCGCCCATAGACCAGTACAGTTAGATCTACATGTATATGTTCCTTCTCCTGTGTTATCCTGACAATTGCATTTATAATAGTATCATCAGCTAAATTACATAGAAGATCTCCAGTGCCTTCAACAATGTCCTTTGTAAATTTAATAAAACATAATGGCACTGAGATTAATTCCTGTGGGACAACAGTATTAATGAACCTCCAAGCAGACCCATGCTCAACTACCACAACTTCATGTCCAAAGTGCTTTTGACTGATGACTGACATCTCTGAAGGAGAGCGAGGAATTAATTACCTTGGGGATCAGAGCAAGCCAGCAAGCAGCAAGTTAGAGATATACATCTTTATGAGGTTCTGGATGTAAGATGCACATTTGATCCGATGTGTTGAGGATTTGAAAATCATACTGAGAGTTGAACTCATTTTTTTATCAGAAAAAAGTTGAAGAGGACGGATTAATTCAGGATATAGGCATTTTTAAGAGATATACTCTATAGAGCAATAGAGCTGTACAGCATAGAAACAGACCCTTCAGTCCAATTCATCCATGCTGACCAGATATCCTAAATTAATCTAGTCCCTTTTACGAGCACTTGGCCCATATCCCTCTAAAACCTTCCTATTCATAGACCCATCCAGATGTGTTTTAAATGTTGTAATTGTCCTAACCTCCACCACTCCCTCTGGCAGCACATTCCATACACATACCACCCTCTGTGTGAAAAAGTTGCTCATTAGATCCCTTTTAGATCTTTTCCCTCTCACCTTAAACCTATGCCCCCTACGTTTGGACTCCCATACCCTGGGGAAAAGATCTTGGCGATTTACCCTAACCATGCTCTTCATGATTTTATAAATCTCTATAGGATCACCCATCAGCTTCCGGTGCTCGAGGGAAAATAGCTATGTCATTGTTTATGACTGTTTTGTTTCCAGTTTTCTCTTCAAAAGATGCTGTTTTGTTAGTGTACATTTTTCTCGGTCTCTTCATAGAATCACAGAAATATTACAATGCAACTTGTTGAATCAGCTCCAACATTTAATGAGATGATGGCTGATCTAAAATCTAAATTGAAAAGATCATGGCTGATCTGCTAATCCTTAACTCCACTTTCCTGCCTTTTCCCCATAACCCTTGATTTCCTGACTGATTAAAAATCTTATCTATCTCAGCCTAGAATATACTTAATGACCCAGCATCACCAGTAAAGAAATTTAATTTCAGCACCTCTGGGAGAGAAATTCCTCCTTACCTCTGTCTTAAGTATGTGGCCCCTTGCTGTGAGATAATGTCTTGTCCCAAACTCTCCCAAAAGGAGAAACATCCTTTCTATTATCTACCCTGTCAAGTCCCTTAAGAATTTTGTATCTTGCCTCAGTTTCTGATATTCCAATGAGCGCAGGTCCAATCTACTCAAACAGTCATAGTAAGACAGTCTCTCCATACCTGATTTCAGGGTAGTGAACCTTCTCTGGATTGCCATTACATCTTTCCTTAGATGAGCAGTCCAAAACTGTTCAAGATGTTCGAGCTCTATAGTACCTTGTACGGTTTTAGAAAAACCTCACTACCTTTGTACTCTATTCACTTTGAAATAAAGCTGAACATTCCATTTACCTTCCCTGTTACCTACTGAACTTGGATGCTCACCTTTTTTGATTCATGAGCAAGGACTCCCAATCCAACTGCTCCTTTGCTTTCTACAGTTTTTCTCCATTTGAATAATATTCAGCTCCTTTGTTCTTCCAGCCAAAGTGCATATGTCCCCAAATTTTATTCTGTTATGTTTTTGCCCACTTGCTTAACCTATCTATATACCTTTGTGGGATTTTTTTGTGTCATTCACTTGCCTTCCTATCTATTTTTGTGTCATCTGATGACAGTACATCCACTTTCCTCATTCAAATCATCAATATACACTGCAAATAATTGTGGCACCAATACTGATCACATTAGCACTCAACTAATTACTGGTTGTCATCCCCAAAACTTTTCCTTATCCCAACTCTCTGTCTTCTATTAGTCAGTCAATCCTCTGTCCATGGTAATGTATTACATTCAGCTCCATGGCTGTTATCTTAATATCATAAAATCCCTACAGTGTGGAAACAGGCCATTTGGCCTCACAAGTCCACACTGACCCTCTGAAGAGTATCCCACCCAACCCACTGTGCTTTACTCTACATTCACCCCTGACTATTGCACTCAACCTACACATCCCTGAACACTCTGGATAAGTTAGCATGGAGGAAGGTGTGGACTGCAGATGCTGGAGAGTAACCCACCCGAACCCATTCCCTTACCCTAATATGCTACATTTACCCCTGAATAATGCACTTAACCTACACATCCTTGAACACTATGGGGAATTTAGCATGGCCAATTCACCTAAGCTGCACATCTTTGGACTGTGGGAGGAAACTGGAGTACCTGGAGGAAACTCAAATAGATACGGGGAGAATGTGCAAACTCCACGCAGACACTCACTCGAGGCTGGAATCGAACCCGAATCCCAGGTGTTGTGAAGCAGCAGTGAGCCACCTAATGTGTGGTGCCTCAAAGAAACACAGCTGTACAAGTCCATTGTCTTTACTCCATACCCTTGCCCATTATTTCTATTCACATAATCATCTAATACCCTATTATTTGCCTCAATTGAATCGACCTCCACCACACTTTCAGGCATTGCTTTCCAATCCATAGCCACTTATTCCATGAAAAATATATTTTGCATCATTTTTGAATCATAAAATCCTGGAAACAGGCCCAACAGACAACAAGTCCACACTGACCCTCCGAAGAGTATCCCACCCAAATCCACTCCGCATTACTCTACATTTACCCCTGACTACTGCACTCAACCTACACATTCCTGAACATTCCAGACAATTTAGCATGGAGAAAGGTGAGGACTGCAGATTCTGGAGATCAGAGTCGGGAGTGTGGTGCTGGAAAGACACAGCAGGTCAGGCAGCATCCGAGGAGCAGGAGAATCGACATTTCGGGCAAAAGCTCCTCATCAGGAATTAGGCCTGTGAGCGGGGGGGAGGGGTCAGGGGTGGGGGGGGTGGGGGAGTAGGTGACTGGTAGGGGGAAAGGTAGCTGAGAGTGTGATAGATGGATGGGGGTGAGGGTAATGGAGGTAGGTCAGAGAGGTGGATGGAGCGGATAGGTAGGAAGGAAGATGGACAGTTAAGACAAGTCATGAGTGCGGTGCCGAGTTGGAAGGTTGGAAGTGGGATAAGGTGGAGGAGGGGTAATGAGGAAACTGGTGAAATCCACATTGATGCCATAGGGTTGGAGGGTCCCAAGGCGGAAGATGAAGCGTTCTTCTTCCAGGCGTCAGGTGGTTAGGGTGTGGCAATGGAGGGGACCCAGGACCTGCATGTCTTTGGCAGAGTGGGAGGGGGAGTTGAAGTGTTCGGCCATGGGACGGTGGGGTTGGTTGATGCGGGTGACCTGGAAATGTTCTCTGAAGCGCACTGTGAGTAGGTGTCCTGTCTCCCCACTGTAGAGGAGACCACATCAGGAACAACGGACACAGTAAATGACATGTGTGGAAGTACAGATGAAACGATGGATGCGGAAGTCTCCTTTGTGGCCTTGGATGGAGGTCAGGAGGGAGGTGTGGGGATAGGTTTTGCAATTCCTGTAGTGGCAGGGGAAGGTGGGTTGGGGGGGGGCATGGTCCTGACAAGAGAGTCGTGGAGGCAATGGTCTTTAGGGAAAGCGGATAGGGGTGGAAAATATATCTCTGGTGGTAGGGTTCATTTGTAGGTGGTGGAGGATGATACAATGTATACAGAGGTTGGTGAGCTGGAAGGTTATGACCAGGGGTTTCTGTCCTTGTTGTAGTTGGAGAGGTGGGGTTTGAGGGCGCAGGTGCAGGAAGTAGATGAAAAGCATTGGAGGGCATCATTGACCATGTGGAAGGGGAAATTGAGGTCTTTAAAGAAGGAAGCCATCTGGTGTATTTTGTGGTGGAACTGGTCCTCCTGGGAGCAGATTGAGCATGGCCAATTCACTTAACCTGAACATGTTTGGATTGTGGGAGGAAAGCAGAGTACCCGGAGGAAACCCACACAGTCACAGGGTGAATGTGCAAACTCAACACAGATAGTTGCCCAAGGCTGGAAGCAAATATGGGTCCCTGGTGCTGTGAGGCATCAGTGCTAACCACTGAACCACTGTGCCACCTTTCTATGCCTATGTTTGTCATTTCCAGACTGAAGATAAGTATTAATTTAACATCTTTCAAATCAACAAATCTGTGCCCTCTGATTCTTGATCGTTTGATTAGCGACAACAGTTTAGTTCAATCCACTTTTTCCATGCTGCTCATGTTTTGGAAAATTTCTATCAGAACTCCTCTCAGACTTTTTGTCTCAAACTTTCCAATCTACTTGGTGATCAAAAGTTTCTTATCCCTGGAATCATTCTTTGTTCTTTCAAAACCATTCTTGAAACCATGTTCTTCGATGCATTCATTTCCTTCGTTTAGTGGTTGCCCAGACCTATATACAATAATCCAGCTGAGGCAGGTGGAGTTTAATTTAGATAAATGTGAGCTGTTGCATGTTGGCAAAACAAATCAGGGCAGAACTTAATGGTAAGATCCTAGGGAGCGTTGCCGAACAAAGAAAACTTGGGGTGTAGGTTCATGGTTCTTGAAAAGTGGAGTTACAGGTAGACAGGATAGTGAAGAAGGAAGGTGTTTTGCATGCTTGCCTTTATTGGGTAGTGCATTGTGTATAGAGGTTGGGATGTCATGGTGTAGCTGTACAACATTAGTTTGGAC
This sequence comes from Chiloscyllium punctatum, assembly GCF_047496795.1. Taxonomy (NCBI): domain Eukaryota; kingdom Metazoa; phylum Chordata; class Chondrichthyes; order Orectolobiformes; family Hemiscylliidae; genus Chiloscyllium; species Chiloscyllium punctatum. The sequence goes on from NC_092739.1 coordinate 123,921,036, forward strand.
ATTGCTTAGGCCACTTGTGGAATACTGTGTTCAGTTCTGGCCTCCCTGCTACAGTAAGAATGTTCAGGAAATGTTTACATGGATGTTGCCAGAGTTGGAGGATTTAAGCTATAGGTAGAGGCTGAATATGCTGGGACTGTTTTCCCTGGAGCATTGGAGGCCGAGGGGTGACCTTATAGAAATTTATAAAATCATGAGGTGCACGGATAGGATAACTAGGCAAGTTCTTTTTCCATGGGGTGGGGGTATCAAAACCTAGAGGGCACAGATTTAAAGTGAGAGGGGAAAGATATAAAAGGGACCTAAGAAACAACGTTTTCACATGTAGGGTGGTGCATGTATGGAATGAGCTGCCAGAGGAAATGGTGGAGGTAGATACAATTACAACATTTAAAAGGCATCTGGATGGGTACCTGAAAAGGAAACATTTTGAGGGATATGGACTAAATGCTAGCTCATTAATTTAGATTAATTTAGGATATCTGTTGGCATGGATGAGTTGGACCAAAGGGTCTGTTTCTATGCTGTACATTTTTATGACAGAGGAGTTTAGAATGATGCTGAACGTTGTACAAACATCCCTGCTTTTGACTTTATGATGGAGTAGCAGAAGGTGGTTGGGCCTAGGACATTGCCTGGAGGACATCTGCATAGATATCATGGAGCTGAGATGACTAACCTTCTAGAACCATTTCCTTCCTATGTGTCAGGTCTGTCTTCAACTAGCAGAGAGTTTGCCCCAATACCGAATAGTTCCAGCCTTGCTAGGGCTCTTTCATGTCACATACCATCCTTCAGCTGATGAATCAATACTCCTTCATGTTGAACAACACTCGGAGGAAGCACTGAGAGTGGCAAAGGTGCAAGATATACTGTGGATAGAGGATTTCAATATCCCTCACAAACAGTGGCTCAGCAGCAATGCTACTGATCGAGCTGCTTGGTTTGATTAGGTCTGCACAGGTGATGAGAATACCAACAAGAGGGAAAAGCATAGTTGACCTCATTCTTAGCAATATGCTGGCTGCAGATGCATCTGTCCATGACAATATCAATAAGGTTGACCACTGCACAGTCCTCCATAGTGGAAACAAAGTACTGCCTTCACACTGAGATTACCCTCCTTCATGTTGTATGGCACTGTCACCATGTTGGATGGGACAGATTTGGAATGGATCCACCAGCCCAAGAACTTGATATCCATGAGGTGTTGTGTGCCATTAACAGCAGCAGATTTGTACTTTAGCATAATCTGTAACTTATGGCTTGGCATATTCCCCACTCAACCAAGCTAAAGGTCAATCCTAATACAATGGAGAGTGCAGGTGGGCATGTCAGGCATACCTAAGAATGAAGTGTCAACCTAGTGAAACTATCAACAGGATTACTTGTGTGCCAAACATTAAAACAGCAAGTGATAGACAGAGTCCAGTGACTCACAACTGATGGATCAAATATAAGCTCAGCAGTCCTGCCATATCCATTTGTGAATGGCAGTAGACAATTAAATAACTCACTGGAGGAGGAAGCTCCACACTATCCCCATCCTTAATGATTGAACACAGCACATCAATGCAAAAGATAAGGCTGAAGCTTTTGCGGCAGTCTTTAGCCAGAAGTACCAAGAGGATGATCGATCTCAGCCTCTTCCAGTAGTGCCCAGCATCACATTAGCAGTTTTCAACCAATTTGATTCACTCCAGCGGTATCAAGAAATGTTTGGAGGCACTGGATACTGCAAAGGCTATATGTACTGAGAACGTTCCAGCAATATTACTGAAGACTTGTGCTCCAGAGCTTACCTAGCTCATAGCCAAGCTGTTTCAGTACAGTTATAATGCTGCCATCTCTCTGACAATGTGAAGAGATAGCCCAGATATGCCCTATATATAAAAAGCAGCACAAATGCAACCCGGTCAATTATCACCCCATCAGTCTATTCTCAATCCTTAGTAAAGTGATGGAATGTGTCATCAGGCAGTACCTGCTCAGCAATAACCAGCTCAGTGATGCCCAGCTTGGGTTCTTCCAGGGCCAATTAGCTCTTTACCTCATTACAGTCTTGGTTCAAACATGGACAAAAGAGCTGAATTCCAGAGGTGAGGTGAGAGTGACATCTCTTGACATCAAAGCTGCATTTGACCACATGTGGCATTAAGGGGCCTGAGCAAAGCTGAAATCAATAGGTAGCAGAAGGCAAACTCTTTCCTGTTTAAAGACATACCAGACACAGGGGAAAATTGTTGTACTTGTTTGAGATCAGTCATTTCAGCTCCAGGACATCTCTGCAGGAGTTTCTCAGGATAGTGTCCTAGGCCCAACCACCTTCTTCATCAATGACCTTCTCTCCAGCATAAGATCAGAATTTGATGCGCTGCAAAAATTCTCCAAGACTCATTAGACAGTATGTTCCAAACCGATAACCACATTTGTCTAGAAGGACAAGGGCAACCGATGCATGGGAGCAACACTACCTGCAATATCCCCTCAAATCAGTCAACATCCTGACTTGGAAATGTATCACCGATCCTTCAGTATCATTGGGCCAAAATTCTGGAATTCCCTCCCTAATGGCCTTATGGATTAACCTACAGCAAATGGACTGCAGCAGTTCAAGAAGGCAGCTCACCACCACCTTCTCAAGGGCAACTAGGGACGAACAATAAATGCTGGCCAGGCAGTGATGCCCACATCTCATGAATGAATTAAAGAAAAACCTCACGGTCTGAAATTTTGAGAAAAGAAGACACACTACAGACTATAATATAAATTTCCCTGTTTCACCTTATTTCACCCATTTCCCACTCTAAGAAGGTGTGCTGGTTATTGTTTGTGTGCATTTGATTGAATATGGAACTGTGCCATTTTTATCTGGTCCTCAATGGGACTGGAATGTGCAGCATGAATTTTCATGGACTTCATTCTCATTTTACTGCATCACTTAAGACTTAACTGGTCTCATATATATCACAGACTGCAAATATTCTTCACTTTGTAAAGTGAAATACATTTAAATTGATTTTAGCTTAATACATACACATTGCTTCCTTGAAAATGTTGAGAGCTTTCTATATTTCAAGCAATTGCATTAGTATATCATTTTGTTTAAATATTTCATGCAGGTAATATGGACATCAAAAATTCAACATTTTGTGGTATTTATCCAAAGATGCATATCTAGTTACTGCTGGGGAATGCTGCACCTTTCAAGATGTATAGCATAAAGTAGGTAGATCTATAGTGGCCCAAGTTTACTCGATTGCTAAATTGTGTCCTTATTGTGACATAGACTTTGATGATCATTATTACAAATGTTGAAGCACATTTAAGGTATGCCCATATTGTTGTGGATAATATTCTATTGTAAAACTTCTGGCATAATATCCACTTACTCATACATTGTAGGTAGAAAAAATGGAATTTGTGGCATTGGAGAGACTGAAACAGGTTTGGAGAAGAAGCTGAGTCACGGTAATTGTACAAGCTGACCCCATGTTGAGAGAAAAAAAAATCAACAAGGCAAAGAATATTTAGTGTAATCAAATGCAGGAATGTAAGATCATTGTGGGATTCCCAAAGTGAGAGTGGGTAGGAAAGCAATTGCTGAGGGTGTTGTCCATATTGGATAGGTGAGAGGGAAAGGGCAAAACTCAGTCAGACCCCTATCCTATTAATAAAGGAAAGACTCAAGAAATTAGAATGATCAACTATATTGAAGTCTGCAGGATGGTTAAATGGCATTAAAAAAATACTATAGCATGGACATGGCTTCAGAAAATGCCCATTGTGACTTTGGTTTGGACTTACTTAATGATTTTATAGGAGCAGAAGCTCAAACAAGGTACTTGTTTAGGAGTTAATTAAGGGAATATGCAGGAGAGAAATTGTGCATTTCATTAACACATGCTCAACTACGAGCAACAGTTAATAAGTGGGCAGGAATAAGAAACTATGACATGTTCAGATCATGCAACATGCTACACTCCCTCTGTACTTTAAAAGAACTTAATGTTAAAATGTATAATGACACAATTACATAAATTCTGCGAGTACAGTCTGATTTAATCAATAAAATTGCTATTTTTATCAGGGTATCATTTTCCATTTTCATTAGCTTAACTGTGCTCTCTCAACATCTCCAATTTTGTCAAACCAGAAATTTGTCTTTGACTGCCAACTCCACTTAATGATCGGATCTCTGACATTGATTGAATAATCTTAATAAGAGTCCAGAACTTGCTTTGCTGAACCAATAGATTCTGTGATTCAGCAAACTTTCAGTCACTTTGTGACTTTTACTTTCTTTCCGAATTTCACTTGGTACTGTAGGAAGAATTTGGACAGTCGGAGATTTATTCTGCTCTCACTATATCAGACTTACTCTTTCAAGCAAATGATACCAATAACACTGACTAAATCTCTTCCCAACCTCTCCTGGTTGTGCATGTGTTCTCATTGCTACAATTCCAATCACATACTTCTTCTTTTCACCTCAGTGGCTTTTAACCAACAGAGAACTAAGTTTCACATCTCGAGTATCATGACTCATCTTCAATACATTTTGTTTCTCTTTGCTATTGGTGTCAGACTTAACCAAACTAAACTTTATCCTGAAAGTGTGTTTGTGCACTAACGTGTCAAATTAAAAACTTGTGGGGTTAGTTTGTAAGAGAATGGGAAATTATCTACTCAGTAGTAAAGAGAAACATGGGTGTAGTTTATGATAATATTATGAGGGGTATTGATAGGGTGAATAGCCAATGTCATTTTCCAAGGGTAGGGAATCCAAAACTGAAGGCATAGGTTTAAAGTGAGAGGGGAAAGGTTTAAAAGGAACCTGAGGGGCAACATTTCACACAGAGGGTAATGTGTGTATGGATTAAGTTGCCAGAGAAGGCAAGTACAATTACAGCATTTAAAAGGCATCTGGATGAGTATATGAATAGAAAGGATTTAGAGGGACATGGGCCAAATGCTGGCAAATGGGAATAGATTAATTTAGGATATGTGGTTGGTGCAGATGAGATAAACTGAAGGGTCTGTTTCTATGCTGTATAACTCTATGACTCAATAAATCGCTGCTAGCTTGTCACCTAAGAAATGCTTCTACAAAGACCTTTTCATAATGTGAACACGTTTTTTCTGAGCACCATTCAGGTCTGGATCTTATGTTGGAATTAGGGTGTGTTTAACGTAACCATAAGATGTAGGAGGGGAAGGAGACCATACAACCTATTGAATCTGCTTTGCCATTCAGTGAGATCTGATAACCTTCAACTCCATGATTTTGCCTTTACCCCATAGCCATTCCCTTACTTATTCAAAATTTGTCCATCTCACTCTTATATTTACTTAATGACCCAGCCTCAAAATCCCCCTGTGGTAAAGCATTTCACAGATCCAGTGTGCTTTGAGAGAAGAAATTGCTCTTAATCTCTGTCTTAAATGTGCAACCCCTTATTTTGAGATAATGCTGTCTGGTATTCGACTCTTCCACAAGGGAAAACAGGAAGTGAAACACCTATCCCTACATGCCCCCTCTCACTTCAATTTAAGGCCCCAAACAATCATTCCAAATCTAGCTAAGATTCACCTGCACTTCTAACCTGGTCTATTGCATCCATTGCTCCCGAAGTGGTCTCCTCTACATGGAAGAGTCCAAGCATAGACTTGGGGACCCGTCCATGAAGCATCCACACTCTGTATGCTCCAATCAACACCACCTTCTGGTTGCCAGCCATTTCAACTCCCACTCCCGCTCCCACTTTCCTGGTGACATGTCCATCCTGGACCTCCTCCACTGTCAAAATGAGGTCACATACAAAGTGGAGAAACAAAAGGAAGGTGGGTAAAGATGTGGCTGATGAAATGCAATGTAGGAAAGTGTGAGGTAATGCACTTTGGTAGGAAGAGAAGAGGCATGGATTATTTTCTAAATGGAGAGAAAATTCAGAAATCTGAAGTTCAAAGAGACTTGGGAGTTCTTGTCCAGGATTCTCTCAAGGCAAACTTGAAGGTTGAGTCAGTAGTTAGGAAGGCAAATGAAATGATGGCATTTATTTTGAGAGGACTTGAAGATAAAGGCAGGGATGTACTTCTGAGGCTCTATAAGACTCTGGTCAGACCACATTTGGAGTATTGTGCACAGGTATGGACCCCATATCTCAGGAAGGATGTACTGGCCCTGGACCGTGTTCATGAGAATGGTCCAAGGAATGAAATGCTTAACATATGAGGAATATTTGAGGACTCTGGGTATATAATGGATGCAGTTTAGAAGAATGACAGGAGATCTAATTGACCCATACAGAATACTGAATGGTCTGCACAGAGTAGATGTTGGGAAGATGTTTCCATTGGTATGAGACTAGGACCCAAGATCATACCCTTAGAGTAGAGGGAAGACCTTTTAGAATGGAGATAAAGAGAAATTTCTTCAGCCAAAGAATGGTGAATGTATGGAATTCATTGTCACAGAAGGCAGTGGAGGCCAGGTCATTGAGTATATTTAAGACTGAGATAGATAGATTCTTGAGATAGATAGATCAAGAGGATCAAGGGTTACAGGGCAAAAGCAGGAGAATGGGGTAGAGAAACTTAAGAGCCGTGATTGAATGGTGGAGCAGACTCGATGGGCTAAATTGCCTAATTTCTGTTCCTATGTCTTATGGTTTTTTTGGTCTAATGGACTAACACTTGATATTCTGCCTTGGGAGCTTACAGCCCAATGGCTACAATATAAAGTTCACCAGCGCGTCAAAATCTTCCAGTCTCCAACCTCATCTCATATGTAGCGCTCCTTCTCCTCCCTGCCTCATTGACATGATCTAACCTGTCAATTTTCCTTCTCACCTATCCACTCCGCCCTTTCCACTGACCAATTACAATAACCTCTACCTGTATCCACCTATCACCACCCCACCTACCTTTCCCCAGCCCTATGCCCCTCACTCTATTTATTTCTGAGCTCCCTTCCCTCTCCCTGGTCCTGATGAAGAGTCCAGACCTGAAACGTCGACTCTCCTGCTCCTCTGATGCTCTGTGACCTGCTATGCTTTTTCAGCTCTACATTTTATCAACTCTGAATTCCAGCATTTGCAATCCTTACTATCTCCAACATTTCTGCATCTATGCTTTCAGGTACCTAAGAATCTTGTATGTTCCAATTGGGTCTTGTTCTTCTGTACTCCAGTTAGTTCTTCACAGGTTTTCACCAACTCTTACTTGTCTCTGTCTATGTTTGGATGCCAAAGATATGCTATGACCATTGTTGATATGCTCTATGATCAGACTGGACTCTTGGTCACCATGAGGTAGATGAGCTTCCACAAACCCACTTTTGGTTTTGGATTTACAGGGCCAGTTTATTCTACTGTGATAGAGGAAATCCACCACGTGGTCTCACAAGAGGAGGCTCTTGTATTAAACTAGATCAAGCTTATTGCAGGAGAGCAGTCAGGTTCAAGTTATATTGGTATGACAGACATTGTTACAAAAACTATGAGAAGATCTTTGTTTGTTCGTGGAATGTGGTGAGTCCATCATTTGTTGCCCATCCCTCATTGCTGTAGAGAAGGTAGCATTGAGCTGCCTTAGGAAGATTGGAACACCCAATTAGGAAAGAATACAAGTATTTTGACCCAGGGGACTGAGAATAATGGGCAAACCTGGAATCCTGATGAAGGGCTTATGCCCGAAATGTCGACTCTCCTGCTCCTCGGATGCTGCCTGACCAGCTGTACTTTTCCAGCATGACACTCTTCAACTCTGATCTCCAGCACCTGCAGTCTTCACTTCTAGTAAACCATTTTGGGCCCTGATAAGGAGAAATTTAAGCTTTCATATGTAGTGTGTCCATGCTTGGCCTCAGTCAGGGGTTGTGTTATGGAGTCATCAAAGATGGTTGCAGTGGGCAACCCCTGTCTCTCAGTAGCCAGCCTTACAAGGCACCTGGGACCCTCAAACACAGCGCGAGCATGAAAGTTGCCGAATATGTAGGCAGTGCCTAGGGTACCAGGTACAAACCTCTAAGAAGTGGAACCAGTGATCACTTATCACCTGCACAATGATGGAATACTATTTCCCATTGATAAGCTCAGCATTGTTCCAATTTGGCCCTCTCAGTGCAACACATGGGGAAGCCAGCTATGTTGCTGAATTCGTTAAAGAGAGAACAAAGGAACTGGTGTGATCTGGCAAAATTAACATCGTACATTTGTGGTTGGATGATTGAGCTATCTCACACAGGTCTCCCTTTTCTCCCTGGAAGGAGCCAGTTACAAAGAAGCTCACTATCTCCCGAATAGGATGGCCACTCACTCCTTCAGGTTGCAGGTCCTAACCTAGCAGTTGGCATGGCTGGCTATGTCCTGGAACAACCTCAGACTACACTGATACTGCACCTTGCTTATCTGGAGGAAATGGCATTGAGGACGGCAGACTCTGGCACCCTACTCATTCATCCTGACAGATTCTACAGCTGTGATCTCTTCAAGTGGTAGCTGCTCTTCACTCTCCATTGTAGGTTGCTGCTAGACCAGGGCTTGCTGGCAGTTGTTTCTCCTCTAATTTGCTGTGTCTTTAAAAGATGCATCTATTAGTCACACTTACAATTAATCTCTCGGGAACATAAGGCATGGAAGAGCTCTTAACGATGAGAACTGTCAAGAGTTGAAACCTTTACAAATGATGGGTTAAAGTGCCCCTGCATTGAGTGAGATATGTTACATTCTGACAAGGAGGGCCATAGAACAATTTATCTTGACACTTGGACATGGAGTTTTCTTTTGATGAGTGCTTGTGGAGTGGTGAGTAGCAGAGTGTAAGTGCCAAATGACCACTGATCTTTCCTTTCTCATCCCAACCCATATCACCCCCATTGTGTATAAGATACTCTGTTGCTGTAATTACAGTACCATTCCATGTCCCTGGGGACCCAGGAAGTTTTGCACTGGATGATTACATCAATGGTTACAGATGTCTCTTTTAAACTCACCCATGATTATTTCTGGTTCAAATGTCTGCATGCAATTTGCAAGTACTTTTGACCCACGATCAACGTTACCACCAACCAGCATTTGTCATCCACATATTTGGATGCCATATGCTTTTCACATGCATTATGGTATGACCACAACTTATATGAACCTGCACTCTGCAGCCATGTGAAAGATGCAATTGCTTCTTAATGGGCAGAACTGGAGCCCAAGGTGTTTAACTGACACTGACTCTGCCTCTTCCAGATGTGTTTGCAGATTGTGCTGAACACTGCAAATACAAGACTCGGCCAAGTCATCAGATTCTCCCCCATCAACCTCCAATTCCCAAGGTAGAATAGGAACCTGCATGTTAATGAATCAATGACTCCCACTAATGAACATCTCACCTCGATAGATGTCAACAGATCCAAGTTGTAAAATATGGCTTGTTGCTCCCAATGTCAAGGCCCCATTGGACTTCTAATGTGATTTTCTTGCATTTCCTGTCATAGCTGACATTGCTTAGGCATTTTTGGATTCCACCTTTAACGTTTTTAATAAGAACAAGTTTCTAGAAGCATAAAGTGAAAGGTTAATCTTCTCAAAAGACCTGTCAAATTATCTTTGTATAAAAAAATTGTGAAAATCTTTTTCACAATTTTACAGAGCATCCATTCGAATGCAGCAATTCATTAGCCTTCCTGTACATTTATAACTGCCAACTCAAAAGCTGGTGATCGATGCATCTTTCATTTCTTTAGTGATAGGTAACACTTCTTTCATTTCTTTAATCCTTTGTGACCCTGAAGCTTTGCTATTTCTTTTTTCGCAGGTTTTGCTATCGTAATTCCCTTTCATGTAGAAAAGAAAAAAAAACGCTTGCTGGTAACTTGAATCGAAAAGTTTATAGTTATTCCATGTCCTCTCAATCATTTGTGGTCAGTCTGTGAGACTGTGAGCAATGAATAAGTTAGAACTAACATGCCCATGAAACACTTTTTTGCACATTCACACAACTCATAAGGTGCACATGAACACAAGACTAAGTGAACACAGTTTAATTTTCAGGATTACATTTATTTTCTACCCTTTGTTGGTAGCTAAATCCATGAAAGAAGTCTAAATTTATCTCTGTAAAACAGAACAAACAGCGGTGACTGGTTTTTGGTGACTCAGTACACCATGTTCCATTCCTTTTCCACTTTGATATAATTTTTAATACTTGCGTCCAACATATTCTTTTGGCAAAAGCAATTCATTTTCATTTACATAGAATGATACAACAGAGAGAAAAATCATTTGTCACACTTCTCAGGACCAACTGTTCGAATGAACTATCCAATTAATCCAGTGCCTTAGATCAGTCCCCTATAGCTGTGTGACAAAAACAGAAGTTGCTGGAAAAGCTCAGCAGGTCTGGCTGTGAAGAGAAATCAAAGTTAACACTTCAGGTCTGGTGACCCTTCCTCTGAACTGATGATAGCTAGGAAAATGTTGGCTTATATGCAGAAGATAAGGTGGAGGGAGGAGGTAAGGAGTGAATGACAGTGAAGTTAATGTTGGTGGATAAAAATAAGATTGGAATGGAAATTCCATCAGAGAGAGGAACAGAACTTCTTCTAGCTTGGCATTCACTGTCTAGATGCTGCCAGACTGGCTGAGCTTTTCCATCAATTTCTGCTTTTGTTTCTGATTTACAGCATCTGCAATTCTTTTGGTTTTTATTCCCTGTAGCTTTGTAATTTTTTCCCTACAATTATTGATCCAATCTTTAAAATAAAAGCCTTTAAATGCCCTTTGCAGAACTACTCAGAGTATCTGCAGAAACAGCAGCAACAAAGGCAGCAACATCTGCACCTTGCAACCTGGAGACTGCAACATCATAAACTGATTTCTGATCAATCCATAGAATGGAAAAATAAACTCAAGATTGCAAGGAACTAAATTTTTGACTGGCTTTGGGAGAATTCTGCATCAATTCTGCTAAACTATACCTGCCATTGAATCCCACTCGTGTACATTTTAGGAGGGGAGATATATTTTTGATTATCCCTGCAATATATGCTTTCTTTCAAGATGAGGCACACACATGAATTACTGGTTATTCTTTGTTTATAACTTGTAAATCTGCACTATTCTGTTGGACTGTATTTTCAATGTGTATTTTGTTTTGTGAGTGAGTGTCATAGAGTCATAGATTCCTACAGCACAGAGACAAGCCCTTTGGCCCAAACTGGTCCATTCCAATGAAATTCTCCATGTATGCTAACTCCATTTCCTGCAATTGGCCACATCCTTCTAAACCTTTCCTATCCATGTATTTGTCAAAATGCCTTTTAAGTATAAAGTGAGTGCAATAGTGTTAGGTTTTGAGGATGAGCTCATGAATAAGTAACCCTCTTTATTTAATCTCTCAAAAACTTGCTGATGGCTGAGTATATTTGCTCAGTACTCAAGAGTTAAGAAATACACATACTTTCCTTGTCAAGAATTCAGATAGTAAGAGACAGGGACAGGGGTTTCCACTCTTCTTCTCATATCTATCTGTAACCAAATTATTAATGCAATGAACTTTCTTCACTCTACAACCTCATCCTAAGTTGTAAAATTCACCAAATACAGTTCAATGATTAATTCTTTTGTCTGTTCTTTTGTTAATAGAATGTTTGCCAGACTCTTTGGTGCTCAGTGAATGGCTCTTGCCGCTCGAAGCTGGATGCTGCAGCTGATGGGACCAGTTGTGGAGAGAAGAAGGTGTGTAGTGGGTCTCCCTTACAACAGGCTATTGAAATAAATCAAATGTCCTTCTGATAATTTACATGCAGCAAAATTTGCAACTGTTTCAGCCAAGAGGTGACTTTTTATTTGCAATAATCCACTAATTTCATCTATTTTTCCTCAATTCTGATGAAGGGTCATTGACTTGAAATGTTACTCTGAAGTATGATTATTTCCAGATTTTTAAACTTTAATTCAGATTGATGACATCTGCAGTATTTTGCTTTGCATCATTCTTAGGTTTTTTAAAAGAATTATTTTACAAGGCATACTCTGAATCAATGTCATTGCTATGTGGTCTCTTTAGTGCACAGAGTAATTGTGATGGAAGGCATGGTCCAATGTGCACAGGGACAGTAGGTTGGTTGGACTGATTCATTTTGACAGGAAATATGGATCAGAAATTTCAAATGATGGCCCAAGAGCAACTAGGATCAGGTGATAGAAAAACTTGTTTCATGAATGCAATGTCAAGCATGTGATGGAAACAGGTTCACATTAAGCATTGAAAAATGAATTGGACCGTTCTCGGAAAATAAAAACAGCATGATTGAAGGGAAAAGAAGAGAATGATATTAAGTGAAATATTAGGGCAGCATGGTGGCACAGTGGTTAGCACTGCTGCCTCACAGCACCAGAGACCTGGGTTCAATTCTCACCCGGGGCAACTGTCTGTGTGCAGTTTGCACATTCTCCCTGTGTCTGCGTGGGTTTCCTCCGGGTGCTCCGGTTTCCTCCCACAATCCAAAAGATGTGCAGGTTAGTTGAATTGGCCATGCTAAATTGCCTGTAGTGTTAGGTGTAGGGGAACGGGTCTGGGTGGGTCGGTGTGGACTTGTTGGGCTGAAGGGCCTGTTTCCACACTGTAGGGAATCTAATCTAATCAGGGAACTCTTAATTGGAGAGAGAGTGCACACACGGCAGATGCAGTTTTCCATTTTTCTGCCTAAGTTTGGAGAAAGCGTAATAAGTGATGACGAACAAGCCATCTGCATCATCAAGATAATTTGACTTATCACACACAGTTGCCTTGTGAGATCAGAGGTTTAAGAGAGTTTCTCAACCTATTGCAGCCTTTAACTCAAGAAATCCTAGGCTGCCAGTCAAACTGAAGCTGTCATCTTCTGCATTCTAATGACGGTCAGTAGGTGCCTACACTTTGGAGGAGCAGGCAGTGAGAGGATTCTTATTTTTTCTTGTCTGAGGGTGGGGTGTCAGAACCAAGGAAAGGAACATTGCGGTCAGAGGCTACCATTCCAACCAGTCATGCCTCCAGTTGCCCTCAGGTTGGGATATTGGAGGCCAATCTCCACAGTACAATAGGCAGGTTGCTGTGGTCTTCCAGTCAGGAAATTAGCCACATTTTCTCCTTGCTGGAAAGGCAGGTGTTCTGATTGAGGCCCTTAAGTGACCATTAATTGAACACTCAGGGGCTTTAATTGGTGGCAAGTCAAGAAAGTCCCCAGTGGACCTTCTCATGCAGAATGTAATTGGTAAGGTGGCAAGAGAGCGAGTGTCTCACTAGTGCCAACTTACCCAATATTTCCCTTTCTACCACCCAATTCACCACCTCCAATGATGCGAAGATCACACCCGATGGGCTGAATGGCTGAAAGTCAGGGGAACAAAGAAAACACATTAGCAATAGATTCACTGGTATTTCAAAATAGTTTTTGTTTGTGTTCCAACAAAGCAGTGATGATGAAGAGAATGGTCACAACTTAGTTGGCCACAAATTAATTTGCATCTCATTGGTGTTTGAAAAGTGGAGCATATTTCACCTACAGAGAATTGGCATTGTTCCATTCTATTGACTCACATTTCTTTTGTAATAACCAACTGTTTTTGAGTCTTCCTATGATAATCACATTCTGCATTCAGTTTCATTCAAATCGAATGGCAGTTGGTTCATGGAATATCAACAAAATGATTGCAGTGAAACTTTAATTATTAGCAGTTATTAGGGAATTATTTATTTATCATAGAGTCGTAGAAATATACAACATGGAAACAGACCCTTCGATCCAACCTGTCCATGCCAACCACACATCCCAACCCAATCTAGTCCCACCTGCCAACACCAGGCCCATATCCCTCCAAACCCTTCCTATTCATATACCCATCCAAATGCCTTTTAGAAGTTGCAGTTGTACCAGCTTCCACCACTTCCTCTGGCAGCTCATTCCATTCACATACCACTCTCTGCATGAAAAAGTTGCCCCTTAGGTCTCTTTTATATCTTTCCCGCCTCATGCTAAATCTATGCCCTCCAGTTTTGGACTCCCCCACCCCAGAGAAAAGACTTTGTCTATTTACCCTATCCATGCCTCTCATAATTTTGTAAACCTCTACAAGGTCACTCCTCAGCCTCCGGCGCTCCAGGGAAAACAGCCCCAGCCTGTTCAGCCTCTCCCTGTAGCTCCAATCCTCCAACCCTGGCAACATCCTTATAAATCATTTCTGAACCCTTTCAAGTTTCACAACATCTTTCTGATAGGAAGGAGACCAGAATTGCATGAAATATTCCAACAGTGGCCTAACCAATGTCCTGTACAGTCGCAACATGACCTCCCAACTCCTGTACTCAATACTCTGACCAATAAAGGAAAGCATACCAAACGTCTTCTTCACTATCCTATCTACCTGCGACTCCACTTTCAAGGAGCTATGAACCTGCACTCTGAGGTCTCTTTGTTCAGCAACACTCCTTAGGACCTTACCATTAAGTGTATAAGTCCTGCTAAGATTTGCTTTCCCAAAATGCAGCACCTCGTATTTATCTGAATCAAACTCCATCTGCCACTTCTCAGCCCATTGGCCCATCTGATCACAATCCTGTTGTAATCTGAGGTAATCTTCTTCGCTGTCCAATACACCTCCAATTTTGCTGTCATCTGCAAACTTACTAACTGTACCTCTTATGCTCGCATCCAAATCATTTATGTATATGACAAAAAGTAGAGGACCCAGCACCGATCCTTGTGGCACTCCACTGGTCACAGGTCTCCAGTCTGAAAAACAACCCTCCACCACCACCCTCTGTCTTCTACCTTTGAACCAGTTCTGTATCCAAATGGATAGTTCTCCCTGTATTCCGTGAGATCTAACCTTGCTAACCAGTCTCTCCTGGGGAACCTTGTCGAACTGAAATCCACATAGATCACATCTACTGCTCTGCCCTCATCAATCCTCCTTGTTACTTCTTTAAAAAACTCAGTCAAGTTTGTGAGACATGATTTCCCACACACAAAGCCATGTTGACTATCCCTAATTAGTCTTGTCTTTCCAAATACATGTACGTCCTGTCCCTCAGGATTCCCTCCAACAACCTGCCTACCACCAACGTCAGGCTCACTGGTCTATAGTTCCTTGGCTTGTCCTTAACACCCTTCTTAAACAGTGGCACCATTTTAGCCAACTTCTAGTCTTCTGGCACCTCACCTGTGATTATTGATGAAACAAATATCTCAGCAAGGGACCCAGCAATCACGTCTCTAGCTTCCCACAGAGTTCTATCGTACACCTGATGAGGTCCTGGGGATTTATCCACTTTTATGCATTTCTAGACATCCAGCACTTCCTCTTCTGTAATATGGTCATTTTTTAAGGTGTCACCATCTATTTCCCTTCATTCTATATCTTCCATATCCTTTTCCACATTAAATACTGATGCAAAATACTTATTTAGTATCTCCCCCATTTTCTGCATCTCCACACATAGGCCGCCTTGCTGATCTTTGAGGGACCCTATTCTCTCCCAAATTACCCTTTGGTCGATAATGTATTTGTAAAAACTCTTCGGATTCTCCTTAATTCTATTTGCCAAAGCTATCTCATGTCCCCTTTTAAGTATACTCTTAAGTCTCCTCTTAAGTATACTCCCACTGCATTTATACTCTAAGGATTAACTTGATCTATCCTGTCTATATCTGACATATGCTTCATTCTTTTTCTTAACCAAACCCTCATTTTCTTTAGTCAACTAGCATTCTCTATATCTACCAGCCTTTCCTTTCACCCTAACAGCAATATACTTTCTCTGGATTCTTGTTATCTCGTTTCTGAAGGCTTCCCTTTCTCCAGCTGTCCCTTTACCTGCAAACATCTGCCCTCAGTTAGCTTTTCTCTAATTTAGAACTTCAACTTTTAGATCTGGTCTATCCTTTTCCATCACTATTTTAAAACAAATTGAATTATGATCGCTGGCCCCAAAGTGCTCCCGCACTGACACCTCAGTCACCTGTCCTGCCTTATTTCCTAAGAGTGGGTCAAGTTTTGCACCTTCTCTAATAGGTACATCCACATACAGAATCAAAACGTGTTCTTGGAAACACTTAACAAATTCCTCTCCATCTAAACCCTTAACATTATGGCAGTCCCAGTCTATGTTTGGGAAGTTACAATCCCCTACCATAACCACCCTATTATTCTTACAGATAGACTAGATTAGATTCCCTACAGTGTGGAAACAGACCCTTCAGCACAACCAATCCACACCGACCTTCCGAAGAGTAACCCACCCAGACCCATTTCCTTCTGACCAATTCACCTAACACAATGGGCAATTTAGCATGCCCAATTCACCTAACCTGCACATCTTTGGACTGTGGGAGGAAACCGGAGCACCTGGAGGAAACCCACGCAGACACGGGGAGAATGTGCAAACTCCACACAGTTACCCAAGGCTAGGATCGAACACTGGGTCCCTAGCGCTGTGAGGCAGCAGTGCTAACCACTGAACCACCGTGCCGCCCTCAGTTGTCTCAGATAGCTGAGATCTCCTTACAAGTTGTTTCTCAATTTCCCTCTGACTATTAGGGGGTTTATAATACAATCCCAATAAGGTGATCATCCCTTTCTTATTTCTCAGTTCCACCCAAATAACTTCCCTGGATGTATTTCCAGCTGTAACTGCTATCCCTTATCAAAAACGCCACTCCCCCTCCTCTCTTGTCTCCTTTTCTATCCTTCCTGTAGCATTTGTATCCTGGGACATTAAGCTGCCAGTCCTGCCCATCCCTGAGCCATGTTTCTGTAATTGCTATGATATCCCAGTCCCCATGTTCCTAACCATGTCCTGAGTTCATCTGCCTTCCCTGTTAGGCCCCTTGCATTGAAATAAATGCAGTTTAATTTATTAGTCCTATCTCATCCCTGCCTGCCCTGACTGTTTTAGTTTGATCTCTTTCCTCACTATCTCCCTGGGTCCCACCTAACTAGTTTATTGTTCTACTCTTTCTACTTCTTAGATTCAGTTTTACTGAATTTTGTTTCGAGTTGGAAACTATAATGTTGGTGTCTCTTGTGGTTAATGCAGGGAATCTGTATTGACCTTATTTGAAGACAACCAGACTCTATTTTACAAATACAGAACAGGAATGGGCCACTATGTTCCTTGAGCTTGCTCCATCATTTGATTACATCTTGGCTGATCTGATTGTGGTTTTATCTTCGCTTTGCTGTCTACCCCACATACTGTTTCACTCGCTTTTGAATTGACAATCTAATTCAATCTTAGAACTATTCACTTGTCCTGCCTTCCATGTATTTGGAAAAATAAATTCACAGATGAATGACCCTCGCAGAGAAATCTCCAAATGTCTGTCTTAATTCAGTAATGCCTTGTTTTTAAACTGTCATCATTTTGTTCTCCTGCAAGAGCAAACTTCCCCTGAACATTCAACTTTTCAAGCCTCTTTAGAAGCTTTCATCCTTTCAGTAAGGTCACTGCTCATGCTTCTAAACTCCAACAGGGATGCAGGCCCAAACTACCAAATCTTTCCTGATAGAGAACTTCCTCATCACAAGAAACAGTTGAGTGAACCTCCAAACATGAGAGAGGCAGAAGAAACAGACTTTATATTCAGGCTGGCCTCGGTCATCTCATAGTGAGTACCCTATTAGAAAGGCTTATTTCCCACCTGGGAACCTGGTGATTAACATGACAGAGTGCATTATGGGATGCAGGAAAAGACATGGCAAGGAGTCCATTATCTTTGATAGGTCAGGGGAGTACATTTCCAGAATACATTTCTATACCAGAAGTTACAAATAGCAAAGTAGCTGCCTGCATGTGTCTTACAGTTATAAGCCAGGAAGCTTCTCCCAAAGGCCTGACTCTTTGTTAAGTAGTCATTTGATGACCGCTTAGGGTTCTCCTTCCACTACCACTCATATTATATCGGTGGGTGAGGGATGTCCATAAAATGTGTCATGGCCACCAGGTCAACCTTGATATTGTGGCTATAGATTAACCAAAATCACCAACATTCACCTACTGCTCTGAAACTCATGAGGAGATATTCTTAGGATTTATGGAAGACACTTACTGTAAGCATATCTGGTATTAATGTTCAGCACAATGAATACTCTTAACTTTGGTTTACTAAATTTAGGGATTACTAAATGCAGAGCATGAGTACAACAGTCTATCCAGTGGTTAGGTATTTGAAGAGAAATTGAGAATTTCTTATTATCTCGCAATAAATGTGTAATCAAAATTCAGTTATCAATAGAATCCTTAAAATGTTGGAATTTCTCAGATAGTCCTTGGCAAAGATTGAGATAGATTTAATACTTTTTCAAGGGAAGCATACATCTTTCTCTGAACCTTCTATATAGCTGTAACACTATATGTTGAATTCTGTTACCCTGGTGTATTAATATAAGGTTTAATTTGTCTGATTAGCAAGCAAAACAATGTTTTTCATTGAATCACAATACTTATGACAATAATAAATCAAATCAAATCAAATCATTACACTACTAGATCACTATTCTAGTTGGATCGAAGTTTCCAGACTTGAATAGAGTGCTAGGAGCTAAGTGAGTTGAAAGAAAATCTACAGTTGTTAGTGATTAACATTTAATCGTTACCTGAACGTTGCCGTTTATGTTGAAGAGCCTAAGCGTTCCAAGTATCCATTACAGAACAGTGATAGTCAATTAATTAAGGAAGTGAGCTTGAACTAATTTTGCTTAATTTCAAAGGAAGGAGGGTACTCCCTTGTTTGAACTTTTCACCCTGTAGGAACTGATTCTTTCTCTCACTCTTGAGTATACCATTCATAGGTACAGGAGAACAACTTATTGCAAACTAATGGTGAATAATTCTGTTTACTGCTCCTGAATCTCCAGTTTGTAGTAAAAGTCGGAAAATATGCTCAAGATATGGGAGGCTAGCTATCCACATGGAATGTCTATCCTGTGGGGAGTCATGAATATTTAATCTGACCCAGACAAGCGCATGTGCAAAAAGTGTCACTGGTTGCAGAAATGTGGCTTCCAGGTTTCAATATTCTGCCTGTGGCAGGAGTCTCTGTGGTACCTCAGAGTGCTATGCGAATACCATGCTTTGGGAGATGTTCCCACTGCAGAACAAAGGCATGCAAGCAGATTCAGGAATTGGTGATCGCAAGACAACCCAAGAGAACCAGGCACGTAGTATAAGAGTCTCCCCAGGCCATATTATTAACAAATTGATTTTCTATTCTGGACACTCGTGAGGACACCAGTTCCTCATAACAATGAAGCAAGAGCCAAGCCCATGGCACAGTAAGTGACTTGGATGTAGTGAGGGAACTGAGGAGTGTGGAAGAGCAATATTGATAGGAGATTCATTAGTTTGGGAAACTGACACACATTTCTGTGCTTTACACATTACTCCAGGATGGTTTGTTGGCTCTGTGCTGCCAGTGTTGAGCATGTCACAGAACATGGCTGAAGAACATCCTTCTGGGAGAGGGTGAGCAGCCAGAGTCATAATTTAACGTGAGCAAGTGCGAGGTCTTGCACTTTGGCAAAAAGAATATAGGAATGGACTACTTTCTAAATGGTGAGAAACTTAATAAAGCCAAAGCACAAAGGGATCTGGGAGTGCTAGTCGAGGATTCTCTAAAGGTAAACATGCAGGTTGAGTCTGTGATTAAGAAAGCGAATGCAATGTTGTCTCTTATCTCAAGAGGGTTGGAATATAAAAGCAGAGATGTACTACTAAGACTTTATAAAGCTCTGGTTAGGCCCCATTTGGAGTACTGTGTCCAGTTTTGGTCCCCACACCTCAGGAAGGACATACTGGCACTGGAACGTGTCCAGCGGAGATTCACACGGATGATCCCTGGAATGACAGGTCTAGCATATGAGGAACGGCTGAGGATACTGGGGTTGTATTCGTTGGAGTTTAGAAGATTAAGGGGAGATCTAATAGAGACGTACAAAATAATACATGGCTTTGAAAAGGTGGATGCTAGAAAATTGTTTCTGTTAGGCGAGGAGACTAGGACCCGTGGACACAGCCTTAGAATTAGAGGGGGTCATTTCAGAACGGAAATGCGGAGACATTTCTTCAGCCAGAGAGTGGTGGGCCTGTGGAATTCATTGCCACGGAGTGCAGTGGAAGCCGGGACGCTAAATGTCTTCAAGGCCGAGATTGATAGGTTCTTGTTGTCTAGAGGAATTAAGGGCTACGGGGAGAACGCTGGCAAGTGGAGCTGAAATGCGCATCAGCCATGATTGAATGGCGGAGTGGACTTGATGGGCCGAATGGCCTTACTTCCACTCCTATGTCTTATGGTCTTATGGTCTTATGCATTGCTACCAAGGATGTGGGTAGGAAAATGGATGTGGCCCTATGGGCAAATTTAGGGAATTAGAAAGAAAACCAGGAGGTAGGACTCAAAAACAGTAATCTCTGGATTACTCCCATTCTGAGCACAAATGAGTAAATAAAAATAAGGGATTAAATAGCTGACTGGAATCATGGTGTGCAGGAGGGAGAATTCCTGCGATACTGGCACTAGCTTCAGATAAATGGCATGTATAAGAACCAGAGTTACAGCTGTACTGGTTTCCTTAGCTGGGCATTGTTCTAGTGCTGTTGGAGAAAATTTAAACTAAATAGGAAGAGTCTTGAGAACCAGCAGAATATATCAAAGAAATACTGTGAGAGAGTGATATCACTTGACTATAGAATATTAGTTAGCAATGTTTAAGTGCTGTATTATTGAACAATTAATTAATAAGTAGTAAGTAGGTAGCAGATTTGGAATAATGGAAAAATTAAAACATTGCAAATCATGTTTATTTTATGAGAGAATCAAGCATAGTGAAGAAGATTGATCAATTATATGTAGAGATCACATGTAGAACTAGTCATTTGGATACATTACTGGCTCGAAGGTAGGAGATAGAGGCTTGTGGTGAAGGGTTGCATTTCGGACTGGAGGCCTGTGACCAGCAGTGTGCCACAAGGATCAGTGCTTGGTCCACAGCTTTTTGTCATTCATAGAAATGATTTGCTTATGAATATAGGAAGTATGGTTAGTAAGTTTGCAAATGACACCAAAGTTGGTGTTGTAATTGACAGTGAAGAAGGTACCTCAGAGTGCAACAGGACCTTGATTAGCTGGGCCAATGGGCCGAAGGGTGGCAGATGGAGCTTGATTTAGATAAATGTTGCAGTTTGGAAAGACAATCAGGGCAGGACTTGTACATTTAATGGTGAGGTCCTAGGAATGTTGCTGAACAAATAGACCTTGGAGTGCCGGTTCAGAATTCCCTGAAAGTGATAGACATGGTAGTGAAGAAGGTCTTTAGTACATTTGCCTGTATTGGTAAGTACATTGGGTGAAGCAGTTGGGAGGTCATGGTGAGGCTATACAAGTCATTGGTTAGGCCACTTCTGGAGTACTGCGTTCACTTTTAGGAAAAATGTTGTGAAACTTGAATGGGTGTGGAAAAGATTTACAAGGATGTTGCCAGGATTGGAGGGTTTGAACTATAGGGAGAGGCTGAGTAGCCTGGGGCTGTTTTCCCTGGAGCATCGGAGGCTGAGGGGTGACCTTATAGAAGTTTATAAAATCATGAGAGGCTATGATGAATAGCCAAGGTCTTTTCCCCAGGGTAGGGGAGTCCAGTACTAGAGGGCATTGATTTAAGGTGAGGGGGAAAGATTTAAGAGGAACTTAGGGGACAACTTTTCTCATGGAGAGGGTGGTGCGTGTATAAAATTAACTGCCAGAGGAAGTGGTGGAGGCTGGCACATTTACAACATTTAAAAGGCATCTGGATGGGTATATGAATAGGAAGAGTTTAGAGAAATATGAGCCAAATGCTGGTAATTGAGACTAGATTTATTTTGGATGTTTGGTTGGCATGAATGAGTTGGACTGAAGGGTCTGTTTCCAAGCTATACATCTCATGACTTTGAGACAGCTGTCTGAAAATATGATTTCATGGCTGTAGCAGAGGCATGGTCCCAAGGAAATGCAGGACTGGTTCCTTAAATAGTCCTGGATATAAGATCATAGAATCATTACAGTGTAGAAGCAGGCCATTCAGCCAATCAAGTCCACAGCGACCTGCTGAAGAGCAATCCATCCAGAAGCACCACTCTCTCACCATAGTACCTATAATCTGCCTTTCCCATGACTAATCCCCCTATCCTGCATGTCCCCAGACACAATGGGCAATTTAGCGTGGCCAATGTATTTAACCTGCACATCTTTGGATTGTGGGAAGAAGCCAGGTCATCCAGAGGAAACCCACAAAGACATAGAGAGAACATGCAAACTCCACACAGACAGTGGTCATGAGGATGAAATTGAAATTGGACCTCTGGCACTGTGAGGCAGCAGTGCTAACAACTGAGCCACTGTGCCACCTTGATGTTCAGGAAATATAAAAAAGGGAGAGTAGGAAGAAGTTGGCAGTATTAGCTAAGCATAGCATTGGAGAAAGAAATTGTCTGAGAGGATTCCAAGATAGAATCCATTTGGTGAGTGCTAAGTCACAGGAAGATGTAATTACATTGCTCAGTGTAGTCAGTGGACCACCAACTAATAAGAAGGATATCGAGGAATAAGTCTGCAACCAAATTCCAGAGATCTGCCAAAATTATACACTAGTTTTAATGATGGATTGTCCAGTGGCAGCCTGGGGTAGAAGTGTTGTAGAGGGAGAAGTTTTTGCAGACTTATGTGTCCAGCCCAGTGAAAAGGGAGGGACTGCTATACCTGGCTCATGGAAACAAGATGGGCCCAAGTAAGTTAAGGGTTGGAAAATGTGGCGCTGGAAAAAGCACATCAGGTGAGGCAGCATCTGTAGAACTGGAGAGTCGACGTTTCAGGCATTAGCCCTTTCCAGCACCACGCTTTTTGACTGTGACTCTCCAGCATCTGCAGTTCTCACTTTCAACAAGTAGATCAAGTGCCAATGGTGAAATATTTAAGAGGAGGTGATAATAATAGTATAATGCTTAGGATGCTGTGAAAAGCAACAATGAACAATGGAGAGTATGAATAACAAACTTGGACAGAGTTGATTTTAATAGTACAAGAAAAAACTTGAATCAAATAGAGAGAAGCCAAAGGTTGGCAGGAAGGCATATACCTGAACAAGGCACTGTCTTCCATAACGTAAAAGGTAGAGGAAACAAAACACAGAGTTTCCTGGATGAAAAGGGAGCTAGAAATTCAGATGAAGACTAAAAAGTGTGTTTATCACAGATGTCAGCTGGAAAATACAGTTGAGAACCAAAGTGATTTGTGTTTTCATTCGCTCATGGGATACGGATGTCCCTATCCTTTGTTGCCTGATTCTTAATTGCCCCCCTTGATAAAGTCTGTTGGCTTTAGGTACATGCATAATACCATTACACAGGGGGCTCCAGGATTGAATGTCAAGGGGTAACAGTTGGATTGTCTCTCATTGGAGGTGGTCATTGTCTATACTTATGTGGCATAAATACAACCTGTCACTTGTCAGCCCAAACCTGGATACTTCCCAAATTTTGCTGAATTTGAACATGGCCTGCTTTTGAATCTGAGGAGTTGGGAATGTACTGAATATTATGTAATCATCAGCAAATGCCCTTACTTCTAACTTTATAATGGAAGGAAGGCCATTGATGAAGTTTCTGAAGATGGTTTGGCCTAGGCCAGCATCCTGAGGAATTCTTGCAGAAATTTCCAGGAGTTGGGATGATTAGAGTCATAGAGTCATAGAGATGTACAGCATGGAAACAGACCCTTCAGTCCAACCTGTCCATGCCGACCATATATCCCAACCCAATCTAGTCCCACCTGCCAGCACTGGCCCATATGTCCTTCCAAACACTTTCTATTCATATACCCATCCAAATGCCTTTTAAATATTGCAATTGTTCCAGCCTTCACCACTTCCTCTCGCAACTCATTCCATACATGTACCACCCTCTGCGTGAAAAAGTTGCCCCTTGGGTCTCTTTTATATCTTTCCCCTCTCACCCTAAACCTATGCCCTCCAGTTCTGGAATCTCCCGCCCCAGGGAAAAGACTTTGTCTATTTATCCTAACCATGCCCCTCATAATTTTGTAAATCTCTATAAGGTCACCCTTATTGATCTCTAACAATCACAGTCAACTTCCTCTCTGTCAGGTCCAAGCAGAAGAGAGTTTGCTCCTGAGACCCATCGATTCCAGTTTTGCTCGGGCTGTTTATTGCTGCACTGGGTCAAATGTGGTGTAGATGTCAATGGCAGTCACTCTCACCTCACTTCTGGAGGTCAGCTCCTTTGTCCTTGTTAAAACCGAGGTTGTCATGAGGTCAGAAGCTATTACCTGGCAAAATCCAGACTGGACGTCACTGAGCAGGCTATTGTTAAGCAGATATTGCTTGGTAGCACTGTTGATGACACCTTCCATCACTTTATTCATGGTCAAAGATCATGCGACATCAGGTTATAGTCCAACGGGTTTATTTGAAAAGTCTAACTTTTCAAATAAACCTGTTCTTCCAGATTGCACTGAGTTTTGCTGGAGCACTGCAGCAAGCCTGAGACAGAGATGTTGACCAAGGAATATGGTGCTGTGTTGAAATAGCAAGCAACTGGAAGCTCTGGGTCTTTTTTTATGGGCAGAACGTAGGCGTTCTGCAAAGTGGTCACCCAATCTGAGGTTCATTCCCCAATTGTGAGCAGGGAATTCAATAGACCAGATTGAGTGAAGTGCACATAAATCACTGCTTCACCTGGAAGGCGTGTTTCAGCCCTTGGATATTGAGGAGGGAGGAAGTAAACGGGTATGTCCTGCGATTTAAGGAAAAGGTGCTGTGGGGATGTATTAGGAATGGAGGGAAAGTGGACTAGGGTGTTCTGGAAGGAACAGTCCTTGCAGAAGGCAGACAACAGAGGGGAGGGGAATATGTATCTGGTTGTGCATCCTGCTGGATGTGGCAGAAAAGGTGGCTAATGATCCTTTGGATCTGGATGATCATGGGATGGTAGGTGAAGTCAAGGGGACCCTATGCAGTTGTTGGTGGGAAGAGAGGTGGCGAGGGCCATAGTGAAGGAAATGGGTCATGACCAGGCTAAGGGTCCTGTCAATTATGGTGCTGGGGAATCCTCAGTTGAAGAAGAAAGTGGACATTTCTGATGCCCCCGTAATGGAGTTGGCATCATCAGAAATTGAAGGCCATGTTGGAAAATTACCCAACTCAGAGATTGCTTGCTAACAGCAGGAGGCAGACTGACTTTGACATTGTCAGTTAGTCTTTAACTTTACTTAGACTGAAACAAAATTACTGGACACTGGTATTTAGGATATTGGAAGTGGAAGTCGAAGGATCAATGACATCTTCCACAACCAAAAGTATTTTTTCAAAGCCATCCAATCGGGCCGTTTGAACTTGAGGGGTGTGCTGTAAAATGCTTAATGTTTCGAAATGCTCATTGTACCACCCTCAACATTTTTAAAGTATGCAAGCAGTTAATGGTAAGATGTAAAAACAAAAGCATTGTTGTATTGGGTGATTTTAACTTCCCAATATTGACTGGGACTCCTTAGGGACTTCGAAAGGGCAGAATTTGTCATGTATGTCCAAGAGAATTTCTTGAAATAGTATATAGATAGTCTGATTGGGAAAGGGGCTTAGTAGACCTTGGCATTGGGGAACGAGCTGACCAGATGATTGAAGTTTCAGTGGGGGACGAGTTTGGGAACAGTGATCATGATTCTGTAAGTTTTAAGACTGGTCTTCAAGTGAAATTGCTAATTTGTGGGAAGGCCAGTTATAACAGTATTAGGCAGGAATTAGAGAAATTAGATTGGGTGTGACTATTTGAGGGTAAATCAACATTTGACATGTGGGAGTCTTTTAATGGCCATTTGATCAGAATTCAGGACCAATATTGCAGGAAAAATTCCTACAAAGATGGCAAGTTTCATGAACCCTGGATGACAATAGATATCAAAGGTTTCATGAAAAAGCAAAAGGAAACATATGTAAGATTTACAAAACTGAAAGCAGGCAAGACCCTTGAGGAATATAAATGAAGCGAATCAGGAAAGAAACAAGGAAATAGGAGGACTAAAAGGAGCCATGAAATGTGTCCTTGGCAAGTAGAATTAAGGAGAACCCCGAAGTGTTTTATATGTATATAGGAGCAAGAGGGTTTCTAGATCCACTCAAGAACAATGGAAGGAACTTATGCATGGAGCTAGAGGGAGTTGGTGAGGTTCTAATGAACACCTTGAAATGGTATTCATAAAGGAGAAGGACATGCATGATAATAAGATAGGGAGGGGGGTGTTCATATTCTAGTGCATGTCAATATTAAGAAGAAGGAAGTGTTGGGTGTCTTGATAAACATTAAGATAGGTAAATCCCCAGGGCCTAATAGGATATATCCCAGGATGCTGAGGAAGGCAATGGAGGAGATTGGTGGGGACTTGAAGAAATCTTTGTATCCTCTTTAGCCACAGGCGAGATCCCAGAAGACTGGAGAGTAGCCTATGCTGTTCCTTTGTTTAAGAAGGCTAACAGGGATAATCCAGGAAGTTATAGGCCAGTGGAGAAGTGGAGAAGATTCTTAGAGACTGGATTTAATCATATTTGGAAAATAATCAATTTATTAGGAATTGTCAGCATGGTTTTGTTCGGGGGAGATCTAATCTCACAAATTTGATTGAGTTTTTTGAGAAAGTGACAATGTTTAAGAGGCATTAGGACACACACATGAACAAGCAGAGAATAGAGGGATATGGATTACAGGATTAGTTTAGAATTGCTTTATGGTTGGTGCAAAACTGGTGAGCTAAAGGGCCTGTTTCTCTGCATCCCTTATCGATGGTCTTTTACAGTATTTTTGTTGTAAGTGTTCCTCACCAGTCTGTCTACATATAATCGGGCTGCAGTATTTTTTTCAGATCTGTTGTTTGTAGGAGCACTTTGCTTTGTTTTCAGTGTTTGACGTGTATGATACCTTCAGTGTTATCTGAAGAATTCTTGTGGCGATGGATGGTGGATGGTGGATAGATAGATAAGCTGGCATTGTGGTTACCTTTTATGGTCATATGCTGCTGAAGGACTGCAGCACTGCAGACCTTTGAGTTGTCAGTACTAATGTTAGCTTATCCCATTCAGCCCAGTAATGGTTTGGCTCCACACATGAAGTTCAGTTCATTACAAGAGCCAGGACTCATTAATATTCACTGTTGACACCAACATGGGTGCTGCTGCTATTTTACATATATTTAGAGACAAACAAGCTAGAGATGCTGGAATCCAAGGTAGACAGGCAGGAGGCTGTAAGAGCACAGCAAGCCAGGCAGCATCAGGAATTGGAGAAGTCGACGTTTTGGGTGTAACCCTTCTGTGGAGGGAGCTGCAGATAAAGGGGTGGGTGAGGGAGCAGGGTGGTGAGGTGGGGATTGGTGAACTCAGGTAGAGAGTATTACCTGGTTGGTCGATTGAGAAGAACAAATCTGGTTGGTAGCTGGAAGGAAGGGTCAGTCAGAGGAATGGAAGGGAGGGGAAGGGGACAGGTTGGGAAGGGAGTCAACGGATAAAATTGGAGAACTCAATATTGAGTCCTCCAGGCTGGAGGCTGCCCAGGCAGAAGATAAGGTGTTGTTCCTCCAATTTGAGGTGTGATTCGCCATGGCAATGGAGGAGGCCAAGCATGGTCATGTCGGAAAGGGAGTGGGAAGGGGAATTAAAATGGGCAGTGACTCAACATTGAGTCGCCCCTTATACCCACCCCTAGTCCTGAGGAAGGGTTGCACCTGAAATATTGACTTCTCCACCATCAGATGCTGCCTAGCTTGGTGTGTTCTTCCAGCCTCCTGCTTGTCTATTTTGGATGTGTTTTTCCTTGCATAGCTGTAGCATCTGTCTATTGCAGTAACATGCTATTAATAAGGTCTGATCCTATGATATTCACAGGTACTTCTGCACTTTCAGGGATGAACTGATCATTGAGCTGTTTGGAGTAACATAGTTTTACTGCAGGTAGAACTTAGTTAAGACTGGGGCATTTGAGCACTGATTCAAACTCTCAAAACATCCGCATCACTTACTATCGCATAATGTCAATCAAAAATTCATTAAAATTGGTTTAAATATTTGAACTATCATGCACTTTATTTATACAGAATGATACAATCTTCACAAAGTTGATAGATATAATATTATTTATACACCTGTTAATAAAAAGTGCTTCCAAAATACAATATACAAATTAAGGAAGTATATCCTATCATGAATCATCAGTGACCAACACTTTAAATGGATGGACTTTCAAAAACATAAGCCAGGAACACAGAGCAGCCCTGTTCAGTAAATAATATAGTACATAAAGAATGCTTCCGCTGAATAATCTCGACAATCTTTTTAAGAAGAATCAGCATTACATCTGTTCTGCAAAGACACATGTAAATTGTGATGGAGAATGTGTCTTGAGAGCACTGACTAGTTTTTTTCCAGATTTCCTGCAAACTAAACATTGATCCTACAAGTGTTATTGTTGAAGGTATTACAGAAGCAGTGTTCATCCATTTGCAATCTACCTATTCCAAATATACAGTTCTTCCTTTAAAATCGGATCCGAATTCTAGTCACCCATAAGTTGGTTCTCTTGTCAGGGGGGAGTTGAGGTCACAGAACATCTGCGTGGCTGCAGTGCAAAATTTACAGAGCATGATTATTTTTGACTTTTGGCAAAATCAAAGGAAAAACTGCAGCTGTACGTTGTATAACTTTTGCCCAGTACTGATGGCTGCAATTTTATTGTTGTGTTGATAGTCTCTAATCAACCTGTTATTAAACTCTTCTGGAGCAGTTGGGACTTGAACCCAGGCCTTCTGGCTCCAAGCATTTCCACTTCACCACAAGAGCCTACGTATGCCTGGTATATGTGGTTGCTAAGATTGTTGCCATCGAATCAGATTTAATTATAATTTCATTTCAGTCACTGAGTCATCTTGAATTCACTCTTCAAAGATTAGAAAGGACTTTTTGATTCATTTGATCTGTACAAAATGACTGTACCTAATCAGAAAATGGATTTGGAAAATGTGCCCTGTTTTCTCCACTTGCTAACTTTGGGAAAAAAAAATGTTTTTACAATGGAGGCAATTGCAACCGAATTTGTGGAAAGTGCTTGGCCGCAGTACAGAGTGTTCTTCAAAGCACTATTATTCAGCATTGACATTCAGAAAGAAATTGTCACTGAAATTCTAGTGAAAACTAGTATTAAATTTTGTATTCATACTTAATGCTGATTTTCCTTGGCTGTCGAAACAAGCATTAAATTATACATGTTATCGTGACTTCAAGATGAATAGAAATCACCAGTAAGTGTTGACATTTTTTAAAATTCAAATAACTGAGTATAATTTCTGAAGGATTAATTTCTGAAAAGCTGTACAAAAGCACAGATGACAATTTATAACAATATGCCTGAAATGATTTTGCTTAAACATTTTGCACTTACATATAATTGAAATGTTGCAAATAATCTTTAACGTGGGCAAACAGCAGTTAATATTTATACAGTGTCTTTCCCATCGTAAAGTATCACATGGCAGTTATTCAACAAAATTTGACCCCAAGCTCCTTAAGAAAATGTTGTCAAAAGCTTGATTAAAGGGAGAGAGCAATTTAAAAAAAAAATCTTTAGGAAAGAAATGAAGAGTACAGGGATATGGTAACTGAAGATATCCTTTCAGTGGTCAAGTGATTCAAATCAGTGCTGCTCAGAGACCAGAACTGGAGGACTGTAGGTATCTCAGACAGTTGTCAGGCTGGAGGTATATACAGAAATAAGGAATGGGGGAGAATGATAGGATTTGAAAACAAGGATCAATTTTTTACAATCAAGATGTATCCAACTTAAGACAACTAGCACAGAAAATGACAGGTGAATGGAAACAAGTTAAGAAATAAATAACAGTTATAAGTAACAGTCTTTGGGAGGAGTGCATTTGAATAGGCGAGTAAGCAAGAGTAAGTATCATTATTGTAAGCCTTTAGAGTACACAAATCAATGACTGTGTGGCTCTTCAATTGCCTTTTCTTGGTACTCTCCATAAGTGGTCTGATGTCCTTTCTTTGATTCTTTGTAGCTTTCACCAAGTTTATATCCATCCTTCCTGCTCCATTTTGTAGACTCCTTGTGATTTTCATCTGCTTTGGGTTGATCCTCCCCAATAAGAGAACTGAGAATACAGTCAGTACATTTAGCACTGGACACAGAAGAATGTCTTCACTCAGAGGGTGGTGAATCTTTGGAGTTCATGATCACATAGCTGTAGAAGTTCAGTAATTGGATATATTCAAGGCAGAGATCAACAGATTTCTAGGTATTAGAAAAACATGAAGTGTCATGGAGAGAGTGCAAGAAATAGCATTAACACAGAAAATCAACAATTATCTAGGTGAACGGTGAAACAGACTTGAGGGAACAATTGGCCTGTTTCTGCTCTTTCTTTTAGCTTTTATTTTCTCATTATATTAATTCACAGGATTATTGTTATCACTGGCCAGGCAGCATGTCTTGCTCATCCCCAATTAGCCTGAAGAAAGTTAAGAGTGAACCATGTTGCTATGGTTTGGAGGCACATGTAGGCCTGAACAAAACAAAGGCAGTTTTCTTCCCTCAAGGACATTAGTGAACAAGATGTGTTTTCTCCTGAAAATCAACAATGTCATAGTCATTATGAGACTCTTAATTCCAAATTTTTATTGTATTCGAATTTCACCAGCTGCCATGGCAGGATTTGAACCCAAGTCTCTAGAATATTGTGTTTTCTTTTTGCAGATTTGTAGCTCAGGCTGTGGATCAAGTTGTAAGCTTGCTTGCTGAGCTGGTAGATATTTTTCTCAGACGTTTCGTCTCTATCATCAGTGAGCCTGTGGTGAAGCATTGATTTCCACTGTGCTTGCTATTTATAGAACATAGAACATAGAACATAGAAGAATACAGCGCAGTACAGGCCCTTCAGCCCTCGATGTTGCGCCGATCAAAGCCCACCTAACCTACACTAACCCACTATCCTCCATATACCTATCCAATGCCCGCTTAAATACCCATAAAGAGGGAGAGTCCACTACTGCTACTGGCAGGGCATTCCATGAACTTACGACTCGCTGAGTGAAGAACCTACCCCTAACATCAGTCCTATATCTACCCCCCCTTAATTTAAAGCTATGCCCCCTTGTAATAGCTGACTCCATACGTGGAAAAAGGTTCTCACTGTCAACCCGATCTAACCCCCTAATCATCTTGTACACCTCTATCAAATCACCCCTAAACCTTCTTTTCTCCAATGAAAACAACCCCAAGTGCCTCAGCCTTTCCTCATAGGATTTTCCTACCATACCAGGCAACATCCTGGTAAACTTCCTCTGCACCCGTTCCAGTGCCTCCACATCCTTCCTATAGTATGGCGACCAAAGCTGCACACAATATTCCAGATGCGGCCGCACCAGAGTCCTATACAACTGCAGCATGACCTCAGGACTCCGGAACTCAATTCCTCTACCAATAAAAGCCAGTACGCCATATGCCTTCTTCACTGCACTATTTACCTGGGTGGCAACTTTCAGAGATCTGTGTACATGGACACCAAGATCCCTCTGCTCTTCCACACCACCAAGTAGTCTACCATTAGCCCAGTAATCCATCTTTTTATTACTCTTACCAAAGTGAATCACTTCACACTTAGCTACATTGAACTCCATTTGCCACCTTTCTGCCCAGCTCTGCAGCTTCTCTATATCCCGCTGTAACCTGCCATATCCTTCCTCACTGTCTACAACTCCTCCGACTTTCGTATCATCCGCAAACTTGCTCACCCAACCTTCTAACCCTTCCTCCAGGTCATTTATAAAAATGACAAACAGCAATGGTCCCAAAACAGATCCTTGCGGAACACCGCTAGTGACGGCACTCCAAGATGAACCTTTGCCATCAACTACTACCCTCTGTCTTCTTCCAGAGAGCCAATTCCTAATCCAAACCTCCAACTCACCCTCAATGCCATATCTCTGTATTTTCTGCAGTAGCCTACCATGGGGGACCTTATCAAACGCCTTACTAAAATCCATATATACCACATCTACCGCTTTCCCCTCATCTACCTCCTTAGTCACCTTCTCAAAGAATTCAATAAGGTTTGTGAGGCACGACCTGCCCTTCACAAAACCATGCTGACTATCCTTGATCACATCATTCTTATCCAGATGTGCATAAATCCTATCCCTTACAATTCTCTCTAAGACTTTGCCCACAACAGAAGTGAGACTCACTGGCCTATAGTTACTAGGATTATCCCTACTCCCCTTCTTGAACAAGGGAACCACGTTTGCTAGCCTCCAGTCCTCTGGCACTACTCCTGTCTTCAAAGAGGACACAAAAATCAAGGCCAATGGCTCTGCAATCTCCTCCCTTGCTTCCCAGAGAATCCTAGGATAAATGCCATCAGGCCCAGGGGACTTATCTATTTTCACCCTTGCCAGAATTTCCAACACCTCTTCTCTACATATCTCAAAGCCATCCATTCTACTTATTCGTGCCTCAGTATTCATATCGACAACAATGTCCTGTTCCTGAGTGAATACTGACGAAAAGTATTCATTCAGCGCCTCCCCAATCTCTTCAGCCTCCACACGCAACTTCCCATTACTATCCTTGATTGGACCTATTCCTTCCCTAGTCATTCTTTTATTCCTAACATACCTATAGAAAGCCTTAGGGTTTTCCCTAATCCTACCAACTAAGGACCTTTCATGTCCCCTCCTTGCTGCTCTTAGCTCTCTCTTCAGGTCCTTCCGGGCTACCTTATAACTCTCAATTGCCCCTATTGAACCTTCATGCCTCATCTTTACAAAGGCCGCCCTCTTCCATTTAACAAGGGATTCCAACTCCTTATTAAACCACGGCTCCCTCACATGAGCCTTTCCTCCCTGCCTGATAGGTACGTACTTATCAAGGACACTCAATAGTTGCTCCTTGAACAAGTTCCACATATCAATTATGCTCTTGCCTTGGAATCTACTTTTCCAATCCACACATCCTAAGTCATGCCTCAACGCATCATAATTTCCCTGCCCCCAGCTATAACTCTTGCCCTGTAGTACACACTTATCCCTCTCCATCACTAGAGTAAAAATCACCGAATTGTGGTCACTGTCCCCAAAGTGCTCACCTACCTCTAGTTCTAATACCTGGCCTGGTTCGTTACCCAGAACCAAATCCAGTATGGCCTCACCTCTTGTTGGCTTATCTACATATTGTGTCAGGAAACTCTCCTGCACACATTGCACAAACACTGACCCATCTAACAAACTTGAGCTATAGCTTTCCCAATCAATATCAGGAAAGTTAAAGTCTCCCATAACAATCACCCTATTACTGTCACTCTTCTCCTGAATCATCTTCGCAATCCTCTCTTCAACGATTCTAGGACTATTAGGAGGCCTGTAAAAGACTCCTAACAGGGTGACTTCACCTCTCCTATTCCTAACCTCAACCCAAACTACCTCAGATGGCAAATCTTCGTCCATCTTCCTTTCCACCGCTGTAATACTATCTTTGACAAGCAAAGCCACACCCCCCCCTCTTTTGCCCCCACCTCTGACCCTACTAAAACATTTAAACCCTGGAACCTGCAACAGCCAATCCTGTCCCTGATCTAGCCACGTCTCCGTAATAGCCACAACATCGAAGTCCCAGGTACCAACCCACGCTGCGAGTTCACCTACCTTATTTCGTATACTTCTGGCATTAAAGTATACACACTTCAAGCCACTCTTCTGTTTACAGGCACCCTCCTTTAAGATTGATGCCATATTCCTAACCTCCCTACACTCCAGGTCCTGCACCCTAAAGCTACAGTCTGGGTTCCCATGCCCCTGCAGAGTTAGTTTAAACCCCCCCCAAGAGCACTAGCAAACCTCCCCCCAAGGATACTGGTGCCCCTCAGGTTCAGGTGCAGACCATCCTGTTTATAGAGGTCCCACCTTCCCCAGAAAGAACCCCAGTTATCCAAGTACCGAAATCCCTCCCTCCTGCACCATCCCTGTAGCCACGCATTTAACTCTTCTCTCTCCCTATTCCTCGACTCTCTATCACGTGGCACGGGTAACAAACCAGAGACAACAACTCTGTTCGTTCTAACTCTGAGCTTCCAACCTAGCTCCCTAAAAGCCTGTCTAACATCCACAGCACTCCTCCTACCTATGTCATTGGTGCCAATATGGACCACGACTTCAGGCTGCTCCCCCTCCCCCTTAAGGACCCGGAAAACACGATCAGAGACATCACGTACCCTTGCACCTGGGAGGCAACATACCAAACGTGAGTCTCTCTCGTTCCCACAAAACCGCCTATCTGTGCCCCGAACTATCGAGTCCCCAATTATTATTGCTCTGCTCTTCTCCACCCTTCCCTTCTGAGTAGCGGGGACAGGCTCCGTGCCAGAGGCCTGAGCCCCGTTACTTACCCCTGGTAAGTCGTCCCCCCCACAAGTATCCAAAACGGTATACTTGTTCTTGAGGGGAACGACCACAGGGGGTCCCTGCACTGGCTGCTTCCTCCCAGTCCCCCTCACTGTCACCTATCTGTCTGCCATCTTTGGAGTTACTACTTCCCTATAGCTCCGATCTATGACCCCCTCTGCCTCCCGAATGATCCGAAGTTCATCCAACTCCAGCTCCAGTTCCCCAACACGGTCTTGGAGGAGCTGGAGATGGGTGCACTTCCTGCAAGTGTAATCAGCAGGGACGTCCATGGCATCCCTCACCTCATACATGTTGCAGGAGGAACATTGCACTGCCTTCACTGCCATCCCTCTAAAGCTAACCTTTATTTTAAACAAAAAACTGGGTCTAAAGAATACAACAAGCAAAATTCGGCACTTACCTCCTTACCACAACGGATCTTATTATTAGGTTAGAGGAGGAGGGCGGGTGGGAGGCACTACCTCCGTAGTGCCTCGGGTTCTTCAGCTGCGCGCTTTTAAAGGGGAAACAAACCTACCCAGGTAAGCTTACGCTCTACCTGCTTCCGGGTCTCGGCTGCCTCTCTGGTCGTCGTCACTTCCCCCTGCTGCTCCCGCTCTTTCTGTGAAGAGAGTGAAAAAAAAACACCGCTGCCCGCTACTGGTAAGTACTTTTAAAACAAACAGTCTTACCTTAGCTGCTGCTCGCAATCAAAAATCTGTCTTGGTCTGTTGTTGTGGGTAATATCATTTCTAGTTCTGTTCTGAGAGGTTGGTGAATAGGGTCCAAATCTATATGTTTGTCAATGAGGTTCTGGTTTGAATGTTGGCCTGCTAGAATTCCTGTGCATGCCTTTGTTTAACCTGTCCCAGGATACATGTATTGTCCCAGTTGAACTGGTGTCCCTCTTTGTCTGTGTGTATGGATGCTAGTGATAGTTGGTCATGTCTTTTGGTGGCTAGTTGGTACTTATGTATCCTGGTGGCTAGTTTCCTGCATATCTGTCCAATGTAATGTTTGTTGCAGTCCTTGTAGGGTATTTTGTACATGACATTCATTATGCTGGTGGTTGGTATGGGGTCCTTTAGGTTCATCAGGAGCTGTTTCAGTGTGTAGGTAGCTTTGTGGACTACCATGATGACTAGGGGCCAAAGTAGTCTGGTCATCATCTCCCGAGATATCTTTGATGTATGGCAGGGTTAGGAACAGCAACTATGCCAACAACCAGTGGGATGAGCGTAATATATAAAATATCTTGCAAGGACTGCAACAAACATTACATTGGACAAATGGGCAGGAAACTAGCCACCAGGATACATGAGCACCAACCAGTCACCAAAAGACTTGACCAACTATCACTGGTATCCTTACACACAGATGAAGAGGGACACCACTTTGACTGGGACAATGCATCCACCCTGGGGTAGGCTAAACAAAGACATGCATGAGAATTGCTAAAGGCTTGGCATTCAAACCAGAACTCCATTAACAAGCATATCAATCTGGACCCGATTTACTAACCTCTTAGAAACAGAACCGAAAATGATATTACCTACCACAACGAACTGAGATAGATAGATAAGCAAGCGGGGTAGAACACCAACGTTTCACCAGATGCTCACTGATAATGTTACCTAGCATGGT
The DNA here is from genome assembly GCF_047496795.1 of Chiloscyllium punctatum. Classification (NCBI taxonomy): domain Eukaryota; kingdom Metazoa; phylum Chordata; class Chondrichthyes; order Orectolobiformes; family Hemiscylliidae; genus Chiloscyllium; species Chiloscyllium punctatum. The sequence goes on from NC_092739.1 coordinate 123,957,194, forward strand.
GACGTAGCATCTGAGAACAAACCTACCAGCTCAGTGAGCAAATTTATTAATGATCTAATAAGTCATCAATGATCTTAATGACTTATTAGATCATTACATCTAATAATGATCTCTAGAACATTATCTGGGGCTCTGGATTAATATTAATAATTAATAGATGATGCTAAGACACCATCACCTTTCACTTTCCTGTGACAAAGCACAACATCCTGGGACAAATGTCGGAAACTTTCATGTTTGCATACATTTTTTGCATGATAACTCCTCATCTAGAGTCCTGTCTCAAGGATGGTCATTAAAGCCCAGACAGGAGAGGGTGCTGCCCCTCCCATATGCTTGACAGAGACCTCTGCTTAAAATAACGAGGACACATGTTCTTTCAAGTTCAGTGTTTTTGTACTTGTCTTTTCAGCTGCAGGTGTTAGATGTGGTTGGCTGAATTCCATAAATAATCCAGATCCGTTAATACACGTAGTCACAGGAATGAATGGCAATTTTATGAGGTTGTGATAGCATACTCTGTCTTTAATGTAGTTTTGGAGTACATGATTATTTGTTTACACAACTTAATGGCTTTTTTAACTTAATGGAGAAGTTATTTTGCAGGTTGTCAGTCAGATTTATTACCATGTCATAGATTTAGTTTCTGTTTACACACAGGCAGCTAAAATAATTCCCATTGCTATTGCATGATTTCTGAATACTGTAGGGAGTGAATACTGGATGAGTGGTGATGAGGAAGCATGGTGGACATGGAGTGACATGTGGTAATGTGAGATGCATGGAGAACTTAAGGGAATGCATGATGACATGGGGAGTAGAGAGGAAAGTGAGTGTTGAGGTTTAGAGGGCTTTTAAGCAATATTGAAACTTGGCTGTAAAAATGGAGGTAGGCATTTTAACCTGTCCTGAAGAAGGATTATGCCCAAAATGTCGGCACTGTTGCTTCTCAGATGCTGCCTGACCTGCTGTGCTTTTTCCAGTGTCAAGCTTTATCAATTTTAAAAGCCCCACTACTTCAGCACTCACAAACTGCACTGCAAGCCCAAACCAGATCTAAATATGAAAAAAAAATCCCAGGCAAAATCACGCAAATGTGAATCAAGTGTGCAGTTCAGAAGCTGCAGAAGTGGAGAAGTTGTGTTCTTCTAACACTGCGCTATAAATGGTCCATGGAATCATTATATCACAGAGGGAAGCTATTCAGTCCATTCAATCCATGTTTCCCCTCTGTAGAGAAATCTACTCATTTCCATCCCTCTGCTTGTATCCCATTGTTGTGTCAGTTTATTTTGCTCAAATGCCCATCCAATTTGTCCTCGAAATATTTCATTGTCATCACTTCAATATCCCTTCTAGATTCTTCTACAAGTGCTAGTACATTAGTTGGTGAATAAATATGGTTCTCACTCACACATCCACTCTAGTCACAGTTTTTTAATTGTTGCTTTCGCAATTTCTTTTTGCTTTCATCAGAATGCTAGCTCCAAAATATACTTGTGCTTTACAAGCATAATAAGAAGCTTCACGTACTGATGTTGTGCAAATCCCATTGTAGATGGCGACCATTATTATGAGACTCTACTGCACATTGAAAAATATAGCGGGAATCCTTTTGTATTCTCTGTATCGTTATCTACCCACAATGACACTTGGTTCACATATCTAGGGTTCTGGAACAAAATGATTTCTTGCTTTGCTGTGTGTTTGACATCCTCCCCCTCCTAGAACCTGATTAATTCACAAGGGAGATGGGAGTGACTCAGAGGAAAATAGAATTAAGGCCAGGATGAGATCAGCCATGATTTTTTTTGAATATTGGAGTAGATTTGAAGAGCCAAATGGACTCCTAATTAATTGAGTATTGGAGTTAGGATGAGAGAAAGTGAAGACTGCAGATGCTGGAGTATCAAGGTTGAATAGTGTGGCACTGGGAAAGCATAGTAGGTCAGGCAGCATCTGAGGAGCAGGGGAGTCAATGTTTCGGGCATATCCTTCATCAGAAATGTGGGGTGGGGGAGGTGCTTGGAGAGGGGACTGAGAGATAAATAGGAGGTTGGGGTGGGATTGTTTGGAAGGTAGCTGGGAAGACGATAGGTAGATGTAGGTAGGGGGTGAGTGTGACAGGTTGGAGCAGAGAAGTGGAAAGGAAGATGGACAGGTAGGACAGGTCAAGAGGACGGTGCCGAGTTGGAAGGTTGGATCTGGGATGAGGTAGGGGGTGGGGAGATTCGGAAATTAGTGTAGTCAACGTTGCTGCCGCATGGTTGAAGGGCCCCAAGGTGGAAGATGAGACTCGGTCAGGTGACTTGGATTTGACAGTGGAGGAGGTACAAGACCTGCATGTCCTTGGAGGAGTAGGAGAGGAGTTTAAGTGGTCGGCCACAGGTTAGTGGGGCTGTTGTGTGTTTGTGTTCCAGAGATGTTCCCTGAAATTCTCTGCGAGTTGGTGTTCTGTCACCCCGATGCAGAGGAGACGACATCGAGAGCAACGGACAAAGTAGATGAGGTGGGTAGAGGTGTAGGAGAATCTCTGGCAGATCTGAAAAGATCCTTTGGGGCCTTGGATGGAGGTGAGGGGGGAGGTATGGGTGCAAGCTTTATACTTCTTGCAGCGGCAAGGGAAAGTACTGTTTGTGGAAGGTGGATGGACCTAACAGGAGAGTCATGGAGGGAATGGTCTCTGCGGAATGCTGATCATGGTGGGGAGGCAAACACATCTCTGGTAGTGGGATCTCATTATAAGTGGCAGAAATGGCAGAGGATAATGCATTGTATCTGGAGGTGAATGGGGTGAAAAGTGAAGACCAGAGGGGTTCTATCCTTGTTGCAATTGGAGGGGTAGGGGTCAAGGACAGAGGTGCGGGAAGTGGAGGAAATGAGCTGGAGGGCATTGTCGATCACATGGAAAGGGAAATGTGATCCAGGAAGTAGGAAGCCATCTGGGATGTCCTGGAATGGAATTGCTCCTCCTGGGAACAGATACGACAGAAGTAGAGGAATTGAGAATAAGAGATAGCATTTGTACCTGGGGAAGAGTGTAGTTCAGGTAGCTGTGGGAGTCAGTGGGTTTGAAATAGATGTCCATGTTGTGTTGAAAATGAAGATGGAGAGGTCCGGGAAGGGGAGGGAGGTGTCTGAGATGGTCCAGGTGAACCCAATGTCAGAGTTGAAGGTGTTTGTGAATTTGATGAACTATTCAACCTCCTCGTGGGAGCATGAAGTGGAGCCAATACAGTAATCGATGCAGTGGACGAAAAGGCGGGCGATGGTGCCAGTGTAACTATGGAAGATAGACTATTCCACATATCCTGCAAAGAGGCAGGCATAGCTGGGGCCCATGTGGGTGCCCATGACTACCCCTTTGGTCTGTAGGAAGTGGGAGGATTCGAAGGTGACGTTGTTGAGGGTGAGGACCAGTTCCGCTAATTGAATTAGTGTATCAGTGGAGGCAGACTGGTTGGGTTGGTAGGAGAGGAAGAAACGGAAAACTTAGAGCCCTTAGCCATGGGGGATAGACATGTACAGGGACTGGATGTCCATGGTGAAGATGGGGCTTTGGGGACCGGGGAAGTGAAAGTCATGGAGGAGGTGGAAGGTGTGGATGGTGTCTCGAATGTATGTGGGGAATTCCTGGATGAAGGGGGCAGGACGGTGTCGAGATATGAGAAGATGCATTGGGTGGGGTAGGAGCAGCAGGTTGTGGCTATTCAGGACGTTGGTTAAGCCACTTTTGGAATACTACATCCAGTTCTGGTCTCCACACGGGAGAGATGTGGTTAAATTTGAAAGTGTACAGAAAATATTTACAAGAATGTTGCCACCTTTGGAGTGTTTGAGCTACAGGGAGAGGCTGAATAGACTGGGGCTGTTTGCCCTGGAGCATTGGGACTGATGGGTGACCTTATAGAGGTTTATAAAATCATGAGGAGCATAGATAGGGTAAATAGACAAAGTCTTTCCAGGGTAGAGGAGTCAAAAACTAGAGGGCATAGGTTTCCGGTAGAGGGAAAAGATATACAAGGAAAAAACTTTCACCCGGAGGGTGTATGGAATGAGCTGCCAGAGGAAGTGCTAGAGACTGATACAATTACAGCTTTTAAAAGACATCTGGATGGGTATATGAATAGGAAAGGTTTAGAGGGATATGTGCCAAGTGCTGGCAAACGGGATTAGATTAATTTAGGGTATTTGGTCAGCCTGGATGAGTTGGACTGAAGGTTCTGTTTCTATACTGAACATCCCTTTGACACTTACTCTTCTCATTTTATAATCTTAATCTCTTGCTGCCCTTTTGTTTCATAAGACCTCAAGTAGTTTTTGTTTAAAGCTCATAAATATCCTCTTGTAACTGTTATTCCTTCCTCTCTCGGCCCATGTTGAGGTACAAAAGCCAATTTCCTCACTCAAAGTTATCATTTTTCACAAGTCAACAGGCTTTTAGTAACTCGGTGAGGAGCAGAAGGGGGAAATCACATCACCACACATCAAAATCCCACCTATCATCTGCAAACATACTCATCATTGAGGAGACCGTGATGAGGAGCAGCACAGCAGAGTTGTCCTCATCCAATTTTGATCCCTGTTCTTGTAAATGCTAACAAAAGGTACTGAGTGAAGGTGAAGATTTGTAATCCCATTGAGGTCTTGATGTTCTCTGTTCTCAGGGAAATTCGACCTCCTCCCCAATCACAATGTGTAATTCTGCCCTTGCACTAGTAATGTAGCCAGGCTCCTGAATACTTGGGACGGAGGAATCAGAATAATATCCCCCTACACTGTATGTTGTTCCCAAATGCAGTCAATATGATGGCCATCATTTTTTGAACCTGTTCTGCCAGTCCAGGTATTAAGGGAAAGAATGGGCGCATTTCCTATGGTTGCTTGTGCATTAAATTTAGTGAGCGAGTGGCATGAGTTTGAAAAATCAGCCCTTATATGCTTACCTTGTGGTTTGAATTTTCTTGGCTGCATTTCAAAGAGTAAAACTGCAGATATTTCAATTTATTTTTGGAAAGATGCCATTTTGTTTCAGAAAACGTTTAGTACAAGTATCATTTATGCATGCACCTAAATTAGAATCTGACAGCTCCCTAATTTAGTCATAAATACTTCAAGATTTTGGATGCAGTGAAGAATGTTGCTCAGCTTTAACTGTTGACTGCTTCAAAACATTATCAATTCCTACACAGCTCAGTAATCCTTTAGGAGTTCCAATAATATTTCTACAGCAAAACAACAACACAGTAATGACTTTGTTTTACTTACACACCAAAAAAAAGGTTACTTATCTCTAGCCATGTCCCAATAAAGTAAATCTGTAAGTATTTCTAAATAAACATAACTTCTGATATGTTGTGCATGAACTCAATAGATGTCCAAATCCTCTATATTTGACAATAAAGGAACATGGATCAGACCATACCCCCTGCAGTTATACCAAGGGGTTAGCTTAGACCCTGACTTTAACCTGAGTTAAAGACAAGTGTAAAGTGCTGTGTTCCAGATGTAATTTGATTGGTCACATTACTCGGCTTCAAGCAAAACAAATTTATTCTTCTCCCAATTAAAATACAACAAAAGAAAGAAGATTTGGTATAACTTTAACTCTGTTGTAAAACTTAACAGAATATTAGATTATCTAACTACCAAACAGCAACTGTTCCAATAAAATAGCATTCTATAAATAAACTGTTGGCAAAGGCAAAGCCAGAAAACAGATGGCCTCACATGTGATTCTGGCAGCAGGAAGAGAACCGAAGCTTTTTGCTGTAACGGAGAGAAAGATGGAGCAGCTTCAAAAACCCTGGTTTGGTGGGGGTCTGACTACACCCAGTGATGCTGCTTCTATTGTTCTAATTTCTCAAAAAAAAAATCCCAAAGCTTCACAAGCTGTTTACTTTATTAGATTGAAGGAGACAGCTCTTAACCTAAGGCTCAAGCTTCTCTTAAAAAAAAGGACAGGACAAAATACACCTCTTAAAGTCATAGTATTATCACAATAGCCATACATCATTGGTTTCTGTTAAAATAGGATATGCAAGAACGAAGTCCAGCATGCACAAATATTTCCAAACTTATCTTTCTCTCTTACTCTCTTAGAAGCATTGAACTTGGCTGGTGTAAACTTCCACAGGTACCAGTCATTCTCCCGTTCTTTGCTCATATGCCCACTTTCGATGGGGGACGGGGGCTTTCTCTGAATGAAGCTGTCATTGCATGTCATTTACTAATGCAGATTGTAGCACAGTTGCCTCAGCCGTTTGATGGGGAGCATTCAGCTGAGCAATCGTCACCCATTACGTTGAGAAAACTAACCACTAAGTGGGAACTATAATAGAGTGAAACAAAGAATTTCCAGACATGTTCAGAGCTAAAATTTGAGATGATTTGAATAATATTAATCATTGATAACAATTTTCCTCCAGCTCACCTGCTGCCTAATTAACCAAATGGCAACTAGATTGAAACAAAAAAAATCCTTGAAATGGGTTTTAACAGAGTTGATATGAAAGGATGTTTCTTGTTGTGGGAGAATCTAGAACCAGAAGTCACTGTTTAATCATCAGTTGAAACAGAGATTAGATGATTTTGTTTTCTCTCACAGAAGGTCATGAATGTGGTGGATAGATTCTTTAAAGCAAGGGGGTGAAAGGTTATCAAAGATAGGCAGAAATGCTGATTTGAGGGTGCACTCAGATCAACCATAATTTTATAGAATGGCGGATCAGGCTGAAAAAACTGAATGGCCTATTCTGTCTTAATTCATATGTAAGACTAGAATCTAAAAAGTTTTAAGTGAAATATTTTTGGTAGATTTTATTTAATTCATTCACAGAATTTGAGCATTGTGGTCATTTAGTGATCATCTCTAAATATTTAGATTCTCTGTTGTTAAAGATGGTAATTGCCTGGCAGTTATGACAGGTGATTTCTTTTTATGGATATAGAATCCCTATAGAGTGGAAACAGGCCCTTCGGCCTAAAAGGTCCACACCAACCCTCCAAAGAGTAACCTACCCAGACCCAATCCCCCACTACTTGACAGTTACCTCTGACTAATGCACCTAACCCACACATCCCTGAACACTATGGGCAATTTACCTAACCTGAACATCATTGGATTGTGGGAGGAAACCGGAGCGCCCAGAGGAAACCCACGCAGACACTAGAAGAATGTGCAAACTCCACACGGACAGTCTCCCAAGGGTGGAACCGATCCTAAGCCCCTCATACTGTCAGGCAGCTGTGCAAACCACTGAGCCAACATGCCACTCCATAATATCAATCACTGAATAGTCCAAGCTTAAACGTTATCCAGGTCTTGCTGCATTTTGGATTAAAAAAGAACTGCTTTATTATTTGAGGAACAAAAAAAGTGACCCCTCCTCAGAACTTGACCCCGAAATTCTGATCTCTCTCCACAGATGCTGCCAGATCTACTGAACTTTTCCAGCAATTTTTGTTTTTGTTTCTGATTTATGGCATCTGCAGTTCTTTCAGTTTTGATTTGTTATTTGAGGCTTTGCTGATGAAAATTGGCTTTGAAGGCACCTTGCCAGAAACATGCAATGTTGATCTGGTTAACTAGTAGGTAATCAATAATATCACTATACCCAAAGGATCTGGACAGTTAATGAAGTGGTTACAATGATGTTCGGAAGGTTTAACAGGAGGTGATGCTTGGCTCACCTTGTACATTGTTAGTAGTACTCAGGAATCAATAAGCTGTTGTTCAGGGAGTATGATGGGTGGGCAAGCAGCCAGGAGAATATGAGAATAATTGACAGGTAGGAGGTAACAAAAGCACACTTAGAAGTTTCAGAAGTGATGAGCTGTGGCAGGGACACATGCTGATATTGTCATTGACAATAAAGTCCTCACTCAGATGAGATCACACTGGACACACTTCAGCACTTCTTGGAGTGAGCAGCCAAATGTAAAACCACAGGACTTGTATCAGCTGTCTTTATATCTTGTATCCCTTCACAATTACTGTCACATGGTATACACATAACCACAAAAGTGTCACAGACAATAAAATTCAAGGCAAGCTCTGTTGGAAGCTGTCTCCAGCAGGCAATATTCCAATGCCAAATCCTGTGAACTTATTAATACTGCTTGCAAGTTATCTGTGATATAAAATCATTTCATCTGGAAACTGATAGTGCAAAATGCAACAGTATAGCAAGTTATTAAACAGTTTTACATCTTATGGCTTATTTCCATTGGAGACTGCTGTGTCATATCATTTGTTTTAAGTTATCACACTGTCGAAAACCTCTTCCTGATGTCTGGACTGTATCTGTACTTAATTTCTGGAATCTTTCAGAATCTATGGTCAGAGTCTAGTTCAGTGCATGATCCAGTTCTATGGGGTACTGTAATACAGGCATTTACCTGACCTTGTTGTAACAAGGCAAATCATTTTATGTTTCAGTGGTGTTTTAATGGTGAGTGTGTGACAGTTGGAAACCGTCCAGAAGCTGTGAATGGAGATTGGAGTACATGGGGTTCCTGGTCACATTGTACCCGTACGTGTGGAGCAGGAGTTCAAGCAGCAGAGAGGCATTGTAGCAATCCAGTGTGAGTACATGATATAATTGGGAGACCGAATAATTAACCATGCATACTGTTTCATTTGATCAGTTTCTGAGAAAAAAATTAAAGTTGAGCTGGAGAATGGATTGCACATAAAATAAAACACAACTGTTTGCAAATTTGTTTTTGCTCATTTTTTTTGCCCTGACACTGATGGCCAGCTGCAAGCGTGTCTCAGAAATCACAGACCCTGAGGCTCAACAAAAATTGGATTTCAGGCACATCTTCAAAATGCTCCCAGGGTGGCCACGAGAAGCTTGCCAGCTTGACCAGGATGAATTTGTGTTCAATACCTCTGTTGGATTGACTGTATGGTTTGGGGCTGGTGGGAGGGGTGTGAAGTTAATTATGGGCTTGCAGCAGCTTGGAGTCAAAGCGCTGCCCCTCTCCGTTCCATTTGAAAGTAAGTTTAACAGAAAAATAGCTACTTCAAGGCCCAGGAACCAGGAAACTGAGCTCAACAATCATCAAATTTACTGAAAGATCCTCAAAGAAAGAATGAGGACATCATTAACATTTTCAGATGTCAATGCTGAATACAATTAAATAACCTTTGAGGCTAATATGGCAGCAGGCATATCTTAGGGATCACTGGGGCTCTGGTCAGACCTTCATGATGTTCGTCATTATAGCTTCTATTTTCCACAGAATGGAAGAATAACCCATTGACAAACTATTTCTCATTCAACAGAGCTGCACAAGCCAATAGTGCGCACATTGATTTTCAGGGAAGTCCTAAGGGTCCTGTTGGCTGTATGCTGTAATTGAAAGTTTAATGAGAGTGTGCAGATAGTTAGCCTGAAATTTGAATGTACTAGTTTTACTGCATCATATTCTGACCATAATTTCACTGCCCATAATATGCTGGGTGATATCTAAAATGACAGCAGCAGCAGTGCATGAAGTGTGACTTCTCATATTGTATTTGCACTAACTTGGCTGAAATACCTGTGAGAATGATTCAACCTCCTTCCTCACCTCTCCAACTCTGACAAAAGGAACTTGCAAGGGTAAATTGGGTTTCAGTGTGACTCCTTGATCAGTCATCTGTGGATGAGGGGCCTTGCGAGAAGCCAGTGCTAGACTTGCTTTTCAGGTTTGCATGGTGAGTCCACCACTGGGCAGATAGCATTGGTTACACGATGGGGCTCTTAAATAGGTGTAAGCTGAGTAGACGTGGAAATATGGCATGGTCTCTACCCACCAATGGTATTACCCCTTGACCTGTCACCAAACTCCCACATGAAAAGTCATTAAATTTTGTTCTATGTCGGAAATGTTTCTAATTCACTAAGGACGTGCTTACTGAATGTTGCAACATCATTGCAACTTCAAAGCAGGTCAAAGCATACAAGGCAATTCTATGGCCTTTATTACATCAGTTAACCTATTCAAACTCACACCCTGTACTTTGACTTTTATGTTATTACTACTGCTATAGATAGTCAATTCTATGGCACTATTGAAGGTTTTACCCCATTATATGAATGTTTTCTAATCTTAGAATAACTTCTGGACTTGCTATCAATTCTTGCACTTTTTTTCTCTCAACTCTTTCACCCCATTCTGCTAGGCTATGTACTTTTCTTCAGAGCCATCAGCCTGAGAATCTAATACATGATTAACTTATTTACAGCTTTTATCTGCATGTTGCAAAAATGATATATCCCTCTGAGTGAATTAAATGCTTGAGAAGTATATATAATCTGAGAACTCCCTTTGGGGAATGGCCTGTAGATATGAAGCTCTGCCTTTATCCTGATCACTTATATTGCCACAATCTAATATTGCCTCGATCTAATATATCCTGTTCCTAAGCACCCTTGTTACAAATGGTGTCATGGTGGTGATGTCACTGGAATAAAACAGTCCCTGTTGACTAGCAAACCAGAAATCTACAGTCTTGGGTTCAAATCCCACCATGGCAGCTGGTGGAGTTAGATTAAATGAGTTTTGATAAGATTTGTAGTTCAGTTTGAGGTTCTGGATGTAAGTTTTCTCGCTGAGCTGGAAGGCTCATTTTCAGACGTTTTGTCACCATACTAAGTAACCTCTTCAGTGAGCCTCCAGATGAAGCACTGCTGATGAGTCCTACTTTTTATTTATATGTTTGGGTTTCTTTGTCATTTCCTGTGATGATATCATTTCTATTCTTTTTCTCAGGTGGTGGTGGTAAATGGGATTCAAATCAATGTGTTTGTTAATAGAGTTCCGGTTGGAATGCCATGCTTCTAGGAATTCTCATGCCTGTCTCTATTTGGCTTGTTCTGGGATGGATCTGTTATCCCAGTTGAAGTGCTTTCCTTCCTTATCTGTACGTAAGGATATTAGTGAGAGAGGGTCATGTCATTTTGTGGCTAGCTGATGTTCATGTATCTTGGTGGCTAGTTTTCTGCCTGTTTTTCCAGCGTAGTTTTTGTTACAGTTCTTGCATGGTATTTTGTAAATTACATTAGTTTTGCTTGTTGTCTGTATAGGGTCTTTCATGTTCATTAGCTGCTGTTTTGGTGTGTTGGTGGGTTTGTGGGCTGCCATGATGCCAAGGGGTCTGAGTAGTCTGGCAGTTATTTCCGAGATGTCTTTGATATAGGGGAGAGTGACTAGGGTTTCTGCTCTTTGTCTGCTTGTTTGGGTTTGCTGCTGGGAAATTGGTGGACTGTTTTCATTGGGTTACCCACTCTTTTTGAATACACTGTATAGGTGATTTTCCTCTGCTCTGCATAGTTCCTCTGCGCTGCAGTGTGTGGTGGCTCATTGAAATAATGTTCTGATACAGCTTCATTTGTGGATGTTGGGATGATTGTTTCTCACAGTTCAATATTTGGTCCATACGTGTTGCTTTCCCATCAATACCGGTTTGAAGTTCCCCATTTGCTGTTTGCTCTACTGTGACATCTAGGAATGGTTAGATTAAATTAATAAATTTGAAATTAAAAGCTTGCCTCAATAACTGTGATCCTTTAAATTTGTGCCAGAGCCTTGCTACCTCAACCTTAAGTAAGCTTCCTTCTTCCTCTTGAATGAGAAGCTCCTCTTCTCTTGTCATCCAAGAATCCTTCACTGCTAGACTGGTGTGTGGCAAGTGGTCAGGGAAATAACATGAGGGCAATATTGACTTGACCTCATTCACACTGTTATCATACCAGATCACTATTAGCGATAACAATCTGATACATAGAGTCATAAAGTCATGGTCATAGAGTCAAAAAGATGTACAGCATGGAAACAGGCCCTCTTACCTTAAACCTATGCCCTCTAACATAGAACATAGAACAGTACAGGTTCTTCAGTCCTCGATGTTGTGCTGACCTTTTATACTCCACTGTGATCAGACTAACCTACATATCCTTCATTGTACAACCTACATATCCTTCATTGTACTATCTTCCTTGTGCCTATCTAAGAGTCGCTTAAATGTCCTTAATGTATCTCGGACTCAATTATCACTACTGGAAGTGCATTCCATGCATCCACCACTCTGTATACAGAACTGACCTCTGACATATCTCCTAAACCTTCCTTCAATCACCTTAAATTTTGGCCCCTCATTATAGACATTTCTGACATGGGAAAAAGTCTCTAGTTTTGGGCTCTCCTACCAAGGGGTAAAGAACTTGACTATTCACCCTGTCCGTGCCCTTAATGATTTTATAGAATTCTATAAGATTAGTCCTCAGCCTCCTATGCTTCAGTGCTGACCTCTTCAGTCTCCCCTTATTGCTCAAGCCCTTCAATCCTGGCAATATACTTTTAAATCTTTTCTCAACCCTTTAATTTAACAATATCTCTCCTGTGCCAGTATGGAATGCAGTATTCCAAAAGTGGCCTAGCCAATGTCCTGTACAGCTGTAATATGACCTCCTAATTCCTATACTCAACTGACCAATAAAAGCAAGCATACCGAATGCCTTCTTCACTACCCTATATATCTGTGACTCCACTTTCAAGGAACTATGAACCTGCACTCCAAGATCTCGTTCTTCAGTAACACTCCCCTGGACCTTAAGACCTTTGTGCATTAAGATTACACAAAAATTATAATTTTGATTTTATTTTTACAAGGAAAGAATAACACCATTTTTTACTTCGTATTCACTTTGAGGGGTCTTAACTCATGTCCAAGTGGCCACTTCATTTCTTCACTGACCATTTGTTTGGAGTCTGAGAACACTGGGGACAAACACAGCCCATTGATTTCCATGTGCTTCTCACTGTTTTCTAACACATTGACTACATTTTAGTGAAGGTGTTGAATACCATGGAATCTAGTAGTGAAGGAAGTGAATTGGATCTGTTTTGCACACTTTTATAAACAAGTGTGTAGATAACCATGACAAATGCATAACTCCTCATCTAACCAGTCTAATTTCAATCTGTTTCTATTTGTCAGAACACAAGTGAATCTTTATTTCATGTTCCCCCACCTGTCCCTCACTAAATATTATTAATATACCATTACCATGGCCTGGCATCAGCACAGGGGGGAAGATGAACGTTGCTCCATTCTGAGGGAGGACAGCAAGGTTTGTGCTGCACAGGAACTACTGTCATTCTCCAAGTGAGTGTGATAATGTTTCTCATAATCTATTGGAGAACAAATTGCTGGACAACAGTGTGATCCTGCAAGTGCTGTATCAGCAGCTGATGACCACACTTTAACCTTATGTGGCTGCAAACTGAGGTTGCACGAAAATCTTCTGAGAACTTGCAGCAAGCGATTCCAAGCAGCAAGCTGCACTCCAAGATCTCTTTGTTCAGCAACACTCCCTGGGACCTTACCATTAAGTGTATAAGTCCTGCTAAGATTTGCTTTCCCAAAATGTAGCATCTCACATTTATCAAAATTAAACTCCATCTGTCACTCCTCAACCCATTGACCTATCTGATTAGGATCCTGTTGTAATCTGAGGTAACCTTCTTCGCTGTCAACTACACCTCCACTTTTGGTGTCATCTGCAAACCTCCTATGTTCATATATAAATCATTTATATAAATGACAAAAAGTAGTGGACCCAGCACCAATCCTTGTTGGCACTCCACTGGTCACAGGCCTCCAGGCTGAAAAACAACCCTCCACCTTTGTCTTCTACCTTTGAGCCAGTTCTGTATCCAAATGGCTAGTTCTCCCTGTATTCCATGAGATCTGCCCTTGCTAACCAGTCTCCCATGGGGAACCTTGTTGAACGCCTTACTGAAGTCCATATAGATCACATCCACCGCTCTGCCTTCATCAATCCTCTTTGTTACTTTTTCAAAAAACTCATCAGAAACATATCAGAACCTCTGACTTTATGACCCCTCTGAAAAAAAAGGACAGATTGACTTTGTTAAAGGAGCAGCATCATCACAGTCTGTTTTGGGTGCTATGGAGACATCTTCCTGGGTGAGTGTGGGTCTTGTTCAGCTGAGGTTGTCTTGTCTAATCTACCCAGGAACTGGGGCATGGTCAGTTCTGGGGATTTGATCATTCACGGTTAGGGTGCACTTCATAGAGTCCTGGAGGAAGCAGCCAACTCATACCTGGGTATGTGCTTCATTGTACTGGGACACTGAGGGAGTGAAAGGAGGCAATTCTAGTTGGAAAGGCACAGCTTCATAAACAATAGGGAGGGATGAGGAGTTCTGGAATGAAGGTTCTGCCAGGTCACAATCACTCTGGCCTCAACATGGGAAAGACATAGGGACATCAAAGGTATAGGAATGCCAAAAGTTAAGGGCTCTGAGAGTAAAAGGGCACATTACTGTAATAAAAGGAAGCTCAATGGAAATGTGTGAGGCTGAAATTTCATAGCAGGGTCGCAGGGACAACAAAACCTGTATCACAGGAAGGATCTGTGCGGCACAGCATGGTGAAGCTGGCTGGATTGTTTGACAGTTGATGTCAGCCTGCCCCACATGAATGGTTAAACTCTTCTCCAACTAATTATATATTTTTTCCCCATAAAGAGTGAGGAGCCTAAAGATTTCCACACCCCTTCCAGTCTTGAACCTCTTGCCTGGTTCTGGGCCAGTTTTTCCTGCAATAAGACAAAGGAAGGGGTAAAGTTTGATGGGAATGGATGGAGGAGCTGATGGTGGTGATTAGTGAGCAGCAGAGGGAGTGAATTATCCCCAGTGAGTGAGTTGGAAGTTCAGAGGGCAGGAAATGTCAGGAATTTAAGCGGATGAGGTGAGTGAGAGCCATTGAGTTGGTTTGACGCATGCAAAAGTTCCTGAGATTCATTAAAAATGTTTGTGTAGTAGCAGAGTTAAAGTGAGTGGAGGCTCTGAGAATGTGAAGTGGGAGAGAAAATGGTATCATTTATACATGGGCAAGTGTATAAGGTAATTAATCTTCTTATAAGTTTCTGGACTCCCACTGCATGTGGGCGTAGCATTGATTTAGGCTCCACTTGGACTAGGCTAGCGGAATCTGGTGACTGTCCAATAAAAAAAGTACAGTCCTTCTCTCCAACCATTCCACCAGCTCCGTCTGTGAAGCGCATGTGAGCTTGCCTTTCTGTGCCGTAATGGTGAACCACCATGGACTTCTGGTCAGTTCCTGGTATACAGCAGCTGAAGTGGTGTGAAGCTGGATTGTAACTATGAAGCCAGAGGCATGAACACCAGAAGGTTTTTGCATTGGCAAGTGTTTCCACTTCTCACGATGTACAGTTTAGTGAGAAGGGCATCAAAGTGTTTGTTTGCAAAATTAATGAGGTAAAAAGCACAGGATTAAGTGATAAAAGTCACTTTGAGCCATGTCAGACTGGGCACCATGAATCTCACCCTGATAAAACACTTTAATGCAAAATGGGAACAGTCTGTCCTTGGTCCAGGGGAAGCAATGGTCTAGTGGTATTATTACTAGGCTATTAATCCAGGCAATTTGCTAATGTCTGGGGACCTAGGTTCAAAGTTCATCACGGCAGATGGTGGGATTTGAATTCAATAAAAAGTCTGGATTTAATGGTCTAATAATGAATCCTTTTTTGATTGTCCAGAAAATCCTATCTGGTTCACTGATATGCTTCAGGGAAGAAATTCTGCCATCCTTATCTGGTGTAGCCTACATGTGACTCCAGACCCACAATAATGTAGTTGACTCCGAACTGCCCTCTGAGCAATTAGGGATCAGCAATAAATGTTGGCCTAGCCAAAAATGTTGACATTCAGTGAGTGAATAAAAAAAAATCTATAATGAGCAGAAAGTTGTTATGAATGCTTTACCTGACACTTGATGTAAATTAGAAAACAGACAAGTTTATTGTTAAATGTCTTGTGAGTACTTTAAAAAATGGTTCTTAATCCAAGGTACTTTCTTTAGTGACAGAAAGATAATGTTAGCTGTGCAAGTATAGAGTTTGTTGCATATAATGCTAAATCTTAGTGTCTGGAGGGCTGCTATTGGGAAAGTGAGTGTTTATTCAGGTCACCTTTCTTCTGTCTAGTCCAAGATTTGGTGGGAAATACTGTACTGGAAAACGCAAAAGATATCGTATTTGTAATGTCAAGCCATGTCTGCAGGAGACACCTACATTCCGTCAGATGCAATGCAGCGAGTTCAACACGGTTCTTTACAAAAATGAACTTTATTCATGGGTTCCGGTCTATCGTATTGGTATGTAGTTTATTTGAATTAAATATTTCATTAAGTTGCCCAAAGATGTGAAATAAAAGGGTAGATTTAATGAATTCTTGCTTTAATCTTTAACTGGCACATTGAGGTAAAAACAATGACTACAGATGCTGGAAACCAGATTCTGGATTAGTGGTGCTGGAAAAGCACAGTTCAGGCAGCATCCGAGGAGCAGGAAAATCGACATTTCGGGCAAAAGCCCTTCATCAGGAATACAGGATGAAGGGCTTTTGCCCGAAATGTCGATTTTACTGCTCCTCGGATGCTGCCTGAACTGCTGTGCTTTTCCAGCACCACTAATCCAGAATCTGGTTTCCAGCATCTGTAGTCATTGTTTTTACCTAGTTGATTTTAACCCGACTGTGAATCTCTTACAAGGATGCCTGCCTTGAAGAAGTTTTCCTCCTCTCTCTACAAGAATCTCAGGGAGTTCCTCTCTCACTGGCATATTGAGGCCAATTCTGTTGAGCTTGGCACCTTTCAGTTGAAATTATCTGTCTTGGCACAGCTGGGGGAGAGGGAGGGCAAGGGTGGTTGTGGGTGACACTTGTTGGTTTGTAAGACTCAGTGCAGTAGCATATAGGTTGAGATCAAAGGATCAGTTATTTACTGTTCCTCCCATTTTAGTTATTGTTGATGTAGTTAGTGAGCTGAAGTAGCATTGGACTAAAGCATGTGAGCACTGATAGATGTTCCAACTAATGCCTTTCAAATCTGGAGGGGTAAAGTAGACAATAATTACTCTTCTGTCCAAAACACCAACTTCTGTTTTAACCAAGGCAGCCCAAGGACTAGGTAGCCAAAGCTGCTGCAGGAGGTGAGACCATTTCCAAAAAGTTCATGAGGCTGATAGCCTCAATTCACCTGCAGTTTAGATCAGAGTGGTGCTGGAAAAGCACAGCAGGTCAGGCAGCATCTGAGGAGCAGGAAGATTGACATTTCGGGCAAAAGCCCTTCATCAATTCACCTGTAGTTGGCTGGGTTTTCTTGGCCTTGGTCATGCCCCGATCTTCTTATGGAGAGGATAGATGTGGGGAGAAGTTAACTAAATATTATTAAGTGTCTCAACAGCACCACACCAGGAGTACTTCCTCCTGGCCCCTTCAATGCCAAGAGCACATTTACAAAGAAAGAAACTATCAGTAGCTGAGGGATGACAAATGAGAAAAAATAATTTGGCCAGTACTTTACCCACTGCTTGTTATTTGTCCTTTACAAATGTTCAGGTCAGGAATTTAAATGTTCACTTTCTTCTTAATAAATGATTACTAACACACTGTCCATCTTTAAGCTAATCCCTGTGAACTGCATTGCCGGCCTGTTGGTGAACAGTTCGCTGAGAAGATGCTCGATGCAGTGATTGATGGAACATCGTGCACTGAGGCTGCAAACAGCAGGGACGTCTGCATCAATGGCATATGTAAGGTAGAGTTGGGTATGTTTCCTTTGAATAAAGTCAAGCTTTTGGTTGTCCTCCTTAGCTATGTGAAGTGAAAATCTTATGGTAATATGTTATTAACTATTTCCATGTTACTTGTAATGTTCAAAGTTTGATCCATTTGTTTTCTAATGAAATGGGAATGGAAGGCAAATATTAAAAGAAACATTAGTTAGCTGTCAATGAATTTAATATTAAGTTTCTTTGTATTGTATAGCTAAATGGTCTTATACCTTTTATAAGAAATGGCATTCTGCATCCTGTTTTGAATGCTTTAATGGTCTTTCCTGAGAATTAGGCTTCAATGTTAAGCCAAGTTGAGAGACAAACTGTGTACTGTGGCTGGGAGAAATCACAGTTTGATATTAAGCCCTCAACAGTAGGTGTAATGTTTCCTCTTATGAGGTGGTGAGAAGGGAAAATAATGAGGCGAGTTGGAAGAGAAACTACATCTCTTCTCACTACCTCAACAATCAGGGCGCTAGGCAAGTCAGTCCATTTGGAATTTTCATGTTCACCAGAGATGAAGGTCTTTAAGTTGTCAATTGATGGCAATGTAAAGGTCCCAGTTGCACTTCCTCAAGCAAACTCCCTTCCCTGGTGGGCAAGAAAAGTGACGAGAATCCCAACAGGGAACTCATAGCAAATTTAGCTGCCAGTTTATGGAAAACATGTTGGGCTTGTTGAAACAAGGGGAACAAATCCTCAAAACTACTTACATACACAGCAGCTTCTTTCACAGCTAGTGATGTGGAGGGCTGGAGACGTGTTAAGGAAGACAATGGCTGAGTGATAATATTGCTGGACTGTTTACCTAGAGACCCAGCTAATGTTCTGGGGACCCAGGTTTGAATCCTACCATGGAAGATGGTGGAATTTGAATTCAATAAATATGTGAAATTAAGAGTCTAATGATGACCATGAATCTATTGCCGATTGTTAGAAAAACCCATCTGGTGCACTATTGTCTTTTAGGGAAGGAAATTGCTTTCCTTATCTGATTTGGACTACATGATTCCAAATCCACAGCAATGTGACTGACTCTTAACAGCTTTCTGGGTAATTAGGTGGGCAATAAATGTTGCCAAACCAGTGACACCCTTGTCCTCTGAATAAATAAAGAAAAAAAGATAATGTGGTTTGAATTCTGAATTTTTATTTAATGTGTTTAAATCAAGTGCATGTAGGAACCTGTAATAAAATGCAAAATGAAGCCATTGAAACTGGTAAATGGCATATCTTGCCTACTTGGCTTGAATACTCAAAATAGAGTTTCATTATGATAAGTGAATCATTTCCGAATATTACTCTTCATTCATCACTGGGAATTTGAGGGATTGGGATACTGGCCGTGAAAGGGAGACATAAAGTAAATGTGATGTATTACTCTGTAGTTATTAAGTCACAGAGATGTATAGCATGAAAACAGACCCTTTGATCCAACTGGTCCATGCTGACCAGATATCCTAAACCAATCGAATCCTATTTGCTTTCACTTGGCCCATATCCCTCTAAACCTCTATTCATATACCCATCCAGATGCCTTATAAATGTTGTAATTGTACCAACCTGCACCACTTCCTCTGGCAGCTCATGCCGTACACACCACCCTCTGCGTGAAAACGTGACCCCATTTGTCCCTTTTAAATCTTGCTTCCTTACCCTAAACTTATGCCCTCTAGTTCAGACTCCCTCATCCCAGAGAAGAAAATCTTGTCTATTTACCCTAACTATGCCCCTCATGATTTTATAAGCCTCTATACGTGCTTCAACAACATTCAAGAAGCTTAACATTATTCAGGACAAAGTAGTCTGCTGATTAGCATCCCATCCATAAATTATCATCCTCTCTATCACCAATATACAGTAGCTGCAGTGTATACTATGAGACCAGAAGGGATAGGAGTAAATGGAGGCCATTCAGCCTATTGAGTTTCCTCTGCCATTCAGTGTGATCATGGCTGATCTGATAATCCTCCACTCCACTTTCCTCCCTTTTCCCTATAATCCTTGATTCACTTACTGATTAAAAGTCTGACTGTGTCAGACTCGAATATACCTAATAGAAGTTGCACTGCAGAAATTCATCATGGATCTATAGACGGCACCTTCTAAACCCATGGCCACTACCATATGTAAGGACATGGACAACATGGGGACATCACTATCTCCAATTTCCCCTTCAAGCCAGCTACATAACACTGCCATTTTTTCAGTGTCACTGCATCAAAATCCTGCAACTCCCTCCAAATAGCATTGTTACTGTATCTATACAAAATGGATTTAAGCAGTTCAAAAATGCAGCTCATCGCCATTCTTTCAAAGATAAATAGGGATTAGTAATAAATGCTGGCCCAGTTAGTGAAGATCATATCCCATGGATGAATAAATCTACCTCACCTTATCTCAATCTCCTATCCTGAGGTCTGTTCTGTCCTGATTTCTGACCTGTCCTGCTGAAACCCCGTTTACCTTTCTCTCCCTTTGGTCCTGATGTAGAATGTCACCCTGGTCATGATGTCATCTCTCTCGTGTCTCAATTGTTGGTTTCTCCTATCCCAAGTCACAATGTTTTCCCCATTCTCATTACAGTTATAGGAATCTGTTCCCAACATTCATTAAGTGCACTCTCCTATCGCTGTTTTTTTTCCTTCCAGCTGTAAGTTTGACAAACTGCTGGGCAAGAAAGATTTTGATCATCCCTGGTGTTAAATTTGAACTCAAAACTGTGAAATATCTTTCTTTGGTCTTTTAGAAGTTCCTTAATTCTTCAATATTTTGAAGTTTGGTGATTTAACACCACTTCTTGGTGAATCAAACAGTATGAAACAGTGCAGTCTTGTATTTTCAGTTTGTTTTCTCAATTTTCTTCTTAAAAAGGGAGTGGAAAACTCACTTAGCTTTGTAGCTGGCTGTAACTTTTATGTTTTCTCTATACAACTTTAGAAAATGAGACAGTTTTAGCTTCCTTCATTCTGTTTTGAAGAAAGGGCTGAAATCTCATAAAACTTAAAATTAAAGAGTTGCCTGGCAGAAAATTTAGAAAGATAAACATTTTTTTTGTGTGTGCAGAAAGCACTAACGTGCCCAGTAAAATACCATGAACAAATTGGACAAAAGCAGTTTAATAGTCCCCAGGAAACTAATTACTATGTGTGCCTGATTAACGTCTTGGAGAAACTTGTGGTTTTTCATCTTCTCTAGACAAATTATCAGCAGCAACATACTAATAGGGTTTGTGCTTGGTTAAACTGTAAAATCTGCTATGTAAGTGTTGAAACACAAATCTCTGTACGAATAAATCACCAAGCTAAGAGTATTGAAGTCTAGACAAACATTTAATCATTTGTGGTTTCTTGGATTGATATGACTTTAAAATTGAAATTAAAAATTCAAATAGTCTTACTTTGCTGTCTGTCAAACACCTGATCAAATGGTTTCTCTGAGAGGCCATTTGGTGATGATACGTTTGGGGGTTGGTTAGTTCTGATTCTGGACAGCTGGTTTGCTAGTGAGCCTGGGTTCAATTCCGATACTGACTGAGATCACTGTGAAGGCTTTGGCTTCTCAACCTCTCCCCTTCCCTGATCCATGGTTACCCTCCAGTTAAACTCATTACCAGAGGTCTCTCTTCAATGTGAGAACAGCCTGTGGTTTACTGGGAGTGTGGCATATATACACAACTGTCCTTAGTTTTACCTCAATATCTGTGCCGTTGCTGGCTACAGTGGGGGCAGCTTTAGAAGTTCTCCAATTACCCATAGCATCTTCGGTGAGGCAGGAATAAAAGAAATATAGGGGCAGGATGCTTACAGAGTCATAAGGTGCACAGCACAGAAACAGACACTTTGGTTCAACTTGTCCATGCTAACCTAATATAGTCTCATTTAACAGCATTTGGCCCACATCCCTCAAAACCCTTCCTATTCATGTACTCATCCAGATGCCTTTTAAATGTTGTAATTGTACTAGACTTCACCACTTCCTCTGACAGCTGATTCCCTCACTCCATACACACCACCATCTGCGTGAAAAGATTGTCCCTTAGGTCCTTTTATATCTTTCCCCTCTCACCTTAAACCTATATCCTGTTGTTTCGGACTCTCCTACCCTGGGCAAAAGACCTTGGCTATTCAATCTATCCATGTACCTCATGATTTTAAAAACTTCTATGAGATCACCCCTCAGCTTCAACATTACAGGGAAAATAGCCCCAGCCCATTCAGCCTCTTTCTATAGCTCAATCCCTTCAATCCTTGCAACAATCCTTGAAATCCTTTTCTCAACCCTTTCAAGATCCACAACATCTTTCCGATAGGAGGGAGACCAGAATTGAATGCATTATTCCAAAAGTGGCCTAACCAATGTCCTATACAGCTACAATGTGACCTTCTAACTCCTATACTCAATGCACTGACCAATGAAAGCAAACATAGCAAATGCCTTCTTCACTATTCTATCTACCTAAGACTCAACCTTCAAGGAGCTATGAACCTACACCCAACATCTCTTTGTTTGGCAACATTCCTCAGGACCTATCATTAAGTGTATAAGACTGCCTGATTTGCCTTTCCAAAATCCAACACCTCTCATTTATCTCAATTAAACTCCATCTGCCACTTCTCAGCCCATTGGCCCATCTGATCAAGGTCCAGTTGTAATCTAAGATAACCTTATTCACTGTCCATTATGCCACCAATTTTGGTGTCACCTGCAAACTTAATAACCATTCCTCCTATATTAACATCCAAATCATTTATATAAATGCGAAAAGCAGTGGATACACCACTGATTCTTGTGGCACACCACAAGCCTCCAGTCTGAAAAACCACTCAACTGCAATCCTCTCTGTCTCCTACCTTCCAGCTAATTTTGTATTCAAATGGCTAGCTCTCCCTGAATTCCATGTGAACAAACCTTGCTAACAAGTCTATCATGCAAAACTATGTTAAAGGCTTTGCTGAAGTCCATATAGAAAACATCCACCATTCTGCCCGCATCAATCTTCATCATCGGTTCCTCAAAAAAAAATCGAGTTAGTGAGACATGATTTTTCACACACAAAGCCATGTTGATTACCTCTAATCGGTCCTTGCCTTTCCAAATAAATGTAAATCCTGTCCCTCAGAATCTCCTCCAGCAACTTAGCCACCACTGACAAAGGCTCACCAGTTGAAAGTTTCCTGGCTTTTCCCTATCACCTTTCTTAACAAATAGCACCACATTACCCACTCTCCACTCCTCTGGCATCCATGGCTATCAATGCCTTGTTTTTGTTTGGAATACACAGATGATTTGTTGAAGTGTCCAATTCTTTGAATTTTATTGCAGGCAGCAAGGACAAATCGCCCTGAAATTCCTAAAGCTGAACTGTCCCACTAAGTAGAGTAGACAGAGCGCTGAGGAGCTGCTTCTTCAATCACAGGCCGGTTCTGTTTTGTTGTTATTGATAGGCTCAGTTAGTGTACCAAATAACAGGAAGCAGATGAGAGAAGCAGTTATGATTGGTGGAGCAAGGAGCAAAGTCAACAAGGAAAATAAGGAAAGTGGGTCAGGCAGCAGCCAAGCCCTTTACTTCCAACAAGAGCTGAGGACTTCAGGTGAGGGGAGAAGGTTTTTTTCCCTCTGGGACATGGGACTAGAAGGATAGTGGGGGAGAAATCTGTTGCATTGAGGATGGGAGGAAGAGAGGGTCTTCAACAGGTGTGGGGCAAAGAAAGAGTCTACAAAAGCAAGGCTGCAGGGGAAAGGGGGAGGTTGCAAGGGGAGGAGAAGAAGAGGATGCAAGTGTCAGATGAAGCTCCAAGGAAGGGGAAATTGAGATGGAAAGGGGTGAGGAGGGAGGGAGGCTACTAGGTGGGATAGGGAAGGTACAACGGGTGGTGAGAAAGAGAGGTTGTAAAAGAGAGAGAACAGTTTTACATCTGTCAACAAAGGAATACTCAGTTACTAAGAACCAGGAAGAGTTAAAATCACTGAGGTAATGAATTCCTTGCAAATGAATGTAAAATGGACCAACTACAGGAGTTAATGTCCTTGGAATGATAATCTCGACGTCCAGAGATAGTTCTCTGAGGATTTGAGTTCAAATCACACCATATTTATTTCAATGAATAAAATCTGTAATTGAAGGCAAATATCAATTATGGAGACCATGAAACTATCATTGATTGTCAAAAAAAACCCATCTGAGTCTCTAATGCCCACATGTGAAAGAAATTTGTTGTCCCCTGATCTGATCTGCATCTGACTCTAGACCCATAATGATGTTATTGATTCTTAATTATCCTCTGAAATTGCAGCAAGCTTCACAGTTAAAGAGCAATGAGAGAATGTCAAAAGTGATGCCAGTGGTGCCCACATCCAGTGGAAGAATTCAAGAAATAAATCTCCAGTTTAATTGCCAGGAGTTACTATGGAGAAAATATAATGATGCTATTGTGGTATCATTAAAAAGATAAAAGCTAAGATCAGCTTCTGAGCTGTTTGTGGTAAGCAGAAAGTTGATCATTACAGCTGCTGCATGATTGAAGTTACTGGCAACATTGATGGTGACAGCTGAACTGTTGCATTTTGAGACTCTTGCTTCCGTAGGCTGCTCAAACATCTTTTGGCCTGATTTTTTCAAAGTGGTTTGCAGCATGAGAGACAGTCTTTCTTTTCTTGCCCTGCTAGCTAGATGACGTTTAGCACTCAACAGTGAGGGAGAGATCACAGGGCACTGTCAGATGTTTTCTTGACACCTTTACATCACATCTTACATCACATCTGTCCCACACAGAATGGTTTAACACCTGCAATTATCCTGTCCCTGCAGCAGTCCTCTTTAATAACACAGTTTGGAATTAAAGGCGATAAATGGCCATAGTATTTTGGAGTTACAGGGTCACGGAGTCCAACAACATGGAGTCAGACCCTTCAGTCGAACTGGTCCATGCCAACCAGGTTTCCTGAACTGAACTTGTTCTGTTTGCCTGTGATTGGCCCATATCCCTCTATAACTTTCCTTTCCATGTAGCTGTCTAAATGTATTTTAATGTTGGAATTGTACCCACCTCTACCACTCCCTCAAGTAACTTATTCCAGATACGCACCACCCTCTGTTGCCCCTTTGGCCCCTTTTAAATCTTTCCTCTCTCACCTTAAACGTATGCCCTCTAGTTTTGGACTCCCCTACCGTGGGGAAAAGATCTTGCCTGTCCAGCTATGTATGCCCCTCATGAATTTATAAACCTCTATAAGGTCATCCCACAGCCTCTGATGCTCCAGGAAAAAAAAGTCAAAGCCTATCCAGCCTCTCCTTATAACTCACACCTTCCAGTCTCAGCGACGTACTTGCAAATCTTTTTTGCAACTTTCCAGTTTAATACCATCCTTCCCATAGCAGGGCAACCAGAATTGTATGCAGCCCTCCAAAAGTGGCCTTACCAATGTCTTGAACAGCATTACATGATGTTCCAGTTCCTGTACTTAATGTTCTGACCAATGAAACCAAACATGCCAAATGCCTTCTCCATCTCCCCGTGTACCTGTGATGCCACTTCCAAGGAAATATGCACCTGCACCGCTAGGTCTCTGTTTGGCAACACTCCCTCGGGCTCTACCATGAATTGCGAACTCCTGACCTGGTTTGCCTTACCAAAATGAAAAACCTTGCACTTATCTGAATTAAACTCGATTTGCCATTTCTCAGTCCGAGTTGATCAAGATCCTGTTGTACTCTAAGATAACCTTATTCAGTGTCCACTATATAACCAATTTTGGTGTCATCCACAAACGTACTAACCATACCTCCCACATTTTCATTCAAATCATTTATATAAATGACAAGCAACAGTGGTTCCATCACTGATCCTTGAGGCACACCGCGTTCACAGACCTTCAGTCTAAAGAATAACCCTCTACCACCATTTTTTGTCTCCTACTGTCAAGCCAGTTTTGTACCCAATGCTAGCTCTCCCTGGATTCCATGTGATCTAATCTTATTAACCCAGTCTTCCATGTGGAACCTTGTCGATGGCCTTTCTAAAGTCCACATAGATAACATCTACCATAGAGTCATAGAGATGTACAACATGGAAACAGACCCTTCAGTCCAACCCGTCAATGCCGACCAGATATCGCAACCCAATCTAGTCCCACCTGGCAGCACCTGGCCCATATCCCTCCAAAAATTCCTATTCATATACCCATCCAAATGCCTCTTAACTGTTGTAATTGTACCAGCCTCCACTACTTCCTCTGACAGTTCATTCCATCCTCTGCATGAAAAAGTTGCCCTTAGGTCTCTTTTATATCTTTCCCCTCTCACCCTAAACAGATGCCCTCTCGTTCTGGACTCCCCGACCCCAGGGAAAAGACTTTGTCTATTTATCCTATCCATGCCCCTCCTGATTTTATAAACCTCTATAAGATCACCCCTCAGCCTCCGACGCTCCAGCGAAAACAGCCCCAGCCTGTTCAGCCTCTTTCTATAGCTCAAATCCTCCAACCCTAGCAACATCCTTGTAAATCTTTTCTGAACCCTTTCAAGTTTCACAAAATCTTTCCGGGAGAATTGCATGCAATATTCCAACAGTGGCCTAACCAATTCATCTGTTTACTTGGTCACCTCTTCAAAAACTCATTCAAATTTGTGAGAGGCATTTTTGTAACAAAGTACAGAAACCTGGCTAAACCCATGAACAAGAATTGCAGGAGATTCATGCAAAGATAGATAGAGTTAAAAGACAGGGATGCATATAAAGCAGAAAATCAGACTGACTTTAAGATGCTGTACAGACTTGTATGGGAATGGACAAGAAATAACAACACTGTAACAATCAGGACCATGAATGGCAGATGAGGATGAAGAGCTGAGGAACACGTTTGCAAAATCCTCATCCTGAGCAACCTCAGCTCTACGTTTAAGCCCAAAGACAACCTTTTAACTTGGAAATTGAACAGTAATATTGGAGAAATTGCTAGATCAGAGATCAAACCATCAAGAGCCTGAAGAAGAAATATACCTGGGTTCCTTGAGATACTAGCATAGCTGTTGAAAGCTGCATCAACAAAATGGCTAGCATCCAGACAGAACACACAATCCTAATCAACAAGATCTGAACTGCAGAATACATCCTGAATAACTGGAGGAAAGGAGTCATTTTCAAGCTGCCAAAGAAAGGGAACCTCAGCAATGTCAAAATAATACTGCTTCCCCTGTTAGTTCACTGTAAGCGCATTGAGATCAATGTCTTGAATATTCAATGGGGTAATTAGCTCACAACTAAATAAAGGCAATGAGATTGATATCAGCAAATTCTCCATGCAAAGACTGATCAATCAACAAATGGAATGAATGAGAGAATAGATATGAAAACCATTATTTAACCACCACTTAAATGCTGAAATTGGAAGAATTTAAGGAAATATTCTGCATTAAAAATTATAAGTATCTAATTAACCATCTTCATCAGTATTTGCCTTTTGATACCTAGCAGTCAATCTGTATATCATAGGTCTGCTAAATATTTACTCAGTTGCATGATAGTTTAAAGTAGCGCCTTTATTTGTATGTTTTTCAGATTCTTAGCTTTGACTGAGACCATAAACATACCACAATGATGCAGCATTATGTCTATTGATTTTGTTACCATTTCACAACTATTATTTAATCCAGTCACCTCATTTGACTTCTTTTCATGAAAGCACGTAGAAATAGCACACGGTTATAATGTTGATCACAAAGGTGTATGCAGGAATATATATCGCATTTTTCCTAAATACCACTTTTCTGCAAGTGCAAAATAAGTGCCACCAGATATAACATTTGATTTATCGGCACTTGAAGTAAGAAATATTAGTGTGGGACATCTCAGGGCCCATGCATTCACTTCATGTCCATTTGCCAATCAGCACAACTTAAGTGAATTGACCTCAGGACCAGAGGCACCAGGAGGAAAAACAAAATTGTGCAACATACTGATCTGATTCAAAATGAAACATCTAATCTAAATGATGGCAGCTGACCCTATGGCAGCTTTCACATGAGAACTAGATAAATCTTTAATGGAAGCTATTTTTCTGGGTTGAGAGCCTGGAGATAATTGGGCAGCACCCCAGCTTCCTCCAGTGCTTTATAATTCACTGCTACTATGAACTGTTTGATGCCATGGCACTCCCTGTAGTGGTGTGAATGTAACCAGGTCCATTTCATATCCTTTCAATGATCTTTGTGTTCAGTCAACATTCTTAAAATAATTTCTTTACAATTGGTTTCTTTACGATATTTGAAACAGTGGGTGGATTTTAACTGTTTTTGTCTTTTTTTAATTTAACTATTGTGTTGTGAGCTTTATGCTGTGCCTTAATGCATCAATGGATAATTTTACTTTAAAAACAACAGTAAATTTTCTCCCTTCCAAGTTTTTCTGACATTCTTTTAATTAAAGAGAATGTGATTGTCACCTTATTTTTATACAGTGCTGAGCTGCTGCTAGATTATTGTGACAAAATGCATCCATATTCCCTGAAGGAATCCAGCTGCAATACCATTACTGATTGTGATGTTCATGATTTGGAGATGCTGGTGTTGGACTGTTAAAAATCACACATCACCAGGTTAAAGTCCAACAGGTTTAATTGGAAGCACACAATCACCTGATGAAGGAGCGTCACTCCGAAAGTTAGTGTGCTTCCAATTAAACCTGTTGGACTATAACCTGGTGTTGTGTGATTTTTAACTTTGATTGTGATGGTGTTACATAGAACTTAGAACAATACAGTGCAGAACAGGCCCTTTGGCCCTCGATGTTGCGCTGACCTGTGAATGATTCTCAGCTCGTCCCCCTACACTATCCCATCAGCATCCATGTGCTTATCCAAGGATTTTTTAAATCTCCCGAATATGGCTGAGTTAACTACATTGGCAGGGAGGGCATTCCACACCCTTACCGCTCTCTTCAATGCCCTTACCATTCCCAGAACATTACAAATAATTGGATTTAGAAAGAAAAGGAATAGTTTTATGTGGTGTGTAATGGAAGTCTCCCCTCCCAGTCATCATTCTTTTTCTCATTCATGCTGCTTTTTATGAATACGTAAAAGTTCAGTTGACTAAGCCAAGTACAGTTTTCAAAATATGGTCCAACCAAAGGACATCTTCCAACTTATGCTTAATTGATTTTGTAATAAAATTTAGCAATCTGTTTGCATGGCTTATTAATTTTTCATGGTAACCAACATGTTAAGCACTCAATCTAACACCATACTGAAATCACTTTTAGCTAAACGCAAAATACAATGATGTGGGGAATCTGAAATAAACACAGAGAAAGCCAGAGAAACTCAGCAGATGTGGCAACAGCTGTTGAGAGAGAAAGAGTTAACATTTTGAGTCCATTATTACTGTTATTTGGATGCTGCCAGAACTACTGAGTTTCTCCAGCATTCTCTGTATTTGTATCATCTTTAGATAGTTGTACCTGAGCTGAAAATGTGTTGCTGGAAAAGCGCAGCAGGTCAGGCAGCATCCAAGGAACAGGAGAATCGACGTTTCGGGCATAAGCCCTTCTTCAGGAATGAGGAAGGTGTGTCCAGCAGGCTAAGATAAAAGGTAGGGAGGAGGAACTTGGGGGAGGGGCTCAGGCAAAAGCGTTTCATCAGGAATGCTGCCTTACCTGTTGTACTTTTCGAGCACCATTCTGATCTAAAGTCTGGTATCCAGCAGTTGCAGCCCTCACTTTTGCCTACCTTTCATAGGCTGCCCATGCTACTTCCTCAGAAAACCATCACTCTCCCTGGAATATCTTTATGGAGCCACTTTAAGAATCTCAGTGCTGAAGAATAACACTTTGCACTGAACTGTATTCAGTTTCATCTGTCATTGATTTAATAAATGGTAGGCTTTATCCTGTTTGTTTTCGAGGCTATGATCTACATCTATCTTGCCAGCTTTTCCTCATTTAGTATTATCAGTAGTAGCCTTTGGAATGCGCCTTCCTAACCTGCAATCTTCTTCCTGACCTCTCCGCCCCCACCCCACTCCGGCCTATCACCCTCACCTTGACCTCCTTCCACCTATCGCATTTCCAACGCCCCTCCCCCAAGTCCCTCCTCCCTACCTTTTATCTTAGCCTGCTGGACACACTTTCCTCATTCCTGAAGAAGGTCTTATGCCCGAAACTTCGATTCTCCTGTTCCTTGGATGCTGCCTGACCTGCTGCGCTTTTCCAGCAAAACATTTTCAGCTCTGATCTCCAGCATCTGCAGTCCTCACTTTCTCCTCGAAGATAGTTGTACCTTATACCATTTCCTGCTAAAGGAGTGGTTCTCATTTCTTTTCCTTTTCCATATCTTTTTAAAAATACATTAGTAATCATGGATTCCACAATTTAAATTATATAATATCCATGAAATGAAAGAATGTGCATGAAAATTGTTGTGAGGAAACAAATATTTACTTACAGATAACAGTGAGAAATGTTTCTTATGACAGCGTCTGTCGATCCATAACAGGAGTACTGAGAGAGCAGAGTCTGGAAAGAAAAGAATATGGAGAAAGCTGTAGTGGAACAGGGAAAGAGCAGGAGCCCTACGAGACCAAACTGTGAAGAGAGAAGAAACATGGAAAGAATAGGGACTGCGAACAGAGTGGATAGTGGACAGAATAAGGGAAAGGGAGACCTGGGTACTGAGAAAGCAGGAGCTCAGAGAGAATAGAAGCATAGTAGGAGCAAAACATGGAAAGAGCATTGTTAGAGCAGAGGCAGAGCAGGACTAGAGATTTGGAGTGCTAGAGCAGAGCATTCCATTGACCACAGTTCACTTGCTTACTCTTGACTACAGCACCTTTCATAGGTTTTTGTCAGAGTGGTGCTGGAAAAGCACAGCAGGTCAGGCAGCATCCGAGGAGCAGGAAAATCAATGTTTCAGGCAGAAGCCTTTCATCAGGAATGCTGCCTGACCTGTTGTACTTTTCGAGCACCACTCTGATCTAAAGTCTGGTATCCAGCAGTTGCAGCCCTCACTTTTGCCTACCTTTCATAGGCTGCCCATGCTACTTCCTCAGAAAACCATCACTCTCCCTGGAATATCTTTATGGAGCCACTTTAAGAACCTCAGTGCTGAAGAATAACACTTTGCATTGAACTGTATTCAGTTTCATCTGTCATTGATTTAGTAAATGGTAGGTTTTATCCTGTTTGTTTTCTAGGCTATGATCTACATCTATCTTGCCAGCTTTTCCTCATTTAGTATTATCAGTAGTAGCCTTTGGCAGATTTGGAGCATCAGTCTGAGAACAAAATGGAGTAAGTCTCCCCACCACACTGAGAGTTTATGAAGTGAGTGCCCTGCCCATACTGTTGTAAGAGTGTGAGGCTTGCATTCACAGGCCACACAACATTGTTTCAAGGTACTCAATAATATTGCCATGAGCTGCCTTCAGTAGCTTTTGAAATTCAGTTGCAAATACAAAATACGAGAAACAGAAACGCTCATGTGGAAACTCTTAACCATGTTGGCAGTGGGGTAGGTACAACACGCTGTAGAGTTTTGATAATGACTTCATGTCTTGGCAGACGCTCAGCAGGATTGCTTCACTTGGCATTACTGAATAAAAAAAGTGGTATGGTATCATTTGAAGGCAAGTGTGTTTCAGAAACAAAAAGGAAATGCACGGAGAGGAAATCCTGAACCAACAACTCATCCAAAGCTCCATCGTCTGTGACAGCTGTCCTACAGCAGAAACTCAGAGTAAGTGAGGACTGCAGATGCTGGAGAGTCAGAGACGAAAAGTGTGGCGCTGGAAAAGCACAGCAGGTCGGAAGCATCCGAGGAGCAGAAAGTCGCTGAATGTAGGACTGGCTATAGCAATCATGTCAATATCCACTGGTACCTTGCAAAGTACTCCAGGTAATGAAATGGTCATTTTGCTTGTAGTCGAGAGTGTGGTGCTGGAAAATCACAGCAGGTTATGCTGTATGTGAGGAGCAAGAGAATCGACATTTTGGGCATAAGCCCTTCATCATAGAGTCATAGAGATGTACAGCATGGAAACAGTACCTTCGGTCCAACACGTCCATGCCGACCAGATATCCCAACCCAATCTTGTCCCAATCTTGCAGCACTCGGCCCATATCCCTCCAAACCCTTCCTATTCATATACCCATCCAAATGCCTTTTAAATGTTGCAATTGTACCAGCCTCCACCACTTCCTCTGGCAGCCCATTCCATACACGTACCACCCTCTGTGTGAAAAAGCTGCCCCTTAGATCTCTTTTATATCTTTCCCCTCTCACCCTAAATCTCTGCCCTCTAGTTCTGGACTCCCCCACCCCAGGGAAAAGACTTTGCTTATTTATCCTATCCGTGCCCCTCATAATTTTGTAAACCTCTATAAGGTCACCCCTCAGCCTCCGACGCTCCAGGGAAAACAGCCCCAGCCTGTTCAGCCTCTCCCTATAGCTCAAATCCTCCAACCCTGGCAACATCCTTGTAAATCTTTTCTGAACCCTTTCAAGTTTTGCAACATCTTTCCGATAGGAAGGAGATCAGAATTGCACGCAATATTCCAACAGTGGCCTAACCAATGTCCCCTACAGCCGCAACATGACCTCCCAACTCCTGTACTCAAAGACTGTGACCAATAAAGGAAAGCATACCAAAGGCCTTCTTCACTATCCTATCTACCTGCGATTCCACTTTCAAGGAGCTATGAACCTGCACTCCAAGGTCTCTTTGTTCAGCAACACTCCCTAGAACCTTACCATTAAGTGTATAAGTCCTGCTAAGATTTGCTTTTCCAAAATGCAGCACCTAGCGTTTATCTGAATTAAACTCCATCTGCCACTTCTCAGCCCATTGGCTCATCTGATCCAGATTCTGTTGTAATCTGAGGTAACCCTTTTCGCTGTCCACTACACCTCCAATTTTGGTGTCATCTGCAAACTTACTAACTGTGTGCCTCTTATGCTCGCATCCAAATAATTTATGTAAGAGAGCTCAGAGTTAAATGGGATGGGGTTTGGGGCTGGGGGGAAGGTAGCTGAGAATGCAATAGGTATATGAAGGTGGGATAGAAGTTGATAGGTCAGAGAGGGGGGTGGAGTATAGACAGGAAAGATGATGGACAGGTCAAGAGGGCGTTGCCAAGTTGGAGGCTTGGGACTGGGATATAGTGGGGGAGGGGAAATCAGGAAGCTGGTGAAATCCACATTAATCCCATATGGTTGCAGGATCCCAAGACAGAAGATGAAGCATTCTTCATCCGGGCATCGGGTAGTTAGGGTTTGGCGATGGAGGATGCCCAGGACCTGCATGTCCTTGGTGGCGTGGGAGGGGGGTTTGATGAGTTCAGCCACGGGGTCATGGGGTTGGTTGGTGCAGGTGTCCCAGAGATGTTCTCTGAAATGATCTGCAAGTTCATATCCTGTCTTTCCAATGTAGAGAAAACCACATCGGGTGCAACGGATGCAGTAGATGGCATTTGATGAGATATAGGTAAATTTCTGTCGGATGTAGAAGTACCCTTTGGGGCCTTCAAAGGAGATGAGGGGGGAGATGTGGTCACAGGTTTTGCACTTCTTGTGATGGCAGGGAAAGGAGGAAGGATCCTTAGGGACATGCACTTCCACAAATGCCATCACCTGTACTTCCACAACCTTCAACCATCCGACTGAAACTTACCTGTACCTCCACAAATGTCATCCACAGTATCTGTTGCAACCAATGTGGTCTCCTCTACATTGGGGAGACAGGACACTAACTTGCGGATCATTTCAGAGAACATCAATGGGATGTACGCACCAACCAATCCCACCAACCGTGGCTGAACACTTCAACTCCCCGTTCCACTCCACCAAGGGCATGCAGGTCCTGGGCCTCCTCCATCACCAAACCCTAACCACCTGACGTCTGAAGGAAGAACGCCTCATCTTCTGCCTTGGGACCCTGCAACCAAACAGAATTAATGTGGATTTCAACATAGAACATAGAAAAATACAGCGCAGTACAGGCCCTTTGGCCCTCGATGATGTGCCGATCCAAGCCCACCTAACCTACACTAGCCCACTATCCTCCATATGCCTATCCAATGCCCACTTAAATGCCCATAAAGAGGGACAGTCCATCACTGCTACTGGCAGGGCATTCCATGAACGTATGACTCATTTCCTCATTTCCCCTCCCCCACCCCCACCATTATCCCAGTCCCAAGCCTCCAACTCACACCCATCCTCTTGACCTGTCTCATCTTTCCCATCCATCCTCTCCAGCCTCCACCCTCCATCCTCATCTCTGACCTATCACCTCTCCCTCACCTTCAGCTACCTATTGCAATCTTAGTTACCTTCTTCCCAGCTGCAACCCACCCCCTCCCAATTATGTCTCAGCCCCCGGCCCACAAGCCTCATTCTTGATGAAGTGCCTATCCCTAAAACGTCGATTCTCCTGCTCCTCGGATGCTACCTGACCTGCTGTGCATTTCCAGAACCACATTCTCGACTCTGATCTCCATCGTTGTTTGAAGGACAACACGATGCTGTGAACTTGACCAATTTGCATTGGGTTTCTGTGCCTTTTCTTGGCAAGTTGTTGGTCAACTCAGTTAGCTGGATAGCTGGTTTGCAATGTAGAGTGACAGCAACAGTATGGGTTCTGTTCCCACACTGACTGAGGTTACCATGAAAGTCCCACATTATTAACCTCACCCCTTGTCTGAGGATTGGTGACCCTTGGGATAAACCCAACAACGTTTGTCTCTATCTCATGAGAGTGCAGCCTTCTGGGACTATTGTGACTTTATCATTTACCTAACATGGATAAGGAACAATGAAGGGCCAGATATCATACTTCATTTGACATTTCATACCTTGTTTGATATTGCCAAATATACATTGTCTTGTTTTCTGCGAAGTCTCAATGTATGGACAGATTTTTTGAGAAGAATTTTGTTGAAACATTTTTGTGTATATAAGTAGGGCATATCATATTAGTTTTCAATTGGCTACATTTGAATATCATTTGCTAAAGGAAGTCAAATTGGTTCATCAGAATCTTTTGCATCTGAAATGGAAGAACACAGAACACAGGATTGAGGTTCAATTGCATAAAACAAAAGCTTGTATTTCCTTTGTGTTTTGCTCATGTGGCCATTCGGATGGCCCCAGTGTCATTCCTGGCTTCGCTTCAGTGTCGCTGCTTCTGCATTCTGTTGGGCCGAATTTCTGAACAGTCTACTTAACTGACTCCTGACAGTTTCTTTGTCTTTAATTGTGAAAGCAATTCAATGAATGCTTTCCAAATCTGTCAGCATGAACCCACGATGGTGTTCGGAAGGGAGCTTCAGCATTTTGATCCAGTGGCAATGCATTTCCAAGTCAGAATTGTCAGCAGTTTGAAGGGCAGTTTGATGGTGATGGCATTGATAGTCATGGTCATGTGTTTGGAAGGTGCTATCCAAAGAGCCCTGGTGAATTTTTGCAGTGTATCTTTTCGATGTTCGCACTGCTGCAGTTAAGAATCAGTGGTGGGAAGAGTGCATGTTAATATATGTAATGCCAATCAAGCCCCCAATTTGTCTTGGATGGTGTCCAGTTTCTCCAATTAATGGAGCGGCATTAATTCAGGTAAGTATTCGTCGACACTGGTGAATTGTATCTTGTAGGTGGTGAGGTTTGGAGAGTTAGAGGATGAGCTACTTGGTGCAGATTTACTAGCTTCAACTTGTTCTTGTAACACATGGCGAGCCAAATTCAGCTTCTGGTCAGTGGTAACTCCAGGATGTTTACAGTGGATATTTCAACAATTGTAATGACACTGAATGGAAAGGGGTAATGGTTCTATTCTCACTTGTTGGAGATGGTCATTGCCTGAAACTTATGTGGTGTCATAATCTTCATAACCATTTGTTAACCCAACCATAGATATTGTCCGCATGTTGTAGCATTTGAAAATAGTTTGCATTAGTATTTCAGGCATCATAAAGGGTACTGATCAGTGTTCAATAAGCAGAGTATCCTCACTTCTGACCGTATGGAGGGAAGGTCATTGATACAGTAACTCAAGATTATTAGGCCAAGGAAACTCGTGTGAGGAATTGCTTCAAAGTTGTCTTGAAGCTGAGATGGCTGACCTCCAACAAGCACACCCATCTTTCTTTGTGCCAGATATGACTCCAACTAGTGGAAAAGGTCCGCTAACTTCCATTGGCTCAAATTTTGGTTGGACACCTTGTCCTTGTCATGTCCTCTAAACTGAATTAAAATTTGTTTCTGAATTGAATTTAAGAAATCCAAATACTTCTGGATTGAAAGCAAAGCTAATGACGCTACATACACCACAAGATCATAAGACATAGGGGCAGAAATTAGGCCATTTAGCCCATTGAGTATGCTCTGCCATTCAATCATGGCTGATCAGTTTCTCAACACATTCTCCTTCTTTTTCTCTGTAACCTTTGATCCCCTTGATACTCAAGAACCTATCTATCTCAGCCTTAAATATACTCAATGACCTGATCTCCACAGCCTTCTATGGCAATGAGTTCCATAGATTCAGCACTCTTCAGCTGAAGAAGTTTCTCCCTATCTCCATTCAAAAGGTCTTCCCTTAACTTTAAGTCTGTGCCCTCAGGTCATTGTCTCTCCAACTAATGGAAACATCTTCCCAACATCTGGTCTGTCCAGGTCATTCAATGTTCTGTATGTTTCAATTACACCCCTCCCTATTCTTCTAAACTCCATTGAGTATAAACCCAGAGTTCTCAAACATTCTGCATATGTTAAGCTTTTCATTCCTGGGACCATTCTCACGAACCTCCTCTGAACACGCTCCAGGGCCAGTACATCCTGACTGAGATATGGGGCCGAAAACTGTGCATAATACTCCAAATGTGGTCTGACTAGAGTGTTATAGAGCCTCAGAAGTACATCCCTGCTTTTATATTCAAGTCATCTCAAAATAATACCATCATTGCATTTGCCTTCCTAATTACTGACTCAACCTGCAAATTTAACTTGAGAGAGTTCTGGACTAGAACTCCCAAGTCTCTTTACACTTAAGACTTCTGAATTTTCTCCCCATTTCAGAAATAGTCCATGATCCAATTCTTCCCACCAAAGTTATGACCTCACACTTTCCCACGTTGTACTCCATCTGCCACTTCTTTGTCCACTCTCCTAACTTGTCCAAATCTTTCTTCCTCTACCTCCTCAATGCTACCTGATCCTCTACTTATCTTTGTATTGACTACAAACTTAGCCAGAATGCCCTCAGTTCATTCATCTAGATCATTAATGTATAAGGTGAAAAGTTGTGGTCCCAACACTGAGCCTTGCAGAACACCACTTGTCACCAGCTGCCTTCCTGAAAAGGACCCTTTTATCCCTACTCTCTGCTTTCTGCCAGATAGCCAATCTTCTATCCATGCCAGCTCAGATCAAATGAATCTTTAGAGCATAAAGGAAGTGGGAGTATATTTAAGAGGGAAATCAAGTGGGCTAAATGGGGACATGAGGTAGCTTTGGCAAATAGAGTTAAGGAGAATCCAAAGGGTTTTTACAAATACATTAAGAACGAAAGGGTAATTAAGGAGAGAATAGGGCCCCTCAAAGATCATTCCTGAAGAAGGGCTGATGCCCGAAACGTTGATTCTCCTGTTCCTTGGATGCTGCCTGACCTGCTGTGCTTTTCCAGCAACATATTTTCACCCCTCAAAGATCAGCAAGGTTGCCTTTGTGCGGAGATGGGGGAGATACTAAATGAGTATTTTGAATCAGTGTTTGCTGTGGAAAAGGACATGTAAGATATAGACTGTAGGGAAATGGATGGTGACATCTTGAAAAATGTCCATATTACAGAGGAGGAAGTGCTGGATATCTTGAAATGCATAAATCCCCAGAATCTGATCAGGTGTACCCTAGAACTCTGTGGGAGGCTAGGGAAGTGATTGCTGGGCCTCTTACTGTGCTTTTCCAGCAACACATTTTTCAGCTCTTACTGAGATATTTGTATCATCGATAGTCACAGGTCAGATGCCGGATGACTGGAGGTTGGCAAACGTGGTGCCACTGTTTAAGAAAGGTGGTAAGGACAAGCCAGGGAACTATAGATCAGTGAGCCTGACGTCGGTGGTGGGCAAGTTGTTGGAGGGAATCCTGAGGGACAGGATGTACATGTATTCGGAGGGGCAAGGACTGATTAGGGATAGTCAACATGGTTTTGTGCATGGGAGGTCATGTCTCACAAACTTGATTGAGTTTTTTTGAAGAAGTAACAAAGAGGATTGATGAGGGCAGAGCAGTAGATGTGATCTATATGAACTTTAGTAAGGTGTTTGACAGGGTTCCCATGGGAGACTGGTGAGCAAGGTTAGATCTCATGGAATACAGGGAGAACTAGCCATTTGGATACAGAACTGGCTCAAAGGTAGAAGACAGAGGGTGGTGGTGGAGAGTTGTTTTTCAGACTGGAGGCCTGTGACCAGTGAGGTGCCACAAGGACCGGTGCTGGGTCCACTACTTTTCATCATTTATATAAATGATTTGGATGTGAGTGTAACAGTTATAGCTAGTAAGTTTGCAGGTGACACCAAAATTGGAGGTGTATTGAACAGTGAAGAGGGTTACCTCAGTTTACAGTGGGATCTTGATCAGATGGGCCAATGGGCTAAGAAATGACAGACGGAGTTTAATTTAGATTAATGTAAGTTGCTGCATTTTGGGAAAGCAAATCTTAGCAGGACTGATGCACCTAATGGTAAGGTCCAAGGAAGTGTTGCTGAACCAAGGAGTGCAGGTTCATAGCTCCTTGAAAGTGGAGTCGCAGGTAGATATGATAGTGAAGAAGGCATTTAATATGCTTTCCTTTATTGGTCAGAGTATTGATTACAGGAGTTGGGAGGTCATGTTGTGGCTGTACAGGACATTGGTTAGGCTCTTGTTGGAATAATTGTGAGCAATTCTGGTCTCCTTCCTATCGGAAAGATGTTGTGAAACTTGAAAGGGTTCAGAAAAAATTTACAAGGATTCTGCCAGGGTTGAAGGATTTGAGCTACAGGGAGAGGCTGAATAGGCTGGGGCTATTTTCCCTGGAGCATCGGAGGCTGAGGGGTGACCTTATGGAGGTTTACAAAATCATGAAGGGCATGGATAGGATAAATATTCAAAGTCTTTTCCCTGGGTTGGGGAGTCCAGAACTAGATGGCATAGGTTTAGGGTGAGAGGGGAAAGATATAAAAGAGATCTAAGGGGCATCCTTTTCACTCAGAGGGTGGTAGGTGTATGGAATGAGCTGCCAGAGGAAGTGATGGAGGCTGGTACAATTGCAACATTTAAGAGGCATCTGGATGGGTATATGAATAGGAAGGATTTGGAGGGATATGGGCTGGGTGCTGGGAGATGGGATTAGATTGGGTTGAGATATCTGGTCGGCATGGACAGGTTGAGCCGAAGGGTCTGTTTCCGTGCTGTACATCTGTGACTCTCTGACTCTCGCACCTTGTTTATGACACCATGGGCCCTTATCTTACTCAGTAGCCTCTTGTGCGGAGCCTTATCAAAGGCCTTCTGAAATCCACGGAGATAACATAAAACACATCATAAAACCTACTGCCTATCATAAACCCAACAGTATGAACATCCTTCCATTAACACCAAATGGGACGAAGACTTGGCTGTCTGACAAACACTGGATTAGGTCACTGTTCAAGAAGGACTCTGACTGGTATTTTTAGAAAAACCCTTCACAAAAATAATGAACATCCATACACCACGACTTCAAAATACAAACTCTAAGCATAAAAATGCATGCAAGTATTCGGAGGATCCTGGGATTGTATTCATTAGAGTTTAGAAGTTTGAGGGGAGATCTTATAGAACTTTACAAGATGATGCATGGCTTAGAAATGGTGGACACTGGGAATTTGTTTCCATTAGACAGGGAGATTAGGACCCGTGGGCACAGCCTTAGAATTAGAATTGATCCATTTAGAATGGAAATGAGGAGACATTTGTTCAGCCAGAGTGGTGGGTGTGTGGAATTCATTGCTGTGGAGCGCAGTGGAGGCTGAGACGTTAAATGTCTTCAAGGCAAAAATTGATAAATGCTTGATCTCGCAAGGAATTAAGGGCAATGTGGAGAGTATGGGTAAGTAGGGTTGAAATGCCCTTCAGCCATGATCGAATAGCAGAGTGGATTTGATGGGCTGAATGGCCTTACTTACACTCCTATGTCTTATGATCTTACAAATTATACATGTTTCATGAAAATAGCATGAATATTAATGATAAAATGTGCTAGTGTCAAATGGGCAGACTGAGAGTTTTATGCATGAATACCAACCTTAATGGAGTTACAGAAAATTGGTAGATTGAACTGAGGGAGGGAAGATTATCATATGTCCTGGGAAAATTAGAGCTGGAGAAAAGTTGCCACATGAATTGTGGAAAAAGGAATAAAAAAGAAAACAACTGTCGATGTTGAAAGTTCACAGTTAGTACTATAGGCAAAAATATATTTTTCTTTAAATAGCTGCAAAGCTTTTGTCCTCCACTAAACTTAACTAGAAATCTATTATATCTATTGATCACTCTTTGCATAATGAATTTCCTGCCATGAGAACTAATTTTGCCTTCCATCAATGCAAACCTATATCTCTTTATCTTACTGTCAAGCAATGCCAGGCATTTCTGTTTTCCATACCAACAAATATAATGCAGGACATGTATTAGTCCCAACTGAGCATGTTCACTCACAAAAACATATTTAAAATTCTTCAGTACTTCTTCAAATGATTTCAGGAACTTTGTAACTGTTCTTGCATGTTGATTGCATGTGTTAGTGCTGTTTTGAAGAGCTTCCTGGCCTCAATGCTACATTTGCATTTTGACAGTTTGACTATTCTCCCTTGTTCTCCTGCCATATTCCAATTTGAAATAGTGCTGTACTTTTTAAAATGTTCAATCTAATTTGCTGTATTTCAAGGTTTCTTCTCATTCTCTGCACTTCAAGGTCAAATAGCTCAAATATCTCAAGTTCTTTGATGCTAGTTATCAGTATTCTGCCCTTTTCTGGATTCTTCCCTGGACTGGATTATCTTGCTGGTGCCACAGTGACTGGAACTGAACACAATAGTTAAGATATTGTCTGGCATATTAATCCACAGATTACACATGATTTCCTCTCACCTGCAATTTTGACTGCACATTTGAATATTCTGATTTATTTACAGTGGATGCTGAAAAGCATGATGAATGTATCAACATCTATGTAAAATATAAATCCTATTTGCAGAAACAGAAATTAGAAAATTAGTTCCTTCAAAAGACTTAACCAAATAGTGATGTCTGGGGCTGACTACAGAATGGATGAGAGAAGAATGGAAGAATAAAAAGCAAGTTATCCGTATTCCTCACATCATTGGTTTGATTTATTGTGGTCACATGTACCTGATTGCAGTGAAAAGCTTTGTTTTGTGAGCAGCACAGGCAGATCATAGCAAACAAGGACATACAGGTCATAGGGCGCTTACACAGAGCAAAGTGTACAAAGTTACAGCTGCACAGGAGGTAACAAAATAAGATTAACATTAGCAAGATTAACATTATTTGAGGTTAGAGAGGTTCATTCAGCAGTCTAATGACATCAGGGAAGAAGCTGTTCTTGAACCTGTTGGTGCATGTGTTTAAGCTTCTGTACCTTGTGCCAGATGGAAGAGATTGGAAGAGAGCATTACTAGGGTAGGAGGGGTCTTTCATGATGTCGGCAGCCTTTCAGCAGCAACAAGAAGTGTGAATGGATTCCATGGAGTGGAAGTTGGCTTCTGTGATGGTCTGGGCTGTGTAGTTTCTTACAGTCCTGGGCAAAGCAGTTGCCATACCAGGCCCTTATTCAGCCAGATAGAATGTTTCTGTGATGCATTTGTAGAGGTTTGTGAGGATCCTGATGGACATGCTGAATTTCCTGAGCCTCCTGAGGAAGAAGAGGCATTGTTGTGCTGTAGCATCTACAAGGGAGGAGAAAGTGAGGACTGCAGATGCTGGAGATCAGAGCTGAAAAATGTGTTGCTGGAAAAGCGCAGCAGGTCAGGCAGCATCCAGGGAGCAGGAGAATCGACGTTTCGGGTATAAGCCCTTCTTCAGGAATGAGGAAGGTGTGCCAAGCTGGCTAAGATAAAAGGGTAGGGAGGAGGGACTTGGGGGAGGGGCATTGGGAATGTGATAGATGGAAGGAGGTTATGGTGAGGGTGATAGGCCGGAGAGGGGGTGGGGGCGGAGAGGTCGGGAAGAAGATTGCAGGTCAAAACACGGTCCTGTCCCCCTTAGTCCAAGAACTCCCCACCTATGTTCGGGACACCATCCATGCCCTCCACCTCCTCCATGATTTTCGCTTACCTGGACATCCAGTCTCTATACACCTCCATCCCCCATCATGAAGGCCTCAAAGCCCTCTGCTTCTTCCAGTCCCGCCGACCCAACCAGTACCCTTCCACTGACACCCTCCTTCGACTGACTGAACTGCTTCTCACTCTGAACAACTTCTCTTTCCAATCCTCCCACTTCCTCCAAACCAAAGGAGTAGCCATGGGCACCCGCATGGGCCCCAGCTATGCCTGCCTCTTCATTGGATATGTGGAACCGTCCATCTTCTGAAGCTACACTGGCACCACCTTTTCCTCTGCTACATCGATAACTGTATTGGCGCTATCTCGTGCTCCCACGAGGAGGTTGAACAGTTCATCCACTTTACTAACACCTTCCACCCCGACCTCAAATTTACCTGGACCGTCTCAGACTCCTCCCTCCCCTTCCTAGACCTCTCCATTTCTATCTCGGGTGACTGACTCAACATGGACATTTACTATAAACCGACCGACTCCCACAGCTACCTAGATTACACCTCCTCCCACCCTGCCCCCTGTAAAAACGCCATCCCATATTCCCAATTCCTTCGCTTCCGCCGGATTTGCTCCCAGGAGGACCAGTTCCAATAACGAACAACCCAGATGGCCTCCTTCTTCAAAGACCACAATTTCCCCTCTGACGTGGTTGACAATGCTCTCCACCGCATCTTGTCCACTTCCAGCTCCTCCGCCCTTGAGCCCCGCCCCTCCAATCCCCACCAGGACAGAACCCCACTGGTCCTCACCTACCACCCCACCAACCTCCATATACATCGTATCATCCATCGTCATTTCCGCCACCTCCAACAGACCCCACCACCAGGGATATATTTCCCTCCCCTCCCCTATCAGCGTTCTGGAAAGACCACTCCCTCCGCGACTCCCTCGTCAGGTCCACACCCCCCACGAACCCAACCTCCACTCCCGGCACCTTCCCCTGCAACCGCAAGAAATGTAAAACTTGCGCCCACACCTCCCCCCTCACTTCCCTAGAAGGCCTCAAGGGATCCTTCCATATCTGTCACAAATTCACCTGCACCTGCACACACATCATTTACTGCATCCGCTGCACCCAATGTGACCTCCTC
The DNA here is from genome assembly GCF_047496795.1 of Chiloscyllium punctatum. Taxonomy (NCBI): domain Eukaryota; kingdom Metazoa; phylum Chordata; class Chondrichthyes; order Orectolobiformes; family Hemiscylliidae; genus Chiloscyllium; species Chiloscyllium punctatum. The sequence goes on from NC_092739.1 coordinate 124,000,322, forward strand.
TACATTGGGGAGACAGGCCGCCTACTTGCGGAACGTTTCAGAGAACAACTCTGGGACACCCGCACCAACCAACCCAACCGCCCCGTGGCTGAACACTTTAACTCCCCCTCCCACTCCACCAAGGATATGTAGGTCCTTGGCCTCCTCCATCGCCAGACCATGGCAACACGACACCTGGAGGAAGAGCGACTCATCTTCCGCCTAGGAACCCTCTAACCACAAGGGATGAATGCAGATTTCTCCAGCTTCCTCATTTCCCCTCCCCCCACCTTATCTCAGTCCCAACCCTCGGACTCAGCACCGCCTTCTTGACCTGCAATCTTCTTCGCGACCTCTCGCCCCCACCCCCTCTCCGGCCTATCACCCTCACCTTGATCTTCTTCCATCTATCGCATTCCCAATGCCCCTCCCCCAAATCCCTCCTCCCTACCGTTTATCTCAGCCTGCTTGGCACACTTTCCTCATTCCTGAAGAAGGGCTTATGCCCGAAACGTCGATTCTCCTGCTCCTTGGATGCTGCCTGACCTGCTGCGCTTTTCCAGCAACACATTTTTCAGCATCTACAAGGGAGGTCCTGTACAAACTGTTGATCCTGAATCAGTTAATGGTTTAAATTATGAGTGAATGCCTTACCATAAAATTTCTGTTTCCAAGTAGTTTGTTCGTGAAATCTATTTCTATGTGTATCAATTGAGAGAATATTGATAGCTACTTTTCTGTTCAAGCTTCAGGCCTGCAGAATGCACTAATAGAGTTCAGTGCAAAGATGAGAGAAAACTTAATTTTTGGGGCTCTGACTGCTCAGATAAGATTTTAAACCAAGGCTCTGTCAGACAATTCAAATGTTTCAGGCAAATGTGAAAGGTCTTGGGCATTTGAAAGCAAGCAGGGAGTTTGTCCTGATATCCTGGCCAACAAGCCTCTTGAAAAGAAACTTTTTAACCAATATGTGATTAGAATGTGGAGCTGCTATCACAGTTGAACTGAATTGACAATAGTAATGCATTTCGCAGGATGCTGACAAACAGATGAGACAGCAGGAAATTGAATGTTACAAGTTAGTGTAGCCAAGGAGCCATGTTAGGTAGCTCAAGTGCAGGTTCATAGCTCCTTGAAAGTGGAGTCGCAGGTAGATAGGAAGAAGGAGTTTGGTATGCTTTCCTTTATTGGTCAGAATATTGAGTATAAGAGTTGGTAGGTCATGTTGCAGCTGTAGAGGACATTGATTAGGCCTCTTTTGCAGTATTGCAAGCAATTCTGGTCTCCTTCCTATCAGAAGGATGTTGTGAAACTTGAAAGGGTTCAAAAAAAGATATGCAAGGATGTTTCCAGGGTTGGAGAATTTGAGCTATCGGGAGAGGCTGAATAGGCTGGGGCTGTTTTCCCTGGAGCAACGGAGGCTGAGGGGTGACCTGAGAGAGGTTTATAAAATCATGAGAAGTATGAATTGGATAAATATACAAAGTCTTTTCCCTGGGATGGGGGAGTCCAGAACTCGAGGGCATAGGTTTAGGCTGAGAGGGGAAAAATATAAAAGAGACCTAAGGGACAACTCTTTTCATACAGAGGGTGGTACATGTATGGAATGAGCTGCCAGAGGGAGTGGTGGAGGCTAGTACAATTGCAACACTTAAAAGGCATTTGGATGGGTATATGATTAGGAAGGGTTTAGTGGGATATGGACCAAGTGCTGGCAAACGGGACTAGATTAATCTGGGATATCTGGGTGGCATTGTCAAGTTAGACTGAAGTGTGTGTTTCCATGATGTATATGTCTATGCTTCTATGATGAAGTGGACCATGAATTGACCGGTTAAGACAGATGTTTCTTTCCCTTGTAACACAGGCTCTGTAATCCAAAGGAATCAAGCATTAACAATGAAACATTAACTGTTTTTCAATCTCACTTAATGGTTATGTAACCACTGTGTACAAATTGGCTGCTGTCTTGATCCACATTACAATTGCTCAGCCAAAACAAAGAATTCATCTGATGTCAGGCATTTTTTAAGATGTCCTGGAAGAGGCAATAATATAAATAAATAAATGCAGGTTGATAAGAAGTGAGTGAAACATGATTTACAGACATGAATCTGGCGATGGAAATACATTGGAAAAACAAAACTGGTAACAAAATAACAGTCTCAAAATACCACAGCATGAAAGAGAGATGGATGAAAAAAACTGGTTCGTCATTTATATAAATTATTTGAATGTGAACACAGAAATTATAGTTAGTAAGTTTGCAAATGACACCAAAATTGGAGGTGTAGTGGACGGCAAAGAAGGTTACCTCAGACTACAATGGGATCTTAATCAGATGAGCCAATGGGCTGAACAGTGTCAGATAGTGTTTAATTTAGTTAAATGTGAGATGCTGCATTTTGGAAAGGCAAATCAGGGCAACTTAAGCACTTAATGGTAAGGTTCTGTGGAGTGTTGCTGAACAAAGAGACCTTGGAATGCAGCTTCATAGCTCCTTGAAAGTAGAGTCGCAGGGAGATAGGATAGTGAAGAAGGCGTTTGGTATGCTTTCCTTTATTGGTCAGAGTATTGAGTACAGGAGTTGGGAGGTCATGTTACGGCTGTACAGGACATTGGTTAGGCCATTTTTAGAATACTGCGTGAAATTCTGGTCTCCCTTCTATTGGAAAGATGTTGTGAAACTTGAAAGGATTCAGAAAAGATGTACACAAATGTTGGCAGGGTTGGAAGGTTTGAGCTATAGGGACAGACTTGATCGGATCGGGCTATTTTCCCTGGAACATCGGAGGCTGAGGGGTTACCTTATCGATGTTTTCAAAATCATGAGAGGCATGGATAGGGTAAATAGACAAGGTCTTTCCTTGGGTTGGGGGAGTTCTGAACTCGACAGCAGAGGTTTAGGGTGAGATGGGAAAGATATAAAAGGGACCTAAGGGGCAACCTTTTCATGCAGAGGGTGGTGTGTGTACAGATTGAGCTGCCAGAGGAAGTGATGGAGACTGGTACAATTACAATATTTAAAAGACATATGATGGCACAATTGCAATATTTAACAAACATGTATATGAATAGGAAGGTTTTAGAGGGATATGGTCGAGGTGCTGGCAAATGGGACTAGATTGGTTTTGTATATGTGGCCAGCATGGGCGAGTTAGACTGAAGGATCTGTTTCCATGCTATACATCTCGATGTCTCTGTAACTAAATGGAACAGAAAGTTAAAGTTTAGGATTATTTAAACCGTGAGCGCTACAACATGCAAACAGAAAGGTGCAAAATGTGACTCTCAAATATGTGCTACAAAGAACTCAGACGTGCTTGCTCATTGTTTGGCAGCTTTTTCTGTCCATTGAAGCCAAATCTACTGACAATACAAAGAAATGTGTGAAAGAAAATTCTCAACAAATCTATAAATGAACTTTGATTGTTTAAGTGAAAGGGAAAATATATGGGTAGAAGAAATGTAATATAGGAATGGTGAAGTTATCCACTTTGATATGAAGAGTTAAAAATGTATTATTTCAATGGAGTTAGATTACAGAATCATGCAATACGGAGGTATTTTGGTGTCCTCATAAATTAATCGCAAATAGATAATGTGCATTCAACTTGCTGTTCCAGTTTAAATAATTTGTTGTTTAAACCCACAGGCCCCTATACCCAGAGAGAATTGTATCTTCCATTATATATTTACTTGAATAGCAAGTTGAAAAAGCTGTCAATTCTGGATTCATAACAGCATAGAATATGAATGCAAAGAATTTGATGGAACTATGTATAAACACTGGTTCAGCCTTAATTGGAGATTTGATAAATATATTCAAAATTAAGATTTTTACAGATTGAATAGAGGGAAAGTGTTGACTGAGAATCAGAAAGTATGGGTTTAAGATGATTGGCAAAAGATGCAAATGCCATCATAAGGAGAAAATAGTTTTATGGTTAGGATCTGGAATACTTTGCTTGAGAGTATAATGGAGATAGAGTCAATTGAAGCATTCAGAAGGAAATGTGATCATTATCTGGAAAGGAAACATTTGCAGCACTGTGAGAAAAAAAACTCGGAATGGAACAAGATTAGTTGCTGTTGCAGAAAGCCAACATGGAACGATATGAGCGGAAATTTCTTCTCTCAGAGAAGAATAATCCTTCAAATTTTCTTACCCCAGAGAATGGTTTAACTCAAGTAATTGAATGTGTGCAAGGTTCAGTTAGAAAGATCTTTGTTCACGAGGGGGTTAAAGATTTTGGAAGGCAGATGGAGATATGGAGCTAAGGCCATGACCAGCTCAGCATGATTTATTGAACCACAGACCAGAGTGAGAGGCTAATTGGCTTACTCCTGCTCCTATTTCTAATGCTGTTTATCTGTCTACCTACCTACCTCATGACTGACCACCCTATTATAGCTTTTATGTCTGTCTTCCTTTGGTTTTGTAGGATTTATTGAAGATGAAATGTAATCATTGTAACTAATTTCTGCTAACTTTCAATTTAAACCACTGTATCTTTTCTACATAACATACAGAAAATAATGGGGTAGCACATTATTTGCGTATGCTTTGTACTTATCATCAGTTTGCTTCTCAAGTGTTTGTTTCAAACATTCAGCTCTCCCATTTAGACTATCTCATCCCATTTTTCTGATTTACAGGAGGTTAAATAAAAAGTTGTGTCACTGTTAGATGTTTCCAGGAAACAAAATATGGTGCATAATCACAAAACCTAAGACATTAATACATATTTCTTTTGCTACTTTTACAGGGTTACGGTGATAGGGTAGGGGGCTAGGTCTATGTGGAATGTTGTTCAGAGGGTCAGTGTGGACTTGATGAGCTGAATGGCCTGCTTCCACACTGTAAGGAATTCTATAATTCCTGATAATCCATATAATAACTCTTTAATAATATAAAACAACTATTTGCCCTTTGAATTGCCCATATATATGTTTATTCTTTGGAAGCTCCAGCTAAGTATTGCTAGAATTTCCTGTTGATTCATTGTTCCAAATCCTGGAAAAATACAAAGTTTACTTTCAGATGTGATCCTTGAAGCCATAGCAGAAACTTATTTCAGAATTCCATATGATGCATGCACAGTTGTTAAAGAGGTAAGTCAGGATGCCTAGTGAAATAAAAACAAATGCAAAACTACTTTGTTTACCTGTCAAACCCCCTTTAATAAATTAGGTTCTGCTGTGGCAGTATCTCAGACAGAGAGCAGCCAAGGCCAACCATTAACTAATTTATTTTAGAATACAGAATCTTGCTATTGTCAATCTCTGCAAATTAGTTTTAACCCAATTCTATTTATGGTTTTAATAAATTTTTAAAGCATGTTCTTCACCAATGCTGCCACTAATCCTTTTATATATGAAATACTGTAAATAATTTAGTGCTACTGGGAGTCAAGCATATTGCTTTCCTACAAAAGAATATTTTGTCAAATTGATGAATGTTTTAGTTTAGTTTCAAGTGAAATGAATTGTATGTAAACTGACCGGATGCCAGTTTTCATTTTGTTAGGATCTTGTCAGGTTTTGATTTTGTCAGGTTTTTTCAGCCTGATAGTTTGTGGGCTAATTTCACTTAGTTTCAAATAAGACCTAGCACAGGGTTAATAATGCAGAGTGCAGTAATCCCATTTACTCTGTCTGAGCTGGCAGAAGGGGCCCTACACAAAGGGAGGATGCTGCTCTGCTGACATTGAATGACCCTGTCAATAGGCTGGAGGCAGAAATTCTGCTCTTTAGGGGTGGGAGGTCCCATCGCTTAATAGAATGGCCACCAGCCCTGTGGCTCTAGCAGTATCAGGTGGAAGCAGTAGCCACCACTGGAACTATTCATCTCCAATGTAGATTATTGTTGGAACCTGACATCAGAGGGAGTTCAGCAGGAGGCTGGATAATACGGCCCGGTGAAGATTGGAGGAGATGGGGTAGGGGAGGTCAGGTTTGAGAGATCAGGGTGAAAGGGAAAGTAGTTAATGTGATCTTGGTTGAGAGAGGGGAATGTGGTGGTCAATAGGGACCTGCAAATAACCTACCTGACTCCAAACTGTTTTAATGAGAGACCGTGACATCAGAGCTTTAACTCTGGTATGGGAGGATGTAATGGATTAACGTTATTCCCCAGCCTTGCAGTAAAACAGTTAATTCCCCTTGGGCGAGACTTCCTTCTCCACCCTAATCAAATGGTGAGTGCACTGAGTGCACTGCCTATCTGACTGGCTCAGTCCCCAAAAGAGTCAGCAGGGGAATTAACATTTGGGCAGGTCGATTAAGCTTTAGCAAGGAGAGTGGGTCCCAGCATTCATAGGTGATGGAGGGGCATTGGAAGGGAAAATCTGTGGGTAGGGCCAGACTTTGAAAGAGCAAGCTTAATCAAGGGGTTTAAGGTCGACAAAGAGGGAACACCACTATCTGCTTTCCCACCAATAGCCTGTGGAGTGATACATTAAGTCTGGCCTCTGTCTATCACAGGGAAAATGACAGGATGCAAGCCCTTAAATTGGTAATAAATTTGTTCATGGGTGGATGGGCACTCTGACCTCTCACCCACTCGACAATGAAATATGGTTTGGTAGGAGATGGATGGGTTGGTGGTGGGAACAACCCATGGGCAGCATAAAAATATGCCCATGGTTTGAAAATGTTTCTAATTTCACTTATGTGGTGATAAGATCTTTACATCAATTCAATACTTCGTACTACATTCTTCATTTTATGCTGTTAGTAATGTCTGGCAGGCAGTTATTGCAGTTACATAAGCAATGGCCTAGATTTGAGAAGTCCATTGCAATGCTACTCATTTGACTGTATTTTTCAATTGTGTATTTCTTGCTATTTCAAAAGTTGCAGCAAATCCTTTACTTCTGTTATCTGTAGGAGTGATGAGAAAAGGTTTTATGCTGTGGTTCCTTATATATTTATTTTTAAATTTTTGAATTGTGATATTGTAATGCTGTGTTCTGGGGCTTTCTATTATTTCTAATGTTTCCTGCAAGTGATTGTTAATTGACTTAAGTTTGTACAAATTTTAAACTGAAAATATAACTCAAAGGAATTAATGTTTTTTGGCGAGATTACTGCATGACCTATTGAAGGGGCAATTTGGGGAAAAAAATGTCAAATACTAAAAGGAATCTCATCAGATTTAGATTATTGCCCATAATATTGAAGAGACCTTCAATAACAGACCTTGCAAAATCATTACATGACTGAGGCTAACTGAAGGTGAATTATAGATTCACAATCCAATAACCTATAGTTAATATCTCAATATCGGAATTCGATTAATGTTTTCAATTTAGTTAGAGCTACTCGTTATTATTTATAATATACTAAAATTAATTCATAATTTTCACATAGAATGACTTATTTAGCAGTATTTCTGCTGAAGTTGTTTTCTGATTAAACATGGAAGTAAATGGAAAATGTATAAAAATAGGCTAAGTAGACCTTAAAGTCTGTTTGTATCATATACTAGGTATAATTTGCACCCTGAATGATTTAGCCATCTGAGAAAAAGTGAATGACAAATTTAGCTAAGTTGAACTCAGTCCCTGTCCCTGCACATGAATCCACCTTGCAGCTACATTCCAATGATAGTTGCCAGTGAACTGTAAAGAACAGCATCAAAGTGCAGGATGGGAGATGTGCCATAATGCCATAAACATGCCCAGAGATGTTAGTACTGGGCATCCATGAGAGTGTTCCAGAGGCGGAAGCAGCGAGCTGGAGTCACCAAGCACCCACTCTGACTTGCATGTTGGGAATTCTTGGTGTTAATCCAGTTTCAATCCAGCAGGTGGTAGAATAGGAACCTGCATCTTCATGACGTGAGATGTAATGGGGATGTTAATAAGATACTATCCCCATTAATAGGCTGCTCAGATATTAAGTGGAAACTGTGACTTGTTGCTCCCAATATTAAGAAAAGACTCACCTGATGTCTCATGTAATTCTTCCAAATTTCTCACCATTGTGCATGTCGTTCAGGGCATGGGAGATTCGGCCCTTTGATTCAGGTAAAGATTTCCTGACACCTTGCCAACACACAGTAACTTTAAAACAACAACTCACACCTTATACAACCCAGAGTGTCTATTTCTATTGACTTTCTGAGGGAAATTATCAATTTGTGCTAAAAACCAGAAGACATAGGAGCAGGAGTAGGTCATTCGGCCTATCAAGTCTGCTCCATTGTTTAGTGAGATCATGGTATCATTATACCCCTACTTTCGAATTCTATACCTCTGCCAAAGAAGGAGAGCATTCCATATGCCTTACTTACAATCTTATCTACCTGTACTGCTACCTATAGAGACCTGTGCACTTGCACCCCAAGATCTCTCACTTAATCTACCACTCTCATTTTTTTCCCTGTTATTATGTATTTCATTTTACTGTTTGATGTTCATAAATGTATTACTTTACACTTATCAATGTAGAACACCATCTGTTACTTACTTATCCACTCCACCAACTCATCTATATAATTTTGAAGCTTTTAGCTAAATTGTACACTATCCACTACATGGCCATTTTTTTGTGTTGTCTGCAAATTTCCTAATTATGCCGCCTATGTTCAAGATCATTGTGAGGTGTTGCATTTTGGAAAGTCAAATCGAAGTAGGAGTTTAGTGGTGAATGGTAGGGCTTTAAGGAGTGTAGTGAAACAGAGGTACCTTGGAGTTCAGGTGTATGATTCTTTGAAAGTGGACTCACAGGTAGACAGGACAGTGAAAAAGGCTTTTTACACACTGACTTCATCAGTCAGGGCATTCAGTACAGAAGTTGGGAAGTTACATTGCAGTTATACAGGACATTGATGAGGTCACGTTTGGAGTATTATGTTCAGTTTTGGTCACCTTGCTATAGGAAGGATGTTATTAAACTGGAAAGAGTGCAGAAGAAATTTACAAAGATGTTGCCAGTATTCAACTGTCGGAGTAATAGGGAGCAGTTGGACTAGCTAAGACATTTTTTTAGAGCGCAGGAGATTGAGGGGGATCTTATTGAACTGTACAAGATCATGAAAGGCATGGATTGGGTGGATGCATTTAGTCTTTTCCCTGGGTTGGGAATCAAGGATTAGAGGGCATCAGTTTAAGGTTAGAGGGGAAAGAATAAAAGGGAACCTGAGGGACAACTTTTTTTACACAGAAGGTGGTATGCATATGGAATGAGCTGCCTGGGGAAGTGATTGAGGCAGGTGCATTTACAACATTTAAAAGACGTTTGGATAAATACATGAATTAGAAAGATTTAAAAGGATATGGGCCAAGTGCAAGGAAATGGTATTAGCGTGGATGGACATTTTGGTCAGCATAGACCAGTTTGGGCTGAAAGGCCTGGCTCCTTGCTGTGGGACTCTTTGGTCCTATGACTCGATGACTAAGTCCAAATCATTAATGTATAAAACAGTCAGCTGATGTCCCAACAGTGAGTTCTGTGAAACACCATTTGAAAAAGCTTTCTATTTGTAAGGACAGCCTCCAACCATTACCCTTTTTTTCCCGTTACTAAGCCAACACTGGATTCAATTCCACACATTACCCTGTATCCCATGGGATTTTCCTTTGTTGACCAGTTTGCCATGAGGGACCTAGTCAAATGCCTTACTAAAATCCATGTCGACAACATCCACCATACTACTCTCCTTGACCCTCTTTGTCACTTCCTCAATGAATTGTCAAGTTGTCAAAATAAATTGTCAATCAGTCAACTGATTTTATCACTGAGAGCTGCATTTTCAAAAATAGTGACATCACCATCAGACACATTATTTTATGACAGCTCAGTTGCTGAGGTTTTCCCGGTGGTGAATACTAGCTGAGTTGGCATGGAGGGTGAAAGGCAATGGATATTAGCTTGGAGCATGTTGTCACTAAGTTAGCATAGAGTCTGGAAAGGATCATGGGGATGATTTGAGAGCATGAGTTGGCATAGGAGGTATGGGAGAGTGTGAGGGCTGGATACAGGGCTAGTGTATTGTGGAGAGTAGGAGGGACATATAGGGGCATTAAATGGAATGGGGGAAGGGGACTATGTGGGATGAGTGCAAAGATAGTGTGGCAGGAAAGGTGCAAAAACTAAGGGAGTATATACATGGTGTTAGGTGACATTGGGGATTGATGGAGCAGGGAGGTGGATGGGTAGTGTACATAACCAATACTGACTTGATAACTCATGTTGTGAATTATCTTTCTGTTTAATTCATTCATGGGATGTGGGCATGATTGGCTAGGCCAGCATTTATTGCCCATCCCTAATTGCACAAAAGAAAGTTAAGCATCAACCACATTAATGTGGGCCTGAAGTCATATCTTAGTCAGACCAGGATGGCAGTTACCCTCCCTAAAGGACATTAGGAGCTAGACAACAACTGACAGTGGTTATGCAGTCTCCCTCAGAGTTATAGGGTTATACATTACTAAAACAGACTCTTCAGTCCAACTTGTCCACACTGACCAGTTACCCAAAACTGAAATAGTTTGATTTGCAAGCATTTGGCCCATATCCTTCTAAGCCCTTCCGATTCATGTACCCATCAAGATGCTTTTTATATGTTATAATTGTATCTGTCTCGACCACTTCCTGTAGTCGTTCATTCCATACGTGCACCACTGTCTGTATGAAAAGATTAACACTCAGGTCCCTTTTAAATCTTGCTAGCTTTTTATTCCAGACTTGCATTGAATTCAAATTGCAACATCCCAATGTTTCCTTGCACTTAGCCCATATCCTTTTAAAACTTTCCAATTCATTCTCCCTAGAACATTACTGTGTGCTACTGGATAACTGGTCCAGTGACATTATGACTTCACCACCACCTCACCACACAACAAAAGCCACCAGCATTCAGTCCCATTGCCGAATGAAGTATTGCCTGCACATAGTTCCTATTTCTGATCAGCCAGTTTTATCTGCAGTGTGGGGCCCCCGCTGCCCATTAAAATCCAATATCAAGTTTGTGATTTAAAGAATTAGAAGCATTTTGCAATATTTTGACTGAGTAAATGAAATAATGAAATCTGTAAAAACATAGGAATCCACTTCAAGTATTGTTAAACACTGATTAGGTTTTGGAGTCAATGTATTCAATGACAAATATGGCCACCCTGATGCCCAGATTGCACAGATGGTCCCTATACCATCATTCAGTAAGAACTGTATTGCAGGTATGCACTATGACCAGTTCAGATATGTCATTGGGAAACCAGACAGTAGTATTGAATTAGTTAATTAGTGTAAAGTTCAACTGTCCCCAGCACAATTCCATTTCATTTTATAATGGCTCAGAGCTATTTTAGCCATGTGCCAATGTTGAAAATTGATGGCTTGTCACATTTTTAAAAAATATATAAAATATACTGTTGTGGGAAAACCAATGCTGGAGAGCTTGTGTTTTATTTTAAATGGATATGTTCCTTTCAAGCAATATTTCTAAAACATAATGATCATTTGAACATATATTTGAATTATTGACACCTGCCTGAAGTATTTTTTTAAATTTGATTTTATTGTCACGTGTACTCAAGTACAAAACAACAAGAGTACCTTCTTAGTTTTAAATAGAAAATAAAGAAATAAAATTTAAAATTCAAACATTACAGTCTCTCTTAAGTGCTTAGGCACGGTAGGACTGCACTTTGAGGAATCAACTGAAGACAGGAAGTCCACAGTAAGGCCAAGCTGGGCCAAGAAACCGCCAAAAGACCACCATGCCAGGCTGAGAGACCACCATGATGTGCAGGAACAATTGATCTTGGTGAATATATAGGCCGTGCCACTTCCATTCTTATCAATTGCCAATGCATGAAACTGGAGTTATGTAGCACTGCAATGCTGTGTTAGTTTGCATCTGCTGTCATTACACCATTGTGGTGGTGGTGTTGGCCATAAACACAATATCATGGTATGACTCTTGGACTTTGATATGTTATAGGCATGAACATACTGATTTAATTTATGCCCAGAAATAAATGGACTTTGTGTTAATGAAGATGATACAAAATTTTGTTTTTTGCTTGAAACTCTGCTAATAGATATTTTAAAAATCTGATAACTTATTCAGTGTGTGAATGCACTTCTCAGTGTGAACATGAGTGATTCATTATGATACTAAAAGAGTAGTTAATTTGCTGTAAAGCACTTTAGCTTGGCAAGAAAAGTTCCCGTTGAATAAATTCTGTATTGAAAAAACACAAGTAACAAAGAATACTTCAGATTAGGCAGCACTTGTAGAGAGAGTTAATAGCTCAAACCTTCCCATTTGGATAGTGGCTCCTATTTCTGATCCATTACTTACCTTCCAAAAATTTTTTAGGCCTGAGATGCAGGTGGTAAAATGGCAGTTGATAAATGTGTAGGGTGGCAGGTGGGTCACAGCTGTGTGGTGAGGTCAGGTAATGTCTTGTCTGGTAGTGAGAGGGATAGTGAGTTGTATTGCAGGGGCTTGGGTGCTGGGGACTAGTGATTGGTTTGATTGATTTCATTTATTGTGTTGTGTACCTAAGTCCAATGAAAAGCTTTGTTTGCTAACAGCACAGATAGATCATAGTAAGCAAGGATATGCAGGTCATATGGTAAAAAAGAAATTTGGACAGAGTAAGGTCTCCAGGTTACACCACACAGGATATGCACTAGACAAGATTGACATTGACAAAATCAATTATTTGAAGTTAGAGAGTCCATTGATCAGTCGAATAATGGCTGGGAAGAAGCTGTTCCTGAACCTACTGGTGCATGTATTCTGCATCTTCTGACTGACAGAAGAAGTTGTAGGGAAGCATTACAGATGGGTCTTTCTTTTCATGGAGAGTCCTTGACACTGACCCAGCTCCCTCAGAGCCAGCTCTCAGTGTGAACAGGATGCCTGATGCTCCCATTCTTTTTTTCTTTTTTTTCATTACCCCGACACTACCACCTAACTGCAATAGTGCTTATTTTTTCCCCCATACCCATATTGTGTGTGTACAGGCGTACAGATGGGCCTTTGATGGTGTTGGCATCCTTTCAGTGGCAAAGAGGCACATAAATGGAGTACATGGATAGAAGGTTGGCTTCCGTGATGGTCTGGGCTATGCACACAACCTTCTGTAGTTTCTTACAGTCCTAGGCAGAGTTGTTGCCATACCAGGCTATTAAATAACTGGACAGAATGCTTTCTATGGTGCATCTGTAAAAGTTGGTGAGGATCCTTATGGACATGCCAAATTTCCTGAGCCATGTAGGGAAAAAGAATCACTGTTTTGCCTTCTACATGGGGAATCCAGGACAGATTGTTGGTAATCGTCACTCCTTGAAACTTTACACTCTCCACTCTCTCAACCTCAGTTCTGTTGATGTAGACGAAGCCATGCTCTCCTCCTTTCTTTCTGAAGTCAGTGATCTTTGCTGACATTGTGAGAGAGCTTGTGAAGTTGTTATCATTGCACCACATCACCAAGCCCTCTATTTTCTTTCTGAACTCAGACTTTTTGCTGTTTGATAGCCGTCCTACTATGGTGATGTCATTAGCAAACTTGTAGATGGCATTTGTTCGGAATTTGGCAACACAATTGTGGGTGTACAAGGATATCGTAGGCAGCTACAAACACATCCCTGGGGGGCTCCAGTGTTGAGTGTTATTGTGCAATTGCCCATCATCACTTATTGCGGTCTATTGGTCAGGAAGCTGAGGATCTAGTTTCAGAGGGTGGAGCTGAGACCTAGGTCTCAGAGGTTTGAGATCAGTCTGGACGGGAGATGTAGTCAATGAGCAGAAATCTGTAGTAAGTGTCCTTGTTGTCCAGATGCTGCAGAGATGAGTGCAGGGCTTGGGAAATAGCTTCTGCTGTGGACCTGTTACATTGGTAGGCAAATTGTAAGGGATTGGCAGACTGGAGGTAATGTGGCCATGACATTGAAGCACTTCATGTTTATGGAGATCAGAGTCATTGGGAAGTAGTCAATAAGGCACATTACATGTGCTTTCTTAGGTACTGGGGTGATGGTGGACTTCTTGAAGCAGGTGGGGACTTCAGCTTGTAGGAGGGAGAGGTTGAAGATGTCAGTGAATACCTTTGCCAGCTGGTCCACACAGGATCTAAGTGAATGGCCAGGGTCTCTATGAGGGGGTGTATGGTCTGTATGAGTGATTGGGGCTCAGTTTTAACTATTCATCAGATAGAGCAGGATTTCATCCTCTTAACCTCCCTGGTTGAATAATCCAATCAGTGGTTCAGAACCCTTCAGAGTCTCCAACTCTAGCTCTGACCGACCTTTCTCCAAATATTTTAATTGCTTAATGTTAATGAAAATCTATCAATCTCAATATCTTCAGTTAATCTTGAATCTACTATCATTTGAGAAAAAAAAAGTTTAAAATATCTGTCACCCTTTAGATGTGTTTCCTATTTTCACTTCTGAAAAGTCTAGCTTGAAACATTTGACTGTGTTCCCCCCCACCCCTGATTTCTAGGATTCTTAAACCAGCAAATCATTTCTTTCTCTCAATTCTGTTTGTTTCCCTTAATATCTTTTTATATCAGCTTTGTTCCTTGCCTCTCCACTCTCAATTCAAAATTTGGTTATAATGTATTGCCATTGCATATGATTCATCATTGTGGTTGCGTTTATAATTGGAATCTGAACGGAGCATAAGCTGTTAATTTTGTGAGAATGTTTGCTGAAAGATTCAGTTTGATTCACCTCTCCCTGCCTACTCCATGGAGACAGCAACAATTTCATTCCTGCCGGGCTATTGTCACAGGCTGTAACCTCAGTGCCCTTTTTGACTCCACATTTTCTTCATTAAAAAAGTTAATATTCAAGACCCCCATTTTCTGATAAAATCCTCAGCTTTTCTATACCATTGTCAACTTTGTCAATCAGGCAGCTTCAGCAATGTCTTCGATGGCATGGTGGTCCAGCCCTGATGTTGGTTTGCTATAGCGATAAAGAATGTGGTTTCTGTCTTTTCCTCAACGTTGGGAACCCATGAGCCATGAATTGAACAAAGATGATTTTGTCAATTTTTTTTTAAAGTACATGATTTCTGTTTTAATATAGGCAAAGGAGCTTTGGCAACTCAAAATTTAACCATAGAAAACAACTGCAAATAATGTGACTTTCACGCCATTCAAGGATTTAATCAACAAGTATTAAATGCCTTTGCCAGTTGGCCTCTGGGGAATTTTTCTACTGTTGCTTGAAACTTTCCATTTTTATTCCTGTTGGATTAGCTAGATTAAATAGATTAACTAGATGGAAGCAAACTGGTGCCAGGTTAAGATTGTACCCACCTCCACCACCTTCATACAAACACCACACTCTGCATGAAAAAAATTACACCTCCGATCCTTCTCAAATCCTTTCCCTCTCACCTTAAACCTATGCCCTCTAGTTTTGGACTCCCCTACCCTGGGAAGAATCCCTTGGCTATTCACTCTATCTATATCCCTCATGATTTTATAAACCGCTATAAGATACCACTCAACCTCCTCTGCTCCAGAGAAAAATGCCACAGTCTCTTCAGCCTCTTCCTATAACTCAAATCCTCCAGCCCTGACAATATCCTTGGAAATCTTTTCTGTACCCTCTCAAGTTTAACAAAATCCTTCCTATAGGAGAGTGACCAGAATTGTATTCCATAATCTAAAAGTGGCCTCACCAATACCCTAACAAGCCCCAACATGACCTCCCAACTCCTATACTCAATGCACTGGCCAATGAAGACAAGCATGCCAAAGGCCTTCTTCACGATCCTGTCTACCTGTGACTCCACTTCCAAGGAACAATGTACCTGCACTTCAAGGTCTCTTTGTTCAGCAACACTCATTGGCTCTGCCATAAACTGGATAAGTCCTGCCTGATTTGCCTTACCAAATTTTAACATCTTGTAGTTAACTAAATTAAACTCTTCCTGCCACTCTTTGGCCTATTGGTCCATCTGATTACGGTCCCATTGTACTGTGAGGTAACCTTGTTTACTGTCGACTTTAGCACTTATTTTGGTGTCATCTGAAAACTTACTAACCTTACCTCCTACATTCACATCAAATCATTTATATAAATGAAAAAAATAGTGGACCAAGGACTGATCCTTGTGGCAAAACGCTGCTCACAGGCCTCCAGTCCGAAAAAAACAACCCTCCCCCAATGCCTTCTGTCTCCAATTATTTTATTCGGTTGGCTAGCTTATCTGGAATCCTATGTGATCTATCCTTATTAACCAGTTTACCATGCAGAACCTTGTCCAACACCTTGTCGATGTCCATATAGACAATGTCTACTGCTCTGTCTTCACCAATCTTTTTGTCACCTTTTCCAAAAAACGCAATCCAGTTAGTGAGATACAATTTCCCATGCATAAAGCCATGCCGATTATCCTTAATCAGTCTTTGCCTTTCCAAAAGCATGTAAATCTTATTCCCTCAGAATCCCCTCCAACAACTTACCCATCACTGATATAGGCTCACCAACTATGGTTCTCTGAATTTTCCTTACAGCTTTTCTTAAATAATAGCATCACATTAGCCACCCTCCAGTCTTCCAGCACCTCAGTCATGTGCTTTTGATGATAAAAATCCCTCTGGAAGGGGCCCAGCAACCACTTCCCACAAAGTTCTGGGAGAAAAACGTGCTCTGCAAGTCGATATGATCATTGCTAACCTGATATCGACCTCAATGGTACGTTTCTGATACTCCTATCCTTATCTCCCTTGTAAATCAAGATTCTGTCTAAATCTGCCTTAAAACTATTCAGTGATTCTGTCTCTGCTGTTTTCTGAGGCAAAGCATTCCATAGCCTACAAAATTATGAGGGAAAACAATTTACCCTCATCTCCTTCGTAAATGGGAGAACCTTTATTTTTCAATTGTGTCCCTTAGTTTTAGTGTCTCATTTTCTGAATCTTCTCTGACCTACCTGGAACATCATCATATCTTTATCTTCTTTCTCAGATAAGGAGAATAAACTTAAACACAGTCCGCCAAATATGGTCTCCCCAAAATCTAAATCAACTGCTGCATAGCTTAGAGTCATAAAATTTCACAGTATACAAGGAGCCTATTAGACCCATCATGTCTGTACCAGCTCCCAAAAGAGCTACACAGGTAGTCCCATCCTCCAGCCCTACCTCCCTGGCAGTCTAAATTCATCAAATATTTCAAATATATATCCAGGTTTGTTTTGAAACCTTGTGGGGAATCCACTCAATCACTCTCTTAGGCAGCGCATTCCAAATTCTAACAACTCTCTCAGTAAAGGAGTTTCTCCTAATCTCACTCCTAGACCTCTTGCTGACAATCTTGAAATTGTGATTCATAGTTACTGATTTTTCTCTGAATATATTCTGTTCCCTTTGCAACAACCAACAACATTCAATGTCCATGGTTAATCACTTGCTATACCTGATACTTTTTTTTGTGATTTATGTATGAGGACACCCAGATTCCTCTATTTTGCTCTCTGTTGCTGAGTTTTGTAATAATTCTCCATTTAAGTAATATTGCATTTCTAGTCCCTCTGCCAAAGTGGATGAGTTCAATTTTCCCAAGTTATAGTCTATGTATCAATTTTCCCACTCACTCACTAAGCATATCTACATTTATTTTTAAACTCCTCCTACCCTCCTCACAATTTACTTTCCAACCTGTCTGTAAAATAAGCAAACTTAGTGACTATACATTCATCCCCTTCATCTAACTTATTGATATTGATTATAAATAGTTAACTCCCTCGTGCTGATCCCTGAACATTCCACCAAAATTACCCATTTATCACATCTCTCTATACCCTGTTAGCCAACCAGTACTCTATCCAGATGTTAGCTATAATGTGAGCTATTATTTTATGTTTTAACCTTATCAAGCATCTTTTCACATTGTTGTTTGTAGAAGCTTGGCATTTGCAAATTGGCTTCTGTGTTCACTACATTACAGCAGTGACTACACTCCAGAAGCATTTTGTTAGCTTTAAGGTGTCCGGTGGACATGAAAAGTGTGAGATAAATGCAAACCCTATTTTTAAACCAAGTCACTCTTCATTCCTGTTTGCTGGCGTATCAATAGATGTAGACTGAATACCACAGTCTAGTTTACATCTGGAAATATCAGCTTGATTATATGGATTTCAAAAAATGTGCATTTTAATGAACCCAAACTAAACATGGGGCTAGCTAGTTTTTTTTCTACATATAGAAAAAAAGAATGTTTGATATAGATTTATTTCTCAAACATTAATATGTTCTACCAGAAATGCCAGCAAACTGCTTGGAAACATAGAAACCTGGAGCAGAAGTTGGCCATTTGGCCCTTTGGGCCTGCACTGCTATCTGACACGATCCTATAAATCGATGCCTTATTCCTGCTTTCTCCCTATCTCACTTGATGTTTTTATAATCTAAATATCTATCTGTCTTTTTCTTTAATATATTCAGTAACTTGCTTTCACATCCTTTTGTGATAGAGGATTCCACAGATTCACTACCCTTTGTGTGGAAAAATATTTCTTCATTTCAATCCTAAATGGCCTAACTTGTATCTTGAGACTGTCTCCCTTGTTAGGCTCCCCAAAAAGAAAAAAATCATCCTCCCTGCTCCTAGTCTGCCCAGTCTGATTATAATGTTATACATTTCAATCAGATCTCCTTTCATGCTTCTCAATGGGTGAATGTGGGCCCAGTCAATTGAATCTCCCTTTGTAGGACAGTCCTGCCATCCCTGGTATCAGCCTTACGATCCTCTGCTGCACTCACTCAAAGGAAAGTATATTCTTTCATGGGTAGATGAGACCATACATTTTTGTTCTCATCAAGACATCTTGACTTCTATACTCAAATGCACTTTCAATGAAGGTCAATGAAGGACTGGTATGGATTCTTGCTGCCTATAAAATTGTTGCCAGGCTTGTTTACATAATAACAGTGATTGAACCTCAATGTAATTAACTCCTTGAGGACCTATTGATAATGCCTACAAGCTGTTTGTCATTCTGGCTGGTGTCCAATAATTGTAGCAAGAACAAAATCAACAAGCTTCAAGTTAGAGAACAGCTTAGAAAAAAAATTACCCCCTCCAGCTTTGAGTTTCTACTTTTTAACATCTGCCAAAAAGAAAAGTGCTTGCTTTATTCATGGCACGCATTCAAATCTCTGATGTGAATAGGGCTAGATTAAGGTCCTGTTTTTTGGTCACCTCCTCCATATAAGAACTTAGCTATCATTTCAAAAGTAACAGAATATGGGAAAGCGTGCTGATATAAATGGAAAGGCTGTCAACATCATCCAAAACTCTTCGCACCCTGGTAATGATCTCTTACAACTCTTCCATCAGGCAGAAGCCTGAACACACACCAGTAGGTTCAGGGACAGCTTGTGACAATAAATAAATCAATCAATCCTTGAAGACAGCATGGGTAACAGAAAAGGGATGCAGACCCATAACTATGGATGTCTACCTTTTTTCCTTTGCTTTCACTGTCAGATTTGAGAGTCCTCTGGGCACAGAGCAGAGGGAAATCAAACAGAACTATTTCTAATACATTTTGTTGCATGAATCTAAATACACTTCTTTAAATCTTGTATTCAGCTTTTAAAATAGCAACTAATAAAAAGAATGTAAATTATTCAGGATTAACCTAATTTCCATATGGTAAAAACAATGACTGCAGATGCTGGAAACCAGATTCTGGATTAGTGGTGCTGGAAGAGCACAGCAGTTCAGGCAGCATCCAAGGAGCTCCTTGGAAGGCTCCTTTAGGGCCTTGGATAGAGGTGAGGGAGGAGGTGTGGGCGCGAGGAGGTTGAGCAATTCATCAACTTCACCAACACATTCCACCCTGACCTTAAATTTACCTGAACCATCTCTGACACCTCCCTCCCCTTCCTGGACCTCTCCATCTCTATTAATGACGACCGACTTGACACTGACGTTTTTTGCACAACCACCGACTCCCACAGCTACCTGGATTACACCTCTTCCCACCCTACCTCTTGCAAAAATACCATCCTGTATTCCCAATTCCTCCGCCTCTGCCGGATCTGCTCCCAGGAGGACCAGTTCCACCACAGAACACACCAGATGGCCTCCTTCTTTAGAGATCGCAACTTCCCTTCCCACGTGGTAAAAGATGCCCTCCAACGCATCTCGTCTACATTCCGCACCTCCACCCTCAGACCCCACCCCTCCAGCCGTAACAAGGACAGAACGTCCCTGGTGCTCACCTTCCACCCTACCAACCTTCGCGTAAACCAAATCATCCGCCAACATTTCCGCCACCTCCAAACAGACCCCACCACCAGGGATATATTTCCCTCCCCACCCCATTCCGCCTTCCGCAAAGACCGTTCCCTCCGTGACTACCTGGTCAGGTCCACGCCCCCCTACAACCCACCCTCCCATCCTGGCACTTTCCCCTGCCACCGCAGGAACTGTAAAACCTGTGCCCACACCTCCTCCCTCACCTCTATCCAAGGCCCTAAAGGAGCCTTCCACATCCATCAAAGTTTTACTTGCACATCCACTAATATCATTTATTGTATCCGTTGCTACCGATGCGGTCTCCTCTACATTGGGGAGACTGGGCGCCTCCTAGCAGACCGCTTTAGGGAACAACACCCGCACCAATCAACCAAACCGCCCCGTGGCCCAACATTTCAACTCCCCCTCCCACTCTGCCGAGGACATGGAGGTCCTCGGCCTCCTTCACCGCCGCTCACTCACTACCAGACGCCTGGAGGAAGAACGCCTCATCTTCCGCCTCGGAACACTTCAACCCCAGGGCGTCAATGTGGACTTCAACAGTTTCTTCATTTCTCCTTCCCCCATCTCACCCTAGTTCTAAACCTCCAGTTCAGTAACTGTCCCCATGACTTGTCCGGACTTGTCCTACCTGCCTATCTCCTTTTCCACCTATCCACTCCACCCTCTCCTCCCTGACCTATCACCTTCATCCCCTCCCCCACTCACCCATTGTACTCTATGCTACTTTCTCCCCACCCCCACCTTCCTCTAGCTTATCTCTCCACGCTTCAGGCTCACTGCCTTTATTCCTGATGAAGGGCTTTTGCCTGAAACGTCTAATTTCCATATGCATGGCATGAAATGAGAGAATGAGTAATGTGATTTTTACAATGAGCACAGAACTGAGATCGTTTGTGCTTGTTCAACAATCGTGAGTGTTTTAGTCAGTCCGTGGTATAGAAGATGAACTTCTGGGAATTGCTTGCACATCACTCATCAATGTCTGAACAAAGAACAAAGAAAATTTACAGCCCAGGAACAGGCCCTTCGGCCCTCCAAGCCTGAGCCGATCCAAATCCACTGTCTAAACCTATCGCCCAATTCCTAACCATCTGTATCCCTCTGCTCCCCACCTCCTCATGCATCTGTCCAGACACACCTTAAATGAATCTACCGTGCCTGCCTCCACTAGCTCTGCTGGCAATGCATTCCAAGCACCTACCACCCTCTGTGTAAAGTACATGCCGTGTGCAGTCCCCTTAAACGTTTCACCTCTCACTTTAAATGCGTGATGTCTCGGTATTGAATCCTTTACCTTAGGAAAAAGCTTACCTCTCTCTACCCTGTCTATAACTTTCATGATTTTGTAGATCTCAATCAGGTCCCCCCTCAATCTCCTTTTTTTCTAATGAAAACAATCATATTCAACCTCTCTTCATAGCTAGCACCTTCCATACCAGGCAATATCCTCGTAAACCTTCTCTGCACCCTCTCCAAAGCATCCATATCCTTTTGGTAATGTGGCAACCAAAAGTGTACACAGTATTCTAAATGCAACTGAACCAAAGTCTTGTACAATTTTAACATGACTTTCCAGCTCTTATACTCAATACCCCGTCCGATGAAGGCAAGCATACCATATACCTTCTTAACCACTCTATCTGCATGTCCAGCCACCTTCAGGGTACAATGGACCTGAACTCCCAGATCTCTCTGCTCATCAACTTTTCCCAAGGCTCTTCCATTTTCAGTATAGTTCGCTCTAGAATTAGACTTCCCAAAATGCATTACCTCACATATGTCTGGATTGAAATCCATCTGCCACTTCTCTGCCCAACTCTTCAGTCTATCTATATTCTCCTGTATTCTTTGACAGTCCCCTATGCTTTCTGCTCCTCCACCAATCTTCGTGTCTACTGATCAGACCACCAATGACCTCTTCCAGATCATTTATGTATATTACAAACAACAGCGGCCTCAGCACTGACCCCTGTGGAACACCACTGGTCACTTTTCTCCATTTCGAGAAATTCCCTTCAACTACTACTCTCTGTCTCCTGTTGCTCAACCAGTTCTTTATCCACCTAGCTAGAACACCCTGCACACCATGTGACTTCATTTCTCCATTAGTTTACTATGGGGAACCTTATCAACCTCCTTACTAAAGTCCATGTACATGACATCAACAGCCCCTCCTTCATCTATCAACTTGTTCACTTCCTCAAAGAACTCTATTAAGTTGGTAAAGCATGATTCACCCCACACAAAATCTATCACTGATAAGCCCATTCTTTTCCAAATAGAAATAGATTTTATCCCTCAGTACCTTCTCCAGCTACCTTCCCACCACTGATGTCAGGCTCACTGGTGTGTAGAATGGAACATCCCTACGACACTTCTTGTACTGGGGGATGACATGAGTAACCCTCCAGTCATCTGGCACCTCACCTGTGCTTAAAGATGCTACAAAGATATCTATCAGGGCCCCAGCTATTTCCTCTCTTGCCTCCCTCAGCAACTTGGGATAGAACCCATCTGGTCCGGGGATTTGTCCAATTTAATATCCTTTAGTCTACCAAACCCATCTTCCCTCTTTATGTCAACGTGATCCAGAGTAAACAAACTTCTATCTCTAATCTCAGCATTCATCACTTCCCATTCCTCAGTGAACACTGATGCAAAGTAATCATTGAGAATCTCACCCATTTTCTCAGGTTCGACACACAACCTTCCTTCCTTATCCTTTAGTGGACCGACCTTTCTCTGGTTACTCTCTTGCTTCTTATATAAGAATAAACAGCCTTGGGATTCTCCCTAATTCTGCTCGCCAAAGCTATTTCATGACCCACTTTAGCCCGCTTGATTCACACACTTAAGAATGGTCCTATTCTCCCGATATTCCTCCAAGGCCTGTTCTGTTCTTAGCTGCCTGGACCTTATGTACGATTCCCTTTTCCTCTTGGCTAGTTGCACGATTTCTCCTGTCATCCACAGTTCACGAATCTTGCCTTTCCTATCCCTTGTTTTCAAAGGGACATGCCTATCCTGCACTATCTTCAACCTATCTTTGAAAGCCTCCCACATATCAAATGTGGACTTTCCTTCTCAATTCAGTCCTAAATCTGCTCCCCCTAATTTTGAGGCTATGCCCTTTTGTCCTAGTTTCACCCATCAGTGGAAACATCCTCTCTGCTTCATATCCTATCTATTCCTTCATAATTTTATATGTTTCTGTATGATTTCCCGCCCCCCCCCCCCCCCCCCGCCCAATTCTGCTAAATTTGAATGAATATATTCCTAGTTTACTTAGTCTCTCCTCATAAGCCAACCCCCTCAACTCCGGAATCAACTTAGTGAACCTCACTGCACCCTGTCAAGTGCCAGTACATCCTTTCTCAAGTAAGGAGACCAAAACTGAACACAGTACTCCAGATGTGGCCTCACCAGCACCCTGTACAGCTGCAACATAACTTCCATACTTTTAAACTCAATCCCTTTAACAATGAAGGCAAAAATTCCATTTGCCTTCCTAATACCTGTTGTACCTGCACGCCAACCTCCCGTGATACATGCACAAGGACACCCAGGTCCCTCTGCACAGCAGCGTGCAGAAACATTTTACCATTCAAGTTAATTTAGGAAGAGTTTATGGGTTACTAAAGGTTATGTCTGCAATAAATGCCATTCATTGCGAATCCTATCAGATTGAATAGATTGGTTGGAGAGGCAGTTAGAAGCAATGAGGAATTTACAAGAGCAAGGGGAGGTGATGGATGGCAGTTATAGGAAGGGGGGAAAGTCTCAGATACAGTCACATAGATGGGTTAACTCCAGGAAAGGTAAGAGAGGTAGGCAGCTAGTGCAGGAGTTTAGATCAGAGTGCTGCTGGAAAAGCACAGCAGTTCAGGCGGCATCCGAGGAGCAAGAAAATTGACATTTCGGGCAAAAGCCCTTCATCAGCTAGTGCAGGAGTCTTCTGTGGCTATCTGGATTTCAAACAAGAATGCTGTTTTGGAAAATGTAGGGGGTGATGGATTCGAGGAAAATGTAGCACAAACAGCCAAGTTTTTGATATTGAGACTGGCTCTAATGTAATTAGAGGTACATCGGGTTCCAAGTGATTGTGTTAGGAGACTCTCTAGTCCGAGGTACAGACAGACGTTTCTGTGACCAGCAGTGAAAAATTAGAATGGTGTGTTGCTTCCCTGGTGCCAGGATCAAGGATGTCTCAGAGAGTGTGCAGAATGTTCTCAAGGGGGAGAGGGCCCAGCATGAGGTCATTGTACACATTGGAACCAATGATGTAGGAAGGGAAAAGGTTGAGATTCTGAAGGGAGATGACAGAGAGTTAGGCAGGAATTTAAAAAGGAGATACTCGAGAGTAGTAATATCTGGATTACTCCCGGTGCTACGAGCTAGTGAGGCCAGGAGTAGGAAGATAGAGCAGATGAATGCATGGCTGAGGAGCTGGTGTATGGGAGATGGATTCACATTTTGGATCATTGGAAGCTGATTTCGGGTAGAAGTGACATGTACAAGAAGGGCGGATTGCACCTAAATTGGAAGGGGGCTAATATACTGGCAGGGAGATTTGCTAGAGTTGCTTGGGAGGAATTAAACTAGTAAGGTGGGGGGTTGTGGGGGGGGCGGGTTTGGGAGCCAGGGAGATAATGAGGAAAGATTACAATCTGACACTGGCACAGTTGAGAACAAAGGTGAGTCAAACAGTCAGGGCAGGCAGGGACAAAGCAGAGAACAAGGTAAGACTGATAAACTGCATTTATTTCAATGCAAGAGGCCTAATAGGGAAGGCAGATGAACTCAGGGCATGGTTAGGAACATGGGACTGGGATATCATAGCAATTACAGAAACATGGCTCAGGGATGGACAGGACTGGCAGCTTAATGTTCCAGGATACAAATGCTACAGGAAGGATAGAAAGGGAGGCAAGAGAGGAGAGGGAGTGGCATTTTTGATAAGGGATAGCATTACAGGTGTACTTAAGGAGGATATTCCTGGAAATACATCCAGGGAAGTTATTTTGGTGGAACTGAGAAATAAGAAAGGGATGATCACCTTATTGGGACTGTGTTATAGACCTCCCAATAGTCAGAGGGAAATTGAGAAACAAATTTGTAAGGAAATCTCAGTTATCTGAAAGAATAATAGAGTGGTTATGGTAGAGAATTTTAACTTTCCAAATATAGACTGGGACTGCCATAGTGTTAAGGGTTTAGATGGAGAGGAGTTGCTAAGTGTGTACAAGAAAATTTTCTGATTCAGTGTGCGGATGTACCTACTTGAGAAGGTGCAAAACTTGACCTAATCTTTGAGGGCGGCACGGTGGAACAGTGGTTAGCACTGCTGCCTCACAGCGCTTGAGACCCGGGTTCAATTCCCGCCTCAGGCAACTGACTGTGTGGAGTTTGCACATTCTCCCCGTGTCTGCGTGGGTTTCCTCTGGGTGCTCTGGTTTCCTCCCACAGTCCAAAGATGTGCAGGTCAGGTGAATTGGCCATACTAAATTGCCCGTAGTGTTAGGTAAAGGGTAAATGTAGAGATATGGGTGGGTTGTGCTTCGGCGGTTCAGTGTGGACTTGTTGGGCCGAAGGGCCTGTTTCCACACTGTAAGTAATCTAATCTAATCTCTTGGTAAATAAGGCAGGACAGGTAACTAAGGTGTCAGTGGGGGAACACTTTGGGGCCAGTGACCAAAATTTTATTCATTTTAAAATAGTGATGGAAAAGGATAGACCAGCTCTAAAAGTTGAAGTTCTAAATTGGAGGATGGCCAATTTTGATGGTATTAGGCAAGAACTTTCAAAAGCTGATTGGCCACAGATGTTCACAGGTAAAGGGATGACTGGAAAAAGGGAAGACTTCAGAAATGAGATAACAAGAGTCCAGAGACAGTATATTCCTGTTAGGGTGAAAGGAAAGGCTGGTAGAATAGGGAATGCTGGATGACTAAAGAAATTGAGGGTTTGGTTGAGAAAAAGAAGGAAGCATATGTCAAGTATAGGCAGAATAGATCAAGTGAATCCTTAGGAGAGTATAAAGGCAGTAGGAGTATCAGAGGGAAATCAGGAGGGCATAAAGAGGGACATGAGATAGCTTTGGCAAATAGAGTTAAGGAGAATCCAAAGGGCTTTTACAAATACATTAATGACAAAAGTGTAACTAGGGAGAGAATAGGGCCCCTCAAGATCAGCAAGGTGGCCTTTGTGTGGAGCCGCAGGAGATGGGGCAAATGATAAATGATTGCATCAGTATTTACTGTGGAAAAGGACATGGAAGATGTAGAATGTAGGGACATAGATGGTGACATCTTGAAAAATGTCCATATTACAGAGGAGGTTGGCTAACGTGATGCCACTGTTTAAGAAAGGTGGTAAGGACAAGGTAGGGAAATATAGACCAGTGAGCCTGACATCGGTGGTGGGCAAGTTGTTAGAGGGAATCCTGAGGGACAGGATTTACATGTAATAGTGGCATCACGTTAGCCAACCTCCAGTCATCAGGCACCTCACCTGTGACTATCGATGGTACAAATATCTCAGTAAGAGGCCCAGCAATCACTTCCCTAGCTTCCCACAGATTTCTAGAGTACACCTGATCAGGTCCTGGGGATTTATCCACTTTTATGCGTTTCAAGACATCCAGCAGTATTTCTTCTGTAATATGGACATTGGAAAGGCAAGGACTGATTAGGGATAGTCAACATGGCTTTGTGCATGGGAAATCATGTCTCACAAACTTGATTGAGTTTTTTGAAGAAGTAACAAAGAGGATTGATGAGGGCAGAGCAGTAAATGTGATAATATGGACTTCAGTAAGATGTTCAACAGTGTTCCCCATGGGAGATTGATGAGCAAGGTTAGATCTCATGGAATACAGAGAGAACTCACCATCTGGATACAAAACTGGCTCAAAAGTAGAAGACAGAGGATGGTGGTGGAAGGTCATTTTTCAGACTGGAGGCCTGTGACCAGTGGAGTGCCACAACGATCAGTGCTGGGTCCACTACTTTTCATCATGTATATATATGATTTGGATGTGAGCATTAAGTGTTATAGTTAGTAAGTTTGCTGATGACACCAAAATTTGAGGTGTAGTGGGCAGCAAAGAAGGTTACCTCAGATTGCAGTGGGACCTTGATCAGATGGGCCAATGGGCTAAGAAGTGGCAGACGAAGTTTAATTTAGATAAATGTGAGGTGCTGCATTTTGGGAAATCAAATCTTAGCAGGAACAATACACCTAATGGTAAGGTCCTAGGGAGTGTTGCTGAACAAAGGAGTGCAGGTTCATAACTCCTTGAAAGTGGAGTCGCAGGTAGATGGGATAGTGAAGAAGGGATTTGGTATACTTTCCTTTATTAGTTAGAGTATTGATTACAGGAATTGGGAGGTCATGTTACGGCTGTACAGGACATTGGTTAGGCCACTGTTGGAATAGTGCGTGCAATTCTGGTCTCCTTCCTATCAGAAAGATGTTGTGAATCTCGATAGGGTTCAGAAAACATTTACAAGGATGTTGCGAGGGTTGGAGGATTTGAGCTATAGGGAGAGGCTGAACAGGCTGGGGCTGTTTTCCCTGGAGCATCGGAGGCTGAGGGGTGACCATATGGAGATTTATACCATCATGAGGGGCATGGATATGATAAATCGTCAAAGTCTTTTCCCTGGGGTCAGAACTATATGCCATAGGTTTAGGGTGAGAGGGGAAAGACATAAAAGAGACCTAAGGGGCAACCTTTTCATTCAGAGGGTGGTATGTGTATGGAATGAGCTGCCAGAGGAAGTGGTGGAGGCTGGTACAATTGCAACATTTAAAAGGCATCTGGATGGGTATATGAGGAGGAAGGGCTTAGAGATTTATGGACCAGGTGCAGGCAGGTGGGACTAGATTGTTTTGGATATCTGGTTGGCATGGACGATTTGGACCAAATGGTCTGTTTCCTTATTGTACATCTCTCTGACTCTATGATTCTAATAATCCTTTTTACTGTTATTCCTACCAAAATGGATGACCTCACTTTTATTTACATTATATTCCATCTGCCAGACCTTTGCCCACTCACTCAATGTATCTGTGTTCCCCTGCAAAGTTTCACAGTCTTCTGCATGCTTTGCTCTGCCACTCACCTTAATGTCATCTGCAAACCTTAACACATTCCACATGGTCCCCAACTCCAAATCATCTATATCAATGGTCCAACTTGCTTGCAATGTCTTCATAGAATTCCAGCTCTTCATGAACCTATGCTGCATCTGCCCAATGGGACAATTTCTATTGAGATTTCTTCCTTGATAATAGACTCAAGTATCTTCCCCACTACAGAAGTTAAGCTAACAAGTCTATAATTCCTCATCTTTTGTCTACCCCCCTTTTTAAACAGTGGCATCATATTTCCTGTTTTCCAATCTGTTAGAACTACCCCAGAGTCCAACGAATTTTGGAAAATTACCAGAAGTGCCCTTGCTATTTCCCCCACCATCTCTGGGCCAAGAGACTTGTCTCTCCTTAGCTCCATTAGCTTGGGTAATAATGATTGGTTACAGGTCCTCCCCTACCATTGTTTTATTGTCAATTACTGGCATGTTACTAGTGTTCTCCACTATGAAGACTGATGCAAAATACCTGTTCAATGCCATGGCCATTTCATCATTTCCCATACCTAAATGCTCCTTCTCAACCTCTAAGGGACCAACATTTACTTTAGCCATTCCTTTTCATTTTCTATATTTATAGAAACGTTTGCAATCTGTCTTTATATTCTGAGCTAGTTTTTCTCATGTTCTATCTTTTCTTTATAGCTCTTTCCATGTCTTTCTGTTGATTTTTAAAGTTTTCCCAATCTTTTAGTTTCCTGCTGTTCTTGGCCACTTTGTATGCCTTCTCTTTCAATTTGAAAGCCTCCCTTATTTCCTGAGACATCCATAACAGATTACCCCATTTCTTACAGTCCTTCCTTTTCATTGGAATATTCTTTTGCTGAGCAATTTGAAAAAGTGCTTTGAAAGTCCTCTACTGCTCGTCAACTGTCCAACCATAAATCTTTGTTTCCAGTCTACTTTCGTCGACTCCTCCCTCATCCTATTGTAGTCGTACTTGTTTAAGGCCGGACCCTGGTATTGGATTTTACCTTCACACTCTTCTAAATTCAACCATACTGTGATCACTGCTTCCAAGAGAATCCCTAATGATGAGATCATTAATTATTCCTGTCTCATTACACAGGACAAGATCTAGGAGAGCTTGCTCCCTCGACGGTTCCATTACATACATAGGTGTTAACAGCAGGAATCCCCTCAGCTCTGCTGAGAGCACACCATGTGAATAAAACGATTGAATGATGGAGAGGAAGAGAGTATAATTCAAATGGAGGACAGTGTTCAGGGTCTGAGGTTGTTAAATTCAGTTTTGAGACTTGAAGGTTGTAAATTACAGAAGCAGAAAATGAGGTGCAAAAGGAAGACATGTTAGAAAGACAAAATTAGAAATTATTGGAAAAAATTTCAGGTAGTTGGCAGCATCTGTAGAGAGAAAGTAGGGTTAATGTTTTGTGTCCAGTAACCCTTCTTCAAAACCGATTGTAGCTCGGAAAACTTTGGTACACATGCTGAAGATGGGGTTGGATGGGAGGGTGTAAGGGAAAAAAAAGTAGGAACCCAGAAAGAGAGAAAAACATTTGGGCAGTCAAACAAATGGATAAATGAATGAATAGCTGCTAATGGGAACTGTTAGTGGCTGACTACAGGTTGGTTGTGATAGCAGCCCCATGTGATGAGAAGGTCTGGTGTCTGGGGTTTGGGGTAAAGACATTTAAGAAGGTGCTAAGGGCCTAAAATGATTAAATTCTGTACTGAGACCTAAAGGTTGCAAGTTCCCCAAGTGGAGACTGAGGTGTTGTTCTTCCAGCTTGCGCTGAGTTTCCCTGGAGCACTGTAGCAAGCCCGAGGCAAACATGTTGGCCTGGGAACACAGTGTGCTGAAGTGGCAGGCAAACAGAAGCTCAGGGTCAGTTGTTCAGCCTGCTTTTCACATTTTACAGTGAACAGCCAGATTTCCAGACCTAGGGAATTCGAGCAGCTGAAGTGAGATGAATCCAGGTTTAGGAAGAAGATAATATTGACATAGCACTGCTTCCCTTCATTAGTTATCAAAGTTCCCTCTCATCAGAAGATCCCCTCCAACTCCCCACCCTCCCCCCTCTCCCCCCCACCCCCCCCCCCCCCCCCCCCGCCATGAAACACCTTAGGCCTCAGACATGGCTTTCCAAAACTCAGCCAGCAGGAAGTTGAGGCTCATTTTTGCAAACAGAGCCTAGGTGTTCTGTGAAGCCATCACTCAATCTGTGATTTGTCTCTCTAACGTAGAGGAGACTGCATTGTGAGCAGTGAATACAGTAGACTAGATTGAATCAAGTGCAGGGAAATCACAGCTTCGCCTGGAAGGTGTCTGGAGTCTTGAATAGTGAGGTGGGTGGAAGTATTCAGACAAAAGTCGCACCTTCTGTGATTCCATGTGAGGCTGTGGGGATGTGTTGGGAGTGGAGGAGTGGGCCAAACAGCTGTGTTGATCATGACCACAAATTCAGCCAAATCGCATTTCAGCAGGAGCAGAGCATCCTTATTCACTGAATAAACTGATAGGTCATCTCAAGATTCTGACCCATCTCAAAACAAAAATTTTTCCTGATTTGTAACCTAGTTCTCTGCTGATGAAATGTACATGTATGACCTCTGAGCCACCAAACCTAATCCAACTGATACAGTCTATTCAGATAGATATTGCTTATTCTCTTTGTTCTTTCAATCAAAAGTCTTAACATCCTAAAATAACAAAGGAGGATTTACTAGTCTTGGTAGATGTCAGGTGCCTTGCTCACATTGTGAAAAGGTAGTGAGACACCCAGGTTTACTTCTTAATGAAAGGCCTATCTTTTCTCCACCCAAAGCTTTAGGAACATGATCATCGGTAAATGCCTATTGTGGGATTGGGGATTATGGGGAGAGGGGAGCAGAGGTTTGTAACCATAGGACGTGGTACCTATAAGTCATCCTTATGCTCCACTGTGCACATGATCGTGCAGACTGAGGGATGCACCCTCCTCAAAGAAGTGCAGCTATCCTAAGCTAGTTTAGCAGTGGGGTAGGCGAGATCTTCTTTGTCCCACCTGAAGCTGATATAATTACTAGAATTGTCCCAGTTATTATTTCCAAAACATAAATAGGAATTATCTTATTCTCATTAGGGGTTGAAATTGGATCTTAAGCAGTCCCTTAATACTTATATTGATCACTTAGCAATGGTGTAGAGAGATTGGACTTGGGCCTTCCCGACTGGAATTTAATCTTGCAAGGTGGAAGATGGGTGGTTCAATCAGTTCTAAATTTGAAGCTGAGTTCTAAGATGAAAGGACAGAATTGACAATTTCAAAACAAAACGTAAGGTTTGATTGCTTAATATTTTGAAAAAAAGAGTTTGAATTTATAAGTTGTCCTACATGAATAACCTCAAGATGTCCCCTACTCAGCCAGTGAATTATAATATTTGGAAGTAATAACCAGTTTGGTATGGAAACAAAAGAACATTAATAGTTTGTATTTCTTCCAGACTGTCGGCTGTGATTATGAAATAGAGTCCAATGCAGTTGAAGATCGATGTGGGGTGTGTCATGGGAATGGCTCTTCCTGTCAGACTGTAAAGAAGACATTTGAAGAGAGTGAAGGATTAGGTAAGAATTTTCTTCATGAAATTAAGTTTAGTATCAAGTAAGTTCCTTGTGTCCTGACTAACTTCCCACTTTGACTGTGTGGCAGAATGCTTGGCCAGCCAGTTCTCATTGCTGGTAAGGGTAGTGCAAAATGCATGGTATCATTTCCTAAATTGTAACAATTACTGCACTTTGAAAGTGCTTCACTAGCTGCAAAATGCCTTGGAAGGTTTTGAAAGGTACAATCCAAATGCATGTCTTGATTATTGTCATTGGCAAAGTGTACCATGTCGTCACTGCAAAGTATACCATGCTCTTTCTGCTGTATGAAGAATTTTGTCAGAAAAAGCTCTCACATAATTTTTTAGGTTCTCTTCAATAAAAGTGCAGGATTTAAATATCAGTATTAAATCTATGCTTTGTTAGAAAATTATATACCAAGATACCCAGATGTAGCCTGACAATTTCTCTGAAGCCACTGCTTTTTTTTCCCCCTTCTGTTCCTATGTATTGAGTGCCTGGGAGATAACGTTCACTCACGTGACAATCTTGATCTGTATAACCGTTATTGTGGTGGATTTTGCAAAAAGGGTGTCGTTTAGTGCAGAGGATGCAAATAGCATTTCTTGCAATGAATATTTGTCACTGAATTAAACAGTTTGGTGCCACCTCATCAGTCAGGTTTTGTATTCATTCATGGGATGTGAGAATCTGGACCAGCATTTATTGCCCATTTTTGGTTACTTTTGAGAAGGTGGTGAGCTGCCTTCTTGAACCACTGCAATCCATGTGATGTGGCTAGATGTCGCTCAGGGGTACCAGGATTTTAACCCAGCAACACTGCAGGAATGGCAATGTATTTCCACTTCAGGATGAAATTCCCCCTCATTCTTCTAAACTCAAATTAAAATAGTGTTACTGATCCAATCTCTCTTCATACATCAGCCCTGCCATCCCAAGAATCAGTTAAATCTTCCTTGCACTCCCTTTAAAGCCAGAAGAAACTTCCTCAGATAAGAAGACAAAAATGACACACAATATTCCAGGTGTGGTCTCACCAAGGCCCTTTAGAACAACAGTAAGACATCCCGACTCTTGTATTCAAATTCTCTTGCTATGAAAGCAAGTGTACAATTTGCCCTGTTCACTGCCTGCTGCAGCTGCATATTTACTTCCGGTGACTGGCAGTGATATCTTGTTGCCCCTCTCCTTTCTCATTCAAGTAATAATCTGCATTCTTGTTTTTGTTACCAATGTGTGTGGCCTCACATTTATCCACATTATACTTTGTCTGCCATGTATTTACCCATTCACTCAACTAGTCTAAATCACACTTAAGCATCTCTGCATCCTCCTTACAGCTCACCCATCCACCCAGCATTGTGCCTGTGCAAATTTTAAGATATTACATTTAGTTCTCTTATCTAAATCATTATTACATATTGCAAAGAGCTGGAGTCCAAGCACTGGGGATCCCTGTGGTACCCTGCTAGTCACCAGCTGTTTCCTGTCTACCAAGCAGTTCTGCAGCTATATTAGTACACTACCCCCAATACCAAGTGCTTTAATTTTATACACTAATCTCTGATGTAGGACCAATTGAATGCCTTCTGATAGTCTACATAAACCACATCCACAGGCTCCCCTTATCAACTCTTACTGGTTGCAACGTGAAAGTGTCGAGTGGATTTGTCCAGCATGATTTCCTTTTCATAAATCCGTACTAATTCTGTTAGATCCTGTCACTGTTTTCCAAGTATTCAGCTATTCAATCTGTTATAATTAACTCTAGCATTTTTCTCACAACCAGTGTCAGGATAATTGGTCTATAATTCCATGTTTTCTCTCCACCTCTCTTCACTCTAAAGTCAATAGAATCTTGAAAAATGACCATCAATGATTCTACCATTCCTAGAGCCACTTCCTTCAGTCCTCTGAGATTTGGAATATTGGGCCATGGGGATTTATTATCCTTTAATCTCATCATTTTCCTAAATACCATTTTACTACTAAAGTTGATCCCTCCAGTTCCTGCTTCTCCCTGGACCCTGCATTCCCCAGCATTTTTGGGATGTCTGTTGTGTGCTCCTTTATGAAGACAGAACCAGAATATGTATTTAACTGATTTCCATCTCTTTGTTTCAGTTTATAATCTGTCCTGTTTCTGAAAGTTAGGAACCTACCTTTGTGTTTACGTTTTTTTTTCTCTTTGCATATCCAAATAAGCTTTACAATCAGTTTGTATGTTCGCCACAAGCTTACTCTCGTACTCTACTTTCTCCCTCTTAATCATTTCTTTTTTTCAGCCAGTTTGTATGTCCCTGCCTTGAGTCTACTACTAATACTAAGATTCCCAAGTACAGCTATTTCTATGTTGACAACAATGTTACTTATTTCAAGAGAAGAGTGATATTAAGACTTAATTTAAAAAAAAACCTTTGTTTCCAGTTGGAACTTATTGAAAAAGGGACTGCAATTATTCATCACAGTGATCTAGTGAGTCAATATGTCTTTTACCTGCTTTCTTGAAATAAAGAGGACATTTTCTGGTGCTAGTGCATTAATTGCTTTTATTTGATCATTTCAATTATTGTACTTGTGAATTGTTAGAGTTTGGATAATGAATAGAGATTGACAATTTTAACATATTTCCTAATTATTAATTCATTGGCTTCATTTGAAAAAGCTGTAATATGCTGCTAACTCACTATGACCTGATGTGTGCTTAGAACCTGTTTCTGGATGACTTGAAGCAGCATCTGTGTTCCATGTCTTAGAAAATTACTTTCAATTTATTTTTGGGCATAAGGCAGCACCACTGATATTCAAGGAGTCTCATTTAATGAGGAATGTAATGAAAAGTCATGATAATCAATGAAACATAATAGATTGCAAATACTGCATTTATGCTTCTACAAGTCATATTTTTACGCACTTTTGTTTTATTGTTTAACCAAAAAGAGCAATGCAATTGAGACATGACCTTTCAGAAGAACATACAGCTGCTTGACACATTCATTTGACATTTCACTGTCCACGGTCATAACAAATGATATTAATGTACCGTTGTTCTCATTTAAAATTCAGTGGAATCTTCTACAAGAAGTAGTTGAGATATTTGCATGCTTCCAAGATAAATATTTTTTGTCTCAAATAGAATTAGAGTAGGCTGAAATGTGAACAGATGATGAATGCTCCCAAATTCCATCTAGAAAAGAAATCATGTATCTTTAGCACAACATAATTTTCAGCATTTTCTACATACTGCTGAAGTTATGCTTCAGTTTACTTTGATTTCTTCCCCAAAATGAATATGTTAAGATGTTTCCTATCTTTACTACTTGCATACTATAAGCCTAGTTCCTACTGGACTCTGGTCTAAATTGTCTTCCTTTTAGGGATTTTTGGATTTATAATGAGAATTTTCACCCCCACAAGTGCGTGGGTTTATGTCAGTTGAGAACTTGAAAATATCAAGGGAAAACTACAAAAATCTGAAAATTGTTTCTTCATTTTTGCTATCTTGCTGAGTCACTTTTCTTGATTGCATGTTAGTTTTTTTGAACTTCTGGCACAGTGGTGAATACTGCATAAAGTAGTTTTCAGCATAGATTCAATATAGATTGAATTTAGATTCAGTCGTCAATACAGATTTCCATGTCAGTACGATGAGTATTTTGGAAGGGAAAATTAGAAAATTCTGAAAATACACTGCAAGTCATGCAGCATCTCTGGAGTGAAACAAAGTTAACCTTTGGGAATTTATGAAGCTGAAAAGATTCTGAGGGAAGATTAACTCTGTTTCTGACTTTTGAATATTTCCAGAATTTTGCTTTTATTTCAAACTTACAACTCTGCAGTTTTTTTACCTCAGAACAAATGATGATATGCTCATGTATCTGCTGCCCTTTTCCTTCCCAATGATAGAGGTTCTGAATTTTGAAGATGCTCTGAGATCTTTGGAACTTGAAACTCAAAGAGACCTAACACTAAAATTAACATGCTGCTTTTACTAAGCAACACCCTCAGAAACTGTTTCTGCTGGCTGACTACCTCTGCAACATAATTCTGTTTTGATTGATTGATTTCCTTATTGTCATGTGTATTTTTTTAAAGTACAGTGAAAAATGTTGTATAATGTCGCTACCCTCCAGCGAATCCAGTATGGCACATTCAAGTGAACAAAATGTTGCAGTTTTCAAAATGCGATAATGTAAAGTCACCATAGTCTTGCCAGACCAGACCAGCCTGCTCTCTTATTAAGGAGAGAGACAGCTGATGATAGTTTAGCCTGACAGTCACCAAACCACAGGCAAGAGTAGAGCCCTTCATGGTAACTTCAGCTGGTGCAGGAATTGAACCCATGATATTGGCACCACTCTGCATTACAAACCAGCCATCCAAGCTATACACTACATCTCTCCCTTACTTAGTGGCATAGCTTGTTTGGATAAGTCAAACTGATGTATGAGAAGAGATTGAGTCAGTTAGGATTATATTCACTGGAGTTCAGAAAAGTGAGGGGGATGAATCTCATTGGAACCTATAAAATTCTAACAGGACCTAGACAGGTTTCATGCAGGAAGGATGTTCCTGATGTTGGGTGAGTCCAGAAGCAGAGATCACAGTCTAAAGATATGGAGTAAATTATTTAGGACTGAGAGGAGGAGAAATTTCTTCACTCAGAGAGTGGTGAGCCTGTGGAATTCACAACCGCAAAAAGCAGTGGAGACCAAAAGGACATTAGTGAACCAGATTTTTTTTTTCCCTGACAATTGTTTGACTCTTAGTTCTTAAAATGACTTAGAATTTTCTTAAAATGGCAAGACTCATAATTTCAGTTTTATTGGTAATGCACTCTAAAATCTTACCAATGACCAAGGCCAGGCTAACCAACTTTTAATTTCCTGTCTTCTGCCTCTCTCCCTTCATAAACAGGGATGTTACCTTAACTATTTTCCAGTCCTCTGGTATCTCCAAATGAGACTGATATTTTGAAATTCCTGAGAACTTTTGATGGGTTAGGGTTAGGGTTGCTGGTGTAAGGAAACTTTTTCATATTTGCTGGTTTTCAGAGAATGGGGTCATTCTGAAAGTTGTCAAACAGTTTGACTCCATTTAAGTTGGCAGATGCCCCTGTGTGTATGAGACCATCTATGCCCCAGCAACCAATAGTGTGTGGCTGCAGAAAATTATGTTCAGAGTCATCTGCGTCTATGTTGACTACGTTCTCTTGCTCTTTTGCTGTGATATGTATATGTGGCACTCTTCTGTTAACAGTGGTCTTAGTAGTTGATGTGAATGACAAACATAAGGTTTACCACAAGCCTTGAATTGCTTCTTTCTTTTCAGATATTAATGGGATGTTGGTGACTAGGCCAGCAATTACTGCCAATTCCTGGTGCTCATAAGGCAGTTAGGAGCCAACCACATTGCTGTAGGCCTGGGGTCACATGTAGGCCAGATGGCAGTTTCCTTTCCTGAAAGACATTAGTAATCCGGATGGATTTTTCCCGAGAATCAGCAAGGGTTTTGTCACCTTCCTTCAACTTTTAGTGCCACATTATCTGGCTTTCTGGATTAACAGTCTAACGATAATACCACTAGGTGATCACCTCCCAGTTTAACAATAGCACAACGTGCCATCTGGAGGGGTTAACCAACACCACAGTAGAAATATTATTTGCACAAGTCACAATTTGTTTGTGAGATTGCTGCTGTTGCTTTTCAGGTAGTTTCCTTACACATGAGCAACGAACAATGTTTCCAATCATTAAACTTGGAATGTGATATTACTTTGTGCAATTACTTTCAGCAGCTTCAACTTCGATAGCTCTGGACGCTGAAAGCGATAGTATCTTGAGCAGCCCTGGCATGCCTTTGAAACTCAGTGAGTCTGCAACTTGCAAGGCTGTCTGCACCTTAAAATGATGTCTGTCCAGCAAGTAGTACACCCTTCGTAAAGATTCAGACCCCTTTGTTTTGTATTAGTATTGTCATAAGTATGCGGTTCTTCAAAAAAAAGCCAGAGATATCTAGAATTAAAAGTGTAATGAACATTTATATTAAAACAACTTCCTCATCCTTTGCTTCTGTTTCCAACTCCTTCTATTGGTGGAATTCTTTATGATGGCTTCAAGTGACTGGAATGTACAATGATGTTCTTTCAACACACTTTAAGCTGTAGATTTTGTCAAAGGAGTGTTGGCAGGTTGATATGTTGTATGTTATACATTGTATACACTGTAGCCATTGTTATTGAAGTAAATTTTTAAGGTAGTTATGGGCTGCCAATCATGCAAGCTTTTCTTTTACTTCATTAGCTTATCGAGTATTGTTGGAGCTTCACACATCCAGGCAAGTGGAGAATATTACATCACAAACTTAAACTTTGGGGAATCAGGAGATGAGTTACTTGCTGTACAGTTTCCAGCCTCTGATCAGATACGGTAGCCACAGTATTTATATGGTTCGGCCCAACATGTCCAGACCGACCCTCCAAAGAGAAACCCACCCCCTTTATTTACCCCTGACTAATCCACCTAACACTATGGGCGATTTAGCATGCCCAATTCACCTTTGGACTGTGGGAGGAAACCGGAGCACACCCACACAGAGACAGGGAGAATGTGCAAACTCCACACAGACAGTTGCCCGAGGCGGGAATTGAACCCAGGTCCCTGGTGCTGTGAGGCAGCAGTGCTAACCACTGAGCCACCGTGCCGCCCACAACAGTTTGGTCAACAGTAACCCCCAGGTTATTAAATGGATTTAAATTATGGTAATGCCACTGTATCAGTCAACTCTCTCTTGTGACTTAATATTACCTGCTGCTTTTCAACCCAAGCTTAGTGGGCCATGAACCAAGTGCAGGTAAATGAGATTAATGTAAGTTGGTGTTTCTGGGTTGGCATAGGCATGCAGGCCAAAGAGTCTATTTCTATGCTGTATGACTCTGTTACAAATTGCTTCATTAGCTGAGGTGGGCTAAATTCCAGGCAACAATCTGTGTGCATTCCCACTCTGTTCTCATGATGGAAAAAAAAGCTGCTGAGCTTCCAACAAAGTTACGATAGACAATTTAGAGTATCCTTATCAAAATGGAAGCATTGGAATCTTACCAATTTTTTTGAAATGCGCTGCCAAAGATGAAGGCTGTGGTGCATCTCTACTTCCAGGCCCTTATCCCCACCACCTCTCACATTATGTGTCCCCACCCCCCTCACATCAAAGAGCTGACCAGAATTGGCAACTGTAGCTACAATGAGGTCAAACCCTTTTAGATAGGCATAATTTTTTGGCCTTTGTACACGTTTTAGTGCCCATACTGAACAACCCATGTGTGTGTCTTCCACACACTCATACAGAGAAAGCCAGGCCCACACCATCAGAAAAGAACTCAGGAGAGATTGAGAAGGAAAAGGGCCTTGTGGGGGCTTAACAAAATGTTCTTTTCCTTCTACTCCAGCCAGGTCTGTGGAACAATGAAAAAAACAACAGCAAGCATGCCCAAGCTGAACAGGGCATGAGGTCAGCAAGAAAGGAGGAACTAGTAATCTGGTTATCTTCTACTCAGCCAATGAATGCAGTTAGCCAGAGAGACAGAAATCATTGGCTGAATAACCTACCAATCAGGATAGTGTGTGTGTCCAATTGGCGGCATTGTATAGTGACCATCAAGATTGATAGGCTACTTAGCCAATGTGCTTGGACAGTGCTCGTGTTCTTATTATGGTGATTAGTGTCGTGTGCATCACCCTCTTTCGGTCTTGGTGGAATGAACATTAAAGCTAAAAGAATCATTTTCATTTGGAAAGCTCATTTGTATGGAATCAAAGAGAACTCACGGAAATAACAGGAGACCTCTTTGATAAGAGACTAGAAAAGCTAATAACTGTGTCATAGAACCACAGAAAAGATAAAGTTTTACAAAGAGGCCATTCCACCCATTGTTTAGATCAGAGTGGTGCTGGAAAGGCACAAGAGGTCAGGCAGCATCTAAGGAGCAGGAAAATCGACATTTCGGGCAAAAGCCCTTCATCACTTCTCGGATGTTGCCTGACCTGCTGTGCTTTTCCAGCAGCACTCCGATCTAAACTCTGGTTTCCAGCATCTGCAGTCCTCACTTTTGCCTATTCCATCCATTGTGTTGATACTGGCTGAATAAACTAACCACCCATTCCAATCCCACTGTCAAGCACCTGTTCCATAACCTTGTAAGATACAGTGTTTTGGGCACAGATTCAAATTATCTTTAAGTGGGTTGAGGGTTTCCATTACAACCAACAAACAAGACAAAAAGCAGGACACCCATCATTCTCTGAATGAAAATGTTTTTCCTCATGCCCCTCTAATTCTTCTGTCAGCCTATGCCCCCAGTAATTGCCTTCTCCCTGAAAAGAAACTGGTCTTCACTGTCCACCTTATCCAAGCTCCTCATTATTTTGTACACCACAAGTAAGTCACTTCTTCCCCTAATCTCTTCTAAGGAATACACACCAACCTACGCTCTCTTTAGAGCATATATCTTTCATATAATGTGATGACTAGAACTTGACACAAAATTTCAGCTATGGCCTAACCGGTTTCTTATACTGTTCCAAGGTACTGTTATACTGTACCTTGCTTTGTATTCAATACTTTCCCCAATGAAGAAAACATTTGTTTATGTTCTCACCACCTACCTGTCCGATAACCTTCAGAGACTTGTGGATGTGCATTCCAAGGACTTGCATCTCCTCAACCCTCTGTTTGTTGTATGTTCCCCTGCTCTGTTTTCCTTTCCCAAGTGCCCATAAGAAATAGGGATAGAAATAGACAGTTCGGCCGGTCAAGCCTGCTCCGCTGTCACGTCCAGTTTCATGCCCTTTCCCTGGATTCCCCAGAAGATTCCAAGAATCTGTCTCTCTCCGTCTTCCCAAATGCAAAGCTTCACAATTCTTTGCATTGAATTCCATTTGGCGTATTCTCACTCATTCAATGAAAGCTATTGAAGTCACCCTGAAGTTGACAGCTATCCTCTTCACCATCAACTATCCCACTAAAGTTTCTAATCTTGCCTCCCACATTAAAGTCTAAATCTTTAATATACATCCAAAACAGTAAGGGATCCAGCATTAAGCTCCATGGAATACCAATGGAAATTACTTTTCATTCACAAAAATATCTGTCAAGTTTTGTTTCCTATCATTAAACCAATTGTGGATGTAACTCACCATATTCGAGTTTGCCAGAGTGGCAAGGAGAGAAGGTGAGGTGGTGCGAGGGCTGCCGGGAAGGGTAAGTTTTCCCGCTTAAAAATGGACTTACCTCGGGAATCGGGCCTCCATTTTGCCTGAGCAGCGAGGAGAGAAAGTGAGGCAGAGTGAGGGCTGCCGGGAAGATAAGGGCTTAATTTATATTTGGGCAGTGGCTAAACCCAAGATACTACACGTGTAGTATCTCCCTCCTCACCCTCTGTGGGAGCTGAAGAACGTGGCTGACATTCCTGACTCTTACACTTGCAAGACATGTGTCCAGCTGCAGCTGTTGATTGACCGCATGATGGCTCTGGAGCTGTGGATGGACTCACTGTGGAGCATCCGTGATGCTGAGGAGGTTGTGGATAGCAAGTTTAGTAAACTGGTCACACTGCAGGTTAGGATTGCTGAGGGAGACAGTGAATGGGGTGACCAAAAGACAGAAAAAGAGTAGGAAGGCAGTGCAGGTGTCCCCTGTGGTCATCTCCCTCCAAAACATGTATACCGTTTTGGATACTGTTGGGGGAGATGGCTCACCAGGAGAGGGCAGCAATTGTCAAGATCATGGCACCATGGTGGGCACTGCTGTTCAGAAGGGTGAGAAATAGACTCGTAGGGCCATAATCATAGGGGATTCTATTGTGAGGGGAGTAGATAGGCAGTTCTGTGGCAGAAAACGGGACTCCCGGATGGTATGTTGCTTCCCAGGTGCTCAGTTCAGCGATGTCACTGATTGGCTGCAGGGCATTCTAAAAGGGGAGGGTGAACAGCTAGTTGTCTCAGTATATATAGGCACCAACGATATAAGTAGAAAATAAGATGAGGTCCCGAAAGGAGAATTCGGGCAGCTAGGAGAGAAGTTAAAGAGGAGGACCTCAAAGTTAGTGATCTCGGGATTACTACCAGTGCCACGTGCTAGCCAGCGTAGAAATGAAAAAAATAGGCAGGATGAACATGTGACTTGATGGTTTAGGAGGGAGGGGCTCAGATTTGTTGGACATTGGGACTGGTTCTGGGGAAGGTGGGACTATTATAAAAGGGACGGTCTACATCTGGACCAGAGTGGAACCAATGTCTTTGGAAGAGTTTTTGCGACTGCTGTTGGGAGGTTTTAAACTAATGTGGCAGGGGACTGGGAACCAGAAGAGAAAACAAGTAGGCAGCGAGGTGGAGACTGCAGACTGTAAGAATTATGAAGGTAGCATTAATGAAAGAAGAGTAGGCAGAGAGCAGATGAGCGCATAACAACTGGTGGCCCGAAATGCATCTACTTTAGTGCAAGGAGTATAGTGTGTAAGGCAAATGAACTTAGGGCTTTGATTGGTGCCTGGGATTATGACGTTATTGCAATCACAGAAACTTGGTTGAAGGAAGGGCATGATGATTGACAACTAAATGTTCCAGGATATAGATGCTTCAGACAGGACAGGGAGGGAATTAAAAGGTGGGGGGGGGTGGAGTTGCATTGCTGGTAAGGGGCACTATCACGGCTGTGCTAAATGAGGACACTATGGAGGTCTTGGGTAGTGAGGCATTATGGATGGAGCTGAGAACAAACGGTGCAGTTACATTGTTGGGCCTCTATTACAGGCCTCCCAACAGTGAGCGTGAGGTAGAAGAATAAATAGATAAACAGATTATGGAAAGATGTAGAGGCAATAGGGTAGTGGTGATGAGAGATTTTAATTTTCCCAGCATTGACTGGGATACACTTAGCGTCAAAAGTCTGGATGGGGTAGAATTTGTAAGAAGCGTCCAGTAGAGGTTTCTAGAGCAGTATGTCAATAGTCCGACGAGGGAAGGGGCCATATTGGACCTGGTACTGGGAAACGAGCCAGGCCAGGTGGTAGAAGTTGCAGTGGGGGATTTCTTTGGGAACAGAGACCACAATTCTGTAAGTTTTAGAATACCTGTAGATAACGAAGAGAGTGGTCATAAGGGAAGAGTACTAAACTGGGCCAAGCCCATTTATATATAAATTAGGCAGGAGCTCAGAAATGTGGACTGGACACAGCTATTTGAAGGGAAGTCCACATTTGATATGTGGGAGACTTTCAAAGATAGGTTAATGATAGTACAGGTTATGCATGTCCTGTTGAAGGCAAAGGATAGGAAGGGCAAGATTTGTGAACCATTGATGACAGGAGAAATTGTACGACTAGCCAAGAGGAAAGGGGAAGCATACATAAGGTCTAGGCAGCTAAGAACAGAACGGGCCCTGGAGGAATATCAGAAGAGTAGGGCAAATCTTAAACGAGGAATCAAGCGGGCTAAAAGGGTCAGGAGATAGGTTTAGCAAGCAGTATTAAGGAGAATCCCAAAGCATTTTATTGTTCTATAAGAAGCAAGTGGGTAACTAGAGAAATGATTGTTCCACTAAAGGATAATGAAGGAAGGCTGAGTGTCGAAACTGAGAGAATGGGTGAGATTCTGAATGATTACTTTGCATCAGTGTTCACTGATGAATCTTGAGAACATGATGAATCTTGAGATTAGAAATGGAAGTTTGATTAGTCTGGATCACGTTGACGTAAATGGCAAGATGTGTTGGTAGGCTAGAGGTTTTTAAGGTGGACAAATCCCCAGGACCGGATGGGATCTATCCCAGGTTGCTGAGGGAGGCGAGAGAGGAAGTAGTTAGGGCCCTGACAGATATCTTTGTGGCATCCTTCAATACAGGTGAGGTGCTGGATGATTGGAAGGTTGCTCATGTTGTCCCCATATGCAAGAAGGAGAGTAGGGATATTCCGGGTAATTATAGACCAGTGAGCCTGACATCAGTGGTGGGAAATTTGCTGGAGAGAGTGCCGAGGGATAGGATCTATTTATATTTAGAAAAGAATGGGCTTTTCAATGATAGGCAACATGGTTTTGTGCGGGGGAGATTGTGCCTTACCAACTTAAGAGAGTTCTTGGAGGAAGTGGCCAAGTTGATAGATTAAGGAAGGGCTGTTGATGACATATACATAGACTTTAGTAAGGCGCTTGATAAGGTTCCCATGGTAGACTAATGGAGA
Source organism: Chiloscyllium punctatum (assembly GCF_047496795.1). Lineage (NCBI taxonomy): Eukaryota > Metazoa > Chordata > Chondrichthyes > Orectolobiformes > Hemiscylliidae > Chiloscyllium > Chiloscyllium punctatum. Next base: position 124,044,517 of record NC_092739.1, read on the forward strand.
AAGTGAAGTCACATGGTGTGCAGGGTGTTCTAGCTAGATGGATAAAGAACTGGTTGAGCAGCAGGAAACAGAGAGTAGTAGTTGAAGGGAGTTTCTTGAAATGGAGAAAGATGACCAGTGGTGTTCCACAGGGGTCAGTGTTGGGGCCATTGTTGTTTGTAGTATACATAAATGATCTGGAAGAGGGCACTGTTGGTATGATCAGCAAGTTTGCAGATGGCACGAAGATTGGTGGAGTAGCAGAAAGCATAAGGGACTGGCAGAGAGTACAGGAAGATATAAATAGACTGGAGAGTTGGGCGGAAAAGTGGCAGATGGTTTTCAATCCAGGCAAATGTGAGGTGATGCATTTAGGCAAGACTAATTCTAGAGCAAATTATACAATGAACGGAAGAGCCTTGGGAAAAGTTGATGAGCAGAGAGATCTGGGAGTGCAGGTCCATTGTACCCTGAAGGTTGCTGAACAGGTGGATAGAGTGGTCAAGAAGGCATATAGTATGCTTGCCTTCATTGGACGGGGTATTGAGTATCAGAGCTGGCAAGTCATGTTAAAATTGTACAAGACATTGGTTCGGCCGCATTTAGAATACTGTGTACAGTTCTGGTCGCCACATTACCAAAAGGATATGGACGCTTTGGAGAGGATGCAGAGAAGGTTTACGAGGATATTGTCTGGTATGGAAGGTGCCAGCTATGAAGAGAGGTTGAGTAGGTTAGGTTTGTTTTCATTAGAAAAGAGGAGATTGAGGGGGTACCTGATTGAGGTTTACAAAATCATGAAGGGTATAGACAGGGTGAATAGAGATGAGCTTTTTCCCAGGGTAAAGGATTCAATAACAAGAGGTCACACTTTCAAGGTGAGAGGTAGAATGTTTAGGGGGATACACGTGGCAAGTACTTCACACAGAGGGTGGTGGGCATTTGGAATGCATTGCCAGCAGAGGTGGTAGAGGCAGGCATGGTAGATTCATTTAAGATGTGTCTGGACAGATGCATGAGTATGTGGGGAACAGAGGGATACAGATGCTTAGGAATTGACCAACACGTTTAAACAGTACATTTGGATCGGCTCAGGCTTGGTGGGCTGAAGAGCCTGTTCCTGGGCTGTAAATTTTCTTTGTTCTTTGTTCTTGGTTCCCTTCTATGCAAAAGTGAGTACTGAAGATGCTGGAGATCAGAGTCAAGATTAGAGTGGTGCTGGAAAATCACAGCAGGTCAGACAGCATCTGAGGAGCAGGAAAATCGACATTTGGGCAGGAGCCCTTCATCAGGAGGACCATTCCTTGCCCGAAACATCGAATTTCCTGCTTCTCGGATGCTTCCTGACCTGCTGTGATTTTCCAGCACCACTCTAATCTTGACCGATATTCCCTTTTATCTGAAGAGTTTTACTTTTCAGATTATTGCCATGAGGGACCTTGTCAAATACCTCACTAAACCCCACATACAACATCTGTTGCATTTTCCTCTCAATCCTTACTACTTAGAGTCATAGAGGCATACAGGTCCGAAACAAACCCCTCAGTCTAAGCTGACTAAGAATCCCAAACTTAACTAGAAAAACCCATTAGGCGAAAGTGAGTACTGCAGATGCTGGAGATTAGAGTCAAGAGTGTGGTGCTGGAAAGTGCAGCAGTTCAGGCAGCAGCCAAGGAGCAGGAAAATCAACATTTCGGGCAAGAGCCTTTCAGCAGGAATGAGCAAAACCCATTTGCTTGTGCTTGGTCCATAGCCCTCCAAACCTTTCATATTCATGTGTCTGTCCAAATGCCTTTTAAGTGTTGTAATTACACCCAATTCTACCATTTCCTCTGGCAACCCATTCCGTACATTCTGTGTGAAAAAGTTGCCCCTCAGGTTCCTTTTAAATCTTTCCCTTCCCATCTCAAACCTGTGCCTTTTAGCTTTGGATTTCCCTACCCTGGGAAGAACACCTTGCTACTCACCTTATCTATGCCCTTCATGATGTTATAGATCCCTATAAGCTCATCCCTCAACTTCCAATGCTTCAGGGGAAAAAGTCCCAGCCTATCAAACCTCTTCTTATAATTCAAACCTTCAAAAATTCACTTGTTGGTAAGATATAATCTTTTAACAAAATGATGACACTAAAGTTGGTGAAGACAGTGAGGAAGAATGTTGCAGGTTGCAGGGGGACTTGGATAAACTGCAGAATTGAGTGAGAGGTGACAAATGGAGTTCAATGCAGATAAATGTGAGGTGATTCACTTTGGGAAGAATAACAGGAAGTCAGAATACTAAGTCAATGGAAAGATTCTTGGTAGTGTGAATGTGCAGAGGGATCTTGCAGTCCATGTACATAGATCCTTGAAAGTTGCCACCCAGATTGGTAGTGCTGTTAAGAAGGCATACGGTGTGTTAGGTTTTAGTGGTAGAGGGATTGAGTTCCGGAGCCATAATGTCGTGTTGCAACTATATAAAATGCTAGTGCAGCCGCACTTGGAATATTGTGTACAGTTCTGGTTGCCCCATTACAGGAGGATATGGAAGCATTGGAAAAGGTGCAGAGGAGATTTACCGGGATGTTGTCTGGAGGGAAGGTCTTATGAGGAAAGGCTGAGAGACTTGGATCTGTTCTCATTGAAAAGAAGAAGGCTAAGAGAGGATTTGATAGGGACAGACAAAATGATCAGAGGATTAGATAGGGTAGACAGTGAAAGACTTTTTCCGAGGATGATGGTGTCTGCTTGTACAAAGGGGCATAGCTACAAATTGAGAGGTGCTAGATTTAGGACAGATGTCAGAGGCAGATTCTTTACTCAGAGAATGGTAAGGGCATGAAATGCCCTGCCTGCCAATTAGTTATCTCAGCCACATTAGGGAGATTTAAACAATCCTTGGATAAACACATGGATGATGAAGGGATAGTGTAGGGGGATGGGCTTAGATTAGTTCACGGGTTGGCGCAACATCAAGGGCCGAAAGGCCTGTTCTGCACTGTATTATTCTATGTTCTATGTTTTAAAACATGTTAATCCTTCTATTTCTCAGTAACCGGTAATCCTAATATTGATTCTAGTAATTTGCCCACCACCAAGGCCTTATTGACCTGCCCAATATTATTTGGCCTAACACTGTCACCCTTATTGAATAGTCACCTGTTATTTACAAATCTCCAGTCATCTGGTACCTTGCCTGTATCTAGTGAAGATTGGAAAACCATCTTTAGCGCATCTAATATTTCCTCTTTGGCTTCCTTTAGCAGGCTAGGATACAGTTCATCAATCCCTCCAGTATTTTTCTTCTCTTTATGCTTATTTTGTCCAGAATTTCACACACCTCCTCCTAAATTGGAATGTCGAGGGAATCCTCTCCTTCATGAAGACAGAGACAAAATATTAATTCAGGTGTCTGCCCACATTGTCTGCATCCACACACACACACACACACACACGTACACACAAATACGTGTTACTAAGTACATTCATAATAGGTCTAACTCTTTCCTTCGACATCCTTCGACTTCTCTTTGCTTCCAAAGTGATTACCTTCCTTTTTATTTCAAAAATATATTTTATTCATGGAAAGAAATCTTTGGTACATGTGCCGTTGATGAAGCCATTCAGATATATACTCTTACTTTCAGAGAATAAATTGAGTCATTGATGTTAACCATTCCCTCTGTTTACCGTCAATCTCTTGACATTTAGCTGAGGAATCAGTGAGGCCCAATTATTGAATGGACCCCTGTTATTCTTTGGCAGAAGGACCTTACACGGTGGTCTTTCCCCAATGCCCCTTGGCAACAGCTGCCCAAAGCTTCAGCGTGTCCTTCAGCACGTACTCCTGGACCTTGGAACAATGTCCATTCACCAACTGTCCTGTCACTGGGGTGGCTGTCTGTATCCCTGTGGTGTGGGTGAACTGTTGGACCCTCACAGGGCTGAGCAAGCTGTCCAGTTCCTCACAGCAGCCATTTCCTCTCTCTGCTGTCATCGGGCTGAAATAAGGTCAACAGAGTCTAGTTCTGAGTCTGATAGGTGGACAGTCAGAGGATCGCGGCTCCGAGTTACCTGGAGCCGTGGTGCAGTGGGTACCAGATGGGGGCTGTGCTTTACCAGTCCCCTCGGAGGGTCTGTTGTTTCAGGTTGGGGGTACTCCTCTCCACTTCCCCTGTGACACTCTACCTCTTTTTCTGATGGTGACTATCCTTCCGCGTACTTTGCCAGCTGCTGGTGTCGTCCTCATGTGGCTGTCTTTTTCCACTTTGCTGTGATGCTTCTGGGGCCTGACGTGTTTTCCTTTCCATGTTCTATTTCACTGTTATCCACTTCCCCGCCTCCTTGGTTTCCATCTCGCTGTTGACTCCATCTGTTGAGCTGGAGGGTGGGTCAGTTGCTATGTGTCTGCGCTGGCTACTGTCAGTTCCACTCCAGCCTGTCCTTCATTCTGGGTGCTAGTTGTCTCAGTTCCCTTACAGGATGGTGGTGCCTTGCTGATCATTGGGAGTCCACAGCTCATATTGCCACCTTCGGTCATCTGAGCATATGCGTCCTCCCCCCCCCCCCAACCCCATCTTGGGCAGGTCTTGTACATGTGGCCTGCATCTCCACACAGGTCACAGTTTTTGGACTCCTTGCAGTCCTTGATCAGGTGACCTTCCTGTTTGCTGTTCCTACAGACTGTCACTTCACAGTCTGCTGCATGTGCCCTGCTCTCCTGCAGGTTTGGCAAACTCTAGGCTGCCCTGCAGATGTCAGGCAGCCTCTGCTCCCTCCAATTACAAAGCTGGAAGGTGGTAGAGGATGTTCCCACTGGCATCCACCTACAGGGTCACCTTGACCTTTCACTTACTAGTCCAAATTCTGAATGGGTTCAACAATTACCACACAGGGTAAACCTTCCTGCTTAGTTTAAACCAGCAACACAGAAACAATTTATCTCATACAGTAATCTGTCAAAATTCGAGATGCCAAGAACAATTTAAAGTAAAAAAAAACTTTATTTCTTAAAGTATAACAGAGAATAATTAACTCGCAACTATTTACAACTCCTTCCTCAAAACTATCTTTTACAATACTGGTCCAATAAAAATCCCAATGAAGGTTTAAAAAATAAAACTTTTTATGTCAAAACCAGACAGCTTTCAGTTCCTCTCTGTATTCCTGTTTTCTTTTCTTCTTCTTGGGAATTCTGTTTCACATCTTACTGATCGATAAAGGTTTAAGAGAGCTTTTTTGTGGGCAGTCCTTACATGGTGTTGGCTAGGCAGTTCTCCTCCTAACTTTTCAATTTTGCCTGGTCTGATACCCCCAAAGCATTGGATTGTGACATTGGTTTTTAGGATTGTCAATATACTCAATTCAAACTTGATTGGAAGTTGGTATTTTGGGATATAATTTAAACTGATTGGTTGAAATTGATTTTGTCTATGTCTCCAGGCAACCAGCTAATCGAGTTGTTCGACTAAATGTTACGTTATTTTTTTTCAGAACACTTGTGCTGTCAGGTAGTTCTACTAACTAATAACTTTCTTAAAGGTACAGTACACCCACATCTTCATAACATCTCCCCCTTAAGAAAAAAATGAACCATCATAATGAAAAGATGGCTTCATTTTTTTCTTCATTTTTTTAAAACACATTACCCTGATATACAGATTGCTTTAATATCAGTTCACCTTAACATCTTCCCATATACCTGTATAACATTAAATAAATGCAAATCTCATCTAAACTTTATTAGTTAAATCCATGATAGTGCATCTGAGATTACATTCTTATGACCTGTAACATATATGACTTTTAGATTAAAAGTCTGTAACATATATCTCCAACAAAATAGTCTCATATTCTTGGCTTTAAAGTGTTCTAAGAATGTACATGGATTGTGATTCATGTAGACCAACGTCTCCCACACATTGTTCGTGATATACACATTAAGATGCTGTAAGGCCAGTACCAAACTCAATTGTTCCTTTTTGATTGTGGAGTATTTCCTGTGGTGGTTGTTGATTTTCTTCGAAAAGTAAGATCTGGCAGTTCAATCCCATCCTCATCTTCTCATAGGAGCGCAACTCCAAATCCAAAATCACTGGCATCAATGGTGACTTGAAAAGGTTTTGAAAAGTTTGGTGTATCTAAAACTGGTTTGGTGGTCAATATGGTTTTCAATTGGTCGAATGCCTCCTGGCATGGTTCTATCCACCGAAACTTTGTGTTCTTTATCAACAAATCGGTTAATGGTGCCACGACACTGCTGAAGTTTGGAACAAACTTCTGATAGAATCTATGAGGTAAAAACAATGACTGCAGATGCTGGAAACCAGAATCTGGATTAGTGGTGCTGGAAGAGCACAGCAGTTCAGGCAGCATCCAAGTAGCTTCAAAATCGACGTTTCGGGCAAAAGCCCTTCATTGCCCGAAACGTCGATTTCGAAGCTACTTGGATGCTGCCTGAACTGCTGTGCTCTTCCAGCACCACTAATCCAGATTCTGATAGTATCTGCTGAGTCCTAAGAATCGAAGTACCTCTTTCTTTGAGGATGGTCATAGAAATTCCTCGCTGGCCTTCGTCTTTATGCTCAACCTTTAATGACCAATGTTAAGTCCCAAGAATGTCACTTCTGCTTTCATGAATTCAGTTTTATTTAAGTTTTTCTCCTCATAGTCCTTCAAAGAGCTCAGCCAACTAAAGATCACTACATCATCCAAATAGACTGCACAGTTTGTTAACCCAGCACAACTGTTTGAGTCTTTGGAATGTGGCAGGTGTGTTCTTCATTCCAAAGGGCATCACTTTAAACTGATATAGTCATTTGGGGCTACAAATGCAGAAATACTTTTCGCCATCTCTGATAAAGGTTACCTGGCAGTAACCACGCATTAAGTCCAACTTGGTGATGTCACTGCTTTGTCCGACTTTCTTGATACAGTCCTCCGATCTAGGAATTGGATATGAGTCCAATTTTGTAACAGCGTTGCCTTCCGATAATCCACACAGAATCGTTGAGTCCTGTCCGGTTTGGGAACTGAGACGATCGGCAAACTCCACTTGCTGTAGCTTGGCTCGACAATATCCTTGTCAAGCATGTCCTCCACCTCCACCTCTGAACCTATCTGTCTTTGAAAGGAGTAAGCCTATAGGGGCATATCAGAGCAGTATTCACTATGTCTACTTCACATACAATAGCAGTAGTCGTCCCCATCTGATTTGTATATGTGTCCTTATACTGCAGTAACAAATCTTTCAACTGTGTTCTGTGCTCCTGAGACAGATAGCTCACTAATATATCTCACTCCTCAAGGAAGTCTTCACTTTTTAATCTATTTTGAGCACCTCAAAATTCACATCATCTGGATTTGATTCCTCAATCTGATTGGTAGTTCACCTGAGTCAACTTTTTCTCAATTTGATAGGGATCACTAAACCTGGCTTTGAAGTGATCTCCTATCACTGGTATCAATACAAACATGTCATCCCCTCAGCAAAACATCTGCGTCTCAGAGCTTTAATCTGCCACCTATTTCATTCTATACTGTGCCCTCTTTAAATGCTGTTTCATTAACTCACCTACTCAATTTAGTCTCTCCCTCACCTCCGATACATAATCTAAGTGTGAGATCTCTGACTTTGGTCCAATCAATTTTTCTTTAATTAATTTCAAAGGGCCGGAATATTAACTCGAAGGGAGTAAACTGATTAGATTCATTTGGGGTATCTCTAATGGCAAACAAAATGAATGGAATATCTTCATCCAATCATTTGGGTAATCCTGACAGGATGATATGCACTCAATTTAAAGTGCTGTATACATAAGCTATCCATAACCTCCTTAAACAGCCTAGCAGTAAATTTGACCGAGTACACATTCACATATATATCTTTTATCGTCTTGTCTTGCTGTTGCAAGTCTTTTAGTCTTTTAGGACTAAACACTTCTGTCTGACCCTCTGTCTGTTTGGGTTTTTCCTGCACTGTTATGTCAAACAGGGTATCCCCTAACTGAAACTCAACTCCTTCATCTTTCTCTTCACTTTTCACTTCGTGCTGTGACTTATGATAGTGGGATCTGGTTACCACACAGTCTGGGAAAATACCAGGATATTTCTGTTTTAACTCCTCAGTTTCTTGGTCTTCCTTGGTCCGACTGAATCTCTCTGGGTAGCCCATACCATGTGAAAAAAGCTACTAACTCCTCCACCACCTTTTTTGCCTTGATACTCCATAATGGACATGTCTCCAGAAATCTGGTAGACACATCCATTATGGTTAACAATTATTGGTTCCCACTTTTATTTCTTGGGAGGGACCTATACAATCAATTATAACCCGTGTGAAAGGTTCTTCAAATGCGGGAATTAGCAACAAACTTTATTATTGCCTGTGGCTTACCTACCATTTGGTATGTATGACACGTTCAGCAAAAGTTAACCACATCCTTGTGCATTCCAGGCCAATAAAAATGTTTTTGTATCTTAGCCTGAGTCTTTCGTATTTCTAGGTGACTTCCTACAGGTATTTCATGTGCTACCCATAATACCTCCTCTCAATATGCTACCAGCAATACAATCGGCCCATTTCTCCTCTGTACTAACCTGCCATTTCTGTCTTAGGATTCTATTTTTCAGTTACTAACCCTCCGGAATGTTCTCTGCCTCCTTTTTGGAATATAAATCCACATATATATCTTTTATCATTTTGTCTTGCTGTTGCGAGTCTCTTGGTCTTTCAGGACTAAACATTTCTGTCTGACCCTCTGTCTGTTTGGGTTTCTCCTACACCATTATGTCAAACAGGGTATTCGCTAACTGAACCTGAACTACTTCATCTTTCTTTTTATTTTTCACTTCATGCTGTGACTTATGATAGTGGGGTCTGGTTACCACACAGTCTGGGAAAAGGTCCTTAGTTGGTAGGATTAGGGAAAACCCTAAGGCTTTCTATAGGTATGTTAGGAATAAAAGAATGACTAGGGAAGGAATAGGTCCAATCAAGGATAGTAATGGGAAGTTGCGTGTGGAGGCTGAAGAGATTGGGAAGGTGCTGAATGAATACTTTTCGTCAGTATTCACTCAGGAACAGGACATTGTTGTCGATATGAATACTGAGGCACGAATAAGTAGAATGGATGGCTTTGAGATATGTAGAGAAGAGGTGTTGGAAATTCTGGCAAGGGTGAAAATAGATAACTCCCCTTGGCCTGATGGCATTTATCCTAGGATTCTCTGGGAAGCAAGGGAGGAGATTGCAGAGCCATTGGCCTTGATTTTTGTGTCCTCTTTGTCGACAGGAGTAGTGCCAGAGGACTGGAGGCTAGCAAACGTGGTTCCCTTGTTCAAGAAGGGGAGTAGGGATAATCCTAGTAACTATAGGCCAGTGAGTCTCACTTCTGTTGTGGGCAAAGTCTTAGAGAGAATTGTAAGGGATAGGATTTATGCACATCTGGATAAGAATGATGTGATCAAGGATAGTCAGCATGGTTTTGTGAAGGGCAGGTCGTGCCTCACAAACCTTATTGAATTCTTTGAGAAGGTGACTAAGGAGGTAGATGAGGGGAAAGCGGTAGATGTGGTATATATGGATTTTAGTAAGGCGTTTGATAAGGTCCCCCATGGTAGGCTACTGCAGAAAATACAGAGATATGGCATTGAGGGTGAGTTGGAGGTTTGGATTAGGAATTGGCTCTCTGGAAGAAGACAGAGGGTAGTAGTTGATGGCAAAGGTTCATCTTGGAGTGCCGTCACTAGCGGTGTTCCGCAAGGATCTGTTTTGGGACCATTGCTGTTTGTCATTTTTATAAATGACCTGGAGGAAGGGTTAGAAGGTTGGGTGAGCAAGTTTGCGGATGATACGAAAGTCGGAGGAGTTGTAGACAGTGAGGAAGGATATGGCAGGTTACAGCGGGATATAGAGAAGCTGCAGAGCTGGGCAGAAAGGTGGCAAATGGAGTTCAATGTAGCTAAGTGTGAAGTGATTCACTTTGGTAAGAGTAATAAAAAGATGGATTACTGGGCTAATGGTAGACTACTTGGTAGTGTGGAAGAGCAGAGGGATCTTGGTGCCCATGTACACAGATCTCTGAAAGTTGCCACCCAGGTAAATAGTGCAGTGAAGAAGGCATATGGCGTACTGGCTTTTATTGGTAGAGGAATTGAGTTCCGGAGTCCTGAGGTCATGCTGCAGTTGTATAAGACTCTGGTGCGGCCGCATCTGGAATATTGTGTGCAGTTTTGGTCGCCATACTATAGGAAGGATGTGGAGGCACTGGAACGGGTGCAGAGGAAGTTTACCAGGATGTTGCCTGGTATGGTAGGAAGATCCTATGAGGAAAGGCTGAGGCACTTGGGGTTGTTTTCATTGGATAAAAGAAGGTTTAGGGGTGATTTGATAGAGGTGTACAAGATGATTAGGGGGTTAGATAGGGTTGACAGTGAGAACCTTTTTCCACGTATGGAGTCAGCTATTACAAGAGGGCATAGCTTTAAATTAAGGGGGGGTAGATATAGGACTGATGTTAGGGGTAGGTTCTTCACTCAGCGAGTCGTAAGTTCATGGAATGCCCTGCCAGTAGCAGTAATGGACTCTCCCTCTTTATGGGTATTTAAGCGGGCATTGGATAGGTATATGGAGGATAGTGGGTTAGTGTAGGTTAGGTGGGCTTTGATCGGCGCAACATCGAGGGCCGAAGGGCCTGTACTACGCTGTATTCTTCTATGTTCTATGTTCTATATTTCTGTCTGAACTCCTCAGTTTCTTAGTCTTCCTTGGGCTTCTCCACAACAAGTGGTGTCACTCCCACCTTGGATCCTGCCAAATTACTCCCAAGAACAAACTGAATTCCTGAAGACGAACAAACTGACACTCTGTCAATCACTCCCACTATAACTTTCCCAGTCCTGAGTTGGCACTCCAACCTGATCTTACATTGGGGAACGCTAAATTTCCATACTCACAAATTACCATACTCTCAGTAACAGATCAGAAGGAGGCATATTTGCTCATCCCTTACTATCAGCAGCTGGTTAGAACCTGTATCTCTCAAAATTATAACTTCTTGTCCTTCTCCCCCTGTTCGGTCTGAATAAACTTTACCCACCGAGGCAAATTCTTTGTAGAGATCAGGTACTAACTCCATAGCCAGCCCTGCCCAGGCTGTGCACTCTCCTGCAGCTCCTTGGCTCTTCTTGGAGTCTCCTTTACTACCTTCACTAATGTCACTGGCTTAGCTTCTTTTACCACAACTTTTCCCACAGCATCTTTCTTTAACGACCAGCATTGTGACTTTGCATGTCACACTTTACCACAGTGGAAACACTTCAGGCCTTTCACTTCCTTTCCACCCTTTTGGGCTTCTTTTATCCTGTGGTAAATTCTTACCAGTGCTCTCTACTCTTGGTTTCGTAGTGTAAGGTCTCCCCTTTCCCCAACTTCTGTCCCTCACAGGATGAAATTCTGGTCAGAAACTTGCCTTATGCACCAACGTGTATTCATCTGCTAATTCTGCTGCCCTTCTCACTTCCTGAACTTTCTGTTTCTCCACATGAATTCTTACCATCTCTGGAAGTGAGTTTTGAACTCCTCCAACAGAACAATTTGCCTTGGAGTGTCAAAAGTGCTACAAGCACGCACCCATTGATCAAAATGACTATGTTTAATTATTTCAAACTCAACATAAGTCTGACCTGATTCTTTCTTTATGTTTCTGAACTGCTGTCTATACACTTCTCGTACCATTTCATAAGCACTTAAATGACCCTGTTTAACCTCTTCGTAATCTCTTGACCCCTCATCTGACAGTGCAGCAAATACTTCACTAGCTTTGTCCACCAGTTTAGTCTGAACTAGCATTATCCATAAATCCTTGGACCAGTCCATCTGCCTAGCCAATTTTTCTAATGACATAAAGAAGGCTTCAACATCTTTCTCATCAAAATGTGAAACAATTTTGACATTTACATAGATCACTACCTTCTCTTTGAATCTCCACGTTGTTAATTTGACTTTGTTGACTAAGGTGCAACTTCTCAAGGTCAAATTCTCTCTCATTTTGCTCAGCTGAGAACCTTCTCTCTCTTTTTTTTCTCTCTCTTTCTTTGCTCAGCCAAGAACCTTCTCTCTCTTTCTCTCTTCCTCTCTCTCCATCTGTCTTTCCTTTCTCTCTCTCTTTCCCCTCTCTCTCTCTTTGTTTATCTTCTAACTCATTTTCTTCCATTGTAATTTAGGTCTTTCTACCTCTACTGCACTTATCAGTTTCTCTGACACACATAAGTGTTTGAGTAATTCCCTTATAATTGTCCTTGGTTAAACCCAAACCTAACATATTTGCTGATTCTAAAAGTATGGCCTTTTTCTTTCCTTCTAAACTTTCTTCGCAAATTTGACAATCATCTTCAAATCCCAGAGCCTCTTTTGCAATTTTAAGAACCATTTCTCTCACTAAATCAACCACAAGACACCAAAATCAAAAAAATTGCCTCACTTACGTTTTACTTAAAGAACAAAACACAAACCTGCAAGTGCTTAAATCTGCTCGGACCTTTTGTACCCCAAAACGATTCAAATATGTCTAAACTGGTTCAAATCCTGACGACGAGTACCCAAACTGTTATGACACGGGGTAAACCCTCCTGCTTAATTTAAACCAGCAACACAAAAAAAATTTATTCTGTGTAGTAATCTGTGAAAATTCGAGAGGCCAAGAACAATTTAAAGTAAAAATTAACAACTTTATTTCTTAAAGTATGAGAGAATAATTAACTAACAACTATTTACAACTCCTTCCTTTAACCTATCTTTTACTTTCCCCTCTACAATACTGGTCTAATAAAAATCCCAATAAAGATTTACAAAACTAAACTTCTTATGTCAAAACCAGTCAGCTTTCGGTTCCTCTCTGTGTTCCAGTCTTCTTTTGTTCTTCTTGGGGATTCTGCTTCACAGGTTACTGATCGATAAAGGTACCTTTAAGAGAGCTATCTTTCAGGCAGTCTTTACATGCTGGTGGCTTGGCAGTTCTCCTCCCAACTTCAATTTTACCTGGACTTATACCCCCACAGCATCGGATTGTGTCATTGGTTTTTAGGATTGTCAATATACTCAATTCAAACTTGATTGGAGTTTGGTATTTTGGGGTATAATTTAAACTGATTGGTTGAATTTGAATTTGTTTTTGTCTCCAGGCAACCAACTAATCGAGTTATTCGACCAAATATTAAATTATATATATTTTTAGAACTCTTGGTGCTGTCAGGTAGTTCTACTTGCTAATAACTTTTTTAAAGGTACAGTACACCCACATCTTCATTACACCACAACATCAATGTTTTCTCCTTCAAGCTGCACATACCTTCCCAGGAAGTTCACAACGTCTGCTGCTGGGACATGTGGGTTGGACATATGGATTTTAGCAACCCAGCCTGTCTGTGCAGGAGGAACACAGAACGGCACCACCGACAGGATTGAGAAGAAACCCTCATCTTTTTTCTCCTTGAATAACTTCAGGAGGCACTCACATTGCTTTATGCTCCTGAAGGTCACATCAAAATATCCACGACTGGGGAAATCCTGCAGGTAGTAGATGTCTGCTGCTTGAAAGCCACAGTAATCCTGCAAGATCCTTTTCACAAAAATGGTCCAATCGACCAATGTGCCTTCTTCACAGCTACCCTGACTGAATTCCGGATTCCCTGGCCTGAGGTGCGGGTGGCTGTTGAGGGCATTGCTCCAGGTTGGCTTTTCCCTGAGTTGGCGTTAAGCCAAAGCCAGCATGAAGATCCATTTAGAGCAGGTCTGCTCAACCAACAATCCTCCAACATCCAATCACAATCTAACGATGATCCTAATAGCTTTGATTACTCGCAACTCGACATCCGTCCTGATAGGAACAGAGACTACACTTGATCTGAGCCAAGAGGCCGGGATTACCTTTCTCTTCAACACTTGAGAGAGGGTGGATCTGAAAACATCACAAAGGACAACTTTGAGATGGGTTTAAAATGCAGCTGCTTTAAACACATGCTGACTGCAGCTGCAACTTTTTACATTTTTTTTTAGTTAAGTTCATTTTGGATTTACAGGAGTAATAAGCAGAGAAAAGTTTGCCTTGGAATGATCAAGAAGCCACATACGAGAAAGAGAATTTTAAAATGAATCTCATTGGGCTGAAAAGTCAAGTCTCTGATCCCAGCTGATCAATAGTCCACCCCTTCCAGAATTGCCAGAAGCAAGGAAGAGCAGTTAGGCCGGCAATGTGCATATATCCTTAAGATTACACCTTCTGATTTAGAAACAAAATCAGTAATTACTGGAAAAACACTCTTATTAAAAGTAAATTCCCCCACATAATAGTTTAAGAATCAGAGAATTCAACCCAAAACCCAAATTGGGGATTATATTTCAGTTCCACTATCCAACTTTCCAACAGTGCTGGACAGTATGCCTCTTTCCACCAACCCCCTCCTTGGGGTCCATGATTGCAATCACTTTCCCATGTTTAGGATTCCTAACCAGGATCAGATCCATTAATAGGAGGTGGGATTCATGAATTCAGTTCCTGTGGCTGTACAGCCTATTCCTGGTCACTTTGTTCCAGGCCTGGCTATCAGGTATCCCTCCAGACAGGGAGGCTGTCAGTGATGGAAGGTGCAAACTGTGGATTTGACAACTTGCAGAGAAATGAAGATTTATAAGTTCACATATGAAATGCTGCATGGCCAACTATGTAACAGCCACCCGCCCTGTTCAATCTAGGCCATCAGGGTTGAACAATGATCAGGTCTCAGTAAAGGAGAAATGAGACAGGATATCTTTTGCTTCAGTCAGTTTTATTAATGGAGCTGAGGAAGACGGAAGGATTAAGTGAGTGAATTTGGCAGTCAGGTGTTGGAAACAGGCACAAAGAATTTTTGATGATCATTGCAGTCAGCCACCTTTTATTACCCATAAAATGTCACTGTTAATCTGACTGATTTACAGACCGTTTTCTAAAGAGCATTCTGCATGAAGCAGATATGATATCATGCTCTAAAGATTCTGTGGAGACTGGTTATAAAGGAGTCAGTTTTTATATTGGTTGGACATTAGTCACACAGGGAAAAATGCAAATTGGAAATTTCCATCATTGGACTTCATATGTCATGAACAATCATGATAAGTCTAGTGGCTCCTTTGTGGTACTAAGCTAGTGACTCTCCGTTGAGGTGGAGTGCACGATTAGAGGAGAATATAGAGTCAGAGAGAGAGAGAGAGACGTTAAAGGGTGCACTAGATTCAACAGTTTATTCAAGCTTCTGCCAGTTTCATAAAGCATCCTTTTCTGAATTACCTGCAGTTACATATTGGGAAGCCTGAGACTGTTGTTCAAGGTCCCCACTGTCATCATCTTCAGTGAAGGGAAAGTCTAGTCATCACTTTAAACATACACTCTTCATATTAGAGCTCAGGGAACTGACTTTTAACATGGACACTGAAAGGGTTACTAAAATGGCTGACTAGACCCTGATGGTCATGATTTGGAGATGCAGTGTTGGGCTGGGGTGTACAAAGTTAAAAGTCACACAACACCAGGTTGTGACACAACCACCTGATGAAGGAACAGCACTCTGAAAGCTAGTGCTTCCAAATAACCCTATTGGACTATAACCTGGTGTTGTGTGATTTTTAATTTTGTTGAGCCTGGTGGCCTTTGCAAATCCAACACAGACTATCTGAAGCTTCCAGAAAGTTCCTGATTTGACTCTTCCTGGAGGGGCCCTTCCCTCAGTTGAATGAAAAACTAGACAAAACCTATGTGTGAGATTTACATCTGCTAATATCTGTGACTTACCAGAACGCTTACCAAAGTCAATGGACTTCCTTGGCTCAAAGGCAGATAACAGAGGATGGTGGTGGAGGGTTGTTTTTTAGACTGGAGGCCTGTGACCAATGGAGTGCCACAAGGATCTGTGCTGGGTCCACTAATTTTCATCATTTCTCAAAATGATTTGGATGTGAGCATAAGAGACATAGTTAGTAAGTTTGCAGATGACACCAAAATTGGAGGAGTAGTGGACAGCGAAGAAGGTTACCTCAGATTACAACAAGATCTTGATCAGAAGGGCCAATGGGCTGAGAAGCGGAAGAAGGAGTTTAACTCAGATAAATGTGAGATGCTGCATTATGGGAAAGCAAATCTTAGCAGAACTTATACACTTAATGGTAAGGTCCTCGGGAGTGTTGCTGAACAAAGAGACCTTGGAGTGCAGGTTCATAGCTCCTTGGAAGTAGAGTCGCAGGTAGAGAGGATAGTGAAGAAGGTGTTTTGAATGCTTTCCTACAGGAGTTGGGAGGTCATGTTGCAGCTGTACAGGACATTGGTTAGGCCACTGTTGGAATATTGCATGCAATTCTGGTCACCTTTCTATCGGAAAGATGTTGTGAAACTTGAAAGGGTTCAGAAAAGATTTACAAGGATGTTGCCATGGTTGGAGGACCTGAACTACAGGGAGAGGCTGAACAGGCTGGGGCTGTTTTCCCTGGAGCGTCAGAGGCTGAGGGGTGACCTTATAGAGGTTTACAAAATTATGAGGGGTATGGATCAGGTAAATAGGCAAAGTCTTTTCCCTGGGGTGGGGGGAGTCCAGAACTAGAGGGCATAGGTTTAGGGGGAGAGGGGAAGGATATAAAAGAGACCTAAGGGGCAACTTTTTCACACAGAGGGTGGTACATGTATGGAATGAGCTGCCAGAGGAAATGGTGGAGGCTGGTACAATTGCAGCATTTAAAAGGCATCTGGATGGGTATGTGAATAGGAAGGGTTTGGAGAGGTATGGGCTGGGTGCTGGCAGGTGGGACTAGGTTGTGTTGGGATATCTGGTCGGCATGAACGGGTTGGACTGAAGGGTCTCGTTTCCGTGATGTACATCTCTCTATGACTTCCTGCCAGCGAGTAACTGTTCAATAAAAAGAAATGAAGAGACAGCTATTCACAAAGATGAGTGTAAGACCATCTCCCATTGTGTCATAATAGCTTCAGACTCCCTAACCATACTGGTTAGACAAAACTAATATTGATTATAAAGCCCAAATTAGCTGGAGATAATGATCTTATCTGAAGACCCAGAAAGAACAAGATGGTCTATAGAGAACACTGAAAATTGTAGAATAGAGTGCAGAACAGCAATGGAACAGAGTGCCATGTTCATAAGCCTGATTCCTTTGCTCTGAAATATCCATCGTGCAAATTACGCAAATCAAGTCTTTAGTACAGTGGATTTTTGCTTGAGAAAAGCAACATTGGCCTCATTAAATGTAGGAGTTGGGTCTGAAGACAAGGAAAATTTTTTAATAAATCACTAAATAATTAGAATAACCAAGGATATGGGCAGTCTAATTGGCATATTATGATACCATTCAGGGTAATGGTACCAGGTTAAAAAGGTAAAAACAATGACTGCAGATGCTGAAAACCAAATACTGGATTAGTGGTGCTGGAAGAGCACAGCAGTTCAGGCATCAAGGAGAACTCTTTTTGAAAATTAACACTGAAGTTATCAGGAACAATGATTTCAACAGAAGGATGGTAAGTTCTAGACAATTTAAATTTTCTGAAAATGCTCATAATACATTTACCTCCACAAAGCGTATGACGTTGAAATATCCGAAAACAGTGTATTCACTATTTGACTATCTAAGAAGTGGCATAGTTTTATTTAGGTTAGCAGTTCATCGGCTGTGATCTAATGTTCCTCTAACCTTGTCAAACTTATGAGAGCAAATTAATGAGATGAGAGAGAGAGATACTTTCAGTCACGTGAGTCTGAAGAATGGTAAGAAGCAACTTGAGGGAGTAGACTTTCAAAATGAAAGTAATTGGAAGGTGAAAAAATGTGCAAAATGATAGAGCAAGGAAGAAATTATCTGTCCTGATGGAAATTAATTAAGTAGATATTTGATGCCTATTGTGAAGATAAGATCAAAAATCAAATGACACCAGGTTATAGTCCAACGGGTTTATTTGAAATTGCAAGCTTTTGGAGCTCAGTTCCTTCCTCAGGCGTGGTATAATAGAATGGTATAAGACATGGTATTTATAAGCAAAACGTTAACAACTTTAAAACTAGCTGCCCCGTTAAATACTTTAATCAGTTCAGAGGTAGACTGCCGATTAAAACGCAAATTCCTTTCAAGTCTTTGTCCCCAGATAATTAAAGGTTTTATCATTGTACAAGAGTTGATATCTCAGGTTGGGCAATGCGCTTAAGGTGTGATATCATGCTTCTAACCTGTCTATGTTTCAAACTGACGTTTCGTCGTATTATTTTAATAGAAAAGAATCTTGAATGAAATAGTTCCTGCGTGTGTGTGTGTGAGTGAGAGAGAGTGGTTGTGTGTGAGACAGAGAGAGTTTGTGTTTGTGTGAGAGAGACAGTCTGTGCATGTCTGTGTGAGAGAGAGAATGTGTGTTTGTATGAGAGAGAGATTGTAAGTGTGTGTGTGAGACTGTGTGTGCATTTGAGAGAGTGTGAGTGTGTGCATGTGTGAGTGTATGTGGGAGACAGTCTGCGTAAGTGTGCGAGTGTGTGTGTGTATGTGTGTGTGTGTGAGTATACAGTGAGGTGGGGCTACATGTTGTGCGACATGAACCCAAGATCATAGTTGAGGCTGTCTTCATGGTTACGGAACTTAGCTATTAGCCTCTTCTCAGTTATTTTGCATTGCTGTGTATCTTGAAGTCCACCTTGGAGGATGCTCATCCAAAAATCAGGAGCTGGACCGCCTAAGTGGTCCCCCACTGGGAAGGACCCCTTACCATGGGATGATTGTTGTGCAGTGTCCATTTATCCATTGTTGTAGTGTCTGCATGGTCTTGCCAATGTACCAACCATGCCTGCTTGGTATAAGATAGATGATATTGGCCGTGTCACAAAAGTACCTGCTGAGTATGTGGTAGTATCCATGTCGATGATCTGACATTGTAAAGATACAATTTAAAGTAGGCAAGTGAAATGCTGGTATAATTACATGGGTAAATTAGAACAGTGGTTTTGTTACCAGACTTATTATTCCAGATAAACAGCTCAAATAAATAGTTCAAATCAAAAAATGAATTTATTTGAAAAATTTGTCAGTAAACATCTTCTACCAGTAAAAATTATCACATGCCGAACTTTGTTAGTGGCACACATCATTGCTGGTGGTACAACCCAAAGTCTGCTCTATTACTGTCCTGTTGCTTTTATCCCATTTCGCTCGTGATCAAAGTCTAACTGGCATGGTGGCCACGTGTGATTCTGTGTTCGGAGTACTTTCAGTTGTGAAATCCAGTGGTTAACAATGTCGCAGCTATTTTCAAAGAAAACTCCTTTCATCAAAGGCAGGCTCTGCATCACGGTCAGAATGTGGACATCCAATCCCATTACCATTAACATTGAACTCATTGAAAGCAGAAAGGTGACACAGATGTTTATTTAAAATTTAATTTTCACTTGTAATTAATTTAAATTACATTAGTTTATCAGTATTCATGTGTGCATCAGTGTAATTTATTGAGACTAGTTTAGTCAGGGAGCTAAATGGCATGGCATGCCTCTATCTTGGCATGCATTGATGGTCACATAGAATCTTCCTTCAAGGATATTTCCTTTACTGCAGATGAAGCAATAATGTGTTTCCTTATTCATTCTTTATTGAACCCCAATATTAGTTTCCAATGCTGTATTGACACTCTGTGGTGTGTTTCTGAACTTGCTGACTCACTTGGCTCTCTCCTTATTGCATGAAAAAGGACATTGGCCAAGATCACTCTGTGGGGATAATTGAAATGTTGTAAGTGAGCTGAGAGCCCTTCTGGAAATCTTCCATCCAACACCCTGAGATGGATCCCACATTTGGACCGTGCTGATTTAGAGCTATATTTTCTGACCTTGATTAATTTGCCCCACTGCATTTAGAATGTTAGGGCACCGTGCCTCCTAGCCCCACATTTGTTGTTCCTGTGGATCCCTCTTCAACTTATGGGGTGCCCAACCCCAGTTTAATGACGCATCCTTGCCAGTCCTGAGTGTCCATGCAAGCTGTCAGTTCTTGCTTGTGCCAGGGAGTTCAACAAGAATCTCAGAAACAATTACATAAAGCTAACTTCTGTCTGGAAGCTTTAAATAAATATGAATTGAATACAACATGATACTTGGGCACTGTTGACTTTATCTTGAAAGTAGGACTTTCTTGAAAACTATTATATGATAATGGAGATTCACAGCATCCAAATATGTTCTTAATACACTCCCACAAGAGGCTGTGGTGAGTCTCAAGAAGTTGCAAACACGCTTCTGACTTTATCTCTGCATCTGAACCTACTGTTTGGAAAATGAAACTTTGCATCTCTTTTACTTCAGGCACCTGTCATGCTATGGTTCTCATTCTTACTGGCTCCAACAAATTATTCCCTGCCCCCAAGAAGTTGACAAAATGTCATAAACATCTAACTAATTGGCCAATATCTTTCAGAGAAAGAATCTCAGGCATGGGAGTGAATGCATCTGATTGCTCAGTAAGGAAGTGTCTGAATCTTTAGTTTATGCAAACCTAATGTAGCCTAATTTGAATGTAATTTATTGTTGCATTAAATTAAGATCTTTAATTTAAAATCTTTCAGTTGTGAGGTTTGAGCAGAATTATTTTCAAGGGGTGCATTGAAAGAGCAGTCGTGCTCAAAACTGACCGAAACTGATTTTCATCAAGTGACTGAGTTTGTTTAACAAGCATAAAAATAAGGCTAGCAATTTCAGTAAAAAAGTGTCTGTATTTTTAATTTGTCCAAACCTAATTTAGCTTACTTTAGATTATAATTTGTAGTTTGCATTAAATTAAAAAATCTGTAGCTTTACAAGTGGTCCATTGAAAGAGAAGTTCAATTAAGAATCAGCTGAAACTAGATCGAAGGAGTGAGCACTCTTCAAGTTTAAAGACAAGACATAAAGATTAGAGTGACTGTATTGATAAATGATGGAGTTTTTTTTGGGTGATGTATTGCATCTACAGCATGTTGGTGATCCACAGTGAACTGTATCAACTTTGGGTCTGAATTGAGGAGCTGGAAACTGAGCTGCAGGCATTCTATTACATCAGTTCCCTCCCACTCAGAGAAACTATAAATTTTCAATTCTGATCATGGGAATGTTACAAACCTCCCAACCTATTTCCCATGATCAACTGATACACGACATGTTTCTATAGAAATCACATTTCCTTCTCAGTAATTTCTCAGCTTCTTTCTTAATCCTTCAGTTAGAGTTTTATTTAAGCCTGTTAGTTCTATTGTTCTCCAATGACCAGATACACTGTTATCATCTCAGACTTTCAGTTAGTTAAACTATAAAAAAAATTGTGAGCTCAAAGTCAAGGGTAAAAGTTTCACAGGAAAACATGCTTCATCAACTTCTGAACTGTATCAACTTTAGTAGTGTTAACAAAACTGAAAATGATTCATGAAGATTCTTAAATTCTCTTTTCATCCATGTGTTGAACATTTCTTTTTAAATAGCTATACTGAAGATATTAAATAGCTATACTGAAGATTCCCAGTATGATTACTTCAGTCAGTCAAGTAATTCTTTTTGATGAATATTTCTGACAGCAAATCCTTATCAGTGCTAACTTTTTCTTTCCAGGCATGCATAAGATGAACATTGGAAAAAGGAGTAGACTATTCAACCTCTCCATCCTGTTCCATTGATTTATTTCATGGTTGATGTCTCTCTTAACTTTTATCTGTTTGATTTGACACCTTAGCCCTTAATGCCCATACCTCACAACAATCCATTAGGTGCAGAGCTGACGATGTTAATCATTAACTTCAACAGCTTTTTGGGGGAATAGAGAGAGTTAGGTTTTGACTACTGTTTGACTGAAGATTTGACAACAGTCCTGAATGGTGTGAATCTAACGTTACGGTTATGTACCCTTGTTTTCAATTAGAGTCATAGAGTCATAGTGATGTACAGCATTGGAACAAACCCTTCAGTCCAACCCGTCCATGCTGACCAGATATCCCAACCCAATCTAGTACCACCTGCCAGCACCCAGCCCATATCCCTCCAAACCCTTCCTATTCATATACCCATCCAAATGCCTCTTAAATGTTGCAATTGTACCAGCCTCCACCACATCATCTGGCAGCTCATTCCATACACGTACCACGCTCTGCGTGAAAAAAATGCCCCTTAGGTCTCTTTTAAATCTTTCCCCTCTTGCCCTAAACCTATGCCCTCTAGTTCTGGACTTCCCGACCCCAGGGAAAAGACTTTGTCTATTTATCCTATCCATGCCCCTCATAATTTTATAAACCTCTATAAGGTCACCCCTCAGCCTCTGATGCTTCAGGAGAAACAGCCCCAGCCTGTTCAGCCTCTCCCTGTAGCTCAGATCCTCCAATCTTGTCAACATCCTTGTGAAACTTTTCTGAACTCTTTCAAGTTTCACAACATCTTTCTGATGGGAAGGAGACCAGAATTGCATGCAATATTCCAACAGTGGCCTAACCAATGTCCTGTACAGCCACAACATGACCTCCCAACTCCTGTACTCAGTATCCTGACCAATAAAGGAAAGCATACTAAACACCTTCTTCACAATTCTATCTACCTGCGACTCCACGTTCAAGGAGCTATGAACCAAAACTCCAAAGTCTCTGTTTAGCAAGGTCTCTGTTTAAGTGTATAAGTCATGCTAAGATTTGCTTTCCCAAAATGCAGCACCTCACATTTATCTGAATTAAACTCCATCTGCCACTTCTCAGCCCATTGGCCCATCTGGTCCAGAACCTGTTGTAATCTGAGGTAACCCTTTTCGCTGTCCACTACACCTCCAATTTTGGTGTCATCTGCAAACTTACTAACTGTACCTCTTATGCTAGCATCCAAATCATTTATGTAAATGACAAAAAGTAGAGGGCCCAGCACCGATCCTTGTGGCACTCCACTGGTCACAGGCCTCCAGTCTGAAAAACAACCCTCCACCACTACCCTCTGTCTTCTACCTTTGAGCCAGTTCTGTATCCAAATGGATAGTTCTCCCTGTATTCCATGAGATCTAACATTGCTAATCAGTCTCCCATGGGGAACCTTGTTGAACGCCTTACTGAAGTCCATATAGATCACATCTACTGCTCTGCCCTCAATCTTCTTTGTTACTTCTTCAAAAATCTCTATCAAGATTGTGAGACATGATTTCCCACGCCCTCCACCTCCTCCAAGACTTCAGTTTCCCTGGCCCCCAATGCCTCATTTTCACCATGGATATCCAATCCCTCTACACCTCCATCCGCCATGACCAGGGCCTCCAAGACCTCCATTTCTTCCTCTCCAGACGTCCCCAACAGTACCCTTCCAACGACACTCTCATTCGTTTGGCCGAACTGGTCCTCACCCTTAACAATTTCTCCTTTGAATCCTCCCACATCCTCCAGACCAAAGGGGTAGCCATGGGCACACGTATGGGCCCCAGCTATGCCTGTCTCTTTGTTGGCTACGTAGAGCAGTTGATCTTCCGTAATTACACCGGCACCACTCCCCACCTCTTCCTCCGCAACATTGATGACAACATTGGCGCCACCTCGTGCTCCCGCGAGGAGGTTGAGCAATTCACCAACACATTCCACCCTGACCTTAAGTTTACCTGGACCATCTCTGACACCTCCCTCCCCTTCCTGGACCTCTCCATCTCCATTAATGACGACCGACTTGACACTGACATTTTTTACAAACCCTCCAACTCCCACACCTACCTGGATTACACCTCTTCCCACCCTACCTCTTGCAAAAATGCCATCCCGTATTCCCAATTCCTCCGCCTCCGCCGGATCTGCTCCCAGGAGGACCAGTTCCACCACAGAACACACCAGATGGCCTCCTTCTTTAGAGACCGCAATTTCCCTTCCCACGTGGTTAAAGATGCCCTCCAACGCATCTCGTCCACATCCCGCACCTCCGCCCTCAGACCCCACCCCTCCAACCGTAACAAGGACAGAACGCCCCTGGTGTCACCTTCCACCCTACCAACCTTCGCATAAACCAAATCATCCGCCGATATTTCCGCCACCTCCAAACAGACCCCACTACCAGGGATATATTTCCCTCCCCACCCCTTTCCGCCTTCCGCAAAGACCATTCTCTCCGTGACTACCTGGTCAGGTCCACACCCCCCTACGACCCACCCTCCAATCCTGGCACTTTTCCCTGCCACCGCAGGAATTGTAAAACCTACGCCCATACCTCCTCCCTCACCTCTATCGAAGGCCCTAAAGGAGCCTTCCACATCCATCAAAATTTTACTTGCACATCCACTAATATCATTTGTTGTATCCGTTGCTCCCCATGCGGTCTCCTCTAAATTGGGGAGACTGGGCGCCTCCTAGCAGAGCGCTTTAGGGAACATCTCCGGGACATCCGCACCAATCAACCACACCGCCCCGTGGCCCAACATTTCAATTCCCCCTCCCACTCTGCCGAGGACATGGAGGTCCTGGGCCTCCTTCACCGCCGCTCCCTCACCACCAGATGCTTGGAGGAAGAACGCCTCATCTTCTGCCTCGGAACACTTCAACCCCAAGGCATCAATGTGGACTTCAACAGTTTCCTCATTTCTCCTTCCCCCACCTCACCCTAGTTCTAAACTTCCAGCTCAGTAACTGTCTCCATGACTTGTCCGGACTTGTCCTACCTGCCTATCTTCTTTTCCACCTATCCACTCCACCCTCTCCTCCCTGACCTATCACCTTCATCCCCTCCCCCACTCACCCATTGTACTCTATGCTACTTTCTCCCCACCCCCACCCTCCTCTAGCTTATCTCTCCACGCTTCAGGCTCACTGCCTTTATTCCTGATGAAGGGCTTTTGCCCGAAACGTCGATTTCGAAGCTACTTGGATGCTCCCTGAACTGCTGTGCACTTCCAGCACCACTAATCCAGAATCTGGTTTCCAGCATCTGCAGTCATTGTTTTTACCTAATTGAGGACACTGTACAGAGGTTCATCCCCAAGAAAAGAAAGATTATCCAGGGAGGGATTAGACAGCCATGGCTGACAAAGGAAGTTAGGAAATGTATTAAAGAAAAAGAGAGATCCTATAAAGTGGCCCAGACCAGTGAGAAATCAGAAGATTGGGAAGGCTACAAAAACAAATAAAGGATAACAAAGAGAGTAATAAGATAGGTGAGGATCAAATATGAAGGTCGGCTAGCCAGTGATATTAGAAATGATAGTAAAAGTTTCTTTCAATACATAAGAAACAAACGACAGGCAAAAGTAGACATTGGACCACTTCAAACTGATGCTGGAATCCTAGTGATGGGAGATAAGGAAATAGCAGGAGAACTTAACAAGTACTTTGCGTCAGTTTTCACAGTGGAAGACATGAATAATATCCCAACAATTAAAGGGAGTCAGGGGGCTGAATTGAGTATGGTTGCCATTACAAAAGAGATAGTGCTAGAAAAGCTAAAAAGTCTTAAAATTGATAAATCTCCTGGCCCCGATGGGATAGATCCTGGAGTTCTGAGAGAGGTGGCTGAGGAAATAGCAGAGGCATTGATTGAGATCTTTCAAGAGTCACTGGAGTCAGGGAAAGTCCTGGATGATTGGAAGATCGCTGCTTTAACCCCATTGTTCAAGAAAGGATCAAGACAAAAGATGGAAAATTATAGGCCAATTAGCCTAACCTCTGTTGTTGGTAAAATTCTAGAATCCATCATTAAGGATGAGGTTTCTAAATTCTTAGAAGAGCAGAGTCTGATTAGAACAAGTCAACATGGATTTAGTAAGGGGAGGTCATGCCTGACAAACCTGTTGGTATTCTTTGAAGAGGTGACAAGTAGGTTAGACCAGGGAAACCCAGTGGATGTGGTCTATCTAGACTTCCAAAAGGCCTTTGATAAGGTGCCACACGGGAGGCTGCTGAGCAAGGTGAGGGCCCATGGTGTTCGAGGTGAGCTACTGGGATGGATTGAGGATTGGCTGTCTGACAGAAGTCCGAGAGTTGGGATAAAAGGTTCTTTGTCGGAATGGCAGCCGGTGACGAGCGGTCTCCCGCAGGGTTCAGTGTTGGGGCCACAGCTGTTCACATTATATATTAATGATCTGGATGAAGGGACAGGGGGCATTCTAGCGAAGTTTGCAGATGATACGAAGTTAGGTGGACAGGCAGGTTGTACTGAGGAAGTGGGGAGGCTGCAGAAGGATCTAGACAGTTTGGGAGAGTGGTCCAGGAAATGGCTGATGGAATTCAATGTGAACAAATGCGAGGTCTTGCACTTTGGAAAAAAAGAATACAAGCATGGACTATTTTCTAAACGGTGAGAAAATTCGTAAAGCCAAAGTACAAAGGGATCTGGGAGTGCTAGTCGAGGATTCTCTAAAGGTGAACATGCAGGATTAATCCGTGATTAAGAAAGCGAATGCAATGTTGTCATTTATCTCAAGAGGATTGGAATATAAAATCACCGTTGTGCTACTGAGACTTTATAAAGCTCTGGTTAGGCCCCATTTGGAGTACTGTGCCCAGTTTTGGACCCCACACTCAGGAAGGACATACTGGCACTGGAACGTGTCCAGCGGAGATTCACACGGATGATCCCTGGAATGGTAGGTCTAACATATGAGGAACGGCTGAGGATCCTGGGATTTTATTCATTGGAGTTTAGAAGATTAAGGGGAGACTTAATAGAGACGTACAAGGTGGCTTGGAAAGGGTGGACGCTAGGAAATTGTTTCCGTTAGGTGAGGGGACTAGGACCCATGGACACAGCCTTAGAATTAGAGGGGGTAAATTCAGAACAGAAATGCGGAGACATTTCTTCAGCCAGAGAGTGGTGGGCCTGTGGAATTCATTGCCGCAGAGTGCAGTGGAGGCCGGGATGCTAAATGTCTTCAAGGCAGAGATTGATAGATTCTTCTTGTCTCGAGGAATTAAGGGCTACGGGGAGAATGCGGGTATGTGGAGTTGAAATGCCCATCATCCATGATTGAATGGCGGAGTGGACTCGATGGGCCGAATGGCCTTACTTCCCCTCCTATGTCTTATGGTCTTATGATCCTGTCCCTCAAGATTCCCTCCAATAACTTGCCCACCACCGAGGTCAGGCTCACCGGTCTATAGTTCCCTGGTTTGTCTTTACCGCCCTTCAAAAACAGTGGCACCACATTTGCCAACCTCCAGTCTTCCGGCACCTCACCTGTGACTATCGATGATACAAATATCTCAGCAAGAGGCCCAGCAATCACTTCTCTAGCTTCCCATAGAGTTCTCGGGTACACCTGATTAGGTCCTGGGGATTTATCCACCATTAACCGTTTCAAGACACCCAGCACTTCCTCCTCTGTAATATGGACATTTTGCAAGATGTCACCATCTATTTCCCTACAGTCTATGTCTTCCATATCCTTTTCCACAGTAAATACTGATGCAAAATATTCATTTAGTATCTCCCCCATTTTCTGTGGCTCCACACAAAGGCCGCCTTGCTGATCTTTGAGGAGCTCTATTCTCTCCCTAGTTACCTTTTTGTCCTTAATATATTTGTAAAAACCCTTTGGATTCTCCTTAATTCTATTTGCCAAAGCTATCTCATGTCCCCGTTTTGCCTTCCTGATTTCCGTCTTAAGTATACTCCTACTCTCTTTATACTCTTCTTAGGATTCACTCGATCTCTCCTGTCTATACCTGACATATGCTTCCTTCTTTTTCTTAACCAAATCCTCAATTTCTTTAGTCATCCAGCATTTCCTATACCTACCAGCCTTCCCTTTCACCCTGACAGGAATATACTTTCTCTGGATTGTTATCACATTTCTGAAGGCTTCCCATTTTCCAGCCGTCCCTTTACCTGTGAACATCTGCCTCCAATCAGCTTTCGAAAGTTCTTGCCTAATACCATCAAAATTGGCCTTTTCCAATTTAGAACTTCAACTTTTAGATCTGGTCTATCCTTTTCCATCACCATTTTAAAATGAATAGAATTATGGTCGCTGACCCCAAAGTACTCCCCCACTGACACCTCAGTCACCTGCCCTGCCTTATTTCCCAAGAGTAGGTCAAGCTTTGCACCTTCTCTCGTAGGTACATCCACATACTGAATCAGAAAATTGTCTTGTACACACTTAAGAAATTCCTCTCCATCTAAACCTTTAGCACTATGGCAGTCCTAGTTGATGTTTGGAAAGTTAAATCCCCTACCATAACCACCCTATTATTCTTACAGATAGCTGAGATCTCCTTACGAGTTTGTTTCTCAATTTCCCTCTGACTATTGGGGGGTCTATAATACAATCCCAACAAGGTGATCATCCCTTTCTTGTTTCTCAGTTCCACCCGAATAACTTCCCTGGATGTATTTCCAGGAATATCCTCCCTCTCTGACCAGAAGAAATAATTTTTCTCTGTTTATGCTGTGCAATCCTTAACTCATTTCAAACACTCCAGTTAGCTCACCCCTTATTTATCTATACTCAAGGGAATACAGGCCTCATCTCTGAAACCTGTCCTCATGTTTTAACTCTTGTAGTCTAAGTATCATCCTGGTGTTTGTGTGCTGTAGTCCCTGCGAAGTCCACTATATCCTTCCTTGAGATATCGGCCCAGAATCAAATCCCATATGCAAGAGCTATTTCATATTTTCACATGTTTATATTCCAGGCCTCTTGAGATATGGGTCAATATTACAATTTTTTTTGACAATTACATCAGATTCCAGTGTTCTCTACTTGGACTCATCAACTTTTTCTATTAATCTATAGTTTCTTGCCACTTAACAAGTTTTCTTCAGTGCCAAGTAAATATCACGTTTCTCGACATTAAATTCCACTGTTTTACCCACTCATTTAACCTGTCAATGTCCCTTTATGACTTTCTGGTCCCATGTCCATGAACACTGCTACAGTGCCACTTTATTTCATCAGCAAACTTTGACATACCACTCTCTATTCCTGCATCCAAGTCATTTCATAAATATGGTGAAAGGAGGAGGCTCATATTTTGATCTCTGGTGGACACCACTGGTCAAAATGGGCTGGATTTAATTCATATCATTAAGCCTTCCATCTGTTTCCTGATGACAGCAAGCCTGAGTTAAATTGGAAGACAAAGGAGTTTTCACAGGATTGCTGGCTGTTGGTTGATGGGATGTCAACTCATCTCATTAGTGGGTCAATCGACACTCATTATCCCTGAACAAACTGCAATTTAATGGGAGTTCGGGGATTAAACAGGCGTTGTGCAGCTCAAAATGGCTACCCAAAATAAGCTGCAGGACTCTGGGTCAGTCCCAGTGTGCTGACCTTTGTGGGAATTGCCTGGAAAGTTTGAACTTGAGCCAAGTATTTCTCCTCCTCTCTGTGACTTCCTGCAAAACGCTCTGACCCCAAATTAGACTCTGGACAGTGCTGATTAACATTCACAAATATTTACCCAGGAAACGTTAGACAGTAAAGTCGGAGTCAGACCCCTGGGTAAATGCATAGTTCACTCACACTGAATATCTCACAACTGCCTTTTTGAACTGCCCCGCCCTCCCGATTATCCTTTGACTAATCAAGTACCTCTAACACCCTGACCATAAGATATGGAAGCAGGTCATTTGGTTAATCAAGTCCACTCTGCTACATGAGAGAATGAGATTACAGTTTATAAGACATCTTCAACTCCACTTTCTTGCTCTTTCCACAGACCCTGTGATTTCCTTACTGATTAAAAATCTCTCCATTTTTTCCGTGAACTTGCTCAATGACCCTCTCTCAATTGCCCTCTGTGGTAAAGAATTCCCCAGATTCATCTCTCTCTGAGAGAAGAAAGTCCTCTTCATCTTTGACTCTGCAGTCCTCCATTAGCTGACACGGGGTTAGTGGATTTTGGGTCTTCATAGTCAGTCTTACAGCTAAGAGCATCAGTATTTGCACTCTGTCTCTTGGATTTTCATATCATCAAGAGTACTGCATTCTTTGGCAATAAAGTGCCCCAAGTATCATCATACTTTCATCCAGAAAAATTTGCACTTCTCTTCTTTGAAATTCAAATTAAAGTGTGAGTATAGGAATTGGAAGTTCATGTTGCGGCTGTAAAGGACATTGGTTAGGCCACTTTTGGAATACGGTGTGCAGTTCTGGTCTCCCTGCTATAGGAGGGATTCTGTGAAATTTTAAAGGGCTCAGAAAAGATTTACAAGGGTATTTCTAGAGTTGGAGAGTTTGATATATAGGGAGAAGCTAAATAGGCTGGGGCTGTTTTCCCTGGAGTGTCAGAGGCTGACCTTACAGAGGTTAATAAAATCACGAGGGGCATGGATAGGGTAAATGGGCCAGGTCTTTTCATTCGGGTGGGGCAGTCCAGATTTAAAAGAGTCCTAAGGGGCAACTTTTTCACGCAGAGGGTGGTGCATGTATGGAATGAGCTGCCAGAGGAAGTCGTGGAGGCTGGTACGATTGCAACATTTAAAAGGCATCTGGATGGGTATGAGTATAGGAAGGGTTGAGAGGGATATGAGCCAAATGCTGACAAATGGAGCCAGATTAATTTAGGATATCTGGTCTGCATGGACGAGTCGGACTGAAAAGTCTGTTTCTGTGCTGTACAGCTCTATGACTCTATGACTTTCAGTACAGATAGGGAGAGCTGAATGCTGCAATGATAGGAGATGTCTAACCTCTGGAAAGTAGGGACCTGGATGATGGAAGAGACATCATTCAGCTTGTATGTTTCAGCCAAATAATCTCAGAAACACTTCGACCTTGCCAAATTCCATGCTCACTCTATGGCAGGCCCTTGATGCCCTGCGTAAAATTGAACCTGGTCCTGAAGGAACCTTGCCAGCCTAGTCTGGCTCACATATGCTCAACTAGTGAATGAGGTGTAAGTTCCTCTGGTGTCCAAGAATGAAGGATAAGGCAGTGGAGCAGATTTTTCTCTCTTCAATCTAGCCACTCTATAAGTGGGCCATGTTCTTTGCTGAGATTGTCGAGACTGCCAGTTAATATAGCAGGGTGAGTTTATTTTTTAATCTGAAGCCTATTGAAATATACCCACTCACTTTCGCATTTCCAGGATTTAATCTGTTTTGCCACTTGGGTTTCCCAGACCTCAAATAATTGGGCAGAACTGAAGGGAGAGAATTGGGGAGCTGCAGGAGGAAGTCAAGTTCCCATCAGCATGGCTTGTGGACCAGGAGAAGTACGAGTGGGTATATCCACCTAGCTCCCAGACATCAGGACCCATCCTTCAGTTTGGAGAGTCCTCCCTGTCCCACCGGAAACAATGCCTGTCAATTACATTGAATTAATAAGATGGAACATACCAAAAAAAACAGACATACGCTCTTGATTAGATTTTGCAGCACATGAGGACATTGGGATTTCTGTGCTTTCCATTGGAAACCCTAATGGACCCACACCTTAACGTCACACTGACCTTTAAAGTAGGAGTTGAAGAACTCTTTCTCAGTTTTGCCCAGTGATCTCCCAGAGTCGGTGAGTAGCCTTTTCAATTAGCCTTTCAATTTTTGCACATCTGTTCCACTCAGGATGAATTTAGTGCCATAATTTTATTGTTTTAGTTGTGACTTTAATACATATTTCCTAAAAACTACACCACAATCATGATTGAATGACTTAAAATTAAGGATGTGATAGAGCACACAATCAGAATGGAACATGCAGAGAAAATTAAATGTTCTTGCATAATTAATTAATAATTCCAGAAGGATAGGGGTTCATACATTAAACGAGAGATTAATTTTTGTTTGGATTTTAGTTAATTTATGTTAATTTAATATCACTCCATAAAGTTTCAGTTCAACTGCAGGTTGTGCTGCTAAATGTCACAGACGATTATAGACCGGAAGATTTAGGTGCAAGATAGCCTGGAGGCAGTTAGATTACATTGGAGTTTGCAGTTTGAAGAAAAATTGAGTTATTTCTCCTGCTTGTAGCTGTTTCACTCAAACAAAATAAATCTCTTCCCTAACTGTGATTAGAAACAGTTCCAGTAGTTTTGACTGTAATGTTTGTTGATCTGTTAATTCCTTTAGCACAAAGTGGATTGGGGACATTAACTGCTCAAGAAGCTGCATAATTTATTTAACATTCTACTTACAAGACACAATTCTTGTGTCTGAAACAATAGCCACTCCATGTAGAAACTAGGAATGGCATAAATCTGTGTGATTAGTTTTCGCCTTGTAGAAATGAAGTCAAAGGGAGTCGGTTGCTTCAGTTGATTGGGGAGCTAGTTTATAAAGCAGAGTGATGCCAACAGAATGGGTTCAGTTCCTGTACTAGCTGAGGTGACCATGAGATATAGTGGCCCCCAGGTTAAACTCTAATGAGGGAGTGGGACTATTGTGACTTTGCTCTACATCAAAAATTGGCTCAGATTTGAAGGAGGAAAGTAGCTACTTAGTATGAAGTGTAAACTTGCAAATGATGAATTTAGACAGGAGCAACATTGCCTGATCTATGTCCTGAACCCTTTCTCCAAGGACTGGAATGTTTGGGGAGTAGAGAAAGCAGAGTTAAGACTGTAGGTTCAATGACTTCTTTTCTGTTCTGCTCTCAGATTCCTCTCCAACGTTTTGCCACCTCCACCCACTAAATGCCTTGCATCTGCTAGTCCTCAATCCTTAGCTTCATTAGCATTCTGCACATCCTGGTGATTTCAACTCTGCTTGACATGCGTGAAACATAAATTGCCCCAGGCTTTTCTGGCACTCGCTGGCTTCCATTAGGAGATCTTTCCAATAAATAACATACACACTCAATGGAATTAAATCTTCGTGGTGTTCCAGGCAACCTTGACTTCCAGTTATTCAAAAATAAAGTCTGCTAAACTCCCAAAGTTCCCCAATAAATATCTGGGCTTTAATCCCAGCATGGCCTTATAAGATAGTGTGACTGTAAAGACCACTAAGCTATCAC
The DNA here is from genome assembly GCF_047496795.1 of Chiloscyllium punctatum. Classification (NCBI taxonomy): domain Eukaryota; kingdom Metazoa; phylum Chordata; class Chondrichthyes; order Orectolobiformes; family Hemiscylliidae; genus Chiloscyllium; species Chiloscyllium punctatum. Next base: position 124,077,415 of record NC_092739.1, read on the forward strand.
TGTGTATTGAATGAGAACAAAAAAAACAATAAATTCTCATTTCCACACAATGCTATCTCTGAAGTCTGTCAAATACTGCTCCGATATGCTGGAGGATCAGCTTTCTGAAATAAAAGCTTCACGAAACTCACATGTTTGCAGACATCGGAGGGAAAGAAATGGGCAGGAAAACACGAAAAAATGTGTGTAATTTACACTGTAGCTTCTATTTATGTAAAGGTAAATGGCACTGCACCTAAATATCATGACAGCTGGCAGGATTCTCAGAGAGAAGCCATCACTTCCTGACTTCACTGATTAGAAGCTACAATATATGGTGTGTTTCAAATATTGCTCTCTGTACGGATATTTCTCTCATGTTTACCCTTCACAATAATATGCCACCCCAATCTCACATTCTTCCATGCAGGTTAACATTTCTGTGCTGTCAAATATGTTCGACAATAAAAAAGTGTCCTGTTTTTAAAGAAGCGCAAACAATAAATGGTAACTTTTCAAAAGATATGACCTTATTTCCAATGTGGGCTTTGAAGTGTCCTACAGTTGCCATGTGCTGTACCTCAAACTGATTGGATGTGTTCTCAGTGTTCTCAGCCGAGTGAAGGACAGAAAATCAGCACGTGATATACCAGATCTATTAAAATTAAGAAACAAACAGATGTGGAATCTCGTTCAAATACAGCGTTAATTGAATTGAGCTCTCTGCCTCTCTTTACTCAAATTGTCCAGTTGCTAACAAGTCAGGTTTAGGTTAGAAGTCACATGACACCAGGTTATAGTCCAACAAGTTTATTTGAAATTAAAAGCTTTCAGAGTGCAGCCTCTTCACCAGCTGACCTGGTGCAGGAGCAGTGCTCTGACAGCTTGTGATTTCCAATAAACCTGTTGGACTATAACCTGGTGTCATGTGACTTCTGACCTTGTGCATCCCAGTCCAACACCGGCACCTCCACATCACGGAAACCAGATTTAGAAAACAAAGCTAGTCATGGCCTGACAGGAAATTGGCAATTCTTGTTCCAAGTGGGTTGCTTCAGTAAATGAAGAAAATACTCACTAGTGTGCTGTAAGCATTTTTCTAAAGTGGAAATTGATGTACGTTAAAGAGGTTTAAAGGATCTGTGATCATTTTGTACTCCATCAGTTAATAGTCAATACTGAAGAGAGGAGTGTTCTATTCTCTAGCTGTCTCGCTGTTTATTTGATAATCCTGAAAAAATACTAGCATCTTGAATGATTTGCATGCTTGGAAAAAACTCATATTTTTGTGGAAGTAGCTGTTTAAAATAAGTGCATGGATAAAGCATATAGATCCTTCTCGCATAATTTCAAGATTGCAAAGTTTAATAGGGAGAGATAAAAAGAACTTGCTGCTTCCAAAAAGGAAAGAATGTTATATAATTTTCTTAATGCTCAAGACGCTCTTGCGTGGCCTTATCAAATACAATAGTCACCAGCAACTGAAAAGAGGTCTGAATTCAGAATTAACTCTTTCAATGATTGACTTCTGAGGAAAGTTATTTATTGATGAATACTTGTACCTTTCTGTATTCCCTCCACCATTGACAATCAATAGCAACATGTATCAACTACAAGATGGCCTGTATTCCTGATGAAGGGCATTTGCCCGAAACGTCGATTTTCCTGCTCCTCGGATGCTGCCTGAACTGCTGTGCTTTTCCAGAACCACTCTAATCTAGAATCTACCAACTACAAGATGCACTATAGAAATTCCCCAAAACTTCTTAGATAGTATCTTTCAACCCCTTTTGAAGGACAAGAGTAGCAGAACACCACCCCCCTGCAAATTCCCTTCAAAGCCATTCACCATCCGAACTGGGAAGAATATTGCCAGTTCCTTCACTGTCGCTGGGCCAAAATCTGGAATTCCTTCCCCAGTGCCATTGTGGATATGCCAAAAGGATTGCAGCAATTCAAGGGCAATTCAGAATGGTCAACAAATATTGGCCAGCTATCAAAACACTGAGTGACATTTTTTAAAAATGTTTTAAGTACTTGAGTGAGATAAGTGAAATTTTTGTTTTCATAAGAGACCTTTGCTTCAGTTGTGAAATAATCGATAAACTGACAAGTGTCATGTGCTTCCTGATTAATGCCTATACTGGGTAAAGGGTTAGTTGGCATGGAGGTGGAAAAAGTGGTAGTTAGGAGATATGAGATGGTACTGAGTTGGCTATAAAGGGCCATAGCACTAATTGGAAGTACTAATTGGAGTATAAGGCACCATGTGAGATGGGCACAAGGTAGCACAAAGAATATGAGGATCCCTAGGCGTGAGTGCAGGGTTGTAGGTTGAAATGGCAGATATGAGGGGCCTTGAGGATTTGTAGGTGGTCATAGTGTGACATAGGGGTGGCTGCAAGGACAGAGGCTAGCATGGATTGGGCAGAGGAAATATCAGCATGAAAGCATAAGGCCTGTTTATTGCTTCAGTTTTTATTATTCTGATAATACTAATTATTCTGATATTACTTGTTATTCTGATAATCTAATATACTCATATTGTTGAAATATGAGGCCGATTGTTTTCACAGCCCACCTCAGGAATCAAGCAGCCTTTTTGGCTGGGACAACTGACCTCAGTTCCAATCCTCTTCCCCCCACACACCAGAAATGGGAAATGCTGGTGGCTGGTTTGAAAAATTGGGTTCATTGAGTCAGGACTTCCTGCCAACTTTGTTCCTCCCCCGCCACAAACCATGTATGAAAATCACAGCCAAAAGCTCTCAGATTATGGGGTGTAGGTTTGCTCGCTGAGCTGTAGGTTTGATATCCAGACGTTTCATTACCTGGCTAGGTAACCTCATCAGTGGTGACCTCCAAGTGAAGCGAAACTGTTGTCTCCTGATTTCTATTTATATCTTTCTCCTGGATGGGGTTCTTGGGGTTTGTGGTGATGTCATTTCCTGTTCGTTTTCTGAGGGGGGGGGGTGGAATGTTACCTAGCCAGGTAATGAAACATCTGGATATCAAACCTACAGCTCAGTGAGCAAACCTACACCCTAAACCTTAACCTGAGCTACAAACCTTCACAAACCTTGGTCTCAGATTATCTTCAGCTTCTCATAATATCTTCCCTTAACCATTTGTCAGGGCATCAATCTTTAACATAAAAGTCACAGCAATAGATTAGAAATATCAGGATGCCATACTGCTTTAATTGTCCAAATCTCGTCATGTTCTTCATTGGTTCTCATTTGGCAAAATGAGTGGCTCAGTGGTTAGTGCTGCTGCCTCACAGCACCAGGACCCTGGGTTCAGTTCCAGCATTGTGAGAGTTTCTGCTGGGTACTCTGGTTTCCTCCCACAATCCAAGGATGTGCGGGTTAACTGCACTGGCCATGTTAAATTGCCTGTAGTGTCCAGGGATGTGCAAGCTAGGTGGATTAGTCATGGGAAATACAGGTTTATTGAGATCAGATGGGAATGGGCTTGGCCTGGGTGTGATGTTCTTCAGACTGTCCATGCAGACTTGATGGAATGAATGGCCTCTTCCTACACTGTAGGGATTTTATTAAAATTTAAAATAGTAAGCATTTGAATTCGCAAATAATGTTGCTCATCTATGTGTACAGCAGCCTAAAAGTTAGTGCTGCATCTTTTAATGTTCTCCCCTCATCTCACTGTAGATCAAAAATACAGACTTTCCTTTTACACCCAATTTTGTCATAGAGAACACTCTTTTAAATAAATTGTAAATATTATACATGATATAACTTTGATACATGTAATGCAGAGACCAACATCTGAAACAAGCTGCAGCTGTGTTGTCAAATCCATTTAAGTGACCATGTTTGGATAAGGAAAACGAAAAGATACTTTAAAAAATGATGAAACAACAGCAACCGAATTGTGTCACAGACATAAAGGTTTAACAGACAACTGCAAAACCTACATTGCTGATTCTATACAAATTTAACTGTTAAAAGGAATCGTTCTTCCTTTTATTTACTGTCAAATGGCTAAATCAATCCAATGTGCAGTCTGTTTGTTTTCCTACCAAAAGCAATAATGAAGAAGAAATCTGGAATATTGTGTGTAGAGCAACATTGCAAAATGCAGACTTTGAAGTGAGAGCCAAATTGCAGCTTTTTATCAATCCACAATAGATAAACATTCATTTTTTTCTCCGTCACATGTATTTTCCATTGCAATAATTTAACTAAGCCTCCTGACACTCTACTTGAAATGAACTGAAAGCCATGCTATTATCTTTAATTCAAAAACTAATGTTTGCTATTCATTAATTAGTGGTGAGATTGGGGCCCACCTTACACCTTCATTTTACTTATCATTATTGATATAACTACATTACTGTGTACCTGGAGTCACATGTTGGCCAGGTCAAGGAAGGACAACAGATTTCCCTTTCTAAAGGAGATTAGTAAACCAGATAGGTTTATGACAATCGGCGATGATTGTTGTGGTCACCATTGCCCAGACTAGCACTACATGTTTGAGATTTTGTTTTCATTGAAATCAGATTTCATAGCTACCATGGTGGGATTTGAACCATGTCCACAAAACAATTATTATGCCAGGGACATTGCCATGACAACACTATTTCCCTATCTGTACATCCCGAATTCAGTTATCCTGCAGAGGTTTGTGGAATTGTGAAGTCCTTGTATGAATGACAACTAATTTCCAGCAGAGTTTTTGAAATGTGTGGCTTCATGGTGGTGAAATCCATGAGGTACACATGTTTAACCAGAGGCAACTATTGGAGAAAGACTTGGGGGCGGGTGGAGCTCTGATGTTGTGGAGTTGTTGTTGAGAACAAGGAACCTGAAATCAGCCTGGATTCACAGTGAACTGCAAAAAGGGTATGCTGCTCTCCATAAATATATGTACACTAAAAATATAACAGGGCCAGCAACCATAATTCTATTAGATTTAAAATAGTGATGGAAAAGGATAGGCCAGATCTAAAAGTTGAAGTTTAAATTGCAGAAAGGCCAATTTTGATGGTATTAGGCAAGAACTGTTGAAAGCTGATTGGGGGGCAGATGTTCGCAGGTAAAGAGACGGCTGGAAAATGGGAAGTTTCAGAAATAAGATAACGAGAACCCAGAGAAAGTATATTCTTGTTCGGGTAAAAGGAAAGATTGGTAGGTATAGGGAATGCTGGATGACTAAAGAAGTTGAGGGTTTGGTTAAGAAAAAGAAGGAAGTATATGTCAGGTATAGACAGAATAGATCGAGTGAATCCTTAGAAGAGTATAAAGGCAGTAGGAGTATACTTAAGAGGGAAATCAGGAGGGCAAAAGGGAGACATGAGATAGGTTTGGCAAATAGAATTCAGGAGAATCCTAAGGGTTTTTACAAATATATTAAGGACAAAAGGGTACCTAGGAAAAGAAAAGGGCCCATCAGAGATCAACAAGACAGCCTTTGTGTGGAGAAGATGGGGGAGATACCAAGCGTATATTTTGCATCAAGTATTTATTGTGGAAAAGGACATGGAAGATATAGAATGCAGGGAAATAGATGGTGACATTTTGAAAAAGGTCCATATTACAGAGGGGGAAGTGCTGGATGTCTTGAGATGCATAAGGGTGGATAAATCCCCAGGACCCGATCAGATGTACCCGAGAACTCTGGGAAGCCAGAGAAGTGATTGCTGGGCCTCATGCTGAGATATTTGTATCATCGATAGTCACAGGTGAGGTGCCAGAAGACTGGAGGTTTGCTAAAGTGGTGCCACTGTTTAAGAAGGGTGGTAAGGACAAGCCAGGGAACTATAGACCAGTGAGCCTGATGTCGGTGGTGGGCAAGTTGGAGGGAATCCTGAGGGACAGAATGTACATGTATTTGGAAAGGCAAGGACTGATTATGGATAGCCAACATGGCTTTATGCATGGGAAATCATGTCTCACAAACTTGATAGAGTTTTTTGAAGAAATAACAAAGAGGATTGATGAGGGAAGAGAGGTGGACGTGAACTATATGGACTTCAGTAACGCGTTCGACAAAGCTCCCCATGGGAGACTGGTAAGCAAGGTTAGATCTCATGGAATACATGGAGAACTAGCCATCTGGATACAGAACTGGCTCAAAGGTAGAAGACAGAGGGTGGTGGTGGAGGGTTGTTTTTCAGACTGGAGGCCAGTGACCAGTCGAGTGCCACAAGGATCAGTGCTGGGTACTTTATTTTTCATCATTTACATAAATGATTTGGATGCAAGCATAAGAGGTATAGTTAGCAAGTTTGCAGATGACACCAAAATTGGAGGTGTAGTGGACAGCAAAGTAGGTTACCTCAGATTATAACAGGATCTTGATCAGATGGACCAATGGACTGAGAATTGGCAGATGGAGTTTAATTCAGATAAATGTGAGGTGCTGCATTTTGGGAAAGCAAATCTTAGCAGGACCTATGCACTTAATGCTAAGGTCCCAGGGAGTGTTGCTGAACAAAGAGACCTTGGAGTTTAGGTTCATAACTCCTTGAAAGTGGAGTAACAGGTAAATAGGATAGTGAAGAAGGCGTTTGGTTTGCTTTCCTTTATTGGTCAGAGTATTGTGTACAGGAGTTGGGACGTCATGTTGCGGTTGTACAGGACATCGGTTAGGCCACTTTTGGAATATTGCATGAAATTCTGGTCTCCTTCCTACAGGAAAGATGTTGTAAAACTTGAAAGGGTTAGGGGCAGCACAATGGCTCAGTGGTTAGCACTGCTGCCTCACAGCACCAGGGTTCCAGGTTCGATTTCTGCCTCGGGCGACTGTCTGTATGGAGTTTGCACATTGTCCCCATGTCTCTGTGGGGTTTCCTCCGGGTGCTCTGGTTTCCTCCCACAGCCCAAAGATGTGCAGGTCAGATGAATTGTCCATGCTAAATTGCCCATAGTGTTAGGTGCATTAATCAGAGTAAAATGGGTCTGGGTGGGTTACTCTTCAGAGGGTCAGTGGGGCCTTGTTGGGCAAAAGGCCTGTTTTCACACTGTAGGGAATCTAATCTAATCTAAAAGGATTTACAAGTATGTTGCCAGGGTTGGAGGATTTGAGCTCCAGGGAAAGGCTAAACAGGCTGGGCCTGTTTCCCCTGGAGCATCAGAGGCTGAGGGGTGACCTTATAGAGCGTTACAAAATTATGAGGGGCATGGATAAAATAAATACTCAAAGTCTTTTCCCTAGGGTCGGGGAGTGCAGAATTAAAGGGCATAGGTTTAGGGTGAAAGGGGAAAGATATTAAAGAGACCTAAGGTGAAACTTTTTCATGCAGAAGGTGGTACATGTATGGAATGAGCTGCCAGAGGAAGTGGTAGAGGTTGGTACAATTGCAACATTTAAAATGCATTTGGATGGGTATATGAATAGGAAGCATTTGGAGGGATATGGGCTAGGTGCTGGCAGGTGGGACTAGATTGGATTGGGATATCTGGTTGGCATGGATGGGTTGGACAGAAGGGTCTGCTTCCATGCTGTACATCTCTATGACTTTCCATGACTATATCAGTGACAATACATTCGACAGATCCACATGTACGAAAACATGGACAACGATAGTTTGCATTTATTTAGTGGAGGGAAAAATTCCATGGTGCTTCATAAGAGTATAATTGAACAAAAGTTGACCCCAAACTGATGGAGACAATAAAATAAATGTTTATGTTTAAAATGCAAACATATATTTTTACTTAGTGGTTGTCATAATTTTGTGATGTCCCATATACTTTACAGACAATGCAGTGCTTTAGTACTCTAGGCCCTGATGTAATGTGGTAAATGTGACTGTCTATTTGCGCACTGAAAATTGAGTTAAACTATAACGGCATTATGGTCGAGTGAGAATCCTTCTGATATTGACTGAGTGCTTAATATTGACCAGGATACAAATACCTTTTTCAGAACAGTGCTGTGGGATCTTTTATATTCACCAAAGAACATGTAAGGTGTACCATGAGTTAACATCTCTTTGGTTAGTGTAGCACCCCCTCAATAATGCATGGGGTGTTACTCTAGATTTTTATGCTGAAGTTTATTAGGACAGTAAACCAAAATCTGCATAAAAGGAGTACAATTTAAAGCCTTCCAGGAATTTCCCAGTTGAGGGCTGAAGATGGCTGAAGACATTTTCATCATTTTGGAGCAAAAGCATTATATAATAGACCATGCTGGGAGCTACCTGTCATAAGTAATTTTGTTAGTCCAGACAGCTCACCATTGCAGCAGATGGCTGTGGTGAACTCCTTTCTCAAAATCACGCAAGTGTAAGGAACACTTGATTTCTCTAAACTTCCATTCTGTTCCATTTACAGGCTATGTTGATGTGGGCCTCATTCCTGAAGGAGCACGAGATATCCGGGTGGAAGAAATAGCTGAAGCAGGGAATTTCTTGGCTTTGCGAAGCGAAGATCCAGAGAAATACTTCCTCAATGGAGGTTTTATTATCCAGTGGAATGGAGACTACAAAGCAGCAGGAACAACATTTAAATATGAAAGAAATGGAAATCTGGAAAATCTAACAGCTCCAGGACCTACGAAAGAACCTGTCTGGATTCAGGTATGTCATACTTCAGATATTTAGAACATGTTCAGTTTTGGTTCATATTCAAAAGGTAAACATGGTACTATCGTCATCAGGTTTTTTTTTGTTTGAAGAGGGAGTAAAAATGCTTTGCAGGATCTGAGAGGACTCTCAGGACAGTCCAAGGAAATGTAATATTTCCTCATTTAGACAAACACTAGATTTAAGATGGACCAAATAGAAAGGTGCATTGATCTTTCCTCTCCTGACTGTACTCGATCATCAGAAGGCTAAGACTAAATAGTCTTTTTTTTCACTTTGTATTTAGCAATTTAGAAGTGGCCATTAACTATTTAAAGGAAAATGCATTTTTAGTGTATTTACCCTATACATCGACTCCACTCAATTTTTCTTTACTCAGACTTCATCCTGGATAATCATGCAAAATGTGTGATCGGCACCAGGGGTGCAAAATCCTGATTTAAAATAACATCAAAGTTCCATCCACATCTGTGAATGATTTTTGTAGTGAATAATGTAAAAAGAAATAAATTGTATTTATGTAGAACTTTTCAGATTGTAGCAATGTCCCAAAGCATTTCATAGGTAATGATGTATTGTTGTTGTGTCAGCATTGGGTAGTTTGCTTCTTGGAAAATGTAGGTTAACAGCTACCTCTTGAAGCTGCACACTCAAATGCATGTGCTAAAATCCTTGCCTGTGCCACAAATGAATACTGAGGAGTTTGAGCTCACACATGAGAGAGAAAGATTCAGAAAGGACCTGAGGAGCAACCTTTTCACACAGAGGGTGATGCGTCTATAGAATGCCAGAGGAAGTGGTGGAGGCTAGTACAATTACAACATTTAAAAGGCATCTGGATGGGTACATGAATAACAAGGGTTTAGAGGGATATGGACCAAATGCTGATAAATGGGACTAGGTTAATGTAAGATAACTGATCGGTATAAACGAGTTGGACTGAAGGGTCTGTTTCTGTGATGTACATCTATATAACTTTATGATATACAAAAAGTGAGATTTGCCATTTTAAATGCAAAGTCTACATCACACAATAGCTTTACATGGAGGTTCCAAGTCACCGCCCACATAAATATACAAGAACTAATATTTACTGTGTGGTCCTTTCTGGCTTCATTGATTTTATGCTTTAAATTGAAAGGAAAGAATTTGCATTTAATATGCACATCTGCCCTAAAGTTTCTAAACATTCCTGGTGTGTATTTCATGGCCAGTAAAGCTGATCTGAAATATTGTGAGTTTTACTGCTACACACCAGATCTTCCTGACCACAGCATTGACCTTGAATACTAGAGGAGAGTGTGTAATTTCAGCTAATCGAGATTGTCTGTTTCACTCCTCTACTGAAGTACCATCCATTCTGTTTAAAGAGTTGCAGTAGCTCATGTATGAAGCCTTTATTTGAAGCATGGTTGAGTGAATTTGTCTTTGGAAATGTTTTCACAATTAAGTAAGAACATATTTTTCTCCTATATACATTTTTAATATTTAATGAATTGTAATGTACTTGTGCTTGTTGTTACAATATCAAAAAGATTGGTAACATTTTAATGTAGAATTAGTCTTAAAGACTAGAAACAATTGGATTTTTTTTAACACATTCTGCCTCCTCTCTTCATTCATGGGAACTTTTGTTCTTCAAAATAAAAACAAGAGGAAATGGTTAACTGCTTCATTCTGCTTCTGATCGACATGTTGTTTGGGATCCATGGTGAAGCCAGTGCTTGTTGCAGACTGCAAAGTAAATCTTTCAGAGGCATCGTGTAATCTTTCTGGTGTGGGATTTCACCTCTATCAGTGTGCAGTGATACTGCAACTAATTGCAGTCTTTACTGAGCATTTACAGTGTATAAGTAGTAGTGAACTCATTCAATGGTCCAAGCACATTGAAAGATTTTGGGCACCCACTAAGAAGGAAAAAGCAATGAAATAAAAATTCATTTAAAATAGTCCACAGAATCCTTACAGTTTGGAAGCAGGCCATTCGGTCCGTTGAGTCCACACTGCACCACCAAACAGCATCCCATTCAGATGCACCCCATCCCTTTTACCCTGCATTTCCCATGGCTGATCCACCTGACCTGCGCATCTTTGGACTGTGGGAGGAAACCAGAGCACCTGGAGGAAACCCACGCAAACACTGGAAGAATATACAACCTCCACACAGACAGTCTCAAGGCTGGAATCGAATATGGGTTCCTGGTGCTGTGAGGTAAAAACAATGACTGCAGATGCTGGAAACCAGATTCTGGATTAGTGGTACTGGAAGAACACAGCAGTTCAGGCAGCATCCGAGGAGCAGGAAAATCGACGTTTCGGGCAAAAGCCCTTCGTATTCCTGATGAAGGGCTTTTGCCCGAAGCGTCAATTTTACTGCTCCTCGGATGCTGCTTGAACTGCTGTGCTCTTCCAGCACCACTAATCCAGATCCTGGTGCTGTGAGGCAGCAGGGCTGAACACTGAGCCACCGTGCTACTCTAAACTCAGAGGGAATTATAGATTGGGGCATACACATTAAAAAAGGTGCAGGGTAAAGTGTTCTTAAGCAAAGATTTTTAAAAGAAAACAGTTATGATTGAGAAGAATTAGCTCCACTAATTAACCATTTAGCAGAACTCCACAGCATGAACTGAAAACAGAAAATCCTGCAGAGTCTAAACAGGCCTGGCATTGTCTTGTTTTTAATATTCAATCACAGGATATGGGTGTCACTGGCCAGGCCAGGATTTATTGTCCATCCCTAATTTCCCAGAGAGTCAGCCACTTTGCTGTGAGTTTGGAGTCACATATAGGTTGGATTTCCTTCCGTGAAAGGCTGTCGGTGAACCAGACGGGTTTTTCCTGACAACCAACAATGGTTTCATGGTCATCATCAGTCTCGTAATTTTAGATTTTTATTGAATTCAAATTCCACCATCCCACGATTTGAATTCAGGTCATTGTCTGGGTCTCTAGGTTAATAGTACAGGGATAATACCATTAGGCCATTACCTCCATATAGTGAAACAGAGTTAACGTTTCAAGTTCAATATAACTCATCTGCAGAATTTCATAAAGATGAAATTATCATCTTAGGTCTGCAGCAAATGTTACTAAATATATTACTGTTTAAAACCCAGTTACATCTAATTGAACAAAGCTTAACTTGTTAAAGGGTTTGAAATGATAATATGGGAGAGGGACAGTTGAGAATCATGCTGGTAAATTCTCTGGTGTAGGGATGAGTGCAGGATCCGACGAAGGGCTTTTGCCCGAAACATCGATTTTCCTACTCCTCAGATGCTGCCTGACCTCCTGTGCTTTTCCAGCACCACTCTAAGCTAGACTCTGGGTTTGGATATCTGGTCAGCATGGATGAGTTGGACTGAAGAGTCTGTTTCCGTGCTATACATCTCTATGACTCTATGTGATTCTAAAACCACATTAATGCATATGACATTTGCCAACCATGGAGGCAGTGAGGAATGGGCAATAAATGCTGGTCTAGCCAACGAGACCCAGGTCCCATGATTTTTTTTTAACAGTAATCCCCTTACAGAACCTTGAGTAAGCCCACCAACTTGAACTGACAAGATCTGCCCATTTGACATGCCCCACGTACATCTAACACCTCTGACTCACCAAACTGTTACTTCCTCCTGCAACCCTTGCTGTACAACAACAGTCCCCTGAACTGACTTGTCTGGCCTCCAACCTGACAGACCTTCCTCATCCCGCTGCCCATTACACTACATATCCACCATCCACGTACCACCTCACCCTCTCACCGAAATGCCACTCAATCCACTCAATACCCTATACAAATGCTACTCTACTCATCTATGACCTTACCCATAGCTACCCTGGCATCTTATCCACCTGCCACTTTAGCAACCTACCGCCTGACCCAGCTGAAGGGGGGGAAGGCGAGGGGGGCGTGGGGAGAGGTGGATTGGATGCCCTGGGTGTGGGCAGGAGGACACTGCACCTGGGACATTCCACACCTGCCACCGCCTTGGCCCTCCCCATGCCACTGCCCCTGCTCCTGCTCCAGACCCAGCCCCCCAGGGATGTGGTGGGGGGCTCCCCATCCCAATTCACTGCCCCCACACCCCATCTCAACAAGCTCCCCATCCAAATTCACTGCCCCCACATTCCATCTCAACTCACTCCCCCATCTCAATTCACTGCCTAGCTCCCCCCAGCACCCCACCCCAACTTGCTCCCCCCACCCTAATTCAATGCCCCATTCTCCTAACTCAACTCAGTCTCCCCCACTCCCATCTCAACTCACTCCCCCCACACCAACTCACTGCCCCCATCCACCAACCTCGACTTGCTCCCCATACACTCCCAAAACTCCCAACTCTCCCCAACTCCCAAAAACCTTCAGCTTTCTCCCACCACCTCTGTTCACTCCTCCAACCCCCAAAACTCAACTCTGCCCCCAATTGACTACAACCCCCACCTTCTACAACCCCCACTCCTCCAACTCTCCCACACCCCAACTCAACTCACCCCTGAAAGCTTCACCCCCCCTCCGTTAAGACCCCACAACACAATCCCCTGAACCCCAAACCTCCCTATCCCATTACCTCATCACCCCAACGCACACCCCCCAACCCCATAACTCCCAACTCTCCCTACTCCCTCCATCAACATGTTTTGGGAAAGCAAATCTTAGCAGGACTTATACACTTAATGGTAAGGTCCTAGAGAATGTTGCTGAACAAAGAAACCTTGGAGTGCAGGTTCACTCTCTCCATGGCAAGTAGTTTTTTTCTTAATTATGGAGATAACAGGCCAATTAGAACTTGGGTGACCAAATATTTGTGCACTCAGAGGGTATCATATTTGTGGATTTCTCTACCAAAGAACACTGAATATGTTCAAGGAAATGATGTTAAATCTTCGATGTTAAAGGTTCTCTCGTATATGGAGAGAAAGCAGGAATGTTGTGTTTGGAGAGAATCAGTCATGATCATGTTGAAGGGTGGAGCAGGCTCAAGGGCCAATGGCCTGTCTTCCTGCTAGTTTCTCTTTATCTATGTGAGCAAAACTGCACTACACACAGTACTCCAGATGGGATCTCGGCATGACTCAATTTAATTGTAATGAGACATCTTTACTCTAAATTCTCTTGGAATAAATGTTAATACCATTTGCTTTCTCATTAGCTTTCTGTACCTGCATGTTAACTGCCACATAACCCACCTCACCTCATAACCCACCTCACCTCATAACCCACCTCACCTCATAACCCACCTCACCTCATAACCCACCTCACCTCATAACCCACCTCACCTCATAACCCACCTCACCTCATAGTATTCCTATGAAGCACAGTCATAGTGTTCCTCCCACTGAGCTAGAAAATCCAGGTTCAAGTCTCACCCACCTCATGGGTGTGTCATGGCATGTCCAAACAGATCGATTAAAATAAATACCCAACAAGTATCTGACCAGTCACCAGTCTACCACTGCCTGATCTACTTGAACAATCGTAACTGCCCTACCTCTTGTCCAGATACTCTGGGTTCCAGTCTCACCATCAGTAAGTCCATCTGAATAGTCTATGGCAGACATTAAGAATGGTTGAGTTCCCTGATCAGACAGGACTGTGAGGTAGCTGCAACACATCAGCCTCCCTACATTACAAGATCCCACATTTATTCAGTGGCTCACTAAAAAGCTATTCACATGTCCCAGAACTTTTCAGTGTGCTCATGAATTAGTTTATCAGAATATGGAAGCCAATGGTGTGAAAAGAAGCAATATCTTGGCTTAGTATTGCATCACACAATGAGATAATTTATGAATCTTGGATCCCTTTTAAATATTCAGCCTTGAGAACTTTATGGAACAATGTATAAATAGTTGACACTTTATCATCATAATTGGTATAACAGCCCTGAGATAACATGGCTAAGGTTGAAAACTCACCCTCGATGGAATAATAAGTATGCGTGTATAATCTTGCTACCAGCATTTAGGGATTTGATTACACAGGATCATCTTTGCCGTGGTTGTTTATGAACAGATTGTGATTTAATTAGTTTTACTGAATTAATAAGTGATCTATTACTCAGCATGTGTTTATATTTTCATATCAACATATTGTAAAATGATTCTGCAATTCAGATTGAAATAAGAAGCAGAATTAGATTTAATGCCAAGTGGGTCGAGAGCCAGGTGGAAAGTAAAATTCAGTAGGTGCGATATGCTCACTGCCTACCAACCTACTCCCTGTTCCTACTAAAAAATAAAACTGTGGCAGATGCACATGCGCTAATTGATATCTCAAATGGCCAATTAATGCTCACATGTAGCTGACCCTGGGATTTAACTAAGTATTGAGGAGTTGATTGGTCTTGATAGAGAAGGTTGGGGTCAGCTTGATAAAACTGAAGAGAGATTAGACAAATTTGCGTTGTTTCACTTGAATGTGAAACCCTCAGGGGTGGCCTGATAGAACATAGAACATAGAACGTAGAAAACATAGAACATAGAAAAATACAGTGCAGTACAGGCCCTTTAGCCCTCGATGTTGTGCCGATCCAAGCTCACCTAACCTACACTAGCCCACTATCCTCCATATGCCTATCCAATGCCCGTTTAAATGCCCATAAAGAGGGAGAGTCCACCACTGCTACTGGCAGGGCATTCCATGAACTCACGACTCGCTGAGTAAAGAATCTACCCCTAACATCTGTCCTATACCTACCACCCCTTAATTTAAAGCTATGCCCCCTCGTAATAGCTGACTCCATACATGGAAAAAGGTTCTCATGGTCAACCCTATCTAAACCCCTAATCATCTTGTACACCTCTATCAAGTCACCCCTAAACCTTCTTTTCTCCAATGAAAACAGCCCCAAGTGCCTCAGCCTTTCCTCATACGATCTTCCTACCATACCAGGCAACATCCTGGTAAACCTCCTCTGTACCCGTTCCAGTGCCTCCACATCCTTCCTATAGTATGGCGACCAAAACTGCACACAATACTCCAGATGCGGCCGCACCAGAGTCTTATACAACTGCAACATGACCTCAGGACTCCGGAACTCAATTCCTCTACTAATAAAAGCCAGTACTCCATATGCCTTCTTCACCGCACTATTTACCTGGGTGGCAACTTTCAGAGATCTGTGTACATGGACACCAAGATCCCTCTGCTCATCCACACTACCAAGTATCCGAACATTAGCCCAGTACCCCATCTTTTTGTTGCTCATACCAAAGTGAATCCCCTCGCACTTACCCACGTTGAACTCCATTTGCCACCTTTCTGCCCAGCTCTGCAGCTTATCTATATCCCGCTGTAACCTGCCACATCCTTCCTCATTGTCAACAACTCCACCGACTTTAGTATCATCCGAAAACTTGTTCACCCAAACTTCTAGCCCGTCCTCCAGGTCATTTATAAAAATGACAAACAGCAATGGTCCCAAAACAGATCCTTGCGGAACACCGCTAGTAACTGCACTCCAAGATGAACCTTTACCATCAACTACTACCCTCTGTCTTCTTCCAGCCAGCCAATTCCTAATCCAAACCTCTAATGCACCCTCAATGCCATACCTCCGTAGTTTTTGCATTAGCCTGCCATGGGGAATCTTATCAAACGCCTTACTAAAATCCATATACACCACATCTACTGCTTTACCCTCGTCCACCTCCTTAGTCCCCTTCTCAAAGAATTCAATAAGGTTTGTGAGGCATGACCTGCCCTTCACAAAACCATGCTGACCATCCTTGATCACATTATTCCTATCCAGATGTTCATAAATCCTATCCCTTACAATTCTCTCTAAGACTTTGCCCACAACAGAAGTGAGACTCACCAGCCTATAGTTACTAGGGTTATCCCTACTTCCCTTCTTGAACCAGGGAACCACATTTGCTATCCTCCAGTCTTCTGGCACTATTCCTGTAGACAACGAGGACATAAAAATCAAGGCCAATGGCTCTGCAATCTCCTCCCTTGCTTCCCAGAGTATCCTAGGATAAATGCCATCAGGCCCAGGGGACTTATCTATTTTCACCCTTTCCAGAAGTTTACCAAATAATGAGACTCATGGATACGATGGATAGTCAGAGCCTTTTTCCCAGGGTAGAAATGTCAATTACTAGGGGGCATAGGATTAAGGTAAATGGGGCTAAGATTAAAGCAGATGTGAGAGTCTAGATTTTTACACACATTGTGGTACTTGCCTGGAATGTGTTGCCAGAGGAGGTGGTGGAGACGGATGCAATAGCAACATTTAAGAGGCATTTTGACAGATACATGAATTGGCAGGGAATAGAGGAATATGGACCACACAGAGGCAAAGGGTTTTTTTTATTTTAGAATGATGTCATGTGTTGGCGCAGGCTTGGTGGGCCAAAGGGCCTGTTCCTGTTCTGTACTGTACTTTGTTCTTTGTTTAAGAGGCATCTTGATAGATACATGAATAGGCTTGGGGAGCTGATGGTCTAATGGTATTATTGTTGGACTGTTAATCCAGAAACTTAGCTCATGTCGTGGGTATCAAGGTTCAAATCCTGCCACTGCAGATGATGGAATTCGAATTCAATAATACAAATCTGCAATTTAGGGTCTAATGATGACCATTGCTGATTGTTGGAAAAACCCATCTGGCTCCCTCATGTCCTTTAAGGAAGGAAACTGCCAACCTTACCTAGTGTGGTCTACATGTGTGTCCAGACCCACAGCAATGTGGTTGACTCAACTGCTGACTGGGTAATTCGGGATGGGTAATAAATGATGGCCCAGCCAGCAATGCCCACATCCCATGAATGAGTACAAAGAAAGAATGGAGAGATACAGACCGCATAGAGGCAACAGGATTTTAGTTTCGAAAGGCATCATGTGTCAGCAGAGGCTTGTGGTCCAAAGGGCACAATCCTGAACTGTACTATTATTTGTTCCTCCATTAAATATGAACTTTGCTCTAAGATGGAAAGTTCCACTTCTGAATGCTGTTACAATTGTGGTAATTCTCAAGGAAACTTGGGGTGGGCAAAAATACAGTCCTGCCAACGTCACTGCATTCCAAGAAAAAATAATACAGGAAGATTTATAAAATAGATGTTCAAAAGAAAAAGGTACATGTGGAATCTTGCTTTCAATTTAGTTGTGAATATGTAGGAAAAGGGAGTCAGACTTAAGACAGTAAACAACTTCTGGAGTATTCCAGAAGCACAAAGAGACAAAAAATAAGCTTTTTGTACAATTATAATTAAATTGAAAAACAATCTTTAATTAATATAATAGCACAGTTTAAATGTTTACATAGCAATATTCTGGTGAATGCTCAAATTAAAAATTAGGGTCTGATTAAAAGGTCTTTATGTTGTCCTGTTTTCAATTTAAGGATATGTGATAGGATTGTGAATAAAAGGATCCCCTTTTGGAGAAATATCTATCCCTTAACAGCCTCATGATAATGACAGGAGTGACAATGTCTTGTTGAGATAGATAGGAATCTCACCTGTCTGCACTGGGTAAGCTCTGCTAAACTTTTGTGACTGTACGGTAAGGTGTAAAACCATGAGCCAAGTCTCCCACTGTTGGCTACTGGAAGTCTATCTGTGGATGGAAAACAATTGCAGACTAAGCCACACTGACAAGACAACTGATTAACTCACTCTGCATGCTCCCACATAAAGGATAGCCACAGACACTGCAGAGCAGTCACCACATCTAAACCGCAGTGTGGGTCATGGTTATCAAACAAAAAGAAGCAAATAATGAAATTCAGTGCAAAACTTAAAAAGGAAATACAATCAGAATTTAGATTTGATTTTGCATTACATTCAACATTTGCACATATGAAGAAATAACTGGGAAAGGTCATTTATCCCTCTAACCTGCTCTATTATTTACTAAGATCATGGCTAATGTGATTTGGTTCTGTGTCGTATGATTATGGCTTTGAATCCACATTCCTACTTATCCCAGACAGCTTTTGTCATGTTTGTGAGCCAGGAACCTATCCACATCTCCCTCAAAGGAATGCAATGATCTCCCCTCCACCACTCTATTGGGAAGAGAGTCCGAAAGATTCATAGCTCTCTGAAAGAAACCAATTCCTCCTCCTGTCTGCCCTAAAATAGAGACTCCTTGTATTTTTATACTGTCTCTCTCTGGTTCGAGTCTTTTCCACAAGAGAAAACATCTTTTAGCATCTATTCTATCAATTCCCTTTCGTACCTTGCAATGATTCAGTAAGATCACCTCTTGTCATTCTAACTGGAAAAGATACAAACCTTGTCTATTTCATCTTCCCTCATAAGATAACATCCCCCATTCAAATTAGCCACTGTTATAAAGTGGAGGTTGACCCCTCTCTGAGAACTAAAACCAAAAACACCCAAAGAGGAGTGCCTCTTCCTATAATCTATAAAAGGATTGTGAAAAGTGGTGTAACGTGCTTCCCAGCAACTTCCAGTGGTTAAATAAAATAAATCCCGGCACTTACTTTAAAATTAACAAGTAACAATTTATTTATCTAACTCTAACAGTGAACAAATTAACTAAACGACTAACAAACAAATAATTCCCTTCTAACCACTAACTATTAGCGAATAAAACAAAATTCTAATGTAATGCTGTTCCAATAAATATAGGTCGCTCTCATGTAACAAAATAGAATTTAGTCTGTATCAGGGCAGCACGGTGGCTCGGTGGTTAGCACTGCTGCCTCACACCACCAGGGACCCAGGTTTGATTCTAGCATCGGGCAACTGTCTGTGTGGATTTTGCACATTCTTCCCATGTCTGCGTGGGTTTCCTCCCGCAGGCCAGATGAATTGGCCAAGCTAAATTGCCCATAGTGTTAGGTGCATTAAGTCAGAGGGAAATGGGTCTGGGTGGGTTATTCTTTGGAGGGTTGGTGTGGACTTGTTGGGCCGAAGAGCCTGTTTCCACACTTTAGGAATCTAATCTAAAAATTACAGCCATGTTATATGTCTTCCAGAATGTTTTGTGCCTCTTCTGTCAGGAAGGTTCTCTCTCTGTAGGTTCTTCTATCAGGAATGGTTTTTCTGTAGATTCTTCTTTCTTTAAGAGCTGATAGCTGTCATCTCTCAGATTACAGGTAGCCTGGGACTTTTTCCAACTGTCCTCTTCTTTTATACCCCTGTTGACCTAATATTATCTTTACAATCAGATTAGTCCTCTGTTGTCAAAACCATCAGATTTAAATTTGATAAGTTTTTGGGACCTAAGCACCTGGTTCAAGGTGATAGGTTGGAGAGGAGGGTGGAGCTGATAGATAGGAACGATGATGGACAGGTCAAGAAGACGGTGCTAAGTTGGAAGCTTGTGACTGGGATAAGGTAGGGGGAGAGGAAATGAGGAAACTTGTGAAATCCACATTAATCCCATGTGGTTGCAGGGTCTCAAGATGGAAGATGAGGTGTTCTTCCTCCAGGTGTCAAGGGTTCAGGATTGGTGATGGACAAGGCCCAGGACCTGCATGTCCTTTTTGTAATGGGAGGGGGAGTTGAAGTGTTCCGCCACGGGTCGGTGGTTGGTGCGGGTGTCCCAAAGATGTTCTCTGAAATGATCCGCAAGTTGGCGTCTTATCTCCCTGATGTAGAGGAGACCACATCAGTGCAAGGATACAGTAGATGACATTTGTGGAGGTACAAGTAAATTTCTGTCAGATGTGGAAGGATCCTTTCGGACCTTGGACGGAGGTGAGGGGGCAGATGTGGGAACAGGTTTTGCACTTGCTGCGGTGGCAGAGGAAGGTTTCCTTGCAAGGATGATTACCTTGAAGAGATTCTCCTCCTCTTATTACATGGCCTCATTTTGCCCACCCCCACTTTATCCCAGTCTGCTCTACCCTCTTCTCTGACCTATCACCTTCTCCCCCACCTTCATCTACCTATTGCATTCTCAGCTACCCTCCCCCAGCCCCATTCCCCTACTATTTATATCTCAGTTCCCCGCCCCCAGCCCACAAGCCACATTTTTGATGAAGTGCCTATGCCCAAAACGTCGATTCTCCTGCTCCTCGGATGCTGCCTGACCTGCTGTGCTTTTCCAGTAACACACTGTCAACTCTGATCTCCAGCATCTGCAGTTGTCACTTTCTCCTACTTAATATGTTTACAGCCTTGCATAAATAAGGAGAGTAAAAACTAAAAGCAACACTCCAAATGCGGCCTTACCAAACTGTATACAACTGTACCAAAACATTCACTTTACCTATCTATATTTTTTAAATCCAATCTTGGGATGTAAGCATTGCTGACTGACATTTATTCCGCTTGACTGCCACACAACATGCTTTCTTATACCTATCATTGTACCAGCAGCAATTTTGCAACCATTCATTTGGTTATCCAAATCATTGATTGTAAATATAAATTGTAAATGGTTGTGACCTCAACATGATCTCTGTGGCTCACTACCTGTTACACTCTGTCAGCCTGATAATGATTAATTCATGGTAAAAACAATGACTGCAGATGCTGAAAACCAAATACTGGATTAGTGGTGCTGGAAGAGCACAGTAGTTCAGGCAGCATCCAACGAGCAGCGAAATCGATGTTTCGGGCAAAAGCCCTTCATCAGGAATAAAAAGCCTGATGAAGGGCTTTTGTCCGAAACATCGATTTCGCTGCTCGTTGAATGCTGCCTGAACTGCTGTGCTCTTCCAGCACCACTAATCCAATGATTCATTCATGCCCAGTCTCTTCCATCTAAACCTCTAACCATGCCGTTATGTTCCCCTTTCACCATGAACTCCTATTTTGCAAGGTAATCTTTGAAGAGGTACCTTGCCAAATGCTTTCTGGAAATCAAAGTACAGTACATCCACTTCATTGCTTGTTATTTCTTAAAGGAACTGTTCATAAATCAGTCCAACATGATTTCTCTTTCACAATAATACTCTTTCTTGTTCACTGATTTCATGAAGATTTTCCAAGTGCCCTGCTAGACCCTCCTTACTGATTGATTCCAGTGCTTTCCCTTGATGGAAGTTTGATGAAATTTGAATCCAAAGAAGATATTTAGCTGAATTTTCTAAATCAAATGAACCTCAGTAATCTTGAATCAAGCCAATCCAGTTCAAGTGCAATTCTGTTGCATATTAAATATCTCTAGACTTTGCAACTGGAGTGATTGGCTTCTGTCTGAAATTCATTTAACGATGAAACTCTTAACTTACAGCTACTGTTCCAAGAAAAGAACCCTGGTGTTCGTTATGAATACACTATCAAGAAAGACACAGAAGAAGAGAACACAATAGGACAACCAGAATTCTTTTGGAAATTTGGAGCTTGGACTGATTGCAGTGCTCCATGTGGAACAGGTGAAGTATCTACAACTAGTTTCCTGATAGGTTGCCTTAAGCTTGTCACAGAATTGATCTTCAACACATTCTTATTCTTGCAAATCTGTTTCCCTTATGAGTCTTTGTTTAAGAATTATATGTACCCCATGTTATCTCTTGTTTCAAACTTGAATCTCCACACCAGAGAGCAGAATCTTCCCATGAGGGAAGATGTTGGTTTTGTTTCTGAGTTCCAAATGTTGACTGTCCCCCCTACCCCACTCTCCCAACTTGAAATGATCATTCACTGTGATTCTCACAAGCTAGAAGATGGGCTTTCCATCAGATTTAAGGAGAGTACACAGGCTGTCAAAGCAAGAGGGTCAATTAGAAATGTCCCAAGCTCAAAGGAACAGCAAGACATCATGGAAGGTAAGTAAGGCAAAGATTCCTTCAACATGGACATGCCCTCTCTTTCCAAAGACAGAAATTTGGAAATGGCACTTGCACACGGAATACCATTGTCCAGTCTCAGTCACATTCTGTAAACCTGCAAAATGACGTCCCAACTCCTCTACTCAGTGCACTGACCAATGAAGGCAAGCACATCAAATCACCACCCTGTCTACCTGCAACTCCACTTTCAAGGAATCAGGTCTCTTTGTTTGCCAACACTACCCAGGGCCGTACCATTAACTGTATAGGTCCTGCCCTGGTTTGCCTTACCAAAATGTGGATACGTGGGGGGAGATAAGTGCAGTTTATTTTCCTATGGATCACCAGAAAGAGCCAACCTGGATAAGACTGTGGTGTACAAAGATAAGCGCACATGTTACCAGTGAAGTGGGATGGCTGGCAATGCAGAAAGAAACTCCGTGATCTTCTGCGTTTTTCAAAGCTAAGTGTCACTGGCTTCTGTCTGCTCATCTGCAATCCAGAGGCACCCCACCACTGCCACTGCACACCACCTCACCAAGGCTCAGTTACTACAACTGTCAGTATAGCATGCAAAAGGTTGACCCAAAAGCAAAACAAAAGGCACGCAAAACAAATACACTGCAAACCCAGCTAACTCATTCTGCAAGTGGATTCCAGCTGGGCTATCTCAGGCTGGCACTGTGCTCTGTCATGTTGTCTGGAATAGGCCTTCCGATCAATGCGTTAATCCTCAATTTCAGATTGTCAATCTGGTCTCCTTGTTATATAAAGGATGCTGTGAAACTTTAAAGGGTTCAGAAAAGATATACAAGAATGTTGCCAGGGTTGAAGATTTTGAACTATTGGAAGAGGCTGAACAGGCTGGGGCTGTTTTGCCTGGTGTGTTGAAGGCTGAGGGGTGATCTTAGAGGCGTATAAAACCATGAGGGGCCTGGATAGAGTGAATAGGCAATGCCTTTCCCCTGGGTTTGGGGAGTCCTAAATTCGAGGGCATAGGTTTAAGGTGAGAGGTGAAAGATTTAAAAGGGATCTAAAGGGCAGCTTTTTCATGCAGAGGGTGGTACATGTATGAAATGACCTGCCAAAGGAAGTGGTGGAGGCTGGTACAATTGCAACATTTAAAAGGCATCTGGATGGGCAGATGAATAAGAATGGTTGAGAGCGGTATGGGCCATATGCTGGCAAATGGGACTAGATTAACTTAGGATATCTGATCGGCATGGACAGTTGGCCCAAAGGGTCTGTTTCTGTGCTTGTTCCCCTCTAAGACTCTATGACTCTAAATCTTGTCTGCATCCAGGGTATCCCATGCACCCTGAGTTTGTCAGCTCAAGTTGTCCAATGTACTCAATGTCAGACACAGGAGATCCTTTCAGGGCTATACTGCAATGATTCACCAGAGCAGTGCATGCATCAAAGCACCATCTTAAGGAGGCATATACTCTGTTCAATATGGCCCTGGAAGGAGCATGAGCAATATTGTATCTTCATTCTGTGTCACTCCAAGGCTGTCGTAAAGGTGCAGCACAGTTTTAAAAGGGTACATCTTATCTTCCACAGCTATCTCTAAATGGGCCAAGAACCTTGAAAGGACATGGGAACATCAGAGTTTGCTAATATGTAAGATTTGTGGCAGCCCCTAGGCTATCTGACACACCCCTTTGGAATTTGACACCAGATTGTTATGGACCAGACTAGGCCAGACCCCCTCACATTAGGTTGAGAAGGTAGCCTAGACCCTAACTTTGTCTTATTTTAAAGGTAAATGTGAAGTGGGTGTTCCAGTGGGTGATGCAACAGGTCAAACCACTCGACGTTAAGCAAAACACAATTTATTTAAACACTATAGTTAAAATACAAACAAAAGGAAGTAGAATTTGAAATAACTTGCTAGTGGAAAACTTAACCGAATAATGGATGCAGTACTATTACTAATTAACAGATACAATATAGGCAAATGTGAGGACTGCAGATGCTGAAAACCAGAGTCTAGATTGGAGTGGTGCTGGAAAAGCACAGCAGGTCAGGCAGCATCCGAGGAGCAGGAAAATCGGCATTTCGGGCAAAAGCCCTTCATCAGGAATAGAGGCAGGGTGCCTGCAGAGTGGAGAGATAAATGAGAGGGGGGTGGGATTGGGGAGAAAGTAGCATAGAGTACAATAGGTGAATGGGGGTGGGGATGAAGGTGATAGGTCAGAGAGGAGGGTAGGGGAAGGTAGCAAAGAGTACAATAGGCGAATGGGGGTGGGGATGGAGGTGATAGGTCAGAGAGGAGGGTGGAGCGGATAGGTGGGAAGGGAAATTGGCAGGTAGGACAAGTCATGGGGACAGTGTTGAGCTGATACAATATAGTAACATCCCATAAACACAGCCCTTGGCAAAAAGGTAAATTCAGACACAGATAGTTTCCCAAGGGAACAACATCAAGAGAGATTTCAGAGAAAGTCACAGTTCAGAATTATTTACTGAAGCTTACAAACCTTCTGGGACCCAAAACAGTTTCTCCCTGCTACAGCTAAAAAAAAATAGAAAATCTGATCTGGTTACTCCTTTTCCATTGTTGTAACTGCTTTAAAAATACTGAAAGGTCTCTTAGACTATTGCATTAGGCTAGTTCCCCACTTTACCACTTTACCACCTCTGCCTTTACAACCCCTCTTCAAAAAAAACCCAGGACAAAATAACTTTGTTAAAGTGACAGCATCATCACAAGTGGTCACAGATAAGTTGAATATTGATGGTGTAGAAACTTTTCCTGTTGATGTACCTTGCAGGTTGTTGCTAAAGTGCTCTCAAACACACTTGGAGGAAGGTAGCAATGGGGGAGAATCCTATTATCCAAGCTGCTTGATTTTCCTGATCCTGGGGGTATATACTTTGATCTGGAAAAAATGTCATCAGTAACATCCCAGATTTGTAGTAAGGATTGTGAGATGCCACACATGCCCCCGTTACTCTTTGAAACGAGCCACTGGTGACATAAAGATTCAGGGCAGCTGTGACCTGGATGGGCCCTGCATGGAATGTACCCAAGTCCTTTGGAGGGCAAATCCTTCTCCAGCAGATGCCACTGTTCAGTATGATGGACCGGGAAACCCTTAATCAGCAAATGTGCTATCTTTCAGACAGTTGAAGAAACTTACAATGATGCCCTATAAAGGCAAGGTCTCAAAAGAACTCAAGAAACAAGAGCAGATGTAATCTGTTACAGGTATAGGCTATTCAGCTCCTCAAGTCTACCCCACCATTCCATAAGATCATGACTAATCTGCTTTAGGCCTCAACTCATTTTACATGCCAGTTCCTCATGGCCCTCATCTTCTTGATACTGCAAAAGTCTATGCAAGTAACTTCCACGGTCTCTGAGGTAGAAAATTCCAGACATTCCTCACTGTCTGAGTGAAGAAATTCCTTTGCATCTCTTTTTTAATGAGGTCCCTCTTAATCTGTAACTACATCTCCTCATTCGACATTCCCCTGTTAATGGAACAATCTACCCAGTTAACCTCCCACGATACCTTGTGCGTTTTAATAAGATCACCCCTCATTCTTCTAGATTGAGGCAAGGAGTCTTCCCATGGAGGTCATTGCCATGCTTTGAGAAGGTGCTCTGAGGTGTGCAGTCTTATGCAATTATGCATTCCACAACCAAGGATTTCACCCTACTTTGGAAGTATAATTCTTCTAGTAAGCCACCATGATAGTCCCTCAATTCCATCCCAAAGAAAAAGCTGCTTTCCACATTACAGACCATCTCCATGCATACCGACAGTTCAGCGAGCAAATGTGATAACTGCAAAATGCTTGCTATGGAATGAGTTTATGAAATGGAACTTCGCGTTCAACTTTTAAGTGTCCCGTTCCCATTGTAGTTGCTTTGTTGACATGACAAGGAGGCCATTAGTGTGCAGAATGTGATGTTGGCTGGATGGCTGGTTTGCAATGCAAAATGCAATGCAAAGCATGGGTTCACTTTATGCACCAGCTGTGGTTACATGAAGGCCTCTCCTTCTCAGCTTCTGCCTTTGTCTGAAGTATGGTGATTCATCAACAGGTTGGACTATGCCAACTTTATCTGATAGTATTTAAATGCAAGAAAGAATTTGCTTAATTATCACACCTATAGATTTAACTTGATTGTAGCTTCCAATTCCCAGTGTTGAGAGTTTGGTAATCTTTTCCATAGTCGCTTAATTGAGCTTAGATTTTCTCAACATCATATAAACCCTTCAGGATTCTGATCAAACACTTCTGGTTGGAAGCTTTCAAAACTAAGAATCTTATTCTGATGTAACCTATTTCTTAACAGTTCTCAACTATCTCCTAACTTCAGGAGAAACTGTTTCATACATCTAACTTCGACCAAGTCCTGTGTAAGCTAAGAAAAAAACACTGGTACGAGGAATTTGACCCTAATCAAAAGAAAAGTTACTGATCCTTCTAAACAGAAAACTAATTCATGGTCCTTAATGATTATTCTGTCCACTTGTAAAATATCTCCCAATGCAAAAAAAGGTTTCTCCTTGACCAGCTGCAGAGTTGTACCAGTTCTCTGCTCAACATATTGTGCTCCTAAACTAACGTCGAGAGAGTGCCCACAGAGGTGAAAGTCTTTGAGCTGGAGGAGGGTGCTGTTGGAAGTCTGCCAGTGGATCTGTTGAGGTTTTGGTGATTGCCCCTCATAGATAGTGGTGGTGCTAATGGTCTCTGTCACCGACCTCTTTGTGGAGATTCACTGGGTTCTGCTAGTGCCTGTGTAAGAGAGTGGAAATTAGTCACAGAAGATTAATAAAAGCTGGTGCAGATTAAGAATGAGTTGGCGCTGGTGGTAGTGAGAGAACAGCACAGCAAAGTGAAGCTTACTGAGTTGCACATTGTGGACTCTGTATCCCCACATGACGGCCAACTCCCCCATCAGATTTTCCTGCATCAAGACAAGTTGAGGGGCTGAATATAGTACAGTTGGATGCAAGAACAATTAGTACTAATGCAGGAATAAAAGAGGTGGTGAACTCTGAGTGAGTTGGAAGCACTGAGGGCACAAAGCATGGAGGATGACAGCCTTTTGGGAGAATCAGGTGGCTGAAAGCCATTGAGTGGACATAAACTAAAAATGATACCTCCAAAGCACACCACTCTCTCAGTACAACACTAATGTGCTTAGATTGGCAGAACAGTGCCTCAGTGGTTAGCGCTGCTGCCTCACAGCACCAGAGACTCGGATTTGATTCTGTCTTGAGCGATTGTCTGCACGTACTCCCTGTGTCTGTTTGGGTTTCCTCCAGATTCTGGATTCCTCCCACAGTCCAAAGCTGTGCAAGTTAGGTGGATTGGCCATGCTAAATCGCCCACAGTGGCCATGGATGTGCAGGCTGTGTGGGTTAGTGATGGGAAATACGGGGTTACAGGGACAGGGTAGGGCATTGAATTTGAGTGCTGTGTTGTTTAGAGGGTAAGTATGGACTTTATGGGCTGAATGGTCTCCTTCTACACTGTCAGGATTCTATGATTCTCGATGTTAACATGAGGCTACCATCGCTTCAAGATATGAATGCTACAATTGAATCAAATCTGTGTGATTTATTTCACATCACAAATTGCAGGCTTAACAGGTACTTCAAATACTTATTATAAGAAAAACACAAGCCATGTAGCAAATTTAATGCATAAAAGATAGATGAAAAGACAGATAGATATCATCTATATAAGGCTTCAGCTATTTTTCATCGAAGAAAGCTTTCCAAGTTGTGGTATTGTGATTTATGGCATCTTCAGCTTCAGATTGATTATTATCTCTGTAACCACTTGACCTAGTTTATTTTATTCACCACTTATCCTTCAAGTCAGAGATATGGTCTTTCCAAAACTGATATATGATTTGTAAACAATTTCTGATATGTTTGTCATATTCAGTTTTGCTATTAAAGCAAAGAACAAGGAACTGTACAACTCAGGATCAGGCCTTTCGGTCCAGCAAGCCTGCGGCGACACATTGCCTTTCAAAACTTAACTCCTTTGCCTCCACATAGTCTGTATCTCTCTCTTCCCTGCCAATTCATGTATCTATCAGGGTGCATCTTAAATGTTGCTGTTGTATCCACCTCTACCACTCCTCTGGCACCACCTTCCAAGCACTTTACCATCCTTTGTATAAAATAACCTGTGTCACAAATCTCCTTTAAACTTATCTGCTTTCACCCTCGGCCGATGTCCCCTAGTAAGTCACATTTCTACCCTGGGAAAAAGACTCCGACTAACCATGCCTCTCATAATTTTGTAATGACTAACAGGCCACCCCTCAACCTTCGATGTTCAAGTGAAAATAATTTGTCCGATCTCTCCTCAGTGTTAGTTTGAAACTATTTAGATTGGAAAAGGTATTCAGCTTTATTGCATGTTCTGGATGTCTGTGCTGCCTGTAACATTTATAGAGTGTTAATGTTTTGAGATTTCAGGACAAGCATCTTGGCTTCACTTCCCTTCCCATGGCCCTGGTTTAATCTATTCCCTTATTTAGTATGATGCCTTGTAATTATTGGCAGTAGTCAACAGTTTCCACAGGAACCTTAAACATGGTGTTTAGTTATCTCATTGAACAAATTCGGACTTGGCGTTCTCTATTTATTGAGAAATAGATTTACTGAATGCACCAATTATCAAATTTGAATTATTGCATTCATAAATTCATGTCAGGTTGTACATGTAGAATGCCATAGCAATAGTATAGTGACCTTCTTGACTCACTTTTAAACCTGAAAGTAGAAAATGTGTAAAGAAAATGATCTATCAACGAACTATCCTCCAAAGATTTGTCATAAAATCATTATGGCAAATACAGGAGACAATTCAGACCATTGAACCAGTGCTGGTTCTCTGTAGAGTAATCCATTTCAGTCCCATTCCACCCTTCTGTCCCCAGGAACCTGTATGTTTATTCTCCTCGATTGCCTGTCCACTTTCCTTCTGAAATCAATTATCATGTCTGTGGACTCCAAAACTGATGGAATGGTTTTCCCAGCTAGTACCATCCAACACACTCATTTCCTTCTTTCTTTTTCATGGTTCTATATGCTGCTGCCCTTTCCACTCCTAAATTAGCTCTAGTACTTTTTTTGTCTGAACAGCTCCAGAGCAAGTCAAAGACCCAGATCAAATATAACCCTTTTCTTTTTTTTTTAATTGTAGCAGTTTCTGATGCACGACATGTTTTGCAGCTTGTGGCCTCAAAAGGCATATAAAAGCGAGTCAGAGAAGTCACATCAATTTTTTTGGCTCACAACTCAACAAAGAAAACAAGCATTCATTGTAAGATCTGACAAAAATGAAATACTTTGAAGCTTTCAGCAAGCTCTGATTTGATTATAAGATTTGATTTTTCTGAACACAGTTTTATGACAGTGTAATTCATTCATACGTGTTTGATGTACACATGCCAATGTGCATGCTTTTATGTTAACAAGAAATTTGTCAAACCCTGAGCGTCAGCCAAAACAAAAGAGCAACTCCATTCAGTAATGATACGACTAATTAAAACATTTGTAAATTAGAATAAAAACAGAAGGTATTGAAAATATTTGTGAAGAGAAACAGATTAAAGGGTTCTTGTTTTGGGGTTGGGACCTCGATGTCAGAATCAGTAACAGGTAGTTATTATCTGATAGTCTGCCAGGGATGGCTGAGATCACATGGAACCAGAGAACAAGAGGTATGTTAATTAAAGGATCATTGAGTGAGAGCTTGTTTGAGTGTTAACTAGAATGTGGAACAAATAATCAACATGTTGGAATGTTGTAAAGTGTGAGTTGGAATAGATTCTGAATAGAAAGGTATGTGCCTAGACTCTGTCTCACCAACATTTATCCTCTGGGGTCAATCAGTGGTAGTCGAGGATAGTTAATTGTTCGAAGTGGTTGAAAACCACACATTATTCTTACAAAAGAATGATTTGGAAAAGGCTTCAGAGAGCTGGTTGAACCAAAATCTGAAGTTTGAGGGTATGATCATCGAGGCTTGTTTTCAGAATGTGAATCTAATAAGCAATGAAAGGAAGTAACCATCCAACATTACTTCTTTATTTAAGGAAAACAAAGCATGGTTTTGACTCTTTCACTACCATTAAAAAGTAGGAGAAGAAACAATGTGAACCAGAGACTGATGATTTGGACATAGATGAAGGTTTGAAAAAATTTTTAATTAAAAAATTTTTTTTATTTCAGAAAGGTGACCTAGAAAGATGAGGTGGATCTTACTGAACCTTCTATAATGCTGAAAGAGTTGACATGGAGAAGATGTTACCACGAACAGGGCACAGACTCAGAGTAAAGGGGCAACCTTTTAGATGAAGTGGAATTTCTTCAGCCAGAGGGCATTTAATCTGTGAAGCTCATTGCCACAGAATGATGTGGAGACCAAGTCATTGAGTGTATTTAAGACAGAGATCGATAGGTTCTTGATTAGTAACAGGATTAACAGTTCCGGGAAGAAGACTGGAGAATGAGGTTTAGAAACATGTCAATCATGACCAAATAGTAGAGTAGATATAAAAATAGAGGTTGCTGGAAAAACCCAGCAGGTCTGGCAGCATCTGTGAAGACAAACCAGTGTTAACATTTCAGGTCCAGTGACCCTTCCTCAGTACAGTTCTGCTGAGCTTTTCCAGCAATTTCTGTTTTATTTCAGATTTACAACATCTGTAGTTCTTTCAGTTTTTACTTAGCAGGGCAGACATGATGGGGCAAATGGCTTAATTCTACTGCTGCATCTTACAGTCTTAGGGATTTAGTCTCTGCTAATGTGGCATGGTGAGATTTTGGCAAATTCAGAAAGAGTGAAGGTATTTCCGTAGAAGAGTACATAATGAAATTCGGTGGATTGTATGCAAGTTTGAAGAAGTTGTATTTGGAAGTTCCCCAGTCTGTGCTGGCATTTTGGCTGTCAGACTGTGCCAAAGTAGACTTCTAGTTTTGACAGAAGTCAAATTTACAGTGAATATACACTGTGAGAACAAATATTGGAAGCAGAGAAAAAAGTCCTTTATACACTTAATGGTAAGGTCCTCGGGAGTGTTGCTGAACAAAGAGACCTTGGAGTGCAGGTTCATAGCTCCTTGAAAGTGGGAGTCGCAGGTAGATAGGATAGTGAAGAAGGCGTTTGGTATGCTTTCCTTTATTGGTCAGAGTATTGAGTACAGGAGTTGAGAGGTCATGTTGCGGGTGTACAGGACATTGGTTAGGCCACTGTTGGAATATTGCGTGCAATTCTGGTCTCCTTCCTATCGGAAAGGTGTTGTGAAATGTGAAATGCTTCAGAAAAGATTTACAAGGATGTTGCCAGGGTTGGAGGATCTGAGGACAGGCTGAACAGGCTGGGACTGTTTTCCCTGGAGCGTCGGAGACTAAGGAGTGACCTTATAGAGGTTTAGAAAATTATGAGGGGCATGGATAGGATAAATAGACAAAGTCTTTTCCCTGGTGTCAGGGAGTCCAGAACTAGAGGGCATAGGTTTAGGGGAAGAGGGGAAAGATATAAAAGAGACCTATGGGGCAACTTTTTCACACAGAGGGTGGTACGTGTATGGAATGAGCTGCCAGAGGAAGTGGTGGAGACTGGTACAATTGCAACATTTAAGAGGCATTTGGATGGGTATATGAATAGGACGGGTTTGGAGGGATATGGGCCGGGTGCTGGCAGGTGGGACTTGATTGGGTTGGCATATCTGATTGGAGTAGACAGGTTGGTCTGAACGGAGTGTTTCCATGCTGTACATCTCTATGATTCTAAAAGTGTATCCCGTTCTGTATTGTTCATTGCACAAATGATGCAATCAGCTACGCAAACAAAGAAATGGAGGACAATTTTTAATGGGTTAATGGGACCACTTAGAAACAGGAGACAGGCAAAAGTACAAAAGAAGAAATTTAATTAAGAGAAATAAGAACAGAATTGCTTTGGACAAGTATGAGATGTGGAAAGAAATTGGGACTTAAAATAAAAGAATGACTGCACCCTGAGATGCAAGGGTGGTAGTCAGTCTATAGTTCCAGTACGATTCAAAGTAATATGGAGCTTGGAATATCCCAAACAATAAAGTAGCTAATTCAAAACTACCTGATGTCTCTAAGTAATAAAGATTAGAATAAAGTAAATTTAGAACATAGAACAATACAGCACAGAACAGGCCCTTCAGCCCACGATGTTGTGACTCATGTATGCTCCCTCAAATTTCTGTGACCATATGCATGTTTAGCAGTTTTTTAAATGTCCCCAATGACCTTGCTTCCACAATTGCTGCTGGCAACGCATTCCATACTCTCACAACTCTCTGTGTAAAGAACCCACCTCTGACATCCCCTCTATACTTTCCGCCAAACAGCTTAAAACTATGACCCCTCGTGTTAGCCATTTCTGCCCTGGGAATATGTGAGTTTCCACCTATTTCCAATGATGTTAACACACTAAAACTTTTAAAGAGAGCAAACATTATTTGTAAAAGAGCAGGAATCAATTATTTTATTAGCATGAAGTAGTATCTAGTGATATACCACTGTCATTAAATAGGCCATTGATGACAAAGCTATTGTGTTTGGAAAGTCTGTGACTTTGTACATCACAGTCGAGCCACTATTATATGGAACATAACCTTTCCACTGAAATCAAACAATATATTGGCATCAGTGCAGAAATTTCCAAGTCAAAAGTTAATAATGTTAAAACAACCTCAGCAGTTCACCCAACCCTTTTCCAAAAGGTTAGGTATATTTTTAAAGAATGTAGGAGAAAGGAATACAATAGGCTTATAGAAAAAAAATACATGTTAGATGTAAGATTAAAATGCATGCTAGATTTAAGATTGTGAAAACAATACTGGAAGGATGCAGCCTATAGCGAATCTGTCTTTACTGTGTGATTTCACCAAACTAGTGGTAGTGGATTTAAAAGTATGGGGGTAAAGAAAAATATAATTTTACATTTTATAATTTTGGGAAACAGATATAGTCAGTATGAAATAATACACAGGGAAAGGTTAAAAAAAGCTTTGGATAAGATAATGGGAAAAATAGATGAGGTCTGAATTTGGACAACTGACAATATTTCTCATTAATAATGGAGGGGTCTGGCTAATTATGAATGTAAAGATGTGTACACAAATATGCAGGTAATAGTCATAAATACAACAGTCCAAAAGTTCTTTTAGCATCAGGTTACATGTAAGAATGACACAATAATAACCAAAATTGTTCATAAATATTGCAGATCAGCCAAACTGTAAGTTATTACTACAGATGGCTGAAGGATATAATATGTAATAGTTTTTGATACAAATCATAAACTTCTGTCAATGAGCTTCTAGGTTGGAAAGGGACTGCAATTAGCTCTTTTTTTATACATTTGAATGTATTTTACACTGACTGAAAGGCTTTCGTTAAAAGCCAAAATCTCAGAAAGAATTTGGAGAGCCTTACGACAGAATGTAAGACCATTGGAAGCTAGTTTCAATAAGGGAAACATGGTTTATTATAAGAGAAAAGCTCAAAGTGTGAAGACACCCAGGAATGGTGACTAGTAAAGATGAAAAAACAATCATTGTGCAACTTTGGACCCAGACTGTTTGAATACACTCAGAAACAGTGAGGTCTGCAGATGCTGGAGGTCAGAGTTGAGAGTGTGTTGCTGGAAAAGCACAGCAGGTCAGGCAGCATCTGAGGAGCAGAAAAATTGACGTTTCGGGCAGGAGCCCTTCATCAGGAATTTTCCTGCTCCTTGGATGCTGCCTGAACTGCTGTGCTCTTCCAGCACCACTGATCCAGTATCATGTTTGAGTACGTCCCTCAAGATTGCTCAGTATGGATATCAGAATTGCAGGTTCTAAAAGAATTATAAAAGGTACCAGGGAACCTGGTACATTTCATAACTATCTGTTGTACAGATATAAGGATAACGCTGTCACACTTGACATTTTGAAGGACAGATCAATTCTGATGACCAAACTGAGGCCATTGGTCACAAAGAACAAATACCAAAATGAGTACAAGAAGGGGCTGGTCAATAGAAAAATGTGACTATGATAAGTAGAGCAGGGAATGCCACTGGGAAATATAACAAACAATTGAATGTACAATACAAGGGACAGGAGGTTAAAACTATGAGTTGAAAACATGAGGTAGAAAAATGGGAGTCCAGAAATACAGTGTTAGTGAATCTGAGAGTGAATACGTCCCTCGAAAGAGATTATAAGCTGATGAAAGGAAGCTTGTTAACAGCAAAGTGAAATCAAACCATGACAGTCCAGAAAGTGATAAAAGACATGATAGAAGGCATAGTTTAATAAGGTCAAGGATAACACAAGTCAGGAATACTAACAGGATCAAAGACCCTTGATCAGAAAGTCTTAGTGGCTACAAACAGACTAAAAGATAAGTTAATAAAATCACCCTACCAGTAAATGTTACAAAGCTGGAGAGAATTTGAGGTGTACACAAAGGTGTCAGATAGGAGACAACCAGGGTGGAGATGCATACAAAAAGAATCTCCTGATGGGACGTAGAAGAGTAAAGTCAGACCAGCACATGAGGATTTGAAGAAAAACTGGGGAATCAGATATATGAGTAGATTCACCTGTAGAATAAAAAGCAATTTTAAAGGTATTCTTGGCTTTGTCAGCAACAAAGGCTTTGGAAATGCTGTTCAATTGCTATTAAAGCTGCACTTCTGCAGGGAGGTGAGCTAACGTGGAAAGTGTTTCTTTCCAAAACACTCTGGGAGTTAAATAAAATTTACATGGTTTAAATAATGCTGCTAGAGTTTGATACTTCTCAGTAAGGTTTGTTTTATTAAAATTGGGATGTCCTCAGTTGAAAGCAAAGCTTGCCATGTTTACTGACACCATGGGGGTGTGTAGGGGTGTGGTCACAGAGTTCAGGCTTTGGTATTGCAAACTGAGAGTTTATGATGGCTGAGTTGGAATATATCTTTTACTGGGAAAGTATCTACCTGGACTCTGTTAAACCAATCTTTAACCTTTGATGTCTCTCATAGATCCTGAAAGACAGCTAGCAGGTTGCTAGAATTTAAATTCATTTCATAAAACCTAGAATTGAATTCTAGTCTATATTAACAGTGACCCTGGAAACAACATTCTTTGTTGTAGAATCCACCTGGTTTCTGATGCTCTTTAGAGAAGCATATTTAACTGTCATTAGCTGGTTTAGCTTTCAGACCCATGGTAATGTGGTAAGAGTTCGAACTGTGCTCTGAAATGGCTGAGCAGTAGAGATAACAAATGCTTGTTTGCCACCGTAATTCCTATCCTACAAATGATTGTGTTTTGCTGGATTGACCAGTTACTGTTTACAGATCATGCTCACAGCTGAATGATGGTTGTCAGTTGTTTTTCTGAGCTGTTGAATTTTAAGTAGTGAAGGTCCACCCACAGTGCTGTGAGGGAGGGAGACTTTTACCACGCCACACTAAAGGAACAGTGATATATTTCTAATTTGTGGTGTGTGATTTGGGCAGGAACTTGCAGATAATGTCGCTCCCATCTGCCCTGCTACACTTGTTCCTGTCATTGGCAGAGGACATGGTTTTACTAAGTGGTGTCTTGGACTTGGACATCTAGTCCTTCATTGCTCGTGGATCAAATCTGGAACTTCCAATTTAACAGCGTTCATAGTAGTGATTGCAAAAGGTCAGCCAGCTGAACCTCATAGAATATGAGTTCCCTGATTGGGGCTATTCATCTGGTCCAAGCAGGGAGCCCTGGCTGACTGATAAAAAGAGGTGTATCAGAGCTTCTTGCAGTCTGATAGCTAACTCTGAAGTGGCAATATTAAGGTCAAGGACTGTTCATGTGAATAAACTGTGACTTGGTGAGAAAATGCCAGACTGTGTGGAGTTATTTCACTTACGCACAAATTCTTCCAGGCAAATGTAAAGTTTAGCAAGAACCGTCAGAGATGCCCCCATTTCAAAAATTAGTAAATTAATTTTTTGTGTATTTCACAGAAATATGTACAGTGTAACAGAGTGTAATATTTATTAGGCAGCATTCTATTCCCTCTTTTTTATAAATAAATATTAAAAACTTTTTTTTCATGTTCTGTTATCATTCCACACTACAGCTTTGACAGGCTGCACTGAAAGATATAGTCATGATCAATCATTAGAGATATGCCTTAAGGCACTGCCTGTAGGATCCTTTACTCAATTCAGAAGTTTTTTTGATTTTTATACCAACAGCAGCACAATGCTTGCTTGCAGGCATTGCTGTTAGAAGGCAACTACTTCTATAATATTTTCAAAATGTAAAGTGGGAGGAAAGTCAATGGAGGAGTTGGAACTCTGCTCATGTGTACCTGCACCTTGAGGCATAGAGTAATCATAAAAGTAGGTTTAGAACATCGTACCAGAATCATGTTCAGCCTGAGTATTTTTAATGGTCTGAATGATGGTTCATGATGCTCCAAGCACAAGGTGTTCACTGCAGTATCATTTCTGACACATTGGCAGTTTGTTATTAGTGCTTTATCCTGTGCCTTTAGTCAATACAGCTGACCTACACATTGAGATCCTGGTCTGGAGTATCTCAATCTGTGGGTGTCTCCACATCCATTGTACCTGAGGATTCTTATTACTAAGTCAGGTGCTTCAACTTCTGACACTCTGGACCATAACACTTATTTATTTCTGTTTACTGTAGGTTAGCAAGCACCAGCTTATCTAAGACCTCTCATTTCACATGTACATTATTTTGTCTTTTCTCTTATTGATGAGAGAGTTACATCATCATGTATGTAAATCTCATTCAGCACATCTCTCCCCCCTTTAACCACACCCCCATGCCCCCCTGTAATTTCACCCTGCTGGAGCTACCTTATTTCAGTACTTTACTTGTTCTTACATACGTAACGATTGCAAATGCTAACATCATGATTATCTTTATCACTATCCCATCACCCCTCAAAGTCTGAATGTCAACACAATCTGGAACTCTGACTGGATACCCCATATATTTGAATCCCAATATTGAAGTGATGGTATTGTACCATGTCAGCAATAGTTGTATTCCTCAGTACATTGTTGCATTTCTTCTTTTAATTATTCATGGGAAATGGGTATCACTGACTTGGCCAACATTTATTTCTATCTTTCAGAGGGCAGTTGATCTAGAGTCACATGTAGAACACTTCAAGTACAGATGGCAGATTTTCCCTAATGGATATTAGTGACAATCAAGAGTGATTACTAGCTTGCCATTATGGTAACTTTGCATTCCAGATTTATGTTCAATCCAAATTTCACCAATAGTTGGGGAGCAACAGTTTGCCACTGCTGCGTAGCAAATCCTAGTTTCTATCCTGCGCAAAAGACAAATGGCATGATGTAAAGAAATGAAGAGTGGTAAACAATGAATGACTGCACCCAACAAAATTCCCTGCCACAAACTAGTGTGCCCATGACAAAATTCCAATGAAAAAGTGAGAGATTAAATCAGTATACTGTAAAGTTGCAAAATGTTGAGTTTTCCATGATTTTAATGAATACGATTTTTACTACCTCAGGAGTTCAGCGCCAGATTGTTCGATGTGTGGAAAAAACACCTAGAGTTGTGGAAGACAGATTCTGTGATGCAAGGACTCGTCCTGATGACCGGCAACAGAAATGCAATGAACAGGATTGTCCTGCCAGGTCATATTGCATCATTGCTATTGAGCATGCAGTGCATTTAACTGTGTACCTTCTGTTACATTCTCCCATTCACCATCAACGCATCAATCAGGTTACACGAATTGATGAAACAATATGGGTTCTTTATTTGAATGTAAAACTATTTAAGGGTAGCACTACCTGGGAAACTATTTGTTGTACATCTGGACTCTGTTACTGCTGCTTGTAGACTGCCTAACAAACCAAGAAAACAATACAGCACATCCTGTTGAGGTGGTAGTGATTGAAAGTAATTTAAAATATACCTTCTGATACTTACCTTCATATCACATTACTGCATTGTCTCAACTTATATCTGAGGTAATCCATCTAATAAACCCTAAAATTGCACCACAAACCTGAAGCTCTTCTATCCACTGTATATACACTTAGTTAATGATGGATTTAAGGCTGAATGTTCATCAGGAGCCCTATTGAGTAATAACTCTTTTTTTCTTGCGCATATTTCCTTCTTATTGCCTCAATTGCATCAAATACTAGAGGTTTCCCCACAAGTATTTGTTTTCCAGAATTTTATCACTTTTTTTCTCAATCTGTATCCAGAAAAGAGGTCCAATCAACAGGTGCCACTATTTAGACCACTAATATTCTCCAATTTTGTGTTATTTAAATGAAAACTTTGCCATCTGGCTTCTGTTTCTGACTCTAATTAATTTTGTCTGCTCCACGCTCTTCAGCTTTCAATCAGCCACAGGCAGCTGAACTGAAATCAAAAAACAGAATTCCTGAAAGACAAAAAGTTTTGGAAGTACTCAGCAAGTCCGGCAACAGATGTAGAGAGAGAGAGAGAGACAGAGAAATAGAGTTAGATTTTCAGGTTGCAACCTTCTGCTATCACAGTGCTGTATGATACACAGAAAATTAGCCAATGCTCCTCCAGTACTATGAATAGTGAATTTCCCTTCAGAATTCTTTTGCATATCTGCAGCAAATTGATCATCAATGACATTCCAGTATAATAACTAATGCCTAAATAAAGAACATATTCTCCAATGCCTTGATGCAAGATGGCGGCAGAATAGGATGCTCCAGCCAGAGATCATCTGCTCTGACAATTCTTCTTCTTTTCTTCTTTTTCTTATCTTTTTCTTCCTCTCAGTGCTTTTCTTTTCTTCTTCTTTTTGACTCTTCAACTCCCAACCTCCAGCGATGACTCCCAACCTCTGACAAGTGATGGCTCCCGACCTCCTGTGCGCCATGGCCTCCTGGTCTGGTGCAGCAGCCTCCCATGTAGTATAGCATCCTCCCAACATGGCATGGTGACCTCCTGCAGCAGCCCCCGGCATGGTATGGTGACCTCCTGCAGCAGCCCCCTAGCATGGTATGGTGACCTCCTGCAGCAGCCCCCCGCCCGGCGTGGCATGGTGACCTCCTAACCTGGTGTAGCTGCCTCCTCCCATAAGGGCTTCTTGACTGTCATGGCATAGAGACTTCATGGCCTTGTGCATTGTGGGGCCAGGGCCCTGGTACCAGTATGGTCTGCAGTACTGAAATTTTATTTCTGAAATGCTGGGCATTTTAATTTTTGTATTGTCTAAATCTGGTAACGAAAGAAGCTGTGCCGAGGTAATTTTGTTTCTAAGTTGGTGCTGTAATTGGCAACGTACCAACTTTTCACTATCCTCATTCATTGCATGTGACAATAAAGGCTATTCTATTCTAATCCATTCTATTCTACTCTATGCTTCTGTCCCCACAGGGAGAAAAATGTTTTGTCTTAAATACAATGATGCAAGTCACAGACCCTGATTCGTGTTATGCTTTTTAATTGTCTATCAATATAAAAGGTATTTGTGTGATTTCGTAGTTAGTTGTTTAAGTTTGAACTAGGGTACAGAGGAAAGGAAAGGCCCGACAGGGGAAGAGAAGTGAATAATAACCAGAGCATGAGAATGAGAGAGAGTTGGTGGTGAGGTTAGCAGTATGGATATGGAGCTGACCCTAAGGAAACATTTATTGCCCTTAGCTGACCTCCCAAAATGCATCACCTCACACTTGTCTTGGTTCAACCCCATTTGCCATTTCTCCGTTCAACTTTACAAGTGATCTGCTGTATCCTTTGACAACTTTCCTCACTATCCAGAACTCCACCGATTTGTTTGTTGTCTGCACATTTACTAATTGGACTACGTATAATACAAAGAACAGAGGTTCCATCACTGATCAAGCAGAGCACCACTTATAGTCAGAAAACTAACCCATTCCCTAACTACCATGAGCATGTCTTTCATGACCAAATCAATTTTGTATCCAACTTACCAACTCACTGTGGATCCCATGTGACTTAATCTTCTGGATCAGCCTACCAGAGGGGCCTTGTTAAATACTTTAGTAAAATCCATGTAGACAACATCCACGCCCCTACCCTCATCAATCAACTTTGTCACTTCCTCAAAAAACTCAAATTTGTGAGCAAATCATCCTTTGCAAAAAGTCAAGATGACCATCCCTAATAAGTCCATTCTTCTCCAAATGCAAGTTAATTCTGTCCTGAAGAAACCTCACCAGTAATTTCCCTACCACTGATGTAAGGTTCACTGGACTATAATTTCCTAGATTATCACTGTTGCCCTTCTCAAACAAAGGAACAGCATTGGTTATTCTCCAGTCTTCTGGGACCTTGCTGTGGCTAAAGAGGGTACAAAGATCTCTGCCAAGGCGCCCAGCAATAACTGCCGCCGGGACATTAACCGCCTCAACCTGTCGTCCCCCCTCCCCCACTCCAACCTCTCACCCTCACAACGCACAGCCCTCCAATCCCTCTGCTCCAATCCCAACCTCACCATCAAGCCAGCGGATAAAGGGGGCGCAGTGGTAGTCTGGCGCACTGACCTCTACACCGCTGAAGCCAAACGCCAACTCGAGGACACCTCTTCCTACTGCTCCCTCGACCATGACCCCACCCCCATCACCAAACCATCATCTCCCAGACCATACAGAACCTCATCACCTCAGGAGATCTCCCACCCACAGCTTCCAACCTCATAGTCCGGGAACCCCGCACTGCCCGGTTCTACCTCCTTCCCAAGATCCACAAGCCTGACCACCCTGGCTGACCCATTGTCTCAGCATGCTCCTGCCCCACTGAACTCATCTCTACCTACCTTGACGCTGTCCTATCCCCCCTAGTCCAGGAACTCCCCACATACGTTCGAGACACCACCCACGCCCTCCACCTCCTCCAAGACTTCCGTTTCCTCGCCATGACCAGGGCCTCCAAGCCCTCCGTTTTTTCCTCTCCAGACGTCCCCAACAGTACCCTTCCACTGACACTCTCATTCGTTTGGCCAAACTGGTCCTCACCCTTAACAATTTCTCCTTTGAATCCTCCCACTTCCTCCAGACGAAAGGCGTAGCCATGGGCACACGTATGGGCCCCAGCTATGCCTGTCTCTTTGTTGGCTACATAGAACAGTTGATCTTCCGTAATTACACCGGCACCACTCCCCACCTCTTCCTCCGCTACATTGATGACTGCATTGGCGCCACCTCGTGCTCCCACGAGGAGATTGAGCAATTCGTCAACTTCACCACCACATTCCACCCTGAACTTAAATTTACCTGGACTATCTCTGACACCTAGCTCCCCTTCCTGGACCTCTCCATCTCCATTAGTGATGACCGACTTGACACTGACATTTTTTACAAACCCACTGACTCCCATAGCTACCTGGATTACACCTCTTCCCACCCTATCTCTTGCAAAAATGCCATCCCGTATTCCCAATTTCTCCACCTCCGCCGTATCTGCTCCCAGGAGGACCAGTTCCACCATAGGACACACCAGATGGCCTCCTTCTTGAGAGACCGTAATTTCCCTTCCCACATGGTTAAAGATGCCCTCCAACGCATCTCGTCCACATCCCGCACCTCCGCCCTCAGACCCCACCCCTCCAACCGTAACAAGGACAGAACGCCCCCTGGTGCTCACCTTCCACCCTACAAACCTTCGCATCAACCAAATCATCCACCGACATTTCCGCCACCTCCAAAAAGACCCCACCACCAGGGATATATTTCCCTCCCCACCCCTTTCCACCTTCCGCAAAGACCGTTCCCTCCGTGACTACCTGGTCAGGTCCACACCCCCCTACGACCCACCCTCCCATTCTGGCACTTTCCCCTGCCACCGCAGGAACTGTAAAACCTGTGCCCACACCTCCTCCCTCACTTCTATCCAAGGCCCTAAAGGAGCCTTCCACATCCATAAAAGTTTCACCTGCACATCCACCAATATCATTTATTGTATCCGTTGCTCCCGATGTGGCCTCCTCTACATTGGGGAGACTGGGCGCCTCCTAGCAGAGCGCTTTAGGGAACATCTCCGAGACACCCGCACCAATCAACCAAACCGCCCCGTGGCCCAACATTTCAACTCCCCCTCCCACTCTGCCGAGGACATGGAGGTCCTGGGCCTCCTTCACCGCCGCTCCCTCACCACCAGACGCCTGGAGGAAGAACGCCTCATCTTCCGCCTCGGAACACTTCAACCCCAGGGCATCAATGTGGACTTCAACAGCTTCCTCATTTCCCCTTCCCCCACCTCATCCTAGTTTCAAACTTCCAGCTCAGTTACTGTCTCCTTGACTTGTCGGACCTGCCTATCTTCTTTTCCACCTATCTACTCCACCCTCTCCTCCTTGACCTATCACCTTCATCCCCTCCCCCACTCACCCATTGTACTCTATGCTACTCTCTCCCCACCCCCACCCTCCTCTCACTTATCTCTCCATGCTTCAGGCTCACTGCGTTTATTCCTGATGAAGGGCGTTTGCCCGAAACGTCGATTTCGCTGCTCGTTGGATGCTGCCTGAACTGCTGTGCTCTTCCAGCACCACTAATCCAGTATTTGGTTTTCAGCATCTGCAGTCATTGTTTTTACCCAATCTCCTTCCTTGCCTAGTCCAGCCTTTTCCTTGTTCGACTATCCACATGTTATTTCAAGAAACCTTTCTGGATACACCTAACAAATTCTGCCCCATCTATGTTCTGGATTAGAGTGGTGCTGGAAAAGCACAGCAGTTCAGGCAGCATCCGAGGAGCAGGAAAATCAATGTTTCAGGCAAAAACCCTTCATCAGGAATAGAGCTGATTAGAAGTTCTTTTGCCCGAAACGACGATTTTCCTGCTCCTTGGATGCTGCCTGAACTGCTGTGCTTTTCCAGCACCACTAATCCAGAATCTGGTTTCCAGCATCTGCAGTCATTATTTTTACCTGCCCCATCTAAGTCTCTGGCACTAAGGGAGTCCCAGTCAATGTTGGAGAACTTAGTGTAGCTGTGACATTCTCCTTAATGATGGAACACTCTGACCCGTCTCTATCACGCCTATAACATCCAAACCCTGAAACATTGAGCTATCATTCCTGCCTTTGTATAAACCAAGTTTTTATAATGGCTGCAATATTGTCGTTCCATGTATTCTGAACCTCGAGACCCTCACAATCCATCTTCCTGAATGCTGGACCTCTATCTTCCCTCCTCATAAATGAAAACAATTGCGCAGTACTTGTTTACACTCTACCAATGACTTCCAGCTCCATGTATAGATTTCCACCAGGTCAGTAGTGGTCCCTACCTTTTCTCTGGTTATTCTCTTCCTCTTGATATACTAATAGAAAATTTTGGCATTCTCCCTAATTTTGCCCATCGTGTTTATCATGCCTGGTCTTTGCTCTCCTTCATAAGTCCCGCACCTACTTTCAGTTCTCCACTCAGGCATCCATTGATCTGTGCCCTTTGTACATGTTATATACTTTCCTTTTCCTTTATATTTAGTCCTGCATATTGCAAGACATCCAGGGTTCTCTGGGCTTGTTGCTCCTACATTTCACCTGAAAGGGAATATGTTGGGCCTATATTCTTCCCAATTCCTTTTTGAATGTGCCCCACTGTTCTGCTGTAGGTGTTCTCAGTCTACTTTGGCCAGGTCATGCCTTATTTAATAAAATCTGCTTTTCCCTTATCCCAATACACTTTCTTGCAGGCCATATTTTTCCTTTTCCTTAAAAAACTTAAAATGTACATTGTTGCGGTTGCTATCACTAAAATTTTGTGGAGATGGTTCAAGTCATTTGTTTTATTAGTCAGAAGATTCCCTGCAAGCTGTCAGCCTTTGGTCTCTGAATGCAAATTCCCAATCTACACATCCGATCCATAAAATACTATGCTAGTAGCAATTCATAACACATGCTCATATGTCTTGACTGTTTTATGAAGTCTTCTGAGCAGATCTGCATAGCTTACCATCCATATTTATGCCATCCAGTAGAGACATGGAGGATGAAATATGGAAATAAGAAATTACTTTGAAGAGAGATTAAATTAAAAAGGTCAGCTGCATACATTTGCAAACGGGTCACAGGTCGAATAAGAAATCTTTAAAGCATTAAATCAAAGGTTGGGATAAAGCACATGCAAAGGTTATTAGGAGTACTTTGCACGCAGTTCTGGGGGTCAGTTTTGCACAGTTAGCTGGACGGCTGGATCATGCCACAGAGTGACACCAACAGCCTGGGCCAGTTCCTGTCCTGCCTGAGATTGCCATGAAGGTTCCTCCTTTGCATCTTCTCCCCTTGCCTGAGGTATGGTGCCCCTCAGGTTAAAACGCCACTAGTCCTCTCTTTCTGTCTCTCACTAATGGCAGG
Organism: Chiloscyllium punctatum; assembly: GCF_047496795.1. NCBI lineage: Eukaryota > Metazoa > Chordata > Chondrichthyes > Orectolobiformes > Hemiscylliidae > Chiloscyllium > Chiloscyllium punctatum. The sequence continues at coordinate 124,122,032 of NC_092739.1, forward strand.
GCAGCCCTATGGTTATCTTGGACTATGATCACTTTACACTTGGATTAGGTGTTGATCCACTTTTCTGTTGAATGCACATTTCCCTTTATTTAATGGGATGGAATCATAAAATCATACACTACAGAAGACATCTTTGGCCCATCAAAGGTGCACTGACATAAACTACTGTACACCTACAAATGTTCATTCAAATACTTTTTGAAGGATGTGATATTTCCCACATCACCTCCCTTCCCAATCAATGCATTCCAGATTGTGGGTAAAATAAATCTTCAGATCTGCACTGGACAACTTGTCTTTCATCTTTATGCCATCTCATTATTGGCCCATTGTCCAAGGGGAACAACTGTTTTCTATCCACCCTGTCCACCATAATCAGGCTGTAAAGGTAACAACCTGAGCTTTTTCAGCATCTCTTCATTGCTGATGTGTTCCATCCCAGGCATCATTCTGGTGAATCTCCTCTGCACCTCTTACTGTGCAGTCACATCCTTTCTGTTACACTGTGACCAAAACTGCACACAGGACTCCAGCTATGAGAACCAAAGTTCTCAGACAGCTCCAACTTAACGTGCCTGCTCTTATAGTCTGTGCCATATCTGACAAAGGCAAGTGTCCTGTATGCCTTCTTAATTAATCATCAAGAGTGTGTTGCTGGGAAAGCACAGCAGGTCAGGCAGCTTTCCAGAAGCAGGAGAACCAACGTTTCGGGCATAAGCCCTTCATCAGGAACACACTCTCGACTCTGATCTCCAGCATCCTCACTTCCTGCCTTCTTAATTACCCTATTAACTTATCCTGCCAGCTTCACAGATCTGTGGATGAGATCCCTCTATTCCTCGGAGCTTCCTTGTGCCCTGCCTTTCATTGAGTCTGCCCCTGTCTTCTGACTTCTTCAGAAGTTCATCACCTCAGTGTGCAGGGTTAAATTGCTACTGATCTACCCACCTGACCAATCCATTTATATACTCGTGTAATCTAAAATATTCTTCTTCACTGATCCACCACCTTGCTAATCTTTGTAAAAAGAGGCTATTCATTCCATCAAGTCTGCACTGATTCTCCAAAGAGCTTCCCACCCAGACTTAGCGTGGTCAATCCACCTAACCTGCACATCTTTGGACTGTGGGATGAAACTGTAGTACCCAGAGGAAACCCACGCAGACACGGGGAGAATGTGCAAACTCCACACAGATAGTCACGCAAGGCTGGAATTGAACCCGGGTACCTGGTGCTGTGAGACAGCAGTGCTAACAACTGAGCTGCTATGGTAGCATCTGCAAGACATCTGCAAACTTACTTCTCATCATCCACAGATTTTGTTCCATATTTTTAAATACATCGCAAACAATAAAGAGCTCAGCACTGATCTCTCTGGTGCGTCACTGGACACCGGCCTGCATTCACACAAACAGCCTTCTACTACCAGCCTCTGCCTCCTGCCACGAAAGCAATTTTTCATCCAGTTTGGGATCTTTAACTATGAAAGTATATACACCCCCCACCAACCCAACCTCCACTCCCGGCACCTTCCCCTGCAACCGCAAGAAATGCAAATCTTGCGCCCACACCTCCCCCCTTACTTCCCTCCAAGGCTCCAAGGGATACTTCCATATCTGCCACAAATTCACCTGCACCTCCACACACATCATCTATTGCATCCGCTGCACCCGATGTGGCCTCCTCTATATTGGGGAGATAGGCCACCTACTTGCGGAACGTTTCAGAGAACACCTCTGGGACACCTGGACCAACCAACCCAACCACCTCGTGGCTCAACACTTCAACTCCCCCTCCCACTCCAACAAGGACATGCAGGTCCTTGGAAAACTCCATCGCCAGACCATAGCAACACGACGGTTGGAGGAAGAGCGCCTTATCTTCCACCTAGGAACCCTCCAACCACAAGGGATGAACTCAGATTTCTCCAGTTTCCTCATTTCCCCTCCCCCCACCTTGTCTCAGTCAAATCCCTCAAACTCAGCACCGCCTTCCTAACCTGCAATCTTCTTCCTGACCTCTCCGCCCCCACCCCACTCCGGCCTATCACCCTCACCTTGACCTCCTTCCACCTATCGCATTTCCAATGCCCCTCCCCCAAGTCCCTCCTCCCTTCCTTTTATCTTAGCCTGCTGGACACACTTTCTTCATTCCTGAAGAAGGGCCTATGCCCGAAACGTCGATTCTCCTGCTCCTTGGATGCTGCCTGACCTGCTGCGCTTTTCCAGCAACACATTTTTAGCTCTGATCTCCAGCATCTGCAGTCCTCACTTTCTCCTCCTATGAAAGTATACAGCAGTACAGAGATTTTATTTTTTTTTAAAACCTCGTATAAAGGGAAATCTCATCATGGAGCATGTACTATACTTGGTCTTCAGCAAGGCTTTTAATAAGTTCAATAATGGGAGATTACTAGTGGAGGTAACGGCCCATGGGATCCAAGTAAATTGGCTGAGTGGCAAGACACAGAGAATGGTGGTCTAAAGGTGTTTTTGTAACTGGAAGCCTGTACACAGCAGGGGTTCTGCAGGGATCAGTGTTGGGACCCTTGATGTTTGTGTTATATAAAATTGATTTAGACTGACTGGAAGAAGGTAGATCCGTAAGTTCACAGACGATACAAGAATTGATAGGGTGGTAAATAGTGAGAAGAATTACATTAGATTATAGGAGGGTAGTTACGGGCTGTTGAGATGGGCTAATCGGCAGGAAATGAAATTCAATCCAGATAAGTGTGAAGTGATGCACATGGGCAGGACAACAGGGGAAATACATGACGAACTGTAGGACCCTGCGAGCACTGGGAAACAGAGAGGTCTTGATGTGCATGTCCTCTGGTCCCTTAAAATAGCAGGACAGGTGGATAAAGTGGTTAAAAGACATATGCGATATTTGCCTTTGTTAGCCAAGGCCTAGACAAAATGTTTGCTAGGCCACAGCTAAACTATTGCATGCTATTTTAGAATCCATATTGTCAGAGGGTGTAATTGCACTGGAGAGGGTGCAGAGGGGATTTCCTGGGATGTTGCCTGAGCTGGAATGCTTTAGTCAAGGAGTGAGATTGGACAGCCTGGGGCTATTTTGCTTGAAGCAGAGGAGAATGAGGAGGGGATATGGTTGGGATGTATAAAATTATGAGAGACATGATTGAGATGTTTAAAAGTATGAGGAACATAGACAGGAAGGAACCTTTCTCCAAGTAGAGTGATCAATGACCAGGGAATTGAAGGTAAAGGATTCGAGGAGGTGAGGGGAAAAAAATCACCCTGAGGGTGGTTGGGCAGAAACCCTCACAATAGTTCAGAAGTAATTAGATGCACACTTGTGATGCTAAGCCATACAAAGCTATGAAACTGGTGCTGGAAATTGTGATTGAAATAGTTAGGTGCTTGTTTTGGACCAACACAGACTTGATGAGCTGATGGGTCTTTTTCTGAGCTGTAGATCTGTATGGCTGTCTCACGTTTAGATGTAAAATGATGAAATACTGAAGGAGGCCTGTGAACATGCTGTTGACACAAGGCTAACCACTCCTCTACATTGTCAGTTGTGCAGGAAATCTGTCACTCCAGCTGTTAGGCCTGGATCTCTGCCACTGTAGGATAAATCATACTTCTGGCTGGGTGAGGGCATTAGAATCCACTTAAGGGTCTAAGTTTGTTTACTGGTGGTTGGGCCAGTTCACTGGTGAGTGGTGGCGAGGGGAGGGCTGGGTAGGTGATGGGTATAATCCCACCAACAGAGGGGTGTATAATTCATCTCATGTCTCGAAACAGATCATGGATATTTCTCCACCAGTTGCAGCAGATCATTAGATGATCCAAGCATGTAAAATGCTAAGTAAATATATTTAAAAACATTTAATTTGGTAACATCTATCTGAAGCACTTTTACAGAGAAAAACACAATGTCTTGTTAATTTTTCAAGCTCAGAATTGATAAAGACTATGTTTTCTCTTAACATAGAAAGATAGATATAAAGACATTTGTAAATGGTTTCTCGACTTTGATGTTCATTTTTACAGGTGGTGGGCTGGCGAATGGCAGAAATGCTCAACAACATGTGGTGACTCAGGTATTAAAAAACGTACAGTTCTCTGTGTTCGAACGGTGGGGACAGATGAGCAGGCACTTCCCAGTTCAGAGTGCAATCAGCGTCTCAAGCCGAGGACTCAAATGACTTGCAAAAGAGATATCCCATGTCCCTCAAACTGGACTGTGAGCAATTGGAGTGATGTAAGGAACGCCTTTTCTGAAATATATTATACTTAAATATTTTGGAGTGAGGTAAATAATACTGGCATTGCATTTTATCTTGTGATGCCCACATTTATGTCAAACATATCACAAAGTAGTTCATTGAATGAGACACTTTTGGCAGGCTGCTGATAGGTTAGAAAATGTAGCAGTCATTGAGTATCAAGAATTGACTGATACTGATGTGGTACTGCTAGAGGAAGCAATGCTTAACAAGACATTGGGAGAACTGCCAGGTATTTTTCAATGTGAGAGTTTTAGGGTACCTTTAACTGATCTATGAAACGTTATTTAAGAATCTTATCTTAATGGCAGGACCTCCATCACTGCAAAGCCAACAGATGTTTTGGTCTGCTAGGAAATTGCGTACATTTACTGCACTGGAATACATCAGGGCATATTGCATTTAACATTAAGTTATTTATTTTGAGGAAGTTTTATTTGCAAGCAAAAAAAATACAAAGGGCATGAATCATTTAAAGGTTATTTAAGCATAGTTGTAAATTTATGAAGAATAATTTGTGCTGAAATCCTACTGGAAACAGTGGGTGGTTTATGCAGGTTTGTCACACGTTTTTTAAAAATATTCAAACCCCCCCCCACACACACACCTCTTTCTGAGTTGAAACCTGACGTTGTATTTTATTCCTTAGCTGATTGCAGTGAGGTGTGGTGTGGAAGCAGGAGTGGAGAGTGATGCTGGAAAGATTGATGGTTAAGGGCTGAGCAATTTCCATGGTGGCAGGAGTCAGGTTGATTAATATTTATGGGTCAAAACTAGCCAATCAGTTTAACATTCCTGCCTCCTCGGGCTACTTATTCTCTCGGACTGAGTTTATTCAAAGTCAATTGGAAATGTTGACTTCAGCTTTAAGGGGATTTCTGCCTCCTTTAACTCTGGCACTTCCCAGGTCAAGACAGATGCAACAGAACATGCCACAGATACAGCATCACAGATAATTTTTCACCCTCCAGTGAAATGTGAAACACTTCAATCCCATTGTTCTTTGTTAAAATGAAGCATAAGAATAACCTTAAAGAATAACTGTTCAAATTCTGGCGTAGAGAAAAAAAGCAGATTGATCTTTCAGAAGTTAATTAAATATTTTGAAGTGTTCATATCATTTTTAATGCAGAAGAAGATCTAACAGTAAAAATGTTGAAAATAAATTGAGGGCAAGATTCAAAAACAAGAAACAGTACAGAAAGAGACCATTTGGCATATGGCATGCTGAAAGAGCTATCCTGCTCTTCCTGTCCTCCAGCCCTAACTTTGTAGCCCTCTACATCCATCACTTTCACAAATATATCCAGCTCTCTTTTGAAACCTCCTGTGGAATCCTCCTGCAGCACGTTCCCAGGCAGCTATTTCAAATCCTAACAACTCTCAAGAGTATTTTCTCCTCATATCACTCCTAGCTCTCTTGCTGAAAATCTTGAAATTGTGACCCCTAGTTGTTTAATTCAATTGCTAAGAAATTTTAAAGAAAGAAATAGATAAAACAAAAACTTTAGAAAAGAAAAATTAATTGAGAATATTCTCAGACAGGAAGATTAAACACATCAACAGACTAAATCTGACACAAAACAGCACTATGGAAAAAGAGATTCTTAAGGATTAGAATTTCTTCAAGATTAGACAATGAACTTGAAACACAACAAGTGAACCTACTTCTTTATTATTCTGGAGATACAGCAGATATATGATTGCAAGGCAAGGAGTTAAGGAAGAACCTAGCAAATTTGAGGAAGTTCTGAAGACCTTTGATAGTTACTTCGGCCTCAAAACAAATAAGACCCTGATCAGACAGAATGGATTAATGACAAGAAAATTATGCTTGACAAACCTGGACTTTTTTGAGGATGTAACAAGTCGACTTGATAATGGGGAGCTAATGGATGTGATGCAACCGGACTTTCAGAAAACTTTGATAAGGTCCGACGTTTGAAATGTAAAATTAAAGCGCATGGGATTGGGGTAAAGTACTGACATAGAGAGAGAACTGGTTGGCAGAAGGAATCTGGTTGGTAGGCAGTGACCAGTCAGGTACCACAGGGACCTGCTTGGATCCCAGCTACTCACAATGTATATTAATGACTTAGATGGGGAAGTCAACAAAATGTATTAGCTCCAAGTTTAAAGATGACATTTTCGTCATTTATATAAATGATTTGGATGTGAGCATAAGAGGTATAGTTCATAAGTTTGCAGATGACACCAAAATTGGAGGCGCCTTGGACAGCGAAGAAGGTTATCTCAGATTACATTAGGATCTTGTCCAGATGGGCCAATGGGCTGAGAAGTGGCAGATGGAATTTAAATCAGGTAAATGCGAGGTGCTGCATTTTGGGAAAGCAAATCTTGGCGGGACTTATACTCTTAATGGTAAGGTCCTAGGGAGTGTTGTTGAACAAAGAGACCTTGGAGTGGAGGTTCATAGATCCTTGAAAGTGGAGTCGCAGGTAGATAGGATTGTGAAGAAGGCATTTGGTATGCTTTCCTTTATTGGTCAGAGTTTCGAGTACAGGAATTGGGAGGTCATGTTGCGGCTGTACAGGACATTGGTTAGGCCACTGTTGGAATATTGCGTGAAATTCTGGTATCCTTCCTATTGGAAAAATGTTGTGAAACTTAAAAGGATTCAAAAAAGATTTACAAGGATGTTGCCAGGCTTAGAGGATTTAAGCTATAGGGAGAGGCTGAACAGGGTGGGGCTGTTTTCCCTGGAGCGTCAGAGGCTGAGGGGTGACCTTACAGAGGTTTACAAAATTATGAGGAGCATGGATAGGATAAATAGACAAAGTCTTTTCCCTGCGTTGAGGGAGTCCAGAACTAGAGGGCAACGTTTTCACACAGAGGATGGTGTGTGTATGGAATGAGCTGCCAGAGGAAGTGGTGGAAGCTGGTACAATTGCAACATTTAAAAGGCATTTGGATGTGTATATGAATAGGAAGGGTTTAGAGGGATATGGGCTGGGTACTGGCAGGTGGGACTAGATTGGGTTGGCATAACTGATCGGCATGGACGGGTTTGACCAAAGGGTCTGTTTCCATGCTGTACATCTCTATGACTCTATGATTCTATGACGTATAGGTGGGTGAAAGGGTGCACTGAGAATAGGATGCAGATCTGAATCTGTGTGATTTGGACAAGTTGGACAACTGGGAAGACTCATGGAAGGTGAAATGTAATCACGATTATTGTGAGGCTATCTGCTTTTGGAGCAAACCAGAAAGGCAGAGTAATATCCAAATAGCAATAGATTAGGAGAAGGGAGGTGCAATGAGACCTTGTACACCAATCGCTAAAAGGTGCAGCAGGTAGAAAAGAAAACGTGGTATGTTGGTCATCATAGTTCGAATAATGGAGTGGGGGATGTGTTGCTGCAATTGTACAGGGCCTGGGGGGGCTACACCTGGAGTATTGTGTGCAGTTTTGGTGTCTTTAACTGTGGAAGGATGTTCTCGCTATGGAGGGAGCACAAACAAATGTTTCCTAGACTGACCTCTGGGATGGAACTGACATATGAAGAGAGATTGGATCATGTCAGATTAATTTTACTGGAGTTCAAAAGAATGAGGGAGGAATCACATAGAAACTTAGAAAATGCTAATAAAACTAGACAGGGTAAATAAAGGAATGGTGTTCCTAATGACCGGAGACTCCTGAACCACGGTGGCTCAGTGGTTAGCACTACAGCTTCACAGCATCAGGGACCCAAGTTCGATTCCAGTCTGTGTGGAGTTTGCACATTCTCCCCGTGTCTGCGTGGGGTTCCTCCGGGTGCTCCGGTTTCCTCCCACAGTCCAAAGATGTGCAGGATAGGTGGATTGGCCATGCTAAATTGCCCATGGTGTTAGGTGCATTAGTCAGAAGGCGATGGGTCTGAGTGGGTTGCTCTTCGGAGAGTCGATGTGGATTTGTTTGGCCAAAGAGCCTGTTTCCACACTGTAGGGAATCTAAAAAAAACCATGGGTCACTGTCTGTGGATACAGGGTAGGCTGTTTAGGACTGAGGTAAAAACAATGACTGCAAATGCTGGAAACCAGATTCTGGATTAGTGGTGCTGGAAGAGCACAGCAGTTCAGGCAACATCTGAGGAGGCAATGTTGAATTTAATTGTTGATGTCCGTCCTTTCTAGATGGTCACTTCCAAGGTGTAGAAATTAATCCACATTGTCCGATGGCTTGTTGTGATTATTTGATGAGAAATTTTGCGCAGTGGGAGCTGCCAGTACAGGCTGATTATGCTCTGGGTGCTTAGCCTGAGGCCCATTCTTGCATTCACATGTGTGAATGCATCAACAGTGGTTTGAAACTCAACTTCTGAGTGGATGCCCTATAGTTTGATGGCAGACGTTAGAGTGTTCATGTTCTGGACTGCATATGACAGAAGTTGAACAATTTTTCACTCATCCTGTAAAGAGGCCCCACTCCAGCAGTGAGCTTCATGGATTCAAAGCAAAGTCTTGTGATTACAAATAGCACAGCATAATGTAGGCACAAAATTCCCTGCACATGTGCTAAGAAAGACATTCCTCCTAATCCCTGTGTTGACTGAATGACCCCATACTCTGAAAACCACTCTCTGGTCCTAGACTCTCCCCAAGGAGAAACAACTTTCTACATCTATCTTGATAAGTTTTATGTACTATGGCAAATTCTATGAAATAGAATGCATAATGCTAACAACAACACTAGTTTATATTACTGCGAAGTTAAAAATGATCAATTTTGATCAATCAATTGGATAGTAAGCTGCATGCAAAATGACTGCTTAAATCAGACCTACCACACATAGTTTACCATATGATATCAAGTGAAATTATTTCTCTATACTCATTCAAATTTGGGGAGACAAATTACCTCAGAACTAAGAATGTTGAATTTCTAAAATAATGCTCTGAATATACCAAAAAGAAACGATTGTGTGAAAAGCCATACAACTAAAAGTATTCAGCTTCAAGTTTGTCATTGAAAACTTCTTTTCAATAATAAAGTGTGACTTATGTCAATGTTATTTCTCTTGAGATGAAAAGGAAGTGCTCAGGGCAGGATCACTGTACTGTGCTGTTCAAAAATGGTAAACAGCCAACGTCTGAAGTCTTTTTTGGCACAGACCAAGAAATGTAAAGCAAACTGAACCTTTAGCTTTGCACAAACTCAAAGAAACCAGAATAGCCTTGGAGAGGAAGCTTGGAATGATTCCTGAGTTGTGATATCTCCCGATTATAGAACTGGGTGACTTCTTATTAAAAACAAGTTGGCAGTGTGTGATGAACTAAAATGGTGTCATTTTATTGGTTGTCTCTAAGGAATATTAAAGTAAATTAATAGCCCAGAATATTAAAAGTTGCAAATTGACTGCTAATTAAAATCTCAAAATATGTTTAAAAGGTTTTGATTGGTTCAACTTAAACCTCAAGGGCTAAATATTACATTTGTTAATTTGAGTTGAATTTAGTTTTTTGGAGTGATTTCTGTGATGAGGCCGAGTGAATGTCTCACCATATCTTACCAAAATCACCACATTAACTACCTACTCTGTCTCCATAGCATCTGTCACAACCAGTTAAAGCCCCATCTTAGCATACTCCTTTTCCAGAACAACGCAACACTCAAATACTGGCATCCCTTGAGCCTGTGCCATCTTTAAAACTACTGTGGACCAGCGATGGTCACCCAGCATTTTCTTTCACTGGCAACATAAGAGCCATAAAACTATTCTGCCCACAGCAAATAACTGACTGGCATGACTGATACTCCCATGCACACACATCTTCATTCTCTCACCTGAGTCACTGTTTAAAAACCACTGTTTAAAAACCACCTGTCTTTAGCTGCATCCCATCTGAACACCCTCTAAGCCAATGCTAGCCTGTCCTCAGTACCCAACATAGACCCACAGCTTGTAATTGTCCAGTAGGAAAGCATGACAAGTAGGCAAGCAATTGGACAAAGACAAAATGACCTTTTATTTACAGACAGAAAACATCAACGCAAAAATCACCCAATTGAGGCCGAAGTTTGTCTCAACAATGCAAGCCAAATTTTGGTATCATGAAGATTTTGCAGCCCATGATTGCATGTTGTACCCAGATCTCAGCTATTGGAAGTTCATTTCAATGAAATTCTGCCTGGCTTGTAAAGCCTGAAGGCATACATGGTCATTGATGTTAGGATTTTGGATGGGTGCCAGACGAGAGAAGGGAGATAGTGCAGGCATTAATGAAAGTATTAATGAGTTTGAGCTTTCATGGGATCTTGGTATAAGTTTCAGAGTGAGTGCAAAGTGTTGGAAAGGCAGTGGCACCACTTACACTGGCAGAGTAGAGAAAGCTATTGACCTTCTTTCTAAAGTGTTGGGCATTCCTCCAGTTCACTGAGACTACTTTAACCTGGGTGGCCATCTTGAACCAGACTGGCATGGCATGGTATTGTGGCCTCCGCTGCCATTCCTAGAGGAGGAGGAGGAGGTCCCACATTAGTACCACCTCACCCAGTAAAGCAGGGCAATGATTTTCCTCTGGCTGCCATGTTTGGGGCAAATGTTAGAAACTGTGCAAAGTAGCTGGACAGTGCCTGTCCAGGTGCACAATGGGATTTTAAAGGTGGCATGAGCGCAAGGGATACCAGTGTTTTGGCATATATCCACAGAGTAGTGAGTTGTTCTGGGAAGGACGTGTGGCAAGAACGGCATAAATTGGGCATGAAAGATGCCATAGGAAGTAATTAGGTAGATGGGATTAAGATTAGACAAGAAAAGCTGATAGGTCTCACAGCAAAAAACCCTCCAAAAAAATGTAATGCAACTTGGGCTGAACTAAAAATAATGTATGATTCAATCCTAAATTTTTGTATTTAAAAAGAAACATCCTTTAGTTTCAGAACATGCAAACTTCTTCCAGTGGAAGCTGGTCTGTTGACCTACTGATGATCACTGTGCTGCTGTGTCCCAAATAGCTCCATTTATTTTAACCTTCCCAATGATTTACACCCAATCAGAAGCTAACTTATGAATAGTCTATTCACAGCCCTGGAGACACTTTTGCAATTAAATTAAACTCGGATTTTTGTTTGGCTCATTACTTGACATCCTTATCTAATAAAAACCTATCAATGTCATTCTTGAAAATTTCATTTGACCTAGAAATCACATGATTTGATGGACCGTCCCTTTTTATGAGGAAAAGTGTATTCAGATTGTCTTCTTTAATTACCCATTTCTAATTTTAAGACTGTGCTTCTTGATTTGCAGTGTCATGGGTGGAGAATAATTGCACCATTTCTACCTTACCTTGCGGCAGAAAGATTTTAAAAGCCTCAATTAGATTATTCCTCCACTTTCCACTAATGCAATTTCAAATAAATTTCTTGATTGCGCAGAATGTATTGCTGAAAAAAACAACATATTTTGTCAAAGCTCTTTGCCCTACGCTCATCAATGTAAAGGGCAATCTACACTTACACTCTGAGAGGGGAGTCTTAATTGGTTCGCAAGCAAGCTCTTAACCGATAAAAAGATTGCCATGGAGAATGACCAGTTAAATCGTGACTGACAGTTAACTGCCAAGCTTTGCTTAAATTTTAAATCAGGCAGTTTGACTCTGGTTAGTCAAGGCGTGGCCCTGAAGAATGAAGCAGAACATGGCTGTTTCTCTCACTATTGCCCCCTTTGCACCTTGATGTGGCTATGTATATTATGCCTTTCACTGAAGTGGGTTTTTCCCCATACCTTTTTGTGCATCACCTCCAACTGTACTGCCTATACCATATCTGATGTTCTGGGCAAGAAAGTCTGGTTTCAAATCCTATCTGTCCTGGGCATGTTTTAGAATATATCTGAATATGTTGACTCTAGCTAGCCATGTCAATCAAATGTATATCAGTGCATTGATTGACATTGGTCAAAACCTTCAGGACAACGCCAGAGCCCCTGTGTCCAACATTAATCAGTCAGAAAACTGCCCGCTTATCTGAAAAGGCTTGGTTTTCCATTCTATAATGCAGCAAATCTCCCTCATCACAGGATATCTGGCAAAGAGTAGCAAAGAGAATTAGCTCAACAGCTACACCTGCACGGTGGGTGAAGTAAATAGGTAGACTGTATAGTAGCAGTTGGGTCAGGTAAGAATGGGTGCAGTGGAAATAACCCACATCACCTACCTACCTATTCACCCACCTTATGAACTTACCCACTTCACCTACCTCCGTGCCCTGCCCACTCCCACTCATCTACCCACTGACCCACGTATCTGTTCACCTTTTTTTTTGATTTGTTCTTTCATCTACTCACACATTCACTCGTCCAGTAAGAAACTCACTCTCAAAGACGGGACCTTTAATGTTACTAGTCAGGATGTGTCACAAAAGGAGAGTATTTCCTCTCAATCCCTGACTCTCCTATACTCCAACAGAATTCCCCATGGAGCATTGCACTGCACATGTTTTTTTGACAGTGGAGACCAGAAATGTGCAACAGCTTTGTTTTAGTACAGTTGCAGAGCACCCAGCATTGTCACTGCTTGGGAGAGTCAAGTCTTTCAGTCGTACATAGAACAAAGATCAAGAACAATGACCAAAGAACAATACAGCACAGGAACAGCCCCTTTGGCCCTCCAAGCCTGCGCTGACACAATTTGCTCTTCCATACTAAAACTGTCTTCACTTGGAGGATGCATATCCCTCTATTCCCTTTCTATTCATGTATTCAGCCAGGTGCTTCTTGAATGCTGCTATTGTGTTTGCTTCCACTGCCTCCTCTGGCAGCATGTACCAGGAGCTCAGCCTTTGTGTGAAGAACTTCCTTCACACATCTCTTTTAAACTTCTCCCTGCCACAATTTAAACCTATGTCCCCTAGTAGTTGGCCCATCTACTCCAGGAAAAAGCCTCATACTTTCCACTCTATCCATGTCATTCACAATCTTATAAACTTCTATCAGATCGCCCCTCAGCCTCCTGTGTTCCAGTGAAAACAAACCCAGTCCATCCAAACTTGCTTCATAGCTGATATGCCCCATATTAGGGAATATCTGGTAAACATTTTCTGTACTCTCTCCAAGGTATCCACATCCTTCTGGTCATATAGTGACCAGAACTGTATGCAATATTACCAAGTGTGATCAATTATGATTCACTAGCTTAAAAGTATTAAATATTGCACTTGAAATTTTAGTTCACGAGGTTGGGACCACTCAGCAGTGATAATTGATATCCATTCATTGTCATGTGGGTCATATTCAAGGAAACTAAGACCTGAGACATTGACTCTTCCTCTCAGCACAGATACTGCCAGAGCTTTTGTGTAATTCCATCATTTGCTGTGTTTAGTTATTTCCAATACTGGTGTAGAGATGTTTAGTGAAAGTTTATCGAGAGACGGACTGTTGTTTGTCCTGCAAATTGACAAATAGTAGCTGCTTTAGCTTTAAAGCTCCAACATACAAAAGGAACTGCCTTCTTTATGATGTCAGAAGTCACACAACTCCAGGTTATAATCGCGGAGGTTTATCTGAAATCACAAATGTTTAGAGCATAGTCCCTTCACCTGACAAAAGAGCTTGTGATTTCAAATAAGCCTGTTGGACTAGATTAGTTTAGGATGTTTGGTTGGCATGGACAAAATGGACCGATGGGTCTGTTTCCATGCTGTATATCTCTATGACTCTATGACGTTATAACCTAGTGTCATGTGATTTCTGACTTTGTCCACCTCAGTCCAACACTGGCACCTCCACATCATGGCCTTCTTTATAGCCTGTTATTCAGGAGGAATATAGTAGTGTTAGTTTTAAATGCTGAGAAACTGACGGAGGAAAACTCACTGGATTTAGGAACTGGGTGTGAGTATGTAACGTAGCAAAGAAAAACATTTTCTAAATTGTCATTTAATGTGAGTGGAAATCTAAAGGATAACAAGTGTACAAAACAATTATTTGTTCCCCATGGTAGCTAATTCATCTCATAATACCTTGCGTGCTGATATATATTTTGACTGCACTGTGTGATCCCTTTTGAACTTTGCTATTTATTTTTCAGTGCTCAGTTACATGTGGAGGTGGATTCCGCACACGGAATGTGACATGCACTTGGAATAATAAAGAACTCTGCAATATTTCCAAAAAGCCAAGTGTGAAAAGTTTATGTGGCTTACGGCACTGCTCTAACAACAAGAAAATTCTGTTCCCTCCAAGAAAGCCCAAAGATGGTAAAACGTATCCCAAAGATCTCCCTGGTAAGCTGAGGCCTAAATATGGCCCTAATCATTCAGGTTCAAAAGTTCAACCTAAACCCAAACGAGTGACCACTAAGCAGCCTCTTCCTGTCAACATCACAGTGCCAACAGCTGCTGGCAGAAGCCCTGTAACAACTATGGCTACCACTACAAACAAACAAATACATGTGCAAGACAAGCCTTCCCCAAAACAGCAAAACCACAATGCATCATATGATGGACATTATGATGACAACTTTATTGCTATTCACCAAAATCTGACCAATGAGAGTGGTACTGTCAACAGGAAGAGGATCTCTGAAGCTGGAAACATTACAGACACAATACAAAATATTAATGAGACTCACAATATTACTGGTGAAAATGACAGTGTCTCAAACCATGACCACATTACCACAGAAGAGGTTGTTAAACATTTTCCATTTACAGAAGAACCTCAGGCTGGTATCGTAACAGATGAAAACAATGATAAAATTGTGAAGTCTACTGCAGTCCCAATCAATACTGAGAAATCAGTGTTGTCTACTAGTCCACAGACAACATTTGTGAGTACAGTAAAGCCTGGTAGTACACAATTAATCAAGCCGAGTGTAAGTGTGCCTTCTCCAGGTTATGGAAATAGAAAGATTGGTTTGCCAAGGTTAAAAATAGATCCAAAATTTAAAGCAACAATGGAGCGGCTAAGAATGAAACTTTACAGAATGCTGAATCCAGAGCGGTTTTCTAACTATACTGACATTCTTGCACCTGGTCTAAATCCTAATGATGAAAATAGTACAAACCTACAACATAATCCTGAGCTTACAACTTCAAATGGAGTTGGTACAACAGATTCAGAATGGGTGAAATTCACAGGAGCCATTGGCAGTAAATTGTCAGCTGCTGAACCATCACCTCCCTCAAAATTACCTTTGAAGAAAATTCCAACTATAAATAGACTGAATAATTTCTCCAATATGACTGAAGACTATGATGATTTTGCACCTGAAGTTGGCTTGGATGATGTTTATTGGAAGGTTGGAAATTGGAGTGAGGTATGTCTTTGTATAAGTGATAAAGATTATTTCCAGTTAATGTATACAGTGTAGTTTATCATTATTAGAAGTTTTAATATCAACATTGTGTAGAAACACTGGTACCTGTTCCATTTTTACCTAGCCAATTCTGTCTGGAGTATCTCTAGCATTGATTTCTCCTATCTGGACCATTACCAAAAAAGTGCACCCAAAAAGAAAGAGAAAGTCAATTATTGGTTCGTTTTTCTTTCATATCTTTTTGCTCCTCCTTAGTGGCATCATCTGAAGACATGGGGACAGCTTTTACCTGAACCCTAACAACAATAACACAGCTCCATCTGTATAACAACTCCCACTACCTTTATGTCAATCAGGCTTGTCTGGCAAGTCTTGAATCATCCATAGCTTGTATCAGTTAAACAATGGCAAGCTCAATGACACATGGCAAGAATATCATGGAGGAGACACAAAGGTCATGCCAGAAAGCTTCATATCTTGGCAGAACCATCCCCTTTGAGAAAGGCTCCCTTCCCACCATTTTACATTCTGTTAAGATGAGAACCCAGCAAGAAATTGGCTCCGACACTCTGGAGATGGCCTGGCAGTGAAGTGAGCAGCTAGAATGTCCCAATGCCCATCTCAGGTGACAGTGACATTGGCACAGTTGTAATGATGAATGTAACACTTTTGAATCTCAGCCCTCACCCTGTCCCACTAAACTATCCACTGTGTCCTCCACCATGCTCAGTCATACACCAAAGCCTCCTCCTCATATTCCTGCCATATATTCAAAATCTAGACACTATCCAGACTTGAGTTAATAATTATCAAATTGCATTCACACCACCATCACACTTGATGTTCAATGCCATTACCATTGGTGAATATGATTAACAACCTGGTGGCTATCATTCAACAAAAACTGAACTGAACTAACCATATAAATGCTTTGACTACAAGAGTAGGTCAGAGGCTAGGCATTCTGTGGTGAGTAAGTCACCTCCTATTTCCCCAAATGTGTCCACCATCGACAAGGCACAAATCAGGAGTACGATGGAGTTTTCCTTATTTCCCTGAATAAGTGAAGCTCCAACAATACTGACATCATCCATGACAATGCAGCTCACTTGATTATCACCCTGTTCACCACCTTCAACATGGATTCCCTTCAACCTGATACACAATGGTAGAATGGCTACCATCTTCAAAATAGGCGAAAGTGAGGACTGCAAATGCTGGAGATTAGAGTTGATGATCACGCAGCATCCAAGGAGCTGGAGAAACAATGTTTCAGGCAAGAGCCCTTCATCAGGAATGACGTGACTTTAACTTACCAAGATTCCTCTGGCAGCATTGTCCAAATCTGTGATCCTTACCACCGAGAAGGTCAAGTGTAGAATATGCATAGGAACACCATCAACTGCAAGCTGCCTCTTCCAAGTGACATGTAGTTCCTAATTTGATTTATATTGCCATTTTGTCACTGTTACTTGGTAAAAATCCTGAAAGTTCCATCCTAACAGCAACCTAGGTGTCCCGACAACCTCAGGTCTGCTATGGTTCAAGAAAGCAGCTCATCACCCCTGCCTTCTCCTGGGCAATTTAGGATAAGTAATAACTGGCACACCTAGCCAGTAATGACCACATCCCATGAATGAAAAATAGTGCCATAGCAGGTCTCACGAAGCATGCCTCTGAACTCGGCATGTAAAGAAACTTAAAAGTGAAATTACCCTCAAGTGGCTAATCAATTATAGAAAGAACAAAACAAACTCCTAATCAGGTAATAACATCAAAGCCAAATAATCCTGTGAAAAAATCTCTTAAAATTGTTCAACAAACTGGTGAAACAGTTCCCCGCTGAGCTAAGTGGTTCTGTAGGTTTTGAAACTTTATCAATATTCAGTTGGCAATACAAATGATCAAAAATGCAAACAAATAAAGAGCACACCAGACTTTTCACTGTTACTGCAAAGTTGAATACAATTGTTTCCTAAGAGCTTCCACCGCACTAAAAGGGCTTCAAGCCAATTTGCTGTGAAAATTCTGATTGTATCTTGACAGCACAGTCAGATCTGTAGTCAGAAAAAGTCCTTTCAGCCCATCAGATCTGTGCTGGTCAAAAACAATACCCTAAAGATTCTCATCCCACTTTTCAGCACTTGTCCCAAAGCCTTCCAAGCCTTGGCATCACAATTGCACACCGAAATATTTCTTAAGTAGTTAAGAGGGTTTCTGCCTCAACAGGCAGAGAGTTCCAGATTCCCACCAGCCTCTGGGTGAAAAGGTCTTCCACACATTTCCTCTAAACCTTCGCTCCTTTCCTTAAATCTATGTCTCTTGGTCACTGATTCCTCCATCAAGAGGAAATGTCTTTTGCTATCAACCCTACCTATGGTCCTCATAATTTTCTACATCAATCATGTCCCCTCATAATCTTCTCCACTCTAAGGAAAACAACTCCAGTCTGTCCATTCTGCCTTCATAACTGAAACTCTCCTGTTCAGGCAACATCCTGGTAAATCTCCTCTGCACCCTCTTCAGTGCTACAACATCTTACAAATTCCAGAATGGCACATAATGTCACACATTCCACTGCAGCATCTGAGATATTGTAAAGCAATCCACAAACTTTGAGTTAAATATCTCACAGCATTCCATAAAACAATATCCCATCTCCCAATGTTGACAAATGTTAGGGCATCATGGTAGCTCAGTGGTTAGCATTGCACTTTCACAGTGCCAGGGATTCAGGTTTGATTCCAGCCTTGGGCGACTGTCTGTGTGGAGTTTGCACATTCTCCCTGTGTCTGCGTGGGTCTCCTCTGGGTGCTCCAGTTTCCTTCCACAATCCCAAAATGTGCTGGTCAGGTGGATTGGCCATGCCAAATTGCCCATAGTATCAGGTGCATGAGTCAGATGGAAATGGGTCTGGGTGGGTTACTCTTCAGAGGGTTGGTGTGGACTGGTTTGGCCAAAGGGCCTGTTTCCACACTGTAGGGAATCTAATCTAAATCCTTTAAAAACATTTCAGGATCGGAATTCACATCTACTCCAACAACCAATCAATTTTCCCTTGGGAAAAGCCCTATCTGTATCCCAGGTTTAATTGAAATTCATCCATTATCCCTTGAGATGCAGCCCTGTTGTCCGTGCCTTGTTGTACAGCAAATCCTTCTTGTCTGTCACTCCTGTTCTTACTAACGCACATTGTCTATTATTACCAAAGGTCTCCAATTTACTGGTTAACCATAAACACATTTTCTAGTTGGTTAGCTCTCATTATGAGAGGTTTATAGGATCAGAAGGCAGAATCTTGATACAGCAATAGGTTTACTTCTATCATGTTTTTAACTCAACAAGTATCCCAAGGAGCTTCACTGAGGCATTTTAAAACAAAATATGTCACTGAGCTACAAACAGGAGTAGTCGGGATTCAACAATAATCTAGGTCAAAGAGGTTGGCTTTAAAAGGAGAAAAATATATGTCTGAGAGAGAGAGAGCCTTATGGGAGGAATTCCATTGTGGGAGGTCAGGCCATTAATCTTTGAGTGTTTAAAATTAGAGATGCTCAAGATGCTGAGGTTAGTTGAGCACAAATGTCTTGAAAGGTTAGTGAGCTGGAAGGTGTTGCAGTGATAATGAGGAGTGAGGCCATGGACGGATTTGAAAGCAACAATGAGAATTTAAATATCAAGATTAGGATTAAGCAGTTTGAGAGGTAACAAACAGTTACAGGCTGGTCTGTTATAGTGTGCATTTCATCAATGGAAATTTGCTGTAATGTGATTGAATGAATTGGGGGATGCTGTTTCTACAATGCAAACTTTTAAAACGTGTGTTGTCTGAAATGCGATTACAGTGCCAACTCTTTTAAGCACTGTTTCTAAAGTGCGATTTTTCTATAACACGAGTTGCACAACGAAACCATGATGTTATAGATGAATTGACTGTATTGAGTGTGACAGTAGAAAGTATGAGGCAGGAGTAGAGTTGGGAACGTGTTATGAAAGCAAACCTTAGTTATGAAACCTTAGTTATAGTAGGCACCTGCTGAAAAACAAATTGAAAGCCAAATGTATAAGGACACGATTGGTCAGTCCAAACTGTAAAATTAATTTCCTATGTTTCCAAGGCCAGGCCCTTTGTAGTCCCCCATGGGAGCAGCTGGATTTGGTTTCCCGTTTGCCTGGCAAGTCAGGGCAGATACCAGGTTTGGTATTCCATGTTCTGGAGAGAGTTAAATAGGAGGGGTACCTTTTTCATTCCATCAGCTCAACAGTATAACTTCAGGGGTACGTCTAAAGCCAGCAAGTGATCTGCGAATTTTGTATGAAAGGTAACGTGTTATGAAATGGTGGTAATTGGAAGTGAATGTCTCAATGTTGGGATACAAATCTAGAAAGCCTTTCCAGAGTCTCTTACACATGGTGTTGACTGTTGTCAGTGCACATCCTCTGATGTAAATAACGTTCTTTAATTATTTGGAGGCTGGTTTAAAAAGGAACCAACTAAATTTGTTAATATTGGCAAAATTGGGATGAGAAGAAATTGTAGGAGCAAAGAATAAGAGCTCAAAACATAAATGGTTGACATCAATTTTGATGAATATGATACTGGGATGTTGTATGTGCTAATAGGAATATCATTTTATAATTCTAAATTAGATTGAATATATGGTGGCAATACTAAGGAAAGTCCACTAGTTTAGCTGTCCCATTGGAGGGAAGGTAGCAGTTCTAGTCAGGATATACACTTCTTGTTTCTGAATCTCATCAGAGTGTCTCAAACAATTTTGTTTCTCTGGTAATTTTGTGGAGTCTTTGAAATATCTGCTATAGATCAGTGCTTGCAATCTCATCTCTTAATCAGTAGACATTGGGCTCAATCTAAAGATTTGAGTCTAAAACATTTTGAGCTATAACAATGCAAGTCACTGTTCTTTCATGGCTCACTGCCATGGATTGTTGATAAGGACAGGTTCAGACTCACCAATGATAATGCCTGTCCTCCCCACAGATTAATGGAGGGAGACATTCACGTTTTACAAAGTACATTATAGACAATGATGTGAAGTCATTGTTACAATTTAGGGAACATGAGAGCTAATTTATACATAGCAATGACTTATTGACCAGATAACAGGTTTTACTGACATTGGTTGAGAGATAAATATTAGCCAAGTTACCAATGATATTTGACCTGCTTTTTTAAAAATTGTGCCATGATCTCAGAAATCTATAAAATTCTAACAGGACTAGATAGGGTAAATACGGGATGATCCTGATGGCAGGGAGATCAGAATAAAGGGTTCCAGTCTAAGGACAAGGGGTAAACCATTCATGATTGAAACGTTTTCAATGAGAGAGTGGTGATTCTGTTGAATTTTCTATCATAGAAATCAATCAAGGCCAAAACATTGCATGATTTTACAAAGGAGTTGGATTTGGCACTTGGGAATCAAAGGATATGGGGAAAGCAAGAATAGGCTATTGAGTTGGATGATCAGCCATGATGATAATGAATGACAGAGCATATTTAAAAGGTTGATTTGCTACTCCTGCTTCTATTTGCTATGTTTTTGCCTATGTTTCTATCTAAAGGTGTGCACTACCAAACTTTACAGTATTATCGAACTTTACTTTTCTTTGCATTAAGGTTGTGTGCTGTACATAGAATATTTATTCCTTTAATACCTGTTGATCAATTATGTAGAGCCAAGTTCTATTACACATTGCTGTTGATATGACTATGCTGATAGTAACAACATACTATCATGTCTGTTTTCAGTTGTAATGGCCTTGGGTGTTTTCAGTTTTGCCTGTAACTTTATTCTGTGCAGTGTTCTACCACATGTGGAGTTGGTGCAATGTGGAGGCAAATAGAATGTAGTACTGAAGAAGACTCACACTGTGAAAACATTAAGAAGCCAGCCCCTGCTCGTAGATGTTTTGTACGTCCGTGTGCTATTTGGAAAATAGGAAACTGGAGCAAGGTAAGTAACAAGTGCTAAAGATAAAATGGACAGTTAGCTTTTCAATTCTTATCCTCCCTTCACATCCCATCCACCATTAGATTCTCACATCTCCAGAGAGTCATCAATTTGGCACCTGAACTAACCCCATCATGAGTTCACACCATTTGATTTTGGCTTTTGGACCCAGGAAAGTTAATGATACCATGCAAATGGGCCAAGGTAAAAGAGTTAGACCTGTGCCAGTCCACCTTTGATTCCTGGGCTTTCTTGCAGCATGACATCTGTTTATAAAAATGCAGTCTGGATGTGTAGGTGTTAATGAGGTCAAATGGTACATTCTTAGCCTTTTGCCTTAGCAGCATTCAAATACCTGGCAGGTACAGGATTTGCAAAAAAAGGTAAAGGTTTACATTTAGCCCTTCCAGAATTTTGAACAATAGTTGATACCCCATGGATGCTTATCTCTGCTGGCTGAGTCCCAGTCAGTGAAGGTAGAGCAGCAGCTCAGGCCTGAAACAATTGATTTTTTTTTCCCCTATGCTGCATGAAATGTCTCACAATCAAAATGGCTAGGGATTGGAATGGGGGATACGAGGACATGACACCTTCTGCTGGGAAAGTGCACAATAACATTCAATGAAGCTAGCATAATTAAACTACATTCACATGTATGAAACTTAGGCCGTAATGTCTGTTTAATCCTACTTATTTTGAATTACCCTATTTTAAAGAGAAGCAAGAGAGGTATGCCCTGCAACCTGACCATATATATCTCAATGAGCATCACAAAAACCAGATTCCAGGATTGTCTTCATAATATTATTTGTGGGAGCTTGCTGAATGCAAGTTAGTTGCTGAAATTCCTATATTATAACTGTGGCCAATTTAAAAGTACATATTACCAATAAAATGTTTTGAGATGACCATTGGTGGTGAATCATGCTTTATAATTGTAAATCTTTCTTTGTTTCTCTGTTTAATATAAGTTCATTTTTCTTTTAGTAACTTACATTAGCACCAGAATATGGAACATAACTTTTGAAGTTTACTGCCTATAGAGACTATTTTAAAAATTCCTTCTTTCTCTGCCATACTCTCCTTCTCAACTTTTAGTCACTGCATTCTATTTGTGATTGGTCTGTGCAATCACACACAGTATCACTGTGTTGTGAAGGTTATAACTTAGTCCTTTTTTTTAATCATTCATCAGATGTGGGCATTCTTGGCAAGTCCAGCATGTATTATACATCTCTCTTTGCCCTTGAAATTCAAATTCAAATCGGAAGACAAGAAATAAGTTAGGAGACAGCCTAGTTGCTTTACCAGTGGACCTTTTATCCCGAGACTCAAGTAATATTCCAGGAACCTCGGTTCGAATCCTGCCACAGCAGATGATGGAATTTGAATTCAGTTAATAATGTAGAATTAATTCTCTCATAGAGTCATATTGCATGGAAACAGATGCTTTGGTCCAATTCGTCCATGCCAAACAGACATCCCAATCTGCTCTAGGTCTATTTGCCAGCATTTGGCCCACTCCTCTCGAAATCCTTCCTATTCATATTCCTATGCCTTTTAAATGTTATAATTGTACCCACCTCCACCATTTCTTCTGGCAGCTCATTCCATACATGCACCACCCTCAGCTTGAAAACGTTACCCCTCAAGTCCCTTTTACATTTTTGCTCTTTCACCTTAAACCCATGACCTCTCATTTTGGACTTCCCTACTCTGTGAAAAAGACTATAAAAATGGCTATTCAACCTATCCTCATGATTTTATAAAACTCTATAAGATCATCCCTCAGCCTCTGATGTTCCAGAAAAAAAATACTCCAGCCTTGTTAGCCTCTCCCTTTAGCTGAAACCCTTCAACACTGGCAACATTCTTGGAAATTTTTTCCGCACCCTCTCAAATTTAGCAACATTCTTTCCATAGAAGGGCGTCCAGAATTGTGCACGTTTTTCTAAAGGTGGCCTCACCAACATCCTGTGCAGCTGCAGCATGACATCCCAACTCCTATACTCAATGTTCTGACCAATGAAGGCAAGCATGCTAAATGCCTTCAAGGAACTTCCAAGGAACTATGCGCCTGTACCCTGAGATCTCTTTGTTCGCCAACACTTTCTAGGCCCCTGCTATTACTGTTGAAGTCCTGCTCTGGTTTGCCTTACCAAAATGCAACACCTCACATTTATCTGAATTAAACTCCATCTTCCATTGTTGATTGTAAGAAAAATCAGTATCGCTAATGTTCTTTATGGAGAAAAACTCTGTCCTTATGTGTAAGCCTAGACCCACAGCAATGTGGTTGATTTCTAACTTCTCTCTGGGTAATTAGGGATGGGCATTAAATGCTGGCCGAGCTAGTGATGCCCTCAACCTTCTGAATGAATAACAGAAACTTATGTGTGGTCTATTTGCTGCCATTAAATTTGCGACGTGGAGGTGCCGGTTTTGGACTGGGCTGTACAAAGTTAAAGATCACACAACAGCAGGTTATAGTCCAACAGGTTTATTTGGAAGCACAGTAGCTTTCGGAGCACTGCTCCGTCATCAGGTAGTTGTGGAGCAGGATCCTAAAACAGAATTTATCGCAAAAGATTACAGTGTCATATAGCTGAAATGATATAGAGTCATACAGTCATAGAGAGGTACAGCATGGAAACAGACCCTTCAGTCCAACCCGTCCATGCCGACCAGATATCCCAACCCAATCTAGTCCAACCTGCCAGCACCCAGCCCAAATCCCTCCAAACTCTTCCTATTCAAATACCCATCCAAATGCCTCTTAAATGTTACAACTGTACCAGCCTCCACCATATCCTCTGGCAGCTCATTCCATACACATACCACCCTCTGAATGAAAAGGTTGCCCCTTAGGTCTCTTTTATGTCTTTCCCCTCTCACCCTAAACCTATGCCCTCTAGTTCTAGACTCCCCAACCCCAGGGAAAAGACTTTGTCTATTTACCCTATCCATGCCCCTCATAATTTTGTAAACCTCTATAAGGTCACCCCTCAGCCTCCGACGCTCCAGGGAAAACAGCCCCAGGCTGTTCAGCCTCTCCCTGTAGCTCAGATCCTCCAACCCTGGCAACATCCTTGTAGATCTTTTCTGAACCCTTTCAAGTTTCACAACATCTGATAGGAAGGAGACCAGAACTGCATGCATTATTCCAACAGTGGCCTAACCAATGTCCTGTACAGCCGCAACATGTCCTCCCAACTCCTGTACTCAGTACTCAAACCAATAAAGGAAAGCTTATCATATGCCTTCTTCACTATCCTATCTATTTGCGACTCCACTTTCAAGGAGCTATGAACCTACACTCTAAGGTCTCTTTGTTCAACAACACTCCCTAGGACTTTACCATTAAGTGCATAAGTCCTGCTAAGATTTGCTTTCCCAAAATGCAGCACCTCGCATTTATCTGAATTAAACTCCATCTGCCACTTCTCAGCCCATTGGCCCATCTGGTCCAGATCCTGTTGTAATTTGAGGTAACCCTCTTCGCTGTCCATTACGCCTCCAATTTTGGTGTCATCTGCAAACTTACTAACTGTACCTCTTATGCTCATATAGATTACTATTAAACCTTTCATCTTTTAGAATGGGTTGCATTGAATTTACAATCAATATTATCTAGATTCTTGCATTTGGCTTTTTTTTGCTGTTCGGATTGTTGGAGTGAAACCAACTCTGTCTACTGATTAATGTTTCTACTGATTATGTTTCCTCTGTATTCAAAGTGCTCAGAAAACTGTGGAGGTGGTGCTAAAATCCGTGACATACAGTGTATAGACAGCCACGATAAAAGGCCCCTGAGGCCTTTCCACTGCCAGCTCCTCAGAACCAAACCAACCACAAGCCTTCGCTGCAATCTAAAGGCCTGTGCTGACTGGCAAGTTTCTGCTTGGAGTGAGGTAAGTGAAGAACAGAGGAGAGATACACATTTTTGATGATATTATTGCCCTGTAAAAGATGCTTTGGCTTCAGTAAAATGAAATGATTCAATTCTGATTAAAGGTCTTGAATATCTCATGAGTGTATCTTCCCCCAGTGTTCAAGGACATGTGGTGGTGGTGGGATTCAAGAAAGACTGGTTCACTGTATGGAAGAAGGACAGTGCAATTTGAAGGCTCGGCCTCATACTACCAGGCCCTGCAATACTCCGCCATGTGTTCAGTGGATAACTGGAACCTGGAGTGAGGCATGTCAAATATTCAATCTTTCAGGCCTGAATTTCAGTTGCAACTCAATCTGTAAATTTCGCCTCAAAATTGAACAGGGAATCTTAATAAGTTAGTAGTTAAACATAATCATTACTGCAAACATGTATTTTTGCATTTCTACTTTTGTTTTAAAAATGGTTTGCTCTAGTCAGATGTATTTTAATAACGTAGCTTGCCAAGCCATATACAGTTAAGCTTCATACATGCTGTTTGACTCTGATTCTTTCCTGGAGTAACAAAATATCATCTGTGTTATCAGTCATCTCTGCCCTCTAAATTTTCAGATTATAACAGGGTTTTACACTATAAAGGCATCCAAATTTTCATACAAACTCTAAATTTATACCTTCATGTGAATAACTCACAGATCAATGGAAACAATCTTACTATCTAGCTTCTAAAATCTTTTTGAAATGATGAACACTTGTTGTGGTTCTGTTCACCGAGCTGGGAATTTGTGTTGCAGATGTTTTGTCCCCTGTCGAAGTGACCTCCTCAGTGCTTGGGAGCCTCCTGTGAAGCGCTTCTGTGATCTTTCCTCTGGCATTTGTAGTAGTTTGTCTCTGCCGCTTCCGGTTGTTAGTTCCAGCTGTCCGCGACAGTGGTCGGTATGTTGGGTCCAGGTCGATGTGCTTATTGATTGAATCTGTGGATGAGTGTCATGCCTCTAGGAATTCCCTGGCTGTTCTCTGTTTGGCTTGTCCTATAATAGTAGTGTTGTACCAGTTGAACTCATGTTGCTTGTCATCTGCGTGTGTGGCTACTAAGGATAGCTGGTCGTGTCATTTCGTGGCTAGTTGGTGTTCATGGATGCGGATCGTTAGCTGTCTTCCTGTTTGTCCTATGTAGTGTTTTGTGCAGTCCTTGCTTGGGATTTTGTACACTACATTGGTTTTGCTCATGCTGGGTATCGGGTCCTTCGTTCTGGTGAGTTGTTGTCTGAGAGTGGCTGTTGATTTGTGTGCTGTTATGAGTCCTAGTGGTTGCAGTAGTCTGGCTGTCAGTTCGGAAATGCTCTTGATGTATGGTAACGTGGCTAGACCTGTGCCTCACAACACACTTCACATTCAACAACCAAATATATGAACAAATCAACAGCACACCCATGGGATCACCCTTCTTTGGACTCATAGCAGAAGTGGTAATGCAAAGATTAGAACAAACAGTCTTACCGCAAATTCAACCCAAAGTCTGGGTCAGGTTTGTGGATGACACCTTTGTAATCATTAAAACACAGAAATAGAGAACACACACCGGATCATCAATGCCACACTCACAGGAATCCGATTCACTAGAGAGGAAGAAAAGGACAACCAACTCCCATTCCTAGACGTTATGGTACAGAGAACACCGAATGGAGAATTCAGCACAAAGGTATACAGGAAAGCCACACACACAGACCAAGTCCTGAACTACGAAAGCAACCACCCCAACACACAAAAAAGAAGTTGCATCAAGACACTGTTCAAAAGGGCCACAGCACACTGCAGTACACCAGAACTGCAAAAAGAGGAAGAAGAACACCTCTACAATGTATTCGCCAAAAACGGATACCCCCACAATTTCATCAACAGATGCCTAAGGGAAAGACAATGGAACGAGGACGTGCCGCAACCCAAAGGACTAGCCACATTACCATACATCAAGAGCATTTCCGAACTGACAGCCAGACTACTGCAACCACTAGGACTCATAACAGCACACAAACCAACAGCCACGCTCAGACAACAACTCACCAGAACAAAGGACCGAATACCCAACATGAGCAAAACCAATGTAGTGTACAAAATCCCATGCAACGACTGCACATAGGACAAACAGGAAGACAGCCAACGATCCGCATCCATGAACACCAACTAGCCACGAAACGACACGACCAGCTATTCTTAGTAGCCACACACACAGATGACAAGCAACATGAGTTCGACTGGGATAACACTACTATTATAGGACAAGCCAAACAGAGAACAGCCAGGGAATTCCTAGAGGCATGACACTAATCCACAGATTCAATCAATAAGCACATCGACCTGGACTCAATATACCAACCACTGCAATGGACAGCTGGAACTGACAACTGGAAGCGGCAGAGACAAGCCACTATAAATGCCGGAGGAAACAACACAGAAGCGCTTCACAGGAGGCTCCCAAGCACTGAGGATGTCACCTAGACAGGGGACGAAACATCTGCAACACAAATTCCCAGCTCGGCGAACAGAACCACAACAACGAGCACCTGAGCTACAAGTCTTCTCACAAACTTTGAATGATGAACGCTTGCAATTCAAACCTCTTATTATCTACTCTGCTGTAGTGAAAACCATTTCTACTAACCGCCAAATGAATCATACAGTACAGAAGAGGCCGTTCGACCCATTGATCTGTACCGTCATTATCTTTTGATTCAGAAAATGATAGGAAAACTGCTAAGTTAACACACTTATTCAAACAGAGTCAAAAATCACACAACACCAGGTTTTCGTCCAACAGGTTTAATTGGAACCACATTAGCTTTCAGAGCGTCACTCCTTCTTCAGGTGGTAGTCGATTCTCCTGCTCCTCAGTTGCTGCCTGACCTGCTGAGCTTTTCCAGCAACACACTCTTAACCCCCATATTCTTCTGAATATTTCCTATTCATGTATTTGACCAGATGCTTTTTACATATTGTTAGTGTACCTGCCTCAACCACCTCTACCAGCTGCTCACTCCATATGCGTACCACCCACTGAGTAAAAAGGTTTCCCCTTAATTTCCCTTTTATTCTTTTCCCATCTTACCTTAAACTGATGCCCTGTAGTCCTAAATTCCCTAACCCTGGGAAAAAGACTGAGTGCTTTCACCCTGTCAATGCCTCTTATGATCTTATACACTTCTATAAGATCCCTCTTATGGATCTTATAAGTCTGCCCCACAGAGACTTGAGAGCCAACACCTCGCACAATCCGCTAAAGCAGGCTGTTAGTGAATTCAAGCTTAAACCTGTCCCTCCCAGAATGACAGTTGTCCTCTATCAGTTTTACTTTTCCAAAATAAAGCCTGGGACATTCATTGTGGAGACATGGGAACAGTCTGATCCCACCCTCAGATCCCACCCCTGATCCCATAAGAAACCTCAGCCTCCTATGCTCTAAAGAAAAATGTCCTAGATTGTCCAACCTTTCCCTATAATTCAGTCCCTAGAGTCCTGGCAACATCCTTGTACATTTCTTCTGCACTCTTTCCATTTTAATAACATTCTTCCTAAAGCAGTTTGACCAAAACTGAACATAATACTCCAAGTGTGGTCTCACCAATGTTCTGTACAGCTGCAACATAATTTCTCAACTATTTAAGTGACAGGACAGCATTTAAAAATAAACACTAAACACATGCAGAGTCTTCATTGCTTTATGAAGAATGAGGATAAATGGGTCTTTTTCTGCTTGGCAATCAGTGGCGAGTGATGTACCTTGAGGATAAGTGTTGGGACCACAGTTGATTACAATTTTTCATAGATGATTCAGAGTTGGGGACCAAATGTAGTGTGTCAAAGTTCACAAATGACATTGAAATGAGTGGTAGAGCAAAGTATGCAGAGGACACTGAAAGACCACAGAGGGATATCGATAGTCTAAGCGAGTGGGTAAGGGTCGAGCAGCGTGATATTTTCTTCTTAGAGCCAAACTGAAAACTGATCTGTTTACTTGTTTTCCTCACACAAGTTATTATTTTTCATTCACTATTGGGAAGATGGGCAGCACTGGCTGGGACAGTTCCTGATGAAGGGCTTTTGCCTGAAATGTCGATTTTCCTGCTCCTTGGAGGCTGCCTGACCTGCTGTGCTTTTTCAGCACCACAATGTCAACTCTAATTTCTAGCATCTGCAGTCCTCACTTTTGGCCAGCCAGTATTTATAGCCCATCCATTGTTGCCCTTGAAAAGGTGGTGAGCTGACTTTTTCAATCACTGCAATCCATATGCTGTAGGTAGACCCACAAATGAGGGGAGGCATTCCGGGATTTTGACACTGCAATACTGCAGGAACAACAATATATTTGCAGAATGGTGAATGACTTGGACTGGCACTTGCAGGTGTTGGTGTTCCCATATATCACTGTCAATAACCTTCCAGATAGTTGTGATCATGTGTCTGGAAGTAGTGGTTTAACAAGAATCTGACATTTCCATGATCGGCATGACTGAGACCAGCTTGATTTGTAGAAATACAAAGCTACTGGGGTGGAATTTGATTTTATGTAGTTCTCTGAACTTACTTAAGGGAGGAGATCTGCTGGTCTTACTCAGTCTAGAATATGGACCATTTAACTAAAAAGCCATTCAGTTCATTGAGCTCACCATCACCTTCTCAAGGGCAATTAGGGACAGTCAGTAAATTCTGAGCTTGCCAGAAAATCTCACATCCCAGTAATTTTTAAGCACCTGAATGATGTGAGAAACATTGAACGAGGGTGATGGTTTTTCAATCTTCTGTCACGATAGAAAGACTTTCAAGTTTCTAGATTAGTGGTGCTGGAAGAGCACAGCAGTTCAGGCAGCATCCAAGGAGCTTCGAAATCGATGTTGCAGGCAAAAGCCCTTCATCTGGAATAAAGGCAGTGAGCCTGAAGCGTGGAAAGATAAACTAGAGGAGGGTGGGGTTGGGGAGAAAGTAGCATAGAGTACAATGGGTGAGTGAGGGAGGGGATGAAGGTGATAGGTCAGGGAGGAGAGGGTGGAGTGGATAGGTGGAAAAGGAGATAGGCAGGTAGGACAAGTCCGGACAAGTCATGGGGACAGTGCTGAGCTGGAAGTTTAGAACTAGGGTGAGGTGGGGGATGAGGAAACTGTTGAAGTCCACATTTATGCCCTGGGGTTGAAGTTTTCCGAGGCGGAAGATGAGGCGTTCTTCCTTCAGGCGTCTGGTGGTGAGGGAGCGGCGGTGAAGGAGGCCCAGGACCTCCATGTCCTCGGCAGAGTGGGAGGGGGAGTTGAAATGTTGGGCCACGGGGCGGTGTGGTTGATTGGTGCGGGTGTCTTGGAGATGTTCCCTAAAGCGCTCTGCTAGGAGGCGCCCAGTCTCCCCAATGTAGAGGAGACCGCATCAGGAGCAACGGATACAATAAATGATATTAGTGGATGTGCAAGTAAAACTTTGATGGATGTGGAAGGCTCCTTTAGGGCCTTGGATAGAGGTGAGGGAGGAGGTGTGGGCACAGGTTTTACAGTTCCTGCGGTGGCAGGGGAAAGTTCCAGGATGGGAGGGTGGGTTGTAGGAGGTCGTGGACCTGACCAGGTAAGTCACGGAGGGAACGGTCTTTGCGGAAAGGGGTGGGGAGGGAAATATATCCCTGGTGGTGGGGTCTGTTTGGAGGTGGCGGAAATGTCGGCGGATGATTTGGTTTATGCGAAGGGTGGAAGGTGAGCACCAGGGGCGTTCTGTCCTTGTAACGGTTGGAGGGGTGGGGTCTGAGGGCGGAGGTGCGGAATGTAGACAAGATCCATTGGAGTGCATCTTTAACCACGTGGGAAGGGAAATTGCGGTCTCTAAAGAAGGAGGCCATCTGATGTGTTCTGTGGTGGAACTGGTCCTCCTGGGAGCAGATCTGGCGGAGGCGGAGGAATTGGGAATACGGGATGGTATTTTTGCAAGAGGTAGGGTGGGAAGAGGTGTAATCCAGGTAGCTGTGGGAGTCGGTGGGTTTGTAAAAAATGTCAGTGTCAAATCGGTCATCATTAATGGAGATGGAGAGGTCCAGGAAGGGGAGGGAGGTGTCAGAGATGATCCAGGTAAATTTAAGGTCAGGGTGGAATGTGTTGGTGAAGTTGATGAATTGCTCAACCTCCTCGCGGGAGCACGAGGTGGCGCCAATGCAGTCATCAATGTAGCGGAGGAAGAGGTGGGGAGTGGTGCCGGTGTAATTACGGAAGATCAACTGCTCTACGTAGCCAACAAAGAGACAGGCATAGCTGGGGCCCACACGTGTGCCCATGGCTACCCCTTTGGTCTGGAGGAAGTGGGAGGATTCAAAGGAAAAATTGTTACAGGTGAGGACTAGTTCGGCCAAACGAATGAGAGTGTCGGTGGAAGGGTACTGTTGGGAACATCTGGAGAGGAAATAACGGAGGGCTTGGAGGCCCTGGTCATGGCGGATGGAGGTGTAGAGGGATTGGATATCTATGGTGAAGATGAGACGTTGGTGGCTGGGGAAACGGAGGTCTTGGAGGAGGTGGAGGGCGTGGGTGGTGTCTCGAATGTATGTGGGGAATTCCTGGACTAGGGGGGATAGGACAGTGTCGAGGTAGGTAGAGATGAGTTCAGTGGGGCAGGAGCATGCTGAGACAATGGGTCGGCCAGGGTGGTCAGGCTTGTGGATCTTGGGAAGGAGGTAGAACCGGGCAGTGCGGGGTTCCCCGGACTATGAGGTTGGAAGCTGTGGGTGGGAGATCTCCTGAGGTGATGAGGTTCTGTATGGTCTGGGAGATGATGGTTTGGTGATGGGGAGTCATGGTCGAGGGGGCAGTAGGAAGAGGTGTCTTCGAGTTGACGTTTGGCTTCAGCGGTGTAGAGGTCAGTGCGCCAGACTACCACTGCGCCCCCTTTATCCACTTGCTTGATGGTGAGGTTGGAATTGGAGCAGAGGGATTGGAGGGCTGCGCGTTGTGAGGGTGAGAGGTTGGAGTGGGGGAGGGGGACGACAGGTTGAGGCGGTTAATGTCCCGGCGGCAGTTGGAAATGAAGAGGTCGAGGGCAGGTAATAGGCCAGCGCGGGGTGTCCAGGTGGATGCATTGTGTTGGAGGTGGGCGAAGGGGTCCTCGGAAGGTGGGCGGGAGTCCTGATTGTGAAAGTAAACTCAGAGGCGGAGGCGACGGAAGAATTGTTCGACGTCACAGCGTGTATTAAATTCATTGATGCGTGGACGGAGGGGGATGAAGGTGAGTCCTTTGCTGAGGACTGATCGTTCGTCCTCAGTGAGGGGGAGGTCTGGGGGGATGGTGAAAACCTGGCAGGGCTGGGAGCTGGGATCTGGTGTGGGTGTAGAGCTGGGAGTGGGGGTGGAACCTGTAACTGGAGTGGGTGTGATGGTGGGGGGAATGGGGGTGGAGTCATGAGCAGGGGTAGTGTTCCCCTCGGGGTTCTGGGGGATGGGGATAGTGATAGTGGGGTCTGTGG
Source organism: Chiloscyllium punctatum (assembly GCF_047496795.1). NCBI lineage: Eukaryota > Metazoa > Chordata > Chondrichthyes > Orectolobiformes > Hemiscylliidae > Chiloscyllium > Chiloscyllium punctatum. The sequence goes on from NC_092739.1 coordinate 124,154,908, forward strand.
GGGCATGTCAGCAGAATGCAGGTGAGTGGCACTGGTGGGGGTGGAAGTGGTGGTGATCATGGCAGTCGGAGTGGCGGAAGTCACTGAGCATGTGGCATCAGCGATGATGTGAAGGGCGGAAGTGATGTCACGTGTGATGCATGAGGAATTGTGAGGGCTGGAAGTGGTTGTGGGAGTGGCCATGATGGGGGCAGAAGTGACATCATCAATCAGTGTGGGGGTGGCAGCTGCATCAGCCGCATGGCGAATGGTGGAATAGGTTCCAAAGCCAGGGGAATCTTCTGGAATGTTTGAGGAGCACTGGTTATGGAGGTGGGTAGATAAAAGTTTGTTGTACTTACAGTTTGAGATGGAATTGAAATACTGTTTGTTGAGATTATGAATTCTCCTGAGGATGTAGTACAGAGTGGGTCCTTTGCAATTCTGAGAGAGTGTGGCCCTCAGCTGGGGCAGGGCTGACTGTAGAGAGGTTAGGTGACGGCGCATTGCTGCAAGCGTGGAGCGGAGGATCTTGAAGGAGAACTGTTACTGGTGTTTTTGAATCTGTAGTCTGTAATTTTTTTCCTGTTCGGGTCCGAACTCTGCTGGTTTAAAGGTGGTCCGGAGTCCGTGTGGGATGAGTTGGTTACGGAGGCAGGCACTGAGGAAGCAAATGTGGCTGTGGTAGCGAGTTTGTTTCACGACATGGTTGAAGAGCTTCAGGGCAGAGGAAATGACCTGGGAGTTGCGGTGGGACTCCCTGAGATTCTTGTAGAGAGAGGAGGAAAACTTCTTGCAAGGTTTACCCCTTTCAAGTGTTCTAACCATCACAAGCAGGTCACTACAGATATCTGACTCTTCAGCAAAGTGGCTCAGAATCTGCATTTATGATCCAGGTGACTGAAATTTCTATCTGTTCTGTCACACTTTCATTGATTGCAGTAAGTCTCTGAAAGCCTTAGGCCTAAATATATTTTTCAATTGGCACTTGTTATCTTCATTGACTATATATATGATTGTAGAATCATAGAGACGTACAGCATGAAAACCGACCCTTCAGTCCAACTCTTGCTTGCCAACCAGATGTCATGTTAATTTTTATTAGATTAGATTAGATTAGATTCGATTTACAGTGTGGAAACAGGCCCTTCGGCCCAACAAGTCCACACCGACCCGCAGCCCACCCATTCCCCTACATTTTTACTCCTTCCCTAACACTACGGGCAATTCAGCATGACCAATTCACCTGACCCTGCACATCTTTTTTTCTTGGACTGTGGGAGGAAACCGGAGCACCCGGAGGAAACCCACGCAGACACGGGGAGAACGTGCAAACTCCACACAGTCAGTCGCCTGAGGCGGGAACTGAACCCGGGTCTCTGACGCTGTGAGGCAACAGTGCTAACCACTGTGCCACCGTGCCGCTGTACAAAACCGTTCTTCACCTGTCTGGAATATGTACTCAAATAATACAAAATATTACAGATGCTGAAAATCTGAAATAAAAACAGATATGTTCTAAAGAAGAGGAATATCAAGCTCAAAATGTCAGCTCTGTTTTTTTGTCTGTAGGTGCTGCCAGACTTGCTAAGTTTCTCCAGCATTTATTTGATATACTTGTATATACTTGTGTAGAAGTCAATCTTGTATGAATGTTGACACTGTGATTTTTCAACACTTTTCCAGAAGTTTTCCTTTTTAATTCCTTCACGGGATATAGACATGACGATCTGTGTTAGCATTCATTGCATATTCCCAATTGTTCTTTGAACTCAGTGAGAGTGGAGCTAAGAGTCATTCACATTGCAGTGTATCTGCAGTCATATGTAGGCCAGACCAGGTAATAATGGAGAAAGTGAGGACTGCAGATGCTGGCGATCAGAGTCGAGAGTATGCAGCTGGAAAAACACAGCAGGTCAGGCAGCATCCAAGGAGCAGGAGAATCGTTTTATGACGTTTTCGGCATAAGCCCTTTTCCTGATAAAGGGCTTAGATCAGGTAGTGATGTCAGATTTCTTTCTCTGAAAATTAGTGAATCACTTGGGTTTTTACGACAATGGTCAACATTAGACTATCTTTTAATTCCAGCTGTTTATTGAATTCAAATTTCCCCATCTGCCTTGGTGAGATTTAAATGAATGTCCTCAGAGTGTTAGCTTGGTCTTTCAGATTATTAGTCTAGAGCCCACGAGGAGTACCATGAGCAGTGCACCTAAGGAAGGATATCTTGGCCTTGGAGGGAATGGCATCTGTATTCCAGGAGATAAGTTAGGAGAAGAGATTATACAACTAGGCCTGTTTGTGTAACATTTAAAATCAAGGTCAATAAAGATAAATTTGAGATTCTCAAACTAAGGGCATAGTTTGAGAATTAGGCCAGACTATTCAGGATAGATGTTAAAAAGCACTTCTACACACAAAGGATGGTAGATGTGGAGGTGCCAGTGTTGGAGGAGGGTGGACAAGTCAAAAATATCACATGGCACTGTATAATAGTGGACTTTGGCATATGGCTGCTATGTTAAAAGAAAGGCATTTACCAAATTGGCTTTTAATTCCTGACTTGCATAATGGGTGTGGAAGAATCTGGGACATCAAAATCCACATATCAAATTGTCAGACATATATTTTTTTAAAAGTTTTACTAATAAAGACATACACTTGGCTTACACTCACTTTCATTTCATAGCTGCTTAAACCTAGAACACAAACTTGTATTATCAATATGTTCCTTTCAGCGAGACAACTGTTTTTTTTAACAAGCACGATGTTAGCTTCTATTATGTCAATGAATATAAAATATGTGTTTATACTACACTGTTACATTCTCTAAAATATTTGTTCTGATAATGTAGTGCTCTGCATCCTGCGGAGGAGGCTTACAGCAACAGGTGGTGAGATGTATGAACTTGGAAACTAATAAGACAGAGGAAGACAGCAGCATTTGTGAAATGAAGCCACCCCCAAGTAAGATACAGAGGTGCAACACTCAGCAGTGTATGAACAGAAACGGTAAGAAAATATAGAGTCTAGATTTGTTGTGACATTAAGTGTTAGACTGATGGTAGAACATAATGGTGCAATTTACAGAATTTTAGCATTCAAGATGCTTGGCAGAGATTAACTTCCCTCTGAGGCATTAACCTGAAGTGATAAGAATTACACTGACAACCAAATTAGGATTGTCAGTCAGGCACTCAGTGTGGTTCATCTGCCTGTACTGGAAGCTACACATAATAATACACAGGGCCCTGTATTTTCAGACAAAATATTGCAAATGCACAGCATGCCTATTTCGACTGGATAAAATAGGTGATAGCTATTTTCTAAATTGTTCCTCAGGACAATACCAGAGTAAATCTGCTTGATAAATAGCTGTTAGTCATCATCATATCGGTAAATTCTCCATGGCCAGGCTGCTACCAATCAGAGGCCACTTGTCAACCTATCAGTGTGGTCTGCTCATGTAAATTAAAGTGTTGTTCCCCTATTCATTGGTATTTTTGCAAATGTCCTGATGAGTGCTAGGTGAAGTCTTTGCAAAATGTGTTTTTTTTTCAGCAATACTCGAGTCCTGTACTATCAGATAAATATTTGTAGAATGGCTTGTGTTAACATTTGACCTCAGGTGAGTACTTGTAATAATGAGGGACTCAACCTTAAGTAAAAATCTGATAATTTCTTTGAACTTTACAAAATACTACTTGTGTTCTCAGTTTTGCATGTCTCTCACTCCTCAAAGCTCCATGCCAAAAAGATATCCACTTTTAGCAAAACGGGAATGGTATCATTCACTTGAATTATAATGTTAGCCTAAATTCCTATGAAATTATTAGTCAAACATCTTGAAGAAGTTACCCAATCATAGCTTGCTGTCAGGTTTTATGGAGTTCTGAGACGTTTTACTTGGTATTCTGACAGGTGCTACAGTATGGGGATTTGTATTTTGAGAGTCTTACACCTTTCCATACTTAACAAGGTTTTATTACAGAGACAAAATGAACAAGATTAAAGGCTGTGCTTTAATGTGGATTTAGTGTTGGATAAACTGGTTCACCTCCAAAAAACTGGTGTGATATTGTAACACTTAGATACTCTGTGCCTGTTCACTGTGATCAAAAGAGCACAGCATCCTTGTGCTGCCTGTTATTATGATTTCTGCATATAGTTATTGCTAACCACATTACTCATTCATTACACATGGCAGCAGGACCATATTGCCGTCACTGTTTAAAGATAACCTGCATCTCTTAAAAGGAGAGCACATGGTTGGAGATGCTGACATAATGTGAATTATGTTGGCTTTAATTATACTTCAATGGGATGTGAGTATTGTTGGCAAGACCAGCATTTATTGACCATCCAGTTGTAAACTATCTTCTTGAACCTCTGAAACTGAAATGATGAAGTTATTTCCATAATGTAGCTATGTATGGAATGCCAGGACTTTAACCCAGCAATGTCGAAGAAACAACAGCAAAGTGAAGGTGGTGTGTGATTTGAATGTGGTAATGTGATTAGGTGGTTTGGCAATGCTAAATGGCCCATAACGTCTGGGGATGTGTAGGTTGAGTGGATTAGCCATGGGAAATGTGCAGTTACAGCAATAAGGTAGATGGTTAGGTCTGGGTAGGATGCTGTTCAGAGGGTTGATGTGGACATGATGGGCTCAATGGCCTGCTTCCATACTGTGGGAATTCTATGATTCAATTATTTTCTTGTGCCTTCTGCCTTTATCTTTCTAGACAGTAAAGCTCACAATTGCTGTCTAAGACCATGAACATACTTCTGTCTAAATTAACTAATGTGTAAAAGAATAGAGCTATAATTTTTTTTTCTATTATCCTTAAATAGTGAAGTGAAGTTGCTAGTTTGTTACCGATAGGGAACAATTCATGAATCTAGACTGTTGAATTCTATGATTAATGTATTAACAATTTAATAATCTGTTATGGAGAATCATCTGTTTCTCCATAACTATTTCTTTATATTGAATCTAGTTAATTCCTTTGCTTGATTTATTTTATGTTTCCTTATGTCTGGCTTTTTAATCCTCATCCTGTATTGTGCACATTAATACAAAATGACTCTTTAAGAAATCTGCCATTTCCTAATTTCCAATTTGATTTTAGTTTTTTTATACTTTAGATTTTATTGTCATGTGTACTCAAGTACAGAAGTACAGGAGTACAGTGAAAAGAATATAACATCGCCATCTTCGGTACCAAGGTGCAAAAAAGGGGCTTGTACAAAGAGAAACAAGAGTTAAAAAGTTAACCATTACTTCATAGATTAATAGAAAAATAAAGGAATAGGTAATAGTTTAGGTTAAGTCTTTCAAAGTTTAAACTAGGAAAATAAAGGAATTATAACATTGCAAATGATATTGATAGTCACCTTTTGTTTTAATGTACTTGCAAATATTTCAGTATTGTCAAATAAATTAGTCAATTGGCACACTGTTCTCCATTCCTTGAGTTAAATGATAAACAGTAATTGATTCAGAATTATTCTGAAGAAAGTTGGAAATCAAATGGCAGATATTTCTTCACACAAGTTGTTTCCACTGGAAATGGTGATCTTTGTATCTTTATAAAATAAAAGGCAGAAGCTAATTGTAGCACACAAAGGCAAGAGTGATGCTTTCTGCTCTGCAAGCACCCTAGATCTATAATGATGTTCGGAGCAATTTGAGCAAGTGCATTTGTGTTTCATAAGAAATATCATGGCTTGAATACATTTGAATTTCTTTGTATGCTAAGCTTTATATGAAGTATTCTACATCTAAAGATTGCAAGTGAACAATAATGGAAACTGATTGTGTATTCCTGATAATGATGTTGACTATCCACATTTGAGCTTTCTTTGTACTGGCATTCTTTGTTTTCAGAAAAATAGTGTAAACAGTTAGAGACAGATGGGCTTGACAATGATTGGAATGTGCAACATGCACCGTTTAAAAAAAATCTCTAAAATTGTTTTAGAATGTTCTTCTAGGACTACTCAGCTCCTGACTTCATTACAACCTTTATTGAAAAATGGACAAAAGAGCTGATTTCTCGAGTGGAGTTGAGAGTAACAGCCTTTTGATATCAAGGCCATATACAACCAAGTGTGGCATCAAGGATCCCTAGACAAACTGGAATCAATGGGTGTCAAGAGGCACACATTCTGATAGTTAGAGTCATACATGGCACAGAGGCTGTGGTTGTTAGAGATCAGTCATCTCAGGTCTAGGACATCTCTGCAGGAGTTCCTCATGGTAGTTATATCTAAGAATCCCTAGTGTGGAAACAGGCCATTCGGCCCACTGGGTCCACATCGATCCTCCTATCACTCAATGATCCATAGAAGTCAATTTGTCGTTCTTAATCCTGTAGTTAAATCCATCAACAGCTCTAGAATTTCATTATTTCAAACCTACAGAGATCTTGAGACCACTGTCTCAAACTCTACTCCATTAGCCACTACTGACGCCTCATGAAACTAAGATAAGCATCTATTACTGAACCTTCATTCTTAACTTTATATCCTCTACTCCAAATACACTTTTGGCTGGCTTCTCTTTATCCCTCTATAACTTCCATCTAAAACTCTCCTTTCTTTATCTTAGCATGCAGGGTGCAATCATCCATACTCGCCAACTATGGCACCCTTTAAAGAACATCCATGCTTTCAAATCCCTTCCATAGCTTGGGTCATCCTTTCAATCTCCTCACTCCACAGGTGTTGATGCTTCTGACATTTTCAATAATACCCAATTTTAATTGCACTACCTACCACACCTTAAGTTCCTAAATCTATTTCTTAACTTTTCTCCTTTAAGGTACTCAATATCTGACTCTGAGCAACCTATCCGCCATTTTCACCTTCTTACAAGATGCAGTCTTACATTTTGATTGATAACACCCATGTTAAGTAACTTGTTCAGTAAGTTGAAGGTGCTAAATAGGTGCAACTTTCTTAGAAAAGTTAATACTTATTTTTGCCACCATGCTTATTGCACTGCCGCTGGTCCATATGCTACCTTTTTCATATCAGTGAGCAATATCCATTACAGTTGATTTGCTTTTGCAACAAGTGCAACTTTAACAGCTACTTGTACAGTGAAGTTTGTGTCAAAGAGATTTCCACAGACTATTTTGCCTTGCACATTTAATGCCACCTGTTTTCTAGCCCATTCGTTCTTTCCTCCATTCCCTTGCCTCAAATCTGATCCATCTCAAACTTATACCGACGCTGTCGAAAGTTCACTGGAATGATACATTCAACTATGCTTCTCTCCAGATTCCATAACCTTGAAACATTTTCTGTTGAAGATCTACATTACATTGCTTTGGTTAGTTTGTGTAGGGTGGCACAATGGTTAATAATGCTCCTTCACAGCACCAGGGACCTGGGTTCGATTCCAGCCTTGGAATGACTGTGTGGAGTTTGCCATGTTTTGAGTGGTTTGCTGCTGGGTGCTCCAGCTTCACCCCACAATTCAAAGATAAGCAGGTTAGGTGGACTGGCTATGTTAAACTGCCCAGTAGCGTCCATCATTTATTTTGGGCAGCACATGTACCAGAATGAAGGGCCACTTTCAAACGTTTAATATTAATTTTTCATTGATTTGAAAACAAAATAACCTTAAGGGAGGAGACAGTATATGCCTCAAGTTGTTTGAATCTTAAGTTGCAAAAGACGACATTACCAGACAACAAAAAAATAATTAACATGAGCAATCATCGACTAGAAGTCTTAACTAGTAGGTCAACAGGAATCAGAAGTTCAGCTTTATTGCAACAGAAACAAATTTAACATTTTCTTTTCACGATCACCTGATGAAGAAGCAGCACTCTGAAAGCTAGTGCTTCCAAGTAAACCTGTTGGACTATAACCTGGTGTTGTGTGATTTTTAACTTTGTACACCCCTGTCCAACACCAGCATCTCCAAATCATGACTTTCTTTTCGAGAGGACTTTTGTTTATCCCCCGGGTACATGCGTGGAAAAACACTAACATCCAAAAAAAACAGAAGAATTGTGAATGCTGGAAAAACTCAGCAGGTCGAGTAGCATCTGCACAGAGAAAACAAGAGTTAACATTTTGGGTCCAGGGACCCTCCTTCAGAACCGATAACTAATCACATCCACATGGTGTATAGCACGTGGTGAAGTAGCTTTGAAACATTTTCTATTTCCGCAAAAAAAAAATCAGCTACTAACTGGTGTTTCTAAGAGGAGAAAATAAGCCATAAAGAAAGGGATTTTTTTTGAAGAAGAAGAGGGTTTGATCTGTGTTTGATTTACACGTGCAGAGGATTTGGACTTGTACCCCCTTTGCCATGCTTCTCCCTCCCCCCAAAATCAGAAAAAGAATGGAAGAGGGGAATTTTTACAATTTGTGCGAAATAAATGGGAGAACACTCGTGGGCACAATAAGTGAATGAATTAAAATCAGGTTAAACCCTCGGAGAGAGATGACGCATTGAACTCAGGCAGTGAAGAGAGAATAAAAATTCCTGTCTCCCGCCTGGACATTGACCTTCACCAAGCGCCATTATCCTCCTCCCTCTGTTCCCGGATCCCTTTCAAATTCTCTTTCCCAAGGCATTAACGGGGAAGGACAAAACCAAAACAAATAAATAAATACACAGCGTATTTAGATAAAGCTTTTTAAATAAATCTCGAGTGGCCTATCACCGATGCCACCAATCTCAATGGCCACCCGTGCACGCATTGAGGGGAAAACTCTGATGGTCTCCAAACTCAAGGTAAGGCTTCGGGGCCTAGTCTCCGGCCTCTTACCTGATCTCATTGCCGCCCTGGTTGTTCATGGCGGCAGGTGGAGAGGAAACGGGGCTGTCGGCGCAGCTAATGGCAAGGCGGTTTCTTGGTGTTGGTCGGCCGTTTTCTCCAATTTTCAGTGGATCTCTCTCGATGCTGGTCTTTTTCTTCCTTTCTTCTGGAGCTAACGGGTCCGGTCTCCGAGTGGTTCAGATCGATTGGCGCTCGTCCTCACAAGCTTTCTTTTTCCTCTCCTTTCTCCCACCACAACCATTTCCTTGGTCCTTGTCGTCCACCTCCAGCAGTTGCAGCACCACCGCCGCCAGTTGCTCCGGCGCCTGCGCTTCACCGAGACTGAGAAAGGACAGACACAGAGCGAGCGAGAGGGGCAGTGTAGTGTCCTAGGCTCCCCCCTGTCTTCAGCTGTTTCATCAATGACCTTACCTCCATTACTAATGGGCGGCACAGTGGCACACTGGTTAGCACTGCTGCCTCACAGCGCCAGAGACCCGGGTTCAATTCCCGCCTCAGGTGACTCTCTGTGTGGAGTTTGGACATTCTCCCCGTGTCTGCGATGGGTTTCCTCCGGGTGCTCCGGTTTCCTCCCACACTCCAAAGATGTGCAGGTCAGGTGAATTGGCCATGCTAAATTGCCCGTAGTGTTAGGTAAGGGGTAGATGTAGGGGTATGGGTGGGTTGCGCTTCGGCGGGTCAGTGTGGACTTGTTGGGCCGAAGGGCCTGTTTCCACACTGTAAGTAATCTAATCTACAAGGTCAGAAGTGAGGATGTTCATCGATGATTGTGCAATGTTCAATTGCATTTATGACACCTCCGTTACTGAAGCAGTCCATGTTGAAATGTGACATGATGTGGACAAATACCAAGATTGGGCTGACAAGTGGCAAGTAACATTTACACAGAGCAATAACCAGCTCCAGAAAGAGACAATGTAACCACCACCCCTTGACATTCAATCACTGAATCCCCCACAACATCAGTGAGGTTACCATTCTCAAGAAACTTGAATAAACCCACCACATAAATACAGTGGTTACTAGAATGGGTCACAGGCTAGGAATTCTTTGCTGAATAACTAACCTCCTGACTCCCAAAACCTGTCCATCATCTACAAAGTCCACATCAGGAGTGTGATGGAATACTCTCCACTTTCCTGAATGAGCAGCTCCAACAGCCCTCAAAAAGCTTATCACCATCTTGGCCAAAGCAGCCCGTTTGATTGGTACCACATCTACAAGCATCCATTCCCTCCATCACCAATATGCAGTAGCAGCACTCTGTCCTGTCTACAAGATGCACTGCAAAAAATCTCCAAAGATCCTTGAGCAGCACCTTCCAAACCCACAACCACTCTCATCTCGAAAGTCAAGGGCAGCAGATATATGGGAATACCACCACCACCTGATGTTCCCCTCCTGAGTTTCTCACCTACCTGACCTGGAAATATATCATAGTTCCTTCATTGTGGCTGGGTAAAAATCCTGGAATTCCTTCCCTGATGGCGTTGTTGGTCAAACTACAGCAGGTAGACTGCAGCAGTTCAAAAAGGTAGCCCTGCTCCACCTTCTCAAGGCCAATTAGGGACTGGGAATAAATTCTAGTCCAACCAGTGATGCCCTCGCACCATGCGTAAGTGAACAAAAATTTGTGATGCTGTTGTTCTGGGTTGTTGACAGAGTTGAAGGAAACTGAAGTGATATGATGCAGATCAATTTGACAGCTCATTCAACAATTTAAAACCTACAAGTCCAAATACACAAAGTGAATGTTGACAATTGCTTTCATTCTGATTTGACATTTTTGAGTTGAGAATGAATTTAATGGGGACACTTGCTGTCAACCAGAAAAACACTTTGAAGCCTTTGTTTCTCCAAAGAAACCTGATAAGAATTGCAACATTTGTTCATGATATTGAGGGGGGAAAGAATTGCTTCTAATTAAGTCTGCTTTAGAATAAAAAGGTACCTCAGTTGATTATCACATTTTTGAACAAACATTAGTGTCATAGAGACATCGAGATGTACAGCATGGGGAAACAGACCCTTTGGTCCAACTTGTCCATGCCGACTAGATAGCCTAACCTAATCTAGTCCAATTTGCCAGGCCTTGGCCCATATCCCTCTAAACCCTTCCTATCCATATACCCATCCAGATGCCTTTTAAGTGCTGCAATTGTACCAGCCTTGACTACTTCCTCATTAGCACAGAATGTGACAGAAATACTCAGTTTTATCCATTTCCATTTTGATTTTCAACATCTGCAATATTTTGTTTCAATTTATTCCAGGAATAATGCATCTGAATACACATTCCAAGCCAGAGGGGGATCTGCCTCTGGAGGTAGTATGGGCTGAAGTCAGAAATAGGAAAGGTGCAGTCACCTTGTTGGGTGTTTATTATAGGCCCCCCAATAGCAGCAGAGATGTGGAGAAACAGATTGGGAAACAGATTTTGGAAAGGTGCAGAAGCCACAGGGTCGTAGTCATGGGCGACTTCAACTTCCCAAATATTGATTGGAAGCTCTTTACATCAAGTAGATTGGATGGGGCGGTGTTTGTGCAGTGTGTCCAGGAAGCTTTTCTAACTCAGTATGTAGATTGTCCGACCAGAGGGGAGACCATATTGGGTTTGGTACTTGGTAACAAACCGGGACAAGTGGTGGGCTTGTTAGTGGGTGAACACTTTGGTGATGGTGACCACAATTCTGTGACTTTCACCTTGGTTATGGAGAGAGATAGGTGCGCACAACAAGGAAGATTTTACAATTGGGGGAAGGGAAATTATGATGCTGTAAGACAGGATTTGAGGAGCATACGTTGGGAGCATAGGCTGTCAGGGAAGGATGTGGTGGAAATGTGGAACTTTTTCAAGGAGCAGATACGACGTGTCCTTGATATGTATGTACCGATCAGGCAGGAAAGAAATGGTCGTGTGAGGGAGCCTTGGTTGACGAGGGAGGTTGAATGTCTAGTAAAGAGGAAGAAGGAGGCTTACATAAGGTTGAGGAAACAGGGTTCAGACAGAGCAGTGGAGGGATACAGGATAGCCAGAAGGGACCTGAAGAAAGGGATTAGGAGAGCTAAGAGAGGGCATGAAAAATCCTTGGCGGATAGGATCAAGGATTAATGACTTAGATGAGGGAGTCGAAGGGTGGGTCAGTAAATTTGCAGATGATACGAAGATAGGTGGAGTTGTGGACAGTGAGGAGGGCTGTTGTCGGCTGCAGAGGGACTTAGATATGATGCAGAGCTGGGCTGAGGAGTGGCAGATGGAGTTCAACCCTGCCAAGTGTGAGGTTGTCCATTTTGGAAGAACAAATAAGAATGCGGAATACAGGGTTAATGGTAGGGTTCTAAGTCAGGTGGAGGAACAGAGGGATCTTGGGGTCTATGTACATAGATCTTTGAAGGTTGCCACTCAGGTGGATAGAGTTTGTAAGAAGGCCTATGGAGTATTATCGTTCATTAGCAGAGGGATTGAATTCAAGAGTCATGAAGTGATGTTGCAGCTGTACAGGACTTTGGTTAGGCCACAGTTGGAGTACTGTGTGCAGTTCTGGTCGCCTCACTTTAGCAAAGATGTGGAAGCTTTGGAGAGGGTGCAGAGAAGATTTACCAGGATGTTGCCTGGAATGGAGAGTAGGTCGTACGAGGATAGGTTGAGAGTTCTCGGCCTTTTCTCGTTGGAACGGCGAAGGATGAGGGGTGACTTGATAGAGGTTTATAAGATGATCAGAGGAATAGATAGAGTAGACAGTCAGAAACTTTTTCCCCGGGTACAACAGAGTGTTACAAGGGGACATAAATTTAAGGTGAAGGGTGGAAGGTATAGGGGAGATGTCAGGGGTGGGTTCTTTACCCAGAGAGTGGTGGGGGCATGGAATGCGCTGCCCGTGGGAGTGGTAGAGTCAGAATCATTGGTGACCTTTAAGCGGCATTTGGATAGGTACATGGATGGGTGCTTAATCTAGGTTAGAAGTTCGGCACAACATCATGGGCCGAAGGGCCTGTTCTGTGCTGTATTGTTCTATGTTCTATATTCTATGTTCTAATTTGCATCACTACATGTATAAAATAAAGAATTGTTAAAATAGATGTCCATACATTCTGCTGTCCATGATTCTCAATTTGTTTGTATTATCAACCCAGTTCAATCAAGGTAATTTAAACAAAAGTTATATTAAGGATAAGCTCCATTTCTATGGTTCCTTCACTAAAGTGTCAAGGCCCCAGACCAGACTAAAGAGCAAGGTATGCATCTACCATTTGTGACTATTCCAAAAAGGTTCCCATTTCATTTTGGTCACAAAGTCACTCATTTAAAAACTTTTAAAATAATATTCTCAGGTTAATCACAGTGGTGGACTGTTATTCTTCTTAGTGATATATTGATTTTCAACAATACTAATGCGTTCCATCAGGTTACCAATGCTAAGTACATTGATTTAATATGTTTAACACAGTCAACAATTTTGTTCCATTATGATATCCGGTCATGAGGTATGTGATTTGCAGCTTGAACCTGGATAACTGAATGATCATGGTATTAGGTTCCTCTCCTCTCCTAAATGTGACTTGCAGCAAAATGCTACAGTCAGACTTCCCCCACTCAAAGGTAAAAACAATGACTGCAGATGCTGAAAACCAAATACTGGATTAGTGGTGCTGGAAGAGCACAGCAGTTCAGGCAGCATCCAATGAGCAGCGAAATCGACGTTTTGGGCAAAAGCCTGCACCACTAATCCAGTATTCCCCCACTCAAAGTCAAGCTGTCCAGAGTCATAGAATTATAGAGATGTACAGCATGGAAACAGACCCTTCGGTCCAACTCATCCATGCTAAACAGATATCCCAACCTAATCTAGTCCCACTTGCCAGCTCTTGGCCCATATCCTTCCAAACCCTTCCTATTCATATACCCGTCCAGATGCCTTTAAAATGCTGCAATTGTACCAGCCTCCATCACTTCCTGTGGTAGCTCATTCCATACACATACCACCCTCTGTGTGAAAAAGCTGCCCCTTAGGTCTCTTTTATATCTTTCCCCTCTCACCCTAAACCTATGCCCTCTAGTTCTGGACTTCCCCACCCCAGGGAAAAGACTTTGTCTACTTATCCTATCAATGCCCCTCACGATTTTATAAACCTCTATGAGGTCATCCCTCAGCTGCCGATGTTGCAGGGAAAATAGCCCCAGCCTGTTCAGCCTCTCCCTAAAGCTCAAATCCTCCAACCCTGGCAACATCCTTGTAAATTTTTTCTGGACATTTTCATGTTTCACAACATCTTCTGAGAGGAAGGAGACCAGAATTGCACGTAATATTCCAATAGTGGCCTCACCAATGTCCTGCACAGTCACAACATGACTTCTCAACTTTTGGATGATGATGGGATAGTGTAGGGGGGCGAGCTGAGAATAGTTCACAGGTTAGCGCAACATCGAGGGTCGAAGGACCTGTTCTGCGCTGTATTGTTCTATGTTCTATGTTCTAACTCATATACTCAATATTCTGACCAATAAAGGAAAGCATACCAAATGCCTTCTTCACTATCACGTCTACCTGCAACACTACTTTCAAAGAGCTGTAATCCTCTACTCCAAGGTCTCTTTGTTCAGCAACAAAGAGGACCTTACCATTAAGTGTATAAGTCCTGCTAAGATTTGCTTTCCCAAAATGCAACACCTCACATTTATCTAAATTAAACTCCGTCTGCCACTTCTCAGCCCATTGGCCCATCTGGTCCAGATCCTGTTGTAGTCTGAGGTAAACTTCTTCGCTGTCCACCACACCTTCAAGTTTGGTGTCATCTGCAAACTTACTAACTATACCTCTTATGTTCACATCCAAATCATTTATGTAAATGACTAAAAGTAGTGGACCCAGCACCAATCCTTGTGGCATTCCACTGGTCACAGGTGTCCAGTCTGAAAAACAACCCTCCACCACCACCCTCTGTCTTCTACCTTTGAGCCAATGTCTACTTTAATGGAAAGTTGCACTGAACAAAATGGTTCCAACTAAGCACTAAAAAATTAAACAGAAGAATGGAGAGGGTTCCATAGTGATTAATGCAATGCTGGGAGACATTTGTGGTGTTGCACAATTCGAAGAATGCTGGAATGGGTGGTGTGATGGTACCCCTAAGGCCTTTCCTCAGAAATGATGTCTCAGAAGGGTAAGCAAGGAGGACTAGATGACTGTTAACATTATCCCATCATTTGAAGAGATAGAAAGGAATAAATTAGCTCATTACAGGCCGGTCAGCCTAAGTTCAGTGGTGAACAAATTATTGGAAAAGTTCAGATAGATAATTTCAACAGACCTGGCTTCATCAAAGACAGTTGACCTGAGTACAGACTTGTTAAGAGAATGTAGTGTGATAAACTACATTGATTTTTTTTCTTAGGAGTTAACATGGAGAGATCAATGTCGATAGTACATTCAATGCAGTTGACATAGATTTCCGCAAAGTTTTTGTCAAAATGTCACCTGGCAGACTTGACAGTAATTTAGAAGCTTATGGGATCCAAGAGAATGTGGCAAATTGGAATCAAACTGGCACCTGGCAAAAAAACAGTTATGATTGAAAAGTTTTTATAAGTGAAAATCTGTTTCTAATGGACAAAAAAAATCACAAAACTTTTATTTTGAATCTTGAGAGTTTTGAGAACTTTTGAAACTTCTGAGAATGAAAGTTTTTTAAAAAAAGTTTTGTGGAGAATGAAACATTTTTTAAAAGTTTTGTGATTTACACATGAAAGAAGTGAAATTATCATGGTATTCGAACAGATGAAAGACTCAACAGACAATCAAGGTATTTTTCAATGTATAATTTCAGTTACATCACACTGTAACCTATTGCTATAAATTCTGTGTCTTACAATTGTGTCCTCCACAACCACCTGATGAAGGAGCAGTGCTCCGAAAGCTAGTGTGCTTCCTATTAAACCTGTTGGACTATAACCTGGTGTTGTGCGATTTTTAACTCAGATTTCAGTGATAGTTTAGGGGCCAGATATGTTCATCGGCAACTAACTAGCCCCCTCTGCTGCCCAGAAACCTTGCCAAATCTTGATCCATGTTGACAGCTGACCAACAGATTTGTGGTCTTTCACGGGCCTTGTCCATGGAGTGCCATTTATGCTCAGCTCGCCTGTGCTTTCAGCAAAGTATGACCACTAGATGTGATTCTGCTACAATAAATCATTTATTAACCAACCCAGACTGTGCTAAGAATTACATTGAAGCTAATAATTGATCAGGCTCACAGTGATGTATTTTTGCGTGCTAGAAATTACACAAAAAAAATGCACAGAACCCTGTATTATGTAGGGAAGGAATTTTTTGTGCACACATTGATGAACTTAGAGCAAAAAAGTGGGCGGCACGGTAGCACAGTGGTTAGCACTGCTGCCTCACAGCGCCGGAGACCTGGGTTCAATTCCTGCCTGAGGCGACTGACTGTGTGGAGTTTGCACGTTCTCCCCGTGTCTGCATGGGTTTCCTCCGGGTGCTCCGGTTTCCTCCCACAGTCCAAAGATGTGCAGGTCAGGTGAATTGGCCATGCTAAATTGCCCGTAGTGTTAGGTAAGGGGTAAATGTAGGGGTATGGGTGGGATGCGCATCGGCGGGTCGGTGTGGACTGGTTGGGCCGAAGGGCCTGTTTCCACACTGTAATGTAATCTAATCTTTCCCATGCCCCTCATGATTTTACACACCTCTATAAGGTCACCCCTCAGCCTCCAATGCTGAACAAGACCCAGCCTATTCAGCCTCTTCCCTATAACTCAAAGGGGTTATGAAGACAGCGAAGAGTTGCTGAATCCCCATGGCAACACCCTAACCAATGAGAATCTTCCTGCCTGGTCTGAGAATTAAGATTGACAGTTAACTGTTCTTGCCACATTTCCATGCCATTTATGTCTCAATGAAGCAACTCCCACTTCTCATGCTATGTAAAACCTTTTCTCCAAGCTGTTCCTTGCGGCCTCGCTCTGATGAGTGCCAGATGAAAAGATTCAACTTCTTGTCTGCTTTTGGCAATAGTTACAATGGAAATGAGATCGAAATTGCATAAAGTCGATCCAAACAAAAATAAACTTAGTTAAAATGAAAGCAAGCCTCTGTTCGTTCATGCATTTGGGTTGTTTGAAAATTTAAACATTATCTGGGACATTTGAGTTTCTAAAAAGATTATGCTAAGAAGTGATCCTGCAGCGAAGTCACCCTTGCAGGGAATACAAACCATGTCTTTTTAATTGCATCAGAACAGATCTTTGTATTCATGCCAGAAAATAACAGTGGCTAAAGATTAGGAAATACATTTAGATGGAGGAGACTTTGTGAAATTGTTTCCTTAAGGAGGAAATAGCTAATGTCAACAGCTGTGTTCATCCATTGTACACAAGGAAACCAGTTTGTGAAAATGAATAAATGTCTACATGGAAGCTTGATGCAGGATTTGATATGCCAGTTGTGTCTGCCATTGCGCCATTGCAAACTTAACTGAACTATGAATAACAACAACTGGCATTTGTATAGCACCCTTTAACATAACAAAATATCCTGAGGCACTTCACAGGGGCCATAATCAAAACAAAACCTGATACTTAGCTGCAAAAAGAAATAGCTGGACCAATGACTAAAACTTGATAAATAGGTAGGTTTAAGTAGTATTAAACAGATGCAAGTGTTGGATAGCAATAGAAAAGTTTAGTGAGGATATGTCAATGCTTGGCAGCTAATTGCAACACCACATTAATAGATTGATATTCAAGAAGAATGATATACATGTCTCAGAGTGCTGAGGAACTGGAGAATTAGGGTCACAGAGGAAGGGAAGTGCTAGGTCATAGAGGAATTTGAAAATGAGGATGAAAATTTTGAAAATAAAGCATGGAACCGAAGTTGCAGATATACTGCCTCAACCAGACGTTTGCCAGAAAGAGGAATGGAACCAATGTCAAGGGAGGAGAGTTTGTGAAGGTGACAAAAACAATGACTTGTTGTTTTTAAACCTGGAGAAGCTGTTTGTTTCAATTGCTTGTCATCTGCTCTACTTTATTATGCTCATTCTTACGCTACAATTATTATTACACTACAGTTCAGCCTTCAACAGTATTATCCCCTCGAGACTGATTACTAAACTTAGTGATCTCGGACTAAGCCCCACTCTCTGCAACTGGATCCTCAGATTCCTGTCTCACAGGCCACAATCAGTGAAGACTGGGGACAATATTTCATCCTCACTAACACTCAACACTGGTGCCCCCCACTGTACTCACAGTATACCCATGACTGCATCGCCAAATACCAGACTAATGTTATTTACAAGTTCGCTGATGACACCACCATAATTGGTCGAATCTCAGATGGCAACGAACAGACTATAGATGGGAGGTGGAAGACCTGGAAAAACGGTGCACTGAGAACAACCTAGCTCTCAATGCTGGGAAAACCAAGGAACTCATTATTGACCTTCGGCAGGATGTTACTCATGCCCCCCTACACATTAACAGCACAGAGGTGGAACAAGTGGAGAGTGTCAAGCTCCTGGGAGTGGTCATCCACAACAAGCTTTCTTGGACTCTTCATGTGATGCACTGGGGCCCAACAGCAAATCTTCTTCATCAGGCAGCTGTGGAAATTTGGCATGATAGTGAATACCCTTGCCAACATTTATAGGTGTGCCATCGCGAGCATTCTGTCTGGATTTATCACTACTTGGTATGGCAACGATTCAAGATCGGAGGCAGTTACAGAGAGTGGTGAACTCAGCCCGGACAATCACAAAGGCCAACCTCCCAACCAGAGAATTAATCTACCAGGCCCGCTGTCAAGGAAAGGCCACCAGCATTCTCAAAGATCCATCCACCCTGGCAATGTTTTCTACAACCTCTACCATCAGGGAAAAGGTACAGAAGCCTGAACAGATGCACCAGCCAGTTTTATAACAGTTTCTATTCTACTGTTGTTAGAATACTAAATGGACTCACAAACTCTTAACATTCGCCTGTACCTGTTTTTTTTTGTTTGTGCTGCTGTTTACCTATCATATACTTATCTATGCTACTTAAATATGGGATCTGCCTGTATTACTCGCAAGACAAAGTTTTTCACTCTGCCTTGGGACATGTGACAATAAATTCAATTCAATTCAATTCATTCTCCAAAACAGGCCAAAACTACAGTGGACATGTAGTATACAATAAAATGCTGTCTACTGTGTTCGCTGTACACAATGTGGTCTCCCCTACATGGAGGAGATAAAGCACAGATTGGGCAACCATTTTGACAAACACTTACGCTCTGTCACAAAAATGACCCTGAGCTTCCTGTTACCTGCCACTTCAACATACCACCATGTTCCCTGGCTAACATCTCGATCTCATTTTATCTCTCCACCCTTCAGGCACTCTGCCTGTATTCCTGATGAAGGTCTTTTGCCCAAAATTTCGATTTTCCTGCTCCTCGGATGCTGCCTGAACTGCTGTGCTTTTCCAGCACCACTCTACTCCAGAATCTCTATCTCAGGCTTGCTGCAGTGCTCCTGCGAAGGTCAGCGTAAGCTGGAAGAACAGCATCTTATTTTCGACTTGGGGACCCTGCAGCCTTCAGGACTCAATATCGAGTTCAACAATTTTAAGCTTGAGCACCTTCTCCCATGTCTTTACCCCAACCCCCACATGTTAGACCTTGTCTTAATGTGGGCTGCTACTGCAACCAACTCCATTGTCAGCCACTCTTGTTCCCTTTTGCAGCCATTGATTCTCCCAGGCTGACCTTTACCATTCCTTTGTCTGTCCAACTGTGTTTCCATCTCTCTGGGCTCCATCTCCAGCTATTGTTTCCTCCTTCATCCTCCCCCACCTCTTGGTAGCATAAGTGTTAATTCTGCTTTTGCTACACAGATGCTACCAGGCCTGCTATTTTTTTATTCAGTGAATTCAGTTTTTGGCATTCTTTCTCCATGTTGAAGGATCTACAATTATTACTTAACCTAAGTTGAAGAAATGATTACCCTGATGAATTTGTGCTAACATTTCGAATACTCCTTAAATCATTTTTTGTGTTTAATTGTTGATCCAAGGTAGGCATGAGTTAAAATCATTCTTTAAAGTTATTTCACTGTGTGATTTAACCATGCAAACTTTCTGCATATTGTCCAATTTTAAAATTGTTAGCATATGTCACACAGACGAGGAAGAGAAATTTATGAGCTGAGGTACAGAAGCCTTTCTCATTGAAAATTCAGATTATAAAATTTGGCAAGTCGAGCACATCCATCTATCTTTAATTCATGTCCCTAAGAAAGGAAACTTTACATGGAGAATTTCATCTTTCAAATTTCCCTATTTGAAGGCTATAATTGGTTTTACTTTGATTTTGTTTCAGTACTTCTTTCTCGAACAATTGTTCACATTAAAAATGTTCTCCTAACATCTTTTTTCCTGCTTTTGGCATCAAATGTGGCTCAGTAGCAGCAGTCTTCTCTCTGATCAGAATTTGATGCTTGAAGTATTTCTTTGTAACTTCAACAATCTTTTGAATGCAATAGATAAGGAGTGCTATATTACTGGAGCTGTCATCATTTGGATGAACTGTTAAACTGCGATCATACCTATGTTTTCCAGTGATTTAAAATACCAAGGCATTACCCAATGTTCTCAAAGTCCATCTCTTTCTTCTAACAAAAGGGATGATCATCTTATTGGGATTATATTACAGACCCCCTAATAGTCAGAGGGAAATTGAGAAACAGATTTTTAAGGAGATCTCAGTTATCTGTAAGAATATTAGAGTGGTTACGGTAGGGGATTTTAACTTTCCAGATATAGACTTGGGACTGCCATAGTGTTAAGGGTTTAGATGGAGAGGAATTTGTTAAGTGTGCACAAGAAAAATTTCTGATTCAATACGTGGATATACCTACTAGAGAAGGTGCAAAACTTGACCTACTCTTGGGAAATAAGGCAGGGCAAGTGACTGGAGGTGTCAGTGGGGGAGAACTTTGGGGTGAGCAAGCATAATTCTATTAGATTTAAAATAGTGATGGAAAAGGATAAACCAGATCTAAAAGTTGAAGTTTTAAACTGGAGGAAGGCTAATTTTGATGGTATTAGGCAAGAACTTTCAGAAGCTGATTGGGGGCAGATGTTCACAGGTAAAGCAATGGCTGGAAAATGGGAAGCCTTCAGAAATGAGATAACGAGAGTCCAGAGAAAGTATTCCGATTAGGGTGAAAGAAAAAGCTGGTATGTATAGGAAATGCAAGATGTCTAAAGAAACTGAGGGTTTGGTTAATAAAAAGAAGGAAGCATATGCCAGATATAGACAAGAGAGATCGAATGAATCCTTAGTCGAGTATAAATGCAGTAGGAGTATATTTAAGAGGGAAATCAGGAGGGCAAAACGGGGATATGAGATAGCTTTGGCAAATAGAATTAAGGAGAATCCAAAGGGGTTTTTACAAATACATTAGGGACAAAAGGGTAACTAGGGAGAGGAAAGGCCCCCTCAACGATCAGCAAAGTGGCCTTTGTGTGGAAGCACAGCAGATGGGGCAGATACTAAACGTGTATTTTACATCAGTGTTTACTGTGGAAAAGGACATGGCAGATATGGAATGTAGGGAAATAGATGGTGACATCTTGAAAAATATCCATAATACAGAGAAGAAAGTGCTAGATGTCTTGAAATGCATAAAAGTAAATAAATCCCCAGGACCTGATTAGGTGCACCCTAGAACTCTGTGGGAAGCTAGGGAAGTGATGGCTGAGCCCCTTGCTGAGATATTTGTATCTTCGATAGTCACAGGTGAGGTGCCAGAAGACTGGAGGATGGATAATGTGATGCCACTGTTTAAGAAAGGTGGTAAGGACAAGCCAGGGAACTATAGACCAGTGAGCCTGACGTTAGTGGTGGGCAAATTGTTGGAGGGAATCCTGAGGGACAGGAAGTACATGTATTTGGAAAGGCAAGGACAGATTCGGGATATTCAACACGCTTTGAGCATGGGAAAGCATGTCTCACAAACTTTGAAGAAGTAACAAAGGATTGATAAGGGCAGAGAAGTGGACGTGAATTATATGGACTTCATTAACACCTTCGACAGGGTTCCCCATGGGAGACTGGTTAGCAAGGTTATACGTCATGGAATACAGGGAGAACTAGCCATTTGGATACAGAACTGGCTCAAAGATAGAAGACAGAGGTTAGTGGTGGAAGGTTGTTTCTCAAACGGGAGGTCTGTGACCAGTGGAGTGCCACAAGGATCGGTGCTGGGTCCTCTACTTTTCTTTAATTACATAAATGATGTGGATGTGAGCATTAGAAGTATAGTTAGTAAATTTGCAGATGACACCAAAATTGGAGGTGTAGTAGACAGTGAAGAAGTTTACCTCAGATTACAACAGGATTTTGACTGGATGGGCCAATGGGCTGAGAAGTGGCAGATGGAGTTTATTTAGATAAATGCGAGGTGCTGCATTTTGGGAAAGCAAATCTTAGCAGGACTTATGCACTTAATGGTGAAGTCCTAGGGAGTGCTGCTGAACAAAGAGACAGTTCCAGAGCTCCTTGAAACTCGCAGGTAGATAGGATAGTGAAGAAGGCATTTGGTATGCTTTCCTTATGTTGGTCAGAGTGTTGGGTATAGGAGCTAAGAGGTCATGTTGCAGCTGTACAGTACATTGGTTAGGCCACTGTTGGAATATTGCATGCAATTCTGGTCTCCTTCCTATCGGAAGGATGTTGGGAAACTTGAAAAGGCTCAAAAAATATTTATAAGGATATTGCCAGGGTTGGAGGATTTGAGATAGAGGGAGAGGCTGAATAGGCTGGGGCTGTTTTCTCTGGAGTGTTGGAGGCTGAGGGGTGACCTTTTGAGGTTTATAAAATCATGAGGGGCATGGATAGGATAAATGGACAAAGTCTTTTCCCTGGGGTCAGGGAGTCCAGAACTAGAGGGCATAGGTTTAGGGTGAGAGGGGAAAGATATAAAAGGGACCTAATGGGCAGCATTTTCACACAGAGGTTGATACCTATATGGAATGGGTTGCCAGAGGAAGTGGTGGGGGCTAGTACAATTGCAACATTTAAAAAGCATTTGGATGGGTCTATGAATAGGAAGGGTTTGGACGGATGAAGTCTGGCAGGTGGGACTGGATTGGGTTGGGATATCTGGTCAGCATGGATGAATTGGACTGAAGGGTCTGTTTCCGTGCTGTACATCTCTATGACTCTACGACTCTAAACAATAGCATCAAACAGAACACCAATCTATTCAATTTTGCTGTATTTTGTTTGTCCATACAATAAATTTTAACAATAATTCATGGAATGTAAAGCAGTTTGGAGGCTGTAATAATTTGATACATAAATACTGAGTACTTGTGTTGTTCTCTACTTTAGTCATGACTTATTTTATTTTAGTTTGTTTTGAACCATTATTATCCAGTCTCCTCTTGCACTTTACAGTTCTGGTGAAAATGTTCTGTTCTCTGTTTGTAATGAAGTCAGCATTTTCTTGGCATTTCTGAATACATTTCTGCACCTACCCCGCCCTCAAACCTTTCCTGAAGTCGGCCACCACTACAGTGTCTCTCAAGTCACAGAGATGTACAGACAGAAACAGACCCTTCAGTCCAACTCATCAGTGCTGACCAGATATCCTAACCTAATCAATCCCATTTGCCAGCATATGGCCCATATCCCTTCCTATTCATCTACCCATCCAGATGCCTTTTAAATGTTGTAATTGTACCAGCCTCCACCACTTCCTTTGACAGCTCCTTCTCCGTACACACACCACCCCTGTTTGAAAAGGTGGCCCCTTAAATCCCTTTTAAATCTTTCCCCTCTGTTTATACAATATTTTAACTGTGTCTTAAACTACAAGTTAGCACTGCCATTTTAACTTGTTTACTTTGGCACTGGGCTTGCTAAAGTGGCAGCACTCCTGAGGCAAAAAGTCATGCATTCGCATTTTCTCACAATCTGAACAATCAGTGCATTACCTGCGTGGGTGCTATGTTGTTGGAGATGTCATCTATTGGATTAGTGACTAAACTCTGGTCCCATTATTATTAGATACAAAAATACCAAGGCAGAGTTCAACAATTCAAGTTGTATATTCATGTAGCTCTACCTTCTTGTGTAAATAATATTCAATTAACAATTTGTCAATATGACCTTTAATTTTCTTTTAATTGTGTGCATCACTGACTGGGCCACTATTTACTGCCCATGACTAGTTGTAATTGAAAAGATGGTAGTAGGCTGCAGTCTTGAACTGCTTATGTACTATAGGTAGACTACAATTTCATTGTGTATGGTGTTCCAGGATTTTGACCCATCAGTAATGAAGTAACAGTGATTTATTTCTAAGTCAGTATGGTATGTGGCTTGGAGGGGAACTTCCAGGTGGTGATGTTCACATGTATCTGCTGCCCTTGACCTTCTAGATGGGAGTCACTGTGGATTTGGAAGGTGCTCTCTGAAGATCTTTGGTGAGTTTCTACCATGCACCTTCTCGACAATACACACCACTGCTACTGAACATCGATGGTGGAGGTAGTGGATGTTTGCGGATGTATTGTCAATCAAGTGGGCTGATTTGTTCTGTGTGCTGTCAAGTTTCTTCAGTGCTGTTGGAGCTGCACTCATGAAGGCAAGTGAAGAGTATTCCATCACATTCCAAACCTGTGTCTTGCAGATGGTGGACAGGCTTTGGGGAGTCAGGAGATGAGTCATATGCTACAGAATTCCTAGCCTCTGACTTGCTGTTGTTCCTACTGTGTTTATGTGGTGAATCCAGTTCAGTTTCTGGTCAATGGTAACCCCCAGGATGCTGATGGTGGGAGATTCAGTGATAGTAATGCCATTAAATGTCAAGGAATGATCATTATATTCACCCTTGTTGGACATGGTCAGTTGTAAGGAGTGAATGTTAATTGCCACTTTCCTGCCCAAGCCTGGATATTGTCCACATCTTGTTGTATTTGAACACGGATTGCCTCAGTAACTGAGGAGTCATGAATGGTGCTAATCATTGTGCAACCATAAGCAAACATGCCTACTTGTGATCTTATGATGACGGAAAGGTCATTGCTGAAGCAGCTGAAGATGGTTGGACCTAGGACACCACCCTGAGGAACTCTTACAGAGATGACCCAGAGCCGAAATAACTGAACTTCAAAAATTGGTAGCATTTTCCTATGTACCAGGTATGACTACAAACAACAGAGAGATTCCACCCCACCCCCATTGATTCCCATGGATTCCAGTTTTGTTAGGGTTCCTCATGCCACACTCAGTTAAATGTGTCTTTGATGTCAAGTATAGTCACTCTCACCTTACCTCTGGAATTCAGCTCATATATCTTTTTTTGAACCAAAAATGTAATGAGGTCATGAGCCGAGTGACCTTGGCAGAAACTGAGGCATCAATGAACAAATGCTGAGCCAGGAATACTTGGTTCACGACACATCAATTTAGAAATAGTCAAAAGCAGACTAAGCCTGTAGTAATTGACGGGGTTGACTGTGTCCTGCTTTTTGTGTACAGGATATACCTGGACAATTTTCCATATTGCTGGGAATATATTACTGTTGTAGCTGCACTATAGCAGCTTGGCAATGGGTACGCTAAGTTCTGGATCACAAGTCTTCCGTATTTTTGCCAGAATGTTATCAGGGCCCATAGCCTTTGCAGTTTCTAGTACATTCACCAATTTCTTGATATCATATCAAGTGAATCAAATTTGTTAAAGATGGAGATGCTGGGGAGCTCTAGGGGAGGCCAAAATGGAACATCTAATCAGCACTTCTGTCTGAAGAGTGTTGTGAATGCTTCAGCCTTAGCACTTACACTAATGGACTGGACTTTCCCAGTGTTGAGGAGTTTGAGGATGCTCCTCCTCCACCGAGTTGTTTAATTGTCTACCACTATTCACAACTGGATATGACAGGACTTTCAAGCTTAAATCTGATCTGTTGATTATGAAATTACTTAGCTCTAACACTTGCCGCTTTTACTTTTTGGCACACAAGTTGTCAGTCTATGGAGATCACTAAACCATTTGTCATTGTCATAAAATCCAAATGATTCATTAATATTCAGTACAAAATGAAATCTTCTGTCCTAACCTAGTCTTTTCGACAAGGGACTCCAGACTGACCGCAATGTGCTTAGCTCTTAAATTACCTTTATAATGGCTAGCAGGATACTCAATTATGTCAAATTGTAATGAAAGGAATGAAACTGGAACAAGGGCAGTAACCTAGATGCTGGTAACGACAATAGCAAGCCCAGCCCTACAAAGTCATCTTTGCTAACTGCTGGAGATGGTGGTGTTTGTGGGGGGTGGGAGGATGGTCAATTCAGAATTGACAAAGCTGTCCTGCAGACAAGTCAAGCATCAGCCTGGCAGAGCCATACATACAAAATCATATAATTTATGTCTCAGACACCAGCATCATTATCCTGTGCATGTCCAGACTCAACAACGTACTGTATTATACAGCTGGGAGGAATTTGCCTTGGGAGTCCGTAACATTGACTGTGGACTCCCTGTGGAGATGAAATTCTATCTTCACACTGAGGATAACCTCCACTGTGTGCTGCAACACTATTACCTTACTAAATGTGATAGATGTTGAGCAGATCTAGCAGTTCAAAATTGACATTCAAAACACTGTGAACTATCAGCAGCAGCAGAATTGTACTCAACCACAATCTGTAAGATCATAGACCAGCGTATACCCCACTCTACCAATAATGTCAAGCAAAAGGAATAAGCCTGGCTCCGAGAAAGGTGCAGGAAGCTCTGTCAGGAGCATCAACAGGTATTCCTAAAAGTGACGTGTCTACCTGGTGAAGCTACAATGCAGGACTATATGCAGCACAAGCATTATATTGATAGACAAAGTTAACCAGCCCAACTACAAACAGATCAAATCTTAGCTCTGCAGTCCTGCTACATCTAATCATTACTGGCGATGGACAATTAAACATCTAACAATATTAAACTCCACAAATATCCTAATCGTCAATAATGGGAAAGCCTAGCAAAAGACAAGGCTGAAGCATTGGCATCCATTTTCAGTAAAAAAACGACAAATTAACCGTTCACCTTGGCCTTCTTCTTCAAGTCTGAAATGGATCAGCCATTCTTCAAGAGCAGGTCAGATGCTATGAAAAGCGCTGAGGTCCTGACCACTCTGTGTTCCAACCAGTCTTTGACATATCGATGCATCTGTTTTTCTGGCCTTCTGCACAACCCTAATTTTAAGTGCTCTTTTGTTGAAAGTTGTGCCTTAAGCAGTGAAGTCCTTTACTCTGAAATTTCCTCCTTAACCCTCTGTAGCTGATTTTCCTTCTTTTAGGCATACTTTAAGCACCCTGGGGTACCTCGAGATGCTATATTTTATTAAAGATGCTTTACAAGTATAAGCTGTTGCTGTTATTTCCTGTAGTTCAAAATTCTATCAATCTCAATGTTGAATGTGCTCAACAATTGAACATCTAAAGCCCTCTGAGGTAGAGAATCCCAAAGAATCACAACTAAGTGTGAAAAACAGAATTCACATCATCCCATTGTAAATGTCTTATGCCTTTTTAAGACTGGGATCTCTAATTCCAGATCCTGCAATCCAAGAAAACAACCTCTTAACACTTACACTGTCAAATTGTCTAAAAATATGAGAAGCATCATGGTCCTAGTTATATTCATTAAATTTTAGCAAATAAAAAGTGAAAACCTTTAACAGTTCATGAGAAAGGTGAATCGAAATGTAATTGAACAAAACAAGCCAAACACCAACAGTAATATTTTTCTTGGTCTATCATGATTAGTGCACCAATGGCAATTTCATGGTTTTACGTAATACGTTGAGTTCTGTATATCTGGATATGGCCCTTGGTGATTATTGATTCGATCATATTTCCTAATTTCCTACCTGTAAGTGATTCTAGGAAAAAGCTTGACTTTCGGGTTGCAGAGACATGCTGCTAATCTTAAAGGCCTACCCGTTATAAGGGTCTGCTTGTTATTCAAATATGTTCGAAATCAGTTGTGATAAAGAGTCATTGACCTGAAACATTGGCTACTGTTGCTGGGTTCCTCACTCACTTGCTGATCAGGTGGCAAGGCAACCAAATGGATTTGGAGAAAGTGAGAACTGCAGATGCTAGAGATCAGAGTCAAGAGTGTGGTGCTGGAAAAGTACAGCTGGTCAGGCAGCAACTGAGGAGCAGGAGAGTCAATTTTTCACACATAAGCCCTTCATCAGGAAATGGATTTGCACAGCGAGGGCTGCCATACATTCCTCCAGTTTATCAGTTTGGAGGCTGGTCTCTGAAGACCACTCTCCAGCTGCAGGAATCCTACCCAGGAAGAGCTGCAAACCTATTAGTAGCCTAGCAACCCTTACATTTGGCAGTGTAACCAGGAAGGTCGGAGCTGCTGCCGGGAAGAAACCCAACATCCCAAGGATTAATCTCTTAGGTAGGTGCATTTTGCTCAGGATGAGGAGCCACCTTCTGTGGTTGGAGAAGTGGAACTGGGGTGGGGTCAGTGGGACTGGGTGCTGTCAGTTGGACTGGTGGTGGTGTCAGTGGGATTAGTGTGGGGTCAGTGGGACTGAGATAGGGTCAGTGGGACTGGAATGGCACCAGGGGACAATGGGACTGGAGTGGTGCCAGTGGGAGTGGTGTGGGGTCAATGGGACTGAGATAGGGTCAGTGGGACTGGGGTGGGGTCAGTAGGACTGGGGTGGGGTCAGTGGGACTGGGATGGGGTCAATAAACAATAGACAATAGGTGCAGCAGTAGGCCATTCTGCCTTTCGAGCCTGCACCACCATTCATTATGATTATGGTTGATCATCCTCAATCAGTATCGTGTTCCTGCCTTATCTCCATAACCCTTGATTCCACTATCCTTGAGAGCTCTATCCAACTCTTTCTTAAACGAATCCAGAGACTGGGCCTCCACTGCCTTCTGGGGCAGAGCATTCCACACACCTACCACTCTCTGGGTGAAGAAGTTTCTCCTCATCTCTGTCCTAAATGGCCTACCTCTTATTTTTAAGCTGTGTCCTCTGGCTCGGGACTCACCCATCAGCGAAAACAGGTTTCCTGCCTTCATAGTGTCCAATCCTTTAATAATCTTATACATCTCAATCAAATCCCCTCTCAGTCTTCTAAACTCAATGGTATACAAGCCCAGTCGCTCCAATCTTTCAACGTAAGATTGACCTCATGAACCTACGCTGCACTCCCTCCATAGCCAGAATGTCTTTCCTCAAATTTGGAAACCAGAATTGCACACAATATTCCAGGTGCGGTCTCACCAGGGCCCTGTACAGCTGCAGACTGGTGGTAGTGTCAGTGGGAGTAGTGTGGGGTCAGTGGGATTGGAATGGCACCAGGGGGACTGGAGTGGTGCCAATGGGATTGGAGTGGTCCCATTGCTTCCATACTCAATCCCTCTTGTTATGAAGGCCAGCATGCTATTAGCTTTCTTCACTACCTGCTGTACCTGCATGCTTGCCTTCATTGACTGGTGTACAAGAACACCCAGATCTCTTTGTACTGCCCCTTTACCTAACTTGACTCCATTTAGGTAGTAATCTGCCTTCCTGTTCTTGCCACCAAAGTGGATAACCATACATTTATCCACATTAAACTGCATCTGCCATGCATCTGTCCACTCACCTAACCTGTCCAGGTCACCCTGTAATCTCCTAACATCCTCCTCACATTTCACCCTGCCACCCAGCTTTGTATCATCAGCAAATTTGATAATGTTATTGCTAATACCATCTTCTATATCATTAATATATATTGTAAAAAGCTTCAGTCCCAGCACTGATCCCTGCGGTACCCCACTGGTCACCGCCTGCCATTCCGAAAGGGAGCCGTTTAACACTACTCTTTGTTTCCTGTCAGCCAACCAATTTTCAATCCAAGTCAGTACTTTGCCCCCAATACTATGCGCCCTACTTTTGCTCATTAACCTCCTATGTGGGACTTTATCAAAGGCTTTCTGAATGTCCAGGTACACTACATCCACTGGATCTCCCTTGTCCATCTTCAGTTACATCCTCAGTGGGACTGGGGTGGGGTCAGTGGGACTGGAGTGGGGTCAGTGGGACTGGGGTGGGGTCAGTGAGAGTAGGGTGGGGTCAGTGGGACGCAGTGGGGTCAGTGGGACTGGAGTGGTGCCAGTGGGGCCGGAATGGGGTCAGTGGGACTGAGACAGGGACAGTGGGACTGGAATGGCGCCAGTGAGAGTGGTGTGGGGTCAATGGGACTGGAGTGGGGTCAGTGGGTCTTGAATTGGTCAGTAGGACTAGGATGTGGTGAGTAGGACTGGGGTATGGTCAGTGGGACTGTAGTGGGGTCAGTGGGACTGTAGTGGGGTCAGTGGGACTGTAGTGGGGTCAGTGGGACTAGGATGGGGTCAGTGGGACTGTGGTGGAGGCAGTGGGACTGGGTTGGGTCAGTGGGTCTGGAGTGGTGCCAGTGGGACTGGGGTGGTGTCAGTAGGACTGGTGGTGGTGGTGTCAGTGGGAGTGGTGTGGGGTCAGTGGAACTGAGACAAGGTCAGTGGACTGGAGTGGTGCCAGTGGGACTAGAGTAGGGTCAGTGGGACTGGGGTGGGGTCAGTGTGACTGTAGTGGGGGTCGTGGGATTGGTGCAGGGTCAGTGGGACTGGAGTGGCGCCAGTGGGACCAGGTTGGTGCCAGTGGGACTGGGTTGGGGTCAGTGGGACTCGAATTGGGTCAGTAGGACTGGGGTGTGGTCAGTACAACTGGGGTGTGGTCAGTAGGACTGGGGTATGGTCAGTGGGACTGGAGTGGGGTCAGTGGGTTGGAAGCACGAGGAATAAACAAGTATTCAACAACAGGATCTTGATTAGAAGGGCCAATGGGCCGAAGAGTGGCAAATGGAGTATAATTTAAATGAATGGCATGTGTTGCATTTTGGAAAGGCTCATCAGGGCAGGACTTATCAACTTAATGGTAAGGTCCTGAAGAGTGTTGCTGAACAAAGACTCCTTGAAGTGCAGGTTCATAGTTCCTTGAAAGTGGAGTCTCAGGTAGATATGATAGTGAAGAAGGCATTTGGTATGCTTGCCTTTATTAGATAGTGCATTGAGTTTATGATTTGGGAGGTCATGGTGTGCCTGTACAGGACATTGGTTAGGCCACTTTTGGAATACTGCATGCAATTCTGGTCTCCCTGCTATATGAAGGATGTTGTAAAACTTGAAAGGTTTCAGAAAAAATGTACAATGATGTTGCCAGTGTGGGAGGGTTTGAGCTATAGAGAGAAGCTGGATAGACTGGGGCTACTCTCTCTGGAGAGACTGAGGGGTGACCTTATAGAGGTTTGTAAAATCATGAGGGGCATGGATAGGGTAAATAGATAAGGTCTTCTCTCAGGGGTGGAGGAATCCAAAACTAGATGGCATAGGTTTAGGTGAGAGGAGAAAGATTTATTACATAGAACATTACAGTATAGTACAGGTGTTTTGGCCCTCAATGTTGTGCTGACCTTTTATCCTACTCTATGATCAGACTAATCTACATACCCTTCATTGTACTAACATCCATATGCCTATCCAAAAGTTGCTTGAATGTCCCTAATGTGTCTGACTGTACTGCTGGCAGTGCATTCCATGCACCCACCACTCTCTGAGTAAAAAAGTCCTCTTGCTGACATCTCTCCTGTACCTTTCTCCAGTCACTTTAAAATTATATCCCCTTGTGATAGCCATTTCTGCCATGGGGAAAAGTCTCTGACTATCCACTCTAGCTGTCCCTCTCAACATCTTGTACACCTCTATCAAGTCACCTCTCATCCTTCTTCACTCTAAGGAGAAAAGCCCTAGTTCCCTTAACCTTTCTTCAATATACATGCCCTCCTGTCCAGGCAGGGACCTAAGGGACAGCTTTTTCACGCAAGGGTGGTGCATATATGGAATGATCTGCCAGTGGAAGTCATGGAGGCTGGTAAATTGCTGCATTTAAAAGGAAGTGTTTAGAGGCTTATGGGCCACATGCTGGCAAATGGGACCAGATTCATTTAGGATATCTGGTAGGCATGGATGTGTTGGACCGAAGGGTCTATTTCCATGCTTTACATCTCTATGACTCTATGGTTCATAAAACCTAATTTAACTTGCCATGCTGCTTCCAGGACAGAAAATTCCCACCCATAAACTGGCTCTCTCACCAGATGCTGCCCAGCTTGCTGAGCACTTGTAACATATTCTGTTTTATTAACTCACATATTTTGTTGGTTAACCTATTCTGATTTCTTTAAACTGTCTCTCCCCATGCATCACGCCACCGATATATCTAGGAAACAGAATAGTCATGACACTGTTATGGACCAAGCCAAACCCCTTCAAAACATTCCAGCCCAGACCCTAACTTTGCTCATTGTTTTAAGCAGATGTAACGCAGCTATTCCCGGAGGGACACGCTGGTCAAACCACCTAGTTTTAATTAAAACAGAATTTGTTTACAAGATTACAAATTGGAATGCAAACAAAAGAGAACAGAATACAGAATAATTTAAACCTATCTAAAAACCCAACAGATTATCTCAATGTAATTATGCTGTTCCCAATGCTTGCAATAATCCCTGTAAACATCCTTTGGCACAAAAGGTAAAATAAAACACAGGGTCTTACAGCAGAGATGACAGAGAGAGGGAGGATCAGCTTGGACCTGCTTCTTTGGGTCTAGCAACTTCACAGTTGCCTGACTGCTTTCAATGAATAGCTAGACTGCTAAAAACCCAATCAAACCAGACAAATGTTGAGCTGGGAGAACTGCTCACTGCCCCTTCATTGTGCAATTTTCTTTTAAGCTTGAAAGCCTTTTTGCCTGAGGCAATATCTGTTAGTTATAGTTAAACTGGCCCTAAAACCCATTGGAACCTGTGTTCTTATGACCACCTGAAAAAAAGAACCCAAAACAACATAATCGTGTTAAAGGAGCAGCATCAATCCAACGCCAATTATGGCCATGCTTTTCTCTTTGCATTGAGTCATCCATTCATGCCCATAGAATTGATTTCTTCATTCTTTATCAATCATTTCCACAGTTAACTTTCTCCTCCCAGTTTTAGATCTAGTGGCTAACTGCCTCTCAACTAATCTCAGAGAATAATGCAATGTAAGTTTTAATTAGGGTTGGCTTCTTATGGTATGCAGAGTCATAGACTGAAAACAACAATATGAATCATTGCTGCACATCCTACTATTGAACTGTCAGTCTTTATTTCCAACAGTTACACATGGATGATAAAGACACCGTATCTTGTTGGCTTTCTAATTATGTAAGTGAGAAATGGGCAGCACAGTGTGAAAAATGTTTGCATCTGCAGCGAGCAATGATTTAACTGTGGCTGACTGGGGGAATAAAAAAAACATAAATTCTTACTTTGCATGTCATGCAGATCGACAGTCTCAGAAAGATTTTAGTCAGATTAATATGTAAGGGGCAAGTTAAACTATGATGTTAAGCTTCAATGTAAGAATTGCCAAAGTTTAGAAAGGCCAATTTTTGTCTATTAAAACTACTCCCCCTAACATATCAAGTTGATGTTTGTGACAGAAGACCATCTGAATAACTGGATTAACAGCATCAATGACTAAAACATTACACTATTTCCCAAAGATTAGCTGTTCTATCTTTCACATTTAGGTAGAAAATCAGGGATGTTCCAAGGAAATTCTTCCGTCAAATTTACTGTCACAGTATTTAATTATCTTGACTAATCCAATTACCTGCTGACAGTTTGTGGATAAGAAAGGTTTCGGGTGGGCTGTGGTGAGATGAGCCATAGAATGGAGTGAGATGTTTGTCTTGATGTCAAGCTCAGCTCACCACAATGTCCCCTATTTACTCAAGCAGCATGGTGAGATTCTATTGTAACAAAATAAAAATACGGGGTACAATTCTAAAGGAGGGAGACAAGAACAGAGGTGGGTGTATCTCTGTACAGATCATTAAAGGTGACAGGATGGGTGGAGAGAGCAGTTAAAGCATGTCTTTGGCTTTATTAATAAGGTCACGGAGATCAAGAGCAAACAGGTGATGATGTTGAACTTGTATAAAATCTCAGCTGGAGTATTTTGTACTGATGTGCGTTCCATATTATGAGTGATGTGAGTGCATTGAAGAGAGTGCAAACGTGATTTATAAGATTGGTTTCATAAATGAGAAGCTCATTTATAGGTTGAAGAAGTTAGTACTGTTCTCCTTGGAGACAAAAGGGATGAGAGGGGAATTTGTAAAGTTATGTGTGGCTGAATGGGGTAGATAGGCAGAAGCTGTTCCCAATCATAAAAGGAACAGGTACCTGAGGGCATGGAATCAAAGAGATTGCAAAAGAAGCAGGGTGATTTGAGAACAAACTTGTTCACACAGCACGCAGTTAGGGAATGAAATGCACAGTCTGGAAGTGAGGTGGAAGCAGCTTCAGTTAATATATTCATGAGAGCATTGAATGATTATTTAGATTGAAACAGTATGCAAGGTTATGGGGGGGAAAAGTGAGCAATTGGCACTAGGTAATGATGCTGGTTTGAAGAGTGGATGCAGGCACGATGGATTGAATGGCCTCTTTCTATACTGTAACAATGCTTTGATGCCCTCTGAGACAGCTCTCCCAATTTTGGCATAATTGGTAGTCATGAGGACTTTGCACGGTTGCCAGGGCTGTACTTGCTGTTATTGTTTGTTATGCCTTCGTCAATGTATTCCATCTAGTTTCATTGAATTTGATTTCCATCATTTGCTGTGATAGAATTTGAATTTGGGTTTTCAAAATATTACCTGGGTCTCCAAATTACTAGTTCACAATAATATCACAGTGCCATCGCTTCTTTCATTGGACTAGAGTTATAGAGTTTTACAGCTTGGAAAGAATGCTTTTGGTCCTTATGTCCTCACAGGGTTTCAAGCTTTAATCTACTTTAGTCCCACATTCAAGAGCTTACCTTGCAGCTTGAGGCTAAGGCATTTCAAGTATTCATCTAAATCCTTCTTAAAAATTGTAATGGTTCTTATCTCTACCACTCTTTCAGGCAGATTCTGGGTGAACACATAAGTCCCCTCTAACCTTTCTGGACTTTACCTTAAATCAATGGCCATGGTCATTGACCCTTGTATTAGAGTGAACATTTTCATTCTATCTACCTTATTTGTGTTCCTCAGAATTTTGTACATCCTAGCCAGCTTCCACCTGAGCTTTTTTTTCCTCTAAAGATAACAAACTCAGCCTATCTAATTTCTCTTCATAGCTCAAACACTACAGCCTCAACAACTGTGGATGAATTTCCTTTGAACCTTCTTATGTAATCACATCCAATGGCAGCCAAAAGCACTCTGCAGAAAGCACTCCGGCTAGGCCCTAACTGATATTATGTACTGCTCCATCATAACCTCCCTGCTGTATGTTCTGAAAAGGACTCAAAGGATTAACTCTCTGTTTTTCTCCTTCCACAGATCCTTCTGAAGCTGCTGAGTTTCTCCAGCATTTTCTGTTTTTTTTATAGACTTCCAGCATCCGCAGAACGTAATGTTTGCAATTCTGCAGTTGTCCATCATAACTTCTGAGTTTATCTTATTTGTGGAGTAGTTTTGAGGGGCTGAGTGGCCTAAGTTTGTCTATTTATTTGTTACTTGCTTGGCATGTTATTCTGACCCTTTACTGCTGACTGAGGGCGGAATCATGCCTTTTAATATGTTAAAGCATTCCAAGATTTTTAACACGGTATTATGTAACTTAATAATACATTCAGCTAAAAGAGGAGATATGAGAGAAAATGATCCAAAGCCTTGTGATTGATGTAGCTATGAGAAATATTTTCTATCCCTATGACAACTATATGGGATGGCATGGTGGCTAAGGAGTTAACCCTGCTGCCTCACAGCTTCAGGGATCCGTGTTCGATTCCAGCCTCGGGTGACTTTCTGTGTGGAGCTTGCGCATTCTCCCCGTGGTCTGCTTGGGTTCCCTTGGATGCTCCAGCTTCCTTCCACAGTCCAAAGATTAAGTTAGGTAGGTAGCTATGCTAAATTGTCCATAGTATCCAGGGAGGTGCAGGTTACGTGGATTAGCCATGGGAAGTACAGGGTTAAAGGGATAGGGAACGGGCGTGGATCTAGGTGGGATGCTCTTTGGAGGGTTGGTGTGGACTCAATCGGCTTAATGGCCTGCTTCCACATTGCAGGGATTCTATGATTCTATAAAGAAGCAAAATAACCAAGTTCAAGAATGAAGTTAGTCTAAGCGCAGCTACATTGCTGCGAGAGAAAACTTCTTAGGAGGAATCCCTGATCTTTCACCTTAACTTTGAAGATAGCTTGGTGGACCTCCAAGGCAAATCAAGCAAGACCTTATGAATGCTGGAAAAGCCAAGCTGTTGGAAAATACTGGGCATGGAAATACTCAACCAGTCAATTTTGCAGCAGCAGTGAAGTAGGAAAGAGATGTTCCATTTCTCGTTGACATTGTTCCATCAGCATTGTTGAAAGGATGCCAACCTGAAAGCTACAAATCACACAACACCAGGTTATGGTCCAACAGATTTAATTGGGAGCACTAGCTTTCAGAGCGCCACCCTTCATCAGGTGGTTGTGGAGTGCACAATAATAAGACACAGAATTTATAGCAAAAGTTTACAGTGTGATGTAACTGAAATTATACATTGAAAAATACCTTGATTGTTTAAGTCTCTCATCTGTTAGAATGACCATGATAGTTTCACTTCTTTCATATGTAAATCACAAAACCTTTTTTTAAAAGTTACATTCTCAGGTTAAATGTAACAATTGGTGTCAGTGCAGATAAGATGTTGAAGGTGTTAGCCCCCTGTGTTCCCTGTCTGTGCCATAATGTTTAGATTGATTCTAATCTAAAAAGTGAGTTAACAGAGTCTTATATGGATTCATGCAGTTTTTGAGGGAAGTACACTGTAATTCTGCAAGTACAAATTCAGCTCACACACATATATGTGTATGTGTGTGGGGGGGGGGGGTTGCTGAGCGCGCGTGTGTGTGTGTGTCTGTGTGTGTGTAAAGTGGTCTAAGTCTGTGAGAGGGTGCATGTGTGAGTGTGGGAGTGTGAGCGTCTGTGTGCGTGTCTGTGTATTGGAGTGCGTGTGTGTGCGCATGCACGTAGGAGTGTCTTGTGTGTGTATAGTGCAATGGTGGTCACCTGTAGTGTGACATGAACCTAAGGTTCTGGATAAAGCCCTCCCTATGGGTACTGAACGTAGCTATCAGCCTCTGCTTGGCCACGTTTTGCTGCTGCCTGTCCCAAAGTCCGCCTTGAAGGATGGTCACCCGAAGGTCTGAGGTCAAATGTCCTGGACTGCTGAAGTGTTCTCCAACTGGGAGGGAACACTCCTGTCTGTTGATTGTTGTGCGGTGCCCATTCATCCATTGCCATAGCCTTTGCTCGGTTTCCCCAATGTACCATGCTTCCGGGCATCCTTGCCTGCAGTGAATGAGATAGACAACGTTGGCTGAGTCGCATGAGTACCTGCCACGTACATGGTGGGAGTTGTCCCTACGTGTAATGGACACCTCCCACCATATACGTGGCACGGCACAACAATCAACAGACAGGAGTGTTCCCTCCCAGTTGGAGAACACTTCAGTGGTCCAGCACATTTGACCTCGGACTTCGGGTGACCATCCTCCAAGACAGATTTCTGGACATTGAAAAGTGGTCGAGCAGAGACTGATAGCTAAGTTCGGTACCCATAGGGAGAGCCTCAACCAAGACCTTGGGTTCATGTCACACTACAGGTGACCACCATTGCACTAAACACACACACAAAGACACTCCTACGCGTGCGCACATGCACACATGCACTCTTATACACAGACACGCACACACACTCCCACACTCACACATGCATTCTCTCACAGACTCAGACCATTTTACACTCACACACACATATACATTCTTTCTCACAGACACTCACAACCCCCCACTCCAGACACACACACTCCAACAGACACAGTCCCATGCTCACATATGCACCCTCTCACAGACTTAGACCACTTTAGACTCACACACACATATACATTCTTTCTCACGGACACTCACAACCCCTCACCCCAGGCGCGCGCACACACACACACACACACACACACACA
The DNA here is from genome assembly GCF_047496795.1 of Chiloscyllium punctatum. Lineage (NCBI taxonomy): Eukaryota > Metazoa > Chordata > Chondrichthyes > Orectolobiformes > Hemiscylliidae > Chiloscyllium > Chiloscyllium punctatum. The sequence continues at coordinate 124,192,872 of NC_092739.1, forward strand.
CACACACACACATATACGTTTGTGGAGTGAATTTGTACTTGCAGAGTTGCATTGTACTTTGCTCAAAAACTGCATGAATCCATGTAAGACTCTGTTAACGTACTTTTTAGATTAGAATCAATCTAAAGATTATGGCACAGACAGGGAACACAGGGGGCTAACACCTTCAACATCTTATCTGCACTGACACCAATTGTTACAGTTAACCTGAGAATGTAACTTTTTAAAAAGGTTTTGTGATTTACATATGAAAGAAATGAAACTATCATGGTCATTCTAACAGATGAGAGACTGAACAAACAATCAAGGTATTTTTCAATGTATAATTTCAGTTACATCACACTGTAACCTTTTGCAATAAATTCTGTGCCTTACAATTGTGTCCTCCACAACCACCTGATGAAGGAGCAGTGCTCCGAAAGCTAGTGCTTCCACTTAAACCTGTTGGACTATAACCTGGTGTTGTGTGATTTGTAACTTTGTATACCCCAGTCCAACACCAGCATATCATGCTGCAACTGTACAAAACACTAGTGCGGCCACACTTGGAATGTTGTGTATAGTTCTGGTTGCCATTTTTTGGGAAGAATGTGGAAGCATTGGAAAAGGTGCAGAGGAGATTTACCAGGATGTTGCCTGGTCTGAAGGGAAGGTCTTATGAGGAAAGGTTGAGAGACTTGGGTCTGTTCTCAGTGGAAAGAAGAAGGCTAAGAGGGGATTTGGTAAAGACATACAAGATGATCAGAGGATTAAAAAGGGTAGACAGTGAAAGTCTTTTTCCTAGGATGATGACATCAGCTTGTACGAGGGGGAATAACTACGAATTGGGGGGTGATAGATTTATGACAGATATCAGAGGCAGGTTCTTTACTCAGAGAGTGGTAAGGGTGTGGAATGCCCTGCCTGCCAATGTAGTTAACTCAGCCACATTAGGGAGATATAAACAATCCTTGGATAAGCACATGGATGATGATAGGATTGTGTAGGGGGACGAGCTGAGAATAGTTCACAGGTCGGCGCAACATCGAGGGCCAAAGGGCCTGTTCGGCGCTGTATTCTTCTATGTTCTATGTTCTATCTCCAAATCATAACCTGAAAGCTGAAATTGGTTTCTCTTTTAATAGCTGCTGCCAGCCTTGATAACTAGTTACGGTATTTGTAACCAACTCACAATGTGCCTTTGATGTCCAGAGTTTCATGCACAGAATCTAAGAGATCTCTCACAACATTCAACCCACAATTTCATATTATCCATCTCAAAAATTTTTTGTGTACTTTAACCATAATTAGTGCACTGTTTTACATTTAGTCTATTAGAAAGTAATTGTTATGTGTATTGTCTCGGATTGCTCTATAAAAGAGTTATATACCTTGCCTACATTTAGCTGACAGTTAAACTACATGAAATATCCATGAATTGTAAAGTAAGAGCTTACAGAATACAAGAAACTGATTTTTGAACGCTTACAAAAGTTTGGCATAGTTGACTATGTGTGATGTGTATGTTGCATATAATTGATTGCCTTCAATAATTCTGGTATGCAAGTATTTTCCTCCCCAATGCTGACCTGGATTTGTTACATAATTCAAACATTTACTGTTGTTGTGTTGTTATAGAGACAGAATACATGATGATAAAATGTCACATTGCCCTACTGGGTCATTTGTAGGAGAGAGCACTTGTTCGAGATGTTACCTGTCCAATTTTGAACTGGATAGCTTGTTTTTTTTTCCTGAGTGGCTGCCAAAAACATTGAACATTTAATTTGGAAACTGTTTAAAATTAAATGTCAGTATTACATTTCTGTGAATTCTGGTATAAATGACCATTTTTTGTTTTCTTCTTAAAGGTGTTTTATTACCAGCAAAGTAATGTCAGTACTTAAAACACAGTTATTGAACTCTGTCGTGTTCCCTACCTGGCCTACTAGTCAGTTCTATTCTTGGATAAGGTGCATGTGGCATACTGATTTTGTTTGCCCCCCCTTGTTTCCTGTGCATAATGGTAAAAGCAGTGACAATGTAAAGTTATGAGTCTACCTCAACAAAAATAAAAGCATACAGATACAGCAAATAAAAAGGAAGGCAAATGGAATGATGACTATTCAGGTGGCACAGTACCTCAGTGGTTAGCATTGCTGCCTCACAGCACCAGGGTCCCTATTTTGATTCCAACCTCAGGTGACTGTCTGTGTGGAGTTTGGACAGTCCCCCAATGTCTGTGTGGGTTTCCTCTGGTGCTCCAGTTTCCTCCCACACTCCAAAGATGTGCAGGTTAGGTGAATTGGCCATGCTAAATTGCCCATAGTGTTCAGGGATGTGTTGGATAGGTGTATTATTCAGGGGTAAATATAGGACAATAGGGTAGAGGAATGGGTCTGGGTGGATTACTCTTTGGTGGGTCAGTTTGGGCTGAAGGGCCTGTTTCCACACTGTAGGGATTTTACAGTTCTATTTTTTAAAAAAAGGAATGGAGTATAAAATAGTGAAGTCATGCTATAATTGTACACAGCATGTGAGACTGCCATCAGAACAATGTATATAGTTTTTGGTCTCTTTACCTAAGAAGAAAATATTTACTTTGGAAATAGTTTAGAGAGTGTTTCAAGGCTGAATCCTGGAATGAAGAAATTGTCTTCTGGGAAAATGTTGAACAGGTTTGAGCTGTAGTCATTAGAGTTTAGAAGCATGGAAGGTGAATATATTGTAATTAAGTTGATTCTGAGACTGCTTTTCAGAGTAGATATTGAGACCTGTTTTCCCTTGTGGGGAAATCTTGAAGTAGGGGCATAAGGTCAAAATAGACGATCTCCCATTAAGACAGCAACATATAAAGGAATTTATATAAAGGATTGTTGGTGTTTGGAACTTTCTTCTCCAGAACGTAGTGGTAGCTATGACATTGAATGTATTCCAAGCTGCACTAGACCAGTTTTGATCTACAAGGGAATGAAGAGCTATCGGGGAAGGCATGAAAGTGGAGTTAAGGCCACAATCAGATCATCCAAACTCTTATTGATTAACTGAACAGGTTCAAGATGCGAAATGACTTCTTCCTGCTTCTGTTTCTTATGATCACTATCAATGTGCAAAAGGTGACATCTCATGTTAGACAATGCACTTCAGGTGTGAGGTCCCGTTTCAAACCTGTTTATGTTTTAAGCTGAGGTCATGTTTTTATTGACAGAAAAGAATCTTGAATGCAATTATTCGTGTGTGTGTGTGTGTGAGAGAGACAGAGAGAGTGAGAATCATAGAGTCATAGAGATGTACAGCATGGAAACAGACCCTTCGGTCCAATCCATCTATGCCAACCTATCCCAACCCAATCTAGTCCCACCTGCGAGCAGCCGGCCCATATCCATCCAAACCCTTCCTATTCATATACCCATCCAAATGGCTCTTAAATGTTGCAATTGTACCAACCTCCACCACTTCCTCTGGCAGCTCATTCCATACACGTACCACCCTCTGCGTGAAAAAGTTGCCCCTTAGGTCTCTTTTATATCTTTCCCCTCTCACCCTAAACCTATGCCTCTAGTTCTGGACTCCCTGACCCCAGGGAAAAGACTTTGCCTATTTACCTTATCCATGCCCCTCATAATTTTGTAAACCTCTATGAGGTCACCCCTCAGCCTCCAATGCTCCAGGGAAAACAGCCCCAGCCTGTTCAGCCTCTCCCTATAGCTCAAATCCTCCAACTCTGACAACATCCTTGTAAATCTTTTCTGGCCACAGAAACGTCTGTCTGTACCTCTGACTACAGAATCCCCTAACACAATTGATCTCTTGGAAGCCGATGTACCCCTTATTGCATTAGAGCCAGTCTCAATACCAGAAACTTGGCTGTTCATGCTACATTCCCCTGAGAATCCATCATCCCCTACATTTTCCAGAACAGCATACCTGTTTGAAATGGGGATAGCCACAAATGGGGATAGCCACCTGCCCTAGGTGCTTACCTCTCTTACCCTTCCTGGAGTTAACCCACCTATGTGACTGTATCTGAGACTTTCCCCCCTTCCAATAACTGCCATCCATCACATACTGTTGCTGTTACAAATTCCTCATCGTTTCTAATTGTCTCTCCAACCGATCCATTTGATCTGATAAGATTCGCATCCAACACCATTTATGGCAGATATAATCCACAGTAATCCTAAACTCACTTTAAACTCCCACATCTGACAAGAAGTACATATCACTGTACTAAAGGCCACTTTTGCTCCTTCATATTCTACAGACCCAGAAAATAACACCGTCTTATTCCTCTACAAAACACTACCCAGGTTATATTAATAGTTATGGCTTATATTTTAAGTTTAATCAAGAGACATATCTCTAAAAACATATGATCAAGAAAGAAGCCACTCTCCTCACTACTGCAGCCTTTCTATTGGATATTTAAAACAATTATTAACTTATCTGATTCTGTGTTGTGAACTTCGCCCAAACAGGTTCCTCCAAGATTAGTTGTGAAACTCACTGTTTTTTAATTTTCCCAGACGCACTCCAATGTCCAGCGGCACATGAATTCAAAACAGCAAAGAGAGAGTATGTTTGTGTGTTTGTGCAAATGGAAATTCAGTGCACAGAGGGAAAGAGGTGCTTTGATTAAGGTTTAATTACATTTATTTATCACTCGTGGGCCATGGCTGTCTGTGGCTGGTCTAGCATGTGTTGACCTTGAGAAGGTAGTGTGTGCTGCCTTCTCAAACTGCTGCAGTATGTGTGCTGGAGGTAGACCCACAATGTCCTCAGGAAGGGAATTCCAGGATTTTGACCCAGCAACAATGAAGGAACGATGAAATATTTCCAAGTCAAGTGTTTGATTGCAAGCAGTTAAGTGGGGTGCTGACTGAGGAGTAAGAGTAGGTGTTCCTTCATGAGCTGTTAGTGTTTGTTTCTCAAAATTAAGAAATAAGTGTCTCAAAATCAGGAACCTTTTTAGAGGTGGGAGATAGTGATTGGTGGTGGAGAATGTATGACTTTCAGTTCTGCCAATGATATCCAGATGGTTCATTGTTACTGGTTTCTGTTCTAAATGAATTCCATGGGTCATAATCAGGGTGGTAATTTTCCACTTCAGGCAGCAATGGTACACCCTGATTCATTGGGAACCTTTTGAATTTTGCCAAAACTAATTACGGCTAAAGCTTCCACACAACTCATTGGCATATGCCTAAATTTAAAATCTCACATAAGATTGCACAATCAGTGTAAACAAATAATCCATCTGGGACTGAAACAGAGTCAAACGTTTCCTCAAGGTCTGGTCATCTAAAAAAAGACAAGAGTCTATGAAGCCTCAAAAAAGTGCTTCAGCTATTCATTGAATAATTAACTTAGCCATTTTTGAAATCTATTTAAAAGAACTCTATAGATAATTGTCTATCAGTGATAGTACAGTGGGGCTTGGTGAATATATTACTCTAGCTATTGATGCTTTTCCATGGAGTTACTTCCTTGTTAAAGAAATAAACTAAGAGTCACCCATGAGAACAATGAATTTAAATGCTGCTTATCTAAGTTGACTTTAATGGAACTGTGATAATTGCACACATTATTTATTGTTCCTATGTTTTAAGTAGTGGCACACTCTAATGATTACTGGAGGGTATACTTGCTTTATTATTCTTTAAGCTTAATGTGGGTGGCATTTTGGAAATGCGTTGCTTCTGATAACACAGTGAAGGGCTTATGCCCGAAACGTCGATTCTCCTGCTCCTTGGATGCTGCCTGACCTGCTGTGCTTTTCCAGCAACACATTTTTCAGCTCTGATCTCCAGCATCTGCAGTCATCACTTTCTCCCAGTCTGATAACACAGTGAATGAGTCCCTCAGCTACTCATTGCTTGTGTCACCGAACCAAGAGATAACGACCAAAAACCATCTTGTTAATTTCTGGCTAAATTGTACAACATGTGAAAATTGATTTGAGAAAAAAAAAGCCGAAGGGATATTTAATTAGATTTCAATTTAACTACATTTTTTGAGCAAAATTGATTTTCTCCTGTAAAATCCAAATGTTGAATAATAAATAAGACAAATTTAAGGAGACAGTTCATTCAATTTTAAAGAATAAATTCTTGAGCAAAAATCAATGTGAAGGTTTGTTGGGAGGGACTGATGTGAATACCTAGGAGTTGGAGGAGTGTGGTTTTCTCACTTTCTACTGTAATTTGTTGGAGAAATCAACAAAATTATGGATAAACTATACACTTTGAGATTTATTTTTATCATTGCTTCTTGCCCAAAGTTTAAAATCAATTTGAAGGGGTAGGAGAGTTTTTTTTGAAAACTCATTGTTCTATCTTTATTCATCTTTGGGTTTCCTCAGGACCTCTACCAGACTCTCTGGTATGTCTTGCCATGATACCACTGACATAGGAATCCTCCGATGAGAACTCCTCTTGAGCTAAGCCAGAAAGTCCGTGAGGTGACGGAAGGATTCAGCTGTCCAGAGGCTGCATTTTTTGATGCTGCAAATTGAGGGAGAATACTTCTGGCACATGTATAGATGCATCCAGTGACAGAGATGTGGTTAAGACTTGCCAGTTTTGTTTACCAATCCCATGAAGTTCTGAAATGCTTCTCAATGATGGGAACATGTTAACAAAACTTGTCTTCTGTGGGGGTTCAGCTGATATGCCTGTTGCATGAATGCTATGGCCATGAAATGTGCTTTGAGCATGCACATTTCTCACTTAATAGTAATTCTGCTTCCCATAAAGTTTTCAGTTTGATTCAAATGTGGATCAAATGTCATCCATGATGCCTTGTAATCTTTCCAAGATATTTCTCAGTGCCCCCTGAAATATTTCAATTGCAAATATGATGCTAAAAATGTTAACAGTTAAAGCAATACAATCCAAATGATGTCATGAATCTTGTTAAGAGTTTTGATTTTTAAACCAACGGTAACCTCCATTATTAACATTGAGTTTAATGAAAATGGTACTCTTTGCTGCTTTGTTGAATTTCATCTACCGATGTTATAGCATGGATATTGTGTTATTTATTTGTAATAGGTCCACGCGAGTTCTTAATGAGACATTTGGTGTTGGAATTAGTATCATGCTGGAACACCAATTTGCCAAATTGATGAAGCATTGCTTCAATTTTTGTTTCACTCTTTTCAAAATGGTTGTTGACTTTTCGAGGTGTGCTTGGCTTGGCTTCACCTCAAAGCATTATGGTAAGCTTTCATTCAGTCTTGCTGCTGGAAGTGTTCTCAAGCTGCTCTGTCTTGCTGTTCTCAACATCTGTTGTTGTGTGGAGAGTTTTGGAGAAGGTTGGATGCACCGCCTTGCTCAACAGAAATTGCTGGACACAAAGATCTTTTCAAAGTAATTGTTTATTCACATTCTGCTAACTATGTACACTTGGATTTAGCATGAAATCCAGATTGTTGATTGTCTTTTCAGAGTGTCTGGATCATCATATGATCCATGACATAACTACCAATTTACATCGTCACGTATGCTCTGCCATAATCTGGGGTGACACTTTCTTGTTTCTTGTTACAACATCTGTACCAAGTGTTGGTTGCTCAAGGAACTCTGGCTCAAGGTTGATGACCTGGTGTCTGAGCTTTGAACAATGTAACATATCGGGAGGGAGAGAGTTACCTGGATGCTATGTTTCAGGAGTCAGTCGCATCCCTTGGATTAACTATTTCCAATTCAGTCAGTGGTCAGGGGCAGGAGTGTTTTTTATGAATGAAGCAGGTCGAGGTACCAGGAGGTAGTGCTAAAGGAGCCTCAACCCTTGAGCTTATCTAACAGGAAACAAAAATTTCTGTACTGAAAGGAATGCTGCATTTTCTTAAGTACTTCCAGATCACATGTAAATCAAGTCTGATTGTACAGGATAATGCAAAATGTTTTGTTGCAATATTCACAGATGTCCTGGTGAATATTTATCCCTTGCCAAAGCTGGAGTATCTAGTCATTCATCTTAATTCACATTTTAAGAACCCTGTTAGCATCAAAATGGTTGTTACATCTCCTAAATAACAACAACAACTGCACTCAAAAAAAAATTCACTAGCGCTGAAATGCTCTGCAATTGTGGGAGGATATGATAAGCCATAAGTTTTAAAATAGTTATTCATTTAGTCTAACATGAAATGTTAAACTGTTTTGTTATATACACATTTACTACACAAATAAAATATGACAAATGTCTGATGGTTTATTTTGTTCAGGTTACCCTGAGGTAATGGGTTACTATTAAAGGCTGGCTCATTATTGTTTTGTGGAATCTGATGATTAGACAACATGGAAACAACAAGCTTGCAATTATTTTTAGTGAGTGATGGTCATAGAAATAAATTTTAAATTACACAGGGATGAGAATAGTGCTATTGACAACAAAATTCTAGCTCAATCTTTTAAAAAAAATGAGTAAGTGTTAAGAGAAAATTTGTAAAGAGCTAGTTCTGTATCTAATAGAATTCATTGTTTTGTTAGGTATTGTAAGTGAACAATAAAGACTGAGAAAAGAGGAAACCGTGTATTGTAGTAGGCACTGTTATTGCGAATGTCAAAGATAATTTGAAGAGTCTAACAAGGACTAAAGTGACAAAGCCAAGAGGTCCTCCAAACCTTGGGCTAAGGTTTCCATCATGGAAAGTACTTCCATAGGAGATGCCAGAGGCCATCACCATTCTGTACGTTTTCAACTGAAGTTTTTGATGACACTAATTAGCAAGTCATTTGGAATTGAAAGTAAAATGGGAAGCATTACGCATTAATCCAATTGTATTGCTGGATTTTTAGGGACTGGGTATCTTTACATTTGCCATTCATGAATCCCCATTTGCCAGCTGAAAAGAGAAAATAAAAATGGAGAAGAAATAAGAATGAAACCTTGCTTTAAAAACAAAATTTCTGTCCGTTTACACAGTTCCTCGTGGAGCACTGCAGCATAAATAAGAAAATCAAACAGTCACCAGAAACTCTCAAATCTAGAAAGAAAACTTTAAAAAATTGAATCAAAATAACATTGTCCAGGGTGACAATACACCCAACCCCTGCGATGCCCATCAGTCATTAATGGCCTATATCCAGCCAGCGGGCACTGCATGCTCCATCTTGATGGACACCCAAATGCAAATGTAACCATGGACGAGGGAGAGACAGTTGGGGAATACAGCCCCCTCCATGGCCCACCTACCTGAACCTATTGTGGTCACTTTTGTGGTCAAAGGAGCAGGTCCACAAGGAGGACTCCTAATCAGCTCTGCAACAAACACAGACTATTTAAGAGTGGGCCTATCGAAGGATAGCGTAAATGCAATGCCATGCAGTACTTGCATAGGAGATGTCAGAGATTATCACAATGTACACGATCAGTAAGCTTCACACAGTCAGGAAGGAGAGATCATATCTGGAGTGAGATACAGTCCGAGTTCACATATAGTTCATGGAATTTGTCAGACAATTTAGAAATTTGATACAGAGGGTAAGAGATGCTTATTGCTTTTTTTTAGCTCATAGTTTTTAAGGTTTTTTTTAACAGGATAAATTGAAGGCCACAATCAGAGGCCAAACACAAAAAAGTGACATCACAGGAAAACCATAAATTCATGGTTGGTGATAGTCAAATTAGTGACTGTGCGTCATAGGCTATTTTCAGATTGATGGTAAAGAGGAAATATTTTACAGGCTACAATCTAAAAGACCTATAAACACCAGTATGATTTTTTTTTAAATAAACAGATTATGATTGAAGTAATTAAAATAGAGATGCTGTGTCATGTGATGTGTTATTTCGGCATAGTGAGAGAGCTGGTGGACTCCATTGTGGTTCATAGTGACCACATCTGTACCAAGTGTTGGTTGTTCAAGGAACTCAAGGTTGATGACCTGGAGTCTGAGCTTTGAACAATGTAACATATCGGGAGGGAGAGAGTTACCTGGATGCTATGTTTCAGGAATCAGTCGCATCCCTTGGATTAACTATTTCCAATTCGGTCAGTGGTCAGGGGCAGAAGTGTTTTTTATGAATGAAGCAGGTCGAGGGTACCAGGAGGTAGTGCTAAAGGAGCCTCAACCCTTGAGCTTATCTAACAGGAAACAAGAATTTCAAACCTATGTAGATGAGAGTGGGGACTGCTGGAAAGATGAGCAAACTGACCACAGCACTGTGGTAGAGGGAGCTGTTCAAGAGAGGCAGAGAAAAGAGAAATGTGATTGTATTCGGGGATAGTATAGTTAAGGCAATAACTATATGGCCAGGATTCTCTATGGCCAGGATTAAGCATCCCTAAGACTGTGTTGCCTGGCTGGTGCTCAGGTGCATCAAATCTCTACACTGCAGGGATAGGCCTATTGAGTCTGTACTAACCCTCTGAAGAGCATCCCACCCAGACTCAATCCCTCACCCTATAGCCCCATGCTAAATCCACCTGACCTACAGGTGTCTAAACACTATGGGACAATTTAGCATGGCCAATTCCCCTGACATACATATTTTTGGACTGTGGGAGGAAACCTACTCAAACGCAGGAAGAATATGCAAACTCCATACAGTCGACAGAAGTGGGAATTGAACCCAGGTCCCTAGCTCTGTAAGGCAGCAGTGCAAGCCACTGAGCTACTCTTATGATATACTCCCTGTTCAGGATATCTCATTTGGTCTGCAGAGGAACTTGGAGTGCGAGGGGAAAGATCCAGTTGTCAGTATCAATAATATAGATAGAAAGAGGAAAGAAATTCTGTGGAGAAAATATGAGTAGATTAGATTCCCTACAGTGCGGAAACAGGCCCTTCGGCCCAAGAAGTCCACACCGACCTTCCAAAGAGTAAAGCACCCAGACTGTGGATGGAAACCTGAACACCCGGAGGAAACCCGCACAGCCACGGGGAGAATGTGCAAATTCTTCATTGATAGTTGCACAAGGCTGGAATTGAACCTGGATCTGTGAGGCAGCAGTGCTAACCACTGAGCCATCACCATGTAGATAGTGGGTAAGATAAAAAGCAGTAACGAAAAGGGAATAATTTCTAGATTACTGCCATGAGCAAATTGGCACAGGATCAACAATATTAACGAGGTAAAAGCATGGCTCAAAGATTAGTGTGGCAGAAACTGGTTTGAAATCATGGGGCATTGGCACCAGTACTGGGGAAGGAGGGAGCTGTTCCAATGGGCTGGGCTCCACCTGTATCATGCTGGGGCCAGAGTCTTTGCGAATCACATAACTAGGGCTATGGATAGAGCTTCAAACTAAGTAGTTGGGGGAAAGAGGGTCAGTAGCATGGAAAATTATGTGGGGAGGGGTCAGCACAGGTTATTAAAGTTTCCAGAACAAGTAATAGAATAAACAGTTTGGAAATGGTCTGGAAGCTAACTTCATGCACAGCAGATAAGGGAACAACAATGACAAGGAGAGCAGTCAATAGAGGACTGAAGGTGTTGGACTTAAATGCAGACAGTATCCAAAACAAAGTAATTGAGCTTGTAATACAGATTGAAATTGGCGGACATCTTGTTGTAGGTATTGCAGAGACATGGCTGCAAGGGATCAGGGCTGGGAATTAAACATCTAAAGATATCCTGTTGAAAGGATGGGCAGATAGGCGGAGGGAACAGAATTGCCTTGTTAGTAAGAAATGAAGTGAAATCGATAGGAAGAAGTGATATAGAGTACAAAAGTGTAGAATCTGTGTGTGTAGAGTCGAGGAAGCACAAAGGAAAAAAGTCAGTGATGGGGAGTGATAGGTGTCATGTATAGGCCCTGGAGCAACAGTCGGGATGTGGGGAAGAAAATAAGTCAGACGATAGAAGGGCACTATTACAGTAATCATAGAGGACCTCAATATGCTTGTGGACTGGGAAAATCAGGATCTTAGTAGATCTCCAGAAAATGAATTTGTGGAACATCTATGAGATGATTTTTTTTTGGAACAGCTTGTGGTAGAGCCCACTCAGGAACAGGCAATTCTGTATTTGGTGATGTGTAATGAGGCAGCCTTGATTAGGGAGCTTAAGATGAAGGAACCCCTGGGCAGCAGTGACTGTATTATGATAAAATTCATTCTGCACTTTAAAAGGAAGGCACAGCAGAAATTCATCAGAATCCCTATAGTGTGGAAACAGACCATTTGGCCCAACAAATCCACACCCACTCTCCAAAGAACATCCCACCCATCCCCATCCCCATCCCCTTACCCTGTCCCTGTAACCTTGCATTTCCCATGGCTAACGTACCTAACCTACACATCCCTAAGCACTGTGGACAATTTAACATGGCCCATCCACTTAATTTGCACATCTTTGAGGGAGGAAACAGAGCATCCAGCAGAAACCCACACAGACATGGGAGAATGTGCAAACTCCACACAGACAGTCGGCAGAGGGTGGAATCAAACCCAGGTCACTGATGCTGGGAGATGGCAGAGCTAACCACTGAGGTTCTGTGCCATCCAAGGTAGAAGAAACATATTAAGAGTAGGACAAGACAACCATAGTTGACAAGGGAAATCAGGGATAGCATACAAGCAATAGGAAATTCATACAATGTGGTGAAGACTAGTGGGAAGCCAGGGAATTGGGAAATATTTAAAATAGAGTAGAGAATAACTGACAACGCAATAGTTGGATGTGGAGGCTGGGGGCGTGGGGAATGAAATATGAAAGTACACTAGCTAACAATTTAAAGAAGATTGCAAGAATTTTTATCATTAACATTTGAAAGATATGATAAAGGCAAAAGTGGATATTGGAAAATGAGGCTGGAGAAATAGTAACAGAACAAAGAACAAAGAAAATTTACAGCCCAGGAACAGGCCCTTTGGCCCTCCAAGCCTGAGCTGATCCAAATGTACTGTCTAAACCTGTCGGTCAACTCCTAAGCATCTGTATCCCTCTACTCCCCACCTCCTCATGCATCTGTCCAGACGCATCTTAAATGAATCCACTGTGCCTGCCTCTACCACCTCTGCTGGCAACAAGTTCCAGACACCCACCCCTCTCTGTGTGAAGTACTTGCCGCGTGTATCCCCTTTAAACTTTCCACCTCTCACATTGAAAGCATGACCTCTCGTTATTGAATCCTTCACCCCGGGAAAAAGCTTGTCTCTATCCACCCTGTCTATACCCTTCATGATTTTGTAAACCTCAATCAGGTCCCCCCCCCTCAATCTCCTTTTTTTTCTAGTGAAAACAAATCTAACCTACTCAACCTCTCTTCATAGCTAGCACCTTCCATACCAGGCAACATCCTTGTAAACCTTCTTTGCATCCTCTCCAAAGCATCTACATCCTTTTGGTAATGTGGCAAACAGAACTGTACACAGTATTCTAAACGTGGCCGAACCAATGTCTTGTACAATTTTAACATGACCTGTCAGCTCTTATACTCAATACCCCATCCAATGAAGGCAAGCAGACTATATGCCTTCTTGACCACTCTATCCACCTGTGCAGCAAACTTCAGTGTACAATGGACCTGCACTCCCAGATCTCTCTGCTCATCTACTTTTCCCAAGGCTCTTCCATTCATTGTATAATTCGCTCTAGAATTAGTCTTGCCTAAATGCATCATCTCATATTTGCCTGGATTGAAAGCCATCTGCCACTTTTCCCCCCAACTCTCCACTTTATCTATATCCTGTATTCTTTGACAGTCCCTTATGCTTTCTGCTACTGCACCAATCTTCGTGTCATCTGCAAACTTGCTGATCATACCAACAGTGCCCTCTTCCAGATCATTTATGTATATTACAAACATCAGTGGCCCCAACACTGACCCCTGTGGAACACCACTGGTCACCTTTCACCATTTTGAGAAACTCCCTTCAATTACTACTCTCTGTCTCCTGTTGCTCAACCAGTTCTTTATCCACCTAGCTAGAACACCCTGCACACCATGTGACTTCACTTTCTCCATTAATCTACCATGGGGAACCTTATCAAATGCCTTACTAAAGTCCATGTATATGACATCAACAGCCCTTCCTTCATCTATCAACTTGGTCACTTCCTCCAAGAACTCTATTAAGTTGGTAAGGCATGATCTCCCACACACAAAAACATGTTGCTTATCATTGATAAGCCCATTCTTTTATAAATATAAATAGATCCTATCTTTTAGTACCCTCTCCAGGAACTTTCCCACCACCGACATCAGGCTCACTGGTCTATAGTTACCTGGAATATCTCTCCTACCCTTCTTGTACAGGTGGACGACATGAGCAACCTTCCAGTCCTCCGGCACCTCACCTGTATTTAAGGATGCCATAAAGATATCTGTCAAGGCCCCAGCTATTTCCTCTCTTGCCTCCGTCAGCAACCTGGGATAGATCCCATCCAGTCCTGGGGATTTGTCCACCTTAATAAAGTCTAGCCTCCCCGACACATCTTTCCGATTTATGTCAATGTGATCCAGCCTAATCAAACTTCTATCTCTAATCTCAACATTCATCATGTTCCTGTCCTCAGTGAACACTGATGCAAAGTTATCATTCAGAATCTCACCCATTCTCTCTGGTTCAACACACAGTCTTCCTTCATTATCTTTTAGTGGACCAACCCTTTCACTAGTTACCCGCTTGTTATATAAGAATAAAATGTTTTGGGATTCTGCTTAATTCTGCTCGCTAACGCTATTTCATGACCCCTCTTGGCCTACTTGATTCCTCATTTAAGACTTGTCCTACTCTTCCGATATTCTTCCAGGGCCCGTTCTGTTCGTAGCTGCCGAGGCCTTATGTATGCTTCCCTTTTCCTCTTGGCTAGTCGTACAATTTCTCCTGTCATCCACGGTTCACGAATCTTGCTCGCCCTGTCCTTTGCCTTCAACGGGACATGCCTATCCTGCACTATCTTTAACCTATATTTGAAAGCCTCCCACATCTCAAATGTGGACTTCCCTTCAAATAGCTGTGTCCAATCTACATTTCTGAGCTCCTGCCTAATTTTGATACAATTGTCCTTGGTCCAGTTTAGGACTCTTCCCTTAGGATCACTCTCTTCTTTATCTACGAGTATTCTAAAACTTACAGAATTGTGGTCACTGTTCCCAAATAAATCCCCCACCGCAACTTCTACCACCTGGCCTGGCTCATTCCCCAGTTCCAGGTCCTATATGGCCCCTTCCCTTGTCGGACTATTGACATACTGCTCTAGAAACCTCTACTGGATGCTTCTTACAAATTCTACACCATCCAGACCTCTGACGTTAAGTGTTTCCCAGTAAATGTTGGGAAAATTAAAATCTCTCATCACCACTACCCTATTGCCTCTACATCTTTCCAGAATCTGTTCACCTATTTGTTCTTCTACCTCATGCTCACTGTTGGGAGGCCTGTAATAGAGCCCCAACAATGTAACTGCACCCTATTTCTCAGCTCCACCCATAATGCCTCACTACCCAAGCCCTCCATAGTGTCCTCCTTTAGCACAGCCGTGATATCATCCCTGACCAGCAATGTAATTTCCACCCAGTCCCCCCCTCCCCACACACCTTTTACTTCCCTCCCTGTCCTGTCTGAAGCATCTATATCCTGGAACATGTAGTTGCCAATCATCATGCCCTTCCTTCAACCAATGATGCAATGATGTCATACTCCCAGGCACCAATCCAAGCCCTAAGTTCATCTGCCTTACACACTGTACTCCTTGCATTAAAGTAGATGCATTTCAGGCCACCAGTTCTTTTGCACTCATCTGCTCTCTGCCTACTCTTCCCCTTATTAATACTATCTTCATAATTCTTACAATCTCCAGTCTCCACCTCACTGCCAACTTGTTTTCTCTCCTGGTTCCTAGTCCCCTGCCACATTAGTTTAAAACCTCCCCAACAGCAGTAGCAAAACCTCCCCCAAGGACATTGGTTCCGGTCTGGTTCAGATGTAGATCATCCATTTTGTAATGGTCCCACCTTCCCCAGAACCAGTCCCAATATCCAACAAATCTGAACCCCTCCCTCCTATACAATCCCTCAAGCCATGTGTTCATCCTGCCTATTTTTTCATTTCTACACTGGCTAGCACGTAGCACTGGTAGTAATCCCAAGATCACTACCTTTGAGGTCCTCCTCTTTAACATCTCTCCTAGATCCCTGAATTCCTCTTTCAGGACCTCATCTCGTTTTCTACATATATTGTTGGTGCCTATATACACCATGACAATTGGCTGTTCACCCTCCCCTTTCAGAATGTTCTGCAGCCGATCGACGACATCCCTGACCCGAGCACCTGGGAGGCAACATACCATCCGGGAGTCCCATTTTCTGCCAAAGAACTGCCTATCTACTCCCCTTCTAATAGAACTATGACTATAGCCCTACGAGTCTATTTCTCACCCTTCTGAACAGCAGTGCCCACCACGGTGCCCTGATCTTGACAATTGCTGCCCTCTCCTGGTGAGCCATCTCCCCCAACAGTATCCAAAACGGTATACCTGTTTTGGAGGGAGATGACCACAGGGGACACCTGCACTGCCTTCCTACTCTTTTTCTGTCTTTTGGTCACCCATTCACTGTCTCCCTCAGCAATTCATTAAACATGCTATCCATGACCTCCTCAGCATCACGGATGCTCCACAGTGAGTCCATCCACAGCTCCAAAGCCATCATGTGGTCAAACAAGAGCTGCAGCTGGACACATGTCTTGCAAGTGTAAGAGTCAGGAATGTCAGCCACGTTCCTCAGCTCCCAAATCAAGCAAGAGTCACATGCCACCAGTCTGAGGTCACCTGCCACTCTAAGCTTAGCTTTATATGAACTAACTAAAACCAAACAATGCACTCAAATATATGAAAAAGAAATATAAGAAAGAAATAAAAGCCTTCCCTTCCAGAGTCTTTTTCTTCTGGTTAGAGGGGGTGGGTGGGAGGGAGATACTACACGTTTAGTATCTCAGGTTTAGCTACTGCCCAAATATAAATTAAGCTCTTACCTTCACTCCACGTTCTCTCCTCACCGCTCTGTCAAAATGGAGGCCCGACTCCCGAGGTAAGTCCCTTTCTCAGTGGGAAAACTTACCCTTCCCGGAAGCCCTCGCTTCACCTCACCTTCTCTCCTCGCCACTCTGTCAAAAGGGAGCAAAGAAATGGCAGAGGAGCTGAATAGGTACTATGCATCAGTTTTCAGAGTGGAAGACACCAACAACATACCCGAACTTCAAGAGAGTCAGTTGGTAGCAGTGAGTGTAGTGGCCATCACTGAGGAGAAGATGTTGGGAAGCTGAAAAGTCTGAAGGTAGTTAAATTACCAGGAGCAGATAGACTACACACCAGAGTTCTGAAGGAGATAGCTGAGGAGATTGGAGAGTCATTAATGGTGATCTTTCACAATCACTAGGACTGGGGAGGATTCCAGAATACTGGAAAATTGCTGATGTAATACCCCCCCATTTAAGACGGGAGGCAGAAGACAGGGAAGTATAGGCCGGTTAACCTGACCTCAGTTGTTGGTAAGATTTCTGAGTCCATTATTGAGGAATAGATTGTGGAGTATTTGGATGTGCATGGTAAAATTGGGCTGAGACAGAACAGTTTCTTCAAGGCCAGGTCATGCCTGACAAATCTGTTAGAATTCTTCAAGGAGGTAACAAGCGTGTTGGACAAAGTCGAGCCAGTAGACATGATCAACTTGGATTTCCAGAAGGCCTTTGACAAGGTCCCACACAGGAGGCTGCTAAATAAGATAAGAGCACATAGTGTTAGGGACAAGGTACAGGCATGGATAGAGGATTGGCTGACTGGCAGAAGGCAAACATTGGGTATAAAGGGGTCTTTTTAGAATGGCAGCTGGTGGCTAGTGTTGTTCCACAATGGTCTCTGTTGGGATCACAAATATTGACATACGTTAATGATCTGGATGAAGGAACTAAGGGATTTGTTGCAAAGTTTGCAGATGACACAAAGAGAGGTGGAGCGTCAGGTAATGTTGAGGGTGTATGAAGACTAGATGAGTGGGCAAAGAAATGGCGGATGGAATACAATATGGAAAAGTATAACTTTGGAAAGAATGCAGGTATAGACTATTTTCTAAATGGGAAAATCTGAAAAGCACAAAGGGATTTAGGAGTGCTGGTTCAGGATTCTCTTAACATATAGATTCTATTGGCAGTTAGGAAAGCAAATCATTGTTTGACATTCATTTCAACAAAGGCTAGAATACAAGAGCAGAGATATACTGCTGAGGCTATATAGGGGTCTGGTTAGAATGTATTTGGAAGACTGTGTGTAGTTGTTATCTTGGATAAATAGACAAGGTCTTTTCCCTGGGGTGGGGGAGTCCAGAAATAGAGGGCATAGGTTTTAGGGTGAGAGGGGACAGATTTAAAAGGGACCTAAGGAGCACTTTTTTACACAAAGGGTGTTGCGTGTATGGAATGATCTGCCAGAGAAAGTGGTGGAGGCAGACACAATTACAACATTTAAAAGGTACATGGATAGGAAGGGGTTAGAGGGGTATGAGCCAAATGCTGGAAAATGGGACTAGATTAGTTTCAGATATCTGGTTGACATGGATGAGTTGGACTGAAGGGTCTATTTCTGTGCTGTACATCTCTATGACTCTAATGACTCTAATAAAGGATATGTTGGCATAGGAGAGGGCCCAGAGGAGGTTTACAAGAATGATCCAGGAGGTGAAAGGTTGTCACACGAGGAGCAGTTGAGGACTCTGCATCTGTATTTGATGGAGAAGATGTTTGCATGAAAAAGAGGATGAGGACCTGAGGGCACAAGCCTCAGAGTGAAGGGGCAGCCCTTTATAATGGGATGAGAAGGCATTTCTTCAGCTATGGTCTTATGGCCTTCCACACACATAAGGTGCCCATAAGTAGGAGTTTGCAGCTGAATTGCAACCAAAAGATTAAAAGCAGGCTAATGCGAATGGATTATCTGTTCACTCCACTTATTCTGACAACTGAAAATCATGTCCTACTAAAAGGGCAGCTCATAGACCAGAACTAATAGAATTATTGATCATTTGATTCTCTCTCTTTAATATACATCATTGCTGCAAACCGGCACAGAGATGTGCATTGTATCATTTCAATGATGAACTGATTATTACAGGAATCAGACACAGTTTCTTATTCCTCTCCTGGTTTAGCATTTTTCAACAAGCCTGAGAGCAAATTTTTCACACGGTATTTGTAGCAACTGTACTTGTTAACGAAAGAGATGGTGGCTGTGTCTGTACTCTGTTGATGGAAATACAGCCCAGCAGAAGGGTCTTTGGGTGGGGTGAGAAGTACTTGATGTGATATTTTTTACCTAACAGTACAAAACATTTTCTTTTTCAGATAACATCTGCATTAAGGACAGAATGTCAAAAAAGTTTTGCCTCACCTTGAAGAAATTGGGTCGATGTTCAATGGCAACAATTAGGACCCAATGTTGTTACACTTGCCAGAAATTGAGCAGCATGACAACGAGAAGAGCAGTACAGCAAAGTTTGAGCAAAGGAACCACTTCAGATTCATGAAAGAGATTGGAATTTGTATTTGTACTTTGACTAACTGGAACTGCACTCTTTTAAGCAAGGTTTTGAAAATGAGCCTACTTCCTTCAATAAGGTGCTGTTTAAAATTTTATTGATCAAAGCAATAAGTCTTTACTTATTTGGCAAAGGAAATAGTTACTCATACAGAGCTATCAAGTCTCGCCAGATAAACAGTCTGAATGCACATTGGTTTTCCAGTTCAGTCAGTTCTTTGATCTTTATAAGCTTAGTTTCCATCAAACAAAACTACACTTTTTTTTACCTCAGCACTGACTGGGGATAATTACTGAAATGCCAGCATAAGGGAAAGTCATATTTTCAGTTCGGCAGATTTTACTCTTTGCCCTTAATTACTAGGGCACTGGAAAGTAAGTACTGATGTGCACCACATTATATATAAATACAATTTTGTAGATTGCCTCTGTTTTACATAATAGAACCTTCCTTCAATAACTCTGATGCAGTTGCTATCCTTTCATCTGCTATTCACTTTATTCCTCAAAGCAAAAATCCATTTCACATCCTCCCAAAGTGGCCATATGAACACTTAGGTATTTGGCAGTTGTATCATTTCCTCCAGAAATACTTCTCCAGCAGTTGCAATGTAAAGATACAATGTAAATTTGAATGTCTTTTTTTTATTCCTGCAGAGTCAGGATCACTATCTAAATGCTAAATGTTTAATGTATTCAGATTACCAACTTTAGTAACTCCAAAATTTACTGCTTACGCACATCATACATGCACAGAAATTTGTGGAAAGACATGCATTTTATTTAAATTCCAAAGACTTTAGTTGCAAACCACGACACTAGGTTTGGTGTTAGATATCCAACATGGTAAGTGTGGCCCAGATCTTTGTTGTAAGTACATAACCTAAACTAAGGTCTCCATACAGTGTCAAAAGCCCTGAAACCCAGACCATTATTAAGTATTCCTGATATCAAAACTGTTTTCTGACTAACTTCCTGCAGCGGCTGCAGCCATAGAACAACTCATGTTTGCAAGTTTTAATTCTAAATATCCTTTCACCATTTTGTATCTACTGCTCAGGCCTGCAACAGTTTAACTGCAGGTGTAACATTGGTTACACATTACTAGCATTTAAGCCAGCAAGCAGCATGAGATTTGCATCATAATCCTTGTGCCTGTTTTCTGGTCCTGTCTAATTTTAATTATTAATTTCCTTCTCTAAATAAGTTTGGGAGCAGGTGAGAAAGAAGCATTACTCAGAGGTCAAGTAAGCATGTGAATTAAAATGATTGTTAATACAGTTACAGAAAGATATATGGTATTGCAGTTCTCCTGCACCTTGGGCAGGACTAACTGGACTAGCTTCATACTCAATAGCAAAGGACCTTACAAATTCAAATTAGACTTCCATTCATATTTTTAATTTGTCTTGACTGTTTAGAGAATAGTAACGTTTGTAAAATGCTCGTTCCCTCAAAAGCTACACATCTTAGCTGGATTTTACAGAGACACAGTGGTCCTGGTGGCTGAGCTGAAATCAGTGGTGGGAGCCTGTACCCTTCTGCTGGTTGCTCCACAGCAGTTTAACATCGGAAGCAGCAACATTTGCTTTGAATACGTGGAGGTGGACCTACCTTATGGAGCTGCTGGTCACCAGCTCTGTAGTCCAAGCAGTGCCAGGCAGGTGTAATGGCTACTGCCGGAACTATAGACAATCCTGAAGAAGAGGAGCCCAGATTTAGAACCAAGGCTGGGATATTGTAGGGCCTGAAAGGAAGACCCCAATGAAAGAAGTGAGAGGATTGTAGTGTTGGGGGTTTGCATGAAAAGGGACCTAAGGAACTAGAAAAGGAGGGCTTTTTGTCAACATCAACCTGCTCAGTTTCATGGCATTGACCTCTCTCTCCGCCACAGGTAATGGAGCTGATATTGAGTGGGCAGCCTAACACACCTCCAGTCTGCTGTAAAATGTCACAAAGGCAGGAGGGTAGGGGAAGGACCACGGCTACTCAATGGATTTTATGAATTCTCCCCTACATTTAAACCTACCAGCTGAGGAGTGTAAAATCCAGCTTTCCATATGGGTTTAATTGTATTGACATGCAGTGATTTATTATCTACTTGCATATAGATAGCAGAAGAGGTTTATGAGTGTATTTTAACATTAGAGGAGTATAACAAATGCTTCTTGATCTTGAGTCAAAACTTTGCATAGTGCCTCTTCAGAGTGGTGCTACACAGACTGTGCCAATTTCACGGGTTACCTGATTGATGTGTGTGACATCATCACTCAGCAATATTATCGAAAGTCTTGAATCATTCAGGTAGAATCTCACATGTGGCCTTCTGCCAGTGAATTCAGAGATTCTGTGCAGCACCACTCTGAAGCTGTGATGCATAAATAATCTTTTTCTCCATATTTTCATTCAGGAGGGAGATTTTGGTACTTAGACATTTCTTCGTCTTATTCGTCTTTCTGTCACAAATGTGCAAACTAAATAAAGATAGTTCTGTGTATAGATGGTACAGCCAGAATTATAGTGGTAGTTCCTGCTTTCTAGGGCTTTTGCAACACCAGCTGGTAATGTTACTGTAAGACCTGAAACTTCCTCAAAAGCCCCAGCACCAGGTCAGATTGGATAATCAAACACGTTACATGGTGACATTTATCAAGGCTTCATGCTGGAAGGAGAACTTTGCAACTTTTACTTTTGATAGTTATTTTCATGGAGAATAGTTACTTAATGGAGAACAGATTTTAAGAATACTCTTTGGCATTGCAGTAACTGGTTCATGCCATTAGCACATTATTCTCAGAAGGCAGCGGATTACAGTTAAGTAGTGTAGCTGAATAGATTTAATCATTTTGCTTGAGTTCAAAGCGCTCTCTGAATTCTTTTCCCCTCTAAGGTCCATGATCACAGATCTCTCCATTGATACCTTTTTACAATGACAATGGATGGTCATAATTGCAATTATCTTTCAATTTCAGATTCATCATTTGAATTCAAATTCCAGTAGCTGCTGTCAGCGATTTGAACCCATGCGCTTAAATAATTAGTCTGGGCCTACTAGCTTGCCATATTCAGTGACATTCCCACTAGCTCTTCACTCAGGAGTCACTGCAAGTAAATGTCATAGGCATTATGACAGGACAAGAAAAGGCTGAAAAACATAGTTACAACACAGCATTTACTGTATGAACATGCAATGATCCCAGTGGGACAATGCCAGTACTGTAGCAGTCCATATATTTGTTATATTGAGAAAATGACCATTGGTGTCCAATGATGCATCATTAAATTATAAATGGCAATCTTGTAATTTTCCATTTTGTTAAAAAGGACAGTTATGTTTTCAATGCTCATTAAATATGGGATTTTGTACAGTTTTAGCTGATCCTACTTGAGTAGTTTTTTTTTTATTTTTCTTTTCTGTTGGGGAAACAAGGGAATAAATGTGAGTGCCCAACTGAGAAATTCTCCAATTAGACCTTGGCTTAGTGGAAGAAAAATCGGATCAATCTGCCACCATCCAGCTGCATACTGAAAGCTCACAAGCTTTTCTGCCTAAGGACACTCACTATATTGAAGAATACTCATTTGGGTACAGAGGTCTTGGAGATGCCTCAGGAACAATGCTTAGCAAAGTTTTCAAATGTGGCTTGGATAAAATTGGCAAAGGAAAAGAGGAAACAATTAGCATATAGCATACTTTGTAAATGCCCCTTAAACTTTACGAACAATGCCAACCTGTCAGCAGAAAATGCTGAAAGCCTCACCACAGTAAATTACCTCTTGACTCGCTAAAATATGAATATCACTGGTTGTCTGTACTTGTCTGCAGGGAAAGCAGTTACTGTCACCAGGTGCAACATGGTGCTATTGAATGATGGTGCTCCATTTATAAACAACTCAGCTCATCTTACTTAAGAATATGCTGCTGGCCAGCACGTCAGAATTTAGTGTATTTTTCCCACTGGTGAAAAAATGCTAAGCCTTATTAGTTTTACTACTTTAAAAATAAATAGAAAAAAAAAGACTTTTAGAGCCTATTTACTCTTGCATTTGATATACTGTTATTACCGTGATACCAGTTTATTGAGAATCTCTATAAGCCTGCCACACAATATTCAGACAGTGCACAATAATCCATGCATTAACTGTACTGAGCAGTGGTCATTAAGATTTTGGTTAAGTCTGTCCATGTGTGTCATGTTTTCTATTGAAAAGTCATTGTTACAAAATTGCTTTCCTAATTGAGTGCCTCCTCCACTGAGAGCATGTGCAGTGAATTTGAGCACACATTTTCAATAATTTTCCATCCAATATAGAATATCACTCAATTACAGCTACTTAAATTGCAGGAAAAAATACACAATTATAGCCTTTCCATCAACATTGGAACTCATACTGGAAAACATTTTAACCTGTGGCACTGTGGGGTGGAACTCATATTTGTTACTGTCACTTGTGTCACTGCTGATCACAAATGTAATTTGTGGAAGTGATTTAATTGCAACAGAAAGGATATACATAGATAAAACATCAAAATGTATTCATTTAAGTGCAGCTTTTCTGTTGAATTTTGGTACAATGCGTTATCTGATCGGACTGGCTGAAGCTTGTTCTTCTTTCAGAAGCATGGAAATGAATTCAAGGTGCTTGCAAAAAATAGAATTAAATGTTTTATGGAAATCTCTGTTTACATTATGCCTCAGCAAGATATTATTATTCTATTAACTTCAAACAATATCTACTGTACTTTGTTATTGATTTTCTGTTGCATAAATCATTTAAATGCTGTGCAATAATCATTAATAAATTCATTGTTATCCTGGCAATTTGTGGATTTTATTAAAATGCAAAACAGTTAAATGAATAATGAGCACCAAATGTCTTGGTTGCTGGAAAATTGGACTAAAAGCAGAAAATACTGGAGGGCTCAATAGGTCAAGCAGATATGCAGTGAGAGACAGTTCACATTTTTGTTATATAAACTTTCATCTGAACTCAAAAGCAAAAACAAATTGCTGCTTAATTTTATTCATTTAAAAATTCTATTTTAATATCTATGCTAATTGCCACAGAAAGTTTTCAAAGAACAGACCGTGAATGCTAACTGTAATAGAAGGATAAGAAATAAATAAATATGAAATTACAATAAATGCAAGATTACAGCAATTGCATACATACATGAAAATATGGTGCAATAAATCTTTAAAATAGGACACCACTTTCAATGGTAGCATTTCCATTATTACCAGAGCTTCTGCTAAGTAAATTGAACAGATAGGAATTACCTTATCTTTGCATTCTGTAAGGCTACAATTCTGAAAGTGATGCAGGAGCAGAGCGACCTGGATCTCTATGTGCATAAATAATTAAAGGTGAGAAGACAGGTTGAAAGCACGGTTATTGCAGCATTCAATATCCTAGGCTTTATTAAGAGGAAGATACAGCACAAGATACTGATACGGGGATGATCTGTCAGAGGAGAGCAACAGGAGTGGAACCATAGCTGGATCTGTTGTACACCAGGGAAGATTAAATTGCAGTAGCGCAGTAGAAATTGAGATGGCACAGCGATTAGCACTGTTGTCTCGGCGCCAAGGACCCGGGTTTGATTCTAGCATTTGGTGACTGTCTTTTGCACATTCTCCCCACGTCTTAGTGAAGTTCCACTGAGTACTCTGGTTTCTACCCACAGTACAAAGATATGCAGTTTAAGTGGATTGGCCATGCTAAACTGCCTATGGTGTCCAGGGATAGAACATAGAACAATATAGTGCAGGACAGGCCCTTCAGCCCTCAATGTTGCACCAACCTGTGAACTACTCTCAGCTCATCCCCCTACACTATCCCATCATCATTCATGTGCTTATTCAAGGATTGTTTAAATCTCCCTAATGTGGCTGAGTTAACTACATTGGCAGGTAGGGCATTCCACGCGCTTACCACTCTCTGAATAAAGAAGCTGCGTCTGGCATCTGACTTAAATCTATCACCCGTTATATTGTAGTTATGCCCCCTCATCCAAGCTGACATCATCATCCTAGGAAAAATGATTTGGAGATGCCGGTGTTGGACTGGGGTGTACAAAGTTAAAAATCACACAACACCAGGTTATAGTCCAACAGGTTTAATTGGAAGCACACTAGCTTTCGAAGCGTCACTCCTTCATCAGGTGATAGTGGAGGGCTCAATCCTAACACACAGAATTTATAGCAAACATTTACAGTGTGATGTAACTGAAATTATATATTGAAAAATTGATTGTCTGTTAAGCCTTTCATCTGTTAGAATACAGTGATAGTTTCACTTCTTTCATGTGTAAATCACAAAACCTTTTTTTAAAAAAAAGTTGCATTCTCAGGTTAGCTGTTAACAATGATGATACCTAGACAATATGTTGAAGGTGTTGGCCCCCTGTGTTCTCTGTCTATGCCATGATGTTTAGATTGATTCTAATCTAAAAAGTGAGATAATGGAGTTTTACATAAATTCATGCAGTTTTTGAGCAAAGTACAAATTCACCCCACAAAATATATGTGTGCATGTGGGTCTTTGTCTGTGTGTGTGTGTCTGTCTGTCTGTCTGGGTTGGGGGTTGTGAGTGTGAGAAAGTGTATGTGTGTGTGTAGTGAGCACAGAGTATCTTAAGTCTGTGAGGGGGTGCGTGTGGGAGTGTGTGTCTGTAAGGGTGTGTTTGGGTGTCTGTGTGCGCGTCTGTGTATGTGTGTGTCCGTGTGTATAGGAGTGCCTGTGTGTGTGAGAGAGTGTGTGTGTATAGGAGTATCTGTGTGTGTGTATAGTGCAATGGTGATCACCTGTAATGTGACATGAACCCAAGGTCCCGGTTGAGGCCCTCCCTATAGGTACCGAACTTAGCTATCAGCCTCTGCTCGGCCACTTTTCTCTGTTGCCTGTCCCGAAGTCCACCTTGGAGGATGATCACCCAAAGGTCCGAGGCTGAATGTCCTGGACCACTGAAGTGTTTCCCAATTGGGAGGGAACCCTCCTGTCTGTTGATTGTTGTGTGGTGCCCATTCATCCGTTGTCGTAGTCTTTGCTCGGTTTCCCCAATGTACCATGCCTCTGGACATCCTTGCCTGCAACGTATAAGATAGACAACGTTGGCTGAGTCACATGAGTACCTGCCATGTACATGGTGGGAGGTGTCCCCACGTGTAATAGTGGTATCTATGTCCACACTCTGACACGGTTTGCAAAGCCTACCGTGACAGGGTTGTATGGAGTTGTCCTGAGAGCCAGGCAGCTTGCTATGAACAACAATCTGTTTGAGGTTTGGCAGTTGTTTAAAGGCAAGTAGAGGTGTGGGGAAGGTCTTGGTGAGGTGCTCATCCTCATTGATAATGTGTTGCAGGTCACAAAGAACATGGAAAAAGACTGTCAATCCTCTGGTCATCTTGTATGTCTCTATCAAATCCCCTCTTAGCCTTCTTCTTTCCAATGAGAACAGGCCCAAGTCTCTCAGCCTTTCTTCGTAAGAGCTTCCGTCCAGACCAGGCAACATCCTGGTAAATCTCCTCTGCACCTTTTCCAATACTTCCACATCCTTCGCGAAATATGGCAACCAGAACTGTATACAATATTTCAACTGTGGTCGACCAGTGTTTTGTATAGTTGCAGCATGATATTGCGGCTCCGGAACTCAATCCCTCTACCAATGAAACCTAATAAACTGTATGCATTCTTAACAGCACTATCAACCTGGGTGGTAACTTGCAGGGATCTATGTACATGGACTCCAAGATCCCTCTGATCATACACACTACCAAGAATCTTTCCATTGACCCAGTACTCTGCCTTCCTGTTATTCTTCCCAAAGTGAATCACCTCACATTTAGCTGCATTGAACTCCATTTTCCACCTCTCAGCCCAATTCTGCAGTTTATCCAAGTCTCCCTGCAACCTGTAACGTTCTTCCAAACTGTCCACTACTCCATCGACTTTAGTGTCATCTGCAAATTTACTAATCCATCCACCTATGCCTGTGTCTAAGTCATTTATAAAAATGACAAACAGCAGTGCTCCCAAAACAGATCCTTGTGGCACACCACCAGTAACCGGACCCCTGGCTGAATATTTTCCATCAACCACCACTCGCTGCCTTCTTTCAGAAAGCCAGTTTCTAATCCAAACTGCTAAATCATCCTCAATCCCATGCCTCTGCATTTTCTCCAACAGCCTACCATGTGGAACATTATCAAAGGCTTTACTGAAATCCATGTACACCACGTCAAATGCCCCACCCTTATCTACATGCTTGGTCACCTTCTCAAAAACTCAATGGGGTTTGTGAGTCACAACCTGCCTTGATGAAACCATGTTGACTATCTGAAATCAAATTGTTGCTTGCTAGATTATTATAAATCCTATCTCTTATAATCCTTTCCAAAACCTTTCCTACAACAGAAGTAAGGCTCACTGGTCTATAATTACCTGGGTCATCTCTACTGCCCTTCTTGAACAAGGGCACAGCATTTGCAATCCTCCAGTCATCTGATACTAAACCTGTAGACAATGACGACTCAAATATCAAAGCCAAAGGCTCTGCTATCTCCTCCCTAGCCTCCCAGAGAATCCTGGGATAAATCCCATCTGGCCTAGGGGACTTGTCTACTATCACCCCTTCTAGAATTGAGAACACTTTCTAGTCTATTATCTTGTATCTCATTCTTCTTCTCTACAATATTCTCCTTTTCCTGAGTGAAAACTGATGAGAAATGTTCGTTTAGCACCTCTCCGATCTCCACAGGGTCCACACTCAACTTCCCACTTCTGTCTTTCACTGGCTGTATTCCTACCCTAGTCATCCTTTTATTCCTCACATACCTATAGTAAGCTTTAGGGTTCTCCTTTATTCTATTTGCTAAAGACTGCTTGGGTCCTCTCTTTGCTCTTCTTAACTCTCTTTTTAAATCCTTCCTAGCTGATCTGTAACTCTCCATCGCCTCAACTGAACCATCTTGTCTCATCAACATGGAGAAAATGAGGACTGCAGATGCTGGGGATCAGAGCTTAAAAATGTGTTGCTGGAAAAGCGCAGCAGGTCAGGCAGCATCAAAGGAGAAGGAGAATCGACGTTTCGGGCATAAGCCCTTCTTCAGGAATGAGGAGGGTGTGCCAAGCAGGCTAAGATAAAAGGTAGGGAGGAGGGACTTGGGGGAGGGGCGTTGGGAATGCGATAGGTGGAAGGAGATAGGCCGGAGAGGGGTTGGGGGCGGAGAGGTCAGGAAGAAGATTGCAGGTCAAGAAGGCGGTGCTGAGTCCGAGGGTTGGGACTGAGAAAAGATGGTGGGAGGGGAAATGAGGAAGCTGGAGAAATCTGCATTTATCCCTTGTGGTTGGAAGGTTCCTAGGCGGAAGATGAGTCGCTCTTCCTCCAGGAGTCGTGTTGCCAGGGTCTGGCGATGGAGGAGGCCAAGGACCTGCATGTCCTTGGCAGAGTAGGAGGGGGAGTTAAAGTGTTCAGCCACGGGGCGGTTGGGTTGGTTGGTGCGGATGTCCCAGAGGTGTTCTCTGAAACGTTCCGCAACCTGTCTCCCCAATGTAGAGGAGGCCACATCGGGTGCAGCGGATGCAGGAAATGATGTGTGTGGAGGTGGAAGGATCCCTTGGGGCCTAGGAGGGAAGTGAGGGGGGAGGTGTAGGCGCAAGTTTTGCATTTTTTGCGGTTGCAAGGGAAGGTGCCGGGAGTGGAGGTTGGGTTGGTGGGGGGGTGTGGATCTGACAAGGGAGTCACGGAGAGAGTGGTCTTTCCGGAACGCTGATAGGGGAGGGGAGGGAAATATATCCTTGGTGGTGGGGTCCGTTTGGAGATGGCAGAAATGATGAAGGATGATCCGATGTATATGGAGGTTAGTGGGATGGTAGGTGAGGACTAGTGGGGTTCTGTCCTGGTGGTGATTGGAGGGACGGGGTTCAAGGGCGGAGGAGCGGGACGTGGAGGAGATTCAGTGGAGAGCATCGTCAACCACGTCTGAGGGGAAATTGTGGTCTTTGAAGAAGGAGGCCATCTGGGTTGTTCGGTATTGGAATTGGTCCTCCTGGGAGCAGATGCGGCGAAGGCGAAGGAATTGGGAATATGTGATGACGTTTTTACAAGGGGCAGGGTGGGAACAGGTGTAACCTAGGTAGCTGTGGGAGTCAGTCGGTTTATAGTATACGTCTGTGTTGAGTCGGTCGTCCGAGATAGAGATGGAGAGGTATAAGAAGGGGAGGGAGGAGTCTCAGATGGTCGAGGTAAATTTGAGGTCGGGGTGGAAGCTGCTGGTAAAATGGATGAACTGTTCAACCTCCTCGTGGGAGCACGAGGTAGCGCCGATACAGTCATCAATGTAGCGGAGGAAAAGGTGGGGGGTGGTGCCAGTGTAGCTGTGGAAGATGGACTGTTCCACATATCCAACGAAGAGGCAGGCATAGCTGGGGCCCATGTGGGTGCCCATGGCTACTCCTTTGGTTTGGAGGAAGTAGGAGGATTGGAAGGAGAAGTTGTTCAGAGTGAGGACCAGTTCAGTCAGTCGAAGGAGGGTGTCAGTGGAAGGGTACTGGTGGTACGGCAGGAAAGAAAGAAGCGGAGAGCTTTGAGTCCTTCGTGATGGGGGATGGAGGTGTACAGGGACTGGATGTCCATGATGAAGATAAGGCGTTAGGGACCGGGGAAGCGAAAATCATGGAGGAGGTGGAGGGCGTGGGTGGTGTCCCGAACGTAGGTGGGGAGTTCTTGGAACGTAAGGGGGACAGGACTGTGTCAAGGTTTGCAGAGATGAGTTCAGTGGGGCAGGATTAGGCTGAGATAATTACACCTCTTCCCACCCTACCTCTTGCAAAAATGCCATCCCGTATTCCCAAATTCTCCACCTCCGCCTCCGCCGTATCTGCTCCCAGGAGGACCAGTTCCACCATAGAACACACCAGATGGTCTCCTTCTTTAGAGACTGCAATTTCCCTTCCCATGTGGTTAAAGATGCCCTCCAATGCATCTCGTCCACATCCCGCACCTCCGCCCTCAGACCCCACCCCTCCAACCGTAACAAGGACAGAACGCCCCTGGTGCTCACCTTCCACCCTACAAACCTTTGCATAAACCAAATCATCCACCGACATTTCCGCCACCTCCAAAAAGACCCCACCACCAGTGATATATTTCCCTCCCCACCCCTTTCCGCCTTCCGCAAAGACCGTTCCCTCCGTGACTACCTGGTCAGGTCCACACCCCCCTACGACCCACCCTCCCATCCTGGCACTTTCCCCTGCCACCGCAGGAACTGTAAAACCTGTGCCCACACCTCCTCCCTCACCTCTATCCAAGGCCCTAAAGGAGCCTTCCACATCCATCAAAGTTTTACTTGCACATCCACTAATATCATTTATTGTATCCGTTGCTCCCGATGCAGTCTCCTCTACATTGGGGAGACTGGGCGCCTCCTAGCAGAGCGCTTGAGAGAACATCTCCAGGACACCCGCACCAATCAACCAAACCGCCCCGTGGCCCAACATTTCAACTCCCCCTCCCATTCTGCCGAGCACATGGAGGTCCTGGGCCTTCTTCACCGCCGCTCCCTCACCACCAGACGCCTGGAGGAAGAACGCCTCATCTTCCGCCTCGGAACACTTCAACCCCAGGGCATCAATGTGGACTTCAACAGTTTCCTCATTTCCCCTTCCCCCACCTCACCCTAGTTCTAAACTTCCAGCTCAGCACTGTCTCCTTGACTTGTCCGGACTTGTCCGACCTGCCTATCTCCTTTTCCACCTATCCACTCCACCCTCTCCTCCTTGACCTATCACCTTCATCTCCTCCCCCACTCACCCATTGTACTCTATGCTACTCTCTCCCCACCCCCACCCTCCTCTAGCTTATCTCTCCACGCTTCAGGCTCACTGCCTTTATTCCTGATGAAGGGCTTGTGGCCGAAACGTCGATTTCGCTGCTCGTTGGATGCTGCCTGAACTGCTGTGCTCTTCCAGCACCACTAATCCAGAGATAATGGGTCGGCCAAGGCAGTCAGGTTTGTGGATTTTGGGCAGGAGTATGAAACGGGCGGTGCAGAGTTGTGGGACTATGAGGTTGGAGGCAGTGGATGGGAGATCCCCTGAGGTGATGAGGTTATGGATGGTCTGGGAGATGATGGTTTGGTGGTGGGAGGAGGGGTCATGGTCAAGGGGCAGTAGGAGGAGATGTCCCTGAGCTGGCGTTTAGCCTCAGCGGTGTAAAGATCGGAGCGCCAAACTATCACCGCGCCTCCCTTGTCTCCCGGTTTGATGGTGAGGTTGGGGTTGGAGCAGAGGGAGTGGAGGGCTGCATGTTCTGAGGGTGAGAGGTTGGAGTGGGTGAGAGGGGTGGAGAGGTTAAGGCGGTCAATGTCACGGCAGCAGTTGGCTATGAAGAGATCGAGGGCAGGAAAGAGGCCAGCACGGGGTGTCCAGGTGGATGGGGTGTGTTGGAGATGGGAGAATGGGTCATCAGAGAGTGGGCGGGAGTCCTGGTTGGAGAAGTAGTCGCGGAGGCGAAGGCGGCGGAAGAATTGTTCGATGTCGTGCCGTGTGTTGAATTCATTAATCCGGGAGCGTAGGGGGATGAAGGTGAGGCCTCTGCTGAGGACTGATCTTTCATCCTCAGAGAGGGGGAGGTCTGGAGGGATGGTAGAAATACGGCAGGGCTGGGACTTAGGACATGGTGTGGGGCTGGAGCTGGGAGTGGGGACGGGGTTAGGTGCGGGGGTGGGGATCAGCGCGGGGGAGGGGATCGGCGCAGGGGCGGGGTTAGGCATGGGGCGGAGATCGGCGCGGGTGCGGAGATTGGCGCGGTGCTGAGATCGGTGAGGGGGCGGGGATCGGTGCGGGGGCGGAGACACATTCGGCGTGGTCAGTGCATTAGTGAGTGACGTCACTGGGGGTGGAGGTAGATGCTGCGACGGCAACTCCGGGGGCGGAAGTGGCTGTGGCGAATGCAGAAACGTTGTTGTTCCCGGTGGTTGTGGACCCCGCGGAGTCCGTGAATCTGTCAGAGATGTCTTCCTGGCGATCGTGGAGGCGGTTGTCTGGGCGGCGATCGTGGAGGCTGCATGGTCGGTGGGGAGGCGGAAGTGACGTAATGGTTCGTGGCGGCGGTTGCTGCAGCTGCTGCGTGGTTAGTGGCGCCTGAGCACTTCGGCAGGCCAATGGAAGATTCTGGAACGGTTGAGGAATCCGGAATGTGGGGGGCAAGTACATGAAAGTTTTTGGTACTTACTGTCTTTAATTTCCGATATGGCTAGGAAGAACTGTATGTTTAGTGTATGGATTCTTCTGTGGATGAAGAACAATAAAGGACCTTTGCAGGTCTGTGAGAGTGTTGTCTTGAGTTGGGGCAGGATTGACTGTAGGTAGCGGCGCATGGCTGCAAGTGTGGAGCAGAAGATCCGGAGGGAGGTCTGTTGCTGGAGGCTTCCGATTTGTTGTAGATACTGGTTGGGTCCAAATTTTGTTGGTCTGAACGTAGGCCGGAGTCCATGCGGGGTCAGTCGGTTCCGTAGACAGGTGCTGAGAAAGGAGATGTGGCTGTGGTAGCGAGTCTGTTTGAGAACGTGGCTGAAGAGCTTCTGGTAGATGAGATGTCCTGGGGGGTGCAGTGAGAGAGGGACTCACTGAGATCCTTGTAGAGGGAGGAGGAGAGCTTCTTCAAGGAAGGCATCCTTGCAAGAGAATTCGCAGTATGTCTTATCAACATATGAGCCTCCTTCTTCCGCTTAACAAGAGATGCAATTTCTGTCGTAAATCACAGTTCCCTTACCTTATCACTTCCTCCCTGCCTGACAGGGACATACCAATCAAGGACACGCAATATCTGTTCCTTAAACCAGCTCCACATTTCCATTGTCTGCATCCCCTGCATTTTGCTACCCCATTCTATGCATCCTAATTCTTGCCTAATCGCATTATAATTGCCCTTGCCATATTGTAACTCTTGACCTGTGGCATGGACCTATCCCTTTCCATCGCTAAACTAAACGTAACTGAATTATGGTCACTCTCTCCAAAGTGCTCACCTACACCTAAATCAAACACCTGGCCTGGTTCATTACCAAGCACCAGATCCAGTGTGGCCTCCCCTCTTACTGGCCCTTCGACATACTGTGTCAGGAAACCCTCCTGTACACATTGGACAAAAACTGATCTGTCCAACGTACTAGAGTTATAGCATTTCCAGTCAAGATTGGGGAAGTTAAAGTCCCCCATAATGACCACCCTGTTTCTTTCACTTCTACCCAGGACAATTTTGTAAATCCTCTCCACCTCCCTGGAACTCTGCGGAGGCCTATATAAACTCCAAGCAGTGTGACCTCTCCTCTCCTGTTTCTAACCTCATCCAATACTACCTCAGAAGACAAGTCCTCATCAAAAGTTATTTCAGCCACTGTTATATTATCCTTGACTACCAAGGCCACACTTCCCCCTCTTTTACCGCCTTGCCTCTTCTTAGTGAAAGATCTAAACCCTGGAACCTGCAACATCCATTCCTCATCCTGCTCTATCCATGTCTCCAAAATGACCACAACATCGAAGTCCCAGATACCTATCCATGCTGCCTTATTTCAGATACTTCTGGTGTTGAAGTAGACACACTTCAAACCATGTGCAGGCTAAGGGCATTAGCCTTTATAAATATTGTTGGATCTGGGTGGGATGCTCTTTGGAAGGTTAGTGTTGTCTCGATGGATTAAATGGCTTCTATCAGCACTGGAGGGATTCAATGGTTTTATGATTCAATAGGGGCACAGAGAGGCATTTCTGTGCTGCTCAAGTGACTCCAGGATAGTTGCGTCCTTGGTGCCAGGACAAGGATTGCTTTGAGTGAGGGTGAGCAGCCAGAGGTTTGTTTTACATTGGTACCAATGACATAGGCAGGAAAAGTGATAAGATCCCATGAAGGAAGCTAAATAAGTTGAAAAGCAGGACATCTAGGTTTGTGATCCCAGGATTATGCCCTGTGCCACATGACAGTGAGGTCAAGATTTCTCATAGAATAGAATGTCTTTCTCATAGAATCCTTACAGTGTGGAAACAGGCCATTTGGCCCAACAAGTCCATACTGACCCTCTGAAGAGTCACCTAACCTACGCATCCCTGAACACTACAGACAATTTGCCATGGCCAATTCACCTAACCCACACATCTTTGTATTGTGGAAGGAAACCAGAATACCCAGAGGAAGATAGTACAGGTAACTATGTGACTAAAGAGCTGGTGTGGAAAGAGGGCTTCAGGTTTATGGATCACTAGAATATCTTTCAGGGCAGGTGTGTCCTGTACAGGAAGGATGGGTGGCATCGAAACTGGAGGAAAACCGATATCCTGACAGGGAGGTTTGCAAGTGCCACATGGAAGGTTTTAAACAAGTGTGGAAGAGGGTGGGAACCCAAGCAATAGGTCAGCAAGTGAAATTACTGAGAAGAGGAAGAACAGACAGGGAGAGGTTACTGAACATAGCAGGACTGGCATTCTGATGTGCATTTGTTTTAATGGAAGGAATTTTACAGGTAAGGCAGGTGAACATGGAGCTTGGATTGGTGCAAAGAAGTACAGTGTTATAGCTACTACAGAGACTTGGTTGAGAGAGGGGCAAGACTAGCAGCTTTATGTTCTGAGATTTAAATATTCCAGGTGTGATACAGAAGCATGTAAAAGAGGTGGTGGAGTCGTGTTATAGCTGCACTGAGGGGATACACTGTGGAGGCTCATCCAGTGAGGTCAGAAATAGCAAGGGTGCCATCACTCTGATAGGATTGTACTAGAGGCCTCACAGCAGTCAGTGGGTGATAGAGGAATGAATATGTGGACAGATTATGGAAGAATTTAAAAACAATAGGCTGCCTGTTGTGGGTGATTTTAAATTCCCCTATATTGACTGGAATTGCTCAGTGCCAGGAGCTTGGATCGGGTGATTTTGTTCAGATTGTCCAGGATGGTCATTTGAAGTGATATTTAAATAGTCCAACAAGGGAACAGCCCATACTAGGCTTGGTATTGGGGAATGAGCCCTGCCAAGTGATGAAGCATTTCGGCAACAGTGACCATAATTCCCTAAGTTTCACGTTACTTATAGATTAGGATAAGGGTAGTCCGCGGGTGAAAGGATTAAAATAAGGGAAGGCTATCTCTGAAAATATTATACAGGAACCGGGGATTGTACAAATAACAAAGAAAATTACAGCACAGGATCAGGCCCTTTGGTCCTCCAAGCCTGCGCCAATCCAGATCCTCTTTTTAAACCTGTTGTCTATTTTCTAAGGATCTGTATCCCTCTGCTCCCTGCCCATTCATGTATCTGTCTAGATACATCTGAAATGATGCTATCATGCACCTCTGCCACCTCCGCTGGCAATACATTCCAGGCACTCACCACCCTCTGCATAAAGAACTTTCCATGCATATCTCCCTTCAACTTCTCCCCTCTCTCCTTGAATTCATGACCCCTAGTAATTGAATCCCCCACCATGGGTAAAAGCTTCTTGCTATCCACCCTGTCTATACCTCTCATGATTTTGTGGACCTCAATCAAGTCCCCCCTCAACTTTCGTCTTTCTGATGAAAATAATCCTAATCTATTTAACCTCTCTTCATAGCTAGCAGCGTCCATACCAGGCATCATCCAGGTGAACCTTCTCTGCACCCTGCCCAAGCATCCACATCCTTCTGGTAACGTGGCGACCAGAACTGTACAGAGTATTCCAAATATGGCTGAACCAAAGTGCTGTACAACTTTAAAATGACCTGTCAACTCATGTACTCAATACCCCGTCTGATGAAGGAAAGCATGCTGAATGCTTTCTTGACCACTCTATCAACCTGCGTTGCCACCTTCAGGGAACAATGGACCTGAACACCCAGATCTCTCTGTACATCAATTTTCCCCAGAGCATTTCCATTTACTGTATAATTCAATCTTGAATTGGATCTTCCAAATTGAACTCCACCTGCCAAACTCTCCAATCTATCTATATTCTGCTGCATTCTCTGACGATGCCCTTCACTATCTGCTACTCCGCCAATATTTGTGTCATCTGTAAACCTGCTAATCAGACCATCTTTACCATTCTTCAGATCATTTATGTATATCACAAACAACAGTGGTCCTAACACGGATCCCTGTGGAACACCACTGTCACAGTTCTCCCTTTTGAGAAACTCCTTTCTACCACTACTCTCTGTCTCCAGTTGCCCAGCCAGTTCTCTATCCATCTAGCTCGTGCATCCTGGACCCCATGCGACTTCACTTTCTCTGTCAGCCTACCATGGGGAACCTTATCAAACACCTTACTGAAGTCCTTGTGTATACATCTACAACCCTTCCCTCATCAATCAACTTTATCACTTGCTCAAAGAGTTCTAAGACATGACCTTCACTGCACAAAACCATTTTGCCTATTGCTGATAACCCCATTTTCTCCCAAATTTAAATAGAGGCTGTCCCTCAGTACCTTCTCCAGCAGCTTCCCTGCCACTAATGTCAGGCTCACTGGTCTATAATTACCTGGATTATCCTTGCTACCCTTCTTAAACAAGGGGACAACATTAGCAATTCTCCAGTCCTTCAGAACCTCACTCATGTTGAAGGATACTACAAAAATATCTGGTAAGGTCCCAGTTGTTTCCTCTCTCACTTCCCTCAGTAACCTGGAATTGATCCCATCCAGACATGGGGATTTGTCCACCTTAATGCCTTTTGGAATATCCAACATTCCCTCCTTCCTTATGCTGACTTAACCTAGAGTAGATTGAGGGAGGTTTTTGAGAGTAAATCCACATCTGGCATGTGGGATTCTTTTACAGGCCAGTTCATTAGAGTTCAGGACCAGCATGTTCCTGTGGAAATGAAGAATTAAGATGGCAAGATTTGGGAACCTTGGGAGATAAGAGAAAGTGTGAGCTTAATCAAAAATAGAAAAGAGTCATACTTAAAGTTGAGGAAACTAAAAACGGACAAAGCCCTTAAAGAATGTAAAGAAAGCTGGAGATGTTCCTGTTTAAGAAGAGCAAAGGACATAACCTGGGAAATTACAGGCTGGTGAACCCTACATTAGTGATTGGGAAGTTATTGAAGAAGATTCTTAGGAATGGGATTTCTACACATTTGGCAAAAGGTGAATTTATTAGCAACAGGCACATGACTTTCTGCAGGGAAGGTTGTGTCTCACAAACTTTATTGATTGTTTTTAAGACATGACAATGATGTCTATGTGGAATTTAACAAGGCCTTTAACATGGTGGTAAAGAAAGCATTTATCACATTTGCCTTCATTGCTCAGACCCCTGAGTCTTGGAGTTGGGATATCATGTTGCAGTTATACAAGATGTTGGTGAAGTCACTTTTGGAGTACTGTGTATAGTTCTGGTTGCTCTATTGGAAGGATATTGTTAAATTGGAGAAGTTCAGAAAAGAGTTACAAAGATGTTATCGGGACTGGAAGGTTTGAGTTATAGGGAGAGGCTGGATAGGCTGGGACCTACAGTACTGAGGGTTGACCTGATAGAGATGAATAAAATCATGAAGGTCATTGATAAGGTGAATAGCAAAGGTCTTTTCCCTAGGATAGGAGAGTTTAAAACCAATTGGTGTAATTTTAAGATGAAAGGAAAAAAATTTAAAAGGGACCTGAGGGGAAACTTTTTCACACAGACAGTGACTTGTATGTGGAATGAACTGCTAGAGAAAGTGGCAATTACAGCATGAAAAGGCATTTTGACATGTACGTGAATGAGAGGTCCCGAGGGATATAGGCCACACATAGATCGCTTGGACTATTTTAATTTGGGAAACTTGGTCTGTATGGACTAGTTGGACTGCAAGTTCTGTTTCTGTGCTGTATGACTCTATAAGGTGGCTGAAACAAAATGTGAGGTGACATGGAATCTGCAGTGAACTGGTACAATGGATACAGGCCTGGCTTGGTCATAGAAGACAGAGAGTACAATGGAAGGGCATATTTCTGACTGGCAATCTGTGATCAGTGGTTTTCCACAGGGTTCAGTGCTGGGACCCCAGTTGTTTCTAATATGTATCAATGAGTTGGAAGAGAATATAGATAGTCTGATTAGTAGTGTTGCAGATGACATAAAGATCATGGGGAGGATTGCTAAAGGCAACAGCAGGATGTAGATAAGGCTGGAGAGTTGGGCCAAAAAACAGCAGATGGAATTTAATCTAGACAAATGTGAGGTGATGAAGTTTGGATGGCCTAATACAGGAGAGAAGTGTAAATGGAAGAACCCTTAGAAGCATTAACTTTCAAAGGGATCTAGGCTTACAGGTCCACAGTTCCCTGAAAGTGGCAACACAAATGGATAAGGTAGTTAAGAAGGCATATGATTGTTTGCCTTCATCAGCTGGGGCATGGAGTATAAAAATTGGCAAGCCATCTTGCATCAATGCAAAATTTTAGTTAGGCTGCATTTGGAATATTGTGTACAGTTCTGGTTGCCACACTACCACAAGGATGTGACGGCTTTGGAGAGGGTACAGAAATGGTTTACCAGGATGTTGCCTGGTTTGAAGGGTATTAGCTATAAGGAGAGATTGGACCAATTAGGTTTGCTTTGTCTTGAACATTGGAGGCTGAGGGGCGATCTGATAGAAGTTTACAAAATTATGGAAGACATAGAGAGAATGGATAGTTGGAGGTTTTTTTTCCCCCAGAGTGGAAATGTAAAGTACTAGGGGGCATAGGTTTAAGAAAAAAGGGGTTAAATTTACATGCGATGTGAGAGGCAAGTTTTTACACAAAGGGTGGTAAATGCCTGGAATGCATTGCCAGAGGAGATGGTAGAAGTACAGGCAATGTTTAAGAGGTAAATTGACACTTACTTGTATAGGCAGGGAATAGAGGGTTAGAGACCGCACAGAGGCAAAAGGTTTTTGGTTTCAAAAAGAATTGTGTTAGTGCTGGCTTGTTGGGTTGAAGGGCCTGTTCCTGTGCCTTGCTGTTCTTTGTTCTTTAAGAGCAAGGAAGTTATTCTGAAATTGTAATTTGACATGAACTGATGTATTGCATCAAGTTCAGGGCCTCGCATTTTAAGCAGGATTTCAAGTCATGAGAGAGTGAACAGAAATAAAATCCATAAGAATGGTTCCAGGGATGAGAACCTTCTGCTGTGAAGACAGATTGGACATTGTAAGACTGCTTTCCTTTTCGAAGAGAAGCCTCAGAGAAGATCTGATAGAGCTTTTCAAACTCATGAGCAGGCAATAAGGCACCGCCATTCCGACTCAGGAAAGGAACAAAAGTAAAACAATGCAAGTTTAAAGAAATTGCTTAAAAGAAGCTAAAGCAAAATGAGAGAAAAAACTGAAATAAAAACAGGAAGTGCTGAAGAAACTCAGCAGGTCTGACCACATGAATGGCTAAAATATGAGATCTGGAATCGATTACCTGAGAGTGTGATGGAACCTGGAAGGGATTTAGATTGTTCCTTTTCAAATAACAATGTGCAGGATTACTGGGAAAAGACAGAAGAAGGCAGTAAGTGAAATTCTCACTTGGAGAGTCAGTGCAGAACACAATGGGCAGAATGGTTTCTTGCTGCATTCAGTGGAACATCATCGGTAAATGTAGTATGTTAAAGAAGTTATAACAAATGTTACTTGATGTATGTAGGAACTGGTCTCAACCACCCCACCACACCACTGCCCCCCCCCACCCCACCCCCCACCCCTGCTCCCCCCTTTCAACCAACACTATTGTACAACAAAAAGAGTTAACAACAGTTTCCACATTATGAATATGGGCTCAGCCTGAAAAGATTGATAAGTTCCTCATGAGGAAAACAGCAACAGGAGAATAGAGAAAGATTTGGAAGGCATTGCACTGACAGAATCTAAAACAACACCATCAAACTTATACAATTTTACAGACAAATTATCACAATGACCTGGCTTTAAATTAGTACACAGGAGGGTTCAGTTGTTAAAATTGCAAATAAACAAATTAGCGGATGGGTGTT
This sequence comes from Chiloscyllium punctatum, assembly GCF_047496795.1. Taxonomy (NCBI): domain Eukaryota; kingdom Metazoa; phylum Chordata; class Chondrichthyes; order Orectolobiformes; family Hemiscylliidae; genus Chiloscyllium; species Chiloscyllium punctatum. The sequence continues at coordinate 124,233,323 of NC_092739.1, forward strand.
GTATCTTTGGCTGGACTCTCACTGGAGATTAATTATAGTGTAGTGCACTCCATCTAAATTAGAATTAGAATTAGAATTAGGTTTTATTATCACATGTACTCAAATACAGAGATATTTGAGTACAGTGAAAAGTTCACAAAGTCACCATTCACAGCACTGTCTTGGGTACAAAGGGCCGAGGTTCAAATTCTTAAAAATACATTGAGAAAATAAAGAAATAAAGTTAAAAGTTTAGCATTTCAGTCTTTCTAAAGCAGAGATAGAGAGAAAGGAAATAAAAGCAGACAGGTCTGCACTGGGCTCCATCTCAAGAATGGGAGTCTGCACTGGGCTTCACCTCGAGGCTGAAAGTCTGCACTGGGCTTCACCTTAAGGATGGGAGTCTGCACTGGGGCTTCACCTCGAGGCTGAAAGTCTGCACTGGGCTTCACCTTAAGGATGGGAGTCTGCACTGGGGCTTCACCTCGAGGCTGAGAGTCTGCACTGGGCTTCACCTTAAGGATGGGAGTCTGCACTGGGGCTTCACCTCGAGGCTGAGAGTCTGCACTGGGCTTCACCTTGAGGATGGGAGTCTGCATGGGTCCTCACCTTAAGGCTGAGAGTCTGCACTGGGCTTCACCTTGAGGATGGGAGTCTGCGGTACCTCACCTCAAAGATGGGAGTCTGTACTCAGCTTCACCTTGAGGATATGAGTCTGCACAGGGCCTCACCTCGATAATGGGAGTCTGCACTGGGCTCCATCTCGAGGCTGAGAGTGCACTGGGGCTTCACCTCGAGGATGGGAGTCTGCACTGGGGCTTCACCTTGAGAATGGGAGTCTGCACTAGGATTCACCTCAAGGATATGAATCTGCACGGGACCTCACCTCAAGAATGGGAGTCTGCACTGGGCTTCATCTGGAGGCTGAGAGCCTGCACTGGGGTTTCACCTCGAGGATGGGAGTCTGGACTAGGCTACATCTCAAGACTGAGAGTCTGCACTGGGCCTCACCTCGAGGATGGGAATCTGCACTGGGGCTCCATCTCGAGGCTGAGAGTCTGCATGGGAGCTTCACCTTGAGGCTGAGAGTCTGCTCTGGGGCTTCACCTCATGAATGGGAGTCTACACGGGACCTCATTTTGAGGATGGGAGTCTGCACTGGGACCTCACCTCGAGAATGGGAGTCCCTCAAGTCCATGCTGGGCTCCAATTCAAGTCTGCCTAAGGTAAATGTGGAAGGGAGAGCATTCAAATACAATTTTGTTTTGGACATATTAGTGCACAACATGCATCCCATTACCTACCATTAATTTGGAGATCCCATAAATATTTCATTTCATCTGGGTACATTCGAAGATGGTGGATGGAAATAATTTTGGGCTGTAACAGGCTGTTCGTTTTTTGAGGTATCTTAGGTATTGGAGGTGCTTTCCTCAAATTCCAGGACAAGCAATCTAATCTAATCTAATCTAATCAATCATTGTCTTATAAGCTGTTGCATTGTTTTGAAACTTAGGAGGAAAAAAATCGAAACAGCAGCATTTTTAAAAGGGAGAGGAACTGACAAAGGCAGCACATGGTGAGGTCAGTGCAGGAGAGAGTGCGAGAGAAAGAAACCCACACTGCTAACTGACAGAGCAGTGAACCTGCATAGTTACTGCCTTTGCTGTCTGAATTCATGTATTGTTGGACATCGGAGAGCATCTGGGAAACTTAACAAGCAGTGAAATTCACAACTGATCTTGGAGGAACCTGTTTGGGAGAGGTCACAGCACAGAAACAGATAAGTAAATAATTTGCTGTAGTTTGCAGTAGTGAGTGGAGTGGCTTCTTTCTTGATTATACGCTTTATTGAGATATGTCTCTTGATTAAACTTAAAAACATAAACCATAAGTATTAAGTTATCCTGGAGCAGTGTTTGTAGTGGTTATGGTAGGGGATTTCAGTTTTCCAAACATAGACTGGGACTGCCATAGTGTGATGGGTTTAGATGAAGAGGAATTTGTTAAGTGCTTACAAGACAATTTTCTGATTCAGTATGTGGGTGTACCTAACTAGAGAAGGTGCAAATCATGACCTACTCTTGGGAAATAAGGCAGGGCAGGTGACAAAGGTACCAGTGGGAGAGCACTTTGGGGCCAGCGACCATAATTCTATTAGTTTTAAAATACTGATGCAAAAGGATAGATCAAATCTAAAAGTTGAAGTTCTAAATTGGAGAAAGGCCAATTTTGATGGTATTAGGCAAAAACTTTCGAAAGCTGATTAGGGGCAGATGTTCACAGGTAAAGGGACGGCTGGAAAATGGGAAGCCTTCAGAAATGAGATAATGAGAATCCAGAGACAGTATATGCCTGTTAGGGTGAAAGGAGAGGCTGATAGGTATAGGGAATGCTGGATGACTAGAGAAATGGAGGGTTTGGTTAAGAAAAGGAAGGAAGCATATGTCAGGTATAGACAGGATAGATTGAATGAATCCTTAGAAGAGTATAATAAAGGCAGTAGGAATATAGTTAAGATGGAAATCAGGAGGGCAAAAAGGGGACATGAGATAGCTTTGGCAAATAGAGTTAAGGAGAATCCAAAGGGTTTTTACAAATACATTAAGGACAAAAGGATAACTAGGGAGAGAATAGGGCCCCTCAAAGATCAGCAAGGTGGCCTTTATGTGGAGCCGCAGGACATGGGAGAGATACTAAATGAGTATTTTGCATCAGTGTTTACTGTGGAAAAGGGCATGGAAAATATAGAATGTTGGGAAATAGATGATGACATCTTGAAAAATGTCCATATCACAGAGGAGGCAGTGCTGGGTGTCTTGAAATGCATAAAAGTAAATAAATCCCCGGGACCTGACCAGGTGTACCCTAGAACTCTGTGGGAAGCTAGGGAAGTAATTGCTGGGCCTCTTGCTGAGATATTTGTATCATCAATAGTCACAGGTGATGTGCTGGAAGACTGGAGGTTGGCTAACGTGGTGCCACTATTTAAGAAGGGTGGTAAAGACAAGCCAGGGAACTATACACCAGTGAGCCTGACGTTGGTGGTGAGCAAGTTGTTGGAGGGAATCCTGTGGGTCAGGATGTACATGTATTTGAAAAAGCAAGGACTGATTAGGGATAGTCAACATGGCTTTGTGTGTGCGAAATCATGTCTCACAAACTTGATTGAGTTTTTTGAAGAAGTAACAAAGAGGATTGATGAGGGCAGAGCAGTAGGCACTTTATATGTACTTCAGTAAGGCATTCTACAAAGATCCTCCTGATAGACTGGTTAGCAAGGTTAGATCTCATGGAATTACAGGGAGAACTAGCCATTTGGATACAGAACTGGCTCAAAGGTAGAAGACAGAAGGTGGTGGTGGAGAGTTGTTTTTCAGACTGGAGGCCTGTGACCAGTGGAGTGCCACAAGGATCGGTGCTGGGTCCACCACTTTTCATCATTTATATAAATGATAGGGATGTGAGAATAACTGGTATGTTTAGTAAGGTTGCAGATGACACCAAAATTGGAGGTATAGTGGGCAGCGAAGAAGGTTATCTAAGATTACAATGGGACCTTGCTCAAATGGGCCATGGGCTAAGGAGTGGCAGATGGAGTTTAATTCAGATAAATGTGAGGTGCTGCATTTTGGGAAAGCAAATCTTAACAGGACTTGTACACTTAATGATAAGGTCCTAGGGAGTGTTGCAGAACAAAGAGACCTTGGAGCGTAGATTCATCACTCCTTGAAAGTAGAGTTTCAGGTAGATAGGTTAGTGAAGAAGGTGTTTGGTATGCTTTCCTACAGGAGTTGGGAGGTCATGTTATGGCTGTACATGACATTACTTAGACCACTGTTGGAATATTGTGTGCAATTCTATCAGAAGGATGTTGTGAAACTTGAAAGGGTTCAGAAAAGATTTACAAGGATATTGCCAGGGTTGGAGGAGATGAGCTATAAGGAGAGATTGAATAGGCTGGGGCTGTTTTCCCTGGAGCTTTGGAAGCTGAGGGGTGACCTTATAGAACATAGAACATAGAACATAGAACAATACAGCACAGTACAGGCCCTTCGGCCCACGATGTTGTGCCGCACTTCTATCCTAGATTAAGCACCCATCCATGTACCTATCCAAATGCCACTTAAAGGTCGCCAATGATTCTGACTCTACCACTCCCTCGGGCAGCGCATTCCATGCCCCCACCACTCTCTGGGTAAAGAACCCACCCCTGACATCTCCCCTATACCTTCCACCCTTCACCTTAAATTTATGTCCCCTTGTAACACTCTGTTGTACCCGGGGAAAAAGTTTCTGACTGTCTACTCTATCTATTCCTCTGATCATCTTATAAACCTCTATCAAGTCACCCCTCATCCTTCGCCGTTCCAACGAGAAAAGGCCGAGAACTCTCAACCTATCCTCGTACGACCTACTCTCCATTCCAGGCAACATCCTGGTAAATCTTCTCTGCACCCTCTCCAAAGCTTCCACATCTTTCCTAAAGTGAGGCGACCAGAACTGCACACAGTACTCCAAATGTGGCCTAACCAAAGTCCTGTACAGCTGCAACATCACCTCACGACTCTTGAATTCAATCCCTCTGCTAATAAACGATAATACTCCATAGGCCTTCTTACAAACTCTATCCACCTGAGTGGCAACCTTCAAAGATCTATGTACATAGACCCCAAGATCCCTCTGTTCCTCCACCTGACCAAGAACCCTACCATTAACCCTGTATTCCGCATTCTTATTTGTTCTTCCAAAATGGACAACCTCACACTTGGCAGGGTTGAACTCCATCTGCCACTCCTCAGCCCAGCTCTGCATCATATCTAAGTCCCTCTGCAGCCGACAACAGCCCTCCTCACTGTCCACAACTCCACCTATCTTTGTATCATCTGCAAATTTACTGACCCACCCTTCGACTCCCTCCTCTAAGTCATTAATAAAAATTACAAACAGCAGAGGACCCAAAACTGATCCCTGCAGAACTCCACTTGTAACTGGACTCCATGCTGAATATTTACCATCTACCACCACTCTCTGACTTCGACCGGTTAGCCAGTTTTCTATCCAATTGGCCAATTTTCCCTCTATCCCATGCCTCCTGACTTTCCGCATAAGCCTACCATGGGGAACCTTATCAAATGCCTTACTAAAATCCATGTACACTACATCCACTGCTCTACCCTCATCCACATGCTTGGTCACCTCCTCGAAGAATTCAATAAGACTTGTAAGGCAAGACCTACCCTTCACAAATCCGTGCTGGCTGTCCCTAATCAAGCAGTGTCTTTCCAGATACTCGTAAATCCTATCCCTCAGTACCCTTTCCATTACTTTGCCTACCACAGAAGTAAGACTAACTGGCCTGTAATTCCCGGGGTTATCCCTATTCCCTTTTTTGAACAGGGGCACAACATTCGCTACTCTCCAGTCCCCTGGTACCACCCCAGTTGCCAGTGAAGACGAGAAGATCATTGCCAACAGTACTGCAATTTCCTCTCTTGCTTCCCACATAATCCTAGGATATATCCCGTCAGGCCCGGGGGACTTGTCTATCCTCAAGTTGTTCAAAATGTCCAACACATCTTCCTTCCTAACAGGTATCTCTTCTAGCTTATCAGTCCGTTTCACACTCTCCTCTTCAACAATACGGTCCCTCTCGTTCGTAAATACTGAAGAGAAGTACTTGTTCAAGACCTCTCCTATCTCTTCCGACTCAATACACAGTCTCCCACCACTGTCCTTGATCGGACCTACCCTCGTTCTCGTCATTCTCAGGTTTCTCACATACGCATAGAATGCCTTGGGGTTATCCTTGATCCTATCCGCCAAGGATTTTTCATGCCCTCTCTTAGCTCTCCTAATCCCTTTCTTCAGGTCCCTTCTGGCTATCCTGTATCCCTCCACTGCTCTGTCTGAACCTTGTTTCCTCAACCTTATGTAAGCCTCCTTCTTCCTCTTTACTTGACATTCAACCTCCCTCGTCAACCAAGGCTCCCTCACACGACCATTTCTTTCCTGCCTGATCGGTACATACATATCAAGGACACGTCGTATCTGCTCCTTGAAAAAGTCCCACATTTCCACCACATCCTTCCCTGACAGCCTATGCTCCCAACGTATGCTCCTCAAATCCTGTCTTACAGCATCGTAATTTCCCTTCCCCCAATTGTAAAAACTTCCTTGTTGTGCGCACCTATCTCTCTCCATAACCAAGGTGAAAGTCACAGAATTGTGGTCGCCATCACCAAAATGTTCACCCACTAACAAGCCCACCACTTGTCCCGGTTCGTTACCGAGTACCAAATCCAATATGGCCTCCCCTCTGGTTGGACAATCTACATACTGCATTAGAAAAGCTTCCTGGACACACTGCACAAACACCGCCCCATCCAATCTACTTGATCTAAAGAGCTTCCAATCAATATTTGGGAAGTTGAAGTCGCCCATGACTACGACCCTGTGGCTTCTGCACCTTTCCAAAATCTGTTTCCCAATCTGTTTCTCCACATCTCTGCTGCTATTGGGGGGCCTATAATAAACACCCAACAAGGTGACTGCACCTTTCCTATTTCTGACTTCAGCCCATACTACCTCCAGAGGCAGATCCCCCTCAAACTTCCTTTCTGCAGCCGTTATACCATTTCTAATTAGCAATGCCACCCCCCCTCCTTTTTTACCACCCTCCCTAATCTTACTGAAACATCTGTAACCAGGAACCTCCAACAGCCATTCCTGTCCCTCATCTATCCATGTTTCCGTGATGGCCACAACATCGTAGTCCCAGGTACCGATCCACGCCTTAAGTTCACCCACCTTATTTTTGATACTCCTTGCATTAAAGTATACGCACTTGAGCCCATCTCTGTGTCCGCAAGTAGTCCCTGTCAGTGCTACCTTCTCCACAGCCTCCCTACAGTCTTGGACATCCTGACACACAGCTAGCTTACTTGCTGGACTACAAGTCCGGATAGAGGTTTATAAAATCACAAGGGGCATGGATAGGGTAAGTAGACAAAGTCTTTTCCCTGGAGTGGGGGAGTTCAGAACCAGAGGCCATAGGTTAGGGGGGGAGGGGAAAGATATTACAGAGATCTAAGGGTCAACTTTTTCACACGGAGGGTGGTACGTATATGGAATGAGCTCCCACAAGAAGTGGTGAAGGCTGGTACAATTGCAACATTTAAAAGACATTTGTATTGGTATATGAATAGGAAGGGTTTGGAAGGATGTGGATCGGGTGCTGGCATGTGTGACTAGATTGGGTTGGGATATCTGGTTGGCATGGACAATTTGGACCATGCTGTACATCTCTATGTTGATTTGCCTAGTTTAAGTATAAGCAAAGCTTGGCAATTAACTGTCTGTAGTCATTTTACAGATGAATTACACATACAATATCTCTAGCAGTCAAAATTCACTTGCCAGCCAATCAACATAGTCTGTTTATTCAATATAAACATATTTTTCCCTTTTGTCTAAGCATTTTTTGAACTACCCTGATGGCTGCAATTGGCATATGTATCTTCTCTCAGCAGTACCCAAAACCATAGAATGATCTGAACTTAAGGGCGAATTACACATCCACTCTAGAAGTTTATTGATATATTCCAATATTGTGACTCAACCATTTCTGCATTTGTTTAGTTGAGAACAACTCACCATTCCATGTCTGTTGGAAAATTCCTTTGCACTCCTGCCATCTGTGAAAATCCATTATTCACCCAGACAAACACAATCAATCCAGAGCTGCCCCGCACAGTTCCTGATATTTTCTTCTGTACATACAGAGTTCAGGAAGTCGAGTTGGATGTTTTCATACCAATGCAAAACATCATCTTCCCCAGCACCAGGCTATGACAGTCTGGTCCAAGCTTCCACATGGGTAGTGCAGTCTCAGCCACCTGCAGAAATGTATAACACTGTAGGAAGAAACTCACAGGTAATTTCCACCATCTTCTCTCCGATGCCTCATCCTCACTTTTGGTCATGTCTGTACCAACCTCACACAAAGGCTCATGGTCTATTGTCTGCAATATCTTCCATTACTTGCTCTCACCTTCCCCAACCCTTGACACCATGAATCCTGCCTGACTTGTCCATTGCGTGCTCACTCACTTGGGGCATCTCCTCAGCTGCATCAACAGTTAATAGCTATGCCACCACTGTCATCTCTTGTAAAACCTGCTTCTGTTTTATTTTGGAAGAAAATAAAGCAGAAAGAGTCAAGATGCACAGAGGGCTGCCCAACATTCAGCTCCTCACCCCTCTGCAAGGAGCAGATCTTGACTTTGGCATGAGAGGTTGCCATTAGCTCTCCGTTCTGAAAACTCCTGAGCAAAGGCTCTGCCCCGTGTTGACAACAACAAGCTTCTGGGCATCGTGTCTTTTCTAAACTGCTTGGCAAGGCAGCAGAAATATGGTGTTTATGACTCTGAAGGGGGAAAGCACCGGAAGGCAAGATAATACAAGGCATGGATGCTGTGAGCATTCAAATAGGCTCAGAGTGAGTGAGATGCAGCCTAGTTTAGTCCATGAGCTTGGTGCATGCCTCTGGGTGCACAGTATCCTTGCAACATCATTACAACGATATTTGCCAATGGAGCTGAACCCACCAAGAGTTTGGTCTTGAGTTCAGTTGAGTTCTCCTGATGTCAAGCTTGTTGGTGAGGTTGGTAAGATGAGAGACTAAAAGCTAATGAGGTGAACTGCAGTGTGAACAAGGCATTTAACAAGCAATGGTGACCTTCAGTTGGCATCTTGCCACTGCCTAGTGAGAAGCTTGCCATGCTGCTGATGAAAAGTGGAAAAGATGGCACATGTTGCTCCTGATGCTGAGATAGATCCTCGTCATATTTTTCACCTGGTTCTACCACATACTTCATCACATAGCTCATGTCGTTTAGACCCTGATTAGATTTTGGCCAGAGAAATAGAAGTTAAACTTAAGCTGGCAGATAGTTGCTGCTGCAAACATTTTAGAAAGGACTTGGCAAAAAATCCTCCCGTTTAGACATGGGAACCAGAGTGGTGTCTCTGTGTATGAAGGCACAAAGCAGAACAGTAACATCCAAATGGACTAGAGGAGGAGAAGGGTGGCACAGTGGCTCAGTAGTTAGCACTGCTGCCTCACAACGCCTCAGGCAACTGTCTGTGTGGAGTTTGCACGTTCTTCCTGTGTCTGCGTGGGTCTCCTTGTGTGCTCCAGTTTCCTCCCACAGTTGAAAAATGTGTTGCTGGAAAAGCACAGCAGGTCAGGCAGCATCCAAGGAACAGGAGAATCAACGTTTCGGGCATAAGCCCCTCTTCAGGAAATGTTTCCTCCCACAGTTCAAGGATGTGCGGGTTAGGTGAATTGGCCATTCTAAATTGCCTGTAGTGTTAGGTGGATTAGTCAGAGGGGAATGGGTCTGGGTGGGTTGCTCTTCAGAGGGTCAGTGTGGACTTGTTGGGCTGGAGGACCTGTTTCCACACTGTAGGGAATCTAATCTAATCTAATCAAGTATCTGAGTGCACAGACAGACAAATTACAAATTAACAATTTAGGTTAATCACACCACAAAAACATGACCAAACTGGTGTTCAGTTCTAAACGGAAGAGATTGAAAGCATTTTATACTTGACTGGATGTTGTTCAAACCACATATGAGTATTGTAAATTGTTTTGACCTCCATATTATTAAAAAAACGTATACAGAGGCAAGATAAACTGCACAGTTTGTTGTAAAATGATACCAGAACTGTGAGACTGTCTCTATCGGGAAGAATTAAATAGGATGATATTCTTTTACTCGAATAGAAAAGACAGAGAGGTTTAAGATAATAAAAATGTTTTCTAGGGAAGTCAGAGAGAAGATATTTCTAAATTTAAGAAACCGGAACAAGAAACCATGCACAAAGGATAGATCCAATTGTAACTTCAGGAAAAATGTGTTTACTCAGAAAGGTAGGTGTGTGGAATACATTACCATATGATGCAGTTGAAGAAACTAACAAAGGTATCTTTCAGGGGAAGCAAGATGAGCACATGAATTGAGAAAGACAACAAGAATAATTTGATTAGGTTAGATGAAGAGGAGGTTCCACAAATGCCCATGTACTTAATGATGGAAATCTCAGCACATCAGTGAAAACGTTTTGTAACAACCTTCAGCCGGAAGCGTGAATTGAAACGTCCATCTCCACCTTCTCTGGTAGTCCCCAGCTCCACAGATGCCAGTCTTCAGCCAATTCTATTCACTCCATATGATATTACAAAGCAAATGGAGGCATTGGATATTATGAAGGCTATAAGCCCTGTCAACATACGCGAATAATTACCATAAGACCATAAGACCATAAGACATAGGAGTGGAAGTAAGGCCATTCGGCCCATCGAGTCCACTCCGCCATTCAATCATGGCTGATGCGCATTTCAGCTCCACTTGCCAGCGTTCTCCCCGTAGCCCTTAATTCCTCTAGACAACAAGAACCTATCAATCTCGGCCTTGAAGACATTTAGCGTCCCGGCTTCCACTGCACTCCGTGGCAATGAATTCCACAGGCCCACCACTCTCTGGCTGAAGAAATGTCTCCGCATTTCCGTTCTGAAATGACCCCCTCTAATTCTAAGGCTGTGTCCACGGGTCCTAGTCTCCTCGCCTAACAGAAACAATTTTCTAGCATCCACCTTTTCAAAGCCATGTATTATTTTGTATGTCTCTATTAGATCTCCCCTTAATCTTCTAAACTCCAACGAATACAATCCCAGTATCCTCAGCCGTTCCTCATATGCTAGACCTGTCATTCCAGGGATCATCCGTGTGAATCTCCGCTGGACACGTTCCAGTGCCAGTATGTCCTTCCTGAGGTGTGGGGACCAAAACTGGACACAGTACTCCAAATGGGGCCTAACCAGAGCTTTATAAAGTCTTAGTAGTACATCTCTGCTTTTATATTCCAACCCTCTTGAGATAAGAGACAACATTGCATTCGCTTTCTTAATCACAGACTCAACCTGCATGTTTACCTTTAGAGAATCCTCGACTAGCACTCCCAGATCCCTTTGTGCTTTGGCTTTATTAAGTTTCTCACCATTTAGAAAGTAGTCCATTCCTATATTCTTTTTGCCAAAGTGCAAGACCTCGCACTTGCTCACGTTAAATTCCATCAGCCATTTCCTGGACCACTCTCCCAACCTGTCTAGATCCTTCTGTAGCCTCCCCACTTCCTCAGTACTACCTGCCTGTCTACCTAACTTTGTATCATCGGCAAACTTCGCTAGAATGCCCCCGGTTCCCTCATCCAAATCATTAATATATAATGCGAACAGCTGTGGCCCCAGCACCGAACCCTGCGGGACACCGCTCGTCACCGGCTGCCATTCTGAAAAGGAACCTTTTATCCCAACTCTCTGCCTTCTGTTAGATAGCCAATCCTCAATCCATCCCAGCAGCTCACCTCGAACACCATGGGCCCTCACCTTGCTCAGCAGTCTCCCGTGTGGCACCTTATCAAAGGCCTTTTGAAAGTCCAGATAGACCACATCCACTGGGTTCCCCTGGTCTAACCTACTTGTTACCTCTTCAAAAAATTCCAACAGGTTTGTCAGGCATGACCTCCCTTTACTAAATCCATGTTGACTTGTTCTAATCAGACTCTGCTCTTCCAAGAATTTAGAAACCTCATCCTTAATGATGGATTCTAGAATTTTACCAACAACCGAGGTTAAGCTGATTGGCCTATAATTTTCCATCTTTTGCCTTGATCCTTTCTTGAACAAGGGGGTTACTACAGCCATCTTCCAATCGTCCGGGACCTTTCCTGACTCCAGTGACTCTTGAAAGATCTCAACCAATGCCTCTGCTATTTCCTCAGCAACCTCTCTCAGAACTCTAGGGTGTATCCCATCGGGGCCAGGAGATTTATCAATTTTAAGACTTTTTAACTTTTCTAGCACTATCTCTTTCGTAATGGCAACCATACTCAACTCAGCCCCGTGACACCCTTTAATTTTTGGATTTAATTACTGAAGGTATCTGCTCAAAGATTGCTGAGCTACCTAGCCAAGCATTTCCAGAAGAGTTATCACACTGGTTTCTGTGTGAAAATTTGCTTGCGTATGTCCTGCACACAAAAGGCAGGAGCAATCCAATCTTGACAACTACTATCCCATTGGTCTATTCTCAATCACCAGTAATGTAATGGAAAATGTCATGAACAGTAGGATCAAGTAGCACTGATGCTCAGTTTGGGTTCCATGAGCAATAATCAGCTTCTGAATTCATCACAGCCTTGGTCAAAATATTGACAGCAGAACTGAACTCTAGAAGTGAGGTGAGAATAATTGCCTTTGATGTCAAGGCAGAATTTAACCCAATATGGCATCAAGGAACCCGGGCAAAACTCGAGTCAATGGGAATCGGGGGAAAACTTGATTAGTTGGAGTTATACCTGACACATACAAAGATGGTTGTGGTTGCTGGAAATCAGCCACCTCAGCTCAGCACATCTCTACAGGAGCTCGCCTTCAGGGTAGTATCCTAGACCCAAGTATCTTCACCTGTTACATCAGTAACCTACAGTTCGTCGAAAGGTCAGAAGTGGGTATGTTCACCAATAATTGTGAACATACTGAGACAGTTAATGTCTAAATGCAGCAAAACCTGGAAAATATTCAGACTTGTCTGACAGGTGGCAAGTAACATCTGTGCCACAGAAGTCAAGATTAAGGTGGTGCTGGAAAAGCACAGCAGGTCAGGCAGCATTTGAGGAGCAGGAAAATCGACATTTTGGGCAAATGTCCTTCACCAGGAGGATGATTCCTGATGAAGGGTTTTTGCCAAAAACGTCGATTTTCCTGCTCCTTGGATGCTACCTAACTTGCTGTGCTTCCTCAGCATCATTCTAATCTTGACTCTAATCTCCAGCGTCAGCAGTACTCACTTCTGCCTGTGCCACAGAATTGCCAGGCAACAATCATCTTCAAAAAACAAAGTCAAACCATAACAGCTTGAGATTTAATGGCATCATCAGTACCGAGTTTCCCCACTATCAATATCCTGGGGGCTACCATTGACCAGAACTGAACTGGGCTAACTTTATAAATACAGTGGCTACAAGAGCAGGTCAGAGGAGAGGAATCCTGCAGCGTGTAAATCACCTCTTGACTTCCCAAAGCTTGTCTTCCATCTGCAATGCTCAAATCAGGAGTGCAATGGAATAATCCCTCTTGCCTGGATGAGTGCAACTCCAACAACACTCAAGAAACATGACACCACCCAAGAAAATCAAGCTCACTTAATTGATACCACATCCACAAACATTCACTTCTTCCACCAATTACTCAGGAGTTGCAATGTGCACCATCTGTAAGATACTCTGCCGATATTCACCAAGGCTCCTTGGACAGCATCTTCCAAACCCATGATGACTATCATTTTGAAGGACCAGAGCTACTAATCCATGGAAACACCACCACCTCTTGGTTCCTTTCTAAGTCACTCACCATCCTGACTTGAAATGATGTCGCTATTCCTTTATTGTTGCTGCATCAAATTCCTGGAACTCAATTCCTAACTGCACAGTGGGTGCACCTAAACCAAATGCACTGCAGCTTTTTTTTCATGAAGCCAGCTCACCAGCCTGAAATGCACATATCCCATGAACTAATAAAAGAAAGAGAAATAGGAGCCTCACGTGAAGAATGAACATAGATATGAACCTGATGGTCCAATTTACACGTTACAATTGCTTTAAATGTTACTTAGTACAGTGGAATAAGCTGATCCCTTTCTTTGCTGGGTTACTGTCCAGGTGGCCGAAGTGTGAATGACCTTGAGTGTTTGCAAGTCATAACTTTAGACTGTATTATTAGAAACATTAGCCATCTCAAACAAATGATTAATGATTCTATTAAAATAGTGTAGCATGTGCGAACAAACTGATATTGTGTGCAGTAATTCCTAGACTCTTCACCTTGAAATGACTCAGAACACTTGATGTTCATTGGCTGACTTTATGGAGAAATTCCTGAATAGTTTTCTAAACTCTTTACCGCACCTCCATAAAGAATTGCAAGTCAGAGCTGGAATACAACTCCTGTCTGTTCAGGTTCAACTACTTGGTGTTACTAATTTCCAACACCAAGCTTCTTTTCAACTGCTATACAAATCACCTTCAAGGAATAAAAGAAAAATGTAACAATTTACCATGCTAATTCTAAAATGAACACTTGATACAAAATTAGAAAGAAAGGCTTTGAATATTTAATAAAACCTCATGTTTAAATGGCTACTGCAAGTTATTATTTTTAATATGTGTTCAGGTCAAATAAAAATCAATGAGGTTTATGGTTTTGTTGATTTATGGTCTGTTGATATTGCTTTTTATATGATGTTAGTTCAGGTGAAGTAAAGCATTTTAACAACCAAATTAAAACTTGTACCCTTCTGTGCTGTGTTCAACTATAAAATATAACAGATAATGATTTGCCAACCTGACCTTGCATTGGATATAATGCTTAAAATAGCACAAGGTTCAAGGTGAGTATAACACTCTTTTCTCATAACACAGATTTAAATGGGACAGTCAGTAAAGATGACATAATTCGTTATACATCATAATGTAATCTTAAGCGAATCACAGTTTAATTATTGATAATGATGGCTTTGCACAAAAACTATTGGATGCAAATTATTGTGCTATGTCTCAATAAGAATGCAGTATAGCTTGAAGAAACATGCTCATGGTTTCATCACTGTAATGTAGCATGTGACCTGAGAGTATAAGTCTGTACCTAATGGCAGAAATGTGCTACTACAGGTCTCTGTATCAAAAATGCACAATTTCTAATGTGACTAAACCCAGTAAAGGAGCAGCAACTAGAAAGAAAAAGTAAAACAGAAGCAGCAAAAAGGAGAGAAAAGCAAAACAAGTGAAAGAATGACACAACAAGCCCTCCACTCAATGAAAAAAAATCTATCAACAAGAAATGAAAGGCAAATTATGGATTGGGCAGCCAGTGATACCTTTACTGATTTAAAGCTACTCAAATAACAAATGCAGCTTTATTGTAATGATCAAGTAATCAATGATCCAAGAATATATCTCTGAAAATCATAGTTTGTTGGCTCCTTGTAGGCCTGTGGAAGATCAGAAAGATCAAAAATTATCTGAAGGGTACTCAAAGACTTACTAAATGTGGAACTTCAGGATTAACAGGTTCCAATTCATGTCATATAGACTATGTTTGCCACAAGATGTTGCAGTAAAGGGCATAGATATGATTTTTTCTGAAGAACTCTGAGAGAGGTTCATTGAAGTAGTAATCACCTCTACACAGGTTATTCAGGAAGAACTTCTGGGCAGGATAAGGGCCGTGCTGTTGACGCTTTACTTGGCAAATGCAAGCATGAAGCCGTAGTAGCAGGCCAAGAACAATGACATCCTTAATCTCCAGCTAACACAATTACTGTAGTCAGCAAACTGCACTAGACTCATGGAGATTTGTCAATAGCTGTCCAGCTTTTCTTCACTTCAGCAAACAATATGACACCAAGGAACACTGGGTATTAATATGCAGGAAATCTGCTTCTGAAAGCTAGGTCAGACCACAAAAGCATATAGGTGAGCAACAAGGCAGTACAATACCACAGTTCTGGCAACACGGTAAGTATTAAGAAGGTGCACAGACATAACCCACTGCTGAAGTGAGCAGGACATTCTCAGGGGTCATAGTGATGGTGTCTCACATGTGGTCTCTAATTTTTGATTCTGTGAGTATAATTATGGCGAGTCTGTGGGCCAGTTCTTCTAACTTCGAATTACATCCAGATGTGGTAAGGAGCAATTTGAAAATTTGCAGGACCATGTTTGTTGTTGAGTTTACCGGTGCCTAGATCAAAGCAAGGTGGCTCAGTTTCATCCTCTACTTTAGGTTTAGTATCAGCTTGATACAACTGAGTAGCTTGCTAGACCATTTTGAGGGGTACATAAGACTGAATCATATTGCTGTGGTTCTGGAGTCACATGTAGGCCAGACCAGATACAGATGGCATATCTCCTTCACGAAAGATCATTAGTGAATCAGATGAATTTTTAGGACAATGGCTGCATGGTCACAATTTGACCAGCTTTTTAATTCCATGTTTTTATTGAACTCTAATTTTACCACATGCTGGTGGGATTCAAAGTCCTGTTCCCAGAATATTAGCCTGATGTTCTGGATTTCTACTCCAGTGGCATTAGCACTATGCCACCACTTCAATGTCTGGCAATGGTCCTCAGTTCACTGGCAAACTATTTCAAGACATTTGCTGCATAGGGAATGATCCACATAGTACTGTAATACTGCAATTCTTGCTCAAATTGTTGAACAAATACAAACAATCAAATCTAAGAGTATCAAGTGCAAATAACAAGACAAGAGGTTTGTATTTAATTATTGCATTTTTGTGCCAAACAAATAGAAATGGAATTACCATTCCCCATTAAACAGCAAATGCAAAATGCCTTGTCCAGCAACCAAGAGCAAAGTCCCTTGGTCTGAGTGACATGGGCAATGGCAAAGCTTGTATCAGAATTGGATAAAAGCTCAATATTGAAACAATTTTGCTCCATTTTTAATGCCTTCTCCCAAATGTTCTGATAAGATTCTTGTGAGGCATTAGCGGGATACCGAATCCCATGGATTAATGTTTATTAAATGCCTTGTTAATACCACAACTGGCCTCATTAACATTCAGTCTCCCATCTTGCCAAAAATGCCAAACATGTTAGGCATTGTGGTGATTTGTCTAGGAAACCTGAGTGGGGATGGGTGAATTCAATTCGCTACTTGTTCCAAATGACCTCCATTATGGACATTGGACAACAGCAATGAAGCTACTCTGCGTTCTTGATAAGTATGCACCTGTCAGGCGCAGCAGTCATGGTTTACCAAGGAAGTTGAATCTCTTGTCAAGAGGAAGAAGAAAGCTTATGTTAGGATGAGATGTGAATGCTCAGTTAGGGTGATTGACAGTTACAAGGTAACCAGGTAAGACCAAAAGAGAGAGCTAAGACAAGAGGGGAGGGGACATGAGAAGTTGTTGGCAGATAGGATCAGGGAAAACCTTAAAGCTTTCTATAGGCATATAAGGGATAAAAGAATGATGAGAGTAAGATTAGGGCCAATCAAGGTGAGTCGTGGGAAGTTGTGCATGGAGTCAGAGGAGATAGGGAAAGCACTGAATGAATATTTTTTGTCAGTATTCACACTAGAAAAAGGTTGTCGAGGAGAATACCGAGAAGCAGGCTAATAGACTAGATTGGATTGAGGTTCACAAGGAGGAGGCATTAGTAATTCTGGAAAGTGTGAAACTACATAAATCCCCTGGGCCAGATGGGATTTATCTGAAGAGTCTCTGGGAAACCAGGGAGGAGGTTGCCAAGCCTTTGACTTTGATCTTTATGTCACCATTGTCCACAAGGTTAGTATTAGAAGACTGGAGGAGGACAAATGTTGTTTCCTTGTTCAAGGACGAGAGTAGAGGCAACTCTCTGGTCTATAATTCCAAGAGTTGAACAAAACCATGCTGACTATAACCACTGGTCTATAATTCTGTGAGCCTTACTCCAATTGTGAGTAAAGTGTTGGAAAAGATTACAAGAGATAGGATTTGTGATCATCGCGATAAGAATAATGTGATTAGGGATAGTCAGCATAGTTTTGTGAAGGGTAGGTCATGCCTCACAAGCCTTGTGTTCTTTGAGAATGTCACCAAATAGGTGGATGAGGGCAAAGTGGTTGATGTGATGTATATGGATTTCAGTAAGGCATTTGATGATTTCCCCATGGTAGGCTACTGCACAAAATATGGAGGCATGGAATTAAGGGCAATTTAGTGGTTTGGATCAGAAATTGGCTAGGTGAAAGAAGACAGAGGGTGGGGGTTGATGGGAAATGTTCATCCTGGAGTTCAGTTACAAGTGGTGTACTGCAAGGATCTGTTTTGGATCCACTGCTGTTTGTCATTTTTATAAATGACCTAAATGAGGGCGTAGAAGGATGGATAAGTAAATTTGCAGATGACACTAAGGTCTGTACAGTTGTGGATCGTGCTGAAGGATGTTGTAGGTTACAGAAGGATATAGATAAGCTGTGGTGCTGGGCTGAGAGATGGCAAATGGAGTTTAATGTGGAGAAGTGTGAGGTGATTCACTTTGAAAAGAGTAACAGGAATGCAGAGTACTGGACGAATGGTAAGATTCTTTGTAGTGTAGATAAACAGAGAGATCTCAGTGTCCATGTATGTAGATCCCTCAAAGTTGCCGCCCAGGTTGATAGGGTTGTTAAGAAACATATGGTGTGTTAGCTTTTATTAGTAGAGGGATTGAGTTTTGGAACCACAAGGTCTTGCTGCAGATGGACAAAACTCTGGTGTGGTGGCACTTGGATATCATGTGCAGTTCTGGTCACTGCATTATAGGAAGCATGTGGAAGCTTTGGAAAGGGTTCAGAGGAGATTTACTCAGATGTTGCCTGGCGTGGAGGGAAGGTCTAATGAGGAAAGTTTGAGGGACTTGATGCTGTTTTTGTTAGAAAGAGAAAGGTTGAGAGGCAACTTAATTGAGACAGTTAAGATAATCAGAGGGTTAGATTGGGTGGACAGTGAGAATTTTGTTCCTTGGATGGTGATGGCTAGCACAGGGGGCATAGCTTCAAATTAAAGGGTGATAGATATAGGACAGATGTCAGAGGTAGTTTCTTTACTCAAAGAGTAGTCAGGGCGTGGGATGCATTGCCTGCAACAGTTGCAGACTCACTAACTTTATGGGAATTTAAATGGCTATTCGATAGGCGGAATGACGAGAATGGAATAGTGTAGGTTAGATGGGCACAAGGCAGTGCAACATTGAGGGCCAAAGAGCCTGTATTTTGCTGTAATGTTCTATATTCTATATTCTAACATCTCAGAGCACCAAAAAATCCTTCCCTGTGGACATTGGCATCCAGCATTTGCCAACTTGCCACTGCAATCCTGGCACCTCTCCAAGGCACTGGCAGTGTACTCTGTAAGTGTAGGTTTGCATTGGAGGGTGCACCAGCAATGGACAATAGAATATGGTGAATTTTAGAACAAATTATGGAAAACTATTAAACTGAAATAAAATACAAATATTAACAATTTGTGCAGAGCATCACATTGAAAGATCAAGGGGAGAATGACAAAGGTAAATGATAAGAGTGAGAAAGGAAGATTCCAAGGAAGTTCCTTTAATGACTCGCTCAAGCTGTAAAAGTGATTGAATTTTGTCCTTTTCAATGGAATTTGAATAGGTGAAAAGTACTTCGGGTTGGTAGGAACAGACGGAAACCTTCTGCATCATTTCCTTCGATTTTAATTGAACAGAATACATGAGATAGCTTGGAATCAGACTCACTCAGCAAGTAATTTAAACACAGTAAGGTTTATCAAGGAACCAAATTTATGTTTTAAACTAATTTAGTGCATGCAAATAGAAGTTGTAATGGCAGCTGCAAAACTGAGAGACTTTTTTATTCGTTTGTAGAAAGGGGCATCACTGGTTGGTCAGCTTTATTGCCCATCCTAAGTTGCCTTTGAGAATATTGTGACCTTCCAAGGTTAAATGACAGAAATGATGTTCCCATCAGGTTCAACAAAGAGTTACAGCAATAGATGGATGATACCTTCATATTAGAGTCGATCTTGCAGACTTTATATAAATTGGTAAATGTTAGCATTCTTTCTAATCTTCTGTAATAAGGTTTGTAAGGCTGCACAACAAAATCAAACTTTAAAAAAAGCCCAAGCTGATGGTAATAAGGAAGTGTTTGACTTGGTGGGCACTTCAGCAATTAAGTTAGGACTGAGACATGAGGCTTTCTGAGAGTATCATATTGGATCCAAAGGGTGGAATTACACTACACCACCACTGGGGTGTGATTGGTCTTTGATGATGTTGACAGCTTTTCTGCAGTAGTGAGCCATGTAAATGAAGTCCATGGATTCTGTGATGCTCTGGGCTGTGCACACAACCTTCTGTAGTTTCTTGCGGTCCTGGGCAGAGCAGTTGCCATACCAGACCATTATGCACCTTAACAGTATACTTTTGATGTGCATCTGTAGATGTTGGTGAGGATCTCTATGGACATGCCAAATTTCCTGAGCCACTTGAGGAAGAAGAGGCGTTGTTGTGTATCACATCAATGTGAGAAGTCCAGGAAGGTTGATGGTTATTGTCACTCCTAGAAACTTGACACTCCACCTTCTTCACCTCAGTTCCATTGATGTAGATGGAGGCTTGTTCTCTTTTCTTTCTGAAGTTCATGATCGGTTCTTTCATTTTGTCAACGCTGAGAGAAGTTGGTCTCATTGCAACACACAACAAAGCCCACTCTCTCCCTTCTGTATTTTCACTTGTCGTTGTTAGATATCTCTCCCACTATGGTGGTGTCATCAGTGAACCTTCACCATGATCACTCCAGCAGTAAGACTTCCCTACTGTTAGACAATAGACAATAGACAATAGACAATAGATGCAGGAGTAGGCCATTCTGCCCTTCGAGCCTGCACCGCCATTCAATATGATCATGGCTGATCATTCCTAATCAGTATCCTGTTCCAGCCTTATCTCCATACCCCTTGACTCCACTATCTTTAAGAGCTCTATCCAATTCTTTCTTAAAAGAATCCAGAGACTGGGCCTCCACTGCCCTCTGGGGCAGAGCATTCCACACAGCCACCACTCTCTGGGTGAAGTAGTTTCTCCTCATCTCTGTCCTAAATGGTCTACCCCGTATTTTTAAGTTGTGTCCTCTGGTTCGGCACTCCCCCATCAACGGAAATATGTTCCCTCCTGCCAGAGTGTCCAGTCCTTTCATAATCCTATACGTTTCAATCAGATCCCCTCTCAGTCTTCTAAACTCAAGGGTATACAAGCCCAGTCGCTTCAGTCTTTCCGTGTAAGGCAATCCTGCCATTCCAGGAATTGACCTCGTGAACCTACGCTGCACTCCCTCAATAGCCAGAATGTCTTTCCTCAAATTTGGAGACCAGAACTGTACACAGTACTCCAGGTGTGGTCTCACCAGGGCCCTGTACAGCTGCAGAAGCACCTCTTTGCTTCTATACTCAATCCCTCTTGTTATGAAGGCCAGCATGCTATTAGCCTTCTTCACGACCTGCTGTACCTGCATGCTTGCCTTTATTGACTGGTGGACAAGAACACCCAGATCTATCTGAACAGCCCCTTTACCTAATTTGATACCATTGAGGTAGTAATTTGCCTTCCTGTTCTTGCCACCAAAGTGGATAACCAGACATTTATCCACGTTAAACTGCATCTGCCATGCATCTGCCCACTCACCTAACTTGTCCAGGTCACCCTGTAATCCCCTAACATCCTCATCACATTTCACCCTACCACCTAGCTTTGTGTCATCAGCAAATTTGCTAATGTTATTGCTGATACCATCTTCTATGTCATTTACATATATTGTAAAAAGCTGCGGTCCCAGCACGGATCCCTGCGGTACCCCACTGGTCACTGCCTGCCATTTCGAAATGGAGCCGTTAATCACTACCCTTTGTTTCCTATTAGCCAACCAATTCTCTATCCAATCTAGTACTTTGCCCCCAATCCCGTGCGCCCTAATTTTACTCACTAACCTCTTGTGTGGGACTTTATCAAAAGCTTTCTGAAAGTCCAGGTACAGTACATCCACTGGATCCCCCTCGTCCATCTTCCGAGTTACATCCTCAAACAATTCAAGAAGATTAGTCAAGCATGATTTCCCCTTCATAAATCCATGCTGACTCTGTCCTATCCTGTTACTATTATCCAGATGTGCCGTAATTTCATCCTTTATAATAGACTCCAGCATCTTTCCCACCACTGAGGTCAGACTAACTGGTCTATAATTTCCTGCTTTCTCCCGCCCACCCTTCTTAAAAAGTGACACAACATTAGCCGCCCTCCAATCCTCAGGAACCAACCCCGATTCTATTGAAATCTGGAAAATAATCACCAGCGCATCCACGATTTCCCGAGCCACCTCCTTCAGTACCCTGGGATGCAGGCCATCAGGTCCCGGAGACTTATCAACCTTCAGACCTAACAGTCTCTCCAACACCAAATCCTGGCAAATAGAAATTCCCTTAAGTTCAGGTCCTTCAGCCACTGTTACCTCAGGGAGATTGCTTGTGTCTTCCCCAGTGAACACAGATCTGAAGTACCCATTTAATTCCTCTGCCATTTCTTCGTTCCCAGCAATATATTCCCCTGCTTCTGTCTTCAAGGGCCCAATTTTTGTCCTAACCATTTTTTTGCCTTGGACATACCTAAAAAAGCTTTTACTATCCTCCTTTATATTCCTGGCCAGTTTACCTTCGAACCTCATTTTTTCTCTGCGTATTTCCTTCTTACTAATCCTCTGTTGTTCTTTAAAAGCTTCCCAGTCCTCCGTTTTCCCGCTTATCTTCGCTAAGTTATACTTTTTCTCTTTTAACCTTATATGTTTCTTTACTTCCCTTGTCAGCCACGGCCGCCCATGTCTCCTCCTGGGATCTTTCTTCCTTTTAGGAATGAACTGATCCTGCATCTTCTGCATTATACACAGAAATATCCGCCATTGTTCCTCCACGGTCTTCCCTGTTAAGGTATTGAACCATTGAACTTTGGCCAGTTGCTCCCTCATAGCTCCATATTTCCCTTTATTCAACTGAAATATTGTCACTTCAGATTGTACCCACTCCCTCTCAAATTGCAGATTGAAGCTTATTGTATTATTGTATTATGGTCACTACTTCCCAATGGCTCCTTCACTTCGAGGTGTTGTGAGCAGGTTTGAGGAAAGATATCATTTCATCAGAGATGCTTCAGAGAAAGTTAGCCAGAATTATCTCTGCTGTGGAGGGATTGTTTTATGAGCAAAGGTGAAACTTTCAACTCTGCTCACTGGAATTTAGAAGGATAAGTGGTCATCTCACTGAGACAGATAGGATTCTTAAGGGGCTTGACACAGTGAATGTTAAGAGGATGTTTCCTGTCATGAAGGAGTTTAGGACTAGAGCTATAGAGCCATAGAGATGTAAAGCACGGAAACAGACCCTTCAATCCAACCCATCCATGCCGACCAGCTATTGCAACCCAATCTAATCCCACCTGCCAGCACTCGGCCATATCTCTCCAAACCCTTCCTATTCATCTACCCATCCAGGGGTATTGCACTAGCCTCCACCACTTCCTCTGGCAGCTCATTCCATAAAAAAAGTTGCCCCTTAGGTCTCTTTTATATCTTTCCCCTTTCACCCTAGACCTATGCCCTCCAGTTCTGGACTCCCCCCCCTCAAGGAAAAGACTTTGCCTATTTACCCTATCCATGCCCCTCATAATTTTGTAAACCTCTATAAGGTCACCCCTCAGCATCCGACGCTCCACGGAAAACAGCCCTAGACTATTCAATCTGTCTCTATAGCTGAAATCCTCCAACCCTGCCAATGTCCTTGTAAATCTTTTCTGAATCCTTTCAAGTTTCATAACATCTTTCCGACAGGAAGGAAACCAGAATTGCACGCAATATTCCAAAAGTGGCCGAACCAATGCCCTGTACAGTTGCAATATTACCTTCCAACTCCTGTGCTCAATACTCTGAACAATAAAGGAAAGCATACCAAACGCCTTCTTCACTATCCTATCTACCTGCGACTCCACTTTCAAGGAGCTATGAACCTGTACTCCAAGGTCTCTTTGTTCAGCAACACTCCCTAGGACCTTACCTTAAAATGTATAATTCCTGCTCTGATATGCTTGTCCAAAATGCAGCACCTCACATTTATCTGAATTAAACTCCATCTGCCACTTCTCAGCCCATTGACCCATCTGATCAAGATCCCGTTATACTCTGAGGTAACCTTCTTTGCTATCAACTACACTTCCAACTTTGGTGTCATCTGCAAACTTACTAACTGTACCTTTTATGCTCACATCCAAATCATTTATATAAATGATGAAAACTAGTGGACCCAGCACCGATCCTTGTAGCATTCCACTGGTCACAGCCTCCAGTCTGAAAACCAACCCTCCACCACCTCCCTATCTTTGAGCCAGTTCTGTATCCAAATGTCTAGTTCTCTCTGTATTCCATGTAATCTAACTTTGCTAATCAGTCTCCCATCGGGAACCTTGTCAAACGCCTTAATGAAGTCCATATAGATCACATCTACCACTCTACCCTGATCAATCCTCTTTATTACTTCTTCACAAAACTCAATCAAGTTTGTGAGACATGATTTCTCAAGCACAAAGCCAAGTTGACTGTCCCTAATCAGTCAAGGACATAGTCTCAGAATTAAATGGCACAAATTTAAGAGTGAAATAAAGAAGAATTTCTTTGAAGTCTGGATCTCCTTGCCACAGATAGCTGACGGGCAGAATCCCTCTGGCTATTTAAGGTTGGCATAGATAGACTCTTGATCATTTGGCGAATCAACACCTTCTCCTGTTTCTATTTATTATTATCTTATTGCATTTGGCCCAGGACACAAATTGTAGCGTGAAAGTAAGGAGGTTTGCTTTGCTTGCAATTTCAATGAAAGCTACCTGTGTTTCTCTTTCTATTGTTCCAACTTGGGTAAACCCCTCCTGCTTAATTTAAACCAGCAACACAGAAAAGATTTATCCTATGCAGTAGTCTGTGAAAATTGGAGAGGCCAAAAACTGATTAAAGTACAAATGAACAACTTTATTTCTTAAAGTATAACAGAAAATAATTAACGAACAACAATTTACAACTCCTGCCTTATCTTTTACTTTCACCTCTACAATACTTGTCCAATAAAGCCCCCTGATTAAGATTGACCAAAACTTCAAGTGTTCAAAACCATCCAGCTGTCGAATCTTCTATTTGGATCTTCCTGTGATTTCTTTTCTTCTTCCTAGGGATTATACTACACAGGTCACGGATCTATAAAAGTACATTTAAGATAGCTATTTTTGGATCAGTCTCTACATGCTGCTGGCGTGGCAGTTCTCCTCCCAGCTGTTCAATTTTTTCCAGTGTTATACCCTCAAAGCATCGGATTGTATCATTGGCTTTTAAGATTGTCAATATACTAAATACAAACTTGATTGGAGTTTGGTTTTTTTGGGGGTATAATGTAAATTGATTAGCCTAATTTAATTCTGTTTTGTCTCTAGGCAACCCAGCTAATCTAGCTTTCGACCAAGTGTTACATTGTTACCTTATTGAGAACACTTGGTGCTGTCAGGTAGTTCTGCTAGCTGTTAACTTTCTTAAAGGTACACTACACCTACATCTTCAAAACACTATCAACTAACTCCATCCACATCACACTATTTACACCCAATGAAGAGTAGCTCCATGGCCATCATAACAAGTTATTTCAGGGTCCTACTGCCCATAACCAACAATAACTGCTTTTATTTCCAAATGGACACATTTTTGTGACTGTGATTTTTCTTAACAAAATTATTTAATCAGAGACAGGCTTGTTTTATAAATAAGTGCAACAAAACTTACATTCAAATCATTCCAATGGCATCATAAGATAACCCAAAGCTGGTAACATATAAAACAAATTGTTATTAGATATAGTAGACAGCAATAATGTCGTCAGCTTGAAAAAAGATACTGGGGTGAATTGAATTGACTGAAAACTGGCATCTGTGATACTGGGGACCTCCAGAGGAACCAAGATGGATCATCCACTCAATAGTTCTGACTGAAGATTGTTGCAAATGCTTCAGCCTTACCTTTTCGACTGATGTGTTTGTTAATCCCATCATTAAGGAGTATATTCTGTGCTCTTCCCATCTCAGTGATTTCTCTAAGTGGTGTTCAACATGGAAGAGTAAAATCATTCCCTAAGGAAGCAGCAATGTATAACAATTAACAGAAGGTTTCCTGGTCCATGTTTTACCTGATGCCATGAAATTCTGTGAGATTGCCATGGTAACTCCCTCTATATTGTATACCACTGTGCCACCACCTCTGATGGATCTATCCTACCAGTGGGAATGAGTCAGGCTTCAACTTGACGAGTCCATGAGGTAGATCCGTTTTTTCCAGTGGAGAGGACTCGCCCACCTGGGCCATAGGGGAATAGATCACAGGCAACATTAAGATGAGATTTTGATGTTTCGTGTTTCATACCTTGCTCTAAGGCCCTGAAATTACATGGAAGCCAATTGTGGCATGCTGTGCCCTACATAACTGGAGCTGGGAAAGGGATGGGGATTACCACGATGCAGATGAAATGTTGTTCAACAGCAATCTACAGAGGGGGAAGATGAGAATGAGGATCCAGACATTGATGAGGGTGGGATTTCAAAAAGGTTTGTGGAGCAACGTATTGTCAAAACTGAGAAGATAGACAGAACCTGATTGAATCCTGTTTACAAAATGAATGAACGGAGTTTGGACTTCCTTTAATTGTGTAACTTTTTGTTGGCTTTATGGCAAACAGCTACTGATCAGTGCAATGTACACATGGATCAGGTTACTTTTGTAGGTTTTGACCTAAATAAATGGTGTAATGGAAATAAAGGAGATTATCTCAAACTAGTTGATGGAGTTTAATTTAGATAAATGTGGGGAGTGGCATTTTGGTAAGGCACACCAGGGTAGAATATTTATAGTTAATGTTAGGGCTCTTGCTGAACAAACAGACCTTGGAAAGCAGTCAAGATTGTGGTGCTGGAAAAGCACAGCAGGTCAGGCCGCATCCGAGGAGCAGGAAAATTGACTTTTCGGGCTTGGAATAGTTCTTTGAAAGTGGAGTCAAAGGTAAATAGGGTAGTGAAGAAGACACTTGGCATGCTTACCTTCATTGGTCAGAATGTTGAATCTTGGGGTTGGGACATCATGTTGTGGCTGTAGAGCATGCTGGTGAGGCAACTTTTAGAATACCGTTTACAATTCTGGTCGCCCTTTGAGAGGAAGGATATGGTTAAACTTGAGCGGATGCAGAAAAAATGTACATGGCTGTTGCCAGGACTGGAGGGTTTGAGCTATAGGAAGAGGCTGAATATCCCAGGGCTAATCTCCCTGGAGCATTGAAAGCTGAGGAGTGACTTTCCAGAGGGTTATGAAATCATGAGGGGTATGGATAGGGTGAATCGCAAGTTCTTTTTCCCACTGTATGGGAGCCCAAAACTAGAGGGCATAGGTTTAAAGTCAGAGGGGAAAGATTTAAAAAGAACCTGAGTGATAATTTTTTTCATGCAGAGGGTGCTGTGTGTGTATAGAATGACCTGCCAGAAGTGGTGAAGGTGAGTACAATTACAACATTGAAAAGGCATCTGGATCGGTATGTAAATAGGAAGGGTTTGGAGAGATTTGGACTGTATGCTGGCAAATGGGACTATGTCAGATTGGGATGTCTGGTTAGCACAGGCGAGTTGGAACGAATGGTCTGTTTCTGTGCTGTATGGCTCTATGCCTATGACTTTGTGTTCAGTTGCTGAATAAATACTTTGATTTTCATCTGATTATATGCTTGATTTCTTTGGGTGGTCTCATTTTCAAGTGTGTACACATCATGTTACTAATTTGTTGGGGTAAAAAACAATAGTTGCTGAGATAGACAGAACTCCTGTTGTAAGGAACTAATATGAGATAATTGTACAGTGTAGTCTTTCCAGATAGACAACAGGCAAAGAGAAATCCTAAGGCATTTTCTTTTGATCCTTTTATCATCAGTTAATCTACAAGATTTAAGAATGCGTGTCGACAACTAAATTGCCCTGAAGTTCTTGAGCATTCTATAGGAGAACACTCAAGAAGCTTGACACCATCTAGGACAAAGCAGCCCATTAAATTGGCACTATGTCCATAAACATCCCCTTCCCTCCACCATCAATGCTTGTGTGACAATTCTGCGGCTTTAAGAAGTATATCATAGAATCCCTACAGTGTGGAAACAGGCCCTTCAGCCCAACAAGTCCACACCAACCCTCTGAAGAGTACTCACGCAGACCCATTCCCCTTATCCTATATTTACTGCTGACTAATGCACCTAAGCTATACATCCCTGAACACCATTGGGAATTTAGCATGGCCATTTCACCTAACTTGCACATCTTTGGAGTGTGGAAGGAAACCGGAGCACCCAGAGGAAACCCATCGCAGACAAAGAGAAGAATGTGCAAACTCCACACAGACAGTCGCCTGAGGCTGGAATCGAATCCGGGTCCCTGGTGCTGTGAGGCAGCAGTGCTAACCACTGAGCCACTGTATGTTGTCCTTTTCTTTAATCGAGATGGTTATCTGCGCTAAGTTAATTAAACAGCTTATGAGGCCTTGTTTTTTTCAGAAGTTGGAACAATAGAAGTCTGAATGGATGCGGTCAAGCTCCCACAGAACCAGGATTTTCCGTTTTAACATCCCGCAGTTGCAGACATTGTGAAGCTTTTATTCCTCTCTCTATTAGAAAAACTAGGGTTCTCTTCCTGCTGCTTGAATTGCAGTGAGACAATCTATTTTACTGAATTTGCCTTTGCTATGAGTGTGCTTGTGGGATGTTACTGTGTTGGAACAGTTGATTAGAAGTAGTTTATATATTATTTTGTTAAGCATTTTGATGGAGTTATAGTTGAGCCAATTCTTTCATTTTATTTTTATTTTGTCTGTATTTGGACTGTGGTGTAAAGATAAAGTGTGTTTTGCTTAAAGTCAAGTAGTTTGACCAATCAAATTGCATCTGGAATGCAATGCACTTAACTTTAAAATAAGAAAAAATTAGGGTCCAGGCTATCTTCTTCATATATTTTGGAATATCCATTTTACACCTACTTGAAACAGCTAGCAAAGTTAGGGTATATGCTACTTTCTTGAAATGTTTTGAAAGGGGTCTGGCCTGGTCCTTAACACCTTACATCGGGCCATACACCTTACATCTAGACAGTGGAGAGCAGGTCTATGTGCATATCTGGCAGACACCATGTGTGCTGGATCTACCTGCCCATGGCAATCACCAATCTGCCCATGGAAACAGGCATAAGTGGTTACTGCAGATGCTGGAGATTACAGTCAAGATTAGGGTAGTGCTGAGAAAGCACAGCAGATCAGGCAGCATCCAAGGATCAGGAAAATCGACGTTTCGGGCAAAAGCCCTTCATCAGGAATGAGGCTGGGAGCCTCGAGGGTGGAGAGATTAAATGGGGGGGGGGGGGGGAGGGTGGGTGACTGGGGGGAAGATAGCTGAGAGTGCAATAGGTGGATGGAGGTGGGGGTGAAGGTGATATGGAAACAGCCAGGTATTTCCTTTCCTGAGCAGCATGGCACTGATAATTTTGGACCCCTGCATCATTTAATTCTGTTTCCTGACTGCCTCTGTCAAGCCTGCCTCCCACTCATGTACCTGTGCACTTTCACAGAATCATCAATAGCTGAGGTCATCTTATGCCTGAGAGCTGCCCCTTTCCAGCAGCTCTCTGAGTGTCAGAGACCTGGGGTGCTTCTTTTACTTGACGAGCTGGAGAGATGTGTCAGTAACATGCTCACCAGGTTGTTCCCCCCAACTGTATTCTAGATCCACTGTGCACTGAAGTGAAAGGCTCTCAGGTTTAGGCTGGGGTTGAAACCTTTGCAGGAAGCTTTTGTAGCTTCCTGCTTGGAAATGGAGGTCAAGCTAAAGGTTAATTAATAACTTGTTTTGAAAAGTCCTCTAGAAAAATAGACCATAATGAGGTCGAATTCTTCATTGGGATGGAAAGTGATGTAATCAAATCCAAATCTAGTGTCTTGAAAATCTAAACACAGGAGATGATGAAAAGTATAAGGGCTGAGTTGGCTGTGATAGACTAGTAACTTGATTCAAAGGCATGATAGTGAGTCTGGATTGATTAATGTTTAAGAAACAAAAATATGAATTGCAACAGTATAGGGAATAGAACATAACAGAAACAGTGGCTCAACCACGGTTAACAAAATAAATTCATGATGGTATTAAATCCAAAGAATGGTCATATAAATTTGTGCAAAATAAAAGAGCTAGTGGATAAATGGTAAACAAATAAACAGTTCTGTCTTCATAGAAACATAACACAAATAATTCCTGTGAACATTTAGAAAATATCAATGGGATTGCACAAAGTTGACATGAATTTATAAAGGCTAAATAATCTTTGACAGACCTGCTAGAGGTTTTAAAGATACAGCAATAGTTTGCAGCAGCAAGGTGACCCAAGAATTTGATTAAGAGGGTGACAGCAAAGTGGATTGCAACATCTTTCATAGATATGTAAAAAGAAAAGGATATTGGTGAAAGGAAATGGGGGCCCTTTACAGTCTGAAAAGGGAGCAGTAATAATGAAAGACATGAAATTGATGGAGTGAATAACATGTCTTCACAGAAGAAGACATAAATAACTTGCAAGAAATGCTAGGAAATCGAGAGTCTTTAGGGAAGAAGAAACTGAAGGAAATTGGCATTAGTTAAAACAAAGATGTTGAAATGATTAATGGGACTGAAAAGTGATAAATTTTCAGTGCCTGATAATCGAGATATCAGGCAGCTTAATGGAGGGGCCATGGAAATAGTGGCAACATTGGTTGTCATCTTTCAAGATTTTATATATTCTGGAACAATCGCGATAGATCAGAAGGTAGTAAACATAACCCTGTCAGTGAAAAATGGGAGGGATGGAGAAAATCGGTAATTACAAACCATAGAGTCATAGAGATGTACAGCATGGAAACAAACCTTTCGGTCCAACCTGTCCATGCCGACCAGATATCCCAACCCAATCTAGTCTCACCTGCCAGCACCCAGCCCATATCCATCCAAACCCTTCCTATTCATAGACCCATCCAAATGCCTCTTAAATGTTGCAATTGTACTAGCCTCCACCACTTCCTCTGGCAGCTCACTCCATACACGTACCACCCTCTTCGTGAAAAAGTTGCTCCGTAGGTCTCTTTTATATCTTTCCCCTCTCACCCAAACCTATGCCCTCTAGTTCTGGACTCCCCGATCTCAGGGAAAAGACTTTATCTATTTACCCTATCCATGCCCTCATAATTTTGTAAACCTCTATAAGGTCACCCCTCAGCCTCCAACGCTCCAGGGAAAACAGCCCCAGCCTGTTCAGCCTCTCCCTGTAGTTCAGGTCCTCCATCCCTGGCAATATCCTTGTAAATCTTTTCTGAACCCTTTCAAGTTTCATAACATCTTTCCGATAGGAAGGAGAGCAGAATTACAAGCAATATTCCAACATTGGCCTAACCAATGTCCTGTACAGCAGCAACATGACCTCCCAACTTCTGTACTCAATACTCTGACCAATAAAGGGACGCATACAAAACACCTTCTTCACTATCCTATCTCCCTGCGACTCCACTTTCAAGGAGCTATGAACCTGCACTCCAAGGTTTCTTTATTTAGCAACACTCCCTAGGACCTTACTATTAAGCGTATAAATCCTACTAAGATTTACTTTCCCAAAATGCAGCACCTCACATTTATCTGAATTAAACTCCATCTGCCACTTCTCAGCCCATTGGCCCCTCTGGTCCAGCTCCTGTTGTAATCTGAGGTAACCCTTTTCGCTGTCCACTAGCTTAATACAGGGAAATACAAATGCCACAGGGAAATTGCTGCTATTATAAAGGATGTGATAACAGGACTCTTAGAAAATACCGCTGAAAATGTGTTGCTGGAAAAGCGCAGCAGGTCAGGCAGTATACAAGGAGCAGGAGAACCGACGTTTCGGGCATGAGCCCTTCTTCAGGAATGAGGAAAGTGTGCCAAGCAGGCTAAGATAAAAGGTAGGGAGGAGGGGCTTGAGGGAGGGGCATTGGGAATACGATAGGTGGAAGAGGTTAAGGTGAGGGTGATAGGCTGGAGTGGGGGTGGGGGCGGAGAGGTCAGGAAGAAGATTGCAGGTTAGGAAGGTGGTGCTGAGTTCGAGGGTTGGAACTGAGACAAGGTCGGGGGAGGGGAAATGAGGAAACTGGAGAAATCTGAGTTCATCCCTTGTGGTTGGAGGATTCCTAGGCGGAGATAAGGTGCTCTTCCTCCAGCCGTCGTGTTGCTATGGTCTGGCAATGGAGGAGGCCAAGGACCTGCATGTCCTTGGTGGAGTGGGAGGGGGAGTAGAAGTGTTGAGCCAAGGGGTGGTTGGGTTGGTTGGTCCGGGTGTCCCAGAGGTGTTCTCTGAAACGTTCCACAAGTAGGCAGCCTGTCTCCCCAATATAGAGGAGGCCACATCGGGTGCAGCTGATGCAGTAAATGATGTGTGTGGAGGTGCAGGTGAATTTTTGGCAGACATGGAAGGATCCCTTGGGGCCTTGGAGTGAAGTAAGGGGGGAGGTGTGGGTGCAAGTTTTGCATTTCTTGCGGTTGCAGGGGAAGGTGCCGGGAGTAGAGGTTGGGTTGGTGGGGGGTGTGGACATGACGAGGGAGTCACGAAGGGAGTGGTCTTTTTGGAACGCTGATAAGGGAGGGGAGGGAAATATATCCCTGGTGGTGGGGTCCGTTTAGAGGTGGCAGAAATGACGACGGATGATACAATGCATATGGAGTTTGGTGGGGTGTAGGTGAGGACCAGCGGGGTTCTGTCTTGGTGGCAATTGGAGGGGCGGGGCTCAAGGGTGGAGGAGCAGGAAGTGGAGGAGATGCAGTGGAGAGCATCGTCGATCACGTCTGGGAGGAAATTGCGGTCTTTGAAGAAGGAGGCCATCTGGGTTGTACGGTATTGGAACTGGTCCTTCTGGGAGCAGATGCGGCGGATATGAAGGAATTGGGAATATGGGATGGCGTTTTTACAGGGGGCAGGATGGGAGGAGATGTAGTCTAGGTAGCTGTGGGAGTCGGTCAGTTTATAGTAAATGTCCATGTTGATTCGGTCGCCCGAGATAGAAATGGAGAGGTCTAGGAAGGGGAGGGAGTAGTCTAAGATGGTCCAGGTAAATTTGAGGTCAGGGTGGCAGGTGTTGGTAAAGTGGATGAACTGTTCAACCTCCTCGTGGGAGCATGAGGCAGTGCTGATACAGTCATCGATGTAGCGGAGGAAAAGGTGGGGAGTGGTGCCAGTGTAGCTGCGGAAGATGGACTGTTCCACATATCCTATGAAGAGGCAGGCATAGCTGGGGCCCATGTGGATGCCCATGGCTACTCCTTTGGTTTGGAGGAAGTGGGAGGATTGGAAAGAGAATTTGTTAAGAGTGTGGACCAGTTCAGTCAGTCGAAGGAGGGTGTCAGTGGAAGGGTACTGGTTGGTACGGCGGGAAAGGAAGAAGCGGAGGGCTTTGGGTCCTTCGTGATGGGGAATGGAGGTGTACAGGGACTGGATGTCCATGGTGAAGATAAGGCGTTGGGGACGGGGGAAGCGAAAATCATGGAGGAGGTGGAGGGAGTGGGTGGTGTCCCGAACGTAGGTGGGGAGTTCTTGGACTAAGGGGGACAGGACCGTGTCGAGGTATGCAGAGATGAGTTCGGTATGGCAGGAGCAGGCTGAGACAATGGGTCGGCTGGGGCAGTCAGGTTTGTGGATTTTGGGCAGGAGGTAGAAACAGGCAGTGTGGGGTTGTGGGACTATGAGTTTAGAAGCGGTTGATGGGAGATCCCCTGAGGTGATGAGGTTATGGATCGTCTGGGAGATGATGGTTTGGTGGTGGGAGGTGGGGTCATGGTCAAGGGGACAGTAAGAGGCCAACAGGATTACACAAAGTTGAAATGGATGGGAAATTGTGTTTGACAAAACCACTGGAATGTTTTGAAGATGTAACTAGTAGAATAGATGAGGATCAATCAGTAGATGTGATATACTTGAATTTTCATAAAGCCTTACATCAGAGATTGTTGTAGCAAAGCATAGCTCATAGTTTGTGATAATATTGTGATAATTAAGGGTGGCACAGTGGCTCAGTGGTTAGTACTATTACCTCACAGCACCAGGGACCTGGGTTTAATTCCTGCCTCTCTGTGGAGTTTGCACACTCTCCCTGTGTCTGTGTGGGTTTCCTCCAGGTGCTCCGGTTTCCTCCCACAGTCCAAAGGTGTACAGGTCAGGTGAATTGGTCATGCTAAATTGCCCATAGTGTTCGGTGCATTAGTCAAAGGGAGGTGGGTTTGTGCAGGTTGCTCTTTGTTGCGGGTCAGTGCGGACTTGTTGGGCTGAAGGACCTGTTTCCACACTGTAGGGAATCTAATCTAATACACTGGCACGGATTGAAAGTTGGTTGGTAGATGGGAAATAGTAAGAATAAATGGGTTATTTTCAGAATGGAAGGATGTGACAAGTGAGTACTGCAGGAATCAAAGCTTGAATTCTAGTTATTTGCAATATGTGTCAACAATTTGGATGCAGGAATCAAGTGTAATATTCCCAAGTTTGCTGATGGCACAAAACCAGGTGGAAGTGGGAATGGTGAGGAAAACATAAAGTGGTTTTGAAGCAACTGAGACAAATTAAGTGGATGGTCAAATGCATGGCAGTATGATGTGGATAAACATGAAGTTGTCTACCTTGGTAGGAAATATGTAATAGCAGAGTATTATTTCAAAGGGTGCTAAATGGAGAAATGCTGATGTACAATGAGCTTGGTGAGACCACACTTAGAGTACGGTGTGCATTTTTGGTCTCTCTGCTTCAGAAAAGATATAAAGGGAATGCAGTAAAGGTTTACCATCTGATTCCTGGGATGCCAAGTTTGTTATATGAGAACACATTAGGTCGACTGAGCTGTTATTCATTGGAGTTTAGAAGAATGAAAGGGGATCTAGTTGGAATGTATAAAGTTCGGACATGGCAGAAGTGGGTACTGCAGATGCTGGAGATTAGAGTCAAGATTAGAGTGGTGCTGGAAAAGTGCAGCAGGTCAGGCAGCAACTGAGGAGCAGGAAAATCGACATTTCATTCCTAATGAAGGACTTTTGCCTGAAACATCGATCTTCCTGTTGCTGCCTGACCTGGTGTGCTTTTCCAGCACCACTCTAAACTTGACTAAAATTCTGACATGACTACCCAGACTGCATTTAGAGGTGGATAATTCCCCTGACCAGAGCACCCCAAACAAAGCTGAGATCATGGTCTCAGGATTTGCAGTCGGCATTTCAGACTGAGACAAGGAGAAAATTCTTCTTACAGATGGTGGTGAATGGGTGGAATTCTCTACCATAGAATATTGTGTAGACAAAGTCATAGAATACATTTCAGAAAGTAGGTAAATTACTCAAGGCTAGTGATGTCACAGTTGGAGTACAGTGTTGAAATTAAAAAATCAGCCATGATCACATTGAATGACATAGCAAACTTGATAGGCCAAATGGCCTACTCCTGGTATGTTTATGGTTCGACGACAGAGCTGAATGGTTTTGAAGTGGTGTTGAACCATATTGCCTCGCATGATAGACAATTCTGAGATTAATGAGAATTGGGACTTGCATTATAATTTGATGATACAATTTTATAAATTGTACTGATTCTGTGAAAGAAACAATTGCAAAGTAACAAAGTTACATTCTTGAACTAAAGAAACTCTTTCTTCATTATGGGTATGGTGCAAAATTAAAAATTAACTTTACAGCTCTATATCTAGAGGCATAATGAAGGATAAAATCCAGCTCAAATTTTTCAATCGAAGTCAATATGCTGATGTAGAAAAAGGCAAAAGTCATGGTTGCAGATTTTAAGGGAATTCTACCCTGGACCTGGATCTCAGCAAGACAAAGTTCCTAGCAACCAAGTTTGTAGATAAGAGCCAGGAATTTAGATTTTCCCATTGTCATAGTAACTACCAAGCACTTAGATGTAACAATTTCTAGTTATAGTGCTATATCTATGGGAATAGACTGCATATAGGTGCAGAGGAATTGGTAGTGCACTAGGTTGGGGTAAAGCTGCAGGTCATAGCTCTATCCTGGATGCTGTAGATTTAAAGCTAGTTTAAGAGTGTGGGAATCCTCAAATGTAAATGTGATTGTTGTGGAAATAAAAGCTGATGTTGTTGAGCAGCAAAATCAAGAGCTGTAATCTGTCAGAAAGGAAGAAAAAACAGCGCAAGAGAGAAGAGGGTCATAAAACTGAAAATAAAGTTTTAGCACCTACTGTAGAAGTGAAAGTCAGTTATTTAGTATTTATTTTTACTGTTGGTACAGCTGCAGCAGTATCTGTTTTCTCAATTAGATAGTACAAGGAGCCTCTAAGTGACATTTACTTGTTCAAATCTAGTGTGAAACTAATTAGTTACTCCAATAAGAGTATCTCAGCGTTAGGCCAAGAGAGTGTAAATGTGAAATACAATGATACACTGATACACACTGAAATGCTAATTGATCAACTTAGATTTGTGGAGATTATAAGCAAACAGCTAAAAAGGAGGTCAAGTGTGACATTTCTCCACTGTCAGCCATTGAATGTTTGTTTTCTGGTCAATGGAAAAATGCTCAGTAAGAGGGCTTTGTCAACATCCATACTTTCAGTAGCAATTAACTGACAAAGGCAAAGAACTTCTCTTTCACACACACACAAAGTATTTACTAGCATGAAAGGTTACTGTCAAATATACAATACACATGGAAGCCATTCAGCCCATCATGTCCATTCTGGTTGCTGACAAAGTGATCAGTTAGTCCCACTCTACAAACCTATCTCTGTAGTTCTCTAAATTCATCACTTTCAAATGTATAGCTTTCTTTTTAGCCTTCTCTTTTGGAAACTGCCTCCATTTCTCAGGCTGCACATTCCAAATCCTAACAACTCACTGGGTAAAGAAGTCGTTTCACCTCTCACTCCTAGCACTCTTGCTGACAATCTTTAAACTAGCAGTGCTGTGAAAGCTAGAGCCTCCAAATAAACTTGTTGGACTATAACTTGGTGTTGTGTGATTTTTAACTTTGTCTTCCCCAGTCCAATATCGGCACTTCCAAATCAATCTTGAAATTGCGACCCCTAGTTACTAAATACCAATGCATGGGGTGGTTTACCAACAAAACAGAATATCATTTTTACCCTGCCAAAATGATGATAAGGTCATCTCTTAATCTTCTCTGTTTCAAGGACAATGAGTGAATTTCTCTAATCTTTCCTTGTATCTGAAATTCCTCATTGCTAGTATCATTCCAGTAAATTTCCTTTGAACTCTCTCCAGGTTTTTAACCTTAGATAAGGTGTTCAGAACTGAACAGAATACTCCAAATGTCATCTGACCAATGATGTGTAGAGGTGTAGCATCAAGTCCTTCCTTTTGTATTTTATACCTCTATTTATAAACCCAAGGATCCGGTAAGCCTTTTTAACAACTGTTTAACTTCTCTGGCCACCTTCAGAGAATTATATAGGTGAACCCTGAGGTCCTTCTATCCTGTACTCCCATCAAAGTGGTACCATTGAGTTCTACCAAAATGCAGTACCTCACATACTGCTGTATTGTACTTCATTAGACCAACTTGTCAATGTCTCTCTGTAGTCACTGTGCATCACCTTCATGATGGTATGATCTGCAAATTTTGAGATTTTTGCCCTCAACACCCATCTCCAAATTATTTATATAAATCAGGAAAAGCAAGGGCCCCTGGGGAGCACCACTTTCAACTCTTCTCCAGTCTGAGAAGTACCCATTCCTCTGTTGCCTATCTTTTTGTCAATTTCTGATCCATGTTGCCAAGGACCCATCAATACCAAAGATTTCCAATTTGTTAACCAATCAGCCATGTGGCACCATCTCAAATGTTTTCTGAAAGTTCAAATGTGCAACATCCACAGTACTACCCTTATCCACTGCCTGTGTCACCTCATCAAATAAATCAATTACATTTATAAGGCATGATCTGCACTTGACTAAGCAATACTAACTTATTTTTATCTATGCATATTATACTGTTCTGTTTTATGCTTTCCATCACCTTTCTCAGTATTGATGTCAAACTAACAGGTCTGTATTTTCCTGGCTGATCCTTTGCCCATTTTCTTAAACAACAATGTCACAATTGCAATTTTCCAGTTCCCTAGGACTAATCCTGTGTTCAGAGAGGCCTGGAAAATTTCTGCTGCCTTGGTTGATGCCAGATCATCCATTTAATCTCTTGTAACCAAAGGAGATATCAGTGTCACAAAGTCTGGAATCTAGATATCAGAAAGATCACATATTTGCCCAATGTGGCACCTACATTTCACTTTTGACTAGTCAAGAAAGATATTCAGAATAATAATTAGACAGTGGCCAAACAAACTGACGTTCTTTGAATCATCAGTATTTCCAAATATAAAATGTCCCTCCCCTTGAAAAATGTCTCATTTCCTCATTAATGTAAATAATGTAGATTTTGTGAAAAAAGAGGTATCGAGCACAAACTTTGTAATAACAGATTTTCTCATTCCAGCATCTAAATTCAAAATTAAAGGAAACATAAGCTGTAATAACTACGTAATTAAATGGTTTTAAACTACAGAAAATTACTAGAATTCGTAAATTAGAAAAAATAAAATAAAGCACATTTCTATAGCACTGTAACAAGTATATCAGTCAATAACTTGCTTCTTGGGCTCACGATTCCAAAATTGAATGAGTATTAACAAATGCTGGAAAAACAGAAATTTAGTGACAACATTGATCACTCAAGTAGAAATGCAAGCAGAAGCTTGATATTTAACAGATGGCAATCTAGTAACTAATCTCAATATCAATTCCTACAAGTATTCATACTGCTTAAGAACATTTCAGACACTTGATGTACAGTAATTAAATGAACTATTGAAATTAAGAGATCATGGTAGTGTATTGGATTAAGCTAGCTATCTCCTCTAAGGATGACATAATTTGTAAAACCTCTTTATCTCCAACACATTGTTAATTTCTCATGCAGGAGGGTAAAATAAAATCAGCTTTTCTGATAGAAATCAGCAAATGTAACATCAATTGCAAACCACTCAGCTGAGCTGAAGTTGTCACTTCAATGAAGTTGAAAGTGCTTTAAAAACATTAAGACAAAACAAACTTGATTATACCCTGATGATGTAGGATCTGCTCACTTCATATCACACTCTAGCAAAACCCAAGCATCTCTTAAGATAGTTTAGAGTGGTTTCTGAAATACTAATGAATTTCTTGACACGTTACTTAAGTATATGAACTTCTTTCTGTCTTTATGCTTTTCTCTGTCTGCTGTCACATTGTAAATTTTGTTTTGCTTTTTCTTACCTTTCTTTTCTCTGCTTGACCCCCATTGCAGGATTCTATCTTCTGCCTGAGAGATGAGTATTCATAGCTCATTCAGTGTTCCAGAGAGTCACGAACGATGTACTTTTTCCCCAGTTGAGAAATGTTTGCTACTTTTCAGATGTGAATGTCATTAGCAGTAAGACAAAGAAAGAGCATCTTGTGAGATGGAAAAAAGCCCTTGATTGACATCAAGATGTGGCATCAAAATTAAAAAGCACATGTTTCTTCATGTTATTTAGCAATTATACCTGAAGCTGAAAGTGAACATATTTGAAGTTTGAAGGGATTTTCAAAACTAAGAAACCTGGAAAAAAACAGAAACTTCAGTACTTGGGGTACAGAATACACTGACTGTCTGGATAGTGGAAGTAAATTCAACTGGGGCAGGCAGGAGGGCGCATGAATAGAAATAGTATATGAGGATATGGGGATAAAGCGGGGAATTCACAATAGCAATGATGCTCATTTAATGATATGATGCAAGCATGATCAGCTGAACGGCCATAACATTTCCGTGATTCTGTGGAAATACTCATAATGGTATGAATGGATTAAAACAAAATTTAATACAGAATAGCAACTGTTTTAAAACACAAATTAAACAGTCCAACAAATGTAGCTACTATGACTAAGTTAGCTTAAATTTCCAGAAACTTCTATGTAGTCAAAACAAGCCGACTCAATAGCTCTTGTGCTTCCTGTTGGGTCTGGGATGTTAACGATTGTTATATACTGTCATAGTGACAAGGCAGAAAAAGATCTGATAAAATAGAATTGCAATTTACTCCAAGACTACAATTAGATGCATTAATTGCTCTCTATTTAATCACTGGAATTGGCCAAAGCTAGTTGATTATCTACAATGCAAACTTGTATCTGAATGATAACTGTTGCTCACAATTCTCCTGTCCACACCCACCAAGGAAACTTGGTCCAAATACTCTTACACTGCTCTGCCATTTAATCATGCAATTTTGAAATAGCAAGCAGCCATGGGGACAATGCTGCTTCATTGAACATCAATTCATGATATCAAAACTTCTAACTTAGGGCAGCAAATGAAAGAATTCTGACCTGTAAAAGCAGCCAACAATTTGTATTTATGCTTTCTACATTCAAAAATCAAATTTTATTCATGAAACAGTGAAGGAAAAGTTATATCTTCTGTAAAACTTCTTCAAAGAGACTTTTAAACTTTTTCACTGCTACCTGGCCAATTTACAAACTCCACAACGGAATTTCAACTCCAGCTCCAGCTCCAGCTTTTGGACACCATCTTATTTTTAAAAGGACATTGATAACCTGGTATCCTTTGATTGCTTTGTACTAATGTGGTTGATTTGGTTTGATGTTATTGTTAACTAAATGATTTTTTTTAGATTAAATCAGATTCCCTAGAGTGCCCAACAAGTCCACACCAACCCTCCAAAGGGCAACCCACCCAGATCCATTCACCTACTCCTGACTAATACACCTATCACTATGGGCCAATTCACCTGATCCACACATCTTTGGGCTGTGGGAGGAAACCCATACAGACAGAAGGAGAATGTGCAAAACTCCATGCTGACAGTTTCCCAAGGGTGGAATTAAACCTGGATCCCTGGTGCTGCAAGGCAGCAGTGCTAACCACTGAGCCATCCCAAGATTTGAACCAAGGTTCCCCAGAACCTTACCTGGATTCATAGTCCAGCAATGATACCACTCAGCCATTCCCTCCCTAAAGAGGGAGCACTCAAGCAATGCTGCTTTTGCTGAAACCCAGGATTGACCCAGTGACCTTTAGCTCTCCAGTCTAATGCTTTCTCAGCTGAGCTATTTCAGCTGTACTAACCACCTTATCCTTTTTGGTTCCATCTCTCCTGGTGTGTGTTTACAAAGTTTTCCTCCCATTCTTCAATTCTAAGACATGTGAAATGATGGAATGTGTGTTCCCAATGCAGGCTGTCTTCTGAGAAGCTAGCCTGGAGACATCTGCACATCTGTGTTTTCATGGCTTCTGTAACAATTAAACAGATTGAATCTTGCTTCTTTAACTGTATCACAGATGCTACCAATGCAGCCATACATTATACAAACCATCAGTCAATCCTAGAGAACAGATTGAAATCCGCAATTGCATTCTAGATGGATGTACAAAGATTGTCGCAGTAATATACTGGTGCCATAAGGTTTAGTGAGGTTAAGGTTTATTATGTCTTACTTAGACTATTATATAATGCAATCAAAACTCTAATACAATATTCTAAGCATGTGCCAAATGTTTAATCTAAATATTCCATTAATGCAAATGAGATGACTGGGAATATTCTAGAATCTAGGAAAGATACTATTAAGGTGGAGAGGGTTCAGAAGAGGTTTATCAGGATGTTGGCAGGTATCAAAGGTTTGAGTTATAAAGACAGGCTAGATAGACTGGGACTTGTTTCACTGGAGCATAGGAGGTTGAGAGGTGACCTTATAGAAGTTTATAAAATATTGAGGGGTATAGATAGAGTTAGTAGTAGTTGTCTTTTCCCTAGGATGGAGGATTTCAAGACATTTTTAAGGTGAGAGGAGAAAGATTTTAAAAAAGACATGAGAATCAAACTTTTTGCACAGAGAATGATTTGCATGTGGAATGAAATTCCTGAGGAAGTGACGGAAGTGGGCACAATTACATTGTTTAAAAGACATCTGGATAAGTACATGAATAGGAAAGGTTTGGAGGGATACAGACCAAAAGCAGGCAGGTGGGATTAGTTTAGTTTGGGATTATGTTTGGCATGAACTGGTTGGACCAAAGCGTCTATTTCTGTATGACTCTATGAAGCCATGCACACTTGCACAAGCAAGCTACTGTACCAGCCACAGAAATATTGCTGTGATGTTCTGATTGTGTGCATATGTATGATGCTCCTCCTGGTGGTTACATTACCATGAATACAGCCATGAACAAAACATTACCTCTCATTTTTACATTAAAATATTGTTGTCCTTCTTACAAAGTCAGAGTCTATAATCAGATGGAATAGCGAAATACAGTACCTCTATTAAAAAAGGGGAAAAAAAATCTGCTTTCAGAATGATGGTGAAAATGGGAACAGAGATTTCTTTCAAAATGTAAAAGCTGTCTGTAGCAATAGGCATTATTGTGTATTTATTCTTATTTCGACTTCACCTTGTTAATACATTTGTTTCACAATGTCAATTGCACAGAGATGGAATAATTTGGGAGTGGTCTGTTGAGTATCAAATACATTTGAAGACGTGAAGAAAATATTGATGAAAATATTTGATGCACATGATTACAAGGAAAAATTGGTTTCAGCATGTGGGTGATTCACCACAGGAGTTAGAAGTGAGGTGACCTTACAATATAAAAGGTGCAGAAAAGCCCATCTAGAAGAGTGCACAAGGTGTACTGCATAAATTCACAAAGGTCCTTTTGAAAGCACTTTCCAAATCCACAAGCATCTTGAAAGACAAAGGCAGCCAATACTTAGGAACACCACCAGTTGCTGGTTCTCCTCCAAATCACTCACCATTTTGACTTGGAAATATATTGCTGTTCTTTTAATGCCACTGGGTCAAAGTTCTGGAATCCCTTCTCTAACAGTGTGCGGGTGTACAACCTTCTCAAGGACAAGTCGGAACAGGCAATAAATGCTGGCTCAGTCATCAAGACTGATATCCCATGAATTAAATTAAAAAACCCTGTAATACATGCTTCACATACTTTAATAAAAACAGTGTGAAGTTACTCATAATTTAAAGAAACGTCAAAATAAATCAAATATAACCTTATAAAATTACATAAATACTTGATTGTAAGAATATTACCTTGTTTACTGACTACAAAAAGCTTATGACCTATTTAGTTTTCAGAGGGAATACCAATCCATCCTAGCTTCATAGAATTCCTACAGTTGGAACCAGGCCATTCAGCCCAACAAGTCCACACCTATCTTCCGAAGAGCATCCCACCTAGACCCACCTCCTTACCCTACAAATCTGCATTTTTAATGGCTAATCTACCAAGCCTGCACACCCCTGGATACTACACGGCCATTTTGAATGGTTAATCCATCTAACATGCACATCTTTGGACTGTTAGAGCAAACCCACATAGACATAGGGAGAATGTGCAAACTCCACATCGATAATCACCTGAGGCTGCAACTAAACCCAGATCGCTGGCACTGTGAGGCAGCGGTGTGAGCCACTGAGCCACTGAGCCACTCCAATTGTAAAAGGTAGACATTGAATTAGATAGTTTGTCATGGTGTCAGTTTTCTTCCATGAATACCAATTCATTTTTAACCGCTGAGTTATCTTTATCATTTTACATACATAAACGACATGCCGATGTTAGTCAAAGAAACTAGTGAAGAAAAGAATGTGATAACAGGATACTCCAAAACTATCAACTAAATTACACAAAGTCAATGTGGACTTACAAAAAGGAAACCATGTTTGACTAACCAGCTGCTGTCTTTTTTTCAGGAAAACCTCAAAGAACAGATAAGGGAGAACCACCGGATGTAGTGTATTTGGATTTTCAGGTTAATGTACAAAACAGCAATACATGGAATTAGTAATAATATATAAGTAAGCTTTGACACCAGATTAGCAGGCAGGAAACAGAATATGGAAAAATGGGTCATGTTCAGTGTGGATGTAGGATTCCAGAGGGATCAATGCTTGGTTTATAGCTAAAAATCACACAACACCAGGTTATAGTCCAACAGGTTTATTAGGAAGCACTAGCTTTTGGAGCACTGCTTCTTCATCAGGTGGGTGTGGAGTACACAACTGTAAGACACAGAAGTTATGGCAGAAGTTTACAGTGTGATGCAACTGAAATTATATATTGAAAAAGTCCTGGATTGTTTGTTAAGCCTCTCATCTTTAAGAATGAACATGTTGATTTCAGTTCTTTCATATGTAAATCCCAGAACTGTTTTTAAAAGTTACATTCTCAAGTGAACTTTAACAATAGGTGCCATGTCGGCCCAGATAATGCATTGAAGGAGTGAGGTGTCCTATGTGATGCTGTCTTTGCCCCAATGTTCAGACTGATTTTAATCTATGAAAGGGATTTACAGAATCTTACATGGATTTCTGCAGTTTTTGAGCAAAATAAAATCTGATTCTGCAAGTACAAATTCACCCCACAAATGTATGTGCGTGTGCTGGGGAGCGGGGCAGTATGAGTGTCTGTGAGAGAGTATGTGAATGTGTGTTCTGGGATTATGAAAGAACTGAAACCAACATGGTCATTCTAAAAGATAAGAGATTTAACAAACAACCCAGATCTTTTTCAATATATAATTTCAGTTACATCACATTGTAAACTTTTGCTATAAATTCTGTGTCTTATGATCTTATACTCCACAACCATCTGATGAATGAGCAGCGCTCCGAAAGCTAGTGTTTCCAAATAAAACTGTTGGACTATAACATGATGTTGTGTGATTTTTAACTTTGTCCACCCCAGTCCAACACTGGCACCTCCAAATCATGGTTTAGAGCTATTCACAACATCTATCAATATTTTGATTTAGGGAATTGAATGCAACAATTTGAGGTTTGTTAACCACACAAAACTCAATGGAAATATTCTTTTTTATTCAATCACAGAATGAGGGTGTCACTGGCCAAGCCAGCATTTATTGCCCAGAGGGCAGTTGAGAGTCAACCACATTGCTATGGGTCAGGAGTCACATGCAGGCCAGATTAGGTAAAATGGCCAATTTCTTCTCTATTGACAATTTTTTTTCCCCAACAATTGACAACAGATTCATGGTCATTGTTAGAATCTTACTTTCAGATCTTACTGTGTTCAAATTACACCACCTGCCG
This sequence comes from Chiloscyllium punctatum, assembly GCF_047496795.1. Classification (NCBI taxonomy): domain Eukaryota; kingdom Metazoa; phylum Chordata; class Chondrichthyes; order Orectolobiformes; family Hemiscylliidae; genus Chiloscyllium; species Chiloscyllium punctatum. The sequence goes on from NC_092739.1 coordinate 124,278,309, forward strand.
TGGTGGGAGTCAAACCCAGGTCCCTGTAATATTACCTGGGACTCTGGATTAATAGTCTAGCAATAATACCACTCAACCATTGTCTCCCCATATGAGAAGGTTATAAGAGATTATGAGGCAGTAAGTGGTTCCATTTGAATGAGTGGGCAAACATGTGGCAGATTCAGTTTCAAACAGAATGTCAGAATATAATTTAAATGGAGAAAGTCATGTGACCTGTGCTGAAGTCTAACTGAGATTAGATCTGGGTGTTGGATCTACTAATGACACAAGAAATCCTAGACTGCTGTACTGGTAAAAGGGTGCATGATGTGTACAAACAATTGTAAAGACAACTGTGAGGTCAGCTGATATTGTCTCCAAAGTCTCCAAAGGAAGTGTCAAGAATGCTAGCTTATAGGAGCATTAGATTGAATACCTGTTTGAATTCCAGGGTAGGATAGTGTTGGTGTTTAATGAACAGCTAATCAACATGCCCACCTGGATACAAGGGACGTGTGATTCACTCTTTGCCGTGGGGAAGACTATAGAGGACACCATTGGAAATATTATAGATCTAATATTACTGAATTTGATAGAGAGGTGAATTGGCCTTCATGGGGTGGGGGTGGAGGTGGTGGTGGGGAGTGGGGTGCATGTGGGGTTGAATTGGGGAGAGAATGCTGGTGATGTAGAGAGAGAAACAGAGAGAGAGAGAGAGAGAGAGAGAGAGTGGTAGTCAAGTGTCTCTGTTGTTTATTGCAGAGGTATATGGGTGGATTTGAAATGATGCTGTCACTTTAAAAATTTTATTTTGTCCTGGCTTTTGTTTTGAAGAGAGGTTGTAAAGGCAGAGGTGCTGAAGAGTCTAGGGGCTAGAAAGCTAAAACAGTTTAACAATGGAAGGAGATTGGCCAGTTCTCCCAGTTCAGGGTTTTCTAATTTTATTTTAACTGTAGCAGTCACAAGAAGAGTAAAAGCTTCAGTAAAAGATTCCTAACTGACTTTCTCTGAAGTCTCTCTGGATGGCGTTCCCTCCTGCCTGTAAGAATCTGTATTTGAATTTACCTTTTTAGCAAGGGGTGTGTTTATGGGATGCTACTGGATTGGAGCAGTTAGTTAATTAAGTTGCTGTATTGAGTCAGTTAAGTTTTCCAATAGTTAAGTTATTCTAAATTCCACTTCTTTTCTTTGTGTTTCAATTGTAGTGTTTAAATAAATTCTGTTTTGATTAGATTAGATTAGATTACTTACAGTGTGGAAACAGGCCCTTCGGCCCAACAAGTCCACACCGACCCTCCGAAGAGCAACCCACCCAGACCCATTACCCTACATTTACCCCTTCACTTAACACTATGGGCAATTTAGCATGGCCAATTCACCTAACCTGCACATTTTTTGGACTGTGGGAGGAAACTGGACTACCTGAAGGAAACCCACGCAGACACGGGGAGAATGTGCAAACTCCACAAGACGGTTGTCTGAGGCTTAAAGCTTAAAGCTGAGTGGTTTGACCAGTTACACCACACCTGAGATGCCCTCTCCACATCTACCTTTAAAATATAAGAAGTTTAGGGTCCAGGCTAGCTTCTTAAAATATTTTGAGGGGGTCTGACCTGGCCCATAATAGATTCAAAGACCACCAGCTTTAAGGTCAAGGCCCGAAGATTTGCCTCGCCTGTTTTTAAGTCTTAAGGAGTACTGGGGACAGAGGACGGTGAGCTAAACTTCACTGTGGAAAACAGGTCTAACATTATAAGTTGCCAATCTGAGAATGCTTTGTCATGACTTTGGAGAACAGAATGTCTATTTAAAGGGTAGTATAATGTATAGTATGAAGTGTGTCTTTTCAATTATGCTAAAATTAAAAGAAGTTTACATATTTCATTCTGCTTGTTTAAAGCATAAGTTGTGTACAAGGTAAGAGGTGAAGGTAAAGTCTTACAAGACCATCAAGCTGCTCTCTTATTACAGAGCAAGACACAACTGATGGTAATTTCACCTGAGGGTCACCACTCCTCAGGTGAGGGGAAAGATTATGTTCTTCATGGTCACCTCAGCCAGCGCAGAAATTAAATCCAACAGTTGGCATCATTTTGAATTGCAAACCAGCCATCCAACCAATTGAACCAACCAACTCCATCATCCCCTACGCCCCTGCAAGGTAATGTTCAGCCAATATATTGCTTGGTCTTTTGTTCAGTAAAAATCATGAAACATAGAACCTTGTCATGTCATTTTTTCAACCATTCAGGGTTCAAATTTCAAATTCGAAGTTCAAATTTCCCTTCAGAGATTATGAACTGACAGACAGACATTGTAAGGTTATTTGAGAGGGCACCAAAAACATTGTAATGCGTTGCTGGAATCACTCAGTGTTGAAGTAAAGACATTGGGGAATTCACAAATCTCCAAGCACTTCATCAGCTCAAATCTTCAATTAACATCTGCCTTGCATGTGGAAGATCTACAGATCCCACACTGGACCGATGAACAATCTCAGGATCCATCAAAGCAAAATGGAATCACCCTTGATCCCAAGATATTGCCTCAACTTAAGAAATTGCAAGAAATCTTCTTGCTAGATTGAGGTAAAAACATAGGTAGGCTTTCTTCTGCACTTCAGACTAGTTAAATAATACCTGGGAGAACCTTTGCTGCTGGTAACCTAAAGCAGGATTGATTCCTGGAATAACATCCTCTTCTTAACCAATATAAGATCTTCCAAACAAATTTTAACAAATTGTGTGCCCAAATCATTGATTCCAGTTACAACGAAACCAAGATTATTGATGTCTAAGAGGTCTTTATCTAATTCTGGAAGGTCAGTTCATTATCAGAATTTATGGTAATTCTGTACATTATTTATAAGAACAGGTCATTCTGTAATTAGTGAAAGGGTGATTTTTTGAGGTAGCCTCATCTTAACCGGCTCCAAAATGTGGCTCAGAGGTAATTTATTGCTTCTCCAGTGTTGTTGGCTGGAATATTCTGGGATGGTATTTCTACTGTTGTCTGCAGAGGCTGGATATAGTGATATCACCCAATGCAGCTTGCATGTAAACTGGATTTCTGCCACACGGTCTAGCAAAGGGAGAGACAGAAAGTCCCATATTGCTTCTTGCTCAAGCCAGCAGAAGAGAATTTGTTAGAACTGATGGACAGTTGATGCTTGAATACTGGAAGAATTGCAATGTAAAGCACAACAAATCTGACAGACTCAAAGGTTGATATGTTGAATATAATTAATAGACATCCTGAAGTCACAATTTTAAGCACTAATTACAATGCCTTGTGAACTTTCACTCAGGGTGCTACTGGAGTATGATGCAATACAATAAGGATGATGCCAGTTTTGTAATCACCATAAAATCACTTGCATTTCCATTTAAATGCTTTTGACTATACACAGCATTCAGGACAGAAACCATCTGCCGTCGAGGATGGGATTATTTTACGATTGAAGTGAAATAATAATGTTTCTTTGTACGAAACCAATAACAGAAATAGCGCTCCGTTTAATGCCGACACAATATGTGTGGAACTGAAGAGAATGTTCCATAAGTTTGGAATCCTTAAAAAAGTCATTGCCTCACAAAACATTTGCCATCTTTTCTGGATCTTAATGTTTAAGTGGGTTCAGTCAAGTTATGCCTCTGCGACAGTAATGAAACAGTTCTTATTAAAATCACAAAAGTAACTATGACATTGATAAACTATCCTTCTCATTTCTCTTGACCTATCTGCAGTATTTGAATGAAGAAATAAATTAGCTTTATTGACACGTGCACTCGAAGGAGTGCTGTCAAAAGTTGGCAATATTGCCACTTATGACATGGCATTAGGTACATAGGTATAAGTACTTAAACAACTGGTACTAAATTGAAAGAACAATAAATAAAAGTACAGTGTAAGACTAAAAAGGAAGTAAAAACCTACACGATTTACAGTTTTGTTCTTTGAGAATCAGCACCTAGACTCCAGATTGTAAAGGCGTCACCTCCCCGTCCCATCCTCCCACTCCCGGACTCACCTCCCCGTCCCATCCTCCACTCCCGGACTCACCTCCCTGTCTGGGCTCATCACCCTGTGCCGGTCTCCGGTCTCGGACTCCCCTCCCCGTGCCGGTCTCCGGTCTGGAACCCCCCTCCCTGTGCTGGTATCCAGTCTCGGAGACACCTCCCCGTGCCGGTCTCCGGTCTGGGACTCCCCTCCCCGTGCCGGTCTCCGGTCTGGAACCCCCCTCCCTGTGCTGGTATCCAGTCTCGGAGACACCTCCCCGTGCCGGTCTCCGGTCTGGGACTCCCCTCCCCGTGCCGGTCTCCGGTCTGGGACTCCCCTCCCCGTGCCGGTCTCCGGTCTGGGACTCCCCTCCCCGTGCCGGTCTCCGGTCTGGGACTCCCCTCCCCGTGCCGGTCTCCGGTCTGGGACTCCCCTCCCCGTGCCGGTCTCCGGTCTGGGACTCCCCTCCCCGTGCCGGTCTCCGGTCTGGGAGTCACCTCCCCGTGCTGGTCTCCAGTCTGGGACTCACCTCCCTGTGTCTGTGTGGGTTTCCTCTGGGTACACTAGTTTCTTCCCACAATCCAAAGGTGTGCAGGTCAGGTTAATTGGCCGTGCTAAATTGCCCTTGGTGTTAGGTGCATTAGTAAAGTGTGTATATACGGTCGGGGAGTGGGTCACTCTTCGGAGGGTCAGTGTGGACTTGTTGGGCCGAAGGGCCATTTTCCGTACTGTAGGGAATCTAATCTAATCCGAAAGAATGAGTGGAGCAGAGGAGCTTTGGCCTGAGCATCCTACCATGTCACCATCTTGACTCCGTTAAACACACCATCCTCCTTCAATGCTTCCCCACTGTTATCTAGCAGGGCTTACTGCATTCACCTCCTTCCATAATAATCTAATCTTAGCTCGAGAACCTACTGCAATAGCTTCTGTTTTTGCCTCTACACCATTAACTTTGGTATCCCTCAAGAGCTTATTTTATCCTGTTTTTAAATGCCTCCGTGGCCTTACTTCCTTAATCCTCTCCAGCTATCTGAGATACCTGCCCTCTTCCTATTCCAGCCAGACTCGAAATGTGCCACTGACCGTGGTCATGCCTTCAGTTGCCAAGGGTTCAAGTTCTGAAATTCTGCCTTTTGCCTCAACAGCTTTCTGCCTTAAACTTCTCCTTCACGATACTCTTAATTTCAATCTGTTGATGAAATATTTGGTCATCTCACCTCATACCTCCTTTTGTGGCTCAGTGTTATTCTGTAAATTGTTTCATATTGTTATTGTGAAGTGCCTTGGGGACTTTTGTTATGTTAAAGGCAATGTGTTAATATAAGTTGTGAGGAAAATGATTTACACCCATGATTTGGAGATGCCGATGTCGGACTAGGGTGTACAAAATCACACAACACCACATTATGGTCCAACAGGTTTATTTGGAAGCACTAGCTTTAGGAACACTGTGGACTCACCTCCATGTGCCGGTCTCCGGTCTGAGACTCCCCTCCCCGTGCTGTGGAGTTTAAGATTGTAAGACACAGAATTTATAGCAAAAGTTTACAGTGTGATTAACTGAAATATATTGAAAAAGAGCTAGATTGTTTGTTAAGTCTCTCATCTTTTAGAATGAAATGTTGATTTCAGTTCTTTCATATGTAAATTTTAGAACTTTTTTATAAGTTACATTCTCAAGTGAACTTTAACAATTGGTGTCATGTCGGCCCAGATAATGCATTTAAGGTGTGAGTTGCCCTGTATGGGGCTGTCTGTGCCACAATGGCCAGACTGATTCTAATCTAAAAAACAGATTTACAGAATCTTTCATTAATTCATGCATTTTTGAGCAAAGTAAAATGTAATTCTGTAAGTACAAATTCACCCACAAGCCTTTGTGTGTGTGTGTGTGTGTGTGTGTGTGTGTGTGAGAGAGAGAGAGAGAGTGTGAGTGCACATGAGAAAGGGTCTGCATGAGTGTATAGGTCTGTAGGAGAGTGTGTGTGTGTTTGTGTGTGTGTGTAGGAGTGTAAAAGTGTTTGTGTGTCTGTGTCTGTGGGTGTGCGTCAGTTTGTGTGTGTGTATAGTGCAGTGGTGTCACCTGTAGTGTGACATGAACCCAAGGTCCCGGTTGAGGTCCCTATGGGTACCGAACTTGGCTATCAGCCTCTGCTCTGCCACTTTTCATTGTTGCCTGTCCCGAAGTCTGCCTGCAACACATTATCAATGAGGATGAGCACCTGGCCAAGGCCTTCCCCACATCTCCACTTCTTGCCTTTAAACAACCACCAAACCTTAAACAGATCATTGTTTGTAGCAAACTGCCTGGCTTTCAGGACAACATCATGTCACGGTAGACACTGCAAGACGTGACAGAGTGTTGACACGGATACCAAGCAGAGGCTACGGCAACGGATGAATGGGCACCGCACAATCAACAGACAGGAGTGTTCCCTCCCAGTTGGAGAACACTTCAGCAATCTGGGACATTTGACCTCGGACCTTCGGGTGACCGTCCTCCAAGGCGAATTTCGGGACAGGCAGCAACGAAAAGTGGCCAAGCAGAAGCTGATAGCTAACTTTAGTACCCATGGGAATGGCCTCAACTGAGACCTTGGGTTCCTGACACACTACAGTGACACCACTGCACTACACACACACACGCAAACACCCACGCACACACAGACACACTCCTACAGACCAATACACTCATGCAGACCCTCTCTCATACGTTCACACATATACTCCCACACTCACACACGCATCCTCTCACACACATATACCCCTTTACACTCACACTCACACACATACACACACTCTCTCACAGACACTCATAATCCTGCCCTCCCGACCCCTCCTCACACACACGCACATATAAGTTTGTGGGTGAATTTGTACTTGCAGAATTACATTTTACTTTGCTCAAAAATGCATGAATCCATGTAAGATTCTGTAAATCTGTTTTTTAGATTAGAATCAGTCTGGCCATTGTGGCACAGACAGCCCCAAAAAGGGCAACTCACACCTTAAGTGCATTATCTGGGCCGACATGACACCAATTGTTAAATTTCACTTGAGAATGTAACTTTTAAAAAAGTTCTGCGATTTACATATAAAAGAACTGAAACCAACATGTTCATTCTAAAAGATGAGAGACTTAACAAACAATCAGGACTTTTTCAACATATAATTTCAGTTACATCACACTATAAACGTTTGCTATAAATTCTGTGTCTTATGATCTTATACCCACCTGACGAAGGAGCAGCTCTCCAAAAGCTAGTGTTTCCAAATAAGCCTGTTGGACTATAACCTGGTGTTGTGTGATTTTTTACTTTTTCATCCAGTATGTGGTGGGAAATTTTTATTCATTTATGGGACATGGATGCTGCTGGCTATGCCAGCATTTATTACCAATTTCTAATCACTCAGAGGGCAGTTAAAGTCAACATGTCCTTCCCGAAAGGACAATAGTGAACTCACTGGATTTTTCCAACAATAAACAATGGACTCCTAGTTCCAGAATTATTTTTATATTAGATTCAAATATCATCATCTGCCATGGCTGGATTTGAAACCAGGTCCCCAGAACATTATCTGTATCTCTGGATTAACTGTCGAGCAACAATATCACCTCCCCTCAAATCACTGCCTGCAAGAGTGGTAGAGACAGGAACACACATCATTTTTACAAAGCATTCAGAAATGCATTTGCAAGGTTATGGGCAAGAAACTAGACTTAGAATAGTTAGCTGATTGTATTTAACAGGCCCAGTTGAAATGGGCAAAAGGGCCTTTATCTGAGCGGTCACTAAATTGCTGTTTTTAATTAATGCTTGGAACATCTCATGGCACAGTGGCTCAGTGGTTAGCACTGCTGCCTCACAGCACCAGGGACCCAGGTTCAATTCTGTGTGGAGTTTGCACATTCTCTCTGTGTCTGTGTGGGTTCCCCCTGGGTGCTCCAGTTTCCACCCACAGTCCAAAGATGTGCAGGTTAGGTGAATTGGCCATGTTAAATTGTCCACAGCATTCAGTACATTCGTCAGGGGTAAATATAGGGTAGAGGAATGGGTCTGGGTAGGCTATTCTTCCGAGGGTCGGTATGGACATGTTGGGCAAAAGGGCCTGTTTCCATACTGTAGGGAATCTAATCTAAAATATGGAGAAACTATTTTCTCTGATGGGGAAATTAGAATTTGTTATTAATAAGTGGTGCACCATTGGCCTCCAGTCTGAAAAACAACACTCCACTACCACCCTCTGTCTTCTACCTTCAAGCCAGTTCTGTATCCAAATGGCTAGTTTTCCTCCTATTCCATCAAACCTTGCTAATCAGTTTCCCATGGGGAACCTTGTTGAATGCCTTGCTGAAGTCCATATAGATCACATCTACCCTCATCAATCCTCTTTGTTATTTCTTCAAAAATCTCAATCAAGTTCATGAAACATGATTTCCCACACACAAAGTCATGCTGACTATCCCTAATCAGTCCTTGCCTTTTCAAATACATTACATCCTGTCCCTCAGGATTCCCTCCAACTTGCCACAACCAATGTCAGGCTCCCTCCTATGCCTCCGCTCCCTCTCTCTCTCTATAGTTTTCTGGCTTTTCCTTACCATATTTCTGAAATAGTGGCACCATATTAGCCAACCTCTAGTCCTTTGGCATCACCTGTGACTATCAATGATACAAATATCTCTGCAAATAGTCCAGCAATCACTTCCCTAGCTTCCCACAGAGTCCTATGGTACATCTGATCAGATCCTGGGATTTATCCTCTTTTATGAGTTTTAAGACATCCAGCACAGCCTCCTCTGTTATTTGGGCATTTTGCAAGATTTCACCACCTATTTCCCCCCCATTCTATATCTTCCATGTCCTCTCCACTGTAAACACTGATGCAAAATACTTATTTAGTATATTCCCATCTCCTGTGGCTCCACACATGGGCTGCCTTGCTGATCTTTGAGGGAGTTGGATGTGAACATAGGAGGTATAGTTAGTAAGTTTGCATATGATACCAAAATTGGAGGTGTAGTGGACAGCGAAGGAGGTTACCTCAGATTACAACAGGATCGTGACCAATAGTCTCAGGAATGGCAGATGGAATTTAATTTAGATAAATGCGGGGTGTTGCATTTTGGACAAGTAAATCAGAGCAGGACTTACACACTTAAGGGTAAGGTCCTGGGGAGTGTTGTTGAACAAAGATACCTTGGAGTCCAGGTTCATTGTTCCATGAAAGTAGAGCCACAGGTAGATAGGATAGTGAAGAAGATGTTTGGTATGCTTTCCTTTATTGGTCAGAGCTTTGAACATAAGAGTTGTGAGGTCATGTTGCGGCTGCACAGGACATTGGTTAAGCCACTTTTGGAATATTGCGTGCAATTCTGGTCTCCTTCCTATCAGAAGGACGTTGTGAAACTTGAAAGGGTTCAGAAAAGATTTACATGGATATTGCCAGGGTTGGAGGATTTGAGCTATAGGGAGAGGTTGAATTGACTGAGGCTGTTTTCCCTGGAGCATCAGAAGCTGAGAACCTTACAGAGGTTTATAAAATCATGAAGGGCATGGTTAGACAAGATGTTTTCCCTGGAGTGGGGAAGCAAGAACTAGAGGGCATAGGTTTAGAGTGAGATAGGATAGATATAAAAGGGACCGAAGGGGCACCTTTTTCACACAAAGGGTGGCGCGTGTATGGATTGAGCTGCCAGAGGAAGTGGTGGAGGCTGGTACAATTACAGCATTTAAAAAGAATCTGGATGGTTTTATCCATAGGAAAGGTTTAGCGGGATATGGGCCAAGTGCTGGTAAATGGGACTAGATTAGGTGAGGCTGTCTGGCCAGCATGGACGAGTTGGACTGAAGGGTCTGTTTCTGTGCTGTACATCTCTGTGACTCTATGACTCTACATGAATTCAGAAAATATTTTCTTTCATAAATGGTAAAATAATTGACTTTTGAAAACCTGATGGTAAGTAATGGGACAGTTAGAGTTTTCAGAACTCAATTCGAGAGATTTCTGTTATGGAATGCATCAATTGGTATGAAGTGAAGGATGGATTTGAGATATAGATCAGTCTTACCCCAGCGGAATGATACAGTAGACTCGAGAGGTTAAATAGATTATTCCTGTTGTTATATGCTGCAGTGCTTGGGTTTTAATGCTTTCTAGTCTTTCCTGATGGGTTTTAAATTCACAGAAAGCTGAATAATTTGAGGTGTATCCAACATCAAACAGCATCAGATTGAATTTTGGAATCCTAAATTATTTGAGTAAAACTCTTGTAAGAGTCATCAATTTCATTTTTACTTTCAGTTTTTATTCAACTGACGATCAGACAGCAGCTTCTTCTAAAAAATTCAGACCACATGCACTGAATTTCTTTATTGGCCAGTTAGATGGATATAAGCCTTCATTATCTTTACAAACAGTTAGCAGTGATTTCCTTCTTGAAGTACAAAAACAGATCACGATAACAAAATAAATTTGTTGAAAGATATGATAATCACCAAAGCAGCAAGATAAGCCAGTCGTTGGTATGCTGATCAAACACAAAGCTTCGATATTTATGCACCATCCTCTCATTGAATTCTTACATCTTCAATTATTACTGTTCTTTTCCGTCTGATGTGTTAGCTGGTTGTTGTGATGCCTTGATCAAATGGAAGGTTTGGACATGTCCTGCTGTGCACTTGTTCTGTTACTCATAATCCCAACAGGTCTGTTCTATGCAAGTTTAATGTTATTGATCGCGGTTTGAAAAACACTCATAAGTGTTATCAAAATTTTATTTGAAATCTCTGTTTGTACAACCTGAGGAACATCAGATATCTATGACTATTCTTTACTCGTGCATGGCTTTATCTTCAGTCTTGACAAATCAATTTTACAGCATTAGTGGAATAATAGAATCTCAAACCCAGGCTATCCTATATATAATTCCAGTCTCACAGCTATACAGGTGATACTTACCTGATCTCTGAAGTGACCAGCAAGCCAAAATTCTTTAGCGTGATGCTGCCCAGTTCAGTTCTCTGTTTTTTATAAAAGTTATTGCTGCGAGGTTAGAGTATCTAGAACAAGAATTCACAGATTCAAGATTGGAGGGATGACCAATTAGATCGTTGATCCACTGGGATATGGAAAAATGCCTTCACTTAGTGAATTGGGAATCTTTGGTTCAGCCATATTTGGAATACTGCGTACAGTTCTGGTCGCCACATTACCAGAAGGATGTGGATGCTTTGGAGAGGTTACAGAGGAGGTTGAACCGAGATGTTGCTTGGTAGAGAGCGTGCTAGCTAGAAAGGGAGATTGAGTAGATTAGGATTATTTTCATTAGAAAGATGGAGGTTGACGGGGTCCTGACTGAGGTCTACAAAATCATGAGAGGTATAGACAGGGTGGATAGCAAGAAGCTTTTTCCCAGAGTGGGGGACCCAATTAGTATGAGTCACAAGTTCAAGGTAAGAGGTGAAAAGTTTAAGGGAGATATGCGTGGAACGTTCTTGACACAGAGGGTGGTGGGTACCTGGAACGCGTTGCCAGTGGAGATGGTATAGGCGGGCACCATAGTTTCATTTTAAATGCATCTAGACAGATACATGAATGGGCAGGGAGCAGAGGGATACAGATCCTTGGAAAATAGGTGACAGGTTTAGATAGAGGATTTGGATCGGCGCAGGGTTGGAGGGCCAAAGGGCCTGTCCCTGTGCTGTAATTTCCTCAGGTAAAAACAAGGACTGCAGATGCTGGAAACCAGGTTCTAGATTAGAGTGGTGCTGGAAAAGCACAGCAGGTCAGGCAGCATCCGAGGAGCAAGAAAATCGACGTTTCAGGCAAAAGCCCTTCATCAGGAATAGAGGCAGAGAGCCTGCAGGGTGGAGAGATAAATGAGAGGAGGGTGGGGGTGGGGAGAAAGTAGCATAGAGTACAATAGGTGAATGGGGGTGGGGATGGAGGTGATAGGTCAGAGAGGAGGGTTAAGTGGATAGGTGGAAAGGAAGATAGGCAGGTAGGACAAGTCATGGGGACAGTGATGAGCTGGAAGTTTGGAGCTGGGGTGAGGTGGGGGAAGGGTAAATGAGGAAACTGGTAAAGTCCACATTGATGCCCTGGGGTTGAAGTGTTCCGAGGCGGAAGATGAGGCATTCTTCCTCCAGGCGTCGCGTGGTGAGGGAGTGGCAGTGAAGGAGGCCCAGGACCTCCATGTCCTCGGCAGAGTGGGAGGGGGAGTTGAAATGTTGGGCCACAGGGTGGTGTGGTTGATTGGTGCGGGTGTCCCAGAGATGTTCCCTAAAGCGCTCTGCTAGGAGGCGCCCAGACTCCCCAATGTAGAGGAGACCGCATCGGGAGCAACGGATATAATAAATGATATTAGTGGATGTGCAGGTAAAACTTTGATGGATGTGGAAGGCTCCTTTGGGGCCTTGGATGGAGGTGAGGGAGGAGGTGTGGGCGCAGGTCTTGCAATTCCTACGGTGGCAGGGGAAGGTGCCAGGACAGGAGGGTGGGTTGTTGGGGGGGCGTAGATATGACCAGGTAGTCATAGAAGGAATGATCTTTGCGGAAGGCGGAAAGGGATGGGGAGTGAAATAGATCCCTGATGGTGGGGGCCGTTTGTAGGTGGCGGAAATGTTGTCGGATGATTTGGTTTATGCAAAGGTTGGTGGGGTGGAAGGTGAGCACCAGGGGGTTCTGTCCCAGACCCCACCCCTCCAACCGTAACAAACGGACTTGGATCCCATTTACCACCCCCTGAGAAAAAGAACAGGAAATGACATCACCACATGAAATGACATCACGAACCCAAGGAAACCTAAACATATAAATAAAAAGCAGACCATACCACAAATGCTTCACTGGAGGCTCACCGATGATGTTACCTAACATGGTGACAAAATATCTGAAATAATCTAATCTAAAACCAACCTCCCAGCTCACTGAGTAAACTTACAACCAGAACCTAAACCTGAGCAACAAATCTTTTTAAAACTCGCTAACACTGTGTCTGAGCAACAACTCTCTACCATCACCCTCTGTCTCCTACTATCAAGCCAATTTTGTATTCAATTGACAAGCTCTCCCTGGTTCCCATGTGATATACCCTCACCAACCATTCTATCAGGCAGAACCTTCTCATTAAATCCATGCTTAAATTCATGTTGACAATGTTTACCACTCTAGGAGGAAGTGAGGAATGTTTACCACTCTGCTTTCATCTATCTTCTTGGTCACCTCTTCAAAAAACTCAATCACATTAGTGAGACACGAATTCCCACACAGGGAGCCATGCTGTCTATCCCTAATCATTCCTTGCATTTCCATTAGGCTCACTGGTCTGTAGTTCCCTGCCTTTTCCTTGTAGCCTTTCTTAAGTAATGGCATAACATTAGCCACTCTCCGGTGTTTTGGCACCTCAGCCGTGGGTGTTGATGTTACAAATAGCTCTGCTGGGTGCCTGAAATCTCTTCTATATGTCCTGGATACACTTGATCAGGTCTCAGAGATTTATCTACCTATTTGCATCCAGTACCTCATCTTATTTAATGTGGATTGTTTTCAAAACATCACTATTTTCCCCAAGTTCCCTAGCTTCCATGTCTTTTTCAACAGATAAACACTGATGAGAAGTATTTGTTTAGGATCTTATCCATCTCACTCATGTGGTTTCACACATAGACAGCCACGTTAATTTTTAAGGGGCCCTGTTCCCTCCCTCGTTACTCTTTTGCCCTTAATATTCTTGTAGAATCTCTTTGGATTCTCCTTTACCCTACCTGCCAAAGTTATCTCATCCTCTGGAAATCCTTGAGATTCTTGCTGATCCAAAGGTTTCTCCTCAACCTTCCTTTTGCCAAATGCTGGTTTGCAAGAGACAAAATGACATTTATGAAAGGACTTATCCAAATCAAAGTTACAATCTACTGCATTTACTGAAGGAAACATAAGATGACTTTCTTCAGGTTTAAATTGGCTGAATGCAACGCAATGAGAGAAAGATTATTTTTTGGCTCCGCTGATTTCTATTTTGGTTTGACTCTCATCTTTCAATCTTGCTCATGGCCTAAGTTGTTCAGCTAACTAGTATTAGCAGACTTTGTCTTTTTAACAATCCCTCAGTTCCTGTTGACACATTGCTGGACCTCACAGCAACACAAACAGAGTTCATAATAGGTATTGAATTCCTTACTTCCAAAACCTTCTAAACCATCCTTGTAAATTCCTGGTTTAAAGCATTTCTTTCTCAATTCAGTCTGCCGTTTTGTTTTAAAAATGCTAATATAAAATGCTATAGTTAAGCTACTTTGCATTCATTCTGAGCAATTTTGTAAACTTTTTACATTGTGAACTTTGGCTATGTCCTGATGAGGTTTTGACTTTTTGTTCATCTGAATAATTTACAGGTTCCATCTTCCACATTTCCTCTATCATTCATGTTTCTTTTTCTACTGCTGTTCCTGTGCTTCGAATAGCTCTCAGAATGTTTCCATTTTAGTTGAGCCCCTTTATATTAGTACTAATGTATCCACTTTTATCCCAAGAGCACATGGTTATGGAGGTTCTTATGCCTTGTTGGGTGTATTGCCTCCCCATGCAGAGACAGCATTACCATGACATGTTTGAACCCCCCTTTCTGGAGCCCCCTTCCCATTTGCTAAGATGAGTGGCTCTATCTCCATTTGGAAAAAAATGAGGACTCCAGATGCTGGAGACAGTAGGGTTGAAATCCTGATGAAGGGCTTGTGTCTGAAACATTGATTCTCCTGCTCCTTGGATGCTGCCTGACGTGCTGTGCTTTTCTAGCACCACACTCTCAACCCCATCTCCATTTGCCACTTATTTGCCACCATTCCCTCAGACACCCAGCACAATGACACCTAAACTTGAGAAGTTTACTTTCTCTAGAACCCCAGAGAATATCCCTGACTATCAACCAAAATTGAATATAAGCAACCACCTGAGCTGGTCTTTCAACAGCATTCCAACTGACCTGCCTATAGTCCCTGGACAACTTGTTTTTGATTTTGAAAGCTAATAGTGGTCTAATCCTGGGATTGTAGTCTGAACACATAACCCTGGATCTCCATTGAACCAAGTGTTCAACTGACTCTGGCCAATGCCTGGACTGGGATTGGACTGACCCTTTGACTAACTGTGGTGGTATCCCCTGACTGATTGGCATTCACCCTCAAGCCAATAACCATTTCTCCTCTTTGACTTTCAAAAATTGCCATTTATGTCAAACTCATGCTGTGATATGACACATATCTGGAACAGGTGAGACTCGAACCCAGGCCTTGTGGTGCAGAGGCAGGGACATTGCCAATGTGAGACAGTAGTGCTTTTACTGTTGTACACAGGAAGTGAATTATGACTTGTTTGCTGGTGCACCATAGTTCATGTTACAGAAACAAAATAATTGAGCGCCACACGGCTATTAATATTCACTGAATGACAATCATGGCCATAAAAGATGCTGCAATTAATTCACTTCATCATTTCACTCTTTTAAGGTCCACTTGGATTATACTTATGAATACGTTTTGAAAAAGGGAAGGAGCATAATTACTTGTTCTGCACGAACCAACTGTGTGTGTCAGATCTCCAACATAATGTCTGTAATCAACCCAGCTGAACGCATTCTGAATTGTGCAATTACCTCCAACTCTTACTGGGTTAAAGAATAAATGCTTGCTGTTTCACATTCAATAATATTTTGCTCCCACAAGTAATGTGTATTTTTTTCTGCATACAGCAGATGTGTTGCTACTCTTTGTCATATGTTTTATAAAACTGAATGGATCTGTTTTGATTGATGAAGGATCCTGCCTGAAATGTTGACTTCCTTGCTCCTCTGATGCTTGGCCTGCTGTGTTTTTTCCAGCTCCACATTTGTCAAATCTGTTTTGATTGATAACTGTTGGATAACACATGCCCTTCTCTTAGGGAGGTCTTATACAGAAAATGATATTTCAGTGGCAAAATGCAACTGTTTCATGAAAAGCAATTGATACAACTCATTTTATCCACATGTTTATATCTGTATGTTTGTTTAATATAAATAGGGTTTGATCGGCCATTAGTTTGACAATGGCAGCTTGCTTCTTTTGTACTTACCTTTACTGACTTACCTTACTGACTTCTTTCTGCATTGGACACTACTCCATTAGTTAGTTATTTTACAACTATTTGTATTCCTGTGTCATAGTTATCTTAATATCAACAAGTTTAAGTGGCAGTGCCTTCCCCTGCATGCCAAAATCCCAAACAACATTCTCTGCAACCTAACAATCAAACCCATGATTATGGGGTTTTGAATTTGGTATTATGTTCCCTAAAAATGTGTTAAGTTTAGAATAGAACAGACGTGATAAGTGCCATTTTAACTGTAACGACTGGTTATAATTATCATTTCAAAGATGCAGCTAACTTGTGCAATTCTGTTTCTTTTCTCCTTTCTCACTCTATTTTCATCCTTTAATTTTTTTGTTTTAAAATACCACACATTATGTTCATGATGTGTAAGTCGTATGAGGTTTAGACAGCACTGGAACTAATTTCAGAGAATGGGATCAATAAGCATTGAGTTAACTCTTGTCCTGTTTTGGGTCGGTAAATTCCAGACAAAGCTGCAGTTGAAAGGCATGAAAACATTAGTCAGGCTGTTGTGTTACGTCTACGTTTAGCATGTCAATGTACCTTTAGGAGCTGTGCTCATGATAACATTACTGCATCATAGTGTGCGACCTGAGAGTGTAAAGATTTCATATTCCATCTTAACACTTGCAGAGAATAACATGCTACTGGAAACATACTGCTCAGCTGAAATCTAATAGCTTAATTTTAGCCCAGACACTGATGTGCTTGTGAATGTAGTGTTCAACAGCTAGTTGTAGTAAATGTTTTTTGGATTTCTCAACAACACAATGTCCATGTCCAGTGCCTTATATTACAGTAGATTACATCACATTTTTGCTTTTTGTGAAGGTATCCTGAGGGTAATACAATCACAGCACAGGGTATCTGGTGTTAACCACAATTAAGACATCATAGATTCATGGATTCAGGTGTGGTAGGAAAGTTAGCAGAGAAAGCCTATCACTTCAATAGGGTTTACAATCATGAAAGGAGAAACAAATCAAGAAATGCTCCATCAGATGTTCATGTAAATATATTTTAATTATATTCAGATGACATTAATCAAAGCTCCAGAGTAATCATAGTTAATCATCCATATGGTAAATAATAATGTCTTTTCATAGCAATTTCTCTCATGTCTGCAGTATGATATTTCAATGTGACAAATGTCTTCTTAGCACTAACATTATCATATAAATGATAAATAACTAACTTAATTGTTAGAAATCATCTTCTATCTATTGAAAGGAAATCATTGGTAATGTGAAAATAACAATTTACAGGAATTATTTATTTACAGGGAGATAGGTCAAATCATAATAGTTCATGTGAATTTATGTTAAAAGGGTGTCAAATATTATGATATGATATGTTGCAATAGCTGGCACCATGTTATATTCTGGCACATAGGTATGAACCACAGAGGGCATGAGGCTAAAATAGAGTGTTGCTGACCATCCTATTTCCTATATTAGTCTAAGGGTCTGTTTGGTAGTCTATGGTGGAGGATAGGCTGTGAGTAAGTCTCTAAAAAAGAGGCATTCATCATAGATAGAAACCTGGAGAGTAGTTGACTGCATAACAATCACTTAGTTCAAGGTTACATTAACTCTTACGTAAATGAAATATTACTAACAAGAGACTCAGAAGGCATATATGTTTCCATCAAGAGACTATGCCCAAGTCCAACTGATTCCCCACCCAGAGACTGTGTGATGTTCAGGCTGGATGGAGGACAGCAAAGCTCAAACATCAACTGTTTCAGAATCCACACCTTATACAGCATTGAGTATTCTTTGTTGGGCTCATTGCAAATATGATAAAGGATTGATGGCTGATCTATCAATCCAGTGGCCCTTTTGATTATGTGTTATAATTGCATACAACATTTTGTGACTCATACACCAGAATGCATAGAAATCTCTGAGCCTCGGAATTCAGCCATTACTTTCCATTTAAGTAATACACTGCATTAATCTGGCCTAAAAGGGTAATCTCTAACTTTAAAAGAAGCATTTCATCTGTTCTCCGTTATTCCATTGGGCATGATTTTCACTGTAAAGAGACACATGTTACAGAAGTGATTCATGGGGGGTGGTTGTGCTGTGGTAATATCATTGGATTAGCAATCCAGAACCCTCGGCAAACAGACTAATGTTCTGGGGATAGTTGTTTGAACCTCACCATGGTGTTTGGTGAAACTTGAATCCAATAAAAATAATGGAATAGACTAATTGTGACTACATAAAATAGTCAATTGTTATAAAAACCCATCTTGTCTCTAAAGGAGGGAAATCTGTCAACCTTACTTGGTCTGGCCTACATGTAACTCCAAACTTGCTGCATAATGGTTGACTTATCACTGCATTCTGAAATGGCTGAGCAAGTCACTCAATTCAAGGCAATTAAGGATGGGCAACAAATGTTGCATTGCAATGATGCCTACACCCCATGAATGAACTTCAAAAATGTTGCATGCATCAGGACAAATGCGATTATATTGAATATCAAGTAAATTTTATGACAGGTGAAAAGAGCGCTGATTGTTTCATCGGCTGACTCCAATTGTTTGATACAATGTCATGGACAAAGCAAGGGAAACAATTTAAGATAATCAGTCGGGCTTCAAAGATTGTTCATTTATGTTTGTTAGAATTGACAGGTGTTGTGATTCATTCTTTGCAAGCAAAAGGAATAATATTCAGTAATTGTCAAAAGAAGCAAAACTTGTTTGAAAAAATGTGTGTAATCTAGAATGCACTGCCTGAGAAAATGAATGAAGCAGATTTAACTGAGGCATTCAGAAGCGAGAGTTAGACTCTTTGTTTTGGAAAAGCAACAATGAGCAGGGTTACAGGGAGAAGTCAGGAGAATAGCATTAAGTGAACTATTCAGAGAGCCAATGCAGGCACGATGGGTTGAATGGCCTCTGAATATAATTAAACCATTTGGTGATTTTGTGAATCTATGTTACTGAAGCTTTTTGTCTTGCTCTCATCAAAAAAAAGCATGTTAAATATCAAAGGATTACAACAACTTACACCACAGGTCTGCAGGAGTAAAGGTTGGTGATCCTGGTATGTTTTTGTCTTATCCAGGAGCTTGAACAGTCTTTGTTGATATCTCCAGGCCAATCACGGTCAATCAACTACCAACATTCTTTTATTGATGAGAGCAAGACAAAAAGCTTCAGCTACATAGAATAACAAAATCATAGAATGGTTTCAACTATTCCAATCTAAAGTACATGCAAATTTACATTGTTCTTTGCTCAAACACCACATGAATTCATGTAAAAGTCTGTTATCTCACTTTTTAGATTAGAAACAATCTAAATATCATGGCACAGACAGAAAACACATGGGGCTAACATCTTCAACATACTGTCTAGTTAACACCAATTGTTACAGTTAACCGAGAATGCAACTTTTAAAGAAACAGTTTTGTGATTTACACATGAAAGAAGTGAAACTATCATGATATTCGAACAGATGAAAGACTCAACAGACAATCAAGGTATTTTTCAATGTATAATTTCAGTTACATCACACTGTAACCTTTTGCTATAAATTCTGTGCCTTACAATTGTGTCCTCCACAACCACCTGATGAAGGAGCGGCACTCCGAAAGCTAGTGCTTCCAATTAAACCTGTTGGACTATAACCTGGTGTGGTGTGATTTTTAACTGTGTTTGTTTGTCTGTCATTAGTCTCCTGTATAGCAATCTCTTGGGGTTTTCAGTGCAGATCTTGGCAGCAGAATCCATCGGCAACCTCAGCCTATTGTGAGATGGCTCACAAAGCATTCTTTTTGCCATGAGGCTACGTCCAGATCCCAACTCCATTCAAACCTTCAAGGCTGGTCGTGGGTGTCAGATCATGAGATGGACCCTAAATACAACCCAAAAGAACTGTGGATGCTGTAAATCAGAAACCCTCTTTGTTTGCATTGTGTCATTGTGCTCTTTCCTGCTGGGTTTTTTCTTTGTGGCTGGACTGCTATTGTTTTCCAAATACCAGGTGACATATTCTGATCTGTATTTAACAATCTGCTTAACATTTACAGTTAGGCAAAACAATGGGATCATCTCTGAAGAATAGTCATGTTTGAGTTCAAATTTAAACTCTGTTGCTTTCTTCACAAAGCTGCCTTAAACTCTTGAGGAGGAGTAGGCCATTCAATCCCTCTAGCTTGCCCTGACATTTAATGATTGATCTGGTTGTGTCCTCAAGCCACTTTCCAGCCTATCCCCTGATATGCTTTTACTCACTTTTGTTTGGCAAAAATGAGGATACGATGGTGTGTTTTTAATTTCACTGGACTAAATAATCTAAATCACAGGCTAATGCCGTTGGGAAAATGAATTAAATGTCATTATGTTTGATAGTGAAATTTGAAACAGAAAGTATCTAGAATTACCAAAAAGCTAACCTAGTGGCAGCCATCTGCAAGATGCACAGTAGAAGCAGTCCAAGACTCCTTAGACACATCTTACAGATCCACAACCACAACCTTTTTTCTAGTTCATAAGAACATAAGAAATAGGAGCAGGAAGAGGCCCTCTGGCCCACTGGACCTGCTCTGCTATTCATTAAGAAGATCATCTCTGATCCTTTTGTGGACTCAGCCCACTTGCCTGCCCACTCAGCACAATCTTTAGTTGCTTTACTATTCAAAAATCTGACTATCTTTGCCTTAAAAACATTCAACGATGTAGCCACAATTGCTTCACTGGGCAGGGAATTCCACAGATTCACAATCTTTTGGGTGAAGAAGTTCCTCCTCAACTCAGTCCTAATCTGCTCCCCTTTATTTTGAGACTATGCCCCCTATTTCTAGTTTCACCTGCCAGTGGAAACAACTTGTCTGCTTCTATCTTATCTATTCCCTTCATAGTTTTACATATTTCTATAAGACGCCCCTCATTCTTGTAAATTCCACTGAGTATAGTCCCAGTCTACTCAATCTCTCCTCATAAGCCAACCCTCTCAACTTTGGAAGCAAAACTGAAATCACTGGAAAAGCTCAGCTGGTCTGGCAGCATCTGTGAAGAGAAATCAGAGTTAATGTTCCGGTGTCCCTTTCTCAGAACAGTCTCTGGCATCAACCTAGTGAACCTCCTCTGCAACCCCTCCAGCACTAGTACATCATTTCTCAAGTAAGGAGACCAAAATTGTACACAGTTCTCTAGATGAGGATTCACCAGCACCCCATAGAGCTGCAGCATAACCTCCTCATTTTTAAACTCCAGCCCTCTAGCAATGAAGGACTTTGGTGTTGCTGGCTGTGCCAGCATTTATGCCCTAATCCTAGGTGCCTTTGAAAAGGTGGTGGTGATGAGCTGCCTCTTGAGCTGGCCCATGTGCTGCAGGTAGATTCACAGTGCTGTTAGGAAGGGGTTGCAGGATACTGATAAAGTAACAATGAAGGAACAGTGATATATCTCTAAGACAGATGGTTGATGATATTGGAGGGGAACATGCAGCTTATATCAGCAGCCCTTCTAGATTGAAGTGGTCATATGTTTGGTAGATAATGTCAAAGACCCTTAGTGAGTTTTTATTTTACATCTTGTAGATGGTACAGACTGATGCTTCTGAACATCACTGGTGGAAAAAATGAATGTTTGTGGATGTGGTACCAATCAAGTGAAATAGAACATACTTCTTAAGTGTTGTTGGAGCTGCACCCTTCCAGACAGTAGAGAATATCCCAACACACTCCTGCCTTGTGCCTTGGAGATGATAGCCTTGAGTGACCAGGTATTGAGTTGCTTGTGCTGGATTCCTACCCTTTCTTGTAACCACTATTATTGATATGGCGCAACCAGTTCAGTTTTTTATCAATGGTAACCGCTTGGATGATGGTAGTAGAAAATTCAGTGATGGTGTTGTCAATGAACATTTAGGGTCAATGGTTAGTTTCTCTCTTATTGGAAATAGTTATTGCATGGCATATATGCAGTGTGAATGGAATTTGTCACTTTTTACCTCAAGCCGGGATATTGTGCAGGTTTTGCTGCATTTGGATATGGACTACTTCAGTATGCGAGGACTCGCAAGCAATGCTGAATACTGTGAAGTCATTGTCAGATATCCCCATTTCTGACTTTAAGATGGAGGGAAGGTCATTGATGAAGCAGCTGAAGATGGTTGGGCCTAGACAACCATCTGAGGACCTCCTGCAGACATGTCCTGGAACTGGGATAATTGAATTCCAACAACCACCACCATATTCATTCGTGTCAGCTATGAATATCATCTAGAACGACAAGAGCAGGTGATACATGGGAACATCACCCATCTGCAAGGACCCATCAAAGCCATTCGTTATTTTGCTCTGAAAGCATACCTGCAGGAGGCTGGAAGAACACAGCAAAATAGGTAGCATCAGGAGGTGGAGAAGTCAACATTTTGGTTGTTACCCTCCTTCTGGCTTGAGGGTGGGTGTAGGGGGAGCTGCAGATAAAGGTAAGGCGTGGGGGAGGGTTTTGGGTGGGGAGGTGGGCGGGGTAGTGAGGTAGGCATAGGTGAACACTAGCAGAGACTACAACCTGATTGGTCGATGGGTGGAATGAATCCGACTGGTAACTGGAAGCAAGATCCAGAAATAGATCCAGCTCTCTTTAGAAATGCCCTGATTTTCCAGCCCCACCATTCTGTCAGGTAGTACATTTCAAATCCTAATAACTCTGAGTAAAGAAATTTCTCCTTATCTCATTCCTCATTCTCTTGCTGACAATGTTGAAATTGTGATCCCCAGTTACAAACTAGTGGAAATAGAATATCTTTCTTTACCCTGTCAAAATTGTTCATAATTTTTAACACCTCCTTTAGCTGACTTCTTAATCTGATCCAAGGAGAACAAGCTCAATTTCTCTAATCTTTCTTTGTTTGTATCTAAAATCCTTCAGTCCTGGGATCAATCTTGTAAATCTCCTCTGAACTCTCCCCAAGGCTTTGACATCCTTCCTTAAATTGTCCAGAATTGAAAACAATACTCCAAATATGGTCTGAGCAATGATTTATAGAGGTGCAGGATCACTTCCTTGCTTTATACTCTATGCATCCATTTATAAACCCAAGGATCCTATAAGTCTTTTAGACTATTTCAACTTGCCTGGTCACCTTCCGAGAACCATGCATGACCCCGAGGTTCCTTTGCTTCTGCACCTCACGACAAAGTTGGATCATTGCGCCTGTACTGTCACTTCATGTTTCTTTACCAAAATGCATTACCTCTCATCTCTCTGCATTGAACTTCATCTGCCAGGTGTCTGCCCATTTGACCAACTTGTCAATGTCCCTCCGAAGTTGCTCAGTATCATCCTCGCAATTCACTATTCTCCCTCGCTTAGTATCATCTGCAAACTTAGATGTTCTGACCTCAACACCCATCTCCAAATTATTTACATATATCAGAAAAAGCAGGGGTCTCAACACAGATCCCTGGAGAACACAGCTTTCAAGTTTTCTCCAATCTGAGAAATGGCCATCTATACCTATCCTTTGCTTCCCATCCTTTAGCCAATTTCTATTCCAGGCTGCCAGGGACCCATCAATGCTCAACATTTTTATTTTTCTAACCAACCTGCCATGTGGCAGCATCTCAAATGCTTCCTGGAAGTGCAAATATACAACATTCACAGCACTACCCTCAATTACTGCCTGTGTCAACTCATCATGTTTCTAATGTATTCACCTCCTTTCTTAAAGAGACCATAATTGTACACAATCCTCCAAATGTCGTCTCCCTGACATTCTATTTGATTGAAGGAAAGCTTCACTAGTTTTATATTTCACTTTGACTATAATAAATGAAAATGTTCTTCTTGCTTTCTTCATGAATTGTTATATCTGCATTCTAATCTTTTGTGATTCATGCACCAGCACACCTAGATCTCTCTGCACCTCAGAGTTCTGCAATCTCTCCATTTAAATGTTCTGATTTTCTGTTTTCCAGCAAAGTGGACAAGTTTACATTAAATCAATGAATAATTAAAAGTTGGGCTAAATAGGAAAAGGCAGATAGACATTACTGAGTGTGTTTGGAACTGGGTGACTGAATAGCCAATAAACTGTATCCACAAGAAAAAGATATGTTCTATTTCACTAATGAGCTTGGATCCAAGTTAACACTGAAAACAACCCATTTATACATAATCTCTGCTTAGCTGTCCAATCTGTTACCCAGGTTGTTATATTAACCCCTACAACATTCTGAACCTACTTGGATGCTCACAGCACTCCTGCCTTGCAATATTAGGCTTTGACTTTATGCACTTTACCCCTGAGTCAGAGATAAGAGTCTCACAGTACTGCTGTATTCCATGCCATTTAGCATGGAGACGTGGTTAGGAAGCTTATCATGGTTGCCTGCATCCTGCACTATCCTCGCCAGCCGGATCTCCAGGTCCCTGACAGCAAAACTGGGCATGAACTTTCTCTTGTCCGCCATTTCCTGGGCAAATATCATGTACCTACAGGCCATCTCTGGACTCACAGTGCTTTTCAGGGTGCACACAATACATTTTTAATGATGGAGCTGACAGCATGGATTCCAGTCGATTCCAGTGTATTCTTTTAATGCTGAGTTGTTTCTGGAAAGATATATTGTTAGGTAGGGTTCAAGAGACACCATGGGATAGGCCAGGTAGCGAACTGGGTTTGTTAAGATATGACAAGAAATCTCATTAGGCTTTTTGTGAAAAAATTCCAAAAAACGTAATGCAAATTACACTTAACCAATAAAAAAGATTCAGTCAAATGTTATTGTTTTATATTGTTATGCTTTCTGTGTTAGTATCAGTATCAATCTTGCTTTCTCCTCAATCTGCTTCCATTTTCCATTCTCCAGTCTTAATACACTGATTATATGCTGAGGTACTGTTTGTCCTCTGATATTTCACAAATGGATGAGTTCTTTAAATTTTGTGTCCCTAAAGGATTTATCGGCCACCAACAGTCTCATAATGTAACAACTCGTGTTATTGACCACTCTATAAACATATACATTTTCTATGAGAGCATTAGATGATGGTCAAATAGGAACCATGGCTAACTTTTACCTCCCTTAACTTCAAAGTTATTCAGGTTAATTGTTACAACCCTCTGTTAATTAGCAGGTATTAGCTTACATAATGTTGCTTCTTTTGACAAGTATTTTACCTCATTGCCCTGTTTTCAATATTTTCAAAAGTATTTCTTGTGGATAGGGCTTTAAACTAAACTGTGGAAGGTGGGGGGAAGGCTTGAGTTGCATGGAAAATTATGGAAAAAGTTGAAGGAGGGGAGGCCTCAGTGGAGGTTTCTAGAACAAATAATAACACAGAGAGTTTAAAAGGGTCATGAATCCAACTTCAGGCACAGCAGAAGCAGCACAGCTATGAAAATGGGGGCAGTCAATATTGGACCGAGGGTGTTGTACTTAAATGCATGCAGTCTACGAAACAAGGTAACGTAGCATTGATTGAAATTGACAGTTATGTTGCTGGTATTGAGGGTTCAGAGCCGAGGACTAAATATTTAAGGATACACATCCTATTGAAAAGGCAAGAAGAATGGCAGAGAGGGCCGGGTTGCCTTAAATGATGAAAGTAAATTGACAGCAAGACGTGATATAGAGTCAGGAAGTGTAGAATCTGTGTGGGTAGAGTTGAGGAACTGCGAAGGAGAAATTACCCTGATCAGAGTTGTGTACAGGCCTCCTAGTAGTCAGGATATGGGGAAGTAACGGTGGATCAGTGGGTAGCACTGCTGCCTCATAGCACCAGGGTCCAATTCCAGCCTCGGGTGACTGTCTGTGTGGAGTTTGCACATTCTCTCCGGGTGCTCGGGTTTCCTCCGGGTGCTCCGGTTTCCTCCCACAGTCCAAAGATGTGCAGGTCAGGTGAATTGGCCATGCTAAATTGTCCCATAGTGTCAGGTCAGAGGGAAATGGGTCTGGGTAGGTTACTCTTCGGAGGGTCAGTGTGAACTGGTTGGGCTGAAGGGCCTGTTTCCACACTGTTGGGAATCTAATCTAAGTAAATCAGGAGATAGAAAAGACATGTGAGAAAAGCATTATTATATAATCAGGGGAATACGCAGGTGGATTTGGAAAATAGGGTTGGTAGCGGATCTGAAATAAAAGGAATTTATGGAATGTCTTCGAGATGGACTTTTGGAGCAGCCTGTGTGAGAACCCACTATGGAACAGGCAATTCTGGATTTGGTAATGTGTGATGAGGAAGACTTGATTAGGGACCTTAAGGTGAAGGAAACTCTTGGGGTGCATTGACTGTAATATGATACAATTCACCAACGGTGTTACAATTAAGTAAAAGTAAAGACATGAGGGGGAAACTGGCCAGGGGAACCTAGAAGGGATGATGAAGGAACATGGAAGAGCACAGCAGTTCAGGCAGCATCCAAATAGCTTCGAAGCTATTTGGATGCTGCCTGAACTGCTGTGCTCTTCCAGCACCACTAATCCAGAATCTGGTTTCCAGCATCTGCAGTCATTGTTTTTACCACCATGATGAAGGAACAGCCATGGCAGGGGTTACTACGAGTAATTCAGGAAGCACAGCAGGAATTCATC
Organism: Chiloscyllium punctatum; assembly: GCF_047496795.1. Taxonomy (NCBI): domain Eukaryota; kingdom Metazoa; phylum Chordata; class Chondrichthyes; order Orectolobiformes; family Hemiscylliidae; genus Chiloscyllium; species Chiloscyllium punctatum. The sequence goes on from NC_092739.1 coordinate 124,305,006, forward strand.
GCAAGAAAGAAGAAACATATTAAAGGCGGGACAAGGCAAGGGAAGTTAGGGACGGCATAATAACAAATGAAAAAGCATATAATGTGCTGAAGATTAGTTAGAGGCTAGAGAATTGGGAAGATGAAGTATGGGATGAAGCTGGCTGGTAATACAAAAGAAGATTGCAACATAACCTTTTGATATCTAAAAGGTAAGAGAAAGGCAAGATTGAATAATAGACCACTGGATAATGAGGATGTAGATGTAGTAATGGGAAAGTATGAGACGATGGAGGATCTGAATAGATACTTTGCATCAGTTTTCACTGTGGAAACACCAGCAGCACAACAGAACTTCCAGACAATTTGGAGCAGAGATGAGTATAGTGGTCATCACTAAGGAGAAGGTGTTGGGGAAGCTGAAAGGCCTGAAGGTGGATAAATTACCATAACCAGATAGACTTGTACCCCAGAGTTCTGAAGGAGATAGCTGAGGAGATTGTAGAAGCATTGTTGGTGATCTTTCAGTAATCACTGGAGTCAAGGAAACTCCAGAGGACTGGAAAATGGCTAATGTAACAACTCACTTTAAGAAGGGAGGGAGGGAGGTAGAAGACAGAAAACAATAGGCCAATCAGCTTAACTTCAGTCAGTGGTAAGTATTAGAGTCCTTATTAAATATGAGATTGCAGAGTACTTGGAAGAGCATGGTAAAATGAAAATGAATCAGCACAGCTTTGTCAAGGAGAATTCATACCTGACAAATCGGTTAGAATTCTTCAAGGTGGTAACAAGCAAATTAGTCAAAGGACAGCCTGTGGACATATCGATTTGGATTTCCAAAATGCCTTTGAGAAGGCCCTGCACAGAATGCTGCTAAATAAGATGAGCCCATGGTGTTAGGGACAACATACTCACAGAAGGCAGCAAATGAGGATAAAGGGGTCTTTCTCAGGATTGCAGCTGGTAACTCATGGAATTTTGCAGGGGCTCATGTTGGGACCACAACTGTTCATGTTATACATTAACAATCTGGACAAAGGAACTGAGAGCATTGCTGGTAAGTTTATAGCTGACACAAAGAAAGGTGGAGGGACAGATAAAATTGAGGAAGCGGGGAGGCAGCAGAAGGATTTAGACAGGCTAGGAGAACGGGTAAAGAAGTAGCTGATGAAATATGGTGTGGAAAAATGTGAGGTTAAGCACTTTGGTAGGAAGATTAGAGGGTAGCCTATTTTCTAAATGGGGAAAGATTTCAGAAATCTGAAGCACAAATGCTGGTAATACAAAAGAAAATTGCAACAGAATTACCACTTTGGAGTCCTCATTCAGGATTGTTTTAAGGTTAACATGCAGGTTCATTTGACAGTTAGGCAAGCAAATGCAGTGTCAACATTTGTTTCAAGAGGGCTAGAATATAAGAGCAGAGATGTACATCCAAGGCTGAATAAGGCTCTGGTCAGACCGTATTTTGAATATTGTTAGCAGTTTTGGGCTTCATATCTAAGGAAAGATATGAGTTGGCATTGAACGGTGCCCAGAGAAGGCTTACAACAATGAAAAAAAGGCTGAAAAATCTCAGCAGGTCTGGTAGTATCTTTGGGGAGAAAGCAGAGTTAACATTTTAAGTTAAGAGTTCAGAAGAAGAGTCACTTGACCCAAAATATTAACTCTGCTTTCTCCCCACAAATGCTGCCAGGCCTGCTGAGATTTTCTAGCAACCACCGATTTTGTTTACAAGAATGATCCAGGGGATGGAGGGTTCACCATATGAGAAGCAGTTGAGGACTTTGGATCTGTACTCAATGGTCTTTAGAAAGATGAGGGGAGCCCTAGTTTAAACTTATCGAGTACCAAGAGGCCTGGATAGACTGAACATCAAAAAGATGTTTTCACTAAAAGGCGATACTAGGACTTGAGGACACATGCTCAAGAACACTTTAGGACTGAGATGATGGGGAATTTCTTTATCCAGAAGGTGCAACTGAAGACTGAAGAAATCAAGTCATCGAGTGTAGTTAAGCCAGAGATAGATAGATTATGATAGGTAAGGGCATAATTGTTATGGGGCAAAGGCAGAAGAATGGGATTGAGAAACATGTCAGCCATGATCCAGTAGTGGAGCAGACTTGATAGGCTGAATGGCCTAATTCTGCTCCTATGTCTTATGGTCTTATGGCTTTGAGTAGGAAACGTTCCTCTATCTACTCTGCTGACACCCCAACTTTTGAAGATTTTGCTTCTCTGTAATAGAACTCCTCTCAATCTTCTCTCCTCCATGGAAAACAGTCCTAACTTCTGCAATCACTCGTCAAGCCTCATCCCTATTTTTATCAGCAATATTAATATTCTGTTCTATTAAGTGAGTGTTTGGGTATAATTTTGATAATTTATTGAAGGAACTAGAGAGTAATTAGGGTTAACTGTTTATAGTCAAATATTACGAATTCAAGTGGTTGAATTAATTGAAAATAAATTAGCACTGAAACTATTATCGACTGCGTAAGTGGTATTACTTTATCTAAGTGGCTAGCCTGAGTTAATTAAATCAGATTTGAGCTATAGTAATTTGAACTGGCCCTGTGCTAATTTGTGCTCTCTATGTTAAGGGCCCCTAGGAATCACATCCCTTCATTAATGCAGCAGCTTTTCTCAATCAAACGAGCAGCGAATAAAATATGGAGAACGAACACTGCCATTCAGCCTGCCAACCGGCTGCTCTGACAGATAAGATAAAATTCGTTCTATTACGTATTCTACACAATTTCCTTTGATTCTTGAAAATACTTTGGTTCTTGAAAATACTTTGGTTCTTGGATCCATCTTAAACCATCTTGTCAGAAATAACATAACACCAGGTTATAGTCCAACAGGTTTATTTGAAGTCACAAGCTTTCAGAGCACTGATCCTTTATCAGGTGAAGACCAGGCAGCACTCTGAAAATTTGTGATTTCAAATAAACCTGTTGCACTATAACCTGGTGTTGTGTGACTTCTGACCTTGTACAACCTAATCCAACACCGGCACCTCCACACCACACCCAGCCAGGGGATTGGAGCTCTCTGGGTGGCACGGTGGCTTAGTGGTTAGCACTGCTGCATCACAGCACCAGGGATCCAGGTTTGATTCCAGCCTTGGGCATTGTCTGTGTGGAGTTTGCACATTCTCCCTGTGTCTGCATGGGTTTCCTCTGGGTGCTCTGGTTTCCTCCCACAGTCCAAAGATGTGCAGGTCAGGTTAACTGGCCATTCTAAATTGCCCATAGTGTTAGGTGCATTAGTCAGAGGGAAATGGGTCTGGGTGGATTACTCTTCGGAGGGTCAGTGTGGACTTAATGGACCAAAGGGCCTGTTTCCATACTGTAGGGAGTCTAATCTAATCATGTATAAAAACTGAACTGCAAATTGCTTTTGCTTGCCAGTGAAATGGAAACTGCATTGATATTTCCTGATTTTGTCTGTTCCTAAATCAGCAATTTCAAACAGATTTTTTAAAAAATTCAGTCAGTAAAATATAGATTATAGTTCTCTTTCATGGATAAGTCTTTGAAAAATAAGAGGCAATGAACATGTACTTGCCTGTCAAGCACAACTGGGGCATATTTACACAGCTGAACTAAGACTGGTGAAGTAAGAACAAATGCTTGATTGATTGATTGTTGTTACATGTACCGAGATACAGTGAAAAGTGTTATTTTGTAAGCTATACAAGAAGATCATTCCATACAAAGTGCATCAGGGTAGCAAACAGAGTGCAGAATACCGTGTTATAGTGCACAGAAGGTGCAGAGACAGAGAGATCAGAATTAACATTTGAGAGATCTATTCAATAGTCTGATAATCCTGGGGAAGAAGCTGTTCTTGAATCTGTATGTGTATTCAAACTTTTATTTCTTCTGTACAAAGGAAAAGGATGCAACAGAGTATAACCTGGATGGAAGAGGTCTTTGGTTATGTTAGTTGTTTGCCTGAGGCAGTGGGAAGTACAAAATTGCCTGAGTATAAATATTGTTTAAATATTTACTGAGCAAAATGTATTTCTAATTTGTTTATAGAATGTGGACAATTCGCCACGATTAAATTTTGTTGCCCATTTGTAGCTACCCTTGAAAATACGACAGTGAACTGGCTTCTTCAATCATTGCAGTCTATTTAGTGGAAGTACAACTGCAGTGCTGTGAGAGAGACATTCCATGATTTTGACTTGTGCAACAGTTGAAGAATAGTGTATCCAAATAATATCTCTTCTAATTCACTCAGACAATCAATGTTGATAAAGAACATCTCTCTTACATTCAACTATTTGAACAGCTCACTATATGACCATGAGAAACCCCTGTAGACATGTCCCGAGGCTTACACATTTGATCTCGAACAACTCTTCAGAGTTCAACAGTTCAGCTTTTCTATTCATCTTTGGACTAGATCTGTCATGAGATTTGGAGTTGAGTGATCCTGACAGAAAGCAAAATGAGTATCAGTGAGTAGGATAGTTGTAAGTGCTTGCTAGGTGATATCTATTAGATGTGATAGATATCACGTTTTCTGCTCCTAGATCTGATGGTCTTATGGTCTTCAAAGTAATCAGGTACCTTTGGAAGAATTACTGCAGAGAAAGACTTTTCAAATATCCCATCTCAGTAATTGGGGAGCTCAGCAAATCAGTGTAAAAGAAAAGGCTAAAACATTTTACAACAATCTTCAATCAGATGTGCCAAGTGAATGATGTATTTTGTCTTCATTTGGAGGTCCCCACCATCACAGAAACCAGCTTTCAGCCAGTTTTATTCACTCCATATGATACTGTGAAACAAATGGAAGCATTGGATACTGCAAAGGCTATGGGCTGAGACAACATTCTCCAATGACCACCATTTAGAAGACAAGAACAACAGATACATATGGAAATATATTGCTGTTCCTCCAGTGCCACGTAGAGCTCCCTCCCTAATAGCATTATAGTTGTAGCTACACTAAATGGCAGCTCCCCACCACCACCTTGTCAAGGGCAAATATGACTAAACAATAAATACTGGCCAGGCCAGCAATGCCCACATCTTATGAATAAATGAAAATAAAAATCAACTTGACATTCTGGGTTAGTTCCTCCTGGGTCTAGTTTGTGAAGCAGGTATTCTGTCTCAGTGTTCCCAAACTGAGAGTGAAAATCAGGACCAGGAAATTCCATAGCACAACTTTGCAGAAAAGTAGGGCAGTAATCCCCAGTTTCCTTAATCAAATTCTAGAAACAGGCTTTGTGACATTATTTTGAAAATAAAGCTAATCCTCTTAAACTCAATTCAATTCATTATCCGCTCACCCTGGATATCCACGCTAATGTTTGCACTCCTGTGCTCCCTGGGTGGATGTAAACTTATTCAGAGGAGACAAGGAATTGTACCTAGAATCTTTTGATTTCTACATCTTAATGTCATATTGAAAAGTCCCTTTGCACCTTCAAGAGTATCAGATACAATGCATTTCTAAAATTGAGATTCAAATCTGTAATCTCTCCAGCATTTGTGTCAATTTCTTCATTTTTACTATTATTATAGAAAGTATAGAGAGTTTGTAGTATTGATTAAGTGGATTATTACTGTATTGGTGAAAGAGATTGCCCAAGACAGGCTGACAGAGTGGCAGGCAAATGGCAGATTGAATTTGTTATAGTGATTTGTAAGGCAATGCATTTTGGTAGAAGAGACAAGATGTTGTCACTTAATGTCACTGTGCCAAAGAATGTGCAGAGATAGCGGGACCTGAGGATTCTTCTAAATACACTTTTGAAGGTATCTGGGCATATAGGATCTTGAGATCTATTGGAATATTGACTATATAAGCAACAAAGATATACTGAAGCTGTATGTTTACAGTTAAGTCAGGAAGGAACTCAGTCTCGTTCTGCATCTGGGGAATATGATAGCTAAAATAGATAAGGGAGCAGTTTAGTAACAGTGACCTTTTTAGAATGAATTATTTTATGGGATGAGGATATTATTCACTAAGCCAGCACATTGTCCTGATTTATATTGCTCTTGAGAAGATTGTAGTGAGCATTCTTCTCAAACCACTGCAGTCTATTAATTGTGGATAGACTCAAAATGCTGTTCAGAAGTTCCAGGATTTTAACCCAGTAAAATGGAAGCAATGGTGACATGGCATCCAAGCCAAGATGATATGTGGTTTGGAGGGGAACTTACAGCTGGTGTTCCCATGCATATACTTCCCTTGTCTTTCTAGGTGATAGATGCTATGGTGAATTATTGTAGAGCATCTTGCAAATGGTGCACATCACTGCTACTGAACATTGGTGGTGGAGGGAATGAACATTGAAAGTGTGAAGTAGAGTACTAATCAAGAAAGTTTGTTTACCCTGGGTAGTATGGAGCTCCTTGAACTGGAGTTGTAGTTAAACAGGTAATTGGAAGCAACATTCCCTCTAAGCGGCATGTCTATGCTGCAATATTCCAATCCCAGCATTGACTTCTGCTTCCAGAGGTCACTGCCATGACAGGCCTTGGAGGACCATTATGAAAATTAACGGGAACACTGGTGGAAGGTATTTCATCATGTTCCTGACTTGAGGCTTATAGATAATGGACTGAATTTGGGAGCCAAGAGGTATGTTGATAGAATCTTAACAGTGCAGAAAGAGGCTAAGCAGCCTATTGAGTTTGCACCAAGTCTCTGAAAGGCATCCCACCCAGACCCACCTGATATTTACCTTGGATAGACCACCCAGCCTGCTTAGTGCTAGACACAACAGGGTAATTTAACATGGCCAATCCATCTAATCTGCACATCTGCACATGCAGAGGACCCCCACACAGAAAAGTGGTGAATGTACAAACGCCACACAAGGGTGGAATTGAACTCAGGTCCTTGGTGCTGTGAGGCAACAGTGCTAATCACCAAGCCACTGTGCTACTCCATGTTACTCTACATCTTATTCCTCACCTTTGACCTTGCCTTTGTTTGCAGCTACATCTATATTGCTGGTCCTATTAAGTTTCTGGTCAATTGTTTCCTCCGGAAAGTTGATAATGGGAGATTCAGCAACAATAATTCCAATTCAAGAAAACATCTTAGCCACAAACAGAATGCTGGCATCAAGACTATAAGACATTTGGCCTATCGCTGAGTATTGAGGGTATGAATTTCAGTACTGAGCCTGGCAGGTCATAGCAAACAGCTTGCCTTTATGGCTGTTCACTACAAACAAGGTACTGACTGTACATAACCAGACTATGTCTGCAAAACTTGCCATGCAATGTATAACATTAAATGTGATCCTTCAATCAGGCGATATTTGCTGGATCATGCTACATGAGTAAGAAATTACACTAACGATTTTGAATTGTCAGTCAGGTTTGCAGTATGAGTACCTTGTGTTACCTGGAAGCTACACATATTAATACTAAGGTCTCTTTGCAGACAGAAAGAACACGTATGTTGCTTATGTATGTCTCAACTCAATAGAAAAGGTAAAGCCATTCGCTAGCTCATTTCTCAGGGCATGCTCTGACCAATCAGGTTTAAGCTTGCTGGTTTAAACAAAGGTCGGTTGTTGACTGACAACTAGCATTAACAGGTGCATAATCCATGGCAACAATATTATTAATAATTGCCTACTTGCCAACCGATTACCTCTCATGCAGTATGAAAGTAGGTTTTCACCTCAAATTGGTACTCTTGTAAATTTTCCTGATGAAAGAAAGGCAAAAATGGACAGATAATCTTTGAGAAAATGTGCCTTTTTCCAGCAGTATTCAGTTTCTGTGTTATGAAATGACTATTGGTAGTTTCATTGAACATAAAAAAGTAATGGTAGGATTATCTCTGGTTAGAGGTAGAAGTGACTAAAAATACTTACTTGGAAGAGGGCCAGTTTATGTGGGTTCAGAATGGAGCTGTCCCCCTAATTTGGCATCAATAAATTTTTAACTGAATCGTGCAAGGATTGATTGCTTTTAAAGAGAAGGTTCAGGTATAAATACATTTCCAAGAGGGAGAAATTTACAGCAACCAAAGCCAGAGCTCCAAAAGAGACAGAAACTAAAATGAAGTGGTCAAAGTGAACATATGACATGTCCTGTTGATAATACAAGTGAGAACCAGGAAGAACATAAATGCCAAAAGGAAACTAAATAGAAAACAAGAAAGGCAAAGACTGGGCAGAAACTCACAGCTAACATAAAATACAAAACTAAAATTATTTACAGGCTTTTTTAAAAAAAATTCCATGTGAGCTTTGTGTCTGGGCCAGCAACTATTGCCTATCTCTAGTTGCCCTTGAGAAGTTGGTGTGCCTTTTTGAACTGCCACAGTCCATTGGTGTAGGGACATCAACAATGTTGTCAGAAGGGAGTTCCAGGATTTTGCTACAGTAATACTGAAAGAATGACAATACATTTCCACAACAGGATGGTAACTGGAAGTGGTAGTGTTCCTGTGTATCTACTGCCCTGGTCTTTTGAGATGCTAATTGTCATTGTTTTCAATGGTGGTGCCTCGAGAGCCCTGGTGAATATCTGAAATTCACCTTGTACATAATGCAGCTACTGAGTATTGGTTGTGGAGGGAGTGGATGTTTGTGGATCTGGTGCCAATCAAGCTTGATGGTATCAAATTTCTTGAGTGTTGTTAGAGCTTCAAAAGGTAAATGGGGAGAGTTTCATCAAACACATCAGCCCTCAATCGAGTCTCATCCATTTCCCACACTTCTGCCCTTAAACCCACCGACTCAACCCTGACAAAGACAGAACCCCCTGGTCCTCACGTTCCACCCCACCAATCTCCAAATCCAGCACATCACCCTCCGTCACTTTCACCATCTTCTGTCAGACCCCATCACCAAATATATATTTCCCTCCCCACCCTTGTCTGCATTCTATAGGGACTTTCCCCCGCGACTCTGTCATTAGGTCCACACTCTCTATGCCTGGCACCTTCCCTTGCTACCCTCAGAGGTGCAGAGCCTGCGCTCACACCTCCTCCCCTCACCTCCATCCAAGGCCACCAAAGGATCATTTCAAACCCAGCAGAGATTTATTTGTACATCCTCTAGCCTCATCAGCTGGATCTGGTGCTCTCAATGTGATCTCCTGTATATTAGCGAGATCAAGTGCAAACTCACAGAACAGTTCAGGGAGCATCTCTTGTCCATATGCACTAACCAACCCCACCTTCCCGTGGCCATCCACTTCAACACACCCTCCCACTCCCTCTAAGGCCATATCCATTCTGGGCCTCCTCCACTGCCTTCACAAGACCACCTGCAAACTGGAGGAGGAACACATCATCTTCTACCTCAGGGCCCTACAACCGCACGGCATGAACTGTGAATTCACCAGCTTTCAAATCTCTCCTCAACACAGCCCATCCCAGATCCAACCCTCTGACTCAGATCGACCCTCTTAACCAGATCTACCTGTCCACTCTCCTTCCCACCTATCCGCTCCACATTCCTCACTGACCTACAGCTATCACCTCCTACCTTCACCCACCTATCACCTACCTTTCCCCTCGGCCCATTCCTCATCCTCCTCCCCATTTATCACTCAACCGCCTCCCCCCACCCCCCCACTCCCCCCCCCCCCCCCCCAGTCCAAGGGACCTGCCTGAAATGTTGACTCTCTTGTTCCTCAAATGCTGCCTGACATGCTGTGCCTTTTCTAGCACCATGCTTCCTCAACATATAAGTTGTGCTTTATAGATGTTCAATGGATTTTGAGTCAAGTGAGCTATTCACTGCAGGCTTCCTAGCCTCAGACCTGCTTTTGGTAATCACAGGGTTTACTTGCCTAATCCAGTGCATTTTCTGCTCAATGGTAACTCTCCCCCCAACCCTCCCCACCCACCCCCCAAGATATTGATAGTAGAAACAATAGTAAATGGAGAAATGGGAAGAATTCAGGATTCAAAAAGGATTTGCACATGGAATCATGTGATTAGACCATAAACATAGGCATGATTTGGAGGTTCCAGTGTTGGACTGGGGTGGAAAAAGTTAAAAATTGCACAACACCAGGTTATAGTCCAACAAGTTTATTTGAAAGCACAAGCTTTCGGAGAACAGCTTCAAAAGTAGTGTTCCAAAAGCTTGTACTTTCAATTAAACCTATTGGACTATAACCTGGTGTTGTGTGATTCTTAACTTTGTCCATAAGCATAGGATCAGAAGAAGGCCATTCAGATCATTCAGTCTGTTCTGTTATCCTCAGTTCAACTTCCTGCCTTTACCCCATAGCCCTGGATTCCCTTATTGATTAAGGGTGACTCAGACTGACAGTCCTCTGCAGTAAAGAATTCCATTGATTCACAACCATCAGAACAAAACAATGTCCTCCTCATCTCTGTCCTAATTGTGCAATCCATTATTCTGAGATTATGCCCTCTGGTGCCAGACTCTCCAACAAAAAAAAACATCCATATCTAACCTGTCAAGTCCTCTCAGAGTCTTCAGTGTGGTTGCCTCTCATTCTTCTAATCTCCAATGAGTACAGGCCCAACCTACTCAACCTTTCCTCATTGGACAGTCTTTTCCTACCTGGTATCAGACTAGTGAACCCATTTCTGGATTGCCTCCAATGCCAATGTCAATGTCAGTCATTCCTTGGATAAATGTCCCAAAACTGTTCACAGTATTCCAGCTTTGGCCTGACTGATGGTTTGTATAGTTTCTAACAAAACCTCCCTACCTGTATATATTCCATTTCCCCTGAAATAAAGGCCAAATTTCCAACTGCCTATTAACCACACTGAACTTGGGTGCTAGCTATTTGTGATTCATGGATAAGGACACATATATCACACTGTTCTGTACCATTATGCAATTTTTCTCCATTTAAGTAATACTCACCTCCTCTTACAAAGTGCGTATACTTACATATCCCCACATTGTATTTCATCTGTAATATTACTGGCCATTCACCTAACCAGTCCTTTTTTTAAAATTAATTTGCAGTGTGTGGCCATTGCTGGCTAGGCCAGAATTCATTGCTTAACCCTAATTGACCAGATGGCAGTTGAGAGTCAGCCACATTGTTGTAGGTCTGGAGTCTGGAGTCACAGGTAGGCCAGGTCAGGTAAGGATAACAGCTTCATGACAAAGGATGCCACTAAACCAGATGGAATTTTCCTGACAATCATCATTTGACTTTTAATTCCAGACATTGAATTCATATCCCACCATCAATGATGGTGACAATTAAACCTACTTCCCCGAACATTATCTGTGTCTCTGGATTAATATTTAGTGATAACACCACCAAGCTATCATCCACCCGACTACAGACTGTGTGCATCACCCTCAACACTTGCTCCCCACAAATCCATGTTGCCTCTTCTGAATCAACCTTCATTTTTTTTTCCATATGACTATTAGTCCTGTCCTGAGTAATTGTTCCTCCAAGACTCCCCATCTGTGTGGTTAAATTGACTGGTCAATAATATTTGAGAAAGGGCAGAATGTTTGGAATTTTCCAGTCCTCTGACATCACCCGTGAATCCATGGAAAATTGAAAGATTATAACCAGTGCCTCTGCAATTTCCACTCTCATTCACTTCAATATGCTTAGATGCATCTCATCCAGTCCCAGTGACTTATCAACTTTAAGTCCCAACATCTTATCAAATAACTCCTCTTTGTCAATTTAAACTCTTCTAGCCAACTGGGTTTCCTACCCTGTCACCATGGCCTGGGCAGATCTTCCTCTTAGGTATAGATTATGCAAAGAATTCATTTAAAAGCTTAACCATGCCTCTTGCCTCAATGTGAAAACCCTTCAATTGCCCCTTATCAGCCCTACTCCTCCTTTAACCATTCTTTTACCATTGATGAGCTGACAAAAGACATTGGGGTTTCTCCTTACATTAGCTGCCAGTCATTTTCCAAAATCCATTTTGCTTTCTTATTTGTTTTTCAGTTCCCCTCTCACCTTGTGTATTCAACTTAGTTCTCAACTCTATTTACTACTGATCTTTATCATAAACACTCTTTTTCTTTTATCTCCTTGTCATCCAGGGAGTGTTGTGGAGAAAATGTAGAGAATCACTAGGAGATACAGAGAGTTCTTCAAGAAGTAGGTCTTTTACTTGCGAACAAAAAACCATGACATTGAGAAAGCAGATTCTCAAATGCCCACAAACCTTAGGGTCCGTGGATTTTTATATCTATTTTTTATCATGTTTCTGTTAGCGTATCAGCAAGTCCAACTATATTAATCAAAGCGCCTCACTCTAGTTACACAATAAACCAGTGATGTTAGTTCCCATTATCTCTTTAGTTGTACATTCTATTTAATGTTATTCTAATGTCACGGTTAGATATTTATTATCACCTCTGCTACAGTGATCTTCCATTCCAGGCTAACCTGTCATGATAGATATTTAGCTATTTCATCTATTACAATAGTCTCCTGTCTCAAGCTGACTCTACTAACTATTAATTAGATATTTTAATGTCATGTCCCAAATATTTATGGTCCCAATCCTGTCATAATGACACTTAACAGGAAAACTAGCTCTACTAAGTGTTATCTCATCTCACCACAGTGACCTTTCAGCCTTAACCTTACTCTGCTAATTGGTGTAAGAGCATTTCACTATTCTTATCCCATCCTGCCTTCCACAGACCACAGGTTACCAGTGGTCTTCATGCTCTTTATTTTCCATAGGAGCTCTGGATTTGCTTGTTCCGATGAAGAGTCACCTGACTCAAAACATTGACTCTGCTTTCTTTGCACAGATGTGGCCAGACCTGCTGGGTTTCTCCAGCAATTTCTGTTTCGGTTTCAGATCGCCAGCATCCATAGCATTCTGTATTATTTCTGGATTTGTTTGTCCTGCCTTTCACTTTTTATGGAATATACCTTGACTGTACAGAAACTATCTCCTCTTTTGCAATAACCATTTGTTCAGCCACTATTTCACCTGCCCACCTTTGGTTTCAATCTATCACCCCAGCTCTGTTCTTACTCCACTGAAGCTGGCTCTCTATCCTAACCCTTATGTACTTTATCAATGTCCCCTAAGTGTTCCCTTGCCACTTGATCGATTTTGTCCATCTCATTCCCAAGAACATAACTTCCTTGGGATGAAACAGATATGGAGAGGAATTTTTGGTAAAGTTTATTAAGCGTTGGAGTTCTTTACACCAGACAGCAGTAGCGATTGAGGCATTGAACACATTCAATGTTGCGTGACCGACTTTATCAACAAGGGAGTAAGGGCTTTGGGGCAGCAGATATGATTTTGAGTTAAGGCCATAACCTGATCAACCAGAACCTTCTTTCAACTAGGATCGTCTTTGATGAGGGAGCAGACAAAATGTATCAAATTGCCTATCCCTGTTTCATTGCCTTTTTTTAATGAACTTTGAAACTTGGGCAGTCTGTCGGGATGCTTAAATTCTGAGAAAGGGTCACGTGAACTGAAATGTTAACTGTGATTTCTCTCCACACATGCTGCCAGATGCGCTGAACATTTCCAGCAATCTCTATTTTTGTTTCTGATTAACATCATCTGTAGTTCTTTTGTTTTTTTTTAATTAAGATAATTCAGTTGCCAGTTTTGTGGCCTTGCATTTCTAAGCCTCTATCTTAATCTCCAATAGCTGGGGATGTCTGGAATGATGATTGAATTCTTCACTGTATGACCGACAATAGGCATGCCAACTACTGATTCAAATTACCACTCTGGTCACATATTCAGGAAAATGACAGGCAGGAAAATAGCGTTGAGGCTGAGTTGAGATGAACCATGATCATATTGAATGGCGGAGCAGGCTTGAGGGGCTGAATTGTCTTACCCTGCTCATAGTCCTTATGTTCTTATATAATAGAATTATCTCCTCAATATAATGTACTGTTCTAGCTGCACTTTGCAACCATGACAGAAAATGCATTAACATTATTATTGCCTCTGTTTATTTGCAAGCAGATAAAGAAAACATGATTAATTAAGTGGTCTTCACAGCAGCAATATCCATTTTCAAGTACGCACTTATCAAATGTCAGTTTGTGTGCATTCAATTAAGTACTGGCCCTTTTGTGTGAGAATGAATAATTCAGAATCAAACATTTAATTTGTGTTGGTGACTTAAGTAATACACAGTATTAACGATCAGGTTATTTCTTCCAGAAAGACATCAAATAATAGAACATAGAACATAGAAAAATACAGCGCAGTACAGGCCCTTTGGCCCTCGATGTTGTGCCGATCCAAGCCCACCTAACCTACACTAGCCCACTATCCTCCATATGCCTATCCAATGCCCGTTTAAATGCCCATAAAGAGGGAGAGTCCACCACTGTTACTGGCAGGGCATTCCATGAACTCACGACTCGCTGAGTAAAGAATCTACCTCTAATATCTGTCCTATACCTACCCCCTCTTAATTTAAAGCTATGCCCCCTTGTAATAGCTGACTCCAAACATGGAAAAAGGTTCTCATGGTCAACCCTATCTAAACCCCTAATCATCTTGTACACCTCTATTAAGTCACCCCTAAACCTTCTTTTCTCCAATGAAAACAGCCCCAAGTGCCTCAGCCTTTCCTCATCCGATCTTCCTACCATACCAGGCAACATCCTGGTAAACCTCCTCTGCACCCGTTCCAGTGCCTCCACATCCTTCCTATAGTATGGCGACCAAAACTGCACACAATACTCCAGATGCGGCCACACCAGAATCTTATACAACTGCAACATGACCTCAAGACTCTGGAACTCAATTCCTCTACCAATAAAAGCCAGTACGCCATATGCCTTCTTCACCGCACTATTTACCTGGATAGCAACTTTCAGAGATCTGTGTACATGGACACCAAGATCCCTCTGCTCATCCACACTACCAAGTATCCGACCATTAGCCCAGCACCCCATCTTTTTGTTACTCATACCAAAGTGAATCCCCTCCCACTTACCCACGTTGAACTCCATTTGCCACCTTTCTGCCCAGCTCTGCAGCTTATCTATATCCCGCTGTAACCTGCCACATCCTTCCTCACTGTCAACAACTCCACCGACTTTCGTATCATCCGCAAACTTACTCATCCAACCTTCTAGCCCCTCCTCCAGATCATTTATAAAAATGACAAACAGCAATGGTCCCAAAACAGATCCTTGCGGAACACCGCTAGTAACTGCACTCCAAGATGAACCTTTACCATCAACTACTACCCTCTGTCTTCTTCCAGCCAGCCAATTCCTAATCCAAACCTCCAACTCACCCTCAATGCCATACCTCCGTACTTTTTGCAGTAGCCTACCATGGGGAACCTTATCAAATGCCTTACTAAAATCCATGTACACCACATCTACTGCTTTCCCCTCATCCACCTCCTTAGTCACCTTCTCAAAGAATTCAATAAGGTTTATGAGGCATGATCTGCCCTTCACAAAACCATGCTGACTATCCTTGATCACATTATTCCTATCCAGATGTTCATAAATCCTATCCCTTACAATTCTCTCTAAGACTTTGCCCACAACAGAAGTGAGGCTCACCGGCCTATAGTTACTAGGGTTATCCCTACTCCCCTTCTTGAACAAGGGAACCACATTTGCTATCCTCCAGTCTTCTGGCACTATTCCTGTAGACAATGAGGACATAAAAATCAAGGCCAATGGCTCTGCAATCTCCTCCCTTGCTTCCCAGAGAATCCTAGGATAAATGCCATCAGGCCCAGGGGACTTATCTATTTTCACCCTTTCCAGAATTTCCAACACCTCTTCCCTACATACCTCAAAGCCATCCATTCTAATTAATTGTGACTCAGTATTCACATCGGCAACAATGTCCTGTTCCTGAGTGAATACTGACAAAAAGTATTCATTCAGTGTCTCCCCAATCTCTTCAGCCTCCACACGCAACTTCCCACTACTATCCTTGACTAGACCTATTCCTACCCTAGTCATTCTTTTATTCCTGACATACCTATAGAAAGCCTTAGGGTTTTCCCTAATCCTACCAACTCAGGACTTTTCATGTCCCCTCCTTGTTGCTCTTAGCTCTCTCTTCAGATCCTTCCTGGCTACCTTATAACTCTCAATCACTCCGACTGAACCTTCACACCTCATCTTTACATAGGCCGCCCTCTTCCCTTTAACAAGGGATTCCAATTCCTTATTAAACCACGGCTCCCTCACACGAACCTTTCCTTCCTGCCTGACAGGTACATACTTATCAAGGACACTCAATAGTTGCTCCTTGAACAGGCTCCACATATCAATTGCGCCCTTCCCTTGAAGCCTACTTTTCCAAGGCACGCATCCTAAGTCATGCCTCACCGCATCATAATTTCCCTGCCCCCAACCAAACCTCTTGCCCTGCAATGCACATTTATCCCTCTCCATCACTAGAGTAAAAGTCACCGAATTGTGGTCACTGTCTCCAAAGTGCTCACTTACCTCCAATTCTAACACCTGGCCTGGTTTGTTACCCAGAACCAAATCCAGTATGGCCTCACTTCTTGTTGGCCTGTCTACATCTTGTGTCAGGAAACCCTCCTGCACACATTGGATAAACACCGACCCATCCAACGAACTCGAGCTATAGCTTTCTCTGTCAATATCAGGAAAGTTAAAGACCCCCATAACAACCACCCTATTACTTTCACTCTTCTCCTGAATCATCCTCGCAATCCTTTCTTCTACGTCTCTAGGACTATTAGGAGGCCTATAGAAAACTCCTAACAGGGTGACCTCACCTTTCCTATTCCTAACCTCAGCCCAAACTACCTCAGATGGCGAGTCTTCATCCATCGTACTTTCCACCGCTGTATACTATCTTTGACAAGCAATGCCACATCTCCCCCTCTTTTACCCTCACCTCTGACCCGACTAAAACATTTAAACCCTGGAACCTGCAACAGCCAATCCTGTCCCTGTTCTACCCATGTCTCTGTAATAGCCACATCGAAATCCCAGGTACCAACCCATGCTGCAAGTTCACCTACCTTATTTCATATACTTCTTGCATTGAAATATACACACTTCAAGCCACTTTCCTGTTTACAGGCACCCTCCTTTGAGGTTGATGCCATGTTCCTAACCTGCCTACACTCCAGGTCCTGCACCCTAAAGCTACAGTCTAGGTTCCCATGCCCCTGCAGAGTTAGTTTAAATTCCGCCCCCCCTCCCCCAAGAGCACTAGCAAACCTCCCCCCAAGGATACTGGTGCCCCTCAGGTTCAGGTGTAGACCATCCTGTTTATAGAGGTCACACCTTCCCCAGAAAGAACCCCAGTTATCCAGATACCGGAATCCCTCCCTCCTGCACCATCCCTGTAGCCACGCAATTAACTGTTCTCTCTCCCTATTCCTCGACTCTCTATCACGTGGCACGGCTAACAAACCAGAGACAACAACTCTGTTTGTTCTAACTCTGAGCTTCCAACCTAGCTCCCTGAAAGCCTGCCTAACATCCTCAGCCCTCCTCCTACCTATGTCATTGGTGCCAATGTGGACCATGACTTCGGGCTGCTCCCCCTCCCCCTTAAGGACCCGGAAAACACGATCAGAGATGTCACGTACCCTTGCATCTGAGAGTCAACATACCAAACGTGAGTCTCTCTCGCCCCCACAAAACCGCCTATCGGTGCCCCGAACTATCGAGTCCCCAATAACTATTGCTCTGCTCTTCTCCACCCTTCCCTTCTGAGCAAAGGGGACAGGCTCCGTGCCAGAGGCCTGAACCTCGTTGCTTACCCCTGGTAAGTCCCCCCCCCCACAAGTATCCAAAACGGTATACTTGTTCTTGAGGGGAACGGCTGCAGGGGGTCCCTGCACTGGCTGCTTCCTCCCAGTCCCCCTCACTGTCACCCATCTTTGGAGTTACTACTTCCCTAAAGCTCCGATCTATGACCCCCTCTGCCTCCCGAATGATCCATAGTTCATCCAACTTCAGCTCCAGTTCCCTAACACGGTCTTGGAGGAGCTGGAGATGGGTGCACTTCCTGCAAGTGTAATCAGCAGGGACGACCATGGCATCCCTCACCTCAAACATGTTGCAAGAGGAACATTGCACTGCCTTCACTGCCATCCCTCTAAAAGTCACCTTTTAAAAAAAACAAACTAGGTCTAAAAAATAGAACAAGCAAAATGCAGCATTTACCTACTGACCACAACGGGTCTTATTATTAGGTTAGAGGAGGAGGGTAGGTGGGAGACACTACCTCTGTAGTGCCTCGGGTTCCACTCCTGCGCGCTTTTATAGGGAAAAAAAACCTACCCAGGTAAGCTTGCGCTACACCAGCTTCCGGGTCCTGGCTGCCCCTTTGTCATCGTCACTTCCCCCTGCTGCACCCGCTCTTTCTGTGAAGAAGAAAAAAACACCGCTGCCCGCTACTGGTAAGTAATTTTAAAACAAACTGTTTTACTTTAGATGTAGCCTTCCGGGTTCATTTAAACTCAGCCGCTGCTCGCACTCAAAAAAAAATAAGCACCAACATTTTAGAAAAACATTGTATAACAAACAGATTATGTGCTATCTTTAATCATTCTTCATAAAGAATCAACACTATGGATGTTTGAACTCTGATTGGAGAAACTGCGATATATATTTAAAATCCGACAGAATGTGATACAAAGACTGTGTGCAAGGTAGTACTTCACATTCATTAGTTTTTCTTTTCAAAATGTTTGCTACTTTCAGGGTATATACACAAATCTCTCCCTGCTCTATTTTTCATCTTTCTATAAAGATGAAATGCAGCTTTCAAAGAGACATAAACAGGTGGTGGGAATCTGGCTGCTGAAATTGAATTCACCCTTCTGATTCATTGCTCTTTCAATTTCCCACTTGCACGTTTTACTCTAACTTCAAATCTGATTGAGGTGTCTCAGGTTAGGCTTGTTGTGATGCCTTTGTTCCTGACATTTAGCTACTTTTGAATCACCTGATACAAATCTCCAAAAGGTTTAAAAAAAAGTCTTGCACCACTTTAGAATTCAACTTTTTCGTCAATCAGAATCAAGTATTTCAATTTATGCCGCCTGCTTCAGCTAAATTCACTCTCTTCAATAAGTGGTTAGCACTGCTGCCTCACAGCACCAGAGACCCGGGTTCAATTCCCGCCTCAGGCGACTGACTGTGTGGAGTTTGCACATTCTCCCCGTGTCTGCGTGGGTTTACTCCGGGTGCTCCGGTTTCCTCCCACAGTCCAAAGATGTGCAGGTCAGGTGAATTGGCTATCCTAAATTGCCTGTAGTGTGTGTAAGGGGTAGATGTAGGGGTATGGGTGGGTTGTGCTTCGGCGGGGCGGTGTGGACTTGTTGGGCCGAAGGGCCTGTTTCCACACTGCAAGTAATCTAATCTATAACTTTACTGTTACCATTTGGTGTTGCTTTTCCTTTTCTCCTAACAAAGTCAGCAAACATAAAAAAAACTGTCTACATTTTTTTAAGTAGATTCCCTATAGTATGGAAACAGGCCCACACCAACCCTCTGAAGAGTAACCCACCCAGACCCATTCCCTTACCGATATTTACCCCTGACTAATGCACCTAACACCATGGACAATTTAGCACGGCCAATTTGCATCTTTGGACTATGGGAGGAAACTGGAACACCCAGAGGAAACCCATACAGACAGTCACCCAGGGCAGCAATCGAACCCAGGTCCCTGGCACTGTGAGGTAGTAGTTCTAACCACTGAGCCACAGTGCTACCCCATTTCTTCTGTTATTTTAACTCACCCACACCTATGAATAACCAGGTACTTTTTAAGGCATTGATGAAGGTGGAGCCCAACACATTAGTAAAAAAGGTAAAGATGAAACATTTGCAAGAAACTTCAGTCAAAAATAGATGAACCTTCTCCTTCTGAGATCCACAACATCACCATGACAAATGTGGGAGGTGATGGCTTTGTGGTATTATCTCTGGGCTTCTATTCCAGAGGCCAAGATAATGTTCTGGGGATCTGGGTTTGAATCCCAGATGCTATGGCAGAGGGTGGAATTTGAATTCAACAAAAAAATCTAGATTTAAGAGTCTAATAATGACTACAAATCAACTGTCAGGAAAAGCCCATCATGCCAATTAGGAAAGGAAACTGCCATCTTGCCCAGTCTGGCCTACATATGACTCCAGAACCACAGCAACATGGTTGCCCCTCAGCTGCCCTCTGGACAATTAGGGATGGGCAATAAATGCTGGTCTAGCCAGCCATGTCCCCATCATTTCCCAGCAATTGAATGAATCTAAAAATCTTAATAAAGACAAAGTACTGAGAATGCTGGGGAAAGTCAGCAAGTCTCGTATCATCAATAGAGACAGCAACAGATTTTGAGTTTTCAGTCTAATATGGCTTTCTTCAGCACTAAAAGGTATTAGAGAATGTTTTTTTAAAGTACTTTTCACTAATGTTCAGGGCAAAAAATAAATGGGTGTTAATGGCAGAGAAAGAGAAAAAGAGATGTAAAATTGATGTAGATTAAGGTGTGAAAGGGAAGGAATGGTTCATGTCTACTCAGAGAATTTAACCAAAACACAAACAAGACACTATGATGGGCATCTTGGGGGGAGATTGTAACAAAAAATTTTTGATCAGACATAATGTGATCAATTTCTGGTTAGTGAATTCGAATTGAGACTTTGAAGCTGTAAAGTGCTGAATAGGGAAGTGAGGTATTGTTACTCGAGCTTATATTGCACTTCATTAGAACATTACTCGAGACCCAGGATAGAAAGGTTAGCATGGGAGCAAGATAGTTTCATGAAATGGCAAGGAAATGGGAGGTCTGGGTCATTTCTACACATGGAGCAGAGGTGTTCCTCAAACTGATGATGCTCTGCCATTTCTGCCACCTCCAGAGGGATGCCACTATCAAACACTTTGCCAGCATTCCATAATTTTTCCCATTTCCTCCATGAAACCCTGGTCTACTCCTCCATCACTCCTAATGATTCCTCCCTCCCCCCGGCCCTTTCCCATGCAATCACAGAAGTGTAACACCAGCCCATGCACCTCTTCCCTTTTCACTGTCAGGCTGCAAACACACCTTCCAGGTGAAGCAGCGTTTTACTTCTTTTGATTTTGTTCACTTTCATAATGCAGCCTCCTTTACATTAAAGACCAACCACAGACTAGGTGATTACTGTGTAAAACACCTCAATTCTATCTAACGATCCTGACTTGCCATCTCAACAAACCATTTTTCTCTCATGCTAACGTTTCTGTCCCTTTCACTCTATTTCTGTTAAAACTACAAAAAAAGAACTTTCCTAACCTTTCAGTTCTGAAAAAAAGTCATACCTTACTCATAACATTAAGTCTTTCTGTAATGATTGTAATGAGGTCAGCCAGGTGTACCACATAGAATATGAGTTCCTTGATTGGGGCTGTTAATCGGGCCCAATCAGAGAGTCCTGGTTGATAGATAAGATCAGGAGTGTCAAACGTTCTAATCTCTCTGAGGCCCTAAGGGAACCAGACCAGGGTCAAGTACTTGCATGTGTAAATAAAGGGTGATGCGATACTGGCCTCTGTGGAGTCATTTCACTTTCTTTCTCCACAGATGCTGTCCGACCTGTTGAGTTTCTTCAGCATTCTCTGTGTTTGTCACTCTTCTGGTCAAAATGACCACTGAGGTAGGACCCTCCAACCCTCAACTCCTTTTGTTTATTTCCCATTTTCTTCTTTTTTTGTTTCCCCACTTCCTCTCCTCTTTGATGTTTCCCCCTGAGCTGGAGACCTAGTGCAGAGCAGTGGTTGGCAAGCTGGTGGCCCGAGGGGAGCAGTGATGGCCAATGGGCCTGGAGGCCCAAGGGGAGCAGGGACAGCCAGTGAGCCTGGAGGCCCAAAGGGAGCAGGGACAGCTAGTGGGCTGGAGGCCTGTGGGGAGCAGTGGCGGCCAGTGGGCTGGATGTCTGAGGGGAGCAGGGAACAGCCAGTGGGCTGGAGGCCCGAAGGGAGCAGGGACAGCCAGTGGGCTGGAGGCCCGAAGGGAGCAGGGACAGCCAGTGGGCTGGAGGTCTGGGGGGAGCAGGGAACAGCCAGTGGGCTGGAGGTCTGAGGGGAGCACAGAACAGCCAGTGGGCTGGAGGCCTGAAGGGAGCAGGGACAGCCAGTGGGCTGGAGGCCTGAGGGGGGCAGTGACAGCTGTTGGGCTTGAGGCCTGATTGAAGCAGGGATAGCCAGTGGGCTGGAGGCCTCAGGGAAGCAGGGACAGCTAGTGGGCTGGAGGTCTGATTGAAGCAGGGACAGCTAGTGGGCTGGAGGTCTGATTGAAGCAGGGACAGGCAGTGGGCTGGAGGCCTGAGGGGAGCAGTGGCGGCCGGTGGGCTGGAGGCCTGATCGAAGCAGGGACTGCGAGTGGGCTGGAGGCCCGAGGGGAGCAGGCACGGCCAATGGGCTGGAGGTCCCGGGGAGCAGGGACAGCTAGTGGGCTGGAGGCCTGATCGTGGGCTGGAGGACTGAGGGATGCCGGGACAGCCAGTGGATGCAGGCCCGAAGAGAGCAGGGACAGCTTGTGAGCTGGAGGGTCAAGCGGAGGGTTGTTGGATCGGGGACCAATGTGGGCAGTCAATGGCTTGTAAGCCCGGTCAGACCATGTGTGGAAGCCTCCTGTGCTGACCTACTGCAGGCATTTTAAAGAAAGACTATAGTGTTTATCTTCTAACTTTATTTCTCATTTTTTCTAAGTTATACTATGAATACCTGTAAGTAATTTAACTTCTATGTTTTTTTCCTTCAGTTCTCTAATTCGTATCTACATTTCTGTACCTAGGAACTTTGTACCTAAGATGGCACCATGTGGGTTGACATTGTAAACTTTTCACTGTACTCCTGTACTTCTGTACTCGAGTACACATGACAGTAAAGGATATTCTACTTCTAATTCTATTCTAAAATGACAGAATACAGCCAATTCAAATTGTTCCATGTGGTATTGAGAAGCGGCTGAAGACAATGGATACCGAAAAGGCTATGACCTGATAACATTCTGGTAATAGTACAGATGCCGTATTTTCCATAATTAGCTCTGTCCCAGGCCAGTCTGTTCCAGCACAGCTACAATTCCAGCATCTACCTGACAATGTGGAAAATTGCCCAGGTAACTCTTGAGCACAAAATCAGAACAAACCCAAATCAGCCAATTACTGCGCAATTTTTCTACTCTCAACCATCAGTAAAGTGACAGAATGTGTCATTGGTCATGTTTCCATGCTGCACATGTTCAACAGTAACTTTTCACAAGTGAAAGTTTTAAAGATCTTTTGGCTGATTCCAATCTGCTCAGCACTATGGTCTTTTGATTGTTGCATGACATCATTATCTTTCAGACTAGATTGTGCACATCATTTTCTTGACTCAGACTTATTTTCCAAGATGCCAGAATCCTGTGGGTCTGTTCCAGTCAAATATAGGAGACAGAAGGTTGAATATGATGTCAAATAAAGGAGACAGAGGACTGAATCTTCCTTTCATTCTGGCTAAGCCCAAATTATAACGGTTTCTTGGAGGGTTTCCTGCTGTAGCACCAACAAGTTTTCCTGCCTCATCTTGCCAAATTCACCTAATTTATTAAAAACTCAGTGTTCTGAGGAAGGGTCACCATACCCAAGACGTTAACTCTGCTTTCTCTTCACAAATGCTGCCAGACCTGCTGAGATTTTCCAGCAACTTCTGTTTTTGTCTTCTCATTTATTACAATCTATCTCAATGACATTTCTCACATTTGATTTCCATCCCAGATTACCATTGACTGTTCCCATAACAATTTGTGACTCAGCAGATAACCCTGAATTCACCAACACCTCTTGCACCCACATCATCTTTAAGAGCCTCTTGTACTCCCAGAGATGCACTGCTAGTCTGGAGCTATCCTGCACACTTGGTGACATTTGCCCCGGACATTACAGACAAAGAGAAATCAGTGCCCTATTTGTGGGCATTGTACCAGAGATCCTGCTCGATAGAGTCGTGCACAGAAGAAGGAGCTCTTCGCCACCCCCCCCCCCCCGCCAAGGATCAGCATTGGTCCACAAAACCAGACCATGCTAGCTTGATCTGAGCTTGCCACCTATGTCAGTGAAGTCTCATCCATTTGACAAATGCCCAGTTCTGTAGAAAGGATGTCAATGACCTTCTCTATTCCACCAGTGTAAGGGACACCATCCTCTCTCCAATACCTTCACTAACTCCACCTTTGCTATTATTCCCATCTCCCACCAAATCTCCTGCTCTCCCTATTGATTGCAACATCTTCCTCATTCACTCTCACCCACCCCAGTCCTGATACGGATAAGCCTGCATCCACTCTGCACTGCCTACTCTCCTGTTTGAGACACCTCTCCACTTGCACCTGCAACAATAGCTGTAACATCCACTTCAGTCCTTCACAATACTGTCTTTATTTCATCCCAAGAGGGAAGCAGCTCACTACAGGGCAGAAAGAGTCAAGATGAGTGATGTACTGCTCTCATTTTGCTCCTCCTTCTTCATGAGGAGAGGATCCTGGCATTTATCTCACAAACTTGATTGACTTTTTTGAAGAATTACCAAAGAGGATTGATGAGGGCAGAGTGGTGGGTGTGACCTATCTGGACTTCAGCAAGACATTCAATAAGCTTCCTTATGGTAGACTGGTGAGCAAGGTTAGATTACACAGAATACAGGGGAACTAGTTATTCTGTGATGGATACAGAACTGACTCGAAAGTAGAAGACAGAGGCCGATGGTGGAGGATTGCCTTTCAGACTGGAGGCCTGTGACAAGTGGATTGCTACAAGGATTAGTGCTGGGTCCGCTGCTTTTTTTTCATTTATATAAATGGTTAGGATGTGAACATAGGAGGCATGGTTAAAAAGTTTGCAGATAAAACCAAAATTGGAGGTGTAGTGGACAGTAAAGAAAGTTACCTTAGAATATAATCAGAGGGTTCAATGGACTGAGGCATGGCAGGTGGAGCTTAATTTAGATAAATATTTAGAAAAGAAGACCAGAGCAGGACTTATACACATTATGGTGAGGTTCTGGGGAGTGTTACTGAACAAAGAGTGCAGGATCATAGTTCTTTGAAAGTAGATTCGCAGGTAATAAGGTGAAGAGGCAGGCGTTTGGTATGTTTACGTTCATTGGTCAGTGCATTGACTATAGGGGTTGGGTGGTCATGTTGCGGCTGTGCAGGATATTGGTTAGGTGAGTTTTAGAATGTTGTGTGAAATTCTGGTCTCCCTCCTATAGGAAAAATATAGTGAAATTTGAAAGGGTTCAGAAATGATTTACAAGGAGGTTGCCAGTGTTGGAGGGTTTGAGCTATATGGAGAGGCTGAATAGACTGGAGTTACTTTCACAGGAGTGTTGGAGGCTGAGGGGTGACCTTATTGAGGTTTATAAAATCACAAGGAGCATGGATAGGATAAATAGGCAAGGTTTTCTCCCTCGAGGGTGGGGGAGTCCAAAACTAGAGATCATAGGTTTAGGGTGAGAGGGGAAAGGTATAAACGAGACCTAAGAAGCAACCTTTTCCTTCACACAGAGAAATGTATGAAATATACATGTATGAAATGAGCTGCCAGAGGAAGTGGTGCAGGCTGGTACGATTATAATATTTAAAAGGCATTTGGATGTTTACATGAATAGGAAGGTTTTAGAGGAATATGGGCCAAATGCTGGTGAATGGGACTAGATTTACAGAGGATATCTGGTCAGCATGGACGAGTTGGACTGAAGGATCTATTTCTATGCTGTATATATCTATGACTCTATGACTGTAAAAGCAGGGCTTGGACTATTATCAAGTACTGCCCTGGACTGGCTGTGTCGGGAACCTCCGAACAAATGCTATCCCCTTGATTTGTCCGAGGCCTGCTGATTAATCTGACAAGCTTCCTAGCTCTCAGTCTGCATTAAACAGCATGGCAAGGTGGCAGTAACAATGGCCTGCTGTCACTGACTAAGGGGACAAAGCACAAAAAAGCAAAGCGAGGCAGTGCAAGGCAGAGATGCTGCACACATCAGTACTGCTCAGAGTGAGTGAGCACTATGAGGTTGAGCCTGATCCAGTCCATGGGCTGGGTGACATGTACCTGACCACACAGTGCCTTTACTGCAGCACTACAATGATAATCACTGGTGCAGCCCGAGGTGCAGCACTGTAGTGCAGAAGTGAGTGAGTCGAAAATATGCCATGAGCAGCCTGAGATGCAGGCACATGCCTGATGCTAATGTCCATGGATGTGAGCTGCATGGACTCTATTCTTAGCTGTGGGTGCCTGGTTTCCAACATCAAAGTCATTTGGAGCAGTCATTGAGCTAACTCCACCACCTCGTTGAGTTATTCCAACGTCATAATTGTTTGGAGATCTTGGTAAAATATGAGACTCAGTATTAATGAGATGAGTTCTGCCATTAACAATAGGTTTAACAAGCATTCATCCCCTTCAACTGTCATGTCACCCATTGCCCAGCTAGAATCTCTCCACACCGCTTATCAAAAGTATAGTACATGTTGCTCCCGACATCAAAATTAGCATCACTGCACTTGTCGCCTGATTCATCCATGCATCTTACAATCACACACATCGCTTAAACACCTGTCAGATTTCACCACAAAAGACTACACAAATAAGAGTTTATTTGTCGAAAGTAAATTTTATAAAATCACTGACCAAAGAGGCTTTAATGTAAAATAAAGATTCTTTCAAGTGGAGTGAAACTGAAAGAGTGACGTGCTCACATTGTCACTGGATGTGAATCCAAAATCTCCCTTCACAGCAACACTGTGGGTGTTCCCTCACCATGTGAACTCTTAACAGTTCAAGAAGGCAGCTCAACACCTTCTCAAAGGCAATTGGGAATGGGTGATAAATGTTTGGCTCGCCAGCACTACCCTCCTGAAATGAATGAAGAAAGCTAAATTCATGAGAATGGATTGTTCACCCACCCCTTGTCTCACCTTTTTAAAATTTATATACCTTCCTAATATTGTTAGAGTTTTGCCAAATTGAATATTTGCATTATACCCTTACCTGCACTGAATTCCACTTATTTACCCATGTTAAAAATTTCCCTTTGGTCCCTCTCTGAACAGTGTCATTGTTATCTTCAGCTACAAGTTTCTAAATCCTTTGTTGAAAATGATTGCTTTGTAAAATATATCAGTTCTATTCCGCATTCACACTGATATAAAGCTATTGACGTAAAATCAATTGACAACCTAACCCTTTTGCCCTTAGAAATCTGCATTTCATTATTCTCAAGGAGCCATTTATGTGCGTGCATGGTCAGAACATTTTGTGTACACAAATGGCAAGTCCAGCTGTCATCATCGCGTGGGAGAGTATTTCAAATGAAAAGAAATCCAACTGCACATTCATTCCCTTTAACTTGGCTTCTATTGTTATCAAATAAACCATCAGATAATTGGAAAACACTTAATTGGAAAATAAACCATCAGATAATTGGAAAAGCTCTCTGAATGGATGAATGAAGGTTTTTGTTCCACTGATGCTCTTGAAATCAAAAGGAAGCAAGAGACCAGCAATAAGACATGTACAAGCATACCAATAAAGAGCCTGAATAGGCTATTTAGCCCCTTGAGCCTGCTCTGCTATTTTAGCAAATCATGGCTGAGCTGATTGTAAACTTTGCATTGGGTTTTTCTTGAAGTTTGATCGAAAGTTCCATTTGAGTTGTTGGACTTTATCTTTAAGCATAAAAGTCCAAAATGCTCACATGACTTCAAGCAATGATGAAGACTGATGTTGGACTCCTATATTTCATACTAAATACATTAGATCAGAATCATTTTAAGTTGCCCTTTGTCCCCAGAGAATAAAACTACGAAATTAAATCTATCCTTTTAACTCAATGATCTCAGGCTAAGAGTCAATAGAAGCAAAGCACAGGAACAGGCCATTCATCCCAACTAGTCTATGCACTCAATTTTTCTCCCCTTGATCCTTATTGTTTATAATCATGACAATTTTCCAACAGAGTCAAACTGGAAATGTAAGCTGGATGAGAGGAAAAGTTTATATGATCCTAATTATTGTAGTTCCTGGCTGTTATGAACGTTGGCTTTGGCTACAACTTTTGGATCTTGAATGAAGTCTTGAGGGAACTAACAATTTTCACTCTTAAGCCTTACTCCCTTTTAGTTTTTTAAACCACAGGACATTGTTTTATTGCTGTGTAATTTTTATTCTGTGCATTTCTGTATGTGCCTTCCGTATGCACTAAATGGCAAGTCAAGACAGCAGTATTATCAGCCTTGTCTCTGTTGTTGGGGGGGAAATATGTGAAAAAACAAAGATACACAATGCAAGGCAGAAACGCTGCACACATTAGTTAGGCTCAGGGTGACTGAGTGCTATGAGGGCTAATGAAGAGCCTGATGATGCATCCTGGTTCAGGAGAAAGTGAGGACTGCAGATGCTGGAGATCAGGGTCAAAAAGTGCAGCACTGGAAAAGCACAGCCGGTCAGGCAGTATCCATGGAGCAGGAGAGTTGATGTTTTGAACATAAGCTCTTCAGCAGGAATGTAGCCTGATCCAGTCAATGGGCTGAAAAATGTGTTACTAGAAAAGCGCAGCAGGTCAGGCAGCATCCAAGGAACAGGAGAATCAACGTTTCGGGCATAAGCCCTTCTTCAGGAATGAGGAAGGTGTGCCAAGCGGGCTGAGATAAAAGGTAGGGAGGAGGGACTTGGGGAAGGGGCGTTGGGAATGCGATAGGTGGAAGGAGGTTAAGGTGAGGCTGATAGGCCGGAGAGGGGGTGGGGGCAGAGAGGTCGGGAAGAAGATTGCAGGTCAAGAAGGCGGTGCTGAGTCCAAGGGTTGGGACTGAGATAAGGTGGAGGGGAGGGGAAATCTACATTCATCCCTTGTGGTTGGAGGGTTCCTAGGCGGAAGATGAGGCATTCTTCCTCCAGGTGTCGTGTTGCCACGGTCTGGCGATGGAGGAGGCCAAGGACCTGCATGTCCTTGGCGGAGGGGGAGGGGGAGTTAAAGTGTTCAGCCACAGGGCGATTGGGTTGGTTGGTACAGGTGTCCCAGAGATGTTCTCTGAAATGTTCCGCAAGCAGGTAGAGAAGACCACATCGGGTGCAGTGGATGCAGTAAATGATGTGTGTGGAGATGCAGGTGAATTTGTGATGGATATGGAAGGATCCCTTGGGCCTTGGAGGGAAGTGAGGGGGGAGGTGTGGGTGCAAGTTTTGCATTTCTTGCGGTTGCAGGAGAAGGTGCCGGGAGTGGATGTTGGGTTGGTGGGGGGTGTGGACCTGATGAGGGAGTCATGGAGGGAGTCGTCTTTCCGGAGCGCTGACAGGGGAGGGGAGGGAAATATATCCTTGGTGGTGGGGTCTGTTTGGAGGTGGCGGTAATTACGACGGATGATACGATGTATGTCTATGGGCTGGGTAACATGTTTCTGAGCACACAGTGCCCATGTATTACAATGAGAACTGCTGCTGCATGTCAGGTTGCAGCATTGAAGTATCCTATAGACAGATTGCAGCTGTGCCATGAGGATTCTTAGAGGTTGGCATATGTCAGATGCCAGTAGATTTGGGGTGAATGTGACATGTGCCCATGGAGATCTTGTTGCCTTGTTTGCAAAGCAGGGGTACTTTGAACAAACAATGACTTTCATTTGCCATGACCTTCCTTTGGTTCCCCTATTGTGTTTTCCCAATGTACAGATTCTTTGGTGAGTTTGTTAAGATATGAGGCTTAATATTGATGAGGTGAGTTGTTGACTTAACAAGGAGTTTAATAAACATTAATTCCATCAATTGTTAATTCAGACCCCTATAAGGTTCTGGCCATTGGAACATCAATTGAATAAAACATTTCATGGAAAGCATGTAGTTCTCAATAATTGTGGGCCCTGGTTACTGGACTTAGTTTCAGAGAAATTACCTGCCTGTTTTTCCAAGTGGCTTTTATGATTATTCTGTTTGAATTACTTCTTGCAGTTGTCAAGTAAAGAGGTTGAATTATTCTTTTGCACAAATCCAATTTAGTTTGTAGCTTCTAGCTGGTATTAAACTGAAACCCACAGTTTAGTTTTGATAGTTACTAGTCTTAAGCAGGGATTTTTCAAGTGTTCCAATAAAAAAAGCATCTGAAGGGCCCTTTTGGTGCAGTGGTATATCCCGACCACTGAGTTCAAGTCCGACCTGCTCCAGAACTGTATAATGACAGATTGTTTTTAGGAAAACAAATAAACGAGTATCTGAATTGAAAAGCAGCTGAAACTGGATGCTCATTAAATGAGTCAGTTAGGCCTTTTGTTTTAGGAGCATAAAAACTAGACAATTTTGTGTAACTGAGCACTTGACTGTGACTTATAATAGAGTGCAAGAGATAAGTGACTTAGCTAGTTAATCAGAGGATGGGAGAGATCTATTTTGTTGCTTTTGGTTAGATCTTTTCAGCCTCCAGGAATTGATGCTTACACTTCTTCAGGACAAGTAAGAGGTTAAGTAGAGAGTGTCTGGGAAATGATTAAAGTTTATTCTTTTCCTAATGTTCATAATAATGTAATAGCTGGTGGTAAGAATAATAAAACATATGTAACAAAACTAAATACAATGTTGAATGTTCTAATCATGTAATCCCTTACAACACATTAAGGATTATAGGAAGGTGATGTGTCACATTTGCAAAATATGGCATTTCCTGGATATCAGTTTGTTCCAGAACAGTGTTTGAAGTTTGAGTGATCATTTGAAATTTGTCATTCTTGTCTTGGACCTGATGAGCATAAATCAGAAAACTCTGATAACACGTCATTCTGTTTGTCAAACATCTGTCAATGTCAGGAACCTGAACTATTATGAAGAAGGTTACCTAAGAGTACAACAGGATCTTGATTAACTGAGGAATGACAGATGGAGTTTAATTCAGATAAATGTGAGGTGTTGCATTTTGTAAGACAAACTAGGGCAGGACTTGCACTATTAATAGTAGGGCTCTGGAGAGTATTGTTGAACAGAGAAACTTAGGGGTGCAGTTACATAGTTCCTTGAAAGTGGTGTTATTGGTAGACAGGGTGATTAAGGCATTCTCGCCTTTATCAGTCAGAGCGTTGAGGACAGATATTGGGACATCATGTTACAGCTGTAAAATGCATTGGTAAGACCACTATTTGGAGTGCTGCATGCAATTCCGGTCACCCTCGGATGGATGCTATGATACTGGAAAGGGTGCAAGAAACAATTACAAGGATGTTATGGAGACTGGGAGTTTCACTTATATGGAGAGGCTAGGACTTTCTTCCTCTGCAGTGTAGGAGGCTGAGGGAAGACTTTATTGAGGTTTATAAAATCATGAAGGTCAGAGATAAGGTGAATAGCCAAAGTCTTTTCCCCATGGTCGGGAAGCCCAAAACTGAAGGGTGTAGGTTTAAGGTGAGAGGGGAAAGATTTACAAGGGACCTGGGAGGCTTTATTTTCACTCAGAGGGTAATGCGTGTATGGAATGAGCTGCCAGAGGAAGTGGTAGAGGTGGGTACAATTACAATATTTAAAAAACATTTGGGTAGGTATGTGGATAGGAAAGGCTTAGAAGGATATGGATGAATTGCAGGAAAATGGGATTGGTTCAATTTAGGAACCTGGTTGGTGTGAATGAATTGGGTAGAAGGGTCTGTTTCTGTGTTCTGAGTCGATGGCTGGATTTATCTCTTTTACAGATGCTGCTTGAACTACTGTACGTTTTCAACATTCCTGGTTTTCTCTTTGATTTATAGCAACTGAAGTATTCCTTTTGTTCTTTTTTTGCACAGGTTCTTTATTACTTTATTGATTTCAATCTTTTATTCTGCCTTTGTCTCCTATTCAGTATAAATCTTCTAATTTCCCTGGTTAGATTATTTACTCATTTCCCTACTCTGAGAAGTTAATGCCAATTTTCTGTTCAATGTTTCCTTTTGTTTTTGCAAAGCATCTCAATCACTGTCTAGAATGATGAATTTTATATCTTTCAGAAAAGATATAAAAGATTTGTAAAGAGCTGCTGTTGAATTTTTGTTCTTCAACCAGTGAAACGACATTTCAATGAAGTCATAATTTTTTTCTATGAAATTTTATAGCTTTTTGTCGCCTGCTGTTCTGTTTACCCAATGTTTGATAATTGCCCTCCTAAGTGGTAATATCCCTGCTTGGCTGAGAGTTGTGTTGGATTATTTTGAGGCTAAATTGACTCAGAAGTGACAAAGTCTAGATTAGAGAGGTGCTAGAAAAGCACAGCAGTTCAGGCAGAACCCAGGGAGCTGCTCCTCGGATGCAGCCTGACCTGCTGTGCTTTTCCAGCACTTCTCTAATCTAGATCTGGTTTCCAGCATCTGCAGTCATTGTTTTTACTCAGAAGTCACAAAGAAAAAGAAAAATCTTTCATGTAATGCCTTGCCATCCCCCACAGCCCATCTTTAAGTGCTTCACAAGAGATGAATTACTTTTGAAAGCCAGTCATTGGTGACAAATACAGCAGTTAGTTTGCAAAATTCAATAAACTGTAAATGAGATAAATGGATGTTTTTCTGTTTTTGGGTTATAGTTCAACAGGTTTATTTGAAATCACAAGCTTTCGGAACGCTGCTCCTTTGTCACCTGACTGGCATCTCCACATCATGGCTTCTTGTATTGATTGAAGGAGTAACATTGGCCAGAACACTTATATTGTTTAAAAGCACATCCAGTGATTCCTCACTCATTGTATTACATTGTAAGGTTAAATGATGTCTTTTTTATAGTTTAGAAGGCGTTGGTTAGCTCAGATGGCTGGACAGCTGTTTTCTGATGCAAAGTAATGCTTGGGTTCAATTCCCATACTGGTTCCCCTGAAGGACTCTCCTTCTCGATCTCTCGCTTCACCTGAGGCTCAGTGATCCTCTAGTTAAACCACTACCTGACATTTCTCTTTAGTGAAAGAGCAGCCCTATGATCTGGTAGGACAATGGCAACTTTAACTACTACATTCAAGTCTAACTCTAAGAGTGTTACTATAAAACTAAGGTGCCAATTCTGTAAGAGACCAGAATTGAATTTGCCTCCGTAAACCAATGAGCAACTTGGCAAAAATAATCCATGGCATTGCTCATGAACGAGAAGCCAGTCGAGCTCTTTAATGGAATTTAGAGATTTTATTCTTAAGATCCAGCAGTTGTACAATCCAATATAAGTGTTCTGCGCTGATAAATCGTACAATAGTATTAGATGTTTTAATGCCAGCATGTCTTTGTACTTTGTCTCTTGCTTACTTACACATACCATCTCTGGAGTTAAATGAATAGGGCGTGCCCAGGTCAACAGGCTCAACACTTAGAGGAAAGTTGCTAGGTGGTGTGAATGATGTATTGATTGAAAACCTGAAAATCATTTGCTTGTGATTTCATCCAGGAAAGTTTCTTAATTTGAATTACAAAAACTAAGGGGACATATTGGATGTCCATCCACTGATCAGAAACATCCTTTACTATCTGTCCTGCATGGTGCAGCGCAAATGCCACCCCTGTTTTATTAGCAGAGGACCTAGACTATGGCCTTAACTTTGACCCTCCTGCTGAATAAATCCTTTAAAACATATCTCATTGAGTTTTGATTAGCTTAGGCCAATTAGAAAGTCTTGGTTAAAATTGCCATGGGTTGTGGCTTGGAAAGAGTAAATGATCATTAGAAGTGATTGCTTAAGGCATGTGCGAGAAGGTTTATCCTGCTTCCCATTGGTAGGAGAGAGCCCTTGAGGCTCTGGAGAGACAGAGAGACCAGGATGTTGATATACACCCAAAGTCAAACTAAAAACCAAGAGTTGTAAAGCGCCTGTATAGTGCTTTCCAACGTTTTAATATGTGTTTTATAACTCATCAAAAGTTTTCTGAGTTACTGCATCACACTATCTTCTGTTGCTTTCTTGGTTAAAATCTCAAATTAATATTGGGATTTAGGCATTAGAACTTTAAAACTTGCAATCCTTCTGACTCCTTATGTCATTGTCACGACTTGCCTTTTCACCTATTTTTGTGATATAAGTAAATTTGGCTACAGAATACTTGGTTTCTGAAGTGAAGTCATGAACATATCATGTAAAAAACTGCCCTCAGCACTTGGGGCACTCCAGTATTTACAAGTTGCCATTCTGCAAATGCCCTCTTTGTCCCAACTCTTTTTGTTCCCTGTTACTTCATCATTTCTTTGTCCATGGCAATACACTAACCCTCAACACCATGGGCTTTTACTTTATTAAATAAGCTTGTGTGCAGAACCTGATCAAGTGTCATTTAGAAATGCAGATTTATTACAACCATTAATTCATCTTTATCTACACTGATTGTTGTCTCCACAAAGAATTGTTCAAGTGTGATTTCACTTTCATGAAGCCGTCCCAACTCTGCCCGATGATATTAGATGTTTCTGAATGTTCCACTAGTCAATCCTTTATAATAGACACCCAGTTTCCCATCAAAAGACATTAAGCTTAACTGGCCCATGGTTGCCTAGTTTTTGTATAAGAGTGTTTCATTGGAGTTTTACAATCACCTGGGACTTTTCCAGAATCTATG
Source organism: Chiloscyllium punctatum (assembly GCF_047496795.1). Taxonomy (NCBI): domain Eukaryota; kingdom Metazoa; phylum Chordata; class Chondrichthyes; order Orectolobiformes; family Hemiscylliidae; genus Chiloscyllium; species Chiloscyllium punctatum. The sequence goes on from NC_092739.1 coordinate 124,339,503, forward strand.
GAATCTTGGAAAACTAGTACCAGTGAATCCACTTTTGCTGCAGCTTCTTCCATTAAACTCCTAAGATAAAGCCCATCGATCCAGGGAACTCCTCAATCTTTAAACACGTTTTTGGAAAACTACTATATCGTGTACTATAAAGACGGCTACAAAGTATTTCATCAACTCTCCTATTTTCTGGCTTTTTTTGCATGCCCTCATAAGAAGTCTGACTTCACTATTCTCTCTCTGTCTCTCTGTCTCTGTCTCTCTCTCTCTCTTCCCCTTTTTATTGACTAGTTTAGATTGGGAATATGGTCAACGTGGATTCGTTGGACCAAAGTGTCTGTTTCCATACTGTATGATGATATTGAAAGAAGCTCATACTGTCTGATTTTGTTACTTAGTAGTTTGCCTGCATAATTTATTTTCTCAGTTTAATATTTATTTTGTTATCTCTTGTTGGCTTGTAAAACTTTCATAATTCTCTGATTTACCAGTGTTGCTGCCTCATTTTATATTTTATCTTTCAGTTTTATAATATTTTATAATCCCTGATGTTTGCTTCATCCCCTTCCTAGAATCTTTTTTCCCTCATTGGATTATATTGTGAGTGATGAACAATTTTCTTAAACATCTATCAATGTTCATCAACTGTCTTGCCCAATCTACTAGAAGATTAAAGTAATTAGTCTTTTTTACATGCCCTCATTCTCTCCTGATTTATCCTGTCTTTCAATAATGCTACTGCTACAAGGTCTCTCTACCACTGTAATCAGTGTACTTTTTTTCCTTATTGCTTACCTCTCCCCATATGGATTCTGTCTCTTCTGATCCAAGATACATTTATGTGAATGAACTGATTCCATTTTGAGCTAACAAAGCTATTCTACCTTCCTTCCCTTCTTGCCTTTCCTTTCTGAATGTTTACATTCAATGAGGAATAAAAGGATGACTAGGGTAGGAATAGGGCCAGTCAAAGACAAAAGTGGGAAGTTGAGCGTGCATCCTGTAGAGTTCGGAGAGGTGCTAAATGAACATTTCTCATTGGTGTTCACTCAGGAAAAGGAGAATATTGTATAGGAGAAGAATGAGTTACGAGATATTAGCCTAGAAAGGATCGAGGTTAGTTACACACAGGTGTTATCAATTCTAGAAGGAGTGAAAGTAGACAAGTCCCCTGGGCCAGATGGGATTTATCCGAGGATTCTCTGGGAAGCTAGGGAGGAGATAGCAGAGCCTTTGGCTTTGATATTTGAGTTGTCATTGTCTACAGGTTTAGTACCTGAGGACTGGAGGATTGCAAGTGTTGTGCCCTTGTTCAAGAAGGGCAGCAGAGATGACCCAGGTAATTATAGGAAAGGTTTTGGAAAGGATTACAAGAGATAAGATTTATAATCATCTAGCAAGCAACAATTTGATTTCAGAGAGTCAACATGGTTTCGTCAAGGGCAGGTCGTGTTTCACAAATCTCTAAGTTTTTTGAGAAGGTGACCAAGCATGTAGATGAGGTTAGGGCAGTTGACATGGTATACATGGACTTCAGTAATGGCTTTGATAAGGTTCCACATGGTAGGCTGATGGAGAAAATGCAGAGGCACGGAATTAAGGGTGATTTAGCAGTTTGGATTAGAAACTGGCTTTCTGAAAGAAGGCAGCGAGTAGTGATTGATGAAAAATATTCAGTCTGGATTCCGTTACTAGTGGTGTGCCGCAAAGATCTGTTTTTGGACCATTGCTGTTTGTCATTTTTATAAATGATTTAGACACAGGCATAGGTGGATGGATTAGTAAATTTGCAGATGACACTAAAGTTGGTGAAGTAGTGGACAGTTTGGAAGAATGTTACAAGTTGCAGAGAGACTTGGATAAACTTCAGAATTGGGCTGACTGGTGGCAAATGGAGTTCAATGCAGCTAAATGTGAGGTGAAGCACTCTGAGAAGAATAACAGGAAGGCAGAGTACTGGGTCAATGGGAAGATTTTTAATAGTGTGCATGTGCAGAGGGATCTCGGAGTCCATATGCATAGATCCCTGAAAGTTGCAACCCAGGTGGATAGTGCTGTTAAGAAGGACGGTGTATTAGGTTTCATTGGTAGAGGGATTGAGTTCCGGAGTCACAATATCATGCTGCAACTATACAAAATGCTGGTGTGGCCTCACTTGCAATATTGTGTACCATAAGGCCATAAGACATAGGAGTGGAAGTAAGGCCATTCGGCCCATCGAGTCCACTCCGCCATTCAATCATGGCTGATGGGCACTTCAACTCCACTTACCCGCATTCTCCCTGTAGCCCTTAATTCCACGAGAGATCAAGAATCTATCAATCTCTGCCTTGAAGATATTTAGCGTCCCGGCCTCCACTGCACTCTGCGGCAATGAATTCCACAGGCCCACCACTCTCTGGCTGAAGAAATGTCTCCGCATTTCTGTTCTGAATTTACCCCCTCTAATTCTAAGGCTGTGTCCACAGGTCCTAGTCTCCTCACCTAATGGAAACAATTTCCTAGCATCCACCCTTTCCAAGCCATGTATTATCTTGTAAGTACAGTTCTGGTCGCCCCATTACAGGAAGGATGTGGAAGCATTGGAAAAGGTGCAGAGGAGATTTACTAGGATGTTGCCTGCTCTGGAGGGAAGGTCTTGTGAGGAAAGGCTGAGAGACTTGGGCCTGTTCTCATTGGAAAGAAGAAGGCTAAGGGGGGATTTGACAGAGACATACCAGATGATCAGAGGATTAGACAGGGTAGACAGTGAAAGACTTTTTCCTAGGATGATGACGTCAGCTTGTACGAGAAGGCATAACTACAAATTGAGGGGTGATAGATTTAAGATAGATGTCAGAGGTTCTTTACGCAGAGAGTGGTACATGGAATGCCCTACCTGCTAAGGTAGTCAACTCAGCAGCATTAGGGAGATTTAAACAATCCTTAGATAAGCACATGGATGAGTTTGGGATAGTGTAGGGGGATGAGCTGAGAATAGTTCACAGGTCGGCGCAACATTGAGGACTGAAGGGTCTGTCCTGCGCCATATTGTTCTATGTTCTATGTTCTACCCCTCAACAATTAATTCCAAGCTTTGATCTCTTTGTAACTTTATCTGCACAACGACTAACCTCTATTTGTGCTGTTAATTCATTTTATTTTGTTTCAAATACTATTTGCATTCACGTTAAGAGCCATTAACTTTGCCCTTTTTTCTTTTTGTATCCCTTTGCCCTTACTTGCTGTTTATGTTAATAGAGAAATGTTGTCCTTTCCTGACAACTCTGGGAATCATTGTCAACATAGTTGCCTTGCAGTGTTGCCATATCCTTTTATTTACAAAACTGTTTTCCCCTCTCCTCAACAATCTCTCCTCTAATTAGCTTAAACTCCTTGCTGCATCCTGAGCGGTTTTATTTGCCAGGCTGCTTGTCCCTTCTCCCCCAGTATAGATGTCAGGACCCCATGATCTGAAACCCAATCCTCCCATAACAGTCTGGAAGCCTTGCACTTAACACCTTGACATAATTTACCCTGTGTCTAGATCAGAGTGGTGCTGTAAAAACACAGCAGGTCAGGCAGCATCCGAGGAGCAGGAAAATCGGCATTTCAGGCAAAAGCCCTTCATCAGGAATGAAGGCAGGGAGCCTCTGGGTTGGAGAGATAAATGGCAGGGGGATGGGGCTGGGGAGAAAGAAGCCAAAAGTACAATAGGTGGATGGAGGTGGGGATGAAGGTGATAGGTCAGAGAGGAGGGTGGAGCAGATACATGGGAAGGAAGATTGGCAGGTAGGACAGGTCATGAGGATGGTACTGAGCTGAAAGGTAACGGTTCTGTTTCTGGAAATGGTTGAAAAGCTTCAGGGTGGAGGAGATGACCTGGGGGTTGCAGTAAGAGATAGAGAGAGAGAGAGAGAGAGAGAGAGACTCACTGAGATTCTTGTAGAGAGAGGTGGAGAACTGCCAATTTGTCTGCAGCTTAGCTGGTAATCTTGAGACTATCACCTTGGAGATTTAGCATTTGTGGTTAGCTCCCATTTTTTAAAAAGTTTAAATTGTTACAACTTTTTCAGCAGAACCTCCTTTTCAAGATCTAACAATGTCATCCACATTGATGTTAATGAGCACAACATAACCTCGCTGCAAATGGCTCACCAGCCTGAGTGATGTCCTTAACTCTGGCACTAGGCAAGCAATTAACCACTGAAACTTGCGCTCATGGCTGCAGCTTTCAGAACCTCCTCCAGCAGCTTACACACTGCCGATGTCAGACTCACAAGTTTGCAGGTTTCTCCTTACATCCCTTCTGAAACAAAAGCAGAGTATTAGCCATTCTCCAGTTATCTGGTACCTCACCTTTAGTTATAGATGTAGTTACAAGACCAAGTTTTGCAAGGGGCCCCACAATTTCCTCCCTACCTTCCCACTTCCCTGGATACGCTAGATCACCTTTTATATTTTCTAAGACCTCCAGCACTTCCTCCTCTGCAATGTAAACTGTTTGCAAAGTATTTCTCTTCCTGAATTCTCTCACCTCCATTTCTTTCTCCACAGTAAGACATGATGTAAAATATTTATTTAATATCTCTCCCAACTCCTGATAGTCAACACAAAATGACCTTGTTGATCTTTAAGGGGCCCTAATCTCCCTTAACGTACTTTTACTCTTAATGTACTTCTGGGATATCTTTGGATTATCCTTAAACTAATCTACCAAGGCGCTCTCATGATCCCCCCTTTTGCCCTCCTGATCTCTCTCTTAAGAATGCCCCTACACTCTTTCTATTGTTCAAGAAATTAATTTGAACCCAGGTGTCTATATTCAACGTTTGATTTTTTAAAGTCTTGACTAGAACTTCAATGTCTTTAATCATCGATTGTTCTTAAACCTACCAGCATTAGCTTTCACTCTAACAGAAAAATAATGACTGACTTTTCGTCATCATATGTTGGAAATCCACCTCCTTACCATATGATTAGATTATTTACAGTGTGGAAACAGGCCCTTCGACCCAACAAGTCCACACCGACCCTCTGAAGAGCAACCCACCCAGACCCATTCCCCTACCTTTACTCCTTCACCTTATACTACAGGCAATTTAGCATGGTCAATTCACCTGACCTGCACATTTTTTCTTGGACTGTGGGAGGAAACCAGAGCACCCGGAGGGGACGCAAGCAGACACTGGGAGAATGTGCAAACTCCACACAGACAGTTGCCCCAGGCAGGAATTGAACCCAGGTCTCTGGCGCTGTGAGGCAGCAGTGCTAACTACTGTGCCACTATGCTGCCCATATGTCCCTTTACCTGCGAACAATCTACTCCAATCAACTTTTGAAAGCTCATGCCTCATACCATTAAAATTTGCCTTACTCCAATTTAAAAACTTCAACTTTTATGGAAAGCTTCCCCTTTTCCACAACTATTTTAAAACTAATGAAATTATGATGACCAGTCCCAGGTGGAGTTGTGGACAGTGAGGAGGGCTGTTGTCGGCTGCAGAGGGACTTAGATATGATGCAGAGCTGGGCTGAGGAGTGGCAGATGGAGTTCAACCCTGCCAAGTGTGAGGTTGTCCATTTTGGAAGAACAAATAAGAATGCGGAATACAGGGTTAATGGTAGGGTTCTTGGTCAGGTGGAGGAACAGAGGGATCTTGGGGTCTATGTATATAGATCTTTGAAGGTTGCCACTCAGGTGGATAGAGTTTGTAAGAAGGCCTATGGAGTATTATCGTTCATTAGCAGAGGGATTGAATTCAAGAGTCGTGAGGTGATGTTGCAGCTGTACAGGACTTTGGTTAGGCCACATTTGGAGTACTGTGTGCAGTTCTGGTCGCCTCACTTTAGGAAAGATGTGGAAGCTTTGGAGAGGGTGCAGAGAAGATTTACCAGGATGTTGCCTGGAATGGAGAGTAGGTCGTACGAGGATAGGTTGAGAGTTCTCGGCCTTTTCTCGTTGGAACAGCGAAGGATGAGGGGTGACTTGATAGCGGTTTATAAGATGATCAGAGGAATAAATAGAGTAGACAGTCAGAAACTTTTTCCCTGGGTACAACAGAGTGTTACAAAGGGACATAAATTTAAGGTGAAGGGTGGAAGGTATAGGGGAGATGTCAGGGGTGGGTTCTTTACCCAGAGAGTGGTGGGGGCATGGAATGCGCTGCCCGAGGGAGTGGTAGAGTCAGATTCATTGGCGACCTTTAAGCGGCATTTGGATAGGTACATGGATGGGTGCTTAATCTAGGATAGAAGTTCGGCACAACATCGTGGGCCGAAGGGCCTGTTCTATGCTGTATTGTTCTATGTTCTATGTTCTAAAATGTTCCATTACTAATGCTTCAGTAACTTGCCCTGCCTTATTTCCCAAAAGAAGGCCATGTTTTTCTCCTTCTCTAGGACAAACATTTATAAAGAAAAATTTCTGTCGAGATTCCTATTTCATCCAGATTTAATTATTGCCACCCATTGGGAAAAAGACTGCTCAAAGTTTGTAACAATCATATTTAAAGCTATTGCTTTGAAATAACTCCACAAAAGCCAGTATTGAATGACAAAGTCCCCCTTCATTTACAAGTGAAGACCACTGGTCCAGCTCTCAAAGTCAGCTAGAGCTCCCTGAATGGACCTGAAAAGTGTGATGCTGGAAAAAGCACAGCAGGTCAAACAGCATCCGAGGAGGAGAGTTGACATTTTGGGCATAAGCGCTTCATCAGAAATGTGAAGAGGAAGGGAACTGTAGGTGTCGGGCCGAGGGCAAAATTGTTGGGATGGTGTGAGGAAGATGCAGGTGGGAGGTGAATGTGATAAGTCAGTGGAAGGGTGGAGCGGATAGGTAGGAAGAAAGATGGATAGGTCAAGAGGGCGGTGCCGAGTTGGAGGATTGGAGCTGGGATGAGGTAGAGGGGTTGGAAGATATGGAAACTGGTAAAGTCAATGTTGATGCCTTGTGGTTGTAGGGTCACAAGGCAGAAGCTGAGGCATATTTCCTCCCTGATTGGGGCTGTTAACTTGTCCAATCAGGAGATTTATACCGAGAGCCATGTGACTCACCCCATCCCAGTCACAAAGTTTTCTCTTTTAGCAAACTATAAATTACAAACTAAATTGGATTTTCACAAATTAAAGATGTAGATACTTAGCAAATGGTCACACATTCAGTCCAAATGTGAAATTAATATGAAAAATTCAACCTGCTTGTGCTTTTCCACCAGTGTTAGATAACCCACCTAAAAACAGAAAATTCAGTTGCAAATTGTGCTTTGGATTCGGAGTTTCGTCTCCTTCAACTTTCATTTTAAATGTGCAAGACATGAAAAATCTAATTATTATGTGTCAAATCTTACAAGGAGTGGAAATGAAAGTTGGATTGACATTCCATTTTGTTTTGCTTGTCTTGTCTTTAAACTCCTTGTTTCCTATTCTTACCTCTGATTCAAGCTTCTTGAGAAATATGCTGTGTACAAGTTCAGGAAACCTTCATGCACAGTGCAGGATCAGTGTTGGAGGCAAAACTATGCCTTCAATTCCAGCAGGAATGGCTGTATTGCAGGGTTTAAAGGTTCTAAAGGCACTTCAACAAGCTTTAAAAAGAAGCTAAGTATCTAGATTAAGGAGGTGAGGGAGAAGGATGGCAGGTGGGTTGGGGGAAGGATGATAAGTAAGGCTATAGATGCCAGGCAGAAGGGTAAGGGAGTAAAGTGGAAGGGTGGTGAGGTGGCGTGGTGGCAGATAGGTGAGGGAGCAGGATATCGAGTGAGTTGATAAGGGTTTTGAGTGACATATGGGTAATGAGGTAGGGTGGCAGCACAGTGAATGAGGAACATCCATTGATATGTAGGCAATGGTGTAGGATGCTAGATGGAGGAGAGGTAGGGTGTTAGGTAAGGGGAGGTCACAAGGTAAATGAGGGTAAAGAGTGACAGATTGATGAGGATGTAAAGTGGCAGATGGGTAATTAAGTAAGGTGGTGCGTTTGTGTGTGATGGATAGGTTTGTAAATTAGCTTGGTGGCAGATAAATGAATGAGGGACTAGTAGGTGAGTGAAGGTTGGTGGTATGAGGGTGATGAATGGATGTAGATGAATGGGGAGAGGGTAAGGTGGATCACGTGTTGGGGATCAGGGGATTTAGGCAGGAAGAGTGTTGAAGTTTATCAGGTTTCAGTGAGTTGGGGTTCTGGTTTTTCAGGGAGTACAGAATGCTGGATGGGGTCTGGTGTTGGATGTTGTTAAGGAAGTAGTTGGTCATTGGAGAGGGGTCAGGTGTTAAGGGAATTATGTCAGGAACAGAGTGACATTCTGGTACCAAGAGAGTTCAGGTGTCAGAGAGAAATTGAGTTGGGTGTGAATGGCTTGGAGTCAACGTGACTTTTCAGGTGGTCATTTAGAGTGAGGGTTGTCAGTATAAAGTTAACCTGAACATAGAGCATACTTTAAAACTTCTAGCTTTGGCTAATGAGTTCACCTCTGACTCATCAGACTCAACTCGAGGAATGAGTGAGGGGAGGATTCTTAGGGAAACAGTGGACATTACCAAGAGGAGCAGGTGAGAAAAGGCAGTCTGCTGAAGACAGAACTAGATTCATTGAGCTAATTGGAATTGATTCTTGCTGTACTACAGAGAAAGGAAGCAACTATTTAATAATTCTTTGTGAATAATATCTTTTCCAATCTTAAATTTTAACATAGTTTACAAACTGCTGGTAACATTACTAACATATATAAAAAGCAATATTAGTAACTGAATAATTTAATTTATTAAAATTCACTAAGCCTGGCAGTTCAAGTGATGTGTCTTTAAAATCTGGATATTGAAAAATCCAGGCTAATGCTTTATCTAAATCAAATTTTGATGAAGGTGAGAGCAAAAATATTAACCTGCTTCTCCCTTCCAAACCTTTTTACCTTTGCACACTGGCTGGCATATTTGATTCTTTCAGCTTTGAAAAGTTCATCTGAAGAAGTCATTACACCTGAAAGCTTTTATGCTTCTATAACTTTCTCATTGCATTAAGTGATAACATTCTGGTCTGAATATTTTGTCTGAAGTTCTCTGCATGCACTAAGTCATGTCTTTTGCAATATTTGTAATCTTTTCTGATGTTGACATTCATCAGAATTTTACATTCAGATTTGATGTAGCACCTTCTTGCTGTTTGCATTAATAATGCATAAAACCCTTGAGCTAAAGTATCTTAAGAAAATTCGTAACAACAATATGGCATTAAAATTGTAGAATTAGCCTGTCATACAACTAATACAGCTTAGTGTGTAAATCCGACTTTGAACTGGCAAAAATTAATTAAAACTGGATCGTCTCTACCTCACAACTTGAAGGTAGATGCTGTGAAATTCCATTAGTTTTCCCTTTCTCCTACCATAACAAGTAGGAGCATCATAGAAATATAAACTTCTTTTTAAAAAAATGACACGCTATCAACACTTTCCTTGAAGGTTCTAGCTGTCTATCACCAGTTACAGAAGGAAAGAAGAAACAGTCTGTAGAATATCAAAGCCATAAGCACTACTCACCTTACATACGCATCAGGTCTCCATGGTGTGCTTTCACACTACCTTTGGTCACCAGTGACAGAGTACACACCACAGCTGGGATTGCAGGAATTCTGCTGCCGTGTTACGTTTAAATCCCAGATACACCACACACTTATGGAGTACACACACAAGGTCAAACTTTAACAAACATGAACAACATTTCACAGTACATGTAGTAGGAGGTAAATGACAAGGAAAACGGCTGCTCTCTCAGTAGAGAGCTGACTGGCAGTAGTTTAACCTGTAGGTCATCACACCTCAGACAAGAAGTCAAGTTCAGAAGGAGGGACTTTCGAAGGTGGCCTCGGCCAGCATGGGCATTGAAGCCACACTGTTGGCATTTACACTGCATCGCAAACCAGCTGTCCATGTTAACCAACTCTCAGAAGAAATTGTAAATGCAGCAGGATTATTGAAACGTGGTCTCTCGCTCCGCTTTGCCCAAGAAAGTCATTGTTGCAAACGACACAATAGTTGGTCACAGGCTGACGAATTGCACTGACCATTGAAGGGCCTCGCATCACTCACTTGTATAGTCTATTTTTCAGTCAAAACGTAACTTTAGTCCATGCACTCCATGTGTGATCACTGACAGTTTTCATTTCCATTGTGCTATTACAATTCAGTGAAGATGGAAGACCACACACATCGTGGTTTGCAAAGTGTGCCACAGGGTCAGCCTCTTAATCCAAGTTGCCCCTCCTCTCCCTCAATTCCTTTAGTCTTTGCACTGCTTGTCAATGCCATCAGTTGTGAGCTTCTACATGTTCTCACCTAACTTGCTCATTTAAGTCTTCATCTCCTAGTGTTATCCCTAAGCCTTGGGCCTACAGCTTAGTTTTGCTAACTATCATGATGCACTGTCCCACCTCCATCAAAGCTAGGGTTGTGGTGACTGCTGATGAGCCCCTCTCACAGTGCACTATTGTTGCTCAGTGTTGTAATGTTCAATTGCTCTTGGTCACAGTTATTTCATCCCTGCATCCAACAATGCTGCTTCCAATCCCTGCAATTGCCTTCCCCAGTTTGCTCACCTCAGCAGTTTTTCCCCATTAAACTGCCTTGATTTGCAGTAAACAGAGCCTCAGGACTGATTGTGGCTGACCCTCCTGACTAATCAGGAACACCGACCCTGATCTCTCTGCACCCAAGCCCCACTTATATGCCACTAATTCCCAGAATGATTGCACTTGAGCTGCTGGACTGACCATGGCCCACTTCCCAGATGCGAGTGATGTGGAAGCCCTGACTCTCACCATTCCAAGTAGCTGATGTGACCATGTCCAAGTCTCTGGAGAGCGATCAGGTACTGCCTTCAATTGAGTGTGGTTGGACCCCATAGTTGACGACAATCTCATTTGACTTGACTGACCCCCTACTCTCCTTAGAATTAGATACATGGTCATTTGGTAGAAAGACTTTGATGTGTTCTCTATATGAGCTGCAATCATATATGCCAAATAAAAACCAAAAGGATTGCAAATGCTATTAATTGGAAACATTGGACCTGAAATGTTAACTCTGATTTCTCTCCACTGATGCTGCCAAACCTGCTGAGTTTTTCCAATAAATTGTGTTTGCAATCGCATGTTACAGCATGACATTGAAACAGGGTGCTGCACAGCAACATGTCTACCCCCTTAGTCAAGCCAAGGGAGATGTCCACCCCTGCGCCAATCTCCGCCCCCACACCTAACCCCGCCGCCATGCAGATCTCCGCCCCCATGCCTAACCACACCCCCAAGACGATCTCCGCCCCCACGCCTAATCCCGCCCCCACTCCCAATCACACACCAGGTCCTAGCTCCCAGCCCTGCCGAATTTTTACCATCCCTCCAGACCTCCCCCTCTCTGAGGATGAAAGATCAGTCCTCAGCAGAGGCCTCACCTTCATCCCCCTACGCTCCCGGATTAACGAGTTCAACACACGATGAGACATTGAATAATTCTTCCACCGCCTTCGCCTCCGCGCCTACTTCTCCAACCAGGATTCTCGCCCACTCTCTGGAGACCCCTTCTCCCACCTCCAACACACACCATCCACCTGGACACCTCATGCTGGCCTCTTACCCGCCCTCAATCTCTTCATAGCCAACTGCCGCCACGACATTGACCGCCTCAACCTGTCCACCCCCTCACCCACTCCAACCTCCACCGCCCTCCACCGTGCAGCCCTCCATTCCCTCCGGTCCAACCCCAACCTCACTATCAAAACGGCAGACAAAGGAGGCGCACCGACATTTACATTGCTGAGGCCAAACGGCAGCTCGCAGGCACCTCCTCCTACTGCCCCCTTGACCATGACCCCACCTTCCACTGCCAAACCATCTCCCAGACCATCCATATCCTCATCACCTCAGGGCATCTCCCATCCACTGCCTCCAACCTCATAGTCCCACAACCCCGCACTGCCCATTTCTACCTCCTGCCTAAAATCCACAAACCTGACTGCCCCGGCCAACCCATTGTCTCAGCCTAATCCTGCCCGACCGAACTCATCTCTGCATACCTCGACACGGTCCTGTCCCCTTAGTCCAAGAACTCCCCACCTACGTTCGGGACACCACTCACGCCCTCCACCTCCTCCATGATTTTCACTTCTCTGGCCTCCAACGCCTTATCTTCACCATGGACATCCAGTCCCTGTACACCTCCATCCCCCATCACGAAGGCCTCAAAGCCCTCCGCTTCTTCCAGTCCCGCCGAACCAACCAGTACCCTTCCACTGACACCCTCCTTCGACTGACTGAACTGGTCCTCACCCTGAACAACTTCTCTTTCCAATCCTCCCACTTCCTCCAAACCAAAGGGGTAACCATGGGCACCCACACGGGCCCCAGCTATGCCTGCCTCTTCATCGGATATGTGGAACAGTCCATCTTCCACAGCTGCACTGGCTCCACCCCCACGTTTTCCTCTGCTACATTGATGACTGTATCGACGCTGCCTCGTGCTCCCACGAGGAGGTTGAACAGTTCATCCACTTTACCAACACCTTCCACCCCAACCTCAAATTCACCTGGACCGTCTCAGACTCCTCCATCCCCTTCATAGACCTCTCCATTTCTATCTTGGAAGACCGACTCAACACGGACGTTTATTGTAAACCGACTGACTCCCACAGCTACCTAGATTACACCTCCTCCCACCCTGCCCCCTATAAAAACACCATCCCATATTCCCAATTCCTTCACCTCCGCCACATCTGCCCCCAGGAGGACCAATTCCAACACCGTACAACCCAGATGGCCTCCTTTTTCAAAGACCGCAATTTCCCCTCAGATGTGATCGACGATGCTATCTCCTCCACTTCCTGCTCCTCCGCCCTTGAACCCTGCCCCTCCAATCGCCACCAGGACAGAACCCCACTGGTCCTCACCTACCACCCCACCAACCTCCATATACATCGCATCATCCTTCGTCATTTCCGCCACCTCCAAACAGACCCCACCGCCAAGGATATATTTTCCTCCCCTCCCCTATCAGCATTCTGGAAAGACCACTCCCTCCATGACTCCCTCGTCAGGTCCACACCCTCCATCAACCCAATATCCACTCCCGGCACCTTCCCCTGCAACCGCAAGAAATGCAAAACTTGCGCCCTCACCTCCCCCCTCACCTCCCTCCAAGGCCCCAAGGGATACTTCCATATCCGCCACAAATTCACCTGCACCTCCACACACATCATTTACTGCATCCGCTGCACCCGATGTGGCCCCCTCTATATTGGGGAGACAGGCCGCTACTTGCGGAATATTTCAGAGAAGACCTCTAGGACACCTGCACCAACCAACCCAACCGCACCGTGGTTGAACACTTTAACTCCCCCTCCCACTCCACCAAGGACATGCAGGTCCTTGGCCTCCTCCATCGCCAGATCATGGCAACACAACACCTGGAGGAAGAGCACCTCATCTTCCGCTTAGGAACCCTCCAACCACAAGGGATGAGTGCAGATTTCTCCAGCTTCCTCATTTCCCCTCCCCCCCACCTTTTCTCAGTCCCAACCCTCGGACTCAGCACCGCCTTCTTGACCTGTAATCTTCTTCCCGACCTCTCCGCCCCCAACCCCTCTCCGACCAATCACCCTCACCTTAACCTCCTTCTACCTATTGCATTTCCAATGCCCCTCCCCTAAGTCCCTCCTCCCTACCTTTCATCTTAGTCTGCTTGGCACACCCTCCTCATTCCTGACGAAGGGCTTATGCCCGAAACGTCGATTCTCCTGCTTCTTTGGTGCTGTCTGACCGCTGCGCTTTTCCAGCAACACATTTTTCAGCAGGCGTCCTTCAGTCAGAGGGTTCCAACACTCAAGGATTTTATCCAATTTTCACCTCAGGGAATTGGCACGGTCAGTCATTCACCCAGGCTCCTCGCGGTCAGGACTCTCTCCTTGTAAGGTGTGAGGAACCAGATGTTGAGCACCGCACCACCTGTCATGGCTGTTTCTAGTTTATTGTGGGCTGCATTCTGCTGGATTGAGAGAAGGGGAGAAATGCATTGAGATGAATCTAGAGAGCTCAGCTGTGGGTGTTGCTGTACTTTGAGGAAAGGTGATGAAATATTTTGAGTGAGCAAGCAGTGCAGAAGGCATGCAGGGTTTTGGGCTGGGGTTGCGGGCAGTGTTTGAGAATGTATCAGTAGAGATATTTCATGTAAGAGTGCCTGGGCATGAAATGTGGAGGGCGGTGAGTGCAGTGGCAGAACAAGAGAGAGTGTGAGGTAGCAGAGGGAAAAGGCTGCCACTTACATTTGTGGATTGGCGATGATGATTAACTTTTCCTTTTACACCATTAGGAATTCTGCACTGATCCGGAAAGCAACCTCAGACTGGGTTAGCAGCTTCTGGTGCCATGGGCACATTAATTGGTTCCAGAGGAAGAGCATGGACCTCTTCTGCATCCAGTTCAGCAGGATGTCCCTCCAAACTGGGACATCAATGTTCCTTCTATCAGCCATATTCAGGGCATTTATCACACTTATGACAATTGGTTCCACTTACAGCGAGAGAAACAGGCTAACATCGGGTATGAGGGGCACTACAGAGCTGTAGAGCTGTGGTAAGCGGTTAACCAGGTGAGTGTGTGGCAATCACGCATGAAAAGTCTTTTTGTCTCCAGGAGAAATCTTCTGTGAAACTCAACAAAAATGATTTAGCCAAAATGTGGGAAGATTCAGCTGGATGATTTCCCTTAGCTTGTGAAAGGAGTATATGACCAGTGTGTAACATGATGTGAGGCATACTGAAAGTTACAGTGGTAAAAGGTTTAGCTTGGTAGTCTAAATGTTAACTGCAAGTGTATATAAAGAAGACAACTCATTACATACATCACTGGACAAGGCAAACACTGCCACATTGCAACATTAGCTGTAGCTAATGCCAGCTCTTAAAACTACTGCACTAAAAATGATATTAAACTGCTTGAAAAATAACTCACCAACCTCTCCATCACATTAAAACTGTTTAATAAGATTAACCACCACTCAGTTTAGGAGCTAGTGTATTGTTCAGATGTTGCTGAAATTTAACATGTTTTTTGGGCTTTCCCTCGTTTCTAAGTCGACAGTGAACACCTAACATAGCAGGAGTGTGTTTTAATAACGGCAAGACTTCTGCCACTTGCTTTCAGATCTACTGCAGAAATAAACCATGTACTGAATTTGAACATGACTGGAACAATCGACAAAATTCCCACCGAGCAGAGTAAGCTGTTGGAAGAAGTCGGAGGTGGAACAGGAGAAAGGGCTTTCAGCAGGAGAGCATATCCATAAAGTTTGGACAGGGAAGAATTCTAAAGATTTCAGTGACAGCCAATGGTTAAGATGGCAATGTTTCAGTAAAGAATTAATCACTGATCTCTGAAAGTACATCTCCAAACTATGGGCAGATGAAGAATTGTATTGTCAGTGGCTGTGAACATGTCAAAGCTCATGATTTTTCACATGCCTGGTTTTTCTTTTCATTTTTTTCACAGGATGTAGGCATCATTGACTAAGTCAGCAATTATTGCCAATCCCTAATTGTTACAAGTAAACCATGTTGCTGTGGGTCTGGAGTCACCTGTAGGCCAGATCAGATAAGGTTTCTTCCCTAAAGGAGGTTAATGAAGTAAATGAGGGGACTATTCCTGATAAGCAACAATCGTTTCCCAGTCATTATTGGGCATATTTAATTCCAGATAAAACCTAAATAAATTCCACCATTTGTCATGGGAGAACTTGAACCCAGGCTCCCAGAACATTACCTGTGTCTCAGGATTAATAGTCTAAAGATAATACAACTCAGTCAATGCCTTCCCATGAGGTTTTTTGAGGTTTGCTCTTGAGATAATTGTAATATCTCTCTACTTCAAGTATGCTGTTACACAAGGGAGGTTACTAGGCTGTTCTATTCTGAAAAATACAGATGTATCATCAAAAGACAATTGGGTAAACACCTGAAAGAAAAAAAATTACAGGGAATGGGACTAACTAGGTTTTTTCTACAAAATGACTCAATGGACTTAATGGCTTCATTGTACCAAATTTGCTATTCATTGTTTGTCTTTTATATGCCTTTTATTGATGTCAAATTGCTGTTTCCTAAGGGTTTGCTGACACTGGGAGTGATGTTTGTTCCTCAAAACAGAGTTCTGTGTGGGAATGTTAGTTTAAGTTGAATTTAGTGCAGGTTGTATCTAAGGAAAGGAGTTGGAAATGCACTAAGAATGGCAAATCATTCAGGGGATGATTAATTTTGAATGTGTGGTGCTGGAGAAGTACAGCAAGTCAGACAGCATCTGAGGAGCAGAAGAATCAACGTTTCGGGCATAAACCCTTCATCAGGAATGAGGACAAACTAGATTTTTCCTCCAAAATGACTCAATGGACTTAATGACTTCATTGTGTCAACATTCCTGATGAAGGGCTTACATCCAAAACATCGATTTTCCTGCTTCTCAGACACTGCCTCACCAGCTGCGCTTTTCCAGCACCAGACTCTCGACTTTGATCGTTAGCATCTGCAGTCCTCCCTTTCTCCTCTGTGTTGATTTAATTTATCCACTAATTATTAGTAAAGAGACTACATGGTATTTTGGCAGCTAGTGTTTCAACTAATGTTGCCTCCTATTAGCAGCCTGTTGTGACAAATTAAATTAGTGATTACTCAGGGTTTTGAGTGCTACTTAAAGCACGTTGAACTTTCATCGGCTTGTTTAAAGAAAATGTTTGAAACAGATGGGGACACTTTTTGGAATATTTGGTCACATATACACTAACTCTTCACCAACAATTACTTTGAAAATTTTCTTTGGTTTCATCTAATAAAGGAATGTACTGTACATGTCATTGAAATCACCAGGAGGAAAGGATGGTTTGGTTATGAGCATCTTGGTTGGACTCCCTCTTGATGTAAACCAGTACTTGGAGGAGGACACAAGAAACGATCACAACACATGAACTAAGGTCTGTTTGCGTAAAGGCTTGCATTTTCAGGTGAAGACTATCAGCATTTAGATTTATTGTCATATATACATTAAAAATACAGTGAAAAGTGTTTTTATGCATGTAAAAGTGCAGCCACATTCTGGCACCACATTGAAACACAAATTTAACGTAAGATTTTATTGCAATAGAGTTCACCTTTCTCTCTTTTTTTAAGGAACAGGAGTAGGCCATTCAGCCCCTCAAGCCTGCTCTGACATTCTAGAAGATCATATCACTTAAAATGCCAGCCTTGGGCCCATATCACTTGATGCTCTTGCTTAATGAAAGTTGTCTATCCCAGATTAAAAGTTAACAATTGAATTATCATTCACTGCTTTTCATCAAAGATCATCACAATAAGTTGTCCCTTTGGTGTTTGTAGAAGGTTATTGCTGCAGTACGGATGTGACTGCACCTCAGCATTTCATTGGCTGTAAAATGTTTTAGATATCATGAGGCTGTGAAAGGTTTTGTAAGAATGCAAGGTTTTATTATAGGCCAGGCAAAGCACAGCCGATACAGGAGGGCAGGATAGGTTCCTTATGCGAAGTTTGGGAGAAGATTTGTAGCTTGGGTGCTCGTTGTTGTGGTTCTGTTCGCCGAGCTGGGAATTTGTGTTGCAAACGTTTCATCCCCTGTCTAGGTGACATCCTCAGTGCTTGGGAGCCTCCTGTGAAGCGCTTCTGTGATGTTTCCTCCGACATTTATAGTGGCTTGTCTCTGCCGTTTCCGGTTGTCAGTTCCAGCTGTCCACTGCAGTGGCCGGTATATTGGGTCCAGGTCGATGTGTTTGTTGATTGAATCTGTGGATGAGTGCCATGCCTCTAGGAATTCCCTGGCTGTTCTCTGTTTGGCTTGCCCTATAATAGTAGTGTTGTTCCAGTCGAATTCATGTTGCTTGTCATCTGCGTGTGTGGCTACTCAGGATAGCTGGACGTGTCGTTTCATGGCTAGTTGGTGTTCATGGATGCGGATCATTAGCTGTCTTCCTGTTTGTCCTGTGTAGTGTTTTGTGCAGTCCTTGCATGGGATTTTGTACACGACATTGGTTTTGCTCATGCTGGGTATGGGGTCCTTCGTTCTGATGAGTTGTTGTCTGAGAGTAGCTGTTGGTTTGTGTGCTGTTATGAGTCCTAATGGTCGTGGTAGTCTGCCTGTCAGTTCGGAAATGCTCCTGATGTATGGTAGTGTGACTAGTCCTTTGGGTTGCGGCATGTCCTTGTTCCGTTGTCTTTCCCTTCGGTATCTGTTGATGAAATTGCGCGGGTATCCGTTTTTGGCGAATACATTTTATAGGTGTTCTTCTTCCTCTTTTTGCAGTTCTGGTGTGCTGCAGTGTGTTGTGGCCCTTTTGAATAGTGTCTTGATGCAACTTCATTTGTGTGTGTTGGGGTGGTTGCTTTCATAGTTCAGGACTTGGTCTGTGTGTGTGGTTTTCCTGTATATCCTTGTGCTGAATTCTCCGATCGGTGTTCTCTGTACCATCACGTCTAGGAATGGGAGTTGGTTATCCTTTTCTTTCTCTCTTGTGAATCGGATTCCTGTGAGTTTGGCGTTGATGATCCGTTGTGTGTTCTCTATTTCTGTGTTTTTAATGATTACAAAGGTGTCATCCACATATCTGACCCAGAGTTTGGGTTGAATTTGCGGTAAGACTGTTTGTTCTAACCTTTGCATTACAGCTTCTGCTATGAGTCCAGAGATCGGTAAGCCCATGGGTGTTCCGTTGATTTGTTCATATATCTGGTTGTTGAATGTGAAGTGTGTTGTGAGGCACAGGTCCAGTAGTTTAAGTATGCCATCTTTGTTGATGGGTTCAACATCCTGTTGTCTGTTCTGTATGTCCAGCGGGTTGGCTATTGTTTCTCTGGCTAGGGCTTTGTCGATAGACGTGAACAATGCCATTACATCAAATGAGATCATGGTTTCTTCCTTGTCTATGTGTATATTTCTGATGATGTCCAAGAATTCCTGTGTTGACTGTATAGATTGGATCCACTGATCAGGTGTTTCAGTTTCTGCTGTAGTTCTTTAGCCAGTTTGTGTGATGGTGTCCCTGGTAGTGATACTATGGGTCTGAGTGAGATGTCTGGTTTGTGCACTTTAGGTAGTCCATAGAATCTGGGGGTGTTGTTGCTTTCAGGTTTCATTCTTTGTAGGTCAGACCTGGTTATCTGACCGTCTTTCTGTAGATTCCTCAGTGTGTTGTTTATCCTATTGGTGAGCTGTGGGGTGGGGTCAAACTCCCTCTTTTGGTAGGTGTTGGTATCTGCAAGTAGTTGTTGTGCTTTTTGGATGTAGTCTGCTTTGTCCAGGATGACCGTCATTCTGCCTTTGTCTGCTGGTAGTATGATCGGCTCACCGATCTCTGGACTCATGGCAGAAGCAGTAATGCAAAGGTTAGAACAAGCAGTCTTACCGCAAATTCAACCCAAACTCTGGGTCAGGTATGTGGATGACACCTTTGTAATCATTAAAAACACAGAAATAGAGAACACACACCGGATCATCAATGCCACACTCACAGGTATCCGATTCACAAGAGAGAAAGAAAAGGATAACCAACTCCCATTCCTAGACGTGATGGTACAGAGAACACCGAATGGAGAATTCAGCACAAAGGTATACAGGAAAGCCAGACACACAGACCAAGTCCTGAACTATGAAAGCAACCACCCCAACACACACAAATGAAGTTGCATCAAGACACTATTCAAAAGGGCCACAACACACTGCAGCACACCAGAACTGCAAAAAGAGGAAGAAGAACACCTATACAATGTATTCGTCAAAAACAGATACCCGCGGAATTTCATCAACAGATGCCGAAGGGAAAGACAAAGGACATGCCGCAACCCAAAGGACTAGCCACACTACCATACATCAGGAGCATTTCCGAACTGACAGCCAGACTACCACGACCATTAGGACTCATAACAGCACACAAACCAACAGCGACTCTCAGACAACAACTCATCAGAACGAAGGACCCCATACCCAGCATGAGCAAAACCAATGTAGTGTACAAAATCCCATGCAAGGACTGCACAAAACACTACATGGGACAAACAGGAAGACAGCTAATGATCCGCCTCCATGAACATCAACTAGCCACGAAACGACATGACCAGCTATCCTTAGTAGCCACACACGCAGATGACAAGCAACATGAATTCGACTGGAACAACACTACTATTATAGGGCAAGCCAAACAGAGAACAGCCAGAGAATTCCTAGAGGCATGGCACTCATCCACAGACTCTATCAACAAACACATCGACCTGGACCCAATATACCGGCCACTGCAGCGGACAGCTCGAACTGACAACCGGAAGCGGCAGAGACAAACCACTATAAATGCCGGAGGAAACATCACAGAAGTGCTTCACAGGAGGCTCCCAAGCACTGAGGATGTCACCTAGACAGGGGATGAAACGTTTGCAACACAAATTCCCAGCTCGGCGAACAGAACCACAACAACAGGTTCCTTATACCACAGCTGCTGAGGATTCGGAGCTCCTATTGTCTCTAGGTGTCCTTCTCCTTCAGGACCTCGAACACCCCAATCCAAAAACCTCTGCATGGCCTCTCTGCATCCCTACACCACCTTGAAACCTGCTGCTGATGTGAACTAACACATTCCACACCTTCAGTAGAAGTAGGTGTATTGCAACAAAATAAAATTCCCCAATTCACCATTAGAGGACTAAATTTACAGATGTCATGTTAACAACTTTGAGGCATGTCCAAACCTTGGTAGTCAGCATGCATTTAGACCCAAAATTGCTAAACCACATTTTCAAGCAGGCATGGTTCCTTAGCACAGCATCCAATTATTTTCAACCTTGTGTCAAATTAACCTGGTCTGAGTCTAATCATGAACTTAAGGATGGAATCCAGCAGAACAGGATAACATGATTAACAGCAATTTCAAATAAATATCATTATTCATCACAATGTATAAAGAATAAATGCTCTATTGCTTTAAATAATTGCTAGGATGAATGAGCAGACCTCAATTCAGTTTGAACATATTTGTAAGATCTAGATTGCCTGTTAATTATAAAGGAGCATGATTAGGCAGGGAGATATTTGTCACTTAAATATTAAAATATCATCAGCTACAGCATTACTGCATACTCAATTTAGTCTTCCCGGACATTAAGGCTTGCATTTTCAGGTGAAGGCTATCAGCATTTAGATTTATTGTCAAATATATATTGAAAATATTGTGAGAAGTGTTTTTATCCATGTAAAAGTGCCACCGCACTCTAGCGCCATCTTGAAATACTGAATATGACGTAAGATTTTATTGCAATAGAGTTCACCTTTCTCTCTTTTTGTTAAGGAGCAGGAGTAGGCCATTCAGCCCCTCAAGCCTGCTCTGACATTCTATAAGATCATATCACTTAAAATGCCAGCCTTGGGCCCATATCACTTGATACCCTTGCTAAATAAAAGTGGTCTATCTCCGATTTATAATTTAATATTTGAATTATCATTCACTGCTATTTGAGGAAGTGTTGTAAACCTCCAGTATTCTTTGTAGGTAGAAGTGCTTTCTAACATTTTCTCCTGAATTGTCTGCTCCTAATTCTGAGACTCTTTCTCTACCCTGTCTTTCCCTATTAATAGTTGAAAAGTTTGGTGCTGGAAAAGCACAGCAGGTCAGGCAACATCTGAGAAGCAGGAAAATTTCTGACACAAGCCCTTCATCAGGAAGGCCTTTCTCCATTTCCCTGCTAATATTCTGAAGACATTGATTAGATCACCCAATTAACCTTCTAAATTCTAGAGAATAAAGACCTAATTTGTCTAATCTCCCCACATAATTTAATTTCTGAAGTCGACGTATCATCCTTGTGAACCTGTGTTGAACTCTCTCTCAGGGCCAAAACATCTGTCTTAAGGTGTGGTGTCCAGATCTGCTCACAGGACTCTCGTTGGGGTCTAACAAGAGTTTTGTATAACTGCAGCATAATACATGTATCCTTATACAACAGCCCTTTGGATATGAAAGCCAGCAATCCATTAGTTGCCTTGATTGTTTTCTGCATCAGTTTACAGCATTTTGAAGAGCAATGCACTGATTGAAACACCAAATCCCACTGGGTACGCACTCTATTAAACTTTGTGCTTTCAAAAAATATCCTGAGCTATCCTTTCTCAGTCTGAAATGATAAGCTTACATTTGTATGTACTAAAATCTAAGTATTTGCCACATCTTCAACTATTCACCTAATCATATGAATATCCTGTAAGGAACTTTGAAGGGACTGAATGGCTGAAGGCGTTTAGAACACAATGCTCACCAATTAAGTGCTCCTTAAGGAGGTTGTTTTTCAATTTCTTTTCTTGTAATCTGGGATAGGCTTGTGCACATTAGGGCACTTCTGTTGAGCTTAACAATAACCCTCCTACTTCCTCCTACTGCCCTCTTGACCATGACCCCACCTCCCACTGCCAAACCATCATCTCCCAGACCATCCATAACCTCATCACCTCAGGGGATCTCCCATCCACTGCCTCCAACCTCATAGTCCCACAAACCCGCACCGCCCGTTTCTACCTCCTGCCCAAAATCCACAAACCTGACTGCCCCGGCCGACCCATTGTCTCATACTGGATTAGTGGTGCTGGAAGAGCACAGCAGTTCAGGCAGCATCCAACGAGCAGCTAAATCGACATTTCGGGCAAAAGCCCTTCATCAGGAATAAAGGCAGTGAGCCTGAAGCGTGGAGAGATAAACTAGAGGAGGGTGGGGGAGGGGAGAGAGTAGCACAGAGTACAATGGGTGAGTGGGGGAGGAGATGAAGGTCAAGGAGGAGAGGGTGGAGTGGATAGGTGGAAAAGGAGATAGGCAGGTCGGACAAGTCCGGACAAGTCAAGGAGACAGTGCTGAGCTGGACGTTTGAAACTAGGATGAGGTGGGGGAAGGGGAAATGAGGAAGCTGTTGAAGTCCACATTGATGCCCTGGGGTTGAAGTGTTCCGGTGTGGCCTTTGTCACCTTGCGCGTTAGTCGGCTGACCCATTGTCTCAGCCTGCTCCTGCCCCACCAAACACATCTCTGCATACCTCAACACGGTCCTGTCCCCTTAGTCCAAGAACTCCTCACCTACTTTGTGGGCGGCACGGTGGCACAGTGGTTAGCACTGCTGCCTCGCAGCGCCGGAGACCCGGGTTCAATTCCCGCCTCAGGCGACTGACTGTGTGGAGTTTGCACGTTCTCCTCGTGTCCACGTGGGTTTCCTCCGGGTGCTCCGGTTTCCTCCCACAGTCCAAAGATGTGCAGGTCAGGTGAATTGGCCATGCTTAATTGCCCATAGTGTTAGGTAAGGGGTAGATGTAGATGTAGATGTAGATGTAGGGGTATGTGTGGGTTACGCTTTGGCGGGGCGGTGTGGACTTGTTGGGCCGAAGGGCCTGTTTCCACACTGTAAGTAATCTAATCTAATCTAATCTACGTTCGGGACACCACCCACACCTTCAACTTCCTCCATGATTTTCGCTTCCCCGGTCCCCAACGCCTTATCTTCACCATGGACATCCAGTCCCTGTACACCTCCATCCCCCATCACGAAGGACTCAAATCCCTCCACTTCTTCCTTTCCCGCCATACCAACCAGTACCCTTCCACTGACACCCTCCTTCGACTGACTGAACTGGTCCTCACCCTGAACAACTTCTCTTTCCAATCCTTCCACTTCCTCCAAACCAAAGGAGTAGCCATGGGCACCCGCATGGGCCCCAGCTATCCCTGCCTCTTTGTAGGATATGTGGAACAGTCCATCTTCCGCAGCTACACTGGCATTCCCCCAGCTTTTCCTCCGCTATATCGATAACTGTATCCTGCCACAAGGAGGTTGAACAGTTCATCCACTTTACCAACACCTTCCACCCTGACCTCAAATTTACCTGGACCATCTGAGACTCCTCCCTCCCCTTCCTAGACCTCTCCATTTCTATCTCTGGTGACCGAATCAACACGTACATTTACTATAAACCGAACGACTCCCACAGCTACCTAGACTACACCTCATCCTACCCTGCCCCCTGTAAAAATGCAGTCCCATATTCCCAATTCCTTCGTCTCCGCTGCATCTGCTCCCAGGAGGACCAGTTCCAATACCGTACACCCCAGATGGCCTCCTTCGTCAAAGACTGCAATTTCCCCCCAGATGTGATCGACAATGCTCTCCACTGCATCTCCTCCACTTCCTGCACCTACACCCTTGAACCCTGCCCCTCCAATCGCCACCAGGACAGAACCCCACTGGTCCTCACCTACCACCTAACCAACCTCCATATACATCGTATCATCCATCGTCATTTCCGCCACCTCCAAATGGACCCCACCACCAGAGATATATTTCCCTCCCCTCCCCTTTTAGCGTTCCAAAAAGACCACTCCCTCCATGACTCCCTCGTCAGGTCCACACCCACCAACCCAACCTCCACTCCCGGCACCTTCCCATGCAACCGCAAGAAATGCAAAACTTGCGCCCACACCTCCCCCCTTACTTTCCTCCAAGGCCCCAAGGGATCTTTCCATATCCATCACAAATTCACCTGCACCTCCACACACATCATTTACTGCATCCGCTGCACCCGATATGGCCTCCTCTATATTGGGGAGACAGGGCGCCTACTTGCGGAACGTTTCAGAGAACACCTCTGGGACACCCGGACCAACCAACCCAACCAACCCTTGGCTCAACACTTCAACTCCCCCTCCCACTCCACCAAGGACATGCAGGTTTTTGGACTCCTCCATCGCTAGACCATAGCAACACGACAGCTGGAGGAAGAGCGCCTCATCTTCCGCCTAGGAACCCTCCAACCACAAGGGATGAGCTCAGATTTCTCCAGTTTCCTCATTTCCCCTCCCCCCACCTTGTCTCAGTCCCAACCCTTGAACTCAGCACCGCCTTGCTAACCTGCAATCTTCTTCCTAACCTCTCCGCCTCTGCCCCCACTTCCACTCTGGCCTATTACCCTCACATTGACCTCCTTCCACCTATCGCATTTCTAATGCCCCTCCCCCAAGTCCCTCCTCCCTACCTTTTATCTTAGCCTGCTGGGCACACTTTCCTCATTCCTGAAGAAGGGCTCATGCCCGAAACGTCAATTCTCCTGCTCCTTGGATGCTGCGTGACCTGCTGCGCTTTTCCAGCAACACATTTTCAGCCCTCCTTTTAATAGGCAATTCACTGCTGTCTGATGAGAATCTTGCCTGGAAACCAGCAACCTAGTAAAAAGATGCAGAGTTGTTTATCACTGGACGTCTTGTACAAGTCTGCTGCATTTTTCATCATAGCCCATATCATTCAAGTCCCAATAAGATTCAGCATTCTGTTTCAACAGCACGTCTTTGGCTGTGAAATAATTGGAGACATCTTGAGGTTTTGAAAGATGCAATTAAATAGAAGTGCTTTATTTCTTTTACAGATTAGCTGCGCATTCACCTCATTGTTTTTACCTTATTTGCAAAAGGTCGCTGCGACATTTTCAAACATAAAGGCACACTTCAAATTCCTTTGATGTTTCATGTGATTAGCTTAAAGATATTCTTTGAAAATTAGCATGGCATTATGTACTCATAAAATCTTATTTCATCGCAAGAGCTGTTCCACAACAAACTTTAGACAAATTAGGTATTTATTGCAAAAAAGAAAGTAGTTTCTCATCTCACTTATTCAGATCTTCAAAAACATTTGCAAAATCAGCAATATATATATTTACACATGACAGTACCAGACTGAACTGGAAGTGTAAAATTGCTGATTGCTTGCTTTCTTATTTGCAGGCAAAAGTGACACTAGATAATCTTAAACTCAAGTATTACTTTCTTCTGAATCAGTGTGAATTTGAGGATTGATAAGACATGACCGTCATATGAGGCTTGAAATTCTCTTCAATGGCTCAGTACCAGACGTTCTGTTGCTTCATTTTGCTTTAAGCTGTAAGGAGAGAATCATTTCCATGAAGGAAAGCACTTTTCAAATTTAAGACTATTTTCTGGCCCTGTTGCACTCATATGACTAAGCTATGCTTTCCTGAGTTTGATTTCCTGATTTTTTTTTCACTAATGGCAAAGGCAATTAATATACTTCGAAAGGTAGTTACCCTGGGGATGCTTGTGATCATTGTAAAAATAAATTGGAATTGGAAACTTAAGAATGTATGAAATAGGAGCATGGGTTGACCATATGATGATCCTTTGCTGCTATTCAATGCAACCATAACCTCTCATCAGCCTGAACTCTACACTCACTCCAATATCCGTTGATTCCTGAGCGTCCAAAAATTTCTCTAGCTCAGCTTTAAATACACTCAATATTGAAGCATCTGTAGCCTTCCATGGGAGAGAATTGAAAGATTCACAACCCTTTGAATGAAGAACTCTCTCATCATCTTAGTCACAAATGATCGGTCCTTTCTCCTGAAATTGTGCCCTCTCTGTTCTAGATTACTCAGTATCTATTCTGTCAAGTCCCTTCATAATCAATATTGAATGAGATCATGTCTGACTCTTCCAAACCCCCAGGAGATAATGGCCCATTTTACTTAACTTCATACCGTTGAATAACCCTCTCACCTCAGGAGTCCAACCAAGTGAATTGTTGTTGCACTGCCTCCACCATTCTTCCTTAAATATGGAAAACAAATTTTTGCAAACTATTCCTGATCTGATCTCAGTTAAATTCTATGCAATTTTGTAGATTATTTTCCTTTTTTCCCTTGTACTCTAATCCCTTCGCAATATCACCCAACCCGTCATGATCAGATGAGGAGGAATGTGACGGACACCTGGAAGTACTCAGGGATGCCCCCACAAGAACGGGGTATGATGCCCAATTCATCGACCGCCAGTTCCGACGTGCCACAGCAAGGAACCGTAATGATCTCCTCAGGAGACAGACATGTGCTGCAACTGACAGGGTACCCTTCATTGTTCAGTATTTCGCAGGAGCTGAAAAATTACACCATGTTCTTTGTGACCTGCAACAAATTATCAATGAGGATGAGCACCTCACCAAGACCTTCCCCGCACCTCCACTACTTGCCTTTAAACAACCACCAAACCTCAAACAGATCATTATTCGTAGCAAGCTGCTCGGCTCTCAGGATAACTCCATACAACCCAGTCACGGTAGGCACTGCAAGACGTGTCAGAGTGTGGACATAGATACCACCAATACGCGTGGGGACACCTCCCACCATGTACGTGGCAGGTACTCATGTGACTCAGCCAACGTTGTCTATCTTATACGTTGCAGGCAAGGATGCCCGGAGGCATGGTACATTGGGGAAACTGAGCAAAGGCTACGACAACGGATGAATGGGCACCGCACAACAATCAACAGACAGGAGGGTTCCCTCCCAGTTGGGGAACACTTCAGTGGTCCAGGACATTCAGCCTCGGACCTTCAGGTGATCGAAACGTGGCCGAGCAGAGGCTGATAGCTAAGTTCCATACCCGTAGGGAGAGTCACAACCGGAACCTTGGGTTCATGTCATATTACAGCTGACCACCATTGCACTATATACACACACACACACACACACGCATCCCCTCACAGACTTAAGACACTCTACACTCACTACACACACATTCACTTTCTCACACTCACAACCCCCCCACCCCAGACATACACACACACAGACAGACAAAGACCCACATGCACACATATATTTTGTGGGGTAAATTTGTACTTGCAGAGTTACATTGTACTTTGCTCAAAAACTGCATGTATTCATGTAAAACTGTGAGCTCAAAAACTGCATGAATTTATGTAAAACTCCGTTATCTCACTTTTTAGATTAGAATCAATCTAAACATCATGGCACAGACAGAGAACACAGGGGGATAACACCTTCAACATATTGTCTAGCTATCACCATTGATAACAGCTAACCTGAGAATACAACTTTTAAAAAAAAGGTTTTCTGATTTACACATGAAAGAAATGAAACTATCATGGTATTCAAACAGATGAAAGACTCAACAGACAATCAATTTTTCAATGTATAATTTCAGTTACATCACACTATAAATGTTTGCTATAAATTCTGTGTGTTAGGATTGAACCCTCCACTACCACCTGATGAAGGAGCATCGCTCCGAAAGCTAGTGTGCTTCCAGTTAAACCTGTTGGACTATAACCTGATGTTGCGTGATTTTTAACCCAACCTGTCATTTGCAAATATATTTAAGGCCTTCTGAATATTAACTTTTCAAGTTTCACACCTTTCAAAAAATATTCTGCTTTTTTAACCTTATTAACAAGTGAATGGCCTCATTCTACCCCCCAGGAGACAACATCTGCCACCTTGTTACCCATTCGCCAAATCAATGTCTCTTTGAAATGTCTGTGTCCTCCTCATAACTTACATTTCAACCTAGCTTTTTATCCTCAGCAAATTTAGATATGTTACTTACTCACCACCTCTTTAGAGTCATAGAGATGTGCAACATGGAAACAAACCCTTCGGTCCCACCCATCCATGCCAGCCAGATATCCCAACCTAATCTAGGCCCATTTGCCAGCACTTGGCCCATATCTCTCTAAACCCTTCCTGTTCAAATACCCATCCGGCTGTCTGTTAAATATTGCAATTGTACCAGCCTCCACCACTTCCTCTGGCAAATGATTCTATACATACACAACCTTCTGCATAAAAAAAGTCATTCCTTAGGTCCCTTTTATATGTTTCCCCCTCTCACTCGAAACCTATGCCCTCTAGTTCTGGACTCCCCATCCCAGGGAAAAGACTTTGTCTATTTACCCTATCCATGCCCCTCATGATCGTATAAACCTCTATAAGGTCACCCCTCAGCCTCTCCAGGGAAAACAGCCCCAGCCTATTCAGCCTCACCCAATAACTCAAATCCTCCAACCCTGGCAACATCCTTGTAGATCTTTTCTGAACTCTTTCAAGTTTCACAACATCCTTCTGATAGGAAGGAGAACAGAATTGCACGCAATATTCCAACACGGGCCTAACCAATGTCCTGTACAGCAGCAACATGACCTCCCGACTCCTATACTCAATGCTCTTACCAATAAAGGAAAGCATATCAAACACCTTCTTCACTATCCTATTTACCTGCAACTCCACTTTCAAGGAGCTATGAACCTACATTCCAAAGTTTCTTTGTTCAGCAATGCTCCCTTGGACCTTATCATTAAGTGTATAAGTCCTGCTAAAATTTGCTTTCCCAAAATGCAGCACCTCACATTTATCTAAATTAAACTCCAACAGCCACTACTCAGCCCATTGGCCCATCTGATCAAGATTCCATTTTATTCTGAGGTAACCATCTTCGTTATCAACTACATTTCCAATTGTGGTGTCATCTGCAAACTTAATAACTATACCTCTTACACTCACACCCAAATCATTTATGTAAATGACAAAAAGTAGTGGACCCAGCACCGATCCTTGTAGCACTCCACTGGTCACAGGCCTCCAATCTGAAAAACAATGCTCCACCACCACCCTCTGTCTTCTACCTTTGACCCAGTTCTGTATCCAAATAGCTAGTTCTCCCTGTATTCCATGAGATCTAACCTTGCTAACCAATCTCCCATGGGGAATTTTGCTGAACGCCTTACTGAAGTTCAAATAGATCACATCTACCGCTCTGCCCTCATCAATCATCTTTGTTACTTCTTCAAAAAACTCAATCAAGTTCATGAGACATGGTTTCCCACGCACAAAGCCCTTTGTTGACTACCCTTAATCAGTCCTTGCCTTTCCAAACGCATGTACATCCTGTCCATCAGGATTCCCTCCAACAACCTGTCTACTACCAACGTCAGGCTCACTGGTCAATAGTTCCCTTGCCTGCCCTTACCACCTTTCTTAAATAATGGTACCATGTTAACCAACTTTCAGTCTTCCAGCACCTCACCTGTGACTATCAATACAAATATCTCAGTAAGAGGCCCGGCAATCACTTCCCTAGCTTCCCACAGAGTTTGCAGGTACACCTGATCGGGTCCTGGGAATTATCCACTTTTATGCATTTTATTTAGCATTTCCAACTCTGTAACATGGACATTTTGCATCAATAAACACTAATGCAAAAATACTCATTTAGTATCTCTACCATCTCCTGCGACTCCACACAAAGGCTGCCTTCCTGATCTTTGAGGGGCCTATTCTCTCCCTAGTTACCCCTTTGTCCTTCATGTATTTGTAAAAACCCTTTGGATTCTCTTTAACCCTATTTGGCAAAGCTATCTCATGTCCCCTTTTTGCCCTTCTGATTTCCCTCTTCAGTATACTGCCTTTATACTCTTCTAATGATTCTCTCAATCTCTCTTGTCTATACCTGACATATGCTTCCTTCTTTTTCTTAACCAAACCCTCAATTTCTGTGGTCATCCAGCATTCTCTACACCTACAAGCCTTTCCTTTCACCCTGACAGGAATATACTGTCTCTGGACTCTCGTTATTTCATTTCTGAAGGCTTCCCATTTTCCAGCCGTCCATTTACCTGTGAACATCTGCCCCCAATGAGCTTCTGAAAGTTCTTGCCTAATACTTTCAAAATTAGCCTTCCTCCAATTTAGAACTTCAACTGTTAGATTCAGTATATCCTTTTCCATCAGTATTTTAAAACGAATAGAAGTATGGCCGCTGGCCCTAAAGTGCTCCCTCATTGATGCCTCAGTCAACTTTTTCAAATCAGAACTAATATCGATCATAAATAGTTGAATGCAAGCATGGATAATTGCATAGGTGTACTAGCCACAGCTTAAATAGGCCCATTTTGAGCCAGTTATTTGACTTCTGTCTACTAACAAATCCTCTATCCATTCTAATATTTGCTCCTCCCCCTTTCTCAAACTATTGCCATTCAAATAATCTGCCTTCCTGACTTTGCTACTAAAGTGGATAATCTCGAATTTATCCACATTGTACATCATCTGCCATGCATTTGCCCATTTACTCAACTTGCCAAAATCAGACTGATGCATCTCTGCTTCTTCCTAATTAGAGTCAAATGTCTTTTTCTTTCAGAACAGCTAGAGCAGCCAATTCTATTTATTTTTACAAACTCAATGTAAAGAAAAAGTTTTAATTCCATTTTAACAACAAAGTTTGTTTTAAAGCCATTTTAAACCCTATTTTTATTTTGTTATCTATCCAATTAACATCTTTATGTCAAAATTTGCACACAAACTACATAAAAATCATAATTAACAAAAGTGAACAGGTATTAAGTACAATGTTGAATAATATCTTGGTTGGGATGAATGTTTCACAACTTTATGTAATTTTCTTAATTATACATGCTATTTTGTTTTGCTTCAAGGAAGTAATCAGGGCATTTAATCAAATAAATATAAATCAAGTAAAATCAAGCACCAATGCCATATTTGATCAACGCTGTACCTGATCTTTAATTAATCTGAAGCAAGCAACTCAAATGTTATTACAAATGCTCTCCTAAACATCTGCAAAATTGGGGTTGCACCAGGAATTTGGCACAGAACCTGTTCATGCTAAATGTTTATTTATGCACATGCAGATTTTATTATAAATGAAACTTGGCCAAAATGTTGATGTGATGTTTCAGCTATGATTCCTGGCAGTGCCAGCTCAAATGGCTTTACGATCAAAGACTGAATTTTCACTCATCAAAATTTCCCAACTTAGCAAATTCACCTCACTTAAAATTGGCATTATGTTTCAAATTGATGTTACTGCTGGAATCTAGCTCAATGATTAATGTTTGTTTTTTTAAATTTAAAATGGTGATCTTCCACTAAAGATTTAGTTTTAACAATGAAACAGAAGCTAATTACACAATAAAATGCAAAACAAGTCAAACTAAGCAATCTAAATGCAATATATTCTGAAAGATTTCAAAATATACAGAAAAACAAAACCTCATCCATTCACCAAACCATCACTTTGCAGTTAATCAGAATCCAGATAAATTCCTTCTCTATCAATCAATAAGTTCAATCTAACTGCTTCTTCTCAGTTCTGGTTCTGTCAGCTGGGAATACTTATTTGAATCCTTACACAGCTGAAGGCTTGGACTTTCTCAGCACTTTAATAATCTGCAGAGTTCTGAGCAAATACTCTTTATCTGTAAGTTTCATGAACTGCATATTTTCAATGAGGTGCCTTATTTCCTTACCTGCTCTGAATAGCAGTGCTAACCACTAGGCCTCCAGCTGACCCAGAGAGCTCTGGTCAGGTGTGGTATGGAGGTGCCGGTGTTGGATTGGGGGTCTGTGTTGATATGGATGATCAGAGACAGCATTATGCTTCTCTGGGATTTTTATCCCATGGTTTCAATAGTTGTTAGGCCCTCTAGCCCTCACCCCTACCAGCCTCTTACATGCCACACTCTCCCCATGATTTCCATGACTCCATCGTCCTAACTTATGTGGCATAAACATGGTGTGAAAATACTCTCCTTTCTGCCACCCCCACAACCTCTCACCCAGTATGAACAGACTACAGGAGTCACGTCAAAATAACTTTAAAAGTAAAACTTCAACAAAATAATAATGCTCTCACTCATACACTTGATTTAGCAAAGAAAAACCTTTCATTTATGAAATGCATTGAAAGAGTTAAGATCAATCAAGTGACCAATCTGTTGTAAAGACATCTAATTCTTCACTAACATTTTAAAACCATTCAAAAAGTTGGTCCCTGTCAAGAAAAGTGCATTTGAAGCTTTTCAAACTTAGCCTAGAATTCACAATGGATTGAACCATAATCACAACACTGTAAACAAAGTAGACTGGACATTTTAATCGACCTGTCCAGGTACGTTGCAACACACGTATGAAGCGAATGGAAATTGAACTCAGGTTTCCTGGCTCAAAGGTGGAAAAACTGCCCCTCAAGAACCCTTTACTGTCGGAGTAGTTGGTTAATGTTATTTTTCTTGCATGCATCGGATTGTCTGTCTTTCAAAGTAGTGTAACTTTTTTTCACTAAATGGAAGGTGCAATTTTTCTTTTTTTCAGCTTTTAAGTCCTGTGGATGTAAACAATGTAAATGAGCTTTATCTGCTCTTCAAAGCACAGAGAGAACAAGCTGCTGGAAGAGGGAAGACAAGTTGGGGGTAGGAGAGGATGGCAGTGGGAATTGTCAGCAAGAGGCTATATCCACTAAAAATGTCTAATATACCACAAAAATCAAATAATTACTCTCTGCATTCCTTAGAACATCTGTCCTCTTCATGCATTTGTTTGTCCTAGTGTTTCCATGGTGATGCTTCCAATGGAGAGGATTGCAGATATCTTTATCAGACAAGTGTGAGCAGCTCTGGATATGGATGGCCAGTCTATCATCTTCATGACTGTCTGTTAGGTAAATGTAAGATTACTGATGGAATGACCATGGCAAAAGAAGGAGCATTCATCACAGAGTCATGGAGTCACAATTTCATAAAGTCACACAGCACAGGAGCAGACCCTTTGGTCCAACTCATCCATGCCAACCAAGTTTTCCAAACTAAACTAATCCCATTTGCCTGTGTTTGGCCTATATCCCACTAAACCTTTCCTATTCATGCACCTGTTCAAATGTCTTCTAAATGTGTAACTGTACTTGCATCTCCCACTTCCTCTTGCAGTTCATTCGACATATGAGCCACCTTTTGTGTGAAACAGTTGTCCCTCAAGTCCCTTTTCATTCTTTCTTCTCTCTCCTTAAAAATATGTCACCTGGTGTTGAACTCCCCTTTCTCTTGAGAGAATAGTAGATTCACGATTTGTTGTACCAATACTGTCAACCCCACCCCTCTCCACCCCCTGCCCCACCCCCCAACATTTCAAGTCAATTATGACTCATCTTCAGATTCCAAAGGAAAGTCATATTGGACTCAGAACATGAACTCCGTTTCTTTCTCCACAGATCCTGCCAAACTGCTGAGTTTCTCCAACTCCTGATTTTATTTCAGATGTCTAACATTTGTAGTATTTTACTTATTTCAATGTCAGCTATTTCTGCACCATTCATGAATTAGATGTGTTGCCTTTTTAGACTTTACTTGTGCAAACAAATACGTGCCTTTATTAAATTTCATTTGCAATTCTTTGGATAATCCACATATGCCATTTCATACTGTTCTCTTTATTTTTCCCTTAATGTTTTAAAAATGGGATGGGTCTCTCCCTTTGTAATCTTAACATCCAATTATGACAGTATTCTCCAGCTCACTAACATGTTTCCTGTTCTTCACATTGTTGTAATTCCATTCTTGCCTTCCAATGTAGTTCACTCAGTCATTCCCAATACCACTGGCCACCACTTTGCCTGTTGGTAACTTGCACTATTATGTCACCATTGTTTCTTTGCAAAACTCACCTGTGACCTAGGCCCAGGTGCCTGTAGCAGTGGTTCCAAAAATCTTGATGGAGTTAAGACTTAGGCTTTGAGATCTGGATGCTTTTCTTACCTTCTTGTTTTCTTTTATTTCAGCTGTTTTATTTTTTGAGAATCTAGTTTTGTAACCAAGATGGAGAATGGTGACTTTGTACACTTTTCAATGTACTCCTGTAGTCCTGTACTAAGTATATTTCACAATAAAATCTAGTGCTAATTCTCAGTAGCAATAGTTCATTCCTGCTGCTCACCCAATCCATAGCTCACTCAGAATATTTGCTACAATTGATATGCTCTTCCCTCAAAAATCTTTTTCTTGGCAATGTTTGGTATCATGTGGAGAACTATTTGGCTGAAAGATGGTCTATCAAGTGGCCATTGTTATCACTGGTCCTTGCTCTCCAGGGAATTGTTGTTTTTCTCTGGTCTGCAACTATTAGGAAGCTTTTATTTCTGAAGGTGTTTTGGGGGGAGAAAAGATATATCTATGTATCTTAGCTTTTCCCCTTTTTTAAATAATAAGTAGGAATGTCAGGATCCTAACAGTAATAATCTCTGGATTATTAGCTGAGTCCAGAGCAAATTGGCACATTGACAACAAGATTGTAAGAAGTAAACACCTGGCTCAAAGGTTGGTGATGGTGAAATATGTTTGAATTCATGGGTTTTTGAAGCCAGTACTCGTGAAGGAGGAAGCTTTTCCCAGGGGAAGGGATCCACCTGAATCATGCTACTACCAGAATCCTAATGAATCACATAACTAGAAAGTGAATAGAGCTTTAAACCCAGTAGGGGTGTGGGGGAGGACATTGTACTTAAATGCACACAGTGTAAAATACAAGGTAATAAGCATGCAGTGGAAATTGAAATCAGCAGGCATGATGTGGGTATCACAATGACATGGCTGCAAGGGGATCAGGACTGGGGGCTAATTCCTCAAGAAAACATAGTCTATCAAAAGGACAGGCAGGTGAACAGATGAGGTGGGGTGAAATAAAATAAAATTGATAGGAAGACGTGAAATAGATTGGAACACTTAGCTGGGTAGAGTTGAGGAAATGCAAAAGCAAAAAAGACCCTAATGGGAGTTGTGTACAGGCCTCCCAGTAGTAGTCAGGATGTGAGAAGAAAGTAAATCAGGAAATGGAAAAGGTAAATAAGAAAGGTGCTATTTCAATATTCATTGAAGGAGTGTGGGGGGTGGGGGGGAGGTGGGGGGGGAGAGGGGGTACCGCACGGGACTTCCATTTTCAGACTTGGAAAATCAGGTTGGTAGTGGATCCCAATAACAAGATTTCATGGAATGTCTACAAGATGGATTTTTGGAGCAGTTTGTGGTAGAACCCACTAGGGAACAGGCAATTCTGGGTTGGATCATGTGTAATGAGGTAGGCTTTATTAGGGAGCTTGAGGTGAAGGAATCTGTCGGAGAAATTTGCCCAATAAATTAGAGATCACAAAGCACAGTTCAAAGTGAAATTGACAAACAGTTTACTGGTACGGCGATATCGTGGAAGAGAAACTGACTCAGCTGAAACAGTACAGACAGTCTTCCCAGGCAGTCAAGGATTCCCTTCCCAGGTCTGAGGATGGGACCAGTTTTATAATAATGCTGTACAATAAGGCTAATTAAGAATGGGGAACGCACAATTTTATCTGGAAATGCAGTAATCTAGTTACAAGAATGGTAATTGGAAAACAGTTATCGGATAAATGTCCTGTTCCTTCACACAACGAAGCAACCTGACAGTATTGATGGTTCCATTCTCCTTTGCAGATATGTGTAAATGTCTCCTCTGAAGTGGTGAGGTGCTTCCATTGTCTTGTCCTGGGAGTAGTGTTCTTGCTGGTGCCTCACTGTCTGACCTGCTCTTTGTGTGGCTTTGGTATTGTTGGGTTGTAAAACTGCCCTCGGGGCTTTGGGATATCTGTGGTGCTCTGTCATTGTTAGTGGCAGCTTGAAGTGTATTCCCTTGTCTGTGTGCGCTGTCTGGTTTGGCTTGCCAGCCTGCTTGGTTCCTGCTGATGCATTCTGGGTGTTTTTCGCACTGTTGGCAAATTTTGCTTCTGTGGGCCTATCATGGGTTGGCAGATCTTTTCCCAGAGAATTCCTCTGGACCAGTGACAATGTGACAGAATTCACCATAAAGTTTGAGAGGAAGGAGCTGGAATCCAAAATAACAGTACTATAATTGAGTAAAGGTAACTATAAAGACATGAAGGAGGAGCTGGCCAGAGTGATTAAAAGTTGAACCTAGCAGGAAAGACAGTGGATCAGCAATGGCAGGAGATTCCGAAGGCATAGTAGAAATTCATCCCATAGAAAAAGAAACATAAAGGGAGCATGAGGTAACCATGGCTGACAAGGGAATTCGGGGACAGCATAAAAGCAATAGCTAAAGCATACAGTGGTGGTCAGTATTATTGGGAAGCCTTTAAAAATCAGCAGAGTATATCAAAAAAAGCAATAAGAGGAGAGAAGATGAAATATAAGAAGTTGGCTAATAATATAAAAGATTGCAAGAGTTTTTGTTCGATGTCTAAAAGATAAGAGAAAGACAAGAGTGGACAATAGACCACTGGAAAATGATCTGGAGAAGTAGTTATGGGGAACAAAGAAATAAGGTTTAGGGTGTAGGATTGCTCGCTGAGCTGTAGGTTTAATATCCAGGTGTTTCATTACCTGGCTAGGTAACATCATCAGTGCTGACCTCAAAGTGAAGCGAAGTTGTTGTCTCCTGTTTTCTAAACCTTAAACTGAGCTACAAACCTTCACAAACTTGCAAAAACCTATGGGTGTAACACGCTACAACTTGCCCAAAGATGGGAAAGGAATGCCATCCGAGAGAGTTCCACCTGTGAACAACTGTACTTCCTGCATGAATGTTTGAGAAATAAATAGAAAGCAGGAGACAACAGCTTTGCTTCACTTGGAGGTCACCACTGATGATGTTACCTAGCCAGGTAATGAAACATCTGGACATCAGACCTACAGCTCAGCGAGCGATCCTACAGCCTAAATGGCAGAGGAATTGAAAGGTACTTAGTAGCAGTCTTCACGGTGGAAGACATAAACAGCATGCCAGAACTTTGAGTGCGTGAGGGGACAGAGGTAAGTGCATTGGCCATCAGTAAGGAGAAAGTGCTGGGGAAGCTGAAAGGTCAGAAGGTGGAGAAATCAACAGGACCAGGTGGACTACACCCCATGGTTCTGAAGGAGTTAGTGAGCAGATTGTCGAGACATTGGTGGTGATCTTCCAGGAATCACTGGAGCCAGGTAAGTTCCCAAAAGATGGGAAAATGGATAATGTAACATCCCTGCTTAAGAAGGGAGAGAAGCAGAAGACAGAAATCTATAGGCTGGTTAGTCTGAATTTGGTTGTTAGTAAGATTTTAGAGTTGATTGTTAAAAGTGAGATTGTGGAGTACTTGGAAGTGCATGGTAAAATAGGGCTGAGTCAGCATGGTTTCATCAAGGGAGGTCCCAGGCACTGAGGTAGCAGAGTTAACCACTGAGCCACTATGAGATTATGCACTTTGGTAGGAAGAATAGAAGTGTAAACTATGTTCTAAATGAAGAATGCTTTGGAAATCTGAAGCACAAAGGTACTTAGAGTCCTAATTCATGACTCTCAAGGTAGTTGAAGGCATATTGTAAGGAAGGATGAGCTGGGATTGGAGGAGGTCCAGAGGAGTTATGAAAATTTGTCATTTGAGGAGTGGTTGAGAAATCTGGGCCTGAACGCAATGAAGTTTAGAAGAATGAGGGCCTATAAAAGGATTTGGTAGGATCTGACTGAAACTTGCATTGTACTGAGAGACCCTAACAAAGTTGATGTTGAGAAGATATTTCCATTAGTAGGAGAGACTAGCACCCAAGGGGTTAGCATCAGGATGAAGGGACGACCCTTTAGAACTGAAATGATGAGGAATGAGGAAAGCCAGGGGGTGATGAATCTGTGGAACTCATTACTGCAGAGTGCTGTGGAAGCCAAGTCATTGAGGCAGAGGTAGGTAAATAGGTTCTTGATTAGTAAGGGGATCAAAGGTTAAGGGGAGAAGACTGGAGAGTGGTAGAATAGACCTGATGAACCAAATGGCCTAATTCTGCTCCGATATCTAATGGCCCCATGGTCCTATCTGGATGAAAAACTACAAGGCAATGATTTCAAATGTGCTCAGTATGCAAAAATGCAGCTATGCCTTGAGAATAATTTTTTGATTGTTTCAGTTCTAGATTTAAGTTTGCAAGATTTATGACCCAATTGATTGATTTGTTGTCACGTGTATTAAAGTAGAGTGCAAAGGTTTGTTTACCAGCAGTACAGGCAGATCATAGTATGCAATGAGTACAGATTAAATAGACTTAGAAAGAGGCATACAGTTACATTAGACAGGGTGTGTGCTAGTCAAAGAGTGTGGTGCTGGAAAAGGACTGCAGGTCAGGCAGCATCTGAGGAGCAGTAGAGTCAACGTTTCAAGCATAAGCTCTTCATCAGAAATGGGAGGGGGGGTGGCCCAAGGGAGCTGAGAGATAATTGGGAGGGGGTAGGACTTGGAGGGAAGGTGGCTGGGAATGCGATAGGTAGATCAAGGTGGGGATGAAGATGATAGATCAGAGAGGAGGGTGGAGCAGATAAGAGGGAAGGAAGATGGACAGCTAGGCATGGGATCAATGTGGATTTCACGCATTCCCCATTTCCTCTCCCCCCACCTTGTCCCAGAACCAACCTTCCAACTCAACACCACCCTCTTGAACTGTCCTACCTGTCAATCTTCTTTTCCATCTATCCGCTTCACCCTCCTCTCTGACCTATCACCTTCACTCACACCTTCATGTATCTACTGCATTCCTAGCCACCTTCCTCCCAGCCTCTCCTCCCTTCCCATTTATATCTCACTCTTCCTTAGGCACTCATTCCTGATGAAGAGCTTCTGCCCGAAATGTCGACTCTCCTGCTCCTCGGATGCTTCCTGACCAGCTGTGCCTTTCCAGCACCACAATCTTCAACTCTGATCTCCAGCATCTCTCGTCTTTACTTTCTCCACAGGGTGAGTGCTAGGCAACATCAATTTTAGCAAAATCAGCATTATTTGAGGCTAGAAAGTCCATTCATCAGTCTAATGATGGCCAGGAAGAAGCTGTTCCTGAACCTGTTCAGACTTCGGTATCTTCTGCCTGACTGAAGAGGTTATAGGAGATCATAATCGGGGTGTGAGGGGTCTTTGATGTTGGCAGCCTTTCCGCATCTGATTCTCTGTCTATTACAATGACCGAGGGATCACTGAAGTCTCAGAGTTTGGTTAGTTACGGTTTGCTGCATGGTAACCTGGGGAATTACAGTATTCATAAATCTGCACAAGGTCAACAGTAGCAAAGAACAGTTTATGAATGATTCTGCTTGCTGAACAGAACTGAAACAGAACATATTGAATCATATTTTAAGCAGATTTTGTTACGAATAACCTTAAACCTGAGCTATTCTTATAATAACTTTAAAATTCTTCCCAAATTGCAAATGCACCAGATTCTCAGACTGTAATCCTTGCCACTACCAACAGAGAAACAGAAGAGGGGTGAAAATTGCCATCTTATCGATGTAAATCAACATCCTTGAAAACCTTTTATGTGTCCTCTTCAATTTAATGATATCCTTCAGTACTCCAAAGGTTACTATTTCTCATACACTGATCTTGCTGCATTGTTACAATGTGTGAGACAGCAGTGCAGATTTTAATTTAACTTAATTGCACAGACCATATGATTTAGTTACAGAAGTAGACCACTTGGTCCATCGAGTCTGTTCTGCCTAGGAATACTGTGGCAAGTAACTCTCCTTCTGACTTCCCAAATTCTGTCTACCATCTACAAGGCACACAGCAGGAGTATGATGGAATACTCCCACTTGCCTGGATAGATGCAGCTCCAATAACACTCAAAAAGCTTGACACCATCCAAGCCAGAGCAACCTCCTTGATTTGCACCACATCTACAAGCATCCACTCTCTTCATCACCGATGCTGAGTAGCAGCAGTGTGTACTATCTACAAGATGCACTGCAGAAATTCACCAAAGATTAGCACTTTTCAAACCAATGACCATTTCCATCTAGAAGGACAAGGGCAGCAGGAACATGGGAACACCACACCTGCAAGCTTCGCCCTGAGCTACTTACAATCCTGACTCAGAAATATATTGCTGTTCCTTTCACTGTCACTAGGTAAAAATCCTGGAATTCCTTGCCTCAAAACATTGTGAGTCTACCTACAGCACATGGGAGGCAGTGTTTCAAGAAAGCATACTATAGGAAGGATACTATAGGAAGGATGTGGAGGCACTGGAACGGGTGCAGAGGAAGTTTACCAGGATGTTGCCTGGTATGGTAGGAAAATCCTATGAGGAAAGGCTGAGGCACTTGGGGTTGTTTTCATTGGAGAAAAGAAGGTTTAGGGGTGATTTGATAGAGGTGTACAAGATGATTAGGGGGTTAGATAGGGTTGACAGTGAGAACCTTTTTCCACGTATGGAGTCAGCTATTACAAGGGGGCATAGCTTTAAATTAAGGGGGGGTAGATATAGGACTGATGTTAGGGGTAGGTTCTTCACTCAGCGAGTCGTAAGTTCATGGAATGCCCTGCCAGTAGCAGTAGTGGACTCTCCCTCTTTATGGGTATTTAAGCGGGCATTGGATAGGTATATGGAGGATAGTGGGTTAGTGTAGGTTAGGTGGGCTTTGATCGGCGCAACATCGAGGGCTGAAGGGCCTGTACTGCGCTGTATTCTTCTATGTTCTATGTTCTAAAGCAGCTCACCACTACCTTTGCAAGGGCAATGAAGGATGGGCAATAAATGCTGGCCAGCCAGCAATGCCCATCTCCTATCAGTGAATTAAAATGAAAGAAATTCTTCCTTATTTCATTTTTAAATGAATGACTCCTTACTCTGAGATTATGCTGTCTGATCCTACGCTCCCCACCGGGAAAATCTTCCTGTATCCACCACGCCAAGAATTTTATATTTCAGTGGGGTTGTTTCTCATTGAGGAGAAAGTGAGGACTGAAGATACTGGAGATCAGAGCTGAAAACGTGTTGCTGGAAAAGCGCAGCGGGTCAGGCAGCATCCAAGGAGCAGGCAAAGAAGGGCTGATGCCCGAAATGCCGATTCCCCTGCTCCTTGGATGCTGCCTGACCTGCTGCGCTTTTCCAGCAACATGTTTTCAGCTCTTGTTTCTCATTGAGGAAATGTTTTTCACTCATAGTGTGGCAAAGTGGTGTGGTCTCACTGCCTGAAAGGGTGGTAGAAGTACAATTTGTCACAACATTTAGGAAGCATATAGACGTGTACATGAAATGCCATGGCATACCAGACCAAGTGCTGGCATGGATAGGGAGAATGCACTTAGTCTTTTTTTCCCAGGGTTGGAGAATCAAAGACTAGAGGGCATCCATTTAAGGTTAAAGGAGAAAGAATGAAAGGGAATCTGAGGGATGACTTTTCTGCACAGTGCGTGGTACGCGTGGAATAAGTGCCAGCGGAAGTGGAAAAGCACAGCAGGTCAGGCAGCATCTGTTCAGCAATGAGGCTCATTCCTAATGAAGGGCTTTTGCCTGAAATGTTGATTCTTCCTGCTCCTCGGATGCTGCTTGACCTGCTGTGCTTTTCCAGCGCCGCACTCCTAACTCTAATCTCCAGCATCTGCAGTACTCACTTTTGCCTGCCAATGGAAGTAGTTGAGGTGGGTACATTAACAACAAGGCATTCGGACAAATACATGGATA
The DNA here is from genome assembly GCF_047496795.1 of Chiloscyllium punctatum. Taxonomy (NCBI): domain Eukaryota; kingdom Metazoa; phylum Chordata; class Chondrichthyes; order Orectolobiformes; family Hemiscylliidae; genus Chiloscyllium; species Chiloscyllium punctatum. The sequence continues at coordinate 124,381,647 of NC_092739.1, forward strand.
AGAACATTTTAGAAGGATATGGGCCAAGTGCAGGAAATGGGTTAGCATTGATGAACATTTTGGTCAGCATGGACCAGTTTGGGCCAAAGGGCCTGTCTCTGTGCTGTAGGACTCTATGATTCTATGACTGTAAATGGGATTGCAGTATACTGGTGCTTCTTAACCAGTGAAGACATGATGGGTGAAAGGGCTTTTTATATGCTGTAAATGTCTGAGTTTCTATGTTGGTTTCTCAAGTAAAGCATCAATTAGGGGTGAATGTAAGTGCCCAAATTGTGTCGCAAGTTATAGAATAGCATCTAAGTACAGTTCAAATTGTGAATAAAACTTTCTTGCATATATTGAAGATAGGCCGCACAAATTTCTCTGAAAGCCACAACTGCCTAATGTGCACAGATTCAGGCAGAACAGTCAACAAAAAATGAAGGCTACAGCAAAAAGAAAAGCATTGTTTGTTTTTAACAGGGTAACTACCTGCCATGAAGAAAATGTATGAGATTGAAGGGCCCCCAGATGGGTGACATGAGACTATATCTGTATCAGCAGGAAGAGTTTGTCTGCAAAGGGACTTCAGCAGCTTAAGGGTCCTCAAAATGAAAGATGTTTCTCCAGTGATGAGAGATCTGCTATGCTCCATTTCGAAGTTGGGTTGACAGTCCCCAAGTTAAGGTCATACCAATTTTCCATGTTCAAAGAAAATGTATACTTGAAGAATTGTGAGACTGTGTGAGCCTGAAGTCAAAGATTTGGAGAAGGGGATGAAGAATGAATGCATTAATGCATAAATTAGGAGATATTATATAAGACAAGGATTGTGGAAGACAACATTAACCCTCCAGCCAAAGTGTAGTTGTCATACGTGCTAGAGTGTGGAAATTTAGAGTACCTTCAGATGTCGAAGAAGACATATCTTCTATCCTAGTTTCCTCCAGACACTTTGCAACAGTGTTTATCTAACTAATGGAAGTTATACCTCACTGATGGAATACACTGCAGGTTGAAACTCATGTCTTTTTTTGGCTAAACATCAGTATCATCTGGTTTCATGGAGGTTTTCTCTCCCTTACCCTTAGCAAGATTTCTTACACTCCCTCAGCAAATTTGTCTCATTACTAATCCACCAAATCCCTGTGGTGACTCCTTCATCTGATACTAGGCCAATTCTCCCACTCAGTTTAGAAGGAGGAGCTCATCTTTGCCTGCATGACCCAGAATAAGCCAGCATTGCTGTCACCAATGTCATCTTTGAAAGACCATTGTGTAGCTGGACAAGCACTGTCAGTTCAGTGCTGGTCCGGACAATTCCTGGCACTGGCACTGGCCCTGGAGGGTGCAGATGAGGAGAATTTGCCATTCCACTTTGCAGATGGACACCTGGTGTTTCTGGTGGATGGGATGATGCATATCACTGTAGTCTTCCCTAAGAACCACCGGAGTAGGCCACAACACCAGAGTCGGCCAGCCTGGTGCAAGGTTTCCATCAAGGTCAGTGTGCTCTCAGCTATCTGGAGGAATGCCCAGCAGTGTAGGACAAAGGACAAAGAAATTCTCTGCTCTTCCAGGTAAATGCCATCACATTGGCTCTGCTAGCTCATACTCAGAGAAACCCTACGGTGCTGAAAGAGGCCATGCAGCCCATCGAGTCTGCATCAACCCTTCAAAAGCTGGCCTCCCGGTGTGGTGTGGAAACCTTTCGGCCTCCTGCAGCAGCCTCCCAGCATTGGCCTGCTGCCTACCCAATGTGGAACCATGACCCAGTGCAGACTAGAAGCTAAGTGACAGTGTGGTCCACTATACTGAACTCTTTTTTTGGTAATGCTGGACATTTTATTTCTATATTATCATTGGCAATGTATAAACCCTTCACTGTACTTGTTGAGTGAGTATACGTGACAATAAAATCTATTCTATTTGCATCCCCACCCAGACTCAGGCCCCTGCTCTATCCCCATAACCCCACATTTACTATGGCTAACTCACTTCCGCTGCACATCACTGGACACTATAGGACAACTTAGCTAAGCCACCTAACCAATACATCTTTGGACTGTGGGGGGAAATGGGTGCACCAGGAGGAACCACACGCAGACACAGGAAACTCCTCACTGACGGTCCGGCAAGGCTGGTATGGAACCCAGTTCCCTGGTGCTGTGTGGCAGCAGTCCTAACCATGCAGTACTCTATTCCGGCTGCTGAGCCAACTTCCCATCAAGGCTCAAGCTCTACCATTTCACTGTTGCATGCAACATCTTCCCTCACTTGCTGTCACCCACCCAATTCCCTACACTACCTACTGAGTCTGATGACATTCCTTTCATCTGATGCTCGCCTGAGTCTCCCACTCCCTGCAGCAGGAAAAGCTCAGTTCTGCTTAGATATTCTCTACGTGTCTGCGTGGGTTTCCTCTGGGTGCTCCGGTTTCCTCCCACAGTCCAAAAATGTGCAGGTTAGGTGAATTGGCCATGCTAAATTGCTTGTAGTATAAGGTGAAGGGGTAAATGTAGGGGAATGGGTCTGGGCGGGTTGCTCTTTGGAGGGTCGGTGTGGACTTGCTGGGCCGAAGGGCCTGTTTCCACACTGTAAGTAATCTAATCTAATCTAAAAATCCCGGTACAAGCTAATATTCCTGTCACTAGTGCCATCTTTAAAAGGCTGTCATGCATGCATGGCTTCTGTGCTGTCTGTTCACTGTCTCAGAAAGCCTTAACATCTTTCATCCACCTGTGGCCAGCAGAGTTGTTAGTGCTGCTGCTTTTATCTCCCTCATTTACTTTCAGTAAAGGAAACAGCACACGTAGAATCATGGAATCACAGAAATGTGATGGTGCACAAGGATTGATTGATTTATTGTCACATGTATCAAAAAACAGTGGAAAGCTTTATTTACAAGCAGTGCAGGCAGATCATGGTAAGTAAGGATGTAGAGATCAGAGGTTGTAAAAAGACTTAAGACAGAGGCATACATTGCACACGCTGTGCACTAGAGATCAACATTAGCAAGATCCCATTATTTGAGGTCAAAGAGTCTACTCATCAGTCTAATAACAGCTGGAAAGAAGCTGTTCCTGAACCTGCTGGTGTGTGTGTGTGTTCAGAGTTCTGTATCTTTTGCCTGATGTAAGAGGTTATAGGAGATCATTACCAGGGTGTGATGGGTCTGTGATGTTGGCAGTATTTCTGTGGCAGTGAACCATGTAAATGGAGTCTGTGGATGGAAGGTTGGCTTCTGTGAGGGTCTGGGCTGTGCATCCCACCTTCTGTAGTTACTTACTGTCCTGGGCAAAGCAGTTTCCATACCAGGCCATCATGTATCCGGACAATATGCTTTCAATGATGCATCTGTAGAAGTTTGTGAGGCTCATTGTGGACATGCCAAATTTCCGGAGCTGTCTGAGGAATAAGGTATTTTGTGCCTTCTTGACTATCGCATCTAAATGGGAGCCTACTGTGACTGCACAGGTTGCATTAGCTACTCTGGTACTCGGTAACAGAGCCAATCTCCTGCCTTTTCCCCATATCCCTATCCATCATGAGTATCCAAAAGGAAAATGCCCTCTCAAATGCATCAACTGAATTTGTCTCTACCATACTTCGAGGCAGTGCATTCCAATCTTTAATAACTCGCTGTGGAAGAAAGGTTTTACTGACATCATCCTTGCCTTGTTTGCACATCACTCTAAATCTATGCCTTCTTGCTTTTGTTTCTATGACAAGTGGGAACAGTTTCACTCTGTGCTCTGTCAGCCTGGTGATTCTAAAAACCTCAAGTATATCTGCTCTCAGCCTTCCACTCTCCCAACGTCTTCAACTTTCCTCATAGCTGAAGTTTCCCAGACCTGGAACCATTCTAGTAAATAGCTCTACACTGTCCTGGATGCATTAGCATCTTCCCTATAAAGTGGTTCCCACAATTGAACACAATATTACTGCTGAGGTCTAATAAGTGTTTTATGCAAGTTCAAAACCATGTGCTTGCTATTGTACAATTTTCCTTCTTAATAAGGCTGAGAATAGTGTATTTTTTATTTACTGCTCTCTCCAGGCCTCCTGCCACCTTCGATGATTTGTTTACATACACATACAGGCCCCTCTGCTCCTCTACCCTCTAGATTGATCTCACATAGGGGTAGAAAACGCAGTGTCTGGGCTCCTTGGCCCAGGCTGGTCCTCCTTGTTCGCTTTTCTTTTTGTTTTTCTTTTTCATTATTCTTTCTTAAATGTATCTGATAAAGAGAGATGTTCAGTAGGAAGGCAGCTTCGATGGGTTCCGGAGGGCAACTGGGTCTCCGGAGGGAAGCATGGCTACAGAGTCGGCTGGCCGGAGTGCAACTCTCACCTGCGTGTGGAGTGGGCCCCTGGCAGCAGCATGGTGTGGGCTGTGAAGCCTGGAGAGGGACTCTGGCAGTGGAGAAGGAAATGTTGGACTCTCTTTAATTTATGGGTGGCATGGTGGCCTCACAGTACCAGGGACCCAGGTTCAATTCCCACATCAGGCAACTGTCTGTGTGGAGTTTGCACATTCTCCCTGTGTCTGTGTGGGTTTCCTCTGGGTGCTCTGGTTTCCACCCACAATCCAAAGACATATAGGTTAGGTGAATTGGCCATGTTAAATTGCCCATAGTGTTCGGTGCATTCTTAAATATAGGGAGTGGAATGGGTCAAAAGGTCAGTGTAGACTTGTTAAGCTGAATGGCCTGTTTCCACACTGTAGGTAATCTGATTTTTTTTTTCTTCTCGTTTCATTTTATTTTATCCTAAATTAATGTGAATGGCATCGCTGCACATTTAATAGGCATCTCATTGCTCCCTGTTAGAACCTTGACTGATACACTGAGCTCTCTTTGAAAATGCTTCCGATGTTGGGAAAGGCCTTGCCCAAACTCTCAAGGTATTCTTTCAGATTTCACACTATGGCCCATGTTGCCAAGGATCCTATGAGATTCTGCCACACATCTTGTTTAAGGCAACAACATCCTCTTGTTAGACTACCTAGTGGTAGTCCATTTCAGACCAAGTGAGTCCAGTAGACCCAGTTAGGAAAGGGACAGTGGCCACATGCCACAATGCCATGACCTATCAGTGTTGGTATCATATGCTAATATGACTTATCTCCCCTTTTAAGATGTTACTGAATCTGATATTCCCTCCTTCCCATCAGTCTATTTCAGCTCATAACAACTAATTATGTAAAAATCATTCTCTTTCATCTTTTCTCTGAATATTTTACACTTTGCCAATTACCCTAAATCTGTGGCTGCAATAGATCATTCTACTAGTGGGAATAGTTTCTTCTGTGCTTATTGCTAAAACTAAAAGTATTAATAACGGAAATCCAAAATAAAGAGAAAAATATGGGATATGGTGAGAAATGCCACTGGAAGAGATGATCATGTTGATGTAACTGATATACATTTTCCATGGCTTGATGGGAGGATGCAGAGGGTAATAGTAGAAGTAAGCTAGTCAGACTGGAGGCCTGTGACGAGTGGAGTGCTTCAAAGATCAGTGCTGAGTCTTGCACTTGGAGTATTGTGATTAGTTTTGGTCATCTTGCTATAGGAAGAATCTTATTAAACTGGAAACAGTACAGAAGAAATTTACAAGCATGTTGCCTGGACTCAATGGTCTGAATTATAGGGAGAGATTGGACATGCTAGAAGCTTTTCTTTAGAGTTTGGAAGACTGAGGGGACATCTTATAGACATGTATAAGATCATGAGAGGCATGGATAGAGTGAATGCACTCAGTCATTTTCCCAAGGTTGGGGAGTCGAGAATTAGAGGGCGTCAGTTTAAGGTTAGAGGGGAAAGAATAAAAGAGAACCCGAGAGAACACATATTTACACAGAGAGTGGTACGCATATGGAATGAATGACAGCAGAAGTATTTGCGGTCAATACATGATCAGCATTTGAAAGGCATTTGGACAGATATATGGATAGGCAAACTTTAGAAGGATATGGGCAAGAGTGCAGGGAAACGCAATTAGCGTTAATGGCTTTTTTGGTTGGCATGGACCAGTTTGGACCAAAAGGCCTGTCTCCATGCTGTGGGACTCTCTATACCTCTATGTGCAAACAAAATATGTTCATTAAGAATATTTTATTGATCACGTAAAATTCATCAGAAATTGCTTATTTATTGGGGACTAGATATTTTGCCTTATGGAGTTCAAGGAGAAGGGAAGAAAGAGCTCCGTGCAATTTGGGCCTTCTGCTTAGCTTAATACTCATTCTGATTTGAAATATTAACCATTATAAGAACTTGAAAGCCCTATATTTCTCATAACGGTTGCACTAAAGAAATATGGAGAGAAAAGATGATTTCCTGTCCTCACCACATTAAGACAGTCAGCCAACAGTAGCAGATGGAAAATTGAGTTAATTAGAGTCTGGGAAGTTTCCTTCAAACCCCAGCCTTGCATTGCACTGCTTAAACATTTACTACAGCAGAGGCTACTGAAGATAAGTTGCATTAACATCCATTACAAATTAATATAATGTATCCACTTATTGTAAACTTGCTGGCACCTCCAACAGTAATGGTGATGTTTGGAGGAGGAGGTTGCTGGTCCTGGAGGAATAGTGGCAACATCTTAAAACAGCTTCTGGCATAGTAAGTGATCAACTTTCCATATTGGTTGAACATAATTATCTGTAAATCTCATGAAGGCATTTCCACATATTGCTGCCTGGGGAAATGGTGGTGTCATGGTAATGACTCTGGACTAGTACTCAAGGGTAATGCCTGGCAGCTGCTGCAATATGAGTTAAGGTAATAAAAATATAGTCTTAGTAACAGTGACCATGGAATTATCATCAATTGTCATAGCAACCCATCTGGATCACTAATCCCCTTTAGGAAAGGACCTCACAACAGCCTGACTCACATGTGACTCCAGAACACAGCAATATGGTTGACTCTTAACTGCCCTGAACTTCCCTCAGAAGCCATTCAGTTCAGGGCAATTAGGAACTTACAATAAATATTGACCTCATCAGTGTCACTCACATCCCAAGAAAGAATAAGAAAAAACCTGCCCACAATTTTCAACTCTGACTCATTGTCCCCACTTGAGGCATTGCTTTTCCTCCCTTCCATTCAACACATAGTTCACAAGTTTAGCTTCAGGCATGCAGAAATTGTGAAATATTATGTGGAAAGCTAGGGAAGTGATTGCTAGGTCTCTTACTGATATATTTGTATCGTTGATAGTCACAGGTGAAGTGCTGGAAGATTGGAATTTGCCAAATGTTGGACGTTGCCCCTATTTAAGAAAGGTAGTAAGGAAAAGCCAGAGAACTACAGATTGGTGAGCCTGACATTGGTGGTGGGCAAGTTGGTGGGAGGGAATTCTGAGGGACAGGATTTACATGCATTTGGAAAGGCAGGGACTGATCAGGAATGGTCAGCATGGCTTTGTGTGTGGGAAACAGTGTCTCATGAAAATGATTGAGTTTTTTGAAGAAGTAACAAATAGGATTGATGAGGACAGAGCAGTAGACATGATCTATATGAATTTCAATTAGGTGTTTGACAGGTTCCTCATGGTAGACTGGTTAGCAAGGTTAAATCACATGGAATACAGAGAGAATTAACCATTTGGATACAGAACTGGGTCAAAGGTAGAAGACAGAGGGTGGTGGTGGAGGGTTGTTTTTCAGACTGGAGGCCTGTTGCCAGGGGAGTGCCACAAGGATCTGTGCTGGATCGACTGCTTTTCATCATGTATATAAATGATTTACATGTGAATACAGGAGGTATAATTAGTAAGTTTGCAGACAGCACCAAAATTAGAGGTGTAGTGGACAGTGAAGAAGGTTGCATCAGAGTACAACAGGATCTTGATCAGATGGGCCAATGGGCTGAGAAGCAACAGATGGAGTTTAACTTGGATAAATACGAGGTGCTACATTTTGGAAAGGCAAATTAGGGCATGACTTATAGACTTAATGATAAGGTCCTGGGCAGTGTTGCTGAACAAAAAGACCTTGGAGTGCAGGTTCATAGCTCCTTGAAAGTGGGGTCACAGGTAGACAGGATAGTGAAGAAGGCGTTTGGTATGTTTTCCTTTCTTGATCAGTGCATTGAGTACAGGAGTTGGGAGGTCATGTTTGTGGCTGTACAGGACAGCAGTTAGGCCACTTTTGGAATATTGTGTGCATTTCTGATCTCTCTCCTATAGGAAGGAAGTTGTGAAACTTGAAAGGGTTCAGAATAGATTTACAAGCATGTTGCCAGGACTGGAAGGTTTAAGCTATAGAGAGAAGCCAAATAGGCTGGGGCTGTTTTCCCTGGAACATTGGAGGCTGAGCTTTATAGAGGTTTAGAAAATCATGAGGGGCATGCATAAGATAAATAGACAAGGTCTTTTCCCTATTGAGAATGTGGTGCTGGAAAAGCACAACAGGTCAGGCAATATCCGAGGAGCAGGAGAATCGACATTCCGGGTATAAGCCCTTTATCAGGTCTTTTCCCTGGGTTTGGAGAGTCTAGATCTACATGGCAAAAATTTAAGATGAGGGGGGAAAGAATTAAAAGGAACCTAAGGGGACATTTTTTTCGCACAGTGGGTGGTGTGTGTATGGAATGAGCTGTCAGAGGAAGTGGTGGAGACTGGTACAATTACAACATTTAAAAGGCATCTGGATGGGTATATGAATAAGAAGGATTTAGAGGGATATGGGCCAAGTGCTGGAAAATGGCACTGGATTAGTCTAGGATATCTGGTCGGCATGGACAAGTTTGACCAAAGGGGTTGTTTCTGTGCTGTACATGTCTATGACTCTATGACTCTCAGTGACAAACTGAAATCTGTGTTTTTTGACTTATAAGATACTTCCTGGTGCAGCCACACTTGGAAAATTGCATTATAGGAAGGATGTGGAAACATTGGAAAGGGTGCAGAGCAAAGTTACCAGGGTGTTGCCTGGTGTGGAGGGAAGGTCTTATGAGGAATGGCTGAGGACCTTGAGACCTTTTTCGTGAGAGAGAAGATTAAGAGGTGACTTAATAGAGACATATAAGATGATCAGAGGATAGAGTGTACAGTGAGAGCCTTTTTCCTCAGATGGTGATGGCTAGCACAAGGGAACATAGCTTTAATTTGAGGGGTGATAGATATAGGACAGATGAGGTAGGTTCTTTACTCAGAGAGTAGTAGAGGGTGGAATGCCCTGCCTGCAGCAGTAGTAGACTTGTCAATGTTAAGGGCATTTAACTAGTCGTTGGATAAACATATGGATAATAATGGAATAGTGTAGGTTAGATTGGCTTCAGATTGGTTTCACAGGTAAACATAACATCAAGGGCTGAACGGCCTGTACTACATTGTAATGTTCTTTGTTCTTCCTGAAATTCAGGAAGTGCAGATTTACAAATTAATTTCTAAAAATGCACAATTTGCTGGAAGGATAGCATTTTAAACCAATCCCTATTTGCCCGAGAGGTGCTGGTTGTAAACTGTCTTTTTGAACATTACTCTAGGACTGCTAACACATCAGTTGGCTCAGAGTATAGCTTTCTTATCTCTGAGTCACAAAATTGTAGATTTTGTTGCGTTATCCCATTTGAAAATATGCCTCGATAAGAGATAAAGTTAAAAATCACACAATACCTGGTATAGTCCAACAGGTTTATTTGGAAGTACTAGCTTTTAGAGCGTTGATCCTTTGTCAGATAGCTAGTGGGGCAGGATCATAGGAGACAGAATTTATAACAAAAGATCATACTCTCATACAACTGATGTGATATATCTTTTACTAGAAATTCTGTGTCCTATGATCCTGCCCCATGAGCTACTTGACAAAGGAGCCATGTTCCAAAAACTAGTGCTTCCAAATAAACCTATTGGACTATAAGCTGGTGTTGTATGATTTTTAACTTTGTCCACTTCAGTCCAACACTGGCAAATCAACATCATCTTTAAGAGATGAACATGAAAGTGGCTTTTGGTATTTACTATTGCTTGCAACATACCATTCCCTATCCTTCCAAAGGTATATTTTCTTCACCTTTGAACTTGTTTCCTGTAAGAGAACCCCTGCATGTTGTCATGGGGCCACAGGCTCTCTTCACTGTCGTTATCAGGCTGTGTCTAGTGATGACTATACTGTGATAAATTTGTTGAACCATAAATCAACCCACCAGAGATCTTCGTGCAAATTAATCCACTTCCTCCATTTGTGTTACCTAGCACAAGAATACTGTTACAGATTCTGTTCCCACTTAGACAAAACATCAAGTATTTTACTCTGGGACAATTACTGCTCCTTCACAGGTACTGTTTGTCAGATGGGGCATTCAAATTAGATTCCACTAACATCTGATTTAGATATATAAGTCCCATGGCACTATTTTAACTTCGAACTGGGGATGATCCCAGTGTTCTTGCTGACACCTATCCGTCAGCCAACAGCACGAAACACATTACTGTTCTGCTGTTTGTGAGAGCTTCCTGGATGCAAATTGGCTGCTGAATGTTTAAATTATATCATTGATGACACTATAAAAGTACTTCATAGGCTGCCAAACACTTTTGAATATCTTTTGAAAGATGCTACCTCTGCAGATCTCTCTTTCTTTGGAATGCAAAGGAAACCCCTGACTTCACTTTTCAACAATTAATATATTGAACCCTTCTCCATGGCAGCACTGTCCACATGTCTTCAATATGTCTGAGGAGCTCATGGCTATCTTGTCACTAACATTTAACCATCTATTTAATGTCTCTGCTGCACCACTCTGATACTTTTTGCCCATATCTGACTTCTTTGGCTCCACATTATTCATCTTCTGCTTTGCCTCTTTAAAATGACTTGGAATTTTTTTTTTGTTAAGGGCAGGACACACATGAATGTTGTTAAGCACTTTATAGATAAAATTCACAATTATTTCAAACCAGCAGGAGACATCATGTTGAGTGATGAAATTAGATTGAATATATATGTATGCTCAATCCGATCTTAGTAGCAGCATTAGCTCTTCAAACGATCTTATGTATAAATTCTTCAGGCATTTTAATTTATTTGCTAAGCTTGAAAAATACCAATCCTTTCTGCAGTTCTAACTGTTAACATGCTACATAATATATAAAATAGTATTCTCCTCGTGGGATAATCTTTGGTGTGAACTCAATTGTAATTTTAAAACTAAGACATCTCAAATTTTGTTATCTCACGTTTTTAATGGTTATGGGATAAAGTCCAGATGGAATTATGTTGAAGAGAGTCTTCTGGCAATGCAGAAGTGTCTTGAGGGTCTCAATGGCTGACAATGATAATGAAATAAAGTGTTGCATTAATGCATATAAAATGTACATATATTGTAGTGACTGAGTCAAAAATATATTGATACAGTAGCTCCAGACATTTGACCTATTAGATGTGAGCATGAAATTGATTTTTAAATATGCCCATAACCATCTATAAGGATGCTCTCTTATTAGAGAAAGATGACTGGTGGTCATTTAAACTGAGAGTCACCACACCTCGGACAAGGAGAGAGGTTGAGAAAAAAAGTTCTTCATGGTAACTTCGGCCAGAGCTGGAATTGAACCCTTTCTGTTGGAGTCACTCTGTATCGCAAACCAACCAGCCAGCCTAGTGACACATCAACAGGGAGAAGAAAATAATAGCAAGACCTGGTGCAAACAAACAATGTCAAATATGCACTTACAATGTGGAAATACTATAATGTAACATGAGATTGAAGCACATGGAGGACCTAAATATCATGAAGTAGGGATTATTATTCTACTGGCACCAGAGTTTGAAAAACATGATGGAAAATTAAGGTTAAACTATGAGAACAGATTGTTTTCATAGCAAGAAGCCTGCAGTTCATATATAATTGAGGAAATCCATTATAGAACATAGAACAAGACAGGTCCTTCGGCCCTCAATGTTGTGTCAACCTTTATATCCTACTTTAAGATCAAACTAACCTACACACCCTACATTTTACTATCATCCATGTGGCAATCCAAGAATCGCTTAAATGTCCCTAATGTATCTGACTCAACTACTAATGCTTCCAGTGTATTTCACGCACCCTCCACTCTCTGTGTAAAGAGCCTACATCTGACATCTCCTCTAAACCTTCCTCCAATCATCTTAAAACTATACCCCCTCGTGATAGCCATTTCTGCCCTGGGAAAATGTCTCTGGCTATCCACTCTGTCTATGCCTCTCATTACCTTGTGCACCTCTATCAAATCACCTCTCATCCTTCTTCGCTCCAATGAAAAAAGCCATAGCTCCCTCAACCTTTCTTCATAAGACATGCCTCCAGTTCAGGCAGCATCCTGATAAATCTCCTCTACATCCTCCCTAAAGCTTCCGCATCCTTCCAAAAATTAGGCTACTAGAACTGAACATAATATTCCAAGTGTGGTCTAACCAGGGTTTTCTAGAGCTGCAGCATGACCTCACGGCTCTTAAACTCAGTCGCCCTGTTAATGAAAGCTAACACACCTTACCACTTCTTAACAACCTTATCAACTTGTGTAGCAACTTTGAGGGATCTATGGACGTGGACCCCAAGATCCCTCTGTTAAACAGGAGTATAACATTAGCCGTTTTCCAGTCTTCTGACCCTCTTTATCTCCAGTGAATTCTGAAAGATCACCACCAATGCCTTTACAATGTCCTCAGCTATCTCCTTCAGATCTGTGGGGTGTGTTCCAGGTTATGTATTCCCCCTTCAGAATTTTCAACTTCTCCAGCACCTTCTCCTTCACGATAGCCATTACACTCACCTCTGTCCCCTGACTCTCTTGAAATTCTGGTATGCCACTGGTGTCTTCCACTATGGAAACTGATACAAAGTATCAGTTCTTATGCCATTTCCTTGCTCCCCATTACAACTTTTCTAGCCTCATTTTTCATTCATGTCTCTTACTTGTATACAGAACTATAGAATCACCTACTTACACCCATTTTTTCTTTTTGCTCCTCCTGATTGAATGTCTTCCTGTACCACAATGCAGTGGTCAATCCTCTGTACTTACCTTTTCGTCATCCATGCAGGGAGCAAGTACGTTCTACCTGATGGACATTGCCAAGAGCTGAGGATCCCCCAGTGCCAAATTCAGGATCCCCTACTCTCCTCACTTGGGGTCACACCCTTCCATCCCTGACAACTGACCAAATCTGAGATGCTTAACCTACATGGTGAGACTGCCTCCAGAAACACAACATCCAGATTTTTTTTATTTCAAAAATATACTTTATTCATAAAATTATTTTGATATCTATAAAATTGGTGATGCCATACATACGTATACATTCCATTTCTTTACATACAGAGATCGGAGTTAATCATTCGCATGTACAAGTCTGTACATTGACCATCCAGATATTCTGCTGAGGCGTCAGCGGAGCCCAATTACTGGGTGGGCCCCCTGTTCTTCTTAGGCAGACAGACCTTACACGATGGTCTTTCCCCACCACACCTTGGCTGCAGCTGCCCCCAGGTTCAGCGTGTCCCTCAGCACGTAGTCCTGGACTTTGGATGTGCCAGTCCGCAACACTCAGTCAGGGTCCACTCCTTCATCTGGAAGATCAACAGGTTTCAGGTAGACCAAAGAGTGTCTTTCACCGATTTGATGACTCTCCAGGCACAGTTGATGTTCGTCTCGGTGTGCGTCCCGGTGAACAGACTGAAACACAACATCCAGACTTTTTTTATTTTCAAAAATATACTTTATTCGTAAAATATTTTGATGGTCTGTACAGTTGGTCATGCCATGCATACGGAAACATTCCATTTCTTTGCATACAGAGATCAGAATTTATCAATTGTATATACAGGTCTGTACGTTTATCAATCACCTATCCATATATTTAGCTGAGGCATCAGCAGAGCCCAAGTGACTCTGTGGGCCCTCTGTTCTTTTTAGGCAGGCAGATGTTACATGGTGGACTTTCCCCACCGCGCCTTGGCAGCAGCTGCCCCAAGCTTCAGCACGTCCCTCAGCACGTAGTCCTGGACCTTGGAATGTGCCAGTCTGCAACACTCAGTCGGGGTCAACTCCTTCAGCTGGAAGATCAACAGGTTTCGGACTGCCCAGAGACTGCCCTTCACCAAGTTGATGATCCTCCAGGTGTAGTTGATGTTCGTCTCGGTGTGCAATCCGGGAACAGACCGTAGAGCACGGAGTCCCGCGTCACGGAGCTGCTCGGGATGAACCTCGATAAACACCACTGCATTCCTCTCCAGACTTCTTCTGCATAGGCACATTCCAGAAGGAGGTGTGTGACAATCTCGCCCTCCCCACAGCTGCTTCGAGAGCAGCTTGCGGTTCAGCTGAGAGGCCGGGCGTGCATAAAGGATCTTACAGGCAGAGCCCTTCACGACACCAGCCAAGCCATGTCTTGGTGCTTGTTGGAAAGTTCTGGTGATGAGGCATTCTGCCAAATGGCTTTGACAGTCTGCTCAGGGAACCGCTCGACAGGATTGCCCTCTCCTTTTCCCGAAGGGTCTCAAGGACACTATGTGCTGACCACTTCCTGATGGACTTCTGGTCAAAGGTGTTTTTCTTCATAAACTTCTCCACAAAGAACAGGTGATACGGAACAGTCCAACTACTCGGAGCGTTCCGCGGCAGCGAGGCCAGGCCCATCCTTCGCAACACCGGGGACAAGTAGAACCTCAGTATGTAGTGACACTTGGAGTTTGCGTACCGGGGATCCACGCACAGCCTGATGTATCCACACACAAAACTGGCCATCAGGGTGAGGGTGGCATTGGGTGTATTTTTTCCCCTGTTGCCCAGATCTTTGTACAGCGAGTCCCTTTGGAGGTCGATCTTTGACCTCCATATAAACTGGAAGATAGCCCGGGTGACTGCAGCGGCACAGGTTCTGGGAATAGGCCAGACCTGTGCCACGTATAATAGCAATGACAGTGCCTCACACCTGATGACCAGGTTTTTTCCTGTGATGGAGTGCAACCGTAGCTTCCATCTGCCCAGTTTCTGCCTCACTTTGCTGATACGCTCCTCCCAAGACTTGGCGCACACACCAGCACCCCTGAACCAAATACCCAGCACCTTCAGCTGGTCGGCCCTGACGGTGAAGGGGATCGAGGATTGGTCGCTCCAGTTCCAGAAGAGCATGGCCTCGCTCTTGCCTCGGTTTACCTTGACCCCCGAGGCCCGTTTGAACTGCTTACATATGCACATGAGTCTGCGCACGGACAGCGGATCCGAGCAGAAAATGGCGACGCCATCCATGTACAGGGAGGCCTTAACCTGCAGGCCCCCGCTGGCAGGAATAGGCACCCCTCTCAGGCTCGCATCCTTCCTGATGGACTCAGCAAATGGCTCTATGCGGCACACAAACAAGGCAGGAGAGTGAGGGCAGCCCTGCCTGACTCCAGATCTGACTGGGAAGCTATCTGATTCCCACCCATTGATTGAGACTGCACTGACAATGTTGGTGTAGAGCAGTCTGATCCAATTGCAGATTCCCTCCCCAAAGCCCATTTTGGAGAGAACATCTCTCATATACCTGTGAGATATCCTGTCAAAGGCTTTCTCCTGGTCCAGGCTGATCAGGCAGGTGTCCAACCCTCTGTCCTGCACATAGGGGATCGTATCCCTGAGGAGTGTGAGACTCTCAGTGAGCTTCCTGCCACAGGTTTGGTCAGGGTGAATCACCGACCCCAGAGCAGACCTGACCTGGTTGGCGATTATCTTTAACAGAATTGTGTAATCCGCATTCAACAGTGAGATTGGTCTCCAATTTTTGAGTTCCTCCCTCTCCCCCTTCTGCTTGTAGATGAGGGTGATGATGCCTTTCCTCATGGATTCACTCATGGTACCTGCCTGAAGCATACTGACATACACCTCCAGCAGGTCCTGGTCAATCAAGTCCCACAGAGCAGAATAGAGCTCGACCGGTAAGCCGTCGCTTCGGGGAGTTTTATTCTTTTCGAAGGACTCAAGGGCCTTGGTCAGCTCGTCCAGAGATAGCGGCTGGTCCAGCCTCTCGCGTGTTCTGTCGTCTAAGTCCTCCGTGATAGAGGACAGGAATGACTAGGAGGCCACGCTGTCGGTCAGCTTTGCGTCATACAGACTGGCATAGAAGGATTTACTGATCCTCATGACGTCAGCCTGAGATGATGTTATCAAGCCATCTTCTTCCTTCAGGCTGCTGAGCACGGAGCTCTCTTTGTGCACCTTCTGGAAGAAGAATCGTGAGCACGTCTCGTCCTGCTCGACCGGAAGATTATCTTGGAGGCCTCCGAGGCAAAGAGCGAGGCTTGCTGGCCTTTCACCTCCTTGAGGTCCTCCGTGACATCCACCCCCATCGTCTGCAGCAGGAGCAGGTTCTGCATACTTTCCTGGAGCTGGGACAGTTTTCCCTGCCTCTCTCTCGCCTCCTGAACACCTTTGAGGATGAAGAACCTCTTGATGTTCCCTTTTACTGTTTCCTACCAGTCCACTGGGGACTCAAAGAGGGACTTCACGGTTCTCCAACCTGCATAGTCCCTCTTGATCTCCTCAATGTTTCCCGGGGTCAACAGCTTTGTGTTCAGCTTCCACTTTCCCTTACCAGCCCGCTGCTCATCCGGTAGGTGACAGTTGGCCAGCAGGACGCAGTGGTCAGAGAAGAACACCGGCTTGACATTGGTGGATCTGACCGAGAGCGTTCGGGACACAAACAGGTAATCTATCCTTGAGCGGATAGACCCGTATGCCCGTGACCAAGTGTATCTACGCTGCGCTCCATCTGCAGGGTGCTGAAGACGTCGTGCAGCTTGGCATCTTTTACCATGTCCATCAGGGCTCTGGACGTGGCGTCCAGTTTACTGTCCCCCCTGCCAGATCATCCATCTGCATCAATGATACAGTCGAAGTCTCCGGCCAGAATGATTGGCCTGGACGTAGCCAGTAACAGTGGAAGCTGCTGCAGGACGGCCAACCGTTCCCTCTTACCCACTGGGGCGTACACATTAATCAGTCTGAGGGGAGCATTCCTGTACATGAGGTCGGTGACGTGGAGGCGCCCGCCCACCACCTCCTTAACCTCGGAGATGGTGAAGTTGCCTCCTCGCAACAGGATACCCAGGCTGGAGGTGCGGCTATCGTTGCCCCCCCAGACTAAACTGACGGCACATGGGCCCACAAGCTCGACCACCTCCAGTAGCTACTGAGGTGTGGTATCCCACACTCTTGCAAAAACAGGACGTCAGCTTTAACGTTGGCCAGGAAGGCCATGGTAGAAACACATCGCGTAGCCGATTTGATGCTACGCACATTGATGCTGGCAATTCTTATCCCATTTTAACAGTTTACGAGGTTACCAATGTCCATTGCTGCTGGTCTTACCTCTCTGGGGCAGCTGTGTGCATCCCTGTAGTGACGGCAAACTGCTGGACCCTCCCAGGGCTGAGGTAACTATCCGGCTCCATGCTGGAGCCATTTCCCCGCTCTGGTGTCTTCAGGTCGGGCCCAGGGTCCGCACAGTCCAGTTCTCCATCTGACAGTGGGGCTGTATCAGGACCGCTGCTCCCAGTTACCTGGAGCTGTGGGCTGGTGGGTACCTCTTGGTTCTCACTGGGTGGGGGGAGGCCTTTACCCAACCCCTCAGAGGGATCGTCTTTTCCTGTTTTGGCGGTGCTGCCCTCCTTTTTCCTCGCGGCGCTCTGTCTCTTCCTCTGGTAACAACCCTCCTTGCGCCCATCCTCACCGTTGGAAGAGCTGCCTGTATCTTCATCATATAGGTGTCGCTTCCCCCTTCGCTAGGTGGCTTTGGAGGCCTGGTGAGGTTTCCTCTTCCTGCTTTTGACAGTAATCCAATCCTCGGCCTCCTTTGTTCCCTCCTCTTCCATTTCCTCCGTCTGTCTTGAAGGAGCTTGGATCGGCTGCTGCATCTCCCCGCTGTCTGCCGTCTGCTCCGCTACAGCCTGCCCTTCCTTCTGGGTGCCTCCAGACACCGTTCCCGTGCTGTTTTGTGGTACCTTGCTAGTCTTAGGTGATCCATGGCTCGTGTTGCCACCTCCGGCCACCTGTGTGTAGGTGGCGGCTCCTCGTCTTGGGCCGGCCTTGTACATGTGACCCGCCGCTCCGCACAGATTACAGTTCTTGGCCTCCTTACATTCCTTGGTCGGGTGGCCTTCCTGCTTGCAGTTTCGGTAGACGGTCACCTTACAATCCGCCGCCATGTGGCCTGACCTCCCGCAGGTTTGGCACACTTTCAGCTGCCCTGCGTACGTCAGGAAACCTCTGCTTCCTCTGATGGCAAAGCTGGAGGGTGGGTGGAGGATGTTCCCACTGGCATCGACCCTCAGGGTTACCCTGACCTGTCGTTTGCTGGTCCAGATCCCGAAAGGATCGACCACATCAGTCCTCTCTCCCTCGACCTGGACGTATCTTCTCAGGAAGGTCAGGATGTCTGCTGCTGGGACGTGGGGGTTGTACATCTGGATTGTAACAACCCGACTCCTCTGCACAGGATGCACACACAACGGGACCGCCGACAAGATGGAGAACAGAGGCTCCCCTTCCTTCTCCTTGAAGGCCTTCAGGAGCTGCTCGCAATTCTTCATGCTCCTGAAGGTCACGTCGAAATAGCCTGCCGCAGGGAAATCCTGCAGGCAGTACACGTCCGCTTTTTTTATTTCAAAAATATACTTTATTCATAAATACTTTGATGATCTATACAACTGGACATGCCATACATATGTAAACATGCCATTTCTTTGCATACCGAAACAGGGTAATCATTCTGATTTACAGGTCTGTACGATTACATTTTTAGCTGAGACGTCAGCAGAGCCCAAATGACTGCGTGGGCCCCCTGTTCTACTTTAGACAGGCAGACGTTACACGGTGGATTTTTCTTACCGTGCCTTGGCGGCAGCTGCCCCAAGCGTCAACACGTCCCTCAACACGTAGTCCTGGACCTTGGAATGTGCCAGTCTGCAACACTCGGTCAGGGTCAACTCCTTCAGCTGGAAGACCAACAGGTTTCGGACCACCCAGAGAGCGTCCTTCACCGATGATCCTCCAGGCACAGTTGATGTTCGTCTCGGTGTGCGTCCCGGGAACAGACCATAGAGCACGGAGTCCCGCGTCACAGCGCTGCTCAGGACGAACCTCAACTAACACCACTGCATTCCTCTCCAGACTTATTCTGCATAGGCACATTCCAGAAGGAGGTGTGTGACAGTCTCGTCCCCCCCGCAGCCGCTTCGAGGGCAGCGTGCGGTGCGGCAGAGAGTCCGGGCGTGCATAAAGGATCTCACAGGCAGAGCCCTTCTCACCACCAGCCAAGCCATGTGTTGGTTCTTGTTGGAAAGTTCTGGCGATGAGGCATTCTGACAAATGGCTTTGACAGTCTGCTCAGGGAACCGCTCAACAGGATCCGCCCTCTCCTTTTCCCGAAGGGTCTCAAGGACACTATGCGCTGACCACTTCCTGATGGACTTCTGGTCAAAGGTGTTTTTCTTCATAAACTTCTCCACAAAGGACAGGTGATACGGAACAGTCCAACTACTCGGAGCGTTCCGCGGCAGCGAGGCCAGGCCCATCCTTCGCAACACCAGGGACAGGTAGAACCTCAGTATGTAGTGACACTTGGTGTTTGCGATCCGGGGATCCACGCACAGCTTGATGAAGCCACACACAAAGGTGGCCATCAGGGTGAGGGTGGCATTGGGTGTATTTTTTCCCCTGTTGCCCAGATCTTTGTACAGCGAGTCCCTTTGGAGGTCGATCTTTGACCTCCATATAAACTGGAAGATAGCCCGGGTGACTGCAGCGGCACAGGTTCTAGGAATAGGCCAGACCTGTGCCACGTATAATAGCAATGACAGTGCCTCACACCTGATGACCAGGTTTTTTCCTGTGATGGAGTGCAACCGTAGCTTCCATCTGCCCAGTTTCTGCCTCACTTTGCTGATACGCTCCTCCCAAGACTTGGCGCACACACCAGCACCCCTGAACCAAATACCCAGCACCTTCAGCTGGTCGGCCCTGACGGTGAAGGGGTTCAAGGATTGGTCAGCCCAGTTCCAGAAGAGCATGGCCTCGCTCTTGCCTCGGTTTACCTTGACCCCCGAGGCCCGTTTGAACTGCTTACATATGCACATGAGTCTGCGCACGGACAGCGGATCCGAGCAGAAAATGGCGACGCCATCCATGTACAGGGAGGCCTTAACCTGCAGGCCCCCGCTGGCAGGAATAGGCATCCCTCTCAGGCTCGCATCCTTCCTGATGGACTCGGCAAATGGCTCTATGCGGCACACAAACAAGGCGGGAGAGTGAGGGCAGCCCTGCCTGACTCCAGATCTGACTGGGAAGCTATCTGATTCCCACCCATTGATTGAGACTGCACTGACAATGTTGGTGTAGAGCAGTCTGATCCAATTGCAGATTCCCTCCCCAAAGCCCATTTTGGAGAGAACATCTCTCATATACCTGTGAGATATCCTGTCAAAGGCTTTCTCCTGGTCCAGGCTGATCAGGCAGGTGTCCAACCCTCTGTCCTGCACATAGGGGATCGTATCCCTGAGGAGTGTGAGACTCTCAGTGAGCTTCCTGCCCGGTACAGCACAGGTTTGGTCAGGGTGAATCACCGACCCCAGAGCAGACCTGACCTGGTTGGCGATTACCTTTAACAGAATTGTGTAATCAGCATTCAACAGTGAGATTGGAATCCAATTTTTGAGTTCCTCCCTCTCCCTCTTCCGCTTGTAGATGAGGGTGATGATTCCTTTCTTCATGGATTCACTCATGGTAGCTGCCCAAAGCATATTGACATACACCTCCAGCAGGTCCTGGCCAATCAAGTCCCACAGAGCAGAATAGAGCTCGACCGGTAAGCCATCGCTTCCGGGAGTTTTATTCTTTTTGAAGGACTCGAGGGCCTTGGTCAGCTCGTCCAGAGATAGTTGCCGGTCCAGCCTCTCGCGTGTTCTGTAATGTAAGTCCTCCGTGATAGAGGACAGGAATGACTAGGCGGCCACGCTGTCGGTCGGCTTCACGTCATATAGACTGGCATAGAAGGATTTACTGATCCTCATGACGTCAGCCTGAGATGACGTTATCGAGCCATCTTCTTCCTTCAGGCTGCTGAGCACGGAGCTCTCTTTGTGCACCTTCTGGAAGAAGAAACGTGAGCACGTCTCATCCTGCTCCACCGAGCGGACCCTGGACCAGAGATTATCTTGGAGGCCTCCGAGGCAAAGAGCGAGGCTTGCTGGCCTTTCACTTCCTTGAGGTCCTCTGTGACATCGACCCCCATCGTCTGCAGCTGGAGCAGGTTCTGCATACTTTCCTGGAGCTGGGACAGTTTTCCCTGCCTCTCTCTCACCTCTTGAACACCTTTGAGGATGAAGAACCTCTTGATGTTCCCTTTTACTGTTTCTCACCAGTTCGCTGGGGACTCAAAGAGGGGCTTCACTGTTCTCCAACCTGCATAGTCCCTCGTGATCTCCTCAATGTTTCCTGGGCTCAACAGCTTTGTGTTCAGCTTCCACATTCCCTTATCAGCCCGCTGCTTGACCTGTAGGTGACAGTCGGCCCGCAAGAGGCAGTGGTCAGAGAAGAACACCGGCTTGACGTCGGTGGATCTGACCGAGAGCGTTCAGGACAAAACAGGTAATCTATCCTTGAGTGGATAGAAATGTCTGCCTGTGACCAGGTGTATCTACCCTGTGCTCCGTCTGCAGGGGTGCTGAAGACGTCGTGCAGCTTGGCATCTTTTACCGTGTCCATCAGGGCTCTGGAAGTGGCGTCCAGTTTACTGTCCCCCCCGCCGGATCGTCCATTTGAATCAATGATACAGTTGAAGTCTCCGGCCAGAATGACCGGCCTGGACGTAGCCAGCAACAGTGGAAGCTGCTGCAGGACGGCCAACCGTTCACTCTTACCCACTGGGCATACTCATTAATCAGTCTCAGGGGACCATTCCTGTACATGACTTCGGTGACGAGGAGGCGCCTGCCCACCACCTCCTTAACCTCGGAGATGGTGAAGTTGCCTCCTTGCAACAGGATACCCAGGCCGGAGTCGTGGCTATCATTGCCCCCCGACCAAATTGATGGCCTATGGGCCCACAAGCTCAACCACCTCCTGTAGCTGCTGAGGTGCGGTATCCCACACTCCTGCAGAAACAGGATGTCGGCTTTAACATTGACCAGGAAGGCCATCGTAGAAACACATCGCGTAGCCGATTTGATGCTATACACATTGATGCCCTCAATTTTTAACCCCATTTTAACAGTTTACGAGGTTACCAGTGTCCATTTGCTGCTAATCTTGCCTCTCTGGGGTAGCTGTGTGCATCCCCGTGGTGACGGCAAACTGCTGGTCCCTCCCAGGGCTGAGGTAGCTGTCCGGCTCCACGCTGGAGCCATTTCCCTGCTCTGGTGTCTTCGGGTCGGGCTCGTGGTCCGCACCGTCCAGTTCTCCATCTGACAGTGGGGCTGTATCAGGACCGCTGCTCCCAGTTACCTGGAGCTGTGGGCTGGTGGGTACCTCTTGGTTCTCACTGGGTGGGGGGAGGCCTTTACCCATCCCCTCAGAGGGATCGTCTTTTCCTGTTTGGGCGATGCTGCCCTCCTTTATCCCCGCAGCGCTCTGTCTCTTCCTCTGGTGACGACCCTCGTTGCGCCCGTCCTCACAGTCGGAAGAGCTGCCTGTATCTTCGTCGTGTAGGTATCGCTTCCCCCTTCGCTGGGTGGCTTTGGGCCCTTGAGAGGTTTCCTCTTTCTGCTTTTGACAGTAATCCAATCCAGTAGACATCTGCTGCTTTGAACCCGCAGCACTCCAGCAAAATCTTCTTCACGAACACCGTCCGATCGACTGGTGTGCGCTCCTCCACCTTCTTCACAGTCCCCCTGACTGTGTTGCGAATGCCCTGGCCTGGGCTGCGAGGACTGCTGAGGCCATAGCTCTGAGGTTGGCAGGTACCTGAATTGGCGTTAGACTGAAGCCCACATAAAAGATCCACCAAGAGCAGGTCAGCACAACCAAACGATAGTCCAACATCCAAATATGATCCAGTGATGGTCTCCAGCAGTTCCGACAACTCGCAACATGATCCCCATGGTTTCGCCCCGCCAGCACACACCCACAGTGTCAAACCTGCAGCACTCAAGCAAAATCTATTCCTCTAGAACTACACACCTGGGAGAGGCACCGCACTGATCATGTCATCTCCCCTGCCTGGTAGTGGTCCTTCAGCTTTTTTTTAATTTCAAAAATATACTTTATTCATAAATACTTTAATGATCTATACAACTGGACATGCCATACATATGTAAACATGCCATTTGTTTGCATAGCGAAACAGGGTAATCATTCTGATTTACAGGTCTGTATGATTACATTTTTAGCTGAGGTATCAGCAGAGCCCAAATGACTTGTGGGCCCCCTGTTCTTCTTTAGGCAGGGAGATGTTACACGGTGGTCTTTCCCCACCGTGCCTTGGCAGCAGCTGCCCCAAGCTTCAGCGCGCCCCTCAACACGTAGTCCTGGACCTTGGAATGTGCCAGTCTGCAACACTCAGTCGGGGTCAACTCCTTCAGCTGGAAGATCAACAGGTTTCGGACCGCCCAGAGAGCGTCCTTCACCGAGTTGATGATCCTCCAGGTGTAGTTGATGTTCGTCTCGGTGTGTGTCCGGGGAACAGACCGTAGAGCACGGAGTCCCGCGTCACGGCGCTGCTTGGGATGAACCTCGACAAACACCACTGCATTCCTCTCCAGACTTCTTCTGCATAGGCAATTCCAGAAGGAGGTGCGTGACAGTCTCGTCACCCCCCGCAGCCGCTTCGAGGGAGGGAGTGAGGGAGAGAGTCTGGGCATGCATAAAGGATCTCACAGGCAGAGCCCTTCTCACCACCAGCAAAGCCATGCCTTGGTACTTGTTGGAAAGTTCTGGCAATGAGGCATTCTAGCAAATGGCTTTGACAGTCTGCTCAGGGAACCGCTCAACAGGATCCGCCCTCTCCTTTTCCCGAAGGGTCTCAAGGACACTATGTGCTGACCACTTCCTGATGGACTTCTGGTCAAAGTTGTTTTTCTTCATAAACTTCTCCAAGAAGGACAGGTGATACAGAACGGTCCAACTACTTGGAGTGTTCCGTGGCAGTGAGGCCAGGCCCATCCTTCGCAACACTGGGGACAGGTAGAACCTTAGTACGTAGCGACACTTGGTGTTTGCGATCCGGGGATCCACGCACAGCTTGATGCAGCCACACACAAAGGTGGCCATCAGGGTGAGGGTGGCATTGGTTGTATTTTTTCCCCCATTGCCCAGATCTTTGTACATCGAGTCCCTTCGGACCTGGTCCATCTTTGACCACCATATAAATTGGAAAATGGACCGGGTGACTGCAGTGGCACAGGTTCTGAGAATAGGCCAGACCTGTGCTACGTATAACAGCAATGACAGTGCCTCACACCTGATGACCAGGTTTTTTTCCCATGTGCTGTGGTTGGTGATGCGCAGACTCTAGCTTGTCAACTGTGAGCTGGAGTTCCTCAAGCAACCAGCACTTTAAAGGTGTGATTACTATGAACCACAATAGGGTCCAGAATCTCCCACATCATGCAGCTACAACACATCATCTGGCTCTGCATCTCAATTATCTAATTAGTTTTTGATTTGTGTTTTTACATTTCCTACTGGTCTTTAGCATTAATCTGTAAAATATTTCTCCAATTCACCGGTAATCTGAAAGCAATAGATATTCAAATTTGCAGTTACTTACCAACCAATGTAGTTACAGTGTTTTCCATCAGTTTCTGATCCCCAGGTCACCTCCCCCACTGGTTTCTATCTCTGGGCTTTCAGGAAAGTGTGTAGCCCTCGAGCCTCAGTCTTTATTTTTTGCTCAGTGTCCTCTCCCCACTCTTTTCTCCCCTCCTATCCCAAGTTCCCAAAGACCTTACTTGGATAATAGAGACCAGAGGTTCTTACCAATGAAACAAAAGGGGGAGTGTTAGAATCATTGGATCATAAAAAATTACAGTACAAAAGGACACCATTCATCCCATTGCTACTCTACTGGCTCTCCCATTCTCCAACCTTATCTCAGTAGCTCTACAAATTCATCACTTTAAAATATATATATCTAGCTCACTTTTAAAACCTGCGAAGGAAACCACTCTCCCAGGTAGCACATTCCGAATACTAACAAATCTCTAAATAGGGAAGTTTCTCCTCATCTCACTCCTTGCTGTCTTGCTAATAATTTTGAATTTTTTGGCACATAGTTGCTAACATACTAATTAGTGGAAACAGGGATTTTTTAACCCATCGTATACACAATCAGTAAGAGTGACTAATACACAGTCCTTGCAAAGACGAAGTCCTGCCTTCACATTGAGAATAACCTCCATGTTGGGCAGCACCATCACTGTGCTAAATGGGATAGACTTCAAACAGAATTGGCAACTATAAGGTGTTGTGGGCCATCAACAGCAGCAGAATTGTACTCCAGCGCAATCTACAACCTCATGGCCCGGCATTTACCACAGTCAATCATTACCATCAAGCCAGGAATCAACTCTGGTTCAGTGGAGAGTGCAGGAGGGCATGCAGGGAGTGGCACCTGGCAAACCTGATAATGAGGTGTCAACTTGGTGAAGCAATCAAACAGCTCTACTTGCATTTAAACAGCATAAACAGCAAGTAATAGACAGAGCTAAGTGAACACCCAGCCAACCATTAGATCAGATCTAAGCTCTGCAGTTCTTCCTTATCCTTTTGTGAATGATGGTCCTCAATTAAACAAATCACTGGCATTGTGAGTCAACCCACAGCAAGTGGACTGCAATGGTTCAAGAAGGCAGCTCACCACCATCTTTTCCAGGGCAACTAGGGATGGGCAATAAATGCTGGCCAGCCAGCGACTCCCACATCCCACAGATAAATTTTAAAAAAGACAAAGAGATTACATGTAACACAAAAAGCTCCATTAGATTCAAATTTGTGAATATTTTATCAATGGATGGCTAGAATATATTCCAAGCAATCCCATTCTCAAGTAATAGTTTAGGGAGTGAAGATGGACATGGATGGACTCAATGACATGGATGACTTATTGACCTACCATGACAGATTGGTCATTCCAAAGGTCCTCAAACTTGAGATTCTTTTCAGAGGATATAGCAAGGTCACTTGGGTCATACAAAGTATCATACCACTTACTGCCTGATTAGTTCCCTCACCCCCTTGATTCATCTACCCACACATCCAACTACTCTCTCACCCATCTTTCTACCTCACCTTATCCACCTACCCCACTTCTACCATTAAACGTCTCACTGACTTGCCCACTCACCTGTATAGCCATCCCAGTTACCTATCCACTTCACCCACATACCCATATATCACTCATCCAACCATCACCTCACCTACTGTCCCACTTATTCATTCACTCAAATCCACAATTTAAAATAAAAAGACCTTTACAGATGTATTTGAACATAATAGCTACAGTCATGAAAAGGACCAAGTTCTCTCCTTCCTTCAGTTCTACTTTTGCTGGACTTTCTGTGAAATTCCTCCACTGTCCCATTTCTGCTTCCACAAGATCGGAAGATCTAAAAGAATTGTGCATGATCGTTGGGTCAGTAGAATCTTTGTAGCAGGTCAACAGTAGCAGGTTAAAGATAATTAGGTGAAGAATAAAGCTGCATCCGTTCAACCCTCATATCTCCTGAGGCTTAATTACAATATACAGTAACTTCTCACTTCCTGCTCCAGGTTGTGTGTAATATTGCAGAATGAGATTGGCAATTATGTTATGCTGAGTTGTGCTTTTCACCAATTCCCAGTAGAAGCTAAATTGTAATACAGAAAGAAGCTCTCATCCTATTGAAAAAATCTTAGACCTAAACTCTGTTACTGTTTTTGTACTTGCTGTCAAGTATTTCTACAAGTTTCAACTTGCTTTTCTTTATTCAAGGTTCAATCTGATCTTTGAGTTTTTTTAATCTTAGTTTGCCTCCCAGAGGAAAAAAGTACTGAATATTTTACTATCCAGTACTTACTATCCAGTCTGATTTTGTCGTTTCTAATTATGTGGTCTTATGAACTATTCATTCTCCTGTAATAAGCTGGATAACTAATAGGAAGGTTTCTATCATATCAAGATCTAATGCATTGAATTCTCACTTTACGCTGAAGGTATTTTTCAGATCTTTGACCACTGAAGTGGCTGGAATGTGACAATCCACTGACTTAAGACTCTGTAATCAAATCCAAGGTGAGGCACACTTGTTAATTATTTTAATTCACAGCTACAGATTGGCACTGCCATAAAAACTTTGCTCTTATTTGAAGTAAATATATAGGGCAGTAACATTTGGAGGTCTGGGCTTTTTTTATTTAACCTAGTTTTCTAGAGAAATAGCATCCTTGTTTTGATACACTATGCCTCTGTTTATAAATCCAAGCTTTCTTAACAACTGTTCCAAATTGCCTGGCCACCTTCAGAGCATTATGTACTTGAACCTTGAGGTCCTTCTGCTCCTGTACTCTCCTCATAGTTGTACCATTGAGCCTGTTTTGTCTCTTTGTATTTATCCTACCAAAGTGCATTCTGTCAAATTTCCAGAATCTGAAATCTGGAAACTGGAATTAGGAGTCCCATGATGACCATGAATCTATTGTTGATTGTTGGGGGGAAAAAACCCATCTGGTTCACTGATGTCCTTTGGGGAAGGAAACTACCATCCTTACTTGGTCTTGCCTTCTTGTGACTCCAGACCTATAGCAACGCGGTTGACTCTTAACTGCCCTTAGGCAATTAAAGATGGGCAATAAATGCTGACCTAGCCAGTGACACCCTCATCCTATGAATGAATAATAAAAAAAATTCTCTGCATTCAATTTCATCTCCTAAGCGTCTACCCATTTTGCCAACTTGTCAATGTCCCTCTGATATTGCTCAACGTCATCCTCACAATTCACTATTCTCTCTAGCTTGGTATCATCTGAAAGCTTAGTCACTCTTTCCCTTAACATCTACAGAGGAACCTTTATTATTTGAATATCAATTATCCAAATCTCAGATTATCCGAAGGGGATCTCAAGGTCCCAATAGAAACATTACGTCAAAGAGCTGTTTCAACCCTGATCTCATCTTTTGTTTGCAGCTACAATGATTAAAAGCGAACTCAGCTCACTGAAATGCTGCCGAGAATAGACCTGGACAGTCCAGGCACTGTTTCCAAATGATTGACCTCCTGCCATCTCTTTCTCTCTCTCTTCCCACACACTTTTCCTGAAGTTCTACATGGGGGCGAACCCTAAATCCTCCTTCCCCAGATCATCTCTCCAACATTGTCATGTACAGGGCAGAGGTGGAACTTGTTGTGTGTGTGTGTGTGTGTGTGTGTGTGTGTGTGTGTGTGTGTCTGTGCGTGTGTATGTGTGTGTGTCTGTGCGTGTGTGTGTCTGTGCATGCTATTTGGAGACTTACCCTACAAAGGCAGCAGCAACAATCTTACTGTTGGTGTCCTGTCGGGGGCGGGGGGGAGGGGGAGGCAGATGGGTTCAGATGGTGGGGGCGTGGGGGGGAAGTGGATGGGGGTGAGGTGATGAGGGGTGGGATTGGGGTAGCGGGGTTGGGGGTGGTGTGGTTTAGGTGTGGTCAGGGGGTGGGGGCTCATGCACAGTGTGCTGCTGCCTCACCTCCTGAATGGGGAGCAGACTGAGGGAAAACCACTTTCAACTGGTCTCCAGTCTGAGAAATGTCAACTATGTCTACCCTCTTTTTCCTATCTTTTAACCAACTTCTAATCCATGCTGCAGGACCCACCAATCCCAAACACATCTAATGTGCTAACCAACCTGTCATGTGGCACAGTATCAATGCTTTCTTAAAGTCCAAATATATAACATCCACAGCACAACCCTCATTCATTATCTGTGTTACTTTGTCAAAGAATTCAACTAAATTTGTAAACCTGACCTGCCCTTAACAAAGCTGTGTTGACAGTCTAGTATTACTGATATTACTGATTTTTCTCTTTGTGTACACAGTACTTACCTTATCCCGGATTATGGTCTCCATCAGTTTTTTCAAGCTGACAGGTCTGTAGTTTCCTGCTTTACCCTTTATCCATTGCTTGAACACCTGTTTCACATTTGAAATCCTCTGTTCTGAAAGGCCTGGAAAATTTCTGTTAATGTCTCTGTGATTTTCTTCCTTATCTTTCTCAGCAATCTAGGATGCACCCCAGGCAACTTCTCTACATGGAGGGCTGCCAGACTTTGTTATGTATCACTATACTGCTCAGTTACCCAACACCAACATTTTCAACTCAGCCATTTTCACCATTTTCTAGCTTGGTAAAGGCAGAAGCAAAGTGTTTATTTAATACCTCAGCTATACCCTTTGCTTCATTGAATAGCTTACTCTCTTTTTTCCTTATGGGCTTCACTCTATCCTTCACTAATCTTTTACTATTAATACATTTGAAGAGCATTTTATTATTTATTTTAATGCTGCCTGATATTTTTTCCTCATGCTTCCTCTTGGACTTCCTTATTCTAACCTTAGCCTCTTTCCAACATTTCAGACACACTCGTTGATTTCTATTGACATTTCGTGACTATTTGTTGAAATTTTGTTTCAGATTTTCAGCAGCTGAAGGTTTTGATGTTACCAGCTTTTACTTCTGATCTTGAATAAGATATGTTTCATTTACGTCTCTCTTTGATACGCGTGTAGTATGAAGACAGTGTCTTTATTTTTCTACATTTTTAACTGTGAACTGAAATGGGGCGCAAACCATATTAAAACCAAGGATTGCTGAAGAATTACTTCAGTTCTTTAAAGCAATTAACCTGACACTCACGGTAAGCACCATTTACGCAGCTGTTTGTTCAAGCAGCAGTTGAAGTGAAGTTTACTGGAGTTGCAATGGAACTGAGTGGTGGTGGGGACTCATTTAGCAACAAGTGGCTGATTGGTCTGTGGACTCGTGACCAAAAACCTTCTACCTGCCAACCGCTATGTAATTGATTCTTTAATAGATTAAAATGTTGGGGCTTTGGATAGGATATCAAGGAGCCTCAGATCTCCACCTACTCAGGATTTCTCTCTGCAGTAAAAGCTACTTTAAGCCTGAAGAAAACCAGCAGTTGCTATGAGCCATGGCTTCCAGTTAATAAGTCAGAGACCTTTTATACATGTGGACTAGCCATCCTGTACCTCCTACAAATGACTGAAAACATCCAGAGAAGGAAGACTGAGAAACAGAATTCAGATTGTTGTTGACGTGAAGTTGGAGTCCATTTATTTGCAATACTTGTTAAGTACAACAACCTGGTCCATGCTTTCTAAGAGAAAGAAGATTGCATACTTTTAAAATTCTCAAGTTCTGTGACAACTCCAAAATAGCAGGAATTAACTTTCAGTACAGTATCCACATGAGGCAAAACACTATACATGGAATGTGCGTGTATTGCCTGTTTGCAATTGTATAGCCATGGTATACATGCATTGTGTACATGTCAATTACTCCATGTGACTAAATCAGCAGAGATATTGTTGGCTTAGCAATGCGTATATAGTATTAGTATGGAATTATTATGCTCCAGCACCTCTTAGCTGGTGGCCTTGTCTTACTAAGGGAGGCTTAAGGTTGGACCTTACACCCTTTTCTCCTCCGTAACACATTTTACATTACTTTAAAGAAGTGTGCAAAGAACACAGACTTGGCAGACAGTCCATTCTCAGGTTACTCTTGTTCCACAGCTTTTTATTCAGCTTAAAATGTAGCAAGTGGAGTTTCTGAAATGCGTTGTGTTGTTTTCAGCATCAAGTGATGGTGCTGATGGTTGTGGAGCCTGAATATATGGAACTATCAGCAACCTCCAGTGTCACATTGTCAATGCTGATTGGTGGTAGTATCTTGGATGCTGTTATTTATCTTCCTGATTCTGACGTCCATTTGCTGGATGATGTCCATATACCGTACAGTGAACTGACCTCTGGGTTATCACCTCCTGGGTGTCTTTATCTCTACTGTAAGAACGTCTGATAGTGAGAAGGCAAACCATGATGCTGACAATCGAGAGACAGTCAATGGGCGACCATGCCATCTGGTGGCTGACTGTTTGAAAGACATTAGAAGAAGCCAGTCGAAGTTAAAAGTTCATGCAAGTTCTCAATCCATTCAGGCAGAGGAAGCAAAATGAAAAGTAGTAGTGATACAGGATTCTACAGACAGCGTGCATTGTGAGCAGGACCAAAAATCACATGTGGTGCATTGCCGTCTTCATGCCAAGGTAAGGGATACCTTGAGCTACTTTGAAATGATATTGGAGTGGGAAGGGAGGATCCAATTGCTGTGGTGATATTGGGACCAACAGCCTCAGCTAAATTAGGCAAGAGGTCCTGTTTGGGGAATATCAGGAATTAGGATCACAAATTAAAGGGTCCAAAAATGTGCAAGGTAGGCAATCGGCCATAGTGTTCAGGGATGTGTGGGTTAGATGCATTATTCATGGGAAATGAAGGGCTATAGGGTTAGGGGGATGGTTCTGGGTGGGATAGTCTTTGGAAGGTCAGTGTGGACTTGTTGGGCCAAATGGCCTGTTTCCACACTGTAGGTATTCTACAGTTATAAACTCTGTTGTTATTAAGAACTTATAGTAAATCAGTAGTAAGAAGTGATATAGAGTAGGAAGGTGTCAAATCTGAATGGGTAAAGGTGAGGAACCAGAAAGGAAAAAAGACTCTGATGGGAGTTGTATACAGGGCTCCAAGCAGTAGTCAGGAGGGGGTGCAGAAAATAAATCAGGAGATAGAAAAAGCATGTGTGAAAAGTACTCTTACAATAATTAAGAGGACTTCAATATGCAGGTGAACTGGAAAAATCGGGTTGTTATTGGGTCCCAAGAAAAAGGAATTTGTTGAATTTTTATGAGTTTTTTTTGGAGCAGTTTGTGCTAGAGCCCACGAGGGAACGGGCAGCTCTAGATTTGGTGATGTGTAATAAGGCTGACTTGATTACGGAGCTTAAGGTGAAGGAACCCCGAGGGAGACAATGACCACAATATGATAGAATTCACCCTGCAATTTGAGAGGGAGGAACTGGAATTAGATGCAATGGTATTACAATTGAGTAAATAATTACAAAGACACGAAGGAGATGCTGGTCAGTGTTGATTAGCAGGGGGGCCTAGCAGGGACGTGTGTGGAGCAGCAATGGCAGGAGTTTCTGGGGTGATTTGGGAGGCACAGCAGAAATATATCCCAAGGAAGAAGAAGCATACAATGTGTAGGATGAGGCAATCATGGCTGACAATGGAAATCAGGACAGACTCATCAAGGCTTCATCAATGGGAGGTCATGCCTAATAAACCTGTTAGAATTCTTCGAGGTGGTAATGAGCAATTTAGACAAAGGACAGACGTCGGGTGTGATCTATTTTGATTTCCAGAAGGGCTTTTACAAAATGCCACACAAGAGGTCACTAAATAAGATATATCCCATGACATTAGAGGCAAGGTACTGGGATGGATAGAGAATTGGCTGACTGACAGGAGGCAGAGTGTGGGCATAAAGGAGTCTTTTCAGGATAGCAGCCCATGATGAATGGAGTTCCACAGGAGTCAGCATTAGAACCACAATTATTCATGTTATACATGAACAATCTGGATGAAGGAATTGAGAGCATGGTTGCTAAGTTGGCAGATGACACAAACATTGGTGGTGGCACAGGAATCATTGAGGAAGTAGGGAGCAGCAGAAGGACTTGGACAGGCTTAGAGAGTGGTCAAAGAAATAGCAGATGGAACACAATGTGGGAAACTGTGAGTTATACACTTTGGTAGGAAGATTAGAGATGTGGATTTTTTTCTAAATGGGGAAAGGGTTCAGAAATCTAAAGGGCAAAGGGACTTGGAGTCCTGTTTCAGGATTCTGATAAGGCTAATATGCAGGATTAGTTGACAGTTGGCACCTGCAATATTGGCATCCATTTCAACAGGGCTAGAATACAAGAGCAGAGATGTTCTGCTAAGGCTGTACAAGGCTCTGGTCAGACTGCATTTGGAAGTTTGTGAGCAGGTTTGTCCTTGTATCTAAGCTGAAAAGAGTGGCGCTGGAAAAGCACAGCAGGTCAGGCAGCATCTGAGGAACAGATGAGTCATGCTTCTGGCATTAACCCTTCATTAGGAGGGCTTATATATGAATAAAAGGCCTTGGAATTCTCCTTAATTCTGCTTGTTAAAGTAATTTCATGACCCCTTTTAGCCCGCTTGATTCCTCATTTAAGATTGGCACTACTCTCCCAATATTCCTCCAAGGCCCATTCTGTTCTTAGCTGCCTGGACCATATGTACACTTCCCTTTTCCCCTTGGCTAGTTGGATGATATCTCCTGTCGTCCACGGTTCACGAATCCTGCCTTTCCTATCACTTGCTTTCAAAGGGATATGCCTATCCTGCACTAACTTCAACCTACCTTTGAAAGCCTCTCACATATCAAATGTGGACTCCCACATTTCCAGTAAGTTCCATATGACAGGAATAGGCAGAAGAAATGGGTCTGCCTGCGTTTGGGAAGAAAGTCGAAGCGAGCTGAATAGGGTTGGAGGATTGTAAGCTTGGGAGCTGTTAGGGAAGACCCTTAAATAAAATTGGACAAATCTTATATATAAATATCCAATGGTCTGATGCTCAATAGTTGGGTCATGATCCAGCGGGAAATAAAAGAAGGTCTCTGAGACCTGGTGCTTTGTCTCTGCAACGTAAATGTTAGTGTGCAAGACAGCAACAGCACCCCCCTTGTCAGCAGGCTCAATTACAAAGTCAGGTATGGATCTGAGAGGATAGAGTGTAGTCAGTTTGAAGGAGCTAGGAGATAGACTCTTCCTTCTGAGACACACTGTTCCACTCCTCCCCTAATCCCAACACTTCCCCACACCTTCCCATGCAACACTTGCCCCATTACCTTCTCCCTCTTCATTATCCACGGTTCCAATTATGTCTTCCAGCTGAAACAGCAATTTACCTGCATTTCACTCAATCAAGTCTACAGTGTTCACTGCCTATGTGTGGTCCTCTTTACACTAAGGAAATGAAATGCAGACTGGGTGAGTGCTTTGTGGAACACCTTGCGTCCGCCACTTCAACATACCAGCGTCTTCCCTGGGTAACATTTCCATCTTTCGCCTGCTGCAGTGCTCCATTGAGGCTCAGTGAAAGCTGAAGAACAGCATCACATGTTCCAACTGGGCACCCTGCAGCCTTTGGGATTCGATATCAAATTCAATAATATTAGAATCTGAATATTGCCTTCTAGGTCCTTTACCTGCCCCAAAGCCCTGTCGTGCCATGGGTGCCTTCCAGCACAACCAACCCATTTAAACCTACTCATGGTCCCCATTTTCTGATTTCCTTCCTCCCTGGCTTACCATCAACCATCCTTTTATCTGCCTAATTTTCTCTGTATCTCTAAGTTCTGTCTTCACCTAGCTGCTCACTCTCTTCTGCCCCATATCCCCCGACCCAGTCATCAGCACACATACCATCAATTCATAGCTACTAGCAGTTCTGAATAGGGGTCACTAGATTCAAAACTTTGACTGCTTTCTTTCCACAGATGCTGCTAGATCTGCTGAGTTTCTCCAGCAACTTCATTTTTTGGTTTAATTTAAATGAAGTTCAGATGACTGTTTTCTTCTCATCAGCAAATTAAGGTTTGGTTAAGAAAAAGAAGGAAGCATATGTCAGGTATAGACAGGATAGATCAAGTGAATCCTTAGAAGAGTATAAAGGAAGTAGGAGTATACTTAAGAGGGAAATCAGGAGGGCAAAAAGGGGACATGAGATAGCTTGGGCAAATAGAATTAAGGAGAATCCAAAGGGTTTTTACAAATACATTAAAGGACAAAAGGATAACTAGGGAGAGAATAGGGCCCCTCAAAGATCAGCAAGGCAGCCTTTGTGTGGAGCCACAGAAAATGGGGGAGATACTAAATGAATATTTTGCATCAGTATTTACTGTGGAAAAGGATATGGAAGATATAGACTGTAGGGAAATAGATGGTGACAACTTTAAAAACGTCCAGATTACAGAGGAGGAAGTGCTGGATGTCTTGAAATGGTTAAAGGTGGATAAATCCCCAGGACATGATCAGGTGTACCCAAGAATTCTGTGGGAAGCTAGAGAAGTGATTGCTGGGCCTCTTGCTGAGATATTTGTATAGTCGATAGTCACAGGTGAAGTGCCGGAAGACTGGAGGTTGGCAAACGTGATGCCACTGTTTAAAAGGGTGGTAAGGACAAGCCAGGGAACTATAGACCAGTGAGCCTGACTTGGGTGGTGGGCAAGTTGTTGGAGGAAATCCTGAGGGACAGGATTTACATGTATTTAGAAAGGCAAGGACTGATTAGGAATAGTCAGCATGGCTTTATGCATGGGAACTGAAAATGTGTTGCTGGAAAAGCGCAGCAGGTCAGGCAGCATCCAAGGAACAGGAGAATCGACGTTTCGGGCATCAGCCCTTCTTCAGGAATCATGTCTTACAAACTTGATTGAGTTTTTTGAAGAAGTAACAAAGATGATTGATGAGGGCAGAATGGTAGATGTGATCTATTTGAACTTCAGTAAGGCGTTCAACAAAATTCCCCATGGGAGACTGATTAACAAGGTTAGATCTCATGGAGTACAGGGAGAACTAGCCATTTGGATACAGAACTGGCTCAATGGTAGAAGACAGAGGTTGGTGGTGGAGGGCTGTTTTTCAGACTGGAGGCCTGTGACCAGTGGAGTGCCACAAGGATCGGTGCTGGGTCCTCTACTTTTTGTCATTTACATAAATGCTTTGGATGCGAGCAAATGAGGTACAGTTAGTAAGTTTGTAGATGACACCTAAATTGGAGGTGTAGTGGACAGCGAAGAGGGCTACCTCAGATTACAACAGGATCTTGACCAGATAGGCCAATGGGTTGAGAAGTGGCAGATGGAGTTTAATTCAGATAAATGCGTGATGCTGCATTTTGGGAAAGCAAATCTTAGCAGGACTTATACACTTAATGGTAAGGTCCTAGGGAGTGTTGCTGAACAAAGAGACCTTGGAGTGCAGGTTCATAGCTCCTTGAAAGTGAAGTCGTAGTTAGATAGGATAGTGAAGAAGGTGTTTGGTATGCTTTCATGTTGCGGCTGTACAGGACATTAGTTAGGCCACTGTTGGAATATTGCGTGCAATTCTGGTCTCCTTCCTATTGGAAAGGTGCTGTGAAACTTGAAGGGTTTCAGAAAAGATTTACAAGGATGTTACCAGGGTTAGAGGATTTGAGCTATACGGAGATGCTGAACAAGCTGTATTCCCTGGAGTGTCGGAGGCTGAGAGGAGATCTTATATAGGTTGATAAAATTATGAGGGGCATGGATAGTGTAAATAAGCAAAGTCTTTCCCAGGGGTCGGGGAGTCCAGAACGAAAGGGCATATGTTTAGGGTGAGAGGGGAAAGATATAAAAGAGACCTAAGGGGCAACGTTTTCACACAGAGGGTGGTACGGGTATGGAATGAACTGCCAGAGGAAGTGGTGGATGCTGCTACAATGACAACATTTAAGGGGCATTTGGATGGGTATATGAATAGGAAAGGTTTGGAGGGATATGGGCCAGGTGCTGGCAGGTGGGACTAGATTGGGTTGGGATATCTGGTTGGCATGGACAGGTTGAACCCTAGCGTCTGTTTCCAAGCTGTACACCTCTATGACTCAATGACTGTAGGTTATGTACCAAACTACGTGGTCTTCTGTCTTCAGCCATGATTGAATGGTGGAGCAGAGTCAATGGGCTGAATGCCCTAATTTCTGCTCCTATGTCTTATGCTCTTACACTGCAACCTCCATAGCAACCCAGTATGCCTTGGGCAGGAACGTGATGTGAATTTTACACACAATATTACATAGCTGATACATTAATATTTGGGTTTCCATGGTGCCAGAGTTCTTAGCAAATACTTAGTTCCGAGCAAATCATCAATTTAGGCATAAGCAATCCTGAGATGAGAGGAAATCACATTCCCACATATGAGCATACTACTATTGGAATATTATTTTTCCTTTGTTTTGAGGGTAGTGCTACATCAGGATATTGGGGAGATCATGGGAAGAAAATGATCAGATAACTGAACAGCCGTAAATATTCCCAAAGATTCTTTCAAGACAATATAATTGCCTGAACTTCTCTCTCACTCAGCTTTGGAATCTTCAATTTGATGCATTTTGTTTTCATTGTAAATTGTCACGTAGCAGTCAGAGGTAAATTTCTTCACTGTAAATGTTTGGCAACATTCTTCTTCCTGGTGTAATCCCATTATTCTAAACTGGATCTTAAAAATTCACCAGTGTTAAGAGTATGTTACTGGAAAAGCACAGCAGGTCAGGCAGCATCCAAGGAGCAGGAAAATCGACTTCTTGAACTCTCAGCTACCTTCCCCCACCCCCATTTATCTCTCCACCCCCTGGCTCCCGGCCTCATTCCTGATGAAGGGCTCTGGTCCGAAACGTCAATTTCCCTGGTCCTCGGATGCTGTCTGACCTGCTGTGCTTTTCCAGCAACACATTCTTGACTCTGATCTCCAGCATCTGCAGACCTCACTGTCTACTCCTCAAAAATTCACCAAGTCAATGTTAGTGATAAAATACATGAAAGTATGTAATGTCCAGGAAGCTGTGTTTGAATGACAATATCCATGTAGAATTTGAAAAGCAAATCCCTGAGTAAGTACCTTTAAAATAGTGAAACACTTGTCTCATGATGTCTGATGAAAGTGCTAACCTTCAAAGAAAAAAAGTGACAGGAATTTCAGATGAAGCATTTTTCTTTGATGCAAGTCAATGTTAATTTTTGACTTGCTGTTAGCATCATAATTCAATCATCAATTTATCAAATTTCCACAGATATGCAGTTTAATACTGATAGATTATTAAATTGCTTCACTGAGTGAGAACATAGGTAACTGTATTGTCAGAATCATTGGCCCTTTTCAATGTTTTTTGCAAAAACATACTTGTAGGCAAAGCCATTAGTAAATTAAAATGATTACATCCAGCACCATCAATAATTCTTAATTACTTACATCTGTTTTATGCAAAACACAGCACAGTTTGTTCCCTTCTTATTCTTCATTATTCACAAATAAGCTAAGCACATGTTCCATTTTGCCTTGGTGTAATTTTGACATTGCATCAACACAAGGTATGGTATAACTTAGATGTGGAGTTGTGAAGATGTTCAGTGTTGAGTCAATGATAGTTCCATGAAAAGATAATGGGGAATTCAGCACTGGTCATTGGCATGCACTTAGGGGGCATGAATGTAACTTGTCACTTATCAGTCCACACCTGAATCATGTCCGGGATTTGTTGTGTATTGGCACTGACTGCTTTAGTAAATAAAGAGCCATGAACAGTACTCCAGTATATGCCTTGATGCCCTAGCCCATCGTTCTCCCTCAATTAAAAATCATGCTATTTATCTAAAACTGTTATGTGCAATTTGAACAAAAGAACAACAATGAACAAAGTACAATACAGCACAAGAACAAGCCCTTAGGCTCTCTAAGCCTGCGCTGCCAAATTTTGCTCTCCATAGTGAAACTGCCTTTACTTACAGGATCAGTATCCCTCTATTCCCTTCCTATTTATGTATTCATCCAAGTGCTTCTTGAATGCTGCTTTTGTGTCTGTCTCCACTACCTCTTCTGGAAGTGCGTTCCAGGCACTCACCATCATTTATGTAAAAAAACTTGCCTTGCACATTTCTTTTAAATGTCTCCCCTCACACCTTGAACCTGTATCCCCAAGTAATTAACCCCTCCATTCTGGGAAAAAGCCTTATACTTTCCTCTTTATCCATGCCACTCACAATCTTATAAACTTCTATCAGGTTATCCCTCCAGCTCCTGCGTTCCAGTAAAAACAAACACAGTCTATCCAAACTTTCTTCATAGCTAAAATCCCCCATAGCAGGCAACATCCTGCTATACCAATTCTCTATCCTCTACAAAGGATCCACATCCTTCTGGTACTGTGGTGACCAGAACTGTATGCAATATTCCATGTGTGGCCTAACTGAAGTTCTATAAGGCTGCAGCAAAACTTGTCTATCCTTATATTTAATACCTTTTCCAATGAAGATGAGCATGCCGTAGGCCTTTTTAAATAAAGTATCTACCTGCGCTACCAACTTCAATGATCTGTGGACCTGCACACCCAGATCCCTCTGCATGTCAATACTCCTAAGAGTTCTGCCATTCACTGTAGAATTTCCACCTGTACTTGACCTTCCAAAATGCATCACCTCACATTTGTCTGGATTAACCTCTACCTGTCATTTTTCTGCCCATACCTCCAACTGATCTATATCTTGCTGTATTTTCTGACAATCTTCCTCACTTTCCACAACTCCACCAATCTTTGTACCATTCACAAATTTACAATTTGACCAGCTTTGTTTTCTTCCAAATAATTTATGTAGATAATGAACAGCAGAGGTCCCAGCACTGGCCCCTGTGGAACACCACTAGTCACAATCTTCCATTCCAAAAAGCATCTTTCCATCATTACCCTCTGTCTCTTGTGATAAAGCCAGCTCTGTATCCATCTTGCCAGCTCACCCCTGATACCATGTGACTTTGCTTTTTGTACCAGTCTGCCATGAGGGACCCTACCACCAACATGAGACTTATAGGTCTATAATTTCTAGGCTTATCCCTGCTACCCTTCTTAAACAATGGGACAACATTAGCTATTCTCCAGTCCTCTGGCACCTCACCGGTGGCTAATGAGGATGTAAAGATGTCTACCAATGCTCCAGCAATTTGTTCTCGTCTCCCTCAATATTCTGGGCTAGGTCCCACCAGAAGCTGAGGACTTATCTACTTTAATAACTTTTCCACACAACACCTTAGGCATTCCCTTCCCTGAGATCACCCTCCCCCACTCACTTATTGTACTCTATGCTACTTTCTCTCCACCCCCACCCTCTTCTCATTTATCTCTCCACCCTTCAGCCTCTCTGCCTGTATTCCAGATGAAGGGTTTTTGCCCGCAACGTCGATTTTACTGCTCCTCGGATGCTGCCTGAACTGCTCTTCTTTTCCAGCACCTCCAATCCAGAATGCTCCTCTTCCATGGTTATGTTCGAGTCCGGTTGTCCCTGGAGAAGGAGCACACAGTGTCCACCAACACCCTTTAGTTGTTCAGGGAGAGGTGGGCACCACAGGGAGTGGAGTGTCTTATTTCATCCTCCAACTCTATTTGCTTTAATCCCTGCTCTTCTCTTTAT
Organism: Chiloscyllium punctatum; assembly: GCF_047496795.1. Lineage (NCBI taxonomy): Eukaryota > Metazoa > Chordata > Chondrichthyes > Orectolobiformes > Hemiscylliidae > Chiloscyllium > Chiloscyllium punctatum. The sequence continues at coordinate 124,421,935 of NC_092739.1, forward strand.
TTTTTGATCATGTAGCATTGCCCTTTGTTGAGAAGGGTACTGATTGTCACTGGCCAGTCTGGTGTTTCCTTGAAAAAAAACAAACATGAGTGTCAGGGATTCTATTCACTCAAGGAGCTGTAGTTAAAGGGTGGCTAAGTAATGGAATATTAGCCTTCCTGGAGTTATTTCACTCTCAGAATGAGAACTTGCCATTTAGGAATGAGAAGAATTTTTTTTACATGGTCAGTTGTGTAAGTTTGGAATTCTTCACTCTAGAGTTCTGTGCATGCTCAGTTTCTCTACATATTCAATGATCATTTTCATAGGTTCTAGGATTCTGGGAAATATGAGGATTATGTGAGGCAAGAGTCATAGAAGTACAACCATGATTTAAGTCAAAGGTTGTGAAGATTCAGGGCTCTGCATTTATTCCTGCTCTTACTTTGTATGTTTTAATATTCCTCACTGAACAAAAACTTGTATCAGCATTTTACTATCCAGGAAGTTAGTGTGCGTGAGCATTCATCAATATTCAACTGCAGTATCACTAAACAGTAAAATCAATTATACCCAAGAGTTTACTGGTTTACAACTGTGTAGAGAAAATGGAGTCAGATACTGATATGAATACTATGCATTAGTTCAAATTACATAGAAATAAAAGTTGAATTTGATGTCATCACAAATAAACAGAATCACTTGAAAACTATTTGCACAGTCGGTGAGTGGATATGGTCATATCGTGATAATGTCACTAATATTCATCTGGAAGCCCAGCTTTTGGTTATGAGGACAGGATTCATATCCCACCATGTAGCTGATATCAATTAATTTACTTTAAATTCTAAGGTTGATTCATCAATAAAATCGGAAATTGAAAGCCAGTTTCTATAATGATGACCATGAAACTACCATGATTGTTGTAAAAAGCCATCTCCTTCAGGGAATAAAATCTACTGTCCTCATCTGGCTGGTCTACATTTAACTCTAGATTCACAGAAATGTTCGACTCTGAACTGTCCTCTGAAATTGCTTAGAAATCATTCGGTTAAATTAATGATGGGCAAACAATGCTACCTGGATTAGTGAACCACATAGGTCTTACAGAAATGGATGGCAATTTCATGGTCATCATTGAGACTTTTCAATGAAAAACTCATACCACTAGGAGAAAGTGAGGACTGCAGATGCTTGAGATCCGAGCTTAAAAATGTGTTGCTGGAAAAGCACAGAAGGTCAGGCAGCATCAAAGGAACAGGAGAATTGACATTTCAGGCATAAGCCCTTCTTCAGAACCACTGCTCATTATGATGCATGAACACTTTGTACTATTGCTCACCATAACATAGACTTGTTGTCACCATGCTCTTTCCCAGCAGGGATCCACAGGATCTTCTTGGTCAAATGTGTAGAAGAAAACCATTTGGTTGTCTAACAAAAGGAGGCTTAAGTAAGACATAGTTAATGTATGATAGTAATCAGGCGCAGGTTACATTCGCATGATTGACCTTGTTTCAGTGACTATAAGGAAGGTCTAAATTGTAGATTTTTGAAATGTTACTGCTGTTTTCTCTGCACAGTTGCTGCCAAATCTGCTGAGTTTCTCCAGCAATTTCTTAGATTAGATTCCATACAGTTTGGAAACAGGCCATATGGCTCAACAAGTCCACCCCAACCCTCCGAAGAATAACCCACCCAGACCCGTTCCTCTACCCTACTAATGCACTTAACACTGTGGGCAATTTTACATGGCCAATTCACCTGATGTGCATATCTTTGGATCTTGGAAGGAAACCGGAGCACCCAGAGAAAGCCCACGTAGACACAGGGAGAATGTGCAAACTCCACACAGACAGTTGCCAGAGGCAGGAATCGAACAAGGTCCCTGGTTTTCTGAGGCAGCAGTGCTAACCACTGAGCCACCGTTCTGCCCTAACAGAAAAACGTATGTTTTTTATTGTTTCACTAGCACCTGCAGTTCCTTGTTTAATATCCCAATTTAATTAATTAAATTTGAATCTGCCCAACTCCTATTGTATGACTGGAACCCAAGATTCTAGAGCATTTGTCTGGGTCTCAGGTCACTAGTTCAATAACTTGATCAGCAACTCCCCCTAATAGTACCACAAAGTAAAAGTTTAGAAATCAGTTCATGAACAAGACAACCTATGAGGACTATAACATTCATTAAAAAAGAGGGATCTGAAAAAAAACAGTAAGTTCAGACCAAATAACGAAAGCTCAGAGAAGGTATTAAAGAAATAAACCTAAAGCATCAAAATTAATTTGAAAGTATTTTATAAGTTTGTCAGTAACCAGAGGACACAAAGATATGGCATGTGTTAAAAGTAATGGAGGCATCCTGAGGAAATGACTTTTACATGACAGATTGTGATTTGGAATGCATTTCCTGAATTAATGAAAGGAAGTTGATTGAAAATAATATTTCAAAGACATTGGATTAGTACTTGATGGGAAAAATGGAAAGTGTGATGTGTATGAAGGAACAGTGCGAGACAGATTGAACAGTGCTTTCAAAGAGCTGGCATAGATAGCATTGAGAATTTTTCTGTGAATATGTATAGGAAATTAGAGGACTAAAAGCACGATGGGGCCCATGAGAGAACAGGAATATTAAATTATAATGGATTCAAAAGTGGCAGATATTTTTAATCAATGCTTCAAATTAATCTTCACTAAAGAACAAGATATTCAAGCGGTTTTGAATCTTAAAGTGACTGCCAGTGAATTATATAAAAATAAGATGCAAGATCAATTCTTCAGAATATTAAAAACCAGAATCTAATGAAGAAAATAGACTTAAAGATGAAAATCAGTGCTGGTGAGTGTGCAAAAATACATTGCGATGTTTTTTTGCCAAAATGGCTTCAACTAACTAAAGATATTACATACATGATCAATCAAATGTATTTCTATTCACTAATTTATAGTATTTATCTCAAAATTATACTTGACACTTGCATCAAAAGTTTACTTAATTTAACTGACAAGACTAAATTAAATTATCTCAGAGGAACTATTCTGAGACCCAAAACAGAGCAATAGAGGAATTTGATGGGTAAGGTTTCTTCCACTCATTCATCACAGCCTTAGAAAAAGAACAGTGGAGAATTGGGGTTTTCTGCAGTAATTTGAGTGAATTTACAACAGGCCAGCAGAACTCTGTAGCAGAAGCACAAAAACTAAAATCTCAGTTCTAAAGGTTATAAAAAAACTGGCCATCTTTAGCTCCTTCAGCAAAAGCTGTTAAACAAAATGAATAAAACAAAATAGAAATAAACAGCAAGTGTTGCATTACCTTTGCTGTATCATTTATAAATAATGTGCAACTCAGATTAGACCTCTGGGGAGACTTCTTTTTAATTAGTTTACATAATGTGTGTGTCACTGACTAGACCAGCATTTATTGCCCATCCCTAATTACGCAGAGGATAGTTAAGAATGAACCACATTGGTATGGGTCTGCAGTCATATGTGGGCCACACCAGGTAAGGATTATAGTTTCCTTCCCTAAAGGACATTAGTGAACCAAATGAGTTTTTTTTCTGGCAATCGATTTAGACTCAATTCCAGATTTTATTGAATCTAAAATCTACCATCGCAAACTTCAAACTGGGGTCCCCAGAACCTTACCTGAGACTCTGGATTAACAGTTCAGTGATAATACCACTAGACTATTGCCTTTTCCACTCACAATATTTCAGAGCACTTGTGATCCAAAGCCCAGACAGTCATTTGAAAATATTTCCACAGAGGCCAGTATCATGTCATCAAGTCACCTTTTATTTGTACAAGAAGAGTCCTTGAGTCTTGGACTACCTCTTCAGAGTCAATTATCAGTACTAGAATCGCTTACACTACTCTTTTCATCTATTAGCCAGGGCTCCCTGATTGGACCAAATTAACAGTTTCAATCAGGAAACTCATTCTATGATGTCCAGGTGGTTGACCCCATTAAAATCACTATCCACTCAGCCAAATTATATATTTCAAATTGCTTGAATTTTGCTTTCTTGAAATTACAGAGGAGAGGTTTTTATGACATTCAGATGGACATACTTTTTGTTAAAAGGAAATAGTTCTTACCAACTTCCTGTTGCATGTTATTCAAAAAGCAGGAAAAGCTCAGTTGATGCAATCATATTCAAATGAACTGAAAGAATAAGAAAACTAGCAAGACTCAGGAGTGACCTCTAGTGTTTAAATAATTAGTGAGGAACCATTCCTTTTTTATTTTTCTGTATTTTTGACTGTGAACTGAAGTAGAGTCATAGAGTCATAGTCATAGAGTCATAGAGATGTACAGCATGGAAACAGACCATTTGGTCCAACCTGTCCACGCAGACCAGACCACGCAGACCCAAGCTAGTCCCACCTGCCAGCACCCAGCCCATATCCCTCCGAGCCCTTCCTATTCATATACCCATCCTTTTAAATGTTGCTACCACTACCTCTGGCAGCACATTCCATGCACATACCATGCTCTGCATGAAAATGTTGTCCCTTAGGTCTCTTCTATATCTTTTACCCTAAACATATGCCCTCTCGTTCTGGCCTCCCACACCCCAGGGAAAAGACCTTGTCTATTTACCCTATCCATGCCCCTCATGATTTTGTAAACCTCTATAAGGTCACCCCTCAGCCTCTGACACTCCAGGGAAAACAGGCCCAGCCTATTCAATCTTTCCTTAGACCTCAAATCCTCCAACCCTGGCAACATACTTGTAAATCTTTTCTGAACCATTTCACATTTCACAACATCTTTCCGATAGGAAGGAGACCAGAATTGCACGCAATATTCCAACAGTGGTCTAACCAATGTCCTGTACAGCCACAATATGACCTCCCAACCCCTGTACTCAATACTCTGACCAATAAAGGAAAGCGTACCAAATGCCTTCTTTACTATTCTATCTACCTGTGACTCCACTTTCAAGGAGCTATGAACCTGCACTCCAAGGTCTCTTTGTTCAGCAACTCTCCCTCGGATCTTACCATAAGTGTATAAGTCCTGCTAAGATTTGCTTTCCCAAAATGCAGCACCTCACATTTATCTAAATTAAACTCCATCTGCCACCTCTCAGCCCATTGGCCCATCTGATCATGATCTTGTTGTAATCTGAGGTAACCTTCTTCACTGTCCACTAAAACTCCAATTTTGGTGTCATCTGCAAATTTACTAACTATACCTCTTATGCTTGCATCCAAATCATTTATGGAAATGACAAAAAGTAGAGGACCCAGCACCGATCCTTGTGGCACTCCACTGATCAAAGGCCTCCAGTCTGAAAAACAACCCTCTACAACCACCCTCTGTCTTCTACCTTTGAACCAGTTCTGTATCCATATGGTGAATTCTTCCTGTATTCCATGAGATCTAACCTTGCTCACCAGTCTCCCATGGGGAACCTTGTTGAACACCTTACTGAAGTCCATATAGATCAATCTACTGCTCTGCCCTCATCATTCCTCTTTGTTATTTCTTAAAATAAAATTAATCAAGTTTGTGAGACATGACTTCCCACGCACAAAGCCATGTTGACTATCCCTAATCAGCAGGAAAATCGACTTTTCGGGCAAAAGATCTTCATCATTCCTGATGAAGGGCTTTTGCCCGAAACGCCGATTTTCCTGCTTTCAGATGCTGCCTGACCTGCTGTGCTTTTCCAGCACCACTCTGATCTAAACTCTGGTTTCCACTATCTGCAATCCTCACTTTTGCCTATTCTAATCAGTCCTTGCCTTTCAAAATACATGTACATCCTGTCCCTCAGGATTCCCTCCAACAACTTGCCCACCACCAATGTCAGGCTCACCGGTCTATAGTTGCCTGGCTAGTCCTTACCATCTTTCTTAAACAGTGGCACCACATTAGCCAACCTCCAGTCTTCCGGCACCTCACCTGTCACTATCAGTGATACAAATAGAACAAAGAACAAAGAAAATTTACAGCACAGGAACAGGCCCTTCGGCCCTCCAAGCCTGAGCCGATCCAAATGTACTGTCTGAACCTGTCAGTCAATTCCTAAGCATCTGTATCCCTTTGCTCCCCACCTACTCATGCATTTATCCAGACGCATCTTAAATGAATCTACCGTGCCTGCCTCTACCACCTCTGCTGGCAACGCGTTCCAATGCCCACCATCCTCTGTATCCCCCTTAAACTTTCCACCTCTCATCTTGAAAGCATGATCTCTTGATATTGAATCCTTCACCCCGGAAAAAAGCTTGTCTCTATCTACTCTGTCTATACCCTTCATGATTTTATAAACCTCAATCGGGTCCCTCCTCAATCTCCATTTTTCTAATGAAAATAAACCTAACCTACCCAACCTTTCCTCATAGCTAGCACCTTCCATACCAGGCAATATCCTCGTAAACCTTCTCTGCACCCTCTCCAAAGCATCCACATCCTTTCGGTAATGTGGCAACCAGAACTGTACACAGTATTCTAAATACGGCCGAACCAATGTCTTGTACAATGTTAACATGACTTGCCAGCTCTGATACTCAATACCCCGTCCAATGAAGGCAAGCATACTATATGCCTTCTTGACCACTCTATCCACCTGTGCAGCAACCTTCAGGGTACAATGGACCTGCACTCCCAGATCTCTCTGCCCATCAACTTTTCCCAAGCCTCTTCCATTTATTGTATAATTCGCTTTAGAATTAGTCTTGCCTAAATGCATCACCTCACATTTGTCTGGATTGTAATCCATCTGCCACTTTTCCGCCCAACTCTCCAGTCTATCTATATTCTCCTGTATTCTCCGACAGTCCCTTATGCTTTCTGCTACTCCACCAATCTTAGTGTCATCTGCCAACTTGCTGGTCATACCAACAGTGCCCTCTTCTAGATCATTTATGTATATTACAAACAACAGTGGCCCCAATACTGACCCCTGTGGAACACCACCGGTCACCTTTCTCCATTTCAAGAAACACCCTTCAACTTCTACTCTCTGTCTCCTGTTGCTCAACCAGTTCTTTATCCACCTAGCTAGAACACCCTGCATGCCATGTGACTTCACTTTCTCCATTAGTCTACCATGGGGAACTTTATTAAATGCCTTACTAAAGTCCATGTATATGACATCAACAGCTCTTCTTTCATCTATCAACTTAGTCACTTCCTCGTAGAACTCTATTAAGTTGGTAAGGCCCGATCTCCCCCGCACAAAAACATGTTGCCTATCACTGATAAGCCCATTCTTTTCTAAATATAAATAGATCCCATCCCTCAGTACCTTTTCCAGCAACTTTCCCACCACCGATGTCAGGCTCACTGGTCTGTAGTTACCCGGAATATCCCTACTACCCTTCTTGTACAAGGGGACAACTTGAGCAACCCTCCAATCACTCCGGCAAATATCTCAGTTAGACGCCCAGCAATCACTTCCCTACCTTCCCACAGAGTTCTAGGGTACACCTGATCAGGTCCTGGCTATTTAACCAATTTAGTGTGTTTCAAGACATCCAGCACTTCCTCCTCTTTAATATGGACATTTTTCAAGATGTCACCATCTATTTCCGTATAGTCTAGATAACAGGAAACTAATCTAGATAACAGGAAGGGTTGATGGAAGACAATGCTGTTAAGGGGGTGTACATGGATTACTGTCTAAAAAGGGGGTGGCAGGGTGGCTCAGTGGTTAGCACTGCTGCCTCACAGCATCAGGGTCTCAGGTTTGATTCCAGCCTCGAGCAACTCTCTGTGGCAGTTTGCACATTCTCCCCGTGTGAGACTCCTCTGGGTGCTCTGGTTTCTTCCCACAGTCACAAAGATGTGCAGGTCAGGTGAATTGGCCATTCTAAATTGCCCATTGTGTTAGCTGCATTAGTCAGAGGGAAATGGTTCTGGGTGGGTTACTCTTCGGAGGGTCGGTGTGGACTTGTTGGGCCAAAGGGCCTGTTTCCACACCGTAGGGAATCTAATCTAATCTAGTCTATATCTTCCAAGTCCTTTTCCACAGTAAATACTGGTGCAAAATACTCACTTAATGTCTGCCCCATTTCCTGCAGCCCCACACAAAGGCCGCCCTGCTGATCTTTGAGGGCCCCTATCCTCTCCTTAGTTACCCGTTTGTCCTTAATGTATTTGTAAAAACTCTTTGGATTCTCCTTAACTCTATTTGCCAAAGCTATCTCATGTCCCCTCTTCACCCTCATGATTTCTCTCTTAAGTATACTCCTCCTGCCTTTATACTCTAAGGATTCACTCAATCTATCCTTTCTATACCTGACATATGCTTCCTTCTGTTTCTTAACTAAACCCTCAAGTTCTTTAGTCACCCAGCATTCCCTATACCTACCAGCCTTTCCTATTACCCTGACAGGAATATACTTTCTCTGGACTCTCGTTATCACATTTCTGAAGGCTTCCCATTTTCCAGCCATCCCTTTACCTGCGAACATCTGCCCTCAATCAGCTTTTGAAAGTTCTTGCCTAATACCATCAAATGGGAGAAGTGCCACTTTAAAGCTCAAGGATTGTGGAAAAAATTACTGTGCCTTTTAAAAGTAGAACACTGACACCAAGTGCTGTGTCCAGTGTTGGAGTCATAGAGTCATATTGCAGAGAAACAAACTCTTCAGCCCACCATGTCTATGCTGAGCAACAAACACCAAACTGCACAAGTCCCATTTACCTGCACTTTGTTGATAGCCTACTATGCCCTGGGATTTTAAGTTCTCATCCAGGTACTTCTTAAATGTTGTGAGATTACCTGATTCCATATTCCTACCATCCTCTGGATGAAAAGAAATCCTCAAATTTCTAAATTACTTACTCCTCACCTCAAATTTATGCCCACTAGTCTTAGATGCATTGGCCTGTCTTGAAACTCACATTAAGCCTAGCTGTTCAAAGGTTGCCAATTCTGGTTTCAGGCCTTGAGCTAATTTGACCACAGCAAATATTTATCATTTAGTGTACTCCTGCATTGTCAGTGTCTTATATTTTTAAAAT